>NC_073628.1:15177500-17677500 GCF_029407905.1 Bubalus kerabau
AACTCCTTGGTAGTGATTCATTAAACCCCACATACTCTCAGATCCTCGAGATTCAGAATGTTTGGGAATGGTTAACTCGGTTCTAGGAAACCCATCTGATTTTTAATGATGACATTAGTTCATGTGATAAAGAACTGACCTGCCAATCAGGTAGATGTGGAAGATGTGAGTTTGATCCCTGGGTTAGGAAGATCCCCTGGAGGAGGGCACAGCAACCCACTCCAGTATTCTTGTCTGGAGAATTCCATGGGCAGAGGAGCCTGGTGGGCTACAGTCCATGGGGCTGCAAATGAGTTGGTCACAACTGAAGCCACTTAGCACACACGTGGTTCACATAGATTTAGCACCTAGTAGTGGGTGTCAGCCTCTGTGCTAAGAATCCCGGTTCTGAAAGATGGTTCTCACATCCCACAGATCCATGGGGAAGCATCCTGTCTTGCCCTTAATGCAGTTCCTAGCCCAGGAAGCAAGATTTTCAAAATGGCAGCTCTGGAAGAACAAAGCTTCTTAGGATCACTCGTTGGGATGAAGTGCATCAAGAGGGACACTGACGTAGAATTATTACTAAGAGGAGAGGGAAAAAGATACATTGGGGGAGGAAACCACAAGGCATGCAGATGGAATGCAGTTCTCAAGAGTTTGAGGGGGTTTTGATGGTCTGGAGGAGAACTTTATGAGGAAACTTTCTCCAATAAAATGAAAAGACAAACCTCATGGAGGAATTTACTGCTCATAAACCAAAGCCTGGGAACCTCGCCATGGAGAGCGGGATCAACCCAGCTTCCCTCAGGCCTGCTCTCCCATGTCATGGGCACTCATGGGCCAGTTCTGCCTCTGAATAACAGACAGAACGATAAGTGGTCTCCCCCAAACATCCTTCAGCTCCATCTCTAAAAGGACTCCACGCTCCCCTTCCCTTCTCTGTTTATTTTCTCTGTGCCCAGAAACCAAATCAGAGCCAAGGGACAGACCACCATAGAAAACCAAGACTCTGGAGACTGCCCTGTGGCTTGTCATCAACTAAGACGGTCATGGCGGATGGAGTCCACATCCCGTTCCTGGGCTCTGCATGACCCATGCTGATGAGTGAGCCAGCTCCTGCTAAACCATCTTACTCGCCAAAATGAATCCTCTTGCAAAACCATGATACAGTTCAAGAAATGGTCCTTCCTTCAGTGATGATAAACCACTAACTCTGCTCTTAGCCTATATCTTACTCTATCGCTTTGGGAGGGATGTTCACAGGATGTTCAACTCATGATTTCTATCCCAAGAGAGGAGCAGTGCTGTCTAGTGGCTAAGAGAATGCCGGGTCTGCTGTGACTCGGCCTGGGTCTGAGATCTCTCTCTCTCTTCTTTTTAATGCATTATTTTTTATTGCAGTCTATTTGCTTTACAATGTTGTGTTAGTTTCTGCTGTACAGTGAAGTGAATCAGCTACATGTATGCATATATCCCTTGGCTTTTGGATCTCCCTCCCACCTCCCCCATCCCAGCCCTCTAGGTCATCACAGAGTGTCAGGAAACTTAAATGATATAAAACCAGCACACTATTTAGCACAATGCCTGCGGTACAGGAAGTACTCAAAGTATGCTAGCTACTATCACATTATTTTAGAACTTGAGAAATAAAAGGTGCACAGACCAGCCCTGCACATAGCAGAAGCTTAATGGCAGAAGGGCTGGCTTATGTGTCCCCCTCATGAGTTAAAGGCTTTTCTTGGATCTCACTTTTTGACCCCAGGCATGCCTTAGTTTATAGCACAGTAATATCTATTACTATTATTGCCTCTTGATTTTACAGGAGAATTTCATTTCATGTTGATTTTATTTGGTAATAATTATTTTTAAAGGCTTCAGCTTTCGCGTTCCCTGCCCTTATCATGTCTATCACGTAAGTAGAAAAGGGCGGACACAAGAACTAAGAAGAAACTTTGAATTTCTGCAGATGAGGACGTGGGAACCAGGAGAAAGCAGGTAAGGCTATGTGTCCCACGTGCAGTGACAAAGCAGGATAAAAACATTGGTCCTGTCCTTCTTACCTTATCTTAAATGAATTTATTATAGATATTCTTTAAGGTATGGAAGGAAGTATTTGTTAAATGAATACATGCTTCTCTCCTACACATAAATGTCTGTTTTGTACAGTTAATCCTTTCTTTAACAGCACAGATATATGAAGCCATTCATATAATATGTGAACGTTGACCAAGTACAGTCGTCAGCTGACTATGGCCATGCCCGACAATCTCTCGCAATAACCTCTGGTCAACTCTCACCTGCACAGTTTAGAGATGGGACTGAACCCAAAGCCTTCCCCACCATGAAGTCAGGTCAAGTCCTCCAATAATTGCAGGATCTCCTGTTCTGGGACATCCGTTCCCTCCAAAGGCCTGGCTTAGCTCCAGGCCATGTCAGCTGGGAACACAGAAAACGATTCCAAGCCTAGCGCAGAGTTATGCAGAGGGCAGAGGGGTCAGGGCTTAGTGTTCTGTCTGATAGGAGGATCCCGTTTCAAAAGGTCAATCTAGCTTTCTCTCCTAAGAACTGCAACTTCTCTCAAGCCTCGACTCACCCCAAAATTACCCAGGAGGCTCCGACAAGTCCCTAAAGTTTCAATCATTTATTAAACAAGTCTTCACTGGGATCTTGTTAGGTACCAGGACTAAGGATGGGTCTTCCCAGGTGGCACAGTGGTAAAGAATCCGCCTGCAATACAGGAGATGCAGGAGACCTGGGTTCGATCCCTGGGTCGGGAAGATCCCCTGGAGGAGGAAATGGAAACTCACTCCAGTGTTCTTGCCTGGAGAAACCCACAGACACGGGATATGCCCGGTGGGTATAGTCCATGGGTCACACAGAGTCTGACACAACTGAGTAATGAAGCAGGCATGCAGCAGGGATGTCCTTATTACAGATACTAGATCCTTATCAAATATATGATTTGCAAATATATTCTAGAATTCTGTGGGTTGTCTTTTCACTTTCTTAATTGTAACTCTTAAAACACAAAATTTATAATTTTGATAAAGTCTAATTAACTTTTTTCCTTTGGTTGCTTGTGCTCTTGATGTCATATAAAAGCAATCATTGTCCAACATGACTATGTTTTCCCTAAGAGCTTTATGGTTTGAGCGTTTACATTTAGGTCTATGATCCAGTTGCAGTTAATTTTTGTATATGATGTAGGGTAGAGACCCAAATTCATTCTTTTGCATGTGGATATCCAATTGGAGGCCTGGCGTGCTGCATTTCATGGGTTTGCAAAGAGTAGGACACGACTGAGCAACTGATCTGATCTGATCTGATCTGATCCAATTGGAGAAGGCAATGGCACCCCACTCCAGTACTCTTGCCTGGAAATTCCCATGGATGGAGAAGCCTGGTAGGCTGCAGTCCACCGGGTCGCTAAGAGTCGGGCACGACTGAGCAACTTCACTTTCACTTTTCACTTTCACACATTGGAGAAGGAAATGGCAACCCACTCCAGTGTTCTTGCCTGGAGAATCCCAGGGACGGGGGAGCCTGGTGGGCTGCCGTCTATGGGGTCACACAGAGTCGGACACGACTGAAGCAACTTAGCATCCAATTGCCTCAGCACCATTTGTTGAAACGACTATTCGTTCCCCATTCAATTGTCTTGGTACTCTTGCTGAAAATCAACTGACTATAAATGTAGTGGTCTATTTCTGGATCTCAATTCTATTTCTTTGATCTATAGTCTCTCCTTATGTCAGTACTATACAATCTTCATCACTGAAACGTTATCATAAGTTTTGAAATTGATAAGTATGAATATTCAAACTTTGCTTCTCTTGCAAGATTGTCTGGGCTCTTCTGGGGCTCCTACATTTACATATTACTTTTAGGAACAACTTGTCAATTTCTGCAAACAAAAAATACACCTGAGATTACTATATGGATTGCATTAATCTGCAGGCCACTTTGGGGGACTATTGCCATTTTAGCAATATTAAGTCTTCCAATCCATAGATGCAAGGTGTCTTTTCAATAGTTATTGTTTAATTACTCTCAATAATGTTTCAAGGTTTCTCTGGTGGCTCAGTTGATAAAGAATCTGCCTGCAATGCAGGAGACCCAGGTTTGATCCCTGGGTGGGGAAGATCCCCTGGAGAAGGAAATGACAAGCCACTTCAGTATTCATGCCTGGAAAAATCCCATGGACAGAGGAGCCTGGTGAGTTACAGTCTATGGGGTCACAAAGAGTCAGACATGACTTAGCGACTAAACCACCAATAATGTTTCATAATTTTCAATGTACAAGTCTTACACTTCTCTTGTTAAATTTATCCCTAACTATTTTACTATTCTTTGATGATTCTGTAAATGGAACTGTTTGCCTAACTTTATTTTTAATCATGCATTGCTAGTGCATAAAAATATAATGTATTTCTGCATTTCAATCTTGTATCCTGCTAGTCTGCTGTATTCACTGATGAGCTCTAATAGCTTTTTTGTGCATATTTTAGGATTATCTATATACAAGATCATGTCATCTGCAAACAGAAATAGTTTTACTTTTCTCTTTCTAATATGATAACCTTTACAAGGCTTCTTCCTTATTGTGCCATGGAACATTTTATCCTTTATAAACTAATTTTAGGCATCAAGAACGTATGCCCAATGAGAACAAGAATTTGTTTTGTTCCCTGCCAGAGACTGGCATCTAGACTCATTCCTAATATTTAAGATTTCAATAAATATTTGTTGAATAAAGGAAATAAAAGGTAATGGGGGGGAGTAGCCTCCTTCTTGGCACAGTGGTAAAGAATCTGCCTGCCAATGCAGGAGACACAAGTTCGATCCTTGATCTGGGAAGATCCCACATGCCATGGAACAACTAATCCGGTGCACCACAACCATTGAGCCTTTGCTCTAGAGTCTGGGAGCCACAGCTACTGAAGCCCATGCACTCCAGAGCCCATGCACTGCAACAAGAGAAGCCGCTGCAATGAGAAGCCTGTGCAGCTAAACTAGAGAGTAGCCTCTGCTCACCACAACTAGAGAAAAGCCCACATGACACGGCAACGAAGGCCTAGCCCAGCCAAAAATAAATAATTTTTAAAGTAATGGGATAGTTCAGTCCAGAGCTTTTCCCTGTGCTCTAAAACTACATGGAGCTGGGGGGCGGGGGGTGGTGGTGGGGGTGGTGGCTTACTCTCTCCCATATATAGATATATTCACTTATGTCTGCCGGGTGCCTCACGATTAATGAGCACTCCATAAACATGTGTCTAATGGGTGAATGAAGAAATAAATAATGTAAAGCATGACATATGGGGGGTACATAATTAAGACCACGTGGCCACATCTGGTATAGGAAACATCATCTGTCCAACAGCTTAATACGCCATCAACTCCATCCCAGTGAATGATAAATACCACCCCCTAAGATCACAGTGACAACAAAACTCTGTCACTGGAATTCCAACAGTTCTATGGTGGTTGTTAAAATGATACTACTATGTAATTCCCGTTATTCATATCATTTCAACAGCAACTCAAAAGTTGGCTGGGCAGGGCAATGGATGGCAGGTCACCTAGGCTGGACGTGCAGGCCAATCTGCTGGCCCTGCCCCCTTGCATCTTCAGCCTTGACTCTCACCCAGGACATACTTCAGGTGCATCTGAAAATGCAGTGAGAATACTTGGCATGGACACCATGTGAATAGCCCACGAGGTCCAGGAAGGTCTGGGATACAGAGAGGAGAAGGTTGGGGGGCCCTGCCTATTTCTCTCATGCTCTTTATTTTTAATAAAATTTATTATGTCCATTTTTATTAAAATGATGACTCTATGATCTTACTTATCTGGGGAAAATAAAGTCAGACTTTGAGAAAAACAAAAGCTACGAGGATATATTGTACAGCACAGGGCTTCCCTGGTGGCTCAGTGGTAAAGAACCCACCTGCCAGTGAACAAGGTGCAGGTTCCATCCCTGGATCGGGAAGATTCCCTGGAGAAGAAATGGCAACCCACTCCAGTATTCTTGCCTGGAGAATTCCACAGACAGAGGAGCCTGGTGAGCTACAGTCCACGGAGTCACAAAGAGCTGGACATGACTTAGCGACTAAACAGCAAACCACAGGTAATATAGCCAATATTTTATAATAACCTAAAATGGAATACAACCTATAAAAAATCTTGAATCACTAAAATTGTATACCAGAAGACTTCCCCAGTGGTCCAGTGGTTAAGAGTCCTTCTGCCAACACAGGGGCCACAGGTTCGATCCCTGGTCTGTGAGGATCCCACACGCCAGGGGGCAAACAAGCCCATGCACTACCGAGGCCCCCGTGCCCTGAAGCTTGTGCTCTGCAGCAAGAGAAGCCCTCGCAAGGAGAAGTCCGTAACGCCGCAGCTAGAGAGCATCCCCACTTGCTGCAACTAGAGAAAGCCCATGGGCAGCAACGAGGCCCTGGTACGGCCAAAAACAAATAAATTCCAAAAAACTTTTAAAAATTGTACCCCTGAAACCAACACAACATTGTAAAGCAACTATACCTCAACAACAACCCAAAAAGTCACTGCAAACAGAAGTTTACTTTTTAGAGTCTTATTTTCAATATTAGTAATTTTTCTGCTCTTACTGGATTTGAATGATATGAAATACAGGCGTTTCTTAGTGTACTTGGACGCACTTCTGCAAATCTGTAAGGTTACAGAGTTACCCATGTTACTACCTACTCTTTTCATTTGATCTAAGGAAGCCACTTCCCTGAGGGAGCACACCTCCAGTGGATTTTATTCAGCGGGAAAACACCACTTGATCAACATAAATCAACCTCACACTGTTCTTTTAAGGAGATTTTTGTTCCCATTGCCCCAGCCCCACAACCCCAGACCATCTGTGTGTTACAGATTGAAATCTATACTCACCAAATATTCATTTTATTCTGGTTTACTCAGGCAACTATCATATAAATAACTGCATTGTTACTAGAAACATATTTTAAGATTTTAATGACTATGAGGAGGTCTGTAGCTATTGCAGATGTGCTAATTCTCAATAAATATGTTTTTAATCAGGTTCGCATTTTATAAACAATAATTGTCCCATTAACTCTGGGGTGGACTTTGTAAGCTTGAAGGAAAGCACTGCAGTTGATTTGTTTTCCCTGGGGCTCTTTAAGTTACACTTTAAATTTGGAGATTCAACCAGGGGAATTTTCCAGCCTTCAAAACACAAGAGCCAGGAATAAGACTGAGTATAGCTGTGACAGGAAAAAGTAGGCAGCTTAGGGTCGTCAGAAAAGTCTGGACTAAGAGTCAGATCAGGATCTAAGGCTGCTTCTCTTCCTAATTAACCTTTCTTAGCCAGAGCTTCCTCATTTGTCAAGTGGGGATGATCATATGTAGCCTGGTCATGCATCTTCATGGTAGGGAATCTGAAGTATGAGTGTATGAGAAAATGCAGTAAAAATCTCGCGGTACACAGTATGGGGTCTAAGGAACCCAGCTTGGCTCTCCACAACTCAGCAGAACCACCTCAGCCACATCATCTAACCCTGTGGCCTTCAGTTTCTTCATTTTTACAATGTAAATAATGATGGCCTTCCCTGATGGCTCAGATGGTAAAGAATCTGCCCACAATGCAGAAGACACAGGTTCAATCACTGGGTCAGGAAGATCTCCTGGAAAAGGGAATGGCAAACCACTCTAGTATTCTTGCCTGGAGAACTCCGTCATCAGAGGAGCCTGGCAGGCTATAGTCCATGGGGTGGCAGAGGCGGACACGACTGAAGCAACTAACACTTTCACTTTCACCAAATAATGATAATAATAATCATAATGTCTATTTCTCAAGAATTTCTCACATACAGTGACATGATGTATATGAGCACTCACAGAAGACCTAGCACAGAAGATGCATCAAAAGCCATTCTTTTTCCACTGTCCACCCATCAGGAATGTACATATGTTCCTAAGATGAAATCCAAGATGCCTGGGAAATGTCAGAATCACAGAGTCATTGCTTTTTCTGCCAGAAAGAAACAGACCAGAGTGGGTGGAGATACCACCATCACCACCTGCGTTTTTCTGACACCCAAGCCTGTCCTCTGCTGGAGCTCCCTGCCCTCTGCTCCTTGACTGGCGATCCTTTATCAGAGTTGTGATTAATAGTTAGCTTGACTTGACTGGGAGGGATGGCCCTGAACTCAGGAATTCAGAGGATGCTGCATATGAGAGTCAGTTACAGCTCTTTATTATTAGTTTTTATTGGAGTAGAGTTGCTTTACAATGTTGTAGTAGTTTCTGCTGTACAGCAAAGTGAATCAGCCATCTGTATACACACATCCCCTCTTTTCTTGGATTTCCTCCCCATTCAGGACACCACAGAGCATTGAGTAGAGTTCCCTGTGCTGTATATATGTTCTCACTGGTTATCTATCTTATACATATATCAGTAGAGCAAGGCAGAAGAAGGGCAGTGGAGAGCTGGAGATGTGGGTCAGCAGAAAACTCCTTAGTAATCAGTGTCTAAGGAAGAAAGGGGCATCCTGGGATTGACTTCCCTTCTTAAGCAAGTGGCTGTTCACTGTTGACTCTGGACACAGTGTGACCCAATCTGGACCCAGGGATGCCCAGAGACAGCCAAACCCTGGGGCCACATCTCTCTATACCTTTGCAGGGTCTCCAGATCTCACAAAAACCTTGAGATGAATGACCTCACCAAGCTCCCCAGACTGAACAGGAATGCTCAAGGGGTCTGAGAACATTAACCCAGAGCCAGTGGACAAGAATGCAAGAGCTGAGCACAGGCAGACACCTCAGACTTAATCATGCTCTTAGTTCTCTTGACTGAGCAGCGCCCCATGGCCATCCCAGCCCTCCCACAGCCCCAACACACATACACACACACACACACGCACACACATACACACACACACACACACACACACACAAACACGCTCCTCCAGGAACAAGCACCAGAGAGAAAGATTAGCTACATAAACCAGGCAGGCTTGTAAGACAGCTGAAGAATTAAGTACTCAAGAATGTTTTGGCCAAGCTGCTGATCCATTCCCTACTCGGCAAAGCCCAGGGAAGGAGAGAGAGAGGTATAAAGAAAAATAAAAGGACAAGGGAAAACAGAACCAAATTATTAAGTGCTTTTCATTCAATAAATAAACTCCATCTGACAGGCCCTCCCCTGGAGTCCTGAGGTGCCATGAGTCCTGGGAAATGACTTGGAAAATGAAAAAAAAGAAAGAAACCCCCCGGGCCGGTTCGTGCCCTACAGCAAGGGGTTCTTCCTCCGTCCGCCCCTCGGCCCCGGGCAGCCGAACCGCGACGCAGTGGCCGGCCCGCGTCGTTTGCAGCGTGGCCGCCTCCTCTGAGGCGCTGTGATGTACTGCGAGAAGTGGAGGCCTGTGGCGGAGATGTGTCTCTTCCTCGAAGACCTGCGGGAGGGCTCGCGCATCCTCTGCCTCTGCTCGCGGGCGTTTGTGGAGTAAGTCGGACACGGGCCGCTCCCCGTGGTCCCCGACCTGTGGGGACTGCAGACCCGTGGTGATGGAGCCCTAGAACCGCGGCCAGCGTGTCCAACCCTCGGAGATCGGAAATTGTACAATTTGGGATTGAAGGGCTACTGCGTTAAAGATGACAACAGTGCAGGCAAACAAGCCACGGAAGAGGAGGAAGGTGGCCACTCCCAGGGCCCTGCAGAGCCTCATGACAACAGATGCCCAGACCCAGATGAGAGTGAACTGGATTCCGAGGCTGAACTCATGAGGAGTATGGGATTGCCCCTTCAATTCGGTAGGATGTCCGCACATAAGAATTTTGAGGAATCTATGAATACTAGAAACAAAGTTAAAATAATGAAAAAGAAAAAGAAAAAACATCAAAAGAAGTACTTAGATGAGATTAAGAGAGAATCTTGGAGACAATGTGAAGAAGATGACGTTTCGGCTTCGGACGATCCTTCTTCATCTGAGAATGAGAACACTAGAAAGTACAAACTTCAAAGCCAAAAAGGCATTGAGGCTGAAAGTTTTCCCGTTGAAAACACAGTAGGTCCAAAGCCGGAAATTACAGAGATGTGGGGAAAGTACTGGAATGAATACGGTGGAGGACTGCTGTGGCAAAGCTGGCAAGAGAAACATGCAGATCAGACCCTGTGTCCAGAACCATGGAATGTTCCAGACACAAAGGAGGAGTGGGAGCAGCACTACAGTCAGATGTATTGGTACTATCTGGAACAGTTTCAGTACTGGGAAGCTCAGGGCTGGACTTTTGATGCCTCACAAAGCCAGGATACAGACCCTGGTGGGTCTGAAATAGAAGTTGACAAGAAAGATGAAAATCACATGAAAACAGATGAACTTTTTTCTCCATCTTTATCTGTTGGCAGCGAAAGCTCTAGTTCAAGTGATAAAGATCACAGTGAAATTCTCAATGGAATTAGTAACATAAGTCTGAATTCAGAGAAAGTAGAACAGAGACAACTAGATCCCTCCCTAAGTTGTGATGGACGTCAGTGTTTGAGTGAAGTTCCCAGCAGAAGAGAATGCCCTGCTTCTGGCCACAGTGAACCGAGTCATGGAGGAAACACAGAAAGCAGCTCGTCTGGGAGCAGAAGCACAGACCAGCCAGCTCAGGATTCACAGGAGTCCTCAGAAGCAAACACAGTCAGAGATGGACACCACTGCAGTGGGACTGATGGGGACGAGAGTGGAGACGATCCGCCTGAAGAGAAGCGAAGCAAACTCAAGAGGAGTCATGAGCTGGACCTCGATGAAAACCCGGACTCAGACTTTGACAATGATGGTTCTCTTCTAGGATTCAAGCACGGCTCAGGGCAAAAATATGGAGGAATTTCAAACTTCAGTCACCGGCGGGTCAGTTATCTGCAGAAGAACATGAAGCGGAAGTCAAAGTCCTTGGACATGAGACGACAAATCAATATGAAAAACAAGCACATCTTCTTCACTGAAGAGTCAGAGAAAACTGGTTTTAAGAAAAGCAGAACTTTGAGTAAGGTAGAAAAATTTCTAAAATGGGTTAAGGAACCAGTGGATGAAGAAGCATCGCCAGAGTCGGTTTCTCATAACAACGTGCACGAGACTTGCACAAGCAGTGGCTCCGAGGAACCAGAAGTGTCTGTTGAGAAGGGGGATGACCCGGTGGAAACGAGTGAGGCAGAACCTGGACAGCGTCCTGCTGTGTGTCCAGCCGGGGCAGTGGGAGCAGAGAAGCGTGACGGGGCCAGCCCAGAAGCCGCCGGGACAGATACGGAGGCCTGCGTGCCGCAGGCTGCTTCGGACCCTCGCCAGGAAGAGGCTGAAGCTGAAAGTCAGAAAAAGAAGAAAAAGAAAAAGAAGAACAAAAAGGGGCTGAATCTGCCCCCTGACATCGCTGCCGTGCCTGAGCTTGTGAAGTACTGGGCTCAGAGGTACAGGCTCTTCTCCCGTTTCGATGATGGGATTAAATTAGACAGAGAGGGCTGGTTTTCAGTCACTCCCGAGAAGATCGCCAAGCATATCGCGGGCAGGGTCAGCCAGTCCTTGGAGAGTGGCACCGTTGTGGACGCCTTCTGTGGAGTTGGAGGAAATACCATTCAGTTTGCCCTAACAGGGAAGAGAGTGATTGCCATCGATATCGATCCCGTTAAGATCGATCTTGCTCGCAATAATGCAGAAATTTATGGTGTAGTGGACAAGATCGAGTTCATCTGTGGAGATTTCCTGCAGCTGGCTTCTAGTCTAAAGGCCGACGTCGTGTTTCTCAGCCCGCCTTGGGGAGGACCGGACTACGCCACTGCCGAGATCTTCGACATCAGCACCATGATGTCTCCTGATGGCTTTGAAATTTTCAGACTTTCCCAGAAGATCACTAATAATATCGTTTTCTTTCTTCCAAGAAATGCTGATATCGACCAGGTGGCATCCTTGGCTGGGCCTGGAGGGCAAGTGGAAATAGAACAAAACTTTCTTAATAATAGGTTGAAGACAATCACTGCTTATTTTGGGGACCTGATCCGAAGATCAACCTCTGAATCATAAGTGAAGTGGGACAGAGAGACCAAAAGATCATGTAGCAGTCAGATTATCATTCACCGGAGTTACTCTCTGTGCTCACTGATGTTTTGTGCCCAGAATCTAGTGGGTATTTGTGCCCAAATACACATTTTCCCTCACTGGTGCAGTACTATGTGAAATTTGCTTTTAAGCATCCATTTATTTTATAGTTAGTGTTTTTTAAGTTTCTATGGGAAAAAATGAAATATATTTTATAATGTAAAAGTTTATATTCTTTTTCTATTAAAATGGCAGTCAGCAGAGGAATAAAATGTGTCTCTTAATTATTCATCTAAAAAAAAAAAAAGAAAGAAACCCATAGAGACTCCCGGGTCCTGACTGAAATGAGAGAGGTGTTTAGACAATTCCCTTATGCCAGTCAGATTCAGACAAGAATTGGGATTTGGACAGACAAAGGGAGGATGAGCTCTGATCCAGGACGACTGGATCAGAGTCTGTAAGTGGGACTCAGTCAGTGTCACTTTGAGTGGCAGCCTTGACACACGTACTTGTGAGGTGATGACACCCAGATCTAAATGTCAAGACCCTGCACTGCCCCTCTCCTCCTGGGAGAACCGTAATCAGCACAGTCACTGCATCTCCCCCTTCACCCCCCACTCACATCCACCCATCCCTCTGCAACCCTGCCTCCATCATGAGTGACCAGCCAATCAAGCTAGAAACCTCTGCCACCCTCCTCTTTTCCTTCTCTCTCATCCCCCAGATGCATTTGGTGACCAGCCCCTGTCCTGTCTACTTAGACATATCGGCCAAATCAGGCCCGTCAGGACCACGTCAGGACTGACTTTAAGTGTCAATTCTCTTATTAGTTTCTCTACCATCAACCTCTCACAGTCCACATCATCAGACACACCAGTAAAGATGACATTGTACTAAAGGAAAAAAAAAAAATCAGATCAGATCATTTCCTAAAGAAAGACCTCCACCAGCTCACAGTTACCTTATCGGGGACCATGCCCTGGCCCTTCCCAGTCTCACCCTTAACTTGTTCACGTGGCTGTGTCACCCGCCCCTCAGGCCACGACCAGGCCTCCCCATCCCCTTCTATGATCTGGCTGGCTTTGTTCTCCCCCTGCCTGGTGTGCCCTCACTTCATCTGTGCCCAGTGACCCCTCCGCATCTCTCGAGGTCCAGTTCTAAAGCCACCTCTTCCGTGACGCTCTCCCTGGTTCCGCAAGACAAAGCCAACCCCTTCCTCCCCACTTTGCTCATTTCACTATTACAGCACAGATCGTGGGCTGTGATTTTTTCTTCCAAAGTCTGTCCCCCTAGAATGTGGGTCCCTTTAGTCTGCTCCTCGTGGTTTTAATCACGTTGGCCTCAGAATGTAGCCTTTATAAGCACTTCTTCAATGTTTCACTGAATACATGAACAGACTAAGATAACCGATGACTAAGCAAGCTGGCAGTGCACTCGGATAAACAACCACCCTCTGTGGGTCTCGGTGGCGTCATCGGTGCAAGGAGGAGGCTGGAGCTCCTAAACCCCCGTGGAGGCCTGACACTGCATGACTTTATGAGGGTGCGCTGAGAGAGAGCGGGGCCTGGGCTTTTCTGTGCGAGAACTGAAGCCGAGTGAGAGCTGTAAATACGGAGAGTCGCTGAGGGTCTTCAGTAACCCAGAGGCCTCAGCCCTCGAGAGTAGGCAGGCTCGTGAGGAGGTAAGCCAGTCGTTTTCATTAAAAGCACAGCAAGGTACTGGATCCAAACACGACATTAGGACTTGCAATCTGATATGTCTGCAGAAACCCACCCCCATCCTTCAGGGAAACAGCATGGAAGGGGCCAGGGAGGAACCGAAACTGCGTACAAGCAGGTGGGAAGCTGGGCAACAGAGCAAGGAGGGGCGAGCAGCCAGGATCCTTCCCCAGCACAAAAGCCGTCCTCCCCGACCTGGTCCGCCAAGACATCCAGACACAAACAGAAACCTTAAATGTTGGCCAGACTGCCCCACTCACTCCTGCCGCCCTGGGACCTGCGTTAACACAACACAGTGCCCAGGCTCCTGTTAGCTCTGCTTCTCTCACCTGCAAAATCTCTGTGGGATCCCTCTGCCCATGAATGTACTGTTCACATCCTTAATGTCCGCCATGTCATCCACCCCAATCTAAAGTGACCTCTTCCTTCTCCTTCTGAAATCTGGTAACAGGTCAGCTGCCTGGTTTGACCAGCTTTGGTACCACTTCCTAGAGTCACACAGTGCCCAACAAACAGGAGGCACTCACAAAGTTTCCTCCAAATGAATGAGTGAGTGTGCTCAGAGCTCAGTGGGTCTGTAGAGAGGGATCCTTCCCATGAGGAGAGCCCCCATGGGGGGCTCAGCTGTTAAGAGACATCGCCACAGAAATACACCAAACCATAGGGCCATTGGTTTTTTGGTCTTTGTCTGTCTGGGGGTTTGTTGGGGGGAGCTCTCCTATTGCCCAGGTCCTCTCCCCAAATACTCTGCAAGCTCCATTTGGATAGAAATCACATTTCCTCTTCTTTCCTCCAAGACACATATCAGTATCCTGCGCACGCACACACACACACACACCAAGTACGTATTTAATGATTGTTTTTCTGCATAAAGCCAGGATTACCTAAAAGAGAAAAACTACAGGAAAGGAAGTGGAGGAAAAAGCATCCATAAAGAACTTTCACCTAAATGAAGACACCCTGGGAGCTCAGTTAAGACTAGAAATGTTAGCCTGCGAGGAAAAGTGTGGAAGAAAAACGCCAGCAGGAGGGGGCAAATAAGAGAGCAAACAGGGGAACTTCCCTGGAGGGCCCATGGCCAAGACTCTGAGCTCCCAATGTAAGGTGTTTAAGTTTGATCCCTGATCAGGGAACTAACATCCCACATGCAGTAACTAAGAGTTCACATGTGGCAACTAAGATCTGGAGCAGTCAAAGAAACATTTTTTAAAAATAAAAAAAGAGCAGATGAGCAAGGCAAGTTGGGGGAGGATAAATAATTGTTTCAAAGAAACACTACTCCTGCTAAGTCACTTCAGTTGTGTCTGACTCTGTGCGGCCCCATAGATGGCAGCCCAACAGGCTCCCCCGTCCCTGGAATTCTCCAGGCAAGAACACTGGAGTGGGTTGCCATTTCCTTCTCCAATGCATGAAAGTGAAAAGTGAAAGTGAAGTCGCTCAGTCGTGTCTGACTCTTAGCAACCCCATGGACTGCAGCCTACCAGGCTCCTCCGTCCATGGGATTTTCCAGGCAAGAGTACTGGAGTGGGTTGCCATTGCCTTCTCCAAAAGAAACACTGAGGTGTAGTTAAAAATGGAAACCATGTGGACAGTGGCAGGTCACACAGCGCTGGACACACCACGGGTTCCGTTTCAGACAGAGTCACTTTTCTGGGTAGAAGGATGTGACGAGCAATCTGTCCAAAGATGCTCGCTGGTCATAAGAGGAGAGCAAAGCCTTCAGAGATATGAACCTCGTCTTTCCTTTCTTTGAATGATGTGAAAGCTGGCCTTCACACACACAGACATAGATGCCCAGAAATGCTTGAGAATGAGCAGGAGACACGCTGATAGGAGTAATCCTGGGCCTGTGGCTTGGCCCAGGGATGCTGTCAAGGGAGCGAGAGAAGGCACAAGAGCGAGAAGGACAAGAGGAAGTGGGGGATGGTCCACCTCCAGTCTGGCTGCACTCTCCAGCATCACGATTTCTGTTTCTCCTCACATCCTTTCCAAAGTTCTGCTCATAGCAGAGATGCCACTTAACCCACCACAGTGAAATTTAAGAAAAACATAAGCATATGGAGTATAAAACCTAAAGGAAGAATCTCACAATCTTAAAACCATTGAGTTAATGGCCTTTCTTTAATTTCCTTCACATGATGAAAAACAATATGCCTTGTTTTCATGAGATGACCTTGTCATATTTCTTGACAGGCCTGGCATCTGAGAAAGGACAGTATCACCAGCATGGATGAATGCTCTCTTCCTGTGAAATGCAGGAAATGTTTATTTTAAGGTAGAGATGATACTATTGTATCTTCACTCCTTGTCTGAAACATGAGCAGAGGTGTCCTTTTAAGGATGAGGAGGGAGGAAAATAAGATGGTCCAAAGCTTTCTGTCCACCAAAACTTTTAAGTCCAGGATGATTGATTACCATGAACATCAAAGGCAAAGCAAAGAAGGGGAAGGAAGTCAGCAAAACCTCAGACAGAGTTATGTATGGAAGAGGGAGTAACCCTAATTGCTTTGCCTTAATAATGATGGGAACAGTGTGCCTGGCTCAGGGGGGATGCTTACTGGAGATGGAGAGATGGATAGATGGGTGGATAGAGGGAGGGAGGGATAGATGATGGGAGGGTAGATGGATAGATGATGGGAGGGTGGATGGATGGATGATAGGATAGATGGATGGGTGGATGGATATTTGGAGGGATGGATGAAGGGAGGAAGCGGGGGAGGAAGGAAGGGATAAATAGGTAGGTGGATAAGTGGGTGGGTAGATGGGTGGATGAGTGAATGGGTGGAATCAGGGAAGGGATAGGTTGATAGACAGATGATCTGTGGGAATTATACCTCCATGCC
Source organism: Bubalus kerabau (assembly GCF_029407905.1). Lineage (NCBI taxonomy): Eukaryota > Metazoa > Chordata > Mammalia > Artiodactyla > Bovidae > Bubalus > Bubalus kerabau. The sequence continues at coordinate 15,194,106 of NC_073628.1, forward strand.
CTAAGTGGGTCACTTTCCTAAATCACTGCCCAGTCAAATGGTCATAATGATAAGTCTTCCTTTGCCCCTCATCTCTGTTGTCTGTTAATGTCAATATCACCTGGGGTTCAAAACCTCAGAGTGACTATCGGCATCTCCCAGCCTCCCTCCAAGTCATCTCCTGCACTCAATCCCTCCTCTCCATCCTCTGCACTTACTCCTTCTCGGGTGCATCCCAACAGCCTTCTATGTGACACCTCCTCCAGACCCAAGGGACCACTCACCAGGTGTCTTTCTATAACAGTTCTGTTCATGTCCCTCCAACACAATAGTCCACAGTGGCCGTCATTGGCCTAAAAAGAATCCAAACCGCTCATGTGAACGCATGTGGTCTCCACGGCCCGGCTCCCAGGCTGTGCCTCTTGCCTCTACGCTCATCTGCACTGCAGTCTTCTCTTCCCGGGGGAGTCGGTGCTTCCGCGACTGCTCATCTCTGACCCTTTGCTCAGTGGGCTGTTCTCTGCTTGTAAAAGACAAAACTAAAGCAACAAATAAAAGCACCTGCCCATACGTAGAGAACAGACTGCTGGACACAGCGAGGGAAGGAGAGGGTGGGATGAATGGGAGCGCAGCACTGACAATGTATGCACCACCATGCGTGAAATAAACAGCTAGTGGGAAGCTGCTGTCCAGCACAGGGAGCGCAGCTCAGTGCTCTGTGATGACCTAGAGGGGTGGGATGGGGGGAGGGAGGCTCACGAGGGAGGGGATATGTGTACACGTACAGCTGAATGACATTGTTGTACAGGAGAAACCAACACAACACTGTAAAGAAATTATCCTCTGATTAAAAAAAAAACCCACCTGCCTGCCCCTCAAAGGCTAGTTCAAATGTGACTTCCTCCATGAAGACTGCACATCCAGAATCTGCTCTTTCCTCCGTGTTCTGCCCGCAGCCTGTACCACCTCTGGAGCACCAACCTGGTGCTCTAACAACTCCTGGGAGGGGCTGGTCTAACCCCCACCCCTAGACTGTGCTCCTCGGAGGCCCAATCAGTGCCATCTCGCTGTGTCCCCCGTGCCGAGCACAGCTCCGGCCCATGACCCATGTGAAAGGATCTTATTTTAAGGGACCAAGGTTGGCCCAGCGTGAGGCTCCCTTTGCCCAGGTCTTGGGAGCCACCCGCATGTGCGTCAGTCTGGAACGACGCTTTACCTCCAAAACTACAAACAGGAAATCCAGGGGGAGGAGAAGCTCTGGTTAATAGAAAAGCAAGCTCTCAGCCCAAACCTCCAGCTGCCTTGTTAAAGTTAACAAGCAGAAGAATGAAACATGTGGCTTAGGAGCTGGGTTTCTTATTGTTATTACACACACACACACACACACACATATATAACCCTACACATATACGGGAATAAGCTGGCTTCAGAGAGCGGCTGGATGAACAAATGAAGATGAGAAGCAGAAAATCTGGGGGCCAGAGCACAGAACCAGTGGGTGTTTTTTAAAACCCCCAAGAGCAGGGTGGGGCATTACCGTGGGCCTGCCTGTGCCGGGGGTGTCAGAGCTCCCCAAATAAAATGAAGCCTCACAGCCAGGCCAATCAGAGACAGCACAGGTTACACTGGGTCTGCCTCTCTCCCCAATATGTGTTTAATCCCAACCAAGTATCTGGCACAGCAGTTAAAAACGGGGACTGTGCAGGCATCGTGGGTGTCACTTCCGGGGTAAGGTGGTGAGGGTGGTACCCCTGTGTCTCAGGGCCTCTTTGCGACCATGGGGATAGAACCATAGTGCTCGATTCTCAGGGCTCTTCGACTTAAATATACATAAAGCAAACAGTCCAGAGGTTACCCAAACCCTCCATCCATATTAGGGTTTTCCTTTCTTTTTGGTGCGTCCACAGACACGGCCAAGTGAAATTGAAACGATTATGTGGGTCTCACCTGTTGGGAGGTGCTCCCTGGACCTGTAGGGAGAAGTGCGTGGCTGCGGCACCAGGCAGGACGGACACAGAGCGTGGGACATTCGTGCGGACCCCAGGGCGGCGGGGGCGGGGGGCACAGCACAAACGCCCCTGAGACAGACTGGGACCTGGGCCCCTCTGCTGTGATACTGGCACCTGGACACACCTCTCCTCCAGCAACGAAATACAGAGAGGCTACAGGCGACTAAGAATAAACCCGCATGCGCAGCTGGGGCAAATTCTGACCTGAAAGGCACAAAGACAAAATAAAAACCCCAACTGCCACTTCTGAAGAGCCTGGAGCAAAAAAAAAAAAAAAAACCTGGGTATCCAGAGCAAAAGCAGCATACTGGGCTTGCCCCCTGCTCCCAGCACCACAAAGGGGTGGGCAATCCACCTAACCCACCCCTTCAACCCCAACCTGGACCCACCACAGACCCACCCCTATCCTCACCCCATATAAGTAACAAGCTCACCCTCTCCTCTGGAAGCCAGCTAACAAGGGAACCAGTTACTTTTTCTCACTCCCTCCTCCAGCCCAGTAAAGCCTAGCTTGAATTTCTTCTTTGAGAACTCTGGTCAATTTCACTCCCACCTTTTTCTCCACTTCCTTGCTTTCTGGAAAAGTCCAGTTGCCAAGGCAACCCCCATCTGTCAAGGTGAGTCCCAGGAGGAGCTGGTGCTTGCCTAGGCTCCTGACACCACCCCCCCCCCATTTCCTTCCACCCTCCTATGCACCATCCTCTGCCCTGCGTTTGTGGATGTCCTTGGCCTTCAGCCGAAATCAGGGGTGTGCTCTGCATAGGTAACAACTGGCTATCATGTGCTGCTTTCCATGATGGAAATGCTTTTACCATGGGGCTGAAAAGAGATGCCCTCGGTCAGGTCCTGTGACACCAGACACAGAGCCTGTCCCAGGACAGAGCCTTCATCATCTCTCCCCCAGCCCACCGCTACAGTCCTGTAGTCCTGTCTCCAGAGAGATATTACAATTGCCCTTACTCTTTCCACCTCCCTCATTTCTTTCAGGTCATTGAAAGTGAATAATCCTTTGGAAGGTGAGTCCTAGCATCAAGGAATCTAGGTTCTCAATGCTGGGAGAGTCCTGGGCGGCCACAAATGGCCACTTGGCCAGGCAGGGCATGGCTCTCATGGCACCATCCACAGGGACTTGGATGTGAATGGTGACCCCCAAGATTGGTACGGAGTGAAGCCCTAGGAGTGTCTTCACTGCAGGAAAAGGGCCTTCCTGGGTTAAGGGCAGAATGGAAACCACAAGACTTCCCAAGCCCACCATTCCCGGTGAGTTCTTGTCTTCAGCACTCTCTGCAGCTGCAGAGGCTCTAAGCAAGTCAGTGCTGGGGGTCTCGGCAGGTCGCGTTATCCTCCCCTCTCCAAAGAAGCAGTTAGACATTCACCCTATGAGTTGTGTCCATCCGCACCTAATGAATGAGTCCATTTATTAATTTATTCATCAAACAGAGAGCATCTCCTAGGGCCCAGGAGTTGTGGATTTAGACACTGGAAATGCACTGAAAGGGATAAGAAGTTCACCGCCTAGGGGCTGACACAGAGGAGAAAGCCAGCCCTCCCCCGTCACATTAGAGATTGTACGTGCCAAGAAAGGAGCCTCGTGTAGGCAAATTTACATCTGCTGACAGCGACCATGTAGCGAGTGCTCACTCTGGGCCAGGACTCTGCTAAGCAACTCCTTGATGTTACTGAATCATTACAGCAACCTTGTAAGGCAGATCCTATCATCCCCCCTCATTCATGAAGATTTCAAGGCCTGGAGACATTAAAAACTTGCCCAAGGTCACACAGTGAGGTCACATAGTAGAGGGGGGCCTGGCTGCACAGCGCTTGCTCTTGACCTCTGGGCCACACCAGATCGCTGAGTCTCTTGCAGTCAGCGGCGGTGGCTCATCTCTGGTCCATTAAGGGACAAATCTTTCTCTGCATCCTCTGGGGGCTGATGCACTGCAGGCTAGTCAGAGGAATACAGAGGAAGACACAGCCCAACCTCCCAAGGAACACGAGGTCCCTGTGTGGAGTTGAGAGGCCACCTCTCTCCTAGAGCCCACTTCAGATGCTTCTTGGGAAATTCTGACTTTGGGGTCTTAAATAGTAGTTGAGCACTGTTTCTGGAAACACACATGACAACCAGCAGATGTTTTGTTTTCTTATTCTTAATAGGCCCTTGTTTCGAAAATGGAAAACCTGGAGAAATCAGTGGAGTAGAGACAAGGCTTTAAATGGAAGGGAGAGAGGGGTAAAAAGGAAGAGGGAATTTCACTCCTGGAAAATTGTTCTGCCAAGCCAGACCCTCTCCGATGAGGCAAAAGGTGGAATTTGGGGACACGATGCCCTCAGGAAAATTTCCAGGAACTCCAGTTAGCCTGGTTCCAATGACGCCTAACAGCTCATCCCCTTGCCAACTCTGGACCCAGCTGAGTCTTCTTGTTGTCAGTTTGGCCTTTTGAAGCCTTGCAGAATCTTGCCCACTTGCTTCTCTGCCTCATATGCAGAGATCTTAGAAAAAGTAGCCAATCTGATTCCCCTCGGGTAACAAAAGAGGGTTTAAGAGATAGACTTTCTCGGCTATCCCTAAGATCAGAAAACAAGTCTATGGCAGGCTTTGGAAATAATATCACTAACTTCCCTGTGCTTTGGTTTCCATAGCCAATGGAAAGAAATCCAGGCAAAGGATCCAGGGCCAAAAGTAAATACACAGTCCAAAAAAAAAAAAGAAAAGATTAAGAAGAGAGTTTGTGCCACAGTAATTGGAAAATCGGGACCTGATAGTTTCTTCAATGTCTGTCTGAAGACACAAAGTAACACGAGGCTTAAGACCTCCTTCTCCATCCCTTCTCCTGACCTGAGCTCCAGGTATCTAGGAAATCCTGCCCCACTTCATATAGCTAATAGAACTGAGAGTTTCTTTTCTGAGCACAGAGATAGGGAACAAATGCTAGTGACCCTGAGAAACTGTGGGCAGAGTGAGACAAAATCCAAGGTGGACGTGTGCGATGGAGAAACTTTGAAAACTCTTCTCACCAGCAATGCTTCTGATTAAACAGGCCCACACCACAACATCTGACCATTCCTGTGGTCCACAGCCCATGGCTTCCTGGACAGGGCCAGCATGCCAAGCCAGCCAGATTGTGGAAGCAAGTTCCTCCTGGCAACAGGAGTCCCTGCCCTGCAGCCGAAAGCCATGTGGGGACACGGCAGATCCAAACCTCGGCCCCTACATGGAAGGCACAGCTCACATCTGAGATTCAGGGGAGATCGCTTTTGGACCTCTGGCCAGCTCTGACCCCTAAGGCTGGGACCTTCCGAGTAAGTCCCTGACTGGCAGATAAAAGACTTTCTTTGGATTTTATAGTCTCTTCAAAGTATGTTCCAAGTCTCTTCAAAGTATGTATGACAAACATTTTCATGGAAAGGGAGAAAGCAGAGTCTGGGACAGCACCCAGGGATCCCCCAGGCTGCCTGTTAACCCCCATCACCTTACAGCAGATGAGAGAAAATCTGGGCTGGCCCAGGCCCACCTGGATGAGGGTGCCAGTCAGACTGGTACCCAGCTCTGAGGGCACTTCCCCAGCCGGGACACCCAACTGACTGGGCTGCCCTCCTCTGACCCCGTTTGTCTTATTTTCTCCAAAGAGGCCTGAACAGGGAGAAGACAGAAATCACTTCTTCACAGAGCTTGAGAATGCAGCTCACGAAAGGTGGCTGAGTTGGGGAGAAGGGGGTATTTGCGTCTCTCCCCTTCACCCTAACTGGTTCCTAATGGGATACCTCGTTCACCAGCCCTGAGCCTGAGCCCAACTCCATCAGCCCAACATCTGGAGAAAGCTGAAGTCCAGAACCTTCTCCTTTTCTTAGTGGAGAGAGTCTGGGGACATGGGAGTTCCTGCCCCTACAGGAAGCTCCTTGGAAGTCGGCACACGATTTTCTCACGGGAAAAACACTTTTCCCCTTTTAGAGCCCAGGCTCCCAGCTCGCAGAACTCCTCTCCCCATGTTTCTGTATGCTGCTCTCATTTAGTTTTAATTTCAATTTTCTTTTTCTTCCCTGATCAAATACAATCTAAAATCCATTGCGAGGTCACACCCCAGAGTTAGGCAGAGCTAGGAAGCCAGCAGTCCTGATGGAAGGTGCTGAGGACCTAGGGTTCCAGAGCAAGTGGTGTTTTGAATTGAAGTTGGCTCCCCCACCCAGGACTGGGCATAGAGTGGTCTACAGCAGGCTTCCCAGGATTTTCAGACAAGAATGCAGCAAGTGAGACTGACAAGGACACACAGGTGAATCCAGGAAAACACTGAAAACCCCGGGAGCACAGGTGGACAGTCTTCTCCAGCAACCACCAGACAAAGTGACCACAGTGAACCGATCTCATTGTGCAGTTAACTGCTCATATGATGGTCAACAAGTCACCTCTAGGAACCTCTGTCTCTTAGTCTAGAAAATCAGAGATCTAGGAGCTTGGGGTTGGCAGATGCAAGCTAGTATATGGAGAATGTATAAACAGCAAGGTCCTACTTGCCGAGCATGGGGAACTATATTCAATATCCTGTCCGAGCAAAAAAGAGAGATTATGCCAATATTCACACTGTCAAGAATAATAACCCTTTACTTCTTTTATTAACATTTATTCCATAACATTTTTAATAACATTAATGTTATTTTATTAACATTAATAACTGCTACTATTTTATTAGCATTTAATAACAACCATAGCAACATGCAGAAAAAACATTCAAGAAAGGGCCATAAAGGTTATCAAGCAATCATATCAGCCCATAATAAATCCATCTGATAGATTAAAAAAAAAATACTGTTGTAAAACAAAATGGAAAAGAATATAAAAAGGAATGTGTACATATGTATAACTGAATCACTTTGCTGTACAGCAGAAATAACAGAACATTGTAAGTCAACTATACTACAATAAACAAAGAGATGAGGCTACATTATTTTTAACACCTCTTCCAGCCCTGACATTCCACATTTCTCACCCTAACTTGGAGCCCTGGAGCCCTTTCATTTCTTTATTTGCCAATTTCCCGTTCCCCCTCCCCAATCTCTCTGCTGAAGACTAGGAGGAGGGGGATGAGGGGAGAGGAGGGAGGTTCAAGAGGGAGGTGATGTATGCATAATTATGGCTGATTTGTAACCTTGTACGGCAGAAACCAACACATTGTGAAGCAATTATCCTTAAGTTAAAAAAAAAGAAAAAATGATGAAGAGGCATGGAGAGCAGGAACTCTGTGTAAATGAGCTACGTGCTATATGCAGATTTATGGTAATAAACGCTGTAGGATGGTTCATCCCTACAGGCCATTATCTCAAACCTGCTGATGAGCCAGTCCATGTGCAAACATGGCCGTGAAGAAATAGGAAATCTTTCAGGAAGCTCAGTCCAGTGAGAGAGGCAGCACCCTTCACAACAATTGGAAGATCTATTCCTAGTGCTATGAGAGAGGGATAAAAATGCTCCAGAGGGAATGGGAAAGGCCTCAGAGAGATACACAAGGAATCAGGGAAGAAATGTATAATCGAGGTCTCGTCCACTGGTGTGGTTGGGACAAGAGGAAGGGACAGTGGAGGCAGAAGGAACAAGGGCAGCAAAGGGGTCCTGAAGTCCCGGTAATGTTCGTGGAGCGATGAATCTGGGGTAGGGATGTTGCAGGACAAGGAGAAGGGCTTAAGATCGGGAAGGCAAGCCTGGAGAGAGCTGAGAGGCTCGAACACCAAGCTGGGAAGAAGAAACTGCTCTCAGATGACAGTGAGGTCGGCTCTGGCTGCCTGCACACCTGAAGGAACCTGCTCACCACCCTGCCCTTAGGCTTCCCATACCTGACTAGATCCCAGCTGTCACATCATGTTCCATCCACAGGATGGAATGAGCCCAGCTTCCCGGCCCTGCACCCAGGTGGCCTCAACACTACAGATGGCCCAGTCCAATGAGAGCATCACCCAGCACACACTTGTCTTCTTACATGAAACTCTAGAAGGTCAGAGAAAGTGACTCTCCCAACTTCTCCTCTATGGGGAGGGACTCTGAGCCCATAGCCCCTCTCAGGGGAGTTACTGGCTGGGAGTGAAGAGGTAACCGTGCCCAGTGGAGGCTGCAGACTCGAGTCGGGCTGGGCCTGGACTTGGCATCCTGACCTGTCCGTTGTGACTCATCACCCATCAAGGACAGGGCACTGAGGCCAGCCTGAGGCTCCCCGGCCCCGCCCCCTAGTGATCGTTCCCTGCTGAACTGGCTCCTGCCCAGCCCTGGAGGAAGAACAGGGATGGGGTTGCCAGTCAGCGTCTCCTGGGGAGGCCTCTCCCACATGCGCTGAGCAGTTATCTCTAAGAGTGATTAGGAAATAAAACAGCTCCCTTCCCCATTAGCTGTACACTGGCCCATTTGGGGCCTGAGACACCCCAGATCCAGGAAGGTGGGGCTCAGCTGACAGCTTGGTTAGAGCAGATGGTGCCCCCACCCTGCACCTTCTCCTTCTGCCTTGTGTTGTTTCTGGCAGCAGAGTAAGGTAGGGTGGGGGGTGGGGGAGGCTTGAGGTCGAACTTGTTGAAAGTGCAAGGGGGAGAAAATTGTTCTCATCTGAATAAACAGAGTCAGCTGTTGCCAGAAGGTGAAACCTGCCCAGAGTGTGCACCCCTCCCAAGGCGGTATGGATCTGGGCTGACAGGGATGCTGGGATGTGGGCCAGCGCTATTCAGGCGACTCTGGAGATGCTGCAAGTGGATGGAATGCCCCCAAGAGAGGTGAGAGGGCAGGGGTGGGGACTGGTGGGTGCGGGGAGGGAGGTCTTGGCCTTGGTGCTGTGGGGGTTCAGTCTGTGTCAGGGGAGGGGGCGTGGGGTGGTGGGGCAGGGGGCAGCTGCCACAATGGAATCCAGTTAGTTCACAGCAGGCATCTGGGACCCCCCAGCCTTGTGGATGGGGTCTCCGCCTGCTGTATCTCTGGGATTTCTGGGAAGAAGCCAGTGGTGCTCTGGGTGCTCCCTGGTGAAGTAACCTCCTGAGAATACACCCCAGCTGCTTAGAAGGCACTCAACCTTGCCCAGCAGCCTACCTGCCCCAGACACTCAGAAACTTTTCCACTCTGGGAGCTACAGCAAGTGGGCTCTGGCAAAGTAAGCAGAAGGCCAAAGGTGAAGGGAAGGATGGGGAGGGATGGCAAGGGAGTGAAGGAAGAAAGAAAGAAGCCATGTCATATTCTAGGAAAAGTGCTAGAACTCGTCCAGAGATGAGTCCTGGTGCCTTCATCTTTGAAACTAACCCAACTGATGGCTTCAGGCAAGACATTACTCTCAAGTCCAAGCTCCCTTTTCAGTACAGAGCTGGCTTGGATTGTGCTATCTCAACTAACATGTGATGAAAACCAAAAAGCAGGACTAATGCCCTTTCCTCTGAACATCCCACTCTGTCCAGGTCATGAAAGACGGGATCATCCTGACCCCAGTCCCTGGCATCTGCTTCAGGGATTGCGAGAAAAGTCTTCTCTTTCTAAGACCTGGAGATGCTGTCACACCTGATAAGCAGGGTGAGCCAGATCATACGGAACTTGATCTTTCTGCTCTGGTCGGAGAAAAGCGTGCAAAGGAATTAAGATTCAGACAGCAGTGTTTCTGTTTCAAAGGGGCTGCTGCTGCTGCTGCTGCTGCTAAGTCGCTTCAGTCGTGTCCGACGGTGCGACCCCACGGACTGCAGCCTACCAGGCTTCTCCGTCCATGGGATTCCCCAGGCAAGAACACTGGAGTGGGTTGCCATCTCCTTCTCCAATGCATGAAAGTGGAAGTGAAAGTGAAGTCGCTCAGTTGTGTCCAACTCTTAGCGACCCCATGGACTGCAGCCTACCAGGCTCCTCCATCCATGGGATTTTCCAGGCAACAGTACTGGAGTGGGGTGCCATTGCAGAGAAAGCCAAACAGGCAGGCCGTCGACCAACAGCAGTAGAAGCATCATTGCACTGAAGGGTCTTCAAGGAAGAAAGGGCCACCTGATAGAGTGATGTTTGCCCTGCTTATCCCAGCAGGGCCGGCTCTGTGCCATAATTGCAGCTCCCCATGTTCATGTGGGTTTGACACTTTCCAAGGCTCAGCACACATTTGACTTTTCTCCATCCTCACCGCCCCTGAGTAAGGAGGTGGGAGCAGTGTCCCCACGCAGATGAGAATACCAAGGCTTGCAAGTTAAGGGATGTCCCTGGCGTCCTGCACACTTGTGCTCCTCTCCCATGAGGCTTGTCTTCAGGGGCCGGTAGAGAACAGGGAGAAGCAGAGGAGGAAGTAGTGACAGTGCCTAGGACCAGGGAAAGAAGCCTTGGGTTCTGTTTCAGGGTGCATTTTTACATCTCCGTTTCTTAGTTTCTCTGCGTGCTCCCCCCAGCTCTTCTGCATACATCAGGAATGTCAATGCCTGCTGGCCAGGATGTAACAAAAGCTACAGACTAACAGAAAATGTTCTAGAACAGTGAGAAGGGATCTAAACTAAAGCCCAGAGAGGTAAAGTGACTGGCCTAAGATCACACAGCTGGCTAGCAACAGAGCCCAGTCTGCTATTCCAGACTGCAGCCATACTGGATGAGTTAGAATGCCTGGCCAATGGCAATGACCCAAGAAGCACCTGGGAAGTTCTGAATGCAAGCAGTCCCTCTGCACACTTCCCCAAATGTCTGAGGTTGCACCCCCAGGCCCATATGCTCTACATCAAAGCTGGAGGCTGAGCCAACAAGCCTTCCTCTTGTATGGAATGACTCTGATACTCACTTCCGAGGCTCCATTTCCAAGTGGAAACCTGCTGCCAATCCAAACAGAACAGGCTAATCAGAAAGCTTTGGGTTTCATCCCCCTTGCTTACAGAGCTACACTCTGGAGGTCTGAGCCCCTCCAACATAACTACAGGGCTGGTGCCGGTTAGAGCGTACCCCAGCTGCAAGGGGGACTCTCTGAACTGTAGAGGGTCTCCCCGCCCCTCTGGCCATCCCTCGTTCCTTCCTTCACTCAGTAATCATGGACTTGGGTCCTCTCTTCACCAGGCTTTGTGCGAGGAGCAAGATCCACAAATGCAGGTGAGACAGAAAACCACCTTCAAAGAATCTTCCTTCTATCTGGGAAGCAAGTCCCATCTACATTTTCTGGGCAAATTCTCTGAGTCCAACGGAATCAGCCTCAGAAATACAAAACCCAAAGCAATGGTATTCCAGCCCAGAAGGTCAAAGTGTCCTGGCATCTCCAACTCGGTGACCTGAGGCTGTGAAAGTATTAGGAACGGGGAATTTGTCCACTTATCTGAGGGAGAATTTATGGAGCAGGCAGGTCTCAAACAGATCCTAGAAGAGAAAGAAGATTTGGGTAGATGGAGCCTGGACCGTGTGGAGCGAGAGAGGGACGAGGAAACTAGCACGTGGGCGCTCACCGAGCTCTGCTGTCGTCAGCTGTGTGTCACCTCCACCCGTGTGAAGTCACCATCGCTGCTCTCGCTTCACAGATGAGAAAACTGAGGCTCAAAAGGATTAAGTGATCTGTGCATGACCACAGTTCTGTCCGAGGCCTGTGTGACTCCAGAGCTCACACTCTTTTCACTGCGCTGGGCCCAGGGAGGAGCTGAGAGGAGGCTGCAGTGCCGATTACCAAAAAAAAACACAGAAGAAAAAAGCAAAAGATAGCTTAGTTACAGAAGATGCAGAACGGTTTTCAGTTTAAAGCAGTCATTTGTTCACAGTATTTTCAGTTCACAGTATATTTCTGTAAAGCTGTGTTTGTTTTATCATCGTCCTTACCATCCACACCATCCTCCCCACATCCTCACCATCCTCACCATCATCCTTACCATCATCACCATCCTCCCCTCTTACCATGACCAATCTTTCTGATGAGGTTTTATAACGAATGATAACCACATGCTAGATACTGAGCTAAGTTATGGTTCTATCTAATTCTTCCGATAATGAGTTTAATTGCATATTACAGATGAGAAAACTGAGGCATGGGGGAAAACTCACCCAAATCACACATCTGCTAAGTAGCAGAGCTGAGGCACCAGCCCAGGCAGCCTGCCTCCAGATCCTATGGTCCTAAGCACACTGCTCATCCTTTGAGATTCTACCTAACAGGAAGATGGAGGTGACGTTGAGGCTGTCACAGACACAGAACACAAGGCAAAATGTACAAGTTGGGGACCTCCCTGGTAGAACCACACATAAGAACCTGCCTGCCGATGCAGGGGGAACACAGGTTCAATCCATGGTCTGGGAAGATCCCACATGCTTCGGAGCAACTAATCCCGTCGTCCATCACAACTACCGAGCCTGCTCACCCTAAAGCCTGTGGTGCACGAGAGAAGACACTGAACTGAGAAAGAAGCTCTCACGGTACAACACAGAGGAGCCACTGCTCGCCGCAACTCGGGAAAGCCCACACACGGCAACCAAGACCTAGCACAGCCAAGAATATGTACCAGTAGGAAAGCCATTGACTTGACCGGCCCCATAGGGTCCTGGAGTGGCCCTTGTGGAGGCAGAGGACGGCCCACACAGGGATGTCAATCTGAGGGACTTTTTGGAGAGAATAGGTTTCAGGAGCTGCAGGAGGATGAAGGACAAGGGGACCTAGGCACGGCAGGGCCTGTGGGCAGCCTAGGGACAGGACGCACAGCCTCAAGGCCACGGCTCTTGCAGACTCAGCCCTGTACCCCAAAGGCACCCCAAGGCACATCCACACCTCCCCAGCACCGCAAAGGCAGCTGTGACCCTACGGGGCTGCTCTGTCCCCACCACGTGATGGATGCCAGACGCTGTATCTTTCCTGGGAGGAAACGCATCTCGGAGCCTGGCCTCCTATCACAGGACACGCCGCTGCTTCTCTAGGCTGTGAGCGGAGGCCCACAGAACTTGTGCCCCTCCACCTCAGCCATTCCCATCTCCTCGGTCCTCTGTAAATCATCAACCCCATGGAGCCAAGTTCTGCTTCCCACTTTTTAAGTCTGAGGGCATTTATTCCTGCTGATAAACTGGATTTAGACAGCTTCACAAACCCCCGACTGTGGCCAAAATTATGAAGGTGAACTATTCCTGGAGCCCCATCCTGTCGAGGAGAAGAATGTACAGTACAGACGCAAACTGGCACTTTTCCCACCCATTTCTGTCCAAGGGAGAATTACTTCTGTCGGGGACTGGAGCAGGGCTTGGGGGTTGGCTGGAGTCATAAATCAGGATTATTACATCAGTGCTTCCCACCAAACTCCCAGAAAAGGAAGGCAGCCCTGCAGGCCTCTGTCACAGCCTGCAGCTTCACCAAAACAAATAAAGCCCTGGGACCAAACCCCACTGCCATCCCGGCCAGCACACAGCCAGACGGAGACTATGAAAACAGCCCTGCTCCTCACCAATTCTGCAAAATGCAGGGGGATGGCTAGGATCCCACAGCCCTTTGTAAAAATTGGGGGTGGGAAGGGGGTGGGAAGGTGGTGGGTGACCCTGGGAAGGACCAGGGTCATGGTCCAGAGTCCAGGCCACCCAACAGTATCTGTTGTCTCTCTCTTCCTTCCTTCCTCTTTTCCTTTCTTCCTTCCTTCCCTCCTTCCTTCATGTATTCCTTTCCTTTCTTTCCTTCCTTCTTCTTTTTTGTAGGATTCTACCGAATCTCACTGTGTGCTCTGGGTCCAACACCAGGAAACGGTGCTCATCGGTGGGATGTAAATAAAGACCGAGAAAAAACAGCGGTGGGGTTGGTGGGGACAGGAGGGGAGCGTGGCCGTCAATGCCTTCCGCTGCTCAGAGCTGCACGCAGACCCCTGGCAAAGCTGGGCCACGAGGGTGGGGTCTGCCCGATGCCACTCCGGGGCCCACAGAGTTAGAGAGAAGCAAACGGAGGCACAGGGCTCTGACTCCCAGGCCCGCACATCCCAGAGGCCATGCGCAGTCAGGGAGCATCCCCTCTCAACACCACTTCTCTGCCCTGCAGCCTCCTCACACACAGGGAAGCCCTCATGGCTGACTGAGGGCAGGCAGAGGGACCAGACAAGACCCAGGGCCTCCTAAGTCATGTGTGTGCTCCTTGGCAGCCCCTCCACGCCCATCTTAGTGAGTGCCACCAGCTCCCAGAGCAAGGTGCAGGCAGGTCCACCTGACAATGAGCCGGTGTCAGACGAGGGGAGGGCAAGAGGGGCCCGCAGAGCGGAGCACGGACCTAGTAACCATGCAACATGCAGTCCCATCACTCCCCAAGTACCAGCCGTGTGGCCTCGAGCAAGGCACCCACTCTGCCTTAGAGCCAGTCTCCTCAGCTGTGGAAAGGGGACAGGATGCCCCCAGCAGGGTCGACAGGTGCTGCCCTCGCTGCTCCTAGAGTCCGGACGGGAAAACCAGCCCCGTCCCCAGCCCTCAGCTGGGCTACTCTGCAACTTCTTGACATTCAGAGCGTTTGATTTTTTAAATTTTATTTTATATTAGAATATAGTTAACAATGTTGTGATAGTTTCAGGTATACAGCAAAGTGATTCAGTTATACATATATATATTTTTTTCATCAATTTTTTTTCAAGTTCTTTTTCCATTTAGGTTACTACAGAATATTGAGCAGAGTTCCCTGTTCCCTGTGCTCTACAGTAGGTCCTTGTTATCCATTCTAAATATAGCAGAGTGTACATGTCAACTTGACTTCACTTCCTCCTTGTAAGACTTGGGTGTTGTCACTTCCCAAAACCCTGTATAAGTCCTAAAAAGCTAACGAACTCCAGACTTGGCCTGGTAATCCCAGCTCAGCCCCTGGTTCCCCACTCCTGCCCCATCTCCTCTGGCCTCTTAGATGCCTTCAGCATCGCTGCCCTCCTCCCCCACACCCCTGCACACGGGCCAGGCCTTCCCTCTGAGAACACTGCCCCTGCCGGTCCCGAGAAGATGGGATGGGAAAAGATGCTGTCGTCTGCCTCACAGAGATTGTTCCAATAGAAAAAGTAACACGTTACTGTATGCAAATGGTATTAAATTCTGAGTACAAGAATGTATCACAGAAAATGCATTCAGTGCGCTGTGTTTTGTAACGACTTTTTGGATGGCTCATACGTTCAGTGTACCCTTCTAGCTATAGGATCCATTTCACAATTACTGAAAATGCTTTCACAGTTCATCTCCCAGTCCAGGCCTTCACCCTACTTCCACAGAAATTACTATTAGTTTTTGTGTACCCTTCTGGAAATTTCCTCTTCCTTCATAAACACACCTGCTCAATCATTACACAAATGAAAATATATTGTACACTCCATTCTTTGCCACGCTTTATGTCTTACTTAACATTACTTAACAAACATTTTGGAGATCGTGTTCATAACAACACATAGGGAGCTACCTTATTCTTTTTTAATCAGTTTTATCTGCGTATAGTTGCTTTACAATGCTGTGTCAGTTTCTGCTATACAGCACAGTGAATCAGCAACACGTGACCATATATCTCCTCCCTTTTGGATTTCCTTCCCATTCAGGTCACTACAGAGCACTGAGTAGAGCTCCCTGTGCTGTACACTAGGTTCTCATTAGTTATCTACTTCATACATAGTGTATATATGTCAAGCCCAATCTCCCAATTCCTCCCACCCCTCCGTCCCATCTTGCTGTCCAAATATTTGTTCTCTATGTTTGTGTCTCTATTTCCGCTTTGCAAATAAGATCATCCGTACCATTTTTCTAGATTCCACATGTATTATTTTTGATGGCTGCACAGAATTCCAAGACCTGCATGTCCTGTAATTCACGATCCCGTCTCAGGGATGAACGCCTGGGATGTCTTCCGCCTTTTGCTACAATTAACATGGTGATAGTGGATCTCTTGTTCACGTCCATCTGCCCACATGTGTCAGTGTGTTTGCAGCATAAATTCCTAGAATTTTGAAAGCTGAGAGTGTCAGGTTGCTTCCCAGTATGTTATACAGACTTATGATCCATTTATGCTCTCGGCAGTGGGCTGCGGCTTGTTTCCCCACCCGACCAACATTTGCTACCATGACATTGTGCACCAAAGCAATGCATGCAAAAGTCTTAGAAACTGTGATGCTCCATGGAGATCCAAAATGGCACTCCACTTGCCACCTCTTCTGAGAAGCTGTTCGTGATTCCTCCTTCTCCTGCGTGATGGCCTCCCTCCCCTGACACCACACAGTAACATGTCTGCTCCTTCTTCTCAGTTCTGCCTCCTACAGCAAAATTTACAGTCTGGCACAAAATAAAAATTTGCAAGGTTCAATTTGGATCCTACCCACCCAGGTTTCTCAGCTTCTGGCTGAGGCTGGCGGTGCTGGGCAGGAGTGAGTCTGGGATTATCTAAAGACGTCCTTTCAGCTCCCGGCAGCCTCTCTGATGGCAGGGGGAGGCCAGGTGGTGACAGTTCTTGACAGTACTGCCCAGAGCAGTACAGCCAGGGCCGGTCTTCCTGGGATGCTTGGGGACCACGTCAGGCAGACCAGAAGTGTCCACAGCCCTCCAGTCACAGCCCCCACCTCCCACTGCCCTGACTGTGGGGCTCCCCAGCTTGGGGATCTGCTCCTGGAGGAGTCAGGTCACCCAGAAGAAGAAGAGAAAACTGAGAGCCCACAACCTGGGGGCACAAGTGTGCGTCACAGATGCCGCTGGCTGGACAACCTTCCCGTCACTCGGGAGGGCAGCTGGGATGCTGGGACTCAGAGCAACCTTCCCGTCACTCGGCTTCTCTTCCTCTGCCCTCCACCCTCTGACTCCTCACAGGTTCCTCCTGTTCCTCGCTGTCTATCCACACTCTCTACAGCATCACTTCCCGTCTTTGTGTTTTTTTCCTTTTTTCTCTTTCTCCCACTGCCCCTCTCTTTGTCCCCTGCTACTCCATCATTTTCTGACTTTCTGAGCTTTGGGAATAACTGTGTTCTGGAGCCAAGGCGAGGCCTTGTGAATGCTCATGTGGGAAATGTCAGCTCAGCCTCTTGCTGAGGGGTTGACATTTACTAAGAGGGCAGCTGGGATGCTGGGACTCAGAGCAGCCTCCGAGCATCTCTTCTCGGTACCGTCCCATCCTCCCCAGCCTCCTACTCTCCCTGCACATGGAGATGCATAAATCCCCTCCTCCTTTTTTCCCAGACCCTCAGCCACATCTTTACCTCCATACCCTGCTCCCAGTGCTTTAACTCCAGTTCTAGAGCATGGTGAATCAGAAAGGGTGGCGATGATAAAGCACTGTAGACTTGCCCAGGGAGAGAAAGCTCTATCTCAGCATGTTGGATGTGTTGAACCAGAGGGCAGAAGGAAGCTGAGTTGTTCGGGAGGACCAAGCATGAGATGGGGAGAGAAGTGGGGAGCAGCTGAGGGTTGATCTAGGTGAACTTTTAACCTTTGAGAAGCTCACTACCTGAGTTTCCATGTCAGGAAGTTGCAAGCCCCACAGCTTGCTACCATGAGCTCTGTCAGCTGTCAGAGACCTTAGGCTCAGATTCCCTGTGGTCCCCAGTTAAAATGTCCCTAAAGGACAGACCACTTCTCCATTAGAAATTTCCCTTCCTGTCCCCTTTCTCCAAAACACCTCTCCTTTTTCTGGCCAAGCCAGCTCTCTCTGTTTCTATTAAATGCCCAGTGAGCATGGAGCTTGAAAGGGGTGATGCTTTGTGTTTCTTTCTCCATTATTCTCTTTTTCCTGTTACTGCACGTTCAGATCCATTATCTCATTTTTCTTGAGAAACTGATAGCTCAATTTGAAGGTGAGGGGGTTCCAACCCTGAAATGAGGACAATCCCTTGGAGATGGAGCTAGAAAGTTTACAGCCAAGACAAAGGCCAGCCAGAGATGCTGAGATGGGCAGTGGGCAGCCGGAGTGGGGCAGGGATTCTGAAAGAAAGAGGAAGACCATAAAAAGCAAACTACCAGATCTATGTGGCCATCAGGTTTCTGCTTGGATTGCTCTGTACAGATGGCCTGAGACTCCAAAGGAAACTTCCAAAAAGGAGTCCCTTGGCCTTTGCTCACTGGACAATAAATCCTTCAGCACCCTCCCTCTCATGACTCCCTGGTCCGCTCTATAATGCAGAGCCCCCTGAAGCAGCATTTACTGTTGGGATGAGAGGAAAAGAAGCATCTGGCAGGGAGGAGCTCATTTCCTCTGCACGGCCAGGCTGCTTCCTTGACACAGACCAGGATGCAGGGTGGTACCTGGCAACCAAACTTCAGCAAGCTGTACTTTCTCACGGTGACATGATGTGAGGCTAACCTCCCAACCCCGGTACACCTGGGATAGTGGTCCATAGTTATATCCTTCTTAGTCAGCAGTTTCTGTTGGACTTACCTGGTGGCTCAGACGGTAAAGCGTCTGCCTACAATGTGGGAGACTTGGGTTCAATCCCTGGGTCAGGAAGATCTCCTGGAGAAGGAAATGGCAACCCACTCCAGTATTCTTGCCTGGAAAATCCCGTGGACAGAGAAGCCTGGTAGGCTACAGTCCATGGGATCACAAAGAGTGGGACACGACTGAGTGACTCCACTTTCTATTGGTTTCACTGGGATCTTGAGAGCCCTTTGGAAATCACAGATGTTTCTGTTTTGATGGAGACAGACCCAGAATTCAAACAAAATTTGCATGCTAAGTCTCCAGTCATTGTCTGACTCTTTGCGACCCCATGGACTGTAACCCGCCAGGCTGCTCTGTCCATGGGATTTCCCAGGCAAGGATACTGGAGCGGGTTGCCATTTCCTCCTCCAGAGGGTCATCCCAACTCAGGGATCGAACCCACATGTCCTGCATTGGCAGGCAGATTCTTTACCACTAGTGCCACCTGGGAAGTCCTTTCCAGAGCATTACTTGTAGGATATTATTTAAAAAAAAATAAAAAAATAAAAAAATAAAACTTTGCAATAACCAATTTGTACTCAGATTTTAGAAAGAATATAAATAAAGCAATTTATCTCCAGTCTCTCTACCCCAGTAAAAATTCTCAAATTAAAATATAGCCTGTTGCTGCTGCCTCTGCTAAGTCACTTCAGTTGTGTCCGACTCTGTGCGACCCCATGGACTGCAGCCCACCAGGCTCCGCCGTCCCTGGGATTCTCCAGGCAAGAACACTGGAGTGGGTTGCCATTTCCTTCTCCAATGCATGAAAGTGAAAAGTGAAAGTGAAGTCGCTCAGTTGTGTCTGACTGTTTGCAACCCCATGGACTGCAGCCTACCAGGCTCCTCTGTCCATGGGATTTTCCAGGCAAGAGTACTAGAGTGGGGTGCCATTGCCTTCTCCGAAAATATAGCCTAGCCTAAGACAAATTAAATTACAGCACAGACCAAATATAGGAATCTGCCAATATATTAATAGAATGGAGGACTCAGGATACAGGCCAAGCCAAGGGTATACCCTCTGTTAGATCCTCTGGAATAGGGACTTTCCTGGTGGTCCAGTGGTAAAGACTTCTCCTTTCAATGTAGGGGGTGCAGGTTTGATCCCCGCTTGGGAAGCTAAGATTCCACATTTCATGGCAAAAAAAAAAAAAAAAAAAAAAAAAAAACTTGAAACATAAAAGAGGAACAACATTATAACAAATTCAATTTAAAAAAAAAATTTAATGTCCCACATTAAAAAAAAATAATACCTCTAGAATTTTGAAGGTGGTGCTAACTCAGCCTCAGAGTCTAGAGATCTTAAGGACACCGTTGGAAATTCCTCGGTGAACTTGGCACTCTCACTTCCAGAACCCTAGGTTTGATACCTGGTCAGGGAGCTAAGATTCCACAAGTCATGAAGTGAAAAAAAGGACACTGTCCCTGTGGGAAGCATGGAAATGCATCTCTCACGTCCCCAACAGCAGGAGCCTGACTGATGGGCCACCCCAGATACCACCCTCTGATCTCCACCCCTGCTGACTCTGAGGCCTCCCATCTCACCAGCAGTTCCCAGTGAAGGCAGGGACTCTCAGTGGGTCAACAATGAGAAGACCCAGGACACCTCTGACAAGCCACTTGGGCTTGAACACTCCCGTGCAGTCTTGCAGAACTCTCCTAGAACTTGAGTGCTGACCAAAATGCTTCCACCACCTTCCCTTGTTTCTTTCCGATACCACAGGCTGGCTGATCCCCCAGCTCCCCCAGCCCCCCAGCCCCTCCACATCTTCTTTCATCCTTCTTGGCATCTGCTTCTCTGAGGACACGCCCAGCACAAGTAGCCCCAGGAGTGATCCAAGAATAGAAAGCTAAGGGTTGGGGACTGGATCCCCCCGCCACCATCTCTGTGTGTGGAGGAGGTACAGATGGTCTCTGGCTCATGTTGCTAAAGATATCACCCATGGTGCCCTGGGAAGTGTCCCAGTAGAGAGGAATGCTGTGGCATTTTTAAAATATGGGAAGGATAATGCCTACAGATTGTGCCATTTGCAGAGACATGGATGGATCTAGAGACCGTCATACAGAGAAATGTCAGAAAGAGAAAACCAAACATATTGACACATATATGTGGAATTTTAAAAAACTGTTTAGATGAGCTTATTTACAAGGCAGAAATAGAGACACAGACGTAGAGAACACATGTATGGATACCGAGGAGGGAAGTAGGGGCTGGAACGGATTGAGATGCTAGGACTGATATATGTACACGACTACGAATGAAGTAGATAACCAATGGGAACTTGCTGTACAGCACAGGGAACTTTACTCAGTGCTCTGTGGTGCCCTAACTAGAAAGGAAATCCCCAAAAGAGGGGATATGTGTAAACATATAGCTGATTCGTTTTGCCGTACAGCAGAGACTAATACAACATTGTAAAGCCACTGTACTCCAATGAAGGTTAATTTTAAAAAGAAAAAGAAAGTAAAATAAAATATGGGAAGAATAAACCTACAAAGGCAGCAGAGTTGGCTCATTACTGTTAAGTTACAGTGCTGCCTTAAAAAGAGATTGGAGACCATGGCCACTAACACTTAACAGCTTCATGCATGAGCTAGAGGGCCTTCACAGGAGCCCCCAGGGAGGCCCTTGTCCCCTGGAGTGGACAAACAGACCCAGCTATATGACAGACTCAGTGTCTGACTGTTGGCATCACAGAGCTCCAGAAACATTTAAATACTCAGCCACGGGGTCTCTTTTGCCAAAGGGAGAGGCCTGGCAAGCAAATGCAGGACCCTGTGAATATAGGGACTCCCTGAGGGAAGATACTGACCCCCTAGATTTCCTGTCCTTCCAGAGCCTTGGGCTTTTCAGACATGGCCCACCCTTCCCTACAGAGAGCTGGCCCTTCAGTGATTGATGGTGCTCCAGGGACCTCCCGCCTGGACAGCAGGTGTCCCCTTAGAAGTACACTTCATCCTCTCCTGGGTACTGGGACGGTAACTAGAGATTAGTTCAGCTCTGTGACCCTAACGGTTCCACATTCTAGATATGCTAACATATCTAACAATATATGGAAGGGAAAAAACTGTGCCCTGGAATAAATGCAAGAATTAGCCCTGTGTGCCAACAGACCCCAAGGGATTACCCCTGGGCTTGAGTTTAAAGGCACTAGATCAAAGTAGCCAGGATGCTTTTGTGCTTAGTCGCTTCAGTCATGTCCAACTCTTGGAGACTGTAGCCCACCAGGCACCGCTGTCCATGGGATTCTCCAGGCAAGAATACTAGAGTGGGTGGCCATGCACTCCTCCAGCGGATCTTCCCAACCCAGGGATCGAACCCAGTCCTCTTACCTCTCCTGCATTGGCAGGCGTGTTCATGTGACTACAAAAATTTTGAAGCACTTGCTCTGCTACACACCTGAAACTAATATAATGTTATAAATCAACTATACCTCAATTTTTTTAAAAGGGGAGAAAAGGGATATTGGATCCTTGGTATGTTCATTTCAGGGCATAGGAGCAGACCAAAACAAAAACAAACAAACAAAAACAAAGTGGCCAGGACTTAAGGCTGGGTCTGCAAACACTGACTTCAGGGCTCTCTGTTTGATTAATGGGCTTAACACCCTAGCAAGGGCCCCAGGGAAGGAGGCAAACAGCTGCTGGGGTGAGTCCTAAAGGGCAGGGAAAAGCAAGGGCCACTCAGCAAGCAGAAACGCTCCAGCTGCTCTGGCAGCGAGGACAGGAAGGCAGCATGGGGCTCGGGGAGTGGGCGTGCTGGGGCCGACAACCCCGAGTGTGAGTCCAGAAAGCCGGTTAAGGCATTACGTTCATCCCTATGAAGCCCAAAGACAGTTCTTCCCTGGCTACCTATCGCTAAGATTAGAGGGGGCCAGGATTGCCGGATTTAGCACATAAAATATAGGATTTCCAGTTAAATCTGATGTTGGAAAGGAAGTAACAAAGCCTGGTTTCTTAACATCCACAGGAAAGACAGAACTCCCAAGAAGCTGAGGCACTGGGTGCTGCTGTCTGTCTATAATCCCCAAAGTGATCACTGCTGGAGTGAGACGTGAAGGCGGATGGTCACCTCAAAAAAGAAACACTATTCTCTGCCAGATCGCTCGCTCCAGAGCTGCCTGGAAGCACTGACAGAGAGACGACTTGATTCCTGAGAGGCCTGACCTGCAGCTCCATGGCAAATATCTGCCCTGAGGTTCCCCAAAGGGTCCTATGACCGTTTGCTCAGGGGACAGAATATCAGGGAAAGGAAATACCCAGAATCCTCCGGGACAATTGGAGCAGAGGGTCCTAGTTGTCATCTGCATCCAGAGACCCAAAGCATCAGAACGAGTCCCCTGTTAGGATAAGGCCTCTGGAGCCAGGTCACAAATGTAGTCCTGGCTGAAGTGCAGCTCACAGGGGAGCCTCCTGTGTCCACAGACTTGCCGTCCATTGCCCCCGAGGATGTCATTGGTCTTGGATACTTGGCTGTTGTAGTAACCCCCGCCCTAGGTCCTTGGCTTCTGGGATAAGACCTATCAAAGTCAGAGAAGCTAACTGGGAACCTTTGAATGGCTGCCCCCAGCCCCAGCCAGAACATCATGTTCCTGGGGAATGGCAGGATGCGTGTCACCCCTAATGACCTACAAGATGCTGGCTCTCTGATCCCCATAATATTTCATTTAAATCACTAGTCTAATCCCTGCAGAAACCAAAAAAAACATGGAGAGTAACTGTGAACTACCACAGGCCTAAATGTGCAGGAACCCCCACTGCCGCTGCTGCTGCTGCTGCTAAGTCACTTCAGTCGTGTCCAACTCTGTGCGACCCCATAGACAGCAGCCCACTAGGCTCCTCTGTCCCTGGGATTCTCCAGGCAAGAATACTGGAGTGGATTGCCATTTCCTTCTCCAATGCATGAAAGTGAAAAGTGAAAGTGAAGTCGCTCAGTCATGCCCGACTCTTAGCAACCCCATGGACTGCAGCCTACCAGGCTCCTCCATCCATTGGATTTGCCAAGCAAGAGTACTGGAGTGGGGTGCCGTTGCCTTCTCCTCCACTGCAGCTGCTGTGTCCAAAATGACTTTATTGCAAGAGCAGATTAATAAGGCCTCAGGGTATGTGACCACTGACTCTGCAAATGTATTCTTTTCCATGCTAATTAAAAAGAGAGAGAGAGAGAATCAGAAACAGTTTGCACTTGTGTGCAGCAGAAAACAATATTCCTTTACAGATTTTCCACAGGACTGTCTGAGCTCACCCATTATCTGTCACAACATAATCCAAAGAGATCTGACTGTCTAGAGAGTCTGCAGGGTATCACCCTGACCCAGCACTTCAGCAACCTCATGCTGACTCCAGGAATGGTTTTAAAACCTATGAGATTCAGGGACCAGTCACTTCAATTAGGTGTTCAGGGTCCAATAGGAACAGGCACCAGGTTATCCATCTAAATGAAAGACCCATTGCTGCATCCTGCATCCCCCCACAAAGAAGGGTGCTCAATGCCTGGTAGGCTGCCCTGAGTTCTTTTTTTTTTTTTTAGATTTTTTTTGTGGACCATTTTTAAAGTCTTTACTGAATTTGTTATGATATTGCTTCTGTCTTAAGTTTTGGCTTTTTGACTCTGAGGCATGTGGGACTTTAGCTTCCCAACCAGGGACTGAACCCACACCCCCTGCGCTGGAATGTGGAGTCCTAACCACTGGACCGCAGGGGAGTCCCATTCTAAGTTCTTAATGCAACACATTTCACACCTACAAATACTGGCCTTCTTCTTATACTGGATGACATAGGAGGCTGCCATTCTTGAAGGTATTCAGAGGGAAGTTCTTTGCAGGAGATCCAGGTCATGGTGCTATCAGCCCCGCCACTTAGGCCATTTCATCTGACAGACATGCTGGTGTTGGGAGTGGCAGTGCCGGGAAAAGACGTGGAGTAATATCTACTACCATGCGCTTAGGGGAAACATCATAAAGCAAGTCTTGGGATTCTGAAGCAAGCCTATGCTGTCTACAGGAAGGATTTTTTGTTTCATGTTGTGAGCGTTTATTTAACTAAAATCAGCGGCGGCAGTAGTAGTGTTAGCTGCTCAGTTGTGTCCGAATCTTTGCAACTCCATCGTCTGTAGCCCACCAGGCTCCTCTGTCCGTGGGATTCTCCAGGCAAGAACACTGGAGTGAGTTGTCATGCCCTCCTCCAGGGGACCTTCCTGACCCAGGGATTGAACCCGGGTCTCCTGCATTGCAGGCGGATTCTTTATCATCTGAGTCACCAAGGAAGCCCCTTAAATCAAATATGATTCATCACTTCACTGATCCAGAACATAAACTGCAATGTATTACAATGTTCGAAAGCAGATCAATGAACTTCTAGTTGTGAAATTCTTATCCTTCCCTCAGGATATCTTGTGAAATAGGTGGCATGACACCTTCTAATGCAGATACAAAATAAGGGTACAGATGTCAATCCGAATATAAATGTATGAACATCCTAATTCCTTTCCCATAATGAAAGTTAAAATAGCACTAGAATTTCTCCTATTTTCTTCCAGCATGCTATTTTGGAGACTACCTTTCTAGAACCTTCTTCAGCACAGCACATAGACATGTGCCATCATAAAAGACCTGAGACATGTCTTATTTATCCTCCACTGGATGAGCCTTATGTCACCTCAGGAGCTATACAGCAGGGATTTACAAATCGTCCAAGCACAATCATTAGCTGTTACCAGGTCCTGCTAGAGATGCTTGCCCACAGGACACCAAGTGATGGTATAGTCAGGCTACCCACTGTAAGCCATGCTCCTTCAGACCCACCAGGCCACAGCACTGATGTTCCCAGCGACAGTCCACCTAAACCAGAAAGCATGTCTCAGGAACTGAGCTTGAGCAGGACCAGAGGGCATGAGTGAGCTGCATAAACATGTGACTCAAAGTTCCATGCCGCCCACCACAGCTGTCCCGGGGCCCTAGCCACACCCGCAGCTGCCTCCCTGCCCTATAAGGTTTCCCATGAATCCAGCTGAAATAGAAAGAAAACCCCTGCTCGTTGCAATAGGAGGAGTGCAGGTCTTAGCCCGGTGTGGCCCTTCAAGGTATGGAGGGTGCATCGTGACAGTCTTTGAGGCTGGGACGGGCTTCCTGGAGGGGGTGAAGGCTGAACTTGCCTATGAAGGCTGGGAGGCTTTGGCTAGAAAGATGGTACAGGGAGCGGCCTGCGGGAGGGGGAAGAGGCAGGACTCACACAGATAACACGGATCCTCAGAAAACTGATTAGAACAGGACATAGAGAGGAAGGGCAGGGCTCTCCCTTTCACCCCGTCCTCACTGCCTGTCTTGCCTTATGATTTCTGTCTGATTTCCCTACAGGAAAAGTGATCTGGGCCTATTTCTTTGGCCCCCGTGGTCTGTATCCTGGGACCTTCCAACCCTCAAACCCGGTGCCATGAGGAGATGCCCAAACAGAGGAGGCCTGCCTCCCGACGGCTCCAGGAGACATTTCCCTGACAGACCTAGCCTTGCGCTCCCTCCCCTCCCTGGCCTCCAGGTTCAGCTGCTATTCTCTGGCACCGATGCCTCTAAAGTATTTACAGAATGTTCTCCCACGCCCCTCCATTGGTGCTGAGGTCAAGCCAGCCAGTTCTGCTCATTTATGTTTCGCTCATAAATCATTCTCTCCCCTCCCTTCAATGCTTCACCGGCTCTCGCGCCCAGGACTGTGGAGCCTTCTCAAAGCATACCGCCTCCTTCCAGTCTCCGGGGAAGGGCCTGTTCCCAGCACCGGCCTCTGAAAAACCCAGGCTGTGAAGCCCTTCCCTCAGATCTGGGACAGCGCCGTCCACAGCCACACCACGGCCGCAGGATGAGCTCACCGGACGCCCTGAGGTCACTCCCTTGGCTCCGTCCAGCCCCGGATGCAGGGAGCGGGAAGGGGCCTTATCACTGGGAGGAGTGTGGAGTCAGGACGCCTGGGTTGCATTCCTGGCTCAGCTTGCAGCTTGCACAAGTCACTGAGTCTTTCCTGCCGGGACATGACTCCCCTAACCACACAGTGCTTGGCCCCTTGGGCTTCCAGAATCAAGTCTAAATGGGCATCAATCCATGGTGTCCAGGGAGCCTCAGGATGAATTCGGGCAGCCTCCACCACCGTCACCTCTTTCCTAATGGTCATGTTTCTCTGAGGTCCATCTTCTCTGATCCTAGAATCCTACATGGGAAATAACTCTGAGATACCAGTATGAATTAAACACCAGGTCCTAAACTCTGAGCTGATCTCACCCAGATCTAGTCCTAAGCCACACCTCCTTTTAGCCAGAGACTTGATAAATTGTCCTGCTAACACTACACAAAGGACAATCCATATAGATGCTACAGATGAAGAACAAAGTCCAGAGAAATTCAGTGTAATTGCCCAAACTCACACGCTAGATAGCAGCAAGGCAAGGTTTCCAGAACACCCTCTGTAAACCCAAATCACCCTGACCTTAGGCTTCCCTGGTGGCTCAGCTAGTAAAGAATCTGCCTGCAATACGGGAGACCAGGGTTCAATTCTTGGTGTCGGGAAGATCCCCAGGAGAAGGGATAGGCTACCACACAAGTACTCTTGGGCTTCTCTTGTGGCTCAGCTGGTAAAGAGTCCACCTGCAATATGGAAGACCTGAGTTCGATCCCCGGGTTGGGAAGATCCCCTGGAGAAGGGAAAGACTACCCACTCCAGTATTCTGGCCTGGAGAATTCCATGGGCTGTATAGTCCATGGGGTCCCAAAGAGTCAGACACGGCTGAGTGACTTTCACTTTCACCCTGACCTCAGAGGGTACAAGAGGCACCAGAGGATGCTCACAACAATCATGCATTTCAGAAGCTGAATGGGAAGCTATTTGGCTTGAAGAGTTTTGTGGTTTTTTTTCCCTAAGGGTTCCCTTTTCTCCACATCTCACCAACATTTGTTATTTGTGTTCTTTTTTTTTTCAATTGGAATATAATTGCTTTACAATATTGTGTTGGTTTCCCCGGCAATAAAAAGGAGCGAAATGTAGATGAACCTAGAGACTGTCATACAGAGTGAAGCAAGTCAGAAAGAGAAAAACAAATACCGCATATCGTCCACGCATATATAGGGAATCTAGAAAAGTGGTACAGATGGACTTACTTGCAGGGCAGGAATAGGGACGTAGGTGTACAGAATGGACTTGGAGGTTTTGACTGTGCTTCCCCCAGCCTACTTTATGGGCCTGCTTTCACCTTGTTTTCACTTGGTATTATTAGGAGACAGAAATAAAAAATAAGTCAAATCATTTCACAGTCTGCCTACAACTGTTATACTTGGCCCAGGTGCAGGAGAGAATGCTTCCCAATACAGCTCCAACCAGTCTGCTAGTTCGTCCATGTGTTTTGACCTATTTGCCATATTTGTTCAAGAGTCCAGTTGGGAAGACTAAAACCTTGGGGATAAAAACAATCACAATGACCAAGAAGAGAGGGACAAACCATAGTTATTCAAGGTGCCCAGAGATCAGGATGGGGTAGCAGTCACTGAGAGACTGAGTGGGAAGGAAAGCCCAGACTACCTTCAGCAGCCCTCTGTCTTCTCCACCTGTGATCTCCGGGTCTCCCTCTGACATAAGGAGCCCCCAGCACCTGCCCCCATTCTGATCATGGACACAAGGCTCTTCCACTCTCCAGGGGTGGGGGGCAGCAGCCAGTGCCCAGAGCCACCCCAGCCTGGCCCCAGGACTAAGGTTGCTCATCACTGGTACAGGCAGCTACTAAGCGCACAAGGGTGCCTATGTTGCCACCACACTGGCATCGTTTATCCTCCCTAAGACCAGAGCTTCTGCATGCACAGGGCCCACCTGCCCCCTTCCCAGGACACCTTGCTCCTCCTCCTATTCGAAATCTAGCTGGCATTTCAACACCCTTCCAGACAATCAGATTCTCCTCTTTTCAATAACCACTCTGTTCTCCTGATTTTGCCTGAGTTCTCTCCAACAACTCTGACCAAGAAGAATACAAGGGAGCAGATTCCAAGAACACAACAGAAGCGTCACATTCAGTGGGTCACTGGCTGGGTGAACACAGAACGCCTTCCACAGGCTCAGAAGCATTGGTTGAAAGAAAGAATGAATAAATGAGTGAAGAACTAAAGGGAGAGTGTAAGGGGATTTCTTCCATGGACAACTGGTCAATCCTGAACTTGCCAGGTAGGCTTTGATCGCATCTTCCCCTGGTCCCTGATTCTCCCATAGCTGATGGCTTAATCTCTCCCAGTCATCCTCTCCTCTTTCACTTTCTCTTCTGCTACCACCTCAGTTATCTCACAGCTGGTCTAGGGCTGAATCTATTTAACTGGTTTATCTATCTACCTCTCCTTTCTGTCCCTCCCATCTGTCCTGCATGCCATCCTTAGCCCATCAGTCTGAGCAGGTGTTACTTCCCAGTTCAAAAACAGTCAAAGGTTTCAGGGCTTAATGCACACATGTGTTGCGTCTCCTGCAAGGTCCTCTGTGGTCTTTCTGTCTCTCCATTATCACTGCCCTAGGTCAGCAGAGTGCAATGGGAAACGTACTAGATAAAGGTCACAGTCGAGGGTTCTAAGCTCCAGTCTGCTCTTCACAGTCATGTAACCTTGGCCAAGCCACTTCAAATTTCTGGACCTAATAGTTTCAGCAGTAAAATGAGGATACTGAACCTCAGGATATCTGGAGTATCTTCCAAATATAACATCTGTGATCCCAGGCAAATAATCACATCAGCCAAATTCTCTGACTCACAACCATTCCTTTTACTGTCCTAACTTTGCTCTTCTGAATATGCCTATGTCCTACTTAGAACGGCCTTCCTCTCCTCCCATCCAAATCGCGTGCATTCTTCATGGCCCTCCTGAGAAATCCCAGCTTCTCTGAAAACTTCCCTGGCCCATCAAAATTGAGGACATCTTCCTTTGACTGCCTCAACTCCCATTACACGGATGGTGCCTAACACACAAGCCCCAGATAGTACTATTATTTCATTTGAATGTACCTTGTTTATCTGACTACGTGGTACCACATTGTAAGGGGAAGTGTCTTAGTCCCTCCACACCCTTGTACCCAGCAGGCAATCCACAAATAGGTGACAGTGGTTTCTGGAAGGAGAGGAACCAGGACCAGAAAGCAGGAAATCTGGACTCCAGTCTCCAATGACCTTCAGTACTCTACTTGTGTAGACCTGAGTAAGATGAATCCATTTGTAAAATGAATGCTTTGGATCAGGATACAAGCTCATTGCTGAGATTCCTCCCAGAGCCAACACTTTGTGGCTTTCTGATAAAGAAGGTCCAAGCCTTCTTGGAGTCTCACTTTTCCTTATTTTCAAATCCCTTTGGTCCTGCTCCTGGGCTGAGCAATAGAAGGAGGAGCTTTCAAATAAGGCCCCTCAGTCTCTCACTTAGCCTGAACCACTTCTGCAATAAATTGCAATTCAATTGTGATGAATGGCCACAATGTGGATTTCACAGACTTAGCTGATTGAACTATTTCTTTAAGGCAGACTCTGTTTACCTAGCAAAGACCAGCTATTTGGCACCGAAGGGCTTCTTACTGTTTTCCTTACCATTATAGCTGCTTGTGGGCTTCCCTGGTGGCTCAGCGGTAAAGAATTCACCTGCCAATGCAGGAGATGTGGGTTCAACCCTTGGGTCAGGAAGATCCCCTGGAGAAGGAAATGGCAACCCATTCCAGTATTCTTGCCAGGAAATCCCATGGACAGTGGGGCATGGCGGGCTACAGTCCATGGGGTCTCAAAGACTTGGACATGACTAAGCAACTAAATAAGAACAACATAGCTGCTTGCAGCCACCCAAAACTTTAATGCCAGCGTCCTATTGATGAGAGTTTAATGAAGTCCCAGAGTATCCACCTTTATAGATGGGCTCTTAAACAAAAACTAGCATTCAGTTCCTGCTGGTATTTCTAGAAACATTTCTATAATTATTGTTTTCAATTACAGATGCAAAGACATGGGGAGCTTTAAAAATCAAAGACCACATCTTTATCCAGAAAACAGAAAGAAACTGGACCATGGCAATGATACCTCTCACCTGCTGGTAGGACTGTCGTAATAATTCTAATGACCAAAAAGTAGTAAACTCATCCTCATCCCTAACTTGGGACCACATCTTAACACATGCACCGCATTTCACCACACCTACTTCCTGGCTTCTTCATTATATCATTTGAGGCAAGACACTGTACCGTGTCAAGATTTTACAGACTTTAGTAAAATGTGCTGTGGTGGTGGAGATGGTGGTAATAGACTATAAGAGGAATGTCTACGCTAAATGGCTAGTTCTATGCTGAGTCATTGCTCCTTTCCTCCCTAAGTAATAATAACAGCTATCATTTATTGATTGTTAGGAGGTACCAGACACTGGACTTAGCACTGTACTGCACACATAGGTGGACAATGTTGTCATCCACTTCTAGAGATGGGAACTGAGGATTAGAGAGAGCTAAGAGTGCAATCTCACTGGGCTTCTCAGTGACCCAGGCAGTAAAGTATCCACCTGCCAGTGCAGGAGATGTGGCTTCGATCCCTGGGTCAGGAAGATCCCCTGAAGTTGGAAATGCCAACCCTCTCCAGGACTCTTGCCTGGAGAAGCCCATGGACACAGGAGCCTGGTGAGCTACAATCCATGGGGTCACAAAGAGTCAGACACGACTGAGCACACCCGAGCCCAATCTTCATAGAATAGCAGGGTCAGAATTCAAAACCAGTTCCCTGTGGCCCCAAACCCATGGTTGTAACCACTTTGAAACACATCCATACTCATGTCTTCTTGGCTTCACAGGGTGTCCCAATCCATTCCTCTTGCTTGGAAAGCACAGCTGACTAGGATCACTCCATTCTTGTCTTTAGTTTCTTAGCTCTTCCTGGGAATTTAGCAAGAAACTTGAGCCAAGGTTCCTCAAGTCCATTTAGGGATATGAAGTTTGATCTTTTCTCTATTTGAGGGGAAAGACCAGTTCCCATCATTAATACCAACCTCTTCCCACTTCCCTGCTTAGTCCCTAGTGAAAAGGAAAGAGAATTGGTTATCTAGGAGGGAGGAGAACAGGGGTCCCAACCCTCAGTATTAAATACCTTCTATCTGTTCAGCGCCCTGTGCAGTGATAAGAGAAGGCGTGTCTGGGAGGGGCTGTGACTCATCCTTGGATGCTCTTTTGTCTGCAGGAGGAATGTAGCTGTTAACTGCTGAATAGCAGTCCTCTGGACAGGGAAGCCTGGCGTGCTGCAGTCCACAGGGTCGCAAAGAGTTGGACATGACTGAGCAACTGAACTGAACTGGAGAAGTCCTCCTCCGGAAAACCATCCACTCTATAGGATCACTGACACCCCTTCAGGCATCTCCATTTGGCTGCGTGACTCAGCTTCATGACTGAGATTCAAGCTGTTGTCCCCGGCCCAGCAACTGGGACCCATGCCAGTCCGGAGCTCGAACCTGGTCCCAGGACCCAGGGTGCTCTATGGTGCTCCAACCTTCCCTTTGATGAAGAAACCAGAAAACCAGATGGATTTCAGAAAGAATCTCCTGGTGCAAAATGGACAGTTAAACCTTATAGATGACCCCAGTCTCCCCACTTAACTGCCACTTCCTGGGTTCCGAAACTGGGATTTAAAGCCTAAGCTGCTTTAAATGCCTGCCAAGTTGCTTTAGTTATGTCCAACTATTTGCAAGCTGCGGACTGTAGCCTACCAGGTTCCTCTGTCCATGGGATTCTCCAGGCAAGAATACTAGAGTGAGTTGCCATGCTCTCCTCCAGGGGATCTTCCCAACCCAGGGATTGAAACTGCATCTCTTATGTCTCTTGCATTGGCAAGTGGTTCTTTACCACTAGACCCACCTGGGAACTAAAAAAAAAGCCAGAGTAGAGGCTTTCATTATACCTGCCAAGACCTGGGCTCTAAAGACCTTTGATCAGAGCTCTTGGTTTGATGAGTTATCAGGGCTAACTGCCAAGTGACTCTCAAATTCCTGTTCAAGTACTGACTCCTGGGTGTGTAACACCTTAGGATTCTTAGAAGGTTAGTGAGGCAGGATCTGGACATTTCTGGGTGTCTCCCTCACCCCCACACCATCACCCTTCAACCATTAGCCAGGGTCCCCATGACATCCCAACCTCACACTCAGGACAGTTGTGTGGGAAAATGGGGTTTTAATTGTCTAAGCCAAAAAGCAATTCAGGAAAGTGAGGATGTTTTATGGAACACTTCAGTCTATTTATTGCACTCATATTTTTCTTTTCTATGTATGTGCAAGAGTGATCTATGATTTTTTTAAGCCTATGTATAAAAGAAACCAAAAAGAGTATTTTTAATGGAATACAATAAGAATTCTAAGTAATGGGCAGAGACCACCTTTAAATCATAATTTGGCCCAAAATCAGACAGCTGGTCAAGGATAAAGCCAAGATGGGAATCAGGACCCCCAGTCCCGAGGTGGCTGTGCTGTGGCTCCCATCCATTGGGCTCCACAGTAGATGTCACTCAAACGCTTGGAGTTCTGCCAAAGCCCGCCACCCATGGCACCCAGCCCTTAGCAGAGGGGGTGAGAAGTGTCTCTGAGTGCTTCCTCCTCCCTGAGTCAAGTGCTCTCTTTCCTCCTCCCTGAGCAACCACTCAAGGCAACTGGGGAGAAGTGGCCCAGCTGGCCTGTGGCCGCAGAGGATGCCGGCTCAGCCCCTGGAGCCCTGCCTCGGGCCTCCTCCCCATTCCCACACTCTTTCCCCAGAAGGTGTGAGTCTCAAGCTGCACTCAGGCTTGGCAGAGTGGGCAGAACTCACCTGGACAAACAAAAAAGAAGGCAGAGAAGAGCACTCAAGACTAGAACCATGTGGATGCCTTCCAGAGAGGGAAGAAAGGCCAAAATATCTAGGGTGGAGCTGGAGGACTGCTAGGCCTTCAGCCAAGGTCAGGCTTGAACTTGGCTGTCCCATCAGGACCCAGGACATGAACCCCTGGCTGTGGCTGTAACTAACGTCTAAGGACTTGCCCTCCCTGGGCTGCTGTCACAAAAATCTTTGGAAATCTTAACCTGCTTTGGGGGCAGTTTAAGGACCATGAGGGAAGGGGGACAGATATTGCATTGGAACCTTGTGATTGTCTGGAAAGACCAGGCTGAATTAGAAAGTGGTCAGAGTGAAGAAGTCTGGACTTTAGGCCCATCATTGAGTCGTGCTCTTGCCTGAGAGATCCCATGAACAGAGGAGCCTGGTAGGTTACAGTCCATGGGATCGAGAAGAGTTAGACACGACTGAGCAACTTCACTTTCACTTTTCACTTTCATGCATTGGAGAAGGAAATGGCAACCCACTCCAGTGTTCTTGCCTGGAGAATCCCAGGGACGGGGGAGCCTGGTGGGCTGCCGTCTATGGGGTACACAGAGTTGGACACGTCTGACATGACTTAGCAGCAGCAGCAGCAATCACTCAGTCATGTCCAATTCTCTGTGGCCCCATGAACTGTAGTCTGCCAGGCTCCTCTGTCCATGGGATTTCCCAGGCAAGAACATGGGAGTGGGTTGCCATTTCCTCCTCCAAGGGATCTTCCCAACCCAGGGACTGAACCCAAAGCTCTTGTGTCTCTTGCATTGTCAGGCAGGTTCTTTACCACTATAGCACCATCATTCAGAGAGCCTGGTAATCAGACCTTCAAAGCCATGGGAACAGCAATGAGGAAGGATCATGAATTCTGCAAATAGTCCTAAAAGTCAGCCTCAGCTTCACCGTTTATCTGCCATATGGTCTTGAGGAACTTAACCTGCCATGAACCTCAGCTTCTTCATTTGAATATGGGGATTAAAAATAAACACTTGAAAGGGGTATTGGAGGACAAAAATGAAATAATATACATAAAGTACTTGGCTCATAGCAGGTGCTCCCAAAATACTTGTTCTTTCTCCTAAACCTTGAAGATTCCACCAGTATTATATTTTTAAACATCTTTTTAAACAATAGAAACCATTGTGAAGTTGTCAGGCATTTGGCCCTAGAAACTGTGAGACTTGCAAGATGTAATCGGATATCATTTAATAACTGTGTGAGTTGTGTGGTCCCACTGGTCAGGAAGTATATGCAAAGAAGATAGAATTTCATCAGCGTTGAAGGTCATTGGCCCTAAATGGGAAAGAAATTAGTATATCCTAGACAATGGCACCCGACTCCAGTACTCTTGCCTGGAAAATCCCATGGATGGAGAAGCCTGGTAGGCTGCAGTCCCTGGGATCTCTAAGAGTCGGACATGACTGAGCGACTTCACTTTCACTTTTCACTTTCATGCATTAGAGAAGGAAATGGAAACCCACTCCAGTGTTCTTGCTTGGAGAATCCCAGGGACGGGGGAGCCTGGTGGGCTGCCATCTATGGGGTCGCACAGAGTCATACACGACTGAAGCAACTTAGCAGCAGCAGCAATAGCAGACAAAGAAAAACGAAATCAAGTCGTGTAGCAGTCTGAGTTGGTTGCAGGTTTCCACAACTAGAGACTTTAGTGGAGTAAAATGAATGCCAATTCTTAATACCCTGGACATGGCAGGTCCCAACAAACAGGGTAGGTGCCAGTGGTAAGAAGTCATATGTCCATACTAGTCTATACTAGTCTATTTATAAGACCAATAGCTTATAGTATTATAAAGTTCCTGGTGTGGGCTACTGATGGGGCTGGCAAGAATCCAGGCTAAAATTCTAGCTAAAATCTCCAAAGAGTGGGTTAGTCACTCAGTCGTGTCTGACTCCTTGTGACCCGGTGGACTGTAGCCCACCAGGCTCCTCTGTCCGTAGAATTCTCCAGGCAAGAATACTGGTGTGGGTAGCCATTCCCTTCTTCAGGAGATCTTCCTGACCCATAGATCAAATCTGGGCCTCCCACATAATTGTTTGGAGTGGCATTATTATTTACTTAGTAGGTAAGCATATTTGAGGGGTTCCCTGGTGGCTGTGGTGTTGGAGAAGACTCTTGAGAGTCCCTTGGACTGCAAGGAGATCCAACCAGTCCACTTTGGAAGGAATGATGCTAAAGCTGAAACTCCAGTACTTTGGCCACCTCATGCGAAGAGTTGACTCATTGGAAAAGACTCTGATGCTGGGAGGGATTGGGGGCAGGAGGAGAAGGGGACGATAGATGATGAGATGCCTGGATGGCATCATTGACTCGATGGACGTGAGTCTCAGTGAACTCCGGGAGTTGGTGATGGACAGGGAGGCCTGGCGTGCTGCAATTCATGGGGTCGCAAAGAGTCGGACACGACTGAGCGACTGATCTGATCTGATCTGATCTGATGGCTTACTCCTTGGAAGGAAAGTTATGACCAACCTAGATAGCATATTGAAAAGCAGAGATATTACTTTGCCAACAAAGGTCCGTCTAGTCAAGGCTATGGTTTTTCCAGTGGTCGTGTATGGATGTGAGAGTTGGACTGTGAAGAAAGCTGAGTGCCGAAGAATTGATGCTTTTGAACTGTGGTGTTGGAGAAGACCCTTGAGAGTCCCTTGGACTGCAAGGAGAAGACTCTTGAGAGTCCTTTGGACTGCAAGTCCATCCTAAAGGAGATCAGTCCTGGGTGTTCATTGGAAGGACTGATGCTGAAGCTGAAACTCCAATACTTTGGCCACCTCATGCGAAGAGTTCACTCATTGGAAAAGACCCTGATGCTGGGAGGGATTGGGGGCAGGAGGAGAAGGGGACAATAGAGGATGAGATGGCTGGATGGCATCACCGACTCAATGGACATGAATTTGAGTGAATTCCGGGAGTTGGTGATGGACAGGGAGGCCTGGTGTGCTGTGATTCATGGGGTCACAAAGAGTCGGACATGACTGAGCGGCTGAACTGAACTGAACTGAACTGGTGGCTCAGATGGTAAAGAATCTGTTTACAATGTGGGAGACCTGGGTTTGATTCCTGGGAAGATCCCCTGAAGAGGGAATGGCTAACCAATCCAGTATTCTTGTCTGGAGAACTCTATGGACAGAGAAGCCTGGTGGGCTACAGTCCATGGGGTTGCAAAGAGTCAGACACAGCTGAGCAACTAATAGACACTCACTCACACACAGACACAAGCATCTTTTAACTCTGGGAAGATTAAGAATTAAGAATAGAAATATTTAAGAGAAGCAAGCTTAGAACATTCATATTTATGCATTAAGAAAATATCTATGCCTATTTGGTAGAATAAGTATTTGCAATATTCAAGAGAATTTGCTTGAATACTTATAAAATATACCTACACTGAAAGTTCTAGTTTTCAATGTATGGTTAATTAATTTAGACATATATTTAAGTTTAACTTTTCTAAGTTCTATACAGTTTGGAACAGTTAGAGTACTTAAGGATCCCCATATATGTAAGTTTGTTTTATTAAATTTATAAGAATTACTTAGAATTTTAGAAAGTTTATTTTGTTAAGATACTGAAGGACTTCAAAATGAATTTAAAATATCCAATATATACATGCAGCTTTAAAAGCTTAGAGGCATTTATGTCTACAACTGGACCCAATTATTAATCAAATGCCTCCTTAAGAGTAATTGACATTATTTAATAACTTTATAAATATAAGATTTGTAAATTGAACTTTAAGATAAAACTAAATATATGACTTTATAAATGATGTAGTAGCTGTGCTGTGCTTAGTGATTGTCATGTCCAACTCTTTGAGACCCCATGGACTGTAGCCCACCAGGCTCCTCTGTCCATGGGGATTCTCCAGGCAACAATAATGGAGTGGGTTGCCATGCCCTCCTCCAGGGGATCTTCCCGACCCAGGGATTGAACCTGGGTCTCCCTGCATTGCAGACAGATTCTTTACCAGCTGAGCCACAAGGGAAGCCCAAGAATACTGGAGTGGGTAGCCTATCCCTTCTCCAGGGGATCCTCCCAACCCAGGAATCGAACCAGGGTCTCCTGCATTGAAGGCGGATTCTTTACCAACTGAGCTAACATGGAAGCCCATATTGTAGCTATGTAACATTCTTAAAGAGATGGGAATACCAGACCACCTGACCTGCCTCTTGAGAAATTTGTATGCAGATCAGGAAGCAACAGTTAGAACTGGACATGGAACAACAGACTGGTTCCAAGTAAGAAAAGGAGTACATCAAGGCTGTATATTGTCACCCTGCTTATTTAACTTATATGCAGAGTACATCATGAGAAATGCTGGGCTGGAAGAAACACAAGCTGGAATCAAGATTGCCGGAAGAAATATCAATAACCTCAGATATGCAGATGACACCACCCTTATGGCAGAAAGTGAAGAAGAACTAAAGAGCCTCTTGATGAAAGTAAAAGAGGAGAGTGAAAAAGTTGGCTTAAAACTCAACATTCAGAAAACTAAGATCATGGCATCTGGTTCCATCACTTCATGGCAAACAGATGGGGAAACAGTGGAAACAGTGGCAGACTTTATTTTGGGGGGCTCCAAAATCATTGCAAATGGTGCCTGCAGCCATGAAATTAAAAGACGCTTACTCCTTGGAAGGAAAGTTATGACCAACCTAGACAGCATATTAAAAAGCAGAGATATTAATTTGCCAACAAAGGTCTGTCTAGTCAAGGCTATGTTTTTTCTAGTGGTCATGTATGGATGTGAGAGTTGGACTGTGAAGAAAGCTGAGTGCCGAAGAATTGATGCTTTTGAAGTGTGGTGTTGGAGAAGACTCTTGAGAGTCCCTTGGACTGCAAGGAGATCCAACCAGTCCATCCTAAAGGAGATCAGTCCTGAATATTCATTGGAAGGACTGATGCTGAAGCTGAAATTCCAGTACTTTGGCCACCTGATGCCAAGAGCTGACTCATTTGAAAAAACCCTGATGCTGGGAAAGATTGAGGGCAGGAGGAGAAGGGGACAACAGAGGATGAGATGGTTGGATGGCATCACTGACTCAATTGACATAGGTTTGGGTGGACTCCAGGAGTTGGTGATGGACAGGGAGGCCTGGCCTGCTGTGGTTCATGGGGTCGCAAAGAGTTGGACACGACTGATCAACTGAACTGAACTGAACATTAATAAATTAGATGTTAATTAAAAAAAAAACAAAGAACATTTTCTCTTTATAAAATCTGTTTGTGAGAAGAGGAAACCTTCCATTTGGGGAAAAAGATAAAATGTTAAGAAAGAATTTGCAGTAAATAAAACAGGTATTCTAATTGAAAAGGGGGGGGTGGGTAATCACCTGCATCCAGCTTACTGGTCTACCTCTTGGCTCCTCTCTCGACCCTGCATGCAAATCCCACCATCCTGCCCCCATCCTCATACAGCCCATTCTCCACCCAGTGGGGACATGAGCAGAGTATCCCCAGGGCAGGTCGGGGGGAAGGTACCCCAAATAGATCACCAGCTCTGATTCCACACAGACCTGAGTCTGAATAACAATTTATGCAAGCTTAGGAAGTATCTCTGGACCCTGAGGTTCAACTCTCTCATTTCTACAGCAGGATTTTTTTAATGCCACTCAGAGGATTCTAGGGGCTTCCCAGGTGGCACAGTGGTAAAGAATCCTCCTGCCAATGCAGGAGAGGCAAGAGATGTGGGTTCGATCCCTGGGTAAGAAAGATCCTCTGGAGAAGGGCATGGCAACCCACTCCAGTAATTCTTGCCTGGAGAATTTCATGGACAGAGGAGCCTGGCCGGCTATACAGTCCGAAGGTCTTGAAGAGTCAGACCTGACTGAGCATGCAGGCACACAGCTCAGTGTGCAGAGGGTTATTAAGAAAAATAAATGTTATCTGTGTTTTATCAGTTCTCACCACCAGCCACTGAGGATGTGATTGCCAACAAGACACACCTCAGCCATGGAGAACAGCTAAGGGGAGAGTCGCACATGTGAACAGGGCTGACTGGTGCCTGCTGAACCTGCACCTCACAAATTAAGGAAATCAATGGGGCCATGGATGTCAGAAAGTTCTGGGCTAGAGAGTGCCAATGCCACCTACTAGCTGTCCAATGCCACCTACTAGCTGAGCCCATGGTTGGGCTTAGCGTCAGCATCCTTTTCTGTAAATGGAGAAAGGTGACCAACATGGAGAGCAGTTGAGGGCATCCAACGAGGATGTGTGTGCCCACATGGGGCGCTCAGCGCCCAGCATACATGGGAGAATCTCACCTTATTGCATATTCTACATGCTCATGGCTGGCTCTTCCCAGCACCACGTCCCTGCATATAAACCCCAGAGTGCACGGCTGACACCAGGTCAGCATTGTGTCAACCTCTGAGGACAGGGAGAATTTTGGCATTGCTGTTAGCCAGGAAGCCTGGCGTTCCCTCCTGTACCCAAGGCCCTGGCTGACCCCGAGGAACTGGCCATTGGTCTTGAACAAATAAACCACATCTGGTTCTACTCAAAGTTTCTCTCCCTTTCACCTCCTTAAAAGGTAAAACAAAATGCCTCATCCATATTTGCCCACTGCTCACCTCAGTTCCTTTTCTTTCAGAATTTTCTAATGGAGATATTTGTCTGTGACCCTCCTGTCTGCACTTCATTTTCCTGGACACTTCATAACTCCTCATCCACCAAGTGCAAGGGGCTGCTCTTTGGCCTAAGGGTGGGCGATGGGTTTTAAGGAGTAATGTGACAGGTGGCCAGTCCAGAACTCACACCAAATCCCAGCAAGGTACTCCCCAGCAAAGATACTCCTTCTTAGAGCTCCCATTTTTAGGCACAAGCTTCTCACTCAAGCAACTAAATGTTGAAACATGGGACTTGGGGAACAAAATTCTCAGTAGTCTTTTGTGTCAGAAACATCTTGCCAAGTGTCCCAAGGGGAAGGCAAGGCCCCAGATCATGAAGCTATTCAGACACAGCTGGCCCCTCGCTTTCCATCCTTTCTTCTCCTCTCTTCCCCCTTTATCCACAGAAGGAGTGATCTGATCCCATGCCCAGAAAGGCTGCCCTGGTCCCCTGAACGCTCTGAGCCAGGAAACCATTCTTTCTGTCCAAAGGAAGGTCTTACCTTGGACATTTGTTTGCTGTCTGCTTCCAATCACCCTTCTAGAAATTTTACCCAGAATTTCCTCTAAGGAAATTCCCTCTCCACTTTCAGTCCAGGGTGAAACTGACTCCACCCTAGCTGCCAGGGTGACCCTGGCCAAGGAGAGTGTCTTAGTCAGCTCAGAGTTCCATAAAAAAAATACCACAGATGGAGTGGCCACAGTGATAGGAATTAATTTTTTGCAGTTCTGGAGGCTGGGATGTCCAAGATGAAAGTGCTGGGCAAGTTGGTTCCCAGTGAGGGCTCTCCTCCAGCCTTCCAGATGGCCACCTTCTCATCAAGTCCTCACCTGGCAGAAAAAAAGGGGGAGCTCTATGGACTCTTCTTTTAAGGGCAGTAATCTCATCACCAGGGCCCCACTCACCCTCATCACCTCATCTAAATTTTACCTCCTAAAGGTCCCCATCCCCAAATATCATCATATTGGGGGTTCATGCTTCAACATATGAGTGGGGGGGCAATTTAGCCCATAATAGATGCTTTTGAACTGTGGTGTTGGAGAAGACTCTTGAGAGTCCCTTGGACTGCAAGGAGATCCAACCAGTCCATTCTAAAGGAGATCAGCCCTGGGTGGTCTTTGGAAGGAATGATGCTAAAGCTGAAACTCCAGTACTTTGGCCACCTCATGCGAATAGTTGACTCATTGGGAAAGACTCTGATGCTGGGAGGGATTGGGAGCAGGAGCAGAAGGGGATGACAGAGGATGAGATGGCTGGATGGCATCACCGACTCGATGGACATGAGTTTGGGTGAACTCCGGGAGTTGGTGACGGACAGGGAGACCTGGCGTGCTGCAATTCATGGGATCGCAAAGAGTCGGACACGACTGAGTGACTGAACTGAACTGAGAAAACATCTAGGAACCTAAAGGAAATCAACACTAAATATTCAAGGACTGATGCTAAAGCTGAAGTTCCAATATTTTGTCTACTTGATGCAAAGAGCCGACTCATTGGAAAAGATCCTGATTCTGGGAAAGACTGAGGGCAGGAAGAGAAGGGGATGACAGAGGATGAGATGGTTGGATGGCATCACCAACTCATTGAATATGATTTTGAGCAAACTCGGGGAGGAAGTATTCTTCAAGTATTTGAAAATTATTATTTGACTAAACAAAGAATATTTGTGGGGAAGAATATTTGTGGGGACTTCCCTGGTGGTCCAGTGGTTAAAACTCAGCATTCCCAACGCAAGGGACTAGGTTCAATCTCCGGTCAGGGAACTAGATCCTGCATGCCACAACTAAGACCTGGCACAGCCAAATAAATATTTTTTAAAAAAAGAATATTTGCTGCCGCTGCCATTGCCTGGCACCACTGATTGTCCCAAGAAGTCAAAATGAACCAAAGTCAGTCCCGTGCACAGAGCAATGTGCTCAAGTCCAAGTACCTGAGGAGATGCAGTGGTAAAAGACACTGCGGCTGTCAGCAGGAAGTGCATCGTTCAACATTAACAACCCCCCACACACAGAAAGTACAGCAGAGTAAGTCGAGGATGACAGACACCTGTGTGCATGCCACCACCTCTGCCCACAGCCAACATGAGGCTCCAGCATCCTGCCCAGCAAAGCAGGCAGGCAGCCTCCACTGTACTTCCCATGGTGACATCACACAGGAGTGCAAACTTGACATCCCAGCTCAAAAGTTCAGGAGAGAGATCAACTGGAACCACAGCACTTAAGGAAGTGGCTCAGCTGGTAAAGGATCTACCTGCAATACAAGAGACCCGGGTTCAGTCCCTGGCTTGGGAAGATTCCCTGGAGGAGAGCATGACAACCCACCTCAGTCTTCTTGCCAGGAGAAGCCCCATGGACAGAGGAGCCTGGCAGGCTACAGTCCACAGGGTCACAAAGAGTTGGACACAACTGAACAACTAAGCCCACACACAACAGAAAAGAAGCATGAGAAGGGCCCTGAAGGATGAGTGAGACACTTTTGGGAAAGGCGCACTCCCAGGCCCCACCCCAGATCTACTGAGTTAGACACTCTTGCTCCAACAGGCCTTTCTGAACAGGTGGTGCTGATGTGTGCCCACAGGTGAGAACCGCTGGACTTGGCCCGCCCCTTCTCCAGCTGCTTTCTAGCACCTGCCATCCTCACAGCCACACCGTGCAGTGCACCAACCACCTGAACCTGATCATTCTTATGTGGGAGATGAGTAGTTCCTCTAGGGCTCACCCAGGGCCACCTGCTGAGGCTCAGTGGAGCCTGGGCTACTGCCAGGTCTCCAGGGGCCAGAGCAGTGCTGCTTCCATCAGCCCAGATAAGAGAGCACAATGGTAACACGAGTCCTCCAGCCCTCAGGCTCCCAACCTCCCCTCTCACCTTCCCAAGGAGTTGGCCAGCCTCCTGAAACAGGCTGTGAACCAAAGGGGTGATGACAGCTGCCTGACAGAAGAAAGGTGGAGGGTCCTTTGCGGGCGCCCACGCACGCTCACACCTGAGGGATAGAAAGTGACCATCATGGTTAGCACCCGCCCCCATCAGCCCCCAGGAGCCGAAGCTTCCCCTCATCAGATGCCACAGCCCCGAGCTGGCCAGTGGCGAGGACGCAGAAACTCAGCCTCCAATGAGCCCCAGGAACAGAGCCACAAGCGCCAGTCCAGGATCCAACCCCTTGTGCCAAACCCTCTCAAGCAGAAGCTACCAGGTTTAAAGAGAAACCAGCTGCCATCCCAGGCCGAGGTGACAGGTCAGCGAGGGGAGTGGCAAGGGCATGGCTTTGGAGACTGCACAGCATTTGAAGTCGATGCTCCTGTTGACAAGCACTGCAAACCACATTCCTCACCTTCTCTGAGACCGTCTCTTCCCATGCGAAGCAGGGACGACACTGGTGGTAAGGACCAAGTGAAATAACACATGCAGAGCCCTGGCCCCTCCCTTCCTCCATGCCTCCCAGGGGAAGTCCTCTCACTCCATCTCCATGGCTTCCAGGAAGGGGATGCCAGCGCTGCCAATGAACCAGGGTAAACTCTGCCCGGGGCAGAGGACAGCTTCTAAAAGTCCCTTCTTGAATTAGATCATAAGTCTGTGTTAGGTTGAAACTGTATTTGTGGGCTGTCAGGAGGGGCTTTTATCCAGTGTTCAGCACTCAGCATGAACAGTAATGAACAGCTGTATGACTTGGCCTTCCCAGGTGGCTCAGTGGTAAAGAATTTGCCTGCAATG
This sequence comes from Bubalus kerabau, assembly GCF_029407905.1. NCBI lineage: Eukaryota > Metazoa > Chordata > Mammalia > Artiodactyla > Bovidae > Bubalus > Bubalus kerabau. The sequence goes on from NC_073628.1 coordinate 15,237,590, forward strand.
CAGGAGACGCAGATTCGATCCCTGGGTTGGGAAGATCCCCTGGAGAAGGGAATACCCACTCTAGTGTTCTTGCCTGGAGCAACCCCATGAATAAAGAAGCCTGATCAGCTACAGTCCATGGGGGTTGCAAAGGGTCACTCATGACTGAACAAGCATGCATATGACTTATGACACACTGGGCATGAAGAAATTCATCAGGAATGCTCCAGAATCCCCCAGTTATCTCAAATTAATCAGTAATTCCCAGGAATCACTAATACTCTGGCAACTACACACACACAGGCCCAATCCAGCCAAGTGCCTGTTTGTGTAAATAAAGTTTTATTGGAACACAGCCATGCTCATTCATCCACATATTATCTATGGTTGCTTTCACGCTACAAAGCAGAGCTGGACTGCAAAGATTAAAACATTCATTATCTGGCCCTTTACAGAGTTTACCAACCCCTGCTCTAAAAGAAAGTATACCGAAAGCCAAGAGTTGCGGTTTGAGCTCTCCAAGATGTGGACTCTGAGAAGAGTGTAGAGTTCAGGATGTTTAACAGGGAACATGTCTGGGACCCTGGCCTCTGGAAGGAGAGGAAGGAAGCAGAAGAGGGCACAGCGAGGGGTCAGGTAGCAATGCAAGTCCTGCAGCCTTGGCCAGCTCTACAGGGAATCCTGAAGAAACAGCCCATCAGAGGGGTCCTGAACTGGCCAAAATAGCTCTGCGTTTACACTCTGCCTTGATCAGTTATTGGAATCGGGCCACCCCGGAAGGGCATGATGCCAGGCAAGGCAGCTCCCTAAGGGGCTGAGTGCTGCGGGCTGTCTGCTGACAACACGCCCGTGCCCGGGTACAAGTCCTCCCTCCATGGGGACCTGGCACTGCGTTCCATGCCCATCACACTCTGCACGTTCCCTCATCACCTTCCTGCCACACATCCACCTCAACATCACTGAGTCATTTGAACCCCCCAAGGATGTGGTGCATCCTCAGTGACACCAAGGTCCAAGTGGACTCTCCGTTTTCTGAATGATGAAGGGACTTCCCTGGTGCTCCAGTGCTTAAGCCTTCGCCTTCCAATGCGGGTGGTGTGGGTTCCATCCTGGCCGGGGAATAAGGTCCCACATGCCTCATGGCCATAAAACCAAAACATAAAGCAGAAGCAATATTGTAACATTCAATAAAGGCTTTAAAAATGGTCCACATTAAAAAATCTTTTTAAAAAGATAACAACTAAGATATCATCTTCAGTGTATTTTCAGTAACATTCTTGAAAAACTGTATGTCCATAAACTTTTTTGGAAATCATATATGAACATAAAAATGCCATTCTCCAGAAAAGTGGACTTTCTATTTCTATCAGAATAACACTGAGACTTTTTGATAAAATGATTGGTGAGATCTAAGATATGTAATATATATATGATATAAAATATTTTATATAAAAAGTATAAATGACAGATGAAGTTCAAAAGCTTGGTACTCTTGGTGCAATAGCAACAGATTTTGAGTCTAAAGACCTGTGTTCAATTCCTCACACACTTCTCATGTGGACAATCCCTTCACCCTCCAGGCTTTACTTGTCTGTAAGATGAGACCACAGTATTGTACCCATGTCTGCCCACAGTGTGGTCACAGAATCAGATGAAATGATGTGCATGAAACTGACAAAATCTGTAATGTGCTCAAAAAACATCTCATTGTCTATGTTGGTGTTCTGACATCTCCTTAATCTCCATCTCAAAGTTCTTAAAGTTACATATTCAAATATCTAATAGTTTTAATTCTTTTTTCTGGTCTTACCAAGTATTATATATCACAAACATTGTGTCGTATGCAAAAAAGAAAACAAATCTTTTTAAATACTTTGTTCATTACTTACAAACATGCACACACACACACATATATACACAAACACCAGCCCCCTACACCATTTCCATCCTGAGACAAATATCTTAGTGAATAGACATGTGTGAATATTCACAACTCTTGGCAAAGGATGTTGGAGACAATGTCAGTGGACATTCAAAGTCCCATCTCCTCCATGGTTGTAAAACTCTTATGAATATCTAAAAATCAATAAATCATATGGTTTAGGTGAATTGTATGGTATGAAATTATATCTCGATAAAGACAATTTTTTTGAGCTCCCACCTTCTTCCAGTTCTGCTACCAAGAGGTCTCAACACTCTCTGGGAGCCTACTGATTGGGCTAGAACTCTGGGACTCTGTCCCACCACCATTCCCTGCTGTAAGAAACCCCAGATTCTCCAGCCTGGGCAGCTGGTAGAAAGATGATCCCACAAGTGATACCAGTTGCGCAATCTGCTTAATAAGACCTGTAACTTCCACTGGACAAAATGCACTCCCTCCGTTGAGACTCACCCCTAACTCAGACGGGGCTCTGCGCTCTGTGTGACCCAGGGAGGTCTGCTCAAATCTGCAGCTCAGGTCACCAAAGGGACCCAGCCCTGGCTGACATCTGTGGGAGCCCATGTGGGAGCTGGGGCTTCTCCTGAGAGAGCCTGGGGTGCCCCACATCCCTTCTTCCCACGGAGGTCTTTCTGCAACCCTCAGCGCTTCTGAAACAGCACCAGGTGGTGGAGGGGGTGGTTCTAGTGTGGTTAAGCAGACAGCCCTCTCCTCTTCCACACCAGGTGGACTTGATTTCTGCCCCTTCGTGGATGGGAACAACAAGTTTTTGCCGCCCCCCCAAAAAAAAAGAAGAAATCAAGACAGAAAATTTACTTCTTCCCTCAGCCGCAGGTTCCTGGCTTGACTTATGTTACTTACATAACAGTGATATCATGTGTTAGAACAGCACAGAGGGCGTCAGGAAAGGCCAAGGATGCCAGCCTGGACTGTGGCCCCCTCGAGTTCAGACGTGGACAGAGGAGCGAGGGAGGGGTGTGTGGGAGTCAGGAACGTTTCTGATTCCAGCCTCTGACCCTGCCGTTGTCCCCAGATAGGAAACTTGGCCCGACAACACTGCAAGAGGGGCTTAGAAACAAAGAAGGAAAGGCAGGCATGCTTCCTGGGACCTTTGGGATCCTCAAACCCTTTGAAAGTCCATCTAACAAATTCATCTTTGAGGAGGAAAACAAATTCATAGGACAGAGAGTTCAACTCTGGGCTGAATACCCAGTGCCCATCCCACTATCCACACCCCCTACAATATGATGGGGCTTGTGGCTTTCGCCTCTCCAGCTTTCTAAACCTTGCCACTTTCACCCTCAGGGAACTGCTTTTTCCATAATTGTTAGTTTATTCTGGCTTTTTCTTGACGAAAGCTGCTCTCCCTCCGTTTCTGGATGACATCTCATGACCTGAATCAGTAGAAAACATTAGCTTTGCCCTCTGATTCTGAAAACCTGGCCACAAAGTCAGATTCTCTGCAGATCCCTCCAGCATGAGACTCCTTGTACTCCTTTCCCTGCCACACACCACAGCCCCACACAGACGCTCCCAAGGGAAGGCTGGGCCTTTGCAAGTATTTCACAGGGAGCCTCTGCAGGCCTCTTTCCTGCTCTAAATCTCTCCAGTTTCTGATGCCCCCATCCCTTCACTCTCTTCCCTACCTTTTTATCACATCGTATCCAACCACTCTTCTATTACCTACTGAGACAGCTAACATCCAATACATATTGATAAATGGGGTGACTGTGAATGACGCCTTCCCATCTTTTCATTTTTTATTCTTTGTTCTTTGCATTGTCCTCATTGCCGACTCCACATTCTGTGGATTTCCATTCGAGATCTCTACCTGCTCCCTGAGACTTTGCAACTTACCTCTTACCTGTCCCATGTTAACCCCCTTTCTATCAAAAAGGTCTCATACAGGATGAACTTAATTGCTCCCACACTGAGGTGAGCTCCTGTTTCCTTTTCCATTCAAGAGTAAATATGTATAGACTACCGATTGTGTTCCAGCAGCTGTACTAACAAAACAGATATTAAAAAAAAAAAACCCTCAGTCCAATAGAGGTGACATTCCAGTGGTGGAAAACCAACAATAAGCAAAGAGATAAACCAGTAAACAATACGCTTAGTAGAAAATAAAGCAGAGTCTCGGAACAGAATGATGGGGAGTTGGTTGGCTAAGCCTTGCCCAAGCCTTAATGAAAACAGTCACTTGTGGGACTTCCCTGGTGGTTCAGTGGTTAAGAATCTGCCTTCCAATGCAGGGGACATGGGTTTGATCCCTGGTCAGAGAACTAAGATCCCACGTGCTGTGGAGCATCTAAGCTCATGTGCTGCAACAAAAGATCCCACACGTCACAACCAAGACCCAACCCAGCCAAATAAAAAGATAAATGTCTTTTTTTTTTTAAGAAAAGAAAGTAATAGTCACTTTGTCTTCATGTTTATCAAACCCTCTTGATCTTTGATGATGGACAAGGACGCACTGAAAGAGCAGATCCACAACCAACACTCCAAAGGGAAGAGAAATGGTGTCTACCTCACTAGCCTCAAACCAGACAGGCGATCCTTGTGAAGACCCTGATGCAGAATCTGGAACACAAAGGTACTAAATAAATAGCGGCCAAAAAAAAAAAAAAAATGGGGAAGGAGGGGGTCCAACCATGGGTAAAAGCCATCTCATATACCCGAGAAGGCGATGGCACCCCACTCCAGTACTCTTGCCTGGAAAATCCCATGGATGGAGGAGCCTGGTAGGCTGCAGTCCATGGGGCCGCGAAGAGTCGGACACAACTGGATGACTACCCTTTCACTTTTCACTTTCATGCATTGGAGAAGGAAATGGCAACCCACTCCAGTGTTCTTGCCTGGAGAATCCCAGGGACAGGGGAGCCTGGTGGGCTGCCGTCTATGGGGTCACACAGAGTCGGACACGACTGAAGTGATTTAGCAGCAGTGGCATGCTCTAGTTTTAGTTTTCTCTGCATATTATCTGTGCTTTAATCATGCAGCCCACTGCTTTAACAAGCAACTGACCCTCAGACTGACAAGCTGCTCTTCCTGAAAGCGACATGATAGATACAGTTCAGAGAGGAATGCAGGCCGAACTTGACAGTAGTCGGTAGGGCTCACTTTCCTCCCCGGGGCACCTCCTCACTTACTGGCCATCTGTTGTTGATGTTTAGTCGATAAGTTGTGTCTGACTCTTTGCGACCCCACAGACTGCAGCTCGCTGGGCTCCTCTGTCCGTGGGATTTCCCAAGCAAGAATACTGGAGTGGGTTGCCATTTCCTTCTCCAGGGGATCTTCCTGACCCAGGGATTGAACCTGCATCTCCTGCATTGCAGGCAGATTTTTTACTGTCTCAGCCAGCAGGGAAGTCCATGCTTCAGACTTAGATGTTGAGATATTAAATATTCTGTTTGGGCATATAAATTGAGTATAACTCTAAGAACCACTGGGCTTCCCAGGTGGCACTGGTGGTAAAGAACCTGCCAATGCAAGGACATAAGAGACTCGGGTTCGATCCCTGGGTCAGGAAGATTCCCTGGAGAAGAAAGGAATGACAACCCACTCTAGTATTCTTGCCTGGAGAATCCCATGCACAGAGGAGCCTGGTGGGCTATGGTCCATAAGGTCTCACAGAGTCGTACACAACTGAGAATTATTGATCGGCAGCATTAGATACTTTTTTCTAAAACTAGATTTAAGCTGTCTCATAAAGAAATGTTTAATTTACCCATGGGAAAAAGCAGAAAGACAACAGTCTGGAGAAGCAACGAGAGGGCAAGGAGTGACCAGCAGAAGTGGAGCCCTGCCTCAGAGCCAGAGACCATCTGACTGCCTGCCTGGAATGGGAGGGTTTGGGGGATCATTTCCTTAAAGGTTCCCAAGAATTACTTGAGGAGGAAAACCTAAGCAAATACGGACCTCTTTGATGGCAACGGGATGGAATGGACTCTTAGATGATTGTTATTTGGGCATCGATAACATTTTTTTTAGATGGGTAGGATGGTGGAGGGATGGTAAGGAGGTCCAAGAGGGAGGGGATATATGTATACATGTGGCTGATTCACTTTGCTGTACAGCAGAAACCAACACAGCATTGTAAAGCAATTACATCCCAATAAAAAAAAAAAAGATGGGGGAAACTCTTTTTCATAGCTTCCCTGAGGGACAGTGCCCATAGCTCCCTCTCCAGCATCTCCCTCCATCCCCAGATGCAGGCATTGGTAACTTCTGAAGGCTGGAGAAGAAGAGAACACCTTAAGTACCGATGGTTCCTGATACTCCTGCACTTCTCTCTCCAACCTTTCCCTTCTTCCTTTCCCTTTCTCGTGAGGACAAGAGAAATCAAAGATCTACTAATTTAGAGCCTGTTCCACCATGTAAATTTGGAAAACTCAGCAGTGGCCACAGGACTGGAAAAGGTCAGTTTTCATTCCAATCCCAAAGAAAGGCAATGCCAAAGAATGCTCAAACTACTGCACAATTGCACTCATCTCACACGCTAGTAAAGTAATGATCAAAATTCTCTAAGCCAGGCTTCAACAATACATGAACCATGAACTTCCAGCTGGATTTCGAAAACACAGAGGAATCAGAGATCAAATTACCAACATCGATTGGATCATCAAAACAGCAAGAGAGTTCCAGAAAAACATCTATTTCTATTTTATTGACTTATTGACTATGCCAAAGCCTTTGACTGTGTGGATCACAATAAACTGTGGAAAATTCTGAAAGAGATGGGAATACCAGACCACCTGACCTGCCTCTTGAGAAACCTGTATGCAGGTCAGGAAGCAGCAGTTAGAACTGGACATGGAACAACAGACTAGTTCCAAATAGGGAAAGGAGTACGTCAAGGCTGTATATGGTCACCCTGCTTATTTAACTTATATGCAGAGTACATCATGAGAAACGCTGGACTGGAAGAAGCACAAGCTGGAATCAAGATTGCCAGGGGAAGTATCAATAACCTCAGATACGCAGATGACACCACCCTTATGGCAGAAAGCAAAGAAGAATTGAGGAGCCTCTTGATGAAAGTGAAAGTGGAGAGTGAAAAAGTTGGCTTAAAGCTCAACATTCAGAAAACTAAGATCATGGCCTCTGGTCCCATCACTTCATGGCAAATAGATAGGGAAACAGTGGAAACAGTGACAGATTTTATTTTTTTGAGCTCCAAAATCACTGCAGATGGTGACTGCAGCCATGGAATTAAAGAAATTAAAAATTTCTTCCTTGGAAGAGAAGTTATGACCAATCTAGATAGCATATTAAAAAGCAGACACATTACTTTGCCAACAAAGGTCCATCTAGTTAAAGGTTTGGTTTTTCCAATAGTCATGTATGGATGTGAGAGTTGGACTATAAAGAAAGCTGAGTGCCGAAGAATTGATGCTTTTGAACTGTGATGTTGGAGAAGACTCTTGAGAGTCCCTTGGACTGCAAGGAGATCCAACCAGTCCAGACTGCTGCTGAAGCTGAAACTCCAATATTTTGGCCACCAGATGTGAAGAACTAACTCTTTTAAAAAAAAAACCTTGATGCTGGGAAAGATTGAAGGCGGGAGGAGAAGGGGACAACAGAGGATAAGGTGGCTGGATGGCATCACCAACTCAATGGACATCAACATGAGTAGGCTCCAGGAGTTGGTGATGAACAGGGAAGCCTGGCGTGCTGCAGTCCATGGGGTCGCAAAGAGTTGGACATGACTGAGCGACTAAACTGAACTGTACTGAACCACCATGTCTTATGCTCTGTAGGTGTTTGTTAAATATTTATTGAGTGAATGGAAGAAAGAGACCAACCTCCATCACCAAATACAAAATTACCCAGCTACAGAATAAGAAGGCATGAAAAGGAGAAAGAGGAATTTCATTCAAAGAGCTATTCAGTTTTTTTTCTAGCATTTCTCAGGGGTCCTGATAACCATTCATTTCCTGATATATAAACAGAAGTGGAAGCATAGAGGGTTATGGAAGAAAACAGGTGTCAAATATGCATGACAATACTGGTCAAAAGAAGTAAAAGGGACTTTGTCTTTTGCTTTTTTTAAATTATAGGAATCTTCAGCTTTTATCATGCTAACGTATACCACGGGAACGTATACTATAGACTACACAGAGTGGTGTTTTCATTTGTATTTAATTACGAGCTACTTTTGGAGAAGAATCCTAATCTTACAAGATCATGTTTCTTGGCTAGATGGTTCCCTGGAACACACTTTGGGAAACACTGGCTTAGTATCATCTGGATTTCCTTTTGTCTCTGAATCATGTGGCTTTTCCTGGCCATCACATAGCCCTCAGACAAGGAGAACTCTGTATCCTGTACTTGTTCTCCTTATAAAGCATCTTATGTACATGTAAATCACTGAATGTTCCCAAACATCCTCCGGACTTCTGCATCCCAACTTCAGTTCAGGCCCGGACCCCAAGCCAGCCCACCATAGTCTTCTCAGAGACCATAGTTTTTTCCCAAGCATCTTACAGAGTCCCTCAACTTTACAACCTATAAAACAGGTTGTTATGTACCCATTTATGCATCAAAAAATCACACACTGAGTACTTCTTGTGTGCAAGGCACTGGGCGGGGGCAGGGGGTGTGGTGGGGTGGAAATAGTTGCATGACACAGATCCTGCCTAAGGAGTATATAGTTTGCAAATAAGTGTCATTTCAAATGAATAAACTTGGGAATGAAATAAACGTGTTTCTGTGGTCTTGGATAAGTTACTCAACCTTCCTATCAGTACCACGACTGTAAACTGGAGGTAACTGGGACTTCCCAGGTGGTCCAGTGGTTAAGAATCTGCCTTCCAAAGCACAGGCTGCTGCTGCTGCTGCTGCTAAGTCACTCAGTCATGTCTGACTCTTTGCAACCCCATAGACTGTAGCCCACCAAGCTCCTCTGTCCATGGGATTCTCCAGGCAAGAATACTGGAGTGGGTTGCCATGTCCTCCTCCAGGAGATCTTCCCCACCCAGGGATCAAATCCGCTTCTCTTAAGTCTCCTGCACTGGCAAGTGGTTTCTTTACCACTAGGGCCACCAGGGAAGCAGGGGATGCAATTTCGGTTCCTGGTCAGAGAAGTAAGATCCCACATGCCATGCAGGGCAACCAAAAAAGCAAATAACAACAAATAAAATGGAGATACTTGTATCTCTCTCCATCTTTGCGTGTTGATCGGATATAATAAAGTATGCAAAAGTATTCCAGGACAGAGAAACCTCTGGCACTGGAACCTCAATAGCATTAATAGTATGAGAACCTTTAGAACCTACACAGCAGTCCCTCCCAGAAGCAGGTTCGTCCTCAACTGCTTCACAGAAACCTCTATAAGCCTCTCAATCACTGACCCATGGGCTGGGGAAACAGTGCTTGCTGCCTGGCCCTCTGTGCACCCTTCTGTCTCTGCACAGCTTGTTAGCTAGGGCAGTCATGACCCAAGGAGGAATCCCGAGAGCCAAGACTAGCTGGCTGGTCTCTCCAATCCTCCAGCCTGGCCCAGCCTTTGTGGTCTGGCCTGGTTCTCACAGTTACTTTCAAACAATTTTCACAGTATTAGTAGGGTATTTTTTGTCATTATCTACTTTTGACAAATGAGTAAACCCAGGATCTGAGAAAATAACCCTCTTGGCCCAGATTACTCTGCTAATACATGGCAAAGCTCAGATGAGGATTTCACAGTGCCAGTGGTCCATAGCTAACAAGACAAAGGTGGAGAGTGAGGAGGCTGCTGTCCAGACAAGGGGCAGGTAGGACCAATGCTAAGATAGAAAGGAGAAGAAAGGACAGGTTCAAGAGACAAAGAAAACGTAAAGTGACCATTTTGGGAAATGGAAGGGCCTGGGAATCCTACATACATGTCAGTTTCCAGCCTTTTCCCAATTCCCTGCTCCAACACCCCTAAAAGAAAAGCACATCGTGTCTAACAGAAGCACACAAACCTCTAGCTCTGACACCATCTCCATTGCCAGACTGGAGAAGGGCACAGCAATCCACTCCAGTATCCTTGCCTGGAGAATCCCATGGACAGAGGAGTCTGGAGGGCTACAGTCCATGGGGTTGCAAAGAGTTGGACAGGACTTACCAGCTAAACAACACCAACAACCATTGCCAAACAGTAGCTTCTATTATATTGATCTGTACACAATCCCCGCCTTCAAAGAGTTAAAGATCTGAAAGGTAGACAAGAGAGACCACAAAAAGGACATCACATCAAAAGTTGTGTCATACTCAGGTAACCGAGATTCCAGGATAAGATCTGCCATTGAGTAGTTAATGCGATCTTGGGCAGGTCACAGAATTTGGTTGGATCACATTTCCTTCACCCATCATTCATTCATACACATGATCAATAAACATTTTTTCAGTTGTTTACTAGGTGCCAAGCACTGTGGTAGGCACTGGGAAGACAATATCCCAGAACCCATGTTTAGGAAAGGCAAATATTCATGCATGCATGCTCAGTCCAGTCCAACTCCTTGTAACCCCATGAACTGCAGCCCACCAGACTCTTCTGTCCATAGCGTTTTCCAGGCAAGAATACTGGAGTGGGTTGCCATTTCCTTCTCCAAGGGATCTTCCCAACCCAGGGATAGAACCTGCATCTCCTGCATCAGCAAGCAAATTCTTTATCACTGAGCCACCAGGGAAACCCAGGCAAACATTCAGACAATCTCAATTCTACAACAGATTCTTCTTCCTCTGTCTCATGACAAGACAGTCACCAAGCCTGTCTATTTCACCTCCAAAGCATAACCTGAATCTGGCCTCAGCCCCTGTCCACTACCGTACTGATCAAAGCCACAGCTCATACACACGTGGGCCTCTCCTGGGGTGAACCCAGTTTGACGGACTTCACCACCCAAGCAGAAGCCTGACGAGTCAAGGGAAGGCTGAACCATTGTTGGATACTCTTCCTCAGAGCCCTGCCTGCTGGAGGATGGAGACCAAGTATTCCAGGCAACGGGCATCTTGTATGCAGAACCGAGGAGGCCTTGAGCCTTAAGAAGGACATGCTAAGAGATGCCTGAACATGATCTCTGCATTCCAAAGAAACCACAGATTATTAAAAGTCACATTATGCTCATAATTGTTTCAAAGGGAGGGGAAGTTAGAAGCCAGAGAGTTTAAGTGTCAAAATAACAAAGTTATGTTTCCTGCAGGAATTTTAATAATAAAAGTGTGTTTAATAGTTCTAAGTGTTTAGCCGTAAAACCAGTACATTATTAAGTAAATCCAGCCTTTGAGGATTCTGGCTTTTCTGCTCAAGAGGAATAGCTCTTCTTTTCCCCTCCCTCCCAGCACTATCGGATCACAACTTTTTGTCATTCCTTTGTATGGAAAACAAAAGTCGAAACTCTCAAACAACATATTCTCTCCTGCCCGCCCCTGCCCCCTCCCCACCCCATATGAATCCACTTAGGCAGCAGATAAGAAAACTTGCCTCAGTTTCCTGGTCTGTAAAGTGAGAATAGAATAGGACCCACTTTCAAGAGTTATTAGAGGATTGCATTAGTTAATATTGTAACATGTTTGGAGCAGGGTCCAGCCCACAGCAAGTGCTGCATTAGAGGTGTTAAATTACATTAATCACGAGATAGATAAATTACGTTCAATCTAATTCCTTTCATGAAAATCCTAGGTGTGGGAGAACCACATTAAAGCAAAGAAAGGGAAAAGTAGGAGGTTAGTCTGTCACAGCTGAGCACACAACTTACAGAAAGAGAGGAAGTCAGAAAGACACCCCCCAAAGATGGTACAGGAGGTCAAATATGCATGCTGCTGAATAGCAATGTTATGTACATTTAACCTATGTGTACCTATATCTACATACACGAGAGTGGGACTCCTTACTGCCCCACTTAAAAACCAGGGTCTGAATCTGAGGCAAAAAAAAAAAGAGAGAGACTCATTCATTTGCCCTACTTCTCTATAATAACACACAAGAGGTTATAAACCTCAAATTGGGTCCAGTCCCAGAATTCAGTCAGTAAATTGAAAACAATAAGAACATAAAATGACTGAAATTCTCCATCTGCAGAAATAAACCACTCAGGAGATGGCTGTACATGTGCTGTTGATGGGAGCAGGGGCTTCTCCCCGTTTTCCATCAAGGACAGGATGCCTTACAAATTCTATTAAAGCTACCAGAGACTCCCCCAAGCCCCATCGGAATGACCCCAGGAACACAGGCTGGAATGTGGCTCATGGTAACCTACTCAGCTGAACTGCATTGAATCTGAGGTAATGTGTTGTCACTACAGAGGGTGGGGGTCTGCAGGAGTCAGGAAACTTATAGTGAGACTCTTGGGGCATCTCCACCCCCACCCAGAAGCTGTGGCTCCACCATCAGACTGTTGGGTTGGAGCCTTGCTCCCAGCATCCCTTTGGCCCTAGAGCTGCCATGGAAGTTCTACCTGTCCCTCTGTGTCCTCTGAGGACCGTCTTCCAACAGTGAGTCCCCTCGCTTGGCTTTGACGGGAACCTCACCCGCTGTACGTTAGCAAATCCAATCGGTAAAGGAGCCAGTTCTGCATTTGTTATTTGTAGACTTTCTGATGATGGCCATTCCAACTCGTATGTGAAGTCAGATTCCAGATCTGAAAGGTCATCCATGGGATACATCTGGAGTGACCCCAGGAAAGTTCTGCTCTCCCCACTTAGGAGGATACTTGTTTATAACTGTTAATGACACCATTAATGTATAGAATGATCCTGTATGGCCAGAAAGAAATAACTTTTTTTGACTTTTCATTTTTTATTGGAGTATAGCCAGTGTTCTTGCCTGGAGAATCCCAGGGACGGCGGAGCCTGGTGGGCTGCGGTCTATGGGGTCACACAGAGTCGGACACGACTGAAGCGACTTAGCAGCAGCAGCAGCAGCAGCCAATTAACAAAGTTGTGATAGTTCAAGAACAGCTTAGGGACTCAGCCATACATACACAAGTGTACATTCTCCCCTGGATGAAGTTTGCCCCTCCCATCCAGGCTGCCACATAACACTGAGCAGAGTTCCCTGCGCTCTACAGCAGGTCCTTTTTGGTTATTCATTTTAAATATAGTAGTATGTCCATGTGATCCCAGGGATTCCCGAGTGGCTCAGATGGTGAAGAATAGCCTGCAATGCAGGAGACGCAGGTTCGATCCTTGGGTGGGGAAGAGCCTCTGGAGAAAGATATGGCAACCCACTCCCGTGTTCTTGCCTGGGAAATCCCATGGACAGAGGATCCTGGTGAGCTAAAGTCATGGGGTCACAAAGAGTCAGACACAACTGAGCAACTGAGCATGGACACACACACATGTCCATCCCACACTCCCTAACTACCCCTTCCTCGCATCCTTTCCCCAGGCAACCATAAGTTCATTCTCTAAGTCTGTGAGTCTGTTTCTCATTTGTAAATAAGTTCATCTGTATCAAGAAATGATAACATTTTGAATAAATACATTTCTGTACAAAATGGAATGTTTGATGTTATAGAATTACCCACAATTGCCTCTCAGGGGCCCAGTCTCAGTCCACGTTCTATCGTGAAACCACGTAGAAAGGGATGTTAGAGTTGATTACAGCCAGAGAGGCAAGCTTACCTTCTCACTGTCACAGCTGAGACAGAGAAAACAGCTTTCTGCTTTTTTCTGATTCACGGTCCGATGCTTGTTACCCTGTGCCCCCCGAGTTCACAAACCATTGACGACACAGCAGAACTGCAAAAGGAACCACTGAGCCGTGGCCTGAAGTTCAGAAGCTCAAGCTTGAACCTACATCCACGGGAGTGACCTCAGGCCACCTGTTAACCCCTGCCCAGGCCTTCATCCCTAGTCCTGTAAATGGGACACAGGGTCACTGGCCATTTCTCTGGCTCAAGGTTATGGGGCAGATGGTGCCTAATGAAGCGTGGAGATGCCTTGTGGGCTGCGCCTCTGGATGTAGGAGCACACTTTCTCGAGTTAACAGTAATCACGCATGGGAGAGACATCCCAAGGCAAATGGCATTGGATTCGGGGTGGTATCAGGGAGAGCCACAGGAGGACCCCAGAAAGCTTTCTGGAGAAACAGCAGTGAATCCACACATTTCATCTTCTCCAGCTTTCTGTGTCCCCAGCCATTCCTAACACAGAGAAAGGAGATCTGAGAACAGGGCTAAAGCTTTGCTTGGAAAAGCAGGTGGTAAGTCATAAAGCCATTGAATCTGGGGCCGGGAATGGGAAACACATGGCGGGTCATTCTAATTAACTCTTCACTGGGTTGCACAGCGCTGGGATGTTGGTTCCAAGGTTTTACATTAGACTTGTCCCAGGCCTCTTGCTCACCATAGCAACTGAAGTTTACCGCAAAGCAGAAAGGTCTGTATGGGAGAGAGTTAACGGAGTCGGATACAGTTCGGCTAACCACAATTAATTTTTAAAAAGAAGCAGCAGCCGCCAAGTATTTCCTTCCCTGTGCACGTCCTTGGGGAGATGTTCCCTGCCCCTCTCCACCTCACCCCTCCTCTCTCTCTCCATCCTCCACACCCTCCCTCTCCACCTCCCTGAAAACTCCTTTTCTGTGTATCCATTTCTCACCAATTGAAGAAAGTGAGCAAACAAGAGCACTAAGTCTGCAAGTGTTCTCCACAAATACTCGTTTCCATCAGCACTGCGAAGGTGGGTCCTCACCAGCTTTGCTCTTTGTTGTTGTGAAGTCGCTCAGTTGTGTCTGGCTCTTTGCGACCCCATTAGCCTGCCAGGCTCCTCTGTCCCTGGGATTCTCCAGGAGATGATATAGGAGTGAGTTGTCATTTCCTCTTTCAGGGAATCTTCCTGACCCAGGGATCGAACCCACATCTCCTGCTTGGCAGGCGGGTTCTTTACCACTGTGCCACCTGGGAAGCCCACCAAACGGCAGTTCAGTAAAGTGTTTCAGTGAATGAATGAATGAGTTTGGCTCCTCCCTCCTTTTGCGGTGGACTGTGGGCTTTGTTTATATATATATTGTAGTTTCAGCTGTGCTGGGTCTTCATTGTGGTGTATGGGCTCTCTAGTTGCAACACTCAGGCTAAGCTGCCCCATGGCTTATGTGATCCTAGTTCCCTGACCAAGCTTTGAACCCACATGCCCTGCATTGGAAGGTGGATTCTAAACCACTGGACCACCAAGGAAGTCCCTGGACTGCAGATTTCAATATGATAACCTTATTTCAGAGAGGCAGTACAGCAGGTCATAAACTTACTGGCAGACCTGAGAATCTGAATACCAAGGGTCCCATTCAACCCTGCCGCCTACAGTTTTTGACGTGTGGACGTCAAGTTAATCACTCACGTCTCCTCTCTGAGCTTTATTTCCTTCCCCTGAAAATAAAGGCATCAAGCAACAAATTCGTTAAAACCTCAGTTCTAATCTCCTCTGAGTGTTTTACCAAAGACCTTGCAGGGAAATTACCCTCCCTCTGTGGGTCAACAGGCCAGACTCATGCTATCTTTTCTGACCACAGAAGTGAACCCAGCTCAATAAAAGGCAGGGAGTGTCCACTTTCTCTGCACGTCTTACTCAGCTTTACATCTACTACAATGGGGAGGGAAGCTGGAAACAGTTTCAATCGTCTGAATAACTACCCTATATGGGCCAGCCACCCCTAGGCATGCACTTCCTGTCACACTTGCGTGACTCTTCCTCTTACTTCGCTCTTACGTGTGAAACTGTGAACTCTCAAAGAGAGTTAGAAAAGTAAGGAGGTCATGAAGTCCTTTCCCCACCTCTAAGAACATCCTCCTCCAAATTACCCCAGAGAAGTGATTAGATTCTTCACTAAAGCCTCATCAAAGAACATTTCACAACTTCTCTGGGCCTTGCACCATGTTCAGAAACGGAAGTGTAGGAAGGTTTCTCTGTGATACACATGTCAGGAAACACCCGTCAGGCTCTGAAAATTCATTGATTTGCAGAGATCATGGGCTTTGGACTCTTCTGAACGGTGGCAGCTTCTCAGATGGAGCCCTGGGACAAGAGAAGACCTGGTTCACCTTGAGCCCCTTCTTGGGTATCCCTTCCACTGCCGTTAGCAGCTGAACTACCTGAGAGGTCGGGGTGGCCAGGCGGCAGGTGGGCCCCACGGCTGAGCGTCCACCCAGACTCCTGCTCTCAGGAGCTGAGCTGGGTGGAGAGGCATGTTCCCTCCCCTGGCCGGTGTCCATGAACTCCAGACTCTGGGGCGATTGCTTCAGACCAGCCAAGTTAATGTTTAAAGAGTTAATAAATAAATAAATAGGTACTCTCTTGGAGCCAAACTGCTGAAAACAGCTCAGAACTTCCTGCCTTCTGAAAGTCCTTTCAGAAAGGGCATCAACCGGCAGGTCATTAGGGAAAGTGAGATGTGTTCATTGTGCAAAGCTCCCTTTAACCTCAATGCTCCTTTGTTCTTGTGGGCATCAACACTCCATTTGACATTCTCAGTTCCTCTGATAAGAAGTTCTTAGAAGTCATGGAAGCTCAGATCTCCCCAATCCTGAAGCAGACCTACAGGAATCCTGGTCATTAGTTGAGCAACCTTGAACAAGTGCTCTCTTTCTCTGAGACTCAATTTTTCAACTGAAAATGATTCACAGTCCTTGCTGCTGCTGCTGCTGCTAAGTCGCTTCAGTCGTGTCCGACTCTGTGCGACCCCACAGACGGCAGCCCACCAGGCTCCGCCGTCCCTGGGATTCTCCAGGCAAGAACACTGGAGTGGGTTGCCATTTCCTTCTCCAATGCATGAAGTGAAAAGTGAAAGGGAAGTCGCTCAGTCATGTCCGACTCCCAGCGACCCCATAGATTGCAGCCTACCAGGCTCCTCCGTCCGTGGGATTTTCCAGGCAAGAGTACCGGAGTGGGGTGCCATTGTCTTCTCCGTCACAGTCCTTAGGATCTCTTTAATAGTCCATGACTCTGCCGGCAGCCCCGTGGAAGGAGTATAGCAGTGGAATCACTCAGGACTGGGTGTGGGTCTGACTCTTCCACTCAGGGACTCGGGCCAGTCACTCCGCACCTCAAGGCCTCTGTCTCCACTCTGGTGCAGAATAAACAAATGTGTGCCACCAACATGTACAAACTTAGGAGAAACAGGCAAATATGGTGTTTGGGGTATTTTAGCAAATTGTTCAAGCTTCTAGCTTCCAGGTGGTGCTAGTGGTAAAGAATCTGCCTGCCAATGTAGCAGACATGGGTTCGATCCCTGAGTGGGGAAGATCCCCTGGAGAAGCAAATGGCTACCCACTCCAGTCTTCTTGTCTGGAGAATCCCATGGACAGAGGAGCCTGGTGGACTACAGTCCATGGGGTCACTGCCAAGCGATGGAGCACATATGACATATCAGCAGAAAGCCTAGTGTCTCTCTTGCAGTTACTTTGGTCACAAGTTCTCTAGGAGCCCCAAGCCTCTCTGGATTCACAAGTACTTCGTCCTAGATCCAGTGGCTCCTTACTTTTGAAGGATGTTGCTCTGATTACTCAGCCCACTCAGATCAACAGTTGACCTTTGCCCCTAGAGCCAGGATGGACTCCTCAGCGTCACCTGGGGAACACCCCCGAAGGACCCAGCGTCACAGATCTTCACTCACACACCGTACAGCCAAAGCCCCCCTATCCACAATCCCCAGGCAGGAGCGCCGGGTGCAAAGGGCTCACAGAACACAAAAACCGGCCCTTGCCACAAGCCTCAGCCCTTGTCTTGAGTTTGGGTAACTGGTCTACTTTTCAAGAAGGCTCAGGGACTTCCCTGGTGGTCCAGTGGTTGTGAATCTGCCTTGCAATGCGGAAGACACAGGTTTGATCCCTGGTCTGGGAACGAAGATCCCATAAGACACAGGGCCAACTGAGCCCATGTGCTCTGGAGCCTGCATGCCACAATGGAAGATCTCACTTGCCTCAACTAAGACTTGACACAGCCAGATAAATAAATATTTAAAACAAAACAAAAAAAGAAAGCTGGGGATCAGATCCTTCTTTCTTCACATCCCTTCCCCTTCCCCTCCTCTCCTCTCCCTCTTGGGTAAGTTTGCATGCCCAGAGGTCAGATAGCATTTGCAAACAGATTTTTTGACAAGTGTGGTCCCCCTGTCTCATTACAATACATGCCTATGTAAGTGCCTTATATTTGCCTAAACAAGAATTTTTCCCCTGTACTTCCAAGGTCTCATCTGCTCTCTCCTCCTGAAGCTGATGAAAGGAAATGTTGAAATAATTTTAAATAACCCCTTTAATGTGCAGCCCATCGGATCCCTGTTTTATCCATAATCTTAACGCACTGGTGCAAATATGACACACCTACCAGCACCTGATAAGGAAGTTTAAAAAGCGGCCGCACATCCCTCCCCAGCAAGAACCACACCCAGAGCAAGTAAGTGTTCCCTGCCCAAAAGCTTACTTCTTCACCACTTGTAACATCAGGTTTTTTTACTCCTATTAAGACAGGGGAGGCAAACCCTTCCTGTAAAGGGCCAGGTAGTAAATATTTTAGGCTCTGTAGGCCATTCACATCTTTGTCATACATATATATATATTAGGCTTTTTGTTGGTTAGATATATATATATAATTATATGTATTTTAAAATGTAAAAACCATTCTTTTGCTTTTGGCTGCACCATCCATGTGGGATCCAAGTTGGCCAACCAGAGACTGAACCTGCATCCCCTGTACTGGAAGCATGGAGTCTTAGCCACTGTACTGCCAGTGAAGTGAGTGAGTGAAAGTCACTCAGTCGTGTCCAACTCTTTGTGACCCCATGGACTATACGGTCCAGGGAATTCTTCATGCCAGAATACTGGAGTGGGTAGCCTTTTCCTGAACCCAGATTTCCACACTGCAGGTGAATTCTTTACCAGCTGAGCCACAAGGGAAGCCCACTGGACTGCCAGAGAAGTCCCTAAAAAACATTCTTAAGGCTATCAAAAAGAGTCTCTGCAGGTTGGATTTGGCCCAGAGGCTCTTGCCTACTACCCCTTGTCTAAACCTAAGACTTCAAAATCTACACGTTAATCAGCCCAACCTGGGAGTGGAGCTAGGGAGGGAGCTGGTTTTGGAAACAGATTCCTAGGTCTTAATCCACACCCACTCACTTGGGATCTTAGGTAAATTCTCCAACTCCTTGGTGCCTGGGATGGAAGCTGTCTACTGCTGACCCTAGAGGCCCTTCTCCAGACTCTGCACCTCTCCAGCCCCCGCAGGTGATTCTCTCCCCTGCTCAGATGTCTTTGTTGAGCAACTCCCATCATGCACCATCCTCCATCTCACCTTTACTTCTGTCTGCCTGCTTACAAATCAATCATGTGCATTTTTTAAATAACCCTTTCCAATAATACTTGATAATTTTATCCATAGCCCTTTCCCTACAAAGCTTGCTGGCAGGACAGTGTTCCCCCAAATGTTGCCTCACCCCATCCTGGTGGATGACATAAGTCCTCCTCCACCCCATCCTTGCAACTAGGCTTGCCCCAGCTGAACCCTGGACATGGCCATCCTTGGGCTAAAGGATGCAACAGTTACCAGATTTCTGAGTCAGCCTTGAACTTTCTTCAAGAGGGTAGATATCCAGTTCTTTGGAAGTTTTCCTTGATTGCACTTCTGGGTTTCTGGTTCCTCAAGGTCATGGTACATAAACAGGCAACCTACCCCAAGAGTCAGGGTTAAACCTCTGGGTCCTAAGGGAAGGTTATGCACTGCACAGAGAAAAAGCAAAGTCAAAAATAAAGGCAACTGGGAATGAAAGCCGAATTTTAGGGGTTTGTGAAGCCAGCACAGGATTTTGAAAGCAACTGGCAGTTAGTCCTAGATGCAAACTGGAACAAAATGACGCTGAGGTCACTTGGGTGTAACCCACAACCTTAGTGGAGGTGCAGCTGCATTGAAGGTTTTCATGGCACTGTTGCTCTCCATATCATCACGATTTTTCACTGGAACATAATACACCAGCTGGCTCAACTATCATCATTTCCAGAACTTTGTCAACAAAAGAGAAGCCTTGACTAAAGGAGTTTTACAGTCAGTTCTAGCTCAGTTTATTCCTGACTCAGATATGATTGGAGAGAAGCCAGGGCAAGGTTGCAAAGGTTGGGGTGGAGGGAGCCATGGACAGCAGGCACGGTAATATAAAAAAGCTGAGGCCACAGGAGACAAGATGGGCATCTGTGATTAAAACAATGAGTACTGACCTATTGACCTGGATCTCCTAGGATCCTCCAACAAAGTTCATTAGATGTCAAACAATGGATGAGTTGCTCTGCTGTTCCCCTGAGAATATCACAACATTGTTCATCGGCTATACTCCAAAATAAAATTAAAAGTTTTAAAAAAAAGATAAGGAGCCAGTCAGTGTATATACAATATGTGTAATAAAAATCTATTTTCCTTAAAAAGTAAATTTAAAAAAAGAAGCCAAACAATTTCCCTTTATATCAGTTATGCAGAAGACTGAACTGTTGGGAGTTATGCTAATCTGGTTTTCTCTCAAGTGAGATGGGGTATTAAAGAAGAGGTAAGAAGGAAGGGATGTTGGAAAAAGTAAGTGGAAAGTTTCAGAAGCCATATAACAGTCCGTAAAGTGCACTGAACAAACACCGAGTAACCCTTCTTGAAAATAAAACTAGAGAGTGTCTGGATGACCTTGGGTTTGGTGATGACATTTTAGATACAGCACCAAATGCACAATCCATGAAAGAAAGACGATAAGCTGGAATTCATTGTAGTTAAAAACTTCTGGTTGTGAAGGATACTATTGAGAGAATGAGACAACAAGCCACAGTCCGGGAGAAAATATTTGCAAAGGACATGTCTATAAAGAACTGTTATCCAAAACACACCAGGACACTCTTAAAACCCAACAAGAAGAAAACGAACAATATGATTGAAAATGGGCAAAATACCTGAACAGACACCTCACCACAGAAGATATACTCATGGAAAATAAGAATGTGAAAAGATACTTAACATCATATGTTGTTAGGAAATTTCAAATTAAAGCAATGATGAAATGAATGAACAGACCCCCAAAACACTGACACCACCAAATGCTGATGAGGACGTGGAGCAACAGAAACTCATTCATTGCTGGTGGGAGTTGCAAAGTGGTACAGATGTGTTGGAAGACACTTCAGCAATTTCCTCTTTTTTCTTTCATTTTTATTGAGATACAGTTGACAAGCATCACTGTATAAGTTTAAAAGCACAGCATAATGATGACTTACATTTGCTGTAAAATGATCACCTTAGTGAGTTCAGTTAACATACATCATCTCGTTGTTGTTTGGTTACTAAGTTGTGTCCGACTCTTTGTGACTCCATGGACTGTAGCCCTCCAGGCTCTTCTGTCCATGGGATTCTTCAGGCAAGAATACTGGAGTGGGTTGCCATGCCCTCGTCCAGGGGATCTTTCCCACCCAGGGATGGAACTCACTTCTCTTGCATTGCAGGTGAATTCTTTTCCACTAGTGCCACCTGGGAAGACCCACATCATCTCATATAGATAAAGAAAAAAGAAAAAAAAAAAGGTTTTTTCTTTTGTGGTGAGAACCTTTACAATATACTTTCTTAGCAACTTTCAAATATACCTCACAGCAATGCTAACTATTGTTATCTGTTGTACACTACATACCTGGAATATATTTATAACAGTAAACTTGTGCCTTTTGGTTGCTTTCATCCAATTCTCTCACTCCCTACCCCTGACAGTTTCTTACAAAACTAAACATATTTTTACTATACGTATGATCCAGCAATCATGCTCCTTGGTACTTATCCAAATAAACTGAAAATTTCTGTCCACAGAAAAACCTGCACACAGATATTTAAAGCAACTTTATTCACAACTGCTAAAACTTGGGAGCAATTAAAATATCCTTTGGTAGGCTGAATGGACTAAATAAACTGGTCCATCCAAACAATGGAATATTACTCAGCACTAAAAAGAAATGAGCTATCAAGCCATAAGAAGACACAGGAAACTTAAATACACATTAGTAAGTGAAACATGCCAATCTGAAAAGGCTACATACTGCATAATTCCAACTCTGTGACACTCTGGAAAAGACAAAACAAGGTAGAGAATAAAAAATCAGGGTCGGGGAGGCAGGTGATAAGGGGTGAGGAAGGAGGAATGAGTAGGCAGAACTGAAATCATGCAGAGGATTTTTAGGGCAGTGAAACCATTCTGTGTGATACTATAATGATCAGATCACATCAGGCGCTCAGTCTTGTCCGACTCTTTGCGACCCCATGAATCGAAGCACGCCAGGTCTCCCTGTCCATCACCACCTCCTGGAATTCACTCAGACTCATGTCTCTCGAGTCAGTGATGCCATCCAGCCATCTCATCCTCTGTCATCCCCTTCTCCTCCTGCTCCCAATCCCTCCCAGCATCAGAGTCTTTTCCAATGAGTCAACTCTTCACATGAGGTGGCCAAAGTACTGGAGTTTCAGCTTTAGCATCATTTCTTCCAAAGAAATCCCAGGGCTGATCTCCTTCAGAATGGACTGGTTGGATCTCCTTGCAGTCCAAGGGACTCTCAAGAGTCTTCTCCAACACCACAGTTCAAAAGTATCAATTCTTCGGCACTCAGCCTTCTTCACAGTCCAACTCTCACATCCATACATGACCACAGGAAAAACCATAGCCTTGACTAGACGAATCTTTGTTGGCAAAGTAATGGCTCTGCTTTTGAATATGCTATCTAGGTTGGTCATAACTTTCCTTCCAAGGAGTAAGCGTCTTTTAATTTCATGACTGCAATCACCATCTGCAGTGATTTTGGAGCCTAAAAAAATAAAGCTCCTTAGAGATCAGCTCCCATGTTATTATGTATCTGTCAAAACTCACGGAATTTTTTGCCAAACAGTAGACTGTGTCAGAGGTCCCCAACCTTTTGGGCACCAGGGACTGATTTCATGGAAGACAATTTTTCCCCAGACCTGGGTTGGCTGGGTCGGGGGCAGGGGATGGTTTGGAGCTGATTCAAGTCGTTACATTTATTGGGCACTTTATTTCTAATCTAATGCTGCCACTGATCTGACAGGAGGTACCAATCCACAGACTGGAGGTTGGGGACCCCTGAACCCACATAATATAGTGTGAGTGGTGATGACTGTCACTGTAGGTTCATTGATTGTAACAGGTGCATCCCTTGATGGAGGCTGTTAACAGCAGGGAGACTGTGTATGTGGAGGCAGGAAGCATGTGAGAAATCTCTGTACTTTCTGCTCAACTTTGCTATGAACATAAAACTGCTGTAAAAAATAAAATCTGTTCACAGGGCACTGATCACCTTCAACCATACTGAAGAGAAATGGATTGGATTTTTTTGAAGTCAAGTGTTCATCTCCCAAAACAAGAGTTGATTCCGGCTGGATAAGAAGTTTATACTTCTTGGACTATCAGCCAGAACCAGGCCATAACAGAGCCCTGTGAATATGTGTAGAATGACAGACTTATCCTGAACCTCACTTGTGCAGCACCCACATGATGTGAGGCTTGCTGTGGCCGCCACCGTCCTGGTGTTCATCAGCCCAGACCAGTCACGAGGAAACAGGCGCAAGCCCATCCCAGGCTTCTGTCATTCCAGGACTTGTCCAGAGTCATGAAACTCAGGTTACAAACACACCTGCTGACAAGGCCCAAAGCCTTGGGCCATCTTTACCTCTTGCTTCTGTCATTCCCCTCATCAAACCCATCAGCCAATGCCATCAGCGCCATCTCCCAAAAAGACCCAGCATCTGACCCCTTCCTTCATCTCAGCCTCCACCTCCCCGGTCCTGGTCGCCAGCATTCCTGCCTTGACAACCATAGTAGCCCCTGCAGGGTCCCAGCCTCACCCTGGAGCCCCCCATCTCACCCAGAGAAGAATCCGATACTCTTACTATGCTGGCTGTAAGAACCTGCGTAGTCCCAGCACGGGTCCCTCTCTGACCTCACCCGGCCTCCCGATCCCTCCCCAGCCCACCAACGTCCTTGCTGCCCGCAGACACGCCGGGCGCATTCTCCTCCAGGCCTCCCTATTCCCTATACCCAGATACTCTTCCCCCAGAGGTCCTCCCCTGCCACTCAGGTCTCCATTCAAAGGTCACTCATATAAAAAGGACACTTCCTGCACCCTGTACCAGCTCAAGGGCCTGCCCTGCTTCTGCTGCAGCCTCTCCACCTTCCCTCCCTCCCTGGGTGGTGCGTTCTGTGTACACTCATTTTGTTGTATTGTCTTCTTCCCCTGCTGGAATGTAAGCTTCATCAGAGAATGTCTGCTGCTCATGCCCAGGGCCTAGAACTGTGCAGGGCATGTGGTCTGAGTCTGATAAATATTGGGTGGAAGAAAGGAATGGAGAGAGGATGGGGAAAAAAGGAAAGGGAGGATGGGGAGGAGAAGCGGGGAGGGAGGCAGGAGGGAGGAAGGCAAGCTAACTTCTCCCATGAAGTCACTGTTGGCCCCGTCTCCCAGGACTCCTACCACCTGCTCACCACCCAGAAATGCTTCTGAACATCACAAAAGAATAAGCCACTCTCTTTGTCCCCAAGAATCTGTCTTGTGAGCCACAAGAAAACATACTAAAACCAACTGAATGAATGATAGAAGCAATTCACTGTGCTGAAGAGACTTCAGAGCTAAATATCCATGAACACAGACCAGTGTGGTGGGAACCAGAAAAGAAAGAAAACTACACGGAAACTGGATACGGTGGTAAAGCCTCAGCTGCGTGTATTTCTCTGGTCCTACAGAGCAGGTCCTCCATAAAGAGTCAGACACACTATATCATGTTCTCCGAATTGGTTCTGCGGAAATTTGCCCAAATCTTTCTCAAGTGCACATTACCCACAGCTTCAGGAGTGTCCAATGACCTAAAAATCTCTGAGCTCCTTATTCTCATCAACCTATAAATTCAATCTCCCCCGTCAACCCCTCCCCTAACCCTTCTCTCTTTTTCAGGGGAGGGGCAAGGGAGCAAGTCTTCCTATGCCTTCTTTGATTCCATTACTCAAGTTTTACTCATCTTTTTTAACTTTCCCATTTAATCCCAATAATCCTTTATTCTTCTCTCCACTTATTTTTTTAAAGACTTTTGTTGTGGTTTTTGTTTTTGTTTTTTTAATTGGCCACACCATGCAGCTTGTGGGATCTTAGTTCCCCACCCAGGGGTGGAACCTGTGCCCTCTGCAGTGGAAGCACAGAGTCCTAACCACCAGACCATCAGAGAAGTTCCACTCTTCACTCACTTTTAATCGTCTTTTTGTGTCAGGCAGTCTTCACTCCGTCTTCTTTTCCTTACCTATTTCTTCTGGATTTTCCGGCACGGAGCTTTGCATTTAGAGCTCACCTCATTGCCCCATGTTTAATCACTGCAAAGCATCCTTGCCAAAAGCATTCGATTCCAGGGAGAAAAAGCAGTGCCTTCCCTCATCGGCCTGCATCCCACGTACTAGGTGAAGGAAGCAGCTACTAAATCATTCCTCCGCGTTCTCAGGTGACCAAACCGGCAGAGGTGGCCAGCCGCCCTGCTCCCCTGCCGCTCCATCGCCCGCCCACTCATCAGCCTGTGAACCCAGACCAGGATTTCAATTCAGCGCTGCTCCTTGGTGAAACAGTGACTGGACCTGCCCAGTGGAACGGCACACGTGAAGGAATGTTCTCCTGGCAGACGAAACCATGTGCCTGGTTTGGACCTGGCAGGGGGTTATACGCAGCCAGCAGAGAAGTTGGGCCTCATCACAGACGCAAACCCAAGGGGCCACCCATATCAGGAGGCACCCACCACTTCCGCCCCCACGACTGAGTGATGAAAAGTCTGTCCCCCACAAACTGAAAGTGCCAAGAGTTCCAGAAACTCAGAAGGGGTCGGGCAGATGGCACCGATTAATCTACCGTCAAGGGCTGAAGGACTGAAAGATAAAGGGTGAAACCCAAGAAAGTTAACGGAGGAAAAGTCAACACACAAGAAGCCCGTGTGGCTTTAGCTTGACTGTGAGGGTCTCTATGGGAAAAGCAATGCACTTGTTGGAGACACAGCTGGCTTTCATTAGAGCCTAAAAGAGTTCAAAAATAAATATAGCCCCCCTTCTTGCCACCCCAAATTCAGTGCACATTCGATGCGAACAGAACGGACACCCAGGCTTAAAAGTCAAATCATCTGAAACCCCTGCCACGGAGAATTGTTGTTCAAATGGTTTATTCCTTTGGAGGCCACTAACTAAAACAATAACAACTTTCATGTCAAATTCCAGGAAATAAAGGATAGACAATAAAGAAAGGGTGTGTTTTTTTTTTCCCCCAAATGCAAACAAATGAATTAGTGCTGTGGGGCTGAAGGGAAGCCGAACAAATTAGGCCTGAGGGCGCCCACCAGCCCGCCTACCCTGCTGACCGCCTCCCGGGCGCCTTCTCCGTGAGAGTTCAGAAGTGGTCGGGGTTGGGGGACAAATATGTAACAAAAGATGTAGGCCCACCCAGAAGATGTGGGAGCCTGCTGGGAGGATTACAAACACTGGCCCAGGGCCAAGCCCTGCCTCCCTTCCCCCAGCTACAGAAAGGAAGGGAAATCGCCAACCCAGACCTCGTGGGCACGTCCCCTCACCAACAAGAGTGGTTTTTAGGCCAGAATAATGCCTGTCATTGTGTCTGCAGAGTCTTGGGTTGGGAACTACATTTAAAAATCATTAGTTTTTCAAACCCGCTCTCCATTACCACATCAGAGCATCTCCATCAGTGAGAGCATGGGCTGCTTTGTTGGACACACAGTAAATATTTGTCATTAGAATTAATTAACTGTGCTAAAGAGGCCCGTGGCCAGCATCGTCCAAACACAGCCTTTCAGCTTCCCACAGAGAAAAAGCCTATTCTTAAACCACAGGCTTTAACCCAGCATCTGAAAAAATGGTATATGAGTCGTGAGATGGGCTGTACTAAAAAGCAGATGTCTCAGGACAAACAACCCACCCACCCAATCAAGAAGGATGGGTTTGAAATAGCATCTGGTGAAGGTGAACTCATTTCTGTCCACTTATTGTATAGAGGTGACGACTGACAAGGGGAGGTGTTCAAAGACCTCCCAAGAACAAACGGTAACCATGAGATCAGCCCTTACATCTCCTTAGCTGGTTTTCATTAAGAAAATCTTACAGTTGGGTTCAAAAAGTAAAAATGTTACTCCTCACTAGCCCCCACTTAGAACCAAATACTTCCTTCGACCTCTGCCTTGTGTAAGTCCCCCTCCACTTTCTGGGACATCTCCTCCCCACACCTGCTCCCTGAGGGCATTCAGGAAATCCCAATGTCCACAGATGAGCAGAATGACCAAACAAGGACAGGAGGCCAGCTGACTTGGTGGCCACAGGACGGCGCTGCCTGCTGTCAGGGTGTCCAACATGAGGAGCATGGAAGGAACCAGAGCAGGGGTCAGTAGCAAGACAGCAGAGCATGGGACTCGGCATTAGAAAATAAATCTCCCATGGTCTGGCATGAACTCGAGTGTTTCTGCACCACACGTAAACCAAGACTTCTGTCCCTGAATTTGCTCAGCTGCTATCTGCTGGTTTGATACCTGGAGTTCTGCTCAGTTGGGCTTCTTGTCTTTCAGTTGCATCACTCACCACCTTTCACCATGAGCTTCATCACAGACCATCTGGGTCATCTATGATGAGAAACACCCTAGCCTACTGACTCCTTTTGCTTCTCGAGGGCTGCAGCTATACTTGTTGCTGTTTAGTAGCTAAGTCGCATCCAACTGTTTGTGACCCCTGGACCCACCAGGCTCCTCTGACCATGGGATTCTCCAGGTAAGAATACTGGAGTGGGTGGCAATTGCCTTCTCCAGGGGATCTTTCAGATCCAGGGATCAAATCTGGGTCTTCACCATTGCAGGCAGATTCTTTACCATCTGAGCCAACTAATCACCCAATACACACACACAAAAATTATATTTAAACAAAGCAAGATATTAGGTTATGATGAAATCAGATTTCATTGCACCATTGCATAGATGAATTTCATATTGATGAAATTCATACTTTCTGGCTTTTTTTGTGTTAATTGTCGCTGCCCATCCCCTTGGGGGCCAAGAAAGATCTTTCCATTTAGGATTGCAGCAGGCAAAGCATTTCCAGTGGAGGTGCAATGATGGTGAAAATAAACCACCAGGTGATCTTCGAGTTCTTCTTTTCTGCTTTGTTATCCCAAACTTTGTTACTTCAACATTCAGAGAAAAATTACTTATTGCCACTGAAAAAGAAGTTTAATCAGCAGCCCCAACATTCTTATCTGACATTTGGACCTTATCTACTGTCACTACATCACCACCATTTATGTTCTTAAGATATAAAAATCTAGACTGTCCCATGCCATGCGTATTTACATCGACAACAATCTTCTCCCACCTTGCCCAAAAAATCATTTTTAACAAAAACTTCAAACAGTTTTATCCCTAGGATCATGTAAACCATTTCCACGTGTCTTCATAAATAGCAACTAAACATTAAAATATTTGGGCTTTGCTTTACATGTGTGTATAGGTGTGTATTTAAAAGCAATGAATAGATTGCAAGTAGGTAGAGCTCTTGGTTGAAGATATCTGTCTTCTTTTGATAATCTGGCTCATTGTATTCATCAATTAAATAGGGAAGGCGGGTGAAACTCAAAGAGTTTCCAACCTGCCAAAGCTCAAGATATGAAGTCATTAAGCTTGGAGCTCTTTGGTCTGGAGCCGAGCCAGTCACTTCTGAGGGAGCGTCCCAGAGCACTACTGAAGACCCCGCTATGCCAATGTTCTGTGAGCACTTCTCCACTAGAAATTTCTATGATCCATCTGTCTCCTCAGTATCTCCAGTTGGGTAAGAAGAGGATGTAAATTGTTCAGAGGACCAAATGAAGTACCCAAAAGCTTGTTACTAGTTCATTAAAGCAAGCATGAGATCCGTTTTGTCTCCCCATAACTCAGTGTTCTATCTGCAGAATGAAGAAGCTATGGGGCCAGTGAGGATCCGAATGGCTACTGATGTTGGTGAAATGTATTCCTTAATGGTTCCTTAAATCATTCTCTTAATGGTTTCATTACAATGCTCACCAGTGGTAAAGAATCCACCTGCCACCATAGGAGACGCAGGAGGTGCAGGCTTCATCCCTGGATTGGGACGATCTCCTGGAAAAGGAAATGGCAATCTTGCCTGGAGAATCCCATGGACGGAAGAGCCTGGCAGGCTACAGTCCATGGTGTGGCAGACATGACTGAGAAATTGAACACACACACACATACAAGCACACACACACAAACACACACACAACTCCACCACCCCCACTCCTAATACTGAAACGTCTGGGCAGAGTTATAGACACAGTCAAGGAGGAAAAAGGTGATGTCAGAAGAGGCAGAGTGAGCTGGGGTCAGAAGACAGGATGGGGCAGGAAGTAGAAATCCCAGAATCCGATAGGCAGCAGTAATGAGATGGCTCCAACTGGTCTACTCAGGCCTCCTCTGTGCCAGTTTGATTGGACACAGTTTCAAAGCAAGAAAGAAAATGCCAATGGAAACCAAAACAAAAGATAAAGAGCAGGCTTTCCAAATGGGTGGGCAGGGATCTGGCCTCCTGGCAGGGGCAGAGGCCAGCAGCCCGGGGAACCTGTCCCCAAAACCAGCTGAGCCCTCTCTGCCCCTGCAGCCACTCCTTCCCACGGAGCTCAGCTGCACTCTCCACACCCTGAACTCATTTGGGGGATTTTTTGGAGGGAGTCTGGCAAATTATTACACAAAAGGAATCAAAGAGGAGAAGGGGAAAAAATAAAATCATTTCTTCAGCATAAAAAATTATGCTTTGACTTTAGCCAAAGAATTTTTAAGCTCTATTCAGTTGTAAAATCTGTTCTCATGCCACCCACGTTTCGCATTCCTCCCGCAACTCCTGCTGCAGCCCCTCCTCTCCCCCAGCTCCAGGTCCCCCACCCTTTGCCCTCCACCAGCACCACCCCTCATCTGTCATCCCCGAACTCAAACCCAAGCATCCATCTGAAGCAAACATGAGGACCCAACAAAAACACATTCCCTCTTGATGGGCATAGGTTTGAGCAAGCTCTTGGAGATGGTTAAGGACAGGGAAGCCTGGCGTGCTGCAGTCCATGGGGTCACAAAGAGTCAGGCATGAGTTAGTGACTGAACAACAACTTGTACATATTCGTTTTTGTATATACACACATACAGCTAGCCCCATGCCTCACTAAAACTCTTTTAGCATCCCACAGAGATGTCAGCCATGGCACCAGCTTGCCCCACACCCTCTCCCAGGGAAACTGACAAGGCTCAGCTCCTGTTTTGTGGTAGCCATAGGGAATGACTACTCCACCTGGTAACCACACTGGACCCATAACTCATTGGACCCAGAGTCACTAATAAAAGGGCAATGACAATGACCCTGAGTGTGGTCAAATAAATAGGAAGTTGGACATATTCATTTATTTCTTACATATTGTAGTTGAGGGACTTTAGGCAAGATTTACTTCACTCTCACGGTCATCCCTGGGGTGGGCTGTGAGTCTGACTAGAAAGTTCCGCTTCACATACCCTTGGACTGACTCTGTTGTCCTCTTGCCTAAGCCTTTTTCCTTGAAGGAGCAAGTGCCAGAAGATAAGCTTCTGAAACAAGTCAGGTTCTGGGGGCAGTGTTCCCACCAGCCTTGGAGAGCTTTCACACAGATCTTTGTCCCGGAATGAGCCTGTTCAGTCTGCAGAAGGAAGTGTGATAATGCAGGAATGTGGCTCCGGGGCTCAGGTCTCCATCCCCCAGGGAAGGGGAGAGAGCAAGAGAAGGGAGGAAAAGCAGAGCTAAAGGTCACAAGTAGCTGGGACTCGATAATGCCATCTGCCCGTGACACTGAAGTCATGCGCATTGATAGGGCTCGAAACTCTGAGCTCTCTGTGACCCACAAAGCCTTAAGCTGAAAGGTGGGTTATAGTTCTGGTCTTTAGGTGATCAGGAACGTCTTCATAATGCTAACATCTGAACACTTTAAAAAAAAAAAAAAAGGCACAACCTGAGAGTTGTGAGTCAAGTTTTATTGGGTCAACATGAGGACTGCAGTCCAGGAGACAGCACCTCAGATAGCTCTGAGAGACTGCTCCAAAGAGGTCCTGGGGAAGGACAATATATATGTGATTCTGGTGAAGGGAGAGTACATGCAGTCAAGCACATATTTTTTCCAGAAGATTTCTGCTGGTCTCGTGAAGCTTTCTGCTAGTCCTGGGAAACAGCAGTCACCATGAAAGGTTTTAGTGCTTTTCTAGATTTGAGGAGATACAAGAGTTAGTCTCATAAAGTCGGCTCCTAAAAATATCTAACTATCTGAAAACCTGTCCTGCCAGTTTTTCCCCAAGCACAGAGGGCCTCATTTCTGCTCTCCACCCTGAACTCCTTTCAGGGAGTATTGAAGGTCAGCAGCTGCAGCAGCACGTGATCTAATCCTTGCAGAGGTAGATAGCAAGTGCCCACGTGTACTCGACACATCCCAGTGATTAAGGAGCCACTGCCTCCCCAAACTGTACTACTCCGATTGGAGTCACCTTGAGAATGTGACCTGTTAAACCAGAAAGGGAATGTTACACCCCTCCTATTTTCACCCTTACAAGGCAAACTGATTTCATAAAAAGACTTACCTCTGACCTTTGGAGAAGTCTGGACACTTTTGAAATTTTGTCCTTTCTGTGTTTGGAATGGCCATAGCTTCTGCTAACAAAACCTAAGGTTTGCAGGGTTTCCTAAACCCCTATGTCGTGCCAGCTTTGGCAAGTTTCCTAGACCTAATGAAGAGATAACATGGAGAGGAAGGACATTTGAAAGGTGCAGAAAGGCATGGGTAAACCATGCATGTTCATTTTAACACATTCATCTTGCACTAGCCACACAGAACATTTTCCTGGAGAGAGCGCCCATGAGATGTAAAGACCTGAGAGTGAGTTTCACCCTCTCTTCCTTCTTCCATTCACCAGTGGCTGGATTAGGAAGTAACCAACTGGCTGAAGATGAAGTGGCAAGAAGGAAAAGGAAGCAAAGCAAGGGTCGGTATAATCTACCCCCTGCCCCTGCAGATCATCCTCATGCTTCAACAAATTAGGAGGGACCCTTTGAAAGATGATTGTTGAGACTTCCCTGGTGGTCCAGTGGTTAAGAAGCTGCCTTCCAATGCAGGGGGCGTGGGTTCCAACCCTGACTGGGAAACTAAGATCCCACATGCTGCAGGGGCAACGATGACCCGGCACAGCCAAATAAATTAATTAACTAAGTTTTAAAAATATATATGTATATTTTTTAAAAAGAAAGATAAATAATCTCAGACCATTTTATGGAGAGTCAGATTTTCTCATTATAGTTAATCAGTACAAATACTGTTAGAATTCCAAAGAGGCTCAAAATCCACATTTTCAAGCATGTCCCCCAACCATCTCTTCTAATTCTAGGAGGTAAGCCCATGGTCAAGTGAACAAGATTCATCAAAAGATCAAGAGAGAAAGAGAGAAGGAAGGAAGGAGGGAGGGAGGCAAGCAGAAAACCTGACTCTGAGGTTTTTTAACTTGGTCCCAACCAATGAGAGTGTGGTTTATACCATTTGTCAAGGCAGAGAAAAGCTGAAAAAGTCAGAGAGACTGACTAAGTGACCCTGTGCCTCTTGCCCAGCTGTGATGTCCAATCTAAGGCAAGAAGAGCCTGCTGGCAGTAATTTATTAGTGGAAGAGGGAATCTTCTTTAGAGCTAAGCAGTTGCATCTTTTTTCATTCAAAGAAAAATGGTGTCCATTTTCCAGAGAAAAGACCAGTCAAGAATTCAAGAAGTGGATGCTCCCAAGAGTGAGGGAGAAAGCCCCTTAGTCATGCAGGCTTCAGAACTGCTATGGAAGCAGAGGACAGCAGCACTGAGAGCAAAGGTCTTTGAGAGCCAGACCCAGAAGGTCAAAGAGCATGGTAGATACTTGTTTTTTGGGGCCACCCAACATCCAAACACTCTCCTATTGGGGCAAGAAATCCCAAATTAGGTGAAAAATGGGCCTCCTTCCTTTGGGAGCTACACCCAGAGCTGAACTTACTCTGCCACAAGGCCATCTGACAAAGCAGGAAATGGAGAAGAATATTCACAAAGTTCTCCTCCAGGCCCAAGATTCCGTGAAATGTTTCAGTTTTCCCTCATGAATCCCACTTAACAACAGTAGCAGTCAGAGCCAACATCTACTGAACAGATGGACAAGCCAGCACTGCTCAGCACTGTATCCGCCTTCTTTATCTATGGGTTCCACATTCATGGATTCAACCAACTGTGGATTGAAAATATTCACACACACACACACACACACACACACCATACACCACACACAAATTCCAGAAAATTCCAAAAAGTGACACTTGAATTTGTCATTCACTGGCTAGTATTTACCTAGTCTTTACATTGTATTTAAACCATTTATGTAGCGTTTACATTGTATTTACAAGAAATTACATAGTATTTACACAGACTTTACTTTTTTGGGCTCCAAAATCACTGCAGATTGTGACTGCAGCCATGAAATTAAAAGATGCTTGTTCCTTGGAAGAAAAGTTATGACCAACCTAGACAGCATATTAAAAAGCAGAGGCATTACTTTGCCAACAAAAGTCCATCTAGTCAAAGCTATGATTTTTCCAGGAGTCATATATGGATGTAAGAAATGGACTA
The DNA here is from genome assembly GCF_029407905.1 of Bubalus kerabau. NCBI lineage: Eukaryota > Metazoa > Chordata > Mammalia > Artiodactyla > Bovidae > Bubalus > Bubalus kerabau. Next base: position 15,271,171 of record NC_073628.1, read on the forward strand.
TAAAGAAAGCTGAGCGCAAAAGAATTGATGCTTTTGAACTGTGGTGTTGGAGAAGACTCTTGAGAGTCCCTTGGACAGCAAGGAGATCCAACCAGTCCATCCTAAATGAAATCAGTCCTGAATATTCATTGGAAAGACTGATGCTAAAGCTGAAACTCCAATCCTTTGGCCACCTGATGCAAAGAACTGACTCATTTGAAAAGACCTTGCTGCTGGGAAAGATTGAAGGCAGGAGGAGAAGGGGACGACAGAGGATGAGATGGCTGGATGGCATCACCGACTCAATGAACATGGACATGAGTTTGAGTAAACTCTGGGAGTTGGTGATGGACAGGGAGGCCTGATGTGCTGCAGTCCATGGGGTCGCAAAGAGTCAGACACGACTGAGCGACTGAACTGAACTGAACACTGTATTGGATATTGTAAGTAATCTAGAGATGATTTAAAGTGTGTGGGAGGGTGTGTGGAGGTTATATTCAAATACTGCACCACTTTATACCAGGCACTGGAGGATCTGCAGATTTTGGTGTCCGTGGGGGTCAGGAGCCAAAGCCCCACAGACACCGAGAGATGCTACATAGAGGTATGTCATTCAAACCTATCAAACCCTTATCAGCGTGTTCGCAGAGAGCTGTACAGTAGCCAAGTACTCGGTCTCACAGGGACCAGGACAGGGCCGGATGAACGTATGGAGTGGCCTGAAAACAAGGCAGCCAAGTGCAGCCAAATAATTGAATGAGGGGTTTTTTTGTTGTTGTTGTTTGTTTGTTTTGCCATAAGAGAAGAGGAACACGCCAGGGAAGAAATGGGAAGGGAGGTCACAGTTGTTGAACGTTCCCCTGTGAATCCTCACAAAACCACATAAGCAAGGCCCGGTTGTCCCCGTTTTACTGGGAGGAAAGCCAAGACCCAGAGGAGTGAGGGAATTAACCCAGGGTTCTGTGAAAGGAGGCCAAGTCCCAAAGCCCAGGTCTGCTTAGTTATGGAGCTGGGCCCCCAGGGTGAGGCAGGTGTGACTGGAGGGCACAGTCCCTGGAGCCAAACCTCTGACCTACAGGTTTCCTGGGGCCTGTTCTCCTAAAGGAAGTGAGGAATCTGTAAGCAATCCGATCACACAGGCAGTCAAAGCAAGCTTGCAGTTTCCCAGGGGCCCTCTCGGGTTTTCTACACAGACCTACCAAGGCTGAGAATCACACAGGCTAAAAGAGCCCAGGATCTGGAGGCCAAGAACTTGAATGCAACGCCCCCATCCACACTTTGCTGGCTGGTGATCTCGGGACTTGGGAAACTGTAAAGCATGAAGCAAATCCTGTTATTAGGGGTGATCTGAGAAACCCGGCCTCAGTACACAGTCAGATACCATCTGGTCCTGAATACTGATCCCTTCAAGCACATCAACAGCCTTCAAAAATGACAGCATGTCTCAGCTACACCTGACACAGCCTCTGCGAGCTTCCTGGTCTGTTTATTTGCTCTGAGCATCTGCTTGGTTGGAGAAACACAGCACGAATATCCTTGTGCCTGCAAACTTCCCCTTCAGCTGGACAGATGGGCCAGAGAGCAGGGTTCCCAGGAGTAGGGATGCTCAACAAGACACAGATGGCCAGCTGACCCGGGCCATCGCACTCCACGTGCCGGAGGTTGAGCAACAGCACAGGCAGCTGCCCCTCCCCACGGCTGCACTGACCCCTCTGGCGAAGAGCTCACGGCTGGGACAGGCATCACTCTCCCACCCTCTGCTCCCTTTCCACACTGGCCAATTCAGCCCTGCTGTTGTCAGGAAGGCCTGAAGCCTGAACTGTACTCAACTGATAGGAGCTGTGCGTGTTGGCAGGGGAGGTGGGGGAGCCTGGATGGAAACTGCCCTTTGTGAGCTGGGATGGACGGTCCAGGGTGAGCGCAGGTTCCCAGGCCTGGCCCGGGCTGACCGGACATGAGTGTCTTTCTCTCCGCAGTGTCCCTGCCCAGGAGGTGTTGATAACTTTACTTGGAACACCTTCCACTACCCTCTCCACCCCAACATGGAGACAGACATAATCTTGGACAGACAACCTGCTCTCTCTGACTCCCAGGGTGGAGTTATTCTTATTTCAAATCTCCTCTTGCACCCTGTATCCACCTGGGGACCCACTCCAGTATTCTTGCTTGGAAAGTTCCATGGACAAAGGAGCCTGGCAGGCTACAGTCCATGGGGTCACAAAGAGTCGGACACAACTGAAGCGACTTAGCACACATGCATATATATGTATATATATATAGTATTAAGTTTCTATTTATACATATATGATTTCTATATATTATATACTAATAGATTAGCATGTTATTAGTACTCATAATATATTATGTGCTAATAAATATAATAAACTATTGATATTTTCCAGGATGAAAAATATCATATCCTATCTTCATCTGTTTGGTGGTCTGCCTGCCTCACTAGATGGTGAGCTCTATAAGGGCAGGAACCATGACTGCAGTTTTACCCACCCCTGAAGCCAGGGTCTGGAATCCAGGTGCTCAGGAGTCAACTGATGAACGGATAAAAACCAAAACACAGTGCTGCCCACCCCAGCACATATACTATCAACTGAGGCAGAAGAGTCCACTCGCCACCCACTCCTCCCCAGTCTTTTAAGTTCCCCAGCAGAATCTCAAGCGGAATGTTCCAGCAGAGGCCTGGCTTTAATTTTCGGAGATAAAGAGAGCCAAGTGCTGGAGAAATGCCTTATCCGGGTTTCCAAGCCTTTTCTCCTTATTCCCTCAAGACGCCCACTCCGGCCTCCCTCCCAGGCCCCTCCCAGGCTGTCTCCACCCCTGGGCGGCCCTCCTTTCCCACACAGCCTGGGACAGGCTGCCTGCTCACAGGGACACGGAGCAAACCAACCACCTCAGAGCAGGGAGGGCGGGTGCCATTCCCACACCCGCGGCTCCTCAACACCCGCTGGCTCTGCTGGAAGCACGGCCTCCAACACCCAGAGTGCCACCCAAACCCCAGCCTCCATAGCCCACAAGGCTGGAGGGACCACACACCACAGGACATGCACCACCCCCCACCACCCTTGGGCCTCATCCCTCCCAGGCCTCACACAGACACCCACCTCACGCACTGCACCCCTCTGTGCTTCTCAGGGGTACTCTGTTACCTCCGCCCTGGATGCAGACAACGCTGCCAAGGACATAGTACCCTTAACACTGTCACTTCCTGCGTCTGCACCACCTCCTGTCTGCCGTTCGTCACCAGCAAAGCAGAAAGGAGGCAGGAGCCCTGAGCACAATACCACCTTTAGGCTCCATAATCTATGAGAAAAATGTGAAATGTAAATGAGCCCTACATGTCAGGTCCTACACATGCCAGGCACTTTCTACAAGTGAGAAAGACTCTGCCATTCCTCCCTTATATGGCAAGAAAAATGAGGTTTATGGTACAAGTTTTGACAATGTTCTTGGTGGAGCATCCTTGAACCCAACTTTGGGTTCCCCCAGAACAGCTCCACCTTGGTGTGCTTTATATACAGACTCTAAATAAACTTTAGATTGAAGAAAGGATGCCACAGCGGGACTTCCCTGGCAGTCCAGTGGCTAAGACTCCAAGCTCTCAATGCAGGGGGCCCGGGTTTAACCCTTGTGGGGAACTAGATCCCATATGCCACAATAAAGATCTCTCATGCCACAATGAAAACCCAGCACAGACAAATAAATATCTAAAAAAGAAAAAGATTGTCATGGCTATAAACTCAAGTTCATGCAGTTCCTATATCTGTTGCTAATCTGAATATATGGGGTCAACCTGGATGAAGTTTCAGCCCCACCTTCTCCCCATTTCTTCAACTCTCTCTACATGCTCTCTACATGTACACACGCATGCAGACACACACACACACACACACACACACACACGTGCATGCACACGCACAGCAGTCCTCCCAAGACCACACTTGATGTTCTTGGCAAGTAAAGGGCTATTTGGAGATACCATGCTGAAATGGCAAAAGAAGCAAGGGTGGCCATCAGCCTTGGCTCTGGGACCAACACTTTCATTGGGAAGGATGTTCATGCTTCCAGATCAGTCTCCTGGCTTAGCTGAACTACAGCATTCTGCAACCCCCTCAGAGCCTGGGATCACTCCATCCTTGGGTGTCCTCTGCACATTCAGAAGTTCATGTTGGGAAATGAGGGTGGAGGGGAGAACAGATGCAATCCCGAGGATATTGTTGGGAAATAGAGGAATCTGTGGCATAAACACTCCACTGTTCTCAAGTTCGTCTTCCCATAAAAGCCCAGTGCTAGAGAGGAGGGTGGATCTGACATCCTGTAAGCTGTCATTAGACCCCACTACATGCAGAGGCCAGCACTTTTACCCAGAGGGCATACAAAAGAAAGCTTTCCCATCTACAAGGACCTGACCATCTCATTGGAGAGATAAGACCACAGCTGTCCACAGGGGGGCACGTGGCAACCCAAAGCATTTGGTCAATACCAAGGGAAGAAAGGAACTTAGAGGAGAGATAGAGACCTCAGAAAGCCATCATGGAGAGGGACTTCATGAGTTCATAAAACACTCAGGCAGGAAAAGGATGAATGGGACGCATTTCAGGAGGAAAAAGAAGCCTCAATGAGGCTAGCATGGGGATGAGGGAAAAGTGGTCAGAGGATGCTGAGATGAGTCCCAGAGCTGCCTTTGGGGGTTGCTGAGAATAAATACCAGCATCCCCAAGAGTGCTTCCAAGTGATGACTTAGTGTCAGGCAACTGTCAATTTACATAAAGGATTTATATAAAGAATGTCTTCCTATTTCTAATCATCCTGTGAGGCAGGTGGTGTCATCCTGGTTTTACAGAGGAGGAAGGTAGGTCCAGTAGTCATATATGGATGTGAGAGTTGGACCATAAAGAAGGCTGAGTGCCAAAGAACTGATGCTTTTAAACTGTGGTGCTGGAGAAGACTCTTGAGAGTCTCTTTGACAGCAAGGAGATCAAACCAGTCAATCCTAAAGGAAATCAACCCTGAATTGGAAGGACTGCTGCTGAAGCTGAAACTCCAATACTTTGGCCACCTGATGTGAAGAGCCAGGTCACTGGAAAAGACCCTGATGCTGGGAAAGGTTGAAGGCAGGAGGAGAAGATGGCAACAGAGGATGAGATGGGAGGATGGCATGCCCAATTCAGTGAACATAAACTTGGGCAAACTGTGGGAACTGATGATGAACAGGGAAGCCTGCCACGCTGCAGTCCATGGGGTGGCAGAGAGTCGGACACGACTTGGCAACTGAACACCAAGCTTAGCTCAGAGAGCTGAAGTCACCTGCCGAAGGCCCCATTCCTGCCCCCTTCCTCCCCCCAAACAAAACCTGAGCTTTCTCTTCCCAATTCCCTGTGTTATTTGGGCCCAAACATCATAGTTTCCACAGCAGCCAGAGGAATACTCTCATGAAGGCAAATTTAATGCTAAGATTCATCCTAATTGTTTTCCCACGGTCAAATTTGCCTAAGCTACTCCTTTCTCCATCCATCTCATTCACTCATTCATGTAGTAAACCCATGACCTGAAGGAAATACATGTTAAAAGTCTTGGATTTCAGCTAACTATTGACTTAAGTTACGGTCCTCAAAGAAAGTGTCAGATGGAGCCAAAACTAAATTAAGCCAATGGACTTGAGGTACGAGAAGGAGATGAAGACAGAAGTGCAGCCCCAGACCGCGGCTGGGCAATACCACGAACACAGGTGAGCCAAAGTGTGGCTGCAGCGGGCACTGAGCCACAGTGGCGGTGTTTCCCAGACCCATGGGGGTGGGGTGGGGCTGGGGGAGGGGGGAGGTGTCAGAAGAACAGGAACACCTGGCAGGAATTTTCCTGGAATTCCCAGAAGCAGTGGGGCCCTGGGATGGGGACACTTAGTCTGCTTTTCTCCTGTTTCAAAACCAGGCCTTGGTGTGCAGCCTGTTCCCTCCGTCCCTCAACCTTGGTGACTGAGAGGCAGGGCGGAGGAGGTGGGGGCCACAGGGAATCCAAGCAGCCCCCCTCCTCTGCCCTCAGCTCCACCCTCCTCACCTGCAAGAGCAATTCAAGGCTGAGCTAAAGGCCAAGAGACCTTACCATCTATCTGGCCTTCAAACCAGCGTCCTCCTGAGATGGCAAGGAGGCATCGTTAATAATTATGCAGGACGACGGCTGTAACTGGAGCTGGGGGAAGTGGCTATGTGGTCCCCCTGGTTACAGGGCTGCCGGCAAAGTCTATGCATGGCTGGCTTTGAAGAATGTACCTTTTAAGGAAAATCAGTTGATTCCGCATATAACAGAGACGTTCTCCCAGGGACATTGTGGGAGCCCCTAAATGTGTAAGGTTTACCGTCAGAGAAAGCAGGTAGACGAAGGCGGGAGTTAAGCTCGCTGCCTGCTCACTGAGAAACTCAGAAACATATCACGGCCATGGTCCTATTGACAGCTGGGTCACACTGGAGCCATCTCCCAGAACCCCCTCCCCTGGACGGTTCTGGGTTAGAATCAGCCCAAAGTGGGACTTCAGGAGCTTTGGAGGCAGAAATGGAGCAGAGACTCCATCAAGCCTGTCGCAGAGGTGCCTGAGTGCTCAACTCTTCCCCTGAATCCTGGTTCTGTCTCCATCAGGGGCCTGGCCATCAGATACTTGGCTTCCAGTGGACTTGCCCACACCTCCTGCTTCATGGGGCCATTTCAGCAACTGGGCTTCTCCAACTGGCTACACTTTCAGCTCTTCTTGGTGCCTCTCATGCCATGCAAGAAGCCACTCCTGTGCAAAATCTCTTCTCCCATAACTCCCAAAATGGTGGATCTGCTTCTCTGCTTAAACCCTGACTGACACATAGAGCAGACTTTTTAAATATCTGGACAGGTGGCAGTTTACATGCCAAGGCACACTTGCCTCTTGTTATTCCCGCAAATAGTGGTGACTCTAAGGCTAGCCTCAGAGGAGTGCTCACACGATGGGGCTTCAAGGAGAGGAAACCAGTCCAGGCTCAGGAGCACGGGTTCCTGGAACCAAAACCAGTTCTGCCAACTCATCACTACCACGGGTGAGTGGACAACCTTCCTGAGTCTCAGTTTTATCCTCTGTAGTTCCTATTGTTCGGCAACACTCAGCTGCACAAAAGGGCCAATACATAACTGGACATCACTGCCCCCTCCTCTGAACCCACCGCCCCTGTGACTCTCCATGCCAGCCACCAACCCCACATCCAAGGGGCAGCAGCTGGGAAAGGAAGACCCACCAAAGCCAACAGGCAAGGGCGGAGCGGGTGGAGGAGGCATCAGAAGGAGCCAGAAAGGAGATGGGCAGGGGGAAGCGTGTGCAGGAGAGAGGCAGCCCCACACGGCCCTTCCCAGGCTGCCTGCCAGGAAGCATCCAAAGATGGAGTTTGGAGCAGAGGGTCACATTTTGAGATGTCCATTTCATTCGGGGCCAGCCTCAGTGCGCCACTATGGTTTCAGGGGGCTAACCCACTGCCCACCACCCCCCGTGCCTGCTCCTTCAGCCTGACAGGTGGCCTGTCTGCCCAGGTTCCTACAGATCCCTACGGGATTCCATCAGCCCCAGCCTGCACCCTGAATTTCCCTAAACATGAACCAAGACCACGTGGGTCACCTGAGAGCTGGGGCTCTGAATGGACTTGCATGCATGGAGACTCCTTAAGCCCCGAGGACGATGCTGGATCTCAGGTTCTGAGCAGGTGCCATTCATCCTGGGGGAAGGTGGGCAGGGGACGGGGACAAGGCATCCAAAGGCAGAGGCCTGCAGGAGTCAAGCTGGAGAGGCCATGTTGGGTCCCTCGGCCTCCCTAGAGGACAGTCCTTCCACTAGGTGGACTGCAACGTGGACTCTTCGCAGTACACTCTCTGGGTGGACCACGCTTCTCAACAGACACCCAGACAGGTTGGGGGAGGCCAACCCTGTGCCCACAGATCAAACTCATCAGGCTCTCTACTCCGATTCTGACTCTGGGTTCTGAGACGCATCTGCGGCTGATTAAATCAACAACTGCGATTTGCCTCGGGACCCTTGAGAGATCTCCACTCCAGAACAACACGGTGTTTGGCAGACTGAGTCCCTATACTCTCTGCTTTGAACTCAACACCTCAAAGTTTTCCCACCCAAATTTATCTTCCGTCAACATGGAGTCAAGCAAATCAAGACTCCACTCAGCCCTGGTTCCCTTGTAACCCTCCCAGAGAGGTAACTGGTTAAGACCAGTGGTTCATGGGGCTCCCAGACCAACAGCATCACATCACCCGGGAACTTGTGTGAAAGGCAAGTTATTGGCTCCCACCCCAGACCTGCTGTTTCAGAAATTCTGGGAGTGGGCCCACCACTCTGTAGTTTAAGAATCACTGGTCTATTTGATAGTTCACCTTCTCTGTTTGACTTACTTCACTCACTATGACATTCTCTAAATCCATCCATGTTGCTGCAAATATGACATCCCTTATATCTAATCTAAAAGAATCTAAAAAGAAATTATACAAATGAATTTACATACAAAACAGAGAGACTCACAGACTTTGAGAACAAGCTTATGGTGACCCAGGGGAAGACTAAGGGGGAAGGATAGTTAGAGAGTTTGGGATGACATGCACACACTGCCACATTTAAAAAGGATGACCAACAAGAACTGACTGTAGAGCGCAGGGAACTGCTCGATGTTATGTTGCATGGATGAGAGGGCGGTTTTGGGGAGAATGGGTACATGTGTATATACGGCTGAGTCCCTTTGCTGTCCACCTGAAACTATCATGACATTGTTCATTGGCTATTCCCCAACACAAAATTGAAAGTTTTTTTTTAAAAAAAGAACCACTTGCCTAGACATGATTTTGTCTCCTCTAATCAGAGGGAGAATAGAAGGGCGGGTACTGGAGGCAAGAGGGCTGGGCAGAGCCCTGGGACCCTGCTGCAGTCTGGGGCACTGGATGAAGGAAAGGAGAAGCCCAGCTTGCTTTCTGATGAGCGAGGAGGGAGCATGGCTTTCCCCCAGCAGCAGAAGCTCGGGCATCGGTCCCTCTGTGAGCCTAATCCATCCCCAGAAGAGCCTGACCATATGTCCCTGCAAACACAGCTTGCTCTACTGTGGAGCAGATGTTCCCACGAGCTGAACTGCTTGACTAGAGTTAATGGGCAGCCATAAATCATCAGCTGGAGCCACGCGGAGGCTGCAGGGGAGATGAGGCCACTTGGCCTGAGCTCCAGCATGAGAACTAGGTGTGGCCAGTGTGCAGGACAGCAGCCAAGCAGGGGAAGGATGGCAGAGCTGGTCCCTGTGCCTGCTCAGAGCTCAGGCTGCAGTCACTCACATTACTGGGGAGACCCTGAGTGGGGAGCACAGAACCCAACTGGCCAGGGTCCTACTCAGCTGGTCACCCAGCTGCCTACCCCAGGGATCAGGAAGGGCACTTTACACCCCCACTTCCCTCCTCTCCTTGCCAAGGTTCTCACAGAGGTTTTTCCCCAGGAGGTCATGAGCCCAGGAGTAGGAGAGGTGGGCAAGGAAGGGAGTCCAGACAGGAAAAGGTCCTAGGAAACTCTGGGACACCAGCAGCCTGGAGGGCAGCTTTCTCCATCACCTCCCCTTTGTCCTCCGAACTGCAGCCTCCCCCAGCTCTGAGCTGAACCTGACGCTGGATACACCACTGACTTCCAGCCTGAGGCTCCCCCTGCCCAAGCCTGGGGCAGCAGGGCCAGTGCAGAGCCCCGGCCACAGTCCACTCATCAGTTCAGCACTGAAGACCGGTGCCATCAGCTGGGACTGGTTCTCCAAAACTACGGGGAGGAGGGTAAACTTGATGGGGTAACCATGCCCAGCCATTTGTCAGGAGGGCACAGAGGGAAGAAATCAGCCAGGACTTAGCAGATAGGGAATGTAACTCAAATTAAAAAGATTTAAATTCTGGGCCAATTAAATGTATGAAAGGGTCCTGAAATTAAAGTTTCAGCAGAAGAATCCATATAATAAAGATTGGTACCACCAGGAGTGTGAGACAACTCCTCTGTGTGCAATTTCCAGGACAAACTGCACCCCTGTGGGCTGCTTGGGCAGATCAGTGATTTGGAAGGAGGACCGAGAGTTGTGGGAAAGATGCCGGAAGAGACTTCTGCTGGGAGGGGTGTGGCTGAGCTACAAGTCTCACCCTTTCGTTACTTGGGTGAACTTCTAACCCCAAAGCTAGTGAGAAGTGGCTGCTAGGAGATTCCTCAGAAAACCTACACTGTGTTTCCTGCCAGCACTGTAAAGGTAAGGGCTTCCCAGGTGGTGCTAGGGGGAAAGAACCTGCCGGCCAATGCAGGAGGTGGAAGAGATGCGGGTTTGATCCCTGGGTTGGGAAGATCCCCTGGAGGAAGGCACGGCAACCCACTCCAGTATCCTTGCCTAGAGAATCCCATGGACAGAGGTGGGATCACCTGGCAAGAATACTGAAGCGGGTTGCCGTGCCCTCCTCCAGGGGATCTCCCCAACCCAGGAATTGAACCCCAGACTCACACATCACAAGCAGATTCTTTACTGTCTGAACCACCAGGGAAGCCCACTTGGAGAACATAAAGAGACATGGTGCGGGGTCACTTCTGAGAAAGTGAAAATTGGGGTGTACCCACATGTCTGTTTACATGTGGCTATATTTCCCTGAAACCTACAACTTCTATCTCTTTGATACCCAACCTTCCCCTTCCCCTGTGGCTGCTTCCTCAGAAGAAGCAGGTCCCATGCAGGAAAGAGGGTTAAAATGGGCGTTCAGCTCCGGCCAGAGACAGAGATGTGATGCGTGAAGGGTGTTCGTTTTTTTTATTCACCACATACTTTGCAGTCATGACTGCACTTTAAAGAGAATATCAGGTTGGTGGAGTTGGTTAAGATCCAAGAGAAATGTTAGCTGTTTGTTTTTAAACCAGGCCTCCTGAGCGACAACCCCAGCAAGGTTTTGACAGGGAAAACCTCCTCTTACAGACATGGAGACAAGCCAGAGGCTTCCTTAGGCTGAGGAAGACTTTCTTTTTTAGTTTAGAGACTCAGGGGTACAAACAAAGCTAGGTACTAGTTAAATAACTGGTCGAACTTTTAAAACAAATGCAAGTTCCTACGAGGAAGTCGACTCTTTATAAAGTTTAGAGACTGTAAAAGAAAAGGGAGAAACATCCCTGAGATCCTGGGCCCAACCCTTGAGTCTCTAAGAATTGTCCCCAGTACCCTCCTGGGTCAGTGGGAGTCCTAAAAGGCACCAATGACCACAGCAGTAAGATTCTGGCCAAACAGACATATAACTCCTTCGGTCAACAGCCATCAACAGCCAGCAGCCTGCCAGGAGACCTCACCAACAGCACGGAGGTCAGCATCTCAGGAGAAGCTTTGAAATCAGGTGCTGCAGGTTCAGAGCCCAGCCCTCAACTCACCACCTGAGCAACTTTTGGTAAACGACTTACCAGGCCCAGCTTCCTGATCTGTGTGTGTGTGTGTGTGAATGTCACTCAGTCATGTCTGGCTCTGCGACATGGAATATAGTCCATGGAATTCTCCAGGACAGAACACTGGAGTGGATAGCCTTTCCCTTCTCCAGGGGATCTTCCCAACCCAGGGATCGAACTCAGATCTCCTGCATTGCAGGCGGATTCCTTACCAGCTAAGCCACAATGTAAAGCCAGTGTCCAAATGAAGGGTGATCATAAGGGTTAAATGAGATATATGTAAAGCAGCTTGCACGTTTCCCAGCTGTTAAATCTTTATACATGTGTGTGTGTGTGTGTGTGTGCCTGCATACTCAGTTGAGTCTGACTCTTTGTGACCCCACAGACTGTAGCCCACCAGGCTCCTCTGTCTATAGAATTTTCCAGGTAAGAGTACTGGAGTGGGTTGCCATTTCCTACTCCAGGGGATCTTCCTAACCTAGGGATCAAACCTGTGTCTCTTTCATCTCCTGCATTGGCAGGCAGACTCTTGTGTTAAATACATTTTCAGTATACATTTTAAATACATTCAGAGTATTAAAAAGTTAAATTTAAAAATTGTAAAAGCTGCTCTTCCCCAGAATCCCAGCCCCCAATTTAGACTATTTGTGATAACTTTTGTGAGGTTCAAAGAAAGAGCTGAACCTCCATTTCTGGGAAGATGGAGTAGACATATTTTCCCTATTCTATCCACTATATACAACTAAAAGCCCTTGATAGAATACACAAAACAAACACAAGAAGACTCTGAAAGGTGGGAAGGAAAAGGCAGAATGGTGAGGGACCTCAGGACCTGACGACAACACAGCAGTCGGTTCTCTGGGCTTATTTTTTGCCTCATATGCAGCAGACATGGAGCTGCTGCTGCTAAGTCGCTTCAGTCGTGTCCAACTCTGTGCAATTCCATAGACGGCAGCCCACCAGGCTCCCCCGTCCCTGGGATTCTCCAGGCAAGAACACCGGAGTGGGTTGCCATTTCCTTCTCCAGTGCATGAAAGTGAAAAGTGAAAGTGAAGTCGCTCAGTTGTGTCCAACTCTTAGCGACCCCATGGACTGCAGCCTACCAGGCTCCTCCACTCATGGGATTTTCCAGGCAAGAGTACTGGAGTGGGTTAGACATGGAGCAGAAGATGGCAAATAAGCCAAAAGACCAACTCCCAGCAAAACTCTTCTCTCTTTGGCTGAAGAACAAGGAAAAGGGAGCCTAGCAAGACAGAAAACTTGTAGACAATGAGCATTCTGCTCCAGCCATCTGCAAAAGGGCTGTGATACAGAGGGCTGGGTGGGAGGCTACCCTGCATCTTCTCCTTCATGCTGCAACAAGACTCCCCCAATGTCACTGCCTGGTACTGTTACAGGAGGTCAGGCAGGAAGCTGGGAGCTTCATGCCTGCTAGGCTATGAGATCACCTTCCCTCGGGGTACAGGTGGAAACCAATGGAGACCTGGACTTCAGGTTCATGGGGAAATAACAAGATGACCCCCACCTTGCAGAATCTGTGTCAGGAGACAGGTCTCACTGTCACTCAGCAGTAATGAACTCGACACACGACCCCTTTCCTGACGTCAGTGAAGCCACGTGGGGAGCAGAACAAGGCACTCCTCCCCCTGCTGGTCAGGACATTTTAGTGAAGGCCTAGCAAGGAGCCAGAAACATATCCCCCCACCTGCTGCCCAGCAGTAATGAGGAGCCCCCTCAGGTGTCACTGGATGTCCAGTGAGGGATTCAGAATTCTACTGACACCTGGCAGCAGCAGGTGGCCTTCCCCTGCAATCCTAAATGTACGTGTACCAAACAACAAAGCTGCAAAATATTGAAGCAAAAATTGATGGAACTGAGAAGAAAAAACAAACAGACCCACAGCCATGGTTGAGGACGTCAGTGCTCCATGTGCTCAGTCACCCAGTCGTGTCTGACTCTTTGTGACGCCACAGAATGTAGCCTGCCAGCCTCCTCTGTCCATGGGATTTCCCAGGCAAGAATACTGGAGTGGGTTTACCCCCATTCAACAATTAAAAGAAAAATTAGACAGAAAATTAGCAAGGGTATCAGTTCAGTTCAGTCGCTCAGTTGTGTCCAGCTCTTTGCGACCCCATGAATCGCAGCACGCCAGGCCGCCCTGTCCATCACCAACTCCTGGAGTTCACCCAAACTCATGTCCATCGAGTCAGTGATGCCATCCAGCCATTTTATCCTCTGTCGTCCCCTTCTCCTCCTGCCCCCAATCCCTCCCAGCATCAGAGTCTTTTCCAATGAGTCAACTCTTTGCATGAGGTGGCCAAAGTATTGGAGTTTCAGCTTTAGCATCAGTCCTTCCAAAGAACACCGAGGACTGATCTCCTTTAGAATGGACTGGTTGGATCTCCTTGCAAGGTATACGGTGAAGATCACTCAGTCATGTCCGACTCTTTGCGACCCCACGGACTGTAGCCTACCAGGCTCCTCTGTCCATGGGATTTTCCAGGCAACGGTACTGGAGTGGATTGCCATTTCCTTCTCCAGGGAACTTCCCGACCCAGGGATTGAACCCGGGTCTCCCATATTGTAGACAGATGCTTAGCTGTCTGAGCCACCAGGGAAGCCACCTATACCTTGCAAGGTATAGAAACACTCAAAACCATCACCATTGTCAACCAGCAGAATCTCTTTGGTATTTACGGAACACTCCACCCAATGACAGCAGAATACATAGTCTTTTCAAGTTCCCTCAGAACATACACCAAAATAAGCCATATCCTGGGCCATAAAACAAGCCTCAACAAATTTAAAAGAACTGAAATCATATAGTGTGTTCTCCAACCACAATGGAGTCAAAGTAGAAATCAGTAACAGAAAGATAACAAGGAAATAGACAACAGACTTCTAAATAATCCATCGATCAAAGAAGAAGTCTCAAGAGAAATCAGAAAAGACGTTGAACTGGATGAAAATGATAATACAACATATAAAAATTTGTAGAACACAAATAAAGCTGTACTTCAGCAGAAATTCAGAGAATGAAATGATACATTAGAAACCCGTGTGAGTCAAATCTATCATCTGGGCTCCCACTGCAATAACCTAGAGGGGAAAAGAACAAAATAAACCCAAAGAAAGTGGAGGGGAGGAAACAAAGCCTGTACACACATGTTTATAGCAGGGTTTCCACTTCAGTGCAGTTGCTGAAACACACTGCAGCACAGCCATACCGTGGAATGTAACTCATAACAAGGAGGAACAAACCACTGATGAGCGGTTCCAGCAGCTAAGGAGGGGGTGGACCTTCCCTGGTGGCTCAGCAGTAAAGAATCTGCTTCCCAACACAGGAGATGCAGGTTTGATCCCTGAGTTGGGAAGATCCCCTGAATACTGAAGAAAATGGCAACCTCCAGTATTCTTTCCTGGGAAATCCCATGGACAGAGGAGCCTGGCAGCCGACAGTTCAGTTTAGTTCAGTTAAGTCACTCAGTCATGTCTGACTCTTTGAGACCCCATGGACTGCAGCAAGCCAGGCTTCCTTGTCCATCACCAACTCCCGGAGTTTACTCAGACTCATGTCCACTGAGTCGGTGATGCCATCCAACCATCTCATCCTCTGTCTATCCCTTCTCCTCCCGCCTTCAAAAGACCAGCCTCAGGGTCTTTTCAAATGAGTCAGCTCTACACATCAAGTGGCCAAAGTATTGGAACTTCAGCATCAACATCAGTCCTTCCAATGAATATTCAGGACTGATTTCATTTAGGATGGACTGGTTGGATCTCCTTGCTGTCCAAAGAACTCTCAAGAGTCCTCTCCAACACCACAGTTCAAAAGCATCAATTCTTCTGCGCTCAGCTTTCTTTATAGTCCAACTCTCACATCCATACATGACTCCTGGAAAAACCATAGCCTTGACTAGATGGACCTTTGTTGGCAAAGTAATGTCTCTGCTTTTTAATATGCTGTCTAGGTTGGTCATAACTTTTCTTCCAAGGTGTAAGAGTCTTTTAATTTACAGTATGAAAAGGCAAAAAGACGCCTACAGTTCATGGGGTCGCAAAGAGTTGGACACGATTTTTTGACTATACAACAACAAAAGAGGGGGTGAGAGTGAGATGAAACCACATAAAAGGCCAGCATGAAGATGCTCAGTGATGCTGGACACGCTCTGTATCATGGTCAGTATCCTGGCTGTGATATTAGAGTTTTGCGGGATGTTGTCATTGGGGAAACTAGATAAAGGGCACATGAGCTTTCTCTGTATGATTTCTTATAACTACCTGAAATCTACATCTATCTCAAAATAAAAATATAGTGAAAGGAGAGCTGGAGAGATCCAGAAATGGCTTCTAGAGGATCCTAAAGTCATGGTGGCAGGGGATGCTAAACCCCAGCTGTCCAAGCCACCTTGTCTTGCCTTGTCCAAAGAACCGAGTGAAGCCAGTTCTACCTCAGGACTGCAAGGGGCATTGAGGGTCAGGCTGAAGGAAGGGTGTACATACAATTTTTGCTTTCAAAGGAACCAGACAAAGAATAAGTTCTATATCAGACTACAGCAAGGGCAGACATCCAAGGGGAAAAGACACCCATGTTCAAAAGTTCCTAATTCAAGTTCAGCCCTGAAGGATGTGTACAGGTTGGAGACATAGGCTGACACTCTGATAGCCATGGATACAAAGAGCAGCTCCTTGTGACATGTCCTGCCTTGTACCAGCTGTCCCTGAGCCCTAGCTGGTTCCTCAGCACCTCCTTAAATGATCTGAGATGCTTGGTGGCCTCCATGCATTGCCACTTTTTATCCTAAGTTAGCTCAAGATAAAAAAAAAATCACTGCCCCCAAATACTGAGGCTTGGAGTCTGGCAATTTAAATACCATGAATTAAATAGCTGGTACCTAAGGACAAATTCAATCCCTCCTTCAGTTGCCATAAAGCCACAGGACCTGCTTCAACAGAGAGACAGAAGGGTGGATTACAACAGTAATAATGACTTCCACCTGGGTGGCATGGGGACCCTGCCTTCCCCTCTCTGCACAGATTTCATCCTCTGTTACGTGGAGGGCATAGAGAGATAGGAGGGTCTATGTCTATGCCTCCCCTTCCCTTCGAGAATCAACTGAAATGCCAACCACCCACACAAAGTCTCCCCTCGATCATCTTCAAATACCTTCTCCCTCCTCCCAACCCTTAAAAACTTTATCTAAAATACTCCCTTTTAAATTAATTTTTATTGGAGTACAACTGCTTTACAATGTTGTGTTAATTTCTACAGTACAGCAAAGTGAACCAGGCATGCATGTCCATACATCCACTCCCTTTTGGATTTCCTTTCCATGTAGGTCACCACAGAGCACTGAGCAGAGTTCCTGAGCTGTACAGTATGTTCTCATTGATTATCTATTTTATACATAGTCTCAATAGTGTATATGCGTCAATCCCAATCTCCCAATTCCTCCCACCCTCCCTCCCCACTTGGTGTCCATATATTTGTTCTCTACCTCTGTGTCACTATTCCAGCTTTGCAAATAAGATCACCTCTACCATTTTTGCACACTTCTTATCTTGTGTTAGAAGAACATGTCTGATATTCCCTACTAAAGTGGAAATTCCCTGAGGACATGTGTTTGTTTTGCCTTTATTTATAGAGTGCCCAGTATGACACAGATTAAGTGGGCAGTGAGTATTTGCTGAAAGAAAAAACCAAGGACAAATTGAGATCATTTGTTCCAGATGAGGAAGTTCTTCTAAAAGTATAAAATTAAAAAAAATTATAAAGTGTAAAGGCATGGCATGTATCTAAGGTCTGGTCGTTCTCCCCTCCTACTTCCCATGGGATCCGAGCCTATTACTTTAACCTCTTTGGCATCTCACAGACAAGGCTCTGTGGACAGGGATCATAGGGAAGGTGAGGTTGCTTCGTTTGCTTTTGTTTTTAATTTCTACCACTCCTAATTTCAAAGGAATGAAATTGAAGGTTGGGTACAATAAAACCCTAAGCCCCGGGTATATAAAGATAAAATTGGGACATTCGAAATGTATTGAGGAAATGAGGGAGATAAACTGACTGCTACCTTGGGTGAAATCACTAAGATTGGGCTGTAAATTGAGTGCTAAGCTTCCTGGTAGCCAAGGCAAAAAGGCAAAGTGGTAGTGTTCTTAGTTCTCATTGTCATAAAAAAGGATCCTACCAGATATCGGGCAAGATAAACCCTTTCCGGGAGCTGCCTTTGGCAGGAATGATGGTGTCCTTCCCTTTAAGAGGCTGAAGAAAAACGTTGCAGGCAACATCCTCAACCGCCCCCTCCCCAAGTCAGCAATGCCAAGGACCAGCCTCTCACCCTGGGAGGCCCTGCTTCTGGGTGAGCATCAGAAAGGGCCGCAGTAAAGAGTAGGCCCCCAGCCAACCCACCAGCCCCAAGCAGCTGCAAGATTGGCCAGTCACGTCATTATTTAATGCTGTCTGACGGGGTGTAGGAAAATGCCTGCCTGAAACAACTATTTTGCATTTGGCATGAGGTTCGGCTGTCCTCTCTGACAATAAATTGCCATTGGATTAAGTTCTCTACTAAAATATATCGTGTCTCCTGAGTGTAAAAAATAAGCTATGATAATAAACCATGATAATCACTGTGTCAGGAGAGCATGTGCCAAGTTCATTTTAAAAGTCATCAATTGCTTGCAAGTTAAAGAGAAGAGGTTGCAAAGAGACAGGTGAGAACTGGGGCGGCGGCTAGGGGTTGGAGGTGGTGGGAGCAGACAGAGCTCAGGAAACAACAGCAGCCAAAAGTCAGGGCTCTTTGAATCTTGGTGACAGGTCACCTGGCCTTTCATTGTTCTATTCGCTCTGCTTTTGTGTGTTTGAAAATACCCACATTTAAAAAGAAAACAACTTTAAACCTAAAAGCATTGCAATTTATACTGCAAGATTCTGGCCATGAAAAGTGGTTTGAACCCTGTAAAGCCCTCCCTGGGTTATCCACTATTCACTCCCTGCCACTGCTGCGACTCAGCTCCAGGACACCCCAAGTGGCTTTCCCAAGTTCACACGCCGGCCTGGCCCCAGTCCTGGCTGAGGACACCCGGGGACCCACTGGACTCTGAGTGCTCCAAAAGGCATCTCAAACAATGAACTGTCTGTTCCCAGTCCAGTGGTGGCCTGGGAGAGCTGGTCTCTGCTCCTTCGATGGCTGCAGTAAGAAACTTTAACCATCAGTGGAGGCGGAGGAACACGGGGAACCCTGAGCCTCCCTGGAGTGGGAGAGGGAAAACGTGGCCTTGGCCCCAGAACTGGCAGCCCTGGGATGGGAAGAAGGAAAGAGAAGGAGCAGGAATCAGAGGAGGGCAGGGATAACTCTTCTGTCCAGCCAAGGCCTCTCTGTCTGCAAGCTCCTGACCTAGAAACTAGAGTCAAGAGGGGTGATCCAGCAAAGAGGAGCCCAGAGCAGAGGAGGGGTCCCCGCAGAGGGATGGGACGGGCTGATACCTGGAAACCAGGAGGTCCTCAGAGGTGGGTGAACTCCGTGCAGCCTCGCCTCCCAGAGCCGGATGCAGAGAGACTGGGGGTGCGCGGCCGGCCCGAGCCTGGGGCCTCTGACACAATCTGATGCCATCAGTGCGGGGAAGAGGCACATGGGCAAGCAGCGGGGAACAAAGAGAGGAGCTCCGGGCTGACCCCTCTGTACTCCCTAGCAGCCCCCCTGCTCCGGCAGCAGCCAGCTTGCTCCTGCTCTGTTTGAAGAGAGCAGAAGGGGACCGTGCTTTGATTTTTCCTAAAACAAACATTGGGCTGAGGAAGGAGATAAGCTGCGCCCAGGCTGGCTCGGGCTCCCGGGTGTGCGGGAAGTCACACTTCATATTTCCACCACGCAGGCCCCGGGGAGCCCCCCACCCGTCCCTTCTCCTTCATGAAGGGTAGGAGGGAGGCTCTGCTGTGATCCGGGGACAGTGTCGGCTGAGGCATATTTCACTGCCAGCTGGACCCACGGGATCCAACAAGGACAGAGGGACCTTGGTGCCTGCCCCCTCCCGACCCCGGGGGTTTGGAAAAGTGACCTTGTGGGGAGGGGGATGTTTCCCTAGGAATCTGCCTGAGTCACACCTCCTGTGAGAGGCAGGGACCCGACCCCGCCTCCCCTCCCCACAGGCCTCGAGGCCCCATCTGCACCCCTTGAGCTCAGGGTGGCAAGAAGTCCTCCAGCCAGGCACTGAGGGTTCCAAGTGCTTCTCACAGGTCATCTCACCTGGTCCCCTCCGCTAACCTCCCAGGCAGGTACTGCTGTCACCTCCAGGTACAGATAAGGAGCCAGGTCACCCATAGTTCAGGGACGACCCACCTTGAACCTGACCCTTGGCTCTGGGACCCAAGGGAAAGCTGGTTTCCCTAAGGTCCCGCACTCCAGGGCGGCTCAGCTGAGCTTCCCTGTTGCCCAGAGACTGGGGTTCCACCAGCACTTGGCACTGCCTTCAGCCCTTCTTCCTCCGCTGGCTCCCCGGGCTTCTTCCTGCAGCCCCTTGTCCAGCCTCTCCCAGCTCCCCTTATGCATGAATGCCCAAATACTCAGAGCCCCAAAGCCTATGTGTATATACGCATATACACAATCGTACCTATACACACACACCACACACACATATACATACTGTCTCTCCCACTGAAAAGCCAATTCCACACAACTTCTCTCAAAAGAAAGGAAGACATGAACTGCTCCCCTTTTCTAGGCAAATAAAAATTCTTTTTATTTTTCAGTCACATGGGCCTTGATAAGCCAGTCCCTTAGGGTTACATGGAGGATTCGAAAGGAGCCGATGTGGGTGGGCACACGGGGAGCCCAGGGGGCAGGATGGATGCCTAACCCCGCTCGCTGGGAGATGAAGAGCCCGGGCCTGTTAATGAGCCCAAGAGGGCGAAGCCCCGGTGCCAGATGTCACTCCTGAGCAGCGATCAGATCAGGCAGTGCAACTGACCAAGGGCCAGCAGACAGGAGACCACTAACAGAACCGTGCTCCAAGGTTCAGGGTGAGCGAGGAACAATAGTCTGCAGGAAGCTCTCAGAATGCCTCCATGCCTTGTGGAGGAAGTGCCAGGAAAAGGCCAGGCTCTATCTTGTCTCTGCCATGCAGCTATAGAAAGACACTCCTGGTGACCAGAAAGGAGCCTTGGGAGTTTGGGACTGACATGCACACAGTGCTAGGTTTAAAATAGTTAACCAACAAGGACCTACTGTTTAAAAAAAAAAAAAAATTAAGTGTATAAAAATAAAGTTTAAAGAATAAAGAGAAAAAAAGAAATATTGAAAAGGAAATTGGTCAGCACCCCCCAGCCCTGCCCCCACATAGGGGAGACCACAGGCTGACCAGCCATCGCAGGTGTTTCTGTCTGCTTCTAAACGTGCCTGGGATGGGCTGGAACGTCCATGGCTCGGTGTCACCTCTCTTGAGTAATTTCCCTGAGTCTGTCCTTCATGGGCTGCCTCCTAAATTTAATTTTCCAAGTAGACTTTACTACAAGAGAGGACGATAATAACAATAAGGATGGCTACCTTATACTGAATTCTGACCAAACAGCTTATAGGTGTATCCCCCTTACACAGTCACAAGACTCGCATGCATTGGGGTTGTTTTGTCGACAAGGCCTTTCTGCCTGTCGTGAACCACTCACCCGCAGGCAGTGACCTGACCAACGCTGCTGCTCTGCATGTTTTATCCCAGGGCCTCGTTTTCAGTTATGTGTTCCACTGAACCAGATTCAATGAGCAACCCTCTAGGGGGAGGACACGCCTCTTTATCCCAAGTTGCAACTGAGAGCTTTTCTTCTTTATTAACACAGTAATAAAGATAGCTAACGTTCATTGCTCCTAGTAGGTGCCAAGCACTCTGCCTCATGTGTCATATTCATCATCTAATGTGACTGTCTGAAAAAACCTGTTATTATTTTCCCCATTACAAAGAGAGCTCCAGAGGTTTAGACAAGCAGTGACAAAGAGGCAAAGCCAGGATCTGAGCCTGTACTCAAACCATGAGGCAAACAACCCCAGTTCTAGGGATTTGGGTTCTTTATCACTAACCTAATCTCCAAAATCAAACATATTAAAAATGAAACTCATACAATAAATAAGTGGGGGGAAAGTCCCTATAATCCACTGTTACACAGCCATATCCCCTTCACCATGAGCCCCTCTCTTTCCCACAAATTTCCACTGCTAAAGGTTTGACACACAGCCTTCCAAATGCTTTTTGGTATACATATGTACTGTGCTGTGCTTAGCTGCTTCAGTCATGTCCGATTCTGCAACTCCGACTGTAGGCCACCAGGCTCCTCTGTCCATGGGCTTCTCCAGCCAAGACTACTGGAGTGGGTTGACACTTTCTCCTCCGGGTGATCTTCCAGACCCAGGGATCGAAGCAGTGTCTCCTGCGTCTCCTGCATTGCAGGAAGATTCTTTACCACTGAGCCACAGGGGAAGCCCAGAATTCCCTGTAGTTGGTTTCAAAAAGTTCAACACATTAACACAGAGACTCACTTCTGGCACAAAGCATATGAGTCCATATTCTCCTCTCCTCTCCTCATTTTTCTTTCTTAAAAAAAAGACAATACCATGTGATTTCAGAATGCCAGTCCCTGTTTAGAAACCAACGTGCCACGTCACTCAGCATGAAGCCCCAGCTTTCTGGGCTGGGGCTCAGGGCCTGGGTCGCGTTCACCTGCACCTACCAGCCCTCTCCCCAGCGCTCCTCTGCACCAGGCCAGCTCCCTTGTCACGTCGCACAGAAGCCTCACTACCCCTCCCGCTGCCCCTGCTCAGGCTGATTACACAGTCTCTCCCTTAGACTGCGAGCCCCCTGGGTGCAGAAACCATGTCTCCTAGTCCACATTCCTGGATTCTAGTGAGAAAATGATAACTATGGAAAAGGGGGGAAAGGGAGAACAATCACAAGGAAGGACGCAGTGCCTGCCTCCAGAGACGAACTTCCCCTCCATCCACACTCTGCCCTCGCCCATCCATCCTCTCCAGCTTTCAGATTCAGCTGTGCCGTCCACGCCCACCTCAACTCCTCCTCCTCCAGAAGCTTTCTGGACTGCTCTGCTCTATTCATTTATTTCCTAAGAATATGCACAAAAAACCCTCCGAACTACACTCTTCAGTCTCTTGAGGGCAAGGACCATTTCTTGGGCTTCCTTCTTAGAAAGCTCTAGGCGCATGCTGCAATCGAAAGTTATCGGACTGAACGGAAGATACTGTCCACAAATAAATACATTCTCTTTTGATGTCATTGAGACAGAAACTCAGCTGTTGAGAATTTCTGTGAGATCAGAGGCCCAGGAGGAACCATTCGAACCATTCTCACCATTTCTAGCCCTAAATTCTATCAACCTGGTTGTCACTTAATCAACGTCAGTTTCCTAATCTGCAAAATGGGATTAATAATAGAACTCTATTGTTCTATTATTAACCATCAAGCTTCTGTGAGGACAGACGACATGTAACATATAAATAATTATAACCTATAAATACATACAACATACAGAGACTTAACAGTGCCCCGATGGGATGTAGAAAATCTCCCATTATTAGCAGCAGCCGTTGTATTATTATAACACCTTCCAAAATGTGTCCAGCTTTATTTCCCCAAGGCCCAGTGTAAAGAGAATGCAGTGATGAGAGCTACCCACTGGGCGGCAGCGCAGAGTTCAAAACAGATTTTGGTGTCTAAGTACGGGCTTGGTAAGCAGAGGGAAGAAATGGAAATATTTAATATCACTTTTCTGGTCCATGACATCCAAAACTACTTTAACAGTCAAGAAGGGCTACTTCCCAGAGTCAGTAGCAAACCTATGTTTGCAGTGAGATTTTTTAGGTATTCTCCTTCCAGGGCTACCTGCAGAAGAAGGGATGGGCATGCTTTGGGTAGGAAACCTCTCCCCAAAATAGAGAAGTAAGGGCATTTCCAATGTATAAAGCCCAAAAGATACATCTTCTTTTGTTTCAGAAAAAGTAACAGGCAAAATCTTTTGAAAATCCACTTGGAGTTGTAATTTCCAATTTATGGAATTGGTGAGTCTTAAGGGCTTCCTTGGTGGCTCAGAGGATAAAGCATCTGCCTGGAATGCAGGAGACCTGGGTTCAATCCCTGGGTCGGGAAGATCCCCTGAAGAAGGAAATGGCAAACCACTCCAGTACTCTTGCCTGGAGAATCCCATGGAGGGAGGAGCCTGGTAGGCTACAGTCCATTGGGTGGCAAAGAGTCAGACACGACTGAGCGACTTCACTTCACTTTAAAGTTTAAAAGGGACCATGAAACTAATGGTCAAGTCTAATGCATCATCTAAAAAGGAAATGGACTCTGAGAAAAAACGAGTCCCCTGCAGAAGGTCACCTGGCGGTAGCAAAGCCTAAAAATTTAGCTCTTCTGACCCCCAGGCCATGACTGTCCAGGCCACTGGTATGTCTGAGTTGCTCAGTCATGTCCAACTCTTTGTAACCTCTGGACCATAGCCCACCAGGCTCCTCTGTCCATGGGATTCTCCAGGCAAGAATACTGGAGTGGGTTGCCATTCCCTTATCCAGGGGATCTTCCCAACCTGAGGATAGAACCCGGGTCTCCTGCATTACAGCCAGATTCTTCACCATTTGAGCCAACACCCATGCATGTGTAAATAGGTGACGTTTGAAGGAACAAGAGCAAAGTGACTCAGACATAGTGCCCTGGACTCATAAGAACTAGGAGAGACTGACCCATTATGCAGTTAGGCATTTATCTAATTGTCTCAAAGGCAATATGCGTCAGCCTTTGCCAGGATGGTGGGGACAGAATATAGCCCAACCATTGGAATCTTCATTTAGATAGAGATTGGGCAACAAGGAAATTTACCCAGTGTGCTTTTAAGAAGGTTTTCTTGCCCAGAACAGTACATAAACCTTCTTGTCCGGAAGATCCTCATTTTTTCTCAGCCTGACTCCAATCCATTTGCCAATCCAAAACAGAGTGTGTTACACATTAAAGCCACAGGAGTCTTTATGGGTAACATATGGAGCCATAATATCTTGTAACCCAGTAGTATTGTCCCTAGAGTTAATATAACTCTGTTAACATATGTTTCTGCTATTCCCATCCTGAGAGATGTGTATTGAAATATGCTATGCACAATGTATGGTTAATTGAAAGATACAGGGGGTATATTAAAAAATAAACCTGTTTATATGACCTATGCTGGAATACATCTGAAATACCATACAGTTGCTTTCAACTGCATATAGAAGAAAAGATAGTGAACAATCTCACTGTCTTTTCCTCTAATTGCTCTGTCCTTTTCCTTTCAACCTCCCATGTCTCCTTATATGTTTTGCTGGTGCCAAGCTAACCACAGAATTTAAGATTAGAGGGAGTGGGTTGTGATTCCAGGAACTAAGGCAGCGAGTAAGAAGGTGTGGTAGGCAGTAAGGAGTGACCGGAGGAAAGAAAGCTACCAGCCATCCCATCCCTCTGAATTCTGGCAGGCCTATATTTCAGAAACTTAATCCAGAGAGGCAATCAAGCATATCCACTTTCACAGACACAGAGCACAAACTGGTGGTTGCCAGTGGGAAAGGGGGAAGGAGAGGGCTGGACTGGGAGTCTGAGGCTGGTAGATGCAAACTATCACATTAAGAATGAATGAACAACAAGGTCTTACTGTAGAGCACAGGGAAGTACACTCAATATCCTCTGATAAACCAGAATGGAAAAGAATATGAAAAAGAATGTATATGAATATAAGAATGTGTATCAATGTATAACTGAGTCACATTGCTATACAGCAGAGTTTTGATACAACATTGTAAATCAACTATACTTCGGTTTTTTAAAAGATAAAAAAATAAAGAAGAATATCCACTTTCCTCTCCCTTTGTTCCATGGTCATATCCATGTGTCTAAGAATGACCTAATCCTACACTTCCTTTATAAGCATGGACGTCACTGATGGGGAAAAACCTTCATCTACACTTTCCTCTGACACTTCTTTCATTGCAAAGTTCTGTACATGGTTATCAAGACTGGCTCTATAAATGCTTAACTCTACACATTTCTAGAATTTGTCATCTCATTACCACTGCCCTTGTCTATGTTTCATGGCCTTGAATCTAGATTATTGCAGGAACCTCTTACTTACAGAACTGTCTTCCTGCCAACAGTCTTGTCCCAGTCAATCTAGGCTTGCTCAAGCTCACCACACTTGTGAGCTGATTAAAATCGAATCTGAGTTAAATATCTGATTTTAAATCCTTCCATGGCTGCCTATTACTTACCAGACAAAACACAAAGTCCTTAATGTACATGGAAGGCCCTTCACGATAAAGACCCCCCACCCAACCCTCCAGCCTCATCTTCCACCCAAAACTGAAAGTCACTCAGTCGTGTCGACTCCTTGCGACCCCATGGACTATATCCCACCAGGCTCCTCTGTCCGTAGGATTTCCCAGGCAAGGGTACTGGAGTGGGGGTGCCATTTCCTTCTCCAGGGGATCTTCCTGACCCAGCACACTTGTAATTCAGCCGCAGCAAGTATTTCGTTTCTAATTCTCTTGTGCCATTGTCCACACTGGCCCCACAGTGAAGAATGCCTTCCCTCCTTATCTACTGACAAATTCTAGTCATTCTTCAAGACCCAGCTTCCGCAACATTTCCTCTGTGAGGTCACCCCACATCCTCTGAAGGTTACCACCACAGCTGCTAATTCTATCGTCCCGGAGCCATAACACATGCCTGGAGCCCAGCACTTCCCCCACCACATCACAGCCATCTGCCTGTCCCCTAGTAGAAGGTGAGCCTCCTGAGAACCTGGACAAGAGATTTCAGTCTATAACTCATTTAATAACTATGGAGTTTGGAGACCACACTCTGCAACTTAGTAGCTGGGAGATCACATAATGTAAAACAGGCCCTATATATCTCTGGCCCCTGGCTTCTTGACATCCAAGAGGAGACAATAATTTAATACCATCCATAATGTTGCGATGTGTATGTCCATAGAGTTGGACCATAAGGAAGGTTGAGTGCCAAAGAATTGATGTTTTCACACTGTGGTGCTAGAGAAGACTCTTAAGAGTACTTTGGACAGCAAGAAGATCAAACCAATCTCTCTCTCTGCCTACTCTCTCGGTCCTCAGAGTACAACCAAAGAGACAGACAAACCATTAGTGCAGTGTCAGAAGGACATGGAGGCTGCACACCAAATGGGCTGGAAGTCATTCCTGGAGGAAGGACTGAAAGGGGATGAATCTGAAACCAGAGAGAACAGGAGTGGGCTACTGACATTCCCCACGTGACACCAGGCTGCACTGAGGCAGCAGCCGTGCGCAGGAACAGAGGGGACAACTTTAAAGACATTTGGGAGGTGGAATGAAGTCGTGTGACTAGTGAATGATGAGACGTGGGGTCCCTGCCAGGGAGAGTCTGGCCTACTCAGGCCTGGAGGAAGTTGAGAATGCAGACGCAGGAGCCATATCCATGCTGGTTTTAACTGAAGTAACAGGAGAGCACGTGATGGGGCGCTGGAGGAAGGAGGCATGAGAAATGAGCTGCGCAAAGAGCTGCATGGAGAAGCATGGAAGGGCTGGAGGAGGAAGGGGAGCTCATGAGGGCAACTGAGCGGTAACAGCCAGGCAGAGCTGAGAAGCAGCACAGAAGCAGCAAGGAAGCAGTGAAAGGAACATTGTGGATATTCTTAGTGCCTGACACCTGGCAGGTGGATAGATTTATTTGTAGAATAAACTAGTGAATCATTGATTTTAAATGACCCCCTTAAAGCTGGAAGTTCTTTCATAGAAGTAGGAGCACACCTATTCTTTTACCCTAATAGAGTCTTCGGGTGTTGACAATCAAGGAGAGAGGGACCTTGGACTTCAGAGGAAGAGCAGGGAACCCAAGGAGTGATGGCGGGCTGAAGTCCACTCGAGGATGAAAGAGCGTGCATGTCCTCAAGGTATTTACAACAGAGTCAGGGAGAACAAGTAACCCCACAGTTTCACCAATAGTGGAACACCCAGTGCTATGAACCTCCAGATGTGAGACAACATGAGAGCCACACGGGAAAATACAGGAGGAGAAGGGAAAAGTCAAGGGAATCATGAGGAAACAACCAGAGAAAGGAATTTAAGGCAAGAGGCTTGACTGAATCCTATAAATTACAATCTTGGGACAATTGGGGAATTATGAATATGGACTGGATATCTGATGCTGTCACAGAACTGTCCATTTTCTTAGGTATGAGCCTGGTACCATGTTTATGTAGAAGACGGTCTTTATTCTTAGGAAATGCAGCCGAAGTACTTAGGAGTGAAGTGCCAGGGTGCAACTCCCAAATGCATTGACAAAAATGGTCTCTCTATGAAAGAGACAAAGAAAATACAGTGAAGTGGTAATTACACTTTCTAAGTGGATTGGCTTCCCTGGTGGCTCAGTGGTAAAGAATCTACCTGCCAATGTAGGAGATGCAAGTTCGATCCCTGGGGCAGTAAGATTCCCCGGAGAAGGAAATGGTGACCTACTCCATTTTTGCCTGGGAAATCCCATGGACGGAGGAGCCTGGAGGGCTGCAGTCCTTGGGGTTTCAAACAGTTGGACACAACTTAGTAACTAAACAGCAACAAGAAAAAGCAGAGGATTACTCTATTCTTTCCAATTCTGTATGTCTGATATATTTCAGAATAAAAAATTGGGGGAAAGATTAAGAAACGTATTCTTCAGAACCTTGGAGATTCATCTTGCAAAAACAGTTCTGCTGTATACAGGGGGCAGGAACCACACTGACTCCGAAACAGTCAGAGAAAAGAGAGTAGGCAGAGTCCCAGCAAAGTGCAGAAAATGGAGATAGCATATTTCCTATTTTTTAAAAAAGGTCAGATGCACAACTATGAAAGGAGTAACCTTAACCCACTTCTCTTTCAACACAGATTGGGAAATAACAACTATGAAAATTCTTTGAGAATTCTTGAGGCTGTGTAACTTACTCCCAGTTTGGGGTAATAATTAACTGGCATTTGTGGAGTGTTTGCACATCTCCAGCACTGCACACATCAGTCCACTGAGTCACGCAGAAGCTGCAGGAGGTGAATGCTGTTATTTCCTCTTTCAGAGTTAAAGCAGTGGAAGCTGTGTCCCCCATCAAAAGTCTCAATGCCTGTCTGGCTCCCTGGCCACATAGACCTTCCTAACTCAGGCCTTCACCACCTTTTTCAGCTCACCTTTTAGGGGGTGTGGAAACTAAACCCCACAGTTACCTCCTGGGGTGCTGCACCAGCCCTTGGGGCTTCCTTCTCCAGCCCACTCTTTTGTAATATGTTCTTTATTTAACTCTGCTCAAACCATCCGAAGTTGAGTGTGCCCATTTCCTGCTGGAATCCTGGGAGCGAGAGGGTGAGAACAAGAGAAAGAAGCTAGAGACAGGTGAACCCTACCCAGCGGGTAAGCGGGTCAGAAAACAACCCCAATTGGTGGATAAGGTAGCCCCTTAAAGAAAGTAAAACAGATTGGGAAAACTCTAGGCGTAGTAGAATCACTCTGGAGAACAATTTGGAAATAGCTCGTCATGAAGTTGAATGTGCAAATTCTCTATGTCCAGAAATTCCACCCGTAACATCTCTCACGCTCTGGAGAGTATGCACAGGAATCTTCCCAGCAGAACTGTTTGTATCAGGAAAATTCTGGAAACAATATAAATGTCCATCATTCCTATCTAAGTAATGAAACAATACACCAGACTGCAAAGTGAGCGAACTAGAATTACGTGTACCCACGTGAATGACTCCTACCGACAGAACGTTCAGCAAGGAATGTAAGAAGTCAAAGAATACCTGCTGGCAAATGCAGGTGCTACCCTGCGTGTGTGATTGAAAAGTAGGCCAAGCAAACTAGGCATCGTTTAGGAATACAGACATATGTAGTGAGAGAGGAAGGAATGGCTAGGGATGCTAAACACCAAATTCAAGGTCATGGTTACCCCTCCCCAACCCCGAGCGGAGGAGGAGGGGCACCAAGGAGGAAGCATCCACAGGGGGCCTCAACTCTGTTGGTGATGTGTTATTTCTTACACTGGGTGATTAGCATCTAGGCTTTATTTTATTAATCCTTGTTCCGTATATGTGACAAATATTTAATAAATATTTTAAGGAAACAACAAAACAACTTATGGAAGTTTCCAGGGAAAAGGAAGAGTCATGGGGGTTGCTGGACTCCCTTGGCACACGAGGATGGTTTGCTCACATCTCCTCATTCTTTTCTGCTTCTTCGACTCAAAGCAGCGCAAACCGTCTAAGATTTCTGGGGCGTCTCTGAACTTGAGGTTCATTTGGCTGCAGAGTGGCTCCGAGAGCCAAATGCCAGCCCTAAAAACCTCAGAAGAAGCTTCCCTGGGAAACATACCAAGAGAGCACTCAAGTGCATCAGCTTCCTATCAGGAGAGGTTATAGGAGGATCTCTTTTCATTGTACTTCAATGTACGTTGCTTCACAGATACTGCGTTTTTTGCAGAGTGATGGTTTGCAGTGACCCTGTGTTGAACAAGTCTATGGGCACAACTTTTCCAATGGCATTTGCTCATTCACGTCTCTGTGTCCCATTTCAGGAACTCTCTCAGTGCTCCAGATTGTTTTCCTATAATGACAATATTTGCTGCAGTCATCTGTGATCAGTGCTCTTTGCTGTTAGTACTACAAAGAGATTATGATTCACTGGAGGATCAAATATGGTTAGCATTTTTTAGCAGTTAAGTATTTTTGAATCAAGGTATGCATATTTTTTAGACATATTACTGTTGTACCTTTAATAGACTACAGAATCGTGTAAATATAAGTTTTATAGGCACTGAGACAGAGAAGGCAAGGGCAACCCACTCCAGGGTTCTTGTTTGGAGAATCCCACGGACGGTGGAGTCTGGTGGGCTGCCGTCTATGGGGTCACACAGAGTCGGACACGACTGAAGTGACTTAGCAGCAGCAGCAGCAGGCACTGAGACTGAAGAACTCACGCAACTCGGCTTATTACAATATTCACTTTACTGCAGTGATCTGGAACAGAGTCTGCAGGGTCCTCCAGGCCTGCTGTATAGGGCTCAGGGCATGTCTGGGTTGTGTTAAGAAGTCCTTTAGAAACCACATAACACTGCCTCAAGAAATGCTCTCAGTCATTCCAAGAAATCTTTCAGGGAAGAAAGGAACATTGGTCACTGAAGAAAGGACATTTTCTTCCCTGCCATAGCAAGAGGCTGACGAGGCCTCCTAGAGCCCAGCAGAGCAGGGAGGAGCCTAGTTCTGGAACGGAGCAAACTTGGGCTTAAATCTTGGCTCCACCACTTGCCAGGGTGACCACACAATTCACTTCACATTCTGAAAGCTCGGTTTCAGCATCTGGAAGGCTGTGAAGGTCAACTGCGATCATGTTTGTAGATTAATCAGCGCCTGCACAGAGCAGGGTCTTCATAGACCCGGAGGGGATCAGCTCCCTCACCCTCTTGGTCTGACGCTTGTTCCCAGGGAAGCCTCTGCCTGGAGTCACTCTCTGATGGTCACATGGCCCCAGGCCCTGGGCTCCGTGTGTGTGTGTGTGTGTGTGCATGTGTGTACAGGCTGGCTGGGCCATATTCCTTTGCTCTGCAGACCCAGGCCCACGAAGGTGTGTGACAGGGTCATGGCAGAAGAAAGGAGCATTGGTCATTGAAGAAAGGTCATTGTCTCCCTGAATACACTTCCTTAGGCCTCCCAAAGGCTCTTTCCTCAACATCCCCCAACACCACCACATCTGTTGGGGGAACCTCTGACTGAAACCTGGCCTGGCAGCACAGTAACCATTTGTATGAGTTACTTTTTCCCCAGGAGATTAAGGAGATAAGTTTCCTCAGAACTTATAAGCCACCACCAACTGGACAAATTTGGTAAAGGTCATAAGGAAAGAGGAGACTCCAGTCCATGTGTCCTCCCAGAGTCCTCCTCGCTGGAATCTGTCTTGGCTGAGCAATATACACACCACCAGGAAGGACCCTGAGTCGGCGTGATTGGCCAGAGACAAGCGGGAAACTAATCCCATCACCATAAAACCCAGGACTGCGAGCCTCATGGCAGAGCAGTCCTCCTGGGTTCCCTCACCCTGCTGCTCTGCACCCGGGCGCCCCTTCCCAATAAAGTCTCTTGCCTTGTCAGCACTTTTGTCTCCTCGGACAATTCATTTCCAAATGTTGGACAAGAGCCCCCTTGTTAGGAAGTGTGTCCTTTCCTGCAACACCAGAAGTCTCTGCCAGATGAGCCATGGTGAAAGGGACAGGTCCTCTCTGCCGAGTCTAGAAGTCCAGTCCATGGGGTCAGAAGTCCCAGACAGCGGGGGTCTAAACCCCTGCATATACCAGCTAGGACTGTGGCCTGTGGAACAGGGGAGGTCATAGGCAAAGGGGACTGTGTGTGACAATTGTCAGCTACATATGGGCACTTGCCATCTACCTCTGCAAGGATTAGATCACGTACTGCTGCAGCTGCTGACCGTTGGCACCTGCTGAAGGAGTTCAGGATTGAGAGCGGAAATGAGACGATCTGTGCTTGGGAGAAATTGGCAGAACAGGTCTTCAGATAGTTAGATATTTTCATGTGCCGATTTTATGAGCCCAATTCTTCTATCTCCTCAAATCAAGAAAAGCACTAAAACTCTTCGTGGTGACGGCTATTTCTCATAACTAGGAGAAAGCGTCACAAGACCAGCAGAAACCTTCTGGAAAAACATATGTGCTCGATCGCATGTATTCCCGCTTCACCAGAATCACATATACACTGTCCTTCCCCAGGACCTCTTCAGAGCAGTTTCTCAGAGCTATCTGAGGTGCTGTGTCCTGGGCTGCAGTTCTCATCCTGCCCCAATAAAACTTGACTCGCAACTCTCAGGTTGTGCTTTTCTTTTTTAAATCAACACAATTCAGGGATGCAGCAGCGGCCTCATCAGCCTCCAAGCCTTCACCGTCACAGCATCTGCACCGTTGCCCCAAACCCTGCTGTCCTCGGGCAGACTCCCTGCCTCTCACTCTGTCTTGCCCTTTCTGCCAAGATCACTCTTCCTTGAAAGGAATTAGCTCTGCCTCTTCCTCGGAATGCCTCTAGAAGCCAGGAACCGTTACCTCCCTCAGCAACTTTCTGGCCTATGTTTGGAATGTGATTTACGTTACTGACCGCAAGTGCAAGAGAAGAAGGCAAGGCCAGGCCCTTCCAGCGGAGCGCAGGGCTGGGTGGTTCCAGGTCCCCTGCAGGCAGGGAGGGCCCCCTTCCGGGGAGCAGTGAGGGGTCTCTGCCTCTAGGACCCCACAGTGTGGCGGTGGAGGGGGGGGTCTCTTGCCACAATGGTCCAGTGTGGATACCACTGCAATGCCCTCCCAGCCCAAAGGGCTGGCGGGTGAGGGTCTGTCTGGGGAGCTTGAAGGAGAAACTAGGTTTGCTGGGACTTGCTGCTGGGACTGCGGGCTTCAGGCCTGACTCAGCCAGCAGGACTGGGTGCAGGCCAAGGGCCATGGAAAAACTTGGGGTCACACACGCGGCCACGGGCTGCGCTAGCTCAACCGCTGGGGCAGCCAGGGCTCACTGGGCAGGG
Organism: Bubalus kerabau; assembly: GCF_029407905.1. Lineage (NCBI taxonomy): Eukaryota > Metazoa > Chordata > Mammalia > Artiodactyla > Bovidae > Bubalus > Bubalus kerabau. The sequence continues at coordinate 15,304,181 of NC_073628.1, forward strand.
GAGCGTGGCCCAGGGAGTCAAGACCTTTATGCAATTATAAAGGCTTTTTCTCCAGTTTGGCAAGAAGACATTCCTCTCCCGAGGAGGAATTACGAAGCAAATTGTTCCTGACTCTCTTCAAAGGCCAGGGAGGTTAGGACACTCCTTCCTTCTCCAGGAAGCCTAAGAACACAGGCAAGTTTGTCTACTCTCCATGCTTCAGTGTAAGTCGCTGCCTCTGGTACCTTGACAGAGGCGCTCTGAGCCCCCAGTCTGGCTGCCGGTGGGACGCAGACTTCTCCTCTCCCTCTTTTCTAAGACTTTTTTTCCCCTGTGGACCATTTTTAATGACTTTACTGAGTTTGTTGCAATATTGCTTCTGTTGTCGTTTATGTTTTTGTTTTTTTGGCCTCCAAGGCACCTGGGGTCTTAGTTCCCTAACCAAGGATCAAACCCGCAGCCCCTGCATTGGAAGGCAAAGTCCTAACCACTGGACCACCGGGGAAGTCCCTCTGCTTCCTCGTTTATTTGCTGCGATATAATAAGAAATACATGTGCTGGTCCTTGTCGCCTGGTTCCTGATACAGAATTCCTGAAACACTTGTGATTTCCTGGCTGACAGAGATGCTAGAGGCATCCTTCTGTTCTATCATTTGGTCTTTGATGCTAATTTCTGGTACAGAGCTCCTAAATCCTTGGAGTTTCCCACATGAGGAAACCTCCATAAAAATCCCTCAGCTATGCAGATGGGAACACACTATATGGTTGGGAAACTATTCTGGATTGGTCAACACACCCACATGCTGAGAACAACACGCCCCAAGCCCACACGTGTGGGGATCCTCCTGGACCTTGCCCCGGGTACCCCCTCGCCTGTTTGCCTGTGTCCTTCATCATGTCCTCTATGATAAACCAGGAAACATAAGCTAACGTTTCCCTCAATTCCGTGAGGTGTTCCAGCTCAGAACTGAGAGGGAATCATGGGAACCCTCAGCTTTGTAGCCAAGTAAGTCACAAGTATGGGGGCCCTGGGGGCCCATTACTTGTGACTGGTTCTGTAGTGTGGGCAGTCTTGTGAGACAGAGCTCTTAACCTGTGGAAACTGATGCTAATTCCCAAAATGACTTTAACTAGAGGACACCCTGTTGGTGTCCAGAGAGCTGGAAATTGGTTGGCAAGGGGGGGGGGGTAAAAAAAAAACATAAATTTGGTGTAAAAAGTGTTGCAGATAGAGAAACAGCTTTTCGTTTACCCTCCAACCCATGGGAACTTTTCCTCTCAGAGCTTTTACTGGCAATTGCTGCAATGGAAAACAGGAGGGACAACAAAAATTACAACCCCCAAAATGTGACAACATTTTGGGTAATTTTACAAAGATCTTACAGTTGCTGACTGCCAGCTGAGACATCAACCCCAACAACCCCTTCCGGATCCTGTCCAGGCTCCCAGTAGCTTGGAGAGCCAGGCAGGCTCTTCTGCCCCGCTGCTCCTTCCACCAGAAATTTCTGTCAAGTGCTGAAGCTTTGTCGAAGCCCCCTTCCTGGCCCCTCACCCTGGACCCCTCTCCAGAAGAAGCCCACCCATCTCTGAATCCCAAATTAAAACCAAATAGTCACCCACCAAAGTTGACTGCTTAACTGTGCCTGGAAACCCAGACTATAAACCTGAACACACCCTGAAGAAACAGGAAATCTACCTTCCTCCTAAATCTCATGGACCCCCTCCCTCACTGGGCAGATTAGGAAATGGGGCTCCAGAGACCGTCTCGGATCTGAGATCACAGCAAGTTTCTCAACTCTTAGTTGGATGTTCTTTAAAATATGTCATGCCTCTGCCCCATCTGGAAATCTAGCATCGCCCAACCAAACCGGAACTAGGAAGAAGGAAATATTCTCCAGACGGAATGAAGCTTTCTCTCTGGAAATCTGGGATTCCCTCCTAAGGAAGGTAGCGTACTGGGCCCCCTAACCTCGGTCTAGCCCCAGAGGCCGCCCCTCAGGCTGCCTGCATAGCTATTCCTTCTGGTGCCTACCCCCAGCCCCTGCTGAGCAGGGTATGCCCCTCCCCATCAGCCCTCCTCCCTTGATTCCTCCCCCACGCCCCACTCCCCCAGACCCAGTGCTCCTGCTCAGCCCAGGCCGATCCCCCTTCGCACTCACTGCACCTGTCACCACCTGGATCTTTTCCAGCCTGGGCGCCCACTGCACGGGGCAGGGACCCAAGGTCTGGCCCTCAGCGGATGCTGAGAGAAGGTATGTAGAGAGAAGATGAAGGCATGGAGGCAGGACACGGGTCTTAAATACAACTTTATTGGGAGCAGGCTGTCGTCCCTGCAGCAGCCAGCTCCCACGTATACACAGTATACACAGCCCCGCCAGCACCCAGGTCCTTCCATCCTTCTACAGCACCCGGAATGCAAAAGAACCAAACACAAGAGGGGCTCTGTCAGTGACAGTGTCTAGCGCCTTTGAGAGCCAGCACCCAGGCCGAGGACATTCAGGACCTTCCACCGGTCCTCAGCTCCCCACCCCTGCCCCAACGTGGCAAGACCCGCGAGGCTGGGTTCCTCCAGTCAGTGCACGTGACGGGCAGATCCTTACTGGTGCACGCCCCACCCAAGAGGTGGCTGCAGCCCCCAGCACGTTCCTCTTCTTCCACAGACACAAGAGATCACCGTAACTTTTTGCTCCGTCACCAGAAACCTGTGCCTTGAGGCTTCTCTCTGCTCAAAGAGAAGAGTATGTTCTTGGAGAGTACGGTTGGATTAGTGATGTGGTCCCAGACAAGACATACCTCCCAACTTCCAGAAACCTGTGCCTTGAGGCTTCTCTCTGCTCAAAGAGAAGAGTATGTTCTTGGAGAGTACGGTTGATTAGTGATGTGGTCCCAGACAAGACATACCTCCCAACTTGTCTCGCTCGTGCTTCTTTTCAAAGGGGAAAAAAAAAAAAAGGTAAAAGAAAAACATCATGACAGAAAAGAGCATTGAGACCCAGCTTGTGTCAGGAACAAGATTGGTTGTCCCTCCTTAAAATGATTCCTCAGGCCGCTCTGCTAGGGGCCAGACGCCCCCATGGACGGCCTCTCCCTTCCCACCCACCCTTCTGCACGCCCCCGCGCCACCTCACCTCTCCTCACCAGGGAGGGGTGCACCGAGCGTGGGGTGCAGTGCTTTCGTCAGCTAGCGGGGGTCCACCTCTGCCCTGCAGCCCCCCAGCATTCACTCAGGCGGGAAGGGGGTTCATCCTCTCTGCCTTCTTCAAGGGTGACAGCATCCCGGCCTAAGACACCCGCCTGCCCTCTGCCCGCAGCGGGAGCTTGTTCAAGGGCTCAGCCAGGGTTAGACCAGGATTAGAACACGGTCCCAGGCTCACCAGCTGGCCCGCTGGTCTGCAGACTCTGACTTGCAGGGAACCCCGATAAAAGTGCTGACTGCCTGTCACCTCACTGGGGTCCAGGACTCACCACCTGTACTCAGAACCAGAATCTCTGGTGTCCGTGCTAGCACAGCCGCACCCTCAAGAAATACCCTGCTCAGCCAAAGAAGCTCTAAGCCCAAAGCATCTTCCCACTCGGAGCTATAGGAAATATCCCGGTTTCCATTCCCCTACCATATCTCTGAGACAGACAAGTCTCCAGCAGCACCAAGGGCCCCTGGGTCAGTTAACTGATTGCTGCTGCCTCCTGAAACCTGTCCCCAAGGCACCTGAAGAGAGAGACCCTGTCGCATTTGGGGGCCTGGGGGATGGCTGGGCTGTGGGAGGCAGGAAGCAGGCACCCTAGTTCATCTCTGCGTCTGGGCAGCTCAGTCTATGGAGGATGACAGCCGGGGCTGCTGGAAGCACCAGGGTCACCACTGCCCTGGGGAGGGAAGGGTGTGTACCCAGAGAGCAGACCTGAGGTAGCAAACAGTGAACCCCGTTATCCAACTGCAGAAACTGTGGCCTGCGATGCAGTGGGACGGTTCTCAGGCCAGACCACGTGCGGCTCTTCAGACGACGTCCACCTGGACATTCGGCACCTGGCCTTTCTGGGCGCGTCCCACGTCCCCCCAGTGGGGTCAGCACCATGGAAATGCTGGTTTAAGATAACGGCCTTATTTACACCTGCCTCCCTGGAGGAAGAAGCCGTCAGAACTGGGGCCTTCTCCTCCCTCCCTAGGCTGACATGCCCTCAAAGCTTAGCCCCCGAGACAGCAGACCCTTCCAGATCACCCTTCAAAGTCACTGCTTCAGCAACAGAACCTGTCACCCCTCGAAAGTTTCAGAATCTCTTTTGGATGGTCGGATCCTTCGTGAAGAAGACAACAATCTCCACGCTGACTGCCTGCCTCCATCTGCAAAGCCTCAGAGGACACCAGCACACAAGCCCTCCCACTAGTGTGGTGGCCAGACGACGCCGGGAGGAGGGACGGCCGAGAGAGGAAGGAAGATGCAGCCAGGCCGCTCCCCACCCCTGCACACACCTCATTCCACATGGAGTGGCCCAGGCTCCAGTTACACCTGCCCTGGCCCCGCCCCTCAACTCTGCCCACCCCCAGCCAGTTTTCACTGTTGAGTCCAGGTCGGGCAGGAAAGAAAGTGGCTGAAAGCACCAAAAAGACCTGCCTTGTTCAGAGATGGCTCAGAGCCCTGGGGCCCCCTGAGGGTGCCAAGCTGCCGGGCCGTGGCTCTTCCAGCAGCCTGTGACCTCCCTGCAGGGGGCGTGGTCCCTGAAGTTCTGCTGGGAGGCGCCCGTCCATCCTCCTGTCCCTGGGAGGCTGGGCCCGCGCCTCCTGCCCAGCTTTGCACCCTTCTGAGCTTCACCGTGAGGCTGGCCCTGGAGGAGCCGGGCATGAGGTAGACTGTGCCTTCGTGACTTCGCTTCCCCGCCCAGGTCCTTGTCCCTGGATGTGGATGACCTCATGGCCTGGGCCGCGGGCCGCTGCCTTGTATGGGCAGCTGGCAGGGAGGCGGCAGCATGATGGGCCCAACAGTGGGCAGGAGGGCCGCCGGCTCAGCACGGCCTCAGGATGCAGAAGTCCAGCTCCTGGGGCTTCCGGCGCAGGTCGCACTGGTCGCGTGCCAGCAGCCGCCCTCCGTGGCCCAAGCACTTGAGCGGACGCCTCTTAAACCCCCGGCCACAGCTCTTGGAGCAGGGCGACCAGGCGCCCAGCTCCCAAGTCGGACAGGGCTCCCCGCAGCTGCGCGTCTCCGCAGGGCGGTGTGCAGCATCGCAAGTGGATGCCCCTCGCTGCCCTGGGGACCCGCGACAGTCCACCGGCCGCCGCTGCAGGCCGCCCCCGCAGCTGGCCGAGCACGGCCCCCAGCTGCCCGCCACCCAGCGCGCGGGGGCCCGGGCATCCGGCTGCTCCACCTGGTTGGAGAAGCTGAGGACGCTGTTGTGGTGCACTGAGGGCACCCGGGGCTCCTTGGGCAGGTAGAAGGAGTAGCGGACCCGCGGCGGCGTCATCTTGCCCACGGAGAGCACCTCCACCGTCAGGGGCTCCAGGATGGGCCGCGAGGCCTGCAGGCTCTCCACCGCAGTCCCCGTGCCGCTGTAGCGTAGCAAGCTGCCCTTCACCACCAGGTCCCGCTCCACGGCCGACACCACGAAGTGCCCATTGAGCAGGTATTTGCCTTGGCTGTTCTTCAGGGCCAGGTAGTTGTCATCTCCGATCAGCCCCTTGTAGCCGCGCTGGCGGATGTCAATGCTGGAGGCTCCCGCTGGGATGGCCACCACGAAATTGTAGCCGTGCCTGCGGTGGAAGGATGCGTGTTAGAGGGCTTCAGGCCTCATGACCCCGCTGCCCTCCGCCCCCAGATCGGTTCCTCTTCCCCAAACCCCCCAGAGGCTCACGCAAGCGGCAGAGTCCATAGCCTGGCCCCGTCCAGGGTCACACAAACCAAGTGGTGGTGAGGCTGCGTCACCCACAACCAGATCCTCCAGAGGCAGTGAAGAGGAAGGAGGAGGAGCAGGTTGGGGGGAGGCTGGGGCTCTGTGCTCAGAGGTGTGTGTGCGTGCTCAGTTACTTCAGTTGTGTCCCGACTCTGCAAGTCCATGGACTGCAGCCTGCCAGGCTCCTCTGTCCATCAGATTCTCCAGGCAAGAATAATGGAGTGGGTTGCCATGCCCTCCTCCAGAGGATCTTCAACCCAGGGACTGAACCCAGGTCTCCTACATCTCCTGCATTGACAGGCCGTTTCTTTACCACTAGCACCACCTGAGTACGGGAGGTATGTGGCCCCAGAGTCAGGGACCCAGACCAAGCCTTGGCTGGGGTGTCAGCTCTCTGATGAGTTCAAGTGAATCAGACTCTCTGGGCTCCACAGCTCATCTACGCAATGAGCAGGTTAAAAGAATGGATGTCTTAGGCTCCTTCTGGCTCCACTAATCTATGAAAGGGACACCTGCCATTTAGCTAGTGAAGCAAGTCAGGGGATCTACCTTTAATTCCCCCCCCCGGGTCTCCCCTGCAGGTCTCCGAGACTACAACGCCATTTGCTCTCAGTGTCTGAGCACCCAGGTTGCACCCAGGGCTCGACAGAGGGAACTGTGTCTGGGGAGACAGTGGAGGCTCCTGGACAGCCATCAAGGCCTTCCCACCGGCAGCATGTGGACCCCCAAGCTCTCAGAGCCAACCATACCCCTCGACTGAGGCAGCAGGGGCTCTGCTCACCTCCTTTTCCAGAGAGTGGATCTGGACTTTCCAAGGAGCACAATCCCCTGAAAGAGAGGGGCTGTGCTGGACCTTGGAAAGCCAGGAGCCCAGGCTCTGCTGGGACAATTCTCCAGATGATCAGGGAGGGGGCTCCCTCACACCAGCTGCTCACTCCCCTGTCTCCCTGAAGTTTATTGCTGTTCTTGCCTTCATCCCATTCCCAAGGCCAGGGCCTCATGCTCAGGAATCAGGGAAATTGTCACATCTATCCCCAGGTAAGTTTTGGTTTTTATCAACATCAAGAACATTTAGTGAGCATTTATTATGCACCAGGTACTATGCTAAGCATGTTACTCGAATTAATTCCCTTAACCTTCACAATAGTAGGACTGGAAATACACTAGCACCGTGCTCACTTTACAGGTGGGGAAATCTGAAAGCCTAGAGATTGTGTCACTGGACCAGGGTCATCAAGAAAGTGGGACTCTAGGACCCGAGACGGGCCCTGATGACTTTACTGTCTCCCTAAATATCATCTCCCGCTAAGCAGGGTCCTACTCAAGACTCCATCTTTGTTGGATGAATGAATGAATGAACATCACTCTCATGGGCGAGCATGAGTGGCCTCCACAGCAAGGGTGCTGGCCAGGATCTGACATTTACCCCCTCTAACCCGGGAGCTGGTGATGGACAGGGAGGTCTGGCATGCTGCAATTCACAAGGAGTCGGACACAACTGAGCGACTGAACTGAACTGCACTGAACCTAAGGTTAGGGCCTGGGGGGTAACTCCTCCCCTCCCGCCCCCATCCCTCCTCTCCCTGTCCTGGACACACCCCCAGGGCCCAGAACTCACATGGGCTTGGTGAAGAGTCCTGACACCTTCTTGCAGCTCTTATTGTCTCCTCCACACACCCCACACTTGTCAAACTTCTTTTTGGAGCCCAGGTTCCCATCACAGCCTGCCTTGATGCACTTGCCCTGGACGCAGACTGAGGTGGAGTCTGGGGTACAAGGCGTGCCATCCACCACCTGCAGGGCCCCCCGGACAGGGAGAAGAGGAACAGGGGCAGCTCAGCCCGACGCTCCCTAAGACTGTGTCCCCCCGTCCCCCGGCCTCCTGCCCGGGCTCACCCACCTTGGGAGCCAGCACGTAGAAGTAGCCAGTGCCGTTGGCTCGGCAGATGAGCTTGCACTTGTCCCGTGGGGAGACACCCGAGTACTTGGGCACCCAGGCCACGGCCAGGGTGAGCCGGTTGGTGCTGTGGTTGTAGCCGTTGAAAGCCTCGCACTGCTCCTCCCGGAAACTCTTGCCAGAGGCTGGGGAGGGAGGAAGCACACGTAGGAAGCTCAAGGGAGGGGCAGTGGGGGAGAGGGCAAAGAATAGGACCCCGCCCCGTGTGCTTGCTCAGCCTCCCTCAGCTCCAAACAGCTCCTCTCCACCCTTGGCTGAGTGGTCCTCATCACCGAAGCCACCCCATCTCAAAGGACCAATGCAGGCTGGGACCAAAGGATGCAGGATACAGATGATAAGGCATCCCCCAGACAATGTGCCACCTTCCCCAGTGGTCCAGCCTTAAATTCCCTCTACAACAGGAATCCTAAATAGAAGCCTTCAGTGACCTATTGAGACTGTTTACAGAATGTTCCTAAATGCATAAAATACATACACAGATTACAAAGAATACCAATTATATTAACACACAACAATCAATATATTTTAAAACATATTTGTGATGCATGTGCTTCCTTGTTAACTCATTATATAACAAAATTCAATGATGAGTCTAAAAAACAACCAGAAGGTCTTCCCTGGAGGTCCAGGGGTTAAGACTCCAGCTTCCACTGCAAGGGGCGAGGGTTGTTTGCCTGATCAGGCAGCTAAAGGTCCTACATGCTGTGCCACACAGTCAAAAAATAAAATTAAGTAAAATATTTTTTAAAAGCTTAAAAAAAAACTAAGTGTGAAGTGGTGATGAGCACAAATGGCATTTTGAGGAATCTGCCACAACTGAAAATACGCAACATATGAAAATACCTGGGATTTCTAGCAGGGGCAGAGCCACAGACCAGCATTACAGTTTATTGCCTAACTAAGAGAAATACTAAATTTTAGGTGGAAAGGTTAGCAAAAAACAAACAAACAAAAAAATACTAAATTTCTAACTTAAAAAACTATTAAATTTTAGATTAAAATTTTAGATTAAAAAGTTAATAAATATAGAGATGTCATCTTCCCCCCACCCAAGTTCAAGAGGCTTGGAGGAAGAATTCCTGCTCATATGTAAGTAAGAACCACCTCTGAGTTCTAAGCTGGGCTGTATCTATTCCAGTCTCATAAAAATAGCAAGAAACTGAGAATGTGGAAAAGATGTAATTTACTTTTATCCCAGCAAATTACAGAGAGCTGATCATGGTCTATAGGAAAGTCAAACAAGGGATATGTAACAGTTTTTGTTTTTTTTTCCCTAAACCATTTTATTTTCATTCTGCTATTGTTATTGCAAAGGATTATTCTTAGAAAACACATAAATTAAAAGCTAACCTGTTGAAAAGAATTCCTGCCTATGAAGATGGGCTTGTCGGTGCTTAACTAAGAGGGTTCTAGTGTCCTGTCCCCCTTGGACCATTTAGCCTTCCAGCCTCAGCCTCAGAGGATAACAGCCCTGGCAGAGGTTAGTGGGCAGAGAAATGATACCACGAGGTACCTCTGCGCCTGCAGACTCTGCCCCAGGGGCGAGGACCTCGGTTGAAGCAGCTCTGTGGCCTCCAGCCCACCTCCCCGGCTGCGCCACGGGCACCCCCTCCTCACCCGAGCTGGGGCAGGACTCCAGGTTGCAAGAGCGGTATTTCACCCTCACGCCCTCACAGTACTTGCCGCCGTCGGCAGGGGTGGGGTTGCTGCACTGCCTCCGGGCCAGCTGCACGCCCCCTCCACAGGTGCGCGAGCAGGGGCCGTAGGGCTCCCACTTGGCCCAGGAGCCGTCCACCTGCGAGGAAGGCACTGTTACACTCCTGCGGGGTCCAGGCGCCACACGCGCACCGGGATCCTCCAGGAGAGCTACCCGGGGGCAGCCTCCACCATCCCACCCCACCAGGACAAAACCCGTTTTGTTTCCGGACCCGGGACGCACACCACACTGTAGCCTGGAGATGAGCAAATGGCCACTGCTCCCAGTTAGAAGCCAGGTCACACGGGAGGACGGGGCTCCTGGCTGTCGAGTCGGTCAGGGACGCTCCAACCTGTGCCCTCACCGCATGAGTGGTCTTGAGCAAAGCAGAAAAGCTTCCTCAAGTTTCAGGTGTTTCACATGCAAAAATGGAGCCAGCACATCTGACCTCAGGCGTGAGGTCAGGTGGAAGATTGAAATGATGCAACGTGTGTGATATTTCCCAGGTCAATGCTGGCCACCTCCCAGGAGCTCAAGGTTCCTCTTTACGTATTGTTAGTGTCCTTACAAGAGTCTCTGGATCTAAAGTGGCCAGTAAACCATGTCACGATAGATACCTGAATAGTCTCATCTGTGAGGTTTCTACAATTCAGACTTTTCACCAAACCAGATTGGCTGTCACCTCAGTCTGGGGTTGCATTTGTGAAAGTTTTGCTACAAGCAGATGTAATGTTTGTGTTCAGAGGAGATAAAGAGAGGAGACTATTAAGCAATCCTCAAAGTCTATTTGGCTTTGGGGTGAATTATGCAGTGTTGTTTTACTTTTCAAGAGGGTGGAGAGAGGATAGAGAATTTATAGTCTTCATTATGTTTTTCTTGGGATGACAGTAAAGTTAAGTTCTCGGCATTGAAAACACATGGGGTGGGCGACAGGGGAATGAGGCCCCGCTGTACATGCTGGGGTGGAAACATGGTCACAGATCATCCAAAGCCACCAACCCACGAGGAGACAGACACTGTGACTGATGTAGGTACTCAGAGCATTTCTCCCATCTGTTCTCCGTCAGAAAGTTTCTGTTTCATTGTTGCCAGTGTCTCTGTTTCATCCTGCAGAAGACCACTTTCCCTTAACCCCACTTTCTCCTCAAATCAGAGCCCACCCCAACTCAGCCCTTCCCCTCCTCAGCGAGTCAGCTACACCTGCTGTTTCTACCTGCTGCCTCTGCTGTGCCTTGCATCACAGGAGCCCCCTGGCCAAGGCAGCAGTGACCCCCTAAAGACCGAAAGAGTCCGTGCCCAGGCCTGTGGTCCCCAGTCTTCAATATTTAACTTTGCTCCTGTGGCTTCTGAGATGATGCTACATTGTTTTACCTGGCATCACTTCTTCCTGCACGCTCCTACAGGAAACACTTCTGCCATGCGCCATCCAATCACTCATTTGCCCAGTATTTGTTGAATTGTTACTACAAGCAAATCTCTGCCTTCAAAGCAAACGCATCCCAGCAGGGAAGACAAACAATAAAAAGAAGCCTGCGCACCTGCTGTCAGATGGGATTAAAGCAGGTGGGGGAGAGGGAGGTGGGGCTGGTCCTGGCAAGGTGGGCCGGCACCACTGGGGATGGGAGAGAGTTAGATGCCATTGGGGGGGTGGCTGAGCCCAGTGAATACATTGAATAGGGACGGGGCAGGGGAGTGTCTGTGAAGGAGTGATTCCAACCCTGGACCACCAAGTCTCCACTCAGTAACAGGCTGGTGAGGATCTGAGTTGCGTGAGGGACGATGGAAAGATGGTCAGATCAATGGATGGGACTGTACATAAAATGGACTTGAAGAATTGCTGGAGTTCAGAAACTAGAGGCAGTTAAACTGGGGAAAATGGGGCTTCAGTGGACAGAGTGGGATTCCTGAACTGAGGTCACTGGGGTGATTAATAAGCTTTGATCTTGACTGCTGAGGGCAGTAACTCCCTGAAGGGCCAAGGTAAAGAAGCGACAGTCTGCTCAGAAATGAGGCTGAGGACAGAGTGGATTTGGCTGCTGAGGGACTGAGAGGTCCAGAGTGCCTCTCACATCACATTTCCTATACCCAACATCCTCTTAACCTATCTCTTAACCCTCCAGATTCTTCTTCCCAAGAGAAGGAGCTGGCCATGACTGGCCTGTCCTCAAGAGCTCCTGGCCTCTGTGCAACGGACTAGGGGTCCAGGCAGCCTCTGGCTGGTTCCAAACCACCCTCTCAAAGATGTCCCCAATGGAGCACTGATCCCCACAAGCCTCCAGCTCAGCCCACCTCCCGGACTCTGCCCCATCTCTGCCCGTTGAGACCCCACTTATCCCTCACGGCTCTCTTCCAGTCCACCCTCCTCATCGGTGCTTTTTCAGGCCCCTCCAATCATCACTGGGCTCTCATTCTTGTTCTCCACAACACGCGTCCTGCTCTGTCTCAACGCACAGCACACGCTCTTCCACCCCCTGCATGACAGTCACATTTCTAATTTCCCCACTACACGGTGTGCTTTCTGACATGGCCCATGTTTTCTTTGCTTTTCTGACCACCCAGAACCCTGAATACAGTGGGTTGTTGCCTAATGAATGAAGTTTTAATTAAATGTATATTCCCAAAACAGAAGATTTTACAGAATTCTGTACCACATCCATCTCAAGGAGATTGATAAAGTATTTGATGAATGCTTTTTTATCATGTTGCCTCTGAGTACATAAAAACCCCACGGCAAGCTCTCCTGTGGCCAGGGCCGAGACAGAAGATGGACGGACAGTCCCCACCAGGATCTAGGGAGAGGGTGGACCTCCTGCCTGGAAAAGTGCCAATCCCTTTGCTATCCCAACCCAAGATCGGAAGAATATAAAACTCTTACTATATTCAGAGAATATCTGGGTTTTGAATTTGTTCTGGTTTGGTTGATATTCCTATTTATCAGGAAAAAAATAACTTTCATTTATGTTTCAACTTCAAAAACAACAAATCACAACAGAAACTGAAGCTAAGTTCAGGATGTAACAGATGAGCCTGGTGCACCTCAGGCTCCCTGGCCATAAACTACCCAAAGAAGGTAGACATGAAGAGCAGGTCATGAGCCAGTCGGAGCTTCAGGGGCTGGAGTCCAGGTCCTGAGCCCCTCCCAAGGAGATGGGGTGCAGCTCAGGACTGGGAGGTGGGAGGCTTGCCAGCTTCCCTGACTGGCCACATCATTTTTCTCCAGCCTCAGAATCAAGAAGGGGACAGGACCACCGCCAGTCATGGAGACACACGCAGGACTGACACAGTTACAGCCACGCAGCAATCTGTGCCGGGCTGGCCCCCTGGGGAGGCTCCTGAGCACCCCGCCCCCACCCCTCCACGCCGCCGCCCCCACTCACCCGGTACTTGTTGGGGTTGTGTCTCTCCACGCAGGCCCCCTTGAGGCAGAAGCGGCCCTCGCCGCAGCCCGTGCCGTCTGCCCAGGGGAAGTGGCGCGTCTGGCACACCATCTGGCCCCTGGCCTTGCCCGTGCACCACAGCTTGGTGCAGGACTGCATGTAGGGGCAGGGCTTGGAGCCCACACCGAAGGCCAGCTCACACTGCTGGCTCAGCGGGTAGCTGGCGCCCGGCAGGTCCTCGGGCAGGGAGACGGGCTTGCTGGGCTGGTCCAGGAGGCAGTCTCCTGCGGGAGCCGAGGATGTTCATCAGGGACGGGCCCAGAGAGGCGGCCATGGCCAGCGCGGGGTCTCGAAGGCAGGGAGAGGATGAAGCCAGGGACACGGAACGGGCCCCGCCAGAGCCTGGCTCCTCGGGTTGCGAGTGAGATGGGTAACAGAAGACAGATGGGCCGGGCGGCCCGCCTCCCCAGGCCCCGCTCACCGTGCCCGCTGTCCAGGAAGTCGGTGACGATGGCCGCGCTGCAGGCCGACCAGGGGTTGGCACGGTCAATTTGGATGAGCGTTGGGGACATCATATGATTGCCCCGGAGCTTCCCGAACACCTCCTCGCACACCTTCACGTTGTCGTGGGGCATGTTGAACACGTGGCCTGCAGGGGAGACAAGGGGCCTCAGAGGGGGGCATGGCATGGGGACCCATGGGGCAGGCCCACCCAGAAGAGGGAGTCACTGTTACAGGGCCTCGAGGGGAAAAGACAAATGTCCAGCCCTGCTCAGAGCAGCCAGCTCACACCCAGAGGGAGCAGAAGGGAGCCCTGGCCTCTCGACCCCCACCCCGAGAGCCCTGCATACCCAGCTCGTGGGCAGTGGTGAAGGCCGAGGGCAGCCCATCGTCCTCAATCACCGAGCAGCTCCTCTTGGGGTCGCACATGGTGCCCACGTCGGCCATGCCCAGGGTGTCACAGGTGGTGGCTCCACACAGGTCCTGCCGGGAGGGGAGAAGCAGAGGCCGGCACGAGTTAGAGATGTAATGTGGGGACCCGTTGAGAAGGAAGGACACTCAACCCACTCCCAGACCACGGGGACCCATCACCTCCCAGCCAGGCCATTTGCCCAGGGGGTTACGGGCTGCTATTTCTGGAATGAGCCCAGGCCTCGGGAGGAGGCCTCGGGAGGAAAGCTTGCTGGCTTTCGAGCTGAGAAGATGCTGCCCAAATCCTACCCAGGAAAGCCCCAGGGAGGAAATCAGGAGGCCATAATTACATGAGAAGGACCACTGCTTCCTAGAGAGACCGCCTTCCAGCCCAGGAAGTGGGTACTCCCCAGCTGGGTGAGGTTCTGGTCGTGGCTAACTGGGCAGGAGGGGGTGGAAAGCCAGCGCTCTCCCAGCAGAGTCGGCTCTGGGAGCCTGGGTCCTCAATGGGGGATGGCCTTCAGACAACCATGAATTAAGCTCAGACTCTCAGCCAGCGGGTCACTGGCCAAGGGCCCGCCCTGCCCGAGGCCCAGCTGCTACGGCTGGGAGGGGCAGAGCGAGGCAGATGCAGGCCCAGATCCAAACCCCACTCCACTGGCCACAGAGCTCTGGGGACCACAGGCTTGACAGCCGCTACGAAGACTATACATAACAGGGAACAGGACCTGAGCAGAAAGGGCCGTCCCTCTTTTTGGCCTGAAACAAGCTGCTGTGGGCCAGGGCCTCCAGCAGCCCTCGGGGAGCGCATCCCACAGGGCTTAGGCGCACCGTGGGCCAGCGACACACCAGGGACCTTGGCGCCCTGAGCAGGACGAGAACGGGACCCCTGTGCACATTCTGCTCCTCCTGAAAAGTCGCTTTGAACAGGTGGCACTGATGCCGTCTGCATCCTACCCCCGCCTGCACTGTGGAAGCCATTGGGCTGTTTACAAGAAGTATACGGGCAGCATCTCACGTGCCCCAGCACAGGCTGAGGAAGCGGAGGTGTTATCACACACATCTGTTGAGGGTGGAGCCTGCGACTCTTGATCGCATCTCATCATAGGGGTGACCTTGGGTCTGCACCTGACACGCAGAGTCCTGGGAATCCTCCAACCCAGCCCGGAGTAGGGCTTTCAGCACCACCCTCCCCACAGACGCCCCCTTTAGACTATCCTGAAGCTAGGAGACACTCAAGCCCCAGCCAGGATCTGGGGTCTGGACGCTCAGGCTCCTTCGGCCTCATCACTGCTGTTCACCCCACGCCTCTGGAGCCCCCCTGCGGAGAAAGTACTGCTGGTGTTTCCCTGGGGAGCCCAGCGGCTCACACAGCACACACACAGCTGTGCTCAGCTGTATGTCTCTAGGGGTGGGTGCGCGTGTGTGAGCACGCACACCCATGCCGACGTGGGGAAAATGTAGGCAGCCAGGAGGCACAAGTGGGGCCAGGGGGCATGGGAGGAAATGCGGTCATAGTACAGAAAATCAGCAAAATTTAATCTCAAGCACTCAGAGGTTTACCACCTGAGCAGTCAGGCTTGGCTTCCCACGGTCAGGTGACGGTCACAGTTCCTCACAAGTTCACAGGGCTTCTGGCCAGAGAACCCCCAGGGGATCAGACCAAACTGGAGGACACCCGAGTCACCGGAGGGTGAAATGCCATCTGACCCTCGCTCACAGCACCTCTGCCACTTCTTCAAGCCCCCCAGGCACACCTCAAATTCCATCTCTTTCAAATACCCTTTCCTCATCTAAGGCTCAGAAAGCTCTCCTTTCTGCCCCACCCCCGGCCCCTGAGTTCTGAAACCCAGAAAACACCTGCTGTCAGGACACGGCAGGAAGTAGGGAAGAAGCAGCTTATCAGTGGTTCAAGGACCGTGGCCACCAAGGAGCAGGCTGGGTGGACAGAGTGACCTGGGGACAGAGGACGGAAGGGAGGCAGGAAGGCTCGTGCAGGGGCAGAGTGAGGGACACAGGGGAGCACAGGACCCCACAGAGGTGGTCACCCCTGGAAGTTCCAGCCTGGCAATCACAGCCTGCAGGGACAGCCTCTGCCAGACAAGCATGTCACACTGTCCCCAGGCCGCCATGGGTGCCCTGCACTGGCCTTGAGTGGGAGAGGGCAGGACCAAGAAGCCTAGAGGCTGGTCCTGGCCCATCACAACACAGACATGTCACACCGTCCCCAGGTCACCATGGGCACCCAGCACTGGCCTCATGTGGGAGAGGGCAAGACCAAGAAGCTTAGAGGCTGGCCCTGACCCATCACGACACAGACGTGTCCCTTCAGGCAAGTCAGCCTATTCCCTGGGCCTTGTTCCCCTCCTGGAGGGGCCAGCTCCCACTGAGAACCAAGACAGTCCAAGTGCCATGAGCCTCTGCCCCTCGGCAGCTCAGGGGAAGGAAACCTAAGGCCGATCTTGTCTGCTGACACGCCCTGTGCAACTGATAAAAGCAACTCACAGAAGCGTGAAGTTACCCACAAGGAGACTCAGAGGACCAGCCCCTGCCTTGCTCAGCCGAAGAGGCTGAGCAGAGCGAGAGCTCAGGCCAGGGTCCGGCGGCTGCTGTGAAACCCACCTCTGCAGCCCAGAGGCCCTGGAAGCCGAGAGTTTTCTCCTTGCCCTCTCTTCTCTCTTGTCCTCCTTTCTCTCGGGAAGGCGGGTTTTCTCTGCAGCAGATGCGCCACTGAAGGCCCCTCCTGGCCAGGAGCAACCTGTTCTTGCCATCAAGAAACCCCAGTTTCTCTGGATCAAATGAGAGGAACAAGGCAAGACCCAGCAACCTTCCTGAGGGTCGGGGTGCAGCCAAGAGCAGCCTGTCGCTGGAGGAAGACCAGCTGCTGGGCGTCTGGAGCTCTGCCTGGCCCTCAGCCCCATGTCAGGGGAACTCTCGCTGGGCCTCCTGCTTTCAACTCCCACAGGTGACTGTGTAGGGCCCGCCGTGCCTCCCTTGTGGCACTGAGTCTCCACCCTTCTGGAGGGATCTCACACGTACTCCAGCTGCCTTAACCGCTTTACACGAGGTGCTTGTCTCCAGAACCAGAGCTGCTTCTGGGTCCTTCCACCTGCAGGGTGCAGGCACCGCCCAGTCCAGCTGCCATCTGCTTCACTATTTCTGGGGACTTGCTGATTCTTCTTGTAGCCACAGCCACTTTTCCAAAGGACCCAAGAATCCTCTTGGCCAAGAACCTAATCCTTCTGGATCATTCTTTTATCTTTTTATAACAATAATTTAGGATTGGAGCCACAGTTGGGAAACAAATAAGGATAGCACCTCACTCAATTAGGTAAAGAATCCACCTGTCATGCAGGAGACTGTCTACAGTGCAAGAGATCCAGGTTTGATCCTTGGATTGGGAAGATCACCTAGAAAAACAAATGACTACCCACTGCAGTATTCTTGCCTGGGAAGTCCCAAGGACAGAGGAGCTCGGCAGGCTGAGTCCATGGGGTTGCAAAGAGTTGGACGTGACTTAGTGACTGAGCCACGACCACCCCTGCCACCCCACAGGGTTCACCATGTTTACCAAGACTGTGAGCTACACACACACCACCCCTCCCGACCAGCTGTCCTCCTACAGTCCTCCTTCCACTTCGTCTCACTTTCCCCACCATCTACTGAGGTGCTTGATGTTTTCCAGCAGTATGAAGAGAGGAGACGACAGAGGATGAGATGGTTGGATGGCATCACTGACTCAATGGACATGGGTTTGGGTGGACTCCGGGAGTTGGTGATGGACAGGGAGGCCTGGCGTGCTGCGGTTCATGGGGTCGCAAAGAGTCAGACACGACTGAGCGACTGAACTGAACTGAAATGTATAGCTCAGGAACTCTACTCAGTGACTTGTGGTGACTTACATGGGAAGGAAATCCCAAACTAAAAGGGTACATGTATACCTGTGGCTGACTCACTTCGCTGTACAGCAGAAACTAACACAACTTTCTAAAGCAACTATCCTTCAGTAAAAGTTAATTTAAAACATCAAGCACAGTAAATTTTTTTATGTGGCACAAGACACATATTCTGGTGGAGACAGGTTTCCTGCTCACATTGAATTTCTGGGCATGAGAGGCCACGCTCATGGTCACAAGCCACATCACAGCTTCCAAGAATTCTACTCACAGTTCTTCATAACCTCTCTCTCATTCTACAGGTGAGGAAACTGGGGCTCTGAGGGCTATGATGACTCCCCGCCAAAGCCAGGCCACTTTGAAGTAAAGAATGGAGTCAGAATCCACACCCTTGGACACCCAGGGCAGCATGGCCTTTGGTCTGAAGAGTATCACATGAGCGAGGGCTCAGTTCACCACTGGTGAGACCACCTGCACTGGTATTAACATGGCCCCTGTAGTCAGTTGCCCACCTGAATCTCTCTCATGCGTCACTGGAGTTCCTCGTCAAACTCAAAATCCACTTCTGTTTGCAATCCCCAAGGACAAGAGGGCCTTGCTTTGCTAGAAGGAAAAGAATCTATCAGCTCAGGGTCTGGGCAGCGTGATTCAGGAAGCCTAGTGAGAAGAGGCTGGCGTGTCCTAGCAGTGTGTATCTGCAGGTTCTGTTCCCCCAGGTCTACTGCACAGCAGATGGATTATTTACCGCCTGAGCCACCAGGGAAGCCTAATTCTGTTCCACCAGAATACAAATCCCTCGAGATGCACAGAACGGTGTCACAGCAAGAGATGGAGGGAATCAGACAGGAATGCCCTCAGCGAGGAAGCAGAGGAACCCAAAGTTTGCAGGGGACCAGACTCTCTCCAGAAACCATTACTTCAAGGAGTACCATGTCCAATGGTCGCTGGCATTCACGTGGCAGATGCTGTTCTAAGTGCCTCACCTGCTTGTTGTCAGACTCCTCACTGCACCTTTGTGAAGGAGGTGCCACAACCAGGCCCCGTCTACAGATGACCCCCAGGAGACCATGCATAACCAGCCCGGGGTCAGCAGTGAGCTCAAGGCGAGATGGGGAAGGAGGGGCCGAGTGAGGGCTGAACCCAGGCCGTGAAGCCAGGGAGCCTGATCCTCCCCAGGCCTCTGTGCTGCCTCTGGAGCATGAGCACTCCAAGAATGAAGGGGCTGGGGAGGGGCTCAAGAGGACAAGGTCGTCCACTCTGGACCCCTGCCCCCAGAGCTCAGGCTGGTCACCAGTAGGGAGAGGCAGGGAGAGACGCGGGCAGAGGGGAAGGCAGGCTCAGGGGCCAAGAGTGCTCTGGGAGAGGGGTCTGTGCCTGGCTCCCGACCCCATACTGACACGCCAAGCCCGTCCTTGTGGTGCACCAGGGCAAAGCCAGAGCAAGGAGCCTCGATGCGATGCCAAAGAACCTAAGGCTCCCTCTCCCGACTCTGCAGGCAACAACCTCAAGCAATGGAGGAACGATCCTCTGGAAGGAAGGTGAAACCACCTGAGCACTCAGGGTTCTGTGGTCCTCCCACCCCATGAATGACAGCAACGTGCAAGGCCCCATCAGAGGGGCTACACAGATACAGGGAGGCCCTGCCTGAAGGCATTTTACACATCACCGGGACTGGCCACTTCAGAGTCCAGAGTTTCCACACATAGAGGAAGCGTCAAGGCATACCTGCAGGGGGATGGAGCAGAAGGCTTTGCAGCAGGGCCATCTTAAACCTAAGCTCCAGCCAGGGGCCCACCTGCAATAACTGGACAACGGCAAACACACAGTCAGACTAAGCCAGTGATGGTAACAGGGCACCGATTCTGGAACGCTCAGTAACTCATCCCCTCAGCAGCCCTGCACAGCATCGTTATCCCTGTTTTATGGATGAGGATAGAGAACTTCAAACAGCTGATACATTCAGTGTCATGACTAAATGTGCAATCACCAAGATCCCAAGTCAGCTCCGCCCGCCTCCATGCCTGTGTTCTTTCCATCACTCCATGCGACCCAGGCAAGTGTCATAGCGAACAGCTGTGAGACGTTCAGAGGCAGGGGAGGGGCAGGACCCACAGGGGACAGACCTCGCTGGCTCTCCTGACTCGCCAGTGTCTAAAAATGCAAAGAAAAGTTTCCAGTGCACATTCCTCCCTCCAAACTTCCTCCCCACCCTGGCCCATCACTCTTGGCTTCCTTATGTGCTGTAAGAAACCGGGCAGAAGAAGCATCTCCCTACAGACGGGGAGAACCGTCTCCCCTCCGTGCTGTCTGCCTCCTCCCTCCCAGAAGGAGTGCAGTTGAATTTCCATTTAGTGATCAAGATTTACAAACTGTTAAATACCAAATCTACAGCTGTCTCTCTCTCTCTCTGCTAACATCTTCCTCCAAGGCTGACTTCAAAAAAGATCCTGACAAAAGACAAAAATTCTAATGCCAAAAGATACACGCTCCCCAGTACTCACAGCAGCACTATTTACAACAGCCAAGACATGAATGCAACCTAAAATTCCACTGTCAGATGACTGGATAAAGAAGATACAGTCTCTATATACAATGGAATATTACTCAGCTATAAAAAAAGAATGAAATAATGCCAGTTGCAGCAACATGGATGAATCTAGAGACTGCCATACTGAGAGAAGTAAGCCAAACAGAGAAAGACAAATATCATATGATATCACTTACATGTGGAATCTAAAATATGATACAAATAAACTTACTTACAAAACAGAAATAGAGCAAGAGACATAGAAAAAAACTTATAGTAACCAAAGGGGGACAGGGTTAAGAAAAGGATAAATTAGAAGTTTGGGATTAACATATATACACTAAGATATATAAAATAGGTAATTTTACACTAAGGTTTTACTGTATAGCCTAGGGAACGATACTCAATATTTTGTAATAATCTATAAGGGAAAAGAGGAGAAGGCAATGGCACCCCACTCCAGTACTCTTGCCTGGAAAATCCCATGGACAGAGGAGCCTGGTGGGCTGCAATCCATGGGGTCGCTAAGAGTCAGACACGACTTCACTTTCACTTTTCACTTTCATGCATTGGAGAAGGAAATGGCAACCCACTCCAGTGTTCTTGCCTGGAGAATCCCAGGGGTGGGGGAGCCTGGTGGGCTGCCATCTATGGGGTCGCACAGAGTCAGACATGACTGAAGCAACTTAGCAGTAGCAGCAGCATAAGGGAAAAGAATCTGAAAAAGTATACACACACACACACACACACACACACACACACACACACATATGTATGGCTTCCCTGGTGGCTTGGCAATAAAGAATCCACTTGCCAATTCAGGAGCCACAAGTTCTTCCTGGGTCAGGAAGATCCATCCTCTGGAGAAGGAAATGGCAGCCCACTCCAGTATTCTTGTCTGAGAAATCCCATGGACAGAGGAGCCTGGCAGGCTACAGTCAGTCCATGAGGTCGCAGAAGAGTTGGACTTGACTTAGCAACTAAACAATGACAATAACAATATATGTACATATATAACTGATTTACTTTACTGTACAGCTGAAACTAACACAAGGTAAATCAAAAACAAATAAGCAAAAAAAGATCTTGACAAAATTATGATTCTTTTTATTATATTGATGGATATGTATAAAAGACATTTATCATTTTACCATTAGCATTTTTTGTCTGAACACTAAATTTTACTGTCATGTTGCATCTAGTTAATTACGGAAAGAACTGGCCTCTATTCCAAATGAGACTCCAGAATGCTGATCGATCCTATGCGGTGCAGGTTACGGATTTGTTGTTCAGTCGCTAAGTCATGTCTGACTCTTTGCAGCCCCAGAGAATGCAGCCCGCCAGGCTCCCCTGTCCTTCACTAACTCCTGGAGTTTGCTCAAACTAATGTCCATCGAGTCAGTGATGCTATATATACACATCTATGCTGTACATGTACACATGGTATACATACACATCCCCACAAAACCCAAGGCCAGAATGGGAAGACGAGTGCCAAGCTTGAGATGTGAAAGGAAGAAAGGTAAGAGCAGGAGTGAGGAGAGGAAGAGGATGACAGAAACCCTGCCTCAAAGACCTTACAAGAGGAAGAAGAAAGCTTGGAGGAAATCGGGGAAGGGAGCGGCTAAGGGAGCAGCATGCGCGGTACTCAGCACACTCAGGAAAAACAGGTACCTGAAGAAGTAAGCGGGCAAACCCCACAAACTACACACCCTAAAACCTGTCAGTCCCATGGAGGAGACATCACAGGGAGCAAACCAGAGCAGGGACTGGAGGAGCGGGCCTCCCACAAGAAAGAAGCAAGCTTCCTGTCCCATCGACACTACCTGCTTCCTTCTCGCCAGTCCTTCCATCCAGCATCTGTTTGTCCCTTATCCTCGGCTTCTGCACACCAGTGTTAAAGAGAATGATTTGGCCTCCAGCAAAGAGGGATCTTGGTCTTCAACAAGGCAGTCACACCACATTGTATTGGTTGTTTCCTTGTTGGAGTTCCCTGACACACGGTGAATTCCTGGGGGCCAGAGGCCACATCTTACGAGTATCTGTATCTCCACGCCCGGGAAAGCACTGCAAGTAACAGATGCCCAGCAAGCGTTAAGAGAATGTATGGATAAATGAATGGAAGTCACCCAACTACAGAGCTACCCAAACTGCAGAGGCATCCAACCTAAAGAAGAGAGAAGACCCAGGGAAGTGTGGTCCCACTGGGCCTCTGCCCAGCAGAGCGGAAGCCATAGAAACTTCTCCTCATAGAAATAAAAGTCCACGCAGAACAACTGGCTCTCATTCTCCACAGATCCTGGTTCCAATTCCGTGTGACCTCACCCGGCTGTTATGAGCTGGAAGCTGATCGCTTTCCACAATCCAACATGCACTCTTCCTCCAGGAACTTAGACTCATTCTGAATCTTTAAGGAAACTCCTCAAATTGTCAAAATCCTTGCTGTGTGATCCATGGTTCCTCCTTTGTGGACAGTAAAGGATCCTCCCTGAGTCTCGTCTTCCCAGTGTTTTAATTTCAACACCTCGCATCCCCTCCTCTGCCTGCCAAGAGGACAGCAGGCTCCCACAGCCTGGCCCAGGCTTGTTGCCACTGCCACAGCACTGAGGGATTGGAAGGGAGCTCCACCTCCGCCCGTCCAGCCCTTCTTCTGCTCTTCGCCGGGCACCCCAGAGCACCTGGAGCTCCCCAGAGCTGCTTGCCCCTTGTCATCACAGGAGGAAATATGACCCGGCCAAACCTGACCTCTTCCTAACTGCTTCCATCCCATGAAAAACACAATTGTGTGATCAGAGACAATCACACCATTTTTCCAATATCTCCAGGAGATCCAAGAAATAGGTAACTCTAAATGTACCTGTCAGTTCAAGGTCCTTTAGAGACAAAGGTAATTTACAAAATAAGTGCATTTCTAAAAACATTTAATCCAAACAAATTATATATGGCTTACCAGATGGCATTAGTGATAACGAACCTGCCTGCCAGTGCAGGAAATTTAAGAGACTCAGCTTTGACCCTGGATCGGGAAGATCTCCTGGAGGAGGGTATGGCAATCCACTCCAGTATTCTTGCCTGGAGAATCCCACAGACAGAGGAGCCTGGCGGGCTACAGTCCATGGGGTCGCAAAGAGTCAGACATGACTAAAGCAACTTAGCATGCATATATAATTCTTTTCAAATTTTAGTTTGAAAAAGCATTAATTACACCAATATTCTGATAAATATAAGCAGAGAAGCTCACACATCTGATTTAAAGGATTACTCCTGACCCTTACAAAGGTAAAGAATCTCCCTGCAATGCAGGAGACCTGTGTTCAATCCCTGCATTGGGAAGAACCCCTGGAGAAGGAAATGGCAACCCATTACAGTATTCTTGCCTGGAGAATCCCAGGGACAGAGGAACCTGGTGAGCTGCAGTCCATGGGGTTGCAAAGAGTCAGACACGACTGAGCGACTAACACAATAATTTACAAAGTAAGACAAAAGTCCCTCTTGTGTTGGCGCAGAGAGGTGGCTCCAGACTCCTGGAGCCCATGCCGGCCTCTGTCTAGAAAGCGCAGCTGTATGCTGGCGTTCTCATCTCATACTGTTTCTTCCCCCGGGAGCTCAGGAATGAGCCATTCCTAAGACTCTGAGAATGCGGCAGGCCCCGGAGTCTGTGCTGATGAGGAGGTGGGGGAGAGACGTTTGCTCTAAAGCATAAAGCACATATCTGCTTGACGGGCCTGTTAACACAGCCTCCCCACTCTCTGGCTTTGCCCTCGCAACGACTGAGCAAAAGACAGCTTCTAAGGGGTCACATCGCACACACCCCTGCTTCTGACCCAAGTGGCCACACATCTTGTGCCTAATATGCATGGCCAACAAGGCCCCCTGGGAGGGGGGAATCTAGCCCACACCAGCAACAGACAGAAGCTGTCACACTGTTTGATTGCTGCTGCTTCACAAGGCCGATCCTTCCAACAGCGTGACCTATACTCCTGCAGGAGTCCTGTTCCGAAAGTGAGCCACCCCACGAGGCGGCAGAGACACAGGTCTGTTACATTAGACCAGTGAGCAACCTTCACAGGGCATCCCGGGTAGCAGGTAGGCCAACAGCTGCTTTGCCCATTAAGAGAACTGTTCACAGCCTCTGCTCTCTCCCCAGCCATCTGACTGCCGAGCTGTGTGCAGAGGTCGAGACCCCCTTCCTTGCAGCTTCCCTGTAACTCAGGCAGAACCTGGAGGAGTGGGGCAGTGACAGCTCCCCGGACCTCAGTTGGAAGAATGAGCACAAGGAAACACTCAGGCCAAAGACCTCCCTAGAGGAACCCGGTGGTGGGAGGAGAAGGCTGGGAAAGGAGGAAGTTCAGCCCCAGGAAGGGCCCAGCTGTGCCAGCTGGGTCAGTGTGGAAGGCTCCTGCCCCAGCCCTGTGCGCACCAGTTCACCTGCATACAGCAGAGACTCAGGACCCCACAGGTACCCCGAGGGCTCCATGCCATCCCCAGAAGGCTGTGGTTATGACATGAACAAAGCGAGAGCCTGGCACTGATTCAAGCCCCAGCTCCCAGAGTCAGAGGAAGCAGGTCACAGGGACGCCCTCTTCTCTCTCAGTCTCTCACACCTGAGAAATTTCAAGACTCCGACAACACAGCACCCAGTCTATGAATCTAAAATGTCAATAGATCCATAGCACCAAAGGCTTCTCTGATCTGCTATTCTGACCTTTCTAATCCCAAGACTCAGTGTCTTTCCAGCGCTGCAGCTGGGATCTGCGCTCTGTCACTGAGCTGACTCCTTCCGCGCGGCCGGGGGCGGGAGCTGGAGCCCTCACAGGACGTGTCAGTGAGCCTGCTCGGCGGAGCTACCTCAGGGCGCCCACGTCCCCCATCCCCCGACCTGCCAACAGGGATACGGGACAATTCAGCTCAGCTCCGAGCAAAGCTCCACTCAGAGCTCCAGGCTCCGAACTCTCAGACTACTCCACCTGCTCTGAATGGGCCAGAAGCCCCCTCAGAGAGGAGCCAGACCCCGCGCTGCCCGGGGGAGGGAGAAGCAGCAAGGAAGAAGGGAATGCTCCCTGTATTTGAGTCTGTCCTGTCGCTGCAACCCACGAAAAAATCCAAACGAGCCCTCCACCCCAATCCAGACTTCCCAGGCCCAAGACGGACAGAGGACTGCAACGTGCTGCCCTCGAGAAGAACAGCGGGCGCTCAGCTCCCAGGTCCCCGAGCACAAGAAGGAAGCCTGGGAAGGAGGGCCCGGAAGGACTCGGACGCCCCCTTGAAGAAGGGCTGGACTCTCCAACACCATCCTCGGGGCGCCCCCTATCGGCCGTGCAGACCAACCGCGGCTCCGGGGCGGCAACTTCCTGGGTCCCGGCCCCTCGGCGTCATTGGCCGCGCCGGGCCAACACCTTCCGAAGGAGCGGACGTTCCTCCCACCGCCCACGTGCGTCCGCATGCACGCGAGTCAGAGCTCCGCCGTGCCTAGCGGCAGTCTTTCCCCCGAAGAGCCCAAGTGGCAGTCGGAAGAGATCAACGAAATTCAAACTCGGGGGTGAGGCGGTGACTGCGCGGCATAAAGGACATTCGGAGAGTTAAGGGCGGAGACTCCCGCCCCCTCAAAAAATGCGGGCTACCTGGATCCAAAGAGATGACGGGTCGACTCACCTGCCGGGTGAAGAGGATGGCCGTGTCCCAGTACTCCGGGTGCTTGTCACTCACTTTGTTCAGTTTCTTCTGCCACGCGCAGAAGTTGCGCAGCGTCAAGGCCGCATTGCCCGTGACCTTGGGCCCCGTGTCGCGGTCTCCGAGAAGCAGCACCTTGACCACGACGATGTTGATGGGGTTGAGGATGCTGGGGTGGCGGTAGAGCCGCGCCGCCGTGGCCAGCAGCGTCAGCAGATAGTGCTCCAGGTCCGCGCCGTGGAACTTGACCATCGACTCGTCCGCCACCACCAGCGTCTCCACGTATCGCGGAATAGACACGAAGCGCTTGGCGCGCCCGGACCTGCGTCGGCTGCGAGCCTCCCCTAAGCCGATCCGCCGAGGAGTGTAAGGGTCCAGGGCCCGCAGGATGGCGGGGTTCCAGCCTGAGCCCACCCCGCAGCGAGACGTGGAATCTCCGGGAGGCCCGCCGGGGGCGCCCCGGCGCTGGAGGAGGTGTGCGCCCTGGCTGTTGCGCTGCGTCGCCGGCGCGCTGGTGTTGGGCAGCGGGCTAATGACATACTCGGCGCCCCGGTAGCCGAAGGCTCCGCGTAGCCCCCCGCACAGGCTCAGGGCGGCGAACGAGTCTGGCTCGGCATTCACGTCCCCAGAATAGAAGCAACTTCTCAAGTCCGGAGAGCTGCGGATGAGTCCCTGGAGGGGGACGCCCAGGTGCTCAGTGGCGAAGGCGGGTGCCAAGAACTGAGCATCTGGCGTCAGGTGTAGGTAAAAGTCCTCCTGAAACGCTGTGATCTGAAAAATGAGTCCCTGATCCCCGGAGTCCTCGGGACCCTGCCAATAGTAGTGGCGGCCGTTGATGTCCGGGTCTAGTCGGATGGGGACCACCACCTCCCGCTCTGGCTCTGAGCCGCCAGCGGGTGCCCCGGCGAGAACCAGCATTAAGATGCCCAGCAGAAGCATGGCGCCGGGCAGCGCACAGCCGCGCTCTTGGAAGGGCCCGGCCCGGTTCCCCGACCGCCGGCACGGTCTCCTTGCAGCCCGCACACCGGAACCACCGACGCCCCGGGCCGCCCGCAGCTCCCAGAAAGGAGAACCCCAGAGAGGGAGACTCCTCCCAGAGCTGTGAGCGTGCACCGGGCAGCTCGCGCCTCCTACCTGTGCCTTTCCAAGCAGAGCGCGCCCTGGGAGCTTAAGTACAATCGCTGTCAAGTGCAAGGACGAAGATTTGCAGCGGAGAGCTAGAGGGAGGTGCCGGCCGCTTCTCCGAACCCCAGCGGTTCGCAGCGCAGCAAACCAGGCGCTGGGCGAGCCTATTAAAGGCCCCCTCCTCTTTGGACTGCCCAGTCAGCGCTCTCCCTCCCTCCTCTCCCAGCCTCCCAAAGCTTGCAGCCTCCTGGGGCCACCGAAGAACTCGATCCCGCCTCCCGAGCGCAGAGCCACTTGGCGGGGAGGGAGTGGCGTTGCGCTGAAGCAGGAGGCGTGGGCTGGCCAGAGCAACCAGCGGCGGAGTCTGCATTTGCGTCCGGCCCCAGTGCCCAGAGCATCAGTCCGGACCTTCGGCTGGCTGCGCCCTGGGTCTTAGCCTTTATCTCAAGGCAGTTGGGGTCAGGAATGCAATATGAAGACTGGAGGCTAACCACTTCTCCCAGACCCACCTCAGCCCTCCCGTTGCAATTTCCTCATCACTGCTGGTGCTGCTGCTAAGTCGCTTCAGTCGTGTCCGACTCTGTGCGACCCCATAGACGGCAGCCCACCAGGCCCCGCCGTCCCTGGGATTCTCCAGGCAAGAACACTGGAGTGGGTTGCCATTTCCTTCTCCAATGCATGAAAGTGAAAAGTGAAAGTGAAGTCGATCAGTTGTGTCGGACTCTTAGCGACCCCATGGACTGCAGCCTACCAGGCTCCTCCGTCCATGGGATTTTCCAGGCAAGAGTACTGGAGTGGGGTGCCATTGCCTACTCCCTTCCTCATCACAGTGTCCCCTAAAAAATCCAGAACCAAGAATTGCCCCTGTACATGTGCTACTGCTGCCAGAAGGGCACATTCTGGGGCCCATGGAGAGCTTGTTTGGAACCTATGGCTGCCCAGGCCCACCATCTGCCACGAGGGCAGACGGTGGGCAGGATGGGCTGGTACCGATGGTTAGTTTTCAATAACTTTGCTATTACACAGTCATCACTAACATTTTAGTTATGTGAACTTATAAATCATGTGTAATAAGAAGCCCCATCACATCCTAATGATTTGAGCACAATTATCTGTGCTCTGGAGCCTGGGGGATCAACAGTCCTTCAGGACAGACCCCAGCCCGCTGGGGCGGGGAGGTACAGGGAGGAGAGCAGATTGTGAGGGTAGGAGGGCAGGACTGAGTGGTGCCCATCCCACATCCCACATGATGCAGGGGCATCATGACAGAAGCTCAGACCAGGTCCTGTGGGAGTGTTCACACCGCTCAAGGGGGCAAATGCTCAGGACTGGAGAGGGGTTGGGTGATGGAGAGCCATATTTAGCACTGACCAGCACACCAGTGCCCAGGGATGTGGAGAAAAGGGTGGTCTTCCTGCCAAAGAGGGGCTGAGGCACTGGTGGACAGTGGAAGAAACATCAAGAAAAGGTACTTTCTGGGACTTCACTGGTGGTCCAGTGGCTAAGACTCCAGGCTCCCAATGCAGGGGGCCCGGGTTCAATCCCTGGCCAGGGAATGAGATTCCACATGCCACAATGAAGACCCAGAGCAGCCAAATAAATAAATGAAAATAAACATTTTTAAAGGGAGCATCCTCAAAGTATTTCTTAGAAAAGAAAGAAAGAGTACTTCCTCCCTGCCTTTCTCTCCTGTGATCCTTGACCAAGTACAGGAAGGACTCTGGAGTGAGAAGCTGAGGGTGTGCAGTGGTGATGCCATCAAGTCACGAGATCCCACTGACTTTGAGGGGAGTCTGGGAGCCCTGTTTCTGGCTCTGGGCCCCAAGGTCCTTCCTAGCTCTCAGTAAAATCTACGTCTTTCTTCTGAGAAGGAAGGAGGGCAAGTAGAGCAAGGAAGGCTCTCCTGTCTCTCCTGAGACCTAGAAAATCTTTCCAGAACCAAAGGGCTCTGGGTTGAGCTTGTAAGAGGAGGAACATGTAAGAGTGGGACAGTGCGTGAAGATCTGAAGCATGAGAAGGGGGTGTGCGGAAGAAGTTTGGAATTTTCTTAGGAGAGTGGCTGCTGGAGTCAACAACTCAGCTGTGGAAGGGAAGAGAATGCTGGGACTGGTCCCAGAAAGAGCACTTTCTGCCCATTATTCTCTCCCCATAAAGGATCTGGGCGCAAGAGCCCCCTGGGGCTTTGGAACAGGAAGAGTGCTCCGGTGCCCACTATTCTCCTGGGGCCCCACTTCAGCTGAGATGTGTGGGGCTGAAATTCATTATGTGAATGAGTAAGAGATGGTGTTTACGCTCTGGAAATGAAAGGGAGAGTGTGCATGTGGAGATCTGTGGGAGAGAGAGTTCACATTGACAAAGGCCTTCTGTGTCCAAGTGTTTAAAGAGGGGCTGTAATTAAAGAGAAACACAGACAAACAAGGGCGATCATAAGTCACTTCTTTAGGGCAGGCAATTGTTTTCCTACACGCAGCAGTTTTAATGGTGAGTTAGAAGATTTCCAATGACATTTTACATTCACTGTGATCCATGGGGTTTGGTAGGGACTGTGATGTGTCACTAGTGATGATGGGCACAGGAGAAGAAACCCTTCCCCACCTGTTGGCCTCACTTCCCCTTCCCCAGTCACACCTCAAGCACAGAAGTGGGCCATGTGGACATCGCCAAAGGCATTCGCGTACACTGAGCCCTTACTCTGCACTCAGCACTACGCTGATTTCCATGTGCATTGTTTTCTGTGACCCTGGTCTCTCCGCTATTGGGAAGCTGCACTTCTGTCCAGTTGCTCTTTCCAGGGGTTCCTAAACAGGGTTGAGGCTCTAGGAGAATGCGGGTTGAGCACACAGAACACTCAAGTCGAAGTCAGAACTCCACATGGACCCTCCGTTTCCATCACTTATCTGATTCTCTGACTCTGTATACTCTCATCTGTCAAAAGAAGAGGGACCACCCCCCATCAGAGGTCTTCAGTCAGAAGACTGCATTGGAAATCTCAGGTCTAGATCATCTAAGATCACTTCTGGATCAAATACTGAATGACCGCTGGAGGCCTGTGGAAGGCAACAGAGCGCGATGACTGAGAGCCAAAGCTCAGAGGACCCCGTGTGCATCCTGGCTGCACCCCATCTTAGCTGTGCCTGCTTGGGTAAGTTACTGTACCTCCTGAAGCCTCAGTTTCTTCATTATTACAATTAGCATACTGATACAAACCATGTCCTATATTCATTTTGAGGATTGCTGCTGCTACTGCTGCTAAGTCGCTTCAGTCGTGTCCGACTCTGTGTGACCCCCATAGATGGCAGCCCACTAGGCTCCTCTGTCCCTGAGATTCTCCAGGCAAGAACACTGGAGTGGGTTGCCATTTCCTTCTCCAATGCATGAAAGTGAAAAGTGAAAGTGAAGTCCCTCAGTCGTGTCCGGCTCTTAGCCACCCCATGGACTGCAGCCTACCAGGCTCCTCCATCCATGGCATGTTCTAGGCAAGAGTACTGGAGTGGGTTGCCATTGCCTCCTCCACATTTTGAGGATTAAATAAGTGAATTTTTAGAAAGTGCTCAGAAGTGCTTGATGCATCATAAAAAAAAGAATTCTTAAAGTTATCTAGCAGTGCTGTTCGTATTTTTATTGTTGCTGTGTTAGTTGCTCAGTCTTTTTGACTCTTTGTGGCCCCGTGGACTATAGCCTGCCAAGCTCCTCTGTCCATGGGATTCTCCAGGTGAGAATATTGGAATGGGTAGCCATTCCCTTCTCCAGGGGATCCTTCTGACCCAGGGATCAAAGCCAGATCTTGTGAATTTCAGGCAGATTCTTTATTATTATTATTACTACCAAGCCTTACTTGATCCTCCAAGATGCTTCCATCATCACCTTCTGGAGCTTCTGGTATTTCCAGTGGAAAAGAGGAAACCTGGCGGGGCCACCTTGTCCCAGCTCCCCCCAGGGGCCCTCAGGGTCACGCTGGTGGTGGCCCTGCTTTCACACTAGGACACAGCAAGTGTCAACCTCCAAGATCTTAAGATCCTTGGGAAATAAAAAACACCTCTTCCCCAGAGAAAGATGGGGGCCTGCCCTGCTGCCAGATCTGAAGACCTTGGCTTGGCCATCATGCCCTTCACCTGTTGAGCTGACCTATTCCTGGCCTCCTGGCCTCAGCCCAAGTGCCACTCCTTCAGAGAAGTCTTCCTAAACCACCCAACCTAGCAAGCCCAAATCATGATTATGAGCCTGTATTTTATTTTTCTCCACAGCATGTACTTCTATCTAAACCTATTTTGTTCACTTGGATCTTTACTCTTTAATTGACTATGTGCCCCCCAATCCCTCAACTAGGAAAAGTCAGACTTCCTCTGTCTCATGCACTGTTACCCATGCAGGGCCTGGTCCACTGCTTGGCAGTAGGAACTCTCCATAGTGGCTCAGACGGTAAAGAATCAGCCTGCAATGAGGGAGACCCGGGTTCGATCCCTGGGTCAGTCAGGAAGATCCCCTGGAGAAGGGAATGGCTGCCCACCTCCAGTATTCTTGCCTGGAGAATTTCGTGGACAGAGGAGGCTGGTGGGCTAGAGTCCATGAGGTCACAAAGAGTCGGACACGACTGAGGGACTAACACACACATATACATAAATACAGAGTGAATGAATGAATGCACCCAAATCTAACCTCAGCTCAGCCTCTCACAGCAGACAAGGAGCTCCAGATCTAAAATGGGAGTAAGGGACTTCCCTGGCAGTCCAGTGGTTAACTCTCTGCACTTCCAATGCAGGGAGCATGGGTTTGATCTCTGGTTGGGGAATTAAGATCCCACATGCTGTGCAGTGTAGCCAAAATAAAAAGTAGGAAGAAAAATAAATAAAAATTACAAAAATACAATGGGGGTCAGGCTAGCTCCTTAGAGGATTGGGAAATTGGGATTGCCTGAAATACTCCTCCCATAATTATCTGTGTCCCCTCTGTGAGGGGACCTCAGCCCAGCACCCTAGTCTCCCAGCCCAGGACCCTCATATCATAGTGGAGGCCACTGAGGTCCAGAGAAAATTCCTTGTCTAAGGCTGCCTAGAGAGATGCTTTGCTCATCTCATAACTCATTATCTTTACCCTTTTCATGAGAACCTGGCTCTGGCTAAATTAATCAATTTGGCTTCTTCTGCTCCAAAGCTGTTGCTTCAGCTTGCCCCCTCCCCAGCGTGGGGGTGCCCTCTCAACCTCACTTCTGCTCGCCTCTACCTCTGGCCTCCTGTAGGAAACCACTTCATTTAACTCAGAAAGCTTTGATGGCTCCTTTTGTCTTAGCTCCTTCAGCATTTGTGTATTCCATTTCTAGCAAATGAGTGTTTGATTTGAACTTGCTTGTCTTTCATCCAACTCAATGGACATGAGTTTAAGCAAGCTCCGAGAGTTGGTGGTGGACAGGGAAGCCTGGCATGCTGCAGTCCATGGGGTCACAAAGAGTCAGACACGACTGAGTAACTGAACTGAACTGGACTGCTTGCCTTTTGCTAATTAAATGCTACACCTTTTCCTGGGACTGGGCTACAGGCACCCTTGACTGGAAACTCATCAAAACCGGGGCTTCCTTTCCTTTCACATGAGTCTCCATGACAGTCCCCCGAGCAGGTGTGGATGGTATGGCTGAGCCAGGTGGGTGCAGAAGGTTTCAGGTAGAAGATCAGCCCCAGAGGGTGATGCCCTGAAGCTGGAGAGGGGTTCTCTTAGGAGATTCAGAATTCACCCCTTTCAGATTCTATTCACCAACATCAGGACCAAGGGTGACTTCTGCCTCTTGAAAAAATCAAGCATCCTGGCATATCTTCTCAAACAGGAAATAAGAATTAAGGAGAAAAGAGTGGAGGAGAAAGGTGGAAGAAGTTCTATGGTCCAGGCAAGATTTCAGTGGGCAGGGATATCTCTCAACTCCTCAGATCAGGTATTATTAATTCATTGTGGCTCAGATGGTAAAGAATCTGCCTGCAGTGCAGGAGACCTGGGTTCCATTCCTGGATCAGGAAGAGTCCCTGGAGAAGGAAATGGCTACCCACTCCAGTATTCTTGCCTGGAGAATCCCATGGACAGAGGAGCCTGGCGGGCTACAGTCCATGGTATTGCAAAGATTAGGACATGACTGAGCAAATAATACTTACCATGTTCACATTTAGATCAGAAAATACATTTAAGAATGTGCCATTTTTGTGCTGTATATCTGTAGCATTCTCTGGCAAAGATCCCTGAAAGTCCCAAGTATGTTTAATCTGCTTTTCATGGACACCATGCCCCAGAGTTAGGCAAAGCAGACAACATCCACTGAGGCATTTGGGAACTTCTTGGAAGGCTCAGGAAGTGTTAAACTGTGGAGACATCAGCCACGGGCTCCCAGCAGTGCCGGAGCTCTTGGCCTGTCTTCCCCCAGATGTGGAGACAGCTGAAGCAGCTGGAGATTCATCTAAGGCTCCATGAATTATAGCCCTGGGCCTGGGTCCATTCTTCTCTGCTCAGAGGAAATATTTAACTCTATTTTTTCCCTCTCTGCCACCCACTCTGTTTTCTCTCTGGGGCTCAGTATTTAACAGATGTCCCTTTGGTACTTAAGTCCTGTATCTGTTCTCTTGGATGCTAGGGGGCTAGAATAAAGGGTCCTGACTTGGCCTGGGGACACTCACCGGGCAGTTCCAGGCTGCCTGCTTCTTGTACCCTGAATACCTCTCCTACCATCTTGAATAGCAGCCACCACCCTCATATCTCAGGCCCAGCAATTTAGTGACGTATTCCATAGATTTACACACACATATACACATCAGTGTGAATGACTGGGACTCTTAGCTGTTTAGGATCTCACTGGTGTTCGAACTGGTACAGGAGGAATACCTAGACGGAGACAAAACGTGTGCTAAATCCTCAACTCCTGCTTGGGGATTTAGAAAGCAACTTGTTCTTTCTGCCAAGCAAGCTTCTCTCTGCTCTGCTCCTCTCAGTGTACAGTGTTCTCTTTCCCACCACCATCAGCATCCAGAATAGTAGCTTCAAGATCGAGCCTGGACCGGAGCCTTGGGCCCCCTGTGCAGTGGGAAGCACCACCTTTACACAGGATGTCAGGATGTCAGGTGAGGCCCCAAATAAAATTCATCCTTTCTCCCAAGCGCCATGTTTTCTTTCAACAACCCGTTCTCCTTCTTAATAAAAATAGTTTGCATACACAAAAACAGCATACGGTTTGTAAATAAGTTCATATATATTATCTGACTTCATCCTCACAAAACACTGGGGGCAGTGGGGAGACAGGAATTATTAACATCTCCACTTTGGGTAAGAAAAACAATCAACCTGATGGCCCTAATGTATTTGGAGTTTTTACAGAAAGTCACAGAGAACTCCCTAACATAGTAGAGGTGTGTTATTTGATTTGTATTCAAAGGGCATTTTTTTCTGTTGTATTTAAATATTTTCACTTCCTTCTAAGCTACAGCACTAAGGGAACTCAGCTCAGTGGAACTCAGTTAGATTGCAGTTTGCTCTGATGCAGCGATCCTGAGCCACTTCGGGCCCCCAGAGGATGCTGTAAACACTGAGAAACCCGATCCTTGGAAACACCCAGACACAGACACACACTCAGAGCTTTGCCCGTAACTTTGGGAGATTTGTAGACCCCCCCCGATGCGAGTCCTGCCTGTGCCCAAACAGAAGGAAAAGCCTCCTCTCACACCTGTTGTTGGCCAGTCCAGGTTCGATGCACGATACTGGATGCTTGGGGCTGGTGCACTGGGACGACCCAGAGGGATGGAATGGGGAGGGAGGAGGGAGGAGGGTTCAGGATGGGGAACACATGTATACCTGTGGTGGATTCATTTTGATATTTGGCAAAACTAATACAATTATGTAAAGTTTAAAAATAAAATAAAATTAAAAATAAATAAATAAATAAATAAAAATCAAAGGCCACGGGATTAAAAAAAAAAAAAAAACTACATGGAAAAAAAAAAAAAATGCAGAACAGCAGGGAACCTCCCTGGTGGTCAGGTGGCTAAGTCTCTGCACTCCCAATGCAGAAGCCTGGGTTTGACGCCTGGTCAGGGAACTAGATCCCACATGCCACAACTAAAAGCTTGCAAGCCGCAGCTAAAGGTCCCACATGCCTCAGAGAAGATCGAAGATCCTGCATGCTGCAACTAAGACCTGGTCAGCCAAATAAATAAATGTTTTAAATACTTGAACATCAAACATGGGACCTGGGCAGAAAACAGCAGCCCTTATGTGACTGAGAGTAGCTCGCTGCTCCAAACTGCAGATCTGCAAGCTGGAGCCCAGCCCCAGCCCTGCTTGGCTGTGGGTTGTTCGGGGTGCCAGCTAAGTGGCCCCATCTCCTACAGCTTAGAATTCCTTCTGTATGAAAGAGGAGGGCTATTTGTACCGTCATTAGTAAGGACACGCAGAACCTACGAGTGAAGAGCATCATTTAGAACTCTTGCAGTTAGAAAATACAATATGGTTCTCACTTGAGGAGTTTGCAAGAAAAACTGGGGTGAACTGCAGGCTCTGGCTGCCTTCCTATGGATAAAGCCAGGTGGGACATGTGGCCTGTGGAAGCCAGGGCCGTCAGCACCTCATCTTGGTGCCGGGCCCCTCCCTCTTCCCTCTGCTTCCCCATTTGCCTCACCCTCTCTCCAGCTCTTCTCCTGCACCCTCTCCCCATTCTCAAAGTGTGCCGCTGCCAGCGGCTTCATTTCCACTAAGGCCAAAACAACTCATAACCGCATTATAATGTTTCCATTCACGTATATTTACACCTTAAAAGAATCCAAGCCTTTTCCAAAACAAAGTAGACAGTAGACTCTCAGACAGCAGCTACCAAGGCAGGTGCTTATACCAGGAGAAAACCATCATTCAGAAAGACACACACACCCCAGTGCTCACTGCGGCACTATTTACAGTAGCCAGGACATGGAAGCAACCTAGATGTCCATCGACAGAGGAATGGATAAAGAAGCTACGGTACATATATACAATAGAATATTACTCAGCCAGAAAAAAGAATGGAATTGTGCCATTTGCAGAGATGTGAATGGACCTAAAGAGTGTCAGGCAGAGTGAAGTAATCAGAAAGAGAAAAACAAATATCGTACATTAACACACTTATGTGGAATCTAGAAATATGGTCTAGATGATCTTATTTGTAAAACAGAAGTAGAGACACAGACATAGAGAACAAATGCATGGATATCAAGGTGGGAGGGGTGTGGGATGAATTAGGAGATTGGGTTTGACACATATATACACTATGTATAAAACAGATAACTAATGGGAACCTACTGCATAGCTCAGGGATCTCCACTCAATGAGGAAATGCAAAAATGAGGGGATATGTGTATAAGTATGGCTGATTTGGGCTTCCCTCATAGCTCAGCTGATATAGAATCTGCCTGCAATGTGGGAGACCTGGGTTCAGTCCCTGGGTGGGGAAGATCCCCGGAGGAGGGCATGGCAACACACTCCAGTACTCTTGCCTGAGGAATCCCACGCACAGGGGAGCCTGGGGGACGACAGTCCATGCGGTTGCACAGAGTCGGACACGACTGCGTGACAAAGCCCAGCACGGCACGTGACATTCGTTTTGCTGTAGAGCAGAAACTAACACAACGCTGTGAAGCGACTGTACTCTAACAAAAATTGTTTTAAAAGAGGGCAGGAAGGTGAAGGGGTGGCACGAAGACCTTCCCAGGCAGGGCCACAGACCCGCTCTGAGGGCACGGTCCTCACGAACCAGAAATAAACCGCCTGTGCAGCATCTGAACCCGCGTCCCCACACTGCTGTCGCTCATCTCACTGCTCTCCGGGCCCAGCACTGGAAAGCTACCTGCCTCGAGTTTTTTTCTCTGGCACCTCATATAGAAATGCTTTGTGAACTGCTTCTCTGGTCTGTCCGGATCGCTGAGTAACCGAGTCCATGCCCTCTGCCTCAGCCCAGGCTTCAGGAACTCTCTGCCTTACGCTGGAAGTGGAGAAGTGAGGGGAAAGGGGCCAGGTCTGTGGATGGCCAAGCGCAGAGCAGAAGCCAGAGCAGCAGAAACAATGCCCGCCTGAGACCTCCATGCTTACAGGACATCAGAAATTGAAGGGCTGACTGGGAATTTCCTGGCAGTCCAGTGGTTAGGACTCTGTGCTTCCAGGGGTCCAGTCCTTGCTTGGGGAACTAAGATCCACGGTGTTGTGAAGCTTGGCAGAAAGAAAGAAATTAAAAGGCAGAAAACCCTGGTGTTTAACCAGAGAAGAATATAGAATGAGCCCCTGACCAGGCCATCAGGAGAAGAAAAGTTACTCTGGCTCCCCTGGTCCAGGCCCCTTCCCACCAGAGTGAGGGTCCCAGAGCAGAGCCTGCTTGCTCCCACTCTGGGTGCCCCAAAGCTCTTCCGGAGCCAGACGTTCTCTCCTTCATCAGAGCCCTGCATACTCTGCCTGCCCTTGCCTCCTCCCTGCACCTCTGCATGGCCTCCCTTGTCACCACTGAGAGCCAAGAGGTGATGGGATACAGCAATGTCACTGCTTAGCCAACCCGGCAGGAGCAATCCAGCAATGCATCCAGTATTTTCCAGCTGGGGTTGGTAAGACTCCAGAAATCGAGTCACTCCAAGTAGACATCCG
Organism: Bubalus kerabau; assembly: GCF_029407905.1. Classification (NCBI taxonomy): domain Eukaryota; kingdom Metazoa; phylum Chordata; class Mammalia; order Artiodactyla; family Bovidae; genus Bubalus; species Bubalus kerabau. The sequence continues at coordinate 15,341,820 of NC_073628.1, forward strand.
CCTTCCTTTCCTGCTCTCTCCAGGCCAGCCAGGAATCCCTTCCCTCACCAGGACATCCCACCCTGATGTCTGAATCAGGAAAGGACCAACCAGGAGACACCTGCAGACTACAGAGCCCAGGTGGGTGCAAATCACCGCATTTCATAAAAGAAGACAGAGGGTTCTGGCTCTTGGGGAAAGACCCCAGACCAGCAGGCTGGCCTTGCCTGTGCTCTGGAGGAGGCGGGGGTTGAGAAGAGAGGACAGTGAAAGAATGGGAGATGCTGAGAAGATGAGTAGAAACTCAGGAGGAAGCGAAGAGAATCCTGGACTGCACATGTACTTGTAGAGCAGGGCACGCACACCGTTTCAGCCACTGTCCCCGCAGCCGGCTCTGCAGCCACATACTGGTGCCATCCCTGCCTGAGCCGCGAGGGTGCGCGTCCATCCACACCAGCCATCCCAGAAGGTGCTCCACAAGCCTGGACACACACGTGCTTCTCCCTCCATGCACGTGCCCAAAGCATCCTGCTTGTACATGTACACCTTCGTCCTTGTACACGGCATCTCCATCCACCTCTCCTCTCCGCAGGCACCTCAGCCCCATCTCCTCTTTCCCCACGGCCCCAGAAGCCCCAGTTCATTCCTGCCCGTCTCCACCGCCCCTTCCCTCAGGCTCATGCCGCCTCTGGAAAGCGTGCACTAACAGGTCCCCGTCACTCCAATCCCTCCCTTAACGCCACCCCGGTTCCATGTAACAGCTGAAAAAGTCATCCTTCTAAAAGAAAAATGCAGCCGTGTCGCTTCCCTGCATACAAGTCTTTAATGAGTCTGCACGGCCTGCTGGAAGAAAAGTCAAGTGCCCAGGTCACAAATACAGCCTCACACCTGTGCCCAGCACCTGCTTCACTGCCCACTCTCCAGCACACCCACCTGCAAGGCACACCCAACTCCATTTCTTCTCAAGTGCAAAAGCTTCCTTAATGTCCTGTGTGTGTGTGTATATATGCTAGAGAGATAGAGTGGGTATATGGGTATGAGTGGGTGTGCGCGTGCGCACGCACACACACACACACACACACACACACACACATATACAAGATGTGGAAAAAAGCCTTTGACGTTTCCAAGCTTCAAAGCTAATCAGAAAGTTTTCCCTCACCAGGGCACCAGCTCTTCGTCCCTGTCCTCTTCCCCTTCCTCTCTGGCCATGCAGCTGCTCTAAGGCCCACTTTCTTCCTAAGTCCCCAGGCCTTTCCTATTTCCCCATCTCCTTTTGAGGCATTCGGAAGACACCTCCACATTCTTAGTATCACTCGGGGTGAAGCCCTCCTTTGTAAATCATTAAATATGGCTAAAGTCTAAATACTTGGAATTCTTCCTCAATGGAAGGCTCTTTCACTGAAGAAAAAGCAAACACCCGTGGAAGATTCCATGTGGAAGGTGGCACGTGGGGTGATGCAGCACATTGAAACCCTCCAGCTGGCCCTGCTGCAGCCCAGGGACCAGGGCTCTGGGGCCACATCCATCTTCTAGAGGGGCTGGGCCTGGCTGGAGTCACGGGAACCGTCCAAGTTCAGGTCTGGCTCTGCAAGACCTGATGGACACACGGCCTCAGATGGACACAGAACACCAGGCTGAGAATGCACCTTCATACCCTGAATTGCCTCTCTGTCAACCAGCAGTGTGACTCAAGGAGAAGGATGGCCTTGCAGGTCTCAACCTCCCCATCTGTCAAGTGGGAGAATGGAGGAAAGACCTCCTGCCATCCTCGTCCAATGTCTACACGCCTCTTTAAATTCTCCAAGGCAGTGAGCTCAATGAGACGGTGAACAGAGAGGACTGCATGGAAGAATATTCTGAAAAAGAAATTAGTCCTGTAGCCTGAGGAAATGGGATCAGTGGACAGTTTGCACTAGGCCCAGATGTCTAAGAGAGAAGAATCTGGATTCTTTAATCCAGAATCAAGAGAATGCTTGTTTCCTCCACTTATCTGAGGACACCCAGAAAGTAGAACAAATGGGGCTCTAACATTCTCATAACATCATTTCTCACCCAATTCAAAAGTCCTCTTTTACCTTGAAAAAGAATGGAACATGTATATGTATAACTGAATCAGTTTGCTGTACACCTGAAACGAGCATCATGTTAATCAACTATGCTCTAATATAAAAGTTTTAAAAATCTTCTTTTAACACCCTTGCAGGTGCCTCCATCTGTCACTTAGGAGCCCTGACGCGTGTCCTTGGCCCCCAGATTTCTCGCTCAGTCTAAGGCAACCACGTCTGAAATTCCACCATTGGTTGTTTATTTCTTTTTGTTTCCCTTAGTCGAGACTCTTAAAAGTCAAACACTCCCAGGAGTACTTGCTATCAAACCAAAGTGTTAACGACTTGGATTCCCTTCCGTGAATGACAGCAAGTCAGGGAAGCACCCCGATGACTCTAAAGAAGAGATACTGAGGATAAGGGGAATGAGGCGAGGTGAACTCCAGAGACTTTATGACTAGTCCACCAGGGTGCAGGTTGCGGGGTAGACGACTATGATGCCGTTGTGAGGGAAAACAGTGACCACTTACGCATGCCTACTGTGAGTCAAACACTCTTCTTGGCACTTCCCATCCTAACTCACTGGGAAGATATTTATAAAAGGTAGATCATTTCTATATGAAGTCCCTTGATGACCTAGAACAAGCACTTCACATGCCCTGAAATCACCCTCCATCCTGAAATCTCCTGCATCCCTCTTTTCTTCCCCCGACACAAGGAGAAATGGTATACAGCTCTGCAAGTTAGTACATTAAAGTATATACTTATACATATGTGTGTGCCTGTGAGTGTATAATTAGAAGTGATTAATTAGGAGCATCCTTTAGAGCGATTTCAGACCCCACATAATCAGCTGTAAAAAGTAAATGTGACAAGACTCCCACCTGGTGGTTCGAGTCAACCATGAAGATATGAAGGAAATGTTCTGTTTTCACTAAAAATTAAAGGATGCACCAGAGCCAAATCATTCTCACGATTAAGGTGGTCCCGGGCCTGAAGACACCTCAGCTTGGCCAACTCTCCAAGACTGCCAGATAATTTGAGTTGAGAGACACTCATCTGATGAAGACACTCATCTAATTCTTTACTAATTACAGTAAAGAAAAGTAAAAATGTTAGTTACTCAGTCATGTCCGACTCTTTGTGACCTCATAGATTGTAGCCCACCAGACTCCTCTGTCCATGGGATTCTCCAGGCAAGAATACTGGAGTGGTGATCCCTGAGACCCCTCAGGGATCGAACCTGGGTCTCCCGCATTGCAGGCAGATTCTTTGGATCACCAGGGAAGCCCCAGTAAAAACTGGACAGTGGAAAAGGGGAAAACACGGGTCATGCCAAGCACAATGACCACAGGACACCTCCTTCAACATTCTCCAGGGACTGGGTGTAAGAAACAGAGTGAACACTCGGATTTATATGTATAATTTTGAAAGATTGCTATCTCAGACTTGCATGCTGTGATAGAAATGTCTAACTTTTGAAGAAGTTGCTCTGTAAGAAAAAAAAAAAGAAAAAAAAAACTAAGCAGATACATACCAAGCTGAACATTGCCACCTGCTGGCCATTTGGTGGTACAGCAAGCATGACCCAAGTCAGCGTTGACTTTTTGTGGACTTTGTTAAGACTCAAAATGCGCAAGAGACTGAACGGCCAGTTACAGTACTGACCACAGATGTTCATCACAGATATATCTCAGTTGGGGTCAACCTTATATGGGGGTGCCCAACAGTGAGCCCAAGACTTGGCAGTTAGTCGTTGAAAATACAAAGTAGGAACAAAAAATTTTGTTTGCTGCAGCTCCGGGTACTAAAATCAATCAACATCTGGCCAGCAAGAAAGGCTACGTCAATATCAGACTTAAGTTTGTGCTAGAGCCGGTTCTCAGTGATATAAATAACAGAACTGGGAGTGTGCCCACTGAGACTGTAAACACCAGACAGCCAGATGAAGATAGGGAAAATAATCAGAGTAGCTAGTGCTCCACAGGAACTGGGACACTGAACTTAAAACAGCCTCAAGAATATGAATTAATGATTTTCCGTATACTGTGTGAAGTTCCAAAGGCTCCAAAAGACGGAATATTTAGGACTAAGGGAGAATTAAACAGATAAAAATACAGAGGAATGCTTGTGTACAAGTGGTGATCACAAAACCCTGCACACCAAAGGGAGTACAAAGGCACGTCAGCACAAAAGTGATATCAAAACCAAACCTTGACAGCTGGGATTCTGAGCTCACTAGTGAGAGACAGAACCAGGAAATCCTTCCTCTGTTATAGGCAACGTGGGGCCACAGCAATTAGCCAAAGTTATAAAAATGAGCATGAATTGCAGCAAAAAAAAAAAAGATATTACTTTGTTTAGAAAAAAGAACTCTGTTTATATTTAAATGCCTTCACAGGCTTTTGAGAAAAGCTGTTTATTCCCTTCTTTGAAATCTTTAAAAATGAAAACCTAGAGGTCCTTCCAGCTCAGTAATACCATGATTTAATCATTGGTTCTAAACAAAGAAACACTAAATCAGTGTAGGATGATGTCACTAGAAAAATATTATATTTAATTGGTAGTTTATGAATATGACCTTTAGTTAAGAATGCTGTTTCCACCGCTTATTAACTGAGTGACCGTAAGCAACTTATCTAACCTCCCTAAACCTATTTCTTTATCTATGGGACGTCTTTTCAGAGGATTGTCATGATGATAAAGTGAAATCATGTTTGGGGGCTGTTCAGCACAGTGCCAAGCTGTAGCAAGCAGTCAAAAGGTGGATGCTATATTTACCCAAGACTTAAGGAAAATTAAATCTAAATAAGCCTTTAGAACAATGCCTGGCCCAGAGTAAGCACTCACTTTTAATAAAAAGGTATGGATTACAAATGAAATTTGAAAGCAATAAACAGGCTTTTTCTTTCCTTAATCGTCATACAGGGGGTACCATAGTATTTTAAGAAATTTTGTTACCACTAATTATGTGCCTTTGGATAAGTCACTGAAAACTCTACATTTCTGCTTTTACACTGAAACTTCTACATTTCTGTGGAAGTGGATTAGATAGCCACTAATGGATCTTCCAATTGAAAGGAGATTCTAGAGAATACTAGAGCTTAGGATATATTAAAAATTTATAATATATACTCTATAAAACCCTAGTGATAAACTGAGAAATAACCAGTTACTAATAGTTATGAGTTAACTAAAACGTCAATATGCACGACAGATCTGTAGTATTGCTGTGTTCAGTTGCTAAGTCATGTCTGATTCTTTGTGACTCCATAGACTGCAGCAAGCCAGGATCCTCTGTCCTCCACTATCTCCTGGAGTTTGCTCAAACTCATGTCCATTGAGTTGCTGATGCTATCTAACCATCTCTTCTTCTGCCTCCCCCTTCTCCTTTTGCCTTCAGTCTTTCGCAGCATCAGGGTCTTTCCCAGTGAGTCAGCTCCTTGCATCAGACGGCCAAATTATTGGAGTTTCAGCTTTAGCAACAGTCCCTCCAATGAATATTCAGGGTTGATTTCCTTTAGGATTGACTGGTTTAATCTCCTTGCTGTTCAAGAGTCCAAGACTCTTGAAAGTCTTCTCCAGCACCATAATACGAAAGCATCAGTTTTTTGGCATTCAGCTTTCTTTATGGTCCAGTTTTCACATCTGTACATGAGTACCAGAAAAACCGAAGCTTTGATTATATGGAATTTGTCAGCAAAGTGATGCCTCTGCTTTTTACTATACTGTCTACGTTTGTCATAGTTTTCAAGGAGCAAATGTCTTTTAGTTTTATGAGTGCGGTCAGCATACACAGTGATTTTGGAGCCAAAGAAAATACCATAAACATAAAAATTCTTTAGTTACTTAAGGACTAATTAAATAATAAATAACTTCTAGATACAGGATTCAAGACAGACACAGATATTCTAATTTTCATTTTTAATGTTACCCTTCATATTCAAAGTAAGAAATCATGTAAAAACTTCCTATTCCATATTAATCACAGACACTGAGTCTAAATAATCCCACATTCCAAATTTAAGCACTCCAAATTAATGCTGCTTTACTGTAATTCAGAGGTCAGAAAACTATTTCTGTAAAAGGTCAGATTGCACATATATTTTAGGTGTGCTTAACCCTGCTCTCATAGCATAAGAACAGCCAATGCATAGACCATGCACAATGCAGTCGTCTTTCAATAAAACATTATGTATGGACAGTGATATGTGAATTTCATACCTTTTTCCAGCATCATGAAGTTTTCCTTTTCCTTTTCATGTTTTTCATCATTTACAAAATGGGAATAGGAAACATCTTTAGTTTGCAGATGATACAAAAACAGGCTGTGTGCAGGACTCAACTCATGGGCCGCAGCATGCCTCCTCTGCTGTAATTATATATGTGGGGAAAGAACATGGTAAGGTAGGAAATCTGCAACTGGCAGATACCCACCTGGGAATTTCACTGGCTGCTTGTTGCATTCATTTTCTTGTACTGTGTCCACCTACCACTCTCCTGGGGCTTTCACCACAAACCAGGGAACCCCCTTCTCAGTCCCAGTATCCAAGGCACTAGATGGAAGCCTGACACCTTGAGGACACAGTGCCAGTGGCAGGCTGGCAAGGCCCATATGGCTGTGGGAAGGGTGAATCCTGGAGGGCAAAGAGAGGCCAGCCATCAGGTTCAGACCCACGTCCTCAACCTGACCTCTCTCCAAAGAACTGTCTTTGGGGACATCTCATTCTGTTTAAAAACAATAATTTCTAGAGACTTCCCAACTGAAACCTGGGGGCGCAAGGATGTCTAAGAATTTCCCTGATCTGGTTAAGACTCCCACCTGCAGCCTTTGGATTTGCTGAAAGTTTTACTTTCATTATAGGTTTAAAGGATTTGCTAACAAAAGAAACCACTCATTACATACAAACAAAACAATTTCAGTTTCTTATAGAAGGTTGGTTGTCTGAGGAAACCTTACAAAATGGTTGAGGAGGCCTTACAAAGAGCTGAGAAAAGAAGAGAAGTGAAAGGCAAACGAGAAAAGGAAAGATATATCCATCTGAATACAGAGTTCCGAAGAATAGCAAGGAGACATAAGAAAGCCTTCCTAAGTGAACAATGCAAAGAAATAAAGGAAAACAATAGAATGGGAAAGACTAGAGATCTCTTCAAGAAAATTAGAGATCCAAGGGAACATTTCATGCAAAGATGGGCTCGATAAAGGACACAAATGGTATGGACCTAACAGAAGCAGAAGATAATAAAAAGAGGTGGCAACATTACACAGACGAACTATACAAAAAAGATTTTAATGACCCAGAAAACCATGATGGTGTGATCACTCACCTAGAGCCAGACATCCTGGAGTCCAAAGTCAAGTAGGTCTTAGGAAGCATCACTATGAACAAAGCTAGTGGAGGTGATGGAATTCCAGCTGAGCTATTTCAAATCCTAAAAGATGATGCTGTGAAAGTGATGCACTCAATATGCCAGGAAATTTGGAAAACTCACCAATGGCCAAAACTTAGTTTTCATTCTAATCCCAAAGAAGGGCAATGCCAAAGAATGTTCAAACTACCGCACAATTGCACTCATTTCACACACTAGCAAAGTAATGCTCAAAATTCTCCATGCTAGGCTTCAACAGTACATGAACCAAGAACTCCCATATGTTCAAGCTGGATTTAGAAAAGGAGGAACCAGAGATCAAATTGCCAGCATCCATTGGATCACAGAAAAAAAAAAGAGAATTCCAGAAAAATAACTACTTCTGCTTTATTGACTATGCCAAAGCATTTGACTGTGTGGATCACAACAAGCACTGGAAAATTCTTCAAGAGATGTGAATACCAGACCACCTTACCTACCTCCTGAGAAATCTGTATGCAGGTCAAGAAGCAACAGTTAGAATTGGACATGGAACAACAGACTGGTTCAAAATTGGGAAAGGAGTACATCAAGACTGTATATTGTCACCTTGCTTATTTAACTAAGATGCAGAGTACATCATACGAAATGCCAGGCTGGATGAAGCACAAGCTGGAATCAAGATTGCAGGGAGAAAAATCAATAACCTCAGACATGCAGATGACATCACCCTTATGGCAGAAAGTGAAGAGGAACTAAAGAGCCTCTCATTGAAAGTGAAAGAGGAGAGTGAAAAAGTTGGCTTAAAACTCAACATCCAAAAAACAAAGATCATGGCATCCAGTTCCATCACTTCATGGCAAATAGATGGGGAAACAATGGAAACAGTGACAGACTTTATTTTGGGGGGCTCCAAAATCACTGCAGATGGTGACTGCAGCCATGAAATTAAAAGACCCTTACTCCTTGGAAGGAAAGTTATGACAAACCTTGACAGAGTATTAAAAAAGTAGAGACATTACTTGCCAGCAAAGGAGCTCTGGCAAAGGTCAGAGCTATGGTTTTTCCAGTGGTCATGTATAGATGTGAGAGTTGGGCCATAAAGAAAGCTGAGCACCAAAGAATTCATGCTTTTGAACTGTGGTGTTGGAGAAGACTCTTGAGAGTCCCTTGGACTGCAAGGAGATCAAACCAGTCAATCCTAAAGGAAATCAGTCCTGACTATTCATTGGAAAGACTAATGCTAAAGTGGAAATTCCAATACTTTGGCCACATGATGGGAAGAACTGACTCATTTAAAAAGACCCTGATGCTGGGAAAGAGTGAAAGCAGGAGGAGAAGGGGATGACAGAGGATGAGATTGTTGGATGGTATTACCGACGTGATGGACATGAGTTTGAACAAGTTCCAGGAGTTGGTGACGGACAGGGAGGCCTGGCATGCTGCAGTCCATGGAGTTGCAAAGAGTCAGACATGACTGAGTGACTGAACTGAACTGAACTGATAGAAGATTATTGTTATTTTTGTTCGGTCACTCAATCATGTCTGACTCTTTGCACCCCCATGGACTGCAGCAAGCCAGGCTCCTTTGTCCTCCACCATCTCTCTGAGTTTGCTCAAATTCATGTCCATTGAGTCAGTGATGCTATTTAACCATCCCATCCTCTGTTTCCCCCTTCTCTTCTTGCCTACAGACTTTCCCAGCATCAAAGTCTCTTCCAATGAGTTAGCTCTTCCCATCAAGGGGCCCAAAGTATTGGGAGTTTCACCTTCAGCATCAGTCCTTCCAATGACTATTCAGGGTTGATTTCCTTTAGGATTGACTGACTTAATCTTCTTGCATTTCAAAGAACTCTCAGGAGTCTTCGAAAGCATCAGTTCTTCAGTGCTCAGCTTTCTTTGTGGTCCAAATGACTACTGGAAACCATAGCTTTGACTCTTCGGACCTTTGTTAGCAAAGTGATGTCTCTGCTTTTTATAGATTATTTGACTTAATGTCAATATACAGTCATCAGAAGAAGAGAAATAGAAACAATAGAGAAAAGTAACAGCACAAATATCATCAAAGTGCACTGACAACCTACATCCAGACTTGAACAGTGATGGCAAGTCCCTGGTTATGAGTAATCTGCAGTCCCAGTTGGGAAAGGGTCTCAGGCTCTATGTTCACTCCATGGGTGAGACTTCAAATTGTAGTTTTAGGGGCTCCTGCTTATAATCCCAGACCACAAACTGATGTAATCATCAGTTTGTGCCCCCAAAATACAGCCCTGGTCTTACTTTAACTTATATAATGGTGTTTGATTCACCTTGTGAGTCAGAGGATTTCTTAACACCTTGGGGATAGGCCAGGCCCTTACGGGTTTAAGCGATTCCAAGACCCACTCCTTTTCCGATCTAAAGTGCTGCCTGACTTGCTGTGCTTGCAGGGGGGCAGAGCATCCCACTAGCGTCCAAGCAGCTCAGAAACAAGGAGAGGTCTGCTCTCCTGCTTCTAAAAACTGAAAACATCCTCCATTTTAATTTCCCTAACAGTTGGCCTCAGCATTGTTTAGGCTGAAGAGCATAGGAATAAGGCAAAATAACCTGAGCTGTCTTCTTAATTCTCTAACTCAAATAACAATTCCAGATAGTCCATAGAAATAAAGTGATCAAAGAAACAAGTAATGGGATAAACAATGCAGAAAACAATTTTTGAGCAGTAGGGGATTTCCTAACGAAAAAGTGCCACCACGAATGAGAAGTATACTCTTGTATATCAGCTCCTACATGCATCAACTTATGGGCAGCAATAGTAGTAACAACAGCATGTTCTATCAAATTACAATTAGGTTTATCTATGAAACTTTGTAACTCTTTGGTTCCTTACAAATATTACATAAGATTTCTAAGAGAAGACTAATACTGGGAACAGAAAGAGTAAAGAATAACATTTGAGTTCACAACACCTGAGTTCTCATGGAAAGAAAGTAATAGGTGGTCCCTTTCCAATATAAAGGATCAACATGTGTCAGGCATCAGAAAAACAGGTTTGTATCTGATACAAAGAAGTCATTTCTACATTATTGTTTAAAATACATAAAAACTGAGGGGTCATTTTCAAAAAACAATGTAGTATAGAATTTAGGGAAGATAGTCCCTTCACAAGAGTTGATGGAGTTCTCCAATGAGCAGGATTCCCAAATGCGAGACATTGGTCCACATAGCCGTCCCTCGGTAAACCTTGTCACAATCGATCAGTCAATGACTGTGGCTATCAAAGCCCAAATAACTCCCAGTGAAACGAGGCAACCAATGTTCTTCTCCAAATACACTAGGTAAGACTTGACAGTGGCACACGGTACCATGTTAACGGCGCCATTATGACAGAGTGCTACTGGGCAGCACATCTTAGTGCGCTTTGTAACGCCATCAAGGATAAGCGCTCAACGATTGTTAGCAATCCGTTCTCTAAATAAGTTTTGCCATGCACACACATTAGTAGACATGACAATTCCTTGGGATTATCCTTTCAAGCAAGGTAATATAATAGATGCTTAGAACAAACAGTCCAATCAAATATGTCAATTAATGACTTCGTTTTGTGAAGCTGGACTATTACTGAGTCATGGAACAACTGTACAAAAGTCTTTGTTATAAATCAAGTTGAGGTCATGGGGCTTTTGCATTATAGGCATCCATTTAGCACTGATAGTTAAAACTTGAGCTATATGTTTACCAGTGCTGTCTAATCTAGCAAACAGATCAATTTTGTCCACAGAGCATCAAGGTGAAGAAAAACAGGCCTTGTTTGCTGGGCAGGTGAACTTGTTCCTGAGTTTGTGTCCAAATTGTGTTTCTCCAGCTGGAGATTCCTCAATAGCTTTCTTCATAATTTTCTTTTAATTTTAGCATATCCTTGAAGGTTGAGGCGTGAATGACAATCCACATTACAGTCAGAATTCCAAGAATAGTCCATTCACGAGAGTAATAGTGGCTGATGGCACATATTTCCATGCTTCTGGTCCAGGAATCATCATTAATACGGTCTTATCCTTCCCCTGCACAGTGAACCAGTGGGTACAGGAGGACCGCTAAGTCTGGGTGAAGCTGCTTCACCCAGCCTTTAGCTCCAACTGCATGTATTGCATTTGCAGAGCCAAACCCTACACCACCTCTAACTGCTAGATAGGTTGGAAGTTCTCCTTTTTCTACTTTGCCAATTACACATGGAAGAACCAGAAATTGGGCAATTAGATCATGTTTAGTAATAAATAGATCATCCTTTCCTTCATTCTGTTAAATTACTCAAATTTCTCCGTGGTAGTCTGGCTCTATAACTCTGCCGTGGACACAGACCCCTTTGAAAACTGAACTGGAGCATTCTTTGATTAATCCAAAGTGTCTGGGAGGCATTTTAATTCTGATACCAATTGAAACAGCACACATCAATCTTTTAATAGGTCTGTGTTCAGATACAGATACAAATCCAGTCCTGCGACCTCAGGAGTAGCCCAGAAAAGAGAGAGTGCCCCAGGCTAATTTCACAATACTCAGTTGTCTCAGGATAGAAGTCTATTTTATGAATCTGTCAGTTTGGAATAATCATTCTCATCAAATGAGTTTCTGATTCTCCTGTAGGTCTATTATATAAAATGTTGAAGGCAGTATTCAAGTTAGTCCTCCAGTTTTCCTAACAGTCCTCTTCAAGTTTAATTAATTGTTTAAGCAAACCATTCATTCTTTCAATCAAACCAGCAGCTTGAGAATAATAATATGAAAGATCCATTGTGTATTATGTTAATGGGCAAATGCGTGTATAAACCCACCTTTAAAATGTGACCCCTAATCACCCTGAATATAAAGTAGAACACAATATAAATTAATTATTTCCAATGTTTTAATAGTATTAGTCTGATTGCCTTTCCCAAAATGAATTACCATTGACTATCCAGAATAGGAGTCCATAGCAGTACACGCATATTGGCATCCTTTATCTTGAATTAATGGACCAATATAATCAACTTGTCATATTTGCGCAGGCAGCCTGCCACGTGCCAATTGTCCTTCAACTAATATGCCAAGCTTCTCTGCTTAATATGTTGACAAACTGGACATTGTAAAATAACAGATTCAATGAGATCCATAGGCAAGGAAACACCTCAATCCCGAGCCCACCTGTATGTTGCTCTTGCTCCCAGCTGGCCACATTTTTGGTGTGCCCACAAGTCAAACCTTTTAAGTCACTGGAGTCTGGATCAGCTTCTACTGCTTGGATTTGGGTTTGTTCATCTGTAATTGAGATAGAGCATCGTTCATAGAATTTGGAAGACTGAGAGAATCTACTAAAAGATTAGTAGCTCAAACAATTCCCAAATGTCAGACCATAATTCCTTTCCACATAGTTCTCTGGAGAGAATTTGCCAGTTATTCTTTACCCACAGGGGAAGCCAAGTAGCCAGTCCACTGGCTACCAACCACGAATCTGTATATGAGGCATTCAGTTAAACTCTCTTGCTTTAATGTCTGGTGAATAGCATATAATTTGGCAGATTGGTTACTTTTACCTTCCCCAGTACTTGGCAGCAATTTAGCTGTGACAGAATTGTTTGCAATCACTTTTCAATAGCAAGTGCATCCTATATATTTACTGCATGCTGTTTTTCTTGCACAGTTAAAAGAGTCAAATGACTTTCCCCATTTTATAGGTGATTCACATAACTAGCTCGTGCTTAATTATATCCTCTTGCTCCAGGCCTTCCATAGAAATCCTTTCATGTAAGACAGCGACCCCATGTGGTCCAGGTTTGGCTTGGTCCTAAATACAACATTTTCATTTGATTATGCTGGACTCCTGGGCTTGCTGAATGCTGTAGGTTTGGGGCGAACTTTGTACCCATAGCATGATTGTCACTTGAGGTCTTAATATTACAGTATAATCTATAATCAAATATTACATATCAATCAGAGCCCAGTAACAAGCCAGTAATTGTTTTTCAAAGGTAGTGTCATTTCTCTCGGCCTCTCAGAATTTCCTATTCCAGAAGCCCAAAGGCACTCTCTCACCTTGTGTTTTTGCCACAAGATCCGTTAGCATACAATTCTCTTACAACACACAAAATTCTACAGCACTGGGTTGTACTGGCCAGAAGTCTAAAGCATGTTGAAATGGACTTTTAGTGGCCTCAAACGTCTATTATTGTTAATCACACCATTGAAATTCGTATCTATTCCTAGTTACTTTGTAAAGCGGACTCAATATCTGACCCAAATGTGGAATACACTGTCGCCAGATACCAAAAAGCCCTATAAATTTCTGAGCCACCCTTTTTTGTCTGGGGACTTCTAAATTACATTGTCTATTGTCTATCTGTAGGTAAAATCTCTCTATGTCCTTTAACCCATTGTATTCCCCAAGACTTTACAGTCAGACTCCCTCACAGCTGTTACACCTTTGTGTCCTGATGTGTTTTGCTCATTTTGGGCAAGGATTGAAGAGGTCATTCTTTCCATTCCCCTGCCTCCAGAAGTGTGTTTTCCCACACTGAGTTATTCCTATCTTGTAAATTACCCAGGAAAGATTAGGCAGCATGCTAGGATAGAAAGCTCAGCCTTCTGTGTTTCTCAGAAGCAAGGAGCAGGGACCCCTGGAAAGGATTTGCCAGGACTTGCCCTGGTATGCTGTGATCACTAAGGAACGTCTGTGTCTGTGGGGGCCTCCTCTTCGAGAGTAAGAAGGCCTGAGAGGTCACATTGACGCGGATCCTCCATAGATGGTGATGGAGTGGGAGGACTGAAGTGAAGGCACCATAACCCAGCCGGAGAACCAGGCAGCTGGGGCAGGGGATCAGGCAAAGGACTTCAAGGCCCTGACCTCCAGGAATCTCCCCCAAGGACATCTAGGAGCGCATCCTTAGAGAACAGGACCCTCAGGCTAGCTCAGACCTTGGCCATTAGGACTGGGGTGTCATCAAGTGCTGCATTTTGTGCTCTTCAAAGAGGTCTGTGGACCATACCATTCCCTTCTCCAAGTCACAGCGCCTCTCACTCCGAGGAGGTGATGTTGCAGGACACCATAATCCACTCGCATCCACATTGGAACCCACAGCCACAAGCAGTGGGGGGAGGGTTGCCACCATCCTGAGGTCCAAGGCAGCTGAGCACTATTCCAACTATTCGTCAGGGCCAAAGACAAAGCTGCAAGCACTTACTGCCCCAGGGTGATCCCACCTTGCTGCCACCTCCCTTCTGGTAACTTACCGTCTTGCTGAGTTCTGCTCCCCTCCCCAGCCTCTGAGGAGGCAGTAACAGAGTCCTTAGCTGTGTGAACCAGGGTATTGTTTGCCCTGATCCCCAGTTTGGGGTGAAAAACGTGAATTTTAGCAGGGAGCTTGAGTTTAGTATGATCTTTCTCACCGCTCTCCTTGGGTTTACAATGAAAAGCTCTGGAACCTTCTCTGGAGACCTCGTTTTTGCACAGTCGGATCCCCAAGTGACACTGTTGCAGGGACCTGTGCAAGGGTCTCCTGGGGGTGTGTCCTGGGCACTTGACCGGAAAAGAGGGAGCGACTGGGGCCTCCCCAAGATCGTTGACTGAAGGGCACGTCCAGCGTTGGAGGAATTAACGTGGCACCACGGAAAACGAGGGGGAAAGAGTTGGCGTTGACTCTTACAGGAGGGGCGGGGGAGTCAGTCTCGCTGACTCCTGATTGGTTTTACATTTCATCCAGAATTTTTTTCTCTCCTCTCTTGCTCTCTCTTTTCAGTTTCTCTCTCTGATCCCAGGGGAGGGGAAACGGGAATAGTGAGAGATCAAAAATAAACCTCTTATGTCAAAGCCGGGAAGGAAGTATAAATACGAAGAGCTCGGCAGCCCACTCGGTGCTTCCCGGGGTGTGGAGGAGGCGGGCGTGAAGGGCGCGCACGCGGCCAGGGCGCCAGCTGCTGCAGCTTCACTGGCCCGGCGGGCGCGAGCCGGAGAGGCTGCCTGGGGACCGCCGCCGCTAGACGCCCACCGGACACACGCCCGACCAGCCGCCAGCGCCTACCCGCGAGGACAGCGGCCGGGCCACCCGCACCTGCCCGCGCCGGGCCCCCTTCCTGCGCCTCCCGCGCCGCCGCCGCAGCCCCCATGCCCCGCGCCGCCCCCCGGTGGCCGCCGCTTCTGCTGCTGCTGCTGCTGCTGCTGCCGCCGCTCGCCCGCGGCGCCCCGGCCCGGCCCGGAGGCAGGAGGCCGGCCTCCGCGCTCGTGGTGCCCAAGCGGTTGCAGAGCATCGCCGGGGAGGTCGCGCTCCACCTGTCCGCCTTCGGCCGCGACTTGGAGCTGCGCCTGGAGCCCGACGACAGCTTCCTGGCGCCCGAATTCAAGATCGCGCGCCTCGGGGGCTCCGGCGGGGCTGCCAGGCACGAGAGGGAGCTGCGCGGCTGCATCTTCTCGGGCACGGTGAACCGGGACCCCGAGTCGCTGGCGGCCGTCAGCCTCTGCCGCGGGCTGAGCGGCACTTTCCTGCTGGAAGGCCAGGAGTTCACGATCAAGCCCCAAGGCGCTGGGCGCTCCCTGCATCAGCCACACCTCCTGCAGCGCTGGGGGCACGTGCACCCTGCCACTGCAGCCCAGCCCCTGTCCAGAGCGTCTGAGAGGGAGGCGCAGAAGGGAGAGGGTGAGAGGCAGGAGAGAAGAGCCGACACAGCGGAGGAGGAGGAAAAGGAGAAACAGGAGGAGGACGAGGAGGGCCAAGAAGAGGAGGCAGAAAGTTCCAGCGAGACACCACCAACCCTGGGGGCCAAGAACAGGACCAAACGGTTTGTGTCGGAGGACCGCTTTGTGGAAATGCTGCTGGTGGCCGATGCATCCATGGTTGCTTTCTACGGAGAGGACCTAGAGGTAAGACCTGCTGTGCGGGGACACCCTGATCACCTCCCAGAGTCTCCAAATTGTCCCCTTTCCTGTCCCTCTGAGAAAAATCCTTCCGGCTCCTCACCCCAAACAAGGTCCTCTCCTTTCTGAGAAAGGGAAGTAACTCTTTTCATGACCTCTGACACCCAGGAGACCACCTGCTCCTGCCACTACCTCCCTTCTAATTGGAGGGGAGGCTCTGGGCTCCCTCCTCCATGTCCACCCCCATCCCACACATGCTGAGCTGAAAGTGGGTTTTAAAGCACCCCCACCCCAGACACCTGCCTCGCCCAACAGAGACGATAAGTGAGCATTTGGGAAAAGCATCTACCCCAAGCCCCATTTCTCAGCCCCCTACTGTCTCCAGACCTGAGGGGCTCCCAAGGAAAGGCCGATGGGATGCAAAGGTGTCCTTTGCCTGCAGAACTGAGGCTGCCTTAAGTAAAAGACATTGTTTGCAGGGAGTTGAAGCTGGAAAGGGGCTGCCCAACTTCTGTGCGCCCAGCTGGTTCTGATCAGGGGCATGGATACCTTGCCAACCTGGCGCTCAGCCCTGGCAGAACTTGGCAGCACCGGCGTCAGCACGAGAAGGGAGGGGAACAGAATTTCTGCCTGGGGACTCAGCCCAGGAACCTGAAGCTTCAGGGGAGAGAGAAGGAGAAGACGATGGGGATCTGACCTCCTGTGGTGAGTGTCCCTGGTGGAGCCACAACTATTCTTGGCCCACCTGAGCTGCCCTCCGCCTAGACACAGCTCTCTATTGAGCTGGGGCAGGGAACTGAGTCCAGGGGACAGTTCCTGCAGCCAGGCCGATTCCAACTAGATTTACTGATGCTGTGGACTCCGCAGGAGGTGTGTGTGTCCCCCTACACCCCAGCACCTCCTCCAAGGACCAGATGAAGCAGAAGGCTCCAGGTGAGGCCGCGCTTTCTCTTATCCTGGGGAGCACAGAACCAGAGATGTGCCCCATGGAGGACTGACCTACCCAGAGGGCACCGATTCCTGAAATGGGCACCCTGGCCACAGCTGCAGCTCAACTGCTGCCATTTTGGTGATGGCAGTCTTGGCTGTCATCCTATTCTAGCCTCAGCCTGTGCCCAGCTGATGCCTGCCTTGGGGGCTCTGGCACCACCTGTGCACAACAGTCTACACGAGGCACGGCGGGCCCTTCTATTACTTGCCCCAGCTTTCTCAATCTGCCAGTCACTGGGAAATGCATTCTAGGTGCAAAGATGGGAAGAACTGGAGGTGAAAGGTCCATGTGGCTGCCCCCCTGGATGCTGCCAGGGTGGTTCAAACCCATCAGGCCCCGTGTTGGCAGTCTGTATTCACTCCTCCCAGAGCTTGGGATAGCAGCTTTGACCCCGCAGTCCAGTTCTGCCCAAGGACTGTGGGTCTGCACTGACCAAGTAGCTGCTCCCTGGCCTTCCAGGAGAGCAGGGGAAGGTGCCAGCCACCTCCTCTAACTCCTGCCCCAGCATGTCCTCCAGAAGGTGGCAGGTGGGGCTTCTCCCATCTCAGGTTGAGGACAGCCACACCTGGCTACCAGGGGACCCCTGGCAAAGTCCATCCATCTCAAACCCAGGGTGCGGTGCTGAGCCCTCCCACACACGATTCCTTTCTGACAGCTGCCTGACAACCGGGAGTCGGAAAGCCCACAAGAACAGGGAGAAGCAGTGGGAAAAGTCATTGCTTTTCGGTCTTCAGAGTCAAAATGTCCTCCCTAATGTTTCCCTACCCTCTCAGCTCAGCTCAACGCCCAAACACTTAAGATGCTGTGTATTTGCCTCCAGCATGTACTTGGCAGCTCCAGCTGTCAGAGCCACCTGAGAGCAGACATGCGGGCTGCCAGGCACCAGGGTTCCCAGGCCACTGAGGCAAGGGCAGGACTGGGTTCTGCCCCCAGGTCTGCTGCACCAGACAGCTGGCTTCCTCTTTGCACCCAGGGGCACTTGTACCTTCATAGGACTCTTGGCTGGATGACCCAGCATGCGTGTGTCCCACATGGTCCCCTCCACACACACAGGTTTCTGGACATTCAGACAGGATCGCTGCAGCAGCCCACCACCCCCCTGGGTCAGGAGAACACCCCAGAAGAGCTGTCAGGCACCTTGAAAGCTTAGGTCCTTCCCTGGGTGGGTAGGGTTCCCTCTGCCTTTGAGGCCAGCCTGACCCCTCTCCCTTGGTCTCATCCCGTCACTGCCTGCATTCTGCTGTCACTGCCCCAGGTGGGGCCGAGGCTGAGGCACAGCTGTTTCTATGACTGACCCCTGGCCCCTCTGCTCTGACTGTTTACCCGCTGTGGAGATGCCACAGGACAGACCTGAATTTCTCAGCTCAATCCTCTTGACTGGCCCATGAGCTCAGCCAAGGTACAAGTGAATGTCAAGGCCAGGTTCCCTGGCCTGCCCAGACACACCTCCTCAAATATAACCTAGTTCTCTGCAAGTAACTCTTCAAGGAGTCCCCTGGAGACCTCATTCACACAGATGGAAGTGCTTTAGGGTGTCCCAGCCACCAGGGTGTGTAATGAGGATAAACAGATGCTTCCCCCTCCCCCATGAAGAGACGCACCTGGACTTGGCAATGGAATCTAGTCTAAGCATCGCTGAGGCTGCTTCCTAGTGAGCCTTCTGGAAAGTTCAGCACCTCGTGGCGAAGTCACACGCTGAGAACATTCAATCTGCAGAGTGGTTTACAGGGACCACGCAGTGCGAACACCTGTGAGGGGGCAGAGGAAGAGAATGAAGGCTACAGACGATCTGTGACTTCCCCCAGGTCTCCTCACCCAATAGCTGTGCTGGTGTGCTGGGCCGTGCCGCCTGCTCAGCACCAGGGGGGTCTGTGACTCTGGCTCTGCCTCCCCTGACATCCTCCATGCTGTGGGAATGAGTCACTGAGCCCAGCCGCCCAAACAGGTCCAGCCACAATGGGAGGCCCAGTCCTGAGAAGAAACTGCCTTCAAGGCCAGAGAAAGAATTAACCGTGCACAAGTCTGGCTTCACTGTGAAGTGACGAGGAAGTTTTCCAGACTCTGTACACTTGAGTAGCTCAGACAAAGGGGGCTTTCTGAAAGGGGGGACCACCTCAGAAGAGACCTTTAACTCTGTCTGCACCCAGCTGCTGCTGACTGTTCGCAGATGAAACTGCACCAGGAAAGGGCGAGAGTAGGGAGCAGTGCCCCACGCTCAGTCTGGAAAATTGTCTAGCCAGACCATCAGCTGCTGAGCTTCTCAAGTCGCTGCTGAGCAGGGAGGTCCCCAGAGAAGACCAGAGGTGTCCCAGAGTCAAGCTACTAGCCAGTGGCTTCAGGGAGGGCTAAGTCACTTTGCCCCCGTTCCACTGCCCTTCGGGAAAACGTCTCCCACCAGCCCTATCACCAGAGTGGCCAAGTATCCTGGCTTGCCCAGCACAACCCCTGGCTAGGATTATCTTGGCGTAATTATTAACACTTCATCTTTACTCTCAGAAGTGTCCTGTTGTGGATAATAACAGAACAGACACATGTCTGAGTCTCCGCGGGCACGTTATATTGCCATGAAGTATGAACCCCCACTGGAAAAGACCAAGTGTTCGGTCTGTTGCCATCAGAATGATCGACCGTATAAAGCACTTCCCAGTTTAAAAAGGCCGTAGTCTTCAACGGTCCTTGAGTCTCCATGTACCCATCCTCCTGTCCCACTGGGAAGGCAGGTAGGACAGAGACAATGTCAAGGGCGCGCGGTCTTGCTCGCATACTTTGATCTCACTGTGTTGCAGTTGTCCTTGCAACAGCAAAGGTGGGTGGCAGTCAGTGCCATGAAGAAGAGCATAGACTTTGACAGAAAATAGAAATGCATGACTTGAGTAAGTTACCCCTTTTTCTGAACCTCAATTTCTTCACCAGCCTGACAGGCACTGTTATACCAAGGATCTGGCCGTGTCTGGAGGAGATAGTAAAATACAAAAGGCATCTGACCCAGGGCCTGACACATAGCAGATGCTCAGCAAAGCACAGCTAATACCAGAGTTGCCTTAGATGGCACTTTTGGGCCTGGAAGTCAGACCTGCCCTTCTGGACCAGGAGATAGGCCCAGAAGTGGGGTTCACGATCTCACAGCTGCCCGCCTGCCCAGGCCTGGCTCCCTGCCCCCAGGGTCAGTTAGATGCACAGGCATCCGAGCCACCAGTCCTCAGAGGAACTTCTCATCCTCAAAAGCTCAGTGATTGAGAGAAAGGGTAGGTGGGCCAGGCCAGGACTGCGGACTTTAACAGACACTTTGGACCATACAGGCCTGGCAGCCCTCTTTTGATGGGAATTATCTTAGAAGAGAGCATCCAAGGGAAACTTCAATGTCCTCCCATAAAACCCACTGCCTAAAAGGAAAACTCTCAAGCCGGCTCAGCCTGCCATTTGCATGATGTTTGGAGAGGAAGCTATGAGCTCCCTGAACCCCAGGGAGAAGAATTCATGAGCCTCGGTGTCAGGTTGCACATCCCATGCACTCATGTACCTTCGGTTCACACTGGGGATCAACCCATTGACAGTCTCTGCTAGTCTGACAGAGCAGCTTGGGAAATAGAGCCTTGTTAAACCTTAGATCACTGGTTCCTTATTCCAAACCTTTAGGGACTGGTTGTGGGGCAGCTGGCGTTTCTCGCCTACATGTCTTCTTCATCAAACATCATCTCCCTAGTTTTGAGATTGTGATGTTGGAACTTGAAGGGAGTTCTCTTGTGAGGAGGGTTGCAGGTTGTTGCAGGTTGTTCCAGGAGTTGGCCACTGGTCCTCATCAGGGGTGGCGGGGGGCACCCTGGAAGCAGCGGATAACTGGAGGGAAGAGCCTGACAGGCTGCCACTCCTCAGCCCTCACCCCCAGCTGCCTAATGAGGTGGTTACTTGTTTCCCTCAGGAATCTGACTCCAGGAGTGGGTGCCAAGTTTCAGCTTTGTTGATAAGATGTTTACATCAGCCTAAACATAGCTGGAATGTCTGACACACTAAGTGACCTGCCGACCCCTGTTTATAGGCTTACCAAATATCTGGCCCGTTGCCGGCAAGATGAACAGACAGATCCCATTCACAAGTAATGGGATTCATCTGGAACTCCCATACGTGACCTCAGCCCCGGAATGTCCCTCTGTAGCCTTTCACCTTCGGTTCCTTCCTTCCGGTCCCACCTTCCAGATCACAGGAGGGCAGAAAAAGAGGCTACAGGGGAGTGGAGCCCTGAGGGGCAGGGAGCAGGACTGGCCACACTCCTGGCGGAGGACCTCGGTTTCCTGTTCTGTAGAATCATCCTAGACGATGCTCTTCTGGAGGTCCCAGAGGCAGGAGAGTGACCTGATCTAGCCTCCTCGGAGGCCTTGGGAGCTGTTGGCAGCCCAGGGTTGGGCAGAGGCCAAGCACCGATGTCCACTCTTCCTCTGACCTTGATGGGACCAGAAGCAGTGTGAGCCTGAGAGCCTGGGTCTCACCAGCCCATCTGGTTCTCTCCTGACCCAAGCTGAGGAGGATTAAACCCCCTGGGCTGTCCAGGCAGAAGCCAGGAAGCCAGGTCCTGGGAAGCTTAATGAGAAGAGTATAGACCTCAGAGGCAGACATGCCTATGCTACATCCCAGCTTTAAGAGCTGGGCGGCTGTAGACAAGGTATTTGACTTGTGAGAACCTCCACTTTCTTGTTGGAGAAATGAGGATGACTGCCCAGATCATTGTGAGCATTTCCTGAGGTGACGCGTATCCAGTCTGCGACTGGTGCAGAGGAGCTCCTGTTAGGAGTGACCATTACAGCAAAGTTTCCTTCCTGAAGAGTAGGGGTTACCGCAGCAGACTGAGGACAATTCTCCATGGACTCCATAACCTTGAGTGCTCAGACAAGTGCTTCTGGGCTGAGAGCATGAGGGGAGGGGTGGCTGGCAGGGAGACGGTGGGTGTCCAGGTTAAGGTAGATAAATCGTGCAGTCCAGTAGAAGAACTTTCTGTGACGATGGAAATGTTCTACAGCAGCCATGAGTCTTATGTGGCTATTGGTGCTCTTGAAATGTGCCTGGTGTGGCAGAGGGATGGTGATTTTAATTGGATTGAATTTTAATGGATTTAGATGTCCATGGCCATGTGTGGCTGGGCAGGATGTTAAACACACAAGCTTTGAAGCCAGGCCTTCAGGGTTCATGGGCTGGCTGACACACTAGCTCTGGACCTCAGGCCACTTACTCAGCCATGGATTTCTAATACGTACAAGGAAGGGAAATAATGCCAGTGCTTGGGGTGGTGGGGAGGGGGGTTAGGAGCCCACCCAAAGAGGCTACACACCAACGCCCTGCAGTGAGGAGTGGGCACTGCTGGGAGGTTGACCCCTCCTTCTTCACCCCTGCTCGCCTCAGAACCACATCCTGATGCTGATGTCCATGGCTGCCCGCATCTACAAGCACCCCAGCATCGGTAACTCCGTCAACCTGGTGATGATGAAGTTGGTGATCCTGGGGGACGAGAAGCTGGGCCCCGAGGTGTCAGACAACAGCGGGCTGATACTGCGCGACTTCTGCGCCTGGCAGCAGGACGTCAACCAGCCCAGAGACCGGCACCCTGAGCACTTCGACACGGCCATCCTGCTCACCAGAGAGGTTGAGGGCCTCCAGACACTGCAGGGGACGGGGCAGACACTGGGCGGGTCAAGGAGGGGGTGTGGCTCAAATGTGGAGCCCACCCAAATGTGGGGACTGGCTCCCTGCTGGCCCTAGCTGGACAGAGAGCCGTGAATGTGGACGAGGGGGCGGGGGAGGAGGAGGTCATGAGGACAACTATGAGGTATTTCAAGGGAAGCAGAGGAATGCGTAAGGGCTCTTGTCCAGAAGTTTGTGACCAGCTGTCTGCTGAGGTCATGACAAGATGAAAAGGGCTCAAACTGCCCTGAGAGACATGTGGAGTTGGAACAAAGTCCAGAGGTGCAGCTGCAACCCGGGTTAAACCCCGGGGGCAGGTAACCAGGCTCCTCCCATAATGTCTCCAAATCAGGAGGCCCACCCACCTTCCTGGGGAGATTTAAGCAGGTGGTTTCCTACAGCCTAGCCAGAGTCATCATGGGTTGAGGCCTTGCTCCCCGCCCCCCAGGCCTCAAGACAACCCCGAGGTCAATGCTGCGTGTTTAGCCCCACTTCACAGCTGGGGAGCCCGAGGTCCAAGGGTCAGGGCCCACCCATCTCCCTATGAGGGGGGTCCATAGCCTCACCACTCCTCAGGCTATCCTGCCTCCCAGGACAGGCTTCCCAGGCCCACAGCCTGACGTCTTGCTGACGTAGATGACAAACGTCCTTTATGAAGAAATAGAGATTTGGCTGAAAACATCTCCCTCATCTCGGGAGGTGCAGGAACATGCAGTTCCAGTCCTCTTTTTGTCCTCACATCTCGCTTTCTCCTGAGCAGAACCTTTGCGGGCAGGAGGGCAGGTGCGACACCCTGGGCGTGGCCAACGTTGGCACCATCTGTGAACCCAGCAAGAGCTGCGCCGTGATCCAGGACCAGGGCCTTCAGGCGGCCTACACTCTGGCCCACGAGCTCGGTAAGATCCCCCACTCCCAGAGGCTAGGTGCTGGGTTGGGGGGACCTGCCTTCCAGAGTCCAGTGGTGCAGCCCCCCAGGGCTGTGCCATGCTTCCTGGTTGTCACAGAGTAACTGTGCCCTCATGCTCTCCATCCCCACCCTGAGTGAAGGGCCATCCTCAGGGGGCACAGGGAAACAAACACCAGTGCTCAGATAGAGCCGTGAGGGGATGTCCTGGCTAAGCAGTCAGGATTCAGGAGGTCATCTGCAATGACAGTGAGAGAAAGTGAGCAAACGATTAAGGGGAGTGTGAATCAGGAAAGGCCCCAGCAGAAAAGAGAGGGATCCCAGTGCTCCCAGTTCCCCTGGGAGAGTGGGCTGAGAACTGTCCCTGAGGAATAAACAGGTGGAGTTCCTGGATGAGCTGGCACTGCTTAGGCCTTCAGAGCACTGTGCCCCATGGATGGACGGCTGACAGCAATGGAGGCGGCAGGTGGACTAGGGGTCTCGTCCTCCCCAGGGCACGTCCTCGGCATGCCCCACGACGACTCCAAGCTTTGTACTCGGCTGTTCGGGCCCCTGGACAAGCACCACATGATGGCGCCGCTCTACGTCCAGCTGAACAAAACACGGCCCTGGTCCCCCTGCAGCGCCTCGTTCCTCAGAGAGTTCCTGGACCGCGGGTACGGTAGGTCCCCGCTTCTCCTTGGCCGGAGGCGGGCACCCGCATTCGTGAACCGCGGGTACGGTAGGTCCCCCGCTTCTCCCTGGCCAGCAGCGGGCACCTGCATTCCTGGACCGCGGGTACGGTAGGTCCCCGCTTCTCCCTGGCCGGCAGCGGGCGCAACGGGCACCCACATTCCTGGACCGCGGGTACGGTAGGTCCCCCGCTTCTCCTTGGCCGGCGGCGGGCACCCGCATTCCTGGACCGCGGGTACGGTAGGTCCCCGCTTCTCCCTGGCCAGCGGCAGGCACCTACTTTGCTTGAGTCTCAGGACGGGAGACATTCGGCAGCTGTGTCCTCACTGCCCTCCAGGGCTGAGGTGCTCTACCCACTCCTCTAGCCTGCTGTTCCTCAGCCCAGCTTCTAGCGCCAATGAGATTGTCTACAGAGCAGATAGAAGTGGTCTGAGAAGGTCTGTTGGAGAAGGTGGGTTCCCACAGACCTTGAAGGAATGGAAGAATGTTTGTCATACAGAGCAGAGAAGGGAGCCTCCGGCTGGAGCCATACATCACTTTGTAGCGTGAAAACAGCACAGGCAGGAACGCCCCCTGAGAGCAAGGAGTGGGGCGAAGTACCTGGTGCAGGCAGCCTGGCTTGTGGAGTAAAGAAGTGAAGACACAAGTGATTCTTGATGCAAAAATAATAGATTGTTCAAACATCAGTACTTTGGCTTTAATTCTCTGGGCCTGGATTTAACAGTCTATTTACATCCCTAATTATACTGTGACTTAGATTAGTGCTACAATTAGCTGGCCTTCCCTAGGTAAACACTGAATACATATAAGACATTCTGGATGACAAAGAAATTCAATCCTTTAAATAAATGTGCTACTGATAGTCAAAACGTGGAAGGAATTTCTCTAGATGATGGAGTGTTGACAGTTTGTGGATTGAAGTCAAGGAGTCCTTGAGTGTCATGTGAGAGGAGGGAACCCCTGGCCCTTATTCCTGTTTCTCTGCTTCCTTCATTCCTCAGGGGACTGCCTTCTGGATGCCCCTTCCTGGGCCATGGCCCTGCCCACAGACCTCCCTGGCCGCAGGCCCCTCTATGACCTGGACCAACAGTGCAAGCAGATCTTTGGGCTGGGCTTCCGCCACTGCCCCAACTCCTCTGACCAGAACACCTGCGCGCAGCTCTGGTGCCGCATTGATGGCCCCGACCCCCTTTGCCACACGAGGAATGCCAGCCTGCCCTGGGCTGATGGGACACCCTGCGGGCCCGGGCACCTCTGCTGGGAGGGCAGCTGCCTGCCCGAGGAGGAAGTGGAGAAGCCCGAGGTGAGGGACGGCTACTGGGGTGTCAGGGAGAGGGACGGGGGAGGGCTGTTTCCATGGAGGAAGCTGCACTTGAGAGCTAGGAAGCAGGAGGCTTGGGGCCAGATGCAACTATGAGTAGAGCCACACATCCTTTGACACACAAAACAAAGCGTATTTATTCAGACACAACAGGAGCCCTTTGAGGGTGTCCTCAGAGCAAACGGATGGAGCTATCAGGGCTTGGGCGTTTGGAGAGCTTGCCTTTGGAACAGCTGTGGACTTGACTTGGAGGACTGGTGCTAGGTGTGAACACTCCTGAGCGAGACTGTCATGGCCACTCAATAAACAGAAGCCATTATGAATTCTATTATAAATAGAGTGAGTGACAGCAGAGGAGGGACACCCCATCAAGAAGGAGGGGAAAGTATTCATGCCCTACCCGTGTCTGAGCTGAATTCATAGCTAGGGGTCGGGACAGTGGGAGGTAGTGTGGGGACCCCTTGTTCCAGAAGGAGGGAAGAAGGAAGGGGAACCACCTCTGAGCCAGCAGAGAAGACTTGGCAGAGTGAACCTGCAGGGAAGGCAAGGCAATGTCGAGAAGGGGTTTTAAATGGCTGGCTCCTTTGCCCAGCTCTTTGTATTTCCAAACTGTGAGGCTCGTCACCTTTCTCTAACTGGAGTCACTGAGCCATCTCTGAAACAATGTCCGATGGGTCTCAGCCTGGGTCTGGCCAGCTCTGAATCACCAGGGTGGCCTGCGCTCTCACCCTCTGGAAGGCTGTCCTCAGGGCACATCCTGTGCACTGAGGCCCAGGGGCCTGTGTGGCCAGGTAATCCACACGTTCCTTCTAAGCTTGGGCCGGGATGGGCGTCATGGATTCTTTCTAAGCCCCCTCCCAGCCCCTGCCCAACACGTGGCTTTTCCCAACCCTGTCCTGCAGTGTGGGCTTCACACAGTCCTGAGGGGAGAGGTGGGAAGGGGGTCCACTCCCACCTTCCCCAGCAGCGCAGCCAAGCTCCACACAGGAAAAAGTGGCCAGAAAGTGAACCCAGGCTAGTGCTTCTAATGTATTTTTAAGGGGAAAAGACAGATCGGAAATACTGCATATATTGACAGAATCATGTCTCTGTAAAATAAAAACACTGTACCTTCATGACGATAGTCAGAGCAAAGGTACAAAGGGATATTGATGAAAATCATGTCAATGGCTTCATCTAGGTAGTGGTATATCTTTAAGTGTTACTTTCTCTCACATTTTTCCTATTTTTCATTTTTTATAGGATCACGTATGACTTCTGTAACCGTTAAAAAATTATTTTCATTTTGAAAACTCTGTACCCACCCATCACAACTGCTTGACCTCAGAGTCAGTTGTAAAGTTGGATGTGACTGTTCCCAGGATGTCCTACTCGCTCCTGGACCTGGAGGCTAGTAGACTAGCAGCCTCACCTCCCAGAGATCCTTCCTTTAGGTCCGAGCTGCTCAGCCTCAGCAGTGGTGGTGTCCGGGCTGTGTGCACCCTGGCTGTATAGGCTGAGCAGCTCCCCGTCCCCGACTCATTGGAGGCCAACAGCGTACACCCTGCCCAGCTGTGACACAGTGTCCCCAAACACTGAGGGAGTCTCAGCCCCCACAGGAAACCACTGTGTTTTCCTCAGCCCTATTCCCATAAAAGTGTTTGATTCTGCAACTCCTACTGAGCACCTTACAAAGGGTGAGGAATGGTTCTAGACCCCTGGCTGCTTGGGGGGCAGCCGAGGGCCAGGCCCGCACAGACTCTGTGGTCAGCTGCAGTCACACATGCCACTGAGTCACTGGGAAAACGAATTGAGCAGTTAGCGAACTCCACCCACCAGCACAAGCACAGCTAGGAGAGGAGGTCCCACCGAGAGCCTAGGCCCTCTCCCCTCCTCCCACTCAGCGCGGCCTTGTGTGTTGCAGGCTGTGGTGGATGGAGGCTGGGCCCCGTGGGGACCCTGGGGTGCATGTTCACGAACCTGCGGAGGAGGAGTACAGTTTTCATACCGTGAGTGCACCAACCCCGAGCCTCAGAACGGAGGGAAGTACTGCCTGGGTCAGAGAGCCAAGTACCAGTCGTGCCACACCGAGGAGTGCCCCCCGGACGGTAATGACCAGAGCAGCTGCTACGGCGACTGCAGCTCATCCCTGGAGGAGGGTGGTCTCCCGGGCTCAGAGCTTTCCGGGGTGCAGACAGAAATGAGCTCTCGAGGCACCACACTTCGGGGCAGCCTACAGTGCCCCAGGACAGCTCTCACTGTGCAGGGAGAGCCTGGCAAAATCAAAGAGAGAAACCACCCTGGTTTTTGGAGATGTTGACATGGAGGATGTCACTCCCAACCAGCTTATGCACTAGAGCTGGGGCAGGGCTCTGCAGAGGGCTCGAGTCCACAGTAATACTCCTCCTGGAGGAGTCTAAACCCTGGTCTGTGTGCAGAACAATGGAGCCATTGTCCAGAGCAATTGTCGGAGCCACCTCCAGGGTCATTCCAGCCAACGTTCAGCCCAGGGCAGAGGGAAGGTTTCTGAATCTGATCCTAGCCCACACTTCTGAGAAGGTTGCTCATCTCCCCTTGGGGCCATGGCATCTGCCTATGGCAACCTTCCTGGGAAGTGCCTCATTTCTGCCTCCCAGGCACATCCCCCAGTGCCCACAAGAAAGCACATACCTTTTTTTTTTTTTTCATGTAGTCTTCTTTAATTGGAGGATAGTTGCTTTACAATGTTGTGTTAGTTTCTGCTGTGAATGAGCTCTGAGTATACATATATCCCCTCCCTCTTGGACCTCCCTCTCCTCCCTTCCCCTCCTAACCCTCTAGGTCATCACAGAGCACCGAGCTGAGCTCCATAAAAAGCACATATCTTAACTCCTTAACTAGGAGCAGTGACGGCTACAGAGACATGAGAGGGAGTCCCTGCAGATCTTTGTTCCACCACCCTGTCCAGCTCCTTGTCACAGCTCCAGGGAGTGTGACAGGCAGCAAATGGCACACACTTTTAGGGAGGTTAGAGAAGTTCCTCCAAGCACAGAGGCCCAGCCCAGGGAGGGCAAATAGCAAGGGAGTCTGGAAGCTTTGTAGTTTTGCAAGACGAGGAGGAGCTGTAATGGCAGGAGGCTCTAGAGCATCTGCCTGGAATTGTGGGCATCTTCCTGGCACACTAGTGAAGGGCTCCTGGGGAAATGAGAGAGAGAAGAGAGGAAAGAATGAATACGAGACACGGAGGAGATACGGACAGGAGCTGAGACCAGGATTTCAGGTGCACTGGTACCAGCCATCTCCATCAGTGGGAGCTTAGTGCCTCTCATGTGCCTCAGCTGTCCTGATGCTCTCTCAGGAGGGGGCGTGGCCACCTGGGGTTTGAAGCTCCACAGACCATGAAGGTGTCCAGCTGGGTGGGGAACCTCAGCAGTAAGAGCAGCGCTAACTTCAGGACCGCGAGAAGGAAACACCCAGGTCTTCCTGTCTTGGAAACAGCAGGATGGGTGGGAGACTGGGCACCAAGTCTCACAGGAAACCCCCAGCCTTAGCTTGTGAGCAGTGGACTGAGTTGTGGAGTATGGGAAGGAGCATGCAAAACCTCAGCTTATCCTGAACAGAGGACAGGACTTAGTGACATGCTGGAAATAGCAGATGTAGGTGCTCAAATGTCAAGAAGATACCAGGGTTCCAGTCTCAGGCTAGAAGGTGGTAACATCACCCTATGAAGAGTCAACCTGGAGAAGGCAATGGCACCCCATTCCAGTACTCTTGCCTGGAAAATCCCATGGATGGAGGAGCCTGGAAGGCTGCAGTCCATGGGGTCGCTAAGAATTGACACGACCAAGCAACTTCACTTTCACTTTTCACTTTCATGCATTGGAGAAGGAAATGGCAACCCACTCCAGTGTTCTTGCCTGGAGAATCCCAGGGACGGGGGAGCCTGGTGGGCTGCCGTCTATGGGGTCACACAGAGTTGGACACGACTGAAGTGACTTAGCAACAACAATGAAGAGTCAACCAGGTGATGGAGGAACCACATGGAGTTGGGCCTCACTGAGCTGGAGGTAATCACAGTGTCTTCAAGTTGACTTCCCCAAGGACACCCAGAATTACAGCAAGTGGAGTACAGAGGCCAGATCAGAATTAGGGACAGAGGGGGCCTTTGTCCAAACGTCCAGTGTCAAGAGTCATGATTAGTAGAGGGTCCAAAATATACCTCTATGTGTCATTCTCTGCTTCCCAGGCCTACTGAGCTATCCCCATCCTCACCTAGGTTTGGTGTTGGTGGTGGTTTAGTCGCTAAGTTATGTCCGACTCTTGCAACCCCATGGACTGCAGCCCGCCAGGCTCCTCTGTCCATGGGATTTTCCAGGCAAGAATACTGGAGTGGATTGCCACTTCCTTCTCCAAGGGGTCTTCTCAATCCAGGAATCGAGTCTAGGTCTTCCTGCACTGAAGGCGGATTCTTTATACCAACTGAGCCACGAGAGAAATCTAATCAGTAAAGCAGAATTAAGACCCTCCCCAATAGAAACACTGTCTTTCCCAGAAAACCCCCCCGGGGCAGGCTGCTCCTTTCCTGCCTCATGAGTCAGCGCCGAGGTCAGTGCTGAGGAAGGATGGGCTGAGGTGACCCATGTCCTGGGACCAGGTCAAGTCCAGGAGGAAGAAGGATGCCTGGAATCTGGGCATCTCCCCCTCAGGGTCCTCCCTGCTTCAGTTCAGCATGGTGACTCCGTGACCTCTCATCCTCGTTTTAGGGAAAAGCTTCAGGGAGCAGCAGTGTGAGAAGTTCAATGCCTACAATTACACAGACGTGGAGGGAAACCTACTGCAGTGGGTCCCCAAGTATGCGGGG
Source organism: Bubalus kerabau (assembly GCF_029407905.1). NCBI lineage: Eukaryota > Metazoa > Chordata > Mammalia > Artiodactyla > Bovidae > Bubalus > Bubalus kerabau. The sequence continues at coordinate 15,372,430 of NC_073628.1, forward strand.
GTGTCCCCCCGGGACCGCTGCAAACTGTTCTGCCTAGCCAGGGGGCGGAGCGAGTTCAGAATATTTGAGGACAAGGTGAGGAACCTTCTGGAACTCAGATGCACGGGTGGGGAGGAAGGCCTCCTGGCCTGGACCATGTGCGGGCTGCATCTATGCTCAGGTCCCTTCAGACCCCGCTTCCTTTCTGCAGGTGATCGATGGCACCCTGTGCGGACCTGATACTCTGGCCATCTGTGTCCGTGGCCAGTGTGTCAAGGCTGGCTGTGATCACGTGTTGGACTCACCTAAGAAGCTGGACAAGTGTGGGGTGTGTGGGGGCAAAGGCGACTCATGCAGGAAGGTGTCTGGCTCCTTCAGTCCCTCCAGGTGGGTCTCCCAGGAGTCCTGTCCCTAGCTGCAGGAGTGGACCGGGCTTTAGAGATAGACAGTGGCGACCCCTGCATACCCGGGAGCACCAGCTGCAGTGTCTGCATGAACTCGGTATCCTCTCTGTCTCAGAGTGGTTGTGAGGGGTCAGGAGGTGGGAGAGCACGTGGCACAGTCTGACTGGCAGAGGGGCCACCGGAGGCCACGTGCATGGGGCTGCATCATCTCTGAGTCACTCGGCAGCAGATCTGCGCTGAGTAACTGGGACCCCTGCCAGAAGCAGCTCCTCCAAGCCTGCAGTGGGAAGGACGTTTCACCTGTACCCGGTGGGTCCTGCCCTTTCTGCAGGTGGATCTTCAGAAAGGGGGTTCTTGGGGACCTTGGCAGTCTTGGAGCTTCCTGAATCTGAGAGCTGCAGATCCTTTCTCATACCTTAAATCCATAAGTTCATGTGAAGTGAAGTGAAAGTTGCTCAGTCAAGACCGACTCTTTGCAACCCCATGGAGTATACAGCCCATGGAATTCTCTAGGCCAGAATACTGGAGTGGGTAGCCTTTCCCTTCTCCAGGGGATCTTCCCAACCCAGGGACTGAACGCAGATCTCCCGCATTGCAGGCAGGTTCTTTACCAGCTGAGCCACAAGGGAAGCCCTTCTATATTTAAGTGCTTTCACTTCTGATTGATTCCTAAAATGAGTCTGTCAGGGCCAGGATGGTCATTTCCTGTTTATAGATGAGGAAACTGAGGCACGAAGAGATAACATGATCATCTGAGGTCACCATGGTAGGTAACAACGTCTGAGGAGAACCCAGGTTTCTCCTTTCCTAGAGGTTTTTTCCTGCCCTGCACACACTTCGTAGAGAAGGGCAAGGGTCCATGGCCACACTGCACCCCTACCCAACTCCTTCATGCTACCTCATCTCATCAGAATCAAAGAACAGAATCTGCTTTCAAATACAACTCGCGAGTCTGTTCAAATTTAAACTCAATGATATAGAAAAAAGAACCACGGGGCATGAGGCGGTCAAAGGGGGAGTCCCCACAGTGCTCGCTCAGGCCTTAGATCAGGGGCCAGGGTCCTCTCACAGCTTCCCAGTGGGCATGAGACAAGAACAGCAAATAACAGAGTGACTGCCCTCCTCAGGCCTCTTCACCTCCCTCCTAGCCTATGAGACCAAATACTTTCTACCCCCAACGAGAAGAATAAGAATTCAGGGTTCTCCATCCCACAGAAAGCCCAAGGCCCACAATAAAGTGAAAACATTTGCCCCAGAGCAGCCTGTCGCCCCCGATGGCCCAGCTCCTGGTGCTGGCACACCCGGGAGAAGGCCCCTGGGCACAGTGTGCCACCCTGCTCCCTGCCCTCGAGCCACACAGCCACACTTCCAGGAACGGACGGACTCTGAGAGAGGAGTGAGGCATCCATCTGGTCAGATCCTGGAATGGGCGTGGGGACTTGAGCAGCAACAGCCCAGCTTTCACTTCCCTTTGGGCTGCCTTCCCCTGTGTGCTATCGTCAATTCTCATCTCCAAACACTCACAATAGAGCTGCCGGGCAAAGCAAAAATCCCAACGTACAGAGCATTCTTGCTGGCGTCACCAGCTGATTTATTGGCAACTTTATGCAACTATTTCCTGATTTGATAGTGCAAATTTTTGTCTGCCCACCTCCAAGCACTCCACACTGACCTCTTGAGTGCCTGACTGGGGGAGCCACAGGTCCTAAGGGTATCTTTCTGTTCCTGTCACAGTTATGGCTACAATGACATTGTCACCTTCCCGGCTGGCTCCACAAACATTGATGTGAAACAGCGGAGTCCGCCGGGAGTTCAGAACGATGGCAACTACCTGGCCTTGAAGACCACAGATGGCGAGTACCTGCTCAATGGAAACAATGCCATCTTTCCCACAGAACAGTACATCCTGCTGAACGGGACTGTCCTCAGGTACAGCGGTGCCTTCACCTCCCTGGAGCGGCTGCAGAGCTTCCAGTCCCTTCCCGAGCCACTGACCTTACAGCTCCTGAAGGTCCATGGGGATCCCCTCAAGGTCAAATATACCTTCTTTGTCCCTGACGATATGAACTCCAGCAAACAGAGCAGCAGAGAGAGGACAACCACCAATGTCATTCAGGCCCTGCTCAACACGCAGTGGGTGCTGGGGGACTGGTCTGAATGTTCTCACAGCTGCGGGGCCGGCTGGCAGCGGCGGACGGTGCAGTGCCGTGACCCCAGCGGCCAGACCTCTGCCGCCTGTGATGAGGCTCTGAAGCCTGAGGATACCAAGCTCTGCAGAAGCCTGCCCTGCTTCTCGTGATCCAGAGGGGGTGGCTTCTGCTCATGGACTCGGGGTGTGGGGTGCAAACAAGGTCGCACTATGGTGACCCCACATCTGGAGGTGGTATTGCCAGCCTACCCAGGCCTTACACTGCCATGGCCCTCAAGCTGGGCATGAATCTACAAGCAGAGGAGAGGAAAAGAGACAGACCGCAGATGCTGTGGGGTGGACCCTCCTTGGTTCAAGTAGAGGGCGTAAGGTAAAAGGGACACAAACAGAAGATTCGTTCAGCCTGTTTGAAAAGGAGTAGCAGAGTTAAATGAAAAAAACTATTTTCTACTTGGTTCCCTTGATAAATAATCTACCTCAGTGAGGAAAATATTAGTCACAGAGAGACGGGGAATTGGGGTAATGGTGAGCATCACGGCAAGCCCCATATTTGCACCCTGAGGCGTCTTCAGAGATGACCGGGACTATCTTCAGCATTAAACCCATCGGCTGGAGGGCTGCGAGCCCGGGACTGTGAAGAGCCCCGTGTTCTCAGGCTCCCACCTGCAGGGGTGGATCCACTTCAAGTATTTATGCAAATGTGTCTCTGAACTAAAGTGTGCTCTTGTGCCAATGCAGTGGTCTGACCTGGCTCTGTACTTCTCTGGAAGGGCAGGGGACCCGGGGCCCCAGGACAGAGGCTGAAACTAGGTCAGCTCACCTTGAGCACACCCGTAGAAGCTGGCACCTTGCCTGCATCTCTGAGACCTCCCTCTGAGTGTTCTTATCTGCCGAGTCCAGCCAGTTGAGGCAAGGCTGTATCTGCATACTCCAGACTGGAGGTTCTCCAACTTCAGTGGGCATTAGGGTCATTAAAGTCCTACTTGAAACGCAGATGGCAGGGCCCAACCCCAAGGGTTTCTGAGTCAGTGTCAGGGACTGCAAATCTGCGTTTCTAACAAGTTCCCAGATGACGTGGAGGCTGCTAGTTTGGGGACCCTGCTTTGAGAAGCCCTGCTCTAGTGGAAACTTCCAGCTCTGGGGTAACAAAGGTTTGGCGATGCCCCCAGGTTGCTTATTCTTGGGAAATCCTTTCCCATTCCATTCTGCATGTGTCCTCATCCTCATATTTACATACCGACCAGCCGGAGAAACAAGATTCTCTTAGCATCTGAGGAATGCCACACCTGTTTCTAAGGACCATCATCCCAGTGACCTCAGCTCCTTCTCTCCACGTTGAGTTCAGCCCCAACTCACAACTCTTTTGACTACACAAACTGCAGCTGTCCCCATCAGCGCTGTTACACAGAATGACCTCCCCACCAGCACCTGAAACCTGCCCGAGAACCCCCCTAATCCCACCTTACTCCAGGTCCCCTCATCTCTGCCTGGCTCTGAGCAAGCCCCCAGCTCGTCTTCCATGTGGTCTGGTGTACAAGGAGCTTAGGCCCGGGTCACAGTGGATGGAAAGGAACAGACGACATCAAGAGACGACACTCTAATGAAGATGGGAGAAGTCTGAATGAGGATCTTCCTTTTTCTATCCCCTTTGACCCCTTGGTCCTTCCCTTTAGCTATCTCCTGAGACCCCTTCTAATGAAAAGTGGGCTCAGCAGAGAGGATGCTGCACGGAGCCTGTGTGAGAGGAAAGGTGCCCCTGGGAGGATTTAGTTGTGGGGCGCAGGCAGGCAGATGGGATTCGGCTCCAACCCCGCCTCCGAGGGTTGTCTTGACGTGGTGCGAACTCCATGTGGCAGTCATGGACGCCACTGACCACTTTTCCCTGACTGCCATGTCCTTGGTGAGTGGGAGGCCGGGCTTGCCTCAGCATAAACAAGCACACACAGGCATGTTGATGATGACCAGAAGTGCCGTATTTGTCCTTGTTGCGCACCAGCTTTGTTGAGGTGGACCGTGTATTTCTGCAATTCTTTGTCTCTTTCCGTTCTCTTTCTCCCCCAAATAATCAAGGCCAAGTGTGTCCACAGTAACTGCCCACACGTGCCCAGCTGTGCCTTCCCTACAGCCTGCATCATTACCAGGCACAGAGTCTGCCTGGCACTCAGCTGGCAGCAGAGCTGCTGGTGCGCAGAGCAGAATAATATCCTGCTTGGCTCCTCCTTGCTGTGTGGGCTCAGCGAGGCTCACAGAAGACAGGCTTGTTTGTGTCTGGAAACTCAGCAGCTGCAGCTCAGGGACTCTGAAAACAGATCTGCAGGAGAGACCAGGCTGTTGCTCCCCCAGCCCACCACGACCACCCTTGTTGCCCAGAGGAGGGAAGACTGACTTTCCTCTGCTGACAGCTTGCACCCTCAGCAGTGGTTCCTCACCGAAGTGGCACCGGTGCCTCCCCTGAAACTCCGTGAGGCCCTGACTTGACAGGTAACTTGGTCATTCCTCTGGGCCCTCCAAGCTCCTGGCAGAAATATTTCAAAGGTGGTCCATTAGCCTCAAAGTTTATTTCCAACCTTCCATCCTTGAGATAAGTGAGTCCTTGTCTGGGGTTATTCTCTCCCCTTCATTCCCCTGTAGCTGACCAGAGGGTTTGTGAATTCACAGAAGTATGCTATGTCACTGTCCCCAGCCAGCTTTGGTCAACCACCCCTCTCTCCCAGGGTGAGGGGCTCATTTTCCCGCCAGCTCCACGTGGTGCTTTCCGAAGACATCCGCCAGGTGTTACATCCTTCGTTTCGGGGCTTTTTAACCAAGTTTGCCCTTTTACTGAAGACTGTTCCCCCTTTGCATCCAAACGTTTGTTCTTCTTGCTTTCCTCTGGGCCCCTCTTCATTTTTACCATGCCTTCCCTCCACCAAAAAGAAAAAAATGACAGGAACAATAGGAAAGTCCTTCAGAGTATGTTGTCTTCTGCTTTGTCGTGTGATCTCCATGTGGTCCAGGAAAACCGAGTGGCTTTGTCACAGCTGTGTTCTCAGATCTGCAAAGTAAGCTGGTGCCTCTGCATACGGCCCAAGAACCCCATGTCCGAGTCTCCCCTGGTCTCATGGAAAGGGGCTCCGGAGCCCCAGCGATATCTGCTGTGTGGGCTCTGCCTCAGATCCCCAAACCCCTCAGGAGGCAGCCACCTCCCTTGACTATTTGGGAATTAGGACCGGTTTGATTACAAGAGTGAATACAAAGTGGAATTTACCAAAGAGAATCAGGTGCAGTGGTATCCTTGGAATTCGAGATTTCTCCTGACACAGCTGCATCACTGCCTTTTGCCTCTTGGGTGAGTTGAAGCTAAATTATTAAATACTCAGCCAAAGTCAAAGACAAGACACCATGAGCATGATGAAGGCCGCGAGGACAGAGTTCTAGGCAAGAATGCATCCACGCCCCGACCCCTGTCCGCCTCCACCCTCTCCCAGTGCAGAGTGGAGAGACCTGTATCCACAGCAGTATCCTCCACCCCTCACTCCACCGGGGGACTGGATCCTCAGCCACCCCAAGGCCCGGAGCAGGCTTCCGTGTGTCCTGGGAGGAAGGAGGGGAGGGCACAGAGGCAGCACCACTCTGCCCTGTAGAAATGCAAACCAGGGTTGGCCCACCTGTGGGGGCTGTGACTGCAGGACAGCATGTCCCTGAGAAAGGTCCCTACTAGCACGGCACGTTTCCCCACCCCATCCCGCTCCTCTGGCTGAGCTTGTAGCTTCAAGAAAACTGCCCATGGAATGTGAGAAGGAACAAGGGCACCAACCTAAGTTGATGTTTTTGCTGGCTCAATCTAGTTGATCCATGGAGACATACTGTGGTCAGATCGACCTTACATAAGAAACACTTTCAAACAAAACAACGTGAAACGCGAGGGGAGCGAGAGGTTGACAGCGCTGAGCAAGCAGGGCGGTTGGGCTGTGCCCCTGCCTAGAGGGCACCTCATGAGCCCCTCTCAGGCACCTGTCTGCCTTCTAGTTCAGTAATTCCCCACAGCCGGGCCAGGCTTATAAAACAGGAGCACCCTGTGAGAGCTCAGTTCCTGCTTCTTCACAGGGGGACCTCTCTGATAGCCCACTGGAAAGGCAGTGGGCCTTCCCGGCTGAAAACTGAGTGTCCACCAACCCACAACCCAAAACTAGACCCTGCTCAAGTACTGGGAAGAAAAGATGAGACCCAAAGCCCAGTGGATCCTGAGCTGAGATGCTAGAGCTGGGAGAAAAGTCCTCAGATGCACCTGTCTCTTTAGGACACATGTTCCCTCAGGCCTAGGCCTCAGCAACGAGAGACAGGAACGTTCCAGCTGACTTTCCACCTCCACCAGCTGCCCAGCCCATCCCTGGCAGACGCACAGATGCCCCCAGGAAAGGAGAGAGAAGAGGAGTCTTCCCCAGCCCTCGCTGTTCCTCATTCCAAACATTCTGTGAGTCCCAGCACACTGGAAGAGTGTGTCCTCAGCCAAGCACAGCTCCCTGTTTCTAAGAAAGGGAAGAAAAAATAGTTGAAAGGGTTTTTGGACCATGGAGAGCTTAAGTTTCTGGTAACATAAATGAATCAGACACAGGTAAAAGAATTTTCTCCAGAAGTAAAGAAAGATGCTGTGAGTTCCTCTTATTGGACCAGAGAGTGGGGAAAAGATAGCTGAGAAGGGAGAGGCACCCAAAGCTGAAAGGAGGAGAAAACCACTGTGAATGGTAGATCAAAGAGAGGGTCTGGTGATGACAAAGGTCAGCGTGGACCTCCCAAGGCCACATCCTGAACTTGCTTATTACTCAACTTCTTCACCTCTAAAGTTATAGATTTAAATATCGTGTCCACCAACCACGACTTTCAATCCTTCCAGACCTTTCATGCTCCCTCAATACTTATTCTAGGGACCCCAGGTCCTTACCACCCACCATACCCACATCCCCATCTTTATTTCTCCTCCATCTCTACTTCTTTCCCTGTGCACATGGAGTCCATGTTCCAGCACTGCAAGCTCCATCTTGCCAACATTCTTGTCTTCCTTGCCCCACTGACTGACTGGGGCCCCACAGCAGAGCCCACGGAGACCGCTGCACCCTCTGCCCCAGGCTTACCATCATGGTGTTGTCTCTGAGAACTAGGGTCCATGCCACTGAACTCAAGGGGCCACCATGAAGTTAGCACGTTCAGTGGAAGCTCTGACCAGCCACCCAAGCAGGCCTCCCTCATTAGTTCTATCGCTGATCCTGTATAAAATTACCTTCCACTTTCTTCACTCTCCTGATGAGTTCCTGATCCCACCATGAGTGGAAGACCTCACCTCTCCCAACTCAGCAGAACTCAACCCTACATCACCCATGATTTGAGGAGAAAGGAGACACAGTCTCACTGCTGACCAGTCAGGCTACAGACCTCAAGCTAGAGGAACACCCTGATTTTATCTTATTTTAGAACCGAGAAGCATATTCCAGTAACTCTCAAGTATATAGTAGACAGGGTATTTGGGACCTTATTAAACTAATCTCCCAGGTCCTCCGGGCATAGCGCATAGGCTTCCAGGACTCCCCACCCCGTCATCCTTGCCTGCCCCTCTTTCTCCTACCACCCACCCAGAGTCCTGCCTTTCCTTGTGCTTGCTCCCTGGCATGATTTATCACTTAGTCCACACTGTCTGCTGTCGCTGCTGCATGGACCTGGACCTTCAGATCTCAGGGTGGATGAGGGGAAGCTAGACAAGCCCTCGTGGGGACACAATCAGGACAACAGTGCCAGAGGCCTCCCCACACTTGCCCGTCTCTGGGGCGCTGTGATGCTGGAAGAATGTGTGCTTCTGCTCCATCTGGAGTTATGTTACCAAAGATCCCTCTATTTTTCTAGTCCCCAGATGTGCTAGATCTCAGAAAATGGATGGAATTTTTAAAAACAAAAAACCCTGCCCACAAGAGAATGAAAGTCATTATACAAGAAATCACAATATCTTGCCACCGGTCTTAAGGTCTGACCCATAGCTCTACTTAGTCTTTTAAAACTATCGTCTTTTCCTGCTTCTGTTACACATTGAGCTATTTTCTCCAGGTAGAATCAGTTCCTTGCAGACACCACAGCCCTCTCCATTCTCAGGTCCTCAGTCCACATCTATTCTTCCCTCTTCCTGAAATGACCTTGCTCCTTGCTTTTTCTACTCCCCCAACTTTAGCAGTGCCCTCAGTTCAGTTCAGTTCAGTCGCTCAGTCGTGTCCGACTCCTTGTGACCCCATGAATTGCAGCATGCCAGGCCTCCCTGTCCATCACCAACTCCCGGAGTTCACCCAAACCCATGTCCATCAAGTTCATGATGCCATCCAGCCATCTTATCCTCTGTCATCCCCTTTTCCTCCTGCCCCCAATCCCTCCCAGCATCAGAATCTTTTCTAATGAGTCTTATTCATAAATTCCCAGATTCAAGGTCACTTAGTCAAAGAAGCCCTCCAGTTAGGTGCAACACCCCACGGCCTCATGTACTTTGCTTTTCAGACACTAAGCTGGACCACAGACCCTGTGAGGCCAGGACCACACCCTGAGTTCACTGCATCACTGGCGTCTGCTGCCTGTCGTGCAGCAGGCTCTTAATAAATAAGAAAACAAATGATTGAGTTATTTCTGTCTTACAATGTGTTTACAGCTCCCCACATCCCTCTGTTCCTTCCACTCTCCTAATCCGCTACCAAGTCGCTCTCCCCACAGCCCCCCACAGGACTGCTCGCGAGGCCAACAATGACCTTGCTCAGTCCCACAGACGTTCCTCTCTCCTGCCGCCTGAGTCCTCGCCTCCTTTGTGGTTCCTGTCCTCCAGTCACTCCTAACTCGTGGAGACCCTCAGGGTCCTACCCATGCTTCCTGGGGTTTCTCATATACTCTTATGCTCATGGTTTTTTCCAACATGCAGATCATTCCCAAATTCAAATCCTGAGACTGTGTCGGGGTCCCCAAGGTCACCTCATCATCAGAGATTCGCTGGAATGCACAACACTCAGTGCAAGTTGTGTTTACAGCTAAGATTTATTACAGAGACACAGGGAGGATAGTGGCCGAATCGTAAGGACAGAGATACAGGTGGGTCCAGAGGAGTCACCGTAAGGCTTCCCTGTGTTCACTCCCCCCACCTATGAGGGGTCACACGGAGCTCACTCTTCCCCAAATACATGCCTGTGAGGTGTCAGCCCAGGGAAGCCCAGCAGGGACTCAGAGCTCAGGGCTCACCCTGGGGGCTGCTCACATAGGTACCCTCTGCCTCATACACCAACATTCCAGACTCCCAGAAGGAGAGCAGGTGTTCAGCATAAACCACATGGTCTGCACAAACAGTCCAGGCACCGAAAACCAGACTTATCAGTTAACTGGTGATGTTGACAGTTTGAGAGCCAAGTTCCCAGATGCCAGCCAAGGGCCAGCCTTGTGACAGGCCTCTCTAGGGACAGTGGCCTGTGCCTGATGTGTCCCTTCCTTTCTGCACAGGCTGGATCACTCTCCTGAACCATGGGTCTGTATGTTTACAGCTCCCCACCAGACTCAGTGCCTCAAACTCACCCTCTCCCAGCTGCTGTGCCTGTTACCTGTCTTCTGTTCCCCTCCTGCTCCTCACCCATCCTGTGCACCAGCTCCCACATGAACCATATAGCTCTAATCCTCCTGCTGCTCAGGACCCCCAAACCTAAGTCAGCATCCACCATGCATCCCACCCCTCCCATCTGATTCTCACATTATTCATAGTTTTCCTTGGAAGGAAAGCTATGACAAATCTAGACAGCATATTAAAAAGCAGAGACATTACTTTGCCAACAGAAGTCCGTCTAGTCAAAGCTGTGGTTTTTCCAATAGTCATGTATGGATGTGAGAGTTGGACCATAAAAAAGGCTGAGCACCTAAGAATTGATGCTTATGAACTGTGGTGCTGGAGAAGACTCTTGCGAGTCCCTTGGACTGCAAGGAGATCCAACCTGTCAATCCTAAAGGAAATCAACTCTGATTATTCATTGGAAGGACTGATGCTGAGGCTGAAGCTCCAATACTTTGGCCATCTGATGCAAACAACCAACTCATTGGAAAAGACCCTAATGCTGGGAAAGATTAAAGGCAAAAGGAGAAGGGGACAGCAGAAGATGAGATGGTTAGATAGCATCACTGACTCAGTGGACAGGAATTTGAGCAAATCCCGGGAGATGGACAGGGGAGCCTGGCACGCTGCAGTCTATGAGGTCGCAAAGAGTTGGACAGGACTTACTGACAGAACAACAATAACAGATCTTTTAAATACAAACATTGGATCATTTCACTTCTCCACTTAAACCCTTTCATGGCTTTCTGATGCACTGAGCACGTAAATGTAACCCTCTCAACAAGATGTGCCGGTTCCCAAGTGACTGCCACCAGAAACTCCCAGTGACACTGTGTCTTGTCAGCTTCTCCCCAAACCCTGTCACCCCAGGCCTCGCACGCCCTCCCCGAGCCTACAGTGCTCTTTCTTCTGCTCAGCCCGCTCCCTCCACTTGTCCTTCACGTTGAAAACTGAAGTCACATCCTCGGAAGTCCTCCCCCATTTTCCATAGTCTAAATGAGGCCTGATTGCTCTCTTCCATAACAGTAACTGTGTATGTCTGCGAGGAGTATTCATCTGATGCCTCCTTCAAGCTCCATGGAGCCAAGACCCAGTGTTTGCCCTGGATGTCCAGAGCCAAGCCAGTGCTGAGAAACGGCTGTGTGCTTCTCCATCTGGGCAGGCTGCCATGACAAAGCCCTGGAGATGAGGGGCTTAAGGAACAGGAATCTGATTCTCACTGTTTCAGAGGCTGCAAGTCTGAGACCACGGTGCAGTCATGGTCAGTTCCTGGTGAAGACCCACTTCCTGGCTTGCCAACGGCCACCTTCCCTGTGCCTTCCTAGGGCTTTTCCTTGGTACATGCTCATGGGGAGAGGGAGAGAACTTCCTCTGCATTCCTTCACAATTCCCTCCTCCTGTAGGACAATTCTTGAGGTCCTCAGCACAGCTTCTGAGCTTGCACACACCCAGCCCACCTCTCAACATGGTGTATCTCTCGGCAGTGCCCCTGCGAGGCCCCCTCTTCTCCTGCAGGAGTAGGTCCAGTGCCCCGGCTGCCCTCACATCCCTGCCTCCTACAGGGCAGCGCTCTCTGTGGGGCCAGCAGACTGCACCCACAGCTCCTTCACACCTTACTCTCCTGCATCAGGGGTGGTGCATCCAAGGAAGCCTGGTGAGCGGATGCAGCAGAATGGCCCAAACCTGTGCTCGTAGGAGCCAAGGCACTGCCAGAGACACATCCCAAGGGTGGAAAGAGCCATGCCAGTGAGCCAGAGGGCAGAGGCCAGCTCGGCGTGCTCACTCAGCACGGGGTCCAAAGCCCCTCAGTCCCTGGCCGCCGTGGGGAACTCCCTTGCCCACTGGAGGAAGAGCTGGCCCAGCATGCCGCCGCTCCCACTGCCTCTGGTGCCTGTCCTCTCCAAGTTCCGAGCGCGGCCATGAGTGAGGGAGGCACACAGTGGACGCTTCTCACGTAGAGGCCCTCCCTCCCTCTTCCTGCTGCCCCTCTCTGGCCCACCCCTGACTCCACATCACACGCGTGCCTCCTGTCCTCCACCCTCCGGCCATTCTCTCCTCCTCCTTGGGCAACTGGCATTGCCCTCACCGTGTTGTATACCACTCCAAGGGATCCATGTGGATAAACTGGTCCATCATCCCTTTTGTCTGAAGAGCCTCACTCTATCTAGTGACAGAAATAAAAATTGAGAAGAAATTGCTAGCACCTCCCCCATATTCCAAGTTGAACGCTCACTTGGATGTCACACATGTGGCAAAAGGGTGAGCATATGTATTAGAAAAGCAGTGGATGGAGTGTTAGGTGACCTGGCTTTGTGTCTGTCATTTATCAACGAAGTGAACCCGGGCAAGCCACACAGTCCCTCTGAGAAAAGTTCCTTCATGGGGAAAATGTCCTGCCAACTGCAGAGCATTTGTACAAGATTTAGATGAAAGAATGCTATGTGAAAGTGCACTGCCAATTATCACATGCTACAGAAATGTAGGGAATTCAATACGCTAAATCTTGAGAGAGTGGACTTGCTGGATCAGGATTTTGGTTACAATTAAATCCCTGGGTTGGAGAAGGATGCAGGCAGAGAAGGAGAAAGAAAAGTATGCAGTTACCTAGCTAGGGAACACCAAAACTGGTAGCATAAGTCCTCTGTGTGATGACAAGTTGATGGGGATTGGGTGGAACCAAAGAGCCAGCCTGGACATGCCAGCCCCAGTGGTCCAGGGCTTCACCTCCAGTGACAGACTGGGCAGATGTTCAGAGGGTGGGCCACACTCCTTTCCCCTCCCAGTACTGAGCCTTGGGAAATAAACACAAGCTCTGATGATCAAATAAACTGATTTATATTTTTATTACAATAGCAAAAGATTAGAAACTACCAAATGCCTGTCATATGGGACGTGTTAAACAAATTATGGAAATTCATTCAATGAAACACTACGCAGCCATTTTAAAAGGTGAAAAAAAAAGGATGCTGAACAATATAGTATGCTAGCAACTGTGGGGAAATATATGATTTGTTTGCTAATGTACATTTAAAACATGTGCAGAGGACCCTGGTGGGCTCTACAGAGGGACTAAAACGCTAAGGGGCAGGAGTGTGGGAAGATGTACATGCCCATTGTGTCTTCTGCATTTTGAACTATGTGACTGTGAGACCGCCCATCCTGTGTGCACCTGTGTGTGCATGCGTGTGTGCATGCATGTACATGTGTGTGTGTACAGTTTTATTGGACTGGATCAATGTCTTGAACCTGAAGCCAATGGACTCTCTCCTTCCTAACACTTGGGTCTCCCCCCTAATCTCAGGCCCTATGAACCGCATGTGCAAAAATCAAATCCAGACAGCAACATGCATGATAAAAGCAACAGAACATGTGCTGTCGGTTCCTGGGAAGCAGCCTAGGGCTGTGGACAGCAGTGTGGTTCTCCCAGTCTCAACAGTGGGAAGAAAGGGCTTGGACGCTTCTCCAACCGGATGGCCTTTCCCCGCCGTGTTAGTGTAAACGGTGGGCTGACAAGCATCCTCCCTAACAGTACAAGAAAAGTCAGCATCCAGTGGAGGAAGAAAAGACAGACCACATGTGCGAAACAGTTGAGGCTGGGGAGGTGGGTTCAGAGAAGGAAGTTGATCAGAGTCTGCAAAGCTAAGTCAAAGGATTCTGAGAAAAATTAAGTGGTGTCAGGGTGTCATGGGTCACAACTTCCGCGAGGCCCAAGGACCCTAATATTTTATATTGCATCTATTAGTAAGACAGAAGCAAAAAAGGGACGTAACCTTTGATCTGGCGTAATGAGCGGGTATGCTGACAAAATGGGAGCGTGATTCAGTCTGGTTCTAAGGAAGCCCCTCACTTTCCTGGTCCCTCACTGCCTTCCTGCTCCCCACTTGGTTTGGTGTTCCAGCATTCTGTTTTACATTTGGCTTTGTTCAATCCCTGCATCTGCTTAGCCAATTTCTGCTTAGAAGCTAAAGTGCCAAGAAGCTACACGAGAAGACAGGGCCTGGGCAGGATCAGAACTGCTGGAGATTTTGCCACCAAGATTGCCAGGAGAGCTTTGCAAATGGAATCAATCTGAATGCAGCTGATGAGAAACATGTGAATGAGCAAAGCCAGCACAAACAGAAACTGTTGAGTTTCCCACCGCAGTAGCCTGGAGTGGCTTCTCCAGAGAGTCTACTCATATGTGTTTGCCTTGCTGTCACAAGGAGGACGCATGCTTCTTCTTGGAAATGCTTCCAGACCCGCTGATTAACCCTAACCTTACAAAGCGCACGTCTCCTTGGGCCCACTTAGCGTTCTTTTGTGTGTAGTTTGCCCAGTAGCCGACTGGTTCCTCTGTTTGATACATGCTTATGGGAGACAGGTGGGAGGTAAGTTTTGGTCAATATATGGTGCCTCCTCTTCCCTGGAATTTGAAAAGGTTAGAAAAGCTCTCCCCTGACTAGGTATGTCCTTATCATCCCCAAATAAAAGAAAATCAAGATATCTCTCAAATGTAGTCAAAGAATTTGGGGCATTCTCCTGTAATTTCCTCAGAGAGACATACCTGATGTCAGACATTCATTGACGTCATTCACTGTGACACATCTCAGGTGAGGTTATAATAAAGGAACACGATTATTTGCCTAGAGCTGAGAAAAAGAATCAGATGGTAACACCTGAACAGAGAGGTTGTCAAGCAACTTCTGAGGAAAAAGGCACTCTGATTCCTACTAATTCTTGCCCTGGAGCCCAGTCTGCTGTGTGTTCAGAGTAGAACAATCCCAACACCCCCATAAGATATTAACCTCAGAGAAGCATCGTTCTGGCAGTGTCTGGTTTCCTTTTCCTGGTTCCATCTTCACCACACAGCCTTTTCCATCTCAGCTGAGAGCGGTTGGCCAGCTTCCATGGTCCTGACAGTGGCCATTAGCTACCCAGACGTTATGCTTTATCTCTCAGGTGCTGTGTGTTTAGCTGGCATGATTTGGGGCAAATGCCACATGGGGATTTGGCATCTGCAAAGCTTTGGTCCAGACCTGGGACTGATGGTTATTGATGGCACTGTGATTTACTATTTGGGAGTCATCTAGCCACCAGTCCAGAAACAATTAAACCACTGGTCAGGGAGTTGTTCTGCTCCTTAGGTTCGCTGAAGGATAACTTAGCTATCTGTTACTCTGAGCATAAACATTACACTGACCTCGATCCAGGAATTTAAACAGTGTCATTTAGTGTAAACGCTAGCAAATACCTTCTTGCTGAAGTGGTCTGTTTTCAGGATGGCTTAGTGTTTCTTCCCTCCAAAAGTTCTTTAGGGCAGTGGACTTCAAACTCTTCGTCAGATCTGCGTTTCTTCTCTCATTTACATGCTTGGCCTCCCAAGAGCTTCTAAAGTTGAGGGAGCCCTCTGCTGATGGCCTGGGTGTAACTTCACAGCACACAGCAAGGAGACTACGGGAAGTCTCCGGAGCTCCTGAAGTTGAAAACTGTCACCTGTCTCTAGACGCACAGCAGACTTTGCTGTGAAAAGTCTGGCTCTAGAAATGTCCTTTATTTCCTCAAAGAATCCACATTGTTTCCAATTTTATTCTTCCAGGAAGTAGAAGAAAAAAGTCATCTGTCTGTCTCTCTCTGCAGCTGCAGTGCCATTATCCACTCTAGAACAACTCTGCTCAGCATGTGTCCTGCAGTAAAGGAGTGGGAGCTGCCAGAATATATACAGAATCCCAGCATCGTGGGACTGGATTTAGAAACATTTACCCTTTGTGGTCGGAGAAGGCAATGGCACCCCACTCCAGTACTCTTGCCTAGAAAATCCCATGGATGGAGGAGCCTGGTGGGCTGCAGTCCATGGGGTCACTAAGAGTTGGACACGACTCAGCGACTTCACTTTCACTTTTCACTTTCATGCATTGGAGAAGGAAATGGCAACCCACTCCAGAGTTCTTGCCTGGAGAATCCCAGGGATGGGGGAACCTGGTGGGCTGCCATCTATAGGGTCGCACAGAGTCGGACGCGACTGAAGTGACTTAGCAGCAACTCTTTGTGGTGTGTCCAGACCAAGAATTTGATGAGGCCACAACTTCAAGGAGGAATTATTCCCAGTAG
This sequence comes from Bubalus kerabau, assembly GCF_029407905.1. Lineage (NCBI taxonomy): Eukaryota > Metazoa > Chordata > Mammalia > Artiodactyla > Bovidae > Bubalus > Bubalus kerabau. Next base: position 15,388,640 of record NC_073628.1, read on the forward strand.
CTGTGGCCTTGATGCTGGAGGTTAACAGCTTAACACCAGGATGTGCAGCCCAATCCTGAAGTCTGAAAATTTACAGTGATATGGGCAGGCTGCCTGCCAAGGCCTGCAGTGTGAATCCCAAGAGGAGCACCTTCTATTCTAAGACCTCTCTCAACCCAGGGCACACCATCCTGTGCTTTGATGAGTGTCCTACCTCTCTTCCTACATGCTTCTTTCTCCAACTCCTTTATTCCTAAACTTTCTTTTCAATCCACAGACAATGAGGAAAACTTACTCCCTGACCCATCTGACTTTCGGAAAAGAAGTCATGAGGTAAAGTGAGTGAAATATCTGCCCCAGATGTCAGCAGGGAGAACCAAGGTACAACTTCCCTTGCCACAGGCATCAAAAGGAAGCGTAAAGAAATGGCAAAGAGTATCAAACCTGGATGAAAGGGAACAAAAGAACAATAAGATCCTTTTCCTTGAGACGGCTCCCCTGGAAAAAAAGAAAAGTGAAATCTCATGCCTCATAACACAACCAACACTGCTAATAACCACAGGCTAAAGGAGCCGTCTCTGGAAAATCAAAAGGTCTTTGGCACTCAGAATTCTTCAGTGAGTCCCCATGGCCCAGTGCAACCTGAAGTTTTCAAGAGGATATTCAGCTTGCTTTGCTTTTTCTGCTGCAGTCCCTACCTGACCCAACACATGGACACAGAGCTCACTCTAATTTTGCAGTTAGACCATTTTCCCCTCATGTCTTCCTGTTCCTATCCCTTTCTCCTCCATTTGTCAGGGGCACAGCCCCCCACCCCATTCTTCAAGATTGAGCACAGATGTCCCATTCTCCGTGAAGGCTTCTCCAGCACTGCCAGACAAAATAAACTCCTCTCTCCCTTATCTTCCCAAGGGTTTTTGTTGACATCCTGCTCCACCCCCACCATTATCATACTGAATGTACAGTCCTGATAGTCATCTCCTCTGCAGCTTATAAATAAGATGAAGCCACACATTCATTCCTTCATCTCCCCTCGAACCCCGTCCTCCCCCAGGTTTCCTCACACCCTCCCATTCACCATCCTCATTCCTCCTGCCAAGGGACTACCATAGCATCTTTCATATTGGACATTCTCAATACTCAGCTTGTTCCATTAAATTACATTAATAACTAAGAAGATCAGGAGATTATTGTTCACTCTAAAGACAGAAGAAGGCAGTAATATGACAACAGGTAAGTGAGATATTACTTCAGATCCTAAGTCATAAACACCCTCGTTTGTCAGCTCCAAGATGGCTTATCTAGAAGTGTCTCAAAATTTCCAATTTCTCCAGTTTTCAGACCCTGCCTTCTACATGTGACCATAGAGCACTGAGAACAATTTCTGAGCAACTGTGAGTTAGGAACCACTCCCCCACCCACCTTGTTCAAGACACTTTACTTCCATCTGCTAGAAATTTGTCATAAAAATGATCCAAACATGCTATGGGCAGGGGCCAGGTGCTGACCCCAGGGCTGTGCCATGACTAGCCCTAAGTGGCCTTGAACATGACAAGTTGAAGATATCCAGTCAGTATTTGTCCTTCAAGATGATCATCACAGTGGCCGATGGACTTTGGAGTCTGACAACCCTGAATTCAAATCGAAGTTAAACATTTTAACCTTCAGTTTCCATACCTCTGAAATGGAGCTAATAAAATCCCTCTTCATCATCAGGTTGCTTTTAGGATTAAATGGGATTTTGAATATTAAGTACTTAACTACTCACAAGAAATGCTCAGTAAGTGAAAGCTATTCTTATTACAGTAACACTTCCATAATTTAATACATTTCTGAAAGTTCTCTTTTGGAATCACCTTCAAAGCCCTTTTACAAGTCACATGTAAAAATCATGGGGGGTTTTTTTCTAATTTTTTTTTATTCCTTATTTTGTGCTAAAACAGTACCATCTTCAAGCCTCTATTTTGTTAATCAGATTTATCTAAACATTTTAGAGGTTCACAAAAGTCAAATCCACTGTTTAAAGAACAAGTGTTGCAATCACTGCCTATATGTTTCAGGTACTTACGGAATTCCAAAGGCATTGTTCAAAACCCAAATACTGTATAAAAAGCATTTATATCTTACACAAACATCCCAGACCCATTCCCCACAATACCTAGTAAAAGGTTAGAACCACTGTTCCTAGCTTAATTCAAATCAAGTATTTTACTGAGCAAATATATGAAGGTTATTGAGCGATGACACTGTAAAAATCAGGTCTTTTGAGTCCATAGACTAGAATGCCAAGAAACCCCAAACTGTGGAAGCAACCCAGCCTGGAAGCTGAGTTAAGCTGCCATTCTAGACGGCTCCAGGGCACTTCAGTGGAGGGATAATTCTCTGAGCTCCCTTCGGGACCTGAGAATAACTTCAATTATTACCTCATATTCCCATTTTTCACTGCGTAGCCAAAGAATGTCCTTGAAAGGCCACTAGATTCACTCACAGACACTGCTAGAGCGCTGCTTCTTCAAGAGTGGATTATTATTCATTTAGAGATGGTTGGATGGCATCACTGACTCAATGGACATGAGTCTGCATAAACTCTGGGAGTTGGTGATGGACAGGGAGGCCTGGCCTGCTGCACTCCCTGGGGTCGCAAAGAGTCAAACACCAATGAGCAGCTGAACTGACTGACTGAATCGACAAGCACTTCCTTGGCTCCTCTTGTATATATAGCACTTAACACCATAGGAAGATAATGCATGGCCCCTGACCTCATGGGGTTTCCATTCTAGAGGAGACTAGAACCTAGAATTTCAATGTGAAAAATGTCCATTCTAAATAGAACATGAGACTACAAAGAATCTATCACAAGTAACGTAGTGATTCATTGAGTAAACAGTAGAAACAATGCATGCTATGGAGATAAAGACACCTATGAAGGGAGTGGTCCTGGAAGCCCTGGAAGGAAACTCAGCCCAAAAAGTGAGAAAGGCTTTCAGTAGGCAGAGAGAAGGGGAGTGATTCCAGGGAAGGGGACCACCACAATAAAGCCAGAGTGATATAAGAGGCCTTGGACCAAGACTCATAAATAGAGTCTAAAGTAAGGATGGAGTGGTTATAGAATGAGAAAGGTAGTTTGGGACCAGATTGTAAAGCATCTGAATGGCAGGAATTCATACTTAATCCTATAGAGTCTAGGACTTGACACTCCCCTGTTGTAGGCTGGAGAATGTTAGGCAGGAGACTAAGCTTTCGATGGGCCCTTTTGACATGAGCTCCATAATCAAAGGGTCTCACAAGCAACTGAGTCTAAATTTTCTGCCTTAGAAAAAATAGGGGGATTAGCTGTACATTTTAGTCTTCTATGTTCACTCTGGCCTCTCTGACTGAGGGTCACCAGTGATGGGCAGCTGAAGCAGGAAGAACCAAAGAAACTCAGAGCTGCTGGTGGCTGGAAAGAAATTGTCCCTGGCAGTGAAATCTGCCCCACCGATGCCTGGGCTAGAGCAGTGGGATTAGGTGGTTTGCTGGGCCCCATGGCATGGTCTGCGGTGCTGTCAGCAGCCTTTCATCAAAACCTGACGGTGCAGCAGGCAGTGGTGGCTGTTTTATGTTCTGGATATGAAATGCAGGCTTACGTGTCCTCTATTTATACATGCACCCAGGCCTGCTGGATGGCTGCCATTCCATTCAAAGGAGGTAAAATAAAACCTTCTCGTGTAGCACACTGACACGCACACCACGCATTCCTGGAAGCAGCAGGCAAGAAAGGGTTTGACCTCCAGCCACAGAAAGAGAATCCAGTAGGGGAAACCGCACAGTGGCCTAACAGACCACAAAGAAATCCATTCTCAGAGTGTGGAAAGCTGGTCTTCATAAAAGCAGTTAAATGGCAGTTTGAACAAACCAAACCAATTTTGAAGACAAGATGAAAGGCACTGGGGGCACCGCCTGTCCCATTTGCGTCAGCTTCACTGTCAGACTCCAGTCTTATTGAAATTCTTACATTGGGAGCCCGCATAGTTCACACTAGCTTCATCCCCCATGCCTCAGGCATATCCTACAGCAGAAACTAAGCCAGTTTCAACCCAAAGAGAAGCAGATTGCAGAAGTCAGCATGGTTGGTTGTGGGGGGAATGGCTAAGTGGAATTTGAAGGCTCCTAGAGATACAGCTGGGACTTCCTAGGTGGCGCAGCAATAAAGAAGCCGCCTGCCAGTGCAGAAGATGCAGGAGACAGGGGTTTGATCCCTGGGTAGGGAAGAGCCCCTGGAGGAGAAAATGGCAACCCACCCCAGTATTCTTGCCTGGAGAATTCCACGGACAGAGGAGTCTGGTGGGTTACAGTCCATGGGGTCACAAAAAGTTGGACACAACTGAGCAACTAAACAACAAGAGAGATATAACCAGCAGGCCGAGTACTCTGACAAAATCCACTACTTCATGGACCTTCCGTTCCAACCCCCAGCCTCCCCTTCCTCCTGGATCCCCCACACATGAGCGTCTATAAACAGACCCATATTTTATCAGCCACCTCCTTCCTAATGCTTCCCCAGGTTTCTAGAACTAATGCCACCTCTTCTGAACTTGTGATAATCTCATGGCACTTTTCACATACTTCATTTTGTCTGATTATTTACATATACAGCTTTTCCCCTGCTAGTTTGTGAACCCCTGTGGGTGAGATATAATCTCCCTCCTCCCCATATCACCTTAAACATCAGAGATATTCAATAAACTCTTATTGAAAAATATATACAGATACTTTTTGTATCATTGGGAAACTATAAATCATTTAGGAAAAAAATGGACACTATCAAAGATTTATGAGTGGGAGACCACTTAGGAGACAACTGCCACAGTTCAAAGGACAGTTAGTGAGCATCCAAACTTAAGGGGCAGGGGTGGTAGGCGGACAGAACGAGACTTGAGGCCTCTATACATGCTGCTGACTCCCTCATTGACTTTTAGAGCAAAGTAGCAACTTAAGCAAAGCACAAATATCCTCCAAGATGAAGATCACAGTCAGAGAGCATGCCCTCTGTCCAAACTTTGGCTCTGAACAGATAATTGGGTACTAAAACCAGTACTATTCAAATCTAAAAGTAGAAGGACCGTCAGATTTGAGGAGGTGACCACCAACCTCGAGGAAAAGAAGGAAATGTGAGTATTTTCCCCTCCAGCCTACCCTCACCTTCATCCTTCCTTCCCTTCCCCAAAGTCATCTTTTCCCTACCCAGACCTCACAGCCCCTTCTCTCCTCTACCTCCTGAGTTAAATGCTCACTGTCCCTTAAACTGTGGCAGTTGTCTCCCACCAATAAATAGTCTCTGGTTTCCATTTTTTTCTAAATGGCTTATAGTTTCCCAAACATGTCCCACACATTCCCACCCCCAGATCTCTGGTGAAGGCTTTGTGGGGCCAGCGGAATATTTTCCCCCATGTCTGCCTATCTAAATTTTATTCTTCAAGATTCAATTTAACCACTTCATCCTTCATTGAGACTTCTCTGAAATTTCCTGGAAGCAATTTCTCTTTTTCTGAACTCTCATTGCACTTGGCATCTTTTTACTGTATTTAGCACACTCCATATGACATCTTTCCATGTACATCTTCACTCTCCAATTAAAATGGAAATTCCTGAGGGCACGAATTTTATCTCCATGATATCATGCATTGTTAATTTCATATATGTCCTCAATGAGTATTTGTTGGGTGGATGATATTTGTTGTCTGAATGAATGAGGATATAAAACAATATAAATAATTGAGTGAAAGGGATGGATTTTCAGTATTTCCCAGATTTAAGGAAAGGGAAAGTCACTCCAGATATTTTTGAGGTTGAACCTCTTACTTTTTACCTTTCAGTTGATTATAATTAGCCTCATAACGCAGACAAAGCAACTGAGATCAATGTAGACTAAATGCTTATGGAAATCATACTGCCCAATGCAAGGCTCTTTATTTTATGCCATTATGCTTGAAGTTAGTCTCTATTTTTTTTAGTATCTGGCACATATATCATGGGATTATCTTCAAGAAAACAAGAAAAGATAACCTAGTTCTTTTTATTCCCTTCTCATTAACCCTGTTTTAGTTCCATGCCTTCATAGAGGGTACAGATGAGCACTTACTTACAATAGGAAGATGTCCTACTCAACAGAAACAAAACAGACATGGTCTAAGTATATCCGAAAAGCAAAAGTCTTTCAGGATCAAAAGTAATTACCAAAGAATTCCCTGGATGTCCAATGGTTAGGACATGGCACTTTACTGCCATGGACAGAGTTCAACCCAAGGTTGGGGAACTGAGATCTCACGAGTCATGTGATGCAGCCAAGACAAAACGAATTTCCAGATTAGAGTCTATGGACATGATGAGGAGGAAACTTTTATCAAAAGAAATGGCCTAATCGTGTAGAATATGAGGAATGACTCAAACACAGGTGCCTCCTTCAAGGCCAGGAAAACAGCTGGCTGCCAAGTGTTCCTGTCTCCCCTGGTCGTAACACCACCAGGATCTCGTTGGTAGATGGCTCCCTGGACTTGGGTCAAAGCCCATGAATGGAAACTCTCAGGGCAAGCCTATTCTTCTTGCTGCTGGTAAACTGCCACAGAAACATTCCACGCCCTGCGCCCACCGGGAGGCAGGCATCAGCAGAGCACCAGCTACCAGGCCCAGAGTGGCCTCGGCTCAGTAGAGGCCCGAGGCTCCAAGCAGTGGGAAGATCCCTAAACAGGCTGATTCTGCTGCAGCAGGAAGATTTAAGGCCTGCTCCTGAGAAATCTCTGGCTAACTTCCTCACAGTTTGAGTTGTGAACAGCAGTTCCTGATAAAAACTCAGAAAGAAGATAGTAGCTATTAACACCCTCTGGGCTGAGGTCTGCAACTCTCTTGACAGTCTTTCTGCATGTTAGACAAAGGTGTGCAGAAAATCAGAACAGTTTACAGGCAGGTGGGGGCTAGAGCTGCAGCCTGGAATCAGAAGGTAGTTCTCACCTGGCCTTTCTAAGAGATAAAAAGATACATGGTTTTGTGCCTCTATCTCCCCAACTGTAAAAGGGGTTTTCCTGGATTGAGACTGTTGTGTTTGTGTGTAAAATGCTGGAATCCATGCTCTGTAAGTATCAGCCAAATGTCCTGCAACCACATCAGCCTGGAGTGGGAACCCCAATGGTCACTTCAGGCTCACCTTCTCAGGGGCTGCTTCATCCTGGCAACTCAGTCTCTGGACATTGTTGCCCTTCCTCTGGCTGCAGCGAGCCCACTGGATCCCCAGTCTGGGGATCCCACAGCACAGAGCTGTGCTGCCCCTGCAAACACTGGTGCGGCGTTATAGTGCTCGGCTCCAACCCTCTCTCCCCAGAGGGTAGGCATCTGCTTCTCTCAGATTGCTTTACATCCTCTTCTTGAGCTCCCACACACAGACCTTGAGGGAAGCCTGACTGGTTTCTGTGGTTCACTAAGCTTCCTTGGAGGGTTGGGGTAAAAGGCCATTCAAAAGGCAATTTCATCCTGTTACACTCTTCTAAAGTGTCCTTATCTTGGGACTTTCCTGCCATCCGGTGATTAAGACTTTGCCTTCCAATGTGGAGGGTGTGGGTTCGATTCCTGCTTGGGGAACTAAGATCCTACATGCCTTGTGGTCAGAAAGCCAAAAATATAAAACAGAAGTAATATTGTAACAAATTCAATAAAGACTTTAAAATAGTCCACCTTAAGAAGAAAGCAAAGTGTCCTTATCTTAATGTTGAGGACATTTTTAAACATAATCACTATGCCTTCTTATTGCACTCTGTATTGCAAATTTCAGACTTCAGTTGAAGAAAGTAGGGAAGATCACTAGGCCTTTAAGGTATGACCTAAATCAAAACCCTTACAATAATACAGTGGAAGTGACAAATAGATTCAAGGGATCAGATCTGATAGACAAAGTGCCTGAAGAACCATGGATGGAGGTTTGTGACATTGTACAGGAGGTGGTAACCAAAACAATCCCCAAGAAAAAGAAATACAAAAAGGCAAAATGGTTGTCTGAGGAGGCCTTACAGATAACTGAGAAGAGAAGCAAAAGGCAAAGGAGAAAAGGAAAGATAAACCCATCTGAATGCAGAGTTCCAAAGAATAGCAAGCAGAGATAAGAATAAGAAAGTCTTCCTAAGTGAACAGTGCAAAGAAATAAAGGAAAACAATAGAATGAGGAAGACTAGAGATCTCAAGAAAATTAGACATATTAAGGGAACATTTCATCCAAAGATGGGCACAATAAAAGGACAGAAACAGTATGTACCTAACAGAAGCAGAAGATATTGAGAAGAGGTGGCAAAAATACACAGAAGAACTATACAAAAAAGATCTTAATGACCCAGATAACCATGATGGTGTGATCACTCACCTAGAAACAGATATACTGGAGTGCAAAGCCAGGTGGGCCTTAGGAAGCACTACTACAAACAAAGCTGGTGGAGGTGATGGAATTCTAGCAGAGCTATTTCAAATCCTAAAAGACGTTGCTATGAAAGTGATGTACTCAATATGCCAGGAAATTTGGAAAACTCAGCAGTGGTCACTGGACTGGAAAAGGTCAGTTTTCATTCCAATTCCAAAGAAGGGCAATGCCAAAGAATGTTCAAACTACCACACAATTGCACTCATTTCACACACTAGCAAACTAATGCTCAAAATTCTTCATGCTAAGCTTCAATAGTACGTGAACCAAGAACTCCCAAATTTTCAAGCTGGATTTAGAAAAGGCAGAGGAACCAGAGATCAAATTGCCAACATCTATTGAATCACAGAAAAAACAACAGAATTCCAGAAAAATATCTACTTCTGCTTTATTGACTACGCCAAAGCCTTTGACTGTGTGGATCACAACAAACACTGGAAAAGTCTTAAAGAGATGGGAATGCCAGACCACCTTACCTGCCCCTGAGAAACCTGTATGAAGGTCAAGAAGCAACAGTTAGAACTGGACTTGGAACAATGGACTGATTCTGAATTGGGAAAGGAGTACATGAAGACTATATTGCCACCCTGCTTATTTAACTTATATGCAGAGTACATCATGTGAAATGCTGGGCTGGATGAAGCACAAGCTGGAATCAAGATTGCAGGGAGAAAAATCAATAATCTCAGATATGTAGATGACACCACCCTTATGGCAGAAAGTAAGAGGAACTAAAGAACTTCTTGATGAAGGTGAAAGAGGAGAGTGAAAAAGCTGACTTAAAACTCAGTATTCAAAAACTAAGATCATAGCATCCAGTCCCATCACTTCATGGCAAATAGATGGGGAAACAATGGAAACAGTGAAAGATTTTATTTTCTTGGGCTCCAAAATCACTGAAGATGGTAACTGCAGCCATGAAATTGAAAGACACTTACTCCTCGGAGGCAAAGCTATGACAAACCTAGACAGGGTGTTAAAAAGTAGAGACATCACTTTGCCGACAAAGGTCCATATAGTCAAAGCTATGGTTTTCCAGTAGTCACGTATGGATGTGAGAGTTGAACTATAAATAAGGATGAGTGCCGAAGAATTGATGCTTTTGAATTGTGGTGTTGGAGAAGACCCTTTAGAGTCCCTTGGACAGCAACAAGATCAAACCAGTCAATCCTAAAGGAAATCAACCCTGAATATTCATTGGAAGTACTATTGCTGAAACTGAAGCCGCAATACTTTGGCCACCTTATGCGAAGAACTGACTCATTTGAAAAGACCCTGATGCTGGGAAAGAGAAGGCAGGAGGAGAAGGGGATGACAGAGGATGAGATGGTTGGATGGCATCACCGACTCAATGCACATGAGTTTGAGCAAGCTCCAGGAGTTGGTGATGGACAGGGAAGCCTGGTGTGCTGCAGTTCATGGGGTGGCAAAGAGTCAGAGACAACCGAGTGACTGAACAACAACTGTGCTTTCATCACACTTACCAAAAATAATAATAATTCCTTAATGTCCTCTTTTACCAGTCCCCATGCATATTTCCTTGATTTTCCCAATCTTCTTGATTTGTTTCCATCAGGATCCAAACAAGGGCCTCACAATATATTTGGTTATGTCCTCTTAGTCTGTTTTACCTGATAATAACTCACTCTCCCTTTTTCCCTAATGCCATTTTTGTTGGAGCAGAATCCTCATTTGTTGGAGAAACTGGGTCACTTTTCCTACTCAATGTCCCAACTTCTGGATTTAGCTACAAACATTGTATCCTTATCATTTGGACTTCCCAGATGGCACTAAAGGTAAAGAACCCACCTGCCAATGCAGGAGACTCAGGTTCAATCCCTGGGTCAGAAAGATCCCCTGGAGTAGGGCATGGCAATCCACTCTAGTATTCTTGCCTGGGAAATCCCATGGACAGAGAAGCCTGGTGGGCTATGGTCCACAGGGTTACAAAGCGTCAGACATAACTGAAGCTCTTAGCATGCATGCACACACACACCCTTGTCATTTAAGTAGTTCTTCCATCCCCTGTATTTCCTATAAATTAATAGCAGTTCTGATGACTTGATTAAAGTCAGGATCGATTTTTTAGGCAAGAAACATTCTAGGAAACACTGTTGCATCAATGCATATAATGTCTGTGCTGCCCCCTTTTACAGAGGGTAAGATTGATCACAGGGTGTAGGTGGTGTCAGCCTGATCCTGCCATTATAATGTTCCCCATTGACATTTCAGTTAATAATTTTAGCCTCTTTAATGGATGTTGCATGGATCAATTATTTCTTTAGAGGTTGAAAATAGTGTATTTTTTAAAATTCTGTTATTTCTTCTGCATTTATTAGTTGGGATTCTTCTATTATAAGACCTATTTTTATCAAAGATGTAGTTACCCACAATATATGGCATAGGAAAGATAAAATATATACTTTCTCATTATTTATCCATTTTCAGAATAATAAGTTATTACCTTAGCAACTCCCAGTGGCAAGTTGTTACATTGTTTACAGGGTTTTTTGGTTTCATTATGAACTTGTGGTTTTTGTGTATGTGACAGTTTTTAATCCATTATAGTTATCTTTCTTTTTGATCCAGAAATTGCCCTATTTGGACCAATAGGAGTGCCTTTAAAGTGGCTCCTGTGTTGTTTTGACATGATTTCAACTAGTGTGGTAGAGCTTTCTTGCAAAACAAGTTGTCCATGGCTCATTATGCAGATTTCTTGTCCGAAAGCTGAACTCAGCCATTTCACCATAAGAAATGGTATTTAGAGACTCACTTCAGGATTTTTCTTTCCCAATTAAGCATTGCAAACATAATTGAGACTTCCTGTGCAGACATCTCTCAGATCTCATTGTCTTTTTTTTCCCATTGGAGGTAAATACTACCGTGAATATGTTATTTATCACTCTTGTTTAGGTTTTTATTCTTTTACTATGTATTTTGGGCACATATATTTTAAATGGCATTGTCTTGCAGATATTTAAATCTTATTAGATGGTATTCCACTGTGTGTATCTTATTTCAACCAGTATTTTCCACACAGTATTATATTCGTTATATTTACCCATACTGCTAGATTTATTGCTGGTTCATATTAACTGCTGTGTGTTGTTTCATAGTATACACATACAACAACTTTTTTCCTGTTGATGAATTCTTTGGTTTTCAAATTTTGCCATTACAAACAAAACTTCAGTGAAGATTGTTGATCATACCTCACTGCACACTGCATGAGAATCTCTAGGGTATACTTCTAGATGCAAACCAGCTCAGTCATTGGGTATGAGCACTTCCACATTTACTAGATACTGTCAACTGCTCTTCAGGATGGTTGTACAAATTTATGCTTCCACCAGCAGTGTACGAAAGTCCACACTTTCTTCCTACATCCTCACTCAAACTTGGTATTATCAGATATTTTAATTTGTGAAGTGATTTCTCCTTGGCACCTTAATTTTTAACTTCTCTGCTAGTGAGATGAAAATTCTTCTGGTGTGTGTGTTGACTCTGTGGGTTGATGTTTCTATTGCATTTGAGAGTATAGTAAATAAGACCATAAGACCTGGAGCCAGAATCCTAGGCTCAAGCTCAGCTACATCTCTTAACTATCAGTGACGTTAAGCATGCTATTTAACCCTTTCTCTATTTCTTTACCTGCAGAGTGGGGGCGATAAACATTTGTCTCATAGAAATATAGTGAAGATTAAATGAGTTAATATATCTCAAGTGCTTAGGACAGTGCCTGGCTATTATAATCACAATCATTGTTATTGGTTTGTCAGAGTTCTTTCTATATTCTGGGTACAATTTGTCAGATTTTGCATCTTACATATCTTTTCTCAAATGTCTGTGATTCGTTTCTTACTTTGTTTTTTGGTATCTTTTGCTACTGCAGAAAGTTTAGGGTTAATATAATAAAAATTTGTCCTTACTTTTTCCTATAAGTTGGAAGTTTTGTTGTAAAGCATAAAGAATCTTTCTTAAATCTTTCACAAGGTCATAAGGCCTATATTTTCTTTAAAAGTTTTTAAATATTCTTTTATCCCTTGTAGGATTTTTAACTTACTTGTGAGGTAAGAGAGAAACCAAACTTTGTGTTTTTCCCCACAGATAATCGATTTTCCAAGCACCATTTATTGAACAATCATTGTTTTCCCATTTATTTATAATTCTGCTTTTATAGTGTATTGTGTCCACATACATGTAACTGGGTTTCTGGGCTTCTTTTCCAGTTCCATTGATTCATTTTTCAATTTTTGCATCATCCCACTATGTCCAAATACCTAAGACATATATAAAAATAAGCCTTCATATTTCACAGAACAAGCCCCATCTCTTCTTTTTTGAGATGGAATCTAAGTTCTTGGCCTGCTTCTCCATAGGGTCTCCTAGAGCCTGAAGGATAGTGAAGACTGTGTCTAACATCTGAGAAATCTGGACGAGAGACTGGCTGGTAGCTGCTCTCCTGGCAGAGCAAACTTAGGAAGATCCCACAGTCCCAAGATTTATCTGAGCAAAGTACAGATATATTTCCCATGAGCCATCTGTGGGCCATAAGAAGAGTATTTGCCCTTGTGGGATCATCTGAGATCCATGTAAGAGGACTAGCTTCAACAAAGAAGTAGAGTGGATAATAATCTAATCAACCAGGGTGCCTGAGAACCTATAGTTTTACTTTAGTAACCACTCTAGAAGTCTTGTAAATGGGCAAGTTTGTGGGAATACACAGAAAGAGACTAAGCATGGGCTTTGGAGTCAGGCCAGAGCTGCATAATGACTCACTCTCTAACAGTTGTGGGCTTAGAATATGCCATTTAATCTCCCTGTGCCTCTGTGTCCTTATCTAGAAAAGGGGGTTTGTTGTACCTCCCTGGTCGGGTAGCCATAGGATTAAACAAGAGGACTAATGTAACACACTCTGTGCGATGTCCAGCACTTGGTAAATGGTTATCTTTATTACGGACAGCCTTCAGGGAAAAGGTGTCAGGCTTAAATTTCTAGCCTACAAAGGCATTCATTTGTGAGGTTAAGATGAAGGGATAGTGCCTCAGTTCTTCTTCTTTGCTCAGCATTCAGTCCCTCAGTCCCCTTTTTCTGGTAGCAGGGACCATTTTTTCTTAGACAGTTATCACCACCTTCTAGTGCCAGTTCATGTAGTTCAGGCTGATGGACTTGACCCTGCCCTCCACCTCCAGGGCTGAGAGTGATGAAGGCCTAGCTAATCAGCATCCTTCATTCCCCCTGGCTGCCATAATTGGTTCTGAATAAGGAGCATGACCCAAGTTGGTCCAATGAAATCCAACCCTGGGACTTGCACTAGAGCTGTGGGCCCAGAGCTGAGCTGCCAGCTGCTCTCTCTCCAGAGGGAGGGAGGGCCCGAACCAGCAGTAGAGGAGAGAAGGGCCAAGATATGGGGAGCATGGACCAAAACTCAAAGATACTCTGAGCCCTGGAATCAAGATATGCTGAAGCAATTCCATCCTGGGACTTTTCAGTTATGTGAAACAATACATTTTTTTTAACTTAAGACCGTTTGAGTTAAGTTTTCTGTTACTTGCATTCAAAAGGGTTCTGACAATGATTTTTAAGGCATTTCTTCTTCTTTAGTCTCCAGCTTACTGTATAATCATGTAAGCCCCTTTCTTGTCTGCTGCATTTCCTAACTTTATTAGGAAGAAGAAATCCCATGGCCTTAGTATTTAGACTTGATGGATAATGGAAATTGCTAAGGCATGATCACTCCCTGAGGATTAGAAAACGCAAATCCTTTCCATCTAAATGGATTCTTTTCTCTCGGGGTGGGAAGAAGCTGATATTTAGGTAAGTCTCTGTTTTTGTTCTCCAAACTCTGAGAAAGGTTGCTGTTAAAGGGCAACACAACAATTAAAAGCTGTTGGATATGAGAATGACAAGCTTGGCTGGTATGCAATACTGTGCAGCTGAGATGATTATTCTCAATTAATGGGCAAACATTACACAATTGTCTCTTTCAAGTCCAGAGTGCTAATATATAATACACAATCAGAGGGCATTGTACATCGGAATATAACTCATTAGCCAGTGCCAATTCTTTACCCCCTAGAAATAAAATAGTCTGTTGTGTATGAAAGCTGCAATTTTGAGTCTTTTAAATTTGCAGCTATATAGACCAGGTGAAGGATTTCTATTTAGGAAGAATCCAAATGGAATTGGGAGTTGAAATTCCTATTGGGAAATCATTATTAAGGCAAATTCAGCTTTTGTAGAATTGGGGCAGGGGTGGACTTTGATCTCCCGTGACTCTTGCCAGGAACCCCATTCAAGGACTCTTGGCCAATCTGACTAAGGCAGCATCTGCCCTGCTGAGGGACATCCCAGAATGGACATGTCCCTGTGTGACTTGCTCAGTGAATGCCAAATCGATTGGGTCATTTTATTCAAACCTGGGGAACTTGGCTGCCCAGGCACATGCTCTGTGGATGAACTCACTTTTGCTTTAGTCCACATGGCTGGCAAAGTCTGTGGCTCAGACAGCAAGGGACAGAGGTGAGGAGAATGCAGGGCGGGAGATCAGAGAAGTCTGTGGAGGAGGATTGAGTTACTGTCAGATCACAGGGTGTCGGAGACTCTGGGACAGATTGATGGCAGAGCCTACCCGGCTGGCAGGGAGCTGAGAACCATCAGCACAGACGGCTGTGCTGAACCAGCTGCCTTGTGTGCACATGCAGAGTGCAAGCTAAACAGGAGTAGTGAATCTTAACTGTTACCAAAACGCTAGGCCGTCCATCAGCCCACCTAACTGGAAAACAAAGCAGGCCTTTAGACTCCAAATCCCCTAGACCAAAATGATACCTATACTGTTATCCAGTGTCTTACTTCCCAGGGCATGTCTCTACCAGTCTTTCAACACACACCTATTAAGAGCTGCTAAATGTCAGGACTGGCTGTGCTAGGTGCTGGGGATGTGAAGGAAACATGAACAGTACTTCACTCTAAGGCTCTTACCACCTACTAAACAATTACAAAAAGGGGTGGGGAAATGCAGTAGGAGCTGGAATAAAAGAAAGCACAAATACAGAAAGAACCCACTAAACAGGCACCAGCTCATGTAAGTTGTGATGTAAAGCTAAGGAATTTGTATCTTCAAACATGCATGAACCACTCTTCAAATGCCACCCAACAGTTGTATCTCATCCAATCCAGGCTCATATCCATGACTTCAACACGATAAAAATATCCCCCAGGGTACTTAAGGTCTAGCAATAATTTAATGTTTTGTTCTTCTCTGTATGTTCTCTGATACATTTTCATATCTTCGATGTCTTTCTTTTTGAGGGTGTTATTTACTCTGGTTGGTAGGATATGATACTAAAGGTCAAGGCTTTAATTTTGTGGAACATTTAGCTTCATTTGGAAAGAGAATTAAGCCCCCACAACCAGAGGTTTGCCCCTCAATCAGAGTCACAGTCATTCACAAATGTCAACTATGTCCTTCCTTACTGGGACCAGAACAACAGACAAAGAGAGGTTCACTCCATTCAAACCCATCATCATTACCAGACAGTACATCATTGGCAGGACACAGCCGTTAGGTAATGTGGCAGCATTCCTGTGCTCATAAAAAATAGTAAACATTGGAGTGTATGTATTTGTGTGCATGTATAATGTCTTGCAGTCTTCTTGAGGACACTGGAAATAGTAATTACTATGAATGACAAGCAGAACCCCAGATGCTAACAAGTCACACTCCCTCGTACCTTTCATGACTGTACTTATATCACCTCAGAAAGTCTTTCCCTCATCACCACTAGAATGTAAATTCATTGGGATTTTTGTCTATTTTGTTCACCATCCACAAAATTAAAGGCCTAAGCTTTTTAAATATATTCCACCGAGTATATTAAACAACATATTCAAGAAGAAAGATGACATATATAGGATGAATAAACAACAGGTGTTACTGTATAGCACAGGGAACTATATTCAGTATTCCGTAGCAAACCAAATGGAAAAGAACATGAAAAAGAATATATATATATATGTATAACTGCATCACTTTACTGTACAGTAGAAACTACCACAACATTGTAAATTAACTGTACTTCAATAGAATAAATTTTTTTAAAAAAGAAAGATGACCAAGCTGTGAAAACATATACAAAGAATCTACACAGAGAAGAACACAAACATTAAATTGTTACTAAAGCTATATGGCCTGGGATATTTTTACTCTGTTTAAGTCATGGATATGAGACTAACAGGATAAGAGAAAACCACTGGACAGACGTAATAGAAGCTGTGGCATCTGAGAGTGGCTTCTGTGGCTGAGAACAGTCACCAATTCTTCAGCTTTACATCGCATTTTACATGATGTGGTGTCACCCTCTGGGCACAGCTCCTAGAACAGTGCCTGCCATATGAGAGGTGCTCAGTAACTTTTATTAAAGGTCAAGTGCTCTTTAATGACAGAGAAGGCAATGGCAAGCCACTCCAGTGCTCTTGCCTGGAGAATCCCGTGGATGGAGGAGCCTGGTGGGCTGCAGTCCATGGGGTCGCTACGAGTGGGACACGACTAAGCGACTTCACTTTCACTTTTCACACAATGGAGAAGGCAATGGCAACCCACTCCAGTGTTCTTGCCTGGAGAATCCCAGGGACGGCAGAGCCTGGTGGGCTGCCGTCTATGGGGTCGCACAGAGTCGGACACGGCTGAAGCGACTTAGCAGCAGCAGTAGCAGCAGCAGCTCTTTAATGAAGCTTTTGTTTGGTTCCTTTAACAATTTAATTTTGTAACAAGGTAGTATGTTGACATAGTTCAACATTCATTTTAGTGTAAAAAGGTAACACAAAGCCTTGTTCTAATCCTGCTCTTTGCCTAATCAGGTTCTACATCTTACACAGCAAACTTGTCCTATAACCATTTCTATTACTTTTCTTCCAGACTTTGTTTCTGCAAATCAAATACAACTATATTTTTACTTTATTGCGCAAAAGATAACTCTGATATTAACCTTGATTTTGTTTATTTGATAATATAACTTGATGAATGGGTAAAGAAAAATGTGGTATATTTATATAATAGAATATAATTCCGCCATAAAAAAGAAGGAAATTCTGCCATTTGTTATAACATGGATGGACCTTGAGGATATGATGCTAAGTGAAATGAGTCAGACAAAAAGTCAAACACTTCGTGATCTCATTTATATGTGCAATTTAAAAACAAAAATCTAACCCAGAGAAACAGAGAACAGGTTGGTCATTGCTAGACGCTGGGGGTGGGTGTGGAGAAATTGAGTGAAGGCAATTAAAAGGTACAAACTTCTAGTTCTAAGATAAAAAAGTTCTAGAGATGTCATGTAAAACATGGTGATTATAGCTAATGCTGTATAGCATATTTGAATGTTGCTAAGTTCCCATCACAAGGAAAAAATAGTTGTAATTATATGAGGTGATGGATGTTAACTAAGCCTATTGTGGTGATCATTTTGCAATACACTCATACATCAAATCATTATGTTGTACATCTTAAACTAATACAATGTCATGTCAATTGTTTCTCAATAAAATGGAATGGAAATATATAATTTAGAGATTCTTCATATTCAACTTGTTGTCTTCAATTTTTTTACAGTTCTAATCAATTCTACTGTTTAAATATTCCACAGTTGATTAAACCAGCCCATATGGATGAACACTTGTGTTGTTTCCAATCTTTAAAGTTATTAAAAAATAAAACAAAAGTACTTAATACTATATAATAGTATAAATTCCCAGAGATAGGATTGCTAGGTCAAATAGTCTATGTATTGGTAATTTTATATACATATTGAAAAATTGCCTTCCAAAAGGATTATATAAATTTATATCCTTATCAACAATGTAAAAAAAAAAAATGTCTTTTTCCCACAGCCTTTCCAGCAGAGTCTTATCACATTGAGAGTTTTGTTAATCTAGTTAGTAAAAAAGAAATACCTCAGTATGGTTTGTACTTGCATTTCTCTTGTGACACAGAGCATCACTTTATTTCTATGAATGAACACTTCATATTTTTCTTATGTTTCTGTTGGGTTAATAGTCTTTTTATACTTGGCTTATAAGAGGCACATTACATAGAGGGAGAGTAGCCCTTTCTCTGTGAGTTTCAATTTTTTTTTTCCAGTGGTGTGTTGGCTAGTGTTTAGTAATGGTCTCTGGGGAAAATAAATCCTGTTTTATAGCATGTGCTAATATTCATGATGTAAATGTTCTCTCCACAGCTACCAACATGACATCTGTGGAATTTGGGAGAAATGTGTAACACCAAGCCATTATGTAATATCTCCATGATACAGACACAATAGATGTCAATCACTCCAAAAGCATAAATGATAACAAAATGTAGTTAAACAATTAGAGTGATGAGTTTTTGAGTATATATTATCTTTGTTTGTAACATTCTTTATTTATAAGTTCACATAACTTAATTTTAAATAAGCTGACAACCAGCTTACAAATTTTCTAAAATTTAATAGTCAGCTTCTATGAGCTAGTACAGGGCATCTCCAACACCCCACTGTCTTTTATTCTATTTGTTTTCTGCCTTTTGACTTTTTTTTCCAATGATATTTTTCATCACACAAATGTTTTTGATGTAGTTTTATCAATCATATTCTTTATGAGTTCAGAATTCTGAATAATGATTAGGAAGACCTTCCCCATTCCAAGATTATAAAAGAATTTTACCATGTTTTCTTTGAACACTTTTACGGCTTCATTTTTACATTTAAATCTTTAATCCATTTAGAGTATATACTAGTGTGCGAAGGCGGGTGCGGCTCCTCCTTGCATTTTTTTTTCCAGATGCTTATTCAGTTGTCTCACAACAGGCGTTGAATAGTCCATCTTTTCCCATGGATTTGTAAAGTCATTGTTGTATGATGCAGCTTTCTTGATTTTAATGAAGATGGTATTTATAACTACCTGAATGATGTTTTAAGTATGACTCTAGTTTATAAACAGCTTCTTTGTGTCTGCTTATTTTGATTCTGTAACCTGCAGTAGTAGGTTTGGTAGATTATAACAGCTACAATATTTTCATGCCCAGTGTAGTTTCCCATCCTCTACCTCCTTAATCCTTTAGGGAATTCTCCCTTCATGCACGTAATCCTAGAGAGGCAGTCAGTTGTGTTACTCTGGCCAAACACTGGGTTATACATCTGACCTAGGATGGCCAATCCAAAAATCCCAACATGCAGTGATTGATTAGGTTTGGACATCTGACCTGAGCAAGGCAATATCATCTTTAAAATGATATTTGAAAACAACTTTCTCTTAGAATCGTTAAGCTGGGAGATGTGTTCTTTAGACCATCTTAACTGAAACAAATTAAAACCATTTAAGGAAAAGCCAAATAAAAACAAGCAGAAATAACAGAGGGCCAAAAATTTTTAAAGGCATCCCTCTTTGAATCCAGCTTGCCCAAAAGCCAAAGATCTTGGACATCCAGGAATAAAAACCTACAAATTCCTTTTTTTTAATTTCTGGTTTATGTTCACATGTTCAGTATGGCTTCTTATAATTTGCAATCAAAAGAGTTCTAATGCTCTTCAATAGATATTACTGCTCCCACATTACAGAGGAAGAAACAGAGGCTGGAGGAAGTTAAATTCAATCAGTGATAAAGTGATAACGTGTTTCCCACTCTTTGCTTTTACTTTCTGGGACCTGTCCTTCCAGAACTAGCAGTTTCTTAATTTGTATACTGTATTCCAAAGATTTTCTGATGATGACTGGGAAGAAAGGTCATATGGAGGCTGCTTATTATCTTCTAAAATAGTCAAGATTTAAATTAGATTTGTTCTATCCTTCCTCATCAGCCTTTCCTTTCCCGTAGCCAGGTGAAAATTTCCCTGACTTGACTTCTCAATATGGTCAAAGTTTTGGCTTTATCCTTGGTACCTTTGACTGGAAAAGTATAAAAGCTCATTATCTACTGACGTCACACTCAAACCAGACTCAGAGCTTCTTTTCATACTGGGAGGAGAAATTTTATTTTCTAAAGCCCTTTTATAATTAGGAATTTTTTATACTACCTAGAATAGAGTAGACCCTAAAAAATATTCTGAGTTAGAATTGGTCCTCTAAAAATTCTCTTTCCCATGGAATATCTGGGCTTCCCTGGTGGCTCAGACAGTAAAGAATCTGCCTGCAATACAGAAGACCTAGGTTGGATCCCTGGGTCAGGAAGATCCCCTGGAGAAGGGACTGGCTACCCACTCCAGTATTCTTGCCTGGAAAATTCCATGGACATAGGGGCATGGAGGGCTACAGTCCATGGAGTCACAAAGAGTCAGACACGACTGAGCACCTAACACACACACACGCATACGGAACAATTAATAACTTGGAGCTTTTCAATTAGAAATTTTTTTTTTTCAGGACTTTCCTGGTGGTACAGTGTATACGAATCCACCTGCCAATGCAGGGGACACAGGTTCAGTCCTTGATCCAGGAGGATTCCACATGCTGAGGAGCAACTAAAGCTGGTGGGCGATAGCCCCATGCTCTAGAGCCTGTGCTCCACAACAAAAGAAGCCCCCTCAAGGAGAAGCCTGAGCAATGCAACGAAGAGTAGCCCTTGCTCACAGCAACTAGAAAGCCTACACGCAGCAATGAAGACCCAGTGCAACCAAAAATAATAATTAAAAAAAAAATGTTTTCTTTCAGCATGAAACACAGAAACTTCTGTTAAAATGCAAACGGTCCCTAGATAGGTTTACATACAAGTCTTGTTGGCCATATGCACCTTAATATGAATTAATTTAGCAGATCAGAACATATTTTCACTGAGGGAATAGGAAACAGAGGAGAGTAAGTAACTGGAGAAAAAAATGGAGAGGAGAGGCAGGGGATACTACTGATGGGAGAAGGAGTGAAGATATGGAGAGGCAGAGACAATTACTAAAGGCTTTCCTCTCAAGTCACTACTGAGATACAGCTGTGAACCACAGCCAGGGTCAGGACAAGCTGATATGACAGCTACCACTAGGAATGAATTGAATTAGACAGATTCTCTGAGCTCGGAAGGGAGAATCTAATTTACCACCAGAACCATATCATTATCTTCACATTTTCTTCTACTTGGTCATTTTTGGCATTACTTAAGACCCCTCATGAGCTGGAATTAGTATGCCTCCAGAAATCAGACCCGACCATTTGCAGCATGTAACTGCAGCTGTCCCACACTGTCAGCAAGCACCAGCTCCCTGAGCAATTTACTACCTGGACAGAACTGCATTTCACAAGCCTATCTGTTCTCAACTGTCACCCAATAGCCTAGTGGATTCCTCATCTATAAAATTTCAGCTTTCCAAGCAAGTTCCTATTTCAGGCCTCCTTACAGTGGCTCAGAGGTCTTTGTTCCACCATTTTTCAGTGACTGCACACACCTTCTCTTAGATTACATGCAAAGTGCTCGTTGTTGAAAGTCCAAAGTAAAGGCGAAACTATGTTAAAGGAAAAGACATCAGCAAAATGGTAGCCTAGGAAGCTCCAAGTATTCATTTCCCAACAGAAATGTATTTTAAAAAGGCAGAAACTGTCTGAACCATACTTCCTGGACCTCTGAAAAACACTCAAAGTTTTATAACCACCAAACAAATACCCAGTCAGTAAAAAGCCATCTTCAAAATGGTAGGAAAGTTTTATAGCATCTTCACCTACCATTACTCTACCCCTCTCATACTTGGCAGTGATTTTGGTCTTGAAGTGGTGGCAGCCTTGTTTCCAGTATCATTACTCAAACTAGAAAAAGCAAAGCAGAAATTATTTGCAAATTATTGTATATATTTGTCCTAAACTGTCCGGTGGATACCTGAAGGACTGACACAAGAGCCTGTCTATTATATCTAACTTAGAACTCAGGTGCTAAAAGTGGTGGATGCTACTCATAAAACTTGCAAGATGACTACAGACCCACAGAACCCTGGAGCAAAAAATTACAGGTGGAAACATACAATAGACCTTCTTAGACACAGAGCGGAAAAGCTGGGGTAAGACTGAGTATCTAGGACATTTGAAATCAGCCAAAAACATGGCAGGGGAGGGGGATTTAGTACTGCACAATAAGGGTTGTTTGAACCCTTGGATGTCAAACAGAAGATTTGGAGGACGAATTCTAAACTTATAACCAGATTTTCACTGTGTGGAGGTTGGAACCCCAACCCTTAAATTTTCAAGGGTCAACTGTACTTAATACTCAAAAGAATGAATAATACCCAAAAAGCAAAAAAAGAAAATTACAAGTGTTTATGAGAATGAGGAGAAATTGGAACCCTTGTTTATTGCTGGTGGAAATGTAAAATGGTACAGCTACTATGGAAAATGGTATGATGATTCCTCAAAAAAGCAAACAGACAACTACCACCTGATCTAGCAGTTCCACTTCTAGATACATATTCAAAAAGATTTGAAACCAAGGACTCAAACAGATACTTGTACACCAGTATTCACAGTAGCATTATTCTCAGTAGCCAAAAGGTTGAGACAATCCAAGCATGTGTCCATCAAGAGATGTATGGATAAAAAAATAGAGTAGGTAGATAGAATGGAATATTTTTTTAGCCTTGAAACTGAATGAAATTCTTGTACATGCTATAATATAGATGAACCTAGAAAACACTATGTTCAGTAAAATAATACAGATACAAAAAGACAGATACTGTTTGAATTTTAAGAATTGCACTTACATGAGTTACCAAGAATAGGCAAATTCACAGAAACAGACAGTAGAGGTGACCAAGGGTCATGGGGAGGTGGAATGTAGAGTTTCTGTTTGGGATAATGAAAGCATTCTGAAAAGGGTTAGTGGTAATGGCTGCAAAATGAATTGAATGTACTTGGTGTCACTGAATTGTATACTTTAAAATGGACAAAATGTTAAGTTTCATGTTATATATATTTTACCACACACAAAAAAATTTAAGCTAAACTGAAGGTAAAATGTGTTTTCATAGCCCTCTCAAACCACCCATTAAGTGTCATTTAATCTTTTCCCCTTATTCAACCAAAATGTATGGATTGCGACATATATATACCTATGGCTGATTCATGGTGATATTTGACAGAAAACAAAATTCTGTAAAGCAATTATCCTTCAATTAAAAAATAAAATTTAAAAATTTTAATGTATTGATTGCTAACCAGATATTAGCTGATAGGTTCTCAGCTTTCAAAGATACACAGAATAGTCTTTGTCATAAAGAGCTTTATAATCTGCTTGGAAAGGCATGAAAGTAAAATTAACGGACCAAACCAGGTGATAAATACCATGATATTGGTATAACGTACCGAATTTAGGAAGCACGTAGGTAGGAGCATTTAGCTAACACAGTAAATATCTGGAAACACTTTCTGAAGGATGTTAGTGACAGAGCTGAGTCTCAGCATACACAAATGGCCAATTCCTGGCTAGGAGAAAGGGAATAAACTTCGAGGCAAGAGAAGCAATATGTAAAAAGACACAAACAGTAAAGTGAATGTGAAGGTATTGGGGAAAATAGGATAATATATGAAATTGGTGGCGTGGGGTAGAGAGAAGAGTATGAATACTGAAGAGTTGGAAAGGGTTCAGACAACACGTATCTTTTTTTTTTTTTTTTTTTTTAATACTTTCTTGGCCACACTGCACAGCAAGTGAGATCTTAGTTCCTGACCAGGGATTGAACCTTCACCCCTTGCCTTGAAAGCAAGAAGTCTTAACTATTGGATCACCAGGAAAGTCTCAGAAAATGGGTGTCTTATCTGAGAGTTTGTACTTTATCCTAAGGGGAAAGAGTAGCCATTTTATAAGGTTTCAGAAAGAGGAATCACATGATCAGCTATGTTTTTAAAAGAGACCTCCCAGGCTACACCAAGGACAATGGACAGAAGAGGGGCTGGAGCCAGGCATACAAGTGAGAACTAATGAAAGGCCTGAATAAGGCACTGGCAAGACCCACAGAGTCCCGTAGACAGAATGAGGAAATGTTCATGATAACAACTCATAAGACTAGTTAATGTTTGGATGTGAGTGATAGGAAAACTCTTGAGTTTCTAGCTTGGGAAATTTGGTGAGTGGTAAGACAGTTCACTGAAATGAAAAACCCAGAAGAAACGGGTCTGGGGCAAGAGAGGTCCTTTCTGTTCAGAAATGTTGCACCGGAGGCAACTGTGGAGCAAACACAAAATGGATGGCTATTTAGGTGTGGGGTTTAGGGAAAATGCTTGACGTACGTATAGATAGGAGAGCCCTCTGAAAAGAAAGGAAAATGTGCCTTAAAGGAACCAATGTCTAAATGTACAATCACATTATAGAAGTAGTTATACTCCCATCCACCACAGGGTAACTCAAGGAATGGAGCAGGTCCTCTGTGTGACATCAAAGTCAAACCATATGAGCAGTCATTCACTCAGCCTTCCATGTAATAAGGCTTATGAGAATAAACTGATTATCAATAAACCTGCCAACGTTCCAAAGGTTTTCATTCTGAAGCAAAGAGAACTTCTGATATATATCTTGTGTGTGGCAAATCAAATCCTAAATCTATATTTATATTTGAGATCGATCCTTTGGGAATGTTGTCAACAATCAGAAAAGAGTAGCTATAAAACAAAACAAAAATAAAACAAGTTTTAGTGTACTCTGTTCTTTTTTAAAAATAGGCATCTGTCCATTTTCCCCATATTTGTTCTTCTTTCCTTCCAGTGCCGACAAAAATGTTTCTTCCAAGTAGGTAGATTTTATCTACAGGATTCCAAAAAAATAACTGGATCACATTATATACAGGAGACAAAGACAAGGCTTTGAGTATGAAAATCCTGAGTTTGGATTTTATTCCATCATTTAAGCAACAAACATGTATGGATTTCTATATGATATGTCTTGTCCTAAATACATATATATACACTTAGCTGAAAGTGCAAATGTTCATAGACCAATGAGGCGGCAGCTATGCAAACACAATATCACGAATAAGGTAATTTCTAGAAACTTGGGAAACACGGTTCACCTGACTGTGCTTTGTAGAAAAGCTTTACTGAGACTTGAAGAGGGAGATGTTCAGCAGGTAAGAGAGATGCTAAGAACTGTAAGAGACTAAAGGACACTGGAGAGATGGGAAACAGAGCGGGAGGGGATTCCTGGTAGAAAGTGAGACCAAAGTCAAGATGGCATTAGAAAGTAAACATTGGGTTCTAGTCATTTTTATAGGGCAAGTACATGAATGACAGAGATAGGTGTGAGGCTTGGCGCTCAAGCTGGTTCCACATCATGCACGTTCTTCTTGCTTTGTTGCCTGGAGGCACCATTGAGGCATCCTCCTTTCCCTCCACTTAGACACAGGAACTACTCCTCTGTGGGGTAAATACTGCCTTTTCATATTATTGCTGTCTCATATCTCTACTTCAGAAACTCCCACTCATTATTTGGGGACTTTGACATTGTGTTCATATGCTCCTCTAAATTCTGTAGCATCCTGTTACTCAGGGGTTCTTCAGAGAAACAAAACAAACAGGATATAGAGGTACAGAGAGAGAGATTTTAAGGACTTAGCTCACACAATTGTGGGAGCTCAGTTCAGTTCAGTTCAGTTGCTAGCAAGTCCAAAATCTGCAGTGCAGGCCAGCAGGCAGGAAATTCAGGCAGGATTCCATGTTGCTGTTTTGAGGCAGAATTGCTTCTTCTTTAAGAAACTTCAGCCTTTAAGCTTTCAATTGATCTAATGGAACACATCCACATTATGAGGGTAATTTGCTTTAAACAAAGTCGGTGTATATATGGGCTTCCCAGGTGGTGCAGTGGTAAAGAATCTGCCTACCAGTGCAAGAAACACAGGAGACACAGGTTTGATCCCTGGGTCAGGAAGATTCCCTGGGGTAGGAAACGGCAACCCACTCCAGTATTCTTGCCTGGAAAATTCCATGAACGGAGGAGCCTAGCGGGCTACAGTCCATGGGGCTGCAAAAAGTCAGACACGACTGAGTGACTGAGCATGCACATGCATGGTGTATACATACAGGAGCGGGCGGAGAGAGACTGTTAATCACACTTAAAAATACATCTCAGAAACATCTAGACCGGTGATTGGCCAAATCACTGGGTACCATAGCCTAGGCCAAGTTGACACACAACATTAACTGTTGCACATCCTTTGAGATTTCTTTTTATAAACTGAATATACTTGATTTGAAGCTTTCCTGATAGCTCAGTTGGTAAATAATCCACCTGCATGCAGGAGACCCCGGTTCAATTCCTGGGTCGGGAATATCCACAGGAGAAGGGATAGGTTACCCACTTCAGGATTCTTGGGCTTCCCTTGTGGCTCAGCTGGTAAAGAATCTGCCTGCAATGCAGGAGATCTGGGTTCAATCCCTGGGTTGGGAAGATCCCCTGGAGAAGGGATAGGTTACCCACTCCAGGATTCTTGGGCTTCCCTTGTGACTCAGCTGGTAAAGGATCTGCCCGAAATGCTGGAGACCTGGGTTTGATCCCTGTGTTGGGAAGATCCCCTGGAGAAGGGAAAGGCTACCCACTCCAGTATTCTGGCCTGGAGAATTCCATGAACTCTATAGTCCATGGGATTACAAAGAGTCAGACATGACTGACTTTTTCACTTCAACCTTATATCTTGGGTTCTAGAGCCATATTGCTTATATCTGAATCCTGATCTTTACTATCTATGTGAACCTGGGCAAATGGCTTACTTTCTCTTGAGTTTCTTAACTGTCAATTAGAGATAATTATAATATCTACTTCATAAGATAAAGATTATAAACAGTATTGTGAGAATTTAGGCCAGTACCTTGCACTCAGTAAACGTTAGTTATCTTCACTCTTTGTCTCTTTTTTATTTTTCCCAAATTTGACTTCAATTTGTGATGAGTTGCTCAGTCATATCCGACTCTCTGTGACCCCATGGACTGTAGCCTGCCAGGCTCCTCTGTCCATGGGATTCTCCAGGCAAGAACACTGGAGTGGGTTGCCATTTCCTCCTCCAGGGAATCTTTGCATCCCAAGGATCGAACCTGTGTCTCCTGCATTGGTAGGCAGATTCTTTACCACTGAGCCACCTGTAGCTTCAATTCAGTGTTCTTCAATTCAGCATTTATTTTTTGCATACATACTATTGGGCTGGCCAAAACATTTGCTTGAATATTTCTGTAACATCTTATGGAAGAGTCCAAACAAACTTTTTGGCTAATCCAATATATTCCAAGCATTAAATTAGACTTAGAAAAAAATATGGTACCAAAGTAGACATGGTCCTGCCTTTTTGGATCTTTTAGTTTAATAAGGGCGGAGAAGGCGATGGCACCCCTCTCCAGTACTCTTGCCTGGAAAATCCCATGGATGGAGGAGCCTGGTAGGCTGCAGTCCATGGGTTTGCTAAGAGTCAGACACAACTGAGCGACTTCACTTTGACTTTTCACTTTGATGCATTGGAGAAGGAAATGGCAACCCACTCCAGTGTTCTTGCCTGGAGAATCCCAGGGATGGGGGAGCCTGGTGGGCTGCCGTCTATGGGGTCGCACAGAGTCGGACACGACTGAAGTGACTTAGCAGCTTAGCAGCAGTTTAATAAGGGAGGCAAATATTAAACAAATAATCACATCAGTTCAGTTCAGTGCAGTCACTCCGTCGTGTCCGACTCTTTGTGACCCCATGAACCGCAGCACACCAGGCCTCCCTGTCCATCACCAACTCCTGGAGTTTACCCAAATTCATATCCATTGAGTCAGTGATGCCATCCAACCATCTCCTCTGTTGTCCCCTTCTCCTCCTGCCCTCAATCTTTTCCAGCATCAGGGCCTTTTCAAATGAGTCAGCTCTTCGCATCAGGTGGCCAAAGTATTGGAGTTTCAGCTTCAGCATCAGTCCTTCCAATGAACACCCAGGACTGATCTCCTTTAAGATGGACTGGTTGGATCTCCTTGCAGTCCAAGGGACTCTCAAGAGTCTTCTCCAACACCACAGTTCAAAAGCATCAATTCTTCAGTGCTCAGCTTTCTTTATAGTCCAACTCTCACATCCATAATCACATAGATAATCTTAATAGAAGTTATAGGATGTGCTATGAAGGACAAGTAGAAGGTAGTATAAGAGGTTATAACTGGAACACCAATTTGGCTTCCTTAAGAAAGTATTGTAAGAGTTAGTAATGGAAGAGTATGTTGGAGAAAGCTTTCTAGGTAAAGGGGTCATGATCAAAGGCCTTTTGAGGCTTGGATATAGTGAGAAACAGAGGAGGAAAATATCATGACATGAAGCTGGAGAAACAGGCAGGGACCAGATTATTCAGGACCTTGAAAGATGAGTAGGGAGGTGGGAGGCTCCCCAGGTGGCACAATGGTAATGCGGGAGATGCAAGAGATGCAGGTTCATTCCCTGGGTCAGGAAGATCCCCTGAAATAGGAAATGGCAACCCACTCCAGTGGGTTGCCTGAAAAATTCCATGGACAGAGAAGCCTGGTGAGCTTCCGGGTCCAGTCCATAGCACTGCAAAGAGTGCAGATATGACTGAGTGACTGAGCACACAGCACAAGTAAGATTAATAAGGCACAAGATCTTGGAGGTTAGAAGAATTTTGGATCTGGATGGTAGCAGTTGAAAGAGTACACAGGGCTAACAGGTACTTAGTGAAAGGGAAAGAATCAAGCATTTACCCTGCTTTTTTACATAAACTATACCACTATGCTGTGGAAAATTCTGAAAGAGATGGGAATACCAGACCACCTGACCTGCCTCTTGAGAAATCTATATGCAGGTCAGGAAGCAACAGTTAGAACTGGGCATGGAACAACAGACTGGTTCCAAATAGGAAAAGGAGTTCGTCAAGGCTGTATATTGTCACCCTGCTTATTTAACTTCTATGCAGAGTACATCATGAGAAACGCTGGACTGGAAGAAACACAAGCTGGAATCAAGATTGCCGGGAGAAATATCAATCACCTCAGATATGCAGATGACACCACCCTTATGGCAGAAAGTGAAGAGGAACTCAAAAGCCTCTTGATGAAAGTGAAAGTGGAGAGTGAAAAAGTTGGCTTAAAGCTCAACATTCAGAAAACAAACATCATGGCATCTGGTCCCATCACTTCATGGGAATAGATGGGAAACAGTGGAAACAGTGTCAGACTTTATTTTGGGGGGCTCCAAAATCACTGCAGATGGTGACTGCAGCCATGAAATGAAAAGACGCTTACTCCTTGGAAGGAAAGTTATGACCAACCTAGATAGCATATTCAAAAGCAGAGACATTACTTTGCCAACAAAGGTTCATCTAGTCAAGGCTATGGTTTTTCCTGTGGTCATGTATGGATGTGAGAGTTGGACTGTGAAGAAGGCTGAGCACCGAAGAATTGATGCTTTTGAACTGTGGTGTTGGAGAAGACTCTTGAGAGTCCCTTGGACTGCAAAGGAGATCCAACCAGTCCATTCTGAAGATCAGCCCTGGGATTTCTTTGGAGGGAATGATGCTAAAGCTGAAACTCCAGTACTTTGGCCACCTCATGCGAAGAGCTGACTCATTGGAAAAGACTCTGAGGGATTGGGGGCAAGAGGAGAAGGGGACGACAGAGGATGAGATGGCTGGATGGCATCACTGACTCGATGGACATGAGTCTGAGTGAACTCCGGGAGTTGGTGATGGACAGGGAGGCCTGGCGTGCTGCGATTCATGGGGTCGCAGAGTCAGACACGACTGAGCGACTGAACTGAACTGAACTGAACTGATACCACTATGCAATAAATAATTGAAGAGGGGTGGTTTCCCTTGCTGAAACATTGCAGCTACTAAATGAAGAATGATTGAATTATATCACCATTTTAAAGCTCCTAATGAACTGATGTAAGCATAATTCACCAACAGCTGTTAGCACTACAAAAAGAGAGACAAACATACACTGTATGTCTCCTAATGGAAAAATATACCACCACCTATGAGGGTATCTTGCCAAAAAATTAAACTTGAATCTGATAACATCTAGATCTTACTACCAATTTACAGAAAATAATAGAGGACAAGGTACCATGTTCAAGTATGCCTTGGGGATACAGCTGACAAAATCCAGATGGTGGCAAAAACTAAAGGACAAGCAACCTAGTCCCTTAAACAAAACAACAAAACAATCCTGGGAAAACAAAGAAAGAAAAAACAAATACAGATGACTTAAAAAAAAAAAAATTTAAGAGGCTATTAGAAATGTGCATAGTAACTGGATATTTTATGATACCGAGAAACTATTTTCATTGTGATAATGGCATTGAATTTATTTAAAACCTTATCTCTTCTAGAAATACAGACTAAAATATTTACATAGAAAATCATATGGTATTAGGGATTTTCTTCAAAATAATATGGAAGGGGGAAAATGGATGGGGGTATGGATGAGGTAACTTTGGCCTTTGATTGGATTTGGGGGCTTGGTTATTAGGCACAAGTTTTAATACATTTTTAACTATTCTATGTTTTATATGTTCTAAATTCTTCACAATAAAAAAAGTATTATATTAGAAGAAATCTAGAAAGCAAAATTGACATAAAATGATAATAAATTGGGTAAGTGAGATGTCAGGGATGACCCCAAGTTCTGATTTTTGTGCATGATTCTAAAATGGTATCCTTGAGTGATTAGAAAACAATGAACAAGAACTCAGTCTCCAGGAGAAGGCCATTTGTCATCTTGGACGTGTTGAGTTTGAGATATCTCTGTGATAACCAAGCAAAGTGAAACTAGCAGATAGGCAAATCTGGAGCTAGGTAGAGAGATCTGGTCTAGCAGTGTGCATGTAAGAATCAATGGTTCATCTTCCCTGGTGGTCCAGTGGTTAAGAATCTACCTGCCTGGAGAAGGAAATGATAAACCCACTCTAGTATTCTTGCCTGGAGAATCCCATGGACAGTGGAGCTTGGCAGGCTCCAGTCTATGGGGTTGCAAGACTTGGATATGGCTTAGTGACTAAAACCACCACCACTACCAAAATAACTATGGTGAAAATGCAGTGGGTTTTTTTTTTTTCCTTTATTTTAGTTCATGTCAATTATATTTTAAAATATTGAGCTAATTTTTTTATGGATAAATATGGTCTTTGTATTATGTTTGTGAGCCACTATAAGTACACTGAACCTATTGTCGTTTTTTAAGGTTTTGTTCTTTTTTTAATTTAGGAGGGAAAAATGCAAGTAAGTAACAACTTACCAGGCATTAATTATCTTATTTTGGAGTTGAATTCTGTAATTTGAAAAAATTCAGTTAAACAAGTAATAATAAATTCAAAGTGATCTATTGAAAAAAAGAATCTGCCTGCCAAAGCAGGTATCACAGGTTGAATCCCTGGTCCAGGAAGATCCCACACACCTCAGGGCAACTAAGGCCATAAGCTGCAGCTACTGAGCAGGCTTGCTACAACTACCGAAGCCCAAGAGCCTAGAGCCCATGATCTAGAGCAAGCAGAGCCACCACCACGGGAAGTCCGTGCACTACAATGAAGTGCGGCCGCTGTTCGCTGCAACTAGAGAAAGACCACATGCAGCAATGAAGACTCAGCACAACCGAAAATAAAAAAGAATCAACGGTTCATAGAGTTCGCGTGAGTGGATGCATTTACCTGGGCTCCGTTTCTTAAAGTTGAACATGGGTTTAAGTTACCTGGAGAGTTTATTTAAACACAGATTGCTAGGCCCCTATCCTAGAGCCTCTGAATCAATAGGTACAGATATGATTTAAGAATTCACATTTCAAAAGAAAAAAATAATAGTTCACATTTTTAACAATTTGACAGTTGATGTTAATGCTACGGTTCTGGAGACCACATTTTTGAGAACTACTGGCCTTGGAAGACAGTTAACACTGGTTCTCAACCCTGGATTCACACTGAGAATGTTGCAAAGACAAGGCAGAGAGCATTTCAAGTTGGAGTGAGTGTTCAACAAGGCCAAATACTGTTCAAAAGTCCAGTGAGACAGGGAATTTCCTGGCAGTCCAGTGGTTAGGACTCTATGTTTTCACTACCGTGGGCCCATGTTCAATCCTTGGTCAGGGAACTAAGATCTCAGAAGACGTACAAAATGAATTAAAAAAAAAAAAAAAGTCCAGTAAGATGAGAGTGAAAATAAATATCCATTGGATTTGTAGCATAGAAGTAATTGGTGACAGTAGAAGGTGGAGTGAAGGGAAAATCAAATTAGAGGTAATGAGAAATAAAGGAGATGCAAAAGTGAAGACAGTGAGTGCAGATAATAGTTTTGAGAAGTCTGGCTGTGAATCCTGTGAAGAAAAAGAAAAACAGTGTGGCGGGAGAGGAGAGGGGGCTGAGAGCAGACAAAAGCATGAAGGACAAACCACTAAGACCAAATCACAGTCTTCTTCCTTGAATTAAAAAAAAAGTTAAACCACCAATTTGTGTTCTGACAATGAATTGCATTTCAATAGTTTCATCTTAAAGAACTAATGAGTCTTCAAAAATCAAAAGGACGGACTTTGTGGATATTCTGCAGTCCTGCAGAACAGGTAAGTCTACTGAAGCACAACTTTCTTCCCTGAGGTCACAGGTCTTGGGATGCTCCCATACTACTATCTGATAAAACTGGCCCCCAGATTCATTTATTTCATATATTTTATTAATCATGATTAATTCATTAAACATTTATCAAATACCTATTATGGGCTAGACAGCTGGGCTCTGGGATTAAAGTGGTGAATGATGAGTGCCTTACAATGGTAATTAGAAGTGTTGGAGAAATGTGGGGTGCTCTAAAAATCTATATCATAAGATCCAACACAAGCTGAGGAACCAGGGGAGGAGGTCTTTAAAGAGTGACTGTCAAAAAGAGAGCTGAATTCCATTTATGTGAAATGTCCAGAAGTGGCAAATCTGTAGACACAGAAAGTAGACAGGTCAGTGGTTGCCTGGGGCTGAGAAGCTGGGGAGGAAGGGAGAGTAACTGCTAATAAAAGTTTCTTCCTAGGGTGATAAGAAGGTTCAAAGATTGACTGTGGTGATGACTATCAAATCTGTGCATGTACTAAAAAACACTGAACCGTAACACTTTAGCCCCCTTCTGATGCCTATGTCAGAAGCTTTCTCTATCTCCTTTATACTTTAATAAAACTTTATTACACACACACACACAAATAAATAAATAAATGGATGAACTGTATGGTATCTCAAAATGTTCATTGTTGTTCAGTTGCTAAGTCGTGTCCCACTCTTTGCGACCCCATGGACTGCAGCACACCATTTTTTCCTGTTCATCACTATCTCCCAGAGCTTGCTCAAACTTGTGCTGGGCTGGATGAAGCACAAGCTGGAATCAAGATTGTCGGGAGAAATATCAATAACCTCAGATATGTAAGCAACACCATCCTTATGGGAGAAAGTGAAGAGGAACTGAAGAGCCTCTTGAAAGTGAAGGAGGAGAGTGAAAAAGTTGGCTTAAAATTCAAGATTCAAAAAACTAAGATCATGGCATCCAGTCCCATCATCTCATGGCAAATAGATGGGGAAACAATGGAAACAGTGACATACTATTTTCTTGGGCTCCAAAATCACTGTAGATGGTGACTGCAGCCATGAAATTAAAAGACACTTGCTCCTTGGAAGAAAAGTTATGACCAACCTAGATAGCATATTAAAATGAAGAGACATTACTTTGCTGACAAAGATCCATCTAAAGCTGTGGTTGTTCCAGTAATCACGTATGGATGTGAAAGTTGGGCTATAAAGAAAGCTAAGCACCAAAGAATTGATGCTTTTGAATTGTGGTGTTGGAGAAGACTCTTGAGAGTCCCTTGGACTGCAGGGAGATCAAACCAGTCCATCCTAAAGGAAATCAGTCCTGAATATTCATTGGAAGAATTGATGCTGAAACGGAAACTCCAATACTTTGGCCCTTGATGGGAAGAACTGACTCATTGGGAAAGACCTTGATGCTGGGAAAGATTGAAAGCAGGGGGAGAAGGGGACAACAGAGGATGAGATGGTTGGATGGCATCACCAACTCGATGGATATGAGTTTGAACAAGCTGAAGGAGTTGGTGATGGACAGGGAAGCCTGGCGTGCTGCAGTCCATGGGGTTGCCAAGAGTCAGACATGACTGAGTGGCTAAACTGAACTGATATCTATTGAGTCAGTGATGCCATCCAACTATTTCATCCTCTGTTGCCCCCTTCTTCTCCTCCCCTTAATCTTTCCCAGCACCAGGGTCTTTTCCAATGAGCTGGCTCTTCACATCAGGTAGCCAAAGTATTGGAGTTTTGGCTTCAGCATCAGTTCCTTCCAATGAATATTCAGGACTGATTTCCTTTAGGATTGACTGGTTTGATCTCATTGCTGTCCAATGAACTCTCAAGAGTCTTCTCCAACACCACAGTTCAAAAGCATCAATTCTTCAGTGCTCAGCTTTCTTTACAGTCCAAGTCTCACATCTATACATGACTACTGGAAAAACCAGAGCTTTGACTAGGCAAAGTGATATCTCAGCTATTTAATATGTTGTCTAGATTTGTTATAATTTTTCTTCCAAGGAGCAAGTGTCTTTTAATTTCATGGCTGCAGTCACCATCCACAGTGATTTTGGAGCCCAAGAAAATAAAGTCTGTCACTGTTTCCACTGTTTCCCCATCTACTTGCCATAAAGTGAAAGGAATGGATGCCATGATCTTCAGTTTTTGAATGCTGAGTTTTAAGTCAGCTTTTTCACTCTCCTCTTTCACCTTCATCAAGAGGTTCTTTAGTTCCTCTTCACTTTCTGCCATTAGAGTGGTATCATCTGCATATCTGAGGTTGTTGATATTCTTCCTGGCAATCTTGATTCCAGCTTGTGTTTCATCCAGCCCGGCATTTTGCATGACGTATTCTGCTTATAAGTTAAATAAGCAGGTGATAATATACAGACTTGACATACTCCTTTCCCAATTTGGAAAGAGTCCATTGTTAAATGTTAGGTTCTGTTGCTTCTTGTCCTGCATACAGGTTTCTCAGGAGACAAGTAAAATGGTCTAGTATTCCCATCTCTTCAAGAATGTTCCACAGTTTATTGTGATCCACACAATCAAAGACTTTAATGTAGTCAATGAAGCAGAAGTAGATGTTCTTTTGGAATTCCCTTGCTTTTTCTATGATCCAGCAGATGTTTGCGATTTGATCTCTGGTTCTTCTGCCTTTTCTAAATTCAACTTGTACATCTGGGAAGTTCTCAGTTCATGTACTGCTGAAGCCTAGCCTGATGATTTTGAGTAAAATCTTACTAGCATGTGTGCGTGCATGTGTGCTAAGTCACTTCAGTCATGTTCAACTCTTTGTGACCCTATGGACTGCAATTTACCAGGGTCCTCTGTCCATGGCATTCTCCAGGCATGAATACTGGAGTGGGCTGCCATACCTTCCTCTAGGGGAGCTTTCCAACCCAGGGATCGAACCCGAGTCTCTTACATCTCCTGCATTTGCAGGCAGGTTCTTTACACTAGCACCACCTTGTAGGTCAGATAGCATGTGAAATGAGCACAACTGTATGGTAATTTTAACATTCTTTGGCATTGCCCTTCCTGGTACTGGAATGAAAATTTACCTTTTCCAGTCCTGTGGCCACTGCTGAGCTTTCCAAATTTGCGGGCACATTGAGCGCAGCACTTTAACAGCATCGTATTTTAGGATTTGAAAGAGCTCAGTGGAAATTCCATCACCTCCACTAGCTTTGTTCACTAGCTTTCTAAGGCCCACTTGACTTCACACTTCAGGAGGTCTGGCTCTAGGTGAGTGACCACACCATTGTGGTTATCTGGGTCATTAAGACCTTTTTGTACAGTTCTTATGTATATTCTTGCACTTCTTAATTTCTTTTGTTTCTGTTAGGTCCTTGCTGTTTCTGTCCTTTATTGTGCCTATCTTTGCATAAAATGTTCCTTTGGCATCCCCAATTTTCTTGAAGAGATCTAGTGTTTTCCATTCTATTGTTTTCCTTTACTTCTTTGCATTGTTCACTTAGGAAGGCTTATCTCTCATTGCTATTTTCTGGAACTCTGCATTCAGTTGGGTATATCTTTCCATTTCTCCTTTGCCTTTCACTTCTTTCCTCAGCTATTTCCTCAGACAGCCACTTTGAGAACAGTTCAGTTCAGTTCAGTCACTCAGTCGTGTCTGACTCTTTGCGACCCCATGAATCGCAGCACGCCAGGCCTCCCTGTCCATTACCAATTCCCGGAGTTCACTCAGACTCACGTCCATCGAGTCAGTGATGCCATTCAGCCATCTCATCCTCTGTCGTCCCCTTCTCCTCCTGCCCCCAAGCCCTCCCAGCATCAGAGTCTTTTCCAATGAGTCAACTCTTCGCATGAGGTGGCCAAAGTACTGGAGTTTCAGCTTTAGCATCATTCCCTCCAAAGAAATCCCAGGGCTGATCTTTGGAATGGACTGGTTGGATCTCCTTGCAGTCCAAGGGACTCTCAAGAGTCTTCTCCAACACCACAGTTCAAAAGCATCAATTCTTCGGCGCTCAGCCTTCTTCACAGTCCAACTCTCACATCCATACATGACCACAGGAAAAACCATAGCCTTGACTAGACGAACCTTTGTTGGCAAAGTAATGTCTCTGCTTTTGAATATGCTATCTAGGTTGGTCATAACTTTCCTTCCAAGGAGTAAGCATCTTTTCATTTCATGACTGCAGTCTCCATCTGCAGTGATTTTGGAGCCCCCCAAAATAAAGTCTGACACTGTTTCCACTGTTTCCCATCTATTCCCATGAAGTGATGGGACCGGATGCTATGATCTTTGTTTTTTGAATGTTGAGATTTAAGCCGACTTTTTCACTCTCCTCTTTCACTTTAATCAAGAGGCTTTTTAGTTCCTCTTCACTTTCTAAAATTCAGCTCAGTAAACTTGAGGCTCTAATTCAGCTTCTTCGAGGATTCCTGAATCAGGTAGTAGCCCATCTGTTAGGAAAAGTGTGGTCTGAGGGGTTGTAAAAAATGGAAGGTTTCACAGAAAGAAGAATGAGGGCAAAGGATTTTTAATAAAACAACATGAAGGATTATCTTTAGGCCAGAGCATCTTCTTGGAGAAGGCAATGGCACCCCACTCCAGTACTCTTGCCTGGAAAATCCCATGGACAGAGGAGCCTGGTAGGCTGCAGTCCATGGGGTTGCGAAGAGTCGGACACAACTGAGAGACTTCCCTTTCACTTTTCACTTTCATGCATTGGAGAAGGAAATGGCAACCTACTCCAGTGTTCTTGCCAGGAGAATCCCAGGAACGGGGGAGCCTGGTGGGCTGCCGTCTATGGGGTCACACAGAGTCAGACACAACTGAAGTGACTTAGCAGCAGCAGCAGCAGAGCATCTTCTTCTGTGGGGGAGAGGGATAGCAAGGGTGTTACCATGCAGACTGCTTGTCTTCCTGGGGTGGGATGGGGTGGGGAATGGGGCAGGTCCATATGACAGACTGCCTCACTAGTGTTGACTT
Source organism: Bubalus kerabau (assembly GCF_029407905.1). NCBI lineage: Eukaryota > Metazoa > Chordata > Mammalia > Artiodactyla > Bovidae > Bubalus > Bubalus kerabau. The sequence continues at coordinate 15,426,512 of NC_073628.1, forward strand.
CAGACTTCCAAGTTCAGTTCAGTCACTCAGTCATGTCCGACTCTTTGCGACTCCACAGACTGCAGCATGCCAGGCCTTCCTCTCCATCACTAACTCCTGGAGTTTACTCAAACTCATGTCCATTGAGTCGGTGATGCCATCCAACCATCTCATCCTCTGTCGTCCCTTCTCCTCCTGCCTTCAATCTTTCCCAGCATCAGGGTCTTTTCCAAGGAGTCAGTTCTTCACATCAGGTGGCCAAAGTATTGGAGTTTCAGCTTCAACATCAGTCCTTTCAATGAATATTCAGGACTGATTTCCTTTAGGATGGACTGGTTTGATCTCTTTGCAGTCCAAGGGACTCTCAAGAGTCTTCTCCAACACCACAATTCAAAAGCATCAATTCTTTGGTGCTCAGCTTTCTTTATGGTCCAACTCTCACATCTATACATGACTACTGGAACAACCATAGCTGTGACTAGACAGATTTTTGTCAGCAGAGTAAGGTCTCTGCTTTTGAATATGCTGTCTGGGTTGGTCATAACTTTTCTTCCAAGGAGCTGCTGCTGCTTCTGCTGCTAAGTCCCTTCAGTCGTGTCTGACTCTGTGTGACCCCATGGACTGCAGCCTACCACGCTCCTCCATCCATGGGATTTTCCAGGCAAGAGTACTGGAGTGGGTTGCCATTGCCTTCTCCATTCCAAAGAGCAAGTGTCTTTTAATTTCATGGTTCTAGTTACCATCTGCAGTGATTTTGGAGCCTCCAAAAATAAAGTCTCTCACTGTTTCCCCATCTATTTGCCATGAAGTGATGGGACCAGATGCCATGATCTTAGTTGTCTGAATGTTGAGTTTTAAGCCAACTTTTTCACTCTCCTCTTTCACTTTTCATCAAGAAGCTCTTTAGTTCTTCTTCGCTTTCTGCCATAAGGGTGGTGTCATCTGCATATCTGAGGTTATTGATATTTCCCCTGGCAATCTTGATTCCAGCTTGTTCTTCAACCAGTCCAGCATTTCTCATGATGTACTCTGCATATAAGTTAAATAAGCGGGTGACAGTATACAGCCTTGACGTACTCCTTTCCGGATTTGGAACCAGTCTGTTGTTCCATGTCCAGTTCTAACTGTTGCTTCTTGACCAGCACACAGATTTCTCAGGAGGCAGGTCAGGTGGTCTGGTATTCCCAACTCTTCAAGAATTTTCCACAGTTTGTTGTGATCAACACAAAGGCTTTGGCACAGTCAGTAAAGCAGAAGTAGATGTTTTTCTGGAACTCTCTTGCTTTTTTGATGATCATGGATGTTGGCAGTTTGATCTCTGGTTCCTCATAGGGGACTGGAATGCAAAAGTAGGAAGTCAAGAAATACCTGGAGTAACAGACAAATTTGGCCTTGGAGTACAGAATGAAGCAGTGCAAAGTCTAATATAGAGTTTTGCCAAGAAAACATACTGATCATAGCAAACATCCTCTTCCAACACACAAGAGAAGATTCTACACATGGACATAGCCAGATGGTCAATTCTGAAATGAGACTGGTTATAGTCTCTGCAGCCAGAGATTGAGAAGCTCTATACAGTCAGCAAAAACAAGACCGGTAGCTGACTGTGGCTCAGATCATGAACTCCTTATTGCCAAATTCAGACTTAAATTGAAGAAAATAGGGAAAACCACTAGACTATTCATGTATGACCTAAATCAAATCCCTTATGATTATACAGTGGAAGTGACAAGTAGATTCAAGGGATTAGATTTGATAGACAAGGTGCTCGAAGAACTATGGATGGAGGTTCATGACATTGTACAGGAGGCAGTGATCAAGACCATCCCCAAGAAAAAGAAATGCAAAAAAGGCAAAATGGTTGTCCGAGACTTCCAAACTGGTTGATTAACATCAATTTCCGGTAAAAGTTGAAACTGCAATTAGGTCAAGTACTAAATCTAGTTTTGCTATCATGGGCTTCATCAAACTAATGCCATTTGGGCATGTGGTTTTTCTCTTTAAATACTTATATATGTAAAAGAGATGTCAACTGAGAGGAATTAGCTAAGGAACAGAGTGTATATACACAGAGGGAATCATGTACTCATTGGAGGAAAGTGTGTGGCATTTTGAAGATTCGAAAAAAAAAAATCTGCAGCTGGCACATTCCTTGAAAGAATATAATGAGAGTTGAAGCTGAAGTTATATATTGAACAGGCTCATGTTATGTAGCTGTGAAAGCCATGACAAAAGTTTGAGATTTTATCCTAAAAACAGTACACCAGGTGAATTTAAGGTTCTTTCTTTGCAGCAGAAGAATTCACAGACAAGCAGGGAGGTTAAGAAAGTAAGAGCTTATTTAAGAGAAGGGAGTGGCAGAAGACGAAATGGCTAGATAGCATCACAGACTCAATGGACATGAATCTGAGCAGTTTCCAGGAGATAGTGGAAGTCAAAGACCAACAAAATGTCTGTTTAGTCAAAACTATGGTTTTTCCAGTAGTCATGTATGGATATGAGAGTTGGACCATAAAGAAAGCTGAGCACCGAAGAACTGATGCTTTTGAACGGTGGTGTTGGAGAAGACTCTTGAGAGTCCCTTGGACTGCAAGGAGATCAAACCAGTCCATCCTAAAAGAAATCAGTCCTGATTATTCATTGGAAGGACTGATGTTGAAACTGAAACTCCAATACTTTTGCCACCTAGTGCAAAGAACTGACTCCTTTGAAAAGACCCTGATGCTGGGAAAGATTGGAGGCAGGAGGAGAAGGGGATAACAGAGGATGAGACGGTTGGATGGCATCACTGACGCAATAGACATGAGTTTGAGTAGGCTATGGGAGTTGGTGATGGACAGGGAAGCCTGGCGTGCTGCAGTCCATGGGGTCTCAAAGAGTCAGAAGCAACTCAGCTACTAAACAACGATGCTCTCAGAGGGCAAACAGGTGAGGAGCTGCTGCCCTGTGTTTCTTTGGCAAGTTGGTTATGAGGGGCATACAAATAAAGGGGCAGAATATTCACTGGGGAAGGAGTTTAGGCACTGTATTCCTTAGAATAAAAATTTTCATCCCAGCTCCATTTTCCTGAAGGGAGGAGGGATTTTTGTCCTTTAGCTTAAATCAGAAGTGTCATCATCACTTCAGAGCAGGATTGGTACTTATCTGCAAGGCTAATTTTATTGTAAGAACACAGTGAGCAAGGTTACAGTTGGATGCAGGAGATTCCCGCTTTTCCCCACCTTTCTTTGTCTGATTCCAAGTCACTTATCACCTCAAAAGGGTGGTTTCCTGTCAGTCTGGAGGTTCCTGTTTTTCTTTGTCTGCCCGTGGACCCCCACTGTTTACAAGCGTTGCAAGATTTCCTGCCACCTGGTCCCTGCCCCCATTCTCTGCTCATACCTAGCTATCTGCCTGCTGTAACAACAGGAAGCCATTGTTGTGTGATACTAAGCATTGTAACTCCCGCTACCATGCAGAGTGAAGAGAGGGGGCAGTATATTTGGGAAACCAGGTAGTCGGTATTACAACAACAAGGTATTGGTTGTTGTTAGGTTAGGATGGTAGACATAGGAATGGCTTCCCTGATAGCTCAGTTGGTAAAGAATCCGCCTGCAATGCAGGATACCTGGGTTCAATCTCTGGGTTGGGAAGACCCCCTAGAGAAGGGAAAGACTACCCACTCCAGTATTCTGGCCTGGAGGATTCCATGGACTGTGTAGTCCATGGGGTTGCAAAGTATTAGACATGACTGAGTGACTCACACAGGAAGGGACAAATTCAGCAGGACATGTTGATGGGTTGGAACTGAGATGCGGCAGAGCAGTGAAGCTGATGTGCTCAACTGGACAGATGATGAACTGAGAATACTAGAAGAGGTCCAAGTTTCAGGGTTGAGGAGCAAGATTAATTTTGTTAATATACTTGGAACACTCTAATGAGGGAGCAAGGGTGCTGTGTGCAGTAATGAGTTCTCTACTGGAATTATCTAAGTTGGACCAGAGATCTCTGAGCTATGTGTTCACTGTTTGTGCTTTGAAGTAAGTTGTGGACTAAATAACCAAGTTCCTATTTAGCCCTAATGGTCGACCACAAGCTAGTGCCATTTCTGCCAGAATTTGGTTCCCCAAATAGTTCACGACTAAAATAAAACCCTCTTCGCCTGGAATTTGAATTCCTCAGAATCACCCACACCAGGTTAATAATTAAAGGTTCCTCATACTGTCTACCTTTGTTTGTTTCACCTGTGTGCAGGATTCTAGTTTCACAAAATCCTCCCAGCAGTATTATTTAATCTAGTGTCAAAGAAAGGTGTATATATTCCACCAACCCAAGGACTAGTCTCTACTAGCCCAAGAAGGTGGGAGGCCGCAGAAGCCACAGAAACTGACCCTGCCCAAACCCAAAACAGAGGAGAGGACTCCTACAAAGCTAACCTTTGTATTTTTTCTCACACCCTATCCAAGCATGGCTCAGCTGGTAAAGAATCCACCTGCAATGTGGGAGACCTGGGTTTGATCCCTGAGTTGGGAAGATCCCCTGGAGAAGGGAAAGGCTATCCTCTCCTGTATTCTGGCCTGGAGAATTCCATGGACTGTATAGTCCATGGGGTCGCAAAGAATTGGACACGACTGAGTAACTTTCACTTCACTTCACTTCATCCAAGCATCTAGTACTGTGCCCTTAGGGCCCCACAGCCTTCGGGTAGCCCCACAGTGTGGCCCCACAGATTATCGACTGATCCTCCAGTCCTAGGGTGGGGGTGCAGTGAGAGGATGCTAATTTTCAAACATAAAAGCAAAAATAGAAAAGTATAAAAGGGGAGAAGAAATAAGAGAGTAATATATATTTTGTGTTAGGGCTGTCTCCTCAGTCCCCAGGGAAGCAGTAAACACTTTCCTAGTGGTCCTTTATTGACTGTCCTATTAAATGCCCTAGGAGAAGTCGAGGGGATTTGACAGCTTTATTCCCACCCGATTCTTCTCCAGGTGCTAAGTCGCACACCTACCCTAACACAAGGCCCACCAGGACTTCAGGCTCCTGCCCTTCCTTCAGACTTGCTGTTGCTGCTGTTACTCTAAGGGCAAGCATTTCGCCTTCTTTTCCTTCTCCTTCAAATCTCAGCACAAAATTTTCTGGGCCTCACTTGCATCTTCCTGACTTTCCTCATCTCTGAAACGGGAATAATAAACACGATGGTGGGAGTAACAGTAAAACTGACCTATTACAATTGTTGTGAGGATTAAACATTATATATACTTGAAAATCTGCTGGAAACCGCAAAAGACTATAAAGTTAGACGTTGTTTTCTGGCCTTTATTTCTAAAGTATATTTCAGTGATTGGAATGGGTGGGTACCAGGGTGCTGTTCTCTCAGGGAGATTAATGCCAGGCGTCGCCGAGCGTTTCAGAAGAAAGCGCCACTCTGTTTCAAAAGGGACGTCAAGCCCACCTTGCACAAAGGCTTTTGGTGGTCTTTCGGTGCAAGAGCTGGGGGCGTGGGAAAACCATGTATGCAGATGCGGGGCGCCTAGGGAGTCGCAAGCCGCACCCTCTCCGCCCCCGCTCGCCCGGGGCGCGCTTCTTCCCACAGCCCCGGGTGCCCTTCCTCCCCGCCCGCCTGGGGACGATAAGGCATGGGGTCTCGGGAGCTCTAACCCTGGGCGCGATTCTGCAGGTGACGGAGAACTCTCGAGGCCCCGGCAGAACTGATCACTTCGGGGCGTCCCGAACACGCCCTCGTCGGAAAGTCAGGTTAGTGGAGGTGGAACCCAAGGAGGCTCCAGGTGTGGAAGGAACAGGCCTACATGGGGAGCGGCTCTAGGTGCCCTCGTGTTGGGGGAACGAGGTGGATCTCGCCATCCATTTCAGAGCTGGACGTCCCGCCAGGCGGCCCAGGGACTTTCTAGAACAACCCCATGCGCCTAGGCCGCAGGGAGCCGGAAGCCGGCAGGGCGCGGGAGCCGGCGGGGCTCGGCGTCCTCACCTGTCTGGGGCCGCCTCTCCGCAGGCCTCAGTTTCCGTGTGTGAGAAATGGGCTAACTACGAGCTCACCCCCTCACCGAGAGAAAGCGGCTGAGGTGTTCCGGCTCAGCGCCTCTACAGAAACCACTCGAGAAAACAGTCTGTTTCGGTTTTAGTTCAAAGAAGGAAAAAAAAAAAAAAAAGCAATAGCTGTGAACCTTGCCCAGAAATGCTTGTCAGGTTGAGCGAGAAGCCGGCTAAGCGAACGAGCACAGGAAGGACGAATTGGCCAGGTGGCGGGTAAAGGTAACTCGGCACTTGTGAAGATGCACCGGCCGTATCAGCCCCGACTGCCTCAGGAGACTGAGTCGCACACGGTTGAAGTAACGGATACCGGGAGCGGCCCCCTCTGCGCTTGCGCAGTACCCGCGTCTCCCCCGCCCCGAGCTCGCGCCCCGCCCCCGAGCTCGCTCGCGCCACGCCTACTTGCCCTCCCCTTCCCCAGCCCGGCCGCCCGCGCAGAGCATTGTGGGACACAAACAAAGTGCCCCCAAACAGGCTGGAGTGAGCCGAGCGGCAACGGCGGCGGCGCCGGCCCGCACGCGCGCGGCGGCGGCTCCCTCCCAACCTCCCCCTCCCTCCCCCTCACTCCCCTTCCCCTTCCCCACCCCGCCCCGCCGGGAAAACGCGAGCCGTCGCCGCGCTCCCCAAACCGCCGCCTGCCCTCGGCCAACCGCCCCCAACGGCCGCCCGCGCGTGGCTCGCCGGGCCCCCTCGCTCCTCCCCTCAGGCCTCCGGAGCGCTCCCCTCCCTCCGCCTCGCTCTCTCGCACCTCGCAGGCTTGCCGCCGTTGGGGGCTGCCATGCCCCTGCCGCAGGCTGTCCACGGGCCTAGGCGCGGCGGCCCGAGATAGGGTCCCCTCCGCCTCCCGGGGGAGGAGAGAGGCAGCGGGCCGCGCGCTCCGCCCCCTCCCCCCGGGCCGCCGCCACCTCGCCGCCTCAGCCTGGCGGGGAGGAGGAGGAGGAGCAGCAGGCCTCCGGCCTCCGGCACCGCCGCCCGCAGGTAACCGGGAAGGGAGGGCAAGGCCGGTCCTTCCTCGCCGCCCGCGCCCTCGGGCGGCCCCCCCATCTGGGTGCTGGGCGGAAGGGAACGCCGGGTCTCATCACCCCCACCCGCCCCGGGAGACACCCCGCAGGTTCCCCTCAAAGGCGTCTAAGCCTTCAGGGAGGAGATTGGCCCTGCGCCCCGCCGTCTGGGAGATTTTGCCCCGATCTCCCAGGGCGCCCCTCGACCGCGCGCGCGTGTGCTCAGCACCCTGACCCCAAGGAGGCGGGGTGCTAGCGTCTCACCTGGTCGAGCCGAGACACACAGCTCCCCCCCTCTCCCCCGCTTCTTTTTCTTTCGTATTGGAAAGAAAGGGGTGGCATTTATTTAAAAAACGAAAACCTTTTTTTTCCCTACCTGGGGCACAGTCTGCGTCTAGTCGTTTTCTGCTGGCCTAACCAGAAAAGGGTTACCTGCGAGTGAAATGATGAGTACGTTAGAAGGAAACGGCATGCTTGTTAGTGGTTTGGAGCTTAACCAGAATTTAGAATAAAGCCTAATAATGGTGTGCCTTATTGGAACTTAATTATAGAAATGAAGGCCAAAGCTTACATTTTTTTCGGCATGTAAGTGAATTATAGATTTTGGTCAAGAAGACATTCTAACTTCCACTTATTTTCTTACTGTTTTATTCGGATAGAGGCTAATACCAAAAGCAGACTTCACAATTTGAGAGCTACTAATAGTTTGGATAGGTAGATTTTTTTTTTTTGTCTAGAGGGTTTCAGTTGGAATTACTGCATTTAAAAAAATACTGTGTATATCTTCATTTATACAGTCAGTTGCTCCCATTACTTCCCTTTGACTGCCAATGGATATTTAATTTTACCTGATGTAGTTTCCTAATCATAGAATGTGGCAATAATGAAGGGAATGTTTTGTTATAGTCTTACATTTTACAGTGTTTGCATTAATTAATTATGAGAACCTTTTCCATATCTGATCTGATTTGCAGAACAACCTAATGACTTAGATGGTATTACTTGAGTTTTACAGGTGAGACAAACTTAAGTAATGTTAAGTAACTTGCTTTAGGCCACACAACTAGTGATAAAGGTGAGATTTATACCCAGATATGTTTCCAGTGTAGGTGTGTTTTCTACTGTACCTTCAGTACAGGTACACCTTTTTTTTTTTTTTTAACACTTATTTATGAAAAATAATCAGTCTCTTTGAAATTGAGGAAAAATTTCAATGAATATCCCAGTACCTAAGTTCTGTGATTGACATTTCTGCCATGTTGTTCCCCCCCTTTCTGTGTGTAATCAGTTGAAAGTAAATTGCAAACACCATGACACTCCATTATTTCCTCCTGCGGTTATACTGACCCCAGTATCATTATCAACACTATTCTAAATTAGCAATCCATATGCAAATATCTGGGGTCTCTTTGGGAAATCAACCCCCCCACCCCCCAGCTGTATTCAGTTAAGATTCACACATTGTATTTGTTAATTATGCCTTGGATCCTTTTTTTAGAAGACCAGTACCCATCTCTTTTCATTCTGCCAGTGAACCAAACCACTTGCTTTATAAGAATGCTCCCACTTTTGGGACTTGTCCGTTTCCTAATGGTGTCATTTAATGTAATCCTCTGTCCTCCTAATTTTCCTGTTACTGGAAGTTAGGTCTAAAGAAAAGCTAGATTAGTTTAAGGAAACTTTTATTTGGCAAGAATATTTCATAGATGATGCTATGTACCTATGTACTTTTATGTTACATCATGCTACAGTATTTAGGATACTAAATGTGACCACTTGCTCAAAGTGGTAACTACCAGATTTACTGTAACGGTTTGGTTTGCCTGTTTGTGATTTGTATATGATCTTGGGGTAATATCTTGACCCCAAGCAAACAACCTGTTTCTGGGTACCTTTTGCTCTGTGATAGCACCCATTGATGACTGTTGCTTCAATCAGTTATTTTATTGGAGATTTTCTGTCAAGATTTCTTTCATTAACTAGGAGTGAACTGAACTTTCTCCTAAAAATGTTAATGTCCTCCCTTTAGTTATCAATATTCAGGGTAAAGAGTTGGGAAGTTAGTCACCCCCACTGCGTGCATTGCATAATGGTGGCAAATCAGATTATTTTTCTTCTTTTTTGTGGGAATACTATGGACTGATGAGTTTTGATTTTTTTTTTTTTTAAATATAACCATTACAGTCGTTTTTCTTTTTGATGATCAAACTGTCCCAAATTTGGACAGTAAAACCCTTTCATGTTGGTTCCTGTGTCTTTTTAATGCTCTTGCTCACCATTAGTCTTGGAACACTCTCTGGTGCAGAATATCCCAGGCTCGCCTTGTTACTTTCCTTGTCCCAGATCTGGAATGGGCTTTTCATCCAAGAAGTCTTTACTCTTTTTAGTGAGAAATGTTGTATAGAAACCAGGATCTGACTGTTTGGCATATTCATGCTGCTGGAGTGTCACTGGGTCTAGGCCCTTTGAGAAGGGAGAACAAAAAATGGTGTTTTGCTTGTTTGTTTAAGCAAATTCATAGGGATATATCCAATTCAAATTTAACATAGCAGGTTTTTCTTTTCTTTGTCTTTTGTCTTAAACTAAAATCTTAGTTCCTAATAAAATGAACATTCTTGCCCTATCCTACTATATATACTTAAAATCATTTCAATATTTTACCAATATCACTACTAGCAGTAAACTTCTGCGTAAAGTTTTAAGATTTCTTTGCATTTATTCTTGTCGTTAGAATATATTGCATGAAGGCTGTGTAATCAGAGTACTTACTGTGTTCAGAAGTCACTTGAAGTACTTTCTCTGGTTATGCTGCCAATTTGATATGGTTCACTGGTTCCATTTTTTATTTTATGGTTTTCTTTTTTTTTTCCCAAAAGAAATAACTTTTTATTGCAGTATAGTTGATTTGAAACTTGTTAGTTTCAGGTATACAGCAAAGTGATTCACATATATATATTCTTTTCAAATTCTTTTCCTTTATAGGTTATTACAAGATATTGAATATAGTTTCCTGTACCATACAGTGGGTCCTTGTTGTTTATTTTATATCTAGTAGTGTGTATCTGTTAATCCTAAACCCCTAATTTCCTCCCCGCTTTGGTAGCCATAAGTTTTGTTTGTTTTTTGTGAGTCTGTTTCTGTTTTGTAAATAAGTTCATTTATATCACTTTTTTAAGATTCCACATGTAAGTGATGTATGATATTTGTCTTTCTCTGTCTTACTTCCCGTAGTATGATAATCTCTAGGTTCGTGACATTATTTTAGTTTTTTAAGGAACCTCCATACTGTTCTCCATAGTGCCTGCACTAGTTTACCTTCCTGGCAACAGTATAGAAGGATTCCCTTTTTAAATTTTATTTTTGAGTATATAAATTATATGTGCTTAGTCGCTCAGTCATGTCTGACTCTTTGTGACCCCATGGATTATAGCCCGCCAGGGAGGCTTGTCCATGGGGATTTTCTAGGCAAGAATACTGGTGTGGGTTGCCATGCCCTCCTCCAGGGGATCTTCCCAACCCAGGGGTTGAACCCAGGTCCCTCAATGCAGGCAGATTCTTTACCATCTGAGCCACTAGGGAAGCCCAAGAATACTGGAGTGGGTAGCCTATCCCTTCTCCAGAGGATCTTCCCGACCCAGTTATTAAACAGGGGTCTCCTGCATTGCAGGCAGATTCTTTGCCAGCTGAGCTACCAGGGAAGGCCATATAAACTATATACAAAGTTCAGAAGTCAAATATTTTAAAAGTATTTTTAAAGAGGCCTTACCCAAGTTAGTTTTAAAATGAAGTGTTATTTAACTCTGTCATACCTTTTAATATCTAATAGATTCATATATCTTTACTGTAGGAGGATTAACAGTGGACAGAGTGTGTTACTTAACGTGAAGTGATATTGGAGTACATTTATATTTTGCAGTTACATTCCAATTTCTCTGGCAAAGAGAAAGCAATAGACTAATCTTTAGAGGTGAGCAGATAAGTAGATTTCAGGCTTATTTTTGCAAGCTTTACTTTGAAAAATCACTTTATTGATGGGTCAATTCTTCTTTTTTTCTTTTGGCCATGTGGCCTGTGGGATCTTAGTTCCCCAACCAGGTATTGAACCTGGGCCCTGGCAGCAAAAGCCTGGAATCCTAACCACTAGGCCACCAGGGAATTCTGAAAATCATGTCTTCAAAGAGGCAGACAGTTCATACAGTTTTATAAATCCATTTACTTATATGTAACACAACAGAACTGACGTACATATGCTATCTGCAGATATAAAAGGTATATGGATGTGTGATCAGTGAAGATAGCACTTTTTTTTGATTGGGCAAAATGTGATAGAATCTATAATTATGCCTTCAAATGAAGATTTAAGAAGGAGCAGTCAATGGTTGTCTGAAGTGAGAATACAATTACAGAGTTTATCAGCTGCCTATCACCCAGGAAAAGATGAGCGCACGGTGTGTTTCCCTCTGTACACCACCACTGCTTCTGTTAATAGAGCAAACATTTCTTCCTCAGGGCACGGAGTGGGAAAAGGAGCAATGCTTATGCATTGGGCCCATTTGCCTTTATCCTGGCTTTAATCTTGGTAAAATGTACTGCTGAAGATTATTAGGAAACATAAAGTGATGAAAAAGTGCCACAAACAGTAGCACAGGTGTATATTCTCACACATAGCAGCTGGAAACTGTTTTGGAAGACTGAGTGGGCTCATACAGTTATGAGAATTGCCAGCATTTGTTGAGCCTTTCAAAAAGGTATCACTATGCTAAATATTTCATACATCATCTCATTCAGATCCCACTTTAACCCTTTGTTATTGCCACTTGTATCTTTGCAAATAAGTAAAGTGATATCCAGGTGTCAAACTAAAGTCTGTCTTCGGTGTTGCACTTAACACATTACTGCATCTCACAATTAAATATGTGTCATAAAATTGGATATATTTTCATTCAGCATGAATCACAAGAAATACATGACTGACATTAGTCCTACCGCAGCACTGAAGATTGCATCTGAAATTTTCCATAATAAAATGTTGGAGGTTTTAAACTTTGAGGAAGTCTTTCTAGCCTTGTAAAGGATAGAATTCTCTTGTTACTGAAAATGGGGAAGCATCAGAGATTACAATATTGTAAAGGGATTTCATATTGAATATATGTGTGTGTGTATATATAAATACATATATCTCCCCCCCCCGCTCCGCCACCGTGGTTTCCTGGCATTTTGTAGACTACAAGTGAGCATATCTTTATATATGCTATAATGGGATGTCTTAATGCAACCACCACATTCATGATTGAAACAGTTCTTCTTGGATCTTGATTGATTTCTTGAAATTTATCTCCTACTAAACTGAAAGCCACTTTCGTTTTTTCCTTTGTTCTTTATATCAGAAATACTTCACTCCATAATGAGCTGGAAATCTCTGGATTTTTAGTCACGGCATCTAAAAATAGTGATTGTTTATGTGCCTTTAAAAAGATAAAGATACATTAAATTTATATTACACTCCTGCTTGATGGGCACTTTCTTCACTAACATTATTATTAGTGCCAAAGGTGACTTCAGCCAGCACATTTTTACATAACTGATTCTGGAGTAAATCACTGACTTACATCATTGTGATCCTTCACATTGATAATTCTGTCTTGCTGCTGCTGCTGCTGCTAATTTGCTTCGATCGTGTCCAACTCTGTGCGACCCCATAGATGGCAGCCCACCACCCTCCCCTGTCCCTGGGATTCTCCAGGCAAGACTACTGGAGTGGGTTACCATTTCCTTCTCCCATGCATGTGTGCTAAGTTGCTTCAGTCGTGTCCGACTCTGTGCATAGATGGCAGCCCACCAGGCTCTTCTGTCCACAGGATTCTCTAGGCAAGAATACTGGAGTGGGTTGCCATTTCCTTCTCCAAATTCTTTAGAGTGAAAATTGATGAATGAAACTAATGTCTCAGTTTTCTAGGAGAACATCATTTCTGTTTCCATATTGAGTATTCTTCCATTTTAGTAATGTATAGCTTTAAAAAAAAACCTTAAAATTACAAATGTTTGATACCCCAGTTTCAATATTCTATACTGTTATCTTTCTATAGGTATTAAATGGTGTATGTAGGTTTTTGTTTTTTTTTTTTAATGTTGACATGATTTGGTTTTAATAGTTTTTGATGCAGTCAGCTTACACACAACTTAGGGTTACATATAACCAAGAGTTTGAATCTTTGGAATCAAGATTTTGTGGAACTACTACCCTCTGGCTTCTGAAACAATGTAATTCTTTTTAAAAATGATTTTCCCTTGATTGACATCTTAACCTAAGTATCTGATTATCACCTACTGTTAGCAAGCAAGCTTGTTCAGAACTTTGTTGTTTTTTAGTTGCTGAGTCGTGTCCAGAGCCTTTGCAGCACCTTGGACTATAGCTCCATGGGCTGTATAGCACACCAGCCTCTTCTTTCCATGGTGATTTTTCAGGCAAGAATACTGAAGTGGGTTGCCATTTCATTCTCCAGGGTATCTTCCTGGATCAGGGATTGAACCTGTGTCTCCTGCACTGGCAGGTGGATTCATACTACTGAGCTACCAGGTTAGCCCCTATTCGGAACTATCCTCTATTAAATGTGGCGTGTTTAGTTTTGGAGGCTGGATAATTTCATTAGGCTCATGAGTGGGAGGATTATTCCAACTATTTTGGGGAAGGGGCAGAGAGTTCCAGGAACTGGGCCACTGCCCACTCTCTGGGCTTTATAGTCAGCCTTGGAACTATCTTGGGGGCTTCCCAAGTAGCTCAAATGGTAAAGGAACTGACTGCAGTGCCAGAGTCCCTGAGTCAGGAAGATCCCCTAGGGGGATGGCATGGCACCCCACTCCAGTATTCTTGCCTGGAAAATCCCATGGACAGAGGAGCCTGGCAGACTACAGTCTGTGGGGTCACAAATAGTTAGACACAACTAAGTAACTAACACACACAGACACACACACACTTGGAACTATCTTGGTGCCTGTGGATGTTTGATTTAGCGTGCTGATTGTTATAGTGAGTGAGGCTTAGTGTCTAGTGGAAGTAGACTTGTCTGCCACCTTGGACCTACTTGCTTTATGTCATGTCCTCGGGCTATGTCGTTCTTTTAAAGGCTGTGCCCTGCCACCTTCCCTCCTGTTTCACATTTGGAGTGCTTCCTAGGCAGGAAGTGAGCCACTTTAGGATAAGTCACTCTGGTGTATACAGCTGGCCTCAATTTGGGCTTTCTCTCAAGTCAATTTGTCCTGCATTTGATTGGCGTACCCTGTTGAAGAGAGGAATTGTTAGACTGCCTGATTTGGGAACCGGTTTGTTTGCTTTTCCAGAGCTAGGCTTGCCCATTTGTTTGAAGGCCTCCATTTGGGAGTGGAAGTGGAATTTTAGACTACACCTCTTCTGATTTTCTGTGTTACCATAGCTTAGTTGTTATTTATGTTTTTGTGTATGTCACTTTGGGATAAGCTACATATGGTCCTTTTTTTCTGGGCTGCATTTCGTCTGATTATTTCTTTGTGGGGCAATGTGTTTGTTGTTTGTATGTGTGTTAGTACCTGTGTTGGCCAGTTAAGACATCTTTGGTGAATAACAGGTCTTGGATGTGACAATACCAGCTTTCTTATTGCTTAGGTTTCGCCTGTGGTGGGGCATTGGTTAGGATTTTCCCTTTTGAACTATCCTTGGTCATTCGTTCAGCTTTATCTCTGATGGGACATTGGTTGGGATTCTCCCCTTTTCCGTGCTAGGGAACTGTGACACTGAGAGAACAGTTTGAATTGTTGTTTGCTTGTTAATTGGTGACACCAGCCGTGAATAATTAAGTGTAGATGATCAGAATTTTTATTTCATCTTACAGTCCCCCGGGTTTATTTGCAAAACTTAAGAGATCTTTAGCTGTGCTTTATAAATGAAAGAAAAGGTATCAGTCAGTACTCGCTGAGATCTGGAAGGCAAAGGCCCCTAATAGATTAACTATTTTGTCAAAGTGGGTCTTTCGCAGTTGCTTTTATCTTGAGGGTATGTGTGTGTATGTGAATGAGTGTCTTGGTACCTGAATCCAAATCTCTTTTTCTCATTTTGCTGAAAGAAGACTTGTGAATGTGAGTGGATGGTATGTATTACTGTATTTGTTTAAACTGGCTTGTTTCACTTAGTGTAATATCCTCAAGGTTCATCCATATCATAGCATATATCTGAATTTTCTCCCTTTTTAAGGCTAAATAATATTCCATTTTATATATATATACCACATTTTGTTTATCCATTTATCTGTTGATACATATGGGCTATAGTGAATAATGCTTCTATGAGCATTCATGTTACAAGTATATGGTCATGTCTCTGCTTTCAGTTCTTTGGAGTATATACCCAGAAGTAGAATTGCTGTGTCATATGGTAATTCTGTGTTTAATTTCTTTGAGTAACAGCCATAGTATTTTACATAGTGTCTATACTTACATTCCCACCAACAGTGCACAAGGGCTCTTTATCCACATCCTTGGCAACACTTATCTTCTGTTATTTTGTCTTTTATAGTAGTCATATTAATGAATGTGAGATGGCAAAGTGTGTGGGGATAGGTCATTGATTTCTAGACCGTCTTCTCTTTGTATACATTTAAAGCTATAAATTTTACTCTAAGCACTACTTTAGCTGCATTCTACAAATGTTGATAATGTTGTATTTTCATTATTACTCAGTTAGAAATACTTTCCAGGGATTTCCCTGTCAGGTCCAGTGGTTAAGACACTGTACTTCCAAGGCAAGGGCCATGGGTTTGGTCCTTGGTTGGGAAATTAAGATCCCACATGCTCTGTGGCAAAAAAAAAAAAAGACAAAGCTTTCTAATTTCCTTTGTTGATTCCTTCATTACTATGGGTTATTTAGAAGTGTGTTATTTAAAATACCTGGAATTTTCTTGATAGCTCAATGATTTCTAATTTTTTAATTTGTGATTAGAGAACACACTCTGGGTGCATTCATTCTTGTAAAATTTATTAAGATTTGTTTTATGGTCCAATTGGTGAACATACCTTGTTGCACTTGAAATGTGTACCAATGATTTTGTGTCACTGGTAATACTTTTTGTCATGAAGTATACTTTGTCTCACGTTCAGTTCAGTTCAGTTCAGTCGCTCAGTCGTGTCTGATTTTGCGACCCCATGAATCGCAGCACACCAGGCCTCCCTGTCCATCACCAACTCCCGGAGTTCACTCAGACTCACGTCCATCGAGTCAGTGATGCCATCCAGCCATCTCATCCTCTGTCGTCCCCTTCTCCTCCAGCCACCAATCCCTCCCAGCATCAGAGTCTTTTCCAATGAGTCAACTCTTCCCATGAGGTGGCCAAAGTATTGGAGTTTCAGCTTTAGCATCATTCCCTCCAAAGAAATCCCAGGGCTGATCTCCTTCAGAATAGGGATAGCCAGTTCTTGCCTTCCAGTACTTACAGTTTGCATGGTATATCTTCTAACATACCTCTTTGGTTTTTTATTTAAAGTAGATTTCTTATATAAAGTGCATGTAGTTGGGCTTGCTTTTTCAATCCTATGATAGTGATAGTGAAAGTTGCTCAGGCATGTCTGAATCTTTGCGACCCCATGGACTATACAGTCCATGGAATTCTCCAGGCCAGAATACTGAAGTGGGTAGCCTATCCCTTCTCCAGGGGATCTTCCCAACCCAGGAATTTAACCAGGGTCTCCTGCATTGCAGGCAGATTCTTTACCAACTGAGCTGTCAGGGAAGCCTAGTCTCTCTTCCTTTTAGTTGAAATGTCTGTTAGTCCATTAAAATTTACTGTAGTTATATTTTACAGTATTTCGAAAAACAGACACATATTTGTCTGCTCCCGCTGCTCTAGCAAAAGTACCACAACCCGGATGGCTTAAAGAGAAAATTTTGTCTCAGCTCTGGAAATTAGAAGTCTGAAATCTTGGTGTTGGCAGGGTTGGTTCCTCTTAAGGGAAGGAACTTTACAAGAGAAGGAGCTCTTCTTGGCCTCTCTCCTTGCTTTTGCTTGTGGCAGCATAATTTCAGTCTTAACATGGCCTCTGTCTTTGAATTTTACTTTATATAAGTACATCCTAACTATCTCAGTTTAGTTTGATTACTTTTGTAAAAAGCCTGTTTCCAAATAAGGTAACATACTCAGGTACTGGGGATTAGGATTTCAACATATCTTTTAGGGGATACGCTTCATAAGACAGCAGTGCAAAAGTGTTTTAGGTAAAGTCACTATACTTGTGTACATATTTTAAAGCATACAGAGTAGGACTTGGTATGAATACTTAAAAACTCTTTAGGGAAATACAGAGCTCTTTAAATGCTAATTGACTATAAAAGTGACTTAAATTTGACTTGCTTATGTAAGGATCCAAGAGACTGAATAAGGTATACCCTTTCTTCAGGCTTTCTTTTTAGTAAAAAATGATTTGATGTTAATTGCTGATATTCCTTAAGTACTGTGGTTGAATTCTTGTAAAGGGCAACTTCTAAGTTGGGGAGAAGGGACTGAATCTGTGTTTTTTAGTCAGATCTTTCTTCAAATCCTGGTTTTATTACTTATAGGAACGTGGACAAGTTAATTTAACTTTCTATTTCCTCCTTTTAACTGGATCTTAAAAATTCTTTCCTGAAAATTGTGACCACGGTGAGATAAAGACACTTGGTGGGAGTTACTCAGTGTATATTAATGTATTTTCCCTGGATGTAGAAATTAATAATAAGCACAATTCTGGTTACCAGCAATGAGAGGAGATTCTAATAATTTAATGTTACTGGTTTTATTGATTTATTGCTTTAACTCCAGGTAAATCTCATTCATTTTCTCAGAGTGCTGAACTAGAAAACTTAACTCCTGGAGTAAAATAATTAAAATTTTTACTTGATTAAAAAGTGGCTAGTTATAAAAGTTAAAATGACCTTTTTATAACTCAGATACAGTAATTCATTTGGAATTATTTGTAAAAAATCAATAAAGACTTAAGGAAGACCTTTGAGGGTTAAACTGTTGTCGGATAAAGATCACATGCACTTTTATTAGTGTTCATGCTCTCAAATATGAGTACTCATATGAACAAGTTTAGTACTCCATTCAGAAAAAAAGGTGTGATTCCTTTCATGGAAAAAATACAGATACTTGTTTTTGGTTAGATTGACAACATAGTGACAGTTTTTCTTAGAACAAAATTTAAAGTATGAGGCACTGTAGCATTTGTCCAAAACACTTGATTCTAAAGGAAATGATAGTGAAAAACATTTTAACAATAACTTTCTGGAGAAGGAAGTTGGTAAGTTGTAATTTTCACTACTTCACTCATATTTCTATGTAATTTGAGCATGAACTTTTTTCTTTCATCCTTGCTTAAACCATGTATATTGACAAGTTTTCTATAAAATGTTTGTATTTTAATTTTATATAAAATTATAATTTTATACTTTAAAATATTTGTATGTTAAACTCCTTAAAATATATATTTTAGGTATTTTGTCTGAAGCTTTATTTTGCTGTCATTTATAATTGTACTTTTATTAATAATATGAGTGAACATAAAAGAATGTGCTTATTCCAAAAGTAAGCACCATAAATCACATTTATTCAACTTTTTTTAAAATGCCCCCCCGTGTTAGGAAGTTATAGAATATACACAGGCTCAACGTTTTCCCGCAAGTAGCATATGGATCTGTAGGAAAGCAAGATCTGTAGGCACTGATTGACTACCTGTGATACATAAAATGCTAATTAAAAGAGCAGTGATCTTTTTGTGGCCATAAAGAAATGCCCAGTTGAGAACCACTGCACTATGATACGCAATGTTATTGATAAGAGTGTAGCACATGTTAATGGTGTAGACAGAAATGATTAAGAAACTGCTGGTATGTTTACATGAAGACTGCACAAATAGTCATAGCAACTTTATTTGTAATAGCCCCAAACTGGGAACAACTCAGAGTTTGTTCTGTTAAGTGACAACCAGACAGTGGTAATTGCACACAATGGAATACTATTCAGCAGAAGACAAAAAGTAACAAAAATTCTGGAGCCTAACAACATAGATGAATCTCAGAATAATTATATCCAGTTTGAAAGAAGCTAGATGATTCTATATATATTAAAATTCTAGAAAATGCAACTAATCTAAAATGAAAAGCAAATTAGCGGTGGAGGTGAGAGGCTGGTGGGAGAGATTGTGACGAGGCACAAAGAAAATTACAGGAGTCGTGGAAGTGTACCTTATCTTGATATTCTGACATCTGTGTGAAAACTGACCTGATTGTGTTGCAGGGCCCCTTCCAGGGCCCAAGAGTGGGCTCTTGTCTAACACTTGGAAATAAATTGTCCAAGGAGACACATGTGCTGACAAAGCAAGAGATTTATCGGGAAGGGGCACCCAGGCGGAGAGCAGTAGGGTTCGTTCTGACTCAGGATTCTTCCTGGTGGTGCACCCATTGCTCAGCCAAGATGGATGCCACTGAGAATTATCCTTGGAGGTGGTTAGACACATGGTGTCTCCTTTTGACCTTTCCTGAACTCTTCCGGTTGGTGGTGACTTACTAGTTACTTACTAGGACTAGGACCTCTTGTCATAAAATAACTCACACAAATGGTTACTATGGCGCCTGGCCAGGGTGGGCGGTTTCAGTCAGTTTTGTACACTTCAAGTATGTTTGGTTTTACATCACTTATACTGCAAACATTTATAAAATGATTTTTAAAGAACATGGGTATCATTGATTCCAAATATATACTGGAATTTTCCTTGGAGAGATAGGACATATATCTCATAAACCTAAATCGGTGTGGTGTCACATGCCAGATCATTGGTCAAGACAGAAAATGCTATAGGAGTTCAGGGGAGGAAAGGCAGCATAGTTTAATAGTAAAATGAGGAGAGGATTAAAGTCAGAGTGTCTGATTTTTAGGCCCTGTTAGGCCACTTATTTTCTCTGATCTTTGTTTTCCTTGATCTTTGAAGAATTTCCTTATTTACTTCAGAAGATTGTTTAATTTTTTTATTTAGCTGCGCCAGGTCTTAGATGCAGCATGTGGGATCTTTTATTTGCAGCATGCAGATCCTTAGCTTTGGCGTGTAGCATCAATTCTCTGACCAGGGACCAAACCCAGGCCCTTGGAGCTTGGAATCTTAGCCGCTGGACTATCAGGGAAGTCCTTCATCAGATTTTTTTAAAATCCAAAGAAAATATGTTTTAAAACACAGTGTAATCTGAAAAGTGGCATGCAAGTGGCAGGTATTGCTGATATTCAGAGTAGAAGAAAGAACATAGTAGAGTAGTATTTGACTTGTTGAGAACAATGAGGGAATTCCAAAATGAGACCAGAGATGGAAAGTGGAGATAATGTGTAGTATGTTCAGCTGCTGCTGCTGCTGCTGCTAAGTCACTTCAGTCGTGTCCTACTCTGTGCGACCCTATAGACAGCAGCCCACCGGGCTCCCCCACCCCTGGGATTCTCCAGGCAAGAACACTGGAGTGGGTTGCCATTTCCTTCTCCAATGCATGAAAGTGAAAAGTGAAAGTGAAGTCGCTCAGTCGTGTCCGACTCCTAGTGACCCCATGGACTGCAGCCTACCAGCCTCCTCTGTCCATGGGATTTTCCAGGCAAGGTATGTTCAGAGAATGGTTCAAAAATCAGTTAGGAGCAAAGAAAAACATCTAAAACCATAGCAGAGTGGAGAGAATATGAGGTATTAATGAGAAATAGTAGCATCAGGATGTCAATTGCTGTTTACTAGCCTTATGACCTTGGATAAGTCATTAATTCTCTGAGCTTCGATTTTCTCACCAATATAATGAATGGTGAGATAATAGTTCACCTTAGAATACCTAAACAGACATTTCTCCCAAGAAGACTTAGACACAGCTAATAAACACATGAAAAGATGCTTAACATCACTCATTATTAGAGAAATGCAAATCAAAGCTACCATGATATCACCTTACAGCAGTCAGAATGGCCATCATCAAAAAGTCTACAACAATAAATGCTGGAGAGGGTGGGAATCTTCTTGCACTGTTGGGGGGAATGTAAATTGATACAACCACTATGAAAAACAGTATGGAGATTCCTTAAGAAACTAGGAATATGACCCAACAGTTGCACTTCTGAGCATATACACTGAGGAAATCATAATCGAAAAAGACACACATACCTCGCTGTTCATTGCAGCACTATTTACAATAGCTAGGAAATGAAAGTAATCTAGATGTCCATCAGCAGATGAATGGATAAAAAAGCTGTGGTACATATGTACAATGGAATATTACTCAGCCATAAAAAGGATTGCATTTGAGTCAGTTCTTATGAGTTGGATGAACCTAGAACCTATTATACAGAGTAGAGTAAGTCAGAAAGAGAAAAATATCACATATTAACATATATATGGAATCTAGAAAGATGGTACTGATGAACCTATTTGCAGGGCAGCAGTGGAGATGCCAACGTAGAAAACAGACTTGAAGACAGTGGCGGAAAGAGAGGGTAGGGCGATTTGAAAGAATAGCGTTGAAACATACACATTACCATATGTAAAATAGATAGCTAGTGAGAATTTGCCGTATGATGCAGGGATCTCAGACCTGGTGCTCTGTGACAGCCTAAAGGGGTGGGAGGGAAGTGGGAGGTTCAAGAGGGAGAGGACATATGTATACCTGTGACTGATTCATGTTGGCATATGGCTGAAACCAACACATTATTGTAAAGCAGTTATCCTCCAATTAAAAATAAGCTAATAAAAGTCTGCCTTATCTCAAGTATTTTACATATTGAAATCAATTGATATCAAATTATATAAATGCAGATGCTAAGAAGAATTCAGTGCTGTTAAGAGTTGTTCTGGGTGATAGCTAAAGCATGAATTAATTGCTGGACTAAAATGATTGGATTTTAAAGAATTTGAACAGTGGTGAAGGATTAACTCAACATCCTGAGACTAAAGGCAGGAGAACAATCAGGATGTTTAAGTAGCCCAGGGCAGTGGGCAAAACAGAAAGGATTGATTTGATATAGGCCTTAGTGACCAAGTCTGTGTTTGGAGGAAAAGTGAAGGACAGAAGTTGTATTAGTTTCCTGCGGCTCTTGTAATAAATATCACAACCTGGATGGCTTTAAACAGCAAACTTATCCTTTCACAATTCTGGAGTCTAGAAATTAATAATTGGTATCATTGGATTGAAATCAAGATGTTGGCAGGTACCGTCTTTCTCCAAAGACTCTGGTCAAGGTGGGAAATCCATTCCTTGCCTCTTCTATTTTCTGATGGCTATATGCATTCCATGACTTGCAGCCTCATAACTCCAATTTATCCCTGTCTTCCCCATCACCTTCTCTGATATCAGTGTCATATCTTCTAACTTCTCTCTTAGAAGGATGCTAAAGATTGTACCTAGGGGCCACTTGGATATCCAGAGATGTCTCCCTATGTTGGGATACTTCATTCCACCTGCAAAGTCCTCCATAAAAACCGTTTGCAAATTCCAGGGATTAAGACATGGACATATCTGAGGGAGTGACTTTTTTTACACTACTGTAAAAGTCAAAGATGATGCCCAGGCTTTTTGCTTTTTGGAATGATGGTATCATTTGAAATGATAATTTGTGATACATATGTACAATGGAATATTACTCAGCCATAAAAAGGATTGCATTTGAGTCAGTTCTTATGAGTTGGATGAACCTAGAACCGGTTATACAGAGTAAAGTAAGTCAGAAAGAGAAAAATATCACATATTAACATATATATGGAATCTAGAAAGATGGTACTGATTAACCTATTTGAATTTGAAAAGAGTACATTTGGAGAAGTGATGATAAATTCTTTTGGACCTGTTGAAGTACCTATGGGAGATCTCTATGTGGATATTTATTTTGTGGATCAGAAAACTTTTAATGGAATGAGTTAAAACACTATTTCAAAACAAAACAAATTCTAAAGTAAGGCAGCTTCAGAGTTAATTACTCTGCAATTCAGTGACATCATCAAGAGCCTCAGTTCTCAACTTTTTGCTTTGCCATCCTTAAGTTAACTCTTATTGTGGTTCCGAGGTGACGTGCCACAATTCTAAGCCTTAAGTCCAGACATGAAAACACCTAACTGAATTTTGTGTGCCTTTTTTTTTTTTAATCACCCTAACCCCTGAAGCAAGCTCTATTCCTTTTAGCCAGATAAACATTTTAATGTTTTCTTGGTTTTCTTTTACCTAAATAGACCTATTATGTCTATGTTGCAATTGGAACTTATGATTATCTTATGTGACAAATGGATTTTACTGCTCTTTGATGTGCAAATTTGAATACACAAACCATGTCTCTGGCCTGGCTCAGAAAAGCAGCCTGTTCACCTTGTTGAGCCTTTTCTATTATTAGGTTCTTGTCTAAAAATTTCTAACCATCTCCTGATTTAACATTAAATGTTAAGGCATTTAAAAACATTTATAATTTTTCTGAATTTGCCTATGAAGGAGGGAGTAGCTAAGGAAAAATTTCCAGATTTTTAGAGGAGATGAATCAAAAATAAGTACTAGATTTTAAGCTCTGGGTGAATGGTTAATTAAAAGCATCTATCATTAGCAGTTAGAAATCCTATAGTGGAGTGTCAGCTGAGAAGAATTTGAGTTGTTTCAGGCAGTGAATTTGAAAAATAGCAGACATATCCAGATGGAATTGTCTAGCATTCTCGCTGATCATACAGAGGAGCCTGGTGGGCTACATACAGTCCATGGGGTCACAAAGAGTCGGACACAACTATGACTGAGCCCACATGCACTAGCTCATCATAAGAGGCCCAGAATTGGAGTTCAGGAAGGGTGCTGGGGTTAGAGATTTGAGACAAATTGAGCCAAAGGTGATAGAGACCTGTCAACAGAGATTCATCACTCAGTGCTATATGGCGTTCTTCTGTGTGTGCTGTGTGCTAGGCACTGGGCACTTCCCGCGTACTTGTTTATCTTGCTTGACTCCTGCCACATTTAACTAGTTTAAGGGCATCCAGTAAGTTCAGTGATACAGACATGATTAAGATCCAAGTTTGTAGAGGAAAATAAATACTATATGATACTGCTTATATGTGGAATCTTAAAAAAAACAAAAACTAATGACTATAACATAAAAGAAGCAGACTCACAGATCCAGA
This sequence comes from Bubalus kerabau, assembly GCF_029407905.1. Lineage (NCBI taxonomy): Eukaryota > Metazoa > Chordata > Mammalia > Artiodactyla > Bovidae > Bubalus > Bubalus kerabau. Next base: position 15,450,679 of record NC_073628.1, read on the forward strand.
GAACAGATTAGTGATTACCAGTTGGGGTGGGTAATATAAAGGTGCGGTGAGTCAGAGGTACAAGCTATTGGCTATAAGACAGACTCAAGTATGTGTTATACAACATGGGGTATATAGCCAATATTTTGTAATAACTTTAAATGGAAAGTGACCTTTAAAATTGTGTAAAAATAAAGCAGTTTTTTAATTTTAAAAAAATTCCCTGGAGGTCCAGCGGTTAGGATTCTGAGCTTCTTACTGCAGGAGGCATAGATTCAGTTCCTGGACCCCTGGTCAGGGAGCTGAGATCCCACAAGCCATTTAACACAGCCAAAAAAAAAAAAGAGGACACCGAAGCAGATTCACAGACATAGAGAACAAGCTTATGGTTACCAAAGGAGAGGGATGGAGAAACAAATTAGAAATTTGAGATTGTAACAGATACAAACTACTATACATAAAACAGATAAGCAACAAGGATTTGCTGTATATATAGCAGGGAATTGTGCCCAAAACCTTGTAATAACCTACAATGGAATATAATCTGCAAAAAAAAAAAACACAAACCCTGAATCACTGTCCTCTACCCTTGAAACTAATACAGTATTATAAATTAACTATTCTTGAATAATAAGCAGATTAGAAAACAGTAGAAACCACAAATATCCAGATTTGTCTGAAGTACAAAGCAATGCTCTTCCTACTATATAAACTATTTCTGCTGCTGCTGCTAAGTCGCTTCAGTCGTGTCCAACTCTGTGCGATCCCATAGACAGCCTCCCACCACACTCCCCCATCCCTGGGATTCTCCAGGCAAGAACACTGGAGTGGGTTGCCATTTCCTTCTCCAGTGCATGAAAGTGAAAAGTGAAATTGAAGTCGCTCAGTTGTGTCCAACTCTTAGCAACCCCATGGACTGCAGCCTACCAGGCTCCTCCATCCATGGGATTTTCCAGGCAAGAGTACTGGAGTGGGGTGCCATTGCCTTCCCCAAACTATTTCTAGGCAACATTAATTTATTAATTGATACTGAATAGGGTATAGTAAAATAAAGAATGCTTAGTTATACATGAGGTGGAGAAGTCTGTTATTGGACTTGGGCAATGTGAAAAGACAATTTAATTAATGCGTTATACTGTGTCAAAAGACTTAATGTATTTATCCTTATAGCAGTTTATCATTCAAAGGGACATGGATACCAGGAGTATCTATCTATTACATATATCTAGAATTTAAAACCTTAATAGCAATTGAGTTATGATGTATGATATATATTGCTCATTGGGGAGATGTGAAATAGTAGTTTCTAAGAAAATTCAAATTAAGAGGTGTTTTTTAAAAGAGCTTATTGTATATTTCTATACAGATTGAAGAGTTGTAACTATAAACATATTTTTGGGGGGCAGTCAGATAATCATAATCGGCTGTTTGGTATTTTCACAGTCGCCTTTTCCTCTTTAGGTTATTTTGCAGCAAAGACTAAACTCAGCTTTTAAAATTCTGGTCCAACAGCAGTTTCTTTATTTCAAACATCATTTTGTTACAGAATTTGCCTAACTAAATCTTTGACAATTTAAAAAGGTATTTAATGAGTCCTAATGAAGCGACTTAGCAGCAGCAGCAGCAGCAACCTTTTCCTATCCCAAGCTGTTTCCAATTGTTCCTATATGGAAACAGTTATTCGTATCCTATTATGAAATCAATGGAAAGAGTACTTGTTGTAATTTAGGAGTACTGGTTGCAGGTCCTATTTTTAACTGTATTTTTGTATAAAACAGTAGACTCCAAGAATCAAGTAATCTGAGGCTCCACTCCTGTCTTCCATTGAGTTGTAACTGGTTAACCTTTCTGGGCTTTTTAGTATAGTATTTATATTTAGCACCTGATAATGTTTGTTGAACTAAACTTTTTAAACCATAATCTTCTTTCAGCTTTAAAATTCAAGTTCCTTCATTCTATTTTCTGAGAGTTTTTTCCCCATTAAAGGGGAAAATTTGCCTCTTTTTGACCTATTCCTCCATTATCTCTTTAAGCTCTAAGATAATGATCAAGCCATGAAAAGTAATATCTGTAGAGTAAGAGAATGAAAACTATCAGTTCCAGAGACATAGCTCACAGTCCGGCATACAGTTCCTCTGGAAACACTTAATATAGTATTGACTGTATAAAAGTGTAATGTTTTTCCATAGTTGTCTGTATCTTCAAATACTGTTGATGGCCAGAGTTCCTGTTCTTGACCAGTTTGAGTCAGGAGTCTTCAAAGGACTGGGTCTTATCAGAGGTTTTTGTTTTTGTTTTTAATTGGAGGCTAATTACTTTACAATAATTATGTAAATGTAAGCAAAGGAGAAAAGGAAAGATATATGCATCTGAATGCAGAGTTCCAAAGAATAGCAAGAAGAGATAAGAAAGCCTTCCTCAGCGATCAATGCAAAGAAATACAGGAAAACAACAGAATGGGAAAGACTAGAGATCTCTTCAAGAAAATTAGCGATACCAAGGGAACATTTCATGCAAAAATGGGCTCGATAAAGGACAGAAATGGTATGGACCTAACAGAAGCAGAAGATATTAAGAATAGGTGGCAAGAATACACAGAAGAACTGTACAAAAAAGATCTTCATGACCCAGATAATCACGATGGTGTGATCACTGACCTGGAGCCAGACATCCTGGAATGTGAAGTCAAGGGGGCCTTAGAAAGCATCACTACGAACAAAGCTAGTGGAGGTGATGGAATTCCAGTTGAGCTATTTCAAATCCTAAAAGATGATGCTGTGAAAGTGCTGCACTCAATATGCCAGCAAATTTGGAAACTCAGCAGTGGCCACAGGACTGGAAAAGGTCAGTTTTCATTCCAGTCCCAAAGAAAGGCAATGCCAAAGAATGCTCAAATTACCGCACAATTGCACTCATCTCACACGCTAGTAAAGTAATGCTCAAAATTCTCCAAGCCAGGCTTCAGCAATACATGAACCGTGAACTTCCAGATGTTCAAGCTGGTTTTAGAAAAGGCAGAGGAACCAGAGATCAAATTGCCAACATCCGCTGGATCATGGAAAAAGCAAGAGAGTTCCAGAAAAACATCTATTTCTGCTTTATTGACTATGCCAAAGCCTTTGACTGTGTGGATCACAATAAACTGGAAAATTCTGAAAGAGATGGGAATACCAGACCACCTGATCTGCCTCCTGAGAAATTTGTATGCAGGTCAGGAAGCAGCAGTTAGAACTGGACATGGAACCACAGACTGGTACCAAATAGGAAAAGGAGTACATCAAGGCTGTATATTGTCACCCTGCTTATTTAACTTCTATGCAGAGTACATCAGGAGAAACGCTGGGCTGGAAGAACCACAAGCTGGAATCAAGATTGCCGGGAGAAATATCAATCACCTCAGATATGCAGATGACACCACCCTTATGGCAGAAGGTGAAGAGGAACTAAAAACCTCTTGATGAAGGTGAAAGAGGAGAGTGAAAAAGTTGGCTTAAAACTCAAAATTAAGAAAACAAAGATCATGGCATCTGTTCCCTTCAGTGCATGGGAAATAGATGGGGAAACAGTGTCAGACTTTATTTTTGGGGGCTCCAAAGTCACTGCAGATGGCGATTGCAGCTATGAAATTAAAAGATGCTTACTCCTTGGAAGAAAAGTTACGACCAACCTAGATAGCATATTGAAAAGCAGAGACATTACTTTGCCAACAAAGGTCCATCTAGTCAAGGCTATGGTTTTTCCAATGGTCATGTATGGATGTGAGAGTTGGACTGTGAAGAAAGCTGAGCGCCGAAGAATTGATGCTTTTGAACTGTGGTGTTGGAGAAGACTCTTGAGAGTCCCTTGGACTGCAAGGAGATCCAACCAGTCCATTCTGAAGGAGATCAGCCCTGGGATTTCTTTGGAAAGAATGATGCTGAAGCTGAAAATCCAGTACTTTGGCACCTCATAAGAAGAGTTGACTCATTGGAAAAGACTCTAATGCTGGGAGGGACTGGGGGCAGGAGGAGAAGGGGATGACAGAGGATGAGATGGCTGGATGGCATCACTGACTTGATGGACGTGAGTCTGAGTAACTCCAGGATTTGGTGATGGACAGGGAGGCCTGGCGTGCTGCGATTCATGGGGTCGCAAAGAGTCGGACACAACTGAGCGACTGAACGGAACTGAACTGAACTGATGGTGGTTTTTGCCATACATCAACATGAATCAGCCACGCATGTGCATGTGTCCCCCCATCCTGAACCCACCTCCCTCCCCACCCTATCCTTCTGATTGTCCCAGAGACTGGCTTTGAGTGCCCTGCTTCATGCATCGAACTGGCACTGGTTATCTATTTACCAGAGGTTTTGTGATTGCTCTTAGTCAGTTGTGAGTTAAAGCTAGAGCTATTGTATAGAACCATTACTAATGTACAGTACAACTAACAGTTGTGGCAATTGTGAATTATTTATGTGTTTGTGATTATCATGGTTACTTCTATTTTATTCTATCCATGAATAAATTTTTAATAAAAAAGATGAGTCAGCTAGGTGTCAATTGCATGTCCATATTGCCTATAAGCAAGAATGATTCCATGAAAAAATTTGTAGTAACATACAGTGTGATTCTGTAAATTTTACCTACCTATGTGCTGCTTTTTTAATATTGCCTGTGGAGTAGAGAAAAAGAAAAATAAAATCAGGATTCCTTCTTATTAAATAAAGCTCAATTTTTAAAAGTGAAATTGAACATACTTTCTTTATATAAAATGAAGTTTCTTGATATATTTAAATGATAAGCTTATTTCTTACACACTTTGTAAGATTCTTTTGGGACTATCATGCCAAAGTAAAGTCTGTAATGCTTTTGTTCTCTGCAGTTCTTTTGAGTGTTGTCAAAATCGATCCTTGTCAATGACAAAATTTTAGAAATAGATAATGGTGCTATCTGCACAGCAGTGTGAATGAACTTATATGCCACTAAACTGACGATTTAAAATGGTTACAATGGTAAATTTTATGTTAACATATATTGAGCACAGTTTTTAAAATCTGCCCTTGCCCATGGTGGTGTATCATACATGTGAATATCCTCTGTCATATGTTCCATGGCTAAATTAAAATACTGGTGGTAGTTTCCAACTTGGAAAAGAGAAATGTGAACAGCTTAAAGTGGTAGCCACTCTTAAGATGATACAGAATTTTACAATTGTGATAATTTGTGTCAAATGATTTAAGTATTAGAAGGCTATGGAACTAGATGACCTCTAAGATTGATCTCTACCTGGAGATTCTTCGAATTTGTAAATAAATCGTGCTTTCATTAGTTAGGCAGAGGATGAATATGTAAATAAAATATACAATGGGATATTATACAGTCTTTAAAAAGGAGGGGAATTCTGGTACATGCTACAGAGTGGATGAAGACTTTGTGCTAAATGAAATAAGCCAGTTGCAAAAGGACAACTATTTGATGCTTCCACTTATATGATGTACCTAGAATAGGAAAATTCATAGAGAATTAGAAGGGTGGCTGCCGGAGTCTGGTAGAGAGTGGAGGATGAGGAGTGAGGAGTTATTGTTTGATGGATACTGTCATTTCAGAATGATGAAAAGTTCTGGACATACTGGTGATGGTTGCACAACAGTGTGAATGTCCTTAAAGCCCTGTACTGTACACTTTAAAATGACAAATTTTGTTTTATTTTGCCACAATATAAAAAACCTTTATTAACTGCAGATTAGTTAAATAACTGAGAATGTGGGCATTTTCATTTATAATAGAGTTTTGGAGAACTTTTTTTAAATGAAGTGATACGTGCACATTACTAGTTCAGTACAAGTGCTCTTTTGCATATTACTTTAAATGTGTCTAGTGTGATTGAGGAGCTGAATTTTCAATTTAATTTAGTTTAATTGATTTAAATTAAAATTACCACATGTGAATGGCAGTTCCTTCGTTGGACAGTATAATTCTGTATTTTTTTCATCCTTTTATAATACTTTAAACCTCCTTATATCATTATTTTGAAATGAGTGTCTTATGGATAGTATGTAGTTGGCTCATGTTTTTAAAATATCCATCCTACCAATCTTTGTCTTCTAGTTGTTTTTATTGGGACTGTGTACATTCAAGGAAATTATTGATATGTTGAGACTTAAGTAGGCCATTTTATTTTTGTTTTTATTTGTTCCCTCTGTTCTTTGTTTCTATTATTTTCCTGCCTTCCTGTGGCTTATTGTACCTTTTTGAAAATTCCATTTTGATCTATCCTTGGTGTTTTGAGGGCATGTCTTTTTATATATTATTTTGAATCTGCTCTAGGTATTATATATACATAAATAACTTTTCCCAGTCCACTGATGTCAACACAATATCAGTCTGAGTGAAGGCTTACCTCTTTTGAAGTTACACTCCCCTGTTTATAATTGTCTTAAATATTTACTTTACATACTTTGAGAATCACATCAGCATTAGGATAGTTTTTGCTTCCATTATGTGAAACATAATTTAGAAAAGTCAGAGGAAGAGGGAAGACTATAACCTGTACAGTTGACCCTTGAACATGACAGCAGTTAGGGGCACTGAGCTGACTCTCTGCAGAGTAGATAATCTGTGTATAAGTTATAGTCAGCCCTTCGAATCTGATAGTTCTCTGTATCCACGGTTCCACATCTTCAAATTCAGCCAACCGCAGACCTGGTAGTATTGTAGTATTCACTGTTGGAAAAACACCCACGTGTGAGTGGACTTGCACAGTTGAAAGACTCAGTTATATGTTTTTACTTTTCATTATTCCTTTCATTTCAAGAGCAATCTGAACTTATTCTTTGTGGGTGAATCTGCTGACGACAGCCGATTCTCTAGTTTTCATTCACATGAGAATGCGTTGATTTTCTCCTTCCTGAAGGGTATTTTTCTTGGCTGTAGTGTTCTTGGTTGGCTGTTCTTTATTTGGGTACTTAGAAAGTGTTGTGTCACTTCCTTCTTACCTCATGGTTTCTGATGAGAAGTACTCCATTATTTGAATTGTTTTCCTCTTATAAGTAGGGAGTCATTCCCTTCTTGCTGCTTTTAAGATTTTTCCCTTTGTCTTTTTGTTTCCAGCAGTTTGTATCTGAGCATGGACTTACTTGAATTTATCTTGTTTAGGTGTGTTGAACTTCTTAAATCTCTAGGTTTAGATTTTAAAATTAGTATACCATACCCTACATATTCACACATTTAAAGTGTACAGTTCAGTGACTTTTAGTGTATTCGCTGATTTGTGTATCAATTTTAGACCATTTTCTGTTATCTAAAAAAAAATCCTGAATCCCTTAGCTGTTAACCCCAAATTTCCCGCACTGCCCCCCCAACTCTAGGCAACCACTTATTTACTTTCTGTCTTTATAGATTTGCCTGTTTGGAACATTGCCTATAAATGGAATCATACAATAATATAGCCCTTTGTAACTGGCCTTTTCATGTAGCATGTTTTCAGATTTTATCCATGTTGTAGCATATATCAGTACTTAATTTCTTTGTTGTGAAATAATATTCCATTGTATAAATATACCACATTTTATTTGTCCATTTATCATGGTGGATATTTGGATTGTTTTCACTTTTTGAATATTATGAATAATACTGCTATGCTCTGTGAACGTGTGTCCGTACGTTTCTGTATGGACATGTTTTCTATTCTTTTCGGCAGGTGGGAGTTGCTGGGTTGTATCTAAAGGTCCCAGTGTTGCATCTGCTACTAAACACAGTCAACGAGTACAGACATTTTCGTATGTAAATTCCACCTGGATATTCCTGTTGGAGGCATCTTAAACTCAGAAAGATCAGAAACTTTCTTTTCTGTCCTTGATTGGTTTTAATGAGAATATAGGAGGGGAACAAAATTATATCTGGCATTTCCCAGTCTAATCTTCATCTTCCTCCCATCCCATACCTCCATCTTTATTATGCTGTGTACCATATGTGTGTAACCATTACGTTGTACAAACATGATTTGCAGAAGATACTTAGAATTTATTTTATTTTTGTCTTCCACCATACATATAAATTTGTTCTGTAGGGTTAGTACTCCCTCCAATTCCTTGAAGGGCAAGTTATCATAACTTTTCTGGTCACTTTTAGGGAATAGAAACATTATTTTCAAGAACTAATAAACTTAATTCAGAGTTAAAGGTTTTCTTATTTGCCCACCTCAGGCCTACTACAGGTCTGCAGTGGAAAGAGATTTGTTTGGCTTCCTTTTTCTTTCTGTTTTTCCCCTCTGCCTTTTTATTCTTCCGTATTTGGTGACTGTGGTTTCAGGCCCATCCAGGATTGGGATTGGGAGAGGCACAGGATTGAGTAAGAAGAAAGATCTCTAATAACAGTAGCAGCAGCACCAGGACTGGTGTTCTGTAGCATTTATTTCATGCTGAGTACTGTTAAAAGCACTTCACATGTATCAGGCCAGTTAATCCTCAGAACTCTGAGGTAGGTTGTCTTACCCTGTCTCACTGCCGAAGAAATGAAGGTGCAGTCTAGTGACTTGCCTAAGGTCCCACATTGACACACAGCCGAACAGGGCGTGCACCCAGGGCTGGGGCTCCAGAGGATCCTTGCCACTCCGGGTATTGCTTTTATTTACTGTTGGGAGGTGGTAAGCATACTTCCTAGTCTTGGCTAGAGTTTAAATCAGACTTGTATCCTTTAGATTTGTTTCAAGTGTGACACATTTTGCATAGACCTAAAACAAAGGGCAAACTTGCCTCAACTCCTTTCGCTTACAGGGGAGTAGAAGGGAGTGGGAAAGGGATTGGAACTCAAAACACACTGATCTCTCGCCACAGGACTCGTTTTCTGATATTTAACTCTTTACCTCCTTGCATAGGTTCCCTTGCACCTCACTTTGAAATGGTAGTATCTGTTGTTTGGAACCTCCACCCAAATTGCAATGGAGATGTTTTCAACATCCCGTTGCACATGGTCTCCAAATACACTATTTGATTTCTTGCCTTCACACCCTTGTTCATGCAGATGGTCCCTGGATTATGACTGTCACTTGCTTGAAGGCATGCTCCTGCCTGAACCATGTGATCTCCATCAAACTAAGTGCTCTTGGTGGCTGGACTTTTTAAAGAAGCCAGTTTACTGGGGTGTAGCAAATGAACAAAAAACTTGATGTAAAACCTTCCCATTTTTTTTCTTCTTCATCTCATTCCTATAAGAGAGAAATCAACAAGTATGTTGAATAATACTTTGGTTAGATCAATCCTAGCTGCTTGGTGTCTTATGATTACTTGTCTTTGGGAAAGTAGAATGGAGCAGGTTTATGTTTGAACTGTTACCTTTAATGTGGTTAATTGTTTCAGTGGCCTTACCTGGCTGTCTTGGCACAAGGTTTTATGCCATTTATTGTGTTATCAGACCAAGAAGATTCTTAGATTGATCATTTTGTCCTCTTATATTAGAAATTCAGTGGATTATTTGTATCTATTCAGCTGGAAACATCGGAATGTCTTTTTTTTTTTAATCAGAATGTCTTTTTAAAAATTATTTCCCCTTCACATGTACATTTACCTACAAAGAACATTCAAAGGGGTTGTTTATGTAATGGATTGATGTTTGAACTGACATTGACCTCTGCATCCTCACATTTAGAGTAACTTCCCTGGTGGCTCAGACGGTAAAGCATCTGCCTACAATGAGGGAGACCTGGGTTCAATCCCTGGGTCGGGAAGATCTCCTGGAGAAGGAAGTGGCAACCCACTCCAGTATTCTTGCCTGGAAAATCCCGTGGACAGAGGAGCCTGGTAGGCTACAGTCCATGGGGTCACAAAGAGTCAGACACGACTGAGCGACTTCACTTTACAGTGCCATTAACAGCAGTTGGCCAGTACAGTGCACCCGAGGCATGGCAGGATGGTGAGCACTCGCTGAGCTCGTGTGAGGTCCCATGAGAGCTTGGTGCACCTGTTTGCTTTATCACCTGCAGAGTTCTTTCATGAGGCCCTGCCCTCTGTGATTCTTCTTCTGCCTTGCACACTCAGAATGAAATGTTTCATTGTTTGCTTTCATGTAGCACTAGCTGTGTAGTCTTAATTAAGTACATATGTCATTTTCATAAAGACTGTAAGCTTAATGAGGTAAAGGACAATGTTTTACTTGTAATTGTGTTCCTCTCTTACATAATAAAGTTCCTCACATCTAATAAGTCAATTATTAAGTTTTCATTAGTGTAAACAAAATCAGTAGTATGGCTTCACCGTCCCAATACCCAGTTTAGTCTTATTTGTGCTGAGATAAGGAAGGTAAAGATAGTAAAGTTATGCTCAAGTTATAATTCTGCCATATCTGTCATATTGTATGCAACTCTTTGAACCAGTCTTAAGGGAATATGGGAAGTGGAGATTGTTGCACAGAGCAAGGATATTCATTAAATTTTAAGAGGCACTTAGAGGGACAAGGGATGTTTAGCTTATAGAAGAGAACCTTAGGAAAGAAATGTGACTGCCATCTTCAGTTTTTGAAAGCTTTTTCAAGGGGAAAGAAAAAGGCCTACTCTGCATGACTTTCGAGGTCCAAACCAGGAGAAACTGAAGCCTTAGTATGTGTGTGCATGCTCAGATGCATCCAACTCTCTACCCCATAGAATGTAGCCTGCCATGCGCCTCTGTCCATGGAATTTCCCAGGCAAGAATCCTGGAGTGGGTTGCCATGTCTTCCTCTAGGGGATCTTCCCTATCCAGGGATCAAACCCAGGTCTCCTGCATTGGGAGGTGGGTTCTTTACCACTGAGCCACCTGGGAAGCTTCAAGCCCTATTACGGTGCTTTTTAAAAGAAAAAAAAATGTTTAATGTGAAAAAGAATAAACACCCATATGTTTTGCATAAATATGAAGAAGCTACCATCTATACATGCAGACATCTTTCTGTGTACAGTTTCAAGAAGATCATGGCCCCTTAGTGAATCCATGAATCTCTAGTTAAGATCTTATGTTCTCTTGCTGTGTGTGTGTGTTGGTGTGTACAAATACATACACATATGTATATATTTCACAAAGATGGTTATTGTCTGTGTACTCTGACATTTTTCACTAAACACATAACTACTACTATTGAGTTCACTGTATTTAGTGATTGTGCATTATTTAATGCTCAGAACCACACATTTTCCCAGGTCAATTAAATATTCATCAACTTTTAAACATCATTTTTTTTAAACTGGTAGCTCTAATTTTGAGGTATTTGAAACTTCTTTATCTGAAGATGGCTTACAAAAAATATTTCCCCGAATATGCTTTGTTTTGTATTTATTTTAGTACTTTTTTTTAAAGGTTATTTATCTTAGATAAAATAATAGCTATGTGTTTTCGTATTGGAAAAGTACTGTGATCAAACAGTAAAAAGACTCAGATCTTAGCTTCGGTTATCATTTGTTAGTCACTTAACTTCCCTGAGCATTATCTTTCTTATCTTTATCAAGGGGCTAATATAAGCCTCCCTGACTTCAACTAGTGGATGAAGGAAATGGCAACCCACTCCAGTACTCTTGCCTGGAAAATCCCATGGACGGAGGAGCCTGGTAGGCTACAGTCCTTGGGGTCGCAAAGAGTCGGACACGACTGAGTGACTTCCCTTTCACAACAGTTTAAGGGGAAAGTACTATAAGAACTAGTATTTAGAAGTATTATTAGATTTTAGAAATTAAAAGTATTTAAGAATGTCAGTTTTCTTAATTTTTAGTAAATGTAAAATCTGATAAAGGCAAATCAGTCTTTTTTTTTTTTTAAAGGAAAAACCCAATCAAATGTTGGATTTTAAACATTTGTTTTATAAATTTCCTTCCAGAAATGTGGTTTTGTTGTGTTAGTAATATAAAAAGCAGTCACTTTTCTCTTGTTGCACATTCACAAAGTGCCAAATACCATGCTTAAGCATGTACTGCATATGTTTCATTTAGTTCTTATAACAACCTTGGAGGAATTGTTGAAGAAAGAATGCAGACCTATTACATTCTAAGACCTAGATTCTTGGCCACTTATACTTCTTCACCTCATGTCCTAAAAGAGGCAGGATAAAGCATTGAGGTTTAGGGTGCAGATTCTGGGGCCAGCCTGCCTGGATTTGAGCCCTGGGTCTGCAACTTAACAACTTTTGACTTCTTCAAGGTAGTTAGCCAGCCCTTTTCTCTTCAACAGCAATAAAATGTACCTATTAGTAGAGACATCATGACAATCAAATTATGAAATGTGATGCATTTGAACAGTATCTGGCATGTGGTTTGCAAGCAGTGGCAGTTATAGGGACTCGTCTTGTGTAAGCTGTGCGTGTGACGTGAGCACACAGACTCCTCTGGGAGGATGCTTCAGGGAGCAGGCACTGGGAGTCTATTTTAACATGGCTGTTTCCTTGGATTTTCCCCTGGCCATCTTTCACCTTTCTATTTGCTAGCATGGTGGCCTCATGAAAACAATCTCAATCACCTTGTATTTCAGCTACTGATCCATTAATTAATGCTTATTTTATGTATCTTTTAGGACATTTCTGATTCATTTGCATCCTTGAAGAGCATCTATAGAAGAGGAAGGGAAAGATGGGTGTGAAAACATTTACTCATAGCTCCTCTTCCCACAGCCAGGAAATGCTTGGAAAGCTAAATATGCTTCGAAATGATGGACATTTTTGTGATATCACTATTCGTGTCCAGGACAAAATCTTCCGGGCACATAAGGTGGTATTAGCAGCTTGCAGTGATTTCTTTCGCACCAAACTTGTAGGCCAAGCAGAAGATGAGAACAAGAATGTGTTGGATTTGCATCATGTTACAGTGACTGGCTTTATACCCCTTTTAGAGTATGCGTACACAGCTACTCTGTCGATTAACACAGAAAATATCATTGATGTTCTGGCTGCAGCCAGCTATATGCAAATGTTCAGTGTTGCTAGCACCTGCTCAGAGTTCATGAAATCAAGCATTTTATGGAATACACCCAACAGCCAACCAGAAAAGGGTCTGGATGCTGGACAAGAAAATAACTCTAACTGCAATTTTACGTCTCGAGATGGAAGCATTTCTCCAGTGTCTTCAGAGTGCAGTGTGGTAGAAAGAACCATTCCTGTCTGCCGAGAATCACGGAGAAAGCGCAAAAGCTACATTGTTATGTCTCCTGAAAGTCCTGTAAAGTGTAGCACACAAACAAGTTCTCCCCAGGTGTTGAATTCTTCAACTTCCTATTCAGAAAATAGAAATCAACCAGTTGACTCTTCTCTAGCTTTTCCCTGGACTTTTCCTTTTGGAATTGATCGAAGGAATCAGCCTGATAAGGTTAAGCAAGCAGAAAATACCCGGACTTTAGAATTACCTGGCCCGTCTGAGACAGGGAGAAGAATGACTGATTATGTGACTTGCGAGAGCACAAAAACTACCTTGCCTCTGGGTGCCGAGGAAGATGTCCGGGTCAAAGTGGAAAGGCTAAGTGACGAGGAGGTCCATGAGGAAGTATCCCAGCCTGTCAGTGTGTCTCAGAGTTCACTGAGTGATCAGCAGACAGTGCCAGGAAGTGAGCAAGTGCAAGAGGACCTTCTGATTAGTCCCCAGTCTTCCTCCATAGGTATCGTGTCTTCTGTGTTTTCCATGATTCTATAAAGTATGGGGAGGCATTTTTAAGTGCTTACTAGATAAGTTTTGTGCTGTATCCTATAGGAAATATTAAGAAGAATAAAACATGGTAACTGGGATTTTTTAGGTGCTATCAGTCCTACCATATTTTTTGGTAAGTTACATATGAGTAGAAAGAAAGTAGTTGAACAATATCTCATGGGACACATATATTATGGCACAGTTTACATACCAATGAATTGTGAATTACTTTCAGTACAAAAAGTACCAGTTTTAAAAAATGCAATTCGTGTTTTATTCTTTATTAAAATTATTTATTAAAAACTTACCATGTGCCAAACTTGGGGGGATGTATGATGAAAATGACAGTGCTTGCATCCGAGGAGTTAACACCGTTAATTGAGAAAGCAGATGAGTAAGTCAGCAATTAAAACTAGGCCAGAGGTGTAAACAGTGTGACAGGCTCACACAGGAAAGATCAAGTTAACACTGCATGTTTGAGCTGGATCTTACGTAATATGTAGGAGTTTACCCAAGCGAGGGAATAACATTCCTTTGAAAATGTATAGAAGCTCAGAGGTGTGGAAGAACATTCACTGCATGTTTGATAAAGCAGTGAATTCAAAGCACAGTGATGTGAATAAAGCATGAAAACCTGCAAGTATAGACTATAATGGGAAATAAGAAAAGTGAGTGGTTGAGAACATGTTTGAAAAGCCTCAAACGCTAGTTTCAGTTAGGATTGCATTCAACTACATACAACAATCCCTTCAAAGTGGCTTAAACCAAACAGGATTTTTTTTTTTTTTTGCATAAAATGTTCAGAAATAGAAAGTCCAAGAGTAGTATAGTGGCTCTACAGTGACCTAGGCCCCTTGTATTTTTGCAATCCACCATCTTGAGTTTGTCATCTGTATACTTATTACTTCGTGGTTGTAGGTTTTTTGCTTCATCTTTAGCCTTGTATTTTAGAAAGGGGTAATGCTTGTATGGAAAATGTTTCTAGAACTCTCAAAAAAACTGCCAGATGATGTCACATGCATGGCCTTTCCTAGCTGCAAGATAATCTGGGGCTATATACATATATATATATGTTGGGTATGTAACTGCCTTACAAAATTATAGAATAGATATTGTCTGCAATTAGCAGTGTCTACCACAGCTAGGCCAAGTAAGCTTGGGTTGTATCCTAGTGGTAATAAGGAGTCTACCTTAAATGGAATGAAAAAATATTTTCAGATATTTTATGAAATTTTGATATTGGTCAACTTCATAGGGGGTTGGCTGGGGAGAGACAGTCCAAAAGCCAGTTATAGTACAGTTGTCTTTGTGTGAAAGAAGATACTTGAAGTCATACTGTAAAGAAAATGGGTATGAAGAAACTTTGTAAAGGAAGAATCATTACTACCTGATGTTAATGAATATGTGGTTTGAGGAATAAGAAAGTCAGGGTTCGTGGATGACTAGAAAAAGAGATAACGTTATTGTCATTATAAGTCACAGTTTTTTACATTTTATTATCTCTAAATTCAGATATGCTTTACAATTAATAATCTTTACAATTACTTTTTCTTTCTTAATGGTGCAAAAAATAATGGTAATCATACACTTGATCAGTTCAGTTCAGTCGCTCAGTCGTGTCCGACTCTTGGTGACCCCATGAATCACAGCACACCAGGCCTCCCTATCCATCACCAACTCTCAGAGTTCACTCAGACTCATGTCCATCGAGTTGGAGATGCCATCCAGCCATCTCATCCTCTGTCATCCCCTTTTCTTCCTGACCCCAATCCCTCCCAGCATCAGAGTCTTTTCCAATGAGTCAACTTTTCGCATGCACTTGATAAGAATCTGTTAAATACCCTAACTACTGTGAAAGTCATTGGGAGGAGGTAGAAGCCCAGTTTTAAGAGTTAACTCAGCAAGGTCAATTCTTTGTGAACTGTGCTTGGGTGATGACCAGGCAACATGCCTCAGAGCCCTTGAGGTCAGGACTGGAGGTGACCACTTTAGCACTTTTAGCAGGGACACATTGATTCTCAACAGGAAAATGTGTTTGCAAGAGCCAGAACCAGAGAACTGCTCCTTGAGAAGTAATCTATATTCAGGGAGAGAAGGAAAGCCAACGGAGATGAGTGAAGAGGATTTCTCCAAGGTTGGAGAACCGTGAAGGCCGTGTTGACATTGTTAAGTTCTTAGATTCTGATGCACTACATGAGTTTCCCAGGGTTGCCACACCAGCCACCGCAGACTTCAAACGGCAGAATTGTATTCTCTCGCAGTTCAGAAGGCAGAAATCTGAACTTAAGGTGCTGGCAGGTCTGTAGGGAAGGATCTTTCTTTGCTCCTTTCTAGCTGCTGACAGTCACTAACACTCCTAATGGGCTCAGAGTTTAGCTGTATCTCTCTACTTTCTGCCTTCATCCTTCTGGGCCTTCCTCCAGATCTCCCTCCTCAGGACACCAGTCATTGGATTATGGCCCACCCTACTACAGTATGATCTCTTCTAACTTGTATATTAGTTAGGTATGAAACCACCTCACAAAACTGTAGGAGAATGGATATTGTTTGCAACTAGCATTGTCTACCACAGCTAGGTAGAGGTGACCATATACTCTGTTGTTGTTTAGTCGCTAAGTTGTGTCCGACTCTTTGCAACCCCATGGACTGTAGCCCACCAGACTCCTCTGTGCATGGGATTCTCTAGGCAAGAATACTGGAGTGGGTTGCCATTTCCTTCACATACTCTAGGTAATGGTAATTACCTAGGTCTCTGCAGAGACCCTGTTTCCAAGTAAGAGTATATTTACTGGTGTTGGATGTTAGGGCTTGAGAATGCCTTGGGGATGGGGAAGAATGCAGTTCTTCCCACAATACCTATTAAAGATAATATTTCTAAAGTTGGGTCAAGATACTTTCGTACTTTCCAGACAACCACACGTTGAATAATGTATTTGATGGCAGGAGATCCTAGCTATGTGTCAATATAACCCGGTTTTTGTTAAATTACTGACATCTTTAATCTTGAAAACACCTTTGTACCTTCTAAATAGTGAACTAATAGGTAATTATTAATACTATTAATTATTTATCTGAGAACTTAGGAACCAAATACTAATATAACTGAACATCTTGCTGACTAGCTATGTGAAATAACCTTATTTTAATCACTCTCGAGTATACCTAATCAGTTCAGGCTTTGCCTTAATATACTATTAACACAATTAAACAGAGGAGTTAGGACCATAAGTACAATAAGCCTTTCCATTATCTGAGAATAATTTCCAGTATATACTATAACAAATGTAGATTCTATTACAAATCAGACATATGGAAGAACTCTGATCTGAATATATATAATCAAATAATCCAAATGAGCTGTCTTTTCTTTACCTTCAGAGCAAACTCACTAATTACTCTCAGCTACCCCTGTTAACTCCAAATGTATACACTAAACACCTTACAAAAAGTGAAATTCAGTGAAATTTGTTTAAGTGAGAAGGACTCTAAACTCTAAAATTTGCCATTAAAAGAGAAGTGATTGTTACGAGGATCAGTTAAGATATTGAGAAATAGTTGGACAGTTTCTTGGTAGCAGTAGTGAATAGATAAACTTGTTGAGGTGAGCAGTTAGAATGATGGAGGAATTTGCAACACTGAGCGTATATGCAGTATGGGGAAATGATTAAAAGTTGAGGACTTGGAGTCAGGCAGGTCTAGAATCTGCTCTCAGTTTCTGCCGCTTACCAGATGTGTGATTTGAACAAGTCACTGAGCCTCACTAGGTTTCCATAACCGTAAAGTAATGATAGTCTTAACTGTGTTGTATGTCAGTGCTCTCCAGCAAGACTGCCAGGAATACACCTGGAGTTGAACACATTGAGATGGTGGTTTGAATATCTGAAAATCCCTAACAATTAGCTAACTATACAGGATAAGTTAGTGTGCAGCAAGCTTGGGTCAACCCTGTGTCCACATAGAAGTAGTGTTCTAGTAGTGGGCATATTGAAAGTATAAGAACTGCTCACTGCAGCAGGAGTGAGGCAGTTTTGGTCCCTTAAAATGGACAGATTCTTTGAATGGAGTTAAACAGTTTCTGCAAGTCAGACTCAAGTGTCTCTGAAGAGAACCAACTGGCTATCATAATTGGGATGGTCCCAGGATTATGGTCTTTCTGACTGAATAGGTCTTGCTTTTAGGATTGTAATTGCAGCAGAAGCATGTTGATTTGAGGTCAGGGTCCATTTCTCTGTGGCTGAAGGCTGGAATATGATATATAATGTTGCCTATAAAAGGGAATCGACCTTCTGTGGTGCTTAAAAGAACAGTTACTAAATTTTTGTCAGCAGGGTCAGATGGAGGATAATAGATCCAACAATCTGTTAAACTCATATTAGTGACTGCGGTCTGGGGTGGGGGTACAAGAGGTTTTTTCTTAAGTGGCAGAAGAAGATCTTAGGAGGTCAGAAACAATAGGACGAAGGTGAAAGATCGTATTGGCTTTAATAGGAATGATTAGTAGTAAAGAGAAGAGTACTAAAGAGTCAGAAAATTAATCTGATTTTGCCATCTTGGGTAGGAGCTGTCCACTTTTGAGGTCATTATCTTCTGGAGAATTCCTTAGAGGGAATGGATGTACAGGAGTCAGAAGGATGTGATGTCTTTCAAGTTAGAAACTATGAATCCAATGAATGTCACCTCGAACTGTTACTGCTGAACCAGTGGTTAACAACCTATCAGTTCCTTTCTATAGATACCAGTGGAAAGTTTTCTCTGGTGGCATCTTTTCCAGAAGACCAAAACTCCAGACTTTAAATCATTCATCTTCTGTGTTTGTGATAAACCTGGAATATCATTGTAGTATTTAATTGTATCAGTTGGTAATCAGGTAGAACCCAAGATTTAAACCAAAATATCCACCTGAAAAAGGAATGTACTGTTAACTACATAAGGGGTCACCTTGTGGATCTTAGAGATGATTTATCTTATTGCCATCAAGACTCTTGGCAGTACTTAGGACTGTGGAAGTTTGAAGGTTTTTAAGTGCTTTGAGTTTGTGGATGATGGGGATGTTGGAGAATCTGTGTTTTTAAAAGGTCATGTTTATGGGGTTTTTTCAAAGCAACATCAGTGTAATGTGTGGTCCTATTACTTGAGAAATAGTTACTATTTCCTAGTCAGGAATACAGAATCTGCTCATTTTTCTTCTGCCATTACAGCATAGCTCTTTAGCATGAGGAAGCCTCAGTCTACCTAAAAAGTAAACAATAAACAAACTGATAGCTCATTTGAAGGTGTTTAAAAGTGTACCTCAGTGCTTTGTTCTTGTCTTTGTCTTAACCAAGGTTGTGTCATTGCCAGGAGGACCATACACCAGCAGCATCCATGGGGGTACCTCTTGAAGTCCCTGCTGCAGTGTTGGTACAGTGTTGATGTATCACAAATGAACGATCTTGTTCATGCCTAAAGCTCCCCACAAAATGGCTACTTCCAACTCCGAATTGTCCTTGGTGAAATTGAGTCAGCTGAGAGATAAGTGTAACGTGTTAGTTACAGAGAAAGCATGAAGGAAGCAGATGTTTGGCCAGAGAGAGATGCATTTTCAGATTGAGACACCTCATGAGAACTGTAGCAGTCCACAAGAATAATGCTTGTGTAATTTTTTATTTCCAGTTACAGAGGCCAGGGATCAGACAAAATCTGGTTCTGGGCATTTGAAACTAAGCAAACCAATTCTCGGGACACAAAGACAAACTTGAAGTCAGGTCCTTATAAGGTTTTTTTAAACATCTTTATTGAAGTACAACTTACATATCATAAAATTCACCCATTAAAAGTTTATACTATAGTGAGTTTTAGTATGTTCACAGAGTTGTATAGTCATCCCCCCATAAGAAACCCTGCAATCCCTCTCTCCAGGACCCACCCCTAGTCCCAGATAACTACTTATACACTGTCGGTATAGATTTGCCTGTTGTGGATATTTCCTATAAATGAGAGCAGCAATATGTAGTCTTTTCTGACTGACGTAAGTCATTTTACATTATATTTTCGATTCTTATATATGTCATACCTTATAAAGTTTTGAAATGTTTTTGCCAGTCAGCGGTCTTTTGGACCTCAGCCTCCAGGGCCAGTTCATAGGGACTGATCTTATCTGTGTCTATCCTGTCATTACAGTGTATTCCTCTTGTAGATGGGAGTCAACACTTAATAGATTATAGGAGCAGGTGTTAGAAGGCCAGAAAATAGTTTCATCAGGGAACAGTGACAAGTCGAATTGGATAACCAATATATTCCCCAGACACCTTTTTCTAGAAAAACACAATAAACCCAATACTAAAGGACTTTAGTGAAATATTTGAGCTCAGTTCAGCATGAACTTACCTCCTAGCCAAAGGGCAGGTTGCACCTCAAAAGGAGTTTTAGATACACACTTTGTTATCGAGGTTTCCAATGCAAGGCAGTAAGAACTTCAGCCAGATGTCCATGAGCCCTGCATTTCTGCCAGTGCTCTGTTGCCAGAGACCACCAGGAGCCACCTATAATTCAGCAAGTTGAATTCAGTGCCCATTTGCAGTGCGGGAGATCACACACTGTAGGGGGGAGGGGGCGGTGGAGGGCTTCAGGGCTCTTCATAAGAACGTGTTAGAAAGGACCTAGAGGGTTTGGGCTTGTGTTATGTATTTGCAAGGAGGAGTCAAGGAAGTGAGGTTTGCTCAGGGACTGGTGGTGTCAGAAAGCACAGATGACTGACTGAGAATCTTAACAGAGATCTAGGAATGCCGACCAAAGTGAACCTAAAGCAGCAGGGACGTCCATTACTTTTGCAAGGGGAGGTTCAGTTTTTATGATTGCACAATAACCTTGTTTTTGTCTGTGCTTAAAAAAAGTTATGTGTTTGAGACCAGTGTGACAGGGTCTGATGTTGGTGTTCTGTGAGGTTGTTTTATGTCCAATAGAAAAACATGTCAGTGTCAAGCCAGTTCCTCTTTCACAAGTATGAAATAAGGTGTGTTTAACACATGTAGAGCAGTGGCTGGCATATGGTAAAAGCTCAGTAGTAAATGACCACTGTGATTATTTTTTACCACCAGAAGGGTTTTTTAAGTGTCTTAAGTACTTAAACAATGGTTAGCAAAAACAAGACTCATTTTGATGGAACAGCACTCCTTAATGGTAGAAGAGAGTAGATTCTCTCTTGATAAGATAGCCTTAACATATAAAGCTGGTAAGTCAGAATTCTTAATCCCCATACCACTGAGAGCAGAATTCTTATAGTTTAGAAAGGAAACTGTTTTAATAATTTAAGAAACATCACTTTTACCTCAACAAAGTAAGTGCTGTGTATCCTACTATTAAATCGGTTCAAGTAACATTCCAATTAATATGATTACTTGCATTGATGGGCAGAAACCATCATGTCAGGAAAAAAAAAATTTACAAGATTTATTTTTGTGTATAGTTGCATAACTGATACAACACTATGTGTTAAAATGCCCACAGTATGGATAGATTTCTAAAAGTCTGTTTTAACTCTTAATTTAGCTTGAAATGGTTTTTATTTTTAGCTTTTGGCACATTTAATGTGTCATGGACAAGAAGAGAGTGCCCTTTGTTTTACTTTCCATCCTTACTATCCATCAAGTTAGGGATCCAGAGGCCAAGGTTTAGATATTTTAGAATGTGGAAGTAGATTTGTTTTAAGAGAGACCATCTGTTAGGTATGTCTTGTTCTCCATTTTAGTTCTTTTTGACCAGCTTTTAAAGCAAACTCTTGGTAATACCAGAATCAATCCGAAGCACAGTAGGTTTTATTTCTACCTCACCATGACCCCACCCTCTCCTGAAGTAGCTTGCCTTGCCTGGTGGTCATATGTCAGTTAGGTCAGTCTTCGTGGCCTGCCCAAATCCACACCCCTAGGCTTTTTGGGTTTTTTGGCAAATCTTTACCTAAAAGCTTTAATGTTGCCTGCATTCTGAACAACTGCAGAATACTATAAAGTAGATTTGTGTGTGTGTCCCTGGTGACCAGGTCCAAATACCAAGACTTTTCCAGTTTTTATCTTAGGACAGATTGAAATGTTAGAGTTCCCTCTTCTTTAAAGGAAAAAGTGACAATGGGAAGAAATTGACAAGAGCTCTTTCTTAAACAAAATGCAGCATAATCTGGTCTTCCAACCCACATCTGGTTTAAAAACCAATGAGAAGGATCAGGAATAAGTTGGATAAGTAGGCATAGGGAAAAGGCATAAATGTCTTGACAGTAAGGGAAAGAGAAAAAGAAAAGGCATGCACTGAAATGCCAAACACAAACCAGTAAGGCAGAGATGGCATGGGGGCAGAAGGAATAGAGGTGCAGTCGGGGATTAATGTAAACACATAGGGTCTTGTCTCCTTTCAGAAGCCTCTGTCAGTGTTTTGGAACAAGGTGTAACAATTGGTGTTCTTGAGTCATCAAGAAACAAGAAAAAGTTATATTTAATGTTCTATATTTAAGAAGTCAAGGCAAAGTACAATTCTGGCACAAATTTTGTAGTGCAAATGATTTAATAAAGTTTGGATGCCTTATAAAGGGATTAGGTTAGTTTTTTAGGAGAATTTTACTTAAGTAGAAAGCGTATTCATTTCCTGATGTCACCTGGTTCAAGTGTTCCAAGAGGGAAAACTGAAGTGGTGCTGGATTCTAAATTTTCACTGGAAGGAAATTTAATCTTACGTGTCTGTTAACAGATGATGTTTATTAAATGTTCACGTGTATGTGGTGTTGTACAAACTGTTACAGTTAGTACATTTTAGCTTTTGTTACAACACTGCCACCAGAAGAGTGTACAGCTGCAGAGGCTCCTTGGTTCAGTTGGGGCAGCACAGCTTTCTGCATATGGTAGAGACATCGACCAAGTTCAACACCTGATGAGAACTGGTGAGATTGTTTGGATCTACCCTCCCATTGAAAACAAAAATACTTTTTTTAAAGTCACCTTTTAAGGTATTTGAAAAGATGATCAGGGTTAATTTTAAGGAAGAGTCTGACCTGGAGAGGTAAGTACTCACCAGAGCACTAAAACCTGTTTTTCCCTAGACATTTGACAAAACACCAATGGGCTTTGGTTCATCAGCTTAAAGGTGAGGGAGACAGAGGTCAACCCAGAGCATATGGAAGCTGCAAAGTCTTAGAGAAGGCGCATGCATGAAGTAGGGGCCCCAGAGTTCACATACCACAAGGACTACACCTGCTCACCTTCCTTCAGGCTCCAGGGGAACTTTGGAGACCGCTACCTTGGCAAAGGGCTGCCTAAAAGATGAAAAGGGGAAAAAACGCACCCCTGAGAATGATGGATAGAATTCTTGCAGATTTCTGTCGTGCTTGTTCCTTGCAGGCTCAGGCCAAGGAATCTCAAAACAGTAAATTGGTTTAGATAATGCCTACCTTCCAGGAACCTCACAGAGGCAAACAAACCTTTTCTGGAAGAGGGCACATTCATCCTCCCCTCAGCAAGTCAGTCCTCTCCAGGGTGTTTTCAAGGGCAATAACCACTGTCAGAAACAACCAGCCAAAAGGAACCATGGTTAATCAAATATTTTGGCAGCAGGTTGAATTGAGCAGAAGAGAGAATTGTTGAATCAGAAGATAAATTAGAAGAAACCACCCAAGCGCTGCACAGACAAACTGTTAGGGTTCTCCAGAGAAACAAACCCAGTAGGACAGATAGGCAGAGGCGCATGCAGGGTGAGTCGGGAGCAGGGATTCGCTCACATGACACTGGAGGACTCGAGGTCCCAGAGTCCGCTGTCTTCTGGGTGGAGGCCAGGAGAGCCGGAAGTGTAGTTCCAGCGCCAATCCTAAGGCCTGGGAACTGCAGGCCTGGCAGTGTCAGTCCCAGTTCAAGACCAAAGGCCTGAGAACCAGAAGCACTGATGTTCAAAAGCAGGAGACCACGGATGTCTCAGCTCAAGAGAGAGCAGTTTGCCCTTCTTTCACCTTTGTGTTCTGTTCAGCCCATCACCAGACTGGATAATACCCACCTGCATTGGTGAAGATGATTCTCCTTACTCAGTCTACCAAAATGCTAATCTTTCTGGAAACATGCTCACAGATACACCTGGAAGTGATATTTTACCTGCTCCCTGGTTACCCCATAGCCCAGTATGTTGACACATAAATTAACCATCAGAATACAGATGTAGAAGAGGGTAAGGCTTATGGATGGTACAAACGTAGGTATATTTAACTTCTTAATAACGTTAGAGACCAATGAAATGATCTCTTCAATGTGCTAAGGAAAATAAATGTGAATCTAGATGTCTGCACACAGTGAGAGTATCTTTGAAGAATGAAGGTGAAATGCATTCTCAAAGAAAAATGATTCAGAATATCATCACTAAAGAAATATTTAAGGATAGACTACAGGTAGATGTAAAGTGAACATGGAAGGTTTAATATACAAAAGAATGAAGAGCAAAGGTAAACATGAACAGATGTGGACAAACATTGCTTATATGAAAAAGTAGAGGCTTTATCCAAAAGAAGTAAAATGTCAGGCAGTAATTTGTAAATTGCAAAATGGGTGTATATGGGAAATGAAGTTAAAATTTCTAAGATCCTTCTATTGTTCAGGCGGAAGTAAAGTTTTCTTTCGATTTTGGTAAGTATGTGTCTAATTTCCAAAGCAACCAGTAAAGTCAATAGGAAAAGATTTTGTAATTTCAAAACTGATAGAAAGGGAGAAATGAAATAATTATTATCACTTACATTCAACAAGTTAATTCTAAAATGTATAAAGAAATGCAAAAATATTCAGGAAGCAAATGAACAAGGTAAGAGGATTTACTCAGCCTGACATCAAGATTATTCTAAAACTGCAGTAAGTACAGCGTGGCATTCATGCAAATATAGACCAGCAGATGGAACTAGTAGAGAACCTGGAAACAAACCCATGCATTTAGAGCTCTGCGGGGCAGAGAAGAAAAGACAGACTTTTCAGTAAGTGTGTTCTCTTCACAATATCAACTCCAGGTGTGTTCAAGAAAGATATACATGTCAAGGGCAAAATCTAAATCTTTCATAAAGTAATTTGAGATAGGAAAGGATTTTTAAAAACAAGCCCCCAAAGCCATAACCATAAAGGAAAAGACTGATCAATTAAGGTATAAATCTTTGCATCATCAAAAGAAACCATGAAAAGACAAGTCATGGAAGAGGGAGAAGTATATGTAACATCTTTCACTGATAGAGACTTTGTATCCAAAACATGAAAAGAACTTTTATAATGAAGAGGGCAACTCAGTAGCAAGACTTGAACAAGCATTTCATAGAAAGTTAAAATGTTAGTCACTCAGTTCATGTCTGACTCTTTGTGACCCGACGGACTAGCTCACTAGGCTCCTCGGTCCAAGGAATTCTCCAGGCAAGAATACTGGAGTGGGTTGCCATTTCCTTCTCCAGGGGATCTTCCTGACCTGGGGATTGAACCCCGGTCTCTGG
The DNA here is from genome assembly GCF_029407905.1 of Bubalus kerabau. Taxonomy (NCBI): domain Eukaryota; kingdom Metazoa; phylum Chordata; class Mammalia; order Artiodactyla; family Bovidae; genus Bubalus; species Bubalus kerabau. The sequence continues at coordinate 15,475,728 of NC_073628.1, forward strand.
ATTGCAGGCAAACTCTTTACCAACTGAGCCACCAGGGAAGGGTTCAACAAATACATGAAGTTTAAAAAATACATATCCTATGGCCAAGCAAATCCATTCCTGATTTAGATACCATAGGAATAAAAACCATGCGTACGCGCACTGTTGTACAAGAATACTCACAACAGGGAATTCCCTGGTGGTCCAGTGGTTAGGACTCAACGCTTTTACTGTTAGGAGTGCTGGTTGAATCTCGGGTAAGGGAATATTCCGCAAGCCAAATGTCACAGCCAAAAAAATGAAGAAGCGTGAGGAGAAAAGGAAGCAAGTTATTACCGTGAAAGACAGGATGATGGTTGCTCTTGGAAAGAGGGGTTTGTGATCAGGGAAAGGTAATGGGGACTTTAAGGATGCTGCCAGTGTAGTGTGTTAGGGTTTGTGAGAATATTGTACACGTGTTCACCCTACAGCTGTCTTTTTAATTTTGTGTAAAAGGTATATGTACAAGTCAGCTGTGTGTCACCATAAAATGTCTTTAAAAACTAAACTTGTCAGTGATTCCTTAAATGTTACATTATTTTATTTTATGTCAGTTTTTGTTTCATTTATATTTGAATTTCTGTGCTCCTTTCTAAAATTAAATACTCAAAGAAATAATCCAAAGAATTTAAGTAGTAATATAAGAATCTGTTGTTTAACACATGATTTTTAAAATCACATGTAGATAATTTGTTCAAAGTCTTGGAGACAGAGCTTGCAATTGATATATCCTGGTTTGTTTATTTCACCAGAGTACTGACAGCTGTCCTCTTGTTCACAGGCTCAGTAGATGAAGGCATCACGGAAGGGTTGCCTACGCTTCAGGGCACTTCTAGCACCAGCGCTCACGTAGATGATGATGATCGGTTAGTACCAACACAGTAGGACGTTTTCTTGTAAGGGTTCCGTGTGTAATTGTGAATCCAAGCATTTTATCTAGGATTACATAAAAGTTTACTGAAACCTGACTTCTATATATTTTGTAATCATGAGGTAGCCAATAAATTAGACAAGGTTTTTCAGGTATTTCTTAAACTTCCCAGCTCCATTGCTTTAAATAATATCTGTTTCAGGTGTTGGCAAACCTGTGGCCCACAGGCCAATTCTCCTACCACCTTTATTTGTAAATCAAATTTTATTGGGACACAACCATGCTGTGTCTGTGGATGGCAGAATTGAGTGGTTGAAATAGAGATCATGTAGTATGCAAAGCCAAAAATAATTGCACCTGTCCTGCGACCAAAACAGTTCACCAAACCCTTTTCCTTATACTCGTGATTCCCAGGTCATTGTCTTCACATTGACCCTTCCTGCTGATATCCTCACATAGATGTAGCAGGGCCATTTCAGACTTAAGACCAAGACAGTGCTCCACCTCCTCCCTCAGACCTGCTCTTCTAGTCTTCCTGTCTCAGTAAACTATGTCATCATCAAGCCCAGATTTCTTCAACAGCGTCTCTGTGAATTATACTTGATACTTTTCCCTCACACCCACCCCTGTATTTAATCCACAAGTCCTTTCCACTTTGCATCCAAAACATGTTCCTTGTCAATCCACTTTTCTTCCAGCTCTGCTGCAACCACCCCAGCCCAGGTCACCACCACCTTTTGCCTTGACTACTGCAGTAACCTTCAACTGGCCCCTGATTTCATGATCCCCTCTATTCCAGTCCTTCTCCATGTAGCAGCCAGAATTTTGTTTTTTACGTTAAGTCAGATTGTGTTGCTGTTCTAAGTAGCAAACTTTTTAAATTCTCCAGTAGTTCAGTTCAGTGTCCAGTCAGTTCAGTGTCCAGTCGCTCAGTCGTGTCTGACTGCGACCCCTTGGACTGCAGCATGCCAGGCGTTCCTGTCCACCACCAACTCCAGGAGTTTACTCAGACTCATGTCCATTGAGTCATTGATGCCATCCAACCATCTCATCCTCTGTCATCCCCTTCTCCTCTCGCCTTTAATCTTTCCCAGCATCAGGGTCTTTTCAAATGAGTCAGTTCTTCATATCAGGTGGCCAAAGTAATGGAGTTTCAGCTTCAACATCAGTCCTTCCAATGAATATTCAGGACTGATCTCCTTTAGGATGGACTGGTTTGATCTCCTTGCTGTCCAAGGGACTCTCTAGAGTCTTCTCCAACACCACAGTTCAAAAGCATCAATTCTTCTGCGCTCAGCTTTCTTTACAGTCCAACTTTCACGTCCATACGTGACTACTGGAAAAACCATAGCCTTGACTAGACGGACCTTTGTTGGCAAAGTAATGTCTGTGCTTTTTAATATGCTGTCTAGGTTGGTTATAACTTTCCTTCCAAGGAGCAAGCGTCTTTTAATTTCATGGCTGCAGTCACCATCTGCAGTGATTTTGGAGCCCAAAAAAATAAGGTCTGTCACTGTTCCCACTGTTGCCCCATCTGTTTGCCATGAAGTGATGGGACTGAATGCCATGATCTTAGTTTTCTGATTGTTGAGTTTCAAGCCAACTTTTTCACTCTCCTCTTTGACTTTTCATCAAGAGGCTCTTTAGTTCTTCTTTGCTTTCTGCCGTAAGGGTGGTGTCATCTGCATATCTGAGGTTATTGATATTTCTCCTGGCAGTCTTGATTCCAGCTTGTTCTTTCAACCAGTCCAGCCTTTCTGATGATGTACTCTGCATATAAGTTAAATAAGCAGGGTGACAATATACAGCCTCGACGTACTCCTTTTCCTATTTGGAACCAGTCTGTTGTTCCATGTCTGGTTCTAACTGTTGCTTTTTGACCTGCATACAGATTTCTCAAGAGGCAGGTCAGGTGGTCTGGTATTCCCATCTCTTGAAGAATTTTTCACAGTTTGTTGTGATCCATACAGTCAAAGGCTTTGGCACAGTCAGTAAAGCAGAAGTAGATGTTTTTCTGGAACTCTCTTGCTTTTTTGATGATCCAACCAATGTTGGCAATTTGATCTCTGGTTTCTCTGCCTTTTCTAAATCCAGCTTGAACATCTGGAAGTTCATGGTTCACAAACGGTTGAAGCCTGGCTTGGAAAATTTTGCGCATTACTTTACTAGCTTGTGAGATGAGTGCAATTGTGCAGTAGTTTGAGCATTCTTTGGCATTGCCTTTCTTTGGGATTGAAATGAGTAGATTCTTAAATCTAAACTCCTCACCATGCCTTGAAAGCCGTACATGATGTGATTCTAGCCTGACGCCCTTCAGACCACACTCCTCACAGACCACGTTCCGGCCATGCTGACCTTCTTCAGTTCCTGGAGTAGTCCATTTTTGTTCTGGTTTGCAGGCCTGCCATTTTAAGGCCTTTCTTTTGCCTGAAATGCTTTCTTCCCTAATTTTTACTTTGCTCCTTCTTTCTTCATTCTTCAGATCACTGTCAGTTCTGAAGGTTTTTCCTGACCACCAGTCTAAAGTAAAACAGCACCAATCATTGTTGGGTCACTCAACTTTAATTCTCTGTTCTGATCATTTTTTTGTGTGCTTATTGTCTGTCTTTGACCACTGAATATAAAACTTCACTGCAGTAACTCCTCATCATTAGAGTCCAGGACAGACTTTAAGAAGTGTGTTTGTTGAAAACTCGAAGGATTCAAAGAATTCAAACATGATTTACTGTATTTGAGAAGATAACCTGGTAGAGCAGGTTGTGAACCAGAGTCCTTTGAGTAAGTTATTGAAGGTGTAAGCAAATGGAAATATGCCTCGCTAGCTTCCTTAATTTCAAACATGAATGGGGTTGTCTGTTCTGTACTAGATACTCTCTTGAGTGGTGGGGATATTGAAATGAAACGTTACCCTTGTCCTCAGGTCACGCCAACATTGGGGCCGGGAGAGAGGTTAAAAACAGACAAGTAAGCAGATAATCATGAGTGATCTGCAGAGGAGTCTATTGCTCTGCATAGGAGAGTACCTACCTAAATCACTGATGAATCAAGGAAGGCTTTCAGGAGGAGGAGGTTAACTTCTTGGCTACATCTCATAAAATGACTGGTGTGTTATCTAAGCAAAAAGGGTAGGCAGGTAGAGGAAATTAAATATATGAAAGCACAGCACTGAGAGAGAAGTGTTAAGGAGGAACTGCTTGGTAGGGGTATGTCTGGGGAATATGACAAGAAATGAGACTGGAAAAGTATATAGACCCAGATCATGAGGAGTCTTGTATGGCTTCATTCTAAAGATAGCAGGGAGCCATCACAGGACTGTTACCAAGAGACTGATTTAATCAGACCACTGTGAAAGGGGTGTGGGGCAAAATAGAAAGAGATAGCCATATATTGACCAGAGCCTGAATTGAAGCAGTAGTAGGAACAAAAAGATTATTAGATTAAGGGTACCTAAAGTAAAATGGTTTATATGATCTTGGTCACATGTCTTTGCTTAACTTAGGATGTTGGACATTCTGGACAGTAACACTTTTTCTTATTATAAATGAAGCTTGTAATCTAACTTTTAAATTTATTTCCTTTTTTTCATTTAAACTTGTGCAGAACTGGTGATTGAACTTAAAAATCAGAGCCTGGTTGCCTTCTTTGGTCTGTTTTTTAGATTGGAAAATGTTCAGTATCCCTACCAACTCTACATTGCTCCTTCCACCAGCAGCACAGAACGGCCAAGTCCCAATGGTCCAGATAGACCTTTTCAGTGTCCAACGTGTGGGGTGCGATTCACCCGTATTCAGAACCTGAAGCAGCACATGCTGATCCACTCAGGTAATGCCATCGTTCCTCTTGTGGCATAAATGAACCCTCTAGAACATTTTATTTTTGAATTCCAGTTAAAAATAGTAAACAGATGCTTTTGAGTTAGGAAAAAGTATATCTCCGGGAAGTCTAGTGAGAACAGATAAATTCAGTTCTGTTGCTGATTTGTGACATTGTGAGAAAGATATTTGCTTAATACATTGGCCACAGGCATAAATAAGTCTTCTGATTGGAACTGGGGGCAAGTGTGATGTGCACATGACATACATGAAAAAGAGATCAGATACTTGTGTGTATATGTGAGGGAGGAAAGCACAAGTGCATTTGGTAAAGCAAATGGGGTTAAAAGGGCATATATTGGTGTTCTGTGTGCTATTCTAATTTTTCTTAAGTTTGTAATTCCAAATAAAAAGTGTTTTTAAAAATTAAATACAATAATTTTATTTTAATTGTGCAATGCTAAATTTCTCTGTGCCCTGAGAAGTTTCTCTGTGCCCTATTCAACCAGCCTTGCAGTATTATTTTAGCATAAAAAAGATTTTGGATAAATGATGTGTAGAACATACTTGAAACTTAAGTTCAGTGTCCACATAAAGGCAATAAAATTCTTATAGGTAGAACACTGGCCTCTGATAAGGAAGAAATCTTGGCTACTATTCTCAGCTGTTTAACTGTCTCACTTTCCTCTTCTTCAGATAGGTATAACAATCCTGTGCTAACACTAATTCCCTTTGACTTTGTTGAATCAACAGATTATGTTTTGAAGGTTTTTGAAATTTTTTTGCTGAAACTGTGATAATGAATTGGAAGAGACCATAAATGCGCTTTACATTTCATATATTAATTTCTATATATTTATGTCACTATTACATCAAGTACCCCAAAACTTAACCAAAGGTAGCTCTGTTACAATCACTAATTATGTTCAGAGATGTTAGAATTTTCTTTTTTCTTCTCATTTTTCTCTGAGATAGGAAATTAAGATTAGATAACTGATCAGTTTACACATTTTCTTGATAGAAACCTTACTACTTTAATGAAATGAAATAATAATAGGTGAAGAACTGGGGTCTGCTTAAATAAATACTCTTGTTAAATTGTATTTTGAAGTCTAAGAAGATTTGGAAGAATTCAAAAATCAAATGGAGTATTTATCAATTTGATTACCCCACCCCCACCCCATGGTGCCTTTCTTGCTTGCTTGCTTTTTCAAACACTAGTGACTTTTCAGGTGTTTTGTATTTTTTCTAAGATACTGAATTTGGGACTCGTTTCTGCTGATGATTTTTATCTTTTCAGATTATCTGTTGCTACAAAATTACAGTTCAGAAATTTGTGAAGTTTATGACATTTCCATTTATTTTGTTTTTAGATAATATTTTGTATCGCTTTATTTTATAGGAATTAAACCATTTCAGTGTGACCGCTGTGGGAAAAAGTTCACCAGGGCTTACTCGCTAAAGATGCATCGCCTAAAGCATGAAGGTAAACGCTGTTTCCGGTGCCAGATATGTAGTGCCACTTTCACTTCCTTCGGGGAATATAAACACCACATGAGGGTTTCCCGGCACATTATCCGCAAGCCTCGGATTTACGAGTGCAAAACATGTGGCGCCATGTTCACCAACTCTGGAAATTTAATCGTGCACCTGAGGAGTCTGAACCATGAAGCGTCAGAGCTAGCAAACTACTTCCAGAGCAGGTGAGGTGCACAACGAAAACCGAACCAGGGAAACTGCTTTCTAAACTCTCTCTTCCTGTTGTTAGGGCAGCCTGCTGTGTTTTGTTTTGTTTTTTTTAATCAGGTTGCCAGCTAATCAATCACATTCCTTAAAAATTCCCACTATCCAATAACACTCTGATCTCCTGATAAAATTTTGCTAATTCTACTAAGTATAAACAGTTTTAAATACTTTTATAGTTGGCATTAGAAATCTTTTCCTACAGAGATAGACCACTTGTTTTGGGTTTTGGGGGGTTTTTGTGGGGGGGCGGTTTGTTGTTGGCTTTTTTTTTTAATATAAGGTTAAAGTAATTCTGTAGTCGATTTTAAATAGACCTGACTGGAAAATTTACCATGTCAGATGATACTTGGTGACAGTGGATTACTTCTCATTCTTTGGATGTTGGTTAAATTCTTGACGACGACTCTTTTTTTTTTCCTTCTCTAAATAATGAGAGAAACTTCAGCAGCAACTATAATTGATAGTTTACATCAAATGAAGTTTTCCTCTTTTTCTTTCAGTTTAGAACTCCATACATTGAATATTAAAAATGTATGATAGAGTTAACCTTTCTGATTTATCGGGTAGCTGAGGATCGGGTTCTAGTTCTGGCTCTGCCGCTCCCTGCTGGTATGATTGAACATATCACTTCACAGATGAAGAAGCTTGAACTTAGAGAAGGATAATGTGTAAGCTTTAAAGATGATTGCCAAGGTCTCCTCTAGATATAAAATTCTGTTGTCTATTTTTAATACTTTATCAGAATTGTACATCTGTAGGAATCCTTAGTTTCTTATAAAATGAAATCAAATTTTACACCACCTTTATTTTTATAATCTTATTTTTCTATAAATTTTTTTCCTGCATTGATTTTGTTTTTCTCTTAAAGCCAGACATTTTGTCGAATGTAATCATTTCTGACTCTGAGTGTCTGGTTATTATATCACTAAACTTATATTATATACGACATATCAAAGTTTGTTCAAGACTAAAATCATGTCCCAGTTAACTGCACAGCCTGTTTTCTGTATCTTCCCTGTGCTGAGCCCTCTGTCTTCCACTCTTTAACATCTGAAGACTTTTATAACCGAGGACATCTTAAATTGCTTTGCAAATGAGCAGACTTTAATTTTTTTATTAATAGTGGAAAAATTATAAAATAACCTAAAGTATATTAGATATTGAAATTATAAAGTATAATGAACTTTTTTGTTCAACAGTAAAGATTTAAATAAAGCATCTAAGTAGTTTTTTACATTTTTCTATATAGTAGATTGTATATAAGATCATTTATGCATGAGGATTAGTTTAACTATATCCAAGAAGTAATAAAAAGCTAGGTTTATATACCTTATAATTAGTGTATAATCCAAGAAAGGTTACACATAAGTTATTCAAATGAACTTTGTTTAAATGAACATGCTATTTGCGTTTGTTTTGTGCGCAGAAACTCTTCTACATAGAAGGAGAAAGGCTGTTTAGGTGTCCACAGTGGCACTGAATGTGATCTGTCTCTCGTGATGGTAGGGAGAGTTGATATACTTGGGTTCTAATGGATGGTTTGGGCTCATATTTAGGAAAATTTAGAAGCTGAAAATTCCGGAGTTATAATCTTCATTCAAGAATTAGAGAATGAAAATTCCCAATCTTGTTTTACAAATCAGGTCTTTTTATTATGTCTTATTTATTCTTGGCTTGAAAATTAACTACCTGTTTCATCCTTTGCCTCTTACCTAGTGATTTCCTAGTACCGGACTACTTAAACCAGGAGCAAGAAGAGACCCTTGTTCAATATGATCTTGGAGAACACAGTTTTGAAAGCAACTCTTCTGTTCAAATGCCTGTAATTTCACAGGTCTCCTCGACCCAGAATTGTGAAAGCACTTTTCCCTTGGGGTCTCTTGGGCTGACAGAAAAGGAGGAAGAAATGCCAGAGCAGCCAAAGACCAGTGCTTGTGCCGAGGCAACCAGAGATGACCCCCCAAAATCAGAGCTGTCTTCTATAACTATTGAGTAATTTCATAGTTTGGCTTCATTTTTAATTTTTGGAAAGTGCCTGTGCTTGGTCTTGTACATTTGAATTTAATTTTTTAAGCAAAAAAAAAGGGTTTGGAAAAATCTCCCTTTTTACTTTGTAAGTCCTGCAACTGATGTTTTATTTTTCGTGACTGAGAGATTGCTTCTGTAAGTGCACAATAACATGGTGTTGAAATACAGTAGAAACCCTGAAACTTAAGGAGAGGAAGCAGTTGACGTCACACTTATATCAGTTTCCTCTTCCATCATCAGGAGTAGGCTAACAACATACCATTAGGTTGAGAAGAAATCAGATGATTACTGACCTTCCTGAAATGAAAGGGTACACCAGAAACATACTACTAAACAAATTTGGCAAATGGCCTGAATAGATGTTACTCCTATACACAGGACATTGTACAATCTTCTGTAAAGCCTGTTGTTTCTGGAAATATTATGGTGAGCTTTCTTAAAAATTATTAGGGTGTGTACTTCTGAAATTCCACGTATTCTTTTTTTTTTTTTTTTTTTTTAAGCTTTGTCATTATAATTTTTTATGGTGAAAGTTTGGTATTGGGATAGGTATTCCCTGTACCTTTATAATAGTACTCTCCAAATTATCTTTCTTCTATTGAAAGATGGCAGAGAGCCACGGTTGAGAAGAGTCAAGCTGTGCATGAAGAGACCAGGAATGGGGAATATAGTGTGTGAATCTCAGCTTCATAGGAACTCTTTCATACTGCTTTTCTGGTTAAAATCGTTGTTTACCTGGTCTTTGAATGTTAATGCCTGGCTAATGAGGTCATTGCCTAGATCAGTTTATTCTTACCCTGTCAACAGTACTTTCTTTTGCCTATACTTGGCGTGATCCCATAAAAAGGAAATATACTGGAGATGTTCTATATTTTATATATAGGTTTGTGTATTATTGAGGATGTTTTCATTCTGCTGTTTGGACAAAATAAAGAATTCTCTGTTAAGGCTATGTTCTTAACCCAACTAAGATTGTTTACAAAATACCATGTGACAGTGATATATTGTCCTTATTCCAAAATATTTTTAGACATTGCCAAATGTCATATTGAAAGCAGTTAGTATAGTTTTTACAGAATGTAAGCAATAATGTAGAAGAGAAGAGGCTATAAAATGATGATCTGTGACTCAGATCTATTTGGGGGAAAAAATTGTTAAGACTAAAGAAAAACTAAAAACCTTAAGGTAATGAATATTACCTCTTGCTGCTAAAAGAAAATGAAACTTCCTGGTTTATAGTTGAAATACATATGATACTTTAGACTGGAGTATATATTTTACCTGGTGCCGTTAAAGCATCGCTTACCTTGATCCTAAATTTCATGAGTCCATGAACAATGATCTTTTGAGTAACTTTTTTTTCTATGTATATACCCAGAGTTTAATCATTATGAAAACACCTGATTTAGATTAGAAAAAGAAAATACAGTTTCTTATTCAGAACACAAGATCTCAGTTTTGTCTGGGTGCTAGACCTCAATAAAAATTTTTTAAGTTATAGTGATTTGTTTCATTTTTTGATTGGCTCATTCTGTACCTTATCTCTTACAAATGTAAAGGAAGGGAAAGTGAACTCCTTGAAGTTTTTTTTAGGTTAATGTTCTTTTTGTTTTCATATTCTGCTGTTTTTAACTTGTTTCCAACTCCTTTTCTCACTCAAGAGCCTGTTGTTTCCTTTTTGCTCCCCAAATAGCTATAGTACCTTAAGGAAAATGAACACATACAGATTATGATCGCCCTCCATCATTTATGCTTCTTTATCAGTAGGTTGAATTACTTTTCTTCAGCAAGACTATATGATATTAATAGCGGTACTGCTGTGTCTCAACTGGAAAGGTCAGGAATTTTTATTTTTAATATTATATAGATTCTTTGGAAACTGTTAGGCCTACCAATAGATAAATCTCAAGGTTAATTTTAAAATCTTATATGGACAAGACAAGAGTAAGTGAAATTATCACCAGGAGTCATTGTTGCCCTCAATTCTAAGAGTTATTTTTTTTTAGAATAAGGAAGGAAGAAAAGAAGGAAAGAAAATAGACTTGATGAGAAGATACATCAGAACTTGGAGATTGGTTGATTGAAAGTAATTTAGCATACCCCCTGTCCTGAGAATTTTGTACTGAGAGTCCTGCACAGTTTTGCCCGTTCTGAGGTGTTCTGTGTTCTCAGAATGTAGGATTACCATCACTGGCTATTTTTTCCCAGATGGAAACTTTAGACTTTCATTGGTAATTACAAATTATACAGATTTCCAAGTTTTATGAGACATTTGGACCTACTGTGAAAATGCTTATTGCTGGTTGTCTGTTCCCCACATCTTACCAATACAGGTAACTAATACTTAACATGTGATATAAACAAAGGCCTTTTTTTTCTATTTCAGTGAGGCTCTACATTTTTCTTGATACACAGTTTAAGGTTACTTAGCTTATGGGCCTGTTTTAAGAAACTAAGCTGCAAGAAAATAATTGTATATAATGTTACTTAGATTTATTTAAAATTCATCTAAGAGAAGGATGCATGGATGTATAATTTTTACCAGAATATATGGAGAAAAAATTACAAAGAGATGAAAACCTGTTACATTGTCTCATCATCAGAAATTACCAGTATAATTGAACATTTAAAAAATTCCAGTTTAGAATACCATAGCATAGCAAAGTAATTAACCTCCAATTAAAATAAATTTATATTTTAAAAAAATAAAAAATAATTAAAAGAATACCGTAGCTATCTTGCTTAAATTAGGCCCCATGAGGTAACTTTGTGATATTTAAAGGGCTTAAATTTTAGGATGCAAGATAAATTGCCTTTTTAAACCAAGGATTTTATATAATAAAAACATTTATTTTCATTTTAAAGCTACCAAATAGGTATGCTATACATACTTCACAGATGAGCAGAGATGTGTGCTCTGATACTGGGTGTTTCAGCACCTGCAGGCATCCTTTCCACTTTATAAGGCTGTGTTCTAACAGTGAAAGCACTTGGCATGTTAGTGATTGCGCTAATTCACAAACAAAAATTTAGTGCTCATTTTTTTTTTTTTAAGTTTTCAAGAAAGGGATGCAGATGGAGGTTATCACCCACAAATATATTTAAATGAGTGTTTCTTATTTTGAAAGTAATCCTTAAGTAATTAGCTATCTATTTCGTTACATTACCAGTTTTTTAAAGTTCTCAATTTCAGTGAGATAAAGTGTACTAAAATGTTTAAATAGCCTCATTTGTTCTTACATTCTGGCTTACAGAACTTTACATTCTGGTTCCTTGCTATGATACATGCCCTTAGGTTTTAAAAACAAACAAACAAAAAACCCTTCTGTTTTGTTAAAATATGTTACCAAGTGGAAAGAATTATCCAGCACATCTAATGTACTTACTGTTGGTAACTCTGTTACCTTCTGACTACTGAGCCAGCCTCTCCTGATGTATAAGTGGTTCCCTGGGAGCCTTTGGAAGCCGTATTAACTCTTTCAGTTTTATTTTACTTCTTACTAATTTTTATTCTCATACTTAATCTAAATAGAGGACATTTATCTAGTTCAGTGGCTTTTATTTTGAAGATTCTCAGATCACGGTTTGCTTTCTTTCAGCTTTGTAGCCCCTGAGAAATACATTACCTTATAATGGAATGGCAGTGTATGCTAGAATAACCACGTGGAGAGAATTACTACTTGATGAATGAACACTCCTAAAATTACAACTGGAAGGACTTTGAGATTTAAGGAATTGATGAAGAGAACTAGCAAAAATGTGAAGTCATAGCTTTGGAGTATACATCCTAGTGAGGGAGAGTAGTTTTCTAGTTATTAGTATTAATTGGGAGGGAAAAAAATGAGAAAAATTCACATCAGGAAGTGACCCAAAGTTGCTGAAAGATAGTAAATGCTGTTTTCAGTGTAAGTTATTGACAGAAGATGATTTAATTTAGATTTTGAGAGTTAATGAGAGAAGCATATATACAAACTTGATTTTCTGAATCAGAACAGAATGGTGGATGGGTGCTCAATTAGAGTAACCATGTCTATGCGGAATATTAAAGCTAAGCATACTCCTACAGGCATTAGGCGTAGATCATCCAAATTTAAGTTATTCTTCATTTTGTCTGTACCCATTTTTATCTTTGTGTCATTTTTGCCTGACAAAATGTTGGTGACATAGGGTATTTTTATTTGGAAAGTCCCCAGCAAGTCTAATTGCCAAAGCAATAATGGTTCACATTAACTATGAAGTGGAATTAATATCCAGGTTCAACTAAGGAGCGGACATCCTATGGCTATTTCATTTTTAGATTATAAACATGTTGAGATTTATTAATGGGGAATTAAGCCTATGTCAGATTATGGGATGACTCTTCGTGACATTATAGTTGTACTTTTCTTTAACTTCATACTCAACTAATACACTTAGATATTTATACTACATCATAGTGATTATATTTTTATGATAAAAAAGCAAAAGTTCCATATCTTTACCAATGGTCTCTGCAGAGATGTCAGGCAATGGTGGTGGTAGCATCTCAGTTTGACAGTATCTGAAAAATTAGACTGCCTTAAAATGTATATGCTACAGAGTTCACTCTGCATATGGTCCAGGCCAGTTCCAACTAACATCAAGGTTTTTATGTACATAATAGTTTACAAAGAATTTAAAGGTTTGGACTATTGGTTGAAAACAAAAACTTAAAAAAAAATTTTTTTTTAAACTTAAAATTTTTAAATTTCAGTTTGAAGTGCCTGGTTTATAAAAATCAGATTCTTTGATTATTGCCTTCCTCTTTTAAACTGACTTTTTGCTGATTAAACTAAAGCCCTAGGCGCAATCATGATGATTTATGGATAAAATTGCTGCTTGGTGGTGTGAGGGCCTGTCAAGATTTTATTAAATTGTCCTTGTTTTTCCAAATACCAGTCTAACCATATCCAAATTTCATCATTCAGGTAAGCAGGTTAAAAAATCATCCTGTGAATGAATGAATGTTCAGATTAGCAAAGTACATAGTCTGCTGAGGAAAGGTCAGTCTTCCCTAAATTAATTGTATTCATGGAGGTTGTGTTCAGTTAAAGATGGGCAGCCTTTCGTGCCGTTCCTAGAAACACCTGTTTTTTCTAGAAATACTTTTTTTTGTATTTTCTGTAAGAGCTTTCTCTTATTTCAACCATCAGTTTAATTTTTAAGTTGACAAATGCCATGTAAAGTCTCTCATACTGAGAGTGGTCCATTGAGTTATTGAAAGTCGCACTGCTGTTCATCTTTCAGGTACCTGAAGTGAATGCCATCAGCTGAATCAGGAGTAAGATTAGTCATTTTCTTCCTTACACAAAGTAATGGCTTCTTGTGCTTATATTTCAAGATATTTTTTAAAAAGACCACAGCCCCTTCTAGAGTACAATTTGATCTCAGTTCATGTCCCAATAATATGTTTGATGTTTCTCGTTGCTGGTGCCTCCTGTTGCATCAGATAGAGATTGCCTGCCTCTTTGTAGGGCACCCTTGTGGCACCTTATGTCCAGTTGGAAGATGGCATATGGCTTTGTTTTGTGCCTCTGCTATCTTCTCAAAAGCCATTTTATAAAAATCCTAGGTAGCCTATTTTAATATTTAAATATATATATATTTGTGAGAGATACTTTTAGAACAGACTTTTTTTTACTTTAAAATTCCTGTATTCCCATTTTTAAGAGTAAATTTAAACTTTCCAGGATTTGAACTTTTTCCACAGCAGCATAATGAAAAAGTCAATTTGAGATAATAGAATGTAATTCAGTGATAAAAGAGATTGATGTCTGGTTATAGGAAACAGAAGGGAAGGGAAAAAAAGTTGTTTTGATGTAACAAACGAATTTTTAATGAAAATGTTTTTGTTTTCTGTAATTTTGTATTTGCTGCTACAGTAGCTCAATATTTCACAGAGCTGACATAGATGTGGCTCCATTCAGAAACTGGAGCACTTTCTAGTACAACCAACTGAGGAGGAAGGTGTGTACCACGGTCTTCCAGAAAGGTGACTGGCGGCCCTGTTCAGCTGATGCACGCTTCAAAATGCGCCTGTAGCCCAGCATCAAGCAAGTGTGGGAGAAACGTTTATCTTGCTAGTTAATAGCATTATGATTCTTTTGGGGCCCTGGCATTTTGTGAAACCCTTGAGGGAGGGAAGGTGATGCTGGAGAAGAAATGTGAATTAAATTATGTAGAAGGATGTTTTCATGCTTCTGTCCTCTCCTAGAACCAGAACAGCTTTCATATCTGTGCCAGGCTCTAGTTCACCAGCTATGTATCCAGTCATCATCTCATTCACATTTGGCTTCACTTGGTGACAGTGGCCATAGCTAAGTTATTTGGCATGTTTGACTTTCAACAGTAACAAAAATGGTTTTGGATTTTATTTCCTAAAAATGTATACGATGTCGAAACTTTACATTTTATATACTAGTATCTGGCTATTAGTATTTTACAGGAACCATAGTTCTTGGTGACTACATATATATATATATATTTTTGTGACTTTTGTATACTAAGTGCCGTTTCAATGTTACAATCATTTTTAGAGTTATTGTAATCAATGTGAATATCATGTTTTTTCAAATCTGTTCTGAGCCTATAGTGTTTGCTTTGTGAATATATATGTGTATTGTATATATTCTGTATAGTTACATTGTACTGAAATATTAGCTTGTTTGATATAAGGAAAGTATGTATTGAGTACTTTTTGCTAGTTTGGTTGTTTAATCTTTTTTAAAAAGGTTTAATCTTTTTAAAAAGCAAAAACTTTAAACCGGCCTTTATTACATGGTCACAAATAAAGTTGCAGTTAGAAGGGATGGGCAGGGAAAAAGATAGTTTTGGGTGTCTTTGAATAGAAACAAGAGTAAGTTTTTAAGTTTTGTTTGGTTCCCTTCCCCCCTTCATTAAAATATCTTATTAATGCTTTATGGAGTAAAACTTCCTGCTGTTGTCATTTACTGTTGGCTGGAAGGAAGAATCGCTGCTGCTGCTGATTGAGGTCAAGTGCATAAGAAAAGTCATCAGAGTAATGCGTTTCTTAAGTAAGCATCCGTTGAGTGTGTACAGACCAGAGAGTGCTCTGTGAGGCAGCACATATCAGCTTCCTGGGCAGCTAAGAAAAGAGTTCATGAACACCATCCCTGAAATCAAAAGGACTATAAAGGAGGCTAATAGTGAAAGTCATCAGATCCCAGAGCGATTGAGCCAGGTATCTTGTCGGAGCTGCTTTCCTGAGTGCTGGGCTGCATTTTTCTGAGCCTGTGCATTATTGATTAGAGACCTGTTGGTGATACTTACATAATACCTTACAACCAAGGAGTAGAGATAGTACTTTCTGGGGAAAGCTGCTCGTCGCATAGGTGAGGAGCCTGTGCAAGCCCTGAAGGAAGACCTTCCTAATTTATAGGTTCCTCTTGCTATGGATTTTGACAGTGAGTGGTCTGCAGAGTGAGAGTAACAGGCAGGGGAAATGTTCACTGACCCCAAGTACCAGGATCACTTCAGTTCTGGGAGGAAATGGGTAAATTTTTAAGAAGCATTTTCTGTCATTCAGTGAGTGTGTTGAATATTTTTAACAACAGTTTACCAGACTACTCAAGGTCAGCAAACTGCTGGGATCCTCAGTAGCCCCAGCCAAGGGTGATCTCTACAAACGCAGAAGGCAGCATCCATAGAATCATGCCCTATAGTTTATTAAAGACCAGAAATATTGCTTCTGGAGAATGATCCTTAGTGTGATAACCGAAGGTGTGTGTATCCTTGGCACGTAGCACAGGGATTGATAGCTGCTTTTCTGAACAGAATGTTCTAAGTACTAACCCTGAGAGATCTGCAGACATACTGAGTTTCAGTGGGCTATACTTGCCCATAAACATCAAATCCCAAAGTGATAATTCCCTTTCCACATGGGTAAACTTTTATACAGATGGGAAAACTAGGATAGGACAGTCAATCCCGAAAGACCTTCCTCATCAGCAAGATGATGAGAACTAGGGTTTAAACAGCCATGGAGAGGAGGGGAAGGCCGTTTTATTAAACTCTTGGTTCATTTACTTAAATTCTTATACCAAAAATACTGAAATTTCTATACTCACCCATTTTATAAATAAGTCATTGCAGAGGCTGTGGGCAGAATTGTCTTTAGAATCCTCTCGGGCTTCCGTGCAGCCCTACACCCTTCTGTCTGTTCTTGCCTATGTGTGTGTGTTTGTTTTCCACAGCTAACATTTCTGGCTGCCTTTGGCTGAAGTCTAAATGACTGAATAAGTGAATGAGTGAGTCTCATTGACCAGAGAACCTGAGCATCCACACATACCCACGGCCTCTGGTAAGCCTGGCCATCTAGAGATCCTTGGGAAGGCTGCTTTAAAACAGAAGAAAAGGTCACACCAAATAGAGCTCCACTCGTCCACTCTAATCAAGGGCCCGGGGCACATGTGCTATCTGGGGTTCAGGCGTCACTTGGGCATATGGCAGGACCTGTGTGCATGAGTGATAACTTGTCCAGAAACAATTCTTGATTGCAAACAAGTCTACCTGCAGGATGATCACAGATTCCTTTTCAGTATGTGTTACAGTTTGTAAAAGGCTAGCACTGTGAGTGACTTGGTCTTCAAAGAGCCAATGACATAATAACAAACGTGACCTGCACAGATAGCTGGCACCCTTCCTACCCACTGTGAAAAGGCATAAGGTCCACCCTGAAACCTCCAGGCACCCACAGGGCTGGAGCCTGAGAGGTGTTGAGCTGACAGAGCTCTGTGCTCTGCCAGGCCCAATGATGGGCAGAGACGCCAAGAACTTGACCCAGCCAGTGCCAGCATCAGTTCTTTGGGGCAGTAGCATTTGGGGAGAATCCCTCGGGCAGTGCTGGCAGAAAATGTGAGTTCAGTTACGCAAGTGGGTGGTTCTGTCTTTCCTGCCAGGGCCTAGTTCTGAAGGAGAATCAGGTTAACTTACTCTTGTGATGTATAACAATTGCACGTGACCTTGTCCTGTGTAAACTTTTGTAATATAGGTGTTTTTACCTAGCTAAATACCACTTCTGGACTATCCTTCCCACCCCTGCTGGTAATACCATCTTATTATTTTCTCCATCCCTACTTCTGGTACTTAATTGGAGCGTTTGTTACTGCTGGCCTAGCAACAAAAACAGCCCTGTCTCCTGCCAGGCCCACTCTGGTCCATCCTTCCCATTTCTGTTGGAGTCATCTTTTAGTTGGGCCACTGCCCTACTTCAAATCTGCCTTCCTTTATCTTGGGAAATGTCCCAGCCTGCTGAACTTGGCTAGCTGTAGTTGGACTTCACAGCACACATCAGGCTTCACCTCCTCTCAGAACCCACCCCCCCCCCCAGCCCCCATTCGCATCTTCCTCCAGTTTGGGGATGCAGTCCCTTCTGTTTATTCCCCTAGCATATTTTGTTTAGCTCCCAACAAGCCACATCTCAATCACATCATCTTGTAATCTACTTCATGGGGTGGTTGTGAGAATTAAAATGAATTATATGTAAAATGTTTACAATTGTGCCTAGTGTGTATATCAGTCAGTTCAGTCCCTCAGTTGTGTCCGACTCTTTGCAACCCCATGAACCGCAGCACGCCAGGCCTCCCTGTCCATAACGAACTCCCAGAGTTCACCCAAACTCATGTTCATTGAGTCGGTGACGCCATCCAACCATGTCATCCTCGGTCGGCCCCTTCTCCTGCCCTCAATCTTTCCCAGCATCAGGGTCTTTTCAAATGAGTCAGCTCTTCGGATCAGGTGGCCAAAGTATTGGAGTTTCAGCTTCAACATCAGTCCTTCAAAGAACACCCAGGACACACAGTGTGTATATAGTGGCCACTTACTAAGTCCTGTCTATTTATTACTCGTGTGTCTCCCTCAGCTGACTTAATTCTTGACATCAGGGACTGTGTCTTCTGTTTGTATATCCCCTGCAGTGCCAGGCACATTGTAAAACTCAAAAAAGGTCAAATGAATAATTGAATGTCCCAGGAAATGCTCACAGGTAACTTTATCCTCACCAGGGAACTTTAGGACAGAATACCAAGAATCATGTCACCTGGTAGCTTGCCTCCATTTCCACTTCACCATATACATCAGAAGCCTACTTATCATTAAGTGAAGGTCTGAAATGTGAGGCTGTATGCAGTTCAATCCCCAAGTCGTGTCCAACTGCAGCCCCATGAACTGTAGCCCACCACGCTCCTCAGTCTGTGGGATTTCCCAGGCAATGAGTATAACTTCAGATCTAATCCTCAGAACAACTGCCATCAGCCTGACCAAAATGTCTTCAAGTTATCTGAAACGCTGGTCCTGCCGTTTCTCTCCCCTCATTGGGTTTACTCGTCCATCAGGTCCACAGCTGCACTGGCTTGGGATTTGCCTGTCAGGTTCACAAAGCGTCCTGTGCTTCTATTACAATGGTAATTGAGGATTCAAAAGCAGTCCGTTAGATTCTGTGCCATTAGGACACGCCCCTTACCCATGTCTTGTACTAAGGTGTCCTCGGGGCCAGGGTTGATTGAATGAAGCCTCAGACCTTAGGAGTTAACAGTTTCTGAATTGAAGAATTATAGAAATAAAACTAATAGAGATACAACTGCCCTCAGAACCACCAGAGCATGTGCTCTGCATATTTGGAGGGCTCAGAGAGGACATGTTGAGGAGGGCCCTCCTTGTCTAGAGGCCTAGGATTTGTGCCAGTAGAGATGGGGGGGGTGGGGGGTGGCCCAGGAAACAACTCTGAGCATGGAAGGTGGAGTGTCCACAGGTGACGGTGGTTCAGCACCCCGAAAGGACTGAGTGTGGGAAAGCAGACTGGGGTCGGATCAGAGGAGGTCTTGTAAGAACCTGGACTAATCCAGCAGGAAATAGAGAAGCATCACACATTTTGAGGCACAGAGCTCAATCAGAGCTGGCTCTGGAAAGATGAACAAGCGTGCAGTAGGTTAGAGGGCTTACAGGCTGAGCTGAGATCACAGAAGTTACGCCAGTAGTTCAGGAAAGCACTCAAAGGGTGCCCTGAGCGGCTAGAGCAGGGGTCTAGGGAGGGCTTTGATGAGACGTGGGCCTGGGATCTGAAGACACGTGTCACCTCTGGACAGTGGACAAGATGCTCTATTTCAAGCCCTCACAGTGCTACTTCCTTGACCTTGTCAGGTTCTCAGGCAGATTCCCCTTGTTTCTGAGGAGGAACTTTGTATCCTAGACAGTAAGAGTCAGGCAGAGTTCCAAGCTGGGTTCCAGAGCTGAGCTCAGAGTGAAAGTGAGAGGTTTAAGAATAGTCCTGCAAGAAAAGTTATGTAGCTGGGTGGCTCTTTTCTAGCAGAGCCTGGCTTCTACTAAACCAGGTTGCTGGGGTTGAAAGTTCCCCTTCGCTCTGCTTCTTACATTCCATCTACTTTCCTTCAACAGCCTGCTGCACGGGGCACTGTTCTAGGCACCGCAAACACAGCATGGAACAGCACAGCAGAAACCTTGCCCTCGTGGAGCTCATCACCTTGGTGGGGGAAGGGGTTTGTCCAACAATAAGATGAAGTGTGGGAGTGGGCAGGGGAGCAACTTTAGGTACGCTGGCCAAGGTGAGCAAATGGCCAGTAAGCCGGGTTCAAGCACATGAGGGCCAGGGCGCTGCACGCAGAGGGTCACTAAGGTCAAGGGTGCTGCCCAGTCTGTTCAGGAAGGAGGCCGGGCTCCTCCCCACCTACTCTCTGGATAGAAGCCAGAGTAGCAAAGGCTGTGCCAGGAGATTATAAAGGGAAACTGAGCTTGAAGAACGGAGGAAGTTTGTTTCCACGTGTGATGTCTTTTCCTGGACAAACTCAGAAGAAGTCTTTTTCCCCAACATAGGCCAAGAAACAGGTTGCTCGCAGTCGGAAACTGAGCTTAAAGGCCAGTCCTGGCAGCGGTTGTAGATGTAACAACATAGCTGAGCTCGTTCTCTAATCCAAATTTTTGACCTCTATCTAAGATGGCATTTAAGAGACCTCTGCTTGTGCCAAATATCTGGATGCAGCCTTTACTGCAAAGATGGACTGCACACGAGCTCCTACACACACAGCCCAGAAACGAGGTGTAGACTGCCAGCATGTAATCCCCATTCACCCAGGAGATGGGAAGTGGCTTTTGTAATACAGTTGCTCTCCCCTCAAGAACCCCCTGACCCGCAAGCAGACATGTGTAACTGCCCAGGACAATCTTACATGCTTCCCGAAGAGGTACAAGAGGGAGGTCTAGAGCAAGGAGGAGGTTTAAACAGAAACATGCACTAATTCGTGCAGTCCTGCTGAGTACGTGTCAGGTGCATCCATGCACAATTTCTAGCCAGAGTCGGGGTTCCACAGCACCCCCAGCATCCCAGGTACGACCGTATGACATCTGTGAGAGCTCACATCCACTGTCTGACATGGCAGGCTTTCCACACAGTCCCAGGAGAGACTGGCACAGATCAGCCCTGGAGAAGGCCTCACTTTGCCTTGCACATTGGAAGTGCCACAAAGCAAATATATAGATGCAAACACACACAAAGTAAGGGCAAATGAAGAAGGCACGCTTCTCTACTTCAGTCATGGTCCATCTACAGCTCTGGTCTCCCCATGTCTTTGGAGAGCTGCTGTGACCAGGAGTCCTGCCTGTCCAGCACCCCTGCCCCAGGGCTGCTGCCAGGCCCTCCCTGCTGGGGCCCCAAGCCTGCACCCCTGAAACACGTGAGGCCAGAAGCCCTTTCGTGCCCCCACTGGAGCTGACACCGCCCTCCCCCCCCCCCCCCCGCCCCCGCTGCCACTACTTCCTTTCTGTCAGCAACAGCCACCATTCCAGAGCGAAACGATTCTAGCCATGTACTTGCCTCTGTTTGCAGGCACCAGGTGTGGAGGGCTTTTCCCCAATGTCCTGAATCCCTTCCCACCTGGACTCTCGCTCAGTCACTAGTTCACCCTAGCACTCGTGTGCGTCAGTGGATTTTCTGGCTCCTCTTCCACCATAAAGTGTAGGCTGAAACGAGAGTGGAAGGGTGAACAGAGCCAAGAGCAAAGGAAAAACCCAGCAGCTCAGTGTGCCCAGCAACCCCCAGGCTCTAGTGGGAGCCAGACAGCGCCCCCAGGCCCAGCCCACGGTGCCTGGGCTCCAGCACCTTGGAATGCAGGCCTCTCCCTGGCTGCCCACACGTCACTCCAAGTACATTACATAAGCATAATCTGTTTTCAGCGTAGACTTGAAAGTTTGGTCCTTGCTTCCCAGAATTTATCTATAATGCAGTCCCATGAATAATCTAAGCACAAATAGAAGGGGCTCACTAATCCCAAGGAGAATGAGAAATATGTGGGGAGGTCAAGTCTGAACATAATTCAGACTGAGTCCAAGATAATGTTGATCTAGGGTGACAGGAACATGTGGTAACAAATGTGCTTAAGACCTTTCCGAGCCAAAACCATCTGTGAGTCGCTGGGCACTGGTAAGTTTTCCGTGAAACCATCAGCTCTTGCCTCCTGCCTCTTGACGTTTCTTCCCCTTCCCTGACGGACACACAGGACAGACAGGTGTATGGGCAGCTGAGCCGCTTACTTCTCTGGGCCTCGCTTTCCTCCCCAGTTACCATGGGTGCAGCTCTGGCCCCCCACAGCCTGGAGCAGGCCTGGCACACGCTGAGAGGTCAGTGAGTGTCCTCAGAAAGATTCGGTGAGGAGGGACAAATGCACACCCTGGAAATGGGTTCATAAGATTATCTGATCACAGATAAACAAATAGGTGTAACAGGTGTAACCCCAGCACACTTCTTGCCTCTCACTTTCACCCTCAGCGATGGACCACAGCTGACTGCAAGCTGCTCATGGAGGAGCAAAGCTCCTCAGCAACTTCCCCAGACCTTGATATGAACACGACTGAGAAGCCAGAAAACAGTCCCAGGGAGAAAAGCCTGACAGGAGTGTTTCCACATATTGTCTGTGCACTCTGTCGTGTCCAACCCTTTGGACTGTAGACCCCATGGACTGTAGCCCACCAGGCTCCTCTGCCTGTGGGATTCTCCAGGCGAGAATACTGGAGTGGGTTGCCATTTCCTTTTCCAGAGGATCTTCCCAAACACAGATACATTGCTACTGCGCTAAGTCACTTCAGTCGTGTCCGACTCTGTGTGACCCCACAGACGGCAGCCCACCAGGCTCCCCCATCCCTGGGATTCTCCAGGCAAGAACACTGGAGTGGGTTGCCATTTCCTTCTCCAATGCAGGAAAGTGAAAAATACAGATACATTAAGTGGGATGAAATAAATCCACGCCTTGTAAAAGGTGACCCAAGGAGCCTCTGTGGGGCCTCTACTCATCCCCCCCCAACCCCAAGAAGAAAGAAAAGAGGATACTGTATCCCCATGGTAGTGACGACGATCCCAACCCCTCTGGGCCTCCTGTAAACCTGCTCCAGCCTAGGAGTCTGCCAAGCAAGGCGGCGCCATGTGCAGAGGTAGCAGCCCAGCGCCTGCCAGCCTCTCCAGGATAGTGGGCTTCCCACGGGGACCACTGCCCATGAAGTTCACGTCCTGGAGTGAGTGGCCTGGAAGAGGACACGCAACATGACCCCCCTGGAAAGCTGCCTTCATGGGGGCCCACACTTGGTGTTCCCACACTTGGCAACACAGGGTTCCATCTGTTGCAACACAGGGACGCGAAAGACTCACCATGAATTGGGTGGGAGAGGGTGGTGGAGAGAAGCTGCCCACCACGCCTTCCTTCTGGATGTGGCTGCTTCAGCCACTGCACCCGTGACGTGCAGAGCGTGGGCGCCCTCTGCTGCCCTCACCTAGAATGAGCCCCAGGGTGGAAGCATCTCGGCCTTTAACCCAAACTTACAAACTACATATATGTACGCATGTGTTTGGCTGCACCACGTGCCACGGGTAAGTTCACCAGGTCTCAGCTGCGGCACATGGAATCTCTTAGCTGCAGCGTGTGGGATCTAGTTCCCTGACCAGTGATTGAACTTGGGCCCCTTGCGAGCACAGAGCCTTTAGACCATGAGGGAAATCCCAAACTTGCAAAATATTTATTAAGCCTAATCAAAAGGCTTTTGTTTACAATAGATACCCAGTGAGACAATTCAAACTGTTAACCACTCACATATTTTTCAAAAGCCCTTAAACTAGAATGAGATGGACTGTCTTTTCAGCTCTGGGGGTGATACTCCCCCAGGTCCTAGTGAAAGTCCCTGTCATGGGTGACCAGAAGTACTTCTGTCACCTCACACATGCTCATTTCATGGCTCGATCCTTGGAAGACTCTTAAGAAAGGGGATATCCTGGACTCAGCTGGCTTTCCGTCAGCCCTCCTTTTCCAGGCTCTCCTTCAAGCCCAGGTGCCCCATCACTTTTGGCCTCTGTTCCTTTTGCTCCAGCTTCCCCCAACAGAAATGGCTCCAGGGAGCAAAGTGGGGCAAGAATTGATCCTTTTGAATCACAGGTCAGAACATGTTGTTCAGCTGCCCACAGATGAGACCTCAAGGAAACATTTTCTCCCTCCAGTCCATGCTAGCCTCAGTCAGAGGGACAAGGGAAAAGCAGATGGTTTGGCCCCTGAGAGAGGGAAATATCCAGGGGCTGCCGGGGCTGGCCAAGGAAATGGGGACGGGAAAGATTTTTAAATGCTGCAGGAGCCCTTCCAGAGCCCAGCTAGCTCATTCTGACCTCGTCCACGCGTGCCTGAGCCAGGGAGCTGATCACCTGGCAAGAGGTCCTGGATCCTTGAGACTTCAGGTGGGGAGTACCTTGCTCCCGGAAGGCAGTGCAGGACGTTACTACACAGTGGCTGGAATTCATCCCTCCTCTTCTCTTTCTACTTCTTTTTAAAAGTAGTTGTTCTTTTCTTTTTTAAAAAAATACTTAATAATGGCCGCATCAGGTCATAGTCATTTCTCGGCTTTTTGGCTAAGATGAAGTGTAGTATGGGGGCTTCCCAGGTGACTGCCAGTGCAGGAAATGCAAGAGACTCAGGTTTGATCCCTAGGTCAGGAATATCCCTGGGAGAAGGGAATGGCAACCCACTCCAGGCTTCCCTTGTGGCTCAGCCGGTAAAGAATCCACCTGCAATTTGGGAGAGCTGGGTTCAATCCCTGGGTTGGGAAGATCCCCTGGAGAAGGGAAAAGCTACCCACTCCAGTATTCTGGCCTGGAGAATACTATACAGTCCATGGGAATGCAAAGAGTTGGACACAACTGCGTGCCTTTCACTTTCAGTTTCCTGTATCCTTGCCAGGAGTATCCCATGGGCAGATGAGCTTGGCAGGCTAGTCCATGGGGTCGCAGAAAGTTGGACACGACTGAGCTAGAGGAGAGAGCATATGGGATCTTTCGTTGTGGTGTGTGGGCTCTAGAGCACACGGGCTTAGTTGCCCCATTGCATGTAGTATCTTAGTTCCACAACCAGGGATCAAACCTACATCCCCTGCATTGGAAGGCGAATTCTTAACCACTGTACCATGAGGGAAGTCTGATTCCTCTTCTCTTTCGGAGGAACCTTGAACCAGATGCTCTGGTGAGGAAGCAGTGACGGAATACACACGCAGCACTCAGCACACGATGCCCCTTGTTACTGACCCCTCCTAGATACCATGGGAGTAGCTGATCAACCGGACCCTCCCCCGCACAGACAGCGGCGGGAGACATACAGACGTCTTGATGACTTCTAATAGTCGGCAGGGCAGGTGTGTGGACGTCGGTGTCCTCGTACCTGGAAGTCTGTCTCCCAATGTTAAACAGGTTCCTACCCACCAGACCTTTGAGTTTCTTTCCAGCTGTGAGATTGAATGGAGGTGTCCTCCCAGTTCTAAAACTCAGGCAGTTGTTATCCCACCAAGTAACAGCGGGGGAGGCACAGAGCCGTCCTGGCAGGCACCCGGAAAAGCCACCAACATAGGCCCAGGAGACAGGTGGCCAGATCCAGGGACCCCACACCTCCCAGGAACGCGAACCCCCAACCTATCACTGCCTGTTTCCCCTGTCACGAAGGGCACGGGCCGGCCCTCAGCAAAATCTTGCTGAATTGACAACTTCCTTCTCCATCTTCCCTCTGCTATCAATAAGCTTGTTACCATCTTCTTGCAAGGCACTTGTTTCAAATATAGATTTCAATTTTCTCTAGTCTGTTTGTATACCTTTTTCCTGCCCTATTAGTTATCTGGACAGTACTTAGGTTATGAAATTCAAAGAGGTATTGGATGCCCTGTTTACTCTGGGAGCTGGTGGTCCCTGACAGGAGAGAGGGAGAGGGGAGAGACGGAGAGACCTTCCCCACCCTTCTCTCTGGACCTGGTTCTTCTCACCCACCCCACCCCAGCCTCCTTCCCCAGCCCCCCTCCCCACCCCCACCACACACAGATCTTTGGAAAAAGAGCAGGCTAAGGGGAGAAGAGTTTCCTTTTCAAGTTAAACAAGTCCGTATGAAGTTCCAGCAGAGAGGTCTGGCGGAGAGACTGAGTTATTCTGGACCACTGAGGTGTGGGCAGGGAAAATGCTGATAACCTCAAGGTGAAGGAAGCATGTGGTGGAGGGGAGCACAGAGCCAAGGGGAAGGGCGAGCTGGGCTTGCACCCCAGGAAAATACACAGCCCTCCTGCTGGAAGGTTCTGAGACAATGGAACAAACAGAGAATGGGGTTGATTCCACCTCGCCTGGAAACAGTCTGGACCCTGACTTTTTAGGAAACAGCTGGAGGTGAAGGCCAAGGGCAGACTGAACACAGTCTCCCAGATGCAGGCGCAGGGCAATGATGACATGGGAGTGTGCACCCTCTAAAGGAGAGGGGAAAACAGATGATGGCACTGACTGAAATCCTCAGAGCTGGGGTTTTTTCACCAAAATGCAGTCATTGCCATAGGCATGTCAGACCCTGAAGCAATTAGTGCATCCTCAAGTGCTAATCTGAGAGTCAAGGCTGCTCTTTCTTCAGCATCTCTCTTGCAGTGGGGAGTGGGGGGTGGGGGGTGGGGGTTGCAGACAGCCTGAACTTAAAGACAACCTAAACCCAGGCTTCCCCTCAAGCATAGCCTGCTTGTTCCTGCTTTTCCTGATGTTGTCAGAGTCAGCTCGCGCTCCTTCAATCCGGCATGAGCTCAGTGGGCTAGGCCAAGGGAGGAGGCTGGCCACCCCGCAGGCCTAGAGGAAGGGCCACTCACTCAAAACCTCTCTGACAACATCTCTCCCCAGCGTCAGTGCCCATGTTTGTCATCTTGTGCAAGGACTCTTCAGACCATCTTCTAAGTAATCCCAGGACGTAAACGCAGGTGATAAATATTTAAATTCTGCTCTGGGGTTTGAGCTCATCATTTGAGTGGTATCTGGTGGCTTTCCAAGCTCTGTTCCTGACTGCCACCCTAAGGAATCCCAGACCGGCAACCAGGAACCTGACCTGGCAGCATGTCCCCACCTGCTTCCAACAGACACTCTCCCCCTCCTTCCCTCAGCAACCACCTTTACAGGGCAAGAGGAGACGCCTGAGGGCTGGTACAAACCCAGGAGCATCCTCACCACCCGGGACTTCACTGAAGCTCCCATCCTGGGGTGCTGCACACCCTCCCCCGACCCTCCTGTCTGGGGAGCCTCAGGTAAGGGCAGAAACATAGCCCCCTGCTTGGCCCTGGGGAGGTCACGGGGCACTGTGGTCCCTGCTCTCAGCCTGACCCTTTAGGATCTGGGCTGAGGGGAATTTAAACCCAATTTCTTGCTAGTGGAGCTAGGAGAGCCCATCAAGTCCAGTAAGAAAAAAAATTACCTAAAAAGAAATAAAGCGTTTTACTCACACACACAAATACACATAGTGAACCCCACCCTTGGAGCCGGTAAGACATTCTGATCCCGGACCTGGCTGACGTTCGGGGCCTTCGGGCCTGAGCTTCCTGAAGACTGTGACCCTGGGGGTGGCACCAGCCCCACCAAGGGGTCCCAGAGGCCACACGACAGCTGCTCCCGTGCTCCAGGCGGACCAAGCGAAGCAGGCCAGCTTGGAGAGGGGAGGTTCCGTCCTCTAACGCGCCTCCCGGCACAGCCGGGTCCTCCCACCCCCACCCCCACTTCCGAGGCTGCGTGGGAAGGCCCCTCCAGCCGCAGTCTCGGGGATCAGTTCACAGTCTGGGTTCCGGGGCCCGAGGCGAGGGCCTGCGGAGCAATCCCGTCCTCGGCCGGCAGGTGTGCACCTGGGGTGACTGCAGCTGGGCCTCGTATCTATACCCCGATCTGCGCTTTAATCCAGTCCCGGAACACAGGGAGCCTCGTGTACACGCCGGGCTTGTTCCTCTGGGCACAGCCCTCTCCCCAGCTCACCACGCCGGCCTGAAACATCCGCCCATCCTCCTCCGGGCTGGACAGGGGGCCCCCGGAGTCGCCCTGCGGGGAGAGCAGGCCTTGGTACGGCGTGCCCCGACCCTGGTCGCCGTCTCCACCCCACGCCCACCATGCCAGCCCCGCCCACGCCCCACTTCCTCGCTTATGCCCCCGCCCCCTGCGTCCCTGCCCCGCGCCCACCTGGCAGGCGTCCACGCCGCCGCTGAGGTAGCCCACGCAAATCATGCGTGGGGTTATCTGCTGGGGCAGCAGCTGCTCGCAAGTCGTCTGGTTGATGACCCGGATCTCGCCCTTCTGCAGGATCATAGCCCCCTGGCCTGCGGAGGAGCAAGGCGGACATGGGC
Organism: Bubalus kerabau; assembly: GCF_029407905.1. NCBI lineage: Eukaryota > Metazoa > Chordata > Mammalia > Artiodactyla > Bovidae > Bubalus > Bubalus kerabau. The sequence goes on from NC_073628.1 coordinate 15,503,886, forward strand.
AGCTCGCCAAGCCAGGCCGCGGAGGCAGGGCCCGGGTCCCGGGCTCGCGGAGCCGGGTGGGATGCTGCGCAGCCGGACAGTGGTCAGGGTGTCCTGACCATCGGAGGGGGCGGGGGGGGTTTAATCCTGGGAAGCCATGTGGGAAAGGAAGGGACAGAAGGACAGCCACAAAGCCCCCGAATTCCACAGCAGTGCAGTTGCGAGCAGACCCTAGGCCCCCACTCACCTGCCTCCTGCGTGTGGCCCCAGCCGGTGACCCAGATGGCCTTGCCGGTGGGGAAGGTGTAGTCGGCCGCGGGCAGGCAGATGGGCCGGATGGTGGCGCTGTACTCCACCGGCCGGTCCAGCTGCAGCAGCGCGATGTCGTAGTCGAAGGTGAAGTCGTTGAAGAACGGGTGCTTGATGATGCGCTGCAGCCCGCGCTCCTGAACCCCCGGGGCGTTGCGCTTGCTCTGGTCATGCAGGCCCAGGAAGGCCGTCCACACGCTGTGTTCCGAGTACCTGCAGGGGCCAGCGAGGGCCCGAGAGGGAGGCCTGAGCCAGGACTCCAGCCAGATGCCCTGCCCCAAGCCTGTGCCCACTCGGAGACCATGCTCAGAGGCCTCCCTCCCTGCTGCCCTCTCTCAATACACTCTTACCTCACTATTAAAAAGATCTCCCTTATTAATCTACCCTTCCTGCCAGGAGAGATTCTTGAGAGTCCCTTGGACAGCAAGGAGATCAAACTAATCAATCCCATAGGAAATCAACCCTGAATATTCACTGGAAGGACTGATGCTGAAGCTGAAGCTTCAATACTATGGCCCCCTGATGCAAACAACCGACTCATTGGAAAAGACCCTGATCCTGGGAAAGATTCCGGGCAGGAGGAAAAGGGGACAACAGAGGATGAGATGGTTGGCTCAATCCAAGTACTTCTCTAGAGCAGAGGTACATATTTTAAGTACCAAATGAGCTGAAAAGTAGATGGAACTTGGTCTCCCAGGTTTGTGGATGGTAGCAGAAGGATGCAGCAATTCTCACCATTGCACATAGGAGAACTGAACCCATAAGGACAAGACCCTGCTGTTGCCGGGAGACAGGGAGATGCTGGCAGGCAGAGGCGGAAGAAGAGGAGAACTTGCACTGGGAAGATCCCCTGGAAGAGGGCATAGCAACCCACTCCAGTATGCTGGAGAATCCCCATGGACAGAGGTGCCTGGAGGCTACACTCCATAAGGCCTCAAAGAGTCAGACGTATCTTAGTGACTAAACAATAAAAAACACCAACAAGGGAAATACGTTTATAATGGAGAAACCTGGTGGACATCACCCTAACCAAGTAATCAGACTTCTCTCCAAACCGTCCTCCATTGATGGGGACTCGTGTACTTCTTGAGGACACATCACCTGTGCAGCATTTCCTGACCAAAAAAATATTGAACCTAACTCTCCTCATGAAGCAACAACCAGGAAAATCCACATCGAGAGACGTTCTGCAGAACAGCAGCTGGGACTTTTCAAAAATGCAAGGCCATAAAAAAAAATTAAAAGGCTGGGAGAGACTACTCTAGACTTAAAAGAGACTAGCATTGTAAAGCAACTATTCTCCAATTAAAAATAAATTTAAAAAAAAATGACTAAAAGCATATCCCTTGACTGGATCCTAGACGTTTTTAAAAACCTATAAATACCGGGAGAATTGAAGGAATCTGAAATCAGGCCATATGCCTGATAACGGTGCTATGTCAGGGCGCTCGTTTCTGGGTGTTATAACTACGGTGGTGACGAGGGAGGATTTCCTTGCTCCTGGGGGACACCAGCGGCTGTACTTAGGACAGAAGCGCCACGATGGCTGCACTAACAGGGAAATGGCTCAGCCTTGGGTGTATGTGAACATCTCGGGAAGCACAGCTGAGATGTGACCCATGTGCTGGAGCCCACAGATGAGTACAGTGTCTGAGAGAAGAAGGAATCTGAGAAGACTTCGGTGTCAGTCGGCAGAGGGGCCTAGAACTTCCAGAAGACAAAGAAGAGAAAAAGAAGCAGGGGGAAGAAGAGACAAAGTGTGAAAGCCCCCGCAAGGTCATGAAGAACGCTGGCCGTGCCGAGGCAGGTAGTGACTCTGCGTGCTGCACTGTCACACGGACATCAGGCTGGATGGCAGACAGGGAAGGAATCAAGAAGGTCACACATCAAGAGGTAACTCAGCGACAGGTTAGACAGCACAGCAGCACGAAACACCTGCAGTAAACCCTGGCCATTTTGTTGAGACCTAAGCAGAGGTCGACCAGTCAGCCAGAACAAGCACTCTTCCAGAGGCTGACATGCTAAGTCATCTTATCCCTAGACACACCATCAAGGTGGTCATAAGCCACCGATTCTACCCAGCAGCCTGTGCTCTTGACACATGACGCTACCTCTCAGGAACAGCCTGGGGTCACCTGCTGACTTAGAAATGTGTGCACTTCAGGTCCTAGCATACTTCACCCCTGCCTGTCCCTGCTCACAGCCCTGCCTTTACCTGGAAGGTCTGAGTCACCTGGTCCAGTGACAAACACCCTCACGTTTCAACACCACCCTGCCCACACAGGCACTCCCTAGCAGTCACTCTCCCCAGCCTTCAGGAGAGCTCGAACGCCACACTCTGGGCCCTCGACAGCCTCTCCCCAGCTCTGTGCATGCATGTGTGCACATGTGTGTATGTGTGTACCCTGTCCCCCTACCCCAGGACATCTGGAAGAGCAGGGACCAAGTCTAATTCAGTCTTCCCATGCCAGTGATAACAATGGGTGTTGAGTGCATTCACTGACAGAAGGAAGACTGCTGAGAAGACTGCAGGAGAAGAGGAAGGAAAAGGAAAAGAGAAATGAAAAGATGAAGCAGGGGAACGAGGGCCCAGGGGTGGGTGCTTCTGGAAGCACTTCCCAGCTCACCCAGCTGACGGGGCTGTAAGGGGACTGCGGGAACTGAGGAGGTGCGCAGTGCCCAGATCTTGGCTCCTTCTCAGGGGAATACCTAGCTCTGGGCCTGGGCCAGGAAAATACAAGATGAGCCTGGAGCACCAGGTAGTGTCAGCAGGGAGGAGGCTCAGAAGAACAAAAGAAGGGGGACGTGTCAAAGGGATCCGGGAGCCAGCCTGGAGAGTTCCCAGTGGCCAGCTCCAAAACAATCAAGTGACACCACTCAACACGATACCAGATTACAACCCAAAATACACACACAAGTCCTTGCACACAGAAATAGATGATTAAATAAACACATAGGAGAGAAGGGACAAATCCTCCTTAGAGAACGACGCCAGACTGACTCACTTCCAAAGAATAGAGACCAGAAGAAGGAGATCCAGGGAGGGAGGGGAGGAAACTGGCATCAGCCTCTGAACCAGATGACCAAGATGAGCATCACCAGTGATCAGCCACGGTGACATCATTTACCTGCTGATAAGACATGACTGTCTTCCCAACACTCGTGACCCCAGGCTAACCACGAAAACAACGTCAGCAGCCGCTGGCCTTCAGATAGTCCAGGTCACGAAAAACACACAAAGACGACTGAGAAACCGTCCGGGACAGAGGAGACTGGGGAGACATGCAGCAGACACTGAGGGGGCACTCTCGCTGCAGAAAGGACACTGGTATGAAACGCGTATGGTACGAAACGCTTGTAGGGCACCTGGGGTCAGGGGGCGGGAGTGGAGCCCTGGGGCAGCCCCGAGGCAAGTTTCTAGTACAGAACTGTGAGTTTCTCGGAGCTGACAAACGCAGAACGATAACATCAAGGGAAAGTATGTGTGGGGGGTGGTATAGTGAATTCTGTCCTGTCTTTGCAAGTTGTCCACATTCCAAAATGATAAGTTCATTCTAAACTTTCTTCAGTAGGCTCCCACCTCCCCGGGAAGAAAGCGGCTCACTTCTGCCCAGAGTGGTGTGGAGTGAGCTAGTGAGAAGACGGGCCACGTTTCACCCACCCAGCCAGGCCCAGCGACCACCACTGATCCCAAGCCCCCACAGGCCTCCGGTGACCCCTCCAGCACATTCACCGGTCAGGCCCCACCATCTGGACACAGGCCTACTTCCTGCTGCGGGCCCCGTCTGTCCCAAAAGCCCACGGTGCTCCTTCTCTCTCTTTGCAAAAGGGTGACCATGGCAGCCTGGGTCCCCTCCACCTGCAGCTGCCCAGGGCTGGAAGGCTGGTGGCTGGCAGGAAGGGCCTGAGGGAGGGGGGCCCCTCTAAGCCCTCAGTCTCACTCCCGCAGCCGATGGCCAGAGGGCCTGGGCGGCCTGGACCCAAGTCACAAAGAGCCCTAGCCCTGGGTGCCCTGCTCCCGCTAAGCTGCCCTGAGAGGCCAGCTCGGCCCAGTGATGTGCTTGGTGACCCTCCCCGGGGTGGGTGCGTGTCTGCACGGGCCCATGGGCTCAGCGCTTCACTGTCACCCTCGTGTTTCCTTCTCACACCTCTCAGCCTACAAACTGCAGCATCACCATGAGCCCCCAGGAGCCCCAGGCTCAGAAAACTTGCCCATGGCAGCCTGGCAGCCTAGAGCTGGGCCGTGGATCTGAGGGCCCCAAGGCGGGGTCCCGCCTTGCAGACACTGACCGCTCAGGCTCAGGAATCCACACACCAGGGCTAGTCTGGTTCTGCCGCTTAAGAGCTGTACAACCTCAGACAAATATCCTTACCTCTCTGATCCTCTGTTTCTGTACGATGGGCACATATGAGACCTGCCTGCCTGGCTTTTAGAAGAGGCACTGAGATCCCGTGGACAAGCAGGGGCATTCACGAAACACTCAGTGCTTCCGTTACCAAGCCCCAGCCCTCCAGTCCTGCTCCTGCCTCACCTAAGCAGGCCTCACAGACACAGTGCCTTTCCACCTCAGGAAACACACAGGGGCCCCACTCAGCGCCCTGGAGAGGCCTCCCGGCTCCTGCCTGTGACCCACCTGAATCCTCTGTCGTCGACGAAGCAGTGTGCGGCGGATATCATCCAGCTGGGGGAGATGAGAGAGGCCCCGCACAAGTGGCCATGGCCCTGGGCGTGGAGGCTCACCTGCCAGGGCCACTCGCCTTGGTCTGAATTCTCACCTCCGACGACCCGGGACTGCCTGGTGAACGACCGCCGCCCACAGTCTGGGAGAGACAGAGGCAGGAGTCACCGGGTGGGAGCGGGAGCGGGGACAGCCTGCTAGACCAGCCTCCTGGCCCCTCTCCCTGCCCCCAGACTCAAAACCCTCACTCCGCACCCCTGGGCTCCTGCACAGGTGCCATCGCGGGCCTTCAGACCTCTGCTGGTTTGCTGAGATTTAATTTGGATGTCATTTACCTAGATATCCTCACTGGGTGCTGAAGCTCACAGCTCTCAGAGACAAGAGCAATGGGTGACGGGAAGTCAGAACGGCCCAGCTCTGCACACATTGAACCTGTGGCCAGCGCTTCTGAAATATGCAAGGGGCTGCAAATATGGACGCGGTGTGGACAGAACCCTGCCCAGGGCTCCAGGAGCTGTGCTCTCTCTCCTCCAGAGAAGAGAGAAACCCGGCCTTGCCCTCATGGCCAGGTCTGCAAAGCAGGGGTCAGCCCAGCACCGCAGCCCGGCCACAGAGGCCTGACATACTAGCTGCCCTGGGCCTTGCCTCTAGGATCAGAGCTGCCGGTGAGGCAGTGCCTGGGTGACAGTCAGCAAAGTCGTCCTTTCCTCCAGGCAGACACATCCTTTCCCGGGGGCAGAGCTGGGTGAGTGAGGCCCTGGCGTGGTTTCTGCCTCCATATGCGCCTTGCTCAGTGAGCAAGCTGCACAGCTGTACGCAGCAGCCCTGCTCACCACAGTCCTTCTCATCCGATCCATCAGTGCAGTCCTCGTTCCCGTCACACTGGGGGTTGCTCTTGTCCACACAAAGCCCGTTGAGGCAGCGGTAGGTGTGTTCGGTGCAGGTGACGGCTTTCCCTGTTTGAGAAGGAGGACACAGGGGAGGCAATCCATTTATCTGAGGCACCCGACCTGATGCTCACCCACCTGTCGCCCCTCTCTTGGGCCTGCCCCACCCACCCACACTGACACCCACTCTCCTCCCGGGCCTTCTGGACGGATTCTCTCCCAGCTGACACCCTTTCTCATCATGTTCCACGTTGAGTGGCCGTGGGAGGCGGGCCCCTGCCTCACCGTCTTGGCACTTGGCCTCATCGGACCCGTCGCCACAGTCGTCCTTCCCGTCACACTGCTGGCTCTGAGGGAGGCACCTCCCATTGCCGCACTTGAAGGTACTGGGCGGGCAGCCTGGGGAGCACAAGGACTCAGCAAAGGCTAGAGGGCCAGAAGAGAGGCCACGGGGAGCTGGGCAGCGACCCCCGCCCCGACCCCGGCCACACTCACTGCAGCCCTCCTCGTCGCTGCCGTCCTCACAGTCCTTCACGGAGTCACAGACCCAGAACAGGGGCTTGCAGAACTTGTCCCTGCACGTGAACTGGTAGGTGGCGTTGCACTCTGGAGGGGCGGGGAGGCAGTTAGATGCCAGGCTCACTCGGTACTCAGTCACTCGCCACGCCCCTGGGGATCCCATCCCGCCCGGTCGTGGAGGCTGATTAAGCACAACGGGCTGCAAAGGACAGGAACGACCCCCACCCCCACCTCGGGCCTTCCCGCTCGGGGGTGCAGGCAGAAGCCGGGCACAGAGACGGCAGAGGACTCCAGGGGACTCACTGCAGTCGAGCTCATCGCTGTAGTCAGTGCAGTCGGCCCAGCCGTCACAGCGAAGTTCCTTCCGGATACACCGCCCCGTGTTACACATGAAACTGCCCGGGCACGCTGCAGGCAGAGGGTAGGCCTGAAGTCCACAGCCACCCCCCTCACCTCCACTGCAGGCTTCCCGACCTTGCAGCCAGCCACACTGGGCACCAGAGACCTCCCAGCCGAGCCCCCAGTACAGAGGAGTGAGGCTGCAGCTGGGGGTCTCTAGGCCCACTGAGCTGTGGCAAGGGGTTCCTACAACCAGTGGAATGGCTGGAGGGGGTGGGAAAGGCACTGGTTGTGGTCCCTCCTGGCCCCCATGACCATTCCCTGGGAGGCCCCATGCAGAGCAGAGAGAGGCCGGCGGGCATGCACCGATTTCTACAGCCCCGTGTCCTTGGCCGGCCATGACCCCAAGCACCAGGCTCCCCATCGGCAACCGGAGCAGCAGCCACTCGGCAGACAGATGATATGCGTGTCCTCCCCCAGGCACCAGGAATCGCTGGATCTCCTTAATTCTAAGGTGTTTCCACACTTGAACGTTTCTGAGACTAGGATGTGTCTGACAACTGATGTCATCGGGCAGATGACAAACTAAGAGAAGCCTGTTTCCCTTTCTCTGCACAAGTAGCTTTGTCACTTATCAAAAGGGTTTGCTCATCTAATTACACTTTGGGTGGTGAGCCATGCAGCTGAATGTGAACTTAAATTTGGATGCTTGTGTGCAGTTAAGCGGAGAAGGAAATGGCAACCGACTCCAGTGTTCTTGCCTGGAGAATCCCAGGGACGGAGAGTGGGGAGCCTGGCGGGCTGCCATCTATGGGGTCGCACAGAGTCAGACACGACTGAAGTGACTTAGCAGCAGCAGCAGTGCAGTTAAAGTGTCTTCCAAAAGGTTATTCTATAATGTGTTATTTACAAGCTAAGTTGTGTTCGACTCTGCGACTACATGGACTGCAGCCTGCCAGGCTCCTCTGCCCATAGGATTTCCCAGGCACGAATACCACAGTGGGTTGCCATTTCCTTCTCCAGAGGATCTTCTCAGACCAGGGATTGAACCTGTTATCTCCTGCATTGGCAGTTTCTTGACCACTGGTAGCCACCTGGGAAGCCCTATCCTATGATACAAGGTTGAAACAAACAAAAAGATCCCACTGTGGACAGAGAAGAACTGATATTCACAGCAGACAGTGAAATTAAACGCCATGGAAACAGTTGAGATCTCTTCAGTAGAGATCTCACAATCTTCAGAGCTAGGAGTGGTTCATGCGATGATCCATGCCCCAGTGTGCTCTGTCTCAAAAGCATGCTATTCATCTGAGAGCCGCTAAAAGGCCAGAGACAAGCACAGATTCTCAAAGTGGTGCAGAGCCAAAGGGTCAGTGGCCCAAAGGCACTTTGAGTTCCCCGGCCTGAGGGGCTGCTCCCAGGGACCTAAGGGCACTGTTGGCTCTTTTTCCCTCAAAAAGCTACTGCAGTGACTGAGATGCACCCTACGAGCTCTGGCGGCTCAGCGTCAGAGATGCTAACGAGATGCAGGATAGACGGCCAATCTCAGGTCGGCCCTCCAGCCAGGCCCCGCTTCCTGAGCGCGACACTCACGGTCACGGGCATCGAAGGACAGGAACTCCGCCAGGAATCCGGTGTCGGTGTAGGACTGGTCCGAGTGGAAGTGGACAGTGATCTTGTTGCTCCTGCTGCTGGCAACAAACTGTGGCCTCTCTCCGCAGTACCTGGGGGCGGCGGGCAGCTCAGCAGAGGAAGAAGACTCAGCTGGGGCTGCGGCACCCCCACTCGCCCTCCCCCGACACTCACTTCTCCCCGTTGATCTCCACGTAGTCTTTGGTGCAGGAGCCCACGGGGACGCTGGGCTCCTGCAGGAAGAAGGCTTTGAAGCGCACCTTCACGTTTTTGTTGTCGGGCACCTGCGGAGAGAGATGCTGCTGTGGGCCTGGCTCTGCGCAGCCTCCCTCTTTCCTGAGCTGGGGGGGAATGGGGGGGTTCTTCCCACCCGCCCGCAGGGCAGTGAGGACACGGCAGGAGGGATCTGGAAGGAAGACCTTCCCGACTCGCCAGCAGCAGCACACACTGTGGTGTTCTAAAGAAGGCCGGGCAGTTCTCCCGCATCACTGACTGGACGGCGCATGTTTCCAGCCGTCCAGTGAGCGTGTCCTCCTCTGCACGGCACTCACTGTCCCCACAGCTCCTCTGGGAGGCCCCAGAGCCAGCCGCATCCCAGGGCTGGGTCCCTCCAGCAGGCACCGGCCACAGGAGGAGGGGTTGAGTTTGGGTCTGAAGACGCTGCTTCGGAAACTGCCCCGCCCACAGCCTCCACACACACCCCTTGGGAGTGGCCGAAGGTGCTCATCGCCCTCTCTCCTGCCTCCCTGGAACACCCCCACCCCTGTCCTCCCTGGAGCACGCCCAACCCCTTCCTCTCCTCCCCCATCTACCCCCAACCAGCTTCTCTAACCCCCCACAGCTCACAGCTCCCACCTCAATGTGCCAGGTACAGTTGATGTTGGGCGGGTAGTGGCCTGGATAGTAGGGGCTGTTAAATGTCCCCTGGGCTGCCCGCAAGTAGCCTCCACAGCCTGGAAGGAAAGGCAGAGAGACACACGTGACGACTGAGGTCCCAGGAGGGCAAGGGGCCCAGAGGAGCTGGCCGGCCTCCCTCAATCCTGGGCACCAGACACCCAGAAGGGCCTGAGCTTCAAACCCCATGGCCCCAAGGCCTGTCCCCGCCTGGGCCACCCCTTACTGCTCATCCGGGGCAGCTGGAAGAACACAGCCTCAAAGCCGGGGTGCCTGCGCTCGGTGCTGGTCACCAGCGTGATGAGCAGGACGTTCTGGGAGGAGAGGAAGGTCAGGTTGTAGGAGGGAGGGTAGGTCCCACACAGCCTGCGGGGCAGAAGGGGGAGTGTTATGGGAGCCACAGGACCTCAGCAGAGGGGTCGAGGGTGGGGTGCCCCCACCGTGGGGTCCGCCCCCCACCCTCGACCCGCCATTTAAGTAAAGATCTCCTCATAAGACTGTCTTTGTTTATAAACGACTCAGAAACACTGAATGCCTAACAACAGAGAACTCGCTAAACAAACTATGGGCCAAATAATTGCAGCAGCAGTTAACAGCATCAACTGTTAACACTAACACTAAGAATATGCCAGGCACCATCCTTACTGCTTCCATATCCATTAACTCGGGTATTCATCACAACCATTAAATACTATTATCCCCATTTTACAGATAAGGAAACAGAGGTGAAACAGGTTAAATAGCTTGCCCACAACTGCACAGCTGGTAAGTGGCAGGACTAAATGAAAAACAACCCATAGAATGGGAGACAATATTGGCAGGTGATACAACCCACAAGGGATTAATCTGCAAAATATACAAACAGCTCATGCAGCTCAATATCAAAAAAAAAAAATATTTTAAAAATGGACAAAATATCTAAATAGACATTTCTCCAAAGAAGACATAACACATGGCCAAAAAGCACATGAAAGGATACTCAACACAGCTAAATATTAGAGAAATGAAAATCAAAGCTACAGTGAGGTATCACACTGGTCAGAATGGCCATCATCAAAAAGTCTACAAACAAGAAGCACTGGAGAAGGTATGGAGAAAAGAATCCTTCCTACACTATTGGTGGGAATGTAGATTGGTGCAGCTACTATGGGAAACAGTATGGAGGCCTTAAATAAACAAAAATAGAGCTACCACATGACCCAGCAATCTCACTCCTGGGCAAATGTCCAGAAAAGATGAAAACCATAATTTGAAAAGATACACGCAAGTGAAAGTTCGTAGCAGCACTATATACAGTAGCCACAGTGTGGAAGCAACCCAAATACCCATTGACAGGTGAACGGATAAGGAAGACGTGGTATGTACATACAATGGAGTATTTACTCAGCCACAAAAAAGAACGAAATAATGCCATTTCCAGCAACATGGACCTAGAGATCATCATACTAAGTGCAGTCAATCAGACAAACAAAAATGCCCTATGACATCACTTATACGTTGAATCTGAAAACAATTATACAGATGAACTTATTTATAAAACAGAGACTCCCAGATACAGAAAACAAACTTCTGGTTACCAAAGGGGGAAGGGAGGGAGGGATAAATTAAGAGGTTGGGATTAACAGATACACACCACTATCTATAATCAACGAGGACCTACTGAATAGCACAGGGAACTCTACTTGATACCCCGTAATAACCTATATAGGAAAATAATCTGAAAAAAGCATAGATATAGATATGCATAACTGAATCACTTTGCTGTACACCTGAAACTAACACAATACTGTAATAAATCAACTACACTCCAACATAAAATAAAAAATATTTTTAAAATTTTTAAATGAGTGAATAAGTCAGTGAAGGAAAAAAATCTCTGCCCACCAAAAAAAAGCAGCAGGACTGAATTTCAGACTTGTCACGTGGGCACCGGAGCCCTCACTGCTAATAAATATGGCATATGAGCTGACCGACACCACCACCATTAACAGTGACAGACATGCCACTCATCTGGGAGGGTCATCATAACATGCTTCATCTTTACAGAGCAGACAATGCACCCAAGTGTGCCACATAATCCCACTTTTAAATAAATACACAAATATACACACAGCAAAAAAAACCTGCAAGAAGGTACAACACACATTTAACAGTGACCATTTCCAGATGGTAAGATGATGAGTGGTGTCTGTCCTCTCTGTGCACATCTGTTCTACCCTCTGCCTCTCAGGACCAGGTATTTATTGGTCGTACAGACGATCAGTTAGAGAAAGAGAAAGAAACTCAGCATGAAAGGGGTGTTTAGATAGAAGTCCTGGCTGCAAAGCTGTGGCAGCAGATGGCTCTCTCTGGGTTTCAGCCTGAAGTTTAGCCCCTTATTAATCACAAAACATCTGTCCAGCTCATTTCTATAGACAACAATCGAAGGCTCTGATCCACTGAGTCCAAGGTGGCGGGGGGAGCTGAATGGAAGCAGTTCACCCCCACCTGCAGGCTCTGATTCACCTCAGCACCCCCCAGCAGGTGTATTATGCCTTTTTTAAAAAACTTTTTAAAATAATTTATTTCATTTTATTTTTGGCTGCGCTAGGTCTTCGTTGCTTCTGCTTGGGCTTTCTCTAGTTTTGGAGAGTGGGAGCTACTCCTTAGTTGTGGTGCACAGGCTTCTCATTGCAGCGGCTTCTCTTGCGGCAGAGCACGGGCTCCAGGGCGCATGGGCTTCTGCAGCTGCAGCATGTGGGCTCAGTACTTGTGACTCCTGGGCTCCAGAGCACAGGCTCAATAGTTGTGGTGCACAGGTTTAGCTGCTCTGCAGCACGTGGTATCTTCCCAGACCAAGGATCGAACCCTAGTCTCCTGCATTTGCAGATGGATTCTTTACCACTGACCCACCAGGGAAGCCTCCATGCCTTTTCTTAATTGAAGCATAGTTGATTTACAGTGTTTCAGGTATACAGCAAGGTGACTCAGTTATACATATATATTTTTTCTTTTGGATTATTTTCCATTATAGGTTATTATAAGATATTTAATATAGTTCCCTGTGCTTATATAGGGGGCTTCCCTGGTGGCTCAGAGGTTAAAGTGTCTGCCTGCAATGCGGGAGACCTGGGTTCGATCCCTGGGTTGGGAAGATCCCCTGGAGAAGGAAATGACAACCCACTCCAGTATTCTTGCCTGGAGAATCCCATGGACAGAGGAGCCTGATGGGCTACAGTCCACGGGGTCGCAAAGAGTCAGACAGGACTGAGCAACTTCACTTTCACTTTCACTTTTGTGCTTATATATTTTATATACAGTGATGTGTATCTTATGCCTTTTTATTTCCTATAATTCTGATGCTCTGACCCCTGGGGGCTTGCTAACCCTGGAGAGGTAGCCTTCCCCCCTCTGCCCCCAAGGGCTAGTCAATCCCTCCAGACAGTAAAGACTTAGGCAAGACTTTTACATGCAGACTAACCGGAGCCCACACCCCAACACCTTCTCTGTGGGGCTCATCTGGTGGAAACCACTCTCTACCTCCCCTAATTGCCCAGGTACCAGTCTAGTGGAGGCGGCCCCAGGCTACGGAGCCCGCTGGAGTTATTCAAACCAACCCATCCTAAGGTGTAACTCTGCCTTGCCTTTCCTGCAGAATCCACACAAAGGCTCTTACCCACATTATCCTCCAGGCCCCTCTGCCTCCTGAACAACCCTGGTGCCTCCCTCTGTGGCCCTGTGTGGCTCCTCCTCTTAGCAACTAACTGTCAGCTTGTGAGTAACAAACTGTCTTTTCAACAGCAGTCATCTCCCATTTGTAGGCCTTGGCATCACTGAGCAACAATAAAACCTTCATTCACAATAGCAAGGGTGGGGGGCTGGGGGTGGCGGGGGCGGGACTTCCCTGGTGGTCCAGCGGTTAGGACTTGGCATTTTCACTGCCATGGCCTTGGTTCAATCCCTGGTTGGGGAACTAAAATCCTGCAAGCCTTATGGTGTGGCCAAAAATAAAAATAAAAAAGAGAGAAAGAAAAAAAATACAGTAGTAGGCAGCACCTTCACAGTGGCAGGTAAAGGACAGATAAAGGAGCACCCTGCTCACCAGCATCTAGGGACCTGTGGGCCTCCGGCACCCTTGCCAAGGCTGATGGTCACCTCTAGATGCTCCCTGCAGCTCACGCTGAGGACCACGCCACCCCTGCTCTGTGATGCCTGCAAGTCGGCCGTGGCCTGAAGTTCCAACCTCCACAGCGGTCATTCCGGAGGCTCAGCTCACCACAGGCAGCCCACTGCCCACCTCCACTCGCCCGGGACACTCACTGCACCACGGCCCGGGGTTCCACGGGGCTCAGGGTGTCATACACCGTGACCAGGTCACTGCCACGTTCATCGCAGGTGGCAACATCGAAGCTGCGGAAGGTGAGGCTCAGCACGGAGTCAGCGTCCCCCCGCAGCGTCCAATGGCAGCGGGCGTGAGATGGGTAGGGGCTGTCGGGGAAGCCGGGTGTGCTGAAGCGGATGGGCTCGCTGCCCTGGGCGTGCAGGGCAAAGCTGCAGCTATCTGTGTGGGGCAAGAGAACACGGGGCAGAACTGGGCAGGACAGCCACCATGACCCCCACCCATGGGGGTGCAGCCAGGCCTGTCCCCTCTGAGGTGCCCCAGGCTGCTCTGGACCCAGGAGAGGCCGGGAAGGGGGTTTGCCTCTCAGGACCAGGTATTTATTGGTTGTACAGATGATCAGTTAGAGAAAGAGAAAGAAACCCAGCATGAAAGAAACCCAGCATGAAAGGGCAGAAGGATGTGCTGGCCATCACCACGTGTGACTTTGGGGGACCCCCTTGACTCAGCGGGCATTTGGCCACATTGCTTCCCTTCTCCTTTGGGAAGAGGGCAGATACTTACTGTCTTGGGTGTTCTGTATTATTCTGGGGTCACTGGCTGGAGAACAAGAGGGAGAAGAAAGCACTTACTCATGCAGTCCATTTCCTCATTCCCCTAGAGGGAAGTGCCCGGCCAGCTCGCAGTCTCCTCTCCCAGGCACTGACTCCGGGAAAGCTGAGGCCCCCACACCAGCCCAGGAGCAGGCCGTGCTCCAGGCCAGACAAACGCCCACCCCTGGTGCCCCCTGCACTCACGGAAGGCCACCACTGAGGTCATCACGAAGGAGGTCATGGAACGGGCTCGGGGCGGCACTGTGACCATGCGCTTCTCCGCCATGGCCTGCTCAGCTTCCTTCACCAGGTGCTTGGGGATGTCAAACTCCGACCAGTAGTAGGCAATGACGCTGCCCTCGCTGGGGAGAGAGGGCTGAGCCTGAGATGCTGGGCTCCAGACCTTCCCGGGTGCCGGGTGAAGACGGGGCAGGATTAAGAGCCTCCCGGCTGGAGGAGACACTCACCAAGAAGAGACCTTCTCCAGGCTGGTCCCCCCATGCCGCCCTAGGCTCCTGTATGCCCACCCACCTCCTGACCCCTGAGCCAGAGGCCTGGGCCCTTGACTCTCATAGTCTCACACCCAACCAGACTTGCTGGGGTTGCGGCTCAGGCTCAGGTGTGAGAGAAAGCCTGGAGTGGAGTGTGGGTTCTCCCTCTAGCCTGGGCACACTGAGTGACAGCTCGAGTCTGTTTCCTGAACTTGAAAGGGGCTGACAGTGCAGCCTGCCATGCTGCCTCCATAAAAGATAAAACAAGACTAGCAAAATCTAAAGTACTTTCCAGATAAAGTCAGAAGGACTGGCGGGCATCTTGGCTCTTCAAGCAGGACCTCATGGCCTAATCACCCCGGCGGGCCCCACACCCTGCCTGCCCCCACCAGAGGCCGCCGTCTCGCCAGCCCTCCCAGCACCCACCTGAAGGCGGTCACAGTCGACGTCTTGTAGTAGGGGCCCAGGACCGGGATCCCGCTGTATAAGAACTTCAGCTGAGGGAAGGAGAGGAGGCTGACGGTGGGCCAGAGAGTGCCAAGGACCCCGGCCCCCAGCCCAGGCCGCTCCCTCCCTCCTGGGACCTGGGCCCCCTTCCCAGGTGCTGGAGAGCCCCCATCACACGTCTGGGGGCACCAGGGGCCTCCTTTCTGCCAGGCGGAGGTGGGGTGTCAGAGCCGACAGCAGCACCAGGGGGCCGGGACTCACCGCCTCCTTCACCTTCTTGGCCAGGTTTGCAAACTCAGTGGAGTTGGAGTTCTCATAGGCATCCAGGAAGTTCTCATTCCTGACACTCAGGTAGCCGTTGAAGATCTTCTGGACTCGCACGTTCCGGTCTGCGAGAGACCCGGGGAGGACAGTGGTCAGAGGGAGGGACGTACGCCCTCCAGTGCCCGCACTGGCCCAGCTGCCCTCAGCCACCCCGAGGAGCAGACCCTGCCGTCTCCTCTCCCTCCCCCAAATCATATCCTCCGTCCACCCCAGGAGGGTCACTCACCCTGGAAGTGCCACGCCAGGAGCCCTGCCAGGAGGGACAGCGCCAGGAAGGCGGCCAGCACGGCCACCAGCACCACCCACCGCCGCGGGCCGCCCTTCTCCACCTTCCTGCTGTTGTTGGCGGGCAAGAACTCCACGCCTTCCTCACAGCCATTCATATTCTGCACAGAGAAGCCAGTGCACTGCCCTCAGAAACCCCGGCTCTGCAGCCTGCCGGCCCAGTTAGGGAAGGACATGTCCAGGCTCTCAGGTCCAGCTGCGCAAGAAAAGCCAGGAGGACCGAGCAGAGGCCTCCCCTCTGGGCATCCGCAGGCATGCACTGCCTGAGAACTGTGAGTGTAAATAAAAATGAAACAAGCAGCCTGTCTGAGCTCAGTCAGTTGAGACTGTCACTTCTATGAGTCACCTCGGATGTAGGAGGAGGGCCAGGTGTGGGGAGAGCTGGCCCAGCCCAGGGATCACCTCCTCAGCACCTCCGGGCAAGCTGCACTGTACACCCTGACCCCAATCCTTGCTCCACCAGTGTGTAACCAGCCAGAAGTAAAAAGGCAGTAACCTGGGCATCTCTGCAGTGCCACGGCAGGACAAGTCTCTGCCTTGAGCCTGAAGTCTCCCAGCCCAGGACACCATGGTGAGCTGAGAAGGCCAGGTCTCTATTGGAATCCATCCATGTCCATGCTCAGACCCAAGAGCATGAAAAACAAATGAAACTTCCAACAAACAGGATGGAGGGGAGCGGGGGGGCTCCAGGAATAGGGGGCACAAGTATGGACAGGAAGGTGGGGTGTCTGCAGCATGCAATGGCAGGTAGGCAAACTCATCCGCCTACAGCACACACTCTTATCTGCCGCCCTAATCCCTGGGGAGGGGCTGTGCCCTTTCAGAGTTAACTGCCTCATACCCACTCCAACAGGGCTTGCCATAAAAGCAAAAGCCCCACCCCAAATTCCACAGAGGTGCCCGTTTATCAGACGTGGCTGTTTTGGTGTGAACCTCAGACTTGTACTTGAGCTGACACTTCCTGGTTTGTCACATTCAGACATTCTCACACAGCTTACTCACTGCTGTGAGAGCTTGTCCCCACGCCTGCCACATTTGGGTAACTGTATCTCGATTTTTAGTTTCCTAATGGGTTATATTTGTGACTTCATCTAATATCAAACCCAGACATACACCCCACAGCTAACCCCACCATGATCATGGTACTACAATATATAAACGTATCAAACCAACACATTGTACACTTCAAAATTACATCTCAAAACGAAATAAAATTTTAAAAACAAAAAAGAAGCACACCCCAGAGTCAACCACTTAAGATGTTTTCAACCTGCTTGTTCTGAAATTTGTCTCCATATTTCTGAATAATATGCCAATATCACCAACTAGATTCATCTATAAAATATAATCAGCTGACTTATATTATGATAATTGGTGACTGCAGCCATGAAATTAAAAGGCGCTTACTCTTTGGAAGGAAAGGAATATGCCAACTTAGATGGCATATTCAAAAGCAGAAACATTACTTTGCCAATAAAGGTCTGTCTAGTCAAGGCTATGGTTTTTCCAGTGTTCATGTATGGATGTGAGAGTTGGACTGTGAAGAAAGCTGAGCGCTGAAGAATTGATGCTTTTGAACTGTGGTGTTGGAGAAGACTCTTGAGAGTCCCTTGGACTGCAAAGGAGATCCAACCAGTCCATTGTGAAGGAGATCAGCCCTGGGATTTCTTTGGAAGGAATGATGCTAAAGCTGAAACTCCAGTACTTTGGCCACCTCATGCGAAGAGTTGACTCATTGGAAAAGACTCTGATGCTGGGAGGGATTGGGGTCAGGAGGAGAAGGGGACGACAGAGGATGAGATGGCTGGATGGCATCACTGACTCGATGGATGTGAGTCTGAGTGAACTCCAGGAGTTGGTGATGGGCAGGGAGGCCTGGCGTGCTGCGATTCCTGGGGTCGCAAAGAGTCGGACACGACTGAGCGACTGAACTGAACTGAATGTGTATTTCAAAGTCCTTCCTTCTGTCTTTCACCCATCTTCCCAAAAGATACAGGGCTAAAGTTAAAAAAAAAATTATGTCCATATTCTATGTTTTCATTATTAATCTTGAGAATATTGTTCACTATAGTTTCCTTCTCACTGCAATTGATTTGTTTTTCCTGCTGTGAATATTCATTTACTCGGGTTTTTTTGGGTTTTTCCACATATATCTAAGTCTTTCCATACAAGTTAAGTGCTCTGTAACGTTCTTCTCACCTTCCACATATACAGTCTGTCAAAGAACCTCTCATTTCATTTTCTTCCTGGAGGCACTCTGTCCTTTCCCGTAGCTGCTGTCTGGAACTTCCCCCACCACCATGACCCTGGGGAGTTCCTGAATTCAACTTCCTCTTGGGTGGATAATATCCCCGACCAGGAATCGAGCCCAGGGTCATGGCAGTGAAAGCATTGAGTCCCAACCACTGGACTACCAGGGAACTTCCAATTCCCTCTTGCATTAAAACCCCTATTTCCTGGATTCCATGTCTTCATCTCCATTGGCTTACTTCATTTTGGTGGACACAGACTTCAGTAGTTTCTAGAGAGGGACATTTCCTGCAATTTTGCATGTTTCAGAAGGACCTTAACTCTGTACTCATGTTTGTTGATGTCTGGGCTGGGTATAATTCAAACAATTTTCACTTAGAATTTTGAAGTCCCCAGTGTTCTACATCTTTTAATTTTGCTTTGCAGAAATAAGATAATAGTACAAATCCATCATTTTTTATTCATAATTTGTTGTCTTTCTCTGAAAATCCTGAGGAAGTGCTTGGAACTGGGTCTTTCAACTTCACAACACTGAGCTCTCCGTCTGCCCTCTGAGCTTGGAAAGTCTTATCTTTCAGTCTGGGAAAGTTTCCTGTATTATTTTAGATTATGTCCTCCCCTTTATCTTCTCTTTTCTGTTTCCATAAGTCCTACTATATGGATCCTTTATTTATCCTTTCTCTGCTACTATTATCCATCTTGATTTTTAATCTATTTTTTCATTTCTGCTATCAAAACTTTCATCTCCAAAAGTTCTGTCTTGTTCTCTGACTTTTGGATGCAAAAATCTTCTCATCCTGATATTTCTATTGAGTAACTTTTCTCAACAGAGAAACTGCTGTTGATTTTCTCTTTTGTGTTGAAGGCTTTCCTTAAATGCCTGAGAGTATGAGGCTATTTTCTCAAATTCAGGAATGAAGTCCTAAAAGTTGTTTGGAAGTTCTGTGGACATGGCTGGCCACAGGCAGCTTCACTTTGGGCCAAAATTCAGTGACTAGCCAGATACTTTACTGGCCACTCCCTAGGATACTGCTAGGCTGTGTAGATCTTTTCTATGGGATGGCTTAGTTACTGCAGAGAATGATTCTCTAGTCTCCAGGATGGGATAATTTAAACCTAGCCATTAGCATTCAGAACATGGGAGAGAAGAGACCTATGCCTGTTTTTGCCTTCCCTGCAGCCCTCTGGCTCCCAGAGTCCTCGAGTCTGGAGAAATCAATTTCCCATCCCTTCTACGGGATGTGTGGGTAGGAGCATTTTTGTTTGGAGTGGAGGTGGGGCTCTGGAGATTTCTAATAATGCCCTTCCCTGTCTCACCTCTATCTTCTATAAATACCTGAGCCCCATAGCTGAGTCTGGCAGAGGACGTGATACAGAAATACTAGAAGAATATTTCCAAGCATTATAGAGAGTCGTATCTCTTCAAAGGGCTCACTGAATAATGAGAAAGATAAATGAAAAAGCACACGTAACAAAATACATCATGACGAAGTTTCAGAACACCAAGGTTTAAAAGCACATCCTCTACTGCGTGATGTGACCGACAAGGGCTTCATCTCCAAAATATATGAACAGCTCATACAACCCAGTAACAAAAAACAAACACCTCAATCGAAAAATGGGTAGAAGACCTAACCAGCCATTTCAAAGAAGACATACAGATGGCCAACAGGCACATGAGACGATGCTCAACCTAGATAATTATTAGAGAAATGCAAATCAAAAGTACAATGAGGTATCACAGGTATTCACTGGTCAGAATGGCCATCATCAAAAATTTTACAAATAATAAACGCTGAACAAGGTGTGGAGAAAGGGGAACCCTCTTACTGTTGGTGGGAATGTAAACTGGTTCAGCCACTGTTGAAAACAGTATGGAGGTTCTTCAAAACACTAAAAACAGAGTTGCCATGTGATCTAGCAACCCCAAGCCTGGACCGATATCGGAACAAAACTGTAACGCAAAAAGATACATGTTCCCCTATGTGCCCGGAGGCACTATTCACAATAGCCAAGATATTGAAACAACCTAAATGTTGACCAAAGATGAATGGATAAAGAAGATGTGGTATATTTATACAATGGAATATTTCTCGGCCATAAAAAAGAATGAAATATGGTCATTTGCAGCAACATGGATGAACCTAGGGATTATCATACCGTAGGAAGTAAGTCAGATGAAGACAAATACCATATGATATCACGTAGAAAGTAGGGAAAACCACTAGACCATTCAGGTATGACCTAAATCAAATCCCTTATGATTATACAGTGGAAGTGAGAAATAGATTTAAGGGCCTAGATCTGATAGATAGAGTGCCTGATGAACTATGGAATGAGGTTCGTGAGCCTGTACAGGAGACAGGGATCAAGATCATCCCCATGGAAAAGAAATGCAAACAAGCAAAGTGGCTGTCTGGAGATGCCTTACAAATAGCTGTGAAAAGAAGAGGAGTGAAAAGCAAAGGAGAAAAGGAAAGATAGAAACATCTGAATGCAGAGTTCCAAAGAACAGCAAGAAGAGATAAGAAAGCCTTCTTCAGCGATCAATGCAAAGAAATAGAGGAAAACAACAGAATGGGAAAGACTAGGGATCTCTTCAAGAAAATCAGAGATACCAAAGGAACATTTCATGCAAAGATGGGCCCAATAAAGGACAGAAATGGTATGGACCTAACAGAAACAGAAGATATTAAGACGAGATGGCAAGAATACACAGAACTGCACAAAAAAGATCTTCACGACCCAGATAATCACGATGGTGTCATCACTGACCTAGAGCCAGACATCCTGGAATGTGAAGTCAAGTGGGCCTTAGAAAGCATCACTACAAACAAAGCTAGTGGAGGTGATAGAATTCCAGTTGACCTATTCCAAATCCTGAAAGATGATGCTGTGAAAGTGCTGCACTCAATATGCCAGCAAATTTGGAAAATTCAGCAGTGGCCACAGGACTGGAAAAGGTCAGTTTTCATTCCAATCCCAAAGAAAGGCAATGCCAAAGAATGCTCAAACTACCACACTATTGCACTCATCTCACACGCTAGTAAAGTAATGCTCACAATTCTCCAAGCCAGGCTTCAGCAATATGTGAACCGTGAACTTCCTGATGTTCAAGCTGGTTTTAGAAAAGGCAGAGGAACCAGAGATCAAATTGCCAACATCCGCTGGATCATATAAAAAGCAAGAGTTCCAGAAAAGCATCTATTTCTGCTTTATTGACTATGCCAAAGCCTTTGACTGTGTGCATCACAAGAAACTGTGGAGAATTCTGAAGGAGATGGGAATACCAGACCACCTGATCTGCCTCTTGAGAAATTTGTATGCAGGTCAGGAGGCAACAGTTAGAACTTGACATGGAACAACAGACTGGTTCCAAATAGGAAAAGGAGTTCGTCAAGGCTGTATATTGTCACCCTGCTTATTTAACTTCTATGCAGAGTACATCATGAGAAACGCTGGACTGGAAGGAACACAAGCTGGAATCAAGATTGCTGGGAGAAATATCCATCACCTCAGATATGCAGATGGCACCACCCTTATGGCAGAAAGTGAAGAGGAACTCAAAAGCCTCTTGATGAAAGTGAAAGTGGAGAGTGAAAAAGTTGGCTTAAAGCTCAACATTCAGAAAACGAAGATCATGGCATCCGGTCCCATCACTTCATGGGAAATAGATGGGGAAACAGTGGAAACAGTGTCAGACTTTATTTTGGGGGGCTCCAAAATCAGTGCAGATGGTGACTGCAGCCATGAAATTAAAAGACGCTTACTCTTTGGAAGGAAAGTTATGCCAATCTAGATAGCATATTCAAATCAGAGACGTTACTTTGCCAACAAAGGTTCATCTAGTCAAGGCTATGGTTTTTCCTGTGGTCATGTATGGATGTGAGAGTTGGACTGTGAAGAAGGCTGAGCCCCGAAGAATTGATGCTTTTGAACTGTGGTGTTGGAGAAGACTCTTGAGAGTCCCTTGGACTGCAAGGAGATCCAACCAGTCCATTCTGAAGGAGATCAGCCCTGGGATTTCTTTGGAAGGAATGATGCTAAAGCTGAAACTCCAGTACTTTGGCCACCTCATGCGAAGAGTTGACTCATTGGAAAAGACTCTGATGCTGGGAGGGATTGGGGGCAAGAGAAGAAGGGGACGACAGAGGATGAGATGGCTGGATGGCATCACTGACTCGATGGACGTGAGTCTGAGTGAACTCCGGGAGTTGGTGATGGGCAGGGAGGCCTGGCGTGCTACGATTCATGGGGTCACAAAAAGTCGGACACGACTGAGTGACTGATCTGATCTAATCTGATCTGATATGTGGAATCTAAAAATTGATACAAATGAATCAAGCAAAATTTCATGGTCATGGGTTGGAAGACTCAAGATAGTTAAGATGTCTTATTTTCCGTAGCTGCCTACAGCATCAGCACTATCTTGATCTAAACCTCAGCAGGCTGTTCACAGAAATTGATGAGCTGCTTCTGAAATTCTTACACAACAAGCTCTGAAAAAGAACAAAACTGAAGGACTTACATCACCTTATCTTGAGATTTACTGCAAAGACAACAAATTTTTTTTTTAAGTCATGCATTTCATTTCCAAGAGTGACTTTGATTCTTAGATGGTTCTTTTTTTAACCATAGCCTTTTCGATGATATGAATTCACCACCTTCTTGTTCTTTCTTAGGATACCAACTTGATTGTTTTTATATGATCTTCAGAATCATGTTTTTGTCCGTCTAGGTTGCAGGTTTGCTTTAAATGTCCAAAGGTCTTTGGTTGTCTAATAATACTGGAAAATGAAAAAAGAGTAAGGCTTCATCTAGACTCTGAGCAAACTGTGTGTCTATGTCTATATGTGCTGGAAGAAATGTAACAGAATAATAGTTTATTCAGTTTATTTTCAGCGTGCAGGGTAACTTCACAACTGTTTCCTTACTCAAGCCCCACAACAACCCTGAAAGCATTCATGAGGGGTATCCTCGCTACCATTCTACAGAAAGGCAGGGAGAAATGATGAGTTTGTGGGATCACACAGCCACGAGGTGGCGCTCCAGATTTGACCGTCATCTTCGGCCTCCCTCGGTCAGCATTCAGAACTCAGGGAGCAAGTGTTCTGGGAAACGGGAAATCAAACTCCTTGGGAAGGAAAGGTGGCTGACAGCATGGACAGTGGACCCCAGGCGCAACCCCAGGCTGGCTGCAGAGCACGGTGTCGGCAGTGAGGCTGGCTCCAAGGTCTGTTCATCCCTGCAGTGCGAATCCTGGGCTCCGATCAGCCCAGAAATGCTGTTTAATCAGTAACTAGACGACTTCTTTTATTACCCTACTCTTGGCTCCATTTTCAGGTATATGAGAGATCATCTTGCCTAACCCAGTCATTTTACTGATAAGGAGACTGAGGCTGAGAGACAGGGAGTGACCTGTCCAAAGTCACAAGGGAGGTGTTGCTGCTGTTGTTCATCACTAAGTCGTGTCTGGCTCTTTGTGACCCCATGGACTGCGGCACGCCAGGCTTCCCGGTCCTTTACCACCTCCCGGAGTTGACTCAAACTCATCTCCATTGAGTCGGTGATGTCATCAAACCATCTCAACCTATGTCACCCTTTTCTCCTTTTGCCTTCAATCTTTCCCAGTATCAGGGTCTTTTCTAATGAGTCAGCTCTTCCCATCAGGTGGCCAAAATATTGGAGCTTCAGCTTCAGTCCTTCCAATGAATATTCAGGACTGATTTCCTTTAGGATTGACTAGTTGGATCTCCTTGTTGTCCAAGGGACTCTCAAGAGTCTTCTCCGACAGCACAATTCGAAAGCATCAGTTGTTCAGCACTCAGCCTTCTTTACGGTCCAACTCTTACATCTGTATGTTGACTATTGGAAAAACCATAGCTTTGACTCTATGGACCTTTGTTGGCAAAGTGATGTCTCCCCTTCACAAAGGGAGTGAAGCCAGTGAAACAACAAAGAGGGACGAGCCACACCAACCCTTGTGGCTGGGGTTTTACAGATGCGTGGGACCAGGAGGCCCCCAGGGAAATAGGAGGCAGGCAGTTCCCACCGGCTCAGGCTCAACAGCAAACACAGCCTTCTCCCTACATGCGACCACCTCTACAGGCCAGAGAGCCGATGGAAGCGGGAGGATGTGCATGCCCACCTGGGCCTCTCCTTTCTCTTTCATAAAGTAAACATGTTTGCAGGTGCACACATAAAACCCAGTGCTGTGCTGTGAAGCAGGTGCTGGCCTACCACAAACAGAGGCCACACAACTCTCACGGCCTCTTCTCACCAGCCGGCTTGAGTCAGATCCTGGAGGCTCAAGGCCAGCTCAGACAAGAGAGTGAGGAATGACTTCCTGGAGAACAGACGGACATCATAGGTGCACAAGGAGGGACTCACAGGTGCACACAAAGCTCCTTGAGGGAAGACCCAGGGAGTGGGACACCAGGGCAAATCAGATCACCATCCTGTCCACCCGACTTCTTGGAGGGATTGGGGGGGTACCACCCAAAGACCAAGGAGGAGAGACATGTAAGCCCTGGAGAATATCCTATTTTCTGCCAGTTTAAAGCACATCAGTGCAAATGATGCCTATCCTCCCCAAAGTCAGGGATTGTCCAAAAACCAAATTTATAGAAGGTAAAAAGGAAAAGGCATATTTTATTTGATGTTATAGGAAAGATCCTTGTGGGCTTCCCTGGTGGCTCAGTGGTAAAGAACCCTCCTGCCAGTACAGGAGACGTGGGTTTGATTCCTGGATCAGGGAAGATCCCCTGGAGAAGGGAATGGCAACCCACTCCAGTATTCTTGCCTGGAGAATCCCATGGACAGAGGAGCCTGGAGGGCTACAGTTCATGGGGTCGCAAAGAGTTAGACACGACTGAGTAAACAACAGACCCTTGTGGCCACCCTACTCCTGTTAAGTACCAAACTCACCAGAGCTAAAAGCTACATGCTTAGCGAACAAAACTGTGTCCAAATCAGCCTCAGAAGCCTCCTCTGGACAGCACCCTTCGCCCAGTTCCCTGAGTGCCCCCGGATGGACTGGCACCACTGCTTGCCCGCCAGGCTGGCTCTCCCACCGGCTCCAGGGACCAGCAGATCCAGAGCCAGCGGCTGCAGCTGGCAGCCCATTATGGTCCTTGCGGGAGAACAGCTATTGGTGAGTGCTCGTATTTACAAACAGCAGAAAGGACAGTAATGACCCAGAAATCCATACGAGATTCCAGTCAAAGCTGACAGGGAAGAAATAAATAGTCACACCAGGCTCTCCTTTTTAAGACTGTTCCTCATTTGGCCAAGGTTGGGTGTGATCTGTTGGGAAGGCAGCGGATGAAGCTGAGGCTTAAGAGGTCGCGGGCAGTCCTGGGAGGGGTCATGAAATGCCCTCACGTGATGCCTGATGACATGCTCCTGCAGCTGAGGATCAAGATCAAGGGGCAGAAGTGATGTCACTGGCTGCAGACACTGACCTGAGGCTAGACAGGGTGGCTGGCTTCATGCGCCACTCCCAGCTCCACCGTGAACTGCTGGTCACAGGTTCCGTGACTCAGTATACCCACCAGGTGGGACAGATTTTAATTCTTTTGTAAGAGTTATTTGTTTCTTTATTTTTGACTGTCCTGGGTCTTAACTGCACACAGGCTTTCTCAAGTTGAGGAGGGTGGTGGCCACTGTCTAGTGGCGGTGCACGGCTCTAGAGCGTGGGCTCAGTAGTTGTAGCACACAGGTTAGCTGCTCTGCAACATGTAGGATCTTCCCAGACCAGGGATCGAACCTGTGTCCCCAGCATTGGCACGTGGATTCTTAACAACTGGACCACCAGGAAGCCCAGGATGGATGCCAATTCCATGATGAGAACCAGAAAATATCCGTGAGATGGTTCAAACAAGAAAGCATGGTGTGCATGCCTGCAATCATTTCCCAAGGTGGGGAGGGTCCATCTCATGCGACTTTGAAAATGCCTTTATTTTCAAGAGGAAAAGACAAAGCCAGCATAACTCTCTTGGCCACTCCCCAGTGCCAGGTCAAGTTAGATCCTGGCCAGTCCCTAGAAACTCAGCATGGCTCAAAGCTTCCAGAGATGACAGAGCAAGGAGTTAATTCCAAAACCTAACACTGTATTTGTCCCCCTGGGAGATACTGAGCACAGTACAATGCATAGCACTGAGATACCAGGAGTGAACCTGGAGAAAGGCCCCTTCTTCAAGTTGCTAGTTATGAAGGGACCCTGTCTCCAGGCAGGAGGGGCCCTACTTAGATGGGCTCTCTCCAGTTTAATCAGCAGCATGGGCTTACCTGGTGGTCCAGTGGATAAGAATCCACGTTGCAATGCAAGGCATACTGGTTTGATCCCTGGTCCGAGAAGATCCTATTATCAGGCAGCTAAGCCTGAATGCCACAACTACTGAACCCAAGCTCTAGAGCCCACGAGCCCACAACTACTGAAGCCCACATGCCCTAGAGCCTGTGAACAGAGAAGCCACTGCAATGAGAAGCCCGTGCACCTCAACTAGAGTAGCCCCCGCTCTCTGCAAGTAGAAAAAACCCAGGCGCAGGAACGAAGACCCAGCACAGCCAAAAAATAAATAAATAAATCTTAAAAAACCAGCACCCATCAAAAAAAAAACTCAAGTGGCTGTAGGCAGAAAGCAGCCGACATGCAGGCTCTCAAGGGCAGGGACTTCACTCACTCTGCAGTCACTGCAGTCCCAGCCCCGCACAATGACCGGCACAGAGAGGACACTTGATCCGCTCATCACAGGATGACTGAAGCAACAAAGGAGAAGAGAAAAGACACCCATGTTGGAATCCACTCACTCACCAGCCCTGGGGCAACTGATTCCCCAAAGAAGCCAGATTCTCAAGAAACAGGAGGCTCCCCTCAATCGCACCACCCCAGCATTTCCCAGACTTGCCTGGTGTGAAAAATAATGATTTTTTAAAACACACCAGCAAAAGGAGCATAGTGCTTGCCCAGCATCCAGATCCCCTGGTCCCTCTCCTGGGAGGTTCCGATGCTGCGGGGCAGGGGCACCACCCCAGGATCTGCAAGCTTAACCTGCATCCCAGGTCATTCTCGGGAAATGGATCTGGAGAGTACCTGCCAGGCCACCTACCCTTTCCCGGAGGCTGCTGGCCCGGCCCACCCACCTCCCCTCTCAGTGAGAGGAGCCCGCCAGCTGGGTCATCTCAGTTTCAGTCGGCCTATTTTAAGCAATCGCCTGGGATGCAAGGTACCTGCAAGAGGGGATAGACTTGGCGCCCAAGCTCAGGGCCCTCCCACGACAGCTTATGAGTAGCACCCAGAAGTCCCGGAGGCTGCCAGCAGACACACACTGCCAGCCGAGGCTCGTCAGCAGCTGATGGACTCCCTGAGTTCTCTGCCTTCTTGTTGCTTGACCCTCTGACCCTTCCCTTTCAACCTGGTCACTTTTCTCAGCTGCTGACCTGCCAGGAAATGGGTGAGGCGGCGGGGCCCTACAGAGGATCCAGAATTACCTGCAGATCTGTGACCCCAAGGCATCCAGGAGAACAGAAAGCTGACTCAGAGCCAATGGCTCCCACTGGAGGAAATAAACCTAAACTCCGTACACCTGGTCAGAGCTGGACAGAAAGTTCTCAGAGTCTAACTCAGCCGACCGTGGGCACTGCGGGCACAGGACCTGGTGATTCTCTGCCACTCACCGTCCAGCTCCTGCAGGTTTCACACCTGTATCCTCTCCCCATTCCTGGCACTGCCCAGGGCCCCGCCTGGTCACACCACTGTGGCACCAGGACCACACACACCTGCAACCAGACTCGGCAGATACAAGCCTCTTTCTTCTACGAGTAGTCGAGGTGGGTGGATTTCTACCCCTTCAACACTGGTCTGGGCGTGTTAACCTTGTCCTCAGCCAGGCGGCCCCCAGACCTGTGAGGAAGTAGGTTGGTGCCCACCCCACCACTGTGAAAGGCTCAGCTCACATCACCACCTCTGAAGCCCAATGTGTCCCCAAGGACAAAGCCAGGGCCCAGCCCCTCCAGGAAGTGTCTGTGGACCACCTCAGTCCACAGTCTTTGTCCCTGGGACCTCTCCTCCCTTAGACCCTTGGCATCAATGATATCTCCAGGGCACAGCGGGCAGACAGGCAGTCCTGGGAGGTCAGGTGCCCCAGTTTCCTCGTTCTACTGCTTCTCTCCCCCACACCGTCTACCCTTGACTTTGCCCAGGGTTAGAACCTGATTGACAGACTGACTGAAGGACTTCCCTCTTCACAGCCAGAATTAAGTAGCCTACCCAAGACAGGTTCCAAGGCCCAGGGAACTTTCCAGACCTGTCTCCACTCCCCTGGAAGGGAAGAGAAAGCTCAGTCTACACCCCAGGGATCAGCTGACAGCTCCCAAGCTCTCTGGTGTCAGCCACCCTGCCACGTGCTATTCCTTCAGCATCTAACTTTAGACCCTCCTGGTCTCTTCCTCTCCCAGTCCTCATTTAAATGCTCCCCCTCTTTTGTTATTCTAAGCAGAGAATTCTATCTCAGATGAGCTCCAAGATTCATAACAGAGTAGCACCCCTCAATACAGCCAGTCTCTTTGATCCCACAAACTTTGCCCTCACTGTGTCCTTTTTGGTCAGAAACCGTCTTCCTGGCCCAGCCACGCCCTCCTTTCTCCTGTCACCTGACTGGGAGCAGAAGTATCTGCCTGCAGGGGCATAACCCGGCACATTCCCCCAGAAGCTGAACCAGAAAGAAACTGAACAAGAAACCAAGAAACGAACAAGACTAAGAAGCTAACAAAGGAGAAACTGAAGACGGAGGTTAAAGCAGCACTGTGTAATTTCTTTTCATCTTTCTTCTTTTTTCTCACTGAGCCCACATTCCAATTTCATGGGATAGTGCTTTTTTAGTCATTAACCACTTTTGTTGAGATCACTGTAAATTCAAATGCAGTCGTAAGAAATAATACCAAGATCCCTGGTACGCTTCACCCAGTCTCCCTCAACAGTAACATCTCGTAAGACTATAACACCACGACACTGTTATAACCCACAGATCTGATTCAGCTTTTCCATTTTACTTGTACTCATTATTAAGTTCCATAAGATTTTATCCCTGGTGTTTGTCTGTGTATCTACCGACAGTCATGATTCTGAACCAAGACTTCCCTGGCAGTCCAGTGGTTAAGACTCCTCGCTTTCAGTGCAGCAGGTATGGATTCGACCCCACGGACTGTAACCCACCAGACTCCTCTGTCCATGGGATTCTCCAGGCAAGAATACTGGACTGGGATGCCATTTCCTTCTCCAGGGAATCTTCCTGATGCAGGGATTGAACCCGAGTCTCCTGCATTACAGGCAAATTCTTTACCATCTGAGCCACCAGGAAGGCCCCAGGAATGTTAGAAAAGTAAAAGTGTGAAAGTGTTAGTTGCTCAGTCGTTTCCGACTCTTTGCGACCCTATGGACTGCAGCCCGCCAGGCTCCTCTGTCCATGGGATTCTCCAGGCACGAATGCCGGAGCGGGTTGACATTTCCTTCTCCAGGGCCAGGAACATTAGCTCAACTACAAATATAGCAGTTTGGGAGAAAGCACTGAATATGCAAACAAGAAAGTCCCATCACCAGAGAGAGGCCCCAGTCCACGATTACAACCCGTGCAAGGGCAGAGCAAGGAGAGAACTCCGGATCTGTGTCCGGTCCCATCCCCCGGGGGCCACCCTTTCTGGGGAAAATAGCTTTTTCGGCTAGGGCCAGCGTTACAAAGTTCTCCCTTCCCCCAGGGCGCTCGGCATCACAATAGCCCAGCATATTAGCATTGCAATAGAACCAGCCTGATTCCTCCCAGCTCCTCCAGCTCCAAGCAGCTACGGAAACACTCCTCTGGGTCTGCTCTTTGTCCAGCTCAAATGCTCAACTCAACCAACCATTCAAACTGTTTCCTGAACCTCTGGTCATCTGGTGCCACTTCATAGGAGCAATGTTCCCGTTAAGACCTGGAACCCAGAATTCAGCAGCAGAATTCAAACGGGTCAGGGCTGTTCATGAATTTCTTCTGCTAGCCCCTTGGCTCTGTTTCCATTCATTGTTCCATAACACAAGCAATTAGCACACACAAATACCACAAATAAAATAACAATACAGAATGACACATCCTCTGGATGAAACTTTACACAGCAATCAAGAATAGTTTTCAAAGAGTAGGAAAAAACTCTCTAAAATACAATGTTAACTGAAGAAAAACAAAGTCAGTGTTGGGCCCTTCCCACCCTTCCAAACTCCCGCTTAGGTGCCTCCTCTGAGATGCTGCCCAGGAAAGCCCTGCCCCTTCCGGTCTCCCCAGCATCCCAAGCACAGCTCCAGGGGCAGTTGGTCAGCGCTCAAGGTCAACCACCTGCTCCTTAAGGATGGAGGTGGGGAGCGGGAGGGAGCCCTGTCTTGTTCCACAATCCCAGCATGCATAAAGATCTGTAATAAATGTGTAATGAAGTAGTTCATTACAATCATGCCTTTAGCTGCAGAACAGGAAGAACATTATGATTCCATTTGGGAAAAAATACATGTACACATATCTATTAATATGCATAAAAGTATTGGTTCATGCATAAAAGACTGTGGGGGAATAGAAATCAAACTACTTATAGGGATTATGAAACCTGGGGGAGAGAATTTCAGAGGAATTTCACTGTGTACATTTCTACACTGCTCAACTTTTAAAAAAAGTCCTGAGGCGCCCCGGTGGTCCAGTGGTTAAGAATCTGCCTGCCAATGAAGGAGGCACAGGTTTCATCCACGGGTTCAATCCCTGGTCCGGGAAGATCCCACGTGCAGTGGAGCAACTAACCCTGTGGTTCACAACTATTGAGCCCACGTGTGCTACTGAATCCCACTCGCCCTAGAGCCCGTGTTGCGCAACAAGAGAAGCCACAGCAATGAGAAGTCTGCACACCACAAGAAGAGTAGCCCCTGCTCACCACAACTAGAGAAAACCCGCACAGCCAAAAATAAATAAAATAAAATATGAAAATAATTGTTTAAAGTATGACCAAGTAAAAAAGCTGGGGAGCGGGGAGATTTACTTGACATTTTAGGGAGACACATTACAGGCCTGGCTTCGTCAACTCAAAACTCTGGGTCTGCTGTGGCGCCTGCTGGCTTCTTGGACTCCTTCGGTCCCAGCCGTGGGAGGCTGAAGACTAGGAGTCTGCAGTCAGGGTGGTGCGCTCGCTCTCAGCGAAGCCGGACAGAGTGCTATTCTGCACGGCCTCTCCTGCAGGCAGCCCAGGGCCTTCTGACTCACGATTAAGTCATTCCAGTTGTCGGCCTTTCCCTCCTGGTAGGATGCCACCGACAGAGACGATTTCTCCAAGACCACGTCAGAGCTGTTTTGATATAAGAAACGACACAGGAAGGACGCAGGGGCAGCCCCAAGGCCACTGCCCTGAGCGACTTGGGTGCGTGAGGGCACCCTCTTGGGCACAGCTGTGCAGCGAGACACCCGTTCCTCCAGCCTGCAGTCCTCCACTGTGCCCAGCAGACAGGAGGCTGAGACGCCTTCCAGAACATACACTGCACATAAACAACCACACACTAGGTAAACCCCTGGACATGGCACAGACCGCACAGAGCATGCAAAACATAAACAACCTGATTAGTTTCCTCTGGCAGGTGAAATTCTTCTATTTTAAAATTCCCATTATGGGCTTCCCTGGCGGCTCAGTGGTATAGAATCAGCCTGCCAGTACAGGGTTTGACCCCTGGTCAGGGAAGATCCCACACGCAGCAGAGCAATTACTGAGCCTGTGCTCTAGAGCCGGGGAGTCGAAACAACTGAAGCCCACGTGCCCTTGAGCTCCACACAAGAGAAGCCATCGCAATGAGAAATCTGTGCACCACAATGAAGAGTAGCCCCCCTCACCGCAACTAGAGAAAAGCCCACACAGCAACGAAGACCCAGCACAGCCAAAAATAAATAAATTAAAAAAAATTTTTTTAATTCCCATAATGATTTCTAACCACGCGTATCCTAAACAAAAGCTACATTTTTCAGCGTCATCTCCAGTTGGTCTCCTGGTTTACCATGTGAGGTTTACCAACCTCATCAAAGGAGAAACCACTCGGGTGTGGTGTGAGAGGTCGGCAGTGGACCCATGTTGGCGCCTGGTGCTCAGGACTCTGTCCAACCAAGTGTTCCAGGGCTTTGCTGGGGATGTGCGTCAATCACCCACCCTTTGGAATATAACTGTACAATGGCTTTGCGGTTAAGGCCGTAGACTTTGAAGTCGCACAGATCTAGGTTTGAACTCTCACTCTGCCTCTAACTGCCTTGCAGCCATTCCATTCAGTTCAGTTCTGTCACTCAGTCTTGTCCGACTCTTAGCAACCCCATGGACTGCAGCACGCCAGGCTTCCCTGTCCATCACCAACTCCTGGAGCTTGCTCAAACTCATGTCCATTGAGTCGGGGATGCCATCCAACCATCTTATCCTCTGTCGTCCCCTTCTCCTGCCTTCAATCTTGCCCAGCATCAGAGTCTTTTCCAATGAGTCAGTTCTTTCCATCAGGTGGCCAAAGTATTGGAGTTTCAGCTTCAGCATCAGTCCTTCCAATGAACATTCAGGACTGAGTTCCTTTAGGATAGACTGGTTGGATCTTCTTGCTGTCCAAGGGATTCTCAAGAGTCTTCTCCAACACCACAGTTCAAAGCTATCAATTCTTCAGCACTCAGCTTTCTTTACAGTCCAACTCTCACATCCATACATGACTACTGGAAAAACCATAGCTTTGACTAGACAGACCTTTGTCGGCAAAGTAATATCTCTGCTTTTTAATATGCTTTCTAGGTTGGTCATAGCTTTTCTTCCAAGCAGCAAGTGTTTTTTAAATTCATGGCTGCAGTCACCATGGCTGCAGTGATTCTGGAGCCCCCAAAAATAAAGTCTCTTACTGTTTCCATTGTTTCCCCATCTGTTTGCTGGGACTGGATGCCATGATCTTCGGTTTTTGAATGTTGAGTTTTAAGTCAGCTTTTTCACCTTCCTCTTTCACCTTCATCAAGAGGTTCTTTAGTTCCTCTTTACTTTCTGCCATTAGAGTGGTATCATCTGCATATCTGAGGTTGTTGATATTTCTCTTGGCAATCTTGATTCGAACCTGTGCATCATCTAGCCCAGCATTTCGCATGATGTACTCTGTATATAAGTTAAATATGCAGGGTGACAATATACAGCCTTGACTCACTCCTTTCCTAATTGGGAACGTCTGTTCCATGTCCGGTTCTAACTGTTGCTTTGTGAGTTGCATACAAATTTCTCAGGAGGCAGGTAAGGTGGTCTGGTATTCCCATCTCTTGAAGAATTTTTCACAGTTTGTTGTGATCTACACAATCAAAGGCTTTGGTGTAATCAATAAAGCAGAAGTAGATGTTTTCCTGGAACTCTCTTGCTTTTTCAATGATCCAGCGGATGTTGGCAATTTGATCTCTGGTTCCTCTGCCTTTTCTAAATCCAGCTTGAACATTCAGAAGTTCACAGTTCACGTAATATTGAAGCTTGGCTTGGAGAATTTTGAGCATTACTTTGCTAGCATGTGAGATGGTTGCAATTGTGCAGTAGTTTGAACATTCTTTGGCATTGCCTTTCTTTGGGACTGGGCCATTATGCAAACCTTTTGAATCTCAGTACTGTCATCTGTAGGGGCTTCCCAGGTGGCACAGTGGTAAACAATTCACCTCCCAAGGCAGGAGACACAAGACACACAGATTTGATCCCTGGTGGGGAAGATCCCCTGGAGGAGGAGATGGCAATCCACTCCAGTATTCTTCCTTGGAGACTCCCATGGACAGAGGAGCCTGGTGGGCTACAGTCCCTGGGGTCACAAAGAATCAGACACGACTGAGCAACTGAATACACATGGTCATCTATAAACTCGGCATTTTTCTCCTATGGTTGCTGTGAGGATAAGAAAGAATAAACCAAAGCGTTCATATTTAGCGATGGGTAGTAATGACTGTCATCCTATTCTTCTTCACCTTTCACCACCATCACCACCAACTCAAGAGAATAAAGGATCCAAGATTCTGAGGCATTAGTCAACCATCACAAGGGTTCTAAAGATTCTGTTGCTAAGCCTAGAAGAACAAGCAAATTCTGAAAACGTGAGCTTCCAAGATGGAATTCTCAGTAGGAACCTACTTCTAGAAAAGTTCTTAGCAAAGAAAAAAGGGCAAATACTGCCCACGAACATTGAGCAAACCCCAAACACTCTTCTCACCACTGCCAGCCCAGGTGAGAGTTCCATGAGCCTCTCAGAAGTTCCCAGTGACCCTTCCTGTACTACCAAATGGTTATTATAAATGTGTTCAGTCCCAGAAAGTCCCAAGAAGAAAAATCCATTTTCTTACCAAATCAAATCAGCTCTTACCCTTAGTGCTTCATCCCTTTCTGAGCCCACTGGGCTACTAGCCCTGTATTTCACTAAGGCAGTCCAAGTGGAATACAGCAAAGCCAGACTGCTTGGGTTCAAATCCTGATCTCACCACTGTTTCGCTCTGTGACCTTAGGCAAGTTACTTCGCCTCTCTGTGCTCCACTTCCTTCACTTACAAAACGATAATAATAGTACTGACGCTAAGAGGTATAATACATGGTCCATGCTCAATATACTCAGCTTTAGTATTCTAAACACTCCAGCAGCATGCATGTGGCCAGAAGCCACATCTTTGGGACCTGGGCTCCTTGGGGGCTTGTCACACAGTCACTACTTTTCTAAGAATAGACTTTCTCTTTTAGGAGATATGAGCCAATAGCCTGGGCAGAACCACAGGCTAGAGAAGGAGATGGCACCAGAGGAACTCCAGAACGACGGCAGCCACAGACCACAGCTGGCCGCGAGAGGCTCAGATGTGGGCGGAGGAAGAGGGCTGTGATGAGATGCACCCCTACCAAGAAGCCAGCTCATGGCAACTCCCAGGGGTTTGCAGGTGACACAGCCTTCTTCCTTGGGCAGCTGTCAAGCTAGTGTCATCTTCTCTTACCCTCAGTTTTCCCGTGTCCTAAATGAAGGCCATGGATTTCCAAGTCTTCCCAGGACTGAGGTGGAGGGAAGGCTGGGTAAGAGCTGAGGAACACAGGCTTCCTGTCCATTCACGGCACCCAGGTCTCAGTACCCCGCCAACCCCCCACCGCACACACCTCCCAGCACAGGGCCTTCCCCTTCCGGAGGGGCCAGCACAGAACAGAGAAAGAAGGAAGTGCTTACAGTTCTATTTTGTGTAAGGAGAAAGGGTCGAATAGCCGGTCTCAGCACCATTTCCCTTTCCCAGGAGGACCTTGTTCATAGAAGCCAAGTAAAGGGAGGAGAAATAAAGACTGGAAGAGGGTCTCCATCACTGGGGAGACATTCCCTGTGTTCTGGAGGCAGGCCACACACCTGTACACCAGGCTGCACCTTATAAAGAGCTCACATGTAAATTATCCCTTTTAATCTTTGCAACAAGCCTGTAACATACATATCATTCTTATAACATAGAAACTGAAGCATAGAAAGATTAGGTAACATCTCTGAGATCACCTGGAGGGAAAGCAGTGGCATCAGGTCTTGGCTCCACATTAAATATTCCTGTCACCACGTCACAGGTGGCTCTGGCTATAATTCACCTACCCTGGTCCTTCAAGCCTGGGTCAGACACCCCTCCTGAGTGGCCCTCCAGCTTGTCCAGAACCCAGTTCTTACCATGAAGAATCAAATATCTCTATGCTACACTATGGCATCACTGACTCAATGGACATGAGTTTGAGCAAACTCTGGCACATAGTGAATGACAGAGGAGCCTGGTGTGCTGCAGTCCGTGGAATCGCAGAATCAGACTCAAGTCAGCAACTGAAACAATAACAGTGCTACACCCTATTGGGCGGTCCCTGAAGGCAGAGATTGTGTGGCTGGGCTCTCCCTCAGGACTACTGCCCAGGGCCTGGCACTTGCTCTGTCGATGGGCCCCTAATAACTATCTGTCATGTGGATGACCAACTAACAAAGAGAGGAGACCCTGAGAATAGCCAGAGCTGCAGAGCCTAGCCCCCAAGACATCTGATTTTGACCCCACCAAATCTGCTCTCCTAATCCTGGTCTCTGCATGCCGAGGGGACAGAGTCTCACCCGGGCAACACTGACTTGAGAAAGAACCAAGGACTCCTTCCAAGCAGCTGCCTGACCACCATCTAAGGTTTGACTGGGGCCAAGACACCCAGTGAGGCAGGCTTCCAGTTATTGTCAGTGTCCATGATAACTGACATCCGTGCCCCTACTCGCGTGCAGGCTGGGCTCATGGTCCCCAGACAGGACATGTACATCAGGTCTCTGCAAACACTGGGGAACACATAGATGGCCACCTCCCACTGAATAGTAATAGGATCAGGTGGAGGGCGCTGGGGCCACAGTCATCAGCCTTGGGAAGGAGGCAGCCAGATCCAAGCATCACCAAACAGAACCTTTCTCCCGCCATGAAGGGATGGAAGTGGCCAGGAGAAAGGAACTCAAAAGCAACAACGCTTCTGAGGGACTCAGCATGACCCAGACTGGCTCTGCTAACGCAGAGGACAAACGCAGGGGCAGCGGCTATGCTCCTGGTCAGAAAACAGCTGAGGCAGAGTCCACAGACCCTGGCTGCAAATGTGGCAGGGTGATCAGAGTGTGAGAGAGCTGGGGAAGCATGAAGCAGGAAGGCACAAGGGGAGACTTCCTGGAGAAACTGAAATGAGCTTTGGGCACAGCAAGCTACTTCCTTCAGGACTGTGTTAAACAACCGCTCAGTCATGTCTGACTCTTTGCGACTCCATGGACTATAGTCCACCAGGCTCCTCTGTCCATGGGATTTGCTGGGCAAGAATACTGGAGTGGGTAGTCATTTCCTTCTCCAAAGGATCTTTCCATCCCAGGGATTAAACCTGGGTTTCTTGCATGGTAGGCAGATTCTTTGCTCTCTGAGCCACCAGGGGAGCCCAGAGTTACGTCTAATTTTCATTCACATCTCTTAGCATGGCTCTCAAGAGCGTAAGGGCTCTTGAGAAATAACCAGATCTTATTTGTCTTCGAGAGCCCGGCCCAAGACCAGTACATGGTACTGCCAGTTCCAAGGAGCTTGGCGGGAGGAAAGATGGAGTGATCCACGTGGGAGAAAATGGCAGAACTGGCGTTGAGAATGATGAGCTTCAAGGAAGGTGAGAAATGAGGAGGGACCAAAGGGGAAGGAAGTGAGGGCTGACGGGTGGCCGTGGGAGTTCAAAGGCCAGTGTGGCATGTGGGCAGTGTCAGCTGGAGAGGGTCCCTGAAAGGGAAGTGAGGAAGAGGGAGGGAAGAAAAACAGTCCTGAAATAACACCACCAGACAGCGGGCTCTCTGCTGAGAAGGCAGGACTCTAGAGCTCCTCTAACAGGCAATTATCAGGGATTCACAAACACGGGAATTACGGGAAGGAAACATCAGCCGCCAGCAGCGCAGACAACTGGCCACAGACCCCAGCCTCCAGACTGGGTGCTGAGTCCTGCTTCCTCCTGCACAGGGTGGACAAGTGGAGAAAAGAGTGCCCACCTCAGTTGTGATTGGTGGCTCAGGGCACCAAGGCAGACCCAGAATCTAGTCTTTGGCAAGCTCCCTCAGTCCACACACCACTGGAGAAATGGATTGGTCCGTGAGACCTCCCAAATCAGGCCCAATGTGGGCCCAACCACCGAGTGCGGGCCAGTAGAGGAGCTCACTGGCCCCAGGATCTCGGGAGAGAGGAGGACCCGCCCATGTTTGCAGAGCCCCAAACAACTCCCACGTCTCAGCAGCCCTCAGTGCTGGTGACCTGGGGTGCAGGGGATGCTGGGGGCCCCACTACAGGGAGGTGGAGGCCTGGCTGCCAGTTCTGCCTGGGCACTGCCACCTAGGGTGCCCTTTTACTGCCATCAGTAAAGAAACTAACAATCCATTTCCACTCTCTATGCTAAGATTTAATGTTTTCAAGTTCCCAACTCATTAGAAAAGCCCCTGAAGCTGGGAAAGATTGAAGGCAGAAGGAGAAGAGGGGGCGACAGAGGATGAGATGGTTGGATGACATCACCAATCCAATGGACATGAGTTTGAGCAAACTCCAGGAGATGGTGAAGGACAGGGAAGCCTGGCGTCCTGCAGTGCATGGGGTCGCAAAGAGTCAGACACGACTGAGCGGGACAGGGCTGAGCGACTGAACAACAGCAACAAAGATTCTTTCCGCCAAACGAGAGCTCCCTGCTTCAGGGTCTCCGACAGGTTCAAGACACAGGTTCCCACTTCCTTCCCAAAGGCCTCCATCCGCCTTCCGAGAAGACCAACCAAGCCCCACCCTGGAGTCCTAAACTCCAGGTTCTATGGCAACCGAAGTTCTGGGCTCCCGGTTGCCCTCTGCCAGGGGGGGCTCTGATGCCTTCTGACCAGCAAGACAAGAGCAAATTCCCGCAGAGACCAAGGATTCCAGAACGCCAGAGCCGCCTGGAAACTTCCCTACCCGG
The DNA here is from genome assembly GCF_029407905.1 of Bubalus kerabau. NCBI lineage: Eukaryota > Metazoa > Chordata > Mammalia > Artiodactyla > Bovidae > Bubalus > Bubalus kerabau. The sequence continues at coordinate 15,542,330 of NC_073628.1, forward strand.
CCCAAAGCCCCGCTCGCAGCCTGCGCCGCGGCTTCCTTACCGAGGCGCAGGGACAGCGCGGAGATAACCAGGTGCCGAGACGAGTCCACTTCCAGGCCAGGGAACTGCCCGGGGTTGGGGTGGGGGAGAGGGCCGGGGGAGGGGACCACGGGGCTGAGCTGAAGGTCCGGCCAGGCACCCGCCAAGCAGGAAATTCCACCTGTCGGGCCGGCGCCGCGGCCACAAACCGGCAGCGCAGCGGCTCCCTCGGCCGAGACAAGCGCGGCGCTGGCGGTTCCCCGGTCCCCCTGGTCCCCCCAGCGCCCAAACACCCCCCGATTCCCACCCGCCGATTCCCTGGCCCCCCCGGCCGCCCCTCTGAGCCCCCCGACCCCCCGCGCGTCCCGCCTCGACGGCGCCCGCGCCGCCCACCTCCGGCCGCGAGGTGTACTTGAGTCCAGCGCCGAGGTCACCGGAGCCGCCTGCGCCCCTGCGCGCCCGCTCGCTCTTCATGGTCCCGGAGGCCGTGGGGCTCTAGCCATCGCCGGGAGGCCGGGGCCGGGGCGCGGGACTGGCCTCGTTCAGATCGCAGGCCCTGCGCTCCGGCCGCCTAGGCTCTGCCCGGCCCTTCCTGTCGCGCGCAGGTAGTTTCAGGGTGTGGCTCCCGGGTCGCCCCGCCCCGACCGCCGCGCCGCCGCACCTTCTCGGCCCGTGCCCTCCCCACCCTCGCCCCCGCCCCTCTCCCCCATCTCTGCCCCCTCCCCTCCCCCTTTCCCTGCCCCCACCCCATCTCCGCCCCCACCCACCGGGCTCGCGGCTGCCTCCTCCCCTGGGGAACCGGGAAGCACGGCCACCTCCTGAAGGTGGTGGAGCCGCCAGGCTGACTACCTGCCCCATGGTGGCCCTCGGCTCGCACTGTGCCCCGCACCGAAGAGGCTGCGGGAAGGACCGAGTGATGGCGAAACTTAACCCCCCTGCCCTCCTCCTCGCCTACAAGTGGCCCTTTCCGCTGGAAGACAGCCTCCCAGCCGCCTCTCTGAGGCCCACCACGATTTCCCTCCGTCCCTGCCTCCCTCCATCTTCAAACTCTCCCCACCTAGTTCCACATCCAGGTCCCACGTAGAATACCTCCAGATCAGATCAGTCGCTCAGTCGTGTCCGACTCTTTGAGACCTCATGAATCGCAGCACGCCAGGCCTCCCTGTCCATCACCAACTCCCGGAGTTCACTCAGACTCACATCCATCGAGTCAGTGATGCCATCCAGCCATCTCATCCTCTGTCGTCCACTTCTCTTACTGCCCCCAATCCCTCCCAGCATCAGAGTCTTTTCCAATGAGTCAACTCTTCGCATGAGGTGGCCAAAGTACTGGAGTTTCAGCTTTAGCATCATTCCTTCCAAAGAAATCCCAGGGCTGATCTCCTTCACAATGGACTGGTTGGATCTCCTTGCAGTCCAAGGGACTCTCAAGAGTCTTCTCCAACACCACAGTTCAAAAGCATCAATTCTTCGGCACTCAGCCTTCTTCACAGTCCAACTTTCACATCCATACATGACCACAGGAAAAACCATAGCCTTGACTAGATGAACCTTTGTTGGCAAAGTAATGTCTCTGCTTTTGAATATGCTATCTAGGTTGGTCATAACTTTCCTTCCAAGGAGTAAGCGTCTTTTAATTTCATGGCTGCAGTCACCATCTGCACTGATTTGGGAGCCCAGAAAAATAAAGTCTGACACTGTTTCCACTGTTTCCCCATCTATTTCCCATGAAGTGATGGGACCAGATGCCATGATCTTCGTTTTCTGAATGTTGAGCTTTAAGCCAACTTTTTCACTCTCCACTTTCACTTTCATCAAGAGGCTTTTGAGTTCCTCTTCACTTTCTGCCATAAGGGTGGTGCCATCTGCATATCTGAGGTGATTGATATTTCTCCTGGCAATCTTGATTCCAGCTTGTGTTCCTTCCAGTCCAGCGTTTCTCATGATGTACTCTGCATAGAAGTTAAATAAGCAGGGTGACAATATACAGCCTTGACGAACTCCTTTTCCTATTTGGAACCAGTCTGTTGTTCCATGTCCAGTTCTAACTGTTGCTTCCTGACCTGCATACAAATTTCTCAAGAGGCGGATCAGGTGATCTGGTATTCCCATCTCTTTCAGAATTTTCCACAGTGTCTTGTGATGCACACAGTCAAAGGCTTTGACATAGTCAATAAAGCAGAAATAGATGTTTCTCTGGAACTCTCTTGCTTTTTCCATGATCCAGCGGATGTTGGCAATTTGATCTCTGGTTCCTCTGCCTTTTCTAAAACCAGCTTGAACATCAGGAAGTTCACGGTTCACATATTGCTGAAGCCTGGCTTGGAGAATTGTGAGCATTACTTTACTAGCGTGTGAGATGAGTGCAATTGTGCGGTAGTTTGAGCATTCTTTGGCATTGCCTTTATTTGGGATTGGAATGAAAACTGACCTTTTCCAGTCCTGTGGCCACTGCTGAATTTTCCAAATTTGCTGGCATATTGAGTGCAGCACCTCCACAGCATCATCTTTCAGAACTTGGAATAAGTCAACTGGAATTCTATCACCTCCACTAGCTTTGTTTGTAGTGATGCTTTCTAAGGCCCACTTGACTTCACATTCCAGGATGTCTGGCTCTAGGTCAGTGATGACACCATCATGATTACCTGGGTCGTGAAGATCTTTTTTGTACAGTTCTTCTGTGTATTCTTGCCATCTCGTCTTAATATCTTCTGCTTCTGTTAGGTCCATACCATTTCTGTCCTTTATTGAGCCCATCTTTGCATGAAATGTTCCTTTGGTATCTCTGATTTTCTTGAAGAGATCCCTAGTCTTTCCCATTCTGTTGTTTTTCTCTATTTCTTTGCATTGATCGCTGAAGAAGGCTTTCTTATCTCTTCTTGCTGTTCTTTGGAACTCTGCATTCAGATGTTTCTATCTTTCCTTTTCTCCTTTGCTTTTCGCTTCTCTTCTTTTCACAGCTATTTGTAAGGCCTCCCCAGACAGCCATTTTGCTTTTTTGCATTTCTTTTCCATGGGGATAGTCTTGATCCCTGTCTCCTGTACAATGTCAGAAACCTCATTCTATAGTTCATCAGGCACTCTATCTGTCAGATCTAGGCCCTTAAATCTATTTCTCACTTCCACTGTATAATCATAAGGGATTTGATTTAGGTCATACCTGAATAGTCTAGTGGTTTTCCCTACTTTCTTCAATTTAGGTCTGAATTTGGCAATAAGGAGTTCATGGTCTGAGCCACAGTCAGCTCCTGGTCTTGTTTTTGCTGACTGTATAGAGCTTCTCCATCTTTGGCTGCAAAGAATATAATCAATCTGATTTCGATGTTGACCATCTGGTGATGTCCATGTGTAGAGTCTTCTCTTGTGTTGTTGGAAGAGGGTGTTTGTTATGACCAGTGCATTTTCTTGGCAAAACTCTATTAGTCTTTACCCTGCTTCATTCCGTATTCCAAGGCCAAATTTGCCTGTTATTCCAGGTGTTTCTTGACTTCCTACTTTTGCATTCCAGTCCCCTATAATGAAAAGGACATCTTTTTTGGGTGTTAGTTCTAAAAGGTCTTGTAGGTCTTCATAGAACCGTTCAACGTCAGCTTCTTCAGCATTACTGGTTGGGGCATAGACTTGGATTACTGTGATATTGAATGGTTTGCCTTGGAAACAAACAGAGATCATTCTGTCATTCTTGAGATTGCATCCAAGTACTGCATTTTGGACTCTTTTGTTGACCATAATGGCTACTCCATTTCTTCTGAGTGTTTCCTGCCCACAGTAGTAGATATATATAATGGTCATCTGAGTTAAATTCACCCATTCCAGTCCATTTCAGTTTGCTGATTCCTAGAATGTAGACATTCACTCTTGCCATCTCTTGTTTGACCACTTCCAATTTGCCTTGATTCATGGACCTGACATTCCAGGTTCCTATGCAATAACAGAACCCAAACAAAACCCAGGACTGCCCCTGGGCCAGCCTGCCGCTCCAGCCACTGCCCTCGGTCCCTCCTGCCAGCAGCTGCCCGCCCAGCTCTCCCCAAGTTCCTCAACCCCGTGCCCTCCTCTCTGTCCTGGGCTCCATCACCCATCCGCAGCATCTGATACCCATAGATCCGGACCTCCAATGCCCACCTTACCTGATTCAGGCCTCCAATGCCCACCTTCCCTGGATTGTAGTCCTACGTTCTTGCCCCTAAACATCAAGGTTCCTAAAGCTCTCTCTTTCAGTCTCTTTTTCCTCTACACTTTCTCAGCAACTTATCTTGTGGTTTCAAGGAGGTAGATCTGGGATTTCCCTGGTGGTCCAGTGGCTGAGATTCAGGGGGCTGGGGTCGATCCCTGGTTAGGGAACTAGATCCCACATGCTGCAATTAAGACCTGGCGAAGCCAAATAAATATTTTTTAAACCCCACAAAGCCAACATGCCCTGCATTGTTAAAATAACTTAAAAAGGAGGTAAGTCAATGGCAGTACTCCAGTACTCTTGCCTGGAAAATCCCATAGATGGAGGAGCCTAGTAGGCTGCAGTCCCTGGGGTCACCAAGAGTTGGACATGACTGAGTTGCTTCACTTTCACATTTCACTTTCATGCATTGGAGAAGGAAATGGCAACCCACTCCAGTATTCTTGCCTGGAGAATCACAGGGATGGGGGAGCCTGGCAGGCTGCCGTCTATGGGGTGTCACAGAGTCAGACACGACTGAATCGACTTAGCAGCAGCAGCAAGTCTGCCTTCCTAGCACTGATATTACAAAAGAGTGGCAATCTGGCATTAACAGTTCTTTGGGAACTTCTCCATACTCTACTGGTATTACACAACCAACAAGTAATACTGAGCACAGACTGTGTGCTGAGTCTTGCTCTAGGTACTGGGAGACAAGAGTAAACAAAATAAAAGCCCTCCTTTGCAGCCAGCAAAGGTCCGTCTAGTCAAAGCTATGGTTTTTCCAGTAGTCATCTATGAATGTGAGAGTTGGACTATAAAGAAAGCTGAGTGCTGAAGAATTGATGCTTTTGAACTGTGATGTTGGAGAAGACTCTTAAGAGTCCTTTGGACAGCAAGGAGATCCAACCAGTCAATCCTAAAGGAAATCAGTCCTGAATATTCATTGGAAGAACTGATGCTGAAGCTGAAACTCCAATACTTTGGCCACCTGATGCAGAGAACTGACTCATTTGAAAAGATCTTGATGCTGGGCAAGATTGAAGGCAGGAGGAGAAGGGGACGACAGAGGATGAGATGGTTGGATGGCATTGCCAACTCGATGGACATGAGTTCGAGTAGGCTCAGGAGTTGATGATGGACAGAGAAGTCTGGCGTGCTCCAGTCCATGGGGTCTCAAAGAGTTGGACACGACTCAGCAACTGAACTGAACTGAACTGAACTTGCAGTCAGGAAGCTCCGAACATCCTTCCCAGACTTGTCCATCCTGCACTGTTTCCTCCAGTTATAATATGATCATTCTCCTAGGCTCCAGACCGGGGAGTCATCTCTGACTCTCCACCCTCCTTTGCATCTCATATGTAATTTGTTCCAGACCTCACCAAGTCTCTCTTAAGTGGGTGATGTGTAGCAGCCTCTCTTTCCTCTCCATTCAGAGGATCTCACTTCAAGCTCTTACCCACCTTTGCCTGGATTAGAAAGTGAAAGTGAAAGTCACTCAGTCGTGTCCAGCTCTGTGTGACCCCCGTGGACTATACCGTCCATGGAATTTGCCAGGTCAGAATACTGAAGTGAGTAGCCTTTCCCTCTTCCAGGGGATCTTCCCAAGCCAGGGATCAAACCCAGGTCTCCCGCATTGCAGGCGGATTCTTTTTGCCTGTATTAGTGTAAGAATCAAATGGAGAATGTGCCCACTGTGTCCATGGAGAGAAGCCGTGGTGCCGCGCTCTGGCCTGAGGCACTGGGGCACCCTGACAAGGAGGATGTCAGCTCCATTAGTCTGGGCCACTGTCCGGACAGTGGCCCGGACAATGAGCAAGAGGACACCTTCAGAAGTAAGTAAGATAAAGCAACTTCTGAAAGATAAGCCTGAGGACTTTCCTACTGGTCCAGTGGCTAAGACTTCACACTGACAGTACAGAGGATCCAGGTTCAATCCCTCATCAGGGAACTAGATTCCACAAGCCACAATGGAAAAAGATACTGCATGCCGCAACTAAGACCTGGTACAGTCAAATAAATATATATATATTTTAAAAAGATAAGCCTGAACACATAGTTTTGAAAGTTGGTGTCCCAAGCAGGGGTTGTAACGGCCTTTCCTACAATGCTAGAATATACAAAGACGAAAGGAAACTGTGACGAAGAAATTGCTCAAGGTGGAGTCAGACTGTTCCTCAAGAAGAAAGCACACCTAGCACTCTTAGAAACAGAAACAGACGATGCTGAAGACACATTGTTTATGTTCAATAACCCAAACATCAAAGGAAGGTGTGGCTGCCGAGAAAGCTTAATATTTGACTCCTCAGGACTATGCAGTCTGTGGGCCCCAGGAGAACTGCAGAAGCTCCAAGGTTTATTGAAGAAACCACGTGACTGTCACATGCTCAAGGTCTGCAGTATCTGGCCACCCTACAAGGAGAACAAAGTGATGCATTTAAAAATAATAATAATAAGCAAATGGATCTCCTGCCTCCAGTTTGGCCACCCTTTTATCTCTCCTACACACGGCAGTCAGGTCACTCATCCTACACCACAGCTCCTTTAAAACTCTCAGTGTTGGACTTCCCTGGTGGCCCGGTGGTTGGGAATCTGCCTGCCAATGCAGGGGACACAGGTTCAATCCCTGATCCAGGAAGATTCCACATGTCAAAGATTCTACAACTAAGTGAGCCTGCAGAGAGCCCAAGAGCTGCAACAAAGACCAGCGCAGCCAGTAGATAAATAAATGAAGCCCACAGTGTCTCCTGGATGGAATCCTGGACCTCCTTGCTTGGCTGTCACAGTGTGACTTGTCTTCCTTTGTTAACTCATCTCCCAGCACTCCTACTGGGATTCCTTCTCTGCAGCTAGAATTCCCCACTATTGCGCTCTTCCTAATGCTTCTCACCCACTGGAAGCCTTTCTCCTTCACAGACATCTCTGCACGTCAGGAGAAAGTCACCTGCCACAACAATAGTTATTTGTGTTCTTCACAGAATATTTCTAGGTCTCTGCCTTCTAGGCACAGGCTAGGATTTGCAGTTAGATGTGGCCATATGGCTAGCTGTGGGCAGGGAAATGACAAATGGCAAATGATACACACCTCTTCCAGGCAGGAGCATGAAGAAGCAATGAACAACTCCAATGTCGTGTAGGCAAGACCCCCATCACCCTGCAGCCCGCTGCAGCGAGCAGAGATAAATTGTGGTATTTATCACCTTTTCTTTGCATTTCTGTCAATGTCGTATGCACCTTTGAGTCCTCAGGGCCTAGCACACTGATTGGCGCTAGTAAATCATGTGCACTGAATAAGTAGCAAAAAAAAAAAATCTGCCACCTTCTGCCGTATGAAGCACTCTAAAGCTAAATAGAAGATGCAGAATGTAATTCTCTGCATAGTGGGACAAAATCACCTACAGAATTTGTAGGTGTACAGAGTAGGTGCTCTACAGTCACCAGTGAGGCAGTATTCTTCAGATAGGGTGGATGATTGAAAGTAACCCATCCCAAGTAATGACAAGGAGAGACACTCATGGCGCTGAAACTGCTGCTCCGCCCCCACCCCACACACAAAAAGAGCATCTCATATTGTCTCCCAGGTTCCTTCAGCATCCCCCTTACCTCATGGAGCTGTGAATGCCTTGCACGTAGAAGGCACCCAGTGCTGTTTGAATGCAATGTACATGTGTGTGTTTACTGCAATCCCAGATCAAAAGAAGGTGATGCAGGCCAAGATCCTTCCCGTGGCACTGTGTCCTGTCAGCTTACTGAGTGCACACCATGCGTGTGACAGAGGAAGAAGTGTAACCACATATCCTGACACTAAACTCATGACATGTGAGGTCAGTGCTTCTGTTCCTAAATGGTACGTGAAAAAAACCAAGAGCAGAAGCCTGATCTTCATGATATGCTCACATGCTCATCAGTTTCATGGCCTCGTGCTTCCCTGCAGCCACGTTTAGAGAGCTCTTACATGGACCAGGAAAATCAAAACGCCCTGGTGTGCAAGCTCTAGTTGAGAAGACTTCTGGATTCTGGGGGAACAGAGGGGGACAGATGAACTCTGCCTGTGACACCTTCATAGGAGTGACATTTGGGCTGAATTTGGATTTCACCGGGACAAAGAGAGAAGGCAGGGTGGGGTGATATGGGGAAGACGCCAGGAGGATGCAGTGTTGCTGTCAAGGCCAGGGGTGTGGGTGGGCATCCTGCAGGGAGAAGGCTGTGCCCACCAGACAATGGGTATTTAGAATCTAGTTCATGTTTACCCTGCACAGGGAAGTAGGTATCAAATACAGTCCTTGTTCTAGAAGGTTAAGATACATTCATGGACAAGGGCTCCCTAACAGGTTGACTCTGCTCTCCCCTGCTCTTTCCAGACCTCCCCCACACCAGACTCAAGTGCAAACTGGTCCTTACAGGAGTGGCAATTGCAGGCAGGCCTGGCATGATCTGCCTCACCTGGGTTTGCGCCCGATCTCATCACCTTGAGCAGCAGAGCTCGGTGATTTTAAACTTGAGCTGGAGCTGCCTGACATGGCCTCTACTCCCTTCCATGTCATCACCCATTGAAGCCAGTGTCTTTCAGCCTGTGGCCAGGTCCACCCGTGGACACCCTCTAAGTAGCTCTGGCCCCAGGGACGTTTGGGTGGTTGGAGCAGCCTTCTGAGGAGGCCCCCATGGACAGAGTCCTGGGGTCAGGAAGAGCAGGACTTATGGGGGAGGGGATGGCAGCTTTGGTTGCGGAGTGTTTGTGGGGGAAGAGAAAGGTGATGGTGGAGGCTGTGTGACACAGGCTGAGGCTGACACGGGTTAGAGTCTGGACACACCCCTTAGGAGCGTGAGAACCGGGCTATATCCGACAGGCTGTCTGCTTTGAGGTTTCTTCAATTACCATTTAGGAACAGAAGCACTTACCCGCATGCATAATTTATGAGGAATAAAGCAAGCGGGTTTAGCATTAGGACATGTGGTTACACTTCTTCCTCTGTCACACGCATGGTGTGCACTCAGCTGATGCGACACAGTGTAGGGGAAGGGTCTTGGCCTGCATCGGCTTCTCTCAGCCCAGAATCGCGGTAAATGCATGGCATGCACATTGCATTCAAATGACAGCATTGGTGCCTTCTACGTGCAAGGCAGTCACGGCTCCATGAGGTAAGAGGGGTGCTGAAGGAGCCTGGGAGTCCTATGAGACACTACTTTTGTGGGCGGAGTGGGGAGGGCAGCTTTCAGTGTCACGAGGTCTCTCTTTTATGTTACTTCAGATCTGCCCATCTTAGTAATATTGGATTCATCCATTTAATGAAAAAATTGTAAAGACATCTCTGGGGACTTCCCTGGGGATCCAGTGGTTAAGACTCCGAAGGCCCAGGTTTGATCCCTGACTGGGAAATGAAGACCCCCGCATGCTGTGGGGGTCTTCAAAACAAAATAAAAATTGATGCCAAAAAAAAACTCCATGATGCGGGCGCGCACACACACACACATCAATGACTTCTTTTTCTTTGTCCCACTCAGCCACAAGAAACAAATGTCAGTTTTACCCCCAAAAAATATTTGGAATCTGTCTAGTCCTCGATTTTTCTACTGTGTCTCTCTATTCCAAGCCACCATATTCTCCTTCCTGGACTACACATGACCTCCTGAAGCACTGCCTTCTTCCACGTGGTTCCACTCCAGCCCATTGTGATGACAGACGCATGGCGCTGCATCAGCCACCTCTCGAAACACAAAGCACCTGACTTCCCTGGTGGTGCAGTAGTAAAGAATCCACCTGCCAATGCAGGGGACATAGGTTTGACCCCTGGTCCGGGAATATCCCACATGCCACCAGGCCACTAATCCCACGAGCCCCCACTACTGAAGCCCGTATGCCCTGGAGACTGTGCTCCACAAGAGAAGCCACCGCAACGAGAAGCCCACTCACCACAACTAGAGAGCAGCTGCCGCTCCACAACTAGAGAAAAGCCGGAGCAGCAACGAAGACCCAGCACTGCCAAAAATAAATAAATAAAAATTTTTAAAATAATAATAAAATAAAAAAAAAACCCACAAAGCTCCTGAGGGCCAGGATTGGTATCTGCTTGTTCCCCAGCTCATACTCAATAAATGTTTGTTAGATTATTGATTTACTTACTTTTATTCAGCATTCATTCAACTCATTTATTGTATATTTACAGCATGTTAGGTACTGCCCTAGCATGGGGGATACAAGGGCCTATAGGATAAAAATGTTCCTTTTCAGAAACTGTTCCTCCTGTCATGGGACATTGTAGTTGTGGGGGTCAGGGGGAGTAAACACTTAAAGAACAAGATAATTTTTAGAGATACATACTATGAAGTGGTAAATTATTTTAAAACTAAACGAATAAGTGAAAACGTTTTCTGGTTTTCTGTTATCACTTAAAACTTTTTATTGTTAAATGCAACACAAATATAGAAAACAGCACAAAATAAATACACAGTGTTCCGAATTACTCTCAGGCAACAATATCTTGTCAATACAGCCTACCCTGAGCCCTCCGTGTGCTGCTCCCCAAACAACCCCACTTCCCCCCTGACTAGCTCTGTACCCACCTCTCTGGGGATTACTTGTATGTTTTTTCAGTATGGTTTTTATCATGCAGGCCTGAATCTCTGCACATCAGGGTTTAGCTTCAACCTGCTTTGGGTTTGTCTGTTTTGTTTTAAATATGTTTTTTAGGTCTCTTTTAATCTAGAGATTCCCTTTTTTCTTCCTTTACAACTTATTTACTAAAGAAATCAAACCATTTGTCCTGCAGACTTCCCACAGTCAGGATTTTTGTGGATTGTCTTCTCCAATTGTTGTCTATTTAGTGAATTTCCTCTCCATTTGTATTTTCTACAAATTGTAGTATCTAGAGGCCTAGGCTTCCCAGGTGGCTCAGTGGTAAAGAATCCTTCTGTCAATGCTGGAGATGCAAGAGACACGGGTTCAATCCCTGGGTCTGGAAGATCCCCTGGAGGAGGAAATGGCAACCCACTCCAGTATTCTTCCCTGGAGAATCCCATGGACAGAGGAGCCTGGTGGGCTACAGTCCATGGGGTCACAAAGAATCGGACACGACTTAAGTGACTGCTGCTGCTGCTAAGTTGCTTCAGTCGTGTCCGACTCTGTGCGACCCCAGAGACAGCCCACCAGGCTCCCCCGTCCCTGGGATTCTCCAGGCAAGAACACTGGAGTGGGGTGCTATTTCCTCCTCCAATGCATGAAAGTGAAAAGTGAAAAGTGAAAGTGAAGTCACTCAGTCTTGTCCGACTCTAAGCGACCCCATGGACTGCAGCCCACCAGGCTCCTCCGACCATGGAATTTTCCAGGCAAGAGTACTGGAGTGGGTGCCATTGCCTTCTCCGACTGAAGTGACTGAGCAGAGGCTTAATCAGATAAAGGTCTGTTTTTTGTTTTTTAATTTTCTGGCTGCACTGCATGGCATGTGGGATCTTAGTTCCCCAACCAGGGATGGAACCTGCACCCTCTGCAGTGGAAGCACAGAGTCTCAACCACTGGACCTCCAGGGAAGTCCCAGTTTGATTGTTTTTTGGAGGGAAGATGCTTAATAGGTGGTGATGTGTCTTTCAAGTGAGGTCCGTGTCTGATGATCTCATTTGGTTTTGCTAGTTCCATGCTTAGACTCTAAATTCAGGAAGTGTAACCAGTAATGTTTTAACTTATGACCCCTTGTTTATTTACATGCTGGAATACTTCTAAATAGAGAAATTTATCATCTCTGTGGTTACCCGGTGGTAATGTTGCTACAGGAAGGGGAGAGTAAAGGCCTGTTGTTGTTGGTCAGTCACCAAGTCACATTCAACTCTTTGTGACCCCATGGACTGCACGCCAGTCTTCCCTCATCCTTCACTATCTCCCAGAGTTTGCTCAGACTCACGTCCATTGAGTTGGTGATGCCATCCAATCATCTCATCCTCTGTCACCCTCTTCTCCTCCTGTCCTAAAGGCCTGACTTTCCCTCTATAGCAGTTTTCAAAATAGTCAGCTCCCTAGCATCTTCCAAAGGAACCAATTGGTGTTTGCTTTGTTTTTGTATTATTATGGCTTCTTGGATTTAATATGTTTTGGTTATTTGATATGTTTTGGTTCATTGCCATTTTTATGCTATTGATGTTCAAACTCTCCCCTCTGTGACCAGCAGGAATGTCTTTAAGTGAGTTCTGACTCATTTTTGATCTATTCCTCCTCATCTTTGATCATTCTTTGCCTTCTGGCCAGATATTTTGGGTGCACCTTGTACATTCTGTGCCTACACGTGCAATCAGCCATTTTTCCAAGACATCCTGTTGTCTTTTCATTGAGTTAGACAAGGCTATGGTCCATGTGATCAGTTTGATTAGTTTTCTGTGATTGTGGTTTTCATTCTCTCCACCCTCTGACCAATAAGGATAAGAAACTTATGGAAGCTTCCTGATGGGAGAAATTGACTGTGGGGGAAACAGTCTTGTTCTGATGGGTGGGACCATGCTCAGTAAATCTTTAATCCAATTTTCTGTTGATGGGTGAGGCTGTGTTCCCTCCCTGTTGTTTGACCTGAGCCCAATTATGGTGGAGGTAATGAACATAATGGCGACCTCTGTCAAAAGGTCCCCTTCACGAACTGCCACACTCAGTGCCCCCAACCCTGCAGCAGGCCACCGCTGACCCACACCTCTGCTGGAGACTCCTGGACACTCACAGGCAAGTCTGGGTCAGTCTCTTGTGGGGTCACTGCTCCTTTCTCCTTTCTAAATATGAACAAAGCTAGTGGAGATGATGGAATTCCAGTTGAGCTATTTCAAATCCTAAAAGATGCTTCTGTTAAAGTGCTACATTCAATATGCCAGCAAATTTGGAAAACTCAGCAGTGGCCACAGGACTGAAAAAAGTCAGTTTTCATTCCAATCCCAAAGAAAGGCAATGCCAAAGAATGTTCAAACTACCACATAACCGCACTCATCTCACACTCTAGCAAAGTAATGCTCAAAATTCTCCAGGCCAGGCTTCAACAGTACCTGAACCATGAACTTCTAGATGTTCAAGCTGGATTTAGAAAAGGCAGAGGAACCAGAGATCAAATTGCCAACATCTATTGGATCATCAAAAAAGCAACAAGAGTTCCAGAAAAACATCTACTTCTGCTTTATTGACTATGCCAAAGCCTTTGACTATGTGGATCACAACAAACTGTGGAAAATTGTTGAAGAGATGGGAATACCAGACCACCTTACCTGCCTCCTAAGAAACCTGTATGCAGGTCAAGAAGCAACAGTTAGAACCAGACATGGAACAACAGACTTGTTCCAGATCAGGAAAGGAGTAAGTGAAGGCTGTATATTGTCACCCTGCGGCTTATTTAACTTATATGCAGAGTACATCATGCGAAATGCCAGGCTGGAAGAAGCAGAAGCTGGAATCAAGATTGCCGGGAGTAATATCAATAACCTCAGATGTGCAGATGACACCACTCTTACGGCAGAAAGGGAAGAAGAACTAAAGAGCCTCTTGATGAAAGTGAAAGAGGAGAGTGAAAAAGTTGGTTTAAAACTCAATATTCAGAAAACTAAGATCATGGCATCTGGTCCCATCAGTTCATGGCAAATAGATGGGAAAACAATGGAAACAGTGAGCGACTTCATTTTTTGGGCTCCAAAATCACTGAAGATGATGACTGCAGCCATTAAATTAAAAGACACTTGCTCCTTGGAAGAAAAGCTATGATCGACCTAGACAGCATATTAAAAGGCAGAGACATTACTTTGCCGACAATGGTCCATCTAGTCAAAGCTCTGGTTTTTCCAGTAGTCATGTATGGATGTAAGAGTTGGACCATAAAGAAAGCTGAGCACCAAAGAATTGATGCTTTTGAACTGTGGTGTTGGAGAAGACTCTTGAGAGTCCCTTGGACTGCAAGGAGATCCAACCAGTCAATCCTAAAGGAAATTAGTCCTGAATATTCATTGAAAGGACTGATGCTGAAGCTGAAACTCCAATACTTTGGCCACCTGATATGAAGAATTGACTCATTGGAAAAGACACTGATGCTGGGCAAGATTGAAGGCAGGAGGAGAAGGGGACGACAGAGGATGAGATGGTTGGATGGCATCACCGACTCGATGGATGTGAGTTTGAGAAAGCTCCAGGAGCTGGTGATGGACAGGAAAGCCTGGTGTGCCACAGTTCATGGGGTCACAGAGTCGGACACGACTGAGCGACTCAACTGAACTGTTATCTTTTAGGGAAAAACAGCATTTCAAGACAATCATCGGGCCACCAGGGGTGTTTATCACTACTAAGGTAGTCACTGTTTCTGGGGCTTTTGGAGGACAAAGCTAGGAAATTTTTTAAAGAGATAAAACACCCAACAAATTCACATTGATATTTCTGATTCAAATTTAGGACCAGTATGGTATCGACGATAGCATTTTATGTCTGTATTTTCCTTTTTCCTACACTCAGAGTCCTTCTCATGTTACTTTTTGCTTTTGTTTTTTGTGATATCTCCTTTATTTTCTTTTTAAAAGATTTATTTATCGATGGCTGTACTGGGTCTTCATTGCTGAGGCAGGCTTTCTCTAGTTGCAAAGAGCAGGGGCCACTCTCTCATTGTGCTTCAGGGGCTTCTCACTGCAGTGGCTTCTCTTGTGCAGAGCGTGGGCTCTAGGTGCTCGGGCTTCAGTGGTTGTGGAGCACAGGCTTAGTTGGTCTGTGCCATGTGGGATCTTCCCAGACCAGGAATCGAAGCCCTGTCCCTGCATCAGCAGGCAGATTCTTTACTGCTGGGCCACCAGGGAAGTCCTGCACTATCTGCTTTATTAAGGGAAGGCAATAGGTACCATTTTCTCACTAGAGTTCAGTGAGTTTGCCCTTAATGCAGTTTTTGTCAACTTGCCAGCTCACGAACAACAGAATGCTCTAGCTAATTTGAGTGAAAAAGAAGAGAAAGAATTATTAAGAAGATTCTTGGGAAGCTCATAGAATCTCTGGGCAGGTAAGAGAGGCAAGAAGGGAGGAGAAACAGCCAGAAACATGGCCAGACACACCACAGGGCTGCCTTGGGAGCCCCACTGCCCCCGACCTAGGGAGATGGCTTGCCCCAGTGACACTAACCATGGATGCCCGTCATGCCGCCCTGCTGCCTGGAAGCTGCGTGTTCTGTGGTCAGTGTAACCAGAGAGTGGTCTCCGGGCTCTCCTTGATCCCTCTTGAGTAAGCCTCTTGTAATTGCCTCTCTGGTAAGTGACACCTGTGCCCTCCCCGAGCCAGCTGATAAGTCGAGTTCTGTTCCTGCTTTGGGCAGACAGGATGTGTAATATAGAAATTCTGCCAACACCCTGTGGTGTCCCCAGATGGGGCGGACGCAGGCACTCTGAGCTGGCAGTCTCGGAGCCTCCCTAGACGTGTGTTTTACTACCTGCTACTCTGGTGAGCACCACTGTGAATTTCTGCCTTGTCCACATGATCAACACATCAAGGTTCATCCTTTCCTTCACCTGATATTTGTGGCTGCCCCCTGAACTGTGGTGCTGCATGGGGCCTACATTGGTTTGGTTGTGTTTTTTTTTTAAATCAAAGTACCTAATGCATTTGCTTGCATTCTGAGTCCAGGGCTCATTCACCAGGTTAAAGGAACTTTATGTTTTAAGCAAATAATGGAAATAAATGTGCAAGTGGCTTTACAAGATTCTTGCAGCATATCATCTTCACTGCAAAGAACAAGAAAATGATAAGATTGACGTTTCTACTCCTAGTACAAACCCTTCACTGGCCACATTATCAGGTTACAAATATTATCACCTGATACTGCTAAGTCGCTTCAGTCATGTCTGACTCTGTGTGACCCCACAGACGGCAGCCCACCAGGCTCCACCGTCCCTGGGATTCTCCAGGCAAGAATACTGGAGTGGGTTGCCATTTCCTTCTCCAATGCATGAAAGTGAAAAGTGAAAGTGAAGTCGCTCAGTTGTGTCCAGCTCCTAGCGACCCCATGGACTGTAGCCTACCAGGCTCCTCCATCCATGGGATTTTCTAGGCAAGAGTTCTGGAGTGGGGTGCCATTGCCTTCTCCAATCATCTGATAAGAAGTTGGTAAAAATGGTTGTTTTTTTTTCTGTCAGGTGGCTTTCAGGATCCTTGTTCCCCAACCAGGGATTGAACCCAGACCATCAGCAGTGAAAGTGAGGAGTCCTAACCACTGGGAATTGCCAAAAAGTTCTAAATTATCAAGATTATGGATTTACATTGCACATTAATAATATCCACTTACAACATACATTTAACAATGACGTTCCTCATTCTAAGTGTATGTTGAGTCAGGTGGCACTGATGAATATTTCAAGACCAGCATGTTTAATGTCATTTAAAAATTTAATATCCAGAACATGAAGACAAGCCACTACAATTTTTTCAATGCTTAAAGTCATCCAATATTCAATTACGTAATTTACAAAATTTCATTAAGGAATGATAAATACACACCTTGAGGTTCTTAATTAAATGGCAAAGACAGAAAGCCATAAACCATTATAGAATCATTTGGTCCTGCTGCAGTAATAAAAAGGCTGAAATAAAACACAGAAGTGACTTGGTGGCAGTATAATCCATGGTCCTGTCAGCAAGTGCTGTTGGAGGAAGGTGGATTTGAAGAGACAAGCAAAAAGCCATGTTAGACTGTGTTTGGAAGTACAACCCAATTTATGGCATGTTGTTTTCGTTGTTTAGTCACTTAAGTCGTGTCCAACTCTTTTGTGACCCCATGGACTATAGGCCACCAGGCTCCTCTGTCCATGGGATTTCTCAGTCCAGAATACTGGAGTTGGTTGTCATTTCCTTCTCCAGGGGCTCTTCCTGACCCAGGGATTGAACCTGTGACTCCTGCATTGCTCAGACGGCAGGAGACTGGGTTTGATCCCTGGGTTGGGAAAGTTTCCTGGAGGAATGCACAGCAACCCACTGGAGTGTTCTTGCCTGGAGAATCTCATGGACAAAGGAGCCTGCAGGGCTATAGTCCATGGGGTTGCAAAGAGTCGGACACGGCTGAACGACTAACACTCCTAAGTTGCAGGCAGATTCTTTACCACTGAGCCCTATAGTATTTGCCAATTGTTTTAATCAGGAAGTACACAACTACTTTTTTTTAAATCAATCCCTGTGTTCTGGGAAAAGATGTTTTCAACAAATAATACTAACTCACATTCACTGAGCTCATCTGTACTGGGCATTGGTGTAGCTTTAGCATCTTTCCCTGTGTTCACTCACTCCTAACCCAACAGGCTAGTGCTGCCTCCACCCCATTTCTTCAGATGGAGAAACTAAGACACAGAGCAGTTATGCAACCTCCTCAAGGTCACCAGTCAGTAGGTGGCCAAATTAGAAAAAGCATCACGAGGTTTGGCTTCAGAATTCCCACTTGTAACATGATCGCTACCTCTTCAATTTTATTTGTATTTTATGGGAAAGAATGTAGTATGCAAAATCTGGGAAATGTAATGCTTTGACTGGGGAAATGAAGTCAGTCAGTTCAGTCGCTCAGTTGTGTCAGACTCTTTGTGACCCCATGGACTGCAGCACACCAGGCTTCTCTGTCCATCACCAACTCCCAGAGTTTACTCAAACTCATGTCCACCGAGTCAGTGATGCCATCCAACCATCTCATCCTCTGTCGTCCCCTTCTCCTCCTGCCTTCAATCTTTCCCAGTATCAGGGTCTTTCCCAGTGAGTCAGTTCTTCCCATCAGGCGGCCAAAGTATTGGAATTTCAGCTTCAGTATCAGTCCTTCCAATGAATATTCAGGACTGATTTCCTTTAGGACTGATTTCCTTTAGGGAAATAAAGTATCCCCAGATAAAGTTTGGTGCTAGAAATCATTAAGTGCAATTCTACCAAATGTCTCCAACCAATAGAGTTATTCTGGTTAGAATCAAGAACATTTAAATACAAATCTTCACCATATTTTTAAATAAGGTAGGACGTACCCAAGAAAACATTTTGTATCTCAGAGATTCAAACAAAGTATTTAGATTTGTACTTAATGATGTTAAACTGTTTTCTGTTTTTCGTTTTATTTAATTAATCTAGTTTTGGCTGTGTTGGGTCTTCCTTGCTGTGCTGGCTTTTCTCTAGTTGCGGCTAGCGGAGGCTGCTCTCTAGTTGAGGTGTGCGGGCTTCTCACTGCGGTGGCTTCTCTGGTTGCCGAGCACCAGCTCTGCACACACGGGCTTCAGTAGGTGCGGCTCCCGGGCTCCAGAGCGCAGGCTCATTAGTTGAGGTGCACGGGCTTTGTTGCTCTGCTGCATGTGAGGTCTTCCCAGACCACGGATCAAACTGGCGTCTCCCGCGTTGGAAGGCAGATTCTTCACCACTGAGCCACCAGGAAAGCCTTTGTGTTTGCTTTCTAAGCTAAAAAACGCCCATTCCAATTTGCTTTCTCTAAAGAGAACTATGCTGTGGAGAACTTTGAAAACCAGCATCTGGAAAGTTTTCCATTAGTAGATAATTCTGCTATCAAAAGCAGTGTCTCACCTGAAAGACCCATTTGTATACTTAAACTCGGGAGTGGAATCGGTAGATAGGATTGGAAATTAACTACTGTGCTGTTAACAGGCATGGCCAAAGATAATTTCTCCCATCCCAGCCTGTTTTCACAAGGTCTTTGTTTCAGCTTAAAAAAAAAAAAGCTTTATTGAGGTATAATTGACATACAATAAACTGAACATATTAGAAATGTACAGTCTGATAAGTCTGATACATGTCAGGCTTACACAACCCTGAAACCATCACCACACTCAAGAACTCTTTCAGCTTTGATAGCCATGAGATACAATAATGAAACAAGCAGACTTTAGAACTAGACTTTCTAATTGCTCTGTTTCGAAGTGTTAGGACATGATTTGAAAATAAGAAGGTGTGGCCCAGCATAACTCCCCACTTTTTAAGCACGTAACTATGTCTTTCCAGGGGGGGGAGAGGAGAGAGACTCCATGGGAGAAACTGAGAAGTGTACCTACAGGCGAGTTATTAAGGCCAAGATAGGCAGTGGCCATCGTGGGGACAGCTTACACCCTTGACATGCTGTGATGAGCATGGCATTTGGCTGTGGTCTTCCTCCCCAGTAACACACAACCCTAGGGTCTTATGATTAAAAAAAAGTGTAACCAATCCTGGTAGAAGAGCATCCGACAGTATGCCTGACCTGTACTCCTCAAAGCCATCAAAAAAGAGCAAAGTGTGAGAAAATCTCTACAGTCAAGAGGAGCTTAAAGAGACATGTTTTCTTGAAAGTTTTACTTTTGTTTTAGGTTCAAAGGATTCATTAACAAATCAAACCACTTGTTGCACATACAAACAATTTTTTATGGAAGATTATTTGACCTAATTTCAATATAGTCATTAAAAGAAAAGAAACAATAGAGAAAAGTAACAGCATACACATCACCAAATTGGGCTGACCAAAATCCAGAATTAAGCAGCACTGGGAAGTCCCTTGTTAACAGCAATCTGGAGTCCCATTTGGGAAAGCCCCCTGGGCAGTACATTCACCCTTCGGGGAGACTTCAAATTGCAGTTTTGGGGGCTCCTGCTTATAATCCCAGGCCAAAAACTGATATCATCATCAGATGGTGTACAAAAAAATGCAGCTTTACAAA
Organism: Bubalus kerabau; assembly: GCF_029407905.1. Lineage (NCBI taxonomy): Eukaryota > Metazoa > Chordata > Mammalia > Artiodactyla > Bovidae > Bubalus > Bubalus kerabau. Next base: position 15,562,143 of record NC_073628.1, read on the forward strand.
GCTGTTTCACAATTTTTGTGAGTCACAAGAATTCTTAGACCTTGGGGGATTGGCGAGAACTCCAGGGGCTCAAGAATCCCAAGACCCACTCCCTTTCTTATCTAAAGTGCTGCCTGATTGCTGTGCTTGCCAGTGAGCAGGTACAGAATCTGAGCAGAGTCAGAAGCAAAGTTGGAGGCCTGCTCTCCTGCTTCTGAAGCTTGAACAAGACTTCCTCCATTTTGATTTCCCTAACAAGACACATCTAAAAAATGCGATGTCCTGGGACAGAGAAAGGACATTGGGTAAAAACTAAAGAAAAATGAATCATTTATGGACTTTAGGTAGAGGAAGAATGAAAACAATCACTTTGCTTCCACTGAAATTAGCAACATTTCACTAGACCCAAAAGGCTTTGTTCCTTTAGTAAATAAAATTTTGGGGGAAAATTTCATCTTTTTTATGCTTTCCAAATTTCCATTTATAAGTACATATATATACTTTTTAAATGACTAAGACACAAATTTAAAAGGTTTTGGAGTGCTGGTAAGGAACAAGGAAACTTTGTGCGCTGTTGGTGGGAATGTAAATTATGGAATACTGTATGGACATTCCTCAAAAAAGTAAAAATAGAAATACCATTACAAAAAGGTTTTATTGATGGAGATTGCTGCTGTAAAGAAAGAGCCACTGCCTTCAGTTCAGTCAGACCTGGGTTAAGTCGGCCGAGAACTTCAGGAGATTGATCAAGAAGCCATGCTCCATCCATTTCAAGGATGCTAGAAAAATGTTTTCTATTTGGTCAAGTCCTGTCCCCTCCTCTGGATACCTGGACCATGCCCCTCAGGAAGGCACAGCTGTGCTGGTTGTAAAGGTCTGCTGGACCCAGTGCCCACAGAGGGCAGGAGAGACATCATTTCCCCTGTTCACTGCAGCTAAGAGGGCATGATGCAAGCTGGCCCTGTTTTACAAGGACCACTTCACCCTTTGTCCCAGAAAATTACTGCATACCCTACAGACTTTGGCTCTGTGCAGGAGCGTGTGAGCTGGTGGCCATGTGTCAGCTGGGAAACGAGGGCGGGACAGGGAAGCCACGGGGCCTTCTGGTTCCTTCTCTCTACTCTCAAGTGTCCACTTCTAACAGTCATGTAAGGCCATATGTTCCTTTGGAGGGGACCCTGGGGCCTCCCCAAATTTGAGCAACTCATCACGTCCCAACCTCTCTTAAATCAGAGAAATCAGCGTCGCGGCAACTGAAACCAGAAGTTACTGGGACACCTGGGCTGGCTTAGACCTGATTGCCAGGTTCCGATTGTCACTGAGAGTAGACGAGGGAGGTAGGAGGACCTCGCGCCAAAGTCCGCAGGAGCTGCGGGCGCCGGAGGCCGCCAGGAGGGGGCGGGGCCCCGTTCCCCAGGGGCAAGGCTGAGTCACCTGCAGAAACCGGGAGAGGAGCGAGTTTCTCCCAGGATGGCGTGGGGGAAGGTGCCACCAGGGAGCGGAGTGGAGCTGGCTTAGATGAGGCTTGCTGCCTTACATACACTTCTTTTTTAAAATTTACTAACTTATTCCACTGCACCAGGTCTTAGTCGCAGCAGGTGGGATCTGGTTCCCTGACCAGGGATTGAACCCAGGCCCCAGCATTGGGAGCACTGGACCACCAGGGAAGTCCACATTTCCTTTCAAAATAAAAAAACTTAAATCTCCACAGAGCTTCTACACATCTAGAGTTCTCCATCATTCCAGGGTGAGGAGGACACGGGAGCCTCGTTGCCGGGACATTCAGATCCACCCTCGGCTCCTTCTGCACCGACCCCTCGGGGTAATGGAACCCACTGCTGTTTCACCTGTGCTCCCCACCCCGCATCTCTGAGACCCACCGTCTATAGGGGCGTGGGTGATGGACACTGGTGCTAAGAGCTGGTGAGCTGGACGAGCCCTGGCTGACAAGCGTTGCGTGTGGGGTGCTCCAGGCCCGTTTCCCAGGACCGACATCCCCTGGGCAGGGGGTGTCATTCCTCACCTCTCTGTGTAAGACAATAGCCCCCTGTGAAGTCCAGACAATAAAATGAGGCAACGCATTCAAAGCAGCTGGCAGATGGCAGGCGCTGACCCAAGCAAAGCTGGTCTGTTAAATTTGGGAGGGAATCCTAATGAATGCAGACCCACATATCCCAGCTGGTATTGCAGAGGGCCAACTGAAGACACCTTTCAGACACTGGCTTCAAAGAAATGAAGTTTCTATTTTCCCAACTTCCTGGCTGCGAGTTGTGAGGTCAATGCAGGAGGGAGGGGCAGATGGGGACCTGCTGATGGCAACAAAGAACCAGCCGGTTCAACTGGTTTGTCCCAAAGCATTTCCTGGCCAGAGGCTCATAAAACGCACACCCCCTATTCCAGTATCTAAAGAAAATGCATACACCATGTATGTGCACACACGGACACGCAGTGGGATCTTGACAGCACCGTATATGTAAAGCTGCATCACACTCCACTAGGGCGAGGACTGCTGAGATCAGCCCCCGAATTTACTCACGAGCAGAAAGACTTCCATCACAGTGAAAATCACCTCAGGGCACAACACACTGAAAGCAGGTGTCGAGTAAACAAATCTCCTTCAATGAGAGAACAGTGCCCGCTAGTGGCAGTTTATTTAAGAAACTCAGAAATGAAGGCTGCAAACCTTTCTTTAAAATTCAGCCCCAAGCTCTACTCACAGTCGCCAGGATCGAGAAAAGTCTTATGTTAATAAACAATTGTATTTTGTTGCACCAAACCCTTCACTTTCTGATTTCTTTCTTTTAGCTAATCATGTAGTTCTTATGTTTGATCAAATGAATGATCACTACACATTTATAGGAATTCAGATGGTAAAGAATCCACCTGCAATACAGGAGACCTGGGTTCCATGCCGGGATCAGGCAGATCCCCTGAAGAAAGGAACAGCAACCCACTCCAGTATTCTTGACTGGAGAATTCCATGGACTACATGGTGGGCTACAGTCCATGGGGCCACAAAGAGTTGGACATGACTGAGCGACTAACACTTTCACTTTCAAAGGCAGTCAAGAGCTCAAAAGGAAATAGGCATATGGAAAACAGTATGAGATCCCTTAAAACACTGGGAATAAATCTACCATATGACTCAGAAACCCCACTACTGGGTACACACCCTGAGAACACCACAATTTTAAAAGACACATATCCCAACACTTATTGCAGCACTATTTACAATAGCCAGAGGGAAGCAAGCTAGATGTTCACTGACGAATTGATAAAGAAATTGGGGTACCCATACACAACGGAGTATTACTCAGACATAAAAAAACAGAATGAATTTGAGTCTTGGTTCTAGTGAGGCGGATGAACCTCGAGCCTGTTACAGAGAGAAGTCAGTCAGATAAATACAGTATATTAACGCATATGTATGTAATCTAGATAAGTGGCATTGATGAACCTTTTGCAGGGAAGGAATGGAGACAGATGCAGAGGATGGACTTGCGGACACAGTGGGGGAGTGAGTCAGTGGACGAATGAAGAAAGTACCATCAACATACACTATCATGTGTGAAACAGCCAGCCAGGGGGACGTTGCTACGTAACACTGGAGCCCAGCCTGCCACTCTGTGATGATCTAGAGGGGTGGGATGGGGGGGAAGGCAGCTGGGGGGACATTGCTACGTAACACTGGAGCCCAGCCTGCCGCTGTGATGATCTAGAGGGGTGGGATGGGGGGAAGACAGCCGGGGGGACGTTGCTATGTAACACTGGAGCCCAGCCTGCCGCTGTGATGATCTAGAGGGGTGGGATGGGGGGAAGACAGCCGGGGGGACGTTGCTATGTAACACTGGAGCCCAGCCTACTGCTCTGTGATGATCTAGAGGGGTGGGATGGGGGGAAGGCAGGAAGGCTCAGGAGGGAGGGGGTGTGTGTGTAATTAACAGCCGATTTTCATCGTAGTATGGAGGTGATGGAATTCCAGTTGAGCTATTCCAAATCCTGAAAGATGATGCTGTGGAAGTGCTGCACTCAATATGCCAGCAAATTTGGAAAACTCAGCAGTGGCCACAGGACTGGAAAAGGTCAGTTTTCATTCCAATCCCAAAGAAAGGCAATGCCAAAGAATGCTCAAACTACCGCACAATTGCACTCATCTCACATGCTAGTAAAGTAATGCTCAAAATTCTCCAAGCCAGGCTTCAGCAATATGTGAACTGTGAACTTCCTGATGTTCAAGCTGGTTTTAGAAAAGGCAGAGGAACCAGAGATCAAATTGCCAACATCCGCTGGATCATGGAAAAAGCAAGAGAGTTCCAGAAAAACATCTATTTCTGCTTTATTGACTATGCCAAAGCCTTTGACTGTGTGCATCACAAGAAACTGTGGAAAATTCTGAAAGAGATGGGAATACCAGACCACCTGATCTGCCTCTTGAGAAATTTGTATGCAGGTCAGGAAGCAACAGTTAGAACTGGACATGGAACAACAGACTGGTTCCAAATAGGAAAAGGAGTTCGTCAAGGCTGTATATTGTCACCCTGCTTATTTAACTTCTATGCAGAGTACATCATGAGAAACGCTGGACTGGAAGGAACACAAGCTGGAATCAAGATTGCCGGGAGAAATATCAATCACCTCAGATATGCAGATGGCACCACCCTTATGGCAGAAAGTGAAGAGGAACTCAAAAGCCTCTTGATGAAAGTGAAAGTGGAGAGTGAAAAAGTTGGTTTAAAGCTCAACATTCAGAAAACAAAGATCACGGCATCCGGTCCCATCACTTCATGGGAAATAGATGGGGAAACAGTGGAAACAGTGTCAGACTTTATTTTTCTGGGCTCCCAAATCAGTGCAGATGGTGACTGCAGCCATGAAATTAAAAGACGCTTACTCCTTGGAAGGAAAGTTATGACCAACCTAGATAGCATATTCAAAAGCAGAGACATTACTTTGCCAACAAAGGTCCGTCTAGTCAAGGCTATGGTTTTTCCTGTGGTCATGTATGGATGTGAGAGTTGGACTGTGAAGAAGGCTGAGCGCCGAAGAATTGATGCTTTTGAACTGTGGTGTTGGAGAAGACTCTTGAGAGTCCCTTGGACTGCAAGGAGATCCAACCAGTCCATTGTGAAGGAGATCAGCCCTGGGATTTCTTTGGAAGGAATGATGCTAAAGCTGAAATTCCAGTACTTTGGCCACCTCATGCAAAGAGTTGACTCATTGGAAAAGACTCTGATGCTGGGAGGGATTGGGGGCAAGAGAAGAGGGGGACGCCAGAGGATGAGATGGCTGGATGGCATCACTGACTCGATGGACGTGAGTCTGAGTGAACTCTGGGAGTTGGTGATGGACAGGGAGGCCTGGCGTGCTGCGATTCATGGGGTCGCAAAGAGTCGGACACGACTGAGCGACTGAACTGATCTGATCTGATGGCCGAAACCGACACAATGCTGTAAAAATTAAAAAACAAACAAAAAATAATAAAAAGGGAAACAGGCAAGTTAAGAGAAGGAAGAATACTTTCAAAATCCTACTGCACAAACTCAGATGGATTTTCCTCATAAAAAGAAGAAATTATAAGAACTATTAAGACAAAGCCAGCAGGGAATTCTCAGGCAGTCCGGCTGGTTGAGACACTGCAAAGGGCACAGGTTCCGACCCCTGACAGGGGGACTAAGATCCCACATGCCACCAGGGATCAGACATCCCACATGTAGCGCAGCAAGGAAGAAAGGGAGACAGAGCAATGAAGCAAGCAGTTCTTATGGAATTTAAAAACATAATTACAGAACTCACTAGAAAGGTGAAGATATGCAAAGGAACACCCAGATTACAGACTATAAAGAAAAAGGAGCAATTAGAGGTTTAACCCGTTAACAGTTTTAGAAAACAAAATACAGTGCAGGAAATCATTACAGAAATAATGAAAGACTGTTTCTCTGAGATAAAAAAATGTCATAAGCTTTGAGGTTGAAGGAACCTTTTCTCTTTTTTAAATTTTTTAAATGAAAAATGCAATTCAAGCTCAGGAGTCCAGCCTGCTGGACCAATTCCTGCCTCCGCCGAGTGGTCAGTGACCCTCCAGAAAAGGAAGCCACCCACCCTCCGGGGTGGAGGGTTGAAGCAGTCACCACGAGTAACGCCAGGCCAATGACACACGGAGTCCTGGTGGAAGTTAAAGTATTTATTGATGTGTTTAAACTCTGTACATTCTCCACAGATCAGATTAAGGAGTTTGTAGGTGAAGTTTATCTGTGCATAGTGGGAAGAGACATGGATGGGTAAAGGGGAGGAAGAAGAAAAAAAACATCACAGGGAAATAGAAAAAAAGATACACCACAGGTTACCAGAACCTTCTGAATTTAAAAAAAAAAAAAAAAGGAAAAGAAGCAGCTGTGAGCAGCAACATCAACTACACAAGCATCACAGAGACTCATGTGAACGAAACAAAACTTTCGGAGCTTCCATGGGGTCTACAGGTCATTTCGTGTACAGCTTGGAACATCCACCTTCCACAGAAAAGCACACCTCCCTGGTTCTCCCCGGGCCGCTGGCCGTCTCCTCCTGCCGTCTTCTCCCAGTGGATGGTGCGGACCAGTGCCTTGGCGGGGGAGGGGGGCCAGGGATTACCCAAAGAGGAAAACTGCACATCTAGACATCACTTGGGAAGGACGTGCGTGGTCAGAAGCTACGGCGAGTCAACGGCAGACAGAGGAGGGTCGCCAGGTACCAACGACAGGCTAACTTCTGTGGAAGAACTGGATTGAGAAGGAGCGCAGCAGTGGGCCTGCTCTGCACACACAGGCTCGCTGAGAGATGCTGAAGCGCAAATGCTTGCTCTGAGCACCTCTCTGGTGACAGGACTTGTGAGAAGACACCCTGGTACCCAGCGGCGGGAGCACCAGATCTCCGAGAAAGGGTCCTTCAAAGGCATTTTCAGAGGGGATGGTGATGTACTTTAAGGACCAATAATAACAGCTCCTGATTCAGCTTTCTCAGTAACTTTCTGAAAGCCCATTTAAAGGGAATACTGCCTCTTCTTCTTCATTTTTTTTTTTTTTAAATAAAAATCAGGACAGTGAGCCTTAAAGAGTTGGTTTACACAGTGCAGCTGGAACAAACGGCCCGCATGTAGCATGTTCGGTCTATCATTGACAATCAACATTTTCCATTTCAATAGAGAGCATGTGTGAGATGATATAATAGAAGTGAGATTCCTGATTAATTTAAAAAAAGAAAACTACATCAGTCAAATATCTGCAATAGATCATTTGTTCATTTAAGGTTTATATATCATATATTGTTATATTAACATTTTTTCGCCCATTTAAAAGAATGGAAATTGTGACTCTACAGTAGTACTTTATAGTCTTAATGCTCCAGGAGATCTGAGTGTCGAGGAACTCCTCTGGAAGTCACTGTCGGTCCATCGTCCATCCAGACCTCTGGACGTCTGCTGCCCGCCCAACCTCCCTCCACTGGCGCTGCGCTTCCCCCGCTTAAATCTGCATCTGCTCCAGGTATTTGTAGGTTGGGTTTTCGTAGCCATGGTTCTGCATCTTGCTCAGGTGACGCTCTTCTGGGGTGAGCATCGGGTCGACCTGGAGGAACAAAGACGGCGGTCACTGTGAGAACGCAGGAGAACATGCCAGGGTGTCAGAAGACATGAACTGTGCGATCCCCGGGGACCACGGGCGCAGGCCAGACAAGAGCAGGCAGTGAGGACCCAGCAGGAGAAGAGAAGAGGGTCGGGGGCTTCCCTGGTGGTCCAGTGGTTAAGAATCTGCCTTGCAACACGGGGGATACAGGTTTGATCCCTGGTTGGGGAATGAAGATCCCACATGCTGTGGAGCAATGACGCCCACACGACCCAACTACTGAGCCCTCGAGCCCCAACGAGAGCCCTCGTGTTGCAACAACAGATCGCACGCCCCAGTGAAGACCCCAGGCGTCGCAACTAAGACCCAATGAAGCCAAAGAAATAAAAAAAGAAAACTGGGGGGTATCGGCGCAGGAGCTGGGACGGAGAGTTCCGCTTCCAGTGGGAAGGGGCGGCAGGTGCCATGTCGGGCTGCGAAGGTGGCAAGAGGCCCCTGAAGCCACCCAAGAAGCAAGCCAAGGAGACGGACGAGGAGGGTAAGGCATTCAAGCCAAGGAGATGGAGGAGGAGGGTAAGGCATTCAAGCCAAGGAGAAGGACAAGGAGGGTAAGGCATTCAAGCCAAGGAGACGGACGAGGAGGGTACGGCATTCAAGCATAAACAGAAGGAGGAGCAGAAGACACTGGAAGGGCTAAAAGGGAAGGTCATGGGGAAAGGACCCGTGGCCACAGGAAGAATTAAGGAATCTGGCAAACAGTAAGCTGTTCCTTGCGTCCGAGGCGGTGAGGACCCTTAGTTCCATTCCTGTACAGACATCCGCATTCCCTGCCGTAGCAGCTGCTACACCTCTAGGTAGGATGAAGTATTGTCCTGGAACTTTTTGTACATTTAAAACTTTTTATTAAAAAAAAAAAAAAATAATAATAATAAAAGAAAAGAGGGTCAGAGAGGCCAGCCTCCTGAAACCTAGAGTCCACGTTGGAGGGAACGGTGAGCTGAATCTACAGCAAGTCTCTGCTCTGCCGTGTCTATGAGGGGCGGCCTGGGCGAGGGCGAGCCATGCCAGCAGCAAGACCGGATGGCCTCCAGTCTCCTCCAGCTCCAGAATCCTACCACCTGATCAGGGTCCAGGAGGAGGTGAAACCAGATAACTAAGTGCATTTGGACGAATTTTCCCAACCGCATTCTATTCCTTACCATATTCATTTTCTGGAATTAAGACACCGTGGGCATTCCCACCGCCCACTAAAAATTAGTGCTAAGTAAACAGCTCTGAATACAAATGAGCAAAAGACGGATCAGAAAACAATCTGGTCTGGCTCTTTCTTTCCGAATTTCCTGCTGCTTTTTTTCCCCTATTGAAAAATAAGAGTGTTATTCCTCTTTCATATTTTTAAGACTCAGTTCACTCACATAGCCATTGTTACCTGATCTGTCATATACCTACCTGGTTTGCTCCTTAGAAACCAAGTCAAAAGAAGCAAACTAATAATAAATAGATATTAAAAAGTTAAAAAAAAACAGCATTAGCAGTCCTTCATTCTCAAACATCTAACGCACCTGAAAAAAAAAGGAAACACTAAGGAAACAATTTGAGAAAACCATTTTCTCAGCATAAAATGCTCTTAAGACTTCCTCACATTCACAGTCAAAGCCCAAATTAATGTTAAATGTTGGCGACAGCCCTTTTGACAGGTCAGCTTAATTCAGCGGGAGCTGACTTCCAAGACGGCAGCCAATACCACAGTGATTAAGCTGACGCTCGGGTCCTGTCCAGCTCGTTGACGGCTCACCTCCACGATGCCATGGCTGATGCTGCCGTACTGCCTCCTCCTCAGCATCACTAGGCTGATGACGATGATGGTGGCGATGGCCACCGCGACGACCAGCAGGCCGATGAGGGCGCTGCTGCTCAGGCTGAAGTCTTCCCGCAGTGGCCCTACAGACTCCTGAAGCAACAGAACAGACAGGCCACAGGGGGTAAGAGACGACAAGCCCGCGGGGCGCCAGGACCCTGCTGCCCAAGTGGTTATCCAGGTGGGGAGGGCCCCCATCCTTTCCCTCCAGGGACAAACCCAGGTCTCCCGCTTTCAGGCTGATTTTTTTTTACCAGCTGAGCAACAAGAGAAGCCCAAGAATATTGGAATAGGTAGCCTATCCCTTCTCCAGCAGATCTTCCTGACCCAGGAATTGAACCGGGGTCTCCTGCACTGCAGGTGGATTCTTTACCAACTGAGCTATCAGGGAAGCCCTTCCTTTCCCTTCATGGGGATGCTAATCTTTCTTATCTGAAAGTACAGGAAAATGGGGGACGCGGGACCTTGATAACTTTAGATAGCAGGTGCTGCTCTGTCTTCCCCCTGAACTGGGAGGGCAGGAGAGAAAACAGCCAAGGCTGACCTGAGACCTGCCATCAGGTTTTGGAACAAAACGCATACCGGTTCTTCCTCGAGGCCTCCAACTCTCTCAGCGTTGAAAATCATTTCCTTCACGTCCAGGGTCTCATCAATGACCTGAAACAGCGGGGAAATGTCACCAGCTGAGTGGGAGGGGAAGTTTAGCATATGGGTAACTACTTCTTCGCTGTTCCACATACCATTTGGAGCAGGGAAACAGACACTGGATGGACACCCAGCAACCCATCAGTTCTGCCACGTTTCCTAGGTCCACTCACCAAACTCCTTAACAAAGGAGCAGGACTGGGTGCAAAATTACCGTACAGCAGTTGGTCTTTTAAGGGCTGTCCCCTGCCTTTTCCTTTAAGTGACCATTGTGGAGGTATTTCAGGACAGACTATCCAGTAGCCATGTTCAAATATCAAACTCAGTTAAGGATAATCTAGAAACATTAAGTGATAAAAATGCTAGAAAAATAATTAGCAGGAGGTATAAACCTCAGGCAGCTAAAGAACCAAATGTGATTCTATTCCACTTCAAGTTATTAAATCTACTCATTATAAACAGCCTCTCACATTTGTTCATACCCATAGTTGCAAATATTATTTTCCACTGTATAGCAAGAGATGAGCTACTGCTGAAAGAATTGCTCCATCTCATATGTAGATGCTGAAGAACAGGGCACAACTGTTGGGGCAGTGGGAGCCTGCCCTGTGCTCCCCTGTGGGCATGGACACGTTGGGGTCCAGCAGGGGAGTGTCCGATCGTTCTCAAAGTTAACTCGGACACGGAGCAGGGAGAAGCGGCTCACCATGTTCTCATCCACTTTCTTCTTGCTGTTGATCACTTTCTCCTCAGCCCCGATCAGTCCTCCGTCCTGCTCTCCTAGTGCGGATCCTGTGTGCAGAGAGCGCTGCTGTCTCCCAAGGTGGGCTGACCTCACGTCCGCCTCACAGAAGTGGCAGACTCCCTCCTGAGAGTCAGGGAGCCCCCACGGCATGCCCCCACCCCCGGCTCTAGATGTGCTACTTGCTCCCATCCTGGAGGATGCGTTATGCTCCACAGGGATGAGGGACACAGGACCGATGGGTGTCATGGGACAGGAAGAGGATGTGGTGCTCACTGTGTAAGCCTTCAGGAGAGAACACGCTTTGAACTACAAATAGAAACTGGGTCTAAAGGCCTTCCAGCACCAAAAAAACCCTCGACCCCTCTGTGGTATCACCAAGCACCTACTACCCCCACTTGCTCCTTTGCCATCGGGGCTCCGAATGGAAGAACTGTCACCCCTGCACGCCCACCTCGAGCACCGTCTTTCTGCTGAAATGCCCTCCCTTCCCTTGTACCTGCCCATCTGTCCTTCAAGCTGCAGATCTTTTGGGGAGACATTCCCAGGTCATGGTACTTAAAAATCATGTGTGTGATGACTGGTCTTGTTCTGTCTCTCACTATGCTGTAACCCTCCCGGGCCTGCACCAGACCATCACATCCTGAATAGGAAGGAGGCGTTCCCTACACAGGGAGATTTCTAACACCAGGCTGGACAGCACTGCTCCATAAACAGAGCAAGAATGTCAACTGTCCTCTTGTCAAGGTCAGACATCGCCTGAGCCAGCGTCGCCTGCGCGTGGCACTCCGAACGACAGCAAGAGCGAGATGCAATCGTCTAGTTTTTGCTCCAAAGCATGTGACTTCCAGCTCTCTTTGAGTGTTTTGTTAATAATAACAAACACAGTGCTATAGATGCCTGTGACCTGAACCTTTTACAAACAGATCAACCCGGCAACACACGTGGCATTCTAAGGCGACCATGGCAGGTGAGTCAGATGCCAATATGGGAATCTACAAAGCTCGCTGTCCACGGGCTGCTAGAGGCCCAGCCACGGCAAAGCTGTCCAGCTTACAGCCAGACTTGGGCTGGACCCAGAGCCTCCAGTCACTACACTGCAGCTTTTGAACCCCTGGCCAGCTGACACTTCACTCATTAGAATGCAGCCAGAAACCAGGCAGCTTTCGCCCCAAAGTGTTCATTTTAAAAGAGTCTCACAACTTGATTCGAGGGCAAGTTAAAGCAGGGCTGGCTTCTGTAGCCTCAGAACGTCAATGAAATAGTAAGGCTGTATTTCAGCGCACAGATGCTCATGACCAAGCCCAGTCAATTCGAACTGCTCCTCCCATCCCTCTCTCTCTCGTCAGAATTTCAAAGGTCCTAAGGGCAGGATCCTATTTGAAAAATGTGGCACTGAACCAATGGACTCAAAGCCCTACTGCCAGTGTGCAGACTGTCCTAACACTTTTTTTGGTGGTACAACCCATGTGTTTCTTAAATGCCGACCAAAACCACGTTGGTTATATAGATTGAATAATCAGGAGACGTTAAGAGACCAAAAGTTAACGTTTAAACTATTCCAGTGAATAACAGCTGAAGCATAAAGGTGAAAGCCAGTTAGACTTTTAGAAAATTCGTCTTCATCTAAACACATGTGCTGCTCAGAAGAATGCCCTCCAGTGACGGAGAGGAACACCCAAGGGAATAAAACCAAGCTCACACACCCTTGTGTTCTGAAAACCAACACACACACCACCCCCAACCCTTCAGCCGGGGCGCAGCACACAGAAGTCAGTCTGTGCGTCCTTGTTCACAGAGACTCTGAGACTGGGCCACCCGCCCACCCAGAAATGCTGCAGCCACACTGCGTTCCATGAAATAGAAGCACCGTGGGCTCGGAAGACTGAAGAAGCCAGGTTCAAATGCTGGCTCCTCTACTTCTTCAGCTCATGACTTAACTCATGGAAGCTGAGGCTTCTTCAACTGCCGTATCTAGAAAAGAAAGTTAAGACCCCTACCTCCAGTGTGTGCAGTGGGTTACACAAGATCAAGGTTGCAAGCCTGCAGCCTGTGCCCACATGCAGTTAACTTTGTCTGAAAACTGGACACTTATTACATCAGGAGTTCACTTGTCTCAACCTGTTTCACCATCAGCTTCTACCATGTCCTAAAGGGACACTACATCTCAGGGCACATGAGACAGCTGGAAACAAAGACACCTGGGCATGGACAAAAAGCAAGGGACAGCTAAGAAGAAAGGGAAAAGATGTAAGTGGGAGCGGCAGAGAAAGAGAGGTAAAATAAAATGACTCTCCACCTGACCACAAGTGTGTTTTTACTTATGCCAGCAATTGGAAACCAACCCGTTTAAACTGGATATACTTTTAAAAGTCCACCCAGATTAAAAGGGTTTATGAAGAATCTACTTTGGTTGCTCAGTACTCAGGTGCCGGAGGTCTGGCTGCACTGGCTCCCCTCACAGCCACATCTAAAGGGATGAGGTGGAAGAAGTTAATGATGGGATGAAGCAGAGCATGAAACTTCAGGGCAAATGCAGGGAATGAAGGCCTTAGTGGGAACATCTATGACAAACCAACCTTTCTTCATTGGGTGGAACAACTCCGGCTGAGAGTCTAGCAGAAAGGAAAGCAGCAAAAACAAAACAGCACAAGAGGAGATTAAGGAAAAAAAAAAAAACGCCTTCTTTCAAAATTCCTACCTTAGACCTTCTGTGTAACATAAACAAAAAGCATGCTTTCTTACAAAAGGGGCCTGCACTTCCCCATAAGCAAACAGCATCGTGAGAGCTACAGCAAGATTGGAGGGGAGGGGAAAAAGGCAGGTGGTCTTGGGTCTCTCGGGAGGGCTTCTGTGAGATTTCTAAATCATTTAGCTAGCCCCAAGTTATCTTCCTGAGAAAGTAACAGAAACACAAGTTATTCCTCGTCGTGGTTTTCCGAGGAGACAAGGTCCTAGTTCACAAACATCTAAGATGCCCCCGCCAGTAACAAGCTATGAAGCAGGGACCCTTGCAGCCCTGCAAGGGTGCAAGGGTGGGGGTCTGTGAGGGAACGGAAGGGGAATGAGGCGGCACCTCTTTGGCTCATTCCTCGGATTCTCTTGTACTATCAGAGGCTCAGCTGTTCTGAGTTGGCACCTCTGAGACAGTAGGTTTAGAAGAAGACACTTGTGTTGGGGTCTGGAGGCCGAACTGGATGCCCTTTTCTTGGGCTTCTGTGGTGGCATCACTGGATCTGGGCCCAGGACTCAGGACTGCCTCAACTCAGGCTCCAGTCCTTCCTTCCCACCTATGAGCTATGTGACCCTAGGCAGACACTGACGCTCTTTAAACCCTTGATACCCAGACAGGAACACTTCCAGTCCCTTCCTGAGAGCATTATTTTGGGGAAGACAATATACAGGAAAGCATCTGCATACAGAGGCTGGAGTGTGTGGGGGCCCGGACATCGGCGGCCACTGTTTTTATCATCAGCGCCATCGGCTGCGACAGCAGCAGACAAATATATGGAAGCTGACTGCACACCCTGGCCTCAGGGCCTGGGACCAGCAGCCTGTTTATTTCTGGTACAGACTCATGGCTCTGAGAGCACACTGCAGACCTGGGAAGCAGCAGGGAGCCTCCCATCGCCTACTTCCCAAGACCGTGAGGAAAAGACAAGGACAGCCTAGGACACCAAAGTGCTATTTAAGCTGCAAAGGGGCCTCCACATCTAGGCCTCACACGCTGGATGCAGCTAGTGGCCACGGACAAACAGAGGGCTTTAGGCTTTGGTCTAACACAAGGGAGAAACACCACAAACTTCTGAGGTTCTGAAGGTGCCCCACTCGGAAGGTGCTTGGAGGACCCCATCCCCCTGACACCCCCACCCCTCCCTTCATCTGATTTCCATTTTCTAACCACGTCCCTCCCTGCCCTTGGTCCCACTGCTGGGCTGGCCTGTTGCGCATACGCACCTTCGTTCTCAGGCAGGGATGGGAAGGGATGGAGGGAGTGGAATGGCGGGATCTCGTCGCTCTCCTCCGAGCTCACCCGCACGTCCACGGGGGTTTCTGAGAAGGAGGAGCTGAACTGGTCCATGTCGGCTCGCTGTTCTTGAAGCAGTTCATCTGATAAAGACAGACGCCCAGGAGCCATGTTTTCAGAAAGATATTGTTTCCTGGCACAGGACAGCCTGAACGGGACTAATCTGGTCGGATGCGAGCTCTGTTTAAACAGGAGTCTCACCAGTTCACAATTCAGGCCACGACCTGTTCCTCTCACCTGAGGGTGCACCTCTGACTCTGTAGACTGCAGAGCCCCAGCACTGGGAACCCCAGGGCTCGTTCCTGAGCACCCCTCTCTCCTCTAGCAATTCACTCTGATTAAGTGGTTTCCTCCAATGACACAGGTGTAAATACCATCTATGGATCATGACCCCCACATCTGTGTCTTGTACCTATAGCCTGGAGATCTGGCTCATCTAACTGAGAGCCGATCACTTACTGTCCAAGGGCAGTTTCCATTTTAACAAGTGAAGACCACACTGTACCTCAGCACTGTTTGGCCCCACCACCCACTCAGCTGCTCACAATGAGAACCAGGGCATATCCAGTGCTTTTCTTCCCCTCACCCCCTGCCCCACCCACCCCTGTTCACCCTTCCTCTGAAAGGCACCCTTCAAGTCCACCCACCCCTCCAGCTCCTCCCATTCCTGTCTCAGGGCACTCAGCCAGCCCCTCTCCCCTGGATTTTTACAACTGCTTTCTGGTGACTTCCAATTTTCATCAACCCTCGACACAGCAACCTGGTAATTTTTTTTAAATTCACATTGTTTTAAAAAAGCATAATCCAGATATAGTCACTCGCTAGTTTAAAACCCTTGAGTGACTTTCTGTTATCCCAGAATAAAATCCAAACTCCTTGATTTTGCTAAAATCTCTCAACTTCAGGCTCTGCAGTCATCACTTCCTGTGCTTGCTGTTTTCCTGCTGGGGGGTCTCTGCAGGGAGGGCTCCTTCTCATCACTAGACCAACCCCCTCACTCCACCCGCCCCCGCCCCAAGGCAGCCTGACCACCAGGCACCTCCCCAGCCCACCCTTCCACCTCCAGCACAGGACACCCCCTCCCACGGACACTCATCTTCCTGTCCTCTCCTCCTACAACGTGAGCTTCCGGAGGTCTGTCTACCGGTGCGCGTTCTGCTCTGCGACACACAGTAGGCACGACAAACGTTTGTTGAATAAATGAAGGGAAAGACCAGAAGAGGGAGAGGAAGTGAGAATGGTGTGAACAGGTGCCTTGAAATATACCAGCAGTTACAGAGGGGAGGGTTAAGAGGACGCATGCCCAGTCCCTTGCAATTTCACACCCTAGGTTTCTCTTCTGGTAACAAGAGTCAAGGTCAGTGAAACTCAAGGCTCTGTGGCTGCCAGCCCAGGACTTGACCACGTGAGCCTGTGCGCACTAATGCCCAGCCTCCTTTCTCTAATCCGGCATGGTCTGACCTTGACGCCCACAGCTGGCACCCACCGATTTCCTGTTGGATCTCTTGGGCCACATACGGGACTTTGTAGAGCAGGGAGAGGCTCTGGTTCCGCCGTTCTTCAATCACATGGAGATGCGTCATCACCTGCGAGTACGAGGTGGGGGGAGGCGCTGTCACCAGAACAGCCCGGCCTGCCGGACACCCACACGCTCTACAAAGGCCTGTGCTCTCCAGCAAAGCAGCTGGTCAGAGGGGCAGTAGGACTTGCCCCCCCCCATATTCACTGACCACTGCGGTGCAAGAACATGGGGTATTGACTCTCAGTGACTTAAGGATTCATCCACACGGAGTGCTCCAAGTTAAGGGAAACTTTAAAAAGTGTCATTACCCGACAGTATAGTTAAAAAAAAAAAAAAAGAATCCGAATTTGCACAATGTCAGACACTCAGGAAGGTTTTTCTGAGTGAAAGAGGAAACCAGTTGGTCGGTTTTTACCACTGGCCAGACTAAATGAAGTAACGAAAGAATGAAATCACTGGTTGAAAAGTAGATTTGCGGGGTGGGACCATTCATGGAGTGTGCTTAGTGAAGCAGCTGCTTGAAATGATTATCACTGTAAGCAAGAGGACAGGTGATTCCTGTTTAACTAAACGGGGCTTCCCTGGTGGCTCAAGGGGTAAAGAATCCGCCTACCATGCAGGAGACAGGTTCCAGCCCTGGGTCAGGAAAATCCCCCTGGAGGAGGAAATGGCCACCCAGTCCAGTATTCTTGCCTGGGAAATCCCATGGATATAGGAGCCTGGTAGGCTAGAGTCCATGGGGTCACAAAGAGTCAGACATGACTGAGTGACTAAAACTTTCACTTTAACTAAACAAGCTATGCCTCCAAACCTTCACACTGAGGTATAAACAAACCTGATTTAACGGGTGATAAACAAAGACATATCTACCATGTCTTCCATGCTCATTTCTTTTCTAAATGCAAAAGTTCCAAAGTAGTTCATCCAAAAAAAGAGGGGAAAAGGGTCATTAAAGTGGTCCCTGAATTTCAGAGCTTTTTATGGTGGAATTGGAGAAGGAAATGGCAGCCCACTCCAGTACTCTTGCCTGGAAAATCTCATGGACAGAGGAGCCTAGTAGGCTACAGTTCATGGGGTCGTAAAGAGTTGGACATGACTAAGCTACTTCACTATGGTGGAAATAAGATTTGGGCTACCTCCGCCCCTATGACACAGTGAGTGTGAGGCAGGTGGCCATAGACCACACAAGGTCCTCGAGAAGGCTAATCCCACCAGTTACACCTGCCGCCACCAAGCTGTTCCTCAAGGGGGCGCTCTGAGCCAATGGATTAGTTATGTGGGCTTGAGGCCATTAACGTGAAGGGTCAAAATGAAAACTGAAGTTAAATGGAAAGAGGCTTTTATTGTAGATTGATGTCTCTCTGACCTTTAAAAGCAAGGATGAAAGCAATTTAATTTTACACTCGCCATTCTTTCAATCAAGTAAATTGATGGGAAAGCACTAGAGTCGAGTTGAGTGCCTTAGAGAAAAAATGCAGATGCAAAGGGGACCATCAGCTGCCTGGTGTGGTCTCAGCAGCGGGGACACTGTCGCAGTCAGAGGATGGTTTCCTCGAGGACACGACCAACCGCAGGCGGGACACTGGGCGTCAGGGGTTTTGGAGGACCCCCTGGAGCTGCAGGGTGAGGGGGCAGTCCATCACCTACGCCTCAAGCCAAAGTGCACGGGATCTAAGAGGTTCGGCGTGGTCGGGGTTTTCTAGAGTTTACATAACACGACGGGGAATAGGCAAAGGCTAGTGTAATCTGGGGGCTGAGCTGCCCTAGAATTAAGGGCTTTGAGCAGACGGTAAACAGCACGCAGCACAGATGCTCTAAGAAGATGCTCCGCCTCTCGGGGCCCTCACGCGTGTGGCACCTGCCTCCTGGCTCGAAGGTTTACTGACCACACTGACCGAGGTCTTATCTGTCCTGCTACTCTAACCACACGAAACAGGCTGCTTCTCTGTAAAATACTTCACTATAGTCTAGTTTTCTTTAAAAAAAAAAAGAAAAAAATGTGATTACACTGAAAAAAATCGAGTAGACCTGAAAAATTCTAACCTCTTGTCAGGATGCAAGCTCCCCCGCCTGAGCTTTCTGGAAGCCGCCCAAGGTCTGCTGGGCTTTCCTCCTCCTCTCCTACCCTGTCCACCTTCAAACACAGCCTCAACTCCAGGCCCAGCAGAGACCCCGGGTCCCCAAGTCCTTCCCACTCTTTAGGAGCCCCATTTCTTTCACTGGCTGAACACTCAGCTGCCAGGGTGGGCTCGTATGTTAAAGGACAATTCTTCTCCATCTTTACAGCTCACATAACTAACGCCACACAACTGTGAGCTGCTCAAGGGCACACAAGGATTCAACTGTGCAGTCAGATACTGGAGCAGAACCAGGCAGTGAATGCGGCTGGAGGGGAACCACACAGGGCCTCTGGGAAGTTCCCCCCCAGTTACACCACACAAGCAACAGGAGGCGGGAGGGGACAGGTCCCCAGCCTGTGCACACCATGTCCCCACAGCCTGCAGAGCGCTGGATTTAGAATACGGAAAGTAATAGAGGAAGACCACTTATATCATTTCAAGGCCCTCCAGGAAAACTAACAGGCGAACTGTTTTAAAGGAAGCTAGCGGTCTTGTAGGCAACTTCATTTCTATGAATACAAGAGAGTAAAACTCAAGTTCATATACAGACAAAACCAGAACGAGAAAGCAGGTCCAGAAACAACCTGCTTTCAACCTACAGATGAGTGCACAGACTGACGGGATACAGCAGGGGACAAGACACGGGACCTAACGGCATCCAAACAACAACGAAACTGTACAAGACAGTCCCGTTTTAAGACGTGCTTGATATAGAGTCGGCCCAAATATTTGTTCAGGTTTTTGTACCATCTTATGGAAAAACCCAAATGAACTTTCTGGACAACTCAATGTTTGCCTAGAAAGAGATTTTAAATGTTAATTCTAGTGGTACCCTTAACCAGTAATAAACTGAAAGAAACTGACTTATCTCGCCAATACAACTATCCATCTCTAAGCTTCCAGAAACAATTTAAATAGAACATACTTAATATTAAAAAGTATGGGATACATATGTTTACATTTGTACCTTTGCAAAACCCAGCTCTTGGACCTACTGTCTCTGGAAATAAAAGGTCATTCTCCGAGGACTAATTACAAGCAGCACGGGCCAGAGCGGTCTCCCCGCCGTCTGCCGTACCTGGGACCTCATCTGGGCCGCCTTCTCGGGGTCGACAGCCAGCACGTGCTGGTAGTGACGGAGGGTGTGGAGGCGGTCTTTGTTCTCAGCGCGGACGTAGCGCCTCAAGGCCTGAAGGATGCGATGGGGCTGCAAGACAGAAAGGGAGTTTTCACGTCCAGAGACTACAGAACTGAAAACAGGCAGGAAAGTGAAGTTTTAAGAACTCACTGAGAATGTCAGCCTCAGCAAGGCACAGGAATGAAACCTGTACTCTTAAAAGCTTTCAGTTACCAAGTAATAAGAAGCTATCTTTCTAAGTAAGGTACCAAAAGCTAAGTTCCACAGTTACAGAGGCTCCTCTACAGACAGTATTTCCCAGAGCCTCTAGCCCACTTCCTCTTCTAGCCCAATCTATGCTGTTTCCTGAGCTCAGCATCTGCTGCTGTAAATACTCAGGACAGACCTCACTTGCTTAAGGAGGATACAGACAAACACCCTGTCCCTGCAGAGCAAGGCAAGTCAGAGCTGAAGGATCAAGTCTAACAGCACTGGCAGAAAAGAGCTGTGATATAAACTTGCTCATTGTCTGATTTAAAATAGAATTGGTTCAAAAGTCTTCATCCATGGGAGGCATGTTTTTATTCTTTGGAAGTAAGGCTACTATAAAAATGCAAAAGTTGGGGAACTACCGACTAGCACCCCGAGGTTCTGCTTTTCCACGGGAAGCTGTGTCTGCACTGCGGCGGCCCCAAGCCGGAAGTGGTCCCACACAGGCTACCCTGGGCTTTAGGGCTGGGCGTGCTCACCCGCGGAGGGTCGGACTGCAGGGCCGCCAGGTAGTTCTCCAGCGCCACCCGGCGGCGGTCATTGAGCATGGCCTCCACACGCGCCAGGTGCGTCTCCACCAGCTGCTGCTTCTCGCTAGCTGCCTCCTTCTCCAGTGCCTTCACCATGGCCTGGAAGTGCTGCAAGAAGGAAGGAACCACATGGGATCCATGCCCCTGCAGGCGTGCACGCACACGGGGGTGGACCCCATTCTGCCTCTCTGTGCCCACTGCCCCTGCAAGAGGCGCAGACTCGGGGGGGAGCAAGGGTCGGGTCTGAGGGTTCTTAGAGGTGACCTTGAATATCGTAGGGGTTGAGGGCACCAATCCTCCTTGGTCAAAGAGCCCGTGTAACTAACTTACAGTCGGCCCTCCCTATGTGCAGTCCCGCATCCACGGATTCAGCCAATCATGGATGGAGCGTTGCTGTGATGTCTACCACTGCAAATATCCATGTGTGGGGGGATCCTCTGTTCAAGGGCTGACTGTACTTCTCCGTCTAACCAGAGCACATAAATCTGGGTGTCATGCAGGCTCCTCAGCACCTCTAGGGATGGAAATTCCAGCACGCAGAGCCCAGGCCTGGCCTCTCCATGTGCACTGTGAGAAATGGAAGGCTGTCTTTCCCACACTGTGACAAGGTGCCCCCAAACCACAGACCAATGGGGGACAGGCCCAGCCCCAGGGCAGGCGATGCTGACCATTCAGACCATGTGGTGAAGGGCAGGCTCCCTGCAGGTGCCAGGCTAGGTCTGCAGACAGAATTTAAGGCTGGGGAGCTAAGACCCCCCACAGAGTGCATAAAGGGACACTCGTGGGTTTTCTAGGTTACTGGTGAAAAAGCAAAGGTGATCCAACAGCACGAGCAGAGAGATTGTGGCAAAACATAAACCCAAGCTGACTTAAACAGCAACCAGTGTCATGATCCCGAATCGGTCCTGTCAATTCCTGTCGACGCCCTCCTCTAGTCAAGGGGAAGACAGCTGCTGAGGTTCTAAGATTACATTCTTACATCCAAAGTTAGAGATGAACTGGTATCAGAGAGCTCTATTTTCTGCCTTGGACTTTAATTAAGTCTGCCAAAGGAAAAAAAAAAAAAGCATTCACTTCTGCAGAAAACAAGGAGCAGCCTAAGAAGGATGATGCCCGAGGACTTGCCAGGAGAGTAGAATAAACACAGCTGAGCAGAGGTTACTTCTGGGCATGAAAGGTGTGTGTGCTCTGCCCTGGGCTTGGGTTTCCCTCCACGGCAGGTGAGCAACTCCAGAGAACACCACTGGGAGGGAAAACGAAGCAGCGAAGACCTCCTTGTGACACGAACTCTCAATTAAAAGGGGGTGTCGACGGTCAATGTCCACCTTGTGGGGAGTCTGGCTCTGACCATATTCCGAAGGGTCTGCCTGGGGCCCCTCCCTGGAGGACATGTCTCACCTGAATGAGAGTCTGCCTCTCTGCTTTGGGGAGGTTCTTCGCTTGAAGTTCAGCCTCTTCCCATTCCTTCTTCACCTGGAACAAAGGTCAAAGCCACTATGACCAGATAATCTCTGGAACAATGGTCCCATTTTCTAAAAATACTGTGGGGCCCTGAACATGATGTGGGAAGGCACACAAGGAGCGCGTGCCCCACGTGCCCACGAGCTCAAGGTCTGTCCAGGGCGGCTGCCTCAGGAGGTGCTGGCGTCAGTGCCCCTCTGCAGGAGCCCCGTTTCACGGCTGCCTCGTCCGTAACCTTGGGTGCATTATTTGCCAGACTCTGTGCCTCAGTCTCCTCACAAGAAAGGGGAGGAGGGCTAACACCTGCTTCTCAGAACAGTAACAGGTTTCTCCCAGCACACAAGACGTGAGGCTGCTGCCCAGACCTGGCAAATAGTCCCTTTTCAGTTTTCTTTCAACCCTTCTGAGTAAGTCTAGGAGAAAGCTGCACTCACGTGGTGCTCCTGTTGCTCTGATACTTCCAACTCCTTTAAGGAAAAGAAACCCAGAGACTCAGACCTTCAGCAGGCAACAGTATCTAGCCAGAATGTTCTAACACTGCTTTCATTTAATGTACTAGTATCGTTACTCTCTTCTAATGGTAAAAGATACTAGCTTTCTACTTACAATATTGATATAGAGTTCCCTTTTTCAGAAATAAAAAACTTTAAAAAAACAAACAGAACGTAATGTTGACAGGAAGTGCCCCATGGCAGAATGGAACTAAAGCCCTGGGAGGGGTGACTCCAACATCACAGAGCTGGGGGAGGGGTGGGCACCAGTCCCATCCAGGGGACAGTCTCGCTCACACTCACACGCCTCACCTGAGGAGGTGGTGTCCCTTTGCTTCAACTATGAAGCCCTGACAACACAAAGATAAGGGGCCGAGATTTACCCTGTCCATCCGGTTGCGGTGGCGGATTTCCAGCTGCTCCTTGGCCTTCTGGAAGCGCGCGTGCTCATTGTCGTCTGCAGAAGTCTCGAAATACACGTCGACGTCATTGGTTGGCAGAGGAGTTGGGGGAACTGAAACAGAATGACCGGACGGTTCTCTCCGGGGCCCGGCCCGATGCTGAAGCTGCACGGTGCTCGGGACGAAGCCCAGCTGGGCCCGCTGGAGGGACCGGTGTGTTCGGCACCACCTCAGGGGGGTGCGCCCATTTGGCGGGACTCCGCCCTGTCTTCCTTACCCAAAATCCAGCCGCCAGGCCCATCTGCACCTCTGCACCTTCAGAACCAGCGAGGTACCTACTTGGGACTTCAGGGGCAGAGAAGGGAACACTTCTTACCCTCCCTCAGTTCCTGAAACCTTAAAACCTAAAATTAACTACCTGACCTGCCCTTCTGGTCACTGAGTGCATCTGACCAGAGACAGGGCTGACGGCAGATGTGCAAAGGCACTGCAGGGCTCAGGCTGCCTTTTCTCCAGCTATTTTTAGGTCACAACTCACGCTGGGCCACTGATTCAACTGTATGTTCTCTGCACACAGACTGGGCAGAGAAAGTCCAAACACCCCAGCTGCCTCTGTTTAGCTTTCAGTCCCACTGGAGGACCCTCAGCCCAGGCCCCCAGCAGGGACAACACGTCTCACAAGGACTCGCTGTGAAAGTGAAGCCACTCAGGGCTTTTCCATCCATGACGCTCGAGGGCCTCACCTGGCCACCACCCAGAGAATAGCCCATTAGAACAAACACTCCGCATGCCTAGTCCAGGTTCCTGATGGCCCCAGGCAGCCGAGTGTCTGCACAAAGGAGCTTATCTGCATCCAGGAGGTGGAGGCGACAGGTTTACTTAACCTCTTAAGAAATACCTGTGGCGACGCTGAACACCCCGACTCACTGGGGATTTCCCAGGGCAGGGAGGAATGTCAGGCAGCCTGCTCACACAACTTGTTCTGTCGGTCACACTTGAGAGCCACGTGGACAGCAAAAGCCAAATTCAACAAATTTCCATTCGGAGACAAACTCACCCGATTTCCAGAACCGCGTAACTTTAACACAACGTGCGAGCAACTGGCAAAATGATGAGCGTGAGCACAAGCCAGCCAGCCACTCCACGTGCTTCTGTCTGGGCATCTCCCTTTTACCCTCTCACTGAGTTTTAAACCTAAAAGCTATGGCTCAAAGTTTTGTCAAGAATATCTGGTTCCTACATTAAGTTTAAATAAGGTCTCAACAGCCAATTTGCAGACTGTCACTAAGTCAGAATCTATATAGATTGCTTCAGAAACCACGTTCCCCATGACACTCAGGAGAATTTCAAAGTGCTGAAGTCCATCCGTGCCAACAAGCACGTCCCTCAGTGATGTAGGCCCGCAGCTTAAAGGCTTATGTGTTGGAGACAGAGCCTTTGGTTCATATCACTGGGCCGGATAAAGATAATACAAGCGCAAGCTGCGTCCACCCCGGAATGAAAGGGCACAGGAGCAGCAGACCTGGAGGTCTGGTTCTGAAGACGATGGACTCGGACCCACAACCACATGCCCTCTGTGTGCAAGCTAACGGCCCAGGAAGCCAGCACACCCGCAGGCGCTGGTCCCTTTCAAGGGACAGTGACGCTACCATCTTCCAAAGCGCTCAAGTCAGGGGCTCCATGAGTGCTCGGACACACTGCTTCCCCTTCCACAGTAACAGGAGACTCCGGTTCTGCAGACTTCAAAGCCGTTCATGCTCTGACCACCTGCCGTCGCCTGGTGTCTCTTACTGCCCCATCAACATTTGATCCTTTGGGTAAAGACTGCGCCTCACATTCAACATGATCTTTAATGACCCTGATTCCTCAGGCTTCCGCCACAAACAATGCTTTCTTACCCCCTTAGTTTAAGGAGTTTAACAAAGCAGGAAGAATCATTGTAATTTCTAGCTCTGTCTTTCCTGAACGAAAAGTTTCTGCCACTGATGTTCCCTAAAGGCTCTTTTTTTCCCTTTCATCTTTTCAATGATTTCAAATAAAAACCCCACAGAGCAGCAGCTACAGTGGAAGCACTAATAGTATACCATATCGTATTAAGAGGGAACAAAAGGGTCTGAAGGAAACCTTTGAATGAAAAGCCATCAGACGCTAGAGCCAAAAAATTTTTAGAGCAAATGACCAGGACCGGCAATGAGTGTCAGAATCAGAAGGCAGAAGGGTCTGTCCAGCCAAAGGGTTTTCCTACACATGGGTCAGAACTGCTCCAGATGAGAATCTTCAACAGGAAAAGGGCTAACTACGAAGAAAAGCAACCTATTGATGTCTGAGTGAACCAGACTCCACTGAACGCAGAATTTCCTTTGTGACCAAAGAAAACAAACCAAAACTTCCCTGTTCCCTAAAGCTCTGTGTGACCCAAGGTCCCCTAGAATACTGGGGAAACAGTCACCACCGTTTGTCTGCAGAGCAGGCTCCCCGGAGTGCATCAAGATGTTCCAATGTTCTCAGCGTCCCAAAGTGTCCTTACTGTCACCTCCTTGGAGAGCAGGCGTCCCCCTTAGCGAGTGTGCATTGTGGGGGTTGGCAACAGGGCTGCTCAAGACCAGAATGAGGGACAAAGCCTGGACACGAGCATGTGCAGAACTCATGGCCTATCCGAGTGCCCTTCATGCCTTTCAGCATCTGACAGCAGAGGGCAGGGCCTCCTTCCCAACCAACACAGGGGCTCCCAAAAGGGCAGGCCCCAGGCTCTCCCCTCGGGCAGGGAGGGAGCACCACCCCTCCGCCATCACCTCCTTCATCACCACCATCACCTCCTCCTCCTCCTCCTTCACCACCACCACCAAGCCCACAGCGAGCACAGGACACAGAAAACTGAGCTGACAACTGCCGACAGAAAAGCAGAGCTAGATCTAGAAAGCACAGAGAGGAGGGCAGACAACCAACAGTGACACCGAGTGGGCGGGGAGCACCACAGACGCGGCCACGAGGACGCACGCCGGACAGGACTTACTCATCGCTTTACACACAGCCATACAATAATCCTCAGACTCAAAATTGTTCCTGTTGCCGCCGCAGCCGCCATATATAAAGCGCACGCACTTCCCCTTGGAGAGGTCGAAGTACCAGCGGGGCATCACGGCCCGGCACGGCCCCGTCAGCGCCTCCTGGGAGCAGACAGCTGTGTGGAAATGGTCAGAAGGTCAGCGGGGCAGAGCAGCGGCTTTGGGGGCTCACAAAACTACAGACCAGCAAGGGGAGAAGGGCCGAGTGACACTGGACCTCAGCGAAGGCCAAGACGGGGTGGGACCCCGGGGTCCCGGCCAACCATTGCTGCCAGCCATCGCTGAGCATGTGGTCCTCTTCCTTCCCGAGGCAAGGGAGAGCCCTGGGCCCTGAGAACACTGAGCAGTGCTTCTTGCACTGTCTGGAGCTTAGAGTGGGAAAGGGCTGATGTGGAGGAACTCCACAGCGCACAGCTCGGGAGCCTCACATTTCTGGTCTGTGTAGTGGGGACAGCTGCCTGCCTTGGCCGTCTCGGGGGCGCCCCGGGCAGAGGGAGGCAGCGTGGGCGCAGAGGCAGTTTCAGTGGCGGTCACCATCGTAAACACTACTCAGGCCTCTGGAAAGGGCCAGTGTACATTTTCTGTTCTCCAAGGTTAATCACAAACTTCTAGACTCGGTAAGTCATCGGCTCCTGGATGAACCCTAAACAATTCTTCAGCTCCTAAATGGCTTCAAATATACAGTCGGCAGTGGGCTGCACAGAAGTGGGCTAGAACATTTCCTTTTTATTTAACGGTGAAATTGAAAGGGCCCTGATCCCTTACCAGCAGGTCATCAAATTCCAGATGCCCTGATGGCCAAGCAGGGCAGCCTACAGATTGGAACACACTCAGGAAAAGAACTAAAGAAGTGACGTCCACTCCAAAACCTGGGACTTTGGCCTCACTGAGGAAGGGGCTCCCAGGCGGGAACATCTCCGGCTGGATGTGGGAGAATCCTGCCGGAGGGCAGACCACATGGTCTCTCTGATTCTCTAAGTCCTCACAATGCACATCACAGTTTCCTGACTCCATCTGTCAGCTGCCAGACCTGGTAGCACCCAGAGCTGACCTCACTTTTGGGGCATGAAGCCGCCCTCCTGGGAGGCAAGCAGCCTGTGAGTGAATGAAAGAATATTAATAGATTGTAAGCACATGACGGCCAGGTGGGTCTACCTCTAACGTCATGAGTGATCCCCTCCTCCGCGGCCGCCCTGTAGCTGCTGGGCTCGGTGGGGCTCTCCTCATTGTAGTCCTCGCCCTTGAAGGTGTCGTAGTAGTAGTCGCGGTCTTCCACCACCTCCTCCTCCCCCTCCTCCTCCTCGTCGTCGTCCTCGTCTGCAGCTGCCTCTGTGAAGTCTTCCAGATCTGGTTCGGTAGGAAACTCACTAAAGGTCACAACAAAAAAGGAAGGTCACCACCAACTGCTGCGCACAGAGAACCACTGACTCCCTTCCCTGCTCTGAGACTCGGAGCCCAGAGGCAGGGAGTAATAAGTTCAGCCCATCCCTGGTGGCTCAGACAGTGGGAAAGAATCCTGCAATGCAGGAGACCCAGGTTCAATCACTGGGTCGGGAAGATCCCCTGGAGGAGGGAATGACAACCCACTCCAGGATTCTTGCCTGGGAAATCCCATGGACAGAGGAGCCAGGTGGGCTACAGTCCATGGGCTGGCAAGGAGTCAGACACGACTGAGTGACTAACACTTGCACTTTTTCACTTTCACAGTGAGCTCTGCTGCTAAAAGCCCTGAGCCCGGCCACCTCATCAGGAGCTGACCGCCAGGAAGCAGGGGCCGCGTGACCGTGCGGGAAGGCGCGTGGCCAGGAGGACAGGTGGATGAAGGCCACTGGTGCACCTGGGCTCGGCCACAGTTGAGTGAGATGTGCTGGCCTACCTCCGGAGGAACAGGCTTCACCCAGGAGCCTGGGTGTAGCAGCCACAGCCGCCCACAGGCTGAGGACAGAACTCACCTTTTATAAACGTCGTAGTCTTCCTCTTCATCCTCGTCGTCGTTGTCATCGTCGTCCTCCTCGTCCTCTTTGGACACTGCAGTTTGGACCACCTTTGTCTGTGGGCAGCACACGTACTCGGTGCCGTGGAACTGGTCCACCCCGCAGGGCAGCAGCATGCCGTAGCTGTACAGGGTCATCCCCTGAGAGAGGCAGGCCTGGGGGGCCCGGGAACATGGTCAGGAGACAGCCGTGCGCTCAGAGACCCCCCACCCGTAGCTCTCTCAGGACACAAGTGCGCTCAGAGACCCCACCCCTAGCTCTCTCAGGACACAAGTGCGCTCAGAGACCCCACCCCTAGCTCTCTCAGGACTTAGCAGTGTGCTTAGAGACCCCACCCCTAGCTCTCTCAGGACACAAGTGCGCTCAGAGACCCCACCCCTAGCTCTCTCAGGACTCAGCAGTGTGCTCAGAGACCCCCAACCCTAGTTCTCTCAGGACACAAGTGTGCTCAGAGACTCCCACCCCTAGCTCTCTCAGGACTCAGCAGTGTGCTCAGAGACTCCCACCCCTAGCTCTCTCAGGACTTAGCAGTGTGCTCAGAGACCCCCACCCCTAGCTCACTCCAGAAGAAGCCCTCACTAAATCACAATGTTAAGCCTTTCTTGTGGACACATTAATTTTTTTGCCAAAAAGTTGTGACGCTACTAGTTTACAGATTTACAAATTTTGCTTAACCTGTAACGGGAAAATGTTCTCTGGCCCAAAACAACGAAAGCCCAAAGGTGGAAAAAATTAAGGCTGGGGTGGTGGTGGTTTCTTTGAGTACTTATCAACACTGGTTAACAGTGGTCAGTAATAACATGCATTCTTCAGTGGTGAGGAATTCAAATTACTTCATAATTAGACAAAATAAAGGCAACCGACAGGGAAAACCAACTAAAATTGGCGGACACGCTACAGAAGCTCATCCTCCTCAGAGAAGAGTGAAATGACTTCTGGTCCCGTCAGCATGCATGTCCACACAGATCTTCTGTAACTGGATATTTTCACACAGGCCTTGGGGTCTGCGACAGCCTTACTGGATGCCCTGCCGAGAGCTTCTCAGCAATCCTTTTAACGTCCTTGACTCCAGGCGCTGGACTGTTAATACTGTACTTCCTTACCAAAATATCTATTCTTCTTCCAAATATTTTTAACTTAGAAGACACAAGTAACTGTAAACTTTGATGAGATAAAGGGGAAAAAACTGAATTAAGAAGACTATTATTTTTCTGGAGAAACGCGCTCCTCTCTCCCCCGACAGGAGCAGCAGCCCCTGACTGCTGCCGGCCGGCCTTTACCTCTTTGACCACGGTGTGCCAGCGCTGGTGATTCTCGCACACCTCCATCCGCTCCTTGTGGAAAAACAGGCACTTCTCTGGAACTAGCAGAACATCACTGACAAATTCACCCACTGGAAAAGAAAAGCTTTGTCAGGAGCAAACCTGATCACAATTCAAGGTGAAAACGACCCTGACTGCAGGTCACTGGGACAGTCACGCAGCCACGTGCAGACAGGAGCAGTCTCTGACGCGCGTGAGCTGAGCTGCAGCTCATCTGCAGGAGCCAACTGGACATTTCGGCTGACACACAGCCGTGACGCCCGGGACTTCCTCCCTCCTCCCTGCCCTCCATCCCTTACTCCCAGCAGGGAAAATGGGAAGAGGAGCCCATCAAGACCTCAAACACACACGGCGACTCCCCACCACCTCTGACTTCACACCAACAACAGTCCCAGCCTCTCACTTCTCTATTTCTGCCCACATTGCGTCAAGTAACAAAATGTCCAGGAAACTGAGACTGCCTGTTCTCCCAAAGTACAGCTGAACTTTACTTTAGCCCTCTGTGTACCTACAGACACCTCACTCTAAGACAAACCACCACTGTGATAACTGATCCAGGTACAGACCGTCAGTGGACAGTGAACGACGAAGTGGGAGAGAGGTCTTTGCAGAGGGAAGGTCTGGCAGACACGACTTTACCCGGGTGAGTGATAAGCTGACGGAAGTCATGTTCTGAGAACACAGCACCTAGACGTCTTTCTGCTACAAATAGTCATCTGGCTCTAATTATACACAACAATGAGAGGATGAGACAGTTGGACGACATCACCAACTCGATTGACATGAGTCTGAGCAAGCTTCGGGAGCTGGTGATGGACAGGGAAGCCTGGTGTGCTGCAGTCCATGGGGTGTCAAAGAGTTGGACACGACAGAACTGAACTGATACACAACAATATGACAGAATCGTATTCAGAGATATTGTGTTAAACAAAGGGCCTAGACTGTCAAAAATATTATTGTCATAAAAGACTCCGGAACTTCCTTAGGGGTCCAGAGGTTAAGACTCCACTCTTCCACTTCAGGGGGCACAGGTTCGATACTTGGTTGGGGAACCAAGACCCCACATACTACCAAAAGAAATAAAAGATTCAAAAGAAAAAGCTGAGGAACTGTCTAGATTAAATATAATACATCACCCTTTTTGCAAGGGAGCTGCAAAGGACATTATTTGAACACTAAGGACAGCTGTCCCAAGCATGACTGCTATATCACAGTCATAACACGAGAACACCCTTGCTCTTAAGAAGATGAAAGCTACTTGGAGGTGAACTACATAAAGTCCCAACTCACTTTCAAATGGTTTAACAATGAAAAGTAAGTAAAGTGCACAAAATAGACAGAGTAAGAAGGATAAGGCAAAACTGGAAGCCCAGGTAACAGGTATAGAGTTCACAACTGCGTTTACCATAGGTCTGAAGCTTTTCAAAAATAAAAAGCTGGGGGGAAATTACACATAGCTGCTTAGAAAACAGAGCCCTTATCTTTTAGAAATACATGCTGAAATATTAAAAAAAAAAAAAAAGGTATCTGTGATTTGTTTCCAAATAATGAGGGGCTGTTGGGAGTGGGCCACAGATGGGGTAAAGGTGGTCCATGAACTGATGCCCGTTTGATTGGGCAGTGGGCACATGGTGGGTAAGGCGATGATTCTCTCTGTGTGTGGTTATTTTGTAATGTCCGTAATAAAAGGCTAGACACTCTGGGTCAGTAGGTCCAAGGTGGGCCTCAGTGATCTGCACGCAACGAACATCCCAGGCTCTTCTGACGCATCATGGACAGGCCCCACAGGGCCCAAGTGCAGGACACTGAGGTGGTGCTGGGCTCAGGGGAGATGCGGTAAGTAGGGAGGGGAAAGGAGGCGGGCAGGCTCAGCTCTGATGTTTTACAACAACAACAACAACAAAAAGGAAAACCTAATAAGGAAACTGTCTGGCAAGAAAGGTCTTGGGGGAATTCCCTGGTGGCCCAGTGGTTAGGACTTGGTGTGTTCACTGCCAGGGCCCGGGTTCAAGCCCTGGCGGGGAAACTAAGATCCCGCAAGTCAAGTGTTAAGGTCAAAAAAAAAAAAAAAGAAAAGTTGTAGGGCCTGAACTGGTGTGAAGTCTACGTGTAGACCAGCTTCCCAGCCTCACCACAGCCTCAGGCCTCAGTCTCTGGGAGGCCAGGTGCAGCCCCTGACCTGCTGTGAGGGGGAACTCTCTTGTCATCACAAGCTGCTGCCCCGTATCAAAACAGCCCTCCACAGCCAGTGAGGTTTCACTCCGCTATTAGCACAGGGACTTTGGGGGCCCAATAGCTCAATCTGACACTAATGCAGGAATACAAAGGTGAATTACACACAGTGCTGCCCTCGAGGGCCCCAAAGGCCCCAGGGAGGTAGAAACAAAAGTTTACCATCAACCAGGCTTCCAGTTGGAGCTTAGTATAGGCAAAGCCCAGTGGCAAACCAGGATTCAGCTCTACTGGGGAAGCAATCTGAGGCTCAATCTAAGTAGAAATCACTGGAATTCTGACATCCAAGTACCAGCTCTCATTGTTGACAGTAACTGTATTTACTTGGCAATATATTTATTTTTGGTTTTTATTTTGGCCCCACCTCGAGGCTTCTGAGAACAAGACATCACAGCAACCATCCCCATCCAAGAATCCTTCCAGAAATAAACAAGGACAGAAACAGCCACAGGCTCACAGAGCTCCCTTCTTTAGGTGCAGGAGTCCGTCTGTATATAAATGTCAGAGATGACTAACTCCTTCCCCAAAAATACTAGCACCTTTGCCTCTTCACACTTCACCAACTCTGTCCCACTCAGACCAGCCTGTTTAGATAAAACTTTATGGATAACGAGGCAACTAGTAGTAACGTAAGCTATAAGATTCAGTTTGAGGGGGAACATGGAAGTGTAACTTCTCACTGAATATATAAGTACCAGTGAAAAAGAGCCACACTGGGCAAGATCGAGTTGCAAAGGCTTATGGACAAGGAGGCAAAAGGAAGAAATGATTGTTAGGTACCATCTATCTATTGTGTACAAATATTTAAGAGTGCTCTTTCATTTCCTTGAGAGTTTTACAGAGAATGAATGAAACCTCATACCCAGAGATGCCTTACAGCCAAACGCA
This sequence comes from Bubalus kerabau, assembly GCF_029407905.1. Taxonomy (NCBI): domain Eukaryota; kingdom Metazoa; phylum Chordata; class Mammalia; order Artiodactyla; family Bovidae; genus Bubalus; species Bubalus kerabau. The sequence goes on from NC_073628.1 coordinate 15,594,402, forward strand.
ATGAAAAAACATCTTCAAAACCACATCAGGCAAAACCTTTCAAAAGCCTCACGCCACTGCAGGGTGCTCAATTTTAAATAAACCGTGTTAAGCATACACAGTGTCCTTTCCCCCACTCAACATTTTTAAAACAAAGTCATTACTATGTATTTTAAATACTGTTACTCAGGTGCTGCCTCTGTTAGTTTGCTACCTGTGAGAATGAGAAAAGCAATGAATCCCATGTTAGGAAAGGTTTTAATGAAGGGAGGGAGGGGAACAGGTTAAGTTAATGGTTAACAGAAATAGCCACACACAGAGAACAAAGCAATGGATACTTAGAGGGAAGGGGGAGCGGGAGGAATTGGGAGACTGGGACTGACATATACACACTATTAGGTATAAAATAGGGAACCAATGAGAGTGGACTGTACAACGCAGGGAGCTCGACTCAGTGCTCTACGGAGACCTGAACAGGGAGGAAATTCAAAAAAGATCTGGAAACATGGCTGACTCACTGTGCTGTACAACAGAAACTAACACAATAATGTACAGCAACTACACGCCAATAAATATTAATTGAAAAATAAATACATCCACAAAACTACAGAGGCTGTTTACTTTTTGTTAAACTTTTTATTTTACATTGGGATATAGCTGACTAGCAATGCTGTGATAGTTTCAGGCGAACAGCAAAGGGACTCAGCCATACATGTACATGTATCCATTCTCCCCCAACCTCCTCTCCCATCCAGGCTGCCATAGAACACTGCAGGCTGTCTACGCTTAATACTCTGTGTTAGTCCATTAAGCTTCTATGACCAAATCTGCCCAAGTCACCCAGGTTACAGATGTGTGAACATAACTCAGGTGTGTTGACGATGAGCGGTCAGGATGAACACACTCACTAGGTTTGGAACAACCCTCCTTCTGGGTGATAAAATGTGACAGTGGTCCCCAAGTTCGCTCTGACTGTTCATACAAATGCATGGAGTCAGGAACACCCTTATCAGCTGAGCCTTCAGACGGGCAGGTGGCACAGGGCCTGGCCGAGGCCGCCCTGACGTCGACAGCAGCTACGACTCACTCCTTCAGCTCCCGAACACTAAGCACAGAGTCTGATCTGGCTGGCAATACAGGACTTCAGCAAAACGTGTGGGCGAAGTAAGGGGACCAGAAGACCACCCCTGAGGCTGCTGCTGTACTACGCACGCTAGGGCTGCTAACAGTCATTTCAGACTCCTGACGTGAACGAAGCTGGGCCACTCTGAGGGCAGCGTGCTCACTCAGGCCTGTAGAGAAGGCTCATCCTGTGAAGTCAGAGGGTGCCCACAATGGGAGAGGCAGAGTGAGCAACCAGACAAGTCACCTATCAATGCCAGAAAGCTGCGAGTGTTCAAAGGTCCTCAATAAATTCCTACAGCCCTTGGCTTCTTAGCAGAAGAAGCTATCTCACTGTGAGCCAAGAGAAAATGAAATGTAAGGGACTTCCCTGGTGGCCCAGTGGTTAAAACTTCACCTTCCAATGCAGGGGGACACAGGGTCAATCCCTGGTCAGGGAGATAAGGTCCCATATGCTATGCAACATGGCCAAAAGATAAAAATTAAAAATATTTTTATAGTTCAAAAAAAATTTTTTTTTCAAAAAGAAAAGAAAATGTAAGACTGGGGACCCTGACTCCCTGAGCGGTATCCAGAGGCCCCAGGATGCTCACCGAGACACTTGAATGGGATCACGAGGTGGCTCTTGCACTGCTTCTTGTCCCTCCGGCACCAGTTGTCCACACTGACCGGCTGGTTTGCCTCCATCACATTTGTGATCTGTAGCTCTGGATACATCTGCAAGGGACAGGGAACACGCATGGTAAACGGACTTTGTCCATAACAGACGGACACTTGCTGGGCAAGTGAGGGCGAGGGTCTGTGTGCTCAGCTTCGCCATCGTCCTCTGTAAAGGTGAGGACGCCTCCGCTGCCCGGTTCCAGCTGAACTCCTCCTCAAGTACAGACATTCTGTGACCATTAGCTTTCTTTCGACAGGCAGACTTTGGTGCACTTCTAACACATCTTCTCTTTAAAAGGACCTACAGAAGGAACAAGTGTTCACCCCGAAACGAGTCTATTAGGTACTGAGTCCACTTACAGGACGTGTGTAAATAGCCGAGTTCATGAACTAAAACATTTGAAAGGCAAGTCTATGGACGTGTCTGTTAATGAAACTACAGAATAATATTCTAGCCCTGACCCCAAAGGCTAGTTTTGGCCAGAAGTTAAAACATCTCATATCCTTTTCTACATCAAGTGTTGGCCTGAAAGGTCTGTTCAATCAGACCTGAGAGAATCCCTTACGATACTGGTGGCTCCTGGCTACAACCTACAAGTGCAAAACACAAGCGCACACGTGATACTGGGCCTGCTTCACGTCCCCCTGTGACACGTGGGAAGCCAGGGCCGCACCTCTATGGCCCCGGTCAAGCTCCTGCAGTATTCCTTCCAGAAAGGCCCAAGAGCTTGCAGCACGCCTGCGCCAGGCGCACACTCAGAACAAAAGCCTGCTACCTGGTCATTACAAGCTTGGTCTTAGGTCAGAAAAGAAGAATGACAGAGCACCTGTTTCTAAGGTTAATAGGCTCACACATGACCCAGAAAGAAAAGCATCTTTAAGCTTCAGGCAGCACGCTCACCTCCTGACAGTACTGGAGAACTTCTTCTTTTGTGCCGAAGCAGCTCTGGGTGCCCGCTGGGTCAGGCTCCCACCTCCCAGTCTGGATGTTCACATGCATGTTTAACTTCCCACAGAACATCGCAATCTGAGGTTCGGCGACAGCAAATCCTGTTCCAGCGCTGGCTGCCAGGGCCTACGGAGAGAAAACAATTTCAGGGTCACTCCCAGGAGGCAGGCGCCGAGGCAGCAGTGACAGTACAACTGACCTTTAAAAACTCTTCATTAGTTACTATTTCTTCTTCCTCAACAAATCCTTTTCCCAGGAGCAAAGCCAGAATAAAAAAAGACCTTTGGAGGTCTACGGTCGAGAGAAAGGTGGGTGAGAAACGTAACCCCCTCTCCACATCTGGATACTTCTGACCTGGGAACAGATCATCCGCCTGCAGTCCCCTCCAACACAAGCAATTCCACTTCCCAGCCTGGAACACACCAAGCCACCGAGTACAGAATGGCAGCAGTTCCAGGGATTCTATTCAATTCACTCACACAACAAAATTTTATTGAGCAGCTATTATCTTTGCACAGCAGCGTGCTAAATGCGTAACACGCAAGGATGAGCCAAAGATTACGTTCCCTGCCTGCAAGGGCTTACGGTCTAGTTCACAGTCGACTCTCACACAGAAAGTGTGATCCTACCCCAGACACCCTGAGGAGGAAGAGAATGCAGAGCTGGAGGAGCCTACGGTACAAAACAGGGATGTGACGTAGGCCTGCGAAGGAGGTTGACTGGGGAAGTGTCCCAAAGAGTGACACTGGAACAGCTCTGGGCATCTGTGTGGGGAGTGTTGACTCAGAGTCTGTTGAGGCCCTAAGGGAGGTGGGTAGCAGACTGGACAATCCTTAGACCAAGGAAGGATGGAGTGCTGAGCATTTTAAGTATAGCCTTAGTATTTCCAAACGCAGCTCTGATGCTCTCTGTATGCATGGGAATGGCTCAGGAGCTGGAGAAATAACAGTAGCTCGGGTAAGACACCCCTGGGAGACAGGAAAGGCTCGGTGATGATGGTGAGGGGGTATGATACATGAAATGGGAACACTAAAAGGGACTTCAAGAACAATTTCATCTCGTGTTAGGAAAAAAAACCCCAGCTATTTGTAGCCATTAACAGCTCACAAATTACAGGTGACAAAAAAACATTTAGGTATGATGAAGCTCCTGCAGTCTCGTGCACTAGAAAAAAACACAGGCATCTCTGCGTCTGCAGATATACCAATATTCACAGCGACAACCACAATAAAGTTTTGTCGTCTCTCCTAATATAAAGATTTTTTCAAAACAGAAATTAAACATCTTTTTAAAAACGTGAAAACTTGAGGGTCGGGTTAGATTACATGGTCCATTATGACCTTTTCAAAAAGAGCAAAGAGCATTAATATTAAATGGTTTTCCTATTAACAGGAGAAAGCAGATTTGGCTTTTAAAATATACAGAAACTCGTGTTTTTCAGGCAAGTCTCCTTGATCTGTGCTGATGGACTGATTATAGACCTGAATGGTCCTTCCAATCAGAAGCCTATGTTAGATTCTGAAATACCACATTTTCCAGGACCAACTTGCCACCTGTGCAAGTTTTGCTTTGCAGCTTATTAAAATTAGCCTGCTTTCCACTAGCATGAGACAAGGAAGCATGAACACTTGCCCGATAGTGGGGGGAAAGCTAACCTGGATCTAAAATGTTGCCAAGATCAATCAGGGCTGAGAAACACTTCAATGAGATCCAATGAAGAGAACAGTCAGCAACTTTATTAAGTAGAATAGACCGTTGCCCTACTGTGAGGAATAATCATTTATTAAAGTAGAAGACAGATAACTACGCCTTCAGAATAATTGATTGTGAAGCTACATACTGGAGTTAGGTCTTGTCTACTCCAAAGAAAGAAAAAAATATTTAAGGTACCTGGGGAAAGAATGCACAGGTAGTACCCTAACGCAGGGGTCCCCAACCTTAAGTATCTAATGCCTGCTTATCTGAGGTGGAGCTGATGTCATTACAGAAATAAAGTGCACAATAAATGTGCTTGGATCATCTCAAAAGCACCCCCTCACCCTGGTTTCTGGTATCAAAAAGGTTGGGGACCACTGCCCTAGTGGCATTTAGCTCAAATAGATCATTAAAAGGTATAAAGAGGCATAAGACAAATGTGCTTAATTCTCACACTGAGCTGGAGATACGCACAAAAAATGCCTCTTGTACTGGTCATTCTTCTTCTGGGAGCCATACTAAGGCTCAGGGCTAGTAACCTGGGTTATGATGGGGAGTAAAATGAGCATACAGCACACAAGGGGGTATATAGAGAGACAGAGGGGAGCAGACCCCAGGATGCACTCTGCACTGAAACCAGTATTCTCAGCAAATTCCTCCCTTCCAACTCATCAAAAGCTTAGACAGAAATAAACAATCAACGGGTCAGGAAATAGTATTTCCTAGTAGCTAAGACGCTCAGTCATGCCTAACTCTTTGACTTCATGGACAGTAGCCCGCCAGGCTCCTCTGTCCATGGAAGTCTCTAGGTAAGAACACTGGAGTGGGTTGCCCTGCCCTCCTCCAGGGGATCTTTCCAACCCAGTGATCAAACTTGCATCTCTTACGTCTCCTGCACTGTAGGCGGATTCTTTACTACCATGCCACCTGGGAAGCCCAGTATTTCCTAAACCTGCTACAAATGAACTACTGTGGTTAAACGTGAAATATGCTGAGCAACAGTTTCTAAATTCTGGACTAGACTTATGGATATATACAACAACATGGCTAAATCTGAAATCAGATTCGTGGTTATCCATAAAAGAGTTAATGACTGGGAAAAAGGACAAGAATATTTTTGAACAATAAAATTTTTTTAAAGTTTTAGTCTGGTAATAATTGCATGCATATAAACACTTTTCCCATCTCAAAAAACGGTATAGTCTAATATTAAACAAGTGGAATGCCAGGGTGGGATCTCAGGGGTGGTATCTTATCTTTCAGAAGTACAGGGGCAAGGGAGGGAAGCCATTTGCCTCTTATATTCCTAAAATGAATATAGGTAAGAAGCAGTGTCAGTTACGTGAGCTCGCCCAGGCCACAGAGTGGGCGTGGTCAAGATCATGGAGGCAAATGCCCATCACACAGCAGATGATGGTCCATGTGTGGCTGTTGGCTGAAAGACCACAAAGGTTCTGACTGTATGAATGCTCAGTTTACGGGTCAACCACAGAGGTCAGTACACTGGTGGTAAGTGCACTTAATCTTTGTGTAGAGATAGTCAACAGCATCTTCCCCAAAGAAGATCTCAAACACCCAAGGGTAAAGCAGCAGGAAGCAGCAGCTTGCAGCCACAGCTCCTCACATCAGTTACCACCAAGGAAAAGGAGGGCAACTGGAATCGGTCCAGACAGCTCATATGCTGCCGTGATTCACTTCTGAGTTCAGAAAGATTAATCCTTGTGGTCATCAGAGACTCTCAAGAAGGTATCATTTGGAATATAAAAAGCCTCTGCGGACCACGTCCAGGAATCAACTAATCAAACATACCCTAACCTTACCTAGAGTACAACAGGATTTTGTTTTTTTGTTTTTCCTGTAATGCTTGTGCTTCTTTCCTTTGAAAATGCTCTTATTTAATGTGCTCTCCATTTTCTGAAGCATATACTGTGCTTTGATCCATTACATCAACATATAAATCAATCTGGTTCTTAAATCTAACATGTTACAAATGGGATTTTGCTGCCAAGTCAGCACTTCTGACATCCTGTGAACCTGGAATCCTCCGCCAGAGAAAATGAATGCCCCGTGCCAGGGCGCTGTGGCCGGCCCTTGATCTGTGCACGCTGCAGCACCTTCAAGGCTTTGAGTACAAATTGCATCAATTGCTTTCCTAGCCCAGCACTTCCACTTTACTTAATAATTCATTCTTAATAAGAAATCCCATTCTATTAATTTGGCTCAGGAAAAGAGTTTAGCTACCTGAGGATGGAAATTCAACTTGGTTAAAAGTGCTCTAGTCACTTGGTTGAAAACCTGAAATGGCTTAAAGCAACAAATAAATAGAAACAAACAGAAATCTCATCCTAACGCTGATCAAGGGTCTTTAGTCATCACCCCAGGAGAAGCATCTCCTGGGCCCACCTCAGCCCCATCTCCCTTCACAAAACTGCTCCCCCATCCAAAGCAAACAGGTAATCCATTACTTCCTCACTAAAGCTACTGCCCCAGGATCTGATTTGGCTCCAGGCTCTGTTGAGAGTGCCTGCCACGGAGGGAGCATCCTTCAGAGAGCAGGGCTTTATCCCGTTCCTGAGGGAGTCTGTTTCCTGGCACAGGAAGTGCTCCCGTGGTCTGGTCCAGGGCCACACAGCTTCAGCTCCCATCATAGCACTGAACAAGCAGCGCCTACTTACCACTGCACAGGAGTGACATCGAGACAGACTCTTACTCAAAGACACTTTTTAAAAAATGAAGTCAGTAAATGACAATCTACTCATGGATGTGAAGATCCTGTATTCATTTCTGTCTGCTCAAGTTCTGAATGGCACTTCACGATTCCTAAATTAAAATGACTTAAGTCTGTGTCCACATACCTGCGGCTAAGATTTACTTAATCGAGCAAAGTTTAACAAAATCCATAGTCTCAAGGTTATTGCCCCAATATATTAACTACAAAAGGGAAGACAAATTTGTCTCCAGCAATAATTCACGTTAAGAGGACAGATGAGCAAAGACGCACCGATGGCTGTCCCGGACTGGAGGCTACGGACAAAATAAACAGATGCAACGTGGGAGCCCAGACAGCATCCTAGAACAGGAAAAGGACACTGGAGGAAACCTGGAGCCGGATGTGAATACGGCCTGTGAGTCAGTTAACAGCTCTGTATCAGTGTCAACCTCTCAGCTTTGGTAACCGCACGAGGGTTATGTCAGATGTTAACATGCATAGTGTTATAACGTATGGGGGAACTCCCTCTAGTATTTCTGCAACTTTTAAAATATTCTAAAATTAGTTCAAAATAAAACAGCTTTGGTTTTTAAAATCCTGTTCCTCACTTGCCTGAATCTGACTGTGACTGCAAGGCTTCAATCTGTCAAAAGGAAATAAAATATTTTGGCAGGACAACTAGCAAGTAAATCAAGCAGGCCCAACACCTGAAAAACTGTTTATTCTGAACACACCATAATGTAGTAAAACCCCATGTGTATATAGATTATATCTGATTTCTCTCCAGTGGGGGGACTACTACAATCCTGCCCAGAACCTAACGTGTAAGAGACCCCACTTCTATTACTGTCCAAAGGGTGACTGTAGTCTGATGCCCCAATTACATCTTCCCCAGCAAGAGTGAAGCTTTCAATTGAAAAAAGCTCCAGGGACTTCCCTGGGGGTCCAGTGGTTAAGAATCTGCCTTGCAATGCAGGGGACACAGGTTCAGCCCCTGGTCTGGGCACTGGGATCCTACATGAAATGGGACAACTGTGCCCATCATGCACCACAACTATCGAGCCTGCACCCTGCAGCCTGCATGCTGCAGCTGCACAGTAGCCTCTGCTCGCTGCAACTGGAGAAAGTCTGAGCGCAGCAACCCACAGCCTGTGTGCCGCGACAAAAAGCCAGTGGGGCCAAAAATAAATAAATAAAAATAAAAAAGATCCAGGCTTCAAACATTTTAACCTACTATTTAATAAAATAGCAGAATTCTTGTTGAGCATTTTCTAGCTTTCGAAACAAACACAGAAGCCTGCACTTAAAAGGGAGTTTACGTTACACCAGCTAAAAATCCTCGTTCTCCCTTTTCTTAACATTTGGACTTAATTCTAATTAGAAACTGGTGAATTAGGTTAGGCGGAAGAACTCTAAATGTAAAAGGCCATTTTTCTTCCACTGACATATGCCAGCTGTCAGGTATCATTTTCATAGGCAGTAATTTATACAAATGATCCTGCTTTTATTAGAGCTCTAAATATGCAAGTATAGATGAGGTATCAATTCCAAGACTGAAAGCAGTTTAGAGTGTCTCCAAGGCTTTTGACAGGAACATGGTGGTCTGTCCATCTGGGCTACACTGGGAAGGATGCAAGCATTAAGGTTTAAGAGCGGTCTGTCTTTAAGTGTTTCAGAGATGAGAGCTAATAGTCTTTTATAAAGTTACTGAAATATAGAAAACACTTTCATGTATTAAAAAAAAAAAAGCAGAACAGTGTTTATGGATCTAGAATTCTCAAATGAACAAATTCTCTACAGGTTCCTGTGTTTCTTTCCAATTGCCCATAATAAAATAGGAATTCTACAAAACTGAGGTCCTTGGGTACAGAGGTCCTAGGGACGATGGCTTTTCCAGCCATCATCTCCTGACCCCAGAGCAAGTGCATGACATGATGGCTAAGGGCACCGGCTGTACGGGGCGGACGAAGTGTGACTGAGTTCTGGCCCCACCACTGACGAGCTCTGCCACATTTGGGAGGTTACCTAAGTAACCTCCTGGACCCCAGTCTCCTGTCTATAAAATGAGGACAATAATAACTAGACACCATAGTGATGTTTTGAGGTTTAATGAGTTTCACACACATAAAGTGCTTGAAATAGTGCTTGTTACATAGGAGTTCTTCAAGTGTTGGCTAATATCATCAGGCTTTAAACTTTATCTGTAAAATAGGGCTACTGACATACTACTCTCTCAGGCCTCTTGTGGGATTAAATTAAGAGAATGCAAGTAAGCACTAAGCAAAACTCCTGACTCAAACGTCAGCATTGTTATCATTGGCTGGCTCTTGAAGGCATCATTCTCTCAGGCTACAAGAACAGGGGCTTAAGTCACGGGTGTACCACATGACCAGTCATGTCCCCACAAATCCATGAAACGGGGTGAAGATGGCACCTTCCTTCTCTACCTTTGAAATCTGGACACATCAGAGTGGGCTGCATCCACACTCCATGTTTTCTTTTGAGGGAATTCAGTAATCAAAGGTTCACATGATGATTTAGTACCAGGATACCATAGAAAAAGAGAAGCACTGGGGTTGTTGGCTTCCCGGTTCTGGTTTGGCTTCCCGCTGAAAGTGAGGTCAAGATGAATCTGTGTTTCCTATCAAAAGGACACTATGTTATTTCCCTAAATCTTGAGGGCTGTTCTCTTGAGTTAACTGGCTAAATAGCCTTGTGGAGGTTATTCTCTCCCGACCCCAGTTATCCCTTTCGGGCGACGTAAATACAGCGTTACCCAAATGTTAGGTGTTTCAATAAATGACACCCGTGGTATCAGCTCTGGCTCCCATTACAGCAGACAGAAGTCCACGCTCCTGTAACTCTTGACACATGAGACACGCAGCTTGCAAAAGACAGCTTTCTCACTACTTAAAAATCTGCCCAATTCCCAAGCAAAGCAGTGACCCGTCATGTTTTGAAGGCTGTGACCTGCAGAGCTCAGAAAGCTGGGACGGTGGAGTGTGAATAGTAACATCAGACGATCTCCATGGTGTGAACTTGGCCTTCCCCTTGGCAATCACTGGCCAGTATTACCCAGGCAGCAACCAAGGGCCTGAGAGACAAACAGCCCAGGCAGGTTTGGCGGGGGTGGGGGAATAGGCATGTTTCCTAAACCTTAAAAGACTGAAATGATTTCAAGTTACTAACACCAAGAAGTACAAAGATTAAATATTATTCATTAAATATGTTCACTCCAAATCATTCTTATGGACTCACAGATGACAGAAACACTACAAACAACGGAGCACTTTCTGTGGCATAGGCGAGCACAAACCTGGCAATATTCTCAGAAATTATAAGCATACTTCTAACTGATCTGATGCTTTCTAGTATTTTGTGTATTTTAAATGCATTAGGTCAGTTATTAAAAATTAGGTAATTTGGAGGCATAGTTCGAATATTTTATATACTTGAAACATAATAAATCATACTTCTTTTAATAAATTCTATTCTTCAGATAGATTTAATTCACTAAAATAAATACTTAGTGATTTTACCAAGCTTAAAATGGGTAACTATCCAACATGTCAGCTCTGGCTGCAATGCTCTGACTTCAAGATGTTCTAACCACAAACGTGATCGGTCAATGTCAGATACTGGAATTGATTTCACTGGATCTTTTTTTCCTTTAAGTAACTGGGAAAAGATAACAAACAAATCCATGCAGCAGCAAACATCCCCACGTAAATACTCAGGACAGTTTTTCCTGGTGTTTGAAGGCAGGGGGTTCACAAACCCTTGTCGGGGGCTGCTGCGGTCTGTAACACGGTCCTCACGCAAGTTAGAGACGCCTGGTGAGCAGGTGCACACGTGGCTGTGGACGGCGCTGGCTGCTCACTGCCCTACGTGAGAAGTGACTGTCCTGAGTTCTAAGGCGCTCTTCTTTCTACCTTCTGTCTTACATCATTTTTCATAGGATGACAGCAGTAGGAAATGGGTAGTCTGTTTTTAAAAATATATTCCTTCTTTAATATTAAGAACTGACAACCTTAACCAAAATTTTTTTCTTAGCTTTACTATCCCAGGAAAAACAAAGCATTAGCTCTTTATTTCTAAGGTTCTGTGATGCTGAATGGAAAGGGCAGAAATTCTTTACAAATAGAAAATAAGACAATTTGCCAGGATGACTTGCACAAGGCAGGGAGAGGAAACGCACACTTGAAAATACAAAAAAATGCCAATTTCCACGTGCGATGCTGTGAAACATTCAGTGTTTACAGGTCAAGCAACAACCACACACTAATCTTCATATAACACATCACTCTAACTTCTAAAGTCCATTAAAACAGCTGAGAAAACAACACAAATATGAGAGAGATCCATCCTCTCCAAGTTCAAAGCAAGTCAGAAAGCCATCTCCTCCATGATTTATGTAGCATTATCAGCTCACACCAGGTCTGCCTGCAGACAGTAATTCTTCCTGTCTGGGACCCATGCCCATGAGCACTACTGTAATTATCAGCAATTTAAAAAAATAAAGTAATAAAGCGAGTATGAGCGGCTAGTCAGTATGTTTACTGCTTGCTGTCTCTGCCATTAATTAGCCTTCCTGGGTGCCAGCCCCCTAACCACTAAATAAATGCAGGAAGGAGAGCAGGAAAAGCTACACATGAGTAAAAAGAATAAATAAAAAGGGTATCAACATCTGTGTGAATGCTCCCCACCAGGAAAAGCACAAAAGCACTCGTGTTCCAGTGGTCAGGTGGGCCCTGGGGACAGTGTCCATGCTGCCCTCTGCAATCCACTCCAGCCACAGCATCTGAACCAGCTCCAGGCAGAACACAGCACACACTCTCACATTCCCAGAGATTCCATCTCTGGATGACCCCGGCTATCTGCCCCCTCCTCCCTCCATCACCCCACCAGGCACTGGGTATCATCCTTCTGGGCACAGGCCAGGGTCTCTCCTGCCTCAAGGCACCTAGAACTCGCATCTCACCTCTCAGGACCCAGTTCAAATGTGCCTCCTTCTGGGGGCCCTTCCCAAGGACAGGCCCCAACCCGTTGGTTGTTTTATTTTCCCATCATCCAAAACCACCCTCCAGTAGAATGCAGGTTCCTGGGGGCAAGAAGGGGGGCTCTCCGGGTGCTCTAACCGCATCTGCAAACAGCAGTAGTAGGTAATCACTGACACCCAAGGAGGTGACTGTCTGATTCTAAAACCTGTGCTCTTGTTTTTTTTGCCAAGACATTTAGTTAAACGAATAAGAATTAGCAGATACCGCTCAGTGGCAATTTCTAAATGATGAACACTGCGCTGGTCTTCACATCAGTACACATATAATGAATGAACAAGTTAAATGAAAAAAAGAAACCCAGGCAGTGTAACAAGGCTTCATTTTTAAAATTTTATTGTCACGTGAGTCCAGCTGCCTAGCCCAAAAAGCCACCACCACGTGGCTCCTAGTGGAGTCCTCCACCCCAAGGCGGGTCCTCTTCGGGGGCACCCCTCACAGCCCTTTCTCCCACTATTTGCCGCCTTGATTCTAAATGACAAGTGTCCCTCTGCACCTTTTCAGTCCAGACATTCTCCATCAACTTTCTATTAAAAGGGACTGAACTCAAACGACCAGACCCTCTGTTCACTGCCCGGCCCCCCTCCCCGGCACCGCCGTGCCCTGTTCGTTAAATCAATCTCCTGTTTACACGATTATAACATAAGAAGGTACTATGGTTACAGCTCCCTTAGGCATCTACCCTCCTCAGTCTCAGCAAGGCCATCTCTTCTTTACTTCCCTGTACCAATGGCTGGTGGGCTTCCCCGGTGACTCAGCAATAAAGAACCCACCTGCCAATACAGGAGGCACGGGTTCAATGCCTGGGTCAGGAAGATCCCCTGGAGGAGGGCATGGCTACCCACTCCAGTCTTCTTGCCTGGAGAATCCGATGGAGAGAGCAGCCTGACGGGCCACAGGCCACAGGGTCACAAAGAGTCAGACACGACAGTGTGTACACACTGATGGCTGGCACGCCGTCTGTCAGGAAGATATGCAGAGAAAATCGGAGGAAGACTGCACAGCGTCCTGCCGCTTCACCCGTGCGGATGACTCTCCAGGAGAGACCCAGCACAGCCACCACTCCTGGGGCTCCGACCACAACCGTCCTGAAGACTCCTCCCTTCTCTCCTATTCCCCACTCAGGCCTCTCTCCTTCCTGACTGACCCCGTGTCAGTGGCTCACAGGTTCCCACGGGCTCCTGGGAAAAGGTGTGTGGTTGCTGAATTTCAAATGTGATGGGTCTCAAAATAAGCTTTCATCTTATACACGCACTTTATTGGCCATTTGGACAAGCTCTAAGTTGTAACGACACAACTTCCCTCAGAATTTAATGGGTGGAACTACAGTCTTCTAGCTCCCAGCATTGCTGCTCGTACATCTAGCCAGTTTGATCCCTAGTTTGCTGTGTAGGTTTGGTTTTTCCTACACGGAAGTAAAATTTTACCAATCTCTGGTATCCTGAAATTTGATAAGGAGCCTTGGTCTGGTTTTTGTCAACTCACTTGCCTGACCTTTCATTGGGGTCACATCAGTGTGAAACACTCAATCCTGGGTTTCTTCTCTCTTTATGAAGTTCTCATCAGGTGCATCCTACCTTTATCTTTTCTAGCTTTTGTTCCTTCTTTCATAAAGATTTCTAACCAGATTTTTAAATGTCTAATATCACATTTCTGGAGAAGGCAATGGCAACCCACTCCAGTGTTCTTGCCTGGAGAATCCCAGGGACGGGGGAGCCTGGTGGGCTGCCGTCTATGGTATGGGGTCACACAGAGTCGGACACGACTGAAGTGACTTAGCAGCAGCAGCAGCAATATCACATTTCTAATAACCAACAACTCTTCCTTTTTCTCTGAAAGTCTTTTTTTGTTGCAAAACTATTTCACAGAGCCAATACCCTCTCCTTTCTGAGATAAGCAGAAACAGCCTACTAAAGTTATCTGTCCGCTCCCTGCATGGTCTTCAAGTTGCTTTCTCCCCATCATTTTGGCTCTGGTTCATGGTGTCCCTGAAGTAGCTGTGACCCTAAGTCATCTAACTCAGTATTAAAGAAGGGGACACCGCAAAGCTGGCTGGATGTCTTCAGTCCATGGAAAGAACTTGTCCAGAGAGGAGTTCTACAGCTCCCCAACTTGGGCCCCGAGCCTGGCTGTCATGGGTCTGGGGGTCCTGACTTTCCCCTCTCAGTGCCTCATGCTCTGCTGGGCCTGAGGTCCCAGAGTAACCTGTGGTCTTCTCCTGGGGTGCAGAGTAGGGGTGGTTTTCAGGGACAAATTACTCATAATGGCAACCCACTCCAGTATTCTTGCCTGGAGAATCCCATGGACAGAGGAGCCTATTGGGCTACAGTCCATGGGGTTGCAAAGAGTCCGACACAACTGAGTAACCGAGCACATACACACAGAGATATACTGAATTAAACAAAATGTATTGTCAAAGCTCATTTCACCTATTTTCGCTTTTAAAAAAATGTCAACTGGAAAAAGTTACATTTCATATGAGCCTTGCCTTTCTAGTGACAGGGCTGTGTTAAGTGTACAGCTAACACTGTGCTAGGAACGACTGTTTTTCATTCACCTGTAGACTCTGTTTTACTGCATTTTCCTTTCTTTCATTATGAAGGAAGTTTCTGGCCATTACAAGAATGGAGTGCTTGGACAGCTAAGTAGGTGAAAGCCACAAAGCTTCTCTGAAGAGGCCAGGCTAGACAAGTGGTTACAACTAAAATAACGAACAGGAATTAAGACAGGAAAAAGGACCTTGAGACATTTCTTCCTAAAAGGGGGATTTGGTGTAAGTTATGTAAGTGGGTGAAGCAGGGCCAGGAGCCAATGCTCTTATTTTATCCAACTGCTGGAGGGTGGGGGAAGGGAAGATGATTCGCCTCCATCTCCCAGCTCTTTAGATCTACAAATAGTAAAAGAAGCCTGATTGAGACATTAACAAAACTAGACTAGACAAAACAGAAACAAACAAAAACCCCACTCTCCTAGGCTTCTGACAACCACAGAATCAAATGCACGGTGCTGATACCACCCAGGAGTTAATTCAATTATTTCTGTTTTGAGTCAACACATTTCCAACAACCTTAGAAGAGCAGGCTCCAGAGGAATCAAAATGAAAGAATCACAAGTTCTCACCCACAAGGAGGCTTGGCTGGTAAGGAAGATGTCATGTAAATAGAATAATCCCAATAGAAAAGAGTTGCAAACTCCGTCACATAGGAGATCCCCAGCTTACTGTCCAACTGGTTCCTGCTGCTGCTGCTAAGTCATTTCAGTCGTGTCCGACTCTGTGTGACCCCATAGACGGCAGCCCACCAGGCTCCCCCGTCCCTGGGATTCTCCAGCAAGAACACGGGGGTGGGTTGCCATTTCCTTCTCCAATGCGTGAAAGTGAAAAGTGAAAGTGAAGTCACTCAGTCGTGTCCGACTCGTAGCAACCCTATGGACTGCAGCCCACCAGGTTCCTACGTCCATGGGATTTTCCAGGCAAGAGTACTGGAGTGGGGTGCCACTGCCTTCTCCAAAAGGTACATGACAGGACCCCTATTTAATGTAGGTATATTATTATAAACTGGGAGTCTAGTCCTGACCAAATATGAAAATAAAGAGAAACAAGGACAGACACGAGTGTTGTTATAAACCTAAGTATTTTGATCGTAAAAGTTCTTTTGGAGTTCTTTATCTTTTATGGGATGGTGTGGCTGAGGCTTCTTAAAATATTTAAACCTAGTGAAGAAGAGAAGACGGCATCTCTTTCCCTTGAAAACGTCCCTGGGGCAGGCATGAGCATCCTCTGTTGCTCTGACAACCGTACTACCTCCTTCCAGTGTACATGCCTGGATGGCGCTCACTGCTGGCTCACTGCACGTGAACGCCTCAATCACGTCCAGCAGGGATGCGGGCGTCTTCCCCAAGATGCGTTCAGTGATCTTTTACTCCCAATCTCAACTAACTTTTCTAGAAACCTCTGTGATGTCTCCATGCCAGTGTTTATAACCTTCCCCTGAGCATTAACTTTCTTAAAAATCCATCCATTTTTTTTTTCCTGGAGCAATTAAACCATCTTTTCCTTGTGCTAAAAGCTCCATCCGCTGATGATTTACAGACATTGCCCAATCAAGCTTAATCAATTACTCTGAATAATAACACGCCTTTTTAATTTAAATTCAGACACTCCACAAAAGTAATTCAATAAAAGGCAGATGAGAACATGGCAACTATCAGCAAACGCCAACTACATTTTGAACGAAAAAAACAACCACCACCTTGCTAAATCATCTTATGCATTCCCAAACGATTAAAAACTACCAAATAGTCAGGAAGCAACAGTTAGAACTAGACATGGAACAACAGACTAATTCCAAATAGGAAAAGGAGTACGTCAAGGGTGTCACCCTGCTTATTTAACTTATATGCAGAGTACATCATGAGAAATGCTGGGCTGGAAGAAGCACAAGCTGGAATCAAGATTGCCGGGAAAAATATCAATAACCTCAGATATTCAGATGACACCACCCTTATGGCAGAAAGTGAAGAAGAACTAAAAAGCCTCTTGATGAAAGTGAAAGAGGAGAGTGAAAAAGTTGGCTTAAAGCTCAATTATTCAGAAAATGAAGATCATGGCATCCGGTCCCATCACTTCATGGCAAATAGATGGGGAAACAGTGGAAACAGTGGCTGACTTTATTTTTGGGGGCCCCCAAATCACTGCAGATGGTGACCACAGCCATGAAATTAAAAGACACTTCGTCCTTGGAAGGAAAGTTATGACCAACCTAGACAGCATATTAAAAAGCAGAGACATTACTTTGTCAACAAAGGTCTGTCTAGTCAAGGCTATGGTTTTTCCAGTAGTCATGTATGGATGTGAGAGTTGGACTATAAAGAAAGCTGAGTGCCGAAGAATTGATGTTTTTGAATTGTGGTGTTCAAGAAAACTCTTGAGAGTCCCCTGGACTGCAAGGAGATCCAACCAGTCCATCCTAAAGGAGATCAGTCCTGGGTGTTCATTGGAAGGACTGATGTTGAAGCTGAAGCTCCAATACTTTGGCCACCTGATGCGAAAGGCTGACTCATTTGAAAAGACCCTGATGCTGGGAAAGATTGAGAGCAGGAGGAGAAGGGGACGCCAGAGGATGAGATGGTTGGATGGCATCACCAACTCAATGCACATGGGTTTGGGTAGACTCCGGGATTTGGTGATGGACAGGCAGGCGTGTTCATGGGGTCACAAAGTGTCGGACACGAACAACTGAGTGACTGAACTTAAATAATCTTTATTTTTTTATTTTAATATAATCTTTAAAAGCCACAACCATATCTATATGTATCTATATGCCTATATACACATATGTGTATTTACACACATACAAATTCAATAATTCTTAAAAATTCACCCAATGAGAATTGATATAGCTTCGGTGCATCAACAACCAAACCACTTTATAAAAAACTAACTCTACTAAAAGTAAAGAGTTTACATGTCCTTAGTTAGACCAGCCTCCAAATGACAGCAACTCAAGCAATGAAGGAAGAAAATTACTTCTTCCAACAAACATAGTGTCCTTAACAAAAGGTCTCTGAAGTATTCAAGTACTGGGGGGAGAAAAGCATTTAAGAACAGAAGTAATTTTCAACAGATATGAAAATATGTACAGAACACACACTGTCTAAAAAAGTCCCTTATTTTTTTCTTCTAAATAGTCTTACAGTCATCAGAACTAGTTCACCTTGAAACCTTCAAAAACTGGCAGGCCAGCAGCTATTTGGTAACTAGTGCGTGAGTGACCCAACAAGTCCCAACTCTTTGCAACCCCAAGAACCATAGCCTGAGAACCGTAGCCTGCCACGCTCCTCTGTCCATGGGATGCTCTAGGCAAGAATACTGGAGTAGGTTGCCATGCCCTCCTCCAGGGGATCTTCCCAAGCCAGGGACTGAACAGGTGTCTTTTATGTTTCCTGCATTGGCTGGTGGTTCTTTACTACTAGCACCAATTGGGAAGCCTCCTGGCCACTTAGTACCCAAGTCCAATTTGGGCAATCCATGTCGGCTACTCGAGTACTAGCCTTCCTTGGAAACAGCTACTAAGTAGTTCAATGGAAGAATTTTTACAATGCATTTCTAACACATTATGCTAGGATGAAAACAAGTGTTCCTGTTAGGTTAAAGTGAATTATTTGGCCTTAGGAAAAAAAACTGGTTTCAAATATTTCCAAACATACGTAAGACTAATAGTAACCCACATAACATCACAAAGCCACACCTTAGTCTCAGTAATATTTAACATGATAATATTTTACTTGGCCAACAACGAACTTTACCTACGCTGGTACAAAATGATGTAATCGAAGTCCTGTATTTCTTCCAAACGTTTTGTCCCATAAAACTCTAAAATGTTCCAAACAGTGATGTGATATCCAAAAGAAATTTACCTTCACAAATTACCAAGGAAAAAGGACGCTATAAATGGTATAGCTATAACATTATCTTAATATTTACTGCAACAAACATTGCTACCACGAATCAACTTAAGAGTCTCAGAGTCTAGAGCTTTTCAGAGACAAACACAGAAGCTGCTCTCCTGATACCAGATCTCTGTGGGGATGTTTCAGCGAGGATCCATTTGTCCAGCAGGAACTGGCACTGGGCTTACAATTTGCCTGAACCCCCACCAGCCAATTACAAGTTTGCTTCTTTGCTCACACTCACACACACACACACACAAAACCACATGTAATGGCTCAGCCTGGTTGGGAGCTTTGAGTCCGTGCTTTGCATTTAATCCTTTAAAATCAATACTTAAAATGTTTCAATCCAATTTTAATCTGTCCTGACTACTATTTCCACTGTTTAAAAACAACACTAACAACACTCAGTCTCAACGACTTGCATCAATTCACAAGATTAATCTTTCAAAATACTAGCCCAGTAGGATATTTTATTAACGTAGTCCCAAGAATCTAATCAAGCCTCAAATAATCATTTTTCTTAAAGAGCTGCTATGAGAGAGAGACAGAGAGAAAAAAAGAGTTGCTGAAAAGAAAAACATTCATAGCGCATTAAGCAGAAGTCCTCTTTAAAGGGGTATGGGGCAGGGCTTTGGCGAATTGGCTGGTTTGCCAGCCAATCAGGGAAGATTCTGCTATGAAATGTGGTTTGCAATTCACTTAAAAATGAGAATACATAGTTATTGCAAGAGGCAGTTTCAAGCCAACTTTCTCCACTTTTTAACAAGGGTTGAAAACTCTGTGCCTCTGAATGACAGACAGCAGATGGGGGTGTAGACAAAGTGATAACCCACACCCAGCCTCTGGTCTCCCGACCAGAGGCTCTTACACATAAAGGGTAATCTGTTGCCAGATTTCCAATTTCTTCAAACACCAGAAAGGCATGTTTAAGACAAAAGTCCACAGTGTTTGGAAATGGTGATGTTTAATTTGAATGTAAAATACAATGATGCCCATGACAGTGAAAGCCAAATAAAACTTGGAGTTTGAGTAGGTCCTATTTTGTCCTCAAGTGTCAAGTGTTCAGTCTCTATGGGAAGGAATGTACTGGGAGGCTTCATAAGAGGGGCCACAGTTAATCTGTAAAGTGTACAATTCATCAAACAGCTAACACCCCGAAGTCATAGTATAAACTAAAATTAATTATATTCTGTCAAGTATAATAAATTTGAGGGTAATCATCTATCTTAAAGACCCTTGGCACCTAAGGATTGGAAGACTTAATATTAATAAGATGACAATAGTACTCAAAGCAATCTATTACTTCAATGCAATCCCCATAAATGTCTCAACAGCATATTTTGATTCATATGGAACCAAATTCATATGGAACCGCACAATCTTAAAAAAGACTCTCATGTCCTGACTTCACAACAAAGCAACAGTAAACAAAACTATGTGGTCCTGGCATAAAACAACAGATGTACAGAATGGAGAGCTCAGAAATGAACCCTTGAATATATACTCAAATGACTTTTTACAAGGGTGCCAAGACCATTCAACAGAGAAAGTCTTTTCAACAAACACTGCTGGGAAAACTGGATAGTCACCTGCAAAAGAATGAAGGTGGACTCTTATCTTAAGTCATATATAAAAATTAACTCAAAATGGATAAACGATCTAAACATAAGGGCGAAAAAGATAAAACTCTCAGAAGAAAATATAAGGAAAAACTTTCACAACATTGATTTGGCAATGATTTCAATTACATATGATAACAAAAGTACAGTCAATACAAGAAAAAATAGCTAAACCACACTTCAAAAAAAAAAAAAAAACTTTAGTTTTAAAATCACAGATCTGGTAAGGGATTGATAGCCAGAAAATATTGGGAGCTCCTACAACTCAACAACCATCAGAAAAATCCAATTCAAAAATGAGTAAAAGAGTTGAATAGAAAATACAAACGTCCAACAAGAAGAGGCTTTCAACATCACTAATCATTAGGGAAATACAAATTAAAACCACAGTAAGATACCACTTCACACCCATATTAAGATGGCTTAATATTGGGGGAAAAAAAAAAAGGCATCAAGTGTTGGCCAAGATGTAGAGAAATTGGAACCCTTGTCACCGATGGTGGGAATGTAAAATGGAGCAGCGTTTCGCAAGAAGTTAAACAACATAGAAATTACTGTGTGATCTACCAGTCTACTTTCCAGTACATACCCAAAAGGACTAAAAGCAGGAACTCACTGCAGGACAATGTAAAAATACCTGGAAGTAAACCCTATAAATAGTTTCTTCAAAAAAGATAAGCTAGATTAAAATAATCTATTTTTAAAAGACTGGAGAAGTGCTATCATTTTTTTAACCACCTAAAAGGCTTCTTTCACTTATCATCACAGGAGCTGTATGTTGCCCTCAGCTGTGTTATATGCTCTGCACAGTGCTCTGCATACAGCATTTTAATAAATGTCTGCCAACAACAAGGACCATGAGGAACTTCAAATGAACCAGTTACCAGGGAAAGTCTTCAATTTTTGAACAAGTTCATACAATAGTTCTTTTGTCAATTTGAGATACAGCTAAAAGGATTAAAAAAAAAAGTTACTTATTGCATACTGTTTACATTAGTGAAAAATTAGAAATGTAAATTATAAAAATATTATACAGAAGACTCTTGTTTTTACATATAATCCTGAAAAGACAGGCAAAGTTCAAAGACATACATGTGATTTGGGGGGATTCTGCCACTAGAAAGCTAATGATTTATACAAATCTCAATTACTTCCATTGTTTTAGGGACAAAAAATTATTCTTGAAAACTTAATTCTAGCACTTTATAAACATTTATTAGCTCTTTCTACATAATTGAGCCCACTGTTTGTTCACGTCAATTCAAAGACTCTCAGCCTAGAAAGCACCAAATAAGCACCAACTGCATCAAACCGTATGCTGTGCATCAATAAAATAAGGGCAAAAATGCAGAAAATACTCAAATTATAGTTCCAATAGTGCTGCGAATATCCAACCACTGGCTGGTAGGCAGTATTCTCATGTAGTAACTCAGAATATCTGTGCGTCAACTTAAACAGCCCAAATTCAGAGTATGGAAGGCAACTCAAAGTAGTGGATAGTGCACATCTTTTTTTGAAGGGAGTTCAAATGTCCCAAACCATGAAAGGTGATTCAGTTTAAAGCAATGCTGTAAAATGTTTAATGGGTTGGAAAGTTATTCAATATGTCAAAAGGAAGGAAAACAGACTATACACATATTAAGAGGGAATCCATTCTTTCAAAAAAACACAGACTGGGAAAATTTTAAAGTTCTTTATCTGGCAAATTTCAGTTAATTTATTTCTGTTTTTGTTTGAGCTTTACATATATTTTCTAGATTTTTCACAATGACCATATATTTTTTCTTTAACACGGGATACAGAGTCACTGTTACAAACAATCATTTGTAAAGAATCAATTTATAATCTTAGTCATTTTTAATGAAAGATATTAAGACATAGCAAATAGGTTCCTGAGATGATACATACTCAAGTCATAATGCATAATGACTGTAAGCCTAAATTCTATGATCTGATAGTGATTCGGTGGTAGAGAAAGATCGAGAAATAACCTCGAAACGGCTTTCTTTACTTTCTGATTACTAAGAATCACGTACTGCAAATTTCTGCCTGAATGGGACTGTTGTTAGGTAACCTCCACAAATCCGTGGTGGTCCCATGCTGACCTGAGACCTCTCCCCAGGCTACCTTTCTACCACTAAGCACAAACTTGAGAGCCAGTTCATCACTTACAGATTATAACCAAGATCAAGTCACTTTATCTGTGTATGCTTTAGTTCCTGTGTCTGTAAAACAGGAATAACCATATTACCCGTCTCAGAAGGTAGTTCAAAGGTTTCAATGAGTATGTGTAAAACACTTACATGGTAATTGCACCATAAACACAACTATCACTACTCTGACTACTTCAACCAGCACCAGAAGCTGCCACTCCACTCTTGCTTGTCTACTCTTTCCCCCTAACTAGTTAAAATAACATCTAATTTCAAGGGAATTAAATTTTCAGTTATGGTCAACTACGTAATTCAGACCAATCCTCCTGATAAGGACAGCTAGAAAAGCAACATATTTTTTAAAAAGCATTTAGTTAAAGGCAGTAGGAACCTAAAAAGACAGTGAAGATTTCCCAAGTCAGTAACCAGGGGAGGATGAAAGCCCAAGGAGATGAATAAAGCACAGAGGGCTTTATTCCTCTGGGGATGCTGAAAAATCCTGAAAGATGCAGCTAAGCAGTACTTTTAACAGCCTGAAAGATCAAATAGAGAGGGCTGGAGTCCAGGGCAGGAGGCAGAGGGGAAACAACGTTAGTGGTTTGGACTGAGACCCCAACACACGCTGATTCTAGAAGGGTAATCCAGAAATTGACAGGACTTCATAGAGACTGCAGCTCAGCTTCTATTTCTCTCAATTTGTGAAACGAAAGTGAGATCCTAGATTGCCAGTTCATCACACCCCAGGTAGAAACAAATCACTCACTGGAGTATAACAGCCCCAGCCTCAAACTCATCTATAAGCATTTGTATCAATAAAATATATGGCACATTATCAAAAATAATCTGACAAACGAGGTAAAGGAACATGAATAAGTAACCAGCAGAAAGAGATAATAGAAAAGACACACAGGGAACTCAGACACAAGAATTACCAGACACAGACTTTAAGTATACTTCTCATTTTCAAAGACACAAATTAAGAATTTCAGCTGTGATTAGGAAACAATTGGGGAAAAAAAAAAAAACAACCAACCAACCAATTTTGAATTATAAAACTGAAAACTACAACAATTAAATTTAATTCAAGGGATGGGACTTCATGGTAGATTAGCTACAGCTGAAGAAATCCTTAGTAAACAGAAAGATGGATCAAAAGAAAAGCTATCAGATGAGGCATGAAAAGACACACAGGCTAGGGCAACAGTGTCTACGATGTCTGTTTCTGGAGTCCCGAGGAACAGGAGAGAATTTAGACTTAAATACTTAGATGCTGGTTGAGAATTTTCTAAAACTGATAAAAGACATCAAACCACAGATTCGAAGAGCTCTACAAGCAAAAGATAGTTAGCCTCTCATAACTTCAGATTCTGTATCCATGGATTGAAGATACTCAGGGAAAAAAAAATTCCATAGGCCAATAACTATCTACATAGCATTTACATTGTGTTTACAACTATCTACATAGTATTTACACTGTATTCACAACTATCTACACAGCATTCAAAAAAACGAAGATCATGGTTCGGTCCCATCACTTTACGGCAGATAGATAGGGAAACAATGATAGGTTTTATTTTCCTGAACTCCAAAATTACTGCAGACGGTGACTGCAGTCATGAAATTAAAAGACCCTTGCTCCTTGAAAGAAAAGCTTTGACAAACCAAAAGAGCCTATTAAAACAGTCAGTTGTGTTAGACTCTCTGCAACCCCACCATGGACTATAGTCCATGGAATCCTCCAGGCCAGAATACTGGAGTGGGTGGTCTATCCTTTCTCCAGTGGATGTTCCCCATCCCAAGAATCGAAACAGGGTCTCCTGCATTGCAGGCACATTCTTTACCAACCGAGCTATCAGGGAAGCATATCAAAAAGCAGAGACATTACTTTGCCAACAAAGTCCATAAAGTCAAAGCTAGACATGTATGGATGTGAGAGATGGGCCATAAAGAAGGCTGAGCACCAAAGAATTGATGCTTTTGAACTGTGGTGTTGGAGAAGACTCATGAGAGTCCCTTGGACAACAAGCAGATCCAACCAGTCAATCCTAAAGGAAATCAGTTCTGAATATTCACTGGAAGAACGGATGCTGAAGCTGAAGCTCCAATACTTTGGCCACCTCTTGCAAAGAGCCAACTCATTGGAAAAGACCCTGATGCGGGGAAAGATTGAAGGCAGGAGGAGAAGGGGACGACAACGGATGAGATGGTTGGATGGCATCACCGACTCGATGGACACGAGTTTAAGCCAGCTCCAGGAGATAGTGAAGGAGAGGGAAGCCTGACATGCTGCAGCCCATGGGGTCACAAAAAGTAGGACTTGGGTGAGTGACTGAACAACATTTACAACTATCTGCATAGCATGTACACTGCATTAGGTACTGTAAGTAATCTAGTGGTTACTGCAGCTATACAGGAGAATATTCGCAGGTTATATGGAAGTACTACACCATTTTTGGAGAAGGCAATGGCATCCCACTCTAGTACTCTTGCCTGGAAAATCCCATGGACGGAGGAGCCTGGTGGGCTGCAGTCCATGAGGTCGTGAAGAGTCAGATACGACTGAGCGACTTCACTTTCACGCATTGGAGAAGGAAATGGCAACCCACTCCAGTGTTCTTGCCTGGAGAATCCCAGGGACGGGGGGGCCTGGTGGGCTGCCATCTATGGGGTCGCACAGAGTCGGGCACAACTGAGGTGACTTAGCAGCACACCGTTTTATAACAGTCGTGAGCATCACAGATTTTGGTACCGGGGGAAGGGGAATCCTGGAACCAATTCTCCAAAGATACCAAGGGGCTATACATTTTTAAAAAATCCACACCTAGGTACATAGTAAAATTGCTGAAAATCAGATTCAAAGAGAACGTCTAGTAAGTAGTCAGAGACAAGGGACACATTACCTTCAAAGGAACACCAATCTGACAGTTAATTCCAATAAGCTATTGATAACACTCAACATCAGAATAGACATTAAATATCAAGGAACAGAATAAAGAATAAGATCTTCAAAATGATGAAAGAAATTCTATCTCCAATGAACCTGTCTTGCAAGGAAGACACTAAAACAGGTATTTGGTGAAAGAATATATGTCACTAGCCAACCTTAAGAAAATTCTAAAGTGTGTCTTGGAAGATACAAAATTACCCGAAAAAGAAGCTTAGAGATACAAAATGCATGAAGAATAACAAAGAGAATATGTAAATCTAAATCAGGGGCTCTCAATCTCACTGTAAATTTGAATCACTGGGAAGAGTTTTTAAGAAATACTAATGGCACACACCTTCTCTCAAGAGACCTTGATGTGATTTGTCTGAATGGAGTGTGGGCAATCTGTGCTTTGTAAACATCTCCCCAGGTGATACCAGTGTGCCCCCAGAGGTGATAACCACTGATGCCAAGTTCACTTGACTGTGTAAAACATGGCTTGTATGAGGTTTTCCAGGGTTTACAACATGAAATTAACAACAATGGCAAAAATGTTGAGGGGAGGTTAAAGTGTTCTGATCTTCTATTCTTGGAAGAGGGTAAAAGTACCAATTAATATAAAACGTTGATAAGTGAAAGATATTTAAATGTCTAAAGCAACCACTAAAGGGAGAACAAAAGATTATGAAAGTATGTTCCGAAGTAATACAAGAAAGAAGTAAAATAAGAACCACTTTCAAAGGAGTTGAGTAAGGGGATAAACATAGCAACCTGAATGTCCACTGAGAGGTGAAAGCATAAAGGAAATACGGTGGACACACACACACACAGTGGAAAGCTATTTGGCCATAAAAAGGATATCCCACCATTTGCAACAACATGATGGACCTTGAGAGCATCATATAAAGTGAAGTAAGTCAGACAGAGAAAGATAAACACTGCATAGTCTCACTTACATGTGGACTCTAAAAACAGTGATTTCATAAATATAGAGAAAAGATCACTTGTCAGACATGTGCAGTGAAGGCTGAGGGGTGGAAGGTGAGCAAAATGTGTGAAAGCAGTCAAAAGACAAGTTTCTATAAGGTATAAGGTACTAGTTATAATAGAAGGAAGTCTGGGGAAGCAACATACAGCACAGTGCCTATAACAACCCACATTGTACTGTATATTTGAGAGTTGCTATAAGAGTAAATCTTAAACGTTCTTGTCTCACACACACACACACACACACACACAAGACAAGTCACCATGAGGTGGTGGGTGTTAACTAGACTTAAGTGTGGTGATCATCTCACAAAACGTGAGCGTGCGTGTTCGCTTGCTCAGTCGTGTCCAACTCTGTGTGACCCCATGGACCAGAGGCTCCTGTTTACACACAAATATTAAATCATTATGTTGTGCACCTGAAACTAATATAAAGTTGTATACCACTTATACTTCAGTTAAAAAAAAACCATAGAATTAGCAGAACAAAACAAAAAGCACTAAATAAGACAGTAGATGAAAACCCAAATACCTCAGCAATCATGTTAAATGTAAAAGACAAACACTGTTTCCTAAGTCTGCAAAAGAACAAACAACCATAAACACATTTAAAACATAAAGATGGAAATATTAGACAAAGTACTGATAAAGGCAAAAACTTTACTGGAAATAACGCAGGAGAATACAGCTATGAGAGGTTCAATTCCTTAGGAAGAGATAGAAGTTTTAAAGCTGTATACTCTTAATGACAGCCTCAAACTAATCAAAGCAAACAGAATAACAAGGAGAAACACTTTTCCAAAATCACTGTGGCAGATATATTTTTTTGGCCAATCCACACAGCACGTGGGATCTTTGACCAGAGATCATGTCCAGGCCCCCTGCACTGGAAGCAGTCTTAACCCCTGGACTGCCACGGAAGTCCACAGTGGGAGATTTCTAACATACCTTTCTCAGTAAAAGAAAAAAGATTTAAAAAACAATTAGGGATATAGATCTGAACAACAATGAAAACAGTATGATCAGAAGACATATAAAACACCATAAGTAACAACTACAGAATAAAAATTTTCTTTATGCACACAACAAAAATTTTATCATAAACTGGGCCATGAAGCAAGTCTCAACAAGTTTCAAAAAACTGAAATCTGTATACAGACTTATTCTCTGACAACAAAGCAGTTAACTTAGAAATGAACAGCCTAAAAGACAGCCAGATAACCTCCTCCACATCTTTGGAAATTAAGAAACATACTTCTAAATTACCTGTAAAAAAAAAAATTAAGTCACAATGGAAAAATCTATTGTTTTACTTGAATGATAATGAAATTATTATATATCCAAACTTGTATCTTGTTTAAGGGTACAAATTTGTAAATGATGGTTAAAGACTAGAGGCCTAACTCTCAGCACAGTGACTATAGTCCATAATACTGTTTTGTAAACAGCAAAGTTGCTAAAAGACTAGATCATAATTGCTCTCACTACCAAGAAGAAATTTTAATTATGGATGAGAGGTGGTAGCAGCAGCAGTGATACAGTGGTAAACATGTTGCAATATATACATGTATCAAATCGGAATACTGTACAGCTTAAACTTACACAATGTTATATACAACGGGCTTCCTTGGTGGCTCTGATGGTAAAGTGTCCGCCTGCAATGCAGGAGACCAGGGTTCAGTCCCTGGGTCGGGAAGATTCCCTGGAGAAGGGAATGGCAACCCACTCCAGTACTCCTGCCTGGAGAATTCCATGAACAGAGGAACCTGCCGGGCTACAGTACACGGGGTTGCAAAGAGTCAGACATGACTGAGCAACACACACGTATCGCCTTTGTTAAAAATATTAAATAGAAAGCTAAAAAATGTTATAAATTGCAGCTAAAGCCCTGTTCAGAGGAAAATATATAGCTTTAAACAAATCAGAAGAGAAGAAAAAGCTAAAAAAAATAAAGCAGTCATCTCAAAGTGCTAGGAGGAAGAAAATTAAACCTGTGAAAAGTAGGAAAAGAATAATAATGGACAGAAAGTAATAAAATAGAAAATAAACCTACAGAAAATAGGAAAGAGGCAATGAAAATATCAGCTTTACTTGTACAACCACAACAAAATGATAACCAAAATTTTAAGATGCCATTTATAATAGCACTCAGAAAAAGAAGATATCTATAAATAAATCTAACATACTATGTATAAGATTTCTATGCAAAAAGCTTTAAAACACTGAGGTTGATTAGTGAGGACCTAAACAAAGGCATACATCATTTTTTCTGGGTTGGAAGACTCAATATTAGAAAAATATCTATTTTTCCTAATTGAATTATAGACTCAATGCAACCTGAATCTAAATTCCAACAAACGCTGTTTTTGGTTAAATGTAGCCAATGTATATGTAAAGAAAAGGGTCAAGAGCAGTCAAGACACTAATGAAGACAATCCAAGTAGAAGGGCTTGCTCCAGTAGGTATAAATCCTCATTACTAAGCATAGTCATTAAGACAGCGTGGACCTGGTACACAGATACAGTGGATTAGGAGAGCCCAGAAAGAGTCTCACACATACAGAGATATAAATTAACAGAGGTGGCAGGGGAGAACAGGAGGGAAAGGAGACCCTGACATTAAATGGTGCAAGCTGGGTAACTACGTGAAAAACAATAGATAAGTAAAAAGACCAATGCTTCGTATCTATACAACAATGAGTTTCAGGGAAACCGTGGCTCCAAATGTGACAGGCAAACAGAAGGCCCTTGGCAGGCAACACAGGAGAATAACTATGTCCTCTGGGGGCAAATTTCTCACACGTGACACAAAAAGTACCTATCATAATTTTTAAAAAAGTAAAACTGATAAATTAGACAGTAAAATGAAGAACTTCTAAAGACATCATGAAGAAGAGGGTAAAAAGGCAAGTAGCAGAAGGGGTAGTGTTATCTCAATAACCTCAAATTGGAGACATTCCAAATGTCCGTCAACAGCAAAACAAATTGTGGTTTCTTCAGATACGGGAGTACTACACAGCTGTGGGAACAGGTGAACCTCAGCTACAATCAGTAATCCAAACGATCCTCAAAAACACGTCCAATCAAAGAAGCCAGAAACTCAAGAAAACATACTGAGGGACTCCATTTACTTCAAGACTAGAAAACAAGAAAAGTTAAATTACAGTGTTTAGGGATGAATGCCTGGATAGTAAAACTATAAAGAAGAAAAGCAAGACATAATCCCCATAAAAGTCAGGCTAACAGTTACTAGGGGCAATGGGGAATGGGAATGCTCTATTTCTGGACCTTGGCAGTGGTTACACAAGCATCTGTTTTATGAAAATACACTGAGTTATACTTTTTTTCCCTTTGTGTATTTAAGTTGTAAAAAGCCCAGAAAGACCCCAGGCTTTACACGTCGCTGCGAGGGCTGCGATGGGCCGCAGCGCCTTTCACAGGCACCGGTTTGTCCTTACTTCCATTTCAAATATCCTCGTATTCTTACCTTCTAAAATTCTCTAAAACACTCCAACAATTTGCACTCTGCACTGATCTCTGAAAGCCTGGGATCCAAAGAGATCAAAGGGTTTTCTCTCAACATAGGAACATGAATGGGAATGCTGAATTCCCAACTCAAGATAAGAGTAACTTCCGGAAAGGAAGATTAATGGGATGGGGGTTCAGAGGCCTATTATAATGCTTTACTTCTCTATCCAAAGTGTTTTAGTTCTTTTAAAAAAAATAGTTAAAGCAAAGATGGGAAGTGCTAAAATTTAATGAAACTGGATGGGGGATAAGTGGATATGAGTACCTTTTATATACTTACCATGCTATGCTGGTAATATTCCTAATGAAAGGGAATAAAAGGTCCTACACTCTTTACACTTACTGGCTCATTTTTTTCTCCATGTAAAAATTCTGCTTGAGCCTAGGTTAAGTCATACTTGGCCTTCCAGAGACAATATATAAAAATCTGAAAATGTTCTTCATCACCCACATTAAAATCCATGTTTTCATCTTCTCTAGGCTAAGTATCTCCCTTATAAATTTTCAGGTACTTCTCCATTCAGCCATTCTGTTCTGGATGGCAACATCCCTCAAAACGAAGTGCAAGACCCTAATAAACCATGGGAGAGCCTTCTTCGTTGTCTCAATTCCGCCAGCAAACTTTTAACTCACAGGTAACTTAGGTAAGAACAAATGCACTCTTTTCCTTTCCAGCCAGACCAGCCATATGTAGCAGATGTTGGGCTGTTATCCACCCAACATGCACAGCCCCCTTTCCCATCAGAACCCAGTGCACAGTCTAAGCCTGTCACAGAATCACCACCACAACTCACCCATGACTGCTTCGGCTGGAAGCACCAGATATCATTCAGCCCAGTTGATGAGCTCTAAGAAAAACCCCATGATCCCCTGGATGTTATCACAACAGAGCCTGTGCTCTGAAACTGCAACACCCTTCTGCAAACACAAGAAGCGCCAGGCTGAGGAAGGCAGAGCAGAAAGAAAGGCTGTGGCGGGGCTGTTCAATTAACCCACACCACAGGTGCCCACTCCAAATGATGACTGCCTTTTTTCTGGACCACAATCTTATTCTTGTCGTATGGGTTACTGTGTTAGCCTCTTCCTAATAGTTTGTCTACCAACCAGGCCAGTGATTGGAAGTCTGGTGCCAATAACATTTTCCCTTCCAAATAATCCCATACACTGATTTTGATAAGATTCCCCACAGGTGGTCAGAGTTTCTTTCCTTAAATTTTTTTATGAGAATGCAAAGACAAAACAAGTTTACTTTGTAAAAAAGAGAGAACTTGCACATTACACAAAAAAGCATTAGTTTTTTTTTTTTAATCCATGGAAAATGTAAAACGGCAAGGTCTCCTTTAATTACAACCTTCAAAGAAAACCACTGTTAGCGGTTTGGCAATACGCGATTCATGATACAGTATCTGTGAAATTAGTTTCTTTTAAAGAAAATATTCATATCAGATTTCCTGATGGTAGAGAAAATAGGTAAACAAGAGTGAAAAAAAAAAAAAAAAAAGAAAGAAATCTGCAACCCAAATAGAAATCTCATGAAACACCCTGACATAGAAGGAGCAACAACTCAGTAAGACAGACCAGTTCTCAGCCTGGCCTTGCTGCCCTCTCCTGAATCCCTTTTTCAGGTGTGGATGAGAAGACCTACTTTACCAGACTTTTGGGGACTTACGTAAGATGCTGTACCCACATGAGTTCTGTTGGCTTTTTGTTTGCTGCAGTTTGTTTTTCTCTACCTGCACAGGAGAAACCCCTGGGGAGCCGGTGACAATGAGATTCCCAGATGTCCTCAAGGAGAAATCTCTGGGGGTGGGGCCTGAAAGTCGCAGGCCAAGTGCGCTCTGCAGAGGAAATGGCATGAGGCATAGCTGGTTTTATTACTGCACTGTTTAGCCTCTAACACGGAACCTGGTAACAGTGTTCAACAAACATTAGCGGGATGGTTAACAAATGAAGAGCTGTATTTTAAAAACAGATTAGTTACGTTGCAAAAGATCCCATGAAAAAAAGCTTCCATGATGCTTATGTAAGAAAATGTCTCTTGGCAAAAAGCAGTTATTAGCTGTACTTGATACAGAGAACTGGAACTCATTTCTATTTCGTTCACTTTCCATCTAACACCATAAATCAAGGTGCACTAGACTAAATTTAATTAAGAGTCAAGGTAATCTAGTTTACCTCACTAAAAAAACAACTCATGAGAATTGGATTATGGGTGATTTCCAACTCTCAAATGGCCTCCCTCCACAGACTCTACAATCACTGTTCAAAAATTTATCCCTTTTTAATCACACAGAAAACTATTTTCTTTCAGTACTTCTTTAGGACAATTCAAAATACTAATTGTTAGGTATCAGCTTCAATAAGCAATCTATCACTTTGATAAAATGTGTACCTGGTAGCCATAGGAGGCTAGACACCACCAACACATTCACAGCGAAATTTCCACGGACAACACAAGGATCTCAGGTTATTTTTCATCTCTTATTCTTCAAATGAATTTAAAATTTCTACAATGAATATGCACTCCCTATGTAATTTTTCTTGTAATTTTAACAGAAAATGCAAAAGCCCAAGAATTTAGTAAGAGTAATATAATTGAGGAATCCTGAAAGGTTTTTAAGTTTTTATTTCCTAGAGTCAAAACAATATCAGCTAAGTTTAAGATATTATTTTATATTTGGAAAAATAATTAACCCTTCACGTACTGCTACCAAGAATTCTAAAGCTCTTTAACTTAAAAAAAAAAGTTTTCAAATTCTCTGAAGGCCATTATTGGTTCTACTGGCAAAATGGAATAATACAGAGTAGATCTGATCAAAGTATTGTATCAAAGTTAAATTTCTTTAAGATGATAACCCAATGGGTTATGCAGGACACAGTCCTTGGTTCTCAGGTTCTTAGGAAATACACTTGCCAAGTTTTCAGGGGTAGAGGGGTAAGATGTATGCAATTTGCTCCCTTTGCTTGTTTGCAAAAAATACATAATTACACAACGAGTGACAAAACAAATGCTGAATAAGGGGAAATGTTAAACTGACGAATCTGGGTAGAGAGTATAAGAGTTGTTCATACAATTTTTGCAATTTTTTGTAAGCCTGAAATTATTTCTAAGTCAAAATTGTAATTGAAAAAAGTTAATAGAAAAAAATACTCAAAACTGTTAAGATCATACTGGACCAACTTTAAGCAAGGCTTTATTGTGGGAAAAAATAACATTTAAAAACTGTGCTAATAAAAACACTCATACAGCACCAACTTTAAAAAATAAATTAAATTAGCACCACCCAGGAGAAATATGAGTCATATATGTTATATTTGAAACAGGTGAGACTAATTTTAATATAATTTACTTAGCCAATGTGTAAAATATCACTCCAATGCAATCAATATGAAAATTACAAATCAGTTATTTTACAAGGTTGTTTATAGTAAGTCTTCAAAATATGGAGTGCATTTAGCACCTACAGATCTCAATTCACATGCTAAATTTCACAGGAAATATCCGACTTGCATTTACATTCATAAAATGTAGTTTAAAAAGTAGACTCATATAAAAAGTTGTTTCCAATCATTGAACTGAGTATTGTTTTTAAATGTAAATTAGCTAAAATTAAATAAAATGGAAAAATTCATTCCTCAATCATTATAGCCACCACTGCAAGTGGCTACCCTGTGGGACAGCCCAGCTTTTGATGATGAAAACAAACCTTATCAAAGGAGGATTTGCCAAAACTTGGCACATCACATTTATCAAAGGATTTTAACACAGTTATGATAAAATATAAGCTGATGCTTCTATCAGAGGCATTGGTATTTGTCCAGGTCATAATCCGACACTGCCTCTACCATCACTTAAATACCAGCACTGATCTTCTGCCTCAGATGTCATACTATGCGTTTCCTGAATATTGGCTACCAAAGGGCCCACTCATTTTAAAATGTGGTGGAACGAACTAGCGCTCTCAGTGTCCAAACTGTACAGAGTGCAGGATTTCAGCACGAATACCACAAGGGAGCAGGCCCTCAAATGAACTTGTCTCGGATTTAACAGAGGAAGTGACCCTGAATACAGAGATTCTTTTTCTTTCCTTTTAAACAGGTGTATGAGATTAATTCAGTCAACACCAAGCAACACTCAAGATTTGCCAATCAACAATTCTGTGCCAAGCAATCTGATCAGGGATTTGGCTAGAATCCCTTTGGCTAATCTCAGTAAGGACCATCTCAAAGAGAATCCTGATTTCGGCCATTCTCATCTAAATCAAGGCTCAGGCGGCCCTTTGCCTGGAAGTAAATAAAATCAAATTATATATGTATGAAGGAAATTCTGCCTTTTGGACAAAAGAAAAAACCATCTGAAAGATAATTTAGCAAGGGTGGGCAAAAATACAGCTCCAAAGATGAGAAGTTTTCCTAAAACCACATTCAAACACCATTTTAGGGAAATGTCTAATTCCCACTTTCTGTCTAGTCGGACTTTCCGAATGAACAATGATGTGGATAATAACCAAACTTAATCCACAACAGCTAATTCTGGTATTGTTCACTGCTCTTTCTCTGCAGGCATACAAGTGCCTGTTTAGACCTGAAAGGAAGATATTTAAAACTGATGAACCCTTGAATGTGAATTCACTAGTGCCTGAAGTTACTCATACCTCTGGGAAGTGAGGCAAAAGCATGTGAACAATGGTTTGTGACATCCTGCCCTAAGAGTTAAATTCTATGTTCCAAACAAAAGCTTTTTCCTTTCCCTCCCACCCCACTCATCTAGCGTGCTTCCCTGCGACACCATATCGTGGATCACAGACATAACTCTAAACACTGCGTGGAAACGAAAAGAATTCTAATCTAGAAGTATGCTTACATAAGCATTAACTATTTCTACTTGAAACTTCCTCCACTACCACCCCGCCCCCCGCCCCTGAAGAATCAAAGCTTCAAGCAGGATGAATAGGACGTTTTAAGCCGTTCACTGGAGGTTTGTTCTAGAATCGACTGTTTCTAATCGTGGAAATATTTCCACTTTCTGCAGAAAAACACGTTCTGTGGGTTTTTATTAGAAACTCTTCAGTCAATGCCTGTGTAATCAAATCCAGTCTCACTTCTCTCTGAAATGAGCCAACTCCGCAAAAAGCCATTGTAATTTGCAAAAGAGCGAAGAGGGGAAATAAACTACACCAGAAACACACATTCCAGTCCGACAGTTCAAGCACTATTTCGAAATGCCAAGTAAAAATAAAGTTCCACGTCTCCCTCGTGGACAGAAAGGTTTCTACAAGCGGCCAGGCCCAGGCCACAAGGCAGGACCCCCTGACCCCAGCGAACCTTCCGGGCACGCAAGCACCGGACCACCGCCCGGCACAGACGTGTGTGTTCGCAAGGTCGCCAGGTGCGGGGAAACTACTTAAGCCGAAAAAGTACGCTTCAACCAGAGTTTTTACAACGTATTCACGGGTACTGTCCCTGCTTGCTGAAACCCACCACAAAAGGGAGCAACGCCGACAGCGGAGAAGGGTTTCCCCTGGTTCATTAGATTCAGGCAACCGGATTGTATTTAACAATCCCTCCCGAAGGTCCGACGCCAGAGCCGGGATCCGGAGCGGGAGGCGCACAGGAAGCAGAAGGCGCACCCGCTGCGGGGAGCGGAGCCGCTCCCGTGCCGAACCGGGAGGCGCTGTCCGGGCGCCCGCATCCCCGCGGCCCGGCCCACTCACCAACAAAGGCCGCATCCACCGCTCCCGGGTGGGAAGCCCGGGCAACGCACGGGGGCCGGGTCTGCACGGCCGACCCCGGAGCGAGCCCAGCCGCACCGGGTCCCGGGCTGCAGGGAGCACGGCAGAGGCTCGCGCGATCCCGGGGGACGGCGGAGTGGGAGTCTGGGCTTCGCAGGGTCCGCAGAGGATGTGGCCGCGCCGCGGGCGGGATGGGGGCTGGGGCGGCCGAGGCGGCCCGCTGCCCCCCGCAACCCGGATGCCTTTCATTTGGCCTCTGCGGCGGCGGAGACAGCCCGACCTCCAGCGCCAAGCACTGCGCCAAGCCGGGGCGGGCGGGGGAGGCGCTCCAGACCCGCCGCAGCGCCGGACCACCCCCACCGCCCCGCGCGCCGCGACCCCCTCCCAGCCCGGACCCCACGGCCCGCCCGCCCGCAGGCCGCTCCCCCGCGGGCGCAAAAGAAAGGGCTCAGGCGCTCGCCCGGTCCCCACCTCAATGTAGCCGGCCAGAGCCGCGGCGGGAGCTGTGAGCCCGAGCAGCAGCAACACCAGGAGTTTGCCCGTGGCCGCGGTGGCCGCGGTCCCGGTGGCCGCCATCCCTTGCCGGGTCGCTCTAGCGCTCGGCTCTCAAGCTCACACAAACGGACTCCGGAGCGTTCCCACCGCGACCCAGAAGCATCTGAAGCTTGTTCGCCGCCGCCCCTAGGGTTTTACACCGACCGGAACTGACTTCACAAAACCACACCCTCCATCTTGGCGCCCAATGCCGACCCGCAGAACCTCCGCAAGACACCGCCCCTCGTTCAGCCCAGACCCAATCAGGGGGCGGAAGAGCCCGCCCCTCCCTCCGCTCCAGCCGCGCACCCCGCCCGGTCCCGCCCCCAGGTGCTGACGCCCCGCCCCGCCGGGCCCCGGCTGCTCCGGGACGCGGGGGTGTGTGCGGGCTTGGGGGGGGGCCCCGGCGGGGTGCGCTTGGGCCGCCAGCACCCTCCTGGTTATCTGCCCGCACTGCGCCCTTCTGTTCTCCTGCAGCCGCCCGACACCAGACACGCCCCGCTGCCCGCCCCTGCGGGCTATTTTCCAGATTTCTTCGGGTGCCGCCCTCTTCGGGGTTCTGACAATGATTTTATGAAAAACAGGATTTTTAAAAAAATTTTTTTTTAAAGGAAAAACAGGATGAATTGTTCCGAGTCCAGGCAGGTTTGCAGAAGGCCATCCTCCCGGGCAGAGGAAGGGCTGCAAGAGGCTGCGTTCCTCCGCCCCAACCTCCGCAGGGCGCGCCAGGTCCCAGCCCGCCGCCCGCCCCGAGTCGCTGTTTGCAAGCTCTCGACCGCTGGTCCTTAGGCCTCAGCCTTCCTCCTCCTTGCCGGCGGCCACTAGAGTCCGGGATAGCTTCCCTCCCACCGGAGACCAGCGGTGCGAGGACCACGTTGACCTCAGAGCCCAGGTCCAGGCCTTCCTCATGTGTTTCAGGAAAAGATCGTTTTTCTTTCTTGTTCGGTTGACGATCGCTAGCAAGAGACCTGCTTCTCTCTGCCTGCACGCCCCGCAGAGCTTCCACTCCAACTGGGAGACGCCGTACTACTTGGTTCACAGCGGGCACGGCCTCGCGGTGCTGGGGCGCCGCCGGCTTTGTTTCCTCTCTGCAGCCGTGAGGTTTATGGACCACCCTCTGCAGCGTCCATGCTCGTTTCCAAATACATAGAGAGTAGGGTCTCTACCCCCAGGAAACAGACGGTAAAAGCGAAGAGACAGTGTCCAACCAGGAGAACGCCGGACTTTGCAGCCCCACTGCAGGACGCGCCCGGTCCTGGACTTGAACAGGCTCTGCCCCATTCCCCAGAGACAGCCTGCACCTTTCCATTCCAGAGTCCTCTCCATGCCTGCACTGTCCTCGCTCCGGTTACGTGTTGTAAACATCTTTCTCTTCGTCTGCTCGCCTCTGCTTCCGAATCCCTAGAGCCCTGTTCCCTACTATGACACTTGCTACCCTTTGTTGTTGTTTAGCCCCTCATTTGTGTCTCTTTGCCACCCATGGACTGTAGCCCCCCAGGCTTCTCTGTCCATGGGATTCTCCAGGCAAGAAAACTGGAGTGGGTAGCCATTTCCTCCCCCAGGAGGTCTTCACAACCCGGGGATAGACCCTGGCAGACGGGTTCTTTACCGTCTGAGCCACCAGGAAAGCCCACTTGCTCCTCTGGTTCTTTCCAAAGCTCTCCTGCCACTGACAAGACATAGGTAGGTCACAGTGCAGGTCCCCTCATCCTGAACACACGGGCTCATGTTTGTGCAGCATCATGGAAATCCCTTCTGCGGGATTCTGGCCCTAGTTCAGCCTTCAGCTGTTGCTATGGACCGAAGTATATCCTCTCCAACATTCATGCCTGCTGAGGCCTTGACCCCCAAAATGATGGTGTTTGGAGATGGAGCCTTTGGGAGGTAATTAGGGTTAGATGAGGTCATGAGCAGCCCTCAAGAGGGGATTGAAAGTGGAAGTGTTTGTCACTCAGTCCTATCTGACTCTTTGTGACCCCATGGACTGTAACCCTGCAGAATTCTTGTCCATGGGATTCTCCAGGCAAGAATACTGGAGTGTGTTGTCATTCCCTTTTCCAGGCATCTTCCCCACCCAGAGAGCAAACCCTGGTCTTCTGTATTGCAGACAGATTCTTTACCATCTGAGCTGCCGGGGAAGCCCTGAAGAGGGGATTAGTGCCCTTCTAAGAAGAGAACAGAGAGCTTGTTCCATGCTCACCCACCTACCCCCACCCCCACCCCCACCCCCTACATGTGAGGGCACAGTGAGAAGGCCAGGAAGAGAGCCTCATCACCAGAAAGCCAAGCTGGCAAGCATCATGCTCTTGGACTTCACAGGCTCCACAACTGTGAGAAAGAAATTCCTGCTGTTTAGCCACCCAGTCTGTGATATTTTGTTCTGGCAGCCAGAGTCGACTGGTACAGCCCTATAACTGTGGACAAACCCTTCATCATGTGACTGCCTTTCCTCCTCTGTCAAGTGGGAATATTAAGAACCTGTCCTAGTTCACCAATTTGTGTGATTCAATGAAAAATGAATGTACAATAGTGAAAAGCATGAAGTAAAAATTTCTGTGAAAATATGCTCAAAAACAGTATCAAGTGACTGTGAAAGACCTAATTCTACTTTGGAGCCTTGGGTGAGTTCTACAGACCCTCTGAGACCTGTTTCCTTGCCCACAAAATTAGGGACTCATCTCACAGATGTCTAAATTTCTGTGACTCTAAATGCTAAGGGAAAAGCAAGTGAAATTCCCCGAGTTCAAAGTAGTGGCCCCATTATTCATGCTTTCGGGACTGTGTATTCTAGGATGAGCTTTAATATCATGGGATAGAAGGATTTGTAGAAAAATGACCTGGGGTGGGGTGTTTATCTAAAATTAGTTAGATCCTGGGAACTTCCCTGGTGTTCTAGTGGTTAAGACTCCATGCTTTCAATGCAGGGGATGTGGGTTCCATCCCTGGTCAGGAAATTGGTATCCCACATGAAAAAAATAAATAAACCCTTTAATTTATTTTAATAAATAAATAAATAAAATAAAATTAGTTAGGTCCTGAAAGAAGTTTATTTGCATTTTCAGGTCACTGAAGGATCATTAATAAAACTTTGTTGCCCTGTTCATCAATGTTCTTGACTTCAAAATGTTACTCTCCCTTAACTGACACTCACAAAAGCATACCTAGTCTTGCAATTTTCAAATGATAATTTTTCACCCTAAATATGCTCATGTCAGTGACCAAGTCATTTGAAGAGCACTATGTTGTCACTTCATTACCCTTTGTTAACAAAAGGAAAAGGCCGAACATACCGTTCTATTTCTCCTCTCTTCTTAAGAATCAGACTTCCTTCTAAAAGAGTTATCTTTCATGAACACTTAAGTTGTATGCATTTCATTTTGGGGTGGAAGAAAAGTGGTTTATGTCCCTAAATGTATCCTTATATGAGTGGTGCCCACTCATCCGTTTGACACGTTTTCAGGTGAGGTAAATCCAGCTAGAGCAGTTGCTCCCAGATCAGGATGCTTTTCAAAAAATCAACGAAGAAGTTTTATAAAAAGACAAATTCCTGAGCTCCTACCTCAGAAATTTTAAAGCACTAAGGCTAAAGTGACATAAGGGATTCAAGATATTTTTTAAAGCTCTCCAGGGAATTCTAATCTACTAATATGTTTGAGAGCTTGATTCTTGAACATCATGGATCAGTAAAACAAAATTTTTAAAATTGGAGTAGCATTTAAACTTACCAGTGTTTTCAGATATAGAGAACAGATTTGTGGTTGCCAAGGGTGGGGGAGAGGTGGATTAGGAGTTTGGGATTAGCGGATGCAAACTATTATATATAGAATGGATAAACAAAGTCCTACTGAATAGCACAGGGTATATTCAATACCCTATGATAAACCATAATGGAAAAGAATATAAAAAATATGTATACATACATATAACGGAATCACTTTGCTGTACAGCAGAAACTAGCACAACATTGTAAATCAACTATTTACAATTGCCAGTGTTTTAGTTTTCTAAATAAAACATTAAGACATGACTGAAGAATTGATGCTTTTGAACTGTGGTGTTGGAGAAGACTCTTAAGAGTCCCTTGGACTGCAAGGAGATCCAGCCAGCCCTTCCCAAAAGAGATCAGTCCTGGGTGTTCATTGGAAGGACTGATGTTGAAGCTGAAGCGCCAATACTTTGGCCACCTGATGCAAAGAGCTGACTCATTTGAAAAGACCCTGGTGCTGGGAAAGATTGAGGCAGGAGGAGAAGGGGACGACAGAGGATGAGATGGCTAGATGGCATCACCGACTCAATGGACATGGGTTTGGGTAAACTCCGGGGGTTGGTGACGGACAGGGAGGCCTGGCGTGCTGCAGTTCATGGGGTCGTAAAGAGTCAGACACGACTGAGCGACTGAACTGATAAGTTATCACCACTGTTTCATTTAAGAACATTGAACAACAATAAAAACTAAGAATGGTCATAATTGTACAATTTCAAAGACGGGTGCAATGTAAATTTTTAACAACTCACTATATCACTTTTTCTCATCACAAAATAGAATGGTGAATACTTTATAGTCGAATGGCCTTGGTTTAACTCAGACATTGCAGTGTGGGCCATAAATATGAACTGGTTGTAAGCTTGGCCTTGGCCTATAACTGGTAGCCTTTAAATATATAATACCTAGGAATTTCCCTGGTGGTCCAGTGGCTAAGACTCCTTGCTCCTAATGCAGGGGGCTCCGGGTTTGATACCTGGCCAGGCAACTAGATCCCACGTGCTGCAACTAAATATTCCACGTGCCACAACTAGAAAATCCTGCACGCCGAAACAAAGACTTGGCACAGCCAAATAAATAAAATAAATATTAAAGAAAACTGTTGTTCCTTTTTAAAATTTTATAAATAAATAAATAAGCCATACTCAGAATGCATCCTCTGACCCCCAAACCCACCCCTCCATCCATGGCCAACTCGCTTTCACTAGAACCTGCTCACAGATGTTTCCTGCTCTCCCCCAAGGCTGAGCTGACACACCTCCTCTGTGTTCCCCAAAACATTCTGCACGTACCTCTGACACACTGTAAATTAACACCGATCATTTATTTTTCTTTGTTCTCTCTTTTATTACATCATGAAGGGAGGAGTCAGTTTTGGTTCATTTCTGTACCTCCACATAGTGCTTGTATTTAATAGACATTCAAAAAATATTTGTGGAGGGAACACATAACTAAATGAGCTTTACAATCTAGCAGAGAGGACAAGACCTGTGGATGCATAAGGATAGCACAAAGTGCAAAGTCGTAAATGGCCCAAGAGAACTGTCTGTTCTTTAAGGAATAAATTGGAGGAAGAAGCTGGTTACATCTGGCTGAGGACATCAGGCAAAGAGATCATACAAGAGCTTATATCTGAGACTTCCTGTAATATACAAAGGATGTGCAGGAGAGCACAAAAAGCATGGAAGGAACAACGCAAGCAAAGACATGGCATTGAAAAAACACAAGTCATGTAAGAATATGTGAGTGGGACTTCCCTGGTGGTCCCTAGCCCTAGCACAATGGCCAGGACTCTGTGCTTCCAATGCAGGTTCAATCCCTGGTTAGGGGACTAGATCCCACATGCAGCAATTGAAATATCTTGTGTGCTGAAACTAAGACCTGGTGCATAAAAAAGAATATGTGAGTATTTCACTTCATTGAAGTACGTTAGAGCATTTGTAATAAATAGGAAATATAAGATGGTTGGTCAGGTTACCTAGAAGATCCTGAGGAGCCATAGAAATCTCTTTTATTTACAGAGAAGCCACTCTACAAAAATGTAACTCAAGAGAAATTAGAGGGACTTCCCTGTGGTTGAGTGACTAAGACTCTGCGCTTCCAATGCAGGAAGCGTGGGCTCGATCCCTGGTCAGGGAACTAGATCCCACATGCTGCAACTAAGACCTGGCAGTCAAATAAATCAATAAATACTTCTTTACACACACACATACAAAGAGAAATTAGAAAGTTCCCTAGGTCTCTTATATTTCTCTCCTGCTTGGAAGGCTTCCGTGTTCCCTTTGCCACTGATGTTGAACAGCTTGGATCACTTCTCACAGGGACCCTCTGTAAGAAGCAGAAAGGTTTAATTTTATGTGATTTCAACTTTGGGCTTCCCAGGCTCAGTGGTAAAGAATCCACCTGCCAATGCAAGAGACATGGGCTCAACTCCTGGGTCAGAAAGATCCCCTGGAGAAGGAAATGGCAACCCATTCCAGTATTCTTGCCTGGAGAATCCCATGGACAGAGAGAGGAGCCTGGAGGGCTACAGTCCAGGGGTCACAAAGAGTCGGACACAACTGAGCAACTGAGCGTGCAAGAGTTTCAGCTTCAGGCTTTATACATGAAAATATCTATATTTTAATATTTTCATGTATAAAGCCTCTCTTACACTTCCTACTCGTCTAAATTAAAATAGGATTTGATTTTATATCAAGTACTTAAAAATCAATACAAGGTACCCAAATTCGATCACGCCAGAGCAGGGTCTAGACAGAAGCAAG
Organism: Bubalus kerabau; assembly: GCF_029407905.1. NCBI lineage: Eukaryota > Metazoa > Chordata > Mammalia > Artiodactyla > Bovidae > Bubalus > Bubalus kerabau. The sequence continues at coordinate 15,637,033 of NC_073628.1, forward strand.
AATCTGGCACTGGAGTTTTCATGCAAATATCTTTTGTTTTCAATGATAATATTGATTTAACTGATTACCATCTGGATGTGTAGGTGTGGCTGAAATATAGTGCTTGAAAAATAACTTTAAACACACAACATGTATAGCCTACGTTTTGTTTTACTGGTAAACTGGTTGACAGGCTTGAAGCAAACAAGTTGTGAATCTTGGGTGTCCTTGTACAGAGAAACGTGAGATCTTGACAGTCCCTACTAAGGTCTTGGAGGAGACCAGGGCAAGAGAGTGGTCCTGGAGTTTAGTTAGCTCTGCAGAAAATCTGCCTCCAGCTGCAAATCTCTTTCGGAGGAGTTGTTACTGCATGTGGCTCTGTCTGTTTACCTTCCTTTATTTGTTGTCCCTGATTCTTCATTTGAAAGGACACATCCCATTCCCTCCTTGTACCTGGGCTGTTCTGCCTCTGTGCAACGGCTATTTTCTTAGCTGTCCATAATGACACTACATTTTCTAGCGTCCTTGTTCGGTGCTTTTTAAAATGATTTCCCCTGCTTTCAGTGTGGAAAATATAAAATGATGATAAAAACCTCAGTGCTGAGAACTGCTTACACTAAAAGTTCTTATTGTTGGTGATTTCTACATGGGACTTGCTTTTCAGAAAAGTGGATGTGAAATTACTCAGCTTGAGAAGTCCCAAGTCATAGTTTGAATGTGTTGATATTTGGGGCATCTTTCTACCCTGTACAGAGGTCCTTTTTATACTAGCCATCATGGTAGTATGGAGAAGCTCAGAGTTCTATGATTAGAAATTTTGAGAAAAAAAAGAAATTTTGTCTTTATCGAAGTAATCTTCATTATTTATGTGAAGATGACTGTTATATCCCGTCTTGCCCTCCCCTCCCCATTACTGAAGTCTTTTTCTTCATGTACACAGATTCATCCTGTAACCATTTTACATGCAACATTGTTCATCAGACCTTCTTTCCTTCTTTACACTTGTTTATAAATTTCAATTTACTAATCAGCCTCTAAAAACCTAGACTCCAGGAACTTCTCTAGTGGTCCAGTGGCTAAGACTCTGAGCTCCCAGTGCAGGGGGCCTGGGTTCCATCCCTGGTCAGGGAACTAGATCCCGCATACCACAACCCAGCACAGTCCAAATAAATAAATAAATAATAAAAATGTAAATTTCAAAACCAAGCACAATACTTCACATGCTACCTAGAGCATTATGTTTCTATGGACAGTGTACATTTCATTAATAAGCAAGCCCTGACGTTTCCTGCTGAGGAAAGTCACATAAAAATTCATTTGTAAGCCATTTTTATTTAGCACCTGCAGCACACCATATACTTTAGTTGGGATATAAAGTGAAATAAGATATACTTCTTGTTCTCAATTTGCTTAATAAATAAAGGTTGTTTGTTCAATGTGAAAAAGTGTGATGACAGCCGAGAAAATGTCCCAAATGAGAAGAGTTTTTACCGAGTTTGAAAAGACAGGCGTCACCTGGACAAAGAAGGCAGCTACAGCTAGCCAAGGCACTGGTCTGGGTATGGACAGGGAAACGCGAAAAGGCATGACCTACATGGGAGCAACAGGAAAAGTGGGATCATGAAAAATAAGGATCCTCACTAAAGATTTTGAACCTTATCTTGACAGATCTGGGGAACCATTAAATAATGGTGAGATTTGCACTTTAGAAAAATCTCTCTGTCCGCAGGAGGACAGATGAGGGATGTATCAGACCAGGAGGCTGTTGAAATCATCCAGGGAAGACGCAATGAGAGGCTGAACTAGGGCAGAAGACGTAGAACTGCAGAGAAGAGGGACTTCCCTGGGGGTCCAGCGGTTCAGATTTTGCCTTCCAGCGCAAGGGGTGTGGGTTTGATACCTGGCCAGGGATCTAAGATCCCACATGCCTTGTGGCAAAAACACCGAAATATAAAACAGAAGCAATATTGTAATGAATTCACCAAAACTTTACAAAGGAAAAGAAAGAAGTGCAGAGGAGAGAGACACGGGTCAGAAAGTGCCCCACTTAATGACTGGGGAATACAAAAGAAATGCCAGCTGGGGAAAAGGCAGGACCTCATAGCAGAGAGCAAGCAGTTAAAGCAGGGACTTTAGACTCAGATGAACTTTAAGGTTCCAATACCTGCTCTATAATTTCTGGTTGTGTGGGCTTAAATGATGTAATTCCATCAAAGATGAGAACTTTCTTGGCTAAACAGGATACTTTCACCTTTTCAGCAGGAATCTTACAAAGACTAAATAGCATAAAGGATAAAGTGTTTATGTGTTTAGCTCAGTGCCTAGTACATGATAAGTTCTTGATATAACACAGTAGGTAAATGTGGCTGGCTGTTTATGGTGGTGGTGACCATTCTCCTAAAATTCAGCAAAACAGAATGCAGGAGGAGGAGCAAGCTTTGGGGAAGAGATAATGATATTACCATAGTAGCTCGTATCTGTATGGTGCTTTTCAATTTTCAAATGTCTCTCATATCCATTATCTCACTTCACCTCAAAAGAGTCCCACTGCAAGTCCCACTTATTTCATTTCTAGGACTCCATCCTAGGAAAATAATACAAAATGAGAATAAATGATGGGAAAATGCTTATGAAATAAGGTAAAGGTTTTAAAGGCAGAGAATACAAAAGTTGTGTATATAGAATGATTTCAATTTTATATTTAAAATAGACTGGAAGAAAATAAACCAAAATATTTTTTTCCTAGGGAGTGAGATTATAAATGATTTTTAAAATCTTCTCAACATATTTCTGTGTTTTTTGAATGTTCTATATGGATAGATAACACTCTATAATTACTTTTACAATGGTGAAAGGAATGATGCCCTTCTCTTTTGTTTTCCATTGTCTTATTAATAATGCTTTGTTAAGTAGATATATTAGTCATTATTATTTTCTTTGTTTTATAATATTCAGTTCAGTCACTCAGTCGTGTCTGACTCATTGTGATCCCATGAATCGCAGCTCGCCAGGCCTCTCTGTCCATCACCATCTCCCGGAGGTCACTCAAACTCACGTGCATGGAGTCGGTGATGCCATCCAGCCATCTCATCCTCTGTCGTCCCCTTTTCCTCCTGCCCCCAATCCCTCCCAGCATCAGAGTCTTTTCCAATGAGTCAACTCTTTGCATGAGGTGGCCAAAGTACTGGAGATTCAGCTTTAGCATCATTCCTTCCAAAGAAATCCCAGGGCTGATCTCCTTCAGAATGGACTGGTTGGATCTCCTTGCAATCCAAGGGACTCTCAAGAGTCTTCTCCAACACCACAGTTCAAAAGCATCAATTCTTCGGCACTCAGCTTTCTTCACAGTCCAACTCTCACATCCATACATGACCACAGGAAAAACCATAGCCTTGACTAGACGGACCTTTGTTGTCAAAGTAATGTCTCTGCTTTTGAATATGCTATCTAGGTTGGTCATAACTTTTCTTCCAAGGAGTAAGCGTCTTTTAATTTCATGGCTGCAGTCACCATCTGCAGTGATTTTGGAGCCCCAAAAAATAAAGTCTGACACTGTTTCCACTGTTTCCCCATCTATTTCCCATTAAGTGATGGGACCAGATGCCATGATCTTAGTTTTCTGAATGTTGAGCTTTAAGCCAACTTCACTCTCCTCTTTTACTTTCATTAAGAGGCTCTTTAGTTCCTCTTCACTTTCTGCCATAAGGGTGGTGTCATCTGCATATCTGAGGTTATTGATATTTGTCCCAGCAATCTTGATTCCAGCTTGTGTTTCTTCCAGTCCAGTGTTTCTCATGATGTACTCTGCATATAAGTTAAATAAGCAGGGTGACAATATACAGCCTTGATGAACTCCTTTTCCTGTTTGGAACCAGTCTGTTCCATGTCCAGTTCTAATTGTTGCTTCCTGCCCTGCATATAGGTTTCTCAAGAGGCAGGTCAGGTGGTCTGGTATTCCCATCTCTTTCAGAATTTTCCACTGTTTATTGTGATCCATACAGTCAAAGGCTTTGGCATAGTCAATAAAGCAGAAATAGATGTTTTTCTGGAACTCTCTTGCTTTTTTGATGATCCAGGGGATGTTGGCAATTTGATCTCTGGTTCCTCTGCCTTTTCTAAAACCAGCTTGAACATCAGGAAGTTCACGGTTCACAAATTCTGAAGCCTGGCTTGGAGAATTGTGAGCATTACTTTACTAGCGTGTGAGATGAGTGCAATTGTGCGGTAGTTTGAGCATTCTTTGGCATTGCCTTTCTTTGGGATTGGAATGAAAACTGACCTCTTCCAGTCCTGTGGCCACTGCTGAGTTTTCCAAGTTTGCTGGCATATTGAGTGCAGCACTTTCACAGCATCATCTTTCAGGATTTGAAATAGCTCAACTGGAATTCCATCACCTCCACTAGCTTTGTTTGTAGTGATGCTTTCTAAGGCCCACTTGACTTCACATTCCAGGATGTCTGGCTCTAGGTGAGTGATCATACTATCGTGATTATCTTGGTCGTGAAGATCTTTTTTGTACAGTTCTTCTGTGTATTCTTGCCACCTCTTCTTAATATCTTCTGCTTCTGTTAGGTCCATACCATTTCTGTCCTTTAACACTTTCAATAATAATAACTATAACACACAGCACTTACTACCTGCCAGTCATTGTTCTAAACATCTTAAAAAATATTAAGTTTAGATGTTAGTTAAGAATTTATTAGAATTATCTCAATTTTGTGTTTCCAGCTGTAAATAATAGAAATGTCTACTCAACATGGTTTAAACAAAAATCGTAAATTAAGGCTTATGTAACTGGAAAAATCTAGAGGTGAAAATGTGGAGAGAGGGCATGGTTCCAGTCAGAACTGAGGCTCACATCTCTGATTGTCCTGGTCCTCCTCGTCTGGCAACTTCGTCCGCAGGCTAACAGTGAGGCGTCTGCGACCATTTTGGATCCTGTCCTACATACTCTCAGAAAATTGTCCAGGAGAAAGACACCTTCTGACCCAGGCTTCCAAATGAGAATCCTGAGATTCTCTGGTTGGATAACTTAGGTCACATACCCACTCCTGACTCAAAAACTGGAAGTGTAAGGTGGGAAGGAGGGCAACATAAGATGTGCTGAGTATCTTGGTGCCAGTGATAAAGAATCCACCTGCCAATGCAGGTGATGCAAGAGACGTGGGTTCAATCCCTGGGTTGGTAAGATCCCTTGGAATAGAAAATGGTAACCCACTCCAGTATTCTTCCCTGGAAAATTCCATGGACAGAGGAGCCTGGCAGGCTATATATAGTTCATGGGGCTGCAGAGAGTCAGACATGACTAAGCACACACACGCAGATTTTTTTTCTGAAGTCTTTATCGAATTTGTTATAATGTTGCTTCTGTTTTTTTATGTTTTGGGGGTTCTTTTTTTTGGCTGTGAGAAATGTGGGATCCTAGTTTCCTGAGCAGGGACCGAACTGGCACCCCCTGCACTAGAAGGTGAAGTCCCAACCACTGGACCACCACACAAGTCCTGTGCTGGATGCCTTAAATCAACGGGCACCTCCCAGGAACTGGAGGCAGAGGGAGATGGGGGAGGGGTGATAATGGAATGAAAATCAAATATGAAAGGAGAATTGGGGGAAGTATACTGGGTAGGGTATGGACAATGTCAGTTACTTCATTTCTCAACATTGAGTTTAGGTTGAATCTTTCTGCCAAGTCAGCTACAAATTTGACCTTTCCTTCTTCTCAACTGTCCTTCCAGGATCATTATTTTGATTCTTTCTGGGTTATTCTGTGCATCATTGAATAGATGTTGATGAAGCAGTCTATGAAACCCCTCAGCTTTAAATCACCTGGAAACCTTTGAGTTGAAGGCAACATGTGGAACGAACTATGTACAGTGTTCTTTTCTTTCTCTTATGCTGACAATGTTTGCTTGTTGTTTCAATTAGGAAATGTCTGGGAGTGAGCCCGGCCAGCTTCTCTGGCAGAGGCTCACAGGGTAGGAGGGAGTTTATGCGACCCCACTGTCTATTTCTGGTTTTTTGTTTGTTGTTGTTTTGTCCTGTTTTTTATATAAAAGCTTTGAGATGTAGTTCACACATCATAGAATCCACCCTTTTAAGGTGCACAATTGAATGGTTCTTAGAATAGTCACAGAATCGCGCAACTGTTAACGATAATCAATTTTAGAGCATTTTCATTGCACCCAAAAGAATCCCTTACTGTACTTATCAGCAGTCATTCCCTGTTTCCTGTCCTCCACCTCCTCCCAGCCTCAGGCAACCATTGCTTCACTTGGTATCTGTAGATTTGTCTTTTCTAGATATTTCTTGTATTATAATAAATGGAATCATAGAATATGTAGTCTTTTACAAATACTGTATGATATCACTTACATGTGGAATCTAAAATATGACACAGATGAACCTGTCTTCGAAACAGAAAGAGACTCGCAGACATAGAGAACAGACATGTGGTTGTCAAGGGGGAGAGGGGTGGGAGAGGGAAGGCGCAGGAATTTGGGATTAGCAGATTCGAACTATGATATACAGGATGGATAAATGACAAGGTTCTACTGTAGAAGACAGGGAACTATATTCAAGATAAGTCATAATGGAAAAGAATATGAAAAAGAATATACATATACATATATATATATGTACATTCAGTTCAGTCACTCATTCATGTCCAACTCTTTGTGACCCCATGCACTGCAGCACACCAGGCTTCCCTGTCCATCACCAAATCCCAGAGCTTACTCAAACTCATGTCCATCAAGTCGGTGATGCCATCCAACCATCTCATCCTCTGGCGTCCCCTTCTCCTCCTGCCTTCTATCTTTCCCAGCACCAAGGTCTTTTCCAATGAGTCAGTTCTTTGCATCAGGTGGCCAAAGTGTTGGAGTTTCAGCTTCAGCATCAGTCCTTCCAATGAACACCCAGGACTGATCTCCTTTAGAATTGACTGGTTTGATCTCCTTGCAGTCCAAGGCACTCTCAAGAGTCTTCTCCAACACCACTGTTCAAAAGCATCAATTCTTCGACACTCAGCTTTCTTTATGGTCCAACTCTCACATCCATACATGACTACTGGAAACACCATAGCTTTGACTATATGGACCTTTGTCAGCAAAGTAATGTCTATGCTTTTTAATATGCTGTCTAGGTTGGTCATAGCTTGTCTTCCAAGGAGCAAACGTCTTTTAATTTCATGGCTGTGGTCACCATCTGCAGTGATTTTTGGGCCCCCAAAAATAAAGTCTGTCACTATTTCCACTGTTTCCCCACCTATTTGCCATGAAGTGACGGGACCGGATGCCATGATCTTAGCTTTCTGAATGTTGAGTATTAAGCCAACTTTTTCACTCTCCTCTTTCACTTTCATCAAGAAGTTCTTTAGTTCTTTGCTTTCTGCCATAAGGGTGGTGTTATCTCCATATCTGAGGTTATTGATGTTTCTCCCGGCAATCTTGATTCCAGCTTGGACTTCAACCAGCCTGGCATTTCACATGATGTACTCTTCATATAAGTTAAAAAAAGCAGGGTGATGATATACAGCCTTGACATACTCCTTTCCCAATTTGGTACCAGTCTGTTGTTCCATGTCCAATTCTAACTGTTGCTTCTTGACCTGCATACAGATTTCTCAGGTAGCATGTAAGGTGATATGGCATTCCCATCTCTTGAAGAATTTTCCACAGTTTGTTGTGATCCACACACATACCCTGAAATGCCACCAAATATTTTACTGTTCATTTATTGGAAATGAGTTGATTCCAATGTTTTCACCCACAGCGCTATTCCTTCTGCAAATGGCTACATTAAATAAGTATATAACTTTCTCAGTAGTTTTATTCTCAAAAGGGACCTGATATCTAAATTCCAGAGGTACCTTTATGTGGCTCTGTCTCTACTGACTTGTTGTGAGGAGCGTTACTGATCACGTTTTCTGGCACACCTCCTTAAAAGCACAGTCAGCAGCATTCAAAACAGTTCCTGGAGGCCTGCCCTACAGAGACTTTTGATGATGTCTGTATTATTTTGAGATAAAAAGAATTCTGCATACAGCAGTCCAGAAGCATAGTTGAAATCAGCTTTTAAATCACTTGCTGCATCTTGGATATACATGATGTACAAGTACGTGATGGAGGCTACTAAAGACTTGAGTTGTTTCCAGCAGGTCTCTCTAGGTCTCGCTCCTTTTTGGGGGATGGGTTGCAGACCAGACAAGGCACCATGGAATGAGTAACCCATCATCATGGCCTTAGCTATTGCTCACCTTGGAAGGACCAGCTTTACAGATCTTTTGAGACAACCAGGGTTGTATTGCCTGTCGCTGGCTAGTATGCACACACTAAATTAGAATTCCATGGTAAACTATTATGAAATCAAGGCTCACCTATACAACGATGGATTGTTACTCAACCATTAAAAAGGATGAAATAATGCCATTTGCAGCAACACGGATGGACCTAGAGAGTGTCACACTGAGTGAAGTAAGTCAGAGGAGAGATATCATATAACATCCCTTATACGTAGAATCTAAAAAGAAATTATACAAATGTACTTACTTCCAAAACAAAGAGATTCACAGACATAGAGAACAAACGTATGGTTGCCTTGAGGGAGGGATAGTTAGGGAGTTTGGGATGGTATATTCAAAATGGATAACCAAAAAGGACCTACTGTCTAGCACATGGAACTCTGCTCAATGCTTTGTGGCAGCCTGAATGGCAGGGGATCTTGGGGGAGAATGGCTACATGTATATGTATGGCTGAGTCCCTTCACTGTTCACCTGAAACTGCCACAACATTGTTAATTGGCCATACCCCAATACAAAATAAAAAGTTCAGAAAAAAAGACTCACTTTGTGAAGTTTTGTTAAATTTGTTAGATGTGACAATGGTATTGTAGTTATGTGAGAAAAAAATTTTTCCTTTGAGATGCATACCCAAAAAAGAAAAAATATAAGAGTGAAACTGAAGAGTAAGAGGTTGCCCTTAAAGGAAGAGCCTGTGAGAGGCAGATAGATTTGACACAAGTAATTTTAAAAATGCCTAATTGTCACTTGAGTGATTGAGTTTTGATTATGGATGCAACCTTTTAGATCTGATAGAAATTATTTACACGGAAGTGCTAAGAGAGCAGTAAGATAAACAGATATGGCAAAGATATCAACTGACATACCTGGTGAGGGTATGCGATGCTTAAACATCACAAGAGTGAGTTCAGTTCAGTTCAGTTCAGTTCAGTCGTGTCCGACTCTTTGCGACCCCATGAATCACAGCACACCAGGCCTCCCTGTCCATCACCATCTCCCGGAGTTCACTCAAACTCAAGTCCCTCGAGTCGGTGATGCCATCCAGCTATCTCATCCTCTGTCGTCCCCTTTTCCTCCTGCCCCCAATCCCTCCCAGCATCAGGGTCTTTTCCAATGAGTCAACTCTTTGCATGAGGTGGCCAAAGTATTGGAGTTTCAGCTTTAGCATCAGTCCAAAACCTATATGCAAGTCAGGAAGCAACAGTTAGAACTGGACATGGAACAACAGACTGGTTCCAAATAGGAAAAGGAGTATGTCAAGGCTGTATATTGTCACCCTGCTTATTTAACTTATATGCAGAGTACATTATGAGAAACGCTGGGCTGGAAGATACACAAGCTGGAATCAAGATTGCCGGGAAAAATATCAATAACCTCAGATATGCAGATGACACCACCCTTATGGCAGAAAGTGAAGAGGAACTAAAAAGCCTCTTGATGAAAGTGAAAGTGGAGAGTGAAAAAGTTAGCTTAAAGCTCAACATTCAGAAAACGAAGATCATGGCATCTGGTCCCATCACTTCATGGGAAATAGATGGGGACACAGTGGAAACAGTGTCAGACTTTATTTTTTTGAGCTCCAAAATCACTGCAGATGGTGATTGAAACCATGAAATTAAAAGACGCTTACTCCTGGAAGGAAAGTTATGACCAACCTAGGTAGTATATTCAAAAGCAGAGATATTACTTTGCCAACAAAGGTCTGTCCAGTCAAGGCTATGGTTTTTCCAGTGGTCATGTATGGATGTGAGAGTTGGACTGTGAAGAAAGCTGAGTGCCAAAGAATTGATGCTTTGTGAGTGAACATCACCAAATAAAAGCTTTGTAACAGTTTCAAGTAGTAAAGACTGATGTATGGGCCAATAACCTATCCTTGCAAGAGAAGTTATTCTTGTAATTTTTTTTTTTTTATCTTTTGCTCTTGGCTGCTGCCCTAGAAAGATTAAAGTTGGAGCTTTCAGGGTCTATGAGGTTGAATTTACAGTGACAAAGTGTGCAGACTGATCTCAGTATTCTTACCTTGAGAAAAGGTGAAGAATGGCTTTCTCATTCTTCATCATGAAAAGAAATTTGGGGTTTTCAATCCTGCATTCCACTGTTTTCTATCACTCAGCTGTAAGTCAATTCTAATTTGAGTTCAGAGGTGATTGATGAACATCAAAGTCAACTCTCAACCATTATCTACTTTATGTGTTATCTGTGACCTCTTAGCTCTTCAACCTACTAAGCCCCTTTATTTTATTTTTTAAAATTTTATTATTGTTAACTTTTGGCTGCACTGGAGCTTCGTTTTGTCATGACACATGTTTTGCTTCCCTCCAGTTGCGGTGTGCCAGCTTAGTTGCCCCTAAGCATGTAGGATCTTGGCTTCCCAAGTGGTACAGTGGTTAAGAACCTGCCTACCAATTCAGAAGATCACTCAGGTTTGATCCCTGGGTGGGGAAGATCCCCTGGGGAAGGAAATGGCAACCCACTCTGGCATTCTTGCCTAGAAAATTCCACAGGCAGAGGAGCCTATAGGGCTACAGCCCATGGGGTCACAAAGAGTCAGACACAACTGAGTGACTGACCACATTCACACGTGTGGGATCTTAGTTCTTAAACCAGGGATCGAATGCACATTCCCTGCATGGGAAGGCAGATTCTTAACCACTGGACAGCTTTCAATTATTTAAGTTCCACTTCTTATCAAAAAGGAATGTGGTGCCATTTGGCTTGGGTATGTTTAGTAATACCTCAAGACTTCTTTAAAGGGACTTTCCTGGTGGTTCAGTGGTAAAGAATCCACCTGCCAATGCAGGTAACACATGTTCGATCCCTGGTCTGGGAAGATCCCACATGCCAGGGAGCGTCTTAGCCCCTGCGCCGCAGCTACTGAAGCACACGTGCTCTAGAGCCTGCGCTCCACAACAAGGGAGACCACTGCAACGAGAAACCCGTGCGCGGCAACAAAGAGAAGCCCCTGCTCTCCTCAACCTGAGAAAGCCCGCACAACACAACGAAGACCCAGGGCAGCCAAAAGGAAATAAAATCTGAAAAACAAAACCAAAAACTTCTTTAGAGTTAGCGGCTATTTCCGCCTGCTACATTACTTTGAACCGTTGAGCAGTGAGCAACATTAAAGGAAAATGGAAATTCTTAAGCAAGTTGCTGACATCTGAAGCATCAACAGTTATGGCTACCAAATACCTGGTCCAAAGATGTTCTGTATTTGTGTGGTGATTATAGTTTCTAAAGCTAAGGTATGTAATCAGATGAGATAAAATATTTCATTTTATTTTTAACCACGTGGCACAGTATGTGGCATCTTCTTTCCCTGATCAGGGATCAAAACTAGGCCCCCTACATTGGAAGCTCGGAGTCTTAACCAGGGAAGTCCCAGAGATGAAATATTTTAAATCAGAACAGTTAGCCACCATACATACTTGACAATTAAAACAGTATTTTTCCATTCTACCCCTTGCTTGTAACTACTTTCATGTTTGTGTATGGGGCAGCCTTGACCTTAACAAACACTTTCATTAAGTTTGAAACCAAAACAAAGAACATGTGCTAAAGAGGAAGAAAATGTGTGAAGACAAATGGTCAAATAACTGGAAATTACACTGCTTAGATATTTAATATTCTTCAGCAATGTTAGGTCATTCTTTTTAATAAACTTTATTTTTTTGAACAGTTGTTAGGACATTTTTAAATGGCTAACAATTTTGGCAGATCTGATTTGCAAGAACAAGAGAGAAAAAAAGCAGTCTGCTATATTCAGCACTGGGGAGATTATTCTTGGAATATTGTGTACGATTTTGGTTTCCCTAATTGAAGGAAGATGTGTGCAACTTGGGAATGGTTCCAAAAACTCAACCAAAACATTCAGAGGCTAGAAAAGAAGCCATATGGAATTTATCTTTCAGATATACTCACACAAATGAAAAATAATGTATGTTCAACTGTATTCTCTATAGTATTATTTATAATAACAAAAGATTGGAATCCCCCCTAAAAGTTTATCATTATGAGACTAGTTATAGATGAATTACAGCTTAGCTATACAATGATATTTACTGTAGCTGTAAAAAAGATTGAGGAAACTCTTTATTCTGTGTTAAGGAAAGCTCTCCAAGATGTATTGTGAAGTGAAACAAGCAAAGTATGAGCAGTGTGTGGAGTATGCTGCTATCATGTTAAGAAGTAAAAGGAGGGATGATATATATTTATACCTGTGTTTGTATGCATAAAATAATCTTTGGAAGTGTACACGAGAATTCAGGAACACAGAGTTTGGGGATTAGCAAATGCAAACTATCATACACAGGATAGATAAAAAGCAAAGTCCTAGTATATAGCACAAGGAACTATATTCAATATCCTGTGATAAAATATCATGGAAAAGAATAGGAAAAAAGAATTTATAACTGAGTCCATTTGCTGTACAGTGGAAATTAACACAATATTGTGAATCAACTATACTTCAATAAAATTGAAAAGAAAACAATGACAGTAATTGCTTACAAGGATTGGCAGGAATTAGATGGATGGGGAATGTAGATTTATACCTTTTGATTTTTGATTTTTACATATGCATTACTTATTTAAAACCTAATTAGATAACTTTAAGTGAATGGCAAAGAAGAAAGAAACAAAATGAAGACTGGTGAGAGCACTGAGAATTTAAACTGTGTCTACATTTGCGAAGAGCCCTAAGTAAGGCTTCTTATCTGTAGCTCCATAATCAGTGTAAATTACCACATGTTAACTCAATTGCAAAGACAAACAATGAATGAGTTGATTGTTTCATAATAGAGTTCACTCATGATGCAAAGACACGGCCCTAATTCACAGAAGAGAAGATTGAATTAGTATCTGATTTTTCCCCCCAAAACGACAAAGAATTAGTCAATGAAAGAATAATACAATTCACTATTCCCTGGACCTCATAATGTTTGTAAAGCATTTTATAGTTCTCAAATTGTGTTCACATATGTCATCTCATTGGATCCATCTTTACAAAAACATTATGTGGTATACAAGACTGAAATTTCTATTTCTCATTTTACAAATGAAAAATGGAAATAAAGACAAGCGAACACTGGCCAGTGGGCTCCACCAACATGACAGGATATCTGAAACTGAACTAGCTTGAAAAATTCGGGATAGAGGATGATCAAGGACTTGTCAAATCCAGTCCCTGGACTCCTTAGAAGTATCTGTAGCTTTAAAATTCTTCTACTCTGTTTTTATCCAGAGTTATTTCTCAGTTACTAATTTTTCTTTGTTCTTATTCAGAGATTCAGCTGAGTTTCTGACTCATCTTGTTTCTTCATAAAAAAAAAAAAAAAGACATAGAACCCCTTCTCATCTTCCATCCACTGAATCTCACATTTTTGCTAAAGAAGCATAGAGAGTTGATTAGAATATGTATTGCTGGCACCTCTCTCCCAAGCTTCTGAGTCACTGGGTCTCAGGTGGAGCCAGGGAACATGCTTTTTCATAAGCATGTGACTCTTCTTACACAGGGGGTCTGAGCATCACCCTGGAAAATACACTCAATGCACAGTGAGGTTGTTTATAATGAGTTACTCTCTGTGGTTGATTAAAATCAAGGCGGCCTCTCCGAGTCTCCTTCCAGCTCATTATTGTTACAGCAGAGAGGCAAAGCAGGGAGCTGGGAGTGATGATTAACCTCTAGTGAACTGAAGATAAGCCAGTGGTGACAGCAGACAGGGCTAATATTTGCCTAGCAGTTCAGGGAGAGATTCACAGACTTAAAAGTCATCATATGTCTCTTCTTTCCCTCTGAAAACCTCCAATTATGAGACCAAAATCATCTCAGGGTCTGAACAAGTTGCCTATTTGCTTCCAAGGAGAATTTTAAGGGTTGACCATGTCTGTCAAGACTTAAGTGGTTTGAGATTTGGTTACCCTAGTGACTGCCTCTCTCCCTCTGCAGCGCTGTGGCAATTTGTGATCTGGTGGGGCACACCTTCTCACAGGTCCCAAATTCCATCTAAAGAACAGGGACCAGGAGACCACAGAGGCCTCACCATGGAGGACACTCATTTACCTAAGCTCTTCTCCACTCCAACCCTGAAGAAGCCTCTTGTGTGGCTTCCTGCAGAGTTTGTACCAACATTTATCTTTCTTTAGCTGGCCTCTTCAGAAGAGGGAATTTTGTGAAAGCTGTTTTAAAATTATTTAAAATGGCTTAATGCCCAAAGAGTACATTTGTCAATGGCTGAAGGTTTTTATAGTTTTGCATAACTTTCTGAGGGTTCTTAATTTTGTACTCATGCCTCAAGGCAATTATTGAAAAGGACATACATTTATTCATTGAAATAATAAATGTTTTATAGGTGTCCTAATAAAATGTGATGATTTAAGGTTTAAGTGGTACATAGAGTCATTCTTGAAGAGCCATAGAGCACACTTCTGTAAAAGCCAAATGAAAAAGTACAGAGGGAGGAAAAACGTAATGAAAAGTTAAATAACAGTGCACCAGGTACAGAGAAACAGTGGAGAGAATTTTAAGAAAAAAATCTTAGGACTTTCCTAGTGGGCCAGTGGCTAAGACTCTGCTCTCTCAATGCAGGGGGCCAGGTTCAATCCCTGTTTAGGAAAATAGATCCCATGTGCCGCACCTAAGAGATCCTGAGTGCTGCAGCTAAGACCCAGCAGAGCCAAATAAATACATTTTTAAAATGACCCAGAGGGATAGTATGGGGAGGGAGGTGGGAGGAGGGTTCAGGATTGGGAACATGTGTACACCCGTGGCAGATTCATGTTGATGTATGGCAAAGAGTCGGACACGAATGAGAGAATGATCTGATCTGATCTGATCTGATGGCAAAACCAATACAATATTGTAAAGTAATTGGCCTCCAATTAAAAAAACTAAAATTAAAATTAAAAGCAAAAATCTTCTCATGAGTTTTGGAAAGATGTAGTCATGAGAAACTTCACTTGCTAACTATTTTTCCTGTCCTCTACAAAAAGAAGAGTCATCCTGAGCTGTGACTACTTGTTGACCTTATGGGGTCACTGAACACAAATTGCCCAGTTTCCTGCTCTCCACATTATGTTAGTTGACTGTTAGTCTACCTTTCAGGAAGAAAGAAATGACTAGAAGTTCGTCTAAGAATGAAATTAGATTACTGATTACATTTGCCTCAAATCCTGAAACTTTCTCTCATAAACAAACATAGTAAGGAGCCTTGGGTATACAGACTTACTTCTGTCTCTTGGTAAGATCTTTTTCACAAAATATTTTTTTATTTGATTTTTGGCTGCACTGGGGTTTCACTTCTGCCTGCAAGCTTTCTCTACTTGCGGCAAGCAGGGCTACTCTCTAGCTGTGGTTCAAGAGTTTCTCCTCTTGCAGAGCACAGGCTCTAGGGTGCAAGGAGTTCAGTAGTTGTGGTGTACAGGCTTAGTTGCCCCTTTACTGGGGATCTTTACTCATAGACCCGGACAAGGCGATGGCACCCCACTCCAGTACTCTTGCCTGGAAAATCCTATGGACGGAGGAGCCTGGTAGGCTGTAGTTAATGGGGTCCCTAAGAGTCGGACACGACTGAGCGACTTCACTTTCACTTTTCACTTTCCTGCATTGGAGAAGGAAATGGCAACCCACTCCAGTATTCTTGCCTGGAGAATCCCAGGGACAGAGGAGCCTAGTGGGCTGCTGTCTATGGGATTGCACAGAGTCGGACACGACTGAAGCGACTTAGCAGTAGCAGTTACTCACAGACCAGGGAATGAACTGGTGCCCACTGCATTGACAGGTGGATTCTTAACCACTCGACTACCAGGAAAGTCTCCTCTTGGTAAAATCTTTATCTGAAAATCTTAGAACAATTCAAAGATGGAGACCAGGACAGAAGCCTGAATAGCTCATGAGAAATAGCATTCCCTAGGGAAGAGT
Organism: Bubalus kerabau; assembly: GCF_029407905.1. NCBI lineage: Eukaryota > Metazoa > Chordata > Mammalia > Artiodactyla > Bovidae > Bubalus > Bubalus kerabau. The sequence continues at coordinate 15,653,224 of NC_073628.1, forward strand.
GAAGAGGGCTCAAATTAGCTAGTTTTACACACATCATTCATGTCTTACCCACAGTTTCCTCATCCAGAGTTGTACCTGCAGAAGCTCTTCACAGTTAGGAAGGTGGGGAGTGTGGAAAGTGCTGGAGCTGCTGGCACGTAACTCTAGACCAGGACCGTCCTACAGTTCTTTCTTTTTTTTCTTTTTTTTCTTTATTATTTTTTATTTATTTATTTATTTTTTGTTATTTTAATTTTATTTTATTTTTAAACTTTACATAACGGTATTAGTTTTGCCCCTACAGTTCTTTCTGAGACGCAGTTGTGTTTGAGACCGGGGCTGTCCAGCATGGGGATCACCAGCCACACGTGACAACTGAGCACTTGGACATGTGTCCCGTGTGACTGAGGAACTGAACTTTAAATTTTATTCAGTTCTAATGAGTTTAAACTTAAAGAACCACCTATGCCTGTGGCTACTTACACTGGTGCAGTTTTAGACTTTCAGGTGACTTATCCAGTTATTAGAGCCCAAATTCAGATTTCCTGGCCAATTGAGTATTCAAACCTTAACCAACTCCTCAGTTTGGTTCAAACTCAAAGAAGTAGGTGGTTGAGAAGTGAAAAGGTGAAAAGAAAAAAAAATACCCTCATATATTATTAGAGTAGAAGGAAGATACAGCAACAGTTCTAAATTAAGCAGACTAAAAAAAAATTTAGCTGATCACCTCAACAGTTGGTATCTATACAACATCAAAAAACTATTGCTTTAAAAAAAAAACAAAAACGGAATGGAGTGAACTGGCAGATGAAGTTGGCATTATATAACACAGTAAAATATAAATGATTAACAAACACCAGGCGATCCTAAGTGGATGTGGATTGAATTAAATATTTACGCTCTACACAGCAGATCTTGTGTAAAGAGCAATTTTATAAACCATGCAGCTTCAATAATAAAAGGATGGAGGGAATGTTTCATTTTCTTAAGGCCTGTTGTTTGACACCTGGGCCATCTAACCCAGATGCAATCAGACGACTTAGGTACCACAAACAAAATGATCCAGTTGTGTTTAAGTGCATTTGTGTGTATAAGTGAATGAAAATGATGAGTGGTACATATACCCATGAATGTTGATAGCAATTATTCTAGTTGGGTTTTTATTTTTGTTATTGTCTTTATCCTTTTCTGTTGCCTCCAGATTTTCAATATTGAGCAGAAATATTTTTTTTTTCAAAAGATAAAAGCACAGAGAAAAATATTATAAACATTCATATGTCTACCACTCAGATTGAACAGTTGCCCCGAATTCATTATATTTGCTTTGACTATTTCTTTCTTTTTCTTTTTTTGAAGAAATAAAACACGATACCTATGGCTGAATCCCCTAGCTAGGCCCATGGCCCCTTTTCCCCATTAGTTTGAGTTTACTCATTTGAAAGTTACACATTTGAAGTTCTTTCTCTTCATATGCATATGTTCATGAACAACACATAGCACTATTTTTACATTTTAAAAAATGTAAAGTGTTTTGCAAGGAAGACATACAATGGCCAACAGATACATGGAAATACGCTCAACACCCCTTATCAGGGAAACACAAATCAGAACCACAGTGAAATACTGCCTCACACCTGTCAGCGTGGTAGTCATCAAAAAGGCAGGAACTAACCAGAAATCTTTTCTCCAGGATGTGGGGGGAAAAAGACCCTTGTGTACTGATGGTGGGAATGTAAACAAGTATAGACACTATAGAAAGCACATGGAGGTTCCTCATAAAACTAAAAATACAACTACCATATGATTCAGTAATTCTACTCCTGGATACATACCTGAAGAAAAAGGGAGCACTAATTCAAAAAAGTACACACACTCCAATATTCATACAAGCATTATGTATAATAGCCAAGACATGGAATCAACCTAAGTGTCCATCAACAGGTGAACGGATAAAGAAGACACTATGAAAGTGAAAGTGAAAGTGAAAGTCGCCCAGTTGTGCCTCACTCTTTGCAACCCCATGGACTATACAGTCCATGGAATTCTCCAGGCCAGAATACTGGAGTGGGTAGCCTTTCCCTCCTCCAGGACATCTTCCCAACCCAGGGATCGAACCCAGGTCTCACATAATGCAGGCGGATTCTTTACCAGCTGAGCCACCAGGGAAGACACTATATATACACACACATATATATGTATATATATAGCATTCCACTGTATACAGCAGTATGCTATTCAGCCACAAAAAAAGAATGAAATGTTGCCATTTGCAAACACAGATGGACTTGGAGGGTATTGTGGTTAGTGAAATAAGTCAGACAGAAATATAAATGCTGTGTGATACCATTTATATGTGGAATCTAAAAGACAAAACAAGGTAGTGAAAATAACAAAAAAGAAACAGACTTACAGATGAACAAGTGGTTACCAATGGGGAGAGGGAAGGAGGAGCGGCAAGATAGTAGCAGGGGATTAAGAGACACAAACTACTATGTATAAAACAAATACATGACAAGGATATAGTCTACAACACAGGAAATAGAGCCAATGTTTTATAATAACTATAAATGGGACTATAACCTTTAAAAATTGTGAATCACAATATTGCACACCTGACTCATATATTGTATATACACTTCAATTTAAAAAAATTAAAAATAGACCTACCATATGATCCAGCAATTCTCTTCCTGGGTACTTTCGTAAAGAAAATGAAATGACCATCTTAATGAAATAGTCACACCCCCATGTTCATCACAGCATTATTCACAATAGCCAAGACACAGAAACCATTCAAGTGTCCACCCACAGATGAGTGGATCAAGAAAATGTGACATATATACAAAGCAATACTATGTAGCCATAGAAAAGGAGAAAGCCCTGCCTTTTCTGATGACATGGATGGACATTAAGAGTATTATGCTAAATGAAATAAGACAGAGAAAGACAAATACCATACATACCACATGTACCACTTATATATGGAATCTTAAGAAGTTATACTCAGAGATGGAAAGGTGATTTCCAGGGGCTAGGGGGTGGGGAAATGGGATGTCAGTCAAAGAGTACAAACTTTTCAGTTATGAGTAAGTTCTTGGGCTCTAATGGACAGCATGGTGATCACAGTTAGTGATACTGTCTTATATATTTGAAAGACGCTAGGAGAGTAGATCTTAAATATTTTTACCACAAAAAAAGAGGTGATGGAGGTATTAATTAGTAATTATTTTGTCATATACAAATGCATCAAATCATCACATTGTACACCTTAAACTTACAGAATATTGTGTGTCAACTAGTTTCCAATAAAGCTTGAAAAATAAAATATGCAAGAAATTACATTGCATATGTTTCTACAAATTACTCTTCATTCAATTTTTAAAATTATTATTTTTTAATTGGAGGGTAGTTGCTTTACAATGTTGTGTTGGTTTCTGCCATACAACAATGTAAATCAGCCGAAACTACACACATATATAGAATTCGCTCCTGCTTGAGCCTCCCTCCCACCTCTCTAGGTTGTCACAGAGTGTCAGGCTGGGCTCCCTGAGCTTTACAGCAACATCCCCCTACTGTTGCTACCGCTGCTGCTAAGTCGCTTCAGTCATGTCCGACTCTGTGCGACCCCATAAATGGCAGCCCACCAGGCCCCACCGTTCCTGGGATTCTCCAGGCAAGAACACTGGAGTGGGTTGCCATTTCCTCCTCCAATGCATGAAAGTGAAAAGTGAAAGTGAAGTCACTCAGTCGTGTCCGACTCTTAGCGACCCCATGGACTGCAGCCTACCAGGCTCCTCCATCCATGGGATTTTCCAGGCAAAAGTACTGAAGTGGGTTTCCATTGCCTTCTCCAAACATCCCCCTAGTTATCTGTTTTACCCATGGTAATGTATATGTTTCCAGAATCCTTTCTAAAATCATCCCATGCTCTCCCTGTGTCCACAAGTCAGTTCTCTATGTCTGGGTCTCTATTCCTGCCTTGCAAACAGGTTCATTCTTTTCATTCAATTCTATGTTTCTGAGAGAAGTTGAAGTGTACCTACAGATCTTAATTAGACAAATAATTTTTTTTATGGTGGTCCTTTAAACCATCAGCACGAAAATTAAAAGGAAGATTTTTGTGGAATTATATGGTATGTATTTTCACATTACCTTATTTGAGCTTCACAACCTCACAGGAAACAAATATTATTAATCCCATTTAATAGATAAACATAATTCAAGTCGTTCAGGAACTTGCCCGGGGCTACAGGCAGAACCTGAACTCAGACCCTGACCACTGCAGGCAGAAATTTTTGTTCCTCAACCTTTTGCCTCCTGTAGTGCCCTGGATTCTCATTTGATCCTTAGAGCCACCAGTGAGAAAAAAGGAAAGGGGGAGAAGAGGAAGAACGAGGTTTATAAAGATTAGGAGGAGAAGCCATTTAGCTGTCATTCTATCACATTTTCATCATCCTGGTTGGCAACGCTAGGGATGAGGTGGGGCTGAAGGCAACGCCTCACTTTCCCTAGAGCTGCTTTTCCTAAACTGTAGGAGGAACCAGAGATAATTTTAGATGTCACAGTCAAGGCAGCAGTTGAACGGCAGAGTGTGAAAGTGAGATCTTTTTAAGTTGGTTTAATCGGTATCTACCCAGTTTATTGAACAACCTGAATCAAGTTGGGTATAAGCCCAAAAGAGGAAGCTCGTGACTCAGTGGAAAAGAATCTACCTGCTAGTCCTGGGACACCAGTTCAATCCCTGGGTCAGGAAGACTCCCCTGGAAAAGAAAATGGCAACCCACTCCAGTATTCTTGCCTGGGAAACCCCATGGACAGAGAAGCCTGGTGGGCTACAGGCCATTATGTCACAGAGTCAGACATGACTTAGCGACTCAACAGCAACATAAACCTGAAATGTTTTATTTTTTTCCCTTCTGCCATGCTCAGTGGAATCTTTTTCTCCCATAATTTTGGGAAAGAAGGAAGACAGAACACACATCTCCGCTCTAAATGAAGTCTGATTCTCTTAGGCTTAGTTGCCTCTCTGGCTAACACATCTTGACTACTGAGGTCCCCTTGTTCTGGATGTCTTAATAAATTCTGATTCTCTCATTAGCTTGAGTAGTTCCCTGACACTGGAGGGTAATTCTGGTTTGACGGCCCCAACTGTCTTTTAGTTGTCATTCCATGTACTTTCCACACTGTGGGGGTGGGGTGGGGGGAGCACCCACCGTCTCCAAGGCCTGTGTCTCTGTTGAGGTCACAGCTCCAGGCTGAGGCGGCTTCCAACCTCCAGTGGATGGGTGCCATCTCCTCCCTTACGATTCTGTGGTCCCCACGAGTGACTTTCTTGGGCCATGTCCTGCCTCAAAGGAGGCAGAATTCCTGCCCAAGTCAGGAGTCAGCATGGCGGTCCCCACCCCTCCCCAGCCCCTCTTTCCGGGCTGCTTTTCTGGATTCTCAGCCACCTTCCACCTCTGATAACCTAAGAAGGTATCTGGCTTCCATTGTCTTCAAGTCTATTGATGGTGGAGGCACAAAAAACCTGCTTTGTTCTCAGTCTGGGATACCTGTCTCGGGTTCTGATTGCATCAGAGACAAATTCCCCTTTGGTGCTGGTGTAAACCACCCCGATAGTATTGTCAGTCTATTCTCTCAAGCAGAGAGAGCCCGAGGCTTCCTTAGGTAACAGCTGCTGCTGCTGCTGCTAAGTCGCTTCAGTCGTGTCCAACTCTGTGCAACCCCATAGACAGCAGCCAACCAGGCTCCCCCGTCCCTGGGATTCTCCAGGCAAGAACACTGGAGTGGGTTGCCATTTCCTTCTCCAATGCATGAAAGTGAAAAGTGAAAGTGAAGTCGCTCAGTCTTGTCCGACTCCTAGCGACCCCATGGACTGCAGCCTACCAGCCCCTCTGTCCATGGGATTTTCCAGGCAAGAGTACTGGAGTGGGTTGTCATTGCCTTCTCCATAGGTAATAGCACTTGTCTGCAAACCAAGATTGTTTGGCTTTCCCTGTGCTTATTTTCACAGTACATTTTATTTGTGACAAATGATACTGATTTTGCATTTACCTTAGTGATATTTTTTAAGTAAATTTATCTAAGTTTTATTTAAATAATTTTGTTTAAAAAACAATATTTGGTTGATAACCGGTGTTGATGGTAAGTGAGTAAGGAAAAGATAGTAAAAGTGGTGTTTGAAAGACTCAAACTAAGAAGTAGGCCTTAGAAATAAATGAGTTGAATTGAGTTACAGCGTGTAATGTGTTAAAAGCAGCTGACCAGTAAATGTTTATTATTAATATTATTATGTATTTATTATTAATTAATATGTATTATTTGTTATACTAAATAAATATAATATGTATTATTGATACTTATTTTCTATTTTTATTATTTAGTGATTTGTTATAGTATTGAGTATCTATACATGTCTGGTGGGTTTCTAAAAACAACTTTATTGAGGTCTGATTCAAATTTCATAAAACTCCACCATATTAAGTGTATGTTCAGTGGCTTTTAGTAAATTTTACAGAGTTCTGCATCCCCACCACCACAGTTCAATTTCAGAGCGTTTCCATCACCCCAGACAAATCCCTCCTGCCCACTTTCAGTCTCTTCCCTTCCCCCCTCCCTAGCCTCAGGCAACTCTAACCTACTTTAAGTTTCTATAGATTTGTCTTTTCTGGATTTGCCTTTCCTCGTGTAAATGGGCTCAGGCAATATGTGATTTTTTTTCATGTGGCTTCTTTCACTTAGCATAATGTTTTTGTGGTTCGCTCATGAATAAAGCGGCTATGAACATTCACACATCAGTCTTTGTGGTGACATATGTTTTCATTTCTCTTGGACTGATGCCTAGGAATAGAATTGCTGGGTTGTATGGCAAACTGATGTTTAACTTTTTAAGAAACTGCCAAACTGTTTTCTGAAGAGGCGGCACCATTTTACATTCCTCCCAGCAAAGTACGAGGGTGCCGGGTGTTGTTAATATACTATTTTGCAGAGATGCTCTGTATGTGCTCAGTTGCTTAGTCATGTCCGACTGTTTGTGACCCCCTGGACTGTAGCCTGCCAGACTCCTCTGTCCATGGGATTCTCCAGGCAAGAATACTGGACTGGAATGCCATTTCCGATTCCAGTGGATCTTCCTGACCGGGGATGGAACATACATCTTTTGCATCTCCTGCTTTGGCAGGCAGGTTCTTCACCACTGAGCCACCTGGAAAGCCCCCATACCACACTTGATCTTAGCCAAAAGCTTTGCAGAGATATATGAGGTCATTTCATGACCACTATTTTAAAGGTGGAAAATCTGAGTCTGAAAGAGCTTAACTGACTTGCAGGAAGTCACCCAGCCTTGACAAAGCCAGTATTCAGCCATATCTGATCCCACATTCCCATCGTTCTTCCCTGTGTGACTAGGCTCTGTGCTGGGTGTCTGCTTTCTCCAGAGAGGTGGGGGAAGTGCGGCGGTAGCTTTGTTCTCAGCTCCCTCTGTGGAACCACTGGAGACATCAGGTGAGTAATGGGACCTGGGGCCAGGGAAGGTGTCTCCTTTTCCCACCTGGTCCTGGGCACCAAGCCCCGGAAATGATTTACATGACTCACTTACTTCTTTCAACTTACAATGAAACTTCGGTCCTGCTTAACGGATGACATAGCAAATGAGCCAGCTGGGTCTCCCATCCCCGTGAACTTTGGCGGTCTTGTAATCACTTGGCTGGCCACAGAACTGGGAGAGGAGATTTTGTGCTTTCCTATCGCCTCTGAGTCAGCAAGTAGTTAATTATTGAAATCACATCCGATAACAAGTCCAGGCAACTGCTGACTGCATTGTTCCCGTTGTCTTGTTTTGTATGGCCGGTCAAAACACAAACAGCAGGCTGTAGAAACTGACTCCATAAGGACAAGGGAGACAACCAAGTTCAACTGAACACATCAAGGAAGAATTACTGCTTTTTATAACCTCCACCTTCAGCAGGATTTTAATACGAATCCCTCCTCTCTTATTCACAGCTTTCTACATCACTGGCTCCAAGGGCCTTATGTTAGGGTAAATGAGCATGGAGTTTGGCATTTTTCTTCAATCATCCTTCCTGGCAGGAGCCATGTTTTGCTCAGCTTCTCTTCCCTGCGGTGCTTAGCAGGATGTCTTGTAACATAAGACCTTCACCTTATCTCACCTGGACTACTGAGTCCGTCTCACAATGGTCACCCTCCATCTGTATCTCCTCTCTGCAGCCAATTTTTCACACTGATTCCCAAATTATCTTTCTAAAACACATCTTTTTATTCAAAGAGAAATGATGAGTGCTTTTTTTTTTAATTTGATTAGATTCATGGTATTGCAAATATGGCAAATGTAGCACCATGCATGTCTGTGCATTTAAAGATGTCCACTGATTTATGGTACAGCCAAAAGAAAGAAAAAAATATATTTTAAGGCTGTTAATGACAATGGGGGAAAAATCCATATTCTTTCAGGTTATCAAAGATAATTTGTATCCTGGCTGTGGAACCTGCAGGTAGATTTCTCACTATTCCCTTTTCTTCTCTGCTTTACCTGAAATTATCTCTTGGTCATTCTCTTTATATCTCCTAGCACATGTGGCAGGTCTGGACATAAAGCAGTGATTAATAAATACTTCAAGGTAGATGATAGTTGTTCTGACCTGTGAAGAGCTCTATTAATTCCATGAGGCTTTAAAGGAGACTTCTACTAATTCCTAGAACTTTCTTCATAACAGAGGAGGTATAAGAATGGTAAGCAAATGTCACTGTTTCTTAGTGAAACCACTGATTCCTTCAACCTCTGTCTTAAATTATTTTTAATTGAAGTTTAGCTGATTTACCATATCGTGCTAGTTTCAGGTTCACAGCAAAGTGATTCAGTTATTTATATACATACATTTTCTAATTCCTTTCCATTACAGGTTATTACAAGATATTGGATATAGTTCCCTGTGCTATACAATAATTTTTAAAGTCACTCAGTCTTGTCTGATTCTTTGCAACCCCATTGGACTATACAGTCCATGGAATTCTCCAGGCCAGAATGCTGGAGCGGGTAGCCTTTCCCTTCTTCCAGGGCATCTTCCTAACCCAGGGATCAAACCCAGGTCTCCCGCATTACAGGCAGATTCTTTACCAGGTACGCCACCAGGGAAGCCCAAGAATACAAGAGTGGATAGCCTATTCCTTCTCCAGTGGATCTTCTCAACTCAGGAATCAAACTGGGGTCTACTTCATTGCAGGAAGATTCTTTACCAGCTGAGCTACCTTGTTATCTACTTTATATATAGTGTGTGTGCATGCTAAGTCATGTCAGTGATGTCCAATTCTTTATGACCCCATGGGCTGTAGCCCACCAGGCTTCTCTGTCCATGGGATTCTCCAGGTATGAAAATTGGAGTGGGTTGCCTGCCCTCCTCCAGGGTGTCTTCCCGCCCCAGGGGTTGAACCCGGGTCTCCTGCATTACAAGCACATTCTTTACCATCTGAGCCACCAGGGAAGCCTTTATGTATATAAGTAGTATCTGTTAATCCTATACTCCTAATTTACCCCTCCCCACTCCTTCCCCCTTTGGCAGCCTTAAGTTCGTCTTTTATGTTTGTGAGTCTGTTTCTGTTTTGTGTTATTTTTTAGATTCCACACAGAAGTGAAATCCTGTATTTGTCTTTCTCTGTGTCTTAAATTGTTTTTGAAGCCAAATCTTTATTTTAAAATTACAGAAGTGCTCACCCTTCCAAGTGAAAGAAATTTGTGAAGAAATAGCAAGGCTGCTTAGTTTGCTAACATTACACAGTTTAGTGAAATGTAATCTGAAGGGATATAATGGTCATAGGAAGGCTTCCCCAGTGGTGAAATGGAAAACAACCTGCCTGCAATGCAGGAGACGCAGGAGACAGGGGTTTGATCCTGAGTTGGGCAGATTCCCTGGAGAAGGAAATGGCAACCAGCTCCAGTATTCTAGTCTGGAGAATCCCATGGAGAGGAACCTGGGGGGCTGCAGCCCACAGGATTGCAAAGGGTGGGACACAACTGAGCAACGGAGCACACACAATGGTTATTTAAATGTGAACTGCTAAATATTTTCCCAGGAAAACAAAAATAAATGAAGGAAAGAAAACATAAATGAAAGGTTTCCAAAAGATTAAAAATTGCTCATACTTTACAAACTACACTGGGTTTAGCATTCAACAGTTCCTTCAGTGCTGTTCTAGGAAATGGATGAGCTATGACCACTAAGAGAATCTTAAAGTTTCGCTCAGTAATGTTCGACTCTTTGAGACCACATGGACTATAGCCTTCCAGGCTCCTCTGTCCCTGAAATTCTCCAGGCCAGAATACTGGAGTGGGTAGCCATTCCTTTCTCCAGGGGATCTTCCCAACACTGGGACAGAACCCAGGTCTTCTGCATTGCAGGCAGATTCTTTACTGTCTGAGCCACCAGGGAAGATTAGCACATTTGTAAATTGAATGATTATATTAATCATTTAACCACCAGAATGTCTTATCTATTGTGTGTATGACCACCCACATTAAAGTTGGACATGACTGAGCAACTTTCACTTTCACCCACATTAGCAAAGTGACATTCTAATAGAATCAAGTTATTAAAACTTTTAATTGTATCAGTTCAGTTCAGTCGCTCAGTCGTTCTTGGCAACCCCATGAACTGCAGCACACCAGGCTTCCCTGCCCATCACCAACTCCCGGAGCTTGCTCAAACTCATGTACATTGAGTCGGTGATGCCATCCAACTATCTCATCCTCTGTCAAGCCCTCTCCTCCTGCCTTCAGTCTTGCCCAGCATAAGGGTCTTTTCCAATGAGTCAGTTCTTTGCATCAGGTGGCCAAAGTATTGGAACTTCAGCTTCAGCATCAGTCCTTCCAATGAACAGGCAGGACTGATTTCCTTTAGGATTGACTGGTTTGATCTCCTTGCAGTCCAAGGGACTCTCAAGAGTCTTCTCCAACACCACAGTTCAAAAGCATCAGTTCTTCAGCACTCACGTTTCTTTATAGCCCAACTCTCACATCCATACGTGACTACTGTGAAAAACCATAACCCTGACAAGATGGACCTTTGTTGGCAGAGTAATGTCTCTGCTTTTTAATATGCTGTCTAGGTTTACTGGTCATAGCTTTACTTCCAAGGAGCAAGTGTCTTTTAATTTCAAGGCTGCAGTCACCAGCTGCAGTAATTTTGGAACCCAAGAAAATAAAGTCTGTCACTGTTTCCATTGTTTCCCCATCTATTTGCTATGAGGTGATGGGACCAGATGCTATGATCTTAGTTTTTGAATGTTGAGCTTTAAGCCAACTTTTCCACTCTCCTCTTTCACTTTCATCAAGAGGTTCTTTAGTTCCTCTTCACTTTCTGCCATAAGGGTAGTATCATCTGCATATCTGAGGTTATTGATATTTCTCCCGACAATCTTGATTCTTGAAGCTTGTGCTTCATCCAGCCCAGCGTTTCGCATGATGTACTCTGCATGTAAGTTAAATAAGCAGGGTGACAATATACAGCCTTGACATACTCCTTTTCCTATTTGGAGCCAGTCCATTGTTCCATGTCTGGTTAACTGTTGCTTCTTGACCTGCATACAGGTTTCTCAGGAGGCAGGTCAGGTGGTCTGGTATTCCCATCTCTTGAACAATTTTCCACAGCTTGTGGTGATCCACACAGTCAAAGGGGTTGGCATAGTCAATAAAGCAAAAGTAGATCTTTTTCTGGAACTCTTTTGTTTTTTTCAATGATCCAATGGATGTTGGCAATTATATCTCTGGTGTATCTGTGTTTTCTAAATCCATCTTGAACATCTGAAAGTTCATGGTTCACATACTGTTGAAGCCTGGCTTGGAGAATTTTGAGCATTACTTTGCTAACGTGTGAGATAGGTGCAATTGTGTGGTAGTTTGAACATTCTTTGGCATTGCCTTTCTTTGGGATTGGGATGAAAACTGACCTTTTCCAGTCCTGTGGCCACTGCTGAGTTTTCCAAATTTGCTGGCATATTGAGTGCAGCACTTTCACAGCATCCTCTTTTAGGATTTGAAATAGCTCAGCTGGAATTTCATCACCTCTACTAGCTTTGTCTGTGGTGATATTTCCTAAGGCCAGGATGTCTGGCTCTAGGTGAGTGATCACATCATCGTTTATCGTATACTAATAGGCATTATTTAAAAACTAAATCATGGACACAACAAACGTAGGAAAAATGTATAGCAAATTTGAGAACAGATTAATATATTGTTATATAAAAAGCTATTAAGTTGAGAGAAAATCCTCTCCAACAGCTTTGATGGGCAAAAGCCATGAAAGACATATTACAGAGGACGTGATATGATAACAGAAAAATTTCAACTTTTCCAGAAATCAATATTCTATCTTTTGCTGAGCAAACTAGTTGAAATTAAAGAAAATATTTGCAATATCCATGGCTAACAAGTATGTGATAAAGCAAGGTACTATATTTCCGGTGAGAATATAAAGTTGTCATAATCCTTTTGGAAAGCATTATTTTGGAAAGCATATGTTGGATATCCTTATGGAAACCATCCTTGACAATATGTGTCAAGGATCTAAAAAATCTTCATGCTTTTTGATAATTTCACTTTGAGGATCTACACTTAGGGAATAATCCTACATGAAAAAAATATAATATGCCAAGTGATATTTGTCAAAATATTGTCTGTATAGTTGCAAACCACCTAAATATTCAACACAAGAGAAATTATAGTATATTTATTTGATGAAATATAATATAGCAAATATGACTTGATGATGCCCATAAACACAGCATGGAGGAGAAAATATAAGCATGTTGCAGAGTACAAACTGTATGATATTAATTATGTAGAGTGTGAAACATGCAAATGTTACTACATATTACTTGAGGATACATACATATGTGGTAAAAGTATAGAGAACTGTAAGAACTGAATAGTCACAGAATTTAAGAAAGTAGTTATGCTACAGAGAGAATGATCCCACAGAGGTATGAATTGTATTGTAAAGATTTATTTATTTTATTTTTTACCTTTTAAATAGCTTTATTAGAATATAATTCATATATCATAGAATTCCACTTTTAATTTTTATTTTTTTAATTTATTTATGGCTGCAATGTGAGGCTTGCAGTATCTTAGTTCCCTGACCAGGGATTGCCCCAGTGGCCCCTGCAGTGGAAGCCCAGAGTCCTAACCACTGGACCACCAGGGAAGTCCCTCCACTTTTAATTTTCCTTTCTTTAAACACTTTGTGTGTATTTACATTTGAGAAAAGTCCTGGGGAGTGTATATGTGGCACTGTGTGGCGAGGGAGCTTCCTTTTTCCAGGGCTGCAGATAGAAGCCATTCTAAAAATAAAATACTTTTGTACATTATTCCAATAGCTTGCACTTATCAAGTTTAATCAAGTACAAATGAATAATAAAAAGCAGTGAAGATATTTTACACGGAGACAAATTGGTTTTTAAGCAATAAAGGTTATATTAACATGGTTAATAATTAAAATGCTATGTAACATTTGTAAACACGTATAAACATTTACTGACTGCTTATTGTGTGTCAATTTCCCTGGTGGCTCAGACAGTAAAGAATCTGCCTGCAATGCAGGAGACCTGGGTTTGATTCCTGGGTTGGGAAGATCCCCTGGAGAAGAAAATGGCAACCACTCCAGTATTCTTGCCTGAAAACCCCATGGGCAGAGAAACTTGGCAGTCTACAGTCCATGGGGTCACAAAGACAGACACGACTGAGCAACTTAGCGCTGGTGCATTCATATACTGTCCTAAGCGATTTAGTACTGTGCTACCTCATTTGATTTTTACAAGAACCACATCAGACAGGTACCATTATTATTTCCATTTTCTGGATGAGGAAATTGAGGCAATGGTCCAAATTTGCATAGCTAATAAGTGACGGAACTATGATTGGAAGTGATTTAGGCCAGCTTAAAATTGTGCTGTCAACCATTATGCTAAGCTGCTTTTCCCTAAAGTAGTACAGGGAATTAAACTGTGGCTTTAAAATATGAAATTGCATTTTTTTCTGAGTCAGTTATATACCCTGTACATGGAAGTTAGTGTGAAAATTAAATGCAGATTGACCTTTCAATTTTCAGACCATCTCTCACTATCTTGAAGCTTAACCTGCTTTTTACTTATATTTTACAACTGCCCCCACCCCCCAGTTTTGATGACTCAGCTTATCTGTGTTGTGCTTCTTTTCATTACTTCTAGATCTAATAAGGGTTTCCCTGCTGGCTAAGCTGCTAAAGAATCTGCCTGCAATGCGGGAGACTTGGGTTCAATCCCTGGGTTGGGAAGATCCCCTGGAGAAGGGAACGGGAGAATACCCCCTCCAGTATTCTGGCCTAAAGAATTCCATGGACTATTCCATAGGGTTGCAAAGAGCAACTTTCAGTATGAAACACTGCCATTGTTTTGGGGAAGTATGTTTTAATCTGGGGCCATTTCATTAGACTGAAAAAGCAATTTCACAAGGAACAGAGTTTTTATATAACAGCTGCAAGCACTTCCCTGTTTCGAAGCTCAGCCTTGTTTTTTCTCTAGAGGAAGAGAGAAATGACTTCGCTGTTCATTTTCGCTTCTTCTAGATTTATGAATGTATATTTTAATAACTCTTGACCATATTGTTAGGCATGAAATAAATTGAAACATAGGTTTTATAACAGGAAGATTTATTTTTTATTATTTAGGCTTTCAAAGTATTTAGTGTTTTTGAACAGCTAAATAGTATTCAGAAGTCAGTATGAAAGATGCAGAAGGGCATTCAGTGAAAACTGAGTCCCCTTGCTTTTTTATTCTGCCCTTGACAGAAGTGACTGCTGTTATCATGTTCTTACTGTGCTGTGGGAGGGGTTTTATCTTCATAAAAGCACCTTGTCCTTTTCAGCTTCTTAGACTACTTTTATTTATTTATTTAATTTTTATTGATACATAGTTGATTTGCATAGACTTATTTTTTTTATTTACAAATATCTATTGGGCAATGATGACATCTTAGGTCCTATGATTTTTTTTCATTAATTTTAATTGGACTGTTGTTGCTTTACAATTACAATGTTGTTAGTTTCTACTGTACATCAAAATGAATCAGCCATACATATACATATATCCCCTACACAGACTTACTTTTAAATGACTACCCCTACTTGTTTTGTTCCAGCATTTTAACGGTAATAGTCCACTGCTTTATGTTGTCCTTTCATCTCAATAACAGGCCATCAGATATTGTATTGTCGTTCTATGGTTTATTTCTTAAGCTCTGTGAGGATACATGCATTTCATTCTATTTATTCCTTATGTCTTTTTGTGTGAAATATTTCATGATAAATTTAAAATGTTATGTAGCTATCAAAAAGTTACATATAAAGCAAATATGATAACATGGAAAACATTTGTGCTATAACATTAAACTAAAATTCAGAATGATTACAACTATGTAAAAGGCACCAAAAAAAACTGACAGAGGAAGACCTCTCCAAATTGATGCATTTCCCTTTGAATGGTGGTATTATTACTTCCTTATTTTTAAAAAGTATTTCATTTGCTTTCCTTTATGATTGGCATTATACTATAACTTAAAAATAGTAAACCTATTTTTAAAAACAAACATAATATATTTATTAGGTATTAAGCCATTTCCAACCAGTCCATCCTAAAGGAGACCAGTCCTGGGTGTTCATTGGAAGGACTGATGCTGAGGCTGAAACTCCAATACTTTGGCCACCACATGAGAAGAGTTGACTCATTGGAAAAGACCCTGATGCTGGGAGGGATTGGGGGCAGGAGGAGAAGGGGACGACAGAGGATGAGATGGCTGGATGGCGTCACCGACTCAATGGACATGAGTTTGGGTGAACTCTGGGAGTTGGTGATGGACAGGGAGGCCTGGCGTGCTGTGATTCATGGGGTCGCAGAGAGTCAGACATGACTGAACACCTGAAATGAACTGAACTTTTGTTTTATGTTTTTG
Source organism: Bubalus kerabau (assembly GCF_029407905.1). Taxonomy (NCBI): domain Eukaryota; kingdom Metazoa; phylum Chordata; class Mammalia; order Artiodactyla; family Bovidae; genus Bubalus; species Bubalus kerabau. The sequence continues at coordinate 15,669,197 of NC_073628.1, forward strand.
TTTTTTAGCTATGAGGCATGTGGGACCTCAGCTCCCTGACCATGAAACTGGAACCTCCTGCATTGGAAGGCAGAGTACTAACTACCAGACCACTAGGGAAATCCCATCACATTTGATTTGTAAGTTAATGTTTTGCTTACCTTGGAATTCAGCATCCTGCGTGAGCTGTAGGAGAATGGGAAGGACAAATATGGATTTCACTGGTACCCAATCTGGTTGACAGAGCAGCGTGAAAGCTGAGTGAACAAGGGTTGCTGCTACAGATTCCTGAAGTTTATAAGATGATTGAAGTTTGCTTCCAGTGAGACTTGAGGTAGCAGCAAATTTCCTTAGACCCAAAATATGAAATGTGAAAAAGTCGAGACTAATATTGAAATTGAGTGTGAACTCAATTTTAGATATTAAGATTTAGATTTAGATTAGATTAGATTAGATTAGATATTTAGATTAGATTAAGATTTAGATATTAAGATTTAGATATTAAGATTTAGATGTTAAGTGTGAACTCAAGTTTAGATATTAGAATATGTTCGTAATTCCCAGTGACTCTTAGACTTCTAGAATGGTCTAGGTCTTTGAGAGCATCTGCTTTAACTACCTCATGTGATAACTGAGCAAATGAAATGCCAGCCAAGTAAGCAAAAGAATCAAGTATTTCCACTTCTTTAATTGTATTGGTTCCTGTGTCAAACCCAAAACAGTGTCCTAAAATTTTCACAGGAAAATAGACTAAAAATTCTTTGACCTGCTCTTTGCTAGTCATAGAAAACCCTTGACAATATGGCTCCAAATTCTCTAACTTATCCCGCACGGATCCTCCAGAAATATGTGGAATTTCTGCTACACTCTGCTTCCCAACCTCCCTACCTGTGTTGACACCTCTGTTTCCCTCACCAATAAGGCCCTGGTCCTTCTCTCTGCCTACTTAAGACAATTCATCTTTCAAGCCACAACTAAAACACTTGGTGAGTTGGTTACTGTCCAGATGCAACATAGTGAGTGGCTTGATTTGCTTGATGGATGTGGAAATAAAGTAGAATGCAAAATAACGTATGTTACAGGGTTAGGGGTGGGAAGAATGATGGAGCCATAGGGAATAATAATAATAATATAATGGCAATGATAACTACTAACATTTATTGCATGCTTACTATGTGCTACGGCCTGTGTTAACCATTTTTATATTCACTGTCATACTAATTCCAACTCATTGTAAAAGACCCTGATGCTGGGAAAGACTGAGGGCGGAAGGAGAAGGGGATGACAGAAGATGAGATGGTTGGAGGGCATCATTGACTCAATGGACATGAGTTTGAGAAAACTTCAGGAGATAATGAAGGACAGGGAAGCCTGCTGTGCTGCAGACTACGGGGTCACAAAGAATCGGACATGAATGAGCAACTGAAAACATCACACAATAATATTCTCAAAGACAGTGAAATAGTCTATCAGGTTTGTGTTACATGTAATAGAGAACCCTGCTGCTGCTGCTAAGTCGCTTCATTCATGTCCGACTCTGTGTGACCCCATAGATGGCAGCTCACCAGGCTCCTCTGTCCCTAGGATTCTCCAGGCAAGAACACTGGAGTGGGTTGCCATTTCCTTCTCCAATGCATGAAAGTGAAAAGTGAAAGTGAAGTCGCTACAAGAGTTTAAAGAAGTCCAGTGTGTTTTTTTTTCTCTTCTTTCATTTAATAAGGACTCCTCCAGTCCAGTTTTTGTGTGATTCAATGACATCACCAAGAATCCTATCTTCTTTCTTCACTCTTCTCAGCATATGTCTTTCATTTTCACAGCCATAATAACACTGACAGTTCTCCAAACATTGTGTCTGCCTCCTGCAAAGAAAGGACATGAACATCTCTTTTCAAGCACGTCCATCAGCATCTTTTTGGTTAGAACTATGTCTCGTGGTCCCCTCTAGTTGCAAAGGAGGCTATGAGATCACTAAATAAAAATGTGTTAATAAAGAGGAAAGAATGAATATTTTGGAAGACAAACCAAAATATTATCCTCATTTTACAGTTGAGACAGGTGAGGCATAGGAATGCTTAGAAATACTGTTGGAAGTAGGTCTGTCAGCAGAGCCCAAGTTATTAAGCATTTACATTACATGGCACTATTATTTAATGGCTTTGGTCCTGCTCTCAGTTAAGATGGGGTGCAAATGATTGGAACACACTTTGCGCCACCTTTTCCTTCTTTGGCACCTTCTCTTTGTCTTTACTGTTGTCTTTCCCCCTCAGATCTCAGAGAGGAGGCTACAGTTTTTAGTTAGGACTGGAGGGAGGAAAGCCAGTGTAGTTCATCATCTTCTTTCCCACTTGAAATCCTCAATATTGTTTTTGAAAACAAGAGGATAATTTGACGAATCTGGTAAATGATTAAGTGTGAAGCTTGACATAGAGTCCAATACAATCTTGAGGTTTTGATCACAAGGTGTTTGGGTCATAGAAGATACATATGGATGAGAAAGGGGAATTGCTAAATTTCTTGTGTTAAGTTTCAGATGTTGGCAAAACTTCAAGATAAGACTTATGGACATGGGGAGAGGGGAGGGGAGGGTGAGATGTATGGGAAGAGTAACATGGAAACTTACATTACCATATGTAAAATAGATAGCCAATGGGAATTTGCTGTATGTCTCAGGGAACTCAAACAGTAGCTCTATATCAACCTAGAGGGGTAAGATGGGGAGGGAGATGGGAGGGAGTTTCAAAAGGGAGGGGATATATGTATGCCTATGGCTGATTCATGTTGAGGTTTGACAGAAAACAGCAAAATTCTGTAAAGCAATTATCCTTCAATAAAAAATAAATAAAAAAAAAAACTTCCAGATAGATACTGATCATCATGAGTGAGTCAGTCATAAGAAGCAGAAGATATTGTGAATATCTGACCATACTTTAATTTTAAAAATGCATTAAAAAAAGAAAGCAGAGGAGAAGAAAAGTAAGGTGAATGTATGAAAAAGCAATGATATTACCCCACTGAAATAATAAAATAAATTTGTTTTGCTTGTTTCTAAACTTGTTTGTAACAAGGCTTTATATGCCTGAGGATGAACAAAGAGGGTAATATTTCAATCTTGAAGATAATGAAACAATGACTTTTTTTTTTTAAGGAGCATCATTAATTTATATCTATTCTGCACTTGGGGAATAGACAGCATCTTATGAAACTCTGTGAACAATTCTATGGACTGGGGCAGGGAATGGAAGAAATAGAAAAATAAAGAATGCAATCAGAGAGCTCCCATGATGTATGATATTTATAAAATCAACTTCAGACCTCCCAACAGTGGGGGAGAGTGTTTCTTTTCATCTCCTGAATATATTCTTTATTCTGAGTGAGGCAAAAGTCAATGCTGGGAGTGTTTACTTTCCTGTCTTCAACAGACACTAGGATATACTGACAAACATAGTGTTAGAATCATCTTAACGGGTGAAATTTTCCAAGCTCTGCATAGGATCCTCTTTGGATGTGTCATATTTTTTTTGCTATTACTTAAAGTGTGCTCAAACTACCACACAATTGCACTCATCTCACACGCTAGTAAAGTAATACTCAAAATTCTCCAAGTCAGGCTTCAGCAATATGTGAACCGTGAACTTCCAGATGTTCAAGCTGGTTTTAGAAAAGGCAGAGGAACAAGAGACCAAATTGCCAACATCTGCTGGATCATCGAAAAAGCAAGAGAGTTCCAGAAAAACATCTATTTCTGCTTTATTGACTATGCCAAAGCCTTCGACTGTGTGGATCACAATAAACTGCAGAAAATTCTTCAAGAGATGGGAATACCAGACCACCTGACCTGCCTCTTGAGAAACCTATATGAAGGTCAGGAGGCAACAGTTAGAACTGGACATGGAACAACAGACTGGTTCCAAATAGGAAAAGGAGTATGTCAAGGCTGTATACTGTTACCCTGCTTATTTAACTTATATGCAGAGTACATTATGAGAAACGCTGGGCTGGAAGATACACAAGCTGGAATCAAGATTGCCAGGAAAAATATCAATCACCTCAGATATGCAGATGACACCACCCTTATGGCAGAAAGTGAAGAGGAACTCAAAAGCCTCTTGATGAAAGTGAAAGAGGAGAGTAAAAAAGTTGGCCTAAAGCTCAACATTCAGAAAACGAAGATCATGGCATCTGGTCCCATCACTACATGGGAAATAGATGGGGAAACAGTGGAAACAGTGTCAGACTTTATTTTTCTGGGCTCCAAAATCACTGAAGATGGTGACTGCAGCCATGAAATTAAAAGATGCTTACTCCTTGGAAGGAAAGTTATGACCAACCTAGTTAGCATATTCAAAAGCAGAGACATTACTTTGCCAACAAAGTCAGTGTAGTCAAGGCTCTGGTTTTTCCTGTGGTCTTGTATGGATGTGAGAGTTGGACTGTGAAGAGGGCTGAGCGCCGAAGAATTGATGCTTTTGAACTGTGGTGTTAGAGAAGACTCTTGAGAGTCCTTTGGACTACAAGGAGATCCAACCAGTCCATTCTAAAGGAGATCAGCCCTGGGATTTCTTTGGAAGGAATGATGCTAAAGCTGAATCTCCAGTACTTTGGCCACCTCATGCAAAGAGTTGACTCATTGGAAAAGACTCTGATGCTGGGAGGGATTGGGGGCAGGAGGAGAAGGGGACGACAGAGGATGAGATGGCTGGATGGCATCACTGACTCGATGGACGTGAGTCTGAGTGAACTCTGGGAGTTGGTGATGGACAGGACAGGGAGGCCTGGTATGCTGCGATTCGTGGGATCGCAAAGAGTTGGACATGACTGAGCAACTGAACTGAACTGAAAGTGTGGTCCATGGGCCAGCAGTAACACCATCACCTTAAATTTTGTTAGGAATGTAGACTCAGAGTCGACTTAGACCTTCTGAATTATAACCTGCATTTTAAACAGGATCCCCACATGATTTGTGAATTAAACTTTGGTAAGCACTGAGGGAGCCAATTAAGAAAGCACATGGAATGCAACAGAAAAGCTTCTTGGTTTTTAGTAATTGTTATAAGGCAGTGATTACTGGTTTTCATGGGATCTTGGACTGCAGCAAACTAGGAGATCTCCCTTCACGGCAAGTGTACCTGAGAACTAGAACACGGTACTTTGCCTCAAAGTTTTTAGAGGAATCCAGTCTCAAGGCTAAAAGCCAGGATCTTATTTTCCTTTTCTAATCTGGGGAAACACTTTCCAACCACTGACATCCAAGCGGGCTGATTAACTATGGCATGAACACAAGCTGAATGTGTGTGTGACTTTTGCGTGAACAAACAAAACTAAAAAGTACTTTTTCTAGAAACTTAGTCACCAGCCATGCTGTATTTGCAGGTATTGGTGATTAATGTTTCTTCCTGGTGAGGCAATAAAAAAATTTAAACATAAAAAGCATTTAATTTTTGTCTTGACTGAAATGAAATCTGATGCCAGACTAGAGTTTGAAAGCAGCCTTGAGAAGAAAGAATCCTGCTTAAATCCCAAGCCCTTGGTTGGTGATTTTAATAGGATAAGAGAGAGAAGTTAAGAGAATATTTATATTCCGTGACTACAGAAGTAGAGTTAAAAAAAAAAAAAACACTGGGAAGGAGCAGGAAAGGTCTTAAATTTAAATCTATACAGGACCTGTCTCTTGTCAATGTTTACTGAGAAGGAACAAAAAGCCTAAACAACTTAAAATCCACACTCATTTTTCCAGCCAATGGGACTGAGCTTCCTCTCAGTCTTTAAAATTAGGCATCCACGGCCCTGGTAACAGTAACGCTGTGTTTTATTTTTCTTTATCGTCATATGTGCTGGAAAAATTCCACCCCAATTTTTTTTTATCTGATTTGCATCAGCAATATCTATTTCTGAGGATTATTCATGGATTACCCATCAATATTCAGAACAACATTTCTATGGATCTTAATCTTTACTATATTTGGCTTAGTGTTTTGTTTTCTAAAAAAAATTTCCATTTCCTTTCTGCCACTCAGCATAAGACTAAGCCCAGTTTACTGTTTGGTTGGCCAACGTATTTGCAGTCTCACTTAGATCAAAAGGGGCCATCCACATGAAAGGCTCAGCAAGCTGAAGCTATACAGAGAGAAGGGCTTAACTCAAAATAGAAATTGTCCTGCGCTTTTTTTTTTTTTTTAATTAAGCTTTAAGCAACCCAAAAAGGGTGCTCTGAATGTTTCATTGTGGAAATTCTTAGAAAGTATTTTTCTGTAATGTTTTCTGGGAGTTTTTTGAAAACTGGTCATTCACAGCAAAGCTTACTTGAGTGAAGTTGGTGGCGGTGGTGATTTTGTTGTTTCTTTTTTCATTTTGCTCCCCATTCCTACTTTTCCCATCAAATTCTGCAGTTGTCGTTCTTGCTATCTGTGGTCTTGTCTTTCTGTCATTTTCTCCCATGATCATTCAGCGAGAGGGGAAGCCAAATTATAAACAGGAGGAGAAAGTTGGCTAACAGCCACAGTTTGTTTAAAACAGTCTACATGTAATACAGCTCTTGGCTTCTGCTTAGAAAGTGACCTTCTCTCATAAGCAACCAGTAAGGCAGCGACTCCAGTGGCTTCAGATCAGATCAGATCAGATCAGTCGCTCAGTTGTGTCCGACTCTTTGCGACCCCACGAATTGCAGCACGCCAGGCCTCCCTGCCAACACCAACTTCCGGAGTTCACTGAGACTCACATCCATCGAGTCAGTGATTCCATCCAGCCATCTCATCCTCTGTCGTCCCCTTCTCCTCCTGCCCCCAATCCCTCCCAGCATCAGAGTCTTTTCCAATGAGTCAACTCTTCGCATGAGGTGGCCAAAGTTCTGGAGTGTCAGCTTTAGCATCATTCCTTCCAAAGAAATCCCAGGGCTGATCTCCTTCAGAATGGACTTGTTGGATCTCCTTGCAGTCCAAGGGACTCTCAAGAGTCTTCTCCAACACCACAGTTCAAAAGCACCAGTTCTTCGGCGCTCAGCCTTCTTCACAGTCCAACTCTCACATCCATATATGACCACAGGAAAAACCATAGCCTTGACTAGATGGACCTTTGTTGGCAAAGTAATGTCTCTGCTTTTGAATATGCTAACTAGGTTGGTCATAACTTTCCTTCCAAGGAGTAAGCGTCTTTTAATTTCATGGCTGCAGTCATCACAAGTAAAGGCACACAGGGTCTTCCCTGATGGCTTAACAGGTAAACAATCTGCCTGCAATGCAGGAGACAGAGAAGATGCAGTTTCCATCCCTGGGTTGGGAAGATCCCCTGGAGAAGGAGATGACAACTCACCGCAGTATTCTTGCCTGGGAAATCCCATGGACAGAGGAGCCTGGTGGGCTACAGCCCATGGGGTCACAGAGAGTCGGACATGACTTAGCGAGTGAACAACAACATCAAAATCACACAGGGGGCTTGGGTGCTGCCAGCTACAGACGGCTTTGGAAGCAAACGACAGTGATTGGAGAACAGGGAGTTGTAGGCTGCCCCGCTGTATATCCTGCTGTCAGGGAGGAATGCGGAGAGGATAAAAAGTAACCATGGTAAGTGGGCAGACCACAGACAACATTGTAAAGCAGGTTGGGGTACCTGGAGCAGAAACCTTGCCGCTGGGATTCAGAAAGTCCTCTGAATGACTGAGCCATCGCTTGTCTTTTTTTTTTTTTTTCCTGTTTTTTGGCCACACTGTGCAGCATGCAGGATCTTAGTTCCCCAACTAGGGATTGAACCCCTGGGCCCTGCAGTGGAAGCATGGTGTCTTAACCACTGACTGCCAGGGAAGTCCCTCAGATGTGTCTCACTTCTTGAAGGACAGGGCCAAGTGTGTAGCAGGCTCTCCATATCTACATATTTTTCTATGATACTTCTTAATGATTTTTATTACTGTTAAGGAAAACTATCAATTTGCATTTAATTATTGTGAGCCCGCCTGCCAACGCAGGAGATGTGGGTTTGATCTCTGGGTTGGGAAGTTTCCCTGGAGAAAAGAAATTGCAACCCACTTCAATATTCTTGCCTGGGAAATTCCATGGATAAAGGAACCTGGCGGGATACAGTCTGTGCACTCACGAAGAGTCCAACATGACTGAGTGACTAAACAACAACGACAACATTGTGTGTGTGGTCACCATTTCAAACTCTTGTATAGACCCAATTGTGTATCAATGGATAGCTTCTGGATTTCTGCACATAACCCTGACCTTTTCCCTTCTTTCCAACAATTATCTTGTTTTTGTCTTCTATTTTATTGCACTGATTTGAGCTACAAGGACATTGCTAAATAATTGCAATTCATGTGACATAGTTGTTCTCTCCTTTTTAATAAAAATGTTTTGGTCAATTACCATAAGTTATATACTATAGCGGGTTGAATTTTATCCTCCATGGTAAAGAATACACCTGCAATGCAGGAGACGAGGGTTTGATCCCTGGGTCAGGAAGATCCCATGGAGAGGAAATGGCAGCCTACTCCAGTATTCTCGCCTGGGAAATTCCATGGATAAAGGAACCTGGTGGAATATAGTCCATGGGGTGGCAAAGAGTCAGACATGACTTAGCGACTAAACAACAACGAAAAGATATGTTAAAGTCCTAAGCTTTGTTACCTGTGAATATTGACCTTACTTGTTGCTGTGATCAGATGAAGATGAGCCCTAAATCCAGCAATGGTTGTCCTCTTAGGAGGAGATTTGGAGAAACACATGTACTCACAGGGGGAAGACCATCATGAGACAGCAGAGGCAGAGATTGGGGTGATGATCCTACAGGCCAAGGAATGTATGGATTGTCAGCGCCTAGCAGAAGCTGAGATGAACCAAGGAAGGATCCTTTCCCAGAGCCTTCAGAGTGAAACTGACCTTGCCAGTACCTTATCTTCAACCTTCTAGCCTCCAGGACTGTGAGAGAACAGGTGTCTATTGGATCAAGCCATTCAGTTCATGGTAATTTTCTGTTTTAAAACAGATATTTAAGAGTAGTTCTCTTTGATTATGATGTTTTAGAATATTAACAATGAGTACTCTTTTTATCTATTGAATACTTACTAAATATGTATTTTAGTTTGTAAGTGTCTTTATATATTTTTATGCACATAGATTATCTTATATAAATTCACAAATATGGAAATATGATGACATGATAGCCTGGATTTTATGTTTTTAAATTTTTTCAGCCTCTTCCTCAGTTTTTTTTTTTTTTAATTTTTGGCTACACCGAAGGCGATGGCACCCCACTCCAGTACTCTTGCCTGGAAAATCCCATGGATGGAGGAGCCTGTTAGGCTGCAATCCATGGGGTCGCTAAGAGTCGGACACGACTGAGCGACTTCACTTTCACTTTTCACTTTTATGCACTGGAGAAGGAAATGGCAACCCACTCCAGTGTTCTTGCCTGGAGAATCCCAGGGACGGGGGAGCCTGGTGGGCTGCCGTCTCTGGGATCGCACAGAGTCGGACACGACTGAAGTGACTTAGCATAGCCTAGCATGGCAGATGGGACTTTAGTTCCCTGACCAGGGATGGAACCCATGCTCCCTGAAGTGGAAGGTAGAGTCATAACCATTGAATTGCCGGGGAAGTACTGTGCTTTTAATATTGTAGTCTTTTTCTTGCTTGGCATCCTCCTCCTCTGCTCCACCTCCTACTCCCATCCCCCATCCACTGTACATTACCCTAACCCATATACACAGGTACATTACCCTAACCCATATACACAGCTTCAGTATTTTTTTCTCCATGCTCAACCATGTATATATAACTTCAACATATATTCACAAATGTACAGATATTTGCATACATATATGTACATAAATACATAAACACACAGGCATTTTTCTCATTATTTGTTTTTCAAAAATGAAATATTACCCATGTGATGTCAGACATGTGTGTCCTGGGTTATTCCGCCAAACACTGATTTAAGTGTTGTTGTGTATTTTGTAGATGAGATTACAACCCATGACCAGTGAGTGACTCAGTTATGCAGGCAGGTCTTATCTAACCAGCTGAAAGCTTGGAAGAGCAGAGCTGGAACCACCAGCTTTATCCCTTCCAGCTGCCCTCCTGGGCATCCCTGTGGATTTTGGACTAGACCAGCTAGTTCCTATAGGTGTGAAAGCGAATCCTGCAATAAATCCCTGAATATATGTCCCTACTGGTTCTGTTTCTCTACATGAGTCCTGACTGATACAACACACTCGTCTTACTTTGCATTCTAATTCAACAATATTTCTTGGAAATCACTCCAGGCCCACTGACAGAGCTATAGTTCATTCTATTTAATGCCTGAATGCTGTACTATGGCATAAATGTACCATTAAGGTCTGACTATTCCCAGCTTTTTTGCCAATATAGAAAATGCTATATTAAATGCCTTATACTGGTGAGTTTTTCCTTCTAGATGGAATCCCAGAAAGGGGAGTGCTGAGTTAAATGATTACGTGGGTATCTTCCGTAACATGTATACACATATATACATAACATTAATTGATGTTAATACCTTACTTTCCAAAACGAGTGGAACAACTCCAGTGCTGTTCCTTACGTGAAAACACTCTAACTATAGGTGCCACTGTTCTATTTTTTTCTGATGACTATAAAGTGATATAGAATAATCATTTTAATTTTCATTCCCTGATGTGTAAATTGAATATGTTTTGTGTAGTTTTGAGCATTTGGATTTGCCCATCTTCCTTGAAATTTTCTTAATGTACCTTGTCTATTTTACTTTTGGGCTGTTTGCCCTTTCTTACAAATTTATAAGATATTACTCTGTTCTCTGTATAGCAAAAATTTTAACATATTGTTTATTGACTTTGTTTATGGTATGTTAGCCAACATTTTTATTTACATGCAATTAAAATATGTTTATTGTCTCCTTTATATATACATACATACATACATATTTGGCTGTACTGGGTCTTAGCTTTGGCACACAAGAACTTCAACCTTCCTTGCAGCATGTGGGATCTTTAGCTGACATGTGAACTCTCAGTTGGGATGTGGGATCTAGTTCCCCGACCAGGGGCTGCTTGGAGTCTCAGCCATGGGCCACCAGGGAAGTCCCTCCATTACAGATTTTATCCCCCATTACAGCTCGGAGAAGGCAGTGGCACCCCACTCCAGTACTCTTGCCTGGAAAACCCCATGGGCGGAGGAACCTGGTAGGCTGCAGTCCATGGGGTCGCAAAGAGTCAGATATGACTGAGCAGCTGTTTCAAATCTTGGTGAAGAAGGTTGCCGATGTCCCTAGAAGAGATGGCGTTTGTAGGCTGTCTTAGAAGACATGTATCGCTTTATTGTTATATTTAAGTCTTTTAGTATTTTTGTGTATATTGTTTAGCTGAAAAACCCAAGCAGCTTTGGTAAATCTTAATCAAATGGAGATTGAATTCTCCTTTTCAAATTCATAACGCATTTAAACATTTCTTGACTTACTATAACAGTCAGAAATCCCCCACAAGCTGAACAGTTTTACTGAAGTATAATTGACATCCATTAAACTGCACATGTTTAAAGTGGGAGCCTTAATCAGCTTTGAAAGATGTACACATCCATGACTCCATCACCACCATTGATTGGGAAAGTGAACATATCCATCTCAGAAATCCATCTCAGAAGCTTCCTTCGTAACCCCTCCCCTTCCTGCCTACACGCAGGCAGTCAGATCTGCTTCCTATGGCTACAGTGAGCTTGACTTATCTAGAATTTTATATAAACGGAATCATGAAGTGTGTACTTTTTTTTTTTCTTGGTCTGCCCTTCACTCAGCATTTTAAGATTAATTTACATGATGAAATATATCAAGGGGCTTCCGTGGTGGCTCAGATGATAAAGAACCCGCTTGCAAAGGGGAGAATTGAGTTCAATCCCTGGGTCAGGAAGATCCCCTGGAGAAAGGAATGGCTACCCACTCCAGTATTGTTGCCTGGAGGATCCCATGGACAGAGGAGCCTGGTGGGCTACAGTCATGGGGTCGCAAAGAGTTGGACAGGACTGAGCGACTTCACTTTCACACTTTCATGTATCAGTAGTTTTTCTTAGTTAATTTCTTTTTCAAATTTATTTATTTATTGATGTGGAGTCTTTTTAAAGTCTTTATTGAATTTGTTACAATATTGCTTCTTCTTTTTTTTTTTAATGTTTTGATTTTTGGCCAGGAGATATGTGGGACCTTCGGAGAAGGCAATGACACCCCACTCCAGTACTCTTGCCTGGAAAATCCCATGGACGGAGGAGCCTGGTAGGCTGTAGTCCATGGGGTCGCTAAGAGTCGGATACGACTGAGCAACTTCACTTTCACTTTTCACTTTCCTGCATTGGAGAAGGAAATGGCAACCCATTCCAGTGTTCTTGCCTGGAGAATCCCAGGGACTGGGGAGCCTGGTGGGCTGCCGTCTATGGGATCGCACAGAGTCGGACACGACTGAAGTGACTTAGCAGCAGCAGCAGCTCCCCAACCAGGGACTGAACTCCCACCCAGCTGTGTTGGAAGGCAGAGTCTTCGCCATTGGACCACCAGGGAAGTCCCAAGTTTATCTCTTTTTATTGCTGGATAGGACTCCATCATGCAGCTATACCACAGTATATTTACCATTCACATGTTTTTGGACATCGCCTTCAGCGTCGGTTCTCATGTGTGGAGAGTAGGCTTCTCCACACACTTTACATTCGTGTTTGTTACCTGTGTGAGTTCTTCACATACAATAAGCAGTGCGATTCCACAGGCTTTCCGCCCTTAGAACATTTACAGGGGGCATCGCCTTTGCAAATGCTGTAATATTTAATGTGGCACAGTTTCTGCCTGAAAGTTTTTGCACATTCACTGTATTTACAGGGTATCTCTCAAATGAGATTTTTCACTTGCCTTTGAATACATTCTCATCTTTCTTACATGCATAGGCTTTATCTCCAGGAAGACCTCTCAAGCACCTACTAAGGCTTGACTTTGGAATAAAAGCTTTCTCATAGCTACCACATTCATAAAATTTCTCTCTTGCATGCATTTGATGAATAATGAGGTTTTCCCTTTTGTCTGCAGATTTTTCACATTCATTACATTCACCGAGTTCCTTTCCAGCCTGAATGTTTTGATCTGTAATGAGGCACTGCTTCTAGGTAAAGACACTTCCACATTGATTTACACTCAGGGCAGTCTTTCCAGCATGGACTGTCTCACACTCTGTGAGATGAGATTTGCTACGGATGTGGAGAGCGCCCACTCTCTTTATACTCACGGGAACTCTCCACATGCCCTCTTTGATTTCGAAGGAGAAATGACATTTGAATACAAGTTTTCCCACACATTTACAAGGTTTCTCCTTAGAAAGATGAGCGTGAGCTTTTTCTACAACAGCTGAAGGCTTTTCCACCTTCATCACTTGTATATGATTTCCTCCTTATGTGGATTCTGAAATGTAGAATGAGGAATGAGATTCAACAGAACACTTGAAAGAGTGAGAGAGAGATACTTGACTCCACTTAGCCTGAACGCACAGTCTCCAGTATGCATTTCCTCCTGGTCTCTGAAGTATTTCTTCTGGCTCATTATATTCGTGCGTGTTCCTCCAGTATAAATTTCCAACATTCCTTACACTGGAATGTTTCTCTTTGGTATTCATTCTCAGGCATCTATCGACATTGTACCTGAGAAGAGTCCTCCCACAATGCAGTTTCTACACGTGGACTCGGTAGTTGTGACTCCAGGGTTCTAGAGCACAGGCTCAATAGTTGTGGCATATGGGCATGCAGGCTCTTCCTGGATCAGGGCCTGAAACCCTCAATGAGATCACTGCATGTAGGAGGAACCATATCAAGATCATTATATTCATAGTCATTCTTGCTCACATTGGCTCCCTCATACTGAAATCTAAGTTATGGTCCAAAGTCTTCAAACTGAGCTACATTCATAAAATATTTTCTTGAAGGAACAGTGTTGGATGGGAAGTACTTTTCCATTTGTCATTTTTGCTTGAAAAAATTAAATAATTGTTATGCTTGCTGCCAAATGATCGCTCTTCTTCTCCTAGCATTCCTTTCCCTCTGACAGTTTGCTTTCTTCTGAAATGATGAGCTTTCCCTTTTTTGCTCATGGACTTTGTTTTTAACCTTTGTAGAGTCCTCATTCTGTTTTTTTAATGCAGCTCTGTGATGCATTAAAAAAAAAAAAGTCTTTTACAAACGGCATATACAGCATTTTAGTTGTTTTCCTTTTTTTGACTTGATTTACTGAATTTTATTTTTGGCGTACTGGGTCTTCGTTGCTGTGAGGGCTTTTCTCTAGTTGTGGAAGTGGGGGTTACTGCCTAGTTGCGATGCCCAGGCATCGTGGTGGCTTCTCTTGTTTCAGATCGCAGGCTCTAGGGCGCTCAGGATTAGGAAGCTGGGGCATCTGGGCTTAGTAGTTTCAGCTCCTAGGCTCTAGAACACTGACTCAGTAGATGTGCCACAGGGTCAGGTGGCATCATCCTGGATCAGGCATCAAACCCTTGTCTCCTGCCTTGGCAGGCAGATTCTTTACCACTGAGCCACCAGGGAAACCCTTTGATTAACAGTTGTTTATACTGGCCTATCGTATATGCTATACTATTGGCAGCAGATACCACTCTTCACCTCCCACTCTTCCTTCAGAAGATTCCTACTACAGTTCCTAACCCTTCCCTGAAGCTGCTATTGACAAATGACCAGCTGCTTCCTCTCCATCTTTCTGGTTATCTGCATCTTTCTTTACCTCTCAGCATCATGAACTGCATCTGATGACTATACCCTTTTTCAAGTACTCTCTTCCCTTGGCTTCTCAGACCCCACCCTCCCCTGTTCTCCTGTCTTACTGGCCTTCATGATCTCTTTGGTTGGTTCCCCTCTCACCTCTTTGGTTGGTTCCTCTCACCTCTGAATTCAGCAGCTCCCCAGAGTTTAATCCTGGACCCTTTTGTTTCCTCTATAAACACCCTCTCCCTTGTCTAATCCTCATTAGATGACCTCATCTTATTAGACTTTATGGAATCCAGTGTATTGGACAATGATTTATGGTGGGAGGAGGGATAAATTAGAAACTGGGATTAGCAATACAAACTACTGTATATAAAATAGATGACTAATAAGGACCTACTGTATAGCACAGGGAATTCTACTCAATACTCTGTAATTAATGGCCTATATGGGAAAAAAGATATCCTTTTCATTATAGGGGACTGGAATGCAAAAGTAGGAAGTCAAGAAACATCTGGAATAACAGGCAAATTTGGCCTTGGAATACAGAATGAACCAGGGCAAAGGCTAATAGAGTTTTGCCAAGAAAATACACTGGTCACAGCAAACACCCTCTTCCAACAACACAAGAGAAGACTCTACACATGGACATCACCAGATGGTCAACACCGAAATCAGATTGATTATATTATTTGCAACCAAAGATGGAGAAGCTCTATACAGTCAGCAAAAATAAGACCAGGAGCTGACTGTGGTTCAGATCATGAACTTCTTATTGCAAAATTCAGACTTAAATTGAAGAAAGTAGGGAAAACCACTAGACCATTAAGGTATGACCTAAATCAAATCCCTTATGATTATAAAGTGGAAGTGACAAATAGATTCAAGGGATTAGATCTGATAGAGTGCCTGATCAATTATGGACGGAGGTTCGTGACATTGTACAGGAGACAGGGATCAAGACCATCCCTAAGGAAAAAAAATGCAAAAAAGCAAAATGACTGTCGGAGGAGGACTTACAAATAGATGTGAAAAGAATAAAATTGAAAAGAAAAGGAGAAAAGGAAAGATGCCCATTTGAATGCAGAGTTCCAAAGAATAGCAAGGAGAGATAAGAAAGCCTTCCTCAGTGATCAGTGCAAAGAAATAGAGGAAAATAATAGAATGGGAAAGACTAGAGATCTCTTTAAAAAAAATTAGAGATACCAAGGGAATATATCATGCAAATATGGGCACACTAAAGGACAGAAATGGTATGGACCTAACAGAAGCAGAAGACATTAAGAAGAGGTGGCAATAGCAAATGAAGCAACTGACAAACAACTAATCTCAAAAATATACAAGCAACTCCTACAGCTCAACTCCAGAAAAATAAATGACCCAATAAAAAAATGGGCCAAAGAACTAAATAGACATTTCTCCAAAGAAGACATACAGATGGCTAACAAACACATGAAAAGATGCTCAACATCACTCATTATCAGAGAAATGCAAATCAAAACCACTATGAGGTACCATTTCACACCAGTCAGAATGGCTGCTATCCAAAAGTCTACAAGCAATAAATGCTGGAGAGGGTGTGGAGAAAAAGGAACCCTCTTACACTGTTGGTGGGAATGCAAACTAGTACAGCCACTATGGAGAACAGTGTGGAGATTCCTTAAAAAACTGGAAATAGAACTGCCTTATGATCCAGCACTCCCACTGAGGAAACCAGAAGGGAAAGAGACACGTGTACCCCAGTGTTCATCGCAGCACTGTTTATAATAGCCAGGACATGGAAGCAACCTAGATGTCCATCAGCAGATGAATGGATAAGAAAGCTATGGTACATATACACAATGGAGTATTACTCAGCCATTAAAAAGAACACATTTGAATCAGTTCTAATGAGGTGGATGAAACTGGAGCCTATTATACAGAGTGAAGTAAGCCAGAAAGAAAAACACCAATACAGTATACTAACACATATATATGGAATTTAGAAAGATGGTAACAATAACCCTGAGTACAAGACAGCAAAAGAGATACTGATGTACAGAACAGTCTTATGGACTCTGTTGGAGAGGGAGAGGGTGGGATGATTTGGGAGAATGGCATTGAAACATGTATAATATCATGTATGAAACGAGTTGCCAGTCCAGGTTCAATGCACGATACTGGATGCTTGGGGCTGGTGCACTGGGACAACCCAGAGGGATGGTATGGGGAGGGAGGAGGGAGGAGGGTTCAGGATGGGGAACACATGTATACCTGTGGCGGATTCATTTCGATATTTGGCAAAACTAATACAATATTGTAAAGTTTAAAAATAAAATAAAATTAAAAAAAAAAAAAGAAGAGGTGGCAAGAATACACAGAAGAACTACAAAAAAGATCTTCATGACCCAGATAATCATGACGGTATGATCACTCACCTAGAGCCAGACATCCTAGAATGTGAAGTAAAGTGGGCCTTAGGAAGCATCACCATGAACAAAGCTAGTGGAGGTGATGGAATTCCAGTTGAGCTATTTCAAATCCTAAAAGATGATGCTGTGAAAACAATGCCCTCAATATGCCAGCAAATTTGGAAAACTCATCAGTGGCCACAGGACTGGAAAAGATCAGTTTTCATTCCAATCCCAAAGAAAGGCAATGCCAAACAATGCTCAAACTACTGCACAACTGAACTCATCTCACATGCTAGCAAAATAATGTTCAAAATTCTTCAAGCCAGGCTTCAACAGTATGTGAACCATGAACTTTCAGATGTTCAAGATGGATTTAGAAAACACAGATACACCAGAGATATAATTGCAAACATCCATTGGATCACTGAAAAAACAAGAGCGTTCCAGAAAAAGATTGACTATGCCAAACCTTTTGACTGTGTGGATCACCACAAGCTGTGGAAAATTGTTCAAGAGATGGGAATACCAGACCACCTGACCTGCCTCCAGAGAAACCTGTATGCAGGTCAAGAAGCAACAGTTATAACCAGACATGGAACAATGGACTGGTTCCAAATTGGGAAAGGAGTACATCGAGGCTGTATATTGTCACCCTGCTTATTTAACTTACATGCAGAGTACATCATGTGAAATGCTGGGGTGGATGAAGCACAAGCTGGAATCAAGATTGCCGGGAGAAATACTGATAACCTCAGATACACAGATGACTTCATTGGGAGGACTGATGCTGAAGCTGAAACTCCAATACTTTGGCCACCTGAAGCAAAGAACTGACTCATTTGAAAAGACCTCGATCCTGGGAAAGATTGAAGGTGGGAGGAGAAGGGGACGACAGAGGATGAGATGGTTGAATGGCATCACTGACTCAATGAACATGAGTTTGAGTAAGCTCTGGGAGTTGGTGATGGACAGAGAAGCCTGGTGTACTGCAGTCCATGGGGTCAGAAAGAGTCAGACAGGACTGAGCTACTGAACTAAACTGACTGGTACTTTCCCTCTCACTTACACTACTATTTTAGTCCAGATCACCATCAGTTCCTGTTTAGATCATATTGCAACAAACACTTACTATCCTTTTCTCCTGATTTGTTCCCTTCCCCACCATGATAAGCTTCCTTGAGCAGTCTGAGTTATCATTAAAACGAAATGAAATAATGTATCACATCTTTGCTTAGAATCCCTAACTACTTTAAATTGTGCTTCAAATACAATCTTCCATATCATAGCCTTCAAACCACATATGATCTGGCCTTTGCCTGTTTCCCCAGTTTTTTTTTTAAAAAGATGTATTTGTTTATTTTTGCTGTGCTGGATGTTTGCTGCTGATTGTGGGCTTCCTCTAGTTACGGAGAGCAGGGGCTACCCTCTAGTTGTGGTGGGCGGGCTTCTCACTGCCGTGGTTTCCCTTGGTGCGGAGCATGCGCTCTAGGCCCATGGGCTCAGCTGTCTCTTGGCATGTGGGATCTTCCTGACCCGGGGATTTCATCTTTGTTCCCTGCATTGTCAGGCATTCTTTACCACTGAGCCACCAGGGAAGGACCCCCAGCCCCCAAGGTTTTTTGAATCACTATATTCCTTGCCCTGTGTTCCAGCATCTCAGGCCTTATTGTATTTTTCAGCGTGTTAGGATAAAAGCTCCATAAAGGCAGGGATTTTTATGGGTTGTTTTTCCTTTTGTTCATAATGTTGACAAATCTCAAAGCACCTAGGGCAGTGCCTGGCACCTAGGGCAGTGCCTGACATATCAGAAGCATCTGGTGAATATTCACTCAGTGGAAGAATGAGTATGTGCAAACTTTTCTTTCCCTATCATGCCCTTAAATTTGCTGCTCTCAGACGGGAATGTTCTCCAGGATCTTAGCGTGGCAGGCTTTTTTTATTTTTCATCAGTCAAGTCTCAGCTCAAATGTTAAGATCTTAGAAAGGGTATCTTTGACACCTCTATTTAAATGGCCAGCGTTTTCCTCCCCTTTGCCTTTTCCTGCTTTTATTTTCTTCAAAGCACTTATGGTTACCTGAAATTATCTCCTTTATCAATTTTCTTCTGTTGCCTCCACCAGAATGTAAGCTCCATGAGAGCAGGGGCTTCATTTCGTTTTTGGTTCCCCATTCCATCTTCATTATTTACAAGGTGATTGGTACACAGAGCATATGAACGTGACTTACAGACTAAACAACAGCATATTCTATACTGAAAGGAGAGAATTCTACTGTATGCAAATTTAATTTAAACATTTATGTAAAAGGCAGATTCCTGAGGCTTGTTCCAAACCTTCTGAATAAAAAATTGCTGGGGTTGTGTCTACTCAGCGATTTTTTGTGCAATCTAAGTTTTAGACAATTTCTCCAAGTCCATGAGGCTAAGTTGGGCTCTCTAGTCCAGATAGCCCCATTTCTCATGGCAATCTCCCTTTTTGGGTTCCTCGGCAACATTTAGGGTCACCAGGCCTCAGCTGTGATGATCCCAACCCATCAGAGAGGATGCAATCATATTATATCTGAGAACAGGGTAAGTTCTCTCCAGGGGCAGTGGATCTGTCCCCTTCTGCCATCGTCTACTCACCGCACCTAAAGAGAACATTCAAGTGGGTCTCTTAACCAACAGAATCTTTCCTAAGGCACCTACTATATAGCACAGGGAACTCTGCTCAATGTTGTGTGGTAGCCTAGATGGGAGGGGAGTTTGGGGAAGAGTGGATACATGGCATATGTATGACTGAGTCCCTTCGCTGAAACTATCACAACACTGTTAATCGGCTCTATCCCAGTGTAAAATAAAAAGCTGTGGGACTTTTCCCTGGTGGTCCAGACGTTAAGAATCTGCCTGCCAATGAAGTGGACACAGGTTCAATCCCTGGTCCAGGAAGATACTCATATGCCTAGAGGCAGCAAGAGAAACCACCACAGTGAGAAGCCCATACACTGCAACTAGAGAGTAGCCCCCGCTCTCTGAAGCTAGAGAAAATTTGTGCACAGCAGCGAAGACCCTGCACAGTCAAAAATAAAATAAAATTTTAAAAAAGTCAATAAAAAGTTAAAAAAAAATTTCCTAAGGCCACTGACTTACGCATGTCTATACCCAGTGATGAGTCAACAGCACCTCTCACTATAAATGTTAAGGTCTGCCTCATCCAGCCCAAAATATACTTTCTTTTCAGTTAAATTCAACAAATGTTTAACTACAGCTTGCACAGGAGTCTATGGAGGAACAAGCCATTGGCTAGTCATCAAGTTGCTTACAGGGTAGTCAACTGTCTTGAAATTCTAAAAACATAATGTTTTCCCAAGATTTCCCAAACTTTGTTTCCAGTTTTTAAAATACATAAAACAGTAAAGAGGATATCGTTGAATGAATTTTACCTCCTTCTCACCTTCTCCCGTCAGTGTTTTCTATTCTCGGGTCTTTTACTTAGTTGTACTTTTTTCCTTGGTTAGCTATTGAAGTTGCTCAGTCGTGTCCGACTCTTTGCGACTCCATGGACTGTAGCCTGCCAGGCTCCTCCGTCCATGGGATTTTTCAGGCAAGAACACCGGAGTGGGTTGCCATTTCCTTCTCCAGGGGATCTTCCCAACCCAGGGATCGAACCGGGGTCTCCCACATTGTGGGCAGATGCTTTTACTGTCTGAGCCACCAGGGAAGTCCCAGTTTAGCAATTTTGCCTGTTTTATCGTCGTTAATACTTTCATCCGTTTAAATTCTAGTGTGCTATTTTACATGTAAATTCCCCTTATTCTTCAAAACGTAGCAAGGTAGATGTCACGGACAGGGTAACTGCCCCCTGAAGGTCCAAAGGTTCAAGATCTGTTCAAGAGCTAGTTGTCATTCATATTAGGGGCGGGGGGATTAGGGCTGACGTCTTGCTGCTAAGCCTGAGCTCATTTCTCTGCCCTGAGCTGTTAAGAAAGCAATTTTATGGGATGGTACGATGCGGAAACCTGAGGTTAAAAGAAGAGTGAGTGAAGCCCTGGGTTAACCAGGGTTGAATAAGATCATGTTTGTGAAAATCACTTCCTCTGAGCACAGTAAAGGGGAGAGGAGAGAGTCGGCGTGGCGCTCTAGGGTTCTGCCGAGCAGAACCCAGACTTCGTGGCCCGGCTCCAAGGCGCAGGGGCGCGAGTGCCGGCCGCGGTGCGCTCAGCTGCGCGAGAGGCGTGGGCTCGGCGGGGCCTCCGCAGATCGGCCCGTCGGGTGCCCAGGCGCGGCTCCTGGGACGCGGGTCCTCGGGGGCCTGCAGGGAAGGCTGGGCACCCGACGAGCGGCCCCTCCTCCCGACCTGGGGTACAAGCCTCCCCACCTGGGCAGCCGGGGGTCCCTGCAAGCTGTCCCGGCCCTGAATCCGGAGAGTCGGCTTCTCTGATTGGCTTAGAGCACAAACGCAGGAGAGCGCTGTCTGAGACGCGCTCTTTGATTGGATTTGAAACGAACAGCAGAACACGAAATAAAGAGGCCTTCCGTCATTGGGCCATCGTGTGAATCTCCTTTTGGCTTCTCCGCCGACTGAATTAGCGTCTCAGGATCTCGGTCATGAGTCTTAAATCTGGGCCTGTCAATTCGCCCCGGCGTTACTCGTCTCTAGACGAGGCACGGAGTTTACAGAGTTCAACCAATCACATAAGGCCGAGATCAGGTTGCCAGGCAGGTTATGCTAATGAGGCCCCGCCTTTTATGCTGCTCCCACTCTGCGGCGGGAAGAACCACCTGGAGGTGGCGGGGGGGGTTTGATTTCCATCACCCCTAGGGAGAGAGGATCGGGGACCCGCTGATCTCCCAGCTCCCCTCACCCAACGTCGTGTAAGTACCTAAAGGATTAGGGGAACCGGATAAGCCAGCGTCCAGAGTACCCCATCGACTGGGAGGGTGTTTCGTCTTTGCTTAGTCCCACCCAAAATGGCGCCAAGCTCTTTCCGCGTCTCAGAGCCCGGTCGGGGCCAACCGACCGCGGACCCGGGTGGGGGGGGACTTGATGGTGGTGGTGGGGGGGAGAAATCCCGGCGGCACCGCCCGATGGTACAGTCCAGCCGGGGCTGGGACGAGGCACCTCACTCGGGGTGGGGGGTCAAACCATCTGCACCTTCCAAGGGGAAAGGGGCGAGATCTGCTCTCGGAGCCCTCCTGGCGCTGCAATCGGCCATGGCTCCGGCGCCTCTTCGCCCTGCCTTCCCCGCGCACGGCCTCCCCCCTGCGACCCCCGAGCGGCTCGCACGCTCCGCCGGCCGCGCGCACCTCTCCTCCCCTGCCCGCGTTGGTTGGGCCGGGACGGCAGTTGGGCGCCCTGCGCGCTCCTGCGGCGGCGGTTGGCCGGGCGGTCGGGGTGCGGCGGGCTGTCTCGGCCGGCGGGCGCGGGGGCGGCGGGCTCCGTGCATTGGGCACCCTGCTGTGTCTCGGGAGGCCGCGCCGCCGTTCTGCCGTGGATCGCTGGTGTCCCCGGGACCCGGCGAGGCCCCGCTCGGACGGCGTGGGGGTGGCCGGCGTGGGTCGGTCGTGGTGGACGGTGTCCGCGGTGGGCAGGGCGCGGGTCAAGGTCCACGTGCGCTCGGGGTCGAGCCCGAGGCCTCTGGGGAGCCGGTTGGTGATTCCAGCCGACAGTCTGCTTTCCTTAAGCACTATTGAACCTGCGGCCCCGTATCAGGCCCTTCACCAAATGGAGCGAACGCAGCGCTTTGGAATCGCGGGCGTGCGTGCCTGCCTAGCCTTTTCTGGCGGATTGGTGGGTTTCGGTCCATTTTCAGTCAGTGTCTACGTCTAAGCATGAGCCGGTTCTGGGTCTGAACCCGAGGGTTCGGCGCCTGAGCCGTCCCACCCACCCCGGCCCTGTGCCGTCTGCGCCTGTTCAAATCTGGCCTGGCTCATCGTCCCCAAATGGTCTTGAAACTCAAAAGCAATCTTCGTTAAAAACAGAATTGCTCGTGACGGTTTGCGGCCTCTGGGTCAGACCCGCTCCTTTGTTTCTTTTTCCACCTTTTGCTGGAAGCTCTTTGAGGGCAGGAAGATAACGCGGCGTGCCCCGAATACCCTCCCACACACTCCTCCCACGGCACTGCAGCAGCTTCCACGTTGAGGAGCCGTGCTTACATGATGCTGTAGAATTGAAAAAGCAAAATTCAGAAAAAAGCTGGGCTGGGGCAAAGCCATGCTTAAAGCAGCTTTGATTCAATCTAATTATGTTTACAAAGTAACTTCTGTGTTTTTAAATGAAGTGAAATTGACATAAAGTGAACACTTTCGTAGTAGATGCACATTTAAAAATTTTGAACCAAGACTTTTTTTTTCACTTTGTAACTCATATTTATTCCTTGAGCACCCATTCTTGGCTCTGTTCTTTGTTTTGCAAGGGCGCTAAACTGCTGTCTGCTTTTCTGAATAAGCCATTTTTCCCTAATGTTTTGCAGTATGCTCCACCTTGCGATAATCTTTCCATCGAGTATGTATTGTAGATAAGGCTGTAGATAAGGTGAAGCTCAGGTCTTCAAGGGCCCTCAGTACTTTTTAAGATACCGGTGGTAGAAGGGATAGTGTATCAATCCAGTGTAAACCTAAATTGGTTGGCACTGCCTCAACGTCCACGTGTCTGAATTTTTTTTTCTAGTTTTAACAGTAAGACATGATCATTGTAGAAAATAGAGAAATAGTATATAAAAGTAAAAATTAACCTGAAGTTCAATTACCAGAGATAGTTTATACTAGTGTTTTGGTTACTTCAGATCTTTTGTGTGTGCATAGAAAATGTTTTTACAAACTTGTCATGATATGTGGTTTTCATATATAGTTTTTTGGGGGTTTGTTTACTTATTATTTTTCTCTTTTAAAAATGTGGATAGTTACCTAATGACTTCACTGATGATTTGCCATTTTCAGTAGTTTTTCCCCATTATTTGAAGGGGGCGTCATGAAATCCTCTGAACTAAAGGAATTAGGAAATTTGGATCATTCTGTTTTTCACGGGTAGAATTCATTGATTGCTGTTTAAATTTATCATAGGTAACCTAATAAAATAGGTTTCTGAGTAATAAGTGGAATTGCTTCAGGAGTTGAGAAATACTGTAATTTGGAGAAGGCAATGGCACCCCACTCCAGTACTCTTGCCTGGAAACTCCCATGGACGGAGGAACCTGTAGGCTGCAGTCCATGGGGTCGCTAAGAGTCGGACACAACTGAGAGACTTCCCTTGCACTTTTCACTTTCATGCATTGGAGAAGGAAATGGCAACCCACTCCAGTGTTCTTGCCTGGAGAATCCCAGGGACGGAGGAACCTGGTGGGCTGCCGTCTCTGGGGTCGCACAGAGTTGGACACGACTGACGTGACTTAGCAGCAGCAGCAGCACTGTAATTTTGGTTTCCATAGTAAGCTTATATGTTAAACTGGTGAACACATGGTAACTGCATAATTTCATTTGGTACAAATGATAAACATCCTGTCATTCCAGTGTTGTATTTGTTTAGCCAAAGTTTGTTCTAAAATAGGGTACTGATGTACTTTGACCTGTGCCCAGCAAAATACAGTCTTTCCCCACTGACTTCAGTCCCCGAGAGTGTAGACACACCCTGTCCAGCCATTTGTATGATTTTCACAAGCAGAATTCATTGGTTACTGTTTAAATTTTTCACAGATGCTCTAGTAGATTAGCAGTATTGGTCTGGTGACTAGAAAGAGCCCTGAGTTAAGGAAATGCTACGGCCACCGCTTTGTAGAATGGTCCCGCTGGAGTTCTCCTGGGGATCGGGTAGGGACAGGAAGGTGAGAGGGGAGCTTTTCTGACTTTAGTATGTTGGTCATTCTCAAACTCTTCCTCTCCCTCTGTGGCCTTATGCTGTTTACATGAATTACTGCTTAAGGTGTGTCTGGGTCGTTTTTATTCTCTAAATTGTAAGCCTAGTTTAGGACTTAAGGTGGGGCATTCTGAGCAGTAGCCTTTCCAGTTTTATGCGCAAAGCAGTTTATTTGCCCTTTCTGTGACACTTGATACATTACTATTAGTACTGAAACATTCTTCCCACTCCCTTTCCAAAGTCCTTGGGTGGCTTCAGGCTTCCCCTTGCCCAGACCTGTGTAGATTTTAAATGTTCAGGTTGTGGACAGCAGCTGCAAGTAGGTTCTTTTTGGATAACTTTGAAATATTCGAAAGAATTGGGGTTGAAGAAATGGAGAGGGAGGAGAGAGACTATATAGATCCTCCCAAGTTACAGTCATAGCAAGACCAGTTAAAAATGTGGTGAAAACACTCGTTATAAAATTATAAAACACTCATTATTGCACATTATAAAACAATAATGTGCAGTGCTTTAATAACTCCAAACATAGAGATTGCTGGAAGGTGAACCTGCAAATAGCCTCTCATTTATCTCAGCATTGGAGCGCTGGAGCCAGATCCCCACTTCTCTACCCACATGCTGCTCTCTGATTGCAGCCACAGTCTCTTCCTATCTGTCTCTCTGACCTGTGCTGTCTGGACCGGTGGCTAGTGCCGTGTGTGTGACTTATAGGCCAGATTTTGAGATTTAGTGTAAAAAAAATGAAATATTTCAATTTCTCAAATATGATTGCATGTCGAAATGATAATATGTTGCCAATCCCATGTTAATAAATAAAATACATTATTGCAATTAATTTAGCCTGTTTGTACTTTAAACAAATGTGGCCACTGTAAGATTTAGATTTATGTTTATGGCTTGCATGTGTGGCTTTGCCTGATAACAACAGCCACCTTAGGCTTAGTCCCATGGGGCGGGGTGCTCCCAGGTGGCAGTAAACCATCATACAATGTATTATCTCTTTGTTTCTATAGTTTCAGCCAAAAGATACTGCTTATGGTAGATGTATCTGATTTCTTTCAGTGCTTTTATGATAGCTCTCACAGAAGCACTATTCTTCTGAAGAATACCTTAATCTTAAAACCACTTCCAGGTAATTGAGTTAACTGTTACTGAATTAATATATTAATTAATCATTGAACTTAAAATAATAAATGACATCTGTTAAGCACATAATCCATTAAAGAAAACGTTGAGCTAAGCATAATCAGCTGAATTTTCCCCATTGGTCTGCTACTTATTCATTGATTTTTATAATGGACTATTTTTCAAAGATTTAAGAAATATTTCTGAGAGAAACTTTAAATTGAGAAAATCAAGCTCACGATTTATTTTTTTCTCCTGTGATTAAAGAAAAGGCTACAATAGTTAGCTTTTAAGTGTGGGAACACTTTGGACCAGCTTGTGGGACAACTATCCTTTTAGTTAAAAGAATGGTATTCTTTTGGGACTTCCCTGGTTAAAACTGCTCTTCCATTGCAAGGGGCATGGGTTCTATCCTTGGTCAGGAAAGGAGGATCCTGCAGGCCAAGTGGCCTGGCCAAAAAAAAACCAAAAAAACAGAGGTAGATGAGACACTATACTTAAAAAAAAAATCATATTATTTTTATTTGATTTTACTACCCTGTGTGAGGGTTTGATGCAGTGTCCAATTTAACAGCATGGGCCTTGTGGGGCAAAGGAACCTATATTCAGAGCTCAGCTCAATTGACTGGCTGTGATCTTCGGCCCATTAGTTAACTTCTGTAAGCCTTAGTTTCTTTATCAAATTATTAAACTAGTTCCTTAATTATTAATGGGGTGTAGTAGTATCAGACTTCCCAGGTGGCACAGTGGTAAAGAATCTGCCTGCCAATGCAGAGATGCAGGAGACTCGAGTTTGATTCCCTGGGTCGAGATGATCCCCTGGAGAAAAAAATGGCAATGCGCTCCAGTATTCTTGCCTAGGAAATCCTATGAACAGAGGAGCCTGGTGGGCTACAGTTCATGGTGTCACAGAGAGTCAGACACGACTGAGCACACACAATATTGTGGAGCAACTACTTGTGCTTATTTCTTGCTTCCTAAATGTAAATTCCTAGAAGCTTTGAATATTTTTTTAGTCCCCTCATATAGAATGCGGAGAAGGCAATGGCAACCCACTCCAGTACTCTTGTCTGGAGAATCCCATGGACGGAGGAGCCTGGTGGGCTGCAGTCCATGGGGTCGCTAGGAGTTGGACAGGACTGAGCGACTTCACTTTCACTTTTCACTTTCACGAACTGGAGGAGGAAATGGTGACCCACTCCAGTGTTCTTGCCTGGAGAATCCCAGGGACGGGGGAGCCTGGTGGGCTGCCATCTCTGGGATCACACAGAGTCTGACACGACTGAAGCGACTTAGCAGTAGCAGCAGCAGCATATAGAATGCAGGTCAAAAGTGTCTTTTACTTGTGCTGTGCTTAGTCTCTGTCGTGTGGGAATAAAGGAGTAAATGCAATTAACATAAGACATTAAAGTGAGAACTGGAATTTTCTTCCCTCTCCTTCACAATTCTTACTTTTGTATGCACGTCTCATCATTTTGTTGGCATTGCTTGAAGGTTTTGCTTGGGGGTTATTTTCAGTCTCGCCACAAGCCATCATTATAGGCAAACTTGTTATAATGCTTTTTCTGATAGAGGAATAGCTGTAATCCTTTGACTAATTATTGCTTTGTATTTGACTGACTTTTCAAGTGTCCTTTCTGAGGCACCTGTTTACATTTAATTCTTACTGTGCGGTAGTGAAAAAAAAGGGGTTTACAAGTGAAAAAAAAGGAGACATAAGTTTTGTGAATGATATAAGAGTGGCGGGAGCAAGGTGTCTGGGTCCTCAGTCCCAGGCAGTGGTGTGTATAAGATTCAGCCTTTTACTCATCATCTATTCATCTTCTCTTTTATCCTTTTTCTCTTGAAGTTGGTGAATTGAAAGTTTTCTGTATTTCAAGTGCTTCGTAAACAAGCACCAGCGGCCAATAGCCAGCCATTTAGGACACTTGTTTATGTAACACATAAGTTTTCTCAAGTATGTTTAACCCACTGAAGTAAGGTGTGAAATAACCGCAAAGCAATAGTTCTAGAATGAAAACTAACTTATGGAGCAGTAATTGTATTTTGATTAACTTTGTTTCACTTAAAATTTTAAGAAAGTTGAAAAGAATTAAAAAAACAAAAGAAAAACACAAAAAATAAAAAACAAAAGGAAATTTAAAAAAAAAGAAAAAACAATTTAAGGAAGTTGATCCTTATATATATATACACATAGTTTTCCCAAACCTTAGAAATTTCATTGAACAATTGTATCCTTTTATGGGAGAAATATCAATAACCTCATATATGCAGATGACACCACCCTTATGGCAGAAAGTGAAGAGGAACTAAAAAGCCTCTTGATGAAAGTGAAAGTGGAGAGTGAAAAAGTTGGCTTAAAGCTCAACATTCAGAAAACGAAGATCATGGCATCCAGTCCCATCACTTCATGGGAAATAGATGGGGAAACTGTGGAAACAGTGTCAGACTTTGTTTTTGGGGGGCTCCAAAATCACTACAGATGGTGACTGCAGCCATGAAATTAAAAGACGCTTACTCCTTGGAAGGAGAGTTATGACCAACCTAGATAGCATATTGAAAAGCAGAGACATTACTTTGCCAACAAAGGTTCGTCCAGTCAGGGCTATGGTTTTTCCTGTGGTCATGTATGGATGTGAGAGTTGGACTGTGAAGAAGGCTGAGCGCCGAAGAATTGATGCTTTTGAACTGTGGTGTTGGAGAAGACTCTTGAGAGTCTCTTGGATTGCAAGGAGATCCAACCAGTCCATTCTGAAGGAGATCAGCCCTGGGATTTCTTTGGAAGGAATGATGCTAAAGCTGAATCTCCAGTACTTTGGCCACCTCATGCAAAGAGTTGACTCATTGGAAAAGACCCTGATGCTGGAGGGATTGGGGGCAGGAGGAAGAGGGGACGACAGAGGATGAGATGGCTGGATGGCATCACTGACTTGATGGACGTGAGTCTGAGTGAACTCCGGGAGTTGGTGATGGACAGGGAAGCCTGGCGTGCTGCGATTCATGGGGTCGCAAAGAGTCAGACACGACTGAGCAACTGAACTGACTGGATACATCATTTAAAAAATCATCTCTTTTTCAGATTTGTGGTTTTTCAACAGTTATAAATAAACTATAGGAGGTATATTTTAATTTTAACAAAATCTTTACAAGACTGCTACATAAAAAAATCCAAAACTTTACTGAGTGACACTAAGTAAACTTTAAATAAATGGAGAGACTGGTTTGAGGACTGGAAGATTTAATATTATAAAGAATCAATTTTTTGGAAACAGACTTATGGATTTAATGTAATCCTAGCAAACTGAAAGACAAAAACTAAACAAGCTAATAATTTGCCAAGGCCTGAAATAAAGCAAGATACTCTCAAAAAAGAAAAGAAGTTGGAAAAACTTACATTCCAGAGATCAAGAAGAGTTAAATAATTAAGACATTGTGATCCTGGCACCAGGGTAAAGCAACTAAACACCCCAAGGAGTCCAGAAACAGTCTCTCACACAGTCAAACATTTGATTTATGACCCAGGAGGCATGGTAGATAAAAGGCCAAACCACACAACTTTTAGAAGTTGACGTTGAGAACCAAATTCATGACCTCAGTCTAAAGAGGGATTTTTAAAATTTAAGATGTTACCTGCACTAACAGAAGAAGGGTAAAAGTCGTGAGCAGGCACTTCTGAAAAGAAGAAATCCAGATGTCTAATAAACATATGAGAAGGTGCCCAACTTTGTTAATAATCAAGGAAATGCAAATTACAGCCAGAGTGCTATGTCACTGTGAACCTAAAGTTGGCAAACACGCACCTGACTGGAAGTTGGCAATGCCAAGTCCCAAAGCTATTGGGCAATAGAACAGTCACACCTGGCTGGTAGAAATAGAAACTGGTATGGCCATTTAGGAAAACCTTTTGGCATTGCCTGGAAAGTCAAAGACTTGCAGACGTCAAAGCCCAGCTATTCCACTATTAGAGAAATTCGTATACGTCAGAGAACCCAGAAGAATATTTGCGGTAATTAATTTTCCTGATGTGAGTTGATTGAATTCATATTTGAGGCCTGCTGTGTTCTGGAAACAGGTTAGCTGTATTTTGGCACAATGGTAAATGTTACTTATATTTTTTCCTTCTCTGCTGGATCTTTTAATAATATTCAGTCTGGTCTTCATTTCCTAAAACAGTTGTCTGACTCTTTGCAACGCTGTGGACTGTAGCCCACCAGGCTCCTCTGTCCATGGAATTCTCCAGGCAAGAATACTAGGGTGGGTAGCCATTCCCTTCTCCAGGAGATCTTCCGGACCTAGAGATTGAACCTGGGTCTCTTGCATTGCAGGCAGGTTCTTTACCATCTGAGCCACTAGGGAAGCAATAATATCCAGTCTGGTCTTCATTTCCTAAAACAATGCTGGCACAGAATAGGCCTTTGATAAATATTTTTGTGTTTAAAAATTATTATTTGAATTTTTATAGTGAATACCCTTTACTATAGCTTTGTAGTTGCTTATCCCTGGCAGTTGATTAATTTGCTCAATTAAATCTGTCTGTGGGTTCCAGTTGTCAAGATCAAGATAAAGAACTTGCCTCACATCCAGTATTTTTCCACCACTTTGTACTGAGAAAACACTTTAAGAAATGTCCTGACCTGTACAAGCTATCTCTGAATACCAGGCCAGTGGTGAATGCTGGCTTCTTATGACGTGAAGTGAAGTGAAAGTCGCTCAGTCGTGTCCGACTCTTTGCGACCCCATGGACTATACACCCGTGGAATTCTCCAGGCCAGAATACTGGAGTGGGTAGCCTTTCCCTTCTCCAGGGGACCTTCCCAACCCAGGGATCAAACCCAGGTCTCTCGCATTGCAGGCAGATTCTTTACTGTCTGAGCCACCAGAGAGGCCTAAGAAGACTGGAGTGGGTAACCTATCCCTTCTGCATCAGATCTTCCCACCCCAGGAATCAAACCGGGGTTTCCTGTATTGCAGGTGGATTCTTTACCAGCTGAATCAGGGATGTCCCACTGGCTTCCTATGATAGTTTTATTAAGATGGAGGAGGTTGAAATTAGAACAGCATATTAATTATATGCCATTAATACACAGTTTTTATGAAGGCAATAACTGCCTCATCGTGTCATCTGTCTGGGCATATTATTTTGTTAATCAGGTGCTTATTTTTGACCATTCCGTGTTTCATATTTAACTTTGTGAACAAGGGACCAAGGCTGAGGAATGAGAATTTAAACACGAACAGTAGGTGAGACCCATATTACGTGTTCACAGGGGGACTGAACTGGATACAAAGGGAATTATTTGGAGCCAGTGTCGTCTGGCTTCTTAGTCCTGGGATAGGGCCATGGTCCAGTCTGTTGGAACAAAAGGCTGTGCTTATTTCAGGAGTAGAGTGTTTCATGCAGAGTGAATGTGTAGTCACACTGTCTTCTCTTGTGTTATACACATTATGTTAAATTATGAAACCTGTGCTCTAGAATGATTTCCTCTATGCAATTTAAATACTTTTTTTTTTCTAGTTAAAACATTTTAAAGCACTTGAATTTATTGAGGGAACAGCTTAGTACTTGAGATTATGCCTGTTAACATTACCTAGTATTTTACTCTAACCTGGATTTGTGATCATCAAGTCAGTTACCACCTGGAGCCCTCTGTTAAGTGCGGCTTCCAGGGCCCCAGAAGACCCACCTGCGAGTCTCCTATTTAGTTACTGCAATTGTTGTTTCAGTGAGGAGCTTGCGATATATGGGCCAGATAGCTTTCTGTCTATCGGTGTGCCTGGGCCACAGGCTGGACTTGTACCCTTGCCAGTTCTCTTGAGAACAGATGCTTCTGTTGAGAAAGGGGGCTGGAGGGATTGTGCTCAGAGCTATGTTATCTGCAGTTGGAAAACGTGGATGCTGCATATTATTTGATGAGTCATTCGTATCAATCGTTCAGTCTTCAGATGTTCCTCATAGACCCATATTTGCATACAAAGCTTGTTTCAAATATTGCTGGTAAGCGCATGGAACGGATTTGCTTGTTATCACGTGGCTGAGGGAAGCTGGAAAATCAAGTGTGCATGAGAGTAATCTGATTGGCAAGGAAGACCACCTGAAGTAACCACCAGTCTTTTCAGAATTCTAAGACATTCATACCACAAAAGTATTAGAGAAGCTGGTAAGATGCATATTTTAAAGAAGTGTATAAAGATTCTTGCCAAGTTTTTGTTTGTTAATAAAAGATGTCTCTTTTTAAAAGGTGACTTCGGGCACTAATGGTCTGTTTTTCTTTCTTTTTGGCCACAGTGCACAGCTTTCTGCATCTTAGTTCCCTGACCAGGGAGACTGAACCAACTGCCCTTGGTGGTGAAAGTTCAGAGTCCTGCCACTAGATTGCCAAGAAATTCCCATGAATAATAATAATTATTATTATTTTGGGGGAAATTGATGCAATTATTTAATTTTTTAAAATTAAAATTTTAAATTTAAAACAATTAAAAAATTTTGAATTAAATTATTTAACAGATTTAGTAGATGTAATTCATATGCCATAAAATATACCCATTATAGTTAATTTCTTAGCATATATGCAAAGGTTTGCAGCCATCAACACAATTTAAATTGAAAACATTTTCAGCACTGCAGAAAGAAGCCCTATATCCGTCGGCAGTTACTCCTGTTCACCTGACAACCCCATCTCCAGGGGATACTTCTATCTCTATAGATTTGCCTATTCTGGACATTTCATATTACTAGAATTTACAAGTAATCTTCAGTGTGCATCAGCCATGAATAGTTATTAATATCATGAAGTTGGAATACGACTTAAGTGCTCTAATCATTGCCTGTGCTTGGTTGCTCAGTTGTGTCCAATTCTTTGCAACCTCATGGACTGTAGCCCGCCATGCTCCTCTGTCCATAAGATTCTCCAGGAAAGACTACTGGAGTGGGTTGCCATTCTCTTCTCCAGGGGATCTTCCCCGACCCGGGGATCAAACTCAGGTCTCCCTCACTGCAGGTGAATTCTTTACCATCTGAGCCACCAGGAAAGCCCAGTCTTTGCCCAGAGCTTCCAAAAGGCAGTTCCTGGCCTCAGTATAATCAGTCCTTCATATTGCTTCTAGAATGATTCTCCAAAAAAGTGTTATTACCATGATAAAATATGTTTCCTTGGCCATGCCCGGCTGACTTCAGCATCCTCTGGAGAGGTTCATAAACAAAGACTCCTACTCTTCCCCTTTACCTTTGCAGTGGAGAGAATCTGGAATTTCAAGAGTGAGACTCTGGAATGTGTCTTTTTGCCTAGGTCCTTAGGTGAATCTGATAAAACCAGTTCACAGATGTTGGGAATTGTAATTTTTCACCTTGAAGTCTTAGAGCCCAGCCTTAACTGTGTTTGAGGCTTTTCTCTCTTGTACACACACCAGTCCCTGAGCATAGCCTCAATTTCTGTTGCCTTTGAAACTTTCTCAAGCTGTGTTCATCAGAAATGCCCTTATATTTACTCTAGAAGCAAATATTCTCTTTCTCTCTGTCTCTATCTCCCTATATATAAAGATTCTTGATGTTTATTGCCAAATGGCTTCCTCGAAGGTTAGCATTGATTTAAATGCCCATCTTTTTACTTTCTAAAAAAAACCTTGAACATATTCTGTTGTTCATTCTGTTAATTGATGTGCCAACTTAATTCCTATCCTTTCCTATTTTCTGCTGTAAAATAAAAGTCTGTTCTTTATTAAAAAGAAAAACAGCTTGAGGTATAATTCACATAACATACAATTCACTCAGTTAAAGCATACAGTTCCGTGGCTTTAGTGTATTCACAGTTATACAACTGTCAACACAATCAATTTTAAAATATTTTCACAACTTCAGAAGAAACTCTATATCTCTTAGCCGTTACTCCCTAATTCCCCATTTCACCCCAATCCCTGGGCAACCACTTAACCCATTTTCTATCTCTATTGATTTGTCTTTTCTGCATATTTCATATGAATTCTATGTGTGGTTCTTTGTGACCAGCTTCTTTCACTTAGCAAAGTTTTAAAGGTTCATTCTTATTGTAGCATGGGTCAGTATTTCTCTCCTTTTGCTGAGTAATATTCCATTATATGGATGGACCGTATTTTATCTCTGTTCAGGTTGTTTCCACTTTATAGCTATTATGAATAATGCTGCTAAGAATGTTCATGTACAAGTTTTTCAGTGGACCTATGTTTTTATTTCCTTTGGGTTCCCTTGGGTTTTTTTTATACCTTGTTGGCAACACTCTGGGTCATTTGGTAACTGTGTTTAGCCTTAAGAAATCGCCAGACTGTTTTCCAGTGATTGCAGCATTTTACATTCTCCCCAGTGGTGTATGAGGGTTCCAGTTTTTCTACTTACTCACCAACACTTACTATTAGCTATTTCTGTTTCAGAATTTTGAATGAAATTGAGAAGATTAAAGTACACTGCCAAAATGAGCATAATAGAAGCTAGAAGATCATTAACAAAGGCAACTTTGGGTAGTTAGTTGTCATAAAAGATGTTGCCAGCGTTAAGGATATAGATGAAAATTTTGGTGAAGTTGAGGGTACATAAACTATGTTCAGCGGGCTTCCCTGGTAGCTCAACTGGTAAAGAATCTGCCTGCAGTGCAGGAGACACGGGTTCAATGCCTGGGTTGGGAAGATTCCCTGGAGAAGGTATAGCCCACCCACTCCAGTATTCATGGGCTTCCTTGGTGGCTCAGATGGTAAAGAATCGCCTGCAATGCGAGAGACCTGGGTTTGATCCCTGGGTTGGGAAGATCCCCTGAAGGAGAGCTTGGCAACCCACTCCAGTATTTTTGCCTGGAGAATCGCCATGGACAGAGGAGTCTGGCAAGCTACAGTCCATGGGGTCGCAAAGAGTTGAACACGACTGAGAGACTAAGCACAAGCTATGTTCAATTAGAATTCTGAAGTTGCAATATGTTGTATTTTTTCCTTATGTTCAACTAGAATTCTGAAGCTGCTGCAATATGCTGTGTATTTTCTTAGCTGGGAAAATCTTTACTGTTAGTGGAGAGTTTACAAGTGTATGAATTGAATTTTAAGAATGTTCTGCTTACACAATAGCAGGTGAAAACCAGGGGTGCTCTTTCCTCCTAAGACTCCTCCTTAGGAGTCAACTTGAATTGTTAAGGTGTGTTAATAATTAGTATCAGTAATGGGAAAAGACCCTGATGCTAGGAAAGACTGAGGGTAGGAGGTGAAGGAAGTGACAGAGGATGAGGTGGTTGGATGGCATCACTGATACAGTGGATATGGGTTTGAGCGAACTCTGGGAAATAGTGAAGGACAGAAAAGCCTGGCATGCTGCAGTCCATGGGGTTGCAAAGAGTCACACACAACTTAGTGACTGAACAACAATCAGTAACAAGAACAACCACAGCCAAGAACATTTGTCAGTGTTTCCCAAGTGTCCACTGGAGAAGGGAATGGCAAACCATTTCAGTATTCCTGGCTTGAGAACCCCATGAACAGTATGAAAAGGCAAAATGATAGGACACTGAAAGATAAACTCCCAGGTCGGTAGGTGCCCAATATACTACTGGAGAAGAGTGGAGAAATAACTCCAGAAAGAATGAAGAGGTGGAGCCAAAGCAAAAACAATGTCCAGGAGTAGATGTGACTGATGATGGAAGTAAAGTCCGATGCTGTAAAGAACAATATTGCATAGGAACCTGGAATGTTAGGTCCATGAATCAAGGTAAATTGGAAGTGGTCAAACAGGGATGGCAAGAGTGACCATTGACGTTTAGAAATCAGTGAACTAAAATGGACTGGAATGGGCGAATTTATTACAGATGGCCATTATATCTACTAATGTGGGCAAGAATCCCATAGAATTGGAGTAGCCCTCATAGTCAACAAAAGAGTCTGAAATGCAGTACTTGGGTGCAATCTCAAAAATGACAGAATGATCTCTGTTCGTTTCCAAGGCAAACCATTCAGTATCACTGTAATCCAAGTCTATGGCCCAACCAGTAATGCTGGAAAAGCTGAAGTTGAAGCATTCTGTGATGACCTATAAGACCTTCTAGAACCAATACCAAAAAAAGATGTCCTTTTCATCATAAGGGACTGGAATGCAAAAGTAGGAAGTCAAGAGATACCTGGAGTAACAGGCAGACTTGGCCTTGGAGTACAAAATGACATAAGGCAGAGGCTAACAGTTTTTCCGAGAGAATGCACTGGTCATAGCAAACACCCTCTGCCTATGCACAGGAGATGACTCTATGCACAGACGTCACCAGATAGTCAACACCAAAATCAGACTGATTCTATTCTTTGCAGCCAAAGATGGAGAAGCTCCATACAGTTAGCAAAAACAAGACCAGGAGCTGACTGTGGCTCAGATCATCAACTCCTTACTGCCAAATTCAGACTTAAATTGAAGAAAAATCAAATTCCTTACATTGTATACAGTGGAAGTGACAAATAGATTCAAAGGATTAGATCTGATAGACAGAGTACCGGAAGAATTATGGACAGAGGTTTGTGACATTGTACAGGAGGCAGTGATTGAGACCATCCCCAAGAAAAAGAAATGCAAAAAGGCAAAATGGTTGTCTGAGGAGGCTTTACAAATAGCTGAGAAAAGAAGAGAAGCTAAAGGCAAAGAAGAAAAGCAAAGATATACCCATCTGAATGCAGGGTTCCAAAGAATAGCAAGGAGAGATAAGAAAGCCTTCCTCAGTGATCAATGCAAAGAAATAGAGGAAAACAATAGAATGAGAAAGACTAGAGATCTTGTCAAGAAAATGAGATACCAAGGGAACACTTCATGCAAAGATGGGCACAATAAAGGGCAGAAATGGTATGAACCTAACAGAAGCAGAAGATATTATGAAAAGGTGGCAAGACTATCCAGAAGAACTGTACAAAAAAGATCTTAATGACCCAGATAACCACGATGGTGTGATCACTTACCTGGAGTCTGAAGTCAAGTGGGCCTTAGGAAACATCACAATGAACAAAACTAGTGGAGGTGATGGAATTCCAGTTGAGCTATTTCAAATCCTAAAAGATGATGGTGTGAAAGTGCTGCACTCAATATGCCAGCAGATTTGGAAAACTCAACAGTGGCCAAAGGACTGGTTTTCATTCCGGTTCCAAAGAAAGGCAATGCCAAAGAATGCTCAAACTACCATATAATTGGACTCCTCTCACACGCTAGTAAATGCTCAAAATTCTCCAAGCCAGGCTTCAACAAGTATGTGAACCAAGAACTTCCAGATGTTCAAGCTGGATTTAGAAAAGGCAGAGGAACCAGAGATCAAATTGCCAATATCTATTGGATCATCAAAAAAGCAAGAGAATTAACCATCTACTTCTGCTTTATTGACTATGCCAAAGTCTTTGACTGTGTGGATCATGACAAACTGTGGAAAATTCTTCAAGAGATGGGAACACCAACCTACCTGACCTGCCTCCTGCAAAGCCTGTGTGCAGGTCAAGAAGCAACAGTTCAACATGGAACAATGAACTAGTTCCAAAATGGGAAAGGTGTGTGTCAAGGCTGTATGTTGTCACCACTGGCTTTTAACTTATATGCAGAGTTCATCATGTGAAATGCCGGGCTGGATGAAGCACAAGCTGGAATCAGGATTTCCGGGAGAAATATCAAAACCTTAGACAGGCAGATAACACCACCTGTATGGCAGAAAGTGAAGAACAGAGGAGCCTCTTGATGAAAGTGAAAGAGGAGAGTGAAAAAGCTGGCTTAAAACTCAACATTCAGAAAACTAAGATCATGGCATCCGGTCCCATCACTTCATGGCAAATAGATGGGGAAACAATGAAAACAGTGAGAGACTTTTTTTGAGGAGCTCCAAAATCACTGCAGATGGTGACTGAAGCCATGAAATGAAAAGACGCTTGCTCCTTGGAAGAAAAGCTATGACCAACCTAGACAGCATATTAAAAACCGGTGACATTACTTTGCTGACAAAAGTCCATCTAGTCAAAGCTATGGTTTTTCCACTAGTCATGTATGGATGTGAGAGTTGGGCCATAAAGAAAGCTGAGTGCCGAAGAATTGATGCTTTTGAACTGTGGTGCTGGAGAAGACTCTTGAGAGTGTCTTGGACTGCAAGGAGATCAAACCAGTCAATCCTAAAGGAAATCAACCCTGAATACTCACTGGAAGGACTGATGCTGAAGCTGAAGCTTCACTACTTCGGCCACTTTATACGAAGAACTGGCTCATTGGAAAAGACCTTGGTGCTGGGAAAGATAGAAGGCAGGAGGAGAAGGGGACGACAGAGGATGAGATGGTTGGATGGTATCACCGACTCAATGGGCATGAGTTTGAGCAAGATCTGGTAGCTGGTGATGGATAGGGAAGCTTGGCATGCTGCAGTCCACAGGGTCACAAACAGTCAGACACGACCGAGTGACTGAACTGAACTGAACTTACCACTGTGAGGTGGTCGCCTCTGTGTGCGGTGGTGATGGTGATATCTGAACAAATGTGATAGTGCCTCTGTGGGCACGACACAGGTCATGGTTGCAGAAACTTCAGAAACTATACCTTCAGATGTCAAGATCTGCACCTGGGGCTGAAATGAGTGGACTTCTCAGAGAGTTCCTTTTAGTGCCATATTTGGTCAGTGTTTTCTGTCATATGGCTTTGCATTTACTAGGACTGATTTTGATTTTGTGTAAGTTGGGAGTGGCTGAGTTCCATGTACCTTGGTAATCTTACAGTTGGTGTGATTTCAATTCCTGTCTTGATATTCAGATTTGCTAGTTTATGGTCCTACATAATGTCTTGAGTAATTTACTTTTCCCCTCTGTTTTTTTCTTTTCAGCTCATTAAATTTCAGTTGTAAATATTGATATCATACATAAACTTACCTTCTTTACCACAGAAGCGGTTATACACCATCATTTTAGTGGTAATGCATTATTTATGGGAATTCATCCTAAGAGGGTCTTTGTTAAGTAACAAGTTTCCTCTGAGGCAGGAGACTTGCCCAGAAGCAGTGGTGACTGTCTGCTCCTGGCCGGATTCCAGGTGCTGAGGGCCCTGCGTTGCCCCGTCGGGTGAGGGCGCTCTTGTGCAGCTGCATTCCCCTGAGGCAGGTGGCAGGGGACACAGACTCTGCACAACATGTGTGCATCAGTTAACTGATGGTGCATGCTCTAGAGAGTGTTATGGGAGAGCAGCATGTGGACGGGGAACAGGAAAGGCCTCCTGAGGAGATAACATTGACCTTGAAATCTGATTGAGGAGGAGGAGGTGGCCATTCGAATCCTGGTAGAGCCTCTGTGAAAGCCCTGAAGGCTGGCCTGAGCCCTGGGAGGGTGTAAAGCTGGAAGGAGAAGGAGAGGCTTACTGGTGCAGCCTTTAAGGGTCGGGCCAGCAAGTGAGCTTGTAAAGGAGGTGGCAGAGAGGCCGCAGGAAACCAGGGAAGTTCCATATTAGAAGGTGGAGAGAAGAGCTTAAGGAGGGTGTGAATGTGGCAGAGGTCAAGTGAGATGAGAACCTGGAGAGGTAGAAGAGGAGGCCAACTGGGGAGAGAATGTGGGGTGAGGAAGTAAGGAAGTGAAGGTGGATGTAGACAGCTCTTCATTGCATGTAAAAGCAGCAGAGAAGGGTAGGTGAGCAGGGAGGTGGGCTCAAGGGAAAAGTTTTTAATGTAAACAATCAACTGAAATATAACAGCTGTTTAGAAAAGTGCACAGTAAAGTTAGGAGATACTGTTCACATTTGCTGATGTGAATGTTCCAACAGGGAGGGAGCTATGATGCTGCAGAGAGGGGTAGGGTAGGGTGCAGCCCCTGAGGGGACCAGCGGACTGGCTGCCAGCCAGCCCAGGTGGAGAGCCTGGCTTGGGTTAGACAGGGGATGTTTCCTCCATCACAGTGTATCAGGAAGGATGAGGGAGGAATATTTAATTTCAAAGTTGGGAGAATCATATTTTAATAACAGCACAATATTTTTAGATACTGCCTATATTCCAAAGCTTTCTCATTGCTTTTCTAGTCCTCAAAAAAGCAATGACCTGTTAAGTGATTCTGGGTGTAGTTTGCTTGTACTTTGTCATATCAGGTACGTCACATGACAGTGCTTTTTCTTACCAGGGTCTACCGTAACTGGTGTCCACAAATTTTGATAAACAGTCACAAGGTCAAAGAGAAAATGTTTTCCAATCCCGCTGGGATTTCCCTCAGTTTCCTACCAAGGCAGCCAGTTCTG
The DNA here is from genome assembly GCF_029407905.1 of Bubalus kerabau. Taxonomy (NCBI): domain Eukaryota; kingdom Metazoa; phylum Chordata; class Mammalia; order Artiodactyla; family Bovidae; genus Bubalus; species Bubalus kerabau. The sequence goes on from NC_073628.1 coordinate 15,709,458, forward strand.
AGTGGTCAGATCCAGGAGAGAGGTGCTTATTAAAGTGTACCCTGCTCTCTGTGCCTGCTCTCCCCCTTGGAGCATTTTCTGATTCCCAGGAGGCTGGGAAGCTAGTTGGAAAGGGCTGCTGAGAGGCAAAGAGGCAGGTAGTGCTTTAGGCTGCCTTGTGGGGCTGGAGAGATAAGACATTCTGGGTGAAGGGCTGCCAAAGCTATCAGAACTGAGGGGCCGGTGGCCCAGAGGCAAGGAGGCAGCCTAATGTACCCTGCCCCACATCTGGTTTTCCCCTTGAGGTATTTGTTGACTAGGCCGGGCTGGTCGGGAGGCTCACAAGTCAAGCCCTAAGCAGCTGAATAGCAGAGTGGGATTTGGGTAGTTTCGCTTTGCTGAGAACAAAAAAGTTGGAATTCAGAGCCCACCAAGGAAGAGGCTCCCTAGAAAACATCTTGAAATTCTCATTGCCACTTCCAGAAGGTCAAACCTAGGAGGAGACTCTGTTTTCTGGTCCTTCAGAAACTGCAGACCGGCCTCGAGTCAGCTTGATGGAATCCAGGGCCCTTCCACAGCCTGCTGAGGGTGGTGGGGGAGTGGTGGTGCCTGGGGAGAGAGTGCCATGAGAACTCAGGAAATGGTGGCTTTCTGTTCCTTGATCCACATATATTCATTTTGTGAGCATCCCTCAAGTTTGGACACTCCTGATTTGTGTGCTTCTCTCTAGGCCTGTTGTTTTCATTGTTGTTCGATTGCTAAGTCTTGTTTCACTCTTTGTGACCCCATGAACACCAGGCTTCTCTGTCCTTTACCATCTCCTGGAGTTTGCTCAAACTCACGTCCATCGAGTCGGTGATGCTATCCAACCATCTCATCCTCTGTCGTCCCCTTCTCCTTTTGCCTTTAATCTTTGCCAGCATCAGGGTCTTTTCCAATGAATTGTTTCTTCACGTTAGGTGGCCAAAGTATTGGAGTTTCAGCTTCAGTATCAGTCCTTCCAGTGAGTATTCAGGGTTGATTTCCTTTAGGATTGACTGGTTTGATTTCCTTGCAGTCCAAGGGACTCTGAAGAGTCTTCTCCAGCACTGCAATTTGAATGCATCAGTTCTTCAGTGCTCAGCCTTCTTTCTTTATGGTCCAACTCTCACATCTGTATAAGACTTGTGGAAAAACTGTAGCTTTGACTATATGGACCTTTGTAGGCCTGTGATATGCTGCTATTTGAGGTTTCCACCTGAAATCTTGTAAGAGAAGAATGGAGGACTCCTGATAGATTTCTCTTTGAAACTGCCTTCACATTTTACCAGCCAGCCAGCTCTTCTTTGTAGAAAAGGAAAAGCAAACATCAAGGTTTACTGTTCTTTAGAACTCAGACTGAGTGCTGGTTTCTTTTGAACTCTCAAGGGTATGAATGTAGAATTGTCTGGCTAAGACCTCCAGCATGTCCTTAGTCTGGGTTTTTCTTTCCTTTAAGGGTATAGTAGGAGTTGTTTTGAATGACTTGATGGGGTTCTAATGCATTGCCAACAAACTGTCAAATGAGGTGGGAGGATCAATCTTTGTTTTTTTGGTGCATGAAAAGTTCTTATCTGAACTAGGAAATAAAGCCCCCATTTCTTGGGCTAACACAAAGAAAGAAAGATTTGCTGGCATGCCCCTTTTGAGGCATGAGGAAAGGAATGCCACAGCCCTGACTGGAAAAAATAACCTTCTTTCAAAGAAGGGTACCCTTAGTTGATAGTCTCTGAAGCCCTTTTTGTGCACAAGAAAGGCAGGAGGAATTTCTGTAGGGGATTTAATACGACTTCTGTGGGGAAGTGGAAAGCACAGACACACGCGGAGAGGAGGTGGAGACAGCCAAGGTGACCGTTTCAGACCTGCCTGGCACACCTCATTCCTTGCTTGCTGTGTTTGCTAATCTTTTTTTTTTTAAAGAAAGAAAATTCTGTTCAGCTCTCTTCTGGTTACACAGTGTCATTCTTGTTTATGTCCAGAAACAAATTAGAAAGACCCCAACCAGGGATTGAGCCCCGGCCCTGGCAGTGAAGCTCCGAATCCGAACCTCTGGCCTGTCAGGGAATTCTGTCTGCAGTAGTTTTTAGATTGTAACAGGTAGTTCTGTCTCGTTAATATGAAAAGCGCTGCTTATGCTGAAATTTGTCGGCCATTGTCTCCCGCTCACTTATCCAGTTTCTGAAGGTTTTCCTGGAGTTTTTCCATTGGCATAAAATTTTATCTGGAGTTTTCCTGTAGTCTTGTGCATTTCACTACTTCATTGCCAGCATTTGTAACAAATGTGAATGGCATTGGTAGAAATACCTGGAGGACCCCATTATGATGCCTTTTTCATCCTTTCTTTACCCTTAGACTTCTCTGCTTATATGGAAATATCCCCAATCCATAACTGCTTAGTTAAAAACCCCTCTTTTATTTGGAACCTAGTCAAAGGTTTGTTATTATAATTTTAAAAATTTCTTTTATAAAAAGAAAAATATTTCATGAAAAGCTTTTATGAAAGCCTGGTTCCCTGATTATTTTCTTTCTTAGAAACTTTTTAGTTTTTTAGGCATATTTCCCTTCCCTGAAAGTGTGCTTATTTTATTAATATTTCCTTGTGGAGTTAAAAAATGATATTTTAGTCCTACTTCTCTGCCCTCACTTACAGGTTTCCAGGAGCTCTTGAGCTGGGGTCAGAGTGGTCCCGTGGATTGGGCTCTGGCAGACGGAGGGACCTCAGGCTGACCAGACCCAGAACTGTGGTCGAGTTGGCACTGTGTCTGTGGTCACTTTGTCTTTTGTGATCTGTAGGCCGGTCTGGCCAAGGTGAAGCCCGAATAAACAGTGTCTGCTGGGTGTGGGGCACCTTGCCAGGCAAGGCAAGAATGTTGCTGATAGTTTTCACTTCTCATTTTCATTTTTTCTCAGTGGAAATAGTCATTTGTTGTGAATTTTTAAAATTGAGAAACTATGTGATGAGTATTTGGTCTTCCCCCTTTCAGCAAGAATGGGAGTTTGTGTTGAAATCTGTATAATTCTGTCATGTGTCCATTGTTACTTCCCCTACCGATTCCTCTTCACCATTTAGAACCAAGTTCAGTTTTTCGAACTGATAAGAGAAAGAAACCTCTTTCTTCCAGATATCAATGAAATGTAAAATCTCAACTTCCCATTCCAAATGAGTGAACATTGTAGAAGCTTTTTCCCCCCACTTATAATGAATTTATTTATTAAAATATAGTTGATTTACGGTGTTGTATTTGTTTTTGGTATGTAGCCAAGTGATTCAACTATGCATATGTATGTATTTATATATGTTTTTCATAATCTTTTCCATTATAGATTATTAAAGAATATTGGATACAGTTCTCTGTGCTATACAGTAGGACCTTGCTGTTTATCCATCCTGCCTATTGCTAGTTTGGGTCTGCTCTCCCAAGCTCCCAGTCCATCTCTCCCTGACCCCTCCGCAACCACAAGTCTGTTCTCTGTGTCTGTGAGTCTGTTTCTCTCTTAGAGACATGTTCATTTGTGTCATAATTTAGATTCCACATGTAAGTGATATCATAGCATATTTGTCTTTCTCTGTCTGACCTCACTTAACCTTCAGGTCCATCTACGTTGCTGCAAATAGCATCAGTTTGTTCTCTTTTATGACTGAGTCATATTCCGTTATACATATAGGTACCATGTCTTCTTCATGTGCCAGTCTGAGCGTCTGATCTTATAGCTTGCACGTCTACTGCAGCACCTCAGTCACGCAGTGATGGTCAGGTGTGCAGAGCGGAGCACTTGCTGTGACCATGTCCTGCCGTGTCTTCTGAATTGTGAGGTTAAACAGCTTTCTTGGGTGTCATGACATTAAATCAGCTGAACGGACTGATGAGTGTCACTCCTGAGACCAGTGCTGGCGCATGGCAGCCCGGCCCGTCCTGAGCTTGGCCAGGGGGCACTGTCTTCCCTCGGCTGCGCCAGGGTCATGCACCAGAGGGCTGGCTGGATGGAAGCTTCTCTAAGAGGGAAGTTGTCCTAGATGAGTGGTTCCCAAACAGTAGTGTTCTAGAGCTGGGCCAATGTGTTTTCTCCATTTAAGTAAAAACAATGGATAGAATTTTCTTAATTTTGAATTTCTTGTCCCATGAAATTTCATTAACTGTTTATTGCTATTACTGCCAATCAACTTAGCACTGGGAGGTGACAAATGAACAAGGAGCAAAAAAAATTAGTGGAAGATGTGGGAATACCTAGTCTTGCTTAATTGGATAAGTGTAAAGAACTGTAAAATGAGATTGGATGTGATATTTATATGACTCATATAATGGAGTCATTTATGCTGGAATCTTAACACAGGGCAAGTGATCTTAGTTTGTGGACTGAGAAGCAGGGTCGAGTGGGAGCCTCCACCTGGATTCAGAAGCAGGTGCCTGGGCTTGATCACAGCTCTGCCACATACAGACTCCCCCCACCTCTGTGACCCTGGGCAAGTCACCTAATCTCTCTCTTTCTCAGTCCCTCACCTATAGAGACAATAATGTACCAACTTCATGGTTGTTGTGAAAACTAAATGAATCAACACATGCAGAATACTTAGAATATGCCTGGCGCATAGTGCTATACAATGTTATGGAATGTTGTTCGTGACGTTAGATGTAAATATTTCATGGTGCTCAGCAGAGAACACTGTGGTCCAGTATTGTGAACATATCTGAGAACCATGGGCTTGGGGTTTCTCTCCTAGTTCTGAAATCCTATTATTCTGTGTCACAGAAGTAGATTCCCCATTATCTTTCTTTTCCTTTTTTATAACTTAGTGCTTTAATGAAAGTGGTTCTTTCCCTCCCCTCTGTACCTAGCGTGAAATCACTCTTTTCCTTTTCCAAGTGGGATCTAATCTACTGTTTCTTGACACAAAAGTGGTTTTGTATTGTGTACATTGGTTACACTTATCTACTACTACACACCTAATATCCTTCAGTTTTTTATCCTATAGATGAGGACACTGAAGCTCAGAGAGAGTAAACAAACTGTCAGAAGCTACAAGTGGCAGATCCATGACTTTAGGTCAGGCTGTCTGACTCCGAAGCCTGGTCTAATGTCAGTACAGCAAACTGCAGTTGCCATTCCAGTGGCTGCGATCCTGTTCCAGTGTAACTAACCTAAAGCAAGTTCCAGCCCCGCTGCTTTAAATGGAGACAAATTTCCACATAATTCCTGAAGGTTGCTCTTTTTATTGCTATCCCTGCTCATTCAGAGAAAGCGGAAAGGTTCAACAAGCAGGGAGTTCTCTGGTGGCTCAGTGGTCAAGAATCCACCTGCCAGTGCAGGGGATACGGGTTTGATCCCTGGTCCCTGGTCAGGCAACTAAAGGTCGTGATCCACAACTACTGAGGCCTGCACGCCCTGGAGCCCATGCTCCAAAACAAGAGAAGCCGCTGCAATGAGAAGCCCATGCACCACAGCCGGAGAGTAGCCCCCGCTCTCTGAACTAGAGAAGACCCGCACGCAGCAATGAAGATCCAAAATTTAAAAGAAAAAAAGTTTTAAGCAAACAAAAATAAGCAATTGTTTGTGCACCAGGCCAGACAGCCTCTGGGCCCAGCCACTGTCTGTCTGCCCCAGGGGAACTTTCCTGTCCTGCACTCTCTGCCCTAGCCCCGAGGAGAGGCAGCTGGCGGGCCCCCTTGGTGTCTGCTCCCCCGGCCTTCTGGTGCTTCCTTAACGTTTCCCAACCGCTGGCTGCTGAGTGTCTGCACTGTGGTGCTGGTGGCACCAGGTGCTCAGGGAGAAGACAGCGCCCCCCACTCTGGGGGCTGGACCTCTCCTGTTCTGTCCCCAGACCCCACCCACCGCTCCCTCCCCAGATTGCAAAGCCGCCTCCTCCATTGCCTTCCACAGTTTTTATATCCATTTTGCAAGTGTGTCAGCTTCCCTCTAACTTCTCTCCATGACTCATGTCTCCTGTTAGAATTCAGGGAAGGGGTTAGCAGTTTCTTCTGGTTACTTTGTAATGAGCCAGAGAAGTCGGTTTGCATGCCTACCGTCTAGAATGCAGCACACTTCTCTATGTAAAGAATGATGTATCTGGAGGGTGCCATGCCACCCCAGCACAGAAACCTCAGCTCCAGCCTCAGTGTTTCTGAGGCTCAGTAATGTGCCTGTCTGCCTTTGAAGGTGGGTCTGGGCCTCTTCTTCCACCTCTTCCTGCAGATCATGAAATAGAAGCGTCTCGATTCCATGTCCTAAGTGGTTCTGGAGAACTGGCTTCTTTCAGCCCAGAAGGGCCAGTGATAGTGGGAACCAGGCTGGTGGGTGGTAGCGGGTGAGCAGCACCTGGGAAACATGGGAACTATGAGAAGGGGAGACGAGGTGGAGGCTGGACCCCTCGGCCACTCCATCTGGCTCAGGGCTGCCTTACCAGTGAACCGGCTGGAAAGGCAGGCGTCTCTCTTGGCTTCTTCTTCCCCCTTACTGTTCCTCGGTGTCAGTCTTAGCCATGCAGGTGTCCCAGGTGAGTTGGGAAGCCAGCTGCCCTTCCGTCCCACTAGACTGTGAGCTCCAAGAGAGCAGAGTTCTTGCTCACCTTTAATGCTCGATGTTCACAAAGCATGAAAAAAAAATTACTACTATTTTTTGAATATTCATCATCATGCTCTGTGATCCCAAATGCTGTCACGTTGTATTGAATCTAAGATGTTGCTGGTAAGAAACACAATTATTTTATTATCATTACGAAAGGAACAAGCCTTGCCAACTAAACTCTGATACAAGGGCTTTCTGCTACTCAGAATTTTTACTGTATACTTGTTGAAAGAGTTCTTTTAGATTCATTTGGGCGTGGATTGGTATCATTCATGCACATGTGTGGAGGGGAAAATAAGTAAAATATTTAAGATACTCCTGAATATTGTCACTTTCAGAATCTGACTCTTGAGAATCACTTTTGGCTCAGAGTCATTACTGTCTCTGTGTCACTAAGAGTGTTGGTGATGCAGCATTTCTGCTGTCACCTGGAATCTCCTGCAAGCAGCTCCCACCCATTCTGGGAGTTGTGATCCTGGTGTTGTTTTCCTCAGGCTGTGGCAGGCCTGTGTTTCCACATGTCTCAGTAATAGCATCACACAATGCAGCATCGTTCATGCTGCCCTGTCTCTTACCCACGTAACGTAGATCTGGTGGGCAAGGTCATTTTTCCAGTGATGGATGTTTGCTTCCCTAATCAAATTTATGCCCAGCTGCTGTTCATATGCCTCTTGGTTTAATGCCAAATTATAGTGTCATCTTTTTGAAGACATTTAAAGTGGCAGCTCCACTCAGGGTGTCTAGTGCTGACAATACACTGACTCCGTGAAGCGAGGGCGGAACTAATGAAGGGCGGCGAGCAAGGTCACACTCGGGCAGGCAGCGTGTCCACATCCTTACCGCCATCTGGATGGTAGTTACTACAGAACCCAGTGTGGTGGAGTCGACCCTCGATCAGAAACGTGAGCAGGTGCAAAAAAGTACGTTAAAGACTTGATGGAACCTAGACTGTTTACTCTTACAGCAACCGTGCCAGGCAGATAATTTGGATTTTCCAGTGAGGAGACTGAGACTCAGTCTTTGGCTTACTAGTATCATACTCTGGTAAACACGTGGTAGATTTGGGGGCATAGAACCCAGATTTGTCCAATTCTAAGGCTCATACTTTCAATTATATTGTTGCACTCTTTATTCATATGTGTGTATGTTCAGTTATGTCTGACTCTTTGTGACCCCATGGATTGTAGCCACCAGGCTCCGTTGTCCATGGGATTTCCCAGGTAAGAATATTGGAGTAGGTTGCCATTTCCTCCTCCAGGGGATCTTCCTGACCCGGGGATTGAACCCACACCTCATACGTCTCCTGCATTGGCAGTGGATTCTTTACCACCAGTACCTATAATGTATATTAATATATATGACCTAGAATAGTCCCTGGCACATACTAATTTAATACATTTATTAATAAATTTAATAAATATTTGTTGAATAACCAACCCAGGGAACGAACCCAGGTCTCCCGCATTGCAGGTGGATTCTTTACCAGCTGAGCCACAAGGGAAGCCCAGGAATACTGGAGTGGGTAGCTTATCCCTTCTCCAGCGGATCTTCCCAACCCAGAAATCTAATGAGGGTCTCCTGCGTTGCAGGTGGATTCTTTACCAATGGGCTTTCAGGGAAGCCCATAAAATCATTAGAGAGTCCAAAAGATTGTTCTATACATCAGTGTCTCTTTTGCTGCCTCGCATATAGGGTCATTGTTACCATCTTTCTAAATTCCATATATATGGGTTAGTATACTGGATTGGTGTTTTTCTGTCTGACTTACTTCACTCTGTATAATAGGCTCCAGTTTCATCCACCTCATTAGAACTGATCCAAATGTATTCTTTTTAATGGCTGAGTAATACTCCATTGTATATATGTACCACAGCTTTCTTATCCATTCATCTGCTGATGGACCTCTAGGTTCCTTCCATGTCCTGGCTATTATAAACAGTGCTGCGATGAACATTGGGGTACACGTGTCTCTTTTAATTCTGATTTCCTCAGTATGTATGCCCAGCAGTAGGATTGCTGGGTCATATGGCAGTTCTAGTTTTTAAGGAATTCCACACTGTTCTCCATAGTGGCTGTACTAGTTCGCATTCCCACCAACAGTGTAAGAGGGTTCCCTTTTCTCCACACCCTCTCCAGCATTTATTTTTTGCAGACTTGGATAGCAGCCATTCTGACTGGCGTGAAATGGTACCTCATTGTGGTTTTGATTTGCATTTCTCTGATAATGAGTGATGTTGAGCATCTTTTCATGTGTTTGTTAGCCATCTGTATGTCTTCTTTGGAGAAATGTCTGTTTAGTTCTTTGGCCCATTTTTTGAGAATAGCATTGAAACATGTATATTATCATATGTGAAACAGATCGCCAGTCCAGGTTCGATGCATGAGACAGGGTGCTCAGGGCTGGTGCACTGGGATAACCCTGAGGGATGGGACGGGAGGGAGGTGGGAGGGGGGTTCAGGATGGGGAACACATGTACACCCATGGCTGATTCATGTCAATGTATTGCTAAATCCACTACAATATTGTAAAGTAATTAGCTTCCAATTAAAGTAAATTAATTAAGAAAAATTTACCACCTTAAAAAAAAAAACTCATTAGAGAGAGTAGAAATACTTCTTTTCCTGGAAATGAAGTCTCTGACATTTTGGACAGAGGGTGAAAGAAAGAAAGAATGATGGGTGGCCATTCTCTAGACAAGCTACAGTTTGTGGCTCTCAGGTTCTTTGAGGTTGAGAAGAGGAGCAGAGAACTCTGTCCCCAGCTCACAGAGTCTGTCAGCACCCCCCTGTTGGACAGCGCTAAGGTACTTCCTGGAGTCCTTCCTGCCCCTGACCCATTGCCTATAAATCAAGATCAACAGAGCTCTATAAACTGTGCTGTGAAATAAAAATAAAGGAAATCAAATATGACAAGCCTTGCTATGAAGGATGTCCAGGTACAGGGAAGTTGTTATTGGACAAATTGCTAAGTTAAAAAAATATACAATGTTTTGAAAATTCTGAAGCTCTTACGATTCATCAGGAAAATGTGAAAATTGGCATATTTGAGCACCACCATGTGCTAGATCTATGCCTGGGAGTTTTACACATGTCATGTAACCCTCACAGTAACACCAGGAGGTCATTATCATCTCCATTTTACATAGGATGATATCGAGGCTCCAGGAGCATACGTGATTTGGCCAAGGGATGTAACTGCTGAGCAGCTGAGCTACTGGGGAAGCCCAGGTGCTCAACTCAGAGCCTGTGGATTTTCTACTGTTCTCTGCTGCTTCCCATCTAAGCTTAAGGCCAGAAACCCCTTTATACTCTGGTTTTACAGTTGACAGTGCTGATGCTAGAGGATTTCAAGTGACTGACTTAGGAGCAGACTCATACCTAGAATTCAGTTTTCTTGAATAGTTTATTAAACAACAAATAATGGAAGAATATCACGCTGTTTTAAATAGTTCAGTAGTTACAGAAACTCCGTAGGTCTTGTAAGGATCTTTTTTTTTTTTTTTTTTTTTTTTTAGGATCTTATCTTAAAGAACAAGAACTGAGTATTCTGTATCGGTGCTTTAGATTCCAGACATTTTTTGAATGAAAGAATTCACCATCTTGGACTTCTTTATATGCTAACAGTATTTTAAAATGATTGAGTGAGTGAGTGAAAGTCGCTTAGTTGTGTCCGATTCTTTGCGACCCCCTGAGCTATACAGTCCATGGAATTCTCCAGGCTAGAATACTGGAGTGGATAGCCTTTCCCTTCTCCAGGGGATCTTTCCCTTCTCCAGGGGATCTTCCCAATCCAGGGATCGAACCCAGGTTTCCCGCATTGCAAGTGGAATCTTTATCAGCTGAGCCACAAGGGAAAATGATTGGAAAGTACCTTTTGGGGCAGTATTTCACATCTGTAATACTAAACTTTACTAGCAGGCTTTCCTATATGTCAATGAACTGTTCTGTTATTTTACCCCCATCTGCTAAGTAGTTATTTCCTTTTTTCTCCCCCTTTATCCTTGCTTTATGTGGTTTCTGTGTTTTATGTCATTGTTATGTCTACTTCTTTATCTTGGTAAGATTAGAAGAAAGATATTTTAGTCTGGAGTAAATTTCTCATCCCTTCCCATCTCTGCTTTCTTGTTCCTGTTCATCCTTCAACTTTCATCTTCTCATAATAAACTTTCATCCGTGGATACCCACTTAGGAATCATGTGTCTTCTTCTTTTTCCCCCCAGCAACCAGTCCGTGCACATGATCAGGGACCTGCCACATGCCAGATCTAGAGCAACTCACATTCCTTGACATGAAGGAACTCAGAGTTGAGATGGGGAGGCACACAGTTAGACAGAAAGATGCAATGTGATTGAATGCTTTATTTTAAAGCTACTTGGTGAGTGTTTATCATGGGGCAGGCATTGTGTGAAGTGAGCATCTTACATTCATTATCTCACGTTCTCTTAATAACCTTATGATCCCGATTTTAAGGAGAAGGAGAGTGATTTCGAGCACGTCCATGTTCTGCCTAACGTCACTGAAGTCACAGAATTTCTGCCGAAATCTGGGTCCAGAGCCCAAGTTGTAGCCACTCTGCCTCCTGTGCAGGTCAGAGCACTTCCCTGTGTGTCCCCAGGCCCTCATGTGCCAGGCACAGGGAGGGGACAGCCCCAGTGCTGGAGTTAGAAAGTATCAGTTACTTAACAGTTACACAGCCCCTTTAACTGCATATCATCCTTCAGTTAGGAATTCAAGATACAAGAATTCAAGACATAACACGCATGTCCAAACTTAGTCATCACAAACGTTTATCAGCATAACATTAAATACATTATGATATGTTCATACAATGAAATGATAAAGCTACAGTAAAGAAGGAACAAATGCTATAGGGATCTGGAACAATGTAAAAGGGATGGTATTATATGGAATAAATAAGGTTTAAAAGAGATGCTGCTTTGTATAGAATCGATACTATGATGCCATTTGTGGTTTGGAGAAGCAGGGAATATTTATATTTTTGTTTATATACAATATAAATTGCTTGTATAACATATCTTTGGAAGAATAGATAAGAAATCGATACTACGAATTGGTTCTGAAGACTGGTAAGGGATTCCAGGTAGCAAGATTGTCCACCGTACACCTTTTTGTGCCTTTTGAATTTTGAGCCAACTGAATTTGCCACCTATTGAAAGTATATAACTAAAAATAAAAGAAATAACAGGCAGCTTGCTAGAAATGAAAACAAATAAGAAAGGCACGCTGGGCTGGTGTATTTTCTGAGTATGGGAGTTAAGCCTGCCTCCATCCTCCCTGCATCCCAACGTGTACTTGGTTGTTTGTGCAATTGATCAACTAAGTTGAAAAAATAAAATCTCCGATTCCTGTATGGGAACAGCATAGCATTTTTTTTGGTTGTATTAATTCCTGTTGAAAATAGGTATCCTGAGTCTAACCATGAAGAGACATCAGACGAACTCAAATTAAGGGACCTTCTGAAAAATAAATGGCCTGTGAGTTTGTAAAATGTCAAGGTCATGGAGAACTAGGAAAGACTGGGGACTGTTCCCGGTCGGAGGGAACTGATAGGACATGTTGGCAGCGACACGCCGTGCGTGAGGCCAGAGTGGACCCTTGGCCAGAAAAAGAGGGCTTTCCTTCTCTGCAAAGGACGGGAATCAGACAATTGGCAAAAGTTGAATGTGGTCTGTAAGTTAGATAATAGCACTGTTAATATCCTGATTTTGATACAAGTACTGTGGTTCTGTGAGAAAATATCCTTCTTTTAGGAAATAGGCACTCAAGAATTTAGTAGTAAAGGAGTTTTTTTGCCTGCAACTTACTCTCAAATAGTTAAAAAAAGAAGATGGAAAAGAGAGAGAGAGGATGAAAGAGGAGGAGAGAGAATAATAAAGCAAACCTGGTAAAATGTTAACATTTGGGGGAACAGTGAAGAAATACAGAAATTCTTTGTACTATTTTTGCTGCTTTTCCATCTGAAATTATTTCAAAATAAAAAAAATTAAACATTTCCAATGTGGAACATTTTCTGATTTTATAATATGGGGCCTCTTGTACAGTTTTTATCTCCTTTTGTACAATTTTGTGATTATCTTCCTGTAGCTCTTTATATTATCAGTGAAATTCCTCTGAGTTTCTTAATATTTTTGTTCCTTTTAAAAAATATATAACAACTTTGTTGAAGTTTAATTCATATACTGTATAACTCACCCTCACTATCTTTTTATGTATGCTTAAATAGTACTACTATATAAGGAAGATATGCTTAACAAAAAGACAACATTGTAGGTGTAATTTACACATGATAAAATTCACCTCTTAACTGAATAGGTTGATGGCTTCTGACATGTGATTTCACCATGTATCCGCCACCCCAGTCTAGATACAAGATAGAGAACATTACAGCCCCTTTGCTTACAGTCACCTGCTGTTGGTGGGGGTATTGTTTGCAGGATCCTCTGGAGGGTGCAGGGCGAGTGTGTGTGGTGGGGTGGCTTCTGTTGGGGTGAGGATGCTAGTGATGCACTGAGCCCCTCCCTGGCTCCCGAGAGGCTCCCAGGTGGTTCGGACGTAGCCATTCTGTATCCCAGACACCCCGAGGCCGTGTGTCCCGGTTTCTTTTCTTCCATGGGCCTTATTCCGGTTCAGAGGCTGGAGCATGCATAGCTTCAGAATGTTTCTCAGGTTATTTCACGGTGGAGAAAGTTCTGGCAGGGTTCTGGGCAGTGGTCCGTCTCATCTTTAGTTGAGTGGTCTTCTGAGCAGCTTGGCCTTGCCTGTCTATGATGCCACTTACTGGGCCAGCAGAAGGAGGTGTATCAGGCCTGGCTGCCCGGTTAAACAGCAGATCTCACATGACCTTTAAACCATCAGTGTTTTATCATCATCAAAAGGAAAGATTGATTACAACATCTGTTTTGGAAAATAGTCATATTTCAAGATACAGGTTTTGTGCCCATTGATGTTTAGTGAGGCTTTGATTTGCCAGCTCATCACTCCTGTATTGACTCCATAGGAAACACAGTTGGTATCTGTATTCACCAAATTGTGGCCCAGAAAATTTGGCTTCCTCCGCCTGCCATTTTCCCTAATTTTGTGACTTTTATTATGCTGCTTTTCATTTTGAGTTGGTGGTATAGGAAGTCAGTGTCTCGACAGGTGTTCAAACAGGGACGAGCTGGCTGAGCCGCAGTAAGATTTGGTGTTAGCCCAGCACTTGACTGACTTTAGTACATGGAGGCCTTGTCATCCTCCTCCTGGGGAGAACTAGGGACTGCACTCAGTGTGATGAAGGCTCCATCCACCTGGCGTGGGCCCAGAGCAGAACATGCACACAGTACAGTTTGTCATTATTACATATAATTTCTCCATTTTCACCTTTTTTGCCCAGGTGTGTTATCTCTTACAAAGCTTTTTTTCCCCCCTCTTTGTGGCTGTGTGGCTGAGACTGTAACTTATTAAAATGCATTCATGTATTTAAGTCTTGGGTTCTCTTCTCTTTTTCTCAGGCACGCTGCAGAGAGGCCTTCCTGTTCCTGACGAGCACGCGCATGGGAGACAGATGACTGTCCTTCACCCTGCACAACTCTAGGTGCCTGGGCCCCTGTCCAGCCGGGAGGGGATGGATTCCAAAGATGAAGGCTCACACGTGTGGCCCCCGGCTGCAGAGCACGAGGAGAATGCTGCACAGGTGAAAAGTGCTCTCCCAGCTGGGCACTGACCGCGGTGTTTTAGTTGGTAGAGTTTGCTGACAGCTAGAGAAATAGCAGCTTCTGTATAGTGATGTGGGGCAAGGAGGGAGCTGATGGGCGGATGTGGTACTCAAGGAATGGGCAGCATTTCAGCGCTTCGAATGCTCCATCTGCATGGGTCGCTGTGATTTCAAGAAGCTACATACCACCCATGGGCTTCTCTGCCTTTCCCCCAACTTACTGTCATAATCCTCTTCACTGCTCCATTTTATTTCATGGTGAAAGCTCCAAACTGCAGGGTTTCTTTTATGTTATCCAGGAAAGGGTTTTGATTTTTTGTGTGTAGTGAAGTACAAGGTATGTCTATAAAGTGAGTGGCTTTTCCTTTTCTTTTCAAATTCAGAATGTAAACTTCTCACTGAAAGTTTTCCCAGTGAATCAACAGCTCTGGAGGTTAGTCACTTATTCAGATATCACTCTACTAACCAGCTACACATTCTTTTGACTGTCCTTAGCAAAAGTGAATCTCTGCGTTTTTGGTATGGATTTGAATTTTGGTAAGAGTCAGCAGTCATAGGGAGCCACGTTTTATATGTGACCAAGGTATGAAACTTCATTTTATAGCATTATAATATATATGTAATTTCATTTTCATCAAATTACATAACCATAGTTGTTCAGTTGCTAAGTAATCAGAACATTTATATTGAAGCCTTTAAATACACATATTATGTTTGATTTAAGTAGTAAAACTAATGTTACAGTACATAAAATCTGTCATCAGATATGATTTAAAAGTCTGTGTCTGAATACTGAGAAAAAGGTACCAGAGAAGCTTCCAGCAGAATAATTGAGAATGCTGTTTTGGTTCTCATGGAAGCTATCTGGAAGGCTACTTTCATGTAGCTATATATTTTGGGGTACTTTGTATAAAGAAAAATGTAGTCCATTAATAAGTAGGGTCCACATTTGCAGGTAATCAGACAGTAGACAGCAGAGCTCAGCATCCTTTGTTGTGCCCCATCCTTGCAATATTTCTTCCCCCATCCAGGAATCCTGCTTTAGCCGAGTACTTGGTGATGAAGACCAAGTTGAAGAGTTTGGATAACTCTCAAGGAAAAAATTTTTTTTCTTTTTTAAGCACTGAGACTAGTTAAAGATTTTGATGTTAATGAACAAATCTAAACTCACAAAATTATCTTGCAGCACTTAAAATTGCACAAATATTTCAGAAGCCCAGTTCTTGTGCAAACTGTATCTTCATGGGCAGAGCAGATTTATGTAGAAGCTGGGGTAATCACTTAGTGCTAAAGTGGAAGTTTGTTTTATTTACATGGTGCTTGACTGCATCTTGTCTCCAGTTTTCTTTCTGTGGGTTGAATTAGCTTATGTCATCTTTGGGATCTGTTCTCCGCTGGAAAAAACTGAAGTAAAAAATTATGTGTAAAGCCAAGACAGTATAAGAGTAAAGATTCCGACCTAAGAGGGCCTGACTTCAATATCAGTACATAAATTATTTCTCTCCCAAATGCGTGCTTTGACCATCTGCTTTGTACCTTCAATATCAGACACTAGGCTGTGTGCCAACCTGCAGGAACTCAAACCTCCAAAGCTGACTGCTCAGAAAGCACTTTACAGAATCAGTTTCTGCTTTAGTTCTTCATAGGCAGAAAATTATTTCCCCTGGTGACAACTGAAATAGTTATCCAAAACCCCTGAAAAGTACATTCTCAGAATTTTTTGTGTCCTTACCTACTTGGCAAAGAAAAGTTCTGTTACATTCACCAAGTCAGCAGACATTCACCCCTTGCCTACAGAACAGCTATGGAGGACAGAAGAATTTGTATGAAAGCAAGTGACCTTGTTTTAATGTGTTTGCCAAAAGGCACTCTTCGTTAGGAAGTGGAATTTTTATGACATGTTGAAAGCAACTGACTTTTGAGTCTTGACATATTTTTCCACCTTACAGAATAATCCGTGTTTTGTAGTGTGGTAGTGTTGTCCATCAGGAATCTTCTGCCATGTTTCTTCTCAGCACGCCCCAAAAGACAGACCTGCAGTTGATATTTGAGGCAAAGGGGTGTTTAAATCGGTTGCCTAATATTAAGTAAAGTCAATGAGAAGGTCCTTGGATCCCTCTGCCAAGTCACTAACTCAGCACAGATGATCCTTTTGTTCATTGTGTTCTCCTTTCATGGGGATCTTTTAGAAATGCAAGTGTGTGGTGTTCTCGGTCAGTTCCCCATCTTTGTGCTACAGGGTGGGTTCCACAAGGGTGATCACTTTGTACTTGCTGTTTTTTTTGCCCAGGTGCATTTTGTTCCAGACGCTGGAACTGTGGCCCAGATCGTCTACACCGATGACCAGGTCCGTCCTCCGCAGCAGGTGGTGTACACGGCAGATGGTGCCTCCTATGCCTCCGTGGATGGTCCTCAGCACACACTGGTCTACATCCATCCCGTGGAAGCTGCGCAGGCACGTTGGGACTGTGGTTGATGGCTTGGTTGTTAATCTGTTAATTCAGCCCTTAGGTTTACGCTCTGTCAGTCACTGTGCCGCTGGCAGGTGATGCAGGAAATATGCAGATAAGATGTGTGCTCTCAAGGAGCTTATAACCATCGTGGCAGAGGAAGATGTGGTTTATTTATTCAAATTAAATGTTAAATGTAAGGAGTTAGAGCACTAACCTGGAATGAGGTCTTTTCCCCACCGACTGTTGATATCGATTGATTATTATTATAAACAAGATTATCAGCCTGTTACTTTTCCTAAGTATCAAGAACCAGGCCAAACATGGCATTTATTTCTGTGTAATTTAATCAAGATGAATCTCAGTGGAAACATGCACATTATTTCAGTTACACGTGTAAGTGAGGGATCCTACTAGCTTGTTAATTGCTATTTACTAATAACTTATTGATTTTTAGGACTGTCATAGAAGTGAGGGTAAAAGCTGTACGATTATAACTGCTTTCATTTTTTTTGCTAGTGACTCTGAGTGTTGGTTTCCAAATGCATAACAGGAATATCCCCCAATATATAAATGTTACTTTGTATTTTTAGCACTTTATAATGTACATAGCACTTTAAAATATATTAGAAATCAGTTCCATTGTTTTTTGTTAAAAAAAATTTTTTTTTTTAACATGGACCATTTTTGAAGTCTTCATTGACTTTGTTACAATATTGCTTCTGTTTTTATGCTTTCGGTTTTTTGGCTGAGAGGCATGTGGGATCTTAGCTCCCCTACCAGGACTGAACCTGCACCCCTGCATTGGAAGGTGAAGTCTTAACCATTGGCCCTCCAGGGAAGTCCCCAGTTCCATAGTTTTTGTAGTAGGATCCTGGTAATAAAAATTTGCCCTTATGCAATATTTAATCAGGAGACCCAAAGTACTCCCAAGAAGAAATGAGACCTACCTAATAAATGCCTTTCAAGTCTATATAAAGGTAAAATTGCCTGATAGTAGATGTTACTTTTGAAATAGCCCTTGTCAGTTTTAGTCCCCCAGCTGTACTGAAAAAAGAACATGTAGATTATGTAAAGAATGTCCTGTGCCCGACTTTTAAATCATTACTATGTTACTAAATGTCTGAGTCATGATAGTTTTTAAGCGTCAAATATAAGAAATCAGAAGCTCGCTAAAATTCTCTTTTACAGTTCTCTGGAATCAGCACTTAACCATGGTTCCTATGACCATGAATTTGCTAAAGCCTTAGGCAAATTAGAGTCATTTAAAAGTTTTAGAGAAAGAATACTTTTTTGGATTGGAGATTTCTTGTGGTGTCCTGGCTAAAATAATTTTGAAGGTTTTCCTTCTTTAGTTATCATGACTGTCAGCCAAATAATGTTTATAATGAGAACTTTGAAAATTATGATCTTACTGGCTTTATCCAAAAAAGAGTCTATGGAACATTAAATGCGATTTATTTATTTATTTTCTACATCTGCTGAGTGTGCATTTCCATTGGAAAGAGTTGTAATCCTTGGGTATACAGTATTCTTCTCTTTGTTAGTGTATCTCCAACCATTTTCATTTAATTGCAAGTCTACCCCTATGACAGAGTGTTACGTGAGCATGCATGCCCCCTTGTTCATGGAATGCCTTTTTAATTAACCGTGACGTTCAATCTCAGGAGAGGCTTTGCTTTAGAGTAAAATCACGAAGTGTGCAGTGTGTTAGCCAATGGAGAGGGTTAGCTTTTACAATCTCTTTGAAGACATATAAATGAAAGGCTTCAGCAAAGTATAGGATTACTGTCTTTATCTTCTTTATTAATGAAAGATTATTACTAGCTATTTGACAGAAACTCTCTCAGGAATTGGTGCTTAGCAGTAGGATAATTTTTCCTGCATAGACAAGCTGTCTAAAGATCTATTGATAAGATTTTGTCGTTGTTGTTGTTTGTTTAGACGCTGTTTACAGACCCAGGCCAAGTAGCTTATGTGCAACAGGATGCTACAGCTCAGCAGGTAATGAGTTGCTTTTTTGCCTTCTTGTTATTTCTGGGTAATATTATGAAGGTACCCTCTCCTGAAATACCTCCAACCCTCTGCACTGCGCATTCTCTGAAAGTCTGTGTCTCGTGTGTTTAGAATATTCTCGATGTCTGTTAATGAAGACAAAGCAGAACGCGACATTAACACACTCCAACCAGTGTGTATTGAAATACTTTGGTAATACAAAAATGATCTGTCAGGGAAATTTAAGCATTAAAATAAGGATATTAATTGGGTATTGGTTCAAGTTCCAAAGAATAATCCTGAGTTTCAAAAGTGTCTGTGGAAATTTGGAAACATTTTAGTACTTGTTCTTTTTTTTTTTGATTATTGACTTACATTTGATTTGTAATGTTGTGTTAGTTTCAGGTGTATAGCAAAGTGATTCAGTTATCTCTATATTTATATTATATATATTCTTTTTTAATGTTCTTTTCTTTATGGTTTATTACAGGATTCTGAATATAGTTCCATGTGCTATATAGTAAGACCTTGTCGTCTATCCATTTTTTATTTACACCGACCCCTCTTTCCCCTTTGGTAACTATAAGTCTGTTTTCTAAGTCCGTGACTCTGTTTCTGTTTTGTAAATAAATTCATTTGTATCACATTTAGATTCCACATGTATGATATCATATGATATTTGTCTTTCTCTGACTTAGTATGATAATCTATTTTAAAATATTGGGGTAAAATTCCTGCTTAAATTGCCTATACTCTTAGTGGCAACTTTCTCCCTTTTAGTTTCTGAGAATTGAGATTCTTCTTGGTTTTCTTTAAAAACTTTTCTTTTCTTTTACCTCTATTTCTAATATATTCTGCTTGACTTTGAGGGACGTCTTCCTTATTTTTCTTCTGATTGTGAAAGTGATAAAGAAGGTACAAAAGCTTGATAATGTCAGTCCTACCCTAAAAAGAATGTGACTCCAAATAGTTGTATTTTCACGATGGCTGGTATGACTGTTATTCAGCTGTACCACTGAGTGTCATGAGTGATTTTTAAGTAAGCTTACTCATCAGTAAGCACTTTTTGCTTTTCAGATTTCTTAGTAGGTGATTTGGATACTTCCATTTTATTTTATTATTACGTTTTTAAACCAATGGGACCTTGCTATTCAGTTTTATTTTTGACTGTGCTGTGCAGCATGTGAAATCTTAGTTCCTCTATGAGGGATTGAACCCGTGCCACCTGCAGTGCAAGTGCAGAGTTTCAGTCACTGGACCGCCAGGGCAGTCCTTGGATAATTACATTTTAAAATTTGAAAAGTGAACAGTAGTTGGGTTAATATTATTTATGGAATCTAGAGAAAATTAGGAGTCTTTGTCGTATTACTTACGGTTGAATTTATTCCTGATTGCTAGTGACCTACAATTTTGTGAGGTCTGTCAACTTGAATGAGAGTTTGTCTTAGTACATTGGGACTGCTATAACAAAATATCATATATAGCATGTGTGCCTTTGCTCAGTTGCTCAGTCATGTCCAACTCTTTTCGATCCCATGGACTGTAGCCCATGAGGCTCCTCTGTCCATAGGATTTCCCAGTCGAGAATACTGGAGTAGGTTGCCATTTCCTTCCGGGATCTCCTGTGTCTCTTGAATTGGCCGGCAGATTCTTTACTGCTGAGCAAACTGGGAAGCTCCTACCATATACTGGGTGGATTATAAACAACAGAAATTTATTTCTCACAGTTCTGGAGTTTGGGAAGTCCAAGACCAAGGTGCCAATAGATTTGTTGTCTGGTGAGAACCCTCTTCTTATTCACAGATGGCTGACTTCTTGCTGTGCCCTCCATGGCAGACAGGGCGAGGCTGCCCTCTGGGATCTTGTAGAAGGGCACTCATCCCACTCATAGGGGCTCCACCCTCATGACCCAATCACCTTTCAGAGGCCCCACCTCCTAACTTCCTCACACTGGGGATTAGATTTGGACATATGTATAAATTTGGGGAGACACAAATATTTTGTAGCAGAGTTGCTGTTTTATTTTAGTAATTTTGTACTAATTAAGTATATTAAGACAAATCATGTTCATTTCTGTGAATATTTATTGATTCTACCAAACAAGCAATGGCTAGATTTAATTCATTTTTACATCTGAAGAGTAAAAACAAAATGAAATGCCTTTGTATTTCTAGATAATTAATTCATTTACTCATTTTTAGAGTAATGATTTTTTTTCATAAAAAAGTTGAAGCAATGCAAAAAAGAAAGTCCATAAAAACCGAAACAATATTTCTGCCCAGAAACATCCTCATTAACTTACAGTTGGTAACTATTATTCTAGACTTCTTTCAGACATAAAACAGACAAAGATAAACAGATAGGGGAAAACTGTGCCCTAAATGCTATTATTAATCTAAATACTTTAAACTTAATTTACTCATGTTTTCCTAACCCGCCCTGAGCTCTGGTCCCCTCAGGCTTCACCTCCTGCTGTGATGACCTGACTCAGCACATTGACCCTTCCCCCGCTTCTCTCCCCCACTGTTTGGGATTTGTGGTGTTATTATTATAACTAATACATTTCTGTTCTATTCAGTAACCACAGCTATTTAGAATTCTGCCCTATTATCTCCTAGCATTTACTTTTGAGGAAATCTTGAGTCTAATTTTGATTATTTTCCTCATTCCTTCTCTATCTTAATGCCTGTTTGAGTCTTTCTTTATCCTTGAAGTTTTTCTTTGAAGTCTAGTGACTTCACCAGCACGTGAATCAGAATTCCCTAGGACAGGGTGTGTCCTTTTGATGGATAGGTTAACTCTATTTTGGGAACATTTTTATCTATTAGATTTTTGAAGATCTTTTTAGTTTCATTGGATGTGTTCATTTTCCCAGGAATATCAATGTGAGTATATTGGTTTTACTTTCTGAACCTAACATTTTCTCTGATCATTTTTACATCTATTCTTTTCCATTTTATTTGTGTAATTTCTTTTGTGTCCCTCATATTACCTTATCATGTTTTTTAAGCTTTCTGATTAAATTATAACATATACGTCAGTCAGTTCAGTTCAGTTCAGTCGCTCAGTCGTGTCCGACTCTTTGTGACCCCATGAATCGCAGCACGCCAGGCCTCCCTGTCCAACACCAACTCCCGGAGTTCACTCAGACTCACGTCCATTGAGTCAGTGATGCCATCCAGCCATCTCATCTTCTGGCGTCCCCTTCTCCTCCTGCCCCCAATCCCTCCCAGCATCAGAGTCTTTTCCAGTAAGTCAGCTCTTCGCATGAGGTGGCCAAAGTACTGGAGTTTCAGCTTCAGCATCATTCTCTCCAAAGAAATCCCAGGGCTGATCTCCTTCAGAATGGACTGGTTGGATTTCCTTGCAGTCGAAGGGACTCTCAAGAGTCTTCTCCAAGACCACAATTCAAAAGCATCAATTCTTCGGCGCTCAGCCTTCTTCACAGTCCAACTCTCACATCCATACATGACCACAGGAACATATACATAGAAAAGTACAAAAAATTATAAGCAGTAACACAATGATATGAAGTAAGCATACTTTGTAACCAACACCCAGATTAAATAACAGAACATTACCATCTCCTAAAGGCTTCCCAGCTGGCTCAGGGTAAAGAATCTGCCTGCCAATGCAGGAGATGCAAGAGATGAAGGTTCAATACCTGAGTCAGGAAGATCTCCTGGAGTAGGAAATGGCAACTCACTCCAGTATTCTTGCCTGGAAAGTTCCGTGGACAGAGGAGTCTGGTGGGCTACAATCTGTGGGGTCAAAAAGAGTCGGATACACACACACCCCATCTCCTAAAAGCCATCCTTATGCTTCCTGCTAATCACTGCTCCTTCCCTTCTCGTCAAAGGTTACAGACCTTAGACTCGTTTTCCATGGTTTTGAACTTTATATAAGTGGAATACCTTAGTATGGTTTCCTTTCTGTTTTGTTCCCTTGTTTAACATTGTGCTTGGGAGAGTCGTGTAGTTCATGCTGTTTGGTGTGGCTGTGGTTATTTCTCCTTCTGTTTTTATAGCTGTATCATGTTCAGTTTTATGAGTGTACCACAATTTATCCGGGAGTGTGATCCCACCTCTACTAAGTTCTTCAAGAGTTTCTTGTCCCTTTGCTTTTCCATGCTTCCCTGGTGGCTCAGCTGGTAAAGAATCTGCCCACAGTGGGGGAGAACTGGGATCGATCCCTGGGTTGGGAAGATCCTCTGGAGAAGGGAAAGGCTACCCGCTCCAGTATTCTGACCTGGAGAATTCCATGGACTGTATAGTCCACAGGGTCGCAAAGAGTTGGACACAACTGAGCGACTTTCACTTTCACCACAACTTTCGCTTGCTTTTCCATACACATTGTAGAATCAGCCTGGAAGTTTCCACCAAAGTCCTATGGGAAACTTATTGGCATTTCATTGTACCTATGGGTCAGTTTGTGAAAAATTGACATCTTATTTAATATTAAGTCTTCTGATCTGTGAATATGTTCTATCCCTGAATTTTATTTATCTATTTATTTTTAACATTTTTATAGAAATATAGTTGATTGACAGTGTTGTGTGTCAAGTGTACAGCACTCTGATTCAGTTGCACATACATGTATAAATATGTGTATTCTTTTTTTTACATTCTCTTCCATTGTATCTTATTATAAGCTATTGAATATAGGTCCCTGTGCTACACAGTAGGTCCTTGTTGGTTATCTATTTTATATATAGCAGTATCCCTGAGTTTTAAATGAAAGTTCAAAAATTGTCTTATGGGTAGAGGTCTTTCAATAGATTTAATGTTAGATATTTGGTGTCTTTAGATGGTATTTTAAATTTTGGTATAATTTTAAAAAATTTCATTTTCTAAGTTACAGTTCAATTTTCTTGGTAAATAATTATGTTGTCTATGAACACTGACATTTTTACTTCTTTGCAGTCCTTATATCTTTTTTCCCTTTGGTTTTATTGAGATATAATTGACATATAGCAATGTATTATAAGTTTAAGGTGTACAGCATAATGATTTGACTTACATGCATCATGAAACGATTGCCACAGTAAGTTTAGTGAACATCTATCATCTCCAAAATTTAAAAAAAATTAAAAAAACCCCTTTTTTTGGTGATGAGAACTCTTAGGATTTACTCTCTTAACTGCTTTTGTGTATAACACACAGCAGTGTTAATTTTATTTATCATACTATTCATTACACTCCTGCTACTGCTGCTGCTAAGTCACTTGAGTTGTGTCCGACTCTGTGCGACCCCATAGATGGCAGCCCACCAGGCTCCCCCATCCCTGGGATCTCCAGGCAAGAACACTGGAGTGGATTGCCATTTCCTTCTCCAATGCATGAAAGTGAAAAGTGAAAGTGAAGCCGCTCAGTCGTGTCTGACTCTCAGCAGCCCCATGGACTGCAGCCCACCAGGCTCCTCCATCCACGGGATTTTCCAGGCAAGAATACTGGAGTGGGGTTCACTCCTAGGACTTACTTATTTTGTAGGTGGAAGTTTGTATGTTTTGACCACCTTCATCCATTCTCCCTTCCCCCCACCTACCACCTCTGGTAACCACAAGTATGATCTCTTTTTATATGAGTCTGTTTTTTTTTTTTAATTAGAATATAATTACTTGACAAAGTTGTGTTAGTTTCTGCTATACAACAACACGAATCAGCTCTATGTATAAATACATCCGCTCCCTCTTGAGCCTCCCTCCATCCCCCAGTCCCACCCCTCTAGGTCATCACAGAGCACCACGCTGAGCTCCCTGTGCTCAGCTTGGGAACCTGGTAGGTTCCCACTGGCCATCTGTTTTACACACAGTGATGTGTTTACATCAATGTTACTCCCTCAGTTCTTCCTACCCTCTCCTTTCCTGCTGTGTCCGCAAGTCCAGTCTCTACATCTGCATCTCTATTCCTGCCCTGCAAATAGGTTCATCAGTAGCATTTTTCTAGACTCCACATATATGCGTTAGTACATGATATTTGTTTTTCTGTTTCTGACTTCCTTCACTCTGTATGGGAG
This sequence comes from Bubalus kerabau, assembly GCF_029407905.1. NCBI lineage: Eukaryota > Metazoa > Chordata > Mammalia > Artiodactyla > Bovidae > Bubalus > Bubalus kerabau. Next base: position 15,734,190 of record NC_073628.1, read on the forward strand.
GCTCTAGTTTCATCCACATCACTACAACTGATTCAATTTCATTCCTTTTTATGGTTGAGTAATATTCCATTGTATACACGTACCACAGCTGCTTTACCCATTCATCTGTTGATGGATGTCTAGGTTGCTTCCATGTCCGGCTATTGTAAATAGTGCTGCAATAAAAAAATACATACGTCTTTTTGAGTTGTGGTTTTCTCAGAGTATATGCCCAGGACTGGGATTGCTGGGTCATATGGTAGCACTGTGTTTAGTTTATTTGGTTTTGAAGCATAACTGACCTATAACACTGGGTTAGTTCCTGTTACACAACATAGTGATTTTTTTCTATATATTTCATATATTCCATGATGTCTAGTTATAACATGTCACCATACAAAGATACTACGTACTGACTGTATTCCCCACACTGCACTTTTTATACCGATGACTCATTTATTTTGCAGCTAAGAGTCTGTATCCCTTAATTTGCCACACCTATTTCTTTCCATCCCCCACCCTCTGCTACTGTAGTAGCTTTGTTCTCTGTCTGTAACTGTTTCTGTTTTGTAATGTTTGCTCATTTACGTCTTTCCTTTTTATTTCTTCTTTTGTTCCCCTTTGCTCTGCTGGCTAGGTTACGTCTTTCCTTTTTGTTTCTTCTTTTGTTCCCTCTGCTGGCTAGGTTACCTCTTTCGTTTTTGTTCCCCTTTGCTCTGCTGGCTAGGATCTCCAATCCATTAGTGAATGGAGTTGGTGCTGTAGATGTGTAGGTTTCTCATTTTCCTTCCTGATTGCAGAGGGAAAACTTTCACTACTTCACTACGAAGAATGATGTTTAGTGCAGGGATTTTTTTTCCCTTCGGCTGTACCACATGGCACATAGGATCTTAGTTCCCCAACCAGGGATTGAACCTTCACCTGCTTCAGTGGAAGCATGGAGTCTTAACTGCTGCACCACCAGGGAAGTCCTCTCGTGCAGGCAGGATTTTTATAAAAAGAACACATCGATGAAGAAAGCTCCCTTTATGGTTTTTAATGAATGTTTATTATTGATTGATGTAGATTGTTATTCATGGATGTTGATTTTTACCAAATGCTTTTTTTTAAATCTGTTGAGATTTTTCTCTTCATTGTTAATAGGGTAGATTATATTAACTGATATTTAAAAGTTAAGTCACAGACTTCCCTAGTGGATCAATCAGTAAAGAATTCACCTAAGTATCTGCCTGCAATGTAGGAGATGCCAGTTCGATCCCTGGGTCAGAAAGATTCCCTGGAGAAGGAAATGGCAACCCACTCCAGTATTCTTGCCAGGAGAATCCCATGGATAGAGAAGCCTGGCTGGCTACAGTCCACTGGGGTCTCAAGACTCAGACACAACTTAGTGACTAAACTACCACCAAATGTTAAGCCAGCCTTTCATTCTATAATAAACTCCTTTTCTTGTATGTCTGGATTTGGTTTGCTGATATTTTGTTTGGGGTTTTATGTTTTTATTTACAAGTTCATTGTATTTTTAACCACTTTATTTGATTTTTTTTTCTTTTAAAGTAGCTTTCATCTTGATATTTTTTTCTTTTAATAACATCCTGGAAAGCTGTATCATCATTTTTGTTGGCGTTACAGTGTTCTATTATGGGGATTTACTATCATTCATATTCTTCAACTATTGTTTGTATCAGTTTAGTCACTCAATTGCGTCTTTCTCTTTGTGACCCCATGGACTTCAGCACGCCAGGCTTCCCTGTCCTTCACCAACTCCCGGAGCTTGCTCAAGCTCATGTCCATTGAGTTGGTGATGCCATCCAACCATCTCATCCTCTGTCGTCCCCTTCTCCTCCTGCCTTCAATATTTTCCAGGATCAGAGTCTTTTCCTATGAGTCAGTTCTTTGCATCAGGTGGCCAAAGTATTGGAGTTTCAGCTTCAGCATGAGGCCTTCCAATGAACATTCAGCACTGATTTCCTTTAGGAAATCTGGTTTGATCTCCTTGCAGTCCAAGGGACTCTCAAGAGTCTTCTCCAACACCACTGTTCAAAAGCATCAATTCTTCGGTGCTCAGCTTTCTTTACAGTCCAAGTCTCACATCCATACATGACTTCTGGAAAAACCATAGCTTTGGTTAGATGGACCTTTGTTGGCAAAGTAATGTCTATGCTTTTTAATATACTGTCTAGGTTGGTCTTAGCTTTTCTTCCAAGGAGCAAGTGTCTTTTAATTTCATGGCTGCAGTTACCATCTGCAGTGATTTTGGAACCCAAGAAAATAAAGTCTGTCACTGTTTCCATTGTTTCCCCATCTATTTGCCGTGAAGTGATGGGACCAGATGCCATGATCTTTGTTTTTTGAAGGTTGAGTTTTACGTCAGATTTTTCACTCTCCTGTTTCACTTTCATCAAGAGGCTCTTTAGTTTCTCTTCACTTTCTGCCTTAAGGGTGGTGTCATCTGCATATCTGAGGTTATTGATATTTCTCCCGGCAATCCTGATTCCAGCTTGTGCTTCATCCAGCCTGGCATTTCACATGATGTACTCTGCGCATAAGTTAAAAAACAGAGTGACAATATACAGCCTTGACATACTCCTTTCCGAATTTGGAACCAGTCTGTCATTCCATGTCCAGTTCTAACTTTTGCTTCTTGACCTGCATACAGATTTCTCAGGAGGCAGGTCAGGTGGTCTGGTATTCCCACCTCTTGAAGAATTTTTCAATTTGTTGTGATCTACACAGTCAAAGGCTTTGTAATCAATAAAGCAGAAGTAGATGCTTTTCTGGGATTCTTGTTTTCTTCTGTGATCCAACGAGTGTTGGCAATTGAATCTGTGGTTCCTCTGCCTTTTCTAAACCCAGCTTGAACATCTGGAATTCACGTACTGTTCACGTACATGTTCACATGTTCACATGGTTCACGTACTGTTGAAGCCTGGCTTGGAGAATTTTGAGCATTTACTAGCGTGTGAGATGAGTGCAATTGTGTGGTAGCTTGAACATTCTTTGGCATTGGAATGAAAACTGACCTTGTCCAGTCTTGTGGCCACTGCGGAGTTTTCCAAATTTGCTGGCATATTGAGTGTAGCATTTTCACAGCATCATCATTTTAGGATCTGAGATAGCTCAACTGGAATTCCATCACCTCCACAGACTTTGTTCATAGTGATGCTTCCTAAGGCCCACTTGACTTCACATTCCAGGATATCTGGCTCTAGGTGAGTGATCACAGCATCGTGGTTATCTGGGTCATGAAGATCTTTTTTGTATAGTTCCTCTGTGTTTTCTTTTTTTTTTTCTTCTCATAATGATTTCCACAATCCATTTTTATTTCATCTTCATTAAACTCAATCTCAACTACCCAATTGTGTTTGAGGTAGCTGCACAGTAGTTCTATTGCTAGGAAGGTGGCATGTTTCAAAGTTATCACCTGGGTCATTAAGTTAGATTTAGAGGTGAGAGGAAAATGTAGTACCAGTTACACCGTTTGCTCACTTGGCATACAAGTTAAAAACAAAAATCATCCATGTTTTTAGTGATTAGAAATACAGTTCTTTTGTAAGCATAGACATAATACAAGGAATCTGTTTCTTTGCATGAAAAGTGGAATCGGTGGAAACGGACTTATATTCTATCGCTACCTTTTGGTTAACCCGAGCAAGAATGTGCATGAACTCGAGCTTGTGAGCGTACTTTTTCAGCATCTCACAAAGAGCCTGGATGAACCAGGATCAGTACTTTGTGTTTCACCAGGAAAAGTAACCAGGTGCTATAGAATATGCATACAAGAAGTCTGCCTCAACTGGTATTTTCTGACAGGCCGTCCTCAGCACCACTGTCTGTCTCAATACCACGGTCCAGTTCTGTGCCTCGGCAGGCCTGAATAATGAAAAGTTTGGGTTTTCCAGCCAGACTTCTGCAACAGTCCCCTCTGAAGAAACTTGCTAATTTTTTCAGATCGACGGGTCCATTGGTTCCAAAAATGATTCCTTCTTCACCATGGCTTCAGTTCAGTTCAGTTCAGTCACTCAGTCATGTCCGACTCTTTGCGACCCCATGAATCGCAGCACACCAGGCTACCATGGCTTAGAAGCACGCAAATAAACCTGCTCCTTTTGCTATGGTCTTCTTTAGAAACGTTGCTCATTAATTCCAACATTTCTTTACACGTAAGATCATTTTTAATCTTGACTTCATATTTCAAGTTCGTGAAGGTTTCCCTGAGGTTTGCTGCATCCATGTCTGTACTAGATCAACAGGCCATGCCAGTATTTTCATGGAAGTTCTTATTATTGATTATTATACATAAACCCATTTCAGGATAATCATTTTGTAACTCTCTTCCAAGGATATTCCAGAGTCCATTGATTGGCTTCCGTGTAAGATCTTTGTCTCTGAAGTTTTAATGGATTTTGAATCCACTGAATTTTCAGTGTTCTCCATGGATACTTTTTATTACGTTCAGCCACCACACTGCAGCTCTGCTGGACTCCACTCCTGGTCTCCCTCTGTGTTTTCGTGCACCTCTTCTTAATATCTTCTGCTTCTGTTAGGTCCATACCATTTCAGTCCTTTATTGTGCCCATCTTTGCATGAAATGTTCCCTTGATATCTCTAATTTTCTTGAAGAGATCTCTAGTCTTTCCCATTCTATTGTTTTCCTCTATTTCTTTGCACTGATCACTGAGGAAGGCTTTCTTATCTCTCCTTGCTGTTCTTTGGAACTCTGCATTGAAATGGGTACATCTTTCCTTTTCTTCTTTGATTTTAGCTTCTCTCCTTTTCACAGCTATTTGTAAGGCCTCCTCAGACAACTATTTTGCCTTTTTGCATTTCTTTTTCTTGGGGATAGTCTTGATCACTGCCTCCTGTACAGTGTTATGAACCTCTGTCCATAGTTTTTCAGGCACTCTGACTATCAGATCTAATCCCTTGAATCTATTTGTCACTTCCACTGTATGATTGTAAGGGATTTGATTTAGGTCATATCTGAATGGTCTGGTGGTTTTCCCTACTTTCTTCGATTTAAGTCTGTATTTTACAATAAGGAGTTATTGCAAATCTGAGCCACAGTCAGTTCCTGGTCTTGTTTTTGCTAACTATATAGAGCTTCTCCATCTTTGGCTATAAAGACTATAAAATCAGTCTGATTTCGGTATTGACCATCTGGTGATGTGCATGTGTAGAGTCTTGTGTTTTTGGAAGAGGGTGTTTGCTGTGACCAGTGTATTCTCTTGGAAAACTCTGTTAGCCTTTGCCCTGCTTCATTCCATACTCCAAGGCCAAATTTGCCTGTTACTCCTGGTGTTTCTCTACTCCTACTTTTGCATTCCAGTCCCCTATGGCATGCAAGATGAAAAGGACATCTTTTTTGAGTGTTAATTCTAGAAGGTCTTGTACATCATCATGGAACAGTTCAACTTCAGCTTCTTCAGCATTACTGGTTGGGGCTTAGACTTGGATTACTGTGATATTGAATGGTTTGCCTTGGACACGAACAGAGATCATTCTGTCATTTTTGAGACTGTATCCAAGTACTGCATTTTGGACTCTTTGTTGCCTATGAGAGCTACTCCTTTTCTGCTAAGGGATTCTTGCCCACAGTAGTAGATATAATGGTCATCTGAATTAAATTCGCCCATTCCGGTCCATTTTAGTTCACTGATTCCTACAATGTCGATTGTTTGTATATGTAGGTTCTTTCTTTCTCCCTTCCTTTCTTTCTTTTCTGCTAGTATGCAGAACGCTCTCATAGATGTCATATCACATTGTTTCCTTAGAGTAAATTCTCCAAAGAGAAATGATAGAGACTAAAGATATTCACATTTTAAATTATATAAGAACTAAGATTTTTGTGAAAGTGAAGAAAGATACAAATATAAAAATCTCACAAGTTAAATAAAAAGTTTGAATCCTAAATTTGAATTAGAATATCAGTATAAACTCAGGATTTTTTTTCTCTTAAAAATAGGTTTTCTAATTCTGTCCACTGGAAAGATTTGGATGTAGTCATCAGTCCAGTAGCAATGATTCTGTGTGGTCTCTAAATACAGCTTCCCAATGAGAGGAATCAGGGATACTTAGAAAAATGACAGATTCTAGCTCTGGGGCTGGAGATGTACCTGAAACATCTACCTGAAACATCCTGTCTTATCAGAATGAAAGGAAGCAAATGCTGATAAAAACTTCTCTCCAGGGTCCTGGAAAAAGAGCTCAAGATGTAACTGAAGAGGCCAAAATGGGGGTACAATTTGACCCATTAAAAAGGAAAAATATCTCCGATAGATTGAAACACATTATGTATATTTAAAACCCACGAGTTCATATTGATAGGAAAAGAAATACTCTTTGGTCACTTTCTCAGGATGCTAGGAGATCACAGTGTTATTGGGAAGAGTGGTAAGTGATGGGCACGAATCCAGCCTTTCCCCCAGAATATCCTCGCTTGATGAGGGAAATTTCATTAAGGAAGCATCCAGCTAATAAGTGAAAGGGGATGATTGGCTTAGAGCATCACCATTTCTCATCTCCTGTCATCAGGAAAAAGCTGAGGAGGCACTTTGTAGTGAATGGACCAGCTCACCCCCCTGAACACTGTTGACATCACTACAAAGAGAGAATTCATTATAGGGTTCCTGGTCTTGTGTGCCTCCTCTTGTGTTTTACCACATAGGAGGTATTCCTCTTCCTCCCCCCAAATGAAAGCTGAATCTGAAGTCTCTAGGCTTCACTGCCAGTGAATAGGAGGCACAGTCAACAAAGTGGAACAAGTTATAAGGCCGTAAGGATGCAGTCAGCAGTCTACACTGTGAGGAGCAGACGAATTGCAGAGAAAAAGAAGAGAAAGAGAACTTACTGATTAAAGAGACTTCAGAGACGTATCAGTCAGGTGCAGTGGGCAGACCTTGTTTGGGTTCTGACATGAACAATCCTACTGTAAAAAAGAAAAAAATGTGAGACAGTTAGGGGAACTCCTAACAATAACTGGATATTTGATGATATTAAGGAGTGATTTTTTTTTTTTAGGTATGATAATAAAATATAAAAGTCCTTTTTTAAAAAAGAGTTATCTACTGAACTACTTAGAGATGAAAGTGTATAGTGTTTGAAGTTTGCTTCAAAACAATCCAGTGAGGGGAAAGTGGGTGGGTGAACAGTGGAAGAGAGGTGAGCCATAAGTTGATAAGTTTTGAAGCTGAGTGACTGGTGGATAACATCTATTACACCGTTCTCTCTGTTTGAGATATGTTTGAAATTTATAAGCATAAATGGGAAAGTTATTTTGATAGGACTTTCAAATGGCGTCTCCGATAGTGAAAAAGTTTACATTCCCACCAACAATATATGAGCTCTCCCATTTCCATACTGGGTATTTGCATTCTTTTAAAATTGTGCCAATCTGATAAGCAAAGTGGCATTTTGTTGTTTTAATTTTAAGATATCGTTTTAATTAGAGGTTTTGTTGCCATTGCACCTCAAAGGGCCCTTCATCTTCTCCCATCTCCTGAAACAACCTGCCTGTTTCATGTTTTGCACAAAAGAAAAGTTGTATTCAGACAGCTCTGTGAACCCAGCATTACAGACACTGTTGCCACTGCCTCGCCTCTGTCTTTACTGCAGTTTGCTTTCAACCAGCACGATTTTTATTTCTGGCTGTAACACCTCAGTGATCATCAGTTTATTCTGTGACCTGGATAAATTCTGGATAGAAAGCTGGAGTGAGGATTTAACATAGATGATAGGTGCTTTTTCTTTTTTTTTTTTTCTTTTATCCTTAGCAAAAAGTTTCCTGTTTTCAGTTGTCTTTAGCAGTAGCGACATCCACGTGAAGCCTTGTTCATTGATGCATTCCCGCATCCATAAGGAAGGCATGGAGCTCCCAGACTAGAAGCTCAGTCTCTGCTTTGTTTCTGAGCAAGGACATGTGTGACTCCCCACACACTGTGAGGAGAACATGCTGCCCTCATGATTGGCCTCAGCAGGAACCCAGAGCATTCTGTTGTGTTTGCTGCCGTCCAGCATCGTTTCATCGTTCCCTCTCAGATAAATTGTGTCCTGCAATGTGTGATGTCGTTTCAGAAATAATTACCGAGAGTGATGCTAAGTGGGAAGGAGAAAGTATACCATGACTTTAACAAATTCCTTTTCCTCTCCCACGTTTTATGGTGCGTGACAACATGCAGGGGCGTACACTATCTTTGTTACTATTCTTTCCCTCCAAGTGGAGTTGACACCCACGGCTCCCCGCCCTGCTGCCTGGCTGTTGCCTCAGGAGCAGGTGTGTTAGCTGGTTGCTCAGCCCACGAGGTGTGTGTGCAGTTAACCTCCTCCTCGAACAGACCCCACACCGCAGGGGCCATTGTGAGGCAGTGGGAAAGCCAGGCCAAATTAGAGTGTGCATTTCATCTCTGCCTCTCAGGAGCTGGTGGTAAAATGACTTGGCCTCAAAGGAGCTTAAATGTATGGCTGGCACTCAGTGAATGGCAGCTGAATTTGAATTATTAATTAAACAATCTGTAACACATGCCTCCTGTGTGTTAAGGTCCAGGCTGTCTGATATACACAGTTCTTACCTACAAATTGATGATCAGCCATGCTTTTCAACAGTAGCTCTCATGATTCTGTTGTATGTTCCATCTGTGTGTATAGTATCAGTTCTCTTTCAGTGGTCCCCCACCTTTTTGGCACCAGGGACCTATTTCCTAGAAGACAGTTTTTGTACAGACGCAGAAGGGGATGGTTTCAGGATGATTCAAGCACATCACGTTTACTGTGCACTTTATTTCTCTTATTATTGCATCAGATCCACCTCAGATCATCAGGCATTAGATCCTGGAGGCTGGGAATCCCTGCTCTAGATACTGCTGAAGCCTTCCACCCTTTTCCTTGTCACAGCCTTTGAGGAGAGTTGCAGCCTGGGGATGAGGAGGTTGTCAGTCTGTTTTAATGTCAGCTTTTCAGCAGTGGCGAGAAGCCAGCAGTAACTTGCCTGACCACAGTCTTTCTAGCAGCATCAGTTAGGAAAAAATAACATTGCAGCTTCACAGGAGTAACTCTCAATTGCTGATTTTATTCTTTCAGGTCAGCTCTGCAAAGAGATGAAGAATTTATGAGGAGTGGAGGTGGATGTATGCTTTGGTTTGCTCAATGTGTGATAACATTCATCCCTAACGCTGGCATAGAATTTAAGTGGCTCAAAGCTAAGGGTGTTACCAGAGCCGCTCAGAGTGCTCTGAGATAGCAAGCGGGAGCTGAGCAAGTGAGGACCCAGAGGGGTGGCAGACGGAGTTTCGTGGCCAGAAGTCCCTGCTCTTTTTTCTTTGTTGAGACCTCACCCCAATGGGCATTTTCTTGTTTTTACTGAAGTTGAAGCAGGAGCATGTCCCAGAATCGTGTCCTCCTGTCGACACTTGTACAAGGCCCTGAGCTGCAGGTGGAAGATCACAAATGAGTCTGGGCTCCTGGGCTGAGTGAACGCACAGTTCAAACATGCAGGTGCTGTTTGAGGCAGCTGATCTTATCTGCCTTCTTCAGCCTGAGGGTTTCTCATGTTGGGCAGTGCCCTTTAATTGCCAGAGCAGGTCAGATTCTGTAAACGCCCACAATACTGTTTCTTCACGGAGTTTAAGAAGTTCTTAGATGTAGATGCACAACTGAAAATGCACTTTTCTGTGACGATCGGCAGAGTCCCTTTAGGTGCCTAGAAGGATTGACATCCTTTCCAAAGGGCCAACTGCCTCTCCGCAGCCTGACCTCCCCTGGCCACCTGCCGCATGCCCAGCAGCCTGTTAGGGCTGTAGAGGAAACATGTGCTGTCGCTTCGGTCCTTAAAGGACTTACGATAATAATAATCTATGAATAATAGTAAACGCTTACTAAATGCTGGACACTACTACTGGCCTCATGCACACATCGTTCCATTTAATCCTCACAACAGCTTATGAGGTATGTATTGCTGCTAAGTCGCTTCAGTCGTGTCCAACTCTGTGCGACCCCATAGACGGCAGCCCACCAGGCTCCCCCGTCCCTGGGATTCTACAGGCAAGAATACTGGAGTGGGTTGCCATTTCCTTCTCCAATGCATGAAAGTGAAAAGTCAACGTGAAGTCACTCAGTTGTGTCCGACTCTTAGCAACCTCATGGACTGTAGCCCACCAGGCTCCTCCGTCCATGGGATTTTCCAGGCAAGAGTACTGGAGTGGGGTGCCATTGCCTTCTCCATGTCCTTTTTACAGATAAAGAAACACAGGTTCAGAGAAGTTTGTTCACTTGCTGAGTAGTGGAGCCAGGAGTTTAATCCAAATCTCTCTGACTCCAAAGCCTATGGTCTCCATCCCTGTGGTGCAATTGGAGCGGCAAGCTGGACTCAACGTGAAAATGCATGCAAATGGGCAATGGAGACCAAGCTGAGGGGGCAGCCAAGGTGTGAGATATGAGAACCAAGGTTCTGAAAGATCTTGCCTGGCTAGAAGAACGGAAGAGGCGGTACAATGAAATTTCCTAGGGATAAATTTCCATTTAAGTAAAAATCCGCTGTTAAGTCCTGAGCAGAAGATAGGGGTTCCATATACTCTGTGAGGGGACAGCTAGGCCCAGGGGTCTTGGGGACCTACAGAGTCCTGATGGAGCAGCACTAGGAAGTGGCCGTCTTCAGTGAGCGCAGGTGCAGGCTGGTGGGGATCCACTGAGGGCTGAATGGACACAGCAAGACCCTGAGGGATCTGGATGATTCGCCTCGTGAGAAATGAGTCCATGACCAGGGGTTTTGGTCTTGAAGTACTGGAGGAGCTGTCTTCACATGGCGGAGCGGTGGACTTACTTGGTCCAACTCGAGAGGAAATTCGGGGGGCTCTCGACCGCCCGGTAACATTCCTGAGCTATTTCGGAACCATATGGGCTGCCTGGTGGGCTGGACGGTGTTGTCAGGTGGGCTTCTGTGACTGCAGATGTACAGAAGAGAGAGCAGAGATGGTTCCTGGAGACGTGTAAGAGGACAGGGTTTAGGAGATTGCCTAAAGGGAAGAGCAAGCATTCTAGGGGAGGACAGATACAGGCAAGGGAAGTAGCTTGAGTATAACTGATGGTGCTAATGGGGCAGGAGAAATACCCTTGCATAAGAGGGCCTGGATGGTGTATAACCCCAGGTGAGGACTCTCAAGACAACATTATTTTCTTCCAGCATATTTGGTAAAGTGGCATTAATCTAATCTATGACATAAACCATGTCTTATTTGCAAAAGATAATTTCAGCATATTTCAGCATGATGAACCAAGTAGACATCTCTTTTCTTAAGGTCAAAGTCAAACCTTGACCTCTCTGGAGTGTGTGAAAGTGCGCCCATACCCACTGAATTTTGCCACCTGCATCTTGCACCACGTGTAAAGTTCTAAAGCCACTTGGTTGTAGGCTGGTCAGGCCTTTACCTGTACTAGGGTGTGGTCACCTGCAGAGGCAGGAGGGCCCCACCCAGAACCAAGATGTTGCATCTGATGGTACCACACATGCTCCAGGAGGGTGTGGAAGGGTTTGTTACATTCATATTTGAAGTCTTTGGGGAGGCAGCGCAGGCCTCTCAAGCAAGTTTGGAAAGGCTGAGAGAGTGAGGAGGTGGGACTTGAAGTGAAGGGCGGGGTCAGGATGAGGGTCCCTAGCCCTCTGGCAGGGGCTTGTGAGGTTTGAAACTCTTGCTGACATGCAAGGAGCCCAGATGTGGGACAGAAACAGCAAAAATGAAAACAGATTCCTCATTACTGTCCATAGATAGGCCTTTCTGCACGGCCTCAGAGGGAGCTGGTGAGAAGACTGTGTGCGTGTGTGTTAGTTGCTCAGTCATGTTCGGCCCTTTGTGACCCCATGGACATGCCCCCCAGGCTCCTCTGTCCATGGGGTTTCCCAGGCAAGAATACTGGAGTACCTTCCATTAAAACCTCGTGTTCTGTGTGTCCGGGTTCCCTCCGACCCCACGTGGGCTGTGCTGACATTGTGATTAAACCTTGTCCAGGCCTCGCTGCCGGTGCACAACCAGGTGTTACCCTCAATTGAGAGTGTGGATGGCTCGGACCCTCTGGAGACTCTGCAGAACCCCATGGCCAGACTGGAGGCCAAGGAGGAGGAGGACGAGGACGAGGACGAGGATTCTGAGGATGAGGAGGAGGAAGACGGTGAGGACACTGACCTGGACGACTGGGAACCTGACCCCCCTAGGCCCTTCGACCCGCATGACTTGTGTAAGTGGGGCTGCTTCTCGGGCTCAGGGTGGGCCCCTCTGCTAGGGCTCCCAGGGCAGACTCTGCTCGTCTCTCTGAAGGCGCCCTTTCCCGTCATCCTCGGGCAGCCAGGGAGGGAGGGTCTGGCTGCTGCTAGAGCTCCGATCGCATCCATGAGCGGCTGCCGGAGGAAGCTGGGCAGCCTGCTGGTGTCACAGGGGCTGGGGCTCGGTCAGGACCAAGCCTCAGCCTCTCATCTCAGAGCCCCAGCTGCCAGGCCATGATGGTGTCCAGTCCTGGCAGATCCGGGCATTCCTTCTTTCACATGTTTGGTGCCTCACTTCTCTTCGTACCAACCTTAAAAAACACCTGCTGTAAAAGGACGCCTTTCACACCCCGGGCACTAGTGCTTGGCACTAGTTTCCTAACTCGAGCAATGCTCTCCATGGGCTTGTGAAGTCGGCAGCTTTCTAGAGGTCCTGCTCAGTTGTTGCAGGAATCAGGATTCCAATGCAGGTGGTCCGGTTGCTGGTGGCCACAGTCAGCCAATACTACTGCCTGTCTGTCCTGCCTGCTTGGAGGGGCCTGCTTCCTTCCACCAAGCCGCTGCTGCTGCCTACCAATGTCCCACATAGATGGCAAAGTCCTTATCTCCTCTTTCGAGTTACAAGGCCATGCAGAGCTTTGTGGTCTCACCGTATCTCTCCCGGGACCCTCTGCATGGTGGTGGTGAGGCTGTTTGCCTGGGGTCTGTGTTCGTCTCCATACCCAAAAGAGAATTTCCTCGTTTTGCTTTTCTTTGAATTCTTAAGTTTTCAAGGCAACTCCTTAATCAAATACACATGAAGTCACTTTAATCTTCTAAATATGAACACAAGGTAGCTCTCCATTATTGGAGAGTTGTAGAAATTGAAAATATCTGTTTTCTAAGGCAGGCTACCCCACAGCCAGTTGGGTGAGATGCAATTGGTTGACTAGATGTGTTGAGAGTCAGGAGTCTGCTCTCTGTGGGGTGCAGTCTCTTTCCTCTGTTCTGCTGCTGTTCACATTGCAGCCTGGCGGTCAGCTCCAGTAGGGGACTCTGGGAAAAGGTGGGTGGATGTGGACGCTTAGTGCAAACCCATCATTCCCGGAATGAGCTGAACGTACATATCAGAGCTGGCCTCGTTGTATCATCGGGGGAATGAAGGGTGGGGTGCTAAATTCATTCACTTCAGCATTATCTTCACACAAATGCATGGGAATCTCAAATTTAACAGCACTGTTTCTACAGCTCCCTTCGAGGAAACTGACTATATTGTCAGGCTTAAAAAAACAAAACAAAACAGGTTTATTGACCTATAATTTACATACTATAAAGTTTACCACATTTGTTTCATCCGATTTTGCAGCATTTAAGCAACTAATAAGCACTTCTTTCCTCTTTCCAAACATGTTTTATTTGATTTGTAAACTTTTTTTTACTTATTTTTAAATTGGAGTGTAGTTGCTCGACAATGCTGTGTTCATTTTTGCTGTACTCAGCCACGTTGACTTGTAAATTTGGTGCCACTCTTCCAATGGACATCCAGTAGAAAAATAAGCCGCAGCCTGCTTATTATTTTTGGCAGGCCACAAGCGAATTCTACCTGATTTTAGAAGAAAAGACCAGGATTCTCTCAGTCTCTGGAGAGTCATGTATTACAGTGGAATGGGTTGTGCAGTTGTAGGAGCTGATTGAATTGGTCTTAAAAACTTAGACATGGGGGTTGTCCAGGTTAGGACCCTTTCCCCTGAGCCCGTCACCTAGAGGCTTTCTTTCTCGTGCAGGGTGCGAGGAGTGTAACAACGCACACTCTTCCGTGTGCCCGAAGCACGGCCCCCTGCACCCGATCCCCAACCGGCCGGTGCTGACGCGGGCTCGGGCCAGCCTCCCGCTGGTGCTCTACATTGACAGGTTCCTGGGCGGCGTGTTCTCCAAGAGGCGCATCCCCAAGCGCACCCAGTTTGGCCCCGTGGAGGGGCCACTGGTCAGGGAATCGGAGCTGAAGGACTGTTACATCCACCTCAAGGTAATGCACACTGTCCCAGTCCCCTCGTGTCCTGATGACTTGTAAGGGACATGCATTTTCCCGCCGAGCCTCCCAGTTCAGCCTCATAGCAGCTGTTCACCGTGTTTTTCTTTCTACGCTTGACCAATTTAAATGTAGACGTTTTCTCTCTTACCTATAACATGGACGGTACAGTTTCAGACCGCTGTGTGCTCAATCGCTTAGTCCTGTCTGACTCTTTGCAACCCTGTGGACTATAGCCCGCCAGGCTCCTCTGTCCATGAGATTTCCCAGGCAAGAATACTGGAGTGGGTTGCCATTTCCTTCTGCAGGGGATCTTCCCTACCCAGGGATCGACCCCGCGTCTCCTGCATTGGCAGTGGAGTCTTAGCGCTGAGCCACCAGGGAAGCCCTCAGACCCTGAAGCCTTATGTGAATAATTCTGAACTCTTGTCATTCTCAGGGGCTGGACTAGTCTTCGAGGGCTTCTAGGACCAAACACCACAGACCAGGGGGCTTAAACAACGTGTGTTTGTTTTGTCACACTGTAGGAGGCTGGAAGGCCAAGGCCAAGGTGCAGGCAGGTTTGGCTTGGGTCACGGCCCTTGGCTTGCAGGTGGCTGCCTTGGCACTAGGCCGTCCCTGTGTGCTCGGTGCCTCTGGTGCTTCTCTGTGTCCTGATCTCCCTGTCCTGTAGGGACAGGACCTGCTCTCATGACTTCATCACCTCTTCCAAAGCTTTGCCTCCAAATGCAGTCACAGTCTGAAGCTACTAGGGGCTGGAACTTCAATGTATGAATTATGGAGGAAACCAGTTCAGCCTATAATAGGGGCTTGACAACTTTTTTTTGAATATTAACTTTAACTATAATACAAAGAGAATTAGGTCAACTCATGTCATCTGTTGGGCTTCCCTAGTGGCTCAGTGGTAAAGAATCCTCCTGCCAATGTAGGAGACATAGGTTCCATCTCTGGGTTGGGCAGATCCTCTGGAGAAGGAAATGACAACCCACTCCAGTGTTCTTGCCTAGGACATCCCATGGACAGAGGTGGGCTACAGTTCATGGGGTGGCAAAGAGTCATATAACTTAGTACTAAACACCACCAATATCATCTGTGAAGTGCTCATAATGTTTTTAGGAAAACCTCTTTTTCAGTCTTTGAAACAGGTCTATCCTGTTGAATCTTCTGCTAAAGAATAGTTTACAGAATGTTCAAGTATGTGTATCCCGATGTCTGTTCCTCACTTTCGATGCTTTTGCTTTGATCGGAAGCCTCTGCTGTCTGCTTTTTGAGAGCCACTCTGGAGAACTGGGAAAGAACAATGGGAGGAGAGAATATATAGGGTGTGTTTTTGAGAAATCAGCAGCTGTCATGGGGAGATTTTCTTGGTGAGAGCTCAAGACGTCCACGAAAGAATATCACTTTGTAGAGAGAACGATCTGTCACCAGCCTCCGCGTTATAAATGAATGCAGTTGAAACCCCAAAGGAAGCCACTTACAATGAACTGGAGAGTATTTTTCTTGCACTTTCTGGCTTATCAATAGCATTTTTTGATGTGTTAGTTAATGATGAAATGGCAACCAAAGCTATACAGTCAGTGTACTGACTTTTAGATTTTGCTAGGTAATCCTATGAGTGGGTTGTTAGAAAGCGTCTTTTCCCTTTTTCATTTGGTAAGACACAATTCCAGTATCTTTCCAGATACAAAGGGGAGAACCAGTGTATCTGATTAATTTAAAGAACAGCATTTTGCATATTATTACACAACCATCTATGATGTTAGTGGTTGTGTGTGTAGGTGTCTTTTCACTTTCACTCTGGTTGCAGGTTTCTCGCGATAAAGGGGACAGAAAGGACAGGGATTTGCACGAAGACCTGTGGTTTGAGTTGTCAGACGAGACCCTCTGTAACTGGATGATGTTTGTGCGTCCGGCCCAGAACCACCTGGAGCAGAACCTGGTGGCGTATCAGTATGGCCACCACGTGTACTACACAACAATCAAGAACGTGGAGCCCAAGCAGGAGCTCAAGGTACAGCACTGGGGCGGTGGCCACTCTGCTGGGAATTGTGATTGCTTCATGCTTTTCACGCTTTTTGTCTTTCCCCTCGAAGTGGTATTCTTTAAAAAAACAGGTGCTTTTCTTGTAGTTCACTTATTTATGAATACTTGCTGTGTACTATACACTTCTCAATTTTATTTATTTATGTGGCTACACTGGGTCTTCTTTGCTGTGAGAGGGCTTTTTCTAGTTGCAGAACACAGGCTCTAGGGTTTACAGGCTTTGTTGTGGTGTTTGGGCCTAGTTGCCCTGGGACATGTGAAATCTTCCCGGATCAGGGGTCAAACCCATGTCTGCTGCCTTGGCAGGCAGATTCTTAACCACTGGACCACCAGGAAAGTCACTGTACACTTATAATAATCCCACAAATAAAATAGAATAAGAAGTGTATGACTTTGGGGTCTACCAAAGGCCTTAATTAAAGGTATTAGGCCCAGGGGGTGAGGAATTAGGAAGTAGTTATTTTGGGGGTACAGACAGGTCTGTTGATTAAAGATGGAGTTACTTCACTTCATTTTGGGCGTCCCTGGTGCCTTAGTGGTAAAGAATCTGCCTGGCAATGCAGGAGACCTGGGTTTGATCCCTGGGTTGGGAAGATCACCTGGAGAAGGACATGGCAACCCATTCCAGTATTCTTGCCTAGAAAATTCCATGGACAGAGCCTGGTGGGCTATAGTCCATGGGTGGCAAAGAGTTGGACATGACTGAGCACGCGCGTGCACACACACACACACACACACACAGCCTTTAGTTTTCAAGTCTGAGCAACTGGGTGGAAGGTGGGGTGTTTGTTGAGATGAGAAAGGTAGGTGAGGAGGGAAGTGTCTAGAAGTCAGTTCTGGACCGGCTCCATCAGGCAGGTGGTAGAATGTAGGTAGAGGGAAGAAGAGGGAGGGTCTGGGATACACGCGGTAACTTAAGAGTCATTAGCGCAGAGTTGGCTGCAAACAGATGCGATTGCCTTGGGGAGAAATGAGAAGACCCTGGACGTGGACTAAGCTTCCAGAAGCAGCACTATTTAGGAGTGGTGGAGGGAAGGGTGAGCCAGACAGGAAGCAGAAGCAAACTCCCCAGGGTGGGATGGAGGCAGAGACTCAGGAGGGCAGGGGGGCTCTGGTTGACCCCAGCAGTGTGAGGGTGGAGTCACTGTGACCACAGCTGCATGGAAACCTGTGTTTAAACAGATAAAAAATCAGAAGAGGATCTGTTTCATTAGATCAAGAGACTACTAATGTTATCTCTTGTGAAGTTGTTGTAATAACAAAAACATTTTTTTAAAAAGGATAAAGAAAACACTTAAAATGGATAACCAACAAGGACCTACTGTATAGCACATAAAAAAAGAATCCCACACAGTGTGTGTCTCGCTGTATGAACTTCCTGACTGACCGCCTGTGCCAACAGGGTCACCTCACAGTGCGGCTTCTTTTGTTAGTTTGTTGGTTTGCTGTGGGAAACTTGGGTTGTTTTCTGTGAGCAGGAGGAGGAACTGAAGCCTGTGAAGTGCATCCTGTGATGTCCTTCGTCCCTGATGATGTGCTTGGTTCTTGCAGGTGTGGTATGCTGCTTCCTATGCTGAATTTGTGAACCGGAAAATCCATGACATTTCTGAGGAAGAGCGGAAAGGTACTCGGATTTTTTTTTTTTTTTTAATTTCATGTATTGATTGTAACTTGTATATATTACTTACATCTTTGGTGGTGGTTTAGTCACTAAGTCATGTCCGACTCTTGCAACCCCATGGACTGTAGCCTGTTAGGCTCCTCTGTCCATGGGATTTCCCAGGCAAGAATATTGGAGTAGGTTGCCATTTCCTTCTTCAGGGGATCTTCCCAACCCTGGAATTGAACCTGTGTCTCCCGCATTGCAGGTGGCTTCTTAGAACTAAACATCCTTGTGTAATTCTAGGGTCAAATGACAATAACATATTTACATTTCTTTCATGGGTTCTAGGAAATAGTATTTAATATAATGAGAAGTCCAAATATTAAATTAGAACCTAGATCAGAGGATGATTTTTATCTTGATGTAATCATCTCTGAACATTGCAAGGCAGGGATTGTCTTTGTTGTGAAAGTAAATGTCGCTGAAGTACAGTCTATGTCCAGAAAACTACAAAGTCATAAATAACAGCCTGATGAATTTTCACAGCGTGAGAATACCTGGGGACCCAGGTCAAGACACAGGGTGGGCCACAGCCCCAGGAGTCCCCAGCACCTTCTAATTCCTCTTCACTCCCAAGTAAAACTATCTCCCGACTTCAACACCACGGACACCATCTGCTTGTTACTGAACTTTGTATACATGGAATTATGTGACATGTAGACTTCTGGTACATGAGAATCTTTTGTTTGTGAGACTTTTCCATACTGTTGTGTATTATTTTAAGTTGTTCATTTTCTTTGCCACTTTGTTTTCTATCGTGTGAACTTGTTGTTGTTCAGTCACTAAGTCCTGTCCAGTTTTTGGTGACCCCATGGACGGCAGCACGCCAGGCTTCCCTGTCCTTCAGTGTCTGCCGGAGCTTGCTCAAACTCGTTTCCATTGAGTTGGTGATGCCATCCAACCATCTCATCCTCTGTCGTCCGCTTCTCCTCCCACCTTCAATCTTTCCCAGCATCAGGGTCTTTTCCAATGAGTCAGCTCTTTGCATCAGGTGGCCAAAGTATTGTATGTACCACAATTCATTTATCTATTTTCAGCACAGAAGTTTGGGTTGAACTATGCAATTCTGACACTGACTAGTTGGAGTTAGGTCACATCACAGGTCAAGGACAGAGTCCTCCACGAGACTCTCTCTAATTTAGGCACCATCCTCAAGCGAGGGGGATCCCATGCCCCCTGCACTTCTGGGCAACTAGACTAGTAGCATTTAGGGAATTTCCACTACCCTCTTAGGTCTAATAATTCCCTAGAAGGGTGCACAGAGGTCAGAAAAGTGCTGGGCTTAGAATTGCCATTTTATCGTAAAGCACACACGTCAGGACCAGCCAAGTGAAGAGACGCTTAGGGCAAAGTTTGGGAGGTCCCAAGCGAGGGGTGCCTGTGTCACAGCCCTGGAGGCCGAATATGTCACACCAGCGTGGGAGGCTCACCTGCGCTTCTGTGTCCAGAGTTCTTGTCGAGGCATCATCACAGCGGTGTGATCAACTGGATCCGTGGCCCATGACTGGATCTCCTCTCTAGCCCCTGCTGCCCTCCCTGGCTATACCCCCTCATTCAAAGCCACAGCCCTGTTTTCAGGTGGTTGGTTTTCTAGGCTCAGCCATCCCCATCTGGGCCATCTCATTAGCATAAACTCAGGTATGGTCACAGATCATCAGGAGTGACAAAGACGTGCCATTTACTTGGGAAATTCCAAAAGTTGTGAGGTTATTTCCTAGGGGACAAAAGTCAGTCATAGTCTTTCTTTCTTGGTCGACAAAGTCATTTCCAGTGTCCAGTGTCTGGCCAATATGAAGGTACCACTGTGAACTTTCTTACATGTCCTTTACTGAACATTTGTGCATATTTCTGTTGGGCACACATTTAGGGGTGGAATTGCTGGTCATAGGGTATGGCTTTAACCTGTGCTTGTGAACCTTTTGCTAAAGCGATAATATTGAGCATTTATCTTCCAGTTATTTGTGTTTTACACTATACCCTCTGATTATGAAGCTTGGATCTGAATTACTGGGTTATCTGCATACACATTCCCATTGTAGCACACCTTGTCTTCCCAGTGGGGTAAGGTTGTGTGTGTGTTGGGGGTGGGAGAGGGTAGCACACGGTAGTTGTTCTTTTGATGTCTTTCATGAATATATCAGAAAACCAGATCCCCAAAACTACTTTCTGTCAATCTTGAGCCTTTGCTTTTATAACAAAACAGCAGACATTGGGTATCTATGAGCACTGGGCTACGGTGCGGTGAGAATGGTGGGGGTGCCAGGCATTTGGGTTTTATTGGGGCCGATTGGTCACCAACCTCCATGGTCTCTCTCCTATGGCTGCAGTTCTTCGAGAGCAAGAGAAGAATTGGCCCTGCTATGAATGCAACCGCCGATTTATAAGCTCTGAACAGCTGCAGCAGCATCTCAATTCTCACGATGAGAAACTGGATGTGTTCAGCAGGTATAATGAGGGGGAAGTTTTCACAAACTTAGTGTTTAAAGTTCCAGAGTCATTTCTGTATTATCTATGAATGTATGAGGGTGTGTGTGTGTGTGTGTGTGTCTGTATGCACATGGGTGGGTGTGTAGACAGATAACCAGTTAGGCTGCTGAAGGACATTTCTTATGCATCATTTCCTTTCCTCCCCCTGGTCCTCATCACAACTTGGGTCTTTTCCAGAATAATGCTTACCTAGCAATAGGAGATCTTTCTACCTTAGTAAACATTTCCCTGAACAAACATAATCAATACCCAGCAATAGGAGATCTTTCCACCTTAGTAAACGTCTCCCCTAAGTAGAGATTCTGAAACAGGAATTCTTGAGATAGCATACACCTTTGAAATAACCTGCACCTCTGATTTTCAAACTCTTCAAAGGTAAGATTCCTTCATTAAACTAACTCTTGTGTTTAGTTCCTATATAAAAAAAAGAAAAAGGGGTAAATGAAGGAGAATTCCACAGGGCGGGGTGGGCAGCAACTGGATCACGTAGGCCTGATGGTAGTGATAGGAGATTTGAATTTCATTTTATGTGTGATAAGAAGTCCTCAGAGGTTGCTGAGCAAGGGATATTATGATGTCAATTATATTTCTAAACATCACTATGCGTGCATGCTCAGTCCCTTCAGTGTGTCTGACTCTTTGTGACCCCCATGGACTGTAGCCCGCCAGGCTCCTCTGTCCATGGGATTTTCCAGGCAAGAATACTGGAGTGGGTTGTCATTCCCTCCTCCAGGGGATCTTCCTGACCCAGGGGTCAAACCTGCGTCTCCTGCATTGGCGGGTGGATTCTTTACTATTAGCACCACCTGGGAAGCCCAAACATCACTGTGGATAAAAGTAAAAACGGCACTTAGGTTATACTGCAGTAAGAGGGAAGACAGGGAGTCTGGTTAGAAACTATTTCAACAGTTTGGATGAAAAATGAGAGTGGTTTGGATTGGGGTAGTTTCAGTGGGACAGACGTAGGCTTGCCAGTGTTTATAGAATTTGAGAAGAGAGAAGGTGGTGTGAAATGACCCTTAGGAATGTGAGAGAGTAAATACTCCAGGGAAGTGCGGGGTGATTGCCTGCAGCAGCAAGAGCTCACTGGGGGCTCTCGTGAGTCAAGTCCATGTCCTCACCCAGTGTCTCTCCCCGTGAGGGTGTCTGTGCAGGGAGGGAACGGAGTGGGTTTCACCAAGCGCCTGCAACGCAGTGAGAGTGGCGAAGCAGCAGGGTGGGGGAAGAGCATGTGCGCGGGAGTGAGTCCAGTGATGGGCTTTGGAGGTGATGAGTGGAAGAAGGGAGGGAAAACGTGAAGGGGACACGACTGCTGACAGGCTGCAGGACTGGAGATGCTGGTGAGGGGGCAGGATCCGGGAGTTCAGGTGCCCAAGGGGTGAACTGGAAAGGACACGGTGTTGGAGTGGACAAGGCATGGCGTCAGGGTCCTGGGGTTCTGCAGCTACCGAGGACGACAAGGGCAAGGTGTGACCTCGGGAGCAAACGGCCGAGGTGCGTGGAGGGCACAGCGAGCATTCTGTCCTGCACTTCCTCCAGGGCATCCCAAACACTCCAACGTGGCTCTGTTATAACACCTTTTATACCCTCTTGAGAGTTTTGGTTTATAATAAGCCTGCTGCCTCTGCTGGACTTCTGAGGGTAAGAACTGTTGGATATAACTTCCCATCTTTTAGTGCTGAGCACCAGGCAGGGCACACTGCAGATAAAATGTTCATTAGCCAACTGCTAAAAGAAATTTGAGACAATTAGGCAAATCTGAACTTTGACTAGATTTGATAAACGTTGAGCAACTATCAGTTGTGATAATGGTATTGAGATATGTATTTTATATATATTTATATATCTTTATGTTTTAGAGATATGTATTTAAATATTTATGAATATGAATGAGATGAAATGATGTCTGGGATTTATTTCAAAATAGTCTAATGGGTATGTGTGTGGGACAAGTGGTGAGGATTCAGATAGAATAAAACTGGTCATGAGCTGATAAGTATTGAAATGAGGTAGTGAGTACACTGGGCTTGTATTTGCCATTTTTGCCGACATTCAGAATTTCCCATAAAAAAGGATCTTTTAAAAGTCCTTGGAAAAAAATCTATATTTTTAATTAAATTGTTAAATACATGAGTGGAAGAATAAAGCACAGTCTGATTGATTTTAAACGCATCTTGCACACATGTCTTCTAAAGGAGATTTTAGTGACATACTTTTCTGAATCCCTTTGATTAAGGAACTTTTGTATGTTAGAAACCTTTCAAAGGGGATAAAATTCATTTGGCATTTATCGGATGTATTATTGAACCACTGAATTAGAAATTCGTTCTGGCCTCCCAGAAGATTATAGTAAAGCAAGAACATATCTTTGACTCTAGCCAGATTCCATGGAAGGAATATGAGGTGAGCAAGGGGAAAGACCCCAATCTTGTCTCTGGGACACACACCAGGCTCGGCGTGTTCTGTCCTGTCTGCATTGCTCACATAACTGTGGAGATGTGTTCGAGCTTTCAGAATGTCCAGTGGCAAAATGGTGTCAGCACTTTGAATTTTTAAAGCTCCCTTTATTCTGAATAATTTAAGATGTCTCTTTGAACTATATAGACAGGGAAAGATGAGAAATTGAGATAGCGTGTATGGGCAAAATGATCGTCTACAGAATCAGGAAAAGAAATAAAGTGAGTGGAAATCAAGATTTGGAGTTACTCCGGATCATTTAGGGAAATGTTTGTTGTGGAGTATTATGTAACTGTGACTATTTATCACCCGATCTCTTGTCCCCAGAGCAAGAGGCAGAGGAAGGGGCCGAGGCAAGAGGCGGTTTGGCCCCGGTCGAAGGCCAGGACGTCCTCCCAAATTTATCCGCTTGGAGATAACCAGTGAAAATGGGGAAAAGTGTGACGATGGGACACAGGTGAGGGGGGAGGGGAAAGCAGGAACTCTTCCTGGACGCCTGCTCAGAGAACTTAGAATTGTCACTGGATTCAAACACAGTGCCTTTCAGAGGCTGACAGTCCTGCCTGTTGGCACTGCGCTGCCTGTTAATTAAAGTCTGATCAGACAAAGACTCAAAAGAGCGTATTTTTAAACGTTACTTACAACAGAAGGCCAACTTTGCAGCCCTAAAGATTTGAAATTGTCCAGAGACATTATGGGGGCCTCTGTTTAATTAGTTCAGACAATTGAAATTATGATATTCCAGAAGAATCCCGCCTTCTTTTTTCCTCATAAAGTGATCTGGAATATGTCATGGTTTTTACATCCTGTGAATGGTTACCTAATTCATGTTCTCAGGAGGAAAATAATCTTTTCTGAGCATTATGAGGCTAATCATTTAAAACATAAAGCAGCAGTTCTAAGTCCTTGCATGGACGTCTGTCTAGGCAGGGAAATAACTCCTGGTTCTTGTGATTTCAGGACCTGTTGCATTTTTCCACCAAGGAGCAGTTCGATGAGGCTGAAGCTGCGACTCCTAATGGGCTGGACCAACCAGAGCAGCCCACCCTCCCGCTCCCTCAGCTGCCCCCGGAAGCCCCATCTTCTCTAGAGCAAGAGCCGGACACGCATGAGCTGCACCTGCAGCCCCAGCATGAGGAGAGCGTGCTGCCCGCCCAGAGCACCCTGACGGCCGACGACATGCGCCGTGCCAAGCGCATCCGGGTAGGCGGGATGCCCAGCTCCCCCTTCCCCCACCCTCTCCGCCCACTGCATGGGCGCCAACTCTCCTGCAGGCGGCCAGCTCTGTAGGCACCATGCTGTTCACCATCCGCTGCTCAAGCCCTTGTTTGTTTTGGAAGAAAGTGTGAACTGTTTCTCAGGGCCTCCATGTCCCATGGCAGGCTGGCATGGCTGGTCCTAGATTCCATCAGTTTAGCAGTGACATGGAAGCCTGGCTCTTGGCAACATCCAGACTAGTGTGGTTAGAGTAGGATAGCGCCCTGGATCCTAAAACTCACAGATTGGAAATGGAGAAATAAGTACACTGAGCTGTAATAGTTAATTACATTGAAGCCAGGCTAATCTGTGCCTGATCAGAGCTCTAAAGTCAATTTGGGGTTTTGAATTTGGTTGTTGACAGTTTCCAATGGGACACTAGCAAATGCCATGTCTTGTCAATGCCCAGGGACCTGAGTCCAAGCAGATCTGGCAGGTGTGGCCCAGATACGGGGACAGCATGGAGCTAAGCTCCAGGTGTGGGGGTGGGGCAGTGTCTTCTCTCCTGTGTAACCCTCATTGTAACTTCAGACCGTGTGGCCGCAGGGCCTCCATCAGTGGCTGCCTGGCCAGGTGTATTTTATCCATATTTAACAGATAGTGTTGAGCGTGCATTCGGACCTGTAGGAGACACAGGTGGAAAGCCGTGTTGTTTTGCGGGCTCAGTGCCTGTGCGGACAATTGACATCCAGAAAACAATGACTTAAATCCATGTTTGTGGCAGCAAGCTGTTTAAAGACATTTCTTAGTCCTTTATATGTGGATGAAAGAAACTTTTTGTGTATCTTCCCAGGCTTTGCAGTTTCTAGATGAACGCTCATTTCAGCTTATGTTTCTTTCAGTCTTATTTACCTATAGGCTAAAAGGCACAGACAAAACTTGAACAATAGTCTTGTCTGAGCCTTTATGTAAAAATACATTTAAACATTTGTTCTGTATGGCGTCGCGGACGGGATTCTGAGCAGTCAGGCTGAATAGCCTTTATGAGGGTCCTGAAATGGAAACCTGTGAACCTTATAGCTCCATGAATATTATTTCAAAAGCAAACATAAGCATACAGAGAAATACAGGCCAGTACAGCGAAGGGCTATGAATACTTTCTATCCATCATGTTACACGATTCCCAGTCTGCTTTCCTCTCTCTCTCGCACAACTGCTGTCTTTTCGCTTTGGCCGTTCTGATTTCTTACTAGGTCCAGAGACTTGCTTCCTAGATTTAATTTTTTGCAGGCAAAAATTAAAGCCCACATGTGTTGTGAGGCGTGGGTGTGCAAGCATAGTGCGGCCGTGGTTGTACGTGTGTTCTGGAATGAATTGGGTCACTGGTTTTGGAACAAGTTTCCTTGTATCAAAGCAAAACCCACATGCATGTGACTTCTGGCAGTCAGTCTTAGGTGAGCTAGTTTTGTTTGTTTACCTTCTCACACATTCTAAGAAGCAGGGCTATGTATTTTTTCATCTCTTCTATCCAGATTGGTAATGACCCACTGAAGGGAAGCCTTCCAACCCCATTGGTAATGTAACTATTTTTCTCTCCTCTAATGCTGCCTGCTCAGTTGGAGCTGCAGGTACGTCCGTTTCCTGTTTCACTCACATAACAGAATGCTATTTAAGTGTCTGCCTGACCTACTGCTCTTTGCAACCCATACTTACTAAATCCTAGTGGAAACTACAGTTTGGTTGCTACAGTCAATGCAAATTAGTTAATAAATAATGCTAATTTATTATTAATTTATTAAGAATCAGTGAGTAAACTGTGGGCTGCATTGTGCTCATACATGAAATGAAGGGTAGGACTAAGTAATCTCCAAGGTCCCTTCCAGCTCTGAGACAGCTGACTGTTCTGAAATGCCTTCTGAAATGACACCGAGTTCTGACTGGATGTCCAGTACTTTCGAGGTGCATAGGAGAATTTTCACTGGAGTTCTGTCTGCTGGGATCTTCCAGTCTAACTAGGGACACAATGCTAATGTAAGCTGGGTCACAGTTCAGTATCACATTTAAAGGTGCATGCATACATGCGTGCTCAGTCATTCAGTCCTGTCCAACTCTTTGCAACCCCATGGACTGCAGCCTGCCAGGCTCCTCTGTCCATGGGATTTCCCAAGCAAGAATACTGAAGTTGATTGCCATGCTTTCCTCCAGGGGATCTTCCTGACCCGGGGAAAGGTAGAGCCCATAATTACTAGAGAAACTTAGAAGAGTGAAAGATTTAAAGAAAGCTGGATTCAGGGAATAATTCGTAGATGAAGTGAGAGTTAAACTGGTCCTTGAAAGACAGACAGGAAGAAGGGAGACCGTTTCAGAGGTGGGCAGCCATAACTTCAAAGGCCAAGACCTGGGAATGTGCTTGGTGTGGTTATGGGCACTGTGCATGTTGGTCTGACCCGAGCACGGGTGCCAGCTGGAGGAGAGTGGAGAGTGAGATACTGGGCAGGACTAGCCCAACAGAGGTTCTGAAAACCAGGCAGAAAATAGACCAGAGGAAAGTTGTTGTTCTTTTTTTTTTTAAAGCAAACAAACATGATTGATTTCCTTTTTGTGTCAGGGTCAAAATAACATGAAAATTGGTCAATAATTTAGGTTCATTTCACTATTCATATCAGACTTTAGAAACATTTTATGGGTTTTGTCTGCACAGAATCTGTTATCTCAGGACTCACTTCAATGTGAGTAGAATCCCTCGTCACAGGTTTTAGCATCTCTACCATTTTGGCAACTTATGTTCCATCCAGCACGGAATTGTTGGCCAGCGGCAACTCTGGGATTCATCTTTGCTGCCTCTGCCCTTTCTCATTACTGCTTCTAGAAAATATGTACCAATCACAGCTCTGCAGTGCAGGAGGAATGGTAGAGATGGCCTCCAAGTAGGGAGGGGGAGCGGGCAGTTTCAGCACATCCACTGCCTTGTCATGAAGGGGCCCCAGCAGGATTATTTGATCACAGATGCAATCTGGTTCCTGTGTGTAGACAGCGTCCAGGGCTCCATGGAAGTAACAAAGATGGTCAAGACAAGGGCTTGACAGCAAGACAGAGCTAAGAACGTGGAGCTGCTGCTGGGTTTAGATCCAGTGTCTGAGGACACTCACACTAAACAGAGATGACAGGAGACTTATAAGCGTAATGAACCAAAATAAAACTGCGATGCAGATTTGGCACCCAAGGGGAAGTGGAACCCCTGAGGGACCAAAATCAGTTGCTGTGCACTGTCTGCCCTTGGAAACATCGCTGAACCTGGGTAAAAGAAATGATGATTAGATTTCCTTCACCCTGTACCTTGAACCTCTGAACCTCATGATAGCATTTGTTCATTTGTAATATTTAAAGTCTGGAAAGTAGCCAGAATAGTGAGAGCTTTTATGTAAAATAAGTATCTTTCCAGATAGAGTAGCAAGATTAGGTGACTGCTAAGCTGTATGATGAAGTGAAAGAGAGCTCTCTGGCTGATTTCAAAAAGGTTTTTTGTTTACAACCTCTTCAGATGCTGCAGAAAAGATCTGGAAATCATTCTTTTTGATTTTTCACATGAGATACATTTCATTAATTCACAGACTTTTACTGACACTTTCTATGAACTCAGCTTTTTAAAGAGATCTAGATTCAAAGGAGAATAAAATATGATGCAACCCGTCAGCTTGGGAAGACAACAGAATTGCTAAATATTTATTCAATAAATGAGTAGGTGAAATATCTCTCCCAGCCTTTTTAGAGAAGCCTTGAGAAAGTTGTTTCCTGTTACATAGGAGCTATGTTCAAAATTCTTGACAGTAATAATAAATTAAAAAATTGACAATAATTATTTTGCTTTCCCCCAAGAGATTATTTCACAATAAATTTAGAAGTTGCTACTTATAAGTAATTTGAAATTTAAGAGTTTCAACATTGTTCATTATACTATTTTCCATTGCACAAATAATGCTTTAAGTTCTTCATTAATCCTTTAATTATTATTCTCTTATAGTTACCCAAGTATGAAAGTGAAAGTGTTAGTCACTCAGTTGTATCTGTCTCTTTGAGACTCCATGGACTGTAGCCCGCCAGGCTCTTCTGTCCATGGGATTTCCCAGGCAAGAATACTGGAGTGGGTAGCCATTCTTTTCTCCAGGGAATCTTCCCAACCCAGGGACCAAACCCATGTCTCCTGCATTGCAATATGAGCCATAAGCAATGGCTTATGGCTGCAATATGAGCGCTGCAATATGAGCCATAAGCATACCCATTCACAGGTATATTTTTTGAGAAATTATTTTCTTCCCTCATTGTTGTCTAGAGCTTTCCTCCTGGTGTTTTGAGGAATTTATGAATGAGTCTTCATTATAGTAGAACTGAAATATTGAATCTGTATTCTCTGTGTGAAAGATAAGTCTGTTGATTTGCTGTCAGTAGAGAGGAGAGTGTTTTCCCAGTGGTAGTGATGAATTTGTACTAAGTATCCATATTCTTTCACTTGGATTCCTTATAACAATTGCATGAACTCACAAGATGGCTAATCAGCATTAGACGTGCAATCTGTAACCAAGAAAAAGAAAAAGAGCAGAATTGACTGGTCTAGACAGGGAACAAAGCAATAAATTTAACCCAGTTAGAGAGGAATTCTAACCAGTGGCACTAACCAGCTACACTGAAGAGCATTTCTTAAGTAGGACATAATTAAGGCACATATTCCATTTAGGATGTGTGCTTATATGTCATCTCAGCAGCAAACACGCCCATGTAAATCTGTATCTTTGTTCTCTTTCAGTTCTTTTTCATAAATTGATATGCAATTCATGTACTATAAAATTCACTCTTTGTGTTTTTAGAATACTCCTAAAGTGGTACAACCATCGCCACTAGTCCCGGAACATTTTCATCATCCTCAAAAGAAATCCCATGTCCACTGGCTCCTTCCTCCAGGCCCTGCTACGCTTCAGTTCTTTTTATTATCTTTAGTTTTGCTAAATGTCTTAATCAAGCTTCAAATTCTTTGGCTCAAGGACTTCAACAAGTAACATTTGGCTGACTTGCTCCCACCTCATCATGCATGCGTCACTCCCCCCAAGTCATTTCTTCCAAATCTTCAATTTTTATTCTACTTGACTCTGGGATTTTTTCTATTGTACAACTCTTATTTTTTGAACGTGACCTAGATCCTTTCAGAAGAAAGCACACACATATAGGCATAAAACAAAACCCAAAGTCTGTCTTTTCAAGATCAACTTCTTTGAAGATGGCTTCATTTTTAAGGTCTCTAGCAGAAAAAAATCTTCTTTCAACAGTGTATCCTAGTTTAATTTCTATGGAAAGTCTGTGATTGCTGAGATCGTCCTCTCTTCCTATAAATGTGTGAGCTGCTTGCACGTTTGGCCTACTCACTAAGTAATCCCATTTGTGTGTGTCTTTCAGAATGCAGCTCTGCAGCATCTGTTTATTCGGAAGTCTTTCCGGCCTTTTAAATGCTTGCATTGCGGGAAGGCCTTCCGCGAGAAGGACAAACTGGACCAACACGTGCGCTTCCATGGGCGGGAGGGGAACTGCCCATTGACCTGTGACCTCTGTAACAAGGGCTTCATCAGCAGTGCATCCTTGGAGAGCCACATGAAGCTCCACTCGGACCAGAAGACTTACTCTTGCATTTTTTGCCCAGAATCCTTTGACCGCCTTGATTTGTTGAAAGATCACGTGGCCATTCATATCAATGATGGCTACTTCAGCTGCCCAACTTGTAAGAAACGGTTCCCAGATTTTATCCAGGTGAGTACCATCTGTCGAGATGCCCGAGTACTGCCGTTTTTAGGAAAGAAAAACAGCGGTTTTTGGAAAATTGAGATGGCCCGTTATCTGTATCTTTCATCCCCCTTCTTGACAGCAACTTCATAGTTGGAGAATAATGTCTCTTCAAACTGCTTTTGATAAGCAGAAGATGATTGTGACCCTTAATTGTCGAAATAAGACATTGGCATTTAAACATTTAAGTTATATTACAGGAAATAAACAGTCAGATCTGGTTATTATTTTTGAAAAAGTCTTTCTTCATCCTTGCCAATACTTACTACTTATAAAATACGTAGCAGCTGTAGAAGACAGACTCCCATTTCCTGCCTGGAAACATTTTCCCCTATCACTGTGGCTTCCTGTCTTAGGCTACTAAGGTGGTGCATTTTGGAAGGAAATGAAAGAGTAAGTTGGTATATAACATACAGATTTTTTGGGGGGGACTATATTGTACAGCATGTGGGATCTTAGCTCCCAATCCTGGATTAAACCTGTGCCCCCTGCTTTTAAAGTGTGGACTCCTAACCATTGGACCACAAGGGAAGTCCCAGTATACTTTGGTTTTAAACACTGACCTCCTCCCCTGTGTTATATTCTGGAGCCAAATGGGGTGAGGATAAATTCCAGAATATTCATGATTTCATCTGGACTTCAAGTGATAATAGTGTTATATGCTAGTGAATGAATAAGTAAGTCTAAACATCTAATGAGTTTCCCTGGTGGCTCAGATGGCAAAGAATCCACCTGCAATGCGGGAGCTTGCCTGGAAAATCCCATGGACAGAGGGGCCTGGTGGGCTGCAGTCCATGGGGTCGCCAGGAGTCAGACACGACTGAGTGACTTCACTTTATTTTTTCACTTTCATGCATTGGAGAAGGAAATGGCAACCCACTCCAGTGTTCTTGCCTGGAGAATCGCAGGGACGGGGGAGCCTGGTGGGCTGCTGTCTATGAGGTCGCACAGAGTCGGACACAACTGAAGCGACTTAGCAGCAGCAGCAGCAATGCGGGAGACCTGTATTCAATAATAAAAACATCCCCCTTCTCTGTTTTTTAAATTACCAAAAGAAAACTGAGATATAATCATAGTTCTAGTATTGAGAGTCTTGGTAATTTTCTCACTTTACACAATTAGGTAAGTTTCTTCTTAAAATTTTTTTTTAATTTTTATTTTTTAGCCATGAAAAGTTGCATTAGGGCAGAATTTAATGGCAAAAGAGACTACAAAAATAATAAAGGACAAGTCTTATAGGAATGGTTTGATAGCTCAATACCTAGGTCCCATACATAACTCTTCTTCACTGGATATTTATGACTGAGAGACTTCAGAGGCCATATTCTTTTATTTAAGTTATCTGAGAGTACAGGGAATAAGTCTCAAGTAAGGGGAAAGGATGCTGGTGTTGTATTGTCCTCATAAATGGGTAATGTGTTTTGTATCATTGAATTCATGTCTTCAGTGGTAAAGAATCCACCTGCCAATGCAGGAGATGCAAGGGACTCCCTTGGAGGAGGAAATGGCAACCCATTCCAGTATTCCTGCCAGGGAAAATTCATGGACAGAGGAGCCTGGTGGGTTCCAAAGAGTCGGACACAACCGAGAGACTTAACACACATGCACACATGTCTTTAATTCTTCAGAACCTGATTTTTATAAAAGGGTGTAAAGGGAACTATTACTGCAAGGGGCTAAATTGTTTGTATCCATATTGGAAGCAGCAAAAAGTGAGGAAGAATAATTTTCCGTCTTCTTATATTTAATTTTTGCCAAGATTCATTTAAATCCAAAGGAACTCTTACTTTTAATCTTTTTATTTTTTTTTAAAGAGGGAGAGAGACAAACGTGGCCCATGTGATCAGGGCTTGGACTAAGCAAGCATTTTCTTCCTCCTCTCAAGTCCTGGGAGGTCGAGGCTGGTAAGGTTTTCTGGCCACCATGAAAAGGAGGCTGTTACTGAGGCCAGTTATCAGTCACACCCGATTGGCTCCCAGGCCAGATGAGAATCCAAGGCAATGCATTTGGCTCCCTCTAGTGTTGGCGAGCTGCCTCCTGTCATTTTCCCTGACTTTCTGTGTCTTCTCGGCCAGGTGAAGAAGCACGTGCGCAGCTTCCACTCAGAAAAGATCTACCAGTGTACAGAGTGCGACAAGGCCTTCTGCCGTCCTGACAAGCTGCGTCTGCATATGCTCCGGCACTCGGACCGCAAGGACTTCCTGTGCTCCACGTGTGGGAAGCAGTTTAAGGTGGGAACCAGCGGGCAGTCTGTGTGGTCTCGGGCTATTGAAATTGTCACGCCTGCTCATTTTGAGGGTGTATCACCTGTGCTCACAGCATGGACTTGAGGTGTAATTTGTGTCTCATGTTTGATTTGAAAGTGATAGTTGCTCAGTCATGTCCGACTCTTTGTGACCCCATGGACTGTAGCCCGGCAGGCTCCTCTGTCCATGGGATTTTCCAGGCAAGAATACCAGAGTGGGTTGCCATTTCCTTCTCCAGGGATCTTTCCAGCCCAGGGATCTAACCCAGTTCTCCTACATTGCAGGCAGATTCTTTACCAACTGAGCCACCAAGGAAGCCCTAAAATTAAGGAGGAAACTCACTGTAATTTCCCCAAATAATTAATTCATATCTCCAAATAGGGTAATAATGCATCTCTTACAAGAATCCAAGTGTATAATGAATAGAACTAAACTGCTATCAAGGAATTCCTAAGAGGACAATATATTTACCCATCGAATCAAGAGATTTTTTTCTTGAGCATTTATGAAGTGTAAGAGTCTGATAATTGAGCCCTAGGTCATCAGGACGTCATCCAGTGGAAGTGGGAAGTGTATGGGATGTTGAGAGGGTTAGGCTCCTCTGGGGAATGTTAATGACTTCTGGGATTAAGATAAAAGATAATAAGTATAAGAACATGCCTGGAATTTAGAAGAAAGCAAAGGAAAACCCCACAGGAGACTCAGGGATAAGAGTTAAACAAGTAATTGTGAAAATGGTAAAACAAGCTTCCTTGGGAAGCCAGATGTTTCTGCAAAAATGTCACTAAGAGACACTCTGCAGAATATGAGTGTAGGTCATCTTGTCATAGAAACTAGAAAAGAATCAGAAATGGATTCAGGAGGGGAAAACTGACTTGGAAAAGGAGTCCTGTGTAGAATGTGGAAGTTGGTGGGGCTGCCTGGCCATGTACCTCTGAACTTAGCACGGTGGGCATTCAAGAAATGTTTGTTACATAAATTGTGCTGAAAAATGAAGGGGGTTACAGAAACATCCTCGAGCCAAAATGTGGAAAGAACTGGTCTGGTGGGAAGGTTCAAAGTCTTTATAAGACCAATAACAGTGTAATTATATGTCTGAGAGCAGAGCCTCACTGGATAAGGGAGCTGGCATTTTTGGAGTTTGTTTTTATTCAGGATGGGCTCTGCCTAATTTTCTGTCTGTGGACTCATATCAACCTGTATCCCTCAATCAGATCATCAGACTAAAAGCTGTGACCTTGACCTGTGATCGTGTACCCCGTCCATAGCGGGTAGTATAACTGCTTACACACTTCTAAATCCGTATGGTGAAAAACACTTAAATTCACTCGGGGTTTAGAGGAATGCCATGATGTGTGTGAAAACATGTGGGAATTATTTAAAAAAAAAAAAAAAAAACACATGTGGGAATTGAGTACATACATGGCTTTGTAAATCCAGTATCACCTACCATTCACGATCAATTTATCTTGTAGTTCTTAATACCAAATTTATTCCATGTGCCCTTTGATTGCTTCTACATAAATGCCAAGTCTTTCTTCTCAGAAGTCAGTGTGTAGCTTTCAAACTGAATGGTTATTTTAAAGCCCAGCTCATTGCAATGCACGTACTCCCTGGTGAATGGAATGATTCCCAGCCAGTGTTGCTGTGTCCTTGTACCTTCTAGCAACTTGGAGCAGCCCGGTGTGTTCTGTTATTGCTAACTTGTACTTATTTTTTTTTTTTTAATCCCTTCAATTAAAATTTTTCTATACCCTCCCCCACCTGCTGCCTTCTCAAAAATTCTCTGCAAACAGCGGAAAGACAAACTCCGGGAGCACATGCAAAGGATGCACAATCCTGAGAGGGAGGCCAAGAAAGCCGACCGCAGCAGCCGCTCCAAGACGTTCAAGCCCCGTATCACGTCCACCGACTACGACAGCTTCACGTTCAAGTGCCGCCTCTGCATGATGGGCTTCCGGAGGCGGGGCATGCTGGTCAGTATCCACTGCCCTACACCTAGACAGAGTTCTGCACTCAACCTGTCACCGGCTTTTCTCACTGGCTGGGCATGGTGGGGAGACAAACAGTTCCCAGCATGGGGCTCCTCTCCTTCCCAGACTCCCTTGCCCCGCCTTGCCATGGTTCATTTCTGGTGTTTCTTGGAAGAGGTCTTTGTGATCACTTTTCCTCGCTAGTTTTGCTTTGTTTGCCATGCTCAGTCTTTGCTGTGTGTTTTTTTTTCTCTTCTCTTCTGTGTTCCTGAACCAGCCTTTCTTCTGGTGGAGTCCTCGCCCCCTCCCTGTTCTCTTCTGTGTTCCTGAACCAGCCTTTCTGGTGGGGTCCTCTCCCCCAGCCGCCCACTCTGATTGTCCCAGATATGACACAACAGTAGACGGGACTTTCCATCTAGGCAGGGCATGGGGACCAGCTTAGCAGAGACACCAGGAGAGCTGGTTCTCAGTTCATTTTGCCCTGATGACAGTTTTTGCAACATGTATTTGTGCCAGGACCTGCCAGTAAAGTCGGAGACTGTTATTTAATTTTTTTTAACTTTTCAATTTTGTATTTGGGTATAGTTGATTAACAGTGTTGTGATAGTTTCGGGTGGACAGCAAAGGGATTCAGCTATATACATATACATTTATCCATTCTCCCCCAAACTCCCCTCCCATGTAGGCTGCCACATAACATTGAGCAGAGTTCCCTGTGCTCTACAACAGGTCCTTCTTGGTCATCAATTTTAAATATAGTGGTGTGTACGCGTCCATCCCAAACTCTCTGACTACCCCTTCCCCCCATTCTTCCCCTCTGGTGACTGTAAATTCATTCTCTAAGTCAGTGAGTCTGTTTCTGTTTTGTAAATAAGTTCATTTGAATCATTTCTTTAAGGATTCTACGTATGAGAGATATCATATGATATTTCTGATATTTCTCTTTCGGAGACCATTACTTAGAAAGCAGAACCTTCGTTTGCATTCTATTCAATATCCTCAGTAAGGTTAGGGCCCTAAGTAATGAGAGACAGGCTTCTGTCAGTAGAATTCACTAAAGAAATTCCTGCTAGTATAATTTTCCTTTTCTTTTAGTCAAAGGCTGTTAGTGGAATCCACAGCAACCCAATTCACCTTCAGTAATTTGCTGAATAACCATTAACTCCCGTTAATGCTTTGGTCTCAGAGGGACCTGGCCATGTTGGCTCTGGCTGAATGCCTTACTTTCTGGGACATTTCTTCAGAGAACTTTAACTTCCAGCAGTCGATATCGGAGGTGTTTGTTCAGTGCTTGTAATGGGATCTCTTTTTCTCATTTGCTTTTTTTCCTTTTAGGTAAATCACTTATCAAAGAGGCACCCAGACATGAAGATAGAAGAGGTGCCAGAGTTAACTCTGCCCATCATAAAGCCCAACCGTGACTACTTCTGCCAGTATTGTGATAAGGTAAAGGGCAACCGTCCACAGGAGGACCTTTGCGGGAGCTCCTCTCAGGGCTGGCTTGTCTGCGTGTATAAACTCACACTGGGCTTCCCACATGGCTCAACAGTAGAGTCCGCCTGTCGTCGATCATGGGTTCGATCCCTAGGCTGGGAAGAGCCCTGGAGAAGGAAATGGCAGCCAACTCCAGTGTTCTTGCCTGGAGAATCCCATGGACAGAGGAGCCTGGAGGGCTACAGTTTATGGGGTTGCACAGAGTCGGACACAACTGAGCGACTGAGCACACACACGCATAAATACATACCAGGATCTCGCAGTTTCTCTTGACAGATGGTTCTCTGTCTCAACAGTTTTCCATTTAGACAAGGAAGGACTAGAAGTGCACCCTCATTTTAAGCCAAAATTTTTTTCTTAAAAATTAGTTGACTTTGTTTTTCTTGTTGTTTCTTCTTTCTGTGGTTATTATTATTATTTTTTTTGCTATAGAAGAAGAGGCTTATTGCCAAGAGTTTGGTTTATGAATTGGTTTTAAATTCATAAGCCCTAAAATGAGAGTGCGTATCATCCTACAGTGGATTTTGGGTTTCTAGAAGATTGAGTAGGATGTGAAGAAGTTTTGTGGTGTAATACTCAACTTGTACATTCTTGATTTTTAGTAGTTAGGAAGAAGATAGGACTAGAATATACATTTATTGTTTCATTGCAACATTGTTCCCTTATCCAATGTCAGCTGTATAGAGTGTAAGCTATACATAAGTAGTGTCAACTTAAAAGCAAGAAACATTTTTAAAGCATAGATTCACCACTGTGGGTTCTAGTTGCTACTAGACTTGCTGTTTTGGAAGATTCTTTGGCGTATGAGTCAACTACGTACATCACAAGAGAGCTTTCTCAGAAAGTTGAAAGGGTGAGCTGGCCTTAGAAGCAGTTCTTTCTATGACTATATATCCACCTCTTAAACTTCAGATAAAGGTATAGATATTTTTACTATTTCTGTCTTAGATGCATAACTTTAAGGAAGATGCCTCACATATCTGTTATGTTCTTGCCCTGCATGCTGTGCTCAGTTGCTCAGTCATGTCCAACTCTTTACAACCCCATGGACTGTAGCCCACCTGGCTCCTCTGTCCATGGGATTCTCCAGGCAAGAATACTGGAGTAGGTTGCCATTTCCTCCTCCGGGGATATTCCTGACCCAGGGATCGAACCCACGTCTTCTGCATTGACAGGTGGATTCTTTTACCACTGAGCCACCTGGGAAGCCCCATTTATGTTCTTATGTTATTCTAATGTATGTTATATCCTCATTATCCTTCAATATGTCTGTTAATATATTTTATTTTGGGCTATATGAATGCTCTTTCTCATTTCCTTGTGAAATTGTTAGTTTACTTTAAGCAAGACAGCTTGCTTTATACTATATACTGCTATATACTGTATATACTATATATATGCTATATACTGTATATACTATATATACTATATAAAGCTATATACTGCTTTCATGGCAAAACTTTTGAATTTTCAGGTTTACAAAAGTGCCAGCAAGCGAAAAGCCCATATTCTGAAGAACCATCCTGGAGCCGAGCTTCCACCAAGCATTCGGAAACTTCGCCCTGCGGGCCCCGGAGAGCCAGACCCTATGCTGAGCACCCACACCCAGCTCACAGGCACCATAGCCACCCCGCCCGTCTGCTGCCCTCACTGCTCCAAGCAGTACAGCAGCAAGGTACGTGGAAGGCTCGGACTGCCTGGGAACCAAGGTCCCGGCTTAGGGAAACATGACTTAAGACAGCTTCTCGTCCGGGTGCTGTGATGGCTTCTTCCGCATTGGTGGGGGCTAGAGGAACTGTTTTCTATGATCAGGGACCACAGTACAGAACGGGAAGAGAATATGGAAGGACTGTCTCCAGAATTAGCACCATCTGACAGCCCGAGCACTCTCATGGTTTCCTTTTCCGTTGGTCCGAGGAGGGTCTCAGATTTGAATATCCTGTGCTCATGGTATAAATGCTCAGGCTTGCAGCAGCACTATGTAAGAACTTAAATGACGGTTCCTGAAAAGCGAGTCACTTTTGCTTGGGGGCTTATCACCGATTGCTGCAGGTATGGGTGGGATGAGGTCATGCTGTGAGGTATCCTGACCTTACCTGATAGCATGGCAGGGGGCGGGGGGCAGGGGGGGGAGGAGGTGGGGGGAGTCACACACCTCTTTTTTCCCTTTCATACATGCCATTGTCCCACTTCAGGAAAGGCAGGTAGAGTCAGTGTTGCTCTGACTTTTTTTTTTTAAGAAAAAGCATAACATGAAAGACTTTAGGAACCATTGGAGGGTTTGCATTTGGGAAAGCTTGAAAATAACCAGTTCTAGTAATTATTCTTGGTTTTTGCCATTTTTCAGACCAAGATGGTACAACACATTCGAAAGAAGCACCCAGAGTACGCCCAGCTCCCCAACACCATACACACACCTCTGACCACAGCTGTGATCAGTGCCACGCCAGCTGTCCTAACTACGGACAGTGCCACTGGAGAGACCGTGGTGGTAAGTGTGAGCGGAAAGCCCCTCTCCTTCCTTCCTGCCTGTCACAGCTCCAGGGCCGAGGCCACGTGTCTCTTGGCGTTTAATTGGCTGAAGATGTAGCCCACCACCCTTCAGTGTCCTATGTGAGGCACGATGTTTCTGCCTGGGTCTCCTAGTCAGTGCTTTCCAAAGCTGTCTGTGAAAGGAACAGCAGGAAATCCTCAATGCTGCCTGTTCATCCCAAGACTCTCAGAACCTCTGGGCTAACTCCCCTGCCCAACACAGATAGACCGAGATAGAGAGGTCATCTTCCAGCACCTTCTTCTTTTTCTTTTTTTAATATTTATTTATCTATTTGACTACACCAGATCCTAGTTGTGCCACACAGGATCTTGTTCTAAATTTATTTATTTGTAATTGAAGGATAATTGCTTTACATTGTTGTGTTGATTTCTGCCAAACACACACCGGATCTTTTAGCTGCAACATGTAAACTCTTAGGTGCAGCATGAGGAATCTGTTGTTCCCTGACCGGGAATCAAACTCAGGCCCCCTGCATTGGGAGTTCTGAGTCCTATCCACCTGACCACCAAGGAAGTCCCCCAACATCTTCTTAACTTTGGATTTTTGTCTATCTGTGCTTAGGACTTATCTGTAGTCCCCTGATCCACCTGTAAGACAAACCAAAGAAAATTTTTTTTTTGATTGAGCTGTGCAGTATGTGGGATCTTAGGTCTCCAACCAGGGATCGACCCCATGCCCCCTGCATGGGGAACCCAGAGTCTTAACACTGGACCAGGGAAGTGTCCCAAGACAAACCAAATTTTGTAGGATTTCAGAGCACTGAAATAGCTACAACCAGCGGTGTTATTAGCAATGTGCTTCTCGTCATTTTTCTAGACGACAGACCTGCTAACCCAGGCAATGACAGAGCTGTCCCAGACCTTAACGACGGATTACCGAACACCACAAGGGGACTACCAGAGAATCCAGTACATTCCTGTGTCACAGTCTACGTCCGGCCTGCAGCAGCCTCAGCACATACAGCTTCAAGTGGTGCAGGTGGCTCCGGTACTGTCCTGCGTTTATTTCTCTTTACCTGCATGAATACCGTATTGCTGTCAGTCAGTAGAGCAGTGGGGGTCACCTAAAGCACCCTATGCTCAGAGCTGGAGCTGGGCCCTACATCACTGTGCCTGTCAGCTTGGAGTCGAAGGCATTTGTACAGCCCCTGCTGTTGATGGCTCTGTGGTGTAAGGGATTTCTGTCAATAGTGTCTAGAGATTTTCTCTAGACACTAGTGAAAATGTGCAGCTAGCTAGCACACTAGCTGCAGTGTGTACCATTATCCTGCCCTACTGCAGGACAGCGTGAGCCTCTTCTGAACCCTTACCTTGGGCATCCAGGTTGACTACTTGTTGAGGAGCCTGTTTGATCAGCCCCTATCTGAGCATTGAATGATGTCTATCAGTGGGAGCTTATAAGGAATAATTGTGAATTTTGAGTATCAATACCTTATTAATAGTGAGGTATAATTGTTCCTTCTGCAAGGTAATTAGTAGCTCATTCTTACTGATTCAGGAGCTAAAAGGAAAAATCCTCCCTAAACTATTGTTTCACTTAATTATGCTGAGAAATTGTACTCAAGGCACACATGAACAAACGTTTTGTTTTGAAATAAACTGGACTCTGAAGATTTAAAACTAGTATGAAAGCAGGAAATTGGAAGTTGTCATTGACTGTTCTTTATTTTTTTTATAGGAGGGTTTTTTTTTTTTTTTTTAATATATAGCAGTGTTACTAATTTTAGGCTTTGGAAGAATCTTTGAATATCTGAAGTTGTCTGTAAATTGTGATACATATGTACATTATTTTGGAAAAAGTGTCTCTACTTTGGCCACATGTTCACAGATGTCTGTGCTACAAATAAGGTTAGGAACCACTGCTCTAGTGATCAAGAGTGACAAACCAAAAGCAACTTCTCTACTTTGATCTCTTTTAGCTGATAAAGGGTAGGCCATTACATTTAATTGAAATTTAAGGGGAAAAGATTTTTGATTCCTGAGAGCTTCTTATTCAGCTATATTCCCTCATTTCCCTTCCAGTATTAAATCACATTACTGTTTCATGGTTAGTAAGCATAATTTTTAAATTAATTTATTTTAATTGGGATATAATTACTTTACAATATTGTGGTGGTTTTTGCCATACATCGACATGAATCAGCCATGGGTGTGCATGTGTCCCCCTCTCCTGAACTCCCCTCCCACCTCCCTCCCCACCCCATCCTTCTGGGTTGTCCCAAAGCACCAGCTTTGAGAGCCCTCCTTCATGCATCGAACTTGCACTGGTCATCTACTTTACATATGGTAATATACATGTTTCAATTCTGTTCTCTCAAATCACCCCACCCTGACCTTCTCCCACATAGTCCAAAGTCTGTTCTTTACATCTATGTCTCTTTTGCTGCCTTGCATGTAGGATTGTTATTAGCATCTTTCTAAATTCCATATATATGTGTTAATATACTGTATTGGTGTTTCTCCTTCTGACTTACTTCACTCTATATAATAGACTCATTAGAACTGACTCAAAAGTGTACCTTTTTATAGCTGAATAGTTTTCCATTGTGCATATGTACCACAACTTCCTTATCCGTTTGTCTGCCAATGGATATCTAGGCTAGCAAACATAATTTTTAAGGCTGTCTTTTCCTCTGAAGTTTGCCAGCTTGGCTTCAGTGTGGGCTCTTGGGACTGAGCTCTGGCTCTGAAGTCCCATCTCTTCTGGGGGACATGGTTTCAGTTGTACTTTCTCTCTGGAAGGCTTTCCCTGAACTGTACTCAGCATAGGTCTGGGTTTCTCCTCCCACAGGCCACTTCCCCACACCAGTCCCAGCAGTCCACGGTGGATGTCGCCCAGCTCCACGACCCTCAGACCTACACACAGCACGCCATCCAGGTGCAGCACATCCAGGTCACCGAGCCCCCTGCCCCTGCTATGTCCACATCCCAGGTATGCTGGCCCCTGCTCCAGGGACTAGTCCCAGGATAGTGTGGCCTCAGGGACTCTGGAGACATACTAAGAGTGGAGAGACATTATCTCAGACCTAGTCTCCTTGACTATGGGAGTGATATCTTTATTTGGGGGGCCTTTAAAGAGTCATCTTTGCCTCCAGTGGCTCATTGGTAAAGAATCCGCTTGCCAGTGCAGGAGATCCAGGTTCCATCTCTGGGTCGGCAGGATCCCCTGAGTGACTGAGCATGCCTGCATTAGGGACACACCATTGAGTGCTCAGCCTCGCCTGTCTGGATGGAGCCTGACCTCTGATCTCCTGGAGATCTCCTGTCCTCGGTGGCTGGATGACGGCTGGCAAGAGAGGGGTTGTTTCTGTAACTTTGGAGCAGTGACATTGTGAAGGATTACTGTGTTTGTGTGATAGAGACCTTCATTGAGAAAGCAGGACGCTGGACTGGGTTGCCATTTCCTTCTCCAAAAGCAGAGCTACATCCACTTGCAAAATATTTATTAAATTCTTACTCTTTGCAGGAAACTTTTCTAGATCTTGCCCTCAAGGAGCTTAGAGTCGGGTAGGGATGTAACACGTGTGCACAAGCAAACAGGGCACAAAGGGAAGGTACCTGAACCATAAAGGATGCCCATAGTCTCTCTCCTGACATTCACAGGGGCCAGGACAAGAGCACACATGAAGGCTGCATGTCACCACCCTGAGTGGTTAAAGGTTTCACTCAAACCCACCAGCCGTTAAATAAATATGTTCTATCTTTCTGCTTGACATAGGTACTTTCATAATGATCACATTGGAAAATATACATAAAGTACCCATGGATATTAAATAAGGTGGATAGTGCTAATTAAAAATTAAATGTATCCACAATGCAGTGGGATAATATTTACAGACGTGTGCAAAATTAGCTGTTATACTAAAATAGTGTGCACTGGAAAATAGTAAAAATGAAATTAAAAAAAACAATTAAAAAAATTAAATCTGTTTTTCTGCCAAACACATGGCTGGCACTGGCAGTGGCCAGGTAGAGGTGGGAGGAAGTAAGGAAAAGGATTGCTGTCATTGTCATTTAGTTGCTAAGTTGTGTCTGACTCTTTGCGACCCCATGGACTGTAGCCCATCAGGCTCCTCAGTCCATGGGCTTCTCCAGTAGTGGGTTGCCATGCCCTCCTCCAGGGGATCTACCCAACCCAGGGATCGAACCCATGTCTTCCGCCTTGGCAGGTACATTCTTTACCACTGAGCCACCAGGGAAGCCCTTTTTTATGGTCTCCAACTGCTTCCTCTTTTGTATCCCACTTTTCCTGGCTCCAACTGCTATGGAAATCTGTAGGATAAACATGCACTTTCTCTGCCCTCCTATTTTTTTTTTTTGGGAGGGGGCCTCTGCTGCTTTCTGTCTGATTGTCCCTCCCCTCCTTCTAGTGTAAGGTTTCTGGTGACTTGTCCCAGCCCAAGACAGGCAGCCTCTTTCCACAAGGGGCCATGAGTTTCTCAGGTGCACTAACATCACGCTTCTGAGTTTCTCAAAGGAACCAGAGGCTGGAGGGCCAGGATGGGCTCCTCAGAGTCCCTTGTTGGGATGAGGCGGCTATTCTATCTTCCTGTGGAAAGCAGGGGCTGCTTGCTGCCCCCTTCTCCTCACCCAGGCTCCTTCTTGCACTCACGGGGCCTCTGTACTGTGTGGACACCTTGGCCCATGTGTCTCAGCTCCATCCACACCCCTGCAGGTGGCAATCCAGGCCACCCCATTGGTCTCAGGTGCCTGAATACAGTTAGAGGAGCCCTGTGTGGGAGACAGGACCCCTACGGGAGGCCACGCTCAGAGGAGAGACGTGTGTGGATGGATACAGTTAGAGGAGCTGTGTGTGGGAGACAGGACCCCTATGGGAGGCCACGCTCAGAGGAGAGACGTGTGTGGATGGATACAGTTAGAGGAGCCCTGTGTGGGAGACAGGACCCCTACGGGAGGCCACGCTCAGAGGAGAGACGTGTGTGGATGGATAACAGTTAGAGGAGCCCTGTGTGGGAGACAGGACCCCTATGGGAGGCCACTCTCAGAGGAGAGACGTGTGGGTCCTGGAAATGCGTACAGGGCCATTTCCAAGGTCCAGGAGGCCTCATGTGAGAAGAGCCAGCCAACATCCCTACAGGGTGCCTCTTGCCCATGTCTAAGGATGACATGGATATGTCATTAGGTTATGGGCCTGTGTCTGAGGATGACGTGGACATGTCATTAGGTTATGGGAACTCAGTGGAGGGAAAGATGGTACTTAGCAGCTACTAAGTCACTTCAGTTGTATCCGACTCTCTGTGACCCCATAGACAGCAGCCCATTAGGCTCCTTTGTCCTTGGGATTCTCCAGGCAAGAATACTGGAGTGGGTTGCCATTTCCTTCTCCAATGCATGAAAGTGAAAAGTGAAAGTGAAGTCACTGAGTCATGCCCGACTCTTAGCGACCCCATGGACTGCAGACTACCAGGCTTCTCTGTCCATGGGATTTTCCAGGCAAGAGTACTGGAGTGGGGTGCCATTGCCTTCTCTGGTACTTAGCAAGGAATCAAGGAAAATCATGTAAAAGTGGTATTTGAGTTAGGTCTTGGAGGAGGGTATGATTTTGACATGGTAAATGGGGGAGGTTGTATGATCTGAATATGCTCTCATTGTGAGGAAGACACGGAGGGGATGAGTGAGAGACACAGACATGAGAAATTGTGGTGTGTCTATAAATTGTGATGTGGTGTCTTAGTGACAGGAAATTGTGCTTGGAAACAAGGCCAGAAAGGTGGTTTGGAACTGAAGTGTGGATGGCTTGAGTGGCAGACAGTGGTGGTGGGGGTTGGGGGGTTTATCCTGTAGACAGAATGGGTCCCTGTGTTTATCTCCACTAACTGGGGGCTATCTAGTGCACGGAAGTGGAGATTCCAACTTCTGGGTTCAACTTCAGTTTGTGTTACAGGTTAGCTTTGTGACACAGGAAAGTCATGGAGCTTCTTAGGTTTTTTTTTTTTTAAAAAACCTATGCATT
This sequence comes from Bubalus kerabau, assembly GCF_029407905.1. Taxonomy (NCBI): domain Eukaryota; kingdom Metazoa; phylum Chordata; class Mammalia; order Artiodactyla; family Bovidae; genus Bubalus; species Bubalus kerabau. Next base: position 15,778,334 of record NC_073628.1, read on the forward strand.
GAAGATAATTATGCTTCCATTCATTTACTTTTCTGACAATTAAATCTTTGGATACCCTTGTAGATAATCATCCTTTGGAAGGTAATTAGGATTTCATAGTTATGATTGCTTTTCATTAATTCTGTTCTTATTTAAAATAGGTCTAATTTTAGGGACTTCCCTGGCGGTCAAGTGGTTAAGACTCTGCGCTTCCACTGCAGGAGGCATGAGTTCAATCCCAGGTTGGGGAACTAAGATTCCACATGCAGTATGGTGCAGTCAAGAATAAAATTTACTATTTTAACATTCTGCGTTCAGCGTTACAATTCCCATGAGCATGATTTATTTTCTTCAGCAACGAGTTGACAGTTCACGCATCCCGCTCTCTTTCTCTCCAGGTGGCTGGGCAGCCGCTGAGTCCCTCCCCACAACAGTCTCAGCAAGGGCTCAGCCCCTCCCACGTCGCAGGTAGCTCCTCACAGGGCCAGGCCCTCCAGCAGCCTCCCCAAGGCTCCACGGTCCAGCACACGTACCTCCCCAACACCTGGAATTCCTTCCGTGGCTACTGTAAGTAAGGCTGGCACTCCAGGGTGCAGGTGGGGAGCCTGCAGCTACAGGGCAGAATTTCATCGGCTTTATCATCGATTTTCTGGATTAAAGGTTCATTAGCCATTTTCTACATTCTGTGGAGCTTGTACTTCGATGAGTTTCACGATTCAGGCAGCGTCTGATGTCAGGGCCACCCCGAAATGACATTTTTCTGAGAAGTCAGGAATATTGCTGCAGCAAGTGTAGGCAGGTGGTTTAAGTGGTATAGTAGCTGCATTTAGGATTTGAGGTCATGATTCATCTCTTCTAGCCATGTTTATTGAATGTGTATATATCAATCACTGTGCGAGACTCTGTGTGTACAAAAGATGAATATTGACTTTCATACACGTAACACTACACAATAATCATGCTAACCAAGTTTCATTAAACTCTTACTGTGTGCCAGGAAGGATTCTAAACTGAATCTATATCACTTCTAATATCCACAGCAGCCTCCTAGATAAGTTATCAGTACTTGCATTTTATAGATAAGGCAGTTTGGACACAGAGTAACTCATCCAAGGAACACAGCTACTAAGCAGAGGACTAGGACCCAGGCAGCTTGGGTGCAGAGTTTACACTCTAAACCAGCACACTGTGCTGCTCCTCCTCACCAGATAGTCTTAGGCTCTGAAACTGTTATCTCATTGTTATTCAGTCACTCAATTGTGTCCGACTCTTTGCGATCCCATGGACTGCAGCATATCAGGCTTCCCTGACCATCACCAACTCCCGGAATTTGCTCAGACTCATGTCCATTGAGTCGGTGATGCCATTCAACCATCTCATCCTCTGTCGTCCCCTTCTCTTCCTACCCTCAATCTTTCCCAGCATCAGGGTCTTTTCCAGTGAGTCGGCTCTTCGCATCAGGTGGAGACAGATATATGAGTAGCTGATTTCAAAACCCTGAGGTTAGTGTTACCAGAAGCAGTTGGACTGGCTGCCAAACGTCAGAACAAGTAGAAATCTTGGCGGGGACAACAGCTTTGGGCGTCAGCTGAAAAGTATGAGACCTTTATCACTGAGGACATGGAAGAAACAGGAATAGTAACAGTTAAGAGCTCCATAGCAGGAACTAGGAGAACAGGGGCTGTGTTGGTCTCTGTCTTACTACTGATTTTGTTTTTTGGACCATCTTGCTGTGATTTATCTTAGGCTGTGTTATGTAGATTTGGTGTGGAGACAGGCTCAAACACTACAGTTTAGTTATCTTTACAGTCTGTCCTCTTAAATACGTGGTCACAATGAGAGCTGAGCCTAGTGTGTGTCAGGAAAGGCCTCCTCCTCATGATGAATCCCAGTAATCCTGGTAAATAGACTGACATTTACATTCAGTTTCATTCCGGTGAGAAGAGCATGGAATGATGCCGACAGTCATGGTAGTCATAGTAAGAACTAGCATTCTAACCTGGTGAAACAATCTGAAATTTCTTATTTGGAAAAAAAAAGTTTAAAATATACAAAAGTAGGGAATTCCCTGGCAGTCCAGTGGTTCGGACTTGGCGCTTTCACTGTGAAGGGTGTGAGCTCGATCCCTGGTTGGGGAACTAAGATCACACAAGGTGCACAATGTGGGGGGAAAAACCCCAAAAAACCATATATATAAACACAGAAATACACACACACACACACACACAAACAGAACAGTAATGAACTCTCCTGTACCAGTTATCCAGCTTCAGCACTTACCAGCTCATGGGCGGTCTTGTTTGATATGTACCCACTGTCATTCTCTCCCAGTCCTCCAACTATATAATATAATTCATATCATTTCATCCATAAATGTTAGTATCTATCTCTAAAATCAAGGCAGTGGAAACAAAAAAACACAACTCCAGTCTCATTATCACACCTAAAAATAAATTACAGTAATTGTTTAATACCGTCAAAAATCCAGGGTTCATATTTCTGTGACTGTCTCATAAATGTTTTAACAGTTGGTTTTTCAAATTGGGTTCCAAATAAGGGCCCATACATTGCCATCGATCATGTCTGTTCAGTTTCATTTAGTTTATGTGTTCTTTTTCTTTCTCCCAAGTTGCAATTAACATGTTGATGAAACTGGGTCACTTGTGTTCCCTTTTGGATTTTGCTGTTGACATCCCTGTATTGTCTGTCATTTAAGATGCTTTCCTCTGTCTCTTTTATTTCCTATTGATGGGCAGTTAAATCTAGAGGCTTGATCAGATCAGGTTCTGTTTTTTTTCCCCCCAAACACTCCATAGCTGTTGATATATACCTCCATCAGGAGGCACATGACGCTTGTCTGTTTCCTTTACCCTGCCATTTCATTAGACACTGCAGAGTTGTGCTGTTCTGATGCTATCACACTCTTCTTCTTTTTTAATAAACATTTATGTACTTGGCTGCACCAGGTCTTAGCTGCAGCACGCGGGATCCTTTAATTGCATCATATGGGACCTTGTTCCCTGACCAGGGATTGAACCCAGGCCCCCTGAATTGGGAGAGCAGAGTCCCTGGACCACTAGGGAAGTCCATTGATTCCATCATCCTTTATACACTTATTGCTAGGAAACTTCCACAATGAAAACAATTTTACATTAACTGTCAGGTTATTATGGGGTACAACTTGCACAGGAACAGCAGGATAGATGCTTTAAATACTTGGCTCATCTCCTTAATTTACCAGTTTTCAAAATAATGAATTGTCTCCTTGTATTATCTAATCACATCAACATAAGACTCTGGGAGCAAGCAAACCGGTGGAAAATGACTCAGTAGGGAAAGTGGTCACTGGTGAGATATTTGTTTTTACCACTTGTATTGAAATCTGAGACCACCGAACTGTGGTTCTTTCCTGTTTTTCAGCATCAGAGATTCAAATGATGACACTTCCCCCAGGTCAGTTTGTGATTACAGACAGTGGTGTGGCAACTCCGGTCACCACTGGCCAAGTGAAGGCGGTCACTCCGGTAAGCTGTGCTGCTTGGAGGGTTTTCCTGTTTCCCATTCTGTACCACCCCCGCCCTCCTCCCAAACTCTTCCTCCAAGCTCTTCATATCTGAGTTAGAAGTATGTCTTCTATTTTCCCATAATATCTGTGGTACTGTATTATAGCACAGCTTATTTTAATTATTGGTTCACTATCTTTTCCTAGTAGGCAACGAATTCCTCAAAAGCTGGGTCCTAGTCTTTATTATCCTTAATGTCTTGCACAGGAGGCTGGGCTATAGCAAATGCTCAAGAAAGATCTATTCAATTAATAACTACAGTGAACCTTCTGGATCCATATATGTATTTCTTGTGTTGTTGTTTAGTCACTAAGTCATGTATGACTCTTTTGTGACCCCATGGATTGTAGCCTGCTTGGCTCCTCTATCCATGGGATTCTCCAGGCAAGCATACTGGAGTGGTTGCCATTTCCTTCTCCAGGGGATCTTCCTGACCCAGGGATGGAACCTGCATCTCCTGCATTGGCAGGCAGATTCTTTTACCACTGAGCTACCAGGGAAGCCCATACATATAGATACATGTAGATAATTGATCATCTTTTTATGTGTTTCTTAGAAAGTATATGAGTCTTCATGATTGTTGATCCTCAAGTAGGGAGAGAATAACATAATGAATGTGTTATGAAATTCTTTTTTTTTTTTTGGTCATGCTGTACAGCTTGTGGGTTCCTAGTTCCCTGACCAGGAATCCATACCCTCTGTTGTGAGAGCAGAGTCCTACCGACTGGACTGCCAGGGAATTCCCTGCCATAAATTATTTTGTTGTATTGCACCTGCTACCTTTGTTTTTATCCTCACTGGGTTCTTCTGGCCTGCCTCTGGAAGACAGAGTGTATAAATTTAAATTAAGAAAGATATTCTTAACTGGCCTGGGATATTGAGATGTGCCCAGGGGAAGACTGATTACTGCCCAAGAGGCCTCAATGTGTAACACGGTAGTTTAGTGGCCTCAGAAACCTGGCTTTTTTTTTTTTTTTTCAAATCACATCAAGAGCTCACCCGTTTCTCAGCACATGAGTTCATGTTAACTAGACTGAGGAGAGTTGTATAAATCTGGAGTGACACTTTTGTCATGGTAACAGTAACTAATGTAAAATGGAATGGTCTCCCTGGCATGATGAGTGAAATTTTTGCTCTTTTTTGTGAGTCCCACAAGGACTTACTGACTCTTTTTAGGCCCTGCCACAGTATACATGGGGCTTCTCTGGTGGCTCAGTGGTAAAGAATCCGCCTACCAATGCAGAAGACTCGAGTTCAATCCCTGGGTTGGGAAGATCCCCTGGAGAAGGAAATGGCAACCCACTCCAGTATTCTTGCCTGGGAAATCCCATGGACAGAGGAGCCTTGTGGGCTACAGTCTATGGCGTCACAAAGAGTCAGACACGACTGAATGACTAAACAACAGCAACAACAACAGCAGTATACACACAAACAAATTTACTGTACAGTTTTGGTCATAGATTATCTGCAGCCCACCTATGAACCACCTAGGTGTCCATGGACCCTTGGTCGAGAACCAGCCCCCTCCAGCTAGAGAAAGACCTATTTGGGAAACTAAATGCTGATCAGAGAGTTGCTTTGATGAGCATGGACTCAGAACATATGCTCCAGATAAATCAAATTCATATTTGGCTGTGGCTTTCTCTCCGGACAGTCCTTGGAAAAGCTGCTATCAGTTTTCCTCTGTGACTTTTTTCTCTCTCAGTCTATATTGCTGACCAATCTTCCTTCTGACAGACACATCTTTTCTTTAAAAATGTTAAGGTAGCTGACATGGAGATGTTTTTTATCATCAGAGGGAAAAATGAGGAAAAATTAAGACAGTGTATGTCTTCATAAAGTCAAATGTATTCAATGCAAAGGACTTTATTCTAAGACTGTGTTCTTCCTGTGCTTTTGAGTGTTAAAATGTCTCTCATTTGCCAGCAGCATTTAAAAAATGATTTCACTTGGCGAATTAAAATTTGGAAACATTAATTCTTACTGTAATTTTGCTGGATCTTTGAAATTCTGAACTCTGGGAACCATTGATCTTGACTTGGGGGGTGGTTCATTCTGCCTCTTTAAGGATAATTTAACTATCTCTTCTTTGATCCATTTTGTATTCACTTTTAGACATTAATTGATACAGTCACCTTATTTTATGAATTTCTAAATTCTTAGGGACAATATATACCACATTTCCTTTGCCAGGTAGGTTACCATCATGATGCACATTTCTGTACCTGATGTTTCTCACCCTATCATTTGGTAGGACAGCTAAGGTCCTCCTTTAAGTCATCTTTGTAGTCTACTTCTGTGGCTGAATCACCCCCCCTAAAGGACTTAGGTAAACCATCTCCCCCCATAGGTGCCTATTTGGGTTCCCCTTATAACATTTCTTCGCATATTCCTTCTCTCCTCAGCCCCCCACCATGGCTCTCACTCCGACATCTGGCCTCAGATTTCTAAAGATCCTTTTCTTCCTGCTCTAGGGTCATTATGTGTTATCAGAAAGTCAATCAGAATTGGAGGAAAAGCAAGCGTCTGCTCTCTCTGGAGGAGTCCAGGTTCAGCCAGCTGCACACAGTGACTTGGACCCCCAGACCACCAGCCAACAGCCCACCCAGTACATCATCACAACCACCACCAACGGGAATGGGAACAGCGAAGTGCACATCACTAAACCCTAACTCCTACCCTCAAGCCAGAAGCAAGCAGTCACATCATGTCTTTTCTTATTCATATGTCTGGAAGCTTCTGACACTTACAGCTCCTTTTTAAGATTTATCATTCACTCAAGAGTTTGGAAATCACAGTTTTGATCCTCACCAGGGCTTATTTTATCAAGATCATCTTTACCAAGTGGACTCTTCAAACCCTAGGAGTTCCCGCCATGGGATGGAAGTCATTCAGATTTCAAGATGGAAAAACTTTGCCTTGCTCTTGAACTGGTTTTTTTAACACATGGATAAGCCTTACTTTTCCTTTGTGGAAATATTAAGTGATGTATTGTATTGTACCAAAGGTGGAGAAAGGATGTGCCAAGTCCACGGCCACTGGACTTCTTAATCCCAAGCCATGGCACCAAAGGCAAAGGGGCATTTTGTAGGCGCATATTAGGTCAGAACTGCTTCCTCTTGTGAGTTTGCATTTTCAGTAATTTAACAAAGGGAGCCCACTGAATATGAAAATTACAATGATGAAACCTTATGATGGTCTGAAGGAAAAACTGTCATCTAAATTTTTCTTACTGCTGATTTTTAAAAAACTTGCTATTTTGGGGAAAAGCGCTGCTGGGGTCTTGGTAGTGCTTTGCACAGACCCTGGTCCTTAGCAGATTAGGTCAGAACCTCCTGTTCTGACAGATCTTACTTTATTACTCCGCAACTGTGAACTCCCTGTACAAGGAAAGGTTGCTTGATATCAGCAGAATTTAAACTCCCACCTTAAAGCTTGGCCTCCCATTCTCTGGTTGAACTTGTATGAAGGAGATACTGGAGATGACAGTATCAAGGAAAATGGCTAAAGCAACTATACAGAGAGTGAGAAGCACTGAGACCTCGTCCTGCCTCTCAGGATCCGTTTACCATTCGTTGATAATCGCGCGAACCCTTGCTCTTCCCAGGTGTACCTGCAACCCTCACTCACAGCACGCAGTGTATTTTAGTCCTTCCAATTCTGTCTTAAAATGAACATTCTTTCAGGTTGGATGGAAAGGTGGACCTCCTTATTTCTTAACACTTTAAATATATTGCAATTCATCTGGGCCTTTTGGTAAGATATCTAACTTCACACCTTGGGGAAAAATTTTGAAAGGTAGGACCATTTATAATGTCTGTTAGGGCAATTATAAGGGATCTGGAAGAAACCCAGTCTTCATATTACATTGTTAGTTGGGAGAGGGAGAAAATTCTGCCTCAATGATAGTTTTTCTTATCATTGTTCCTGTTTGGGAGTCTTAGTAGCTATAAATTCAGTGGGGGAAGGTATTTCCCTTCTTTTTACTGTACATTCCAGTTGTGCACAGAAAACATTGCAGAAACCAGTATGTATTTTTTGTGACATACATTTTTAGAATAATTATGGAAATGGTAGAATTTATCATTCCAGAACAGGAAGACTGACCTTCAGTTTCAAATGAAGTTAACTAATTTATTTTATTTACATTTCTGGGTAAAAACTGGCTCTACAAATTAAGAAGTATAGTAGCTTCTTTATGGTAAAGATACCTTTCTGAAAAGTAAACAATTCTATTGAAGTAACTTTACTAATATGTAGATTTTGCACTTTATTCCTGAGACCTCATTTATGTAGTTAGCCCTGAACATTTAGGCACTAAGAGAACCTGCGAGTTCTTAGGTAGTTGTGTGGAGAATGAAAATGGACTCTGTTTCTTTGGTAACAAAGAGGTGATGCTGATGTTTTCAACAGAAAATACAGACAGTGTGTCACGATGTAGAGATTCTGAGTCCCACAGTCCTCCACTGTGATGATTACAGATGCCCTAGTGTCCAGCCTCAAAAGATTTGCTAGGTAAAGAGTATCAGGCTTTCCCAAAGGTCCAGTTTAGTTTTTTGGCCCTGTTGGGTTCCTTTTTTATTTGAACCAGCAATGTACCTCCTCCCCTCAGGAATAACTTGTTGACTAAGATGGAAAGCTATCATTGAATAGAATGTTCATTTTATGCCAGCTATTTCAAGTTTTAAAATACACAGAAGAGAGAAAATATTGTGCAAGGACTTCTCTTTCTTTCCCATCTAAGTTCTTTCTTTTCCTTTTTTTTTTTTTTTTTTGTCCTTATGTGGAATAAGTAAGGACTCTAGAACTATTGATAATTTGTATATTATCAACCAGAGATGCAGGTGTGGCAGTTGAGCCAAACAACTTTGCTTTAAGATCAGGTATTCAGCACATTTATTTTAAGGTAATGGATTTTGAAAAGGATTTGGATTTGAGGAGATGGCAGATGATAAGCCATCTAAGACCCAATTTGAAAAAAAAATTTTGTAGCCTGTTTATACTGTGATCTCTTCTAGGACACGCTGGCACTGTAGACTTCAGTGCAGTGTGGAAATTTTGGAGTAGGTTACATACAGATTTTACATTTTTACTGTTTGACTTGTGCCCACATAAACAGACATTTCATCATGTAAACTTTCAGTTATTCTGGAAAAATCTATTGTTTTGGTCTTCTTGAATTGTTTTCTGATTTGGAATTATCCTTTCAAAAAACTCTTAAGACATGTAGGGCTAAAAAGCACTTCCTGAGATGCTGAAGCTGACCCACAGGTTGGAAATATTGACCCTACCCTGTTATTTAAATGTGAACATTTATGTACATTCATTGAGTTATAGTGTTAATAGTCTTGTGCTACTCAGCAAGTGTAAAAATTAATAAATATTTTTTTTAATAAACATCCTTCTTGTTTGTATGTGTACAAAATACAAGAGCTTCTGATAGTTACTTTTTTTTTTTTTTAATAGTACAACTTACATTGTTTTGACTCTGGTTTACTCTGGTGTGGTCAGGGACACAAGGTCTGGGAATTTATGGATGACAGTATGGAACGTTGTTCCCCTGACCTTTCACTTAGTGGTGTGTAATTCCAGACCCCTCCTAACAATCTAAAGGGAACTAGAGGCAGGCGTGCAGTCAACAAGGGAACAGAGATTGGCTTTGTTTGGAAACCGCTATTTTCCAAGCAGGGAGGAACACTAGTTTGGCCTGCCAGCTTGTCTGACATATTTCTATGCAGAGAACAGAGGATGGTCCCCGAACAACTGGTTGGAAGTAGCTGTGTAGTAAGAAGTTCGAAGCCGTTCAAAATAAAACCTAGTGAGTTAGAAGAAAGGGGCCTAGGTTCTTAACTATCGAGAATAGTTGAGAGAAGGTATAGTAATAGAGAGAAGGCTATCCAGTTTGATTTAAAATGTATTTTAAATGTGTGTGTACTTTCTTTCCGGACGTCGAGGATCCAGGGATGGGAGAGAGAACTGGGGCCACACCGGGGTTAGTTGGAGCAGCACAGGCTCTGATTAGCATTCTCCTCGATGAAACTTGAGAAATCACAAAATAGGAGCTAACAGCGCACCACGTGGCTGGTACAAAGATTCTTGGATGCAAAGTGCTCAGGTGCCAGGAGCAGGGTATTGCGCTCAGCAGACGTTAGCTAATAAAACTGCATTCACTCCCTCAAGTGCTCCGGAGCTTCAGCTCGCGCCCAGGTAAAGACTGGCCACACCGGGTTCGCCCTCCGGACACTTGTAAGCCTGGTGCGATCAACGAGCCAGACAGCAGCCCTCCAAAGTCCAGCCCTGAGGGCTCTCGGCACTACAGGCTGTGTGCCTTGCGAGCCCCGCCCCGGCACCTCCGGCCCCGCCCTGACCGCCACGCCCCCGACACTTCCAGGCCCCGCCCCGCGCAGACCCGCCCCTTCCGCCGCCCGACCCCGGAGCGTGCACGCACCGAGACGCCTTGCGGGAGCGAGCGCGTCCGGTCCGGGAGCCCGCGGACTGAGAGGTGCGGCGGGTTACGAGACCCGCTCCCGCGGCGCAGGTGAGGGCGGGCCGGGGTGGCGAAAGCGTTAAAGTGTTGTGTGGGGAGCAGAGGGAGGAAGCGAGCGGCCGGGTCTCCGAGGGTCGCTGCTCCCTCGGGCTCGAGGCAGGGGAGCGGGCGCGGTGGGAGCTGGGCGGCCTGGGTGGGTGGGGGTTAGGGTTAGCGCGGTGTGGGGGAGGGGCCGTGGGTGCGGAGGTGGCGCGGGACCAGGGCCTGGGGGCTGCGGAGGGGTTTGCAGTTTGAAGCGGGCGGCTGCCGCGGCCAGAGCCTGGGGTTTAACTTCTGTGTTGAGGAGGGGCCGGGAAGAAATGTTCTCCCAGGTGCAGAGGAAGGGCCTTGGGGAGAAAGGCCTTCCTGGTTGGTCAAGCGGTGCAGGACGCCGCAAGAGTTAAAAACCCTAAAAAACCCTTGGCTTCCGGGGTCCCTACCCTTTGTCAGCGGCCTGCTTTTTTGTGTTTTGAGATTCTCTAAAGAATAGTGGACAGGGAGGCCTGGCGTGCTGCGATTCATGGGGTCGCAAGGAGTCGGACACGACTCAGCGACTGAACTGAAATGAACAGCAAGAATAGTTGCAGGGCATAGGTTGCCACTCGGATAGATTACAGTTAGCGATCCGTTCAGTGTAATTGAAGAAACTGGTGAGCAGTTTGAGAAACAGGTGGTTCTCCTAAGAGTCAGGTAAAACTCTGCAGCTGTTGCCCTCTTCGGTGCCAGTTCTGGTAAGAGGGCTTTATTCTGAGCATCAGGTTGCATCTACTTTTTTTTCTTTTGTTTCTAAAAGTTTTGTTAAAGGCAGATGCCATGTGCTTTCTCACCGGTGTCAGTAGTTGAGGCATCAGAAGTGTTCAAGATGCCGTCCGTCATCGAGTACTGAAGGGTGATAGGACATGGTCACTTGGGGACCACGCAGCTGCTTTGAACAGGAGTCTTTCCACTGTATCATTATGTAAATTTGACATCTCTTCCAGATAACTTGAAATAATCAACGGAAAGGTGCTTGTTTTAACAGTAATATTACAGGCCTGCTCTTTATCCTTTGAGAGTTTTTCAGAATGAGAAGTCATTACATGACTGCATTAAGTTATATAAATGCATCCACCTGGAAATGATTCACTGCAGGCTTCCAGGATTGGAAATAACTGTAGAGAGGACCAGAGGACCAGGTCCTGCTCCTCTTCATCTTAGATAGGTAAGGAAATTGATAGCTGGTTAGGTAAGATGTGCTCAGAGTCGCTGAGATGAGACTAGGAGTTTGGTGTGTTTTTATTCCTTTCCATTTGGTAGGAATCAGAGTTGGAGAAGGGATTTAGCAAATGTTTGTAGAGTGGTTGAGTTCAGCCTCCCCTTGGACCAGTTGTTAATAACTATGGCCTCTGCTTTGCACCTAATTCCAGCCATCAGCCTTATGAGATGCTCTCTGAAAAAAATTTCATATGTATGTTTCTAAAGGTAGCCAACAGTGTTCACTTATTACAGGAAGGAGAAAAATAGCATTATATTTATGTGGTTATACATATTAGCTGGACCAACTGAAGTGCATTGGCCACTGACTTTTAGTGTTAAGAACATGGATTTGCAGTCATGCACACCTGAATTTCAGTCCTGTCTCTGGGGTTGGGCAAGTTGCTTATCTATTCTGATCCTAGGTTTTAGTATCTGTAGTGCAGATGTAATAACCCTATCTTGCACACGTATAAGAATTAAATCAGGTACATGAAAGACCCGGCACTTAATAGGCCCTCATTAAGTAACTGAGTGTTACTTTCTGAACTTCACTAGTCTCTGGATTTTCAGTCAATTCTTTTGTGAAGGAACAACAAAGAGTTGCTTAAAAAAACAATATTAAGTAAACTATATTAGTGTGAGAGATTTCAAGTGTTGGTCGCTCAGTTATGTCTGACTCTTTGTGACCCCATGGACTGTAGCCCACCAAGCTCTTCTGTCCATTGAATTCTCTAAGCAAGAGACTGGAGTAGGTAGCCATTCCCTTTTCCAGGGGATCTTCCTGACCCAGGTATCAAAACCTAGGTCGATCTTGCATTGCAGGCAGTTTCTTTACCATCTGAGCCACCAAGGAAGCCCCCAAAGCAGTGAAAGTGTTAGTCCCTTAGGGAAGTCTAAATGGGGGACTCTGATCTAGTTACCATTTAATCTGTAAGTCTCATTTTGCTTGTGTGTAAAATGAAGGTATAAGAAATTCTGTTGATTGAGGAGTTGCTGTAGAAGTGTTCTGAGTATTGGGGGAGACCTACTGGATAAGATGTGAAATTCTGATGAGGATGTGGTGAGAGGGAGGGAGAAGAGCTGTTTAGCAGTGGTTAGGGTTTAAAGATAAGGTAAAAGAAGAAATTAGAGATTGAATATTTTCTGGGTTGGATATTTTGTGAAGGAACATTAGTGTCAACAGATCCCTGGGATTTCTGCCTTTGTGTCTCATGGTCTGACTGCACGGATTTGTCTAGCTTAACCTGTGGAATGTAAACAATGGATTCCTTGGACCATATGCTGACGGATCCCTTGGAACTGGGCCCGTGTGGGGATGGCCAAGGCTCGCGGATCATGGAAGACTGCCTCCTGGGGGGCACCAGGGTTAGTCTGCCTGAGGACCTTCTGGAGGACGTGAGTAGTGACATCCACACCGTTGTTTCCTTCTAAGAGTTCTTCTCTACAGTCTTTTTCTACACTCTGCAAGTTTTCAGGATTTTGTGCTCCCTTCTTTGTGATTTTCTACCTTGCAACCAGAGAGATGTTTTAAGTGTAAATCGGTTTAATATTCTGATTAAGGAAGAAAGTATAAGCTGCATTCTCCATGTTTAATAACGTGTCCACTCAGTAATATGGTGTAAGCCATATTTTAACAAGACAATTTTCAACAGTTTGCTAGTTTTTTTTTTTTAATTATTTGGCCACTCAGCCTTTGGGATCTTGAGTTCCCCAAGCAGGAATTGAACCTGCATCACTGAGCAGTGGAAGCAGAGTCTTCTTAACCACTGGATTGCCAGAGCAGTCCCAAGAAGTTTTATATTTAAGGACAGAATTATGTGTATCTTTTATATTAGATGTTTACCCAAGTTGTGAATCATGATACAGAATGCATACATTATCTGTCCATAAGGTAACCAGCTTTCTAGTCAATTAATAGTTCATTTCTTGAGATAGTATTAATAGTGTGCTTTTGGCCACTTTTCACAGTTGAGCTGCGCGATCGTCATCGGCTACCATTTATTTAGTGCTTATTATGTGCAAGGCACTAGGTATGCTGAAACATGCCAGAGTTCAAATGTACGGACAGGTGTAGAGTATCATATGGTGAACATCCATGGGTTCGGTTTGGGGAGACTTTCATTCAGTCATATTTGGTTCAGATTTTTCTTTCATCATAGGTTTAAAAACTGTAGATAAAATTAAAGCCACCATTTTGCCCGTATTGCCTCCTTTCCCAAAATAACAGCTACTGAACTTGGTATATGTCTTTCCCAGCCATGTTTTCTTTGCATGCTCTTTCAAGTAAACCTCTGTATGTCGTCCAGTCAACCAGCGAGTACTTGTTTTACCTAAGTACCTGCTCTGTGCCAGATGCTGAGATGCCGGTAGTAACGTGGTGTGCAGATGCCGGTTTGTGCGGGGACCTTAGGGAGCAGGAGCTGCTGTGCTGCCTGCCTGCTGAGACGCCTGCAGGTGGTTGACTTCTCGGTCGTCTCCTGCTTACGCCCTTCAGTGTCTCCCTATTGTCTGTCCTTGTCATTTAGGGTAAAGTGACAAGTACTCACCGTGTTCCTAGGCCCCTTGCTCATGTCTTACTGTCTGCTGCTTCCCTTGCCCGCTTTCTTCTTGAGCTTCTTAATGTTGCCTGGACTTCTGTTTATTTATTTATTTACTTGGTTGAACCAGGTCTTTCTTAGGGCGGAGCAGAGTCTTAGCCGATGGACCACCAGGAAAGTCCCCTGAACTTTTTTTTTTTAATTAAAAAGTGAAAGGTGTCTCACATAAGAATATATAAAGTGCACATACATATATACACACACACATATATATGGAGTTTAAGCAGTAATAAACACCTGTGGAGCCCCCACTTGAATGCTAACTCTCTTCTTCTCCCTCCCTATTGCTCCTAAAGGTTGCTGCTGTCTTTTGTTTTGTAGTAATTATTCTTTTATGACTCGGGGTTTTGGTCTGTGGGTTTTTAACCCTTCTGCCTCAGCACATTTTCCTCTTATCCCTTGCCGTCTTAGACATCACTTCGTATGAAAGGTGTTCTCTGAGACCATAAGTCTGGGAGGTGTGCTTCTCCCGTGTACTCACGGGTAAACTTCCACTCCATTGCAATAGCTTGTTTAATTGTTCTCTCTCCAGACGGTATATGCACTTGTCCATCTTAGCTCACAGCACTTAGGATGGATGTGTCCTGTATGTAACTGCCGAGTGGAAAACAGACTCGGTCCTGCTGCTTCGGGTTCTCAGCAGATGCCCTCAGCTCTTCAAGGTCTCGCCTCCCACGTGGGCTTTTTCTGCCCCTCATCTTGAGCTGAACTGAGATGTTCACATCCTATCCCCTGTTGGCAGAAGTGGTTTCTAAAAGAGATTCTCTCTGCTGAGCTCATTTTCCTGAGGATTATTATTTACTGCTGGGTATAAGATTGTGATTTATATGTAATCTTTACTGGTCTCTCAAGTTTAGTTTTGTTTTGTTTTGCTGTCCTGTGCCGCTTTTGTTATATTACTTTCCCAACCAAGGGTTGAACCCGGGCCCCAGCAGTGAAAGCACGAAGTCTTAACCACTGGCCTGCCAGGGGATTCCTGACAAATCTCTTAAGATTTCAGAATTGAGTAAAGATCAGTGGAATTTTAGTTTGTTTAAAAAACACAAAAACTTGGCTGGTGTTGATGGTTGCACAACGTTGTAAATGTACTTAACGCCACTGAACCGTACAGCCTAAGATGGACAGAAAGTAGATTTCACGCTGTGTGTATTTTACCACTGATGTGCAGAAAACTTAAAAACTTTGTTTTTTTTCTCGTTTGTTTTCCTCCTGCTTTTCCTGATTCTCCCAGCCCGAGATCTTCTTTGATGTAGTCAGCCTGTCAACGTGGCAGGAAGTGCTGAGCGACTCGCAGCGTGAACATCTCCAGCAGTTTCTGCCCCTCTTTCCTGAAGACAGCATGGAGCAGCAGAATCAGCTCATCCTCGCCCTGTTCAGTGGGGAGAACTTCCGCTTTGGGAACCCTCTGCACATCGCCCAAAAGCTTTTCCGAGGTGTGTAGCCCCCCAGTCTTGTCTTTAGAGGCACGGGGGTGGAACACGCCCTGTTCTGTGCGCGCTCCTTTCGCGTTTCTCTGCTTTTATGTGCAGACACTGTCCTCTCAGTCAGAGTGGTTTCAGGAAGCACTTTGCTGGCCTAGGCTGTTCTTTTTTTTTAATAAAAAATTTTCACTTAATAGGAAGCATAAATCATAGTAGGTATTGCTCATTGATTTGTTATATGAACCCAGCTGTGTAGCCACCGCTGAGATTAAGAAGCAAAACGTTATTAGTATCTTGAGGACACCCTTTATGACTAGTCTTCAGAACTCACTAAAGACAGTTTACCGTTTGGTTTATCACACATGTGTATGTGTGTGTGATGCCCATACACTTTTTTCTGCAGAAAACTTGACACTTTCCTACCAGGCACTTCAGCATATAGTGTATCTCTTAGCAAAGACGTCCTTCCACATAATCACAGTGTTAATGCCACACCCAAGAAACTTCACAGTGAACAGGAAATAGTATAGTAGCCCTTGTTCAGATTTTCCCAGTGGTTCAGTGTCCCTTATGATCAGCTTTTAAATCCAGGTTGCGCTCATGGTTTGTGTGTGGTGTGTGGATTTCCTGTCTCTCAGCTGCCTGAATCTAGGACCTTTTTTCCCTTGTCTTTCAAAATACATTTGTGACAAGCCCAGGACACTTGAATTGTAAAATGTCTTGCTTTCTGGGGAGTTACCATGTTGCTTCCTCACAATATAAATTTGGGTTAAACATTTTGCCAAGAAAGGAAATGGGAAATTTTCATCCCCCAACCCCACCCCCACAGGGGGCATGTGATGTCAGTCTTGCTTTTGATCACTTGGTTCTGTGGTGTCTGCCGGGCCTACTGATTGTAAGGGCACTTTTTTCCCCCTGTAATTAATATGCAGTCTATAGGGTCGTATTTAGGGACCATGTGATAATCTTATTTTCAAAAAGCCTTTGTTTTCCCCAGTGGTTTTAGCACCCACCAATCCTTTCCTGAATCCATAATTACACTGGGGATTCCAGAATGGGTTTGGGGTTACTCTGAAGTCCCTGTTTGCTTTGCTCCCTGTCCCATGGAGAGGAACAGAAGGTGCTTCTCCCCTTCCCGCTTTCTGGGGTGACTTTGCTTTGGCAGGAGCCCCTGAAAAACACCACCTCTTGAGTTTTGTTAAACTGGACAGTTTGACAGCTGCAGAGATATTGGAGAGAAAAAGCTTGTCATTTCATACCTCATTATCTTAGGGGTTCAAATGAGTGTTCCCTTCTTTGGTGGGTTATTAAGGAGGATTTCCCCCTCTGGTTGGCCAGGGTTTACGTGGCTGAAGCCAGGGTCTCAGGTGGGAGTTATGCTG
This sequence comes from Bubalus kerabau, assembly GCF_029407905.1. Classification (NCBI taxonomy): domain Eukaryota; kingdom Metazoa; phylum Chordata; class Mammalia; order Artiodactyla; family Bovidae; genus Bubalus; species Bubalus kerabau. The sequence continues at coordinate 15,795,038 of NC_073628.1, forward strand.
GTAGGCCTGGCTGGTGGTTGAGGCCATGTCAGGGACTGTCTGTGACGTTGGCACATTTCGTTCCAAATCAGAGTGATGGTTCTGGTGAGGATGCAGACAAGGAACGTCAAGGTAGGAGTTGTGTGGTCTGTCCTGCATCGTGTTTCAGGTCCAGTGTTGCTGAGGATGGCCGCATCACCATGGTGATTGTGGTTGTGTGTCTTGACCGAGTTGGCATTGCTGCCAGTTCTCTTACCTTTGGTTTTGTTTTCCCGGTAATGTTTTAAATAGAATCCTTTTTCTTCTTAAGCCCAGATGCTTGTCAGGCTCCCTGGCCTTCTGTTTCCGAGGAAAGCCTCATCTGTCAGGGACTCAGCTTCCCACTTGTAGCCACAGCCCAGCTCACTGTGGTCGTTGCCCCCTCACCTGCTTGTCTCAGAGGAAGGACCTTTCTTCGTTTAAGGCTGACCCCCACCCTTGCTCTTTTTGTGTTTTGCGTCCTCTGGGACCTCATTTCTTAGCAGTTGTTCCACCATGTGCATTTGCTGTACCTCTTCTTTTTCGGTCTGTAGATGGGATCAGGGATCTCACACTAAAAAAAGTCTTTAACCATCTGTCCCCTTCATCATCATCTGTCATTTTCCCTTTTCTCCAAACTTCTGGAAAGACATCATAGCTTGCAGTCCTTGGGGGCTGTCCCCTGCACCTGTCACACCTTTCTAAATTTTAAACTTCAGACCTACAGAAAAGTGACAAGAATCTGTAATTGACACCCACATACTCCTCACCAGGTTCACCAACTATTAACATTTTGCCCCATTTATTTTCTTGTCCTTATTGTGCTTATTACCACTATTTTTAGTTTTCCCTGAACCACTTGAAAAATCCTAATTTTTCAGCATTCATCTCCGAAAAGCAAGAACATTCTCTTAGATAACCAGAAATGATCAAGTTCAGAAATACTAAAATACTGTATTGAATTTAAATTCTGAATGTCAGTATGAAATTTAATGCTATTATGCTACTGTGTGGCCCATATTCCTATTTTGCTACTTATTCCAGTGCTCATTTTTCCCTCTGGTCCATATTTCTTTTCAGTAAAAATGCCATTTGCAGACCAGCAGATGATTTTCAGTTCTCTTCTTAACCCATCCATAATGTCTGATGTCTTGACCGTAATGTCTGATGTCTGAAGTGAGACTTTCACCTCCCTACTTGGCACTTGTGGCTTTCCAGTTCCTGACTTCCTCCTGGACCTTACACACCCTTCCAGCATACCCCTCTCTGCTGAATCCTCATTGACTCACTGTTCTTGCCTCTGCTCCTGCCATTAAGCCCACTCTCCCTCCTTACTTGTCTGCTCCCATCTACTAGCTCTTCTTTGGGAGCTTGTATTGGGGCTACTTCAGACACCATCTCCACACAGCCACCAGCATGAGGATCTCGGAGTTTCAGTTTTCAGAATATTTGCCAATTGCCTTCACTTGGAATAAAATCCACCGCCTACCAGGCTCTTTTGCCCTCTTAGCAACCTCATCCAGGGCAGTAGTTGCCTTTTCCACTGTTCTGTGGCTCAGTGCGGTCAATAGAAATACTACATGAGCCACATGTTCAGGTAAAAAAATCCCAGTGACCACATTAGGCATACTAAAAACAGTTGATTTTAATGATGTGTTTTCTTTAGTTTGAGGTACTCAGAATTCTCTTTTAATAGAGCATTTGTCGTTGTGGTTATCAAAAGTGGGGGAAGCTACAGACTGACAGAGGTCACATCAGAGAAGTACAGACGTAAAGGCGTAGAATTTCCGTCCAGTTCCTGTATGTCAGCGTCAGTAGCATTCAACTCTTGCCTCTTTTCTTAAAAGTCAAATTCCCTGTTTCTCTACAGCAGGCAGCATTCAATGTGGTGGCTGAGAGCTTGAGCTCTGGAGCTGGATGGCCTGTTTTCAGACTCAGTTTCCCCTTTTAGCTGTGTGACCTTGGACAAGTTATATAATTTCTCCACACCTCAGGCTCTTCTGTAATTTGAGAATGTAGTTGTGCTTCTTTGTGCAGGGAAGGGGGGTTGTGAAGATGAGGTGAGTTAATACATGCACGGCCCTTACATGATGACAGTTATGTGCCAGGTGCTGTTCTAAGTGTTTGCTGTTATTGATTACGTTGCAATGTCATTAAAGGTGGTTCGAATAAAAACAGACATCCTGATGCCGTGTTTTAGCTTTCTGAGATTAGCTGTTCCATCTGTCTCCTTAAGTTCACATTGTAGCACCCTGCTCAGATCTAATATTCCAAAACGACTTCTCTCACCACAGCTCCCGCAATGGCACCAGTTGCCCGTGTCGAGTGATCTGGGTACCACGCTCCTCTTCCTGCCCCAGCGTCCAGGCTGTCAGCAGGTCTAACCTTTGTCCCTTGAAATACATCTCAAGGCTCTACTGCCGGTCACTTAACCACTACTTAACTCATCAGCTGACATACGGCTTTCTTCAAGGTTCTGGAGGTGCATTCATGCTCTTAATTCTAATAGGGGAAAACAAGATAATAGATAAGCAAGTGTGTCTTGGTGTTACACACTGCAGAGACTAAGGAAGGGTAGTGGGCCTGGGAATGACATGAAGGAGCTGTCTTGGGTGGTAGTTGGGTAGGGCTTCTCTGATGAGGTGCGTTTGGACAGAGGCTGCGTGAAGATCTGAGGAGCAAGCTGTGAAGACACTGGGTCTTAACAGGAAACACTGCGGGTGGAGGGGACTTGAAGGAGAAAGTATGGTGTGCTTGGGAAATAGCATGGAGGCCAGTGGGGCTGGGGTGGAGGGAGCAGAAGGGAGGCTGGTGGAAGAAGAGGCCGCCACGCATGGGGCCCACACAGCAGGGTCTACAGGCCTCCTGGGGCCTCGGCTGTGCCCTGGGTGTGGGGAGATGAGGTGGGACCAGGCCACTGTCGGCCCTCACCTGGACCACTGCAGGGTGACCGTCTTTCTCTTTTGCTCTTGGTTGTGTTATTCTCCTGCTTCAAATCCTTAGAGTTCCCCAAACTACACAGAAGGTTCTCATTATTTATCTGTTTTATACATAGTAGTATGTATACATCAATCCTGATCTTGAAATTTTGTAAACATGAGAAAAGTTGAGAAACAATATGTACAGTGCACACCCATGAAACTGACCCACGTTCATTAGCTGGCTTTTCCCACGGTTGCTCTAATCAGGCCTCATTTTATGTCGCCGCCTCTAGGGCGACTCTTCTTGCCCTTGACGGTTGTTCCAGGCTGGTTCCTGCACAGCCTCAGCGAGTCGAGTCCCGGCGTGTGTGCTTCCTGTGTCTTCCCACCGCCCTCCCCCCGCCCCCCGCCCGCAGGCTCCCCTCCCCCAACACCGTCCCCTGGTCAGTGCAGAGCTGTCCCCTCCCCAGCCCACATGGACGGTGGCTGACGTGGCGGTGCCTGTTCCTGCAGACGGACACTTCAACCCCGAGGTGGTCAAGTACCGGCAGCTGTGCTTCCGGTCGCAGTACAAGCGCTACCTCAGCTCCCAGCAGCAGTACTTCCACCGGCTGCTGAAGCAGATCCTGGCCTCGCGCAGCGTAAGTGACCGCCCTCCCGGGAGCGGGGCGGACACGCACCTGGTGACCTGGAGGGGCGGGCGGGGCAGCAAGGAAAGACCACAAGGAAGGAAACTGCCCGTCTACCCCCAACACGGCCAAGTGCGCCCTTCCTTTTTAAGGTGCCTTTTCAGACGTGTCCTAGTTTCAGAGACGTTAGGACAGAGAAAAGAAAGGAGACCTCTTAGATACGATGAAATGTCGTAGCTTCTTACCCAGAGAGGTGGCTTTCAGGTCCATGGTGGGTCGTGCAGGAGAACCAGGTTGCCCTCAGTTTCACGTCTGGCTGCCTGAGGGGAGCCAGGTTTAGTGGCCCCAGGTCTGGACCAGCCTTGGGAGGCCTCGGGGTCAGGTAGTTGTGGCCTTCAGAGGACCTGTAAGTTTCGGTGTGGAAATATTTAGGTATAAGTATAATACTCTGGTATAAGTACTCATTCTCGGTGGACTAGCTCTCCGATTTGGGATTTTCCACCATAATCAATATAAGCCCCTTTTGTTTGAACGTACTTATCCACGTTCTTTGTGATCGGACGGAGGGAATTGAGCTCGTTGAAGAAGAGAAGGAAGCATGGACTTGGGGGACCAGCCAGGGTAAGCTTCCAGGACCCCGTCCTGTCTGTCCTGTCTGCAGGACCTGCTGGAGATGGCCCGGCGGAGCGGCCCCGCCTTCCCGTCCCGGCAGAAGCGGCCCTGGCCGTCGCGCGCGCCCGAGGAACGGGAGTGGCGCACCCAGCAGCGCTACCTGAAGGTCCTGCGGGAGGTGAAGGAGGAGTGTGGGGACACGGCGCTGTCCTCCGACGAGGAGGGTGCGTGTTTTGGGGCCCCCAGGGCTTGCGTCCATCTCCACCGCCGCTGCTTGTCTGCCTGGAGCCAGTGGGCACCGTTTCCGCACCCCCGCCATGAGGAAGCCATGCCTGTGCCCTGTGGTCTGTCTGGGCCAGTGGTGGAGCTCGGAGCCCCTGGTCCTCGGGCCCTGAGACACTCCCGCTGGGGGCCTGTGACTGCAGACCACTTCGCTCTTGGCGCTTGGGTGCCCACGGGCCTACCGCAGGCTCTCTAGTTCTGCCGGCTGCTCGAGAGGATTGCTTCCCCACAGGAGGGGCGTAGTGACCTGGCCTCCACAGTGACTCACCACTGTGGATGTCTGTCCTCCTGGAAAAGCTGCTTACATGACCTCAGAGCTACAGTCCAGCTGGAGGGGTGCAGAGGGAGTGCTGGAACCTGGCTTCCTGATTGTTGGCTTAGCCATCTTGAACCCAAATGACCACTTGCCCAGTCTCCCCTGCCAGGGTCCAAGACCATGTTGGGTTTACAAGGAAACTTTTCTTTTGAAGATCTCAGCTCGTGGCTCCCAAGCTCCCCAGCACGCTCCCCGAGCCCTGCTGTGCCCCTGAGGGTGGTGCCCACGCTCTCCACCACGGACATGAAAACCGCAGGTGAGCGCTGGTCTGGTGCCGGGGCATGGAGGGGTGTTGAGGGGGGTGTGGTGGGGGGAGCAGCACTGGCTGCTTCTGCCAGAAAAAGAGCAGTGTTCCTTAGACCTAGGAGGTTTGGAGAAGTTTTTGTTTGGCTCTACTTTTTTACAAATAGGCCAGCTTGCATTCTTTCCTTTACTTTGAAAATTTCCCTTAGGAGTTGATCAGCTGGCATTTTGGCCTAAAGAAAGCAGAATCTTAAAATAACAATACTAAGGGACAGTTTAATAATAGAACAAGAGAGGTAACCAGAGGCATAACAGTTTCTTGGCATATCCATGGAATTAGAGAATATTCTTTTTTTTTTTTTTGAGAATTTTCTTAATTGGATAGGAATTAAAGAAGACTGTGAAGAAATTCAGGAGCAGCTGAGTACGGAGATGATTGTTACTGACCAGGTTACAGAAGAGCGGCAGAGTTGAGTCAGGGACTGTCCATGTTCTAAGACTGTGGTACTTGTAGCGTGAGTCAGAAGGGAGCCCAGCAGTGTCTTCCTTACGGACACTAATGGCCAGGAAATGTGAGTCTAAGCCCTGTGGAAATAAGGACTACCCATGTGCTTCAATTCCTTTTCTCCCAGATAAAATAGAGCTGGGAGACAGCGACCTGAAGATAATGTTAAAGAAGCACCACGAGAAGCGGAAATACCAACCAGTAAGATTGGAGGGGGTAGTGGGTAGGTGGTCAGTCTTATCTCCAGGCGGGTGTCCTGAGGACCGTACAGGGAGTCACTGTGTCCTCAGTCCCCTTTCCTTGTACTTATTAGTGGGCAGGAGCAGCATGGAGGCCCAGGAACACCAAAGACGTGAGGAGAAGACAAACACTTTGGCTTCATAAGACGTGCTCACTGTGATGTCTCATCTAGTCTTTAGGGCAGTACTGCTGCGTGAATCATTATGTCCAGTTAGCAGGTCTCAGAGAGGCCAGGGAGCTTGTCTTCTGCCTGGTGGCTAACAGCAGAGCCTGAACTCCTCCCACATTTTGTGTTTCTGTTCCTCCACACCACCAGATCAAGGTAACGCCAAGCCAGAAAGTGTAGTGGAGGAAGGAAAGGCATTCCTTCTAAGGTGGAGGGGTGAGATGGGCCGAGTCTCCATGGGAATTAAATCCAGGTTCTGTCTCTTGTCTTCTCCACTCACAGTGACGTTGGGTGAATCCCTTCATTTCTCTGAGCCACAATGTCAGTTTTTGTAAAACATAGCACCTCTTAACAATACTACTTGAAGAACATATAAAGAACGCACAAGAGCTTTATGAACTGTAAATGCCGCACATGAAAGGTTCTTGTCTGCCCTGTTAGAGCAGTAGTTTTTCTCCGTGTACTTTTTAAACTCAACACAGTTTCCTCAAGCACACATACCATCTAATTGTGTCTGTTAGGTACACGGGCAAAATCACCAGCAGTGCTTAGCTCCTCTCTGGGGCCTTGATAACACATCTCTGAATATCGTGTCTAGGATCATCCGGACCTGTTGACAGGGGACTTGACTCTGAATGACATCATGACTCGAGTGAACGCCGGCAGGAAGGGCTCGCTAGCAGGTAAGAACATCCTGCAGAGGTGGCCGTCGTCCGACTGGTGTCTGCTTATACAGGCCTCTGCATAGCGCAGAAGGAAATGTAGCCACAGCCTCTTCCTTGCTGATGATCTTTGTTTTGTTATCACCTCTTACGGATTTGTAGGTGGAGAATGGTTATTAAATCAGATCAGCAGATCATTGGCTTTTTAAAGCACTCATTGGGTTTGGTTTTAAAAACAAAACTATGTCTTATTACTGAGGCTTTTCTTTGATTTGCTAGTGGGCCTTGGAAAAATAATAAGCAGATAAGCTCCCTCATTTCCTGATGTAGAAGTTGCAGTTTTATGACTTATGTTGTTTTTTTCCCCCAGCCCTATATGACTTGGCTGTCCTTAAAAAAAAGGTTAAAGAAAAAGAGGAAAGGAAGAAGAAGAAAATAAAATTGATCAAGTCAGAGGTAGAGGACCTGGCCGAACCCCTGAGCGGTCCTGAAGGGCTCCCACCCCTCTCGCAGGCTCCATCCCCACTGGCCATACCTGCCATCAAGGAAGAGTAAGTGAGCAGAGGGGTTCATGGCTCAGGGCCACCCCTGTGTTGGTGCCTCCTCTGAACCCTGAGTCCCAGGGTCCTGGGGAAAGTGCATGGTGTGGTCCTTCACTGAACTGTTCTGTGACTGCTAGGAGGCTTGGAGGACCTACAGCAACTGAGAGTTGTGGGTTTTTGTTTTTTTTTGGTGGTGGTCCTTATCTTTTTCTTCCCTTACTAGGCCTCTCGAAGACCTCAAGCCTTGCCTTGGAATCAATGAAATATCTTCCAGCTTCTTCTCTCTTCTGCTGGAGATCCTACTGCTGGAGGGACAGGCTAGTCTTCCTTTGGTAAGAGTTTAGGAAAAGCCAAGGGCACTGCGGTTTCAGGTGGTAGAAATCTTTAGCAGACTGTGGCTTGAGAATTCTGGGCTCTCCCCAGAGATCTGCAGCCAACTTGCTTTGTGAATTGGGCTCACTAGACAGACCCCACTGGCTCGTTCGGCACAGTCATAGAATTGCCAGTGTGTTGAAACAGAATGGAAATCTAACCAGGTCCTGCCTTTACTTTCTCCCTCAGCTAGAAGAGCGGGTTTTGGACTGGCAGTCCTCTCCAGCCAGCTCCCTCAATAGCTGGTTCTCTGCGGCCCCCAACTGGGCAGAGTTGGTATTACCAGCCCTGCAGTATCTTGCTGGAGAAAGCCGTGGTAAGGTGCTTTTTTCTGTAGGGTCAGTATCTCCCTCCCTCTCTTTGTCCGATTCTCCTATTAGAATGCAGCCTCACTGCTTACATCCATCATGACCCTGCCTGACGCCATGTGGCAGTGGGCTGTGCTGCCCTGATATGCTGTTGACATACAGAAGTGACCTCCCAGCCCAGGGGAGTCAGTGGTTCTGGGTTCTGCACTCTCTGGCCTGTGTGGCTTGCTTATGGGCATCCATTTCTTGTAGCTGTGCCGTCCAGCTTCTCTCCGTTTGTTGAATTCAAGGAGAAAACCCAGCAGTGGAAACTGCTTGGTGAGTACTGCATACCACTGACCTGTCACAGAGGTGCTCTTTCTTTTTCTCCCCTAAGTTTCTGATGCCTTCCGGGCAGTGCAGGCCATGAGAATGTTGAGAGTGCCGTATTAGGCCTTGTTTTGCTCAGTAAGAGGATCCTTCCAGGCCCTTAGGAACTCTCACGGTCTAAGTTCATGAACCCCATTGGGTTTTGGCTAAGCTGAAATTGCCCTCTGTCCCGATGCACCCCAGGGCTGCTGAACCGAAATCTGTGGGGGGTCTTACATTAGCACCTGTGTTTGTATCATTCATATCTGTGCCCTTAGTGTAACTTACAGTAATATGATTGTTTTTCTTTCCTAAAATGGGCTTTGTTGTTGAGGATAATGCGTCAGGCAGCCCCAAGTAAGCTGTTTCTACAGGAAAGACTTCCTTTGTTATAAATTTGTAAAGTCCCACATACTGTGTAAGTTGTAGTAATGTGTACTTGAAATAACTTGGTGATGAGAGGAAGATTCATGTTGATTTCCTGTGGAAATACTCAGACCTCTCTCCACTCTTTCTAGTGGTCTGTGAAGAGAAACACGGAGAGAAGCTTGTGAAGCAGTAGGTTCATTCCTTCCTTACAACAGTGATTCACTTTCTAGGTGTCAGGCAGTGTTAGGTGTTGGGGGTATGATGGTTTGTGACGTAAACTGTATGTTCCCCTCTTGGTAGAGCTTAAGACTTGTTTGGGGAACAGGTACTCAAATCGCAAACGTGCACATTCTGTAAGGGAAGTGCTGGTAGGGGTAGATATTTGTGATGACGCATTGGTGTGCTGTGAATGCAGAGTTCGAGACAGCTGTCCTGGGGAAGGTCATTTGAGCAGAGTTCTTCACGATGGCTAGGGACCAGCCCAGCAGTGGGAGGGGAGAAGGCTCCCATGGAGGGAGTGGTGTGGGTCAGTGGGGTGGGGAAGCTTCCTTTTAGGATCACACCAGCCTGCAAAGAGATAATGGTGGGTTTAGAGTCCAGACCAGAGAGTCAGGGTAGAGAGCTGTGGGCATGTGTGCAGTAAGAGAAGCCAGAGGCATGGGCCCAGTGAGGAGGCCAGAGGGCCTGGGATGAAGCCTTGAGAGACTCCAGGGTGGGAGAGGCAGAGGGGACACTGGAGGCAGTGACCACAGAGTTGGGAGGAAGCCATGAGGTCTCAGTCAGGAGATGGGGAGTGTTCCTTAGCCTCCATGGTTCCTGCAGCTCAGGAAGGTCAAGACGGGGTCTGTGGACATGAAGAAATGGTGATGCTCTTGGAAAAGTGACGCAGGCTGTGGTCAGAGGTGTGCTGAGGCCATGGGTCCACCTGGCATGGGGCTGGGGGTGGCAGGCCAGACCCAACCAGGGAGTAAGTGTCTCAGGCTTGTGGGTCAGATACATCCGCTGCAGCTGCTCAGCTCTGCCCTTTGCAGGGCAGCCAGAGACATGACATAGGCAAACAGCCACAAAGCTGACCTCTGCGTGCACGGTGGAGAGCTGCGTGTCCTGGCTGTCAAGGCCCTCTCCTGCAGCTCGCCTCCAGTTAGGGAGACAGCGGATCTGGACCGTGCTTTCTACAAGTGTTTGTTGCTGCTGTTATTTATTTAAAAAATTTTTTGTTGGCCATGCTGCATTGCATGTGGGATCTTCATTCCCTGACCAGGGTTCAGACCAGCACTTCATGCATTGGAATCACGGAGTCTTGAGCACTGGCCTGCCAGGAATGTCCTGGGAAGCTTTAAAAAATTCTGATGCCTGGGACTTCCCCACACCTGTTCTGATTAGTTGGTTTTGGGGAGCCTGAGCCTCAGCATTTTCAAAAGTTCCCAGGTAATCCTGTATTACCAGGGTTGAGAAACTGGATTAGGCATCTTGAAGATTGCTCTTTTGGAGAATGACAAGATCTAGTTGTGATTGTGGGAGTGCTTGGCTGGGGTAGAGGGAGGCCACCAAGATCAGGTGACTGAGGAGTTAAGGTGCTGCTAGACAGCCTGTGGGGATGCCCATCAGACACTTGATGTTAATCCCGTCAGGTTTTTAGTCCCTTCAAGTCAGTTTCAAGTTAATTTCCACACTGCGTGTTGTCAGATAGCAGTCCAGTTTCATCCTGCGTGTGGAAGTCCTGCAAGGGCTGTTCTGTACACAGGACCATTGCCATAGTCCTGACAGGTTCTTCCTTGGGCATAGGTACAGCCAGAAGGAGGAAGTGGGGTCCTTACGTTGTGCCTTTAGATCACATTGTTGTTATTTTTTGCCTTTTGTTCCAATAGGCCAGTCCCAAGACAATGAAAAGGAATTAGCTGCACTCTTCCAGCTGTGGCTGGAAACCAAAGACCAGGCCTTCTGTAAGGTATGTTGTAAGAACCTTCTGTACGGTATATTGTTGAAAAACACCAGCTCTCGTCTTGGGCTTCCAGAAGTTAAACAGAATTCTGCAGTCCATTGACCTGTCACTGTTTTCCTTTCTCCAGCAAGAAACTGAGGACAGCTCAGATGCCACAACGCCTGTTCCTCGGGTGTGAGTATAGCAGTACCCTGACTGAGGGTGGTGCCCCAGGAAACCCTTGTCTCAGTCCCACCCTGGTTGTGCTGACACGTCCTTGTACGTTAGAGCCAGAGAGCTTGAAAGAGATTGGGTCCATGGGTCCTTGCCTACCTCGGCCTCCCTGGGGGGCAGCGTGCTCCCAAAGTAGGAGTGTTGCCCCAGGAGTCTGAGCGGCAGGATCCACCTGTAGCTGTGTGCTTTTTCCAGTCTCCCTTCAGTTCCCTTGGAGAATGGTGGTCTTGGGTGCTGGAGAAGAGGTGATGGACCTGGTAGTTCTAGGCACTGGAGAAGGGGTGATAGACCCAGTGATTCTGGGTGCTGGAGAAGGGGCAATGGACCTGGTGCTTCTGGACACTGGAAAAGGGGCACTGGGCCTGGTAGTTCTGGATGCTGGAAAAGCGGTGATGGACCCTGGTGGTTCTGGGTGCTGGAGAAGGGGCGATGGACCCTGGTGGTTCTGTATGCTGGAGAAGGGGCGATGGACCCTGTGGTTCTGGGTGCTGGAGAAGGGGCGATGGAGCCTGGTGGCTCTGGGTGCTGGAGAAGGGGTGATGGACCTTAGTGGTTCTGGGTGCAGGAGAAGGGGCAATGGACCCTGGTGGCTCTGGGTGCTGGAGAAGGGGCAATGGACCTTGGTGGTTCTGGGTGCAGGAGAAGGGGTGATGGACCTTGGTGGTTCTGGGTGCTGGAGAAGGGGTGATGGACTTTGGTGGTTCTGGGTGCAGGAGAAAGGGCGATGGACCCTGGTGACTCTGGGTGCTGGAGAAGGGGCAGTGGACCTGGTGGTTCTGGGTGCTGGAGAAGGGGCAATGGACCTGATGGTTCTGGCCTTGGTGGTTCTGGGTGCAGGAGAAGGGGCGATGGACCCTGGTGGCTCTGGGTGCTGGAGAAGGGGCAGTGGACCTGATGGTTCTGGACACTGGAAAAAGGGCGATGGACCCTAGTGGTTCTGGGTGCTGAAGAAAGGGCGATGGACCCTGGAGGTTCTGGGTGTTGGAGAAGGGGTGATGGACTCTGGTGTGCCGGGGTCCAGCCCCGGCTGATCCAGGGTATTCGAAGCGGGGACGGCGTCGGCGACCTATTTAATTATTTATTCTTCAAAGATATAAAGAGTAATAGAATAAGGATAGCTCAGTAGGAAAATTCAGTGGAGAAAAGAGGCTGAGTAGCTTGGTTTACGCGGGAGACCAATAAAACTTCAAGACAAGACGTTTGCACCACTTACGGAGGCCGCAGGCGTCCTTCCGTTCTCCCAAAGGAGAGGAGACACTGAGGCCTCCCTGGTCGGATCTTAGAAGCCCAGGCATAATTAGTAAGCGTGGCGGGTTCCGTGCTCCAGATGGAGACTCAGCCAGAGTGAGAGAGAGCGCGACATGGGGAGACCAGTATTTTGAGAAACTGATCCCAATTCTTTATTTTCCAGAGTCTGTTTTTATACACTGAGATGTTATGCAAAAGTCAAGCGGGGTCAGCAGTCCTGACTTTTATCAAAGTCAGGTGCTTCATACAAATGTATACAGAGGTCTTAGGGGTGTTACATCATCTTCTGGCCAGGGGGCCTGCTGACAATTTATGACCCTCTCCTTGTGACAGCGGTCAGTCAACCAGGACACTTATTTCTCCAAGGGTGATTATTCTTAAAACAGACGCCACCCAAATAAAGTTACATTCCTATAGGGTGAGGGTGTAGTGGGTTTTAGTTAAGGAAAGAATTTACTTAGTCTAAGGTCTAATGTGATTTATATCAAAGGTTAATACTTATTTCTTCTATATATTCATTAATGTGTGTAAGGGCAGGGGATATGGAGACTTAGCAGCAAACATTGGCTCAACAAATGAAAAACCCTTCACCAATACAATTTCTAATCAGCCCACTATACTTACACTAATGGTTTTATAACTTTTCTAAGGAACCTGTTTTTAGAAGGTTTAAAGCATCTCGTGCCTCTCACGGTTGGGAGGCTGTGAGCAATCACATGTGGCCGAACAAGCCTGTCAGGCAGGCTAGAGAACCTTCAGAGGAGTTTGTAGGTTGAAACACTCCTATCACACCCAGGAATTATTATTAACTGGAGCTCTAAGTTAACTCCTCCGAAAGAGGTGGTGGGGGACAGCCCCCCGTAAAGTCAGAGGTGTAGGGGAGAGCGCAAAGTAGTAAAGTAGGCAGGCTCTGGTTATGGGAGTAGATGCTCGAGGATTTCCAGGGAGACTCCTGAGGCTCGATCCCGCCTTTGCGTATGTCGAGCCTCCTTCCTCATGACCTTTGCCATGGGCGGAGTGCCTCACGCCGGCCCCCAACACTGGTGGTTCTGGATACTGGAGAAGGGGCGATGGACCTTGGTGGTTCTGGGCACTAGAGAAGGCGTGATGGACCCTGGTGGTTCTGGACGCTGGAGAAGGGGCAATGAACCCTGGTGGTTCTGGACACTGGAATAGGGGTGCTGGGCCTGGTGGTTCTGGGTGCTGAAGAAGGGGCAATGGACCCTGGTGGTTCTGGACGCTGGAAAAAGGGTGATGGACCCTGGTGGTTCTGGGTGCTGAAGAAAGGGCATTGGACCCTGGTGGTTCAGGGCGATGGACCCTGGTGGTTCTGAACACTGGAATAGGGGTGATGGACCATGGTGGTTCTGGATGCTGGAGAAGGGGTGATGGGCCTGGTGGTTCTGGGCACTGGTGGAGGGCAATGGACCCATAGGTCTTTGTGTTCCAGAAGGACTGACTACGTGGTGCGGCCCAGCACGGGGGAGGAGAAGCGAGTTTTTCAGGAGCAGGTGAGAAAAAACTGGAACCCAGTGTAAATCTCTGTCTGCGAGACCAGGTGAAGAAGAGATGCTCTGAGCCCAGCATTCTTGGAAGCAGCTCACACTCTTAACCTCGCTGTTCCCTTAGTCGGGATTGCTTTTCCAGAGCAGAGATGGTGTGAGGAAGGGAACGAGAAACCTTTTGATGGTTTTTTTGCAGATAACAAAACACATTGGCTTCTGGATGACTTTGCTAGTGACTGGCCTTTGGGAGTCATCCTTTCACCACTCTGGTCGGCTCAGTGGTCCTAGTGGAATAGCCTGATTCCTCCTTGTTCCAGTCTCTCCAGGCTGACCCCTTACTGTTTGGGGTGGCTGGAGAGAGCCCTCTGACTGACTCAGGAGCTCTGTCCCTTCTCTTGACAGGAGCGCTACCGGTACAGCCAGCCCCACAAGGCCTTCACCTTCCGCATGCACGGCTTCGAGTCCGTGGTGGGGCCTGTGAAGGGTGTGTTCGACAAGGAGACCTCGCTCAACAAGGCGCGGGAGCACTCCCTGCTGCGCTCTGACCGGCCTGCCTACGTCACCATCCTGTCCCTGGGTGCGCCACCACCCCCACCCCCACCCCCAGCAAAGGCTGGAGGGTCAGCTCCAGGAAGCTTTGCAGTGGGGACACGGAGGGTGGGCTCCTGCCCAGAGAGTTACAGGGAATCCTTGTTTTCTTTCCAGATTCTGTGCTCAAGTTTACGTTCCTTTAGGAATAGTTCAGTTAGCTTAGGTGCCAGAATTTGTTTCCTCCAGACTGGGCTTCTTTTAAAGGTGAGATTTTTCACCTTTTTTGTACGATGAATTGTTGGCAGTCTGGTAACCACTGGACCCCTTCTCAGAATTAGGTTCTTAAATGCCCAAAATAAAACGCACAGTTATGAAAGAAACCAGTCACATTGCAAAAATATTCAAGCAGGTTTATGGTGCAGAAATAGGTCTTTATTATGTTAAATGATGTGACATTGCCACAGGTGTTGTGACTCCTCTGATGCCCACATAGTGATGAGTAGCAGTGATACGTTGCGTTGTCTCAGCAGCTGTGCTGTGGTAAGAAATCATCTGATTTCTGTTACAGCATCACAGCACTGCCAGCATGTGGTTGGCAACATATGCCAGCAAAGATTGTGCCAGCCTTGGCTCATAGTGGAAGGAAATGCTGAGTTTCAGTTTAAGTTGTAATTATCTCCTGGACCCCGTGAACTCTCAAGTTCAGGGCCTTCAGCCATGGCTGAAAGTGTGAGGGGTGTGGTGGAAGCCGCCCCCAGAGGGCCGTGTCCCCCTGCTGCTGGGTCAGCAGCTGAGGGTGGCTCCCCCAGGAACCCTGCTAACGTGTGCACTTTGCTGTTTCTCATGTTAGTTCGTGACGCTGCAGCGCGGCTGCCCAACGGGGAGGGCACGCGGGCGGAGATCTGCGAGCTGCTCAAGGACTCCCAGTTTCTGGCGCCCGACGTCACCAGCACGCAGGTGTGAGGGGAAGGGCTGCTCGTGTTTTGTTCAGGGGTTGTTTAAAGATGCTTACAAGGGAATACAGAATGTGCGTGCTAAGATACTTCAGTCGTGTCTGACTCTTTGCGACCCCATGGACTATACCCTGCCAGGCTCCTCTGTCCATGGGGATTCTCCAGGCCAGAAGACTGGAGTGGGTTGCCATGCCCTCCTCCAGGGGATCTTCCCAACTCAGGGTTCGAACCTGAGGCCTGTCTTATGTCTCCTGCATTGGCAGGTAGGTTCTTTACCACTAGAACCGCTTGGGAAACCCACATGAGGGAATACAGACTGGAATAACAAATTTAATAAAACTGATGAGGAATTTCCTGGCGGCCCAGTGGTTAGGATTCTGAGCTTTCAGTGCCAAGGGCCTGGGTTCAGTCTCTGGTTGGGAAACTAAGATCCCACAAGCCTAGCGGCAAGGCTTAAAAAAAAAAACCCAGAAGAAAGGAGTCTGTCTGGGGAAGGGTGAGCAGAGCTGCCCTGTGACCTTGCTGACGGTGGGGCTTTCCTTCAGCGTCTGCTGAGGGTCCTCAACTCACCATCTTCAGGGCAACTCCGTCCCCCTGGTCTCCTAGTTTCTTGTTTTGCTGAGTGACAGGTGAGCCACTGGGAGTAGGCTCTGTGTGGGGGCTGTGCCCCGTCCCCCAACCCCAGGTTTCCTCTGGCGTCTGAGCTGGTGGTTTTCCTTCCCTTGTCCCGGGTCTCAGGTGAACACAGTGGTGAGCGGCGCCCTGGACCGGCTGCATTATGAGAAGGACCCGTGCGTGAAGTATGACATCGGGCGGAAGCTTTGGATCTACCTGCATCGGGACCGCAGTGAGGAGGAGTTTGGTATGTGCTCCGCTAGCCCCGGGCGCCCTGACGTTCTGTCCCGGCCCCACCCTGCTCCTCCTTGGCATTCGCTCAGACACCACTGTGCAGGGGGACGGAGCCCTGGCTCTCAGCGAGACCGCCCTCCTTCCTGAGCTCAGCTGCCCACTCTTGCCCACAGAGCGAATCCACCAAGCCCAAGCAGCTGCAGCCAAAGCCAGGAAAGCCCTCCAGCAGAAGCCCAAGCCCCCGTCCAAGGTGGTGAGTGACCTCATGGGATGGTGGCAGAGAGGCCGAGCCATCCCTGCCTCTTTGCTCACACCGCGTGTGTTCCCTCCCGTGTGCGTGCAGAAGTCCAGCAGCAAGGATGGTCCGGTGAAGGTCCTTAGCGGTGGCCCGTCTGAGCAGAGCCAGCTGAGCCTCAGCGACTCCAGCATGCCCCCGACCCCGGTCACGCCCGTGACGCCCACCACGCCTGCTCTGCCTGCCACACCGATCTCCCCACCACCAGTCCCGCCAGTGAACAAGAATGGCCCCACGACAGTCTCGGAACCGGCCAAGTCTACGTCAGGGTGAGCATTCCGCTTCCTGTTGGGCCTTCTCCCTCCAGGCTCCTTTTGCGTGCTGTCCTGAGCTGTGTCTTCTTTCCCCGGGTGCTCCTCGCAGTGTTCTTCTCGTGTCCTCACCAACCATGCCGCAGCTGGGAACCATGCTGTCCCCAGCATCCAGCCAGACCCCGCCGAGTTCTCAGGCTGCTGCCCGTGTCGTGAGCCACTCGGGCTCGGCTGGGCTCCCCCAGGTGCGGGTGGTGGCCCCGCCCAGCCTTCCCGCCGTGACGCAGCCAGCAGGGCCAGCCCCGGCACTTCCACCGATGCCCGCGGGAACGCAGATCCGCATGCCGGCCACTGGCGCGCAGGCCAAAGGCGGGCCACAGGTAAGAGGGACGGGCTGCCCATGTGGGCTCATGAATCTGGTGGGCAGTCCGGGTCGGGACCCAGGACCTGGGTCACTGCTGCTGCTGATGGCATTTATCACAACAGCTCAGTTAATGCTCAGGGCCCAGTGACCGATTTATGAGTTGTGTTTGCACGTCGGGAGTCAGAACTATGGGAAATTTAGTGAGGTACCCCAGGTTGTGACATCAGGAACCTGGTGGATGAAGGTGGGATGTGAATGAGGCCCGTGAGTGTTGGTGTCAGGCTCTTTCTGTCGTGACTCTAATCTTCTCTAGGCCACTGATCTTGGGGCTGTAGACAGGAGTCTCCTGCCTCAGGCCCCTGTGCTGTAAAGGGGTATGGTGTTTCCCCTCTCTTTACATGGTTAAAGTGAGATGTTAGATATGAAAGTGTTTCTGAAAGTTAAGCTCTTCTACCAGCATGTCAGAGCTCCACACTGTCCATTTCAGGGGGTAGTGAGTGCTCGGTACTGTAAGCTTAGAAACCCTTCTAGGGGAATGCGTCTTGGGTGGTGACAGCTAGAGACTTTCTGGGTGCCGGTCTGTGGCTTCCTGTCTAAACTCTTGGCCTCCTGCCTGGAACTAGACAGTCATGGCCACTGTTCCAGTCAAAGCGCAGACAGCGACAGCCACCGTGCAGCGGCCGGGACCCGGGTCGGCGGGGCTCACGGTGACAAGTCTCCCTGCGGCGGCAAACCCCACGAGCAAGCCTGCCACCAGCTCTCCTGGGGGCTCCGCTCCCAGCACCCCCACGGCGGCTGTTCTTCAGAACGTTGCGGGACAGAACATTATCAAGCAGGTACATGAAGCCTCTCTGCGCGGGTCTGAGTACTTTGTCCAGAATCAGAGGACAGTTGGAGACCTTAGTGGTTTGTGACCTCTGATTCTGAGTTCATTTCTATTCAAGTGTGAGTTTCCAGCAAGGGCAGTGCAAGCTTGGGAGATGCAGGAAAGGGTTTTTTTGTTTCTCTCCATGTAATTCAGGATTTAGTAGCTGAGTCCTTGGATTTGGAGTCAACTTCTCACGGATGTGCTTACCTAAAACCCTGTAGAATGGCTGGACAGGCGTTATTGGCATTTCATTTTCCACTTGTAGAAACGGAACTCACGTGTCTGTGCTTTCATGGTGGTGTGTGCGCGAAGGTAACCGTTGAGCTGCAGGGACTGGTTGGGCAGAATCGCACCAACTGCTGAGAGCAGGGCCTGGGCGGTGCTGAACGTGCTGTAGATGCTGAGTGCTGGAGTTCTCCTGACACCGCAGGGCAGCCGCTTCGATTATTCCCATTTTACTGTGAAGAAACGGAACCACTAATGATGAAGCAAAGTTATTTCTTCATCAAATGAAGGTTTCTTGAGTGCCTCCTGTGTGCCGGGCACTGTGCAGGGTGTGGGGTCAAGGGGTGAATCACATGGACCAGGTCCCTGCTGTCCCGAGGCTTGTAGTGTCACATGTCACGGCGCTGGGGGACAGGCACGTACTTCCGGGGTGAATTCCATAAGGCCATGACAGTCGGTCAGCGGGAAGGGTGGGGGTCAAGGGTGATGGGCAGAGGTGGCGGCTGATGAGAGAAGGCTTGTCTGGGGAGGGGGCTCATGAGCAAGGTGAGCGAAGCTGGAGAGCACACGCTGTGCTATGCTTTTGCAGGCCCAGCCTCCCAGGCGTGGGAATGGCACGTGAAGAGGCCTCCATCAGGAGTATGTGGGGAACAACAGGAAAGCAGCTGGAAGCTCCTGAGCACATGTGAAGGTGTTAGAAGGCGAGGTTGCCAGCAGTTAGCTCAGACTTTGCTTTTAATTTAGATGTGACAGGAGCCGTGGAAAGACTGGGGGCTGGGATGACTTGACCTAGTTTACGCTTAAAGAGATTCCTGTTTGGGAAGGGAGCTGGGAGGGGTGTTCAGGTGGAAGAGAACATAGGTAACTGTGGCTGATTCATGTTGATGTTTGGTACAGACCAGCATAATACTGTAAAGCAATTTTCTTTCAATTAAAGATACATAAATTAAAATAAAAAGAAACCCCTGCTTGTGCACCGTGGACACTGGAGCCAAGAGCAGAAGCAGGGAAGCCACGTGGGAGTGGGTAGCAGCCCTGTAACTCCAGCATTAGGCATGTGTAGAGGCCTGAGAAGTGAGCACTCAGTGGACAGGGGTAGTGAGTGAGCTTGACCGGCACACTGGGTCATGGATTTCACAATAGAATGTGAGGCAAGGCAGGGGAGACAGTGATAGATCGCCTTGCTTTTGCTGAGGGCGGAGACCTGAGGCTGCAGGGGGATGTGGAGTGAGGCAGGGGTGGGCATGCTTTAGGGTGGGGGCGGCACCGTGACACTCAGTGGTCCAGCAGAGGTGGGGGGTGGCTCACTAGACACAGTTCCTCGGCTAGGAAGGTCATACCTGTTGCATGTGGATGTTGGCCGTAGGTAAGTAGGCGTTGGTGTGAAGACCAGTCTGGTCCCAGGGCGCATGCCCTTCAGCACCGAGTCTGGTGCTGCCTCAAAGTGGAGGTTGGTTTAGCCATAATTAGATGTTTTTGAGACAGTAGGAGAAATGTGAGTGTGTCTTATAATATTTACCAGGTGGTTATTAGATAAGAATAGATAGTTACTTTTAAATTTGGTCCTGGGCTATTTTATGTGAAGGGCTGGAGCAGCCTTGGATACCCAGGGACGAGTGTGTTGATGA
Organism: Bubalus kerabau; assembly: GCF_029407905.1. Classification (NCBI taxonomy): domain Eukaryota; kingdom Metazoa; phylum Chordata; class Mammalia; order Artiodactyla; family Bovidae; genus Bubalus; species Bubalus kerabau. The sequence continues at coordinate 15,814,422 of NC_073628.1, forward strand.
GCAAAATGATGTTTATTGGTTTACTTTAAAATATTCCGACTCCTCCCTCCTTCCACCCGGGCCCCTGAAGAGTGGGGAAAAATAGATACTCCTGGCCACGTTGGTGACTTCTGAAGCTGGTGGTATGTGAATTTGTTAGGCTGTTCTCTACTTTGGTGACCGTCCTCCATTTTTCAATGTAAAAAGTTAGGAAAGTACATGAAACACACATCTCTTGCAATGGAGGTTCCCTGGCTTTCCCCTGAAACCCGTTGAGCCCGGAGAAGACCTGTGTCAGTGCTCTTGTTCCCCTGCAGGTGGCGATCACTGGGCAGCTTGGCGTGAAGCCCCAGACGGGCAGCAGCGTCCCCCTCACAGCCACCAACTTCCGGATCCAGGGCAAGGACGTGCTGCGTCTGCCGCCCTCCTCCATCACCACGGACGCCAAGGGCCAGACGGTGCTGCGCATCACCCCAGACATGATGGCCACGCTGGCCAAGTCCCAGGTCACCACAGTCAAACTGACCCAGGACCTCTTTGGGACGGGCGCCGGTGCCACAGGCAAAGGCATCTCGGCGACCCTCCACGTCACATCCAACCCCGTTCATGCCACCGACAGCCCTGCCAAGGCCGGTGTGGCCACTGCCCCGTCGTCCACTCCAACAGGGACCACTGTGGTCAAAGTGACTCCTGATCTCAAGCCAGCGCGTTTGATGCCAGCGCTCGGCGTGAGCGTGGCCGACCAGAAGGGGAAAAACACAGTGGCCTCATCGGAAGCGAAACCAGCTGCCACCATTCGCATCGTGCAGGGCCTGGGGGTGATGCCCCCCAAAGCAGGCCAGACCATCACGGTCGCAGCCCACACCAAGCAAGGGCCCTCAGTGGCTGGTGGGTCTGGAACTGTTCATACGTCAGCTGTGTCCATGCCCAGCGTGAATGCTGCCGTGTCCAAGACCGTGGCTGTGGCTTCTGGGGCGGCCAGTGCCCCCATCAGCATCGGGACCGGAGCCCCCGCCGTGCGGCAGGTCCCAGTCAGCACCGCGGTTGTCTCCACGTCCCAGGCCGTGAGTAACTTCAGGGGTGTAGACTAGAAGCCCAGTCTGTCTCCTCTTTTGACCCAGACAGGCTTATTCACTGTGTGACTCTTGTTTAGTTCTGAAACACGTTACGAAAGTGTGGCACGGGCAGTAGTTCTCATAACAGTAAAACAGCGCGGAGGTGCGTGGAGTAAATGCGAGCTTTCTCTTCCCACACTCTGATTCCCCTTTCGTGAGGCTCATCAGTAGTGGTGTTTTGCCATTTATCCTCCAAGTCCTTTTTCTGAGCATTTTCATACATGTGTATGAAATTTTAAGATTCCTATGAGAAACCTCAGTCTATATACTGTTCTGTGATTTGCTTTGTTCATTTAAAAGTACGTCTTGGGGGTTGTTCCAGATTGTACGCTGAGACTGTGCCCTTTTAGTGAGATCGCCGTCCCTGGTTAACACCCGGCGCTACGGGGCCTGTTTGTTGTGTGAACACGGGACAGTGTTTCAGGAGTGGGCCGGGGAGGTACGCATCAAACGTTCTGACACTCCCGCTGTGTTCAGAGAAAGACCACACCAGCTTACGCTGCGTCAGCTAGCCTTCTGTTTCCCTTACCCCTTAACCAGCACGTGAGAGCCTGTTCTGTAAATCATCATGTCCCTGTCTTGCTGCTGCTGCTAAGTCGCTTCAGTCGTGTCCAACTCTGTGCGACCCCATAGACGGCAGCCCACCATGCTCCCCCGTCCCTGGGATTCTCCAGGCAAGAACCCTGGAGTGGGTTGCCATTTCCTTCTCCAATGCATGAAAGTGAAAAGTGAAAGTGAAGTCGCTCAGTCGTGTCCGACTCTTAGCGACCCCATGGACTGTAGCCCACCAGGCTCCTCCATCCATGGGATTTTCCAGGCAAGAGTACTGGAGTGGGGTGCCATTGCCTTCTCCGATGTCCCTGTTGTACTGGGGTTCTTTTTCTCTTTTTCTGGTTTTTGGTGGGGGTGAGCATCCCTTTGTTGGGGGAGGTTGGTGAGGGCTCTCCAGGGGTGAATGGGATATTTGCCATTTTTTTTCTGGGGTGTTTTTCTGGTATTTTCATGTTGTATGAGCTTGTACCAACCTTTATATTTTTCACATATTAGTTCTTATATGTGTAGAAAATACTTTCTTTCAGTCTGTCGTTTTTTAACCTTGCATGTGAAGCCTTTTTGCTCTGCAGGTATTTTATCTGATTAGATCATCAGCATTTTCTGGTTCCTAGGTTTCACCGTCTTATGCCTCAGCCCAGGGTTATGAAGATGTTGGCTCTTGTTTTCATAAAATATTTTTAGAGTTTAAAAAAAGTATAATGGATAAATCCACTTGAAATGTATTTCTGTGAATGTCATGTCTGAATAAGCTCCTCCTTCATTTTTCACATTATTCCAACATCGTTGAGTAGTATGTCTCTTCCCAACTAATTTGAGATACTGCCCTTATCGTAAACCAGATTCCTGTATCAACAGGTGTGTTTTGGGGAGCAGGTGTTTATTCTTTAGCCTCTGGGTAGGGGGCAGTGTTCTGTATGGCAGGTGCATCTGGACAGTACAGAGCACAGTCTGATTTCTCTAAGTAAGCTGTATAGTAAAACCTCATCAATTAGGATAAAAGCCAGAATGATGGGGAGAGGAGGACCAACACGGTAGTAAAGCCAGGCAACCAACCCTAAAGTGAAGCCTGGCTTTAATGGAGATGTTTGTTGAGGTTCTCCACATCAGAGAATTAAGGCAACGAAGAAACGGCGCTCACTTGATCCACTTTTCTCTTGAGTCCTGACACAGGTGTGTCCCACAGCATCCAGCTTGTGGCCATCAGTCGGGGTGACTGTAAGGAGAGAGCTCCGGGTGGGGCAGGCAGGCTGAGGGGTGGTGCCTAGGCAGCTGTTGCCTCGCTCACAGAGGGACGCACCGTCGGTGGGTGCTGCTCTGAAGTCTCCCCAGCTCCGGGCTTCTTAGCACAGCCGTGCAGCCCTCAGTCGATTTCCCTGACGGCACCACCTGGCCGCGTCCTCTGGCCTGCTGGCACCGTTCAGTGCTTTCTATGGGGCTACAGTTGACTCATTTGGAGATCAGTGTCCGGCCCGGGGGACAGGTTTCCTCCCGAGTGCCTGGCTGCTGTAGAACCAGTTTGCCCATAGGAAATATTGATTCCTTTTCTTTGCCTCTTGTCGACTGCTCCTCTTGAGTTATTTTTTTCAAGTCAGGTTTACACAAGATTTTACCATGTATAAATTTTATCAACCAAAGGTTAGAACCAGGCAACCTAAAAACTGGTGGCTGTAGTGACCTACCCCAGCCATCCTGAAGTCCCAGACATGCCAGGCATCTCCAGCTCCCTTTGCGCTCCTTCCCCACATTTAACTGTGAGGTGCACTTGTCTCTTGGGTGAGCTTAGTATTAGTGTCCCCAGCTCACCTCCCTCATCTCCGGCAGGAACAGCACCCGGGAATGTGCCCTGCTGTGTGCTCCCGTTCTGCACCTAACCGTGACAACTCCTGATCGCCTCTGTCCCGGCTCAGGTCCTCCGCCCAGCTGCCTTGTGCCAAGTGTCAGGGTGCTGGATAAGTGAGAGCCTCCCCTCTGGGAGCCCAGCCTCTACTGCCCTGAAGGGAACACACGCTTTCCTTTGTGGCTCGGGTGCACGTTTTATCCTGATGCCGGCAGGCGCACTCGGCTGCTCTGATTTAGCAGGAAGGAGGAGGCTCACAGACAGATGACCCCTTGGTAGAACACATGAGCCCTTACCTGGGCCCCAGCTATAGGAGCATTGGGCCCTGCAGAGGACCCCTCGGCTCCTGCGGCCCCTGGGTGACGCTGCACGGTGGTCCTTGCCTCCTCCTCCTCATAAACCTGATTTCTTTTTCTCTGTAGGGTAAGCTGCCTACACGGATCACAGTTCCGCTGTCTGTCATCAGCCAGCCCATGAAAGGCAAGAGTGTGGTCACAGCCCCCATCATCAAAGGCAACCTGGGGGCCAAGTAAGTGCTGTGGCGGGTGGGGGAGGCAGTGCTGGGGGCTCCTGGACGCGAGGGCACGGGGAAGGCGGCTGGTTTCCTGGGCTCCTTCATTGTGCTTGACAGCATCTCGAGCACCTCAAGTTGTTTCAGTGCTGGGGATAAAGTGAGGTCAGTGCTACCGACAGGCTCATGCTGTAGGAACAGTGAACTAACCTCGTCTATGGGGTGGTAGTGCATGCTCTGGGGACAGAGCAAGGGACCGACAGGAGGCACTGGGTGGAGTGGGCGGTGACCGGCGTGCTGTTAGGGAAGCCTCCCCTTGAAGTCAGGCCCTGGGGTGTGATGGCGCAGAGAGCAAGGGCCTCCCTGGGTCCAGGGCTTTGTGGCTCTGACTTGACGAGAGTGAAGGTGAAGACAGGAGTTTGGGTCTTCGGGCAGCTGCCCTGGGGCAGGGTTTCTGGTTGGGAGTACACACCTCCCGACACCCATCCTGACCCCGGCCGGTCACCAAGTAGACGCAGGGCCTTTTCATCCAGAGCACCAGGGGCCTTTGTCTGACACGGGAGTGTGGCAGCTGGAAGAAGGGGGGGATCTCTGGCTGGTGTCCCGTCAGTCCAGCGCTGGGGTTCCCTGGCCCGGGCCTGGCCTCACGCGTCTCCCCCACAGCCTCGGCGGGCTGGGCCGCAACATCATCCTCACCACCATGCCGGCGGGCGCGAAGCTCATCGCTGGCAACAAGCCAGTCAGCTTCCTCACGGCCCAGCAGCTGCAGCAGCTCCAGCAGCAGGGTCAGGCCACGCAGGTGAGGCCCAGTGCCCTCGCAGGGCTCGGGCTACTCCCTTCCCTGTGCGCTCGTCCTCACTGCAGGCTGCTGGCCATCTGCCCACCAGACGCTCTTTCTGTGCACAGGTGCGCATCCAGACAGTCCCCGCATCCCACCTCCAGCAGGGAACAGCCTCCGGTTCCTCCAAGGCCGTCTCCACCGTCGTCGTGACCACGGCCCCGTCTCCTAAGCAGGCACCCGAGCAGCAGTGATTCTCAGGGAGGAAGACATTCAGCGGCTGGATGCCATGCCAGTCGGCCTTCAGGCTGGGAGGGCAGGAGCGCGGGTGGCTGCCTCACCCACCTCCGCCGGGCGGGGTGGGTGTCTGTCTGAGGAAGGCCAGCAGTGCAACGCTGGCTGCTCAGCTGCTCTCCGCGGGGAGTGGGCTGCGCCAGGTGTCCTGCGCCCCCGAGCTCTGTCCTGTCTGGTCCAGGAGAAGTGTCTCTGGTGGGGGTGTGTGAACTCACTGTGGTCACATGAGCCCAGCTATCCCAAGAGGAGACACTGGGGACGGGCTGATGTCACAGATATGTGGATGGTGAGTGAGACTCGTTCTGTGCAGGGGTTGTGTTTACCCTGGTCTTGTCTGTGATTGGTGGTCTGGGTCGGTGTTCTGTGTCCAGATATTTTTATGTAACATTTTTTGAAAAAACCTGTTGTACATCTCTATCAAGTAGAAACCTGGGCTTAGACACGCCCCCACCCCCAAAAAATGCATATTAAGTTGCTGCAGTAGCGTCCAACTCTTTGCAGTCCTATGGACTGCAGCAAGCCCAGGCTCCTCTATCCATGGAATTCTCCAGGCAAGAATACTGGAGTGGGTTGCCGTTTCCTTCTCCAGGGGATCTTCCTGACCCAGGGATCGAACCCAGGTCTCCTGCATTGCGGGCACATTTACTTAATTTTTTGACCAGAGTGAAAGAACAGCAAGATCCCTAGTAAGTTAGTGGCTGACTTGATGGCTGCATGCTAGCAGAGTGGCCGTGAGGTGGGGGAGAGACGTGGGCAGTGAGGTCATGTGGTCCCAGAGGTGGAATTAGTGTGGCAGCTCTGCTTAAAGACGGGCAGTCAGGGTCTTGACCGCGGTCCACCCTTCACCTGCTGACTGTCCTCCTTGTCAAGCCTGTCTACGTGTACGTCCAGAGCCAGTGGACAGAGTAGGCAGAAGCCAGGACACATAACTGCTTTCGCAGCACAAGTTTTATTGTGGTTCAGAGATGATATGTTTTGCTTTGCTCCAGAGTAAGAGTCAGCAAACCCGATTTTGTAAAGAAAGTTTTACTGGAACATAGCCCACACCCGTTCACTTAGGTATGGTCTGTGGCTGCTTCCAGTTAGAAGGCAGAACTCAGTAGTTGTCACAGGGACTGCACAGCTTCAAGTACAAAAAATTTCCTACCTGACCCGTTGAGTAGAACTTTGCTGCTTCTGCACCAGAATATGGTGGGGCCGGGGGGTATGTGGCCACGAGGCAGCACCAGCTGCAGAGGAGATGGGTCTGGGTTTATTGTCATTAGCTCCTGGGTGTTCACAGTTCTCAGTCTCCACTGAGCCATGGGCAGAGCTCAGAATGTGGTTTTAAAATGTAATTAAAAGCACTGGTTGTCAACAATGTGTGCCTCTGTCATATTGGAGTGGGTGTTGGGTGGAAAAGCTTTTCTGCAGCCATGGGGCTTTCCTGTCTCTCAGGAAAGTATCCAGGTTATTAAGAATGTTTTCCTCACCCATGAAAGTTCAGTGACATTCTTTGATGGAGTCAGGGTGAGGAAGTGGAGTTGGAGGGCAGGGAAGTGGAATGGTGTCTTTGGGAGGGTTTGCTGGGTGGAAATTGAGTATCAGGCAAGTTGCAGTGGTGCAGAGAAAGTTAGAGCAGCTCACTGGACACAAAGACGTTTGATTCCTAAAGCAGATCTGTGAGATAGGCGTGGTCATTCCTCTTTTAACTGAGAGAACCCGCGTCTGAGTTGAGGTTAGAAAGAACCAAGACGTGAGTGCAGTCTTCTGGTTGTAGGTCAAGCGCTCTCTTTGCTACCTTCCTGTAGGGAAGTGACATGTCCTGATGAGATCTGGTGGCCGCCCCGAGCCGGGAGGGGTGGACCTGGGGGCCTGATTGCAGGGGTGAATGGGCGGGGCGGGATGGAGCTCTTGACGGGTGGTTGAGGGCTAGCACAGAGAGGAGATTGGTGACGGGTGCTTGAGGGCTGGCGCAGAGTGGAGGTTGGTGATGGGGAGAGGTGGAGCCTGCAGGGAGGGAAAACAGCCTTTGAGCTGAGTGGAGGAGGGCACGTCTGCACGGTGTCACTCCCTGCAGCACATTGCACATGGAAACCCCGGGTCCTGGTTTCTGGGTGAGAAAGAGGCAGTAATTTGAGGAATCCTGGCTCTGGTATTTACTGCCGGTTAAAATAAACCCCTTCTGAATTTACTTAAGTGATTTAATGATGTTTCCAGCCTCAACCCTCACCCCCACTTTATTTGCTAAAGTCACCTGACTCTGACTGTCTCCCTGGTGCCCACAGACATTTACATCCTAGCAGACAGTTTTTTTTCAGAACCCTGGTAATGTGTGACCCGGTGCTACCTGCCCAGCCTGTCTGTGGGTCCCCAGGGTGGCAGCCCCTGCTCGCCCCAGGCTGCTCGAGGCACCAGCTGTGGCTGCTTCTGGGCAGACCTCAGGGGTCTTACAGAGACATGGGAACTATCGTAGGGGTTTGGGGGGAACAAGTTCAGAAGAATTTGGTTCAGAGGCTGGTGTAAGTATTCAGACCACGTTTCTGAGACTAGATTTGGTGCAGGGCATCATGATGGGTTTGTACTTCATCACACACACCTCCGTGAAGGTGTCTCAACCTGTGCTGTGTAGGGGGCGTGAAAACAAGTTTTAACATTTGTGTCTGACCCTCAACACCTCGATCCCTCACTTTGGAGAAAATGCTGCAATTCCCTAAAGTGTTTTGTCCCCTCCTGGTGAAAGGAAGACTGGGACTAGGTTCTTTCTTCTCACCTCCAGTCCCTGAGGAAAGAACATGTTTTACATTAATTACCAGTAATAGAACTTGGTTCATTCAGGACTTGCGCAGTGAACGTTTGGGTTCGTACTTAGCAGGCAGACCAAAGTGAATCCTGAAAGGGGACCCACAGGTTCTTTTCTCAGAATTCAGGCAGTGTAGCTCGCTCTTAATCCCGGAGGTGTGACTCAGCCCTCAGCTGCTGGCTCACCCTGGGAGGTTCGTTGCCTGTCACGTAAGTAGAGCATTCCTTCCACAGAGCATCTGGCTTCACACAAATGACCTCTGCTGGCTTGGTGTGCAGTGTGGACGGTGCAGGACAGAGGAGCTGGCCTCTGAGTCTTGCTGAGGACTGGCTTAGGGACTTAGTGACTTTGTGGCCTCAGGCTACTCCTGTTCCGTGAAGGGCCCCATGTTCTTGAGTGCAGGCAGTTGTGAGAACCTCACGAGACTGAGTGCATTTCAAGGTCTGGGAAATCCTGTACGAATGAGTGGCACTGTGGGTCCACACGGCCTTTCACATCTGCCCTAACCCTCTCTTACAGAGCCTGATTAACTCCACATTTCCTTCACTGGAGAGTTCATACCTGGATTCTCACTGCCTGGGATGTGCTTTTCTACAGGCACCCCCACCCGCCTGCTTCTCCCCTCCATGTCCTGGGGACACCAGTCGCCCTGCATGGCACTGCTAATGCACTCCCTTTAGGCTGAATTCCATGCTGGACATTGTATAATCCTTAACAACCATTGCTGTGCTGGTGCAAAGTAAATCTTTAATAAGTATTTGTTGAAGGAAGTTTAAAAAAGAACAAAAGATCCAGAACGAAGACTTGCATATCCAGAGTTTGTTACTCATTCAAGATTCACATTCTTGGCAGGATTTGCAGGATTCTTATCCTTTGCTTTCAGCTATATTTAAATTCAAAGCCTCCCTTGACCTGACATTTTTCTCTGCCTCATTATGGAGCTCTCTCAGCACCCTGTCATTAGGTACTTCTGAGGAATAAGAACATCTGAGTTCAGTCCTAAGCTGGACCAGACTGGCTTCCTGGTTAAATACAAAGTCACTTTGGCCCAACTTCATTGTTTATCAGCAGTGAGTGGTATTGCAGTCCTGTGGAGTATTAGGATTAGTTAGGAAATGCTTAACAAGTAATACCTAAAATACCAAAGCTTGTGAATTATTTTACTTAGAAAAATCAGAATTGTCTCTCTAAAGGTTCTGTCATTGACTTGATTTCTGATAGGAAAGTACCTTCCGCATTTGAGAGAAACAGCGCTAAATTATCAAAACAGTAAATTCTTCTGGATTTGTATCCTGAATTCATCCGGGAGGTCACTTCCTGTTCTGAAACTTTCAGTCTGATTTCTCCTTATTCTGAGATGCACATAAAGGTTGACTTCATTTTTCTTGACAGAATAGCACACCCATACAGACCTTAGTTGGTTAAGCAAGATGGTGGGACCCTGGGAGCAGATCACGGTGAGGGCGGCGGTGGAGGCAGGGAGCCGGCCCGCTGACCGCTGGTTGGGCACCTTTAGGACACGCCACTTTCCACTGCTGACTGGGAGCTGCCCCTACTCCTCATCTGAGCCACTCAGGAGGGCCTTCCGGTATGTGTGATCCGACTTCAGCTTCTGAATCCCAATGACTTCCCTGTCTTCCGGCCTCTTCACCCGCGTCAAGAAGCTGTAACGGGGACAGCAAGGGCAGATGGGTGAGCCCCCAAGTTGACTTACTCCCTCACCCAGGGGTGCAGAGGCATTCACTGGCTCTCAGAGCATTTTTTCTCTTTCAAATACTACCCTTCTGACCGCTTAGACAGGACTCTGGTAGATGAAGGGCCTCAGGGTCAGTAGTACTTACAGGTTAGTGTTGTAATTGCGACTGGACGTAGGTCTCCCCCCACCCCCAGTTTATCATTTCACAGACCGTGCAGTAGAACTAAAAGGAACCACGACCTGCTTGCCTGCTGTTGAATGTGTGTGGAACTCTCTGGGTGAAGCATCTCTGCATTGGGTAGGGAAATCAGGAACCAGGAGAGAACGAGGCATCTCTGACAACACAAAACTAGTAGGACCAGGTGCATGGTGGTTAGACTTGGGCTCTGCCGTTTACTCCTGGGGTGACCTTGACCCAGTTCCCCACTCTTGCAAAGCCTTGGTTTCCCCAGCTACAAACATCACGTGCATCCTTCGCAGGGGGAGCGTGAAGCGAGGTGATTTATATACTAAGTGTAACCACAGTGCCAGGGCCCAGGCAGTGCCTGGCACTCAGAGCTGCTCTCATGACCTGGAGACCAATGCTGTAGTGAACACCTGCTGTTGTCTCGCCTGAGAGGCACGTGTGCCTGGGTCCAGCGCTTAGGTGATGGGCTCCGAGTGAACCAGGACAGAGTCCTGATGCAGAGCTGCTCCTGTCAAACCTCTGGCCTAAAACCCACCAGAACTGCCTTCAAAAGCTGGGTCTGTCGGATCTCTGTGACCAGACAGGTCCTTTGTCTTCTCAGATTTCATCACCCTCGTGTGCAGGCACAGAGTGCCTTGCACAGAAGTAGGTATATGCCTGGTCCTCATCAAGGGTGGGTGTTTGCACTGCTGTTAGGAGAGGTGGTCACTGGAGGTAAGAAAAGTGTGGGGTGATACATTTCCAGGACAGGGCTAGTTAGGACACATGTGACAGGAGTGGCCTCCTCTTGGACCTACCAGTAAACCAGCGAGTAGCCGGCAGCCACGATGCAGAGCGCGGCCAGGTAGTGCCAGCAGAAGCACATGGTGACGAACATGATGTTGTCGTGACTGTTCTGGTCCCATTCAGGGCCTCCAAAAGGCGGGAACAGCACAAACCCAATCTGGTGGATTAAAACAGGGGAGCCAGCCTTGCCGTGAGTTGGGCCCACGAAGCCCCCAAGCCCGCCAGAGTGCAGTTACCCAGACAGCTCACACCCCACCCCTCTGCTCGTGTCAAGTGGCCTCTGTGCAGGGAATTGCTCTCAGTTAGCTCTGGGTTCACCGTGGCCTTGCTTAAAGTTTCAGGGCCCACGTTGCGGATGAGCAGTTTAGCAAGGAGAGTCTGATGACGGTGTTAGCAGCTCTGCTGGGAAGGTCGGTCAGGGACAGCCTCAGCCTGCTCGCTTGTTTGTGCGTCAGCAGGTTGTGGCTGGCTAAGGTCACACAGGTCATGGGCGGCAGAGAAGCGGGCCCCGAGCCCCTTTGCGTGGTGTGTCAGTGCTGCCCCTCCCGGCCCGCTCAGCACACCTGCTTCATCCTGGCTCGCAGCAGGTGAGGGGCATGGGCTTACCTGCCAGAACCAGGTGCCCTGCAGGAGGAGGAGGCTGGTGCGGAAGAGTTCCAGCACGATGTTGTCCCGAAGGACTACTTCCACGGCGAGGCTGAGGGCGCCTCCAAACACAGCGCACAGCAGCAGGGAGTGGACGTGCTGGTCCAGCGGCGGCCGGTCTCGCACGTGGTAATAGAAGAGGAAGCCTGCGTGGAGCAGAGACCGTCAGGCCCAAGCGGCCCCTCCTGGCCTCAGCCTCGTTGGGAAACGTCTGCGTGAAAGCTGGACCTTCCAGCACTCAGGAAGCCAGTTCACGTAACGCTCGGGGGCAACTCTGATGCGGGGTTCATGTGTGTAAGTGTGTAAGCAGCACAGGATGAATCTTAGCATCTCTTCACCGAGATGGTAGGGTACAACACAGGACAGTGAGACGTTGCCGATGTGTGACGAGTCGTGTGTGTATGCCTGAAATTCAGTTTTACCCTCGTTCAGCCTTTCTTCAGTTCTTCCTGCAGTACAGAAGCAGATGACGGGGTTGGATCACGACATGCTTGCAGTTTCCCAGTTAACGTGAGTTACACTAGGAACTGTGTCCTGGCTGCTGGTGGGCCTTCTGATGGAGCCAGACAGTGGCTGCGCTGCATCAGGGGAGGTGCAGAGCCCTTCTCCCCTAGCCAGAGGGTCGCCTCCTTGCCTGATGGTGTGTGGAGGAGCTGCACAGGTGGGCAGGAGGAGTCTGTGCCCAGTGTGCTAAGTTGCTTCAGTCATGTCCAACTCTGCGACCCCATGGACTGTAGCCTGCCAGGCTCCTCCGTCCATGGGATTCTCCAGGCAAGAACACTGGAGTGGGTTGTCATTCCCTTCTCCAGGGGATCTTCCTGACCCAGGGATTGAGCCTGTGTCCTTTGCATCTCCTGCATTAGCCGCCCGGTTCTTTACCACTGACACCACCTGGCTTCGGCTAAAAATCCCATACTTTCCTGTACTGCTTTATGGAGTCTCTCATCTGTACCATCCAGGGCACAGGATCAGGTCCTGTGTAGGGTTTTCAAGTTCAGAGAGTGGGATTTTCTGGGGAAGGTAACTAAGTTTGCAATATTTCTGATCTGTTGTGCTCCAGTCCCTCTAAATCTCCATCCATACCACCTTGTTACCTTCATTGAAGGCGGCCAGAGCCATAACCAGTCTGTCCAGCCCCAGGGGGACGTGGGTGATGAGATAGGTCAGCATGTCCACGATGCCCGAGACTGCGAAGAACAGGTACATGGTGCTGTGCTGCCAGTTCATGAGTTTTACCCAGTGGTCCTCGTGGTACAGGTGGAGGTGGGGCCCGTCAGGAACAAACTGCTCTGCCAGGATCCCTGCAGGGAAACGAGAATGGAGGTCAGGGGCGGGAGAACCGCTCCAGGACCAACAGACGGCCGAGTGACCCCCAGGGACAGGTGGGGATGGCCACGGCCCTGTGGACCCACATCACTGCCTCGGATGCCACTGTTTCCATGAAAGGTATTTGCCAAGGAATCTGCAGACACATTCCTGTGTTGTTCCTTAGAGGGACAGAGAGCAATAGGAATGCAGCCACATGACTACAGTCCATGGGGTCACAAAAGAGTCAGATACAACTCAGCAACTAAACAACCAACAGCACAGGTGCTATCGACCATCAGCCTACCAAAGCTTGATACCCAGTGGATGCTGTGGTAGGATATTTAGCGCCCAACTGAAAATTCTCTGTTACCCCTACCGGTGGAGACAGTTGTTGCACAGGGGCCAGGAGATGGTTTGTGTGTTCTGGGTTTGATGAGAATTCCCTGAGTCAGATGACCCCCAACCTTACCGATGACTGCAAATAAAGTTCTGATTGCGGCTTCGATGATCTCGAGACGCTGGTAATGATGGATCAGTTGGTTGCTCTTCTCCTTTTGATAAAAGTACTTCAGTGGGTGTTTCAGCGACCACCACAGTCCAACTATCAAGAAGAAGCTCCCGGGGAGCGCGTGGCCCTTGAAGTTCGCCATCAAGTCCCAGGACGCCTAAACAGTAAGGCGACACCTGTTAGGTGGCTGAATGAAAACATAAATGGTTGTTAGGTGGCTGAATGAAAACATAAATGGTTGTTTCTGTAGGAAACATGATCCATGACTGAGGCTTCCGAGTTGTAAGCTGTATTAAGAAAGAGCCCCTCCTCATAGAACAAACCTGTGTTATGTCACTAAAGTCTTTTCTGTTCAGTGAGTTAACAAGCCCAGGAGAATACACTAGCTGTGAGGCTTTTTTTTTTTTTTTTTTTTTTAAGTGAAACTGCTGGTTGCCCAGTCATGTCTGACTCTTTGCAATCTCATGGACTACAGACCGCCAGGCTCCTCTGTCTGTGGGATTTCCCAGGCAAAAATACTGGAATGGGTAGCCGTTCCCTTCTCCAGGGGATCTTCCCAAACCAGGGATCAAACCTGGGTCTCCTGTAATGCAGGCAAATTCTTTACCATCTGAGTCACCAGGGAAGTCCAAGGCTTTAAAAGAATGGGTAAAATAAAAGGGTTGGGGGGACTTCCCTGGTGGTCCAGTGGCAAAGACTCCGACCGCCCAATGCAAGGGCTCAGGTTCCATCCCTGGTCAGGGAACTAGATCCCACATGGTGCTACTAAGAGTTTGCATGCCGCATCTAGAAAATCAGTGCTGCAATTAAGATCTGGTGCAGCTACATTTTTTTTTTTTTTAAATAGAAGGGAGGGAACAGGATGGATAAATACCTGATCTTAGAATAGAAAAGCCTGCCTAAACATAAGGGTAAAAGAGGGACTTCAAAAAGAGAAAGTCACCTGCATAAGCATCTTACATATAAAACAATCAGAAGGCAAACTGTTCAGGAAGACGTCTGCAGGACCTGTGATAAACGGATATTCCACTACGGAGCTGTTACATATTAGTAAGGAAAAGACCACAGAAGAATGGGCAAAAGACACGAATGAGAATGCTAATTGATAATAAATCTCACTGTAAAGATGTTCTGTTGAAAATACTGTTTTTTCACCTAATCTGAAAAATTAAGGGTTTTTATGTACCCCTCTAAGTATAAGGTCATTCAAATCTGGTAAAATGACAAAGACCTGTCATTCAGTCAGAGATATGCAGAGAGCTTTATCTCAACTGTTCTGTGATTCATTTCTAGGGTTTTCCCTGTTAAATTCCTGGTTGGCCTGCTGCTCACCCAGCTGGGACTTTGACCACAGGCTAGCAAAGCTGTGCATTTATTTCCCCTGCTCACTGCCCAGCATTCATTCCCACATTTAGCCCATGAAGCCAAACATTTCTTAGCCTGCCCCCATCACCATCATGAGCTGTCTCTGTCCAGGCAGCTGAAGTGACTTGTTTTCATGGCCAGCACCACCTTATTTGAAAGTCATGGACTGAGGGGGACTTCCCTTGCAAACCAGTGATTAATACTTTGCTTGGAGTTTGATCCGTGGTCAGAGAGTTAGGATCCCACATGCTATGCGGCCAAAAAACTAAAACAGAAACAGTATTGTAACAAATTCAATAAAAGCTTTAAAAAAAAAAAAGGTCCACATTAAAAACAAATCTTAGTAAGTCATGTGGACTGAGTGAGGGGGACCCCATTAGGATGCAGTCAAAAGGCCACAGTCTCCCACCATTCTTACCTGAAGATCTAAATCATTTCTTAATAAATGCTGCTGTTGAGAGTCTAGCTGAGGTCCTCCATAGCATCACTGCCTCAGCACCTTTTGTGTGGCAGGTGGCCTGCAGGGGCTTTGAACTGACACTACCCTCTCGTGAGCACGCCCTTGAAACAGCTGCTGAGTCACAGTGATAAACAATCTGACATCCCAGGGCCTTCCCCACAGTGTACCCCTTGGATGAGAAGCCTGCAAAGCGTACCCAAACCCTGCTCTTTTTGGTCTGAGTTGACCAATTTGGCTCCCCTGGGAACCCTGAAGCAGTCCATCTGCGGACCCTAGTAAGGGCGTGTGTCTGCAGTCCTGCCCCCTGCCTGCAGCCTGCGGCCCACAATGTGCTCTTCCAGGTCCTGCGGGTAACCAGTTTTTCTATTTCAGTTCTGTTGTAGGCTTTTGTCAAACTGAGGCTCACCATGCGACATTCCAGGACCTTACTTAACAAGTACCTCAACAGTCACCACAGCTTTACCATTTATTGTCTACCTTGGCCAATTTCCATTTCCTTGAAATAGCTGGTTTTGGTAACTTTGTCTAGTGGTATGCTTATTGTGGAGTGGGAGTGGGGCAGGGGCTGCAGAAAGGAATTGCCTATATATGCCATAACTGGAAGGCCCCCTTCTCATTCTTTATTAATCCTCTACTGGAAAACATTTTTCAAAATTTCCATTTTCATGTAATGTTTAACCCTGTCCCTCTCCAGATCAAGCCAGTGACACTCCTTTGCTTTCCTGATCAGGGTGCAGAAAGCCAGCTTTGCAAATCCTTGCCCTTCCCCATTTTTCTGAAAAGCAGAACCCTAAATGGGAACAGTTCTTGTCTGCTTGAGTGGCGCCCATCCAGTTTGTCCAGCCTCACCCTTCCTGTCTACCTGTTTAAAAATCCACACCAATGGATCCTAAGACCTGCACCTTGTCTGGAGAAACCAGTTTTAACTTCCCGTGTACTTCTTGGAAGGCCGAGTATCCTGATTTGACAGAGGAGAGGAGCAGGGGAAATTTCATTAACAAATCAGTAAATTATTGCCAACAAAGACCCACTGTATATAGCATAGGGACCTCTGCTCAATGTTATGTAACAACCTAAATGGGAAAAGAATTTGAAAAATAGGACATGTGTATACATAACTGAATCACTTTGCTGTATACCTGAAACCGTCACTATGCTCCAATATCAAAAAATTTAAAAAGCACAAATTGATAGGTTGTTGTTATAGTCGTCCAGTCACGTCCAACTCTTTTTGCAACTACATGGACTACAGCCCACCAGCCTCCTCTGTCCATTTGATTTCCCAGGTGGGAATACTGGAGTGGGTTGCCATGTCCTTCTCCAGGGGATTTCCCAGCCTGGGATTGAACACATGTCTCCTGCATTGGCAGGCAGATTGGTTACCACTGATCCACCTGGGAAGCCCAATAGGTTAGTAGGTTAGCTACATTATAGATTGTCTAGAGAGATAAGATGGGTCCAGTCTTGAAAAAGAGGAAATGAAGTAATTTGAAACAGAACAGTAAAAATGTAGACTTCCAATAATTTGTATAATACTATTCAGATAGACTAAGTCCTTGAAAAGTCTAGCTTAAAAAAAAATTCTGAAATATTAAATAGAAACACTTAAGGGGTGAGGGTCCTTGAATACACAGAATCCCGTAAAATACTTCAATCTAAGGAAAGGCTGCAGATAAGAAAACATTAGAAAGTGGTTCCATAAAGACGGGCTTCCCGGATAAGCTCAGTTGGTAAAGAATTAATGCGGGAGACCTGGGTTCGATCCCTGGGTTGGGAAGATCCCCTGGAGGAGGGAAAGGCTACCCACTCCAGTATTCTGGCCTGGAGAATTCCATGGACTCTATAGTTCTTGGGGTGGTGAAAAGGTGGACATGACTGAGCAACTTTCACTTTCCACAAAGACAAATTCCCTTGCTTTTAATATGTTCATTCTCTTTTGGTATCACACGAGATAAAATGGGAGTATGAAGGGAGGGTTAAATGTTTTGAAGGATAGTAGGTTTGAGTTAAAGCTAGAAATCAAGAAGCCTAGAGGTTTGGGCAACTTCATGCAGAGATCACTGGAAAAGGAACATTAAGGCTTCATGTCTTTCCTTATTCTTCTAGTTTTTAACCATCTCCCTCAATCTGTATTCTTTCTTTTTCATTTAAGGTAATTGAAATGTAAGACAAGGTAGAAGTTGTCAAAATAAGAAAAGGAGGTGAGAGTGGGGAAGAGTCGGGAGCAAGGAAAGGAGAGTCCTAGGAGGCGGGGCAGTGGTGCAGAGGAAAGGAGAAGCCAGGGCTGGCGCCACTTGCCTGTCGTTAATGCAGTGCCTTTTAAAACAAATCCAGTGTTTCCCTCTATTGTAGATGGGGAAAGTAGGAATTGTGAAGGAAAGGGTGTATGGAGGTGAGTCAGAGGATCAGAAAAAGAAACAGGAAAAATGAATTTCATTTTCTTTCTCAACTGTTTCATTTTCTTTCTCAAAATTAGAATCAAGGACTTGGCATCCACAGCAAGGGGAGCATTAAAGCCAATTTCCTCAAATTTGTGATGACACGATATAGATGCATAGACTACCAGCTGTTACAGCCTGGACCTCTGCTTCACCATGGGATAGTCTTCACTGTGGAATGTTATGTGACCACTGTCAAGAATGAATTAGTGTTGGCTTTCCATGAGGTTCTGTTGGCGGAGACACGAAAGATGGAAAAGACCACTTATAATACGATCTTATTTTATGTAGCAGTGAACGTCCCAGGTATTTGTATATACATGTGTACAGGTATGTGTTTGCAGGAACAGGGAAAACAATATGGAAGATAATTTGAGGGTATATCATGCTGTTCATTAAGCATTTCTGGCTGTCCCCTGGGCACATGGTATGGTTGCTTTATTATTTTGCATATCTAGTTATCCCTGCTATTTGTTGAAAAGATTCTTCTTTCCCCCATTGAATTGTCTTGGTGCCCTTGTCTCCTTTTTATTCTTTAAAATGGATTTCATCAATCTTCAGCAGAGGGGTTTGCCAACAATAACGTCAAACTGTGCTGAAGAAGAGTAATTTAGTTACTAAATTAATTAATTAATTAAAGATAATTAACTGTTTTAATACAGTGTACAGTGCTTTGACAAGAAAGGGAGGACTCCAGCCTGAGGGAAAGAGGAGGAAGGTTTCAGAGGGAAGTATCACCGAAGCTTACTTGAAAAACAAATATTGCATGTAGTGTGGGTACAAACGCTGAAAGGCGGTTGCAGCCAGGCATCCCTGTGGCTGGGTGATGTTGCCCAGCACGCTGTCTGTGCCCTACCATTACTACTGTCTTTACCAAAAAGACCAGATGTTATTCTCTTCCCTGGGTATGTATGTGAGGGCAGGGGTGGGGGGGATGCATTAAGTCTTGAAATTGTCTCTATTGGGAATGGAAAAAAACAGTCTACTCAAAAGTCAAAGACCTTGGCTGAGTCCCCTAAACTCACTGAATCTCAGTACGCCTCCTTCTAAAAAGGGACCTTAACGTCTACCTCACAGGGATCTTGTGAGAATGAACCGAAAATGTCTCGGAGCTAACTAGAACAAGTGTGTAATAAGTGTGAGCTTTGTCTCTTCCATGGTCCTCTAATTTCCATTCCCACGTTCAATGAGGGAGAAACCTAGTCCTCTCAGAACCAACAAGGCTCCTGTCCTTGAGTGGCTGACCCGGAGGTGGGGAAGTCACTGTGAACCTTCATGTCACCTTGGAGATGGCAGTGGTTGGGTGTTTTGTTTTGTTTTGTTTTAATGGGAACAGGGGATGTGTTTGGTCAGTCAGTCGGGAATAGGTTATGGGAAGAATATAGCGTATTCTTTTACCGCAGAGCTTGGTTTTTATACTTTCTGAATCTGTCCTTCCTTGGAGAAACACTCATGATTTCTGGTCTGCGTTTACTTTGGAATAGAACCAACAGTGCCTGACTCAGTTTTCTGTCACTTTGTTGATACAGCTCCTTGTTTAACCACTCCTGTGAGCTTCTTAAGTAATAGAGTGCAGAAGAATCACAGGGTGTGGTGTTAAAGTTCCAACAGGCTAATGGGACTGTGGCTTAGTCCTGAACTTCAGGCAAGGTGTATCCCTACTCT
The DNA here is from genome assembly GCF_029407905.1 of Bubalus kerabau. Taxonomy (NCBI): domain Eukaryota; kingdom Metazoa; phylum Chordata; class Mammalia; order Artiodactyla; family Bovidae; genus Bubalus; species Bubalus kerabau. The sequence continues at coordinate 15,833,331 of NC_073628.1, forward strand.
GTGCTAGCCTAAGAGACTTCAAGCACCTCTGAAGTCCATCACTTGTCTTCAGAATTTGACAGTTACTATACCTTTGTTATTTTCTCTGTGAGATGGGTTCTTAAAACAGCATGGTCAAAAGGAGTAAGACCAGAATGGGTCTGAACCTTTTTCTGGCATGAATTTAGTATGATATGGAACAAAATTACCACGAACAAGAGCTCAGTTAGGGACTTCCCTGGGGGTCTGGTGGTTAAGAATCTGCCTTCCAGTGCAGGGGACATGGGTTCTATCCCTGGTAAGGGAACTAAGATCCTACATGCATGAACAACTAAGCCTGTGAGCCACAACTGCTGAGCCTGCACGCTCTGGAGCCCAAGTGCCATAACTAGAGAAGCCCATCTGCCACAATGAAGTCAGTACAGCTAAAAAACAACAACAAAAAAAATGAAATTAGTTACCTCCCAGCTCCATTTGATTCCTCAACAAAAGATGATCTCATTCCTCCTTGTTTTTTTCTCCTTAACATGCACCTATGAAATGCACCTATGAAATACAAGACTTGATGCATAAGAAAGGATCCCTACTAGCAAGGGGTCTATTATCTAGCAGGGAACTAGATACTTGTGAAAGTTGAACGTCATGAGGTATCCTGACAGTGATTGCTTGGGGACATAGAGTAACTCTCAATGTCCCCAAGAATTTGAGAGGGCTCCACAGAAGGGATGGCATTGGAGCTGGACGTTTCTTGATTGCCTCTTCAAACTGTCATGAAAATCACGTGGTACTGGGATCTTGTCTTAAGGGCTGAAGAACAAACCCGGGCTAAGTTCCATTATTTTTGAAGCTCTAATAAAGAACTTTAGCCTCTGAGACAGAAGACCTGGGTCCAAATTTTGCTGTGAACTTACTCCATGATCTTGAGTAAGATACATAAGCTCTCAGGATCAGAATTTCATTGTTTGATAAGAAATGGAGTATTTCCTGCTGCTACCGAGTCCAAGCTTGCTCTGCTCACCACACGATAGGTCAATGAATTGGAGAAAAGGTGTTGAGGCAAGGAATACAACTTTATTTGGAGAGCCAGGAGATTGAAAAGATGCAGACTATTGTCTCAAAATAGCCATCTTGTCCAGGTTTGGATGGTAGGTTCTTTTATAGATCAGAGATGGGGGGAAGTGAGGAAACAAAGTAAAAAGACCATTAATCTTGCAAATATCTCCTAAATGGTAAGCCTCAGGCAGAGAATGTGCTAATTTCTCCCTTTCTGCCGTCTACGGTGGACAGAGTCCTGAACAGAGGCACTTTTAACAGTCAGGCAGAGGGGCAGGATTCTCGGATGCAGGCCATTATGCATGATTATGAAAACAAAAGCAGTGAAAAGCAGGTCAAATAAACAGTTCCAACCTGGAGTTAGAATTTATTTTTCCCTGAAACAATTTCCCACTGTCCAAGTTCATTCGAAAGTCTTGTGGAAAAGGGGGCAATGACTCTTCTAATTGCTATGTCAGATGGATCTTTTTCAGAGTGTCCACCACCAGTGCTGGTGTCCCAAATGTTGAGACTTGTCTTCCTTTGTTCCTCTTGAAAGTCCCTACTTTATTCCTGCTGCTGCTAAGTCACGTCAGTTGTGTCCGACTCTGTGCGACCCCATAGACGACAGCCCACCAGGCTCCCGTCCCTGGGATTCTCCAAGCAATAATACTGGAGTGGGTTGCCATTTTCTTCTCCAGTGCATGAAAGTGAAAAGTGAAAGTGAAGTCGCTCAGTTGAGTATGACTCTTCACAACCCCATGGACTGTAGCCTACCAGGCTCCTCTGTCCATGGGATTTCCCAGGCAAGAGTACTGGAGTGGGTTGCCATTGCCTTCTCCTACTTTATTCCTATAGACTTGGAAATATTGAACTTCAAACTCAGGAGACAGCATTTTAAGTTAAAGAATTGTGCTTTTCTAGGTATGGGAAGTTGCAAGAGTCAGGGCTCATTTAAATCGTTTCCTTGATAGCGTGTCAGCTATCTGGGGCCTGTGGTCCTGTATTCCTCAGGGTTCACCATAGGGAGTGGCCTCAGCTGATGATCGCCAGATAGCAGGTATTCTGCTTCCTTGGGGCTCGCTGGCTCATGTTGGAGGGCTGCAACTGCTGATCGCACTTCTCAGGTCTTTCTCTCTTGGTTAAGAATTTGACCAATATTTGGGAGACATTTCATGATCAACTTTTATCCCATGGTGCTGGAAGACTCATCCCAGTTCAGGCAAAAATTCTTGATATGCCATTCCAGTTGCTAAATTTTGGACCAGGCCCCATCAATAATTAAAGATTCTCTGGATTCTCTCTAATTATAATCCAGAAGACATTTTCCCTTGCTGCTTCTTCCCATACCTAGAATCACACTATTGCAATTATTTTATGTTATAAATATGACCTATTTTCTCAAGATGTTTTGTTGGAGACCTGATTACACTTTGATTACTGTCAGAAACAACAATCTTATACGTTAGACAGGATGTAAGTAATAGAGCTAGTAACACTGACAGTGATGTAGTGCACAGGGAGACACAGTGCACACCAAAGGACGAATTCAAACAGTGATCAGTATAACTAATTGTAATCCAGCTGCAATAACTGAGCAACCAAAGAAGCCATAACTGATTTAATGAGCTGTTTGCAGTTTCATTGTACTGGCCACACATACTTTTGCATGGCTTAATCTTTAAGACAAACATACATAACTGGCAGGATCGACCAGGTAGAAAGGGGGAAAAGTAAATGTTTCAGTTCTGCTCACAAAAGGTAAAATTTACCAAGTTACTGTAAGTCATAATTAGTTTAAGGAGAAGGTTTTCCTTACACCTGGAAAATATAGATTTGAGCCAGTAATTTTTAGATGGAAACCATAAAAATTATGACCATATTTACCAGTTCACTCAGTCCTAGGTAACTAATCCTTTTTATTAACAGCTTTATGAAGCCATCAGGTTTCCCATTAGAATTCATCAGTTTCTTACTCAGTTCAGCACTATGGTCAGAAAGTCAGAAACTTATATTTATGCAAAAGTCCTTTTTATAAATCTTGGTGGGGAGGTGTTTTTGCAAAGGCATCACAGTGAAACCATAACTGTCTATAATAACAAAAGACTTAACAACTCATGTTTAAGCCTGATGATAGTGCAGTTGACAAAACAACCCAATTACTGTTGTGACATGCAACTGTTTCAGATAATAACTAGAACTATGATTGATAATATATTACCAGGACATATCAGAATTCCACATAGCATGTAGAATCCCTGTACCATTTACCACACCATATAATCTAAGAAGATGTATTACTCATTTGACAGTACTTCCCATGTAATTTAATATACTAAGTGAACCCAGTTAGTTTAATATCTCCCTTTGGGGTGTTTCAGGAGCTCTTTGAAGCATCCCAAAGTTAGCTAGAGGTCCAAAGAACTTTATTAAAACTTGATTCGGGAAGTTTTGTCAAAAGTAACTTTAAAAAATTTAAAACACAATAGGGTCATAGGTCATTGTGAAACAATAGTTATTTACTTAGCCAAAGTAACAAAGATTTCAAAGGCAAATACAGAGCAAATCATGTAAAAGTAAAGAACTTAAAATTTGTTATAAATGTTGTTCAACATCATCAGAAAACTGATGAGCATGAGCAAGATTCTTTCCTCAGTGTCACTTTCCACAAACTTTTCTGTAGCCATAACTTATTTTGCTCATCATTAGAGGTAAGGACAGAGGAGCCTGGTAGGCTGCAGTCCATGGGGTCGCTAAGAGTCGGACACGACTGAGTGACTTCACTTTCACTTTTCACTTTCATGCATTGGAGGAGGAAATGGCAGCCCACTCCAGTGTTCTTGTCTGGAGAATCCCAGGGACAGGGGAGCCTGGTGGGCTGCCATCTATGGGGTCACACAGAGTCGGACACGACTGAAGTGACTTAGCAGCAGCAGCAGTCACCTCTAAGTCAGACTTACTTCCTTTTTACTTAATAAAATGCAATTCAAATCTACATGCCTTCTTTACTGGAAACACACATCCTACTTTCCTTCAGCAACCATGAGCTGACCTTTATATTAGCATTCTGTAGATTGGTGAGCATAAATACCAGTGATAATTTCTAAAAGTATTTGCTTTCTTAGAGAACATCTCAAGATGGCACCAAGCATTCAGTAATAGTCAAAGGTATCTTTAGTTTCTGTAAAAGGAAGCCCGTGTTCAGTAATGTTTCAGTATCTTACTTATTTTACTTGAGAGTGACCAGCTGTTCAATAAACTTCCATCATCACATTCAAACACACAAATAGAGAGGCCTCACTTCTTATCTCAAGATTTCAGCCCTGAGTCAGGTACAGCAATGTAAAACCGATCGGTTTACAAAAGAGGTTGTACTAAAATTGGGTGACTGCCACATGGAACAAGTCAAGCTCACCTGGTTAGACAGCTGAATATTTGCAGGAAGAGAATTTAGGATTTCTAATAACCTTGGACAAGCCAACTTCTAAATTACTTTACCCTCTCTAAAACTGGCATTTTAAAAGACAACAGGGAGGAGGGTTCCTGAGAAGACTAAATGGGACATTTACAGCTCAAAGATGTAGGCGGGTTTCTCCTAGGATGACTAGGTTTCCCCTTTGTTTAATACCAAAGGGGAAAGAGGTGAAGGTAAGAGGAAAGACAGACTGAATAGCCTGCCTTATGGTTCTGCCAGGAAAGTGGTGGCTAGGGGAGTGGGCTCAGTGTTTTACTTGAACCAGTATGTGCCAGATGGCACATGGAAATCTTGCTGTGGGGGAAGACACCCTGCTGGTAGCCTGGCCTGTTCTGTGACCTGCCTTATCCTGTCATGGGGCCTTTCAAGTAGCAGGTGCCCTAATGGCTTTTAAGGCCTGACCCATGCCCACACAGTTTTAATTGTCCTGTTTCTCAGCTTAAAGGAGAAAGAGGAGAGGAGAGTCCTCACCCAACTGGGTGGTAGCTCCCGGGGCACAGTGGGCTGTGGGACCTTCGGAACATGCCAGAGCAAGCCTGGTCCAGAGTCCCTCAATTGCTTCCATAGCCACTTGCCTGTTTGCAGAGGGTTTGAGGAGAAAGAAATGAGAAGTGGGGGTGGGTGGGGGTAGGGTGGGGTGGGACACCTTAAAAGAAGCTCCAGCAGTTAGTACTAGATGTCTGCGTGTTGCCAGAATAACCAGAATAAACCAAAACATAGCCACCAGAAAGCCACACTAATGTGACTTCTCAGTCCCATTAGACCTGTGGTCTTTGTCCAAAATGCCTTGTAAAGGGAGTTTTCCTTCATAGGCAGAGCTTCAAGCTGGAGCTGAAGCTCTCCACTGTCAAATTACTTGGGTCTCCTGTAGGGGAAATCAGAATTGAGAAATGGAATATTTCTTGCCATATAGTAAACAAGGATTTCACAATCATCAGTGAATTTGGCTCTCCAGTGTAAGCTTCTGAGCCCTCAGGGCATTTAGGGAGGAGGAGAATATCTGCGTGATCTCATAACCATTGGCTGCAGCCACTCCCTGCGGTGAGCATGGAGGAACTCAGGATGTGAAAACACAGGACACTGGCCCCACATAGCTGAGATGCATATGAAAGGAATGATTTCAGTGAGCCCAGACTCTTACATCTTCCCATACATAGAAAAGCACTAAATTCCTTAACTTGGGCTATCTGGTTTTCTTTAATTCACAGAATATTTTTGATGTTCAGACTACCTCCCTTTTGTTGCAAGCTTCTACTTAACCTGGCTTCTCAACTCACTCCTTAGAGCAGTTCTCTTGAGGGTCACTTGAATGCTCTTTCCTGGGCTTGAAGTCCTAAAAATTCCCATTGAATAAAACGTAACTCTCAACTTTCAGGTTGTGACTGTTTTTTAAGTCAACAGAATTGGATGCCTCATGACTGAGGGAGCCCCTTGGTTTGGTATCAGTGTTTCTCTCTTTTGCAAAATGTTTCTAACTGTGAGACTGTATAATTATGAACCATTGAGGGGCCATTGCTCTTCTGATCTTAATGTATCTAATATATGCCCCAAAGAGTTTTGCTTTGGGATAGATGAAATATTTCCCATTTTTATAAGTTTGATAGCACCAAAACACAAAAGATGTAGGCAAATTCTTACACAAATGACACAAAGTCCAGTACTGATGCACAGATGAACCAATTTCCAACTCAGGTAAATAAATTTACCCTGAAAAACAACTGAACAAATTCCAGCTAGGCCACCTATCCCAACAAGAATGAGTTCCCCAAAGAACAGGTTCCAATTGAATTGGCTCCCAACTCAAATAAACCTTATCTTACAAAACAAATGGACCAGTTCCAGCTGAGGAACCGTCCAAGAACAATTCCCCTCTCCAACAGGGTGGAAGGAAAAAGTGAAATGCTTAGTCACTCAATTGTGTCTGGCTTTTTGTAACTCCATGGACCGTAGCCCACCAGGTTCCTTTGTCCATGGGATTCTCCAGGCAAGATTAGTAGAGTGGGTTGCCATTTCCTTCTCCATGAGATATTCCCTGAGCACAGAGGAAACTACCTGTCCTTTAATGCAACACTCCTATATATCCCAGTTCCTCCCTCAGATGGCAGTTTCTCAGAGCCATCTGAAATGCTGTCTCTCAGCCTGTGGTCCTCATTTTGTCCCAAATAAAACTTAACTTGAAACTCTCACATTGTGTGTGTGTGTGTGTGTGTGTTTCCAACAGTTAAATGGGTATAGTTTGGAAGAGGTAATTTCCATGGCCTTTCCTCGTTCTAAAATCTGTATGTGAAACAAAAAATGAAAAGGGACTGTAACTGAGAAGCACCCTGTGGGACCTTTCCCCATATCCTCTGCTTTAGCTCCTTTATGAATTCATTGAAAGGACTGATGTTGAAGCTGAAGCTGAAATACTTTGGCCATCTGATGCAAAGAACAGACTCATTGGAAAAGACCCTGATGCTGGGAAAGATTGAAGGCAGGAGGAGAAGGGGATGACAGACGATGAGATGGTTGGATGGCATCACCAACTCAATGGGACATGAGGTTAAGCAAGCTCTGAGAGTTGGTGATGGACAGGGAAGCCTGGCGTGCTGCAGTCCATGGGGTCACAAAGAGTCGGACACGACTGAGAGCCTGAACTGAAGTACCCAGATAACAGTATTTGATGCACATTTCCTGAGTTGTTTCGCAGATGTACAAACCTCCCCTTCTCCAGCAAGTGGATGATGTTAACTACTTGATGACCATGAGCATATAGCCACAGACCTCCTGGAGCCTAAGGACTGATAAGGTTAACTCCTGTGATATCACCCTATTGCCTCACCATCAGCCAGTTAGAGAATTGTACACCTTGACTCTGCGACCCCCACCCCCACCCCCACGTGCCCAACCTGCCCTTCAAATATAATTTGCTGAAACTCTTTGGGGACTTCAGTCTTTTTAGGACTTGAGCCACCTCATCTCTTTACGTGACCTAGCAATAAACCTTTCTCTGCTCCAAACTCTGACATTTCAGTTTGTTTGGCCTCACAGTGCTTTGGGCACAAAGAACTTAGGTTAACAGAATTTGAGCAGGTTGAGTCATGGTGAAGGAAGATGAAAGCTTACAGATGTCATCAACAGAGGGCCAGTTACCAGTTGCCACTTCAACATACTTAGAGTAAAAGGGGGATATCTGGACTTGAAAGATGGGTTATTTTTCAAGCAACAAGGGAAGAAAAGTTTAACATATTTCCCTACCCCACTTTCAGTGAAGTTGTCCAGCACTTTCTCAGTGAACAAGATGGCTGCCCAGCCTCCAGCTTCACTAATGGCCCTTCTTGCTCTGGCAAGCTCTTCCTCCCATTTCCATAGACACGTTTTGAAAACACTTAGCTTCCCTCAAACTTGAGTTCAGCCAACTCCAGATAAACCTGTTCTCATTCTGTTAACACTGAGGAGTGGAATGTTTCCTGCCATATCAGCTGCAAAAGATGTCCCAGTCATTGGTGATCACAGACCTCCAAGGTGAGCTGGTGAACCCGGAGGAAACTCAGGAAGGAGGGCCAACCAGGAGCTCCCAGGATAAGAAGGAGCTCAGAGAAGGAATGGGGGCTAGCTGAGTCAGAAATGTTTCCAAGAAAAAAAAACAAAAAACAAAAAATTGGCTACTTACTTGATGTTGATTAACTCTACTGAGATTTTACCACCTTGTCAAAGGTTAGGCTAGAAGTACCAGGTTGATCAAAAAGTTCACTCAGTTTTTACCACGTTACAGAAAAACACAAATGAACTTTTTGGCCAGCTTAATAGTAATGTGTATTCAAAACCTAAGCATTTGAAGAAGATGCAGCAATGACTAACTCCAGTGGGCAGAGAAAAAGGTATTCAAGAAAGGAGGTGTAAAAAGTCTTGGTTTATCACATGTCTGAGTTGTGAATATTTACATAGGCATAAGAATGTAAACCCTAAATGTTACTGTATCTGAAAATATTAGAATATGACTATAGAGACCATGCAAGAAAGGGAAGCGAATGTGAGGTAGAATTATGAGGGTTTAAGAGAGCTAAGACCTCATCCTTTCTATGACTGATTCACGTTGAGGTTTGACAGAAAACAACAAAATTCTGTAAAGCAATTATCCTTCAATTAAAAAATAAACCTCATCCTTCAAGGTAGGATGTCAGCAGATATTATCTAGAATGGTGGATAAAAAAAGAGCCAATATTTGCATGTTATTTGGGAATATGATAGAAAATATAAGAAAAACAGCAAAAAGCATTGAAAGTGGAGAGATAGCTTAGTACTGACTCCGTAAAAACCTTGTAGAACTTAACAGATGTTTGTGTATGTGTGTGCGTGCTCAGTCATATCCAACTCTGCAACCCCATGAACAGTAGCCCACCACAATCCTCTGTTCATGGAGTTTTCCAGGCAAGAATACTGAAGTGGGTTGTCACTTCCTTCTCCAGGGAATCTTCCTGACACAAGGATTAATCCACATCTCTTGTGGCTCCTGCATTGGCAGGCAGATTCTTTAAAATTATAAGTTTGTATGGCCTTCTCTTTTTTTATCCTCATGTTCTGATATTTCACGGTGTTGTAAGTTGATGTTGGGCTTTTTTTGTTTGGTTTGGTCATTGTTCTAGGTACTTTAAAGACCTTTTCAATCTAAAAGTCATACTCTTCAGTTGTGGGTGGTTTTCTTCTGTTATATAATTCCTACTATTCTTTCTGAAACTTATATTAATTACTTAGATGTTGGATCTCTTGAATCCGAATTCTAATTTTCCTATCTTTTCTATTTTATTTGTTTTGACCAAAATGGGGAATTAAAAAAAAAAGTGATAGCCTCAAGAGGAGTGAGACAGAAAGCTGTTGGAATAAAATTAAGCAACGTTTACCAAACTCCTCCAAATTCAGTTTTTTTCAAGTTGAAGTCCTGTGACCACCTGCATTCAGATTACCTGCAGTGCCCAGTTTATAGTTCAGATTCATAGACCCATCCCAGATCTAAATAATCAGCATTTCTCAGGGCCAGACTTGGAACCTACAATTTCAAAAAGTTCCCTAGATCCACTGTCTTGTTTATTGCTTTTTAGTTAACCAAACAATAAAAAGTAAATAAAATGAAAAACAGCAGATGTAGAAAACAGTCAGTGACCCATAAAACACACTGTGGCAGATGCTGCTATTTGCTTTACCAGATATCCTTTCTTCCTTATTCACAGGATCCTTATTTTGCTGTATTGGCAACACATTCAACTAAAACACTAGATTTTCTCAGGCTCCTTACAGTTTGGGGTGGTTGTGTGGTGTAATTTTTATAGCAGTGAGATGTAAGCGGTCTACTGGGTGGAGCTTCCTGGGAAGATCTTAATGTTACAGTAAGTCTCCTACATATGAACAAGTTCCGTTCTGAGTCTGTTTTGTCTTTTTTTTTTTTTTGGCTGCATTGGGTCTTCATTACTGCGTTCAGGCTTTTCTCTAGTTGTGGCAAGCAGGGGCTACCTTCTAGCTGTGGTGTGCAGACTTCTTGTTGCAGAACATGGCTCAAGGGCTCTAGAGTGCTGGTTCAGTAGTTGTGGCTCATGGGCTTAGCTGCTCTATGGCTTGTGGGATCGTGCCATATCAGGCATTGAACCAGTATCTTGCTAGGCAGATTCTTAACCACTGGATCACCAGGGAAGCCCTGAGAGTGTGTTTGTAAGTCCAATTTGTTTGTAAATGCAACAAAGTTAGCCTAGGTACCCAATACAATTGGCTGTATAGTACTGTACTGTAATAGGTTTATAATACTTTTCACACAGATAATGTATAAAAAACATACACAAAAATAATGAAAATATGTTTAATCCTATAGTACAGTACCTTGTAGTGGGTACTGCTCTGGGAGTTGGTATGAGCTCCAGGAGTTGGTGATGGACAGGGAAGCCTGGCACGCTGCAGTCCGTGGAGTCACAGAGAGTCAGACATGACTGAATGACTGAACTGAACTGAACAGGACCTTGAAATGTCAGTAGTACAGAACAACAGCAGGCACACAGGGGCTGCTGTTGCGTGAACAGGCAAGAAGAGTTACTGACTGGAGGAAGGAGAGGAGAGGGGAGATGGTTGAGCTGAAGGATCGTCAGCAACAGGATGGAGGGCAGGCTGCAGTTTCCCTCACACCTGATGGAGATGGAATTCATGTTCACATCTCTGAAAGTTCACAACTTGAAGGTTCATATCAGATCAGATCAGATCAGTCACTCGGTCGTGTCTGACTCTTTGCGACCCCATGAATTGCAGCACGCCAGGCGTCCCTGTCCATCACCAACTCCCGGAGTTCACTCAGACTCACGTCCATCGAGTCAGTGATGCCATCCAACCATCTCATCCTCTGTCATCCCCTTCTCCTCCTGCCCCCAATCCCTCCCAGCATCAGGGTCTTTTCCAATGAGTCAACTCTTCGCATGAGGTGGCCAAAGTACTGGAGTTTCAGCTTTAGCATCATTCCTTCCAAAGAAATCCCAGGGCTGATCTCCTTCAGAATGGACTGGTTGGATCTCCTTGCAGTCCAAGGCACTCTCAAGAGTCTTCTCCAACACTACAGTTCAAAAGCATCAGTTCTTCGGCGCTCAGCCTTCTTCACAGTCCAACTCTCACATCCATACATGACCACAGGAAAAACCATAGCCTTGACTAGACGGACCTTTGTTGGCAAAGTAATGTCTCTGATTTGAATATGCTATCTAGATTGGTCATAACTTTCCTTCCAAGGAGTAAGCGTCTTTTAATTTCATGACTGCAGTCACCATCTGCACTGATTTTGGAGCCCAGAAAAATAAAGTCTGACACTGTTTCCACTGTTTCCCCATCTATTTCCCATGAAGTGATGGGACCGGATGCCATGATCTTCATTTTCTGAATGTTGAGCTTTAAGCCAACTTTTTCACTCTCCACTTTTACCTTCATCAAGAGGCTTTTGAGTTCCTCTTCACTTTCTGCCATAAGGGTGGTGTCATCTGCATATCTGAGGTGATTGATATTTCTCCCGGCAATCTTGGTTCCAGCTTGTGTTCCTTCCAGTCCAGCGTTTCTCATGATGTACTCTGCATATAAGTTAAATAAACATGGTGACAATATACAGCCTGGACGTACTCCTTTTCCTATTTGGAACCAGTCTCTTGTTCCATGTCCAGTTCTAACTGTTGCTTCCTGACCTGCATACAGATTTCTCAAGAGGCAGATCAGGTGTTCTGGTATTCCCATCTCTTTCAGAATTTTCCACAGTTTCTTGTGATGCACAGTCAAAGGCTTTGGCATAGTCAATAAAGCAGAAATACATGTTTTTCTGGAACTCTCTTGCTTTTTCCATGATCCAGCAGATGTTGGCAATTTGATCTCTGGTTCCTCTGCCTTTTCTAAAACCAGCTTGAACATCAGGAAGCTCATGGTTCACATATTGCTGAAGCCTGGCTTGGAGAATTTTGAGCATTACTTTACTAGCATGTGAGATGAGTGCAATTGTGTGGTAGTTTGAGCATTCTTTGGCATTGCCTTTCTTTGGGATTGGAATGAAAACTGACCTTTTCCAGTCCTGTGGCCACTGCTGAGTTTTCCAAATTTGCTGGCATATTGAGTGCAGCACTTTCACAGCATCATCTTTCAGGATTTGGAATAGCTCAACTGGAATTCCATCACCTCCACTAGCTTTGTTTGTAGTGATGCTTTCTAAGGCCCACTTGACTTCACATTCCAGGATGTCTGGCTCTAGGTCAGTGATCACACCATCATGATTACCTGGGTCGTGAAGATCTTTTTTGTATGTGGGGGCATGGGGTATCTCCTCCCGGCCACCGCCCCTGACCTCAGACGCAGGGTAATTCCTCTCATCGCCGCCCCTGACCTTGGACGCTTGGTATCTCCTCTCAGCCGCTCCCCCTGACCTCGGACGTGGGGTGGCTCCTCTCGCCTGCGCTTTGGCGCACCCGTCGCAGCTGCCTGCGCTATAGGAGACTTATTATATTATAAAAAAGGGACAGACTCAAGTGGTACATACCTTCTGCCCTTCTTTCTATTAAGCACAGAAGAGCTGCCTATCCTCAGGTGAGGATGAAAGCATGATAAGAGTGGAATGAGCCTACTCTAACTCTGGACTTTGCACCTCCAGACATCTGGTGCTGAGAACAAACTCCTTACTTACTGAGGCCCCCATAGCAGGGTCTTCTGTGACTTGTAGCTACACAAAGTCCTCATGACATCTCATACTTATTCAAAAGTGTGTTTGATATACTGTATATTGAACACTTTTTTTTTTTTTGAGGGCTTTCGGCAGTGTGATAGGAATAACACAATAGGCCTGATAACCAAGATTCTTTCCCTCATGTAGTGTGGAATACAGTTAAAGTAGAAGAATCTACAGGTATCTGAGTCCAGGATTCAGAGGGGCTATGGTTTGCTGTCACAGACCTTAAAGCAACAGAGTCAATGGAAATAAACCACTCAATTTATGTAGGTAGGAAATCTTCAGGAGACCACATGTCAGACATAGCAACTGTCTGGACACTGGGAGACCTAGGTTTTCTCTGTAATTCATTAGCAAAGTACATTTGGGGAAGCTTCATGGGGGTGTTTGTTTAATTTTCCCTGAATCTACTTTTCTTCTTTGAAAACAAGAAGATTGGTTTTAATAATCTTTAAGGCTATCCTCAGCTCTAAAATATTTTGTGATCACATTGAACAAAGATGGCTATGAAATGTATCCAAAAGAGTGTTTCTATATTTAGACTCTAAGAGTTCAAGTCAGAATATATTAAACAAAACACAAACCACCCCCCTCCCCCAATCTAAACTAAACAAATTAAGTGACAAAGAACACATGACAAGGAGTTGTGGTGTCATAGAGGGATTTCTGGCTTGAGATCTGGCTTTGCCACATAGGCCTGGGACAGAAACTCTCTCTAAGTCTCAGTTTCCTCATTTATGAAACAGGGCTGTAACTCTGACCTCCCTGGTGACTCAGTAGTAAAGAACTGGCCTGCCAATGGAGGAAATGTGGGTTCAATCCCTGGATGGGGAAGATCCCCTGGAAAGGAAATGGCAACCTACTCCAGTATTCTTGCCTGGGAAATCCCATGGATAGAGGAGCCTGGCGGGGTACCGTCCATGGGGTCACAAAAGAGTTGGACATGACTTAGTGACTAAACAGCAACAACACTCTGACCTCACAATGCTGCTTATTAAGGAAAGTGCCCAGTACTCTGTAAAACACCATTATGATTTGATACCAGGAAGATATGGATAATGGCTTAGACATCTAAATCCTTCCAGGGGAATACATGAGCGTGTTTTGATGTTTGCCATTTAATTCTTCACACAAGGTGGATAGATCTTTTGAGTCTCCTTCTTCTTTCTGTTGTGTACCTTGAGACCCATTTTATTTTTATGTAGGTGAACAGACAAGGGAAATAAAAACAGCTAAAATTGAAATCATCTCTGTTTCTAACCCCAGGGGAGAAGGCTGGCTGGTTAAAAGGGAAGCTGGGTTCAAACAAAAGGTCAGAGTTACATCACTTATCTTTGGCTAATAATTGTCCGTATTCAATATTGTATAGTCCTGTGAATAATCTAGATATTGCTGTAAAACCGGTCTATAAAAACAAGTGTAGACTGGACATTTGTCTACAGATGCAGCCATTAGCTGATGACACAGTAGTGACTTTTGTTCTCTTACAATCATAAACAGGTTTGCAATAACAGGAACTTTGGCTATGGGAGTGGCTCTATGTACAGGAAAATTGCCTTTATCCATTTTCAATGAGCAGATGCATTTGAAGGAAAGAGATAATCTTTTGATAACAGCCTACATAGATAGGCTACTACAGCTGTACTTTGACCAATTGAGCATGGCAGCCAATGTTTCCTTGAAGGTGGTAGTGAGATAAGGAAGTGGAAGTTTTTCTTTCTTTTTATCCTCCTTTTCCCTCAGCCCTGGCCAAACCCCAACAGTTTTGAAATGCCCTGTGCTAAGATTAAGGAAGACACATTACCAAGGATATATTGGCGGTATACTTTAAATAAAAGTTACTGGTGAGATTCAATAACTTCACCTAGCCCATCATAACCAACATCCCCCAGTAGGGGCAGGAAGGAACCCATAGAATGTAAGGAAAATTGCAGAGTGTGAGATAAGCAAGTCAGGGTGATTCTGTTTCCACTGTGCATGGAAGAAGTGAGAGGAAATCTAAGTTCTTTGAAAAGAAAATTGAATGCTTGCCTCCTGTAGTACCAGAACAGATAATGCATAACCAGAAACCACACCTGTTTCCTCAGCCTTTGTTAGGTGCCCTCCCTTGTAAAATTAAGGGGCCATATTCAACAGAGCCCTCATATTAATCCCACATCTTTCCCAGAGACTCTGTAACAGAGGGTAACTACATCATATCAAGCAGACAAGCTCTCAGTCATGAAGAGCAGGTGTTGGCCCCATAGCTCACAGTCTAGCATTTTTCTCCCCAACAGTGTTCAACGTGGAGCAAACCCCAGATAGTATTGAATGTGCTGCACATCGGGTTAAAAACAGGACACATTTCCTTTAACCATAAGCTATATCACCTATTAAAGTGAATGTAAAAATACAGGTAAAATCCATTTGTCACTTTATGAGCCAAGCAGAGCCATGGGTGGGGCGACCATGCCAAGGGTCAGGGATGCGGGGAAAACGGCAGCCGCAGAGGGCCGTGGTGGAAGAGAACATGAAGGAAGGGGTCATTTCCACTACTTTTAGGCGCCTGGCTAAAATTTTTAAATGATTTCTTTCAGAAAGTGACTGGTTTCCCCGTTGCTGCAACACAAACCCTTCTCAGGTCTAGGGTTAGCTCCTGTCTCCAGGGGCTCTCCCTCTGGATCCAGACAGGAACACCTAAAACTTCTCCAAGCACCGCTAGCCTTCACCCTTTGCCCCTCACATCTCTTGGCCCACTAGCCTCTTCGTGGAAGCTAAATAATGGCTCTGGGGACAATATCTGTCAATCGCCTCTTGCTGTGAACCTCCAGGGTTCCTGGCCTAAGGGGAGATGTGGTCGGCACCCTCGAAGGGGTGGCACAGCCCAGTGAGGGTAGCGGTGGATGCGCCATGAGCCCCGGACGCAATGGACGCAATACAGCTCGGGTCTCCAGGCGGGACGCCAGCCGTCCCCGCAGGAGTTTCCGATGCTGGGGCGGAACGGAGTCTGGGGCTTCACACTTGAAAGCTCGTCTCCCCGGGCGACAGGGTCACCCTGCCAGGCTGGAGACGCAGCAATATTCACCCCAGGGCAGCCCGCCATCGGACACAGGTTCGGGGCGAGGTGGGAGCCGCCAGTGCGCCATCTGCCTGCCACGAGGGGGCCCCGGGTCAGCATTCCATCCCTGGGCCTCCAGTGCCTCCCTGTCCTCTCGAGTCGCGCCGCCTCCCCTGACCGAGCCCCCTTCCTTGGCTGCGCTCTGGGCCCTTTGCCCGTAGCCAGCGTCTCACCTGCGCCGAGCACCTCCGGGCCGTCCGTCCGTAGCCTTGTGGCGCGCCGAGTGCAGCCACCACCCAGCAGGTTTGACGGCCCCTCCCTCTCAGCCAGGCCGCCACCAACCGGCCTTCCCCGTCCCCGCTCCACCTCCCTCACCTGCCAGGTGCTGGGCCTCCCGTCTCAAAGCCCACACTGGTCTCCACGCCCCTGACCTTCCCACCCGGTTTTCCCCAGACTCCAGACACTCCCTAAGGCGTGTGCTCCCACAGGGGCAGGGCCAGGTCACCTATGGCTGGCTCTGACTAACCTTGACCTCCTATGAGGCAAAGCAATTAGAGAGCCTGGGAGGGGACAGCACAGGCTGGTGCAAGGAAGACTGTTCACCAAGTCAAGCAAACAGGGTGAACAAGCCAGCAAACTAGTGAGGGAGCACTTTCCACAGGCTCCAGTGTGCTGTTCTGGACCATTTTTCTGGCCGAAGCTTGGTGATATATTCATTCATTCACTCCACCATTCTGCCAACAAATCTGCCTACTAGGTAGATGCAGTTCTAGGTTCTGGAGACACTGCTGCAGAGGAGTTCAAGTCCCAGCCTTTGAAGGAGCTGCTTCCAGGAGGGAACACACATCTGTCTGTGTAGTGTCTTGAGGTCTCTATGCCCTCATCTCTAAGTTAAAGGGTTGGCCTATTGCATTTATTCCCACCCCATCTGTTGCCCATCCCCTGTGGAAGTTAATCCAAGAGCCATAGCTATATTTCAGACCCACCGATCAGAACCTGGGAGAGGAGTGTGGATGGATGCTCCTGGTAAAAGCTTCTCAGGGGCCATAGGAAGTCAGGGCTGAGACCCGAAACTCCACATGCCTTCCAGCTCACTTCATTGTTGTAGGTGCTGGAAACCAGGAAGGGTTCACAGAAGAAATGCTGTATTTAGGTTTTGGAGTAAGACAAAGGGTATACTCTGGGCTTGCCTGGTGGCTCAGTGGTAAAGAACCCGCCTGACAATGTAAGAGACGTGGCTTCGATCCAGGGGTTGTGAAGATCCCCTGGAGAAGGAAATGGCAACACACTCCAGTATTCTTGCCTGGGAAATCCCATGGACAGAGGATCCTGGTGGGCTACAGTCCATGGGGTCACAAAGAGTTGGACACAACTGAACGACTAAAAGGGCGTGCTCTACTAGGGTGGAAAGGGGACAGGATCCCAAGTGCAGCTTCTTTTGATCACAGAGCTTTTCTCTGAAGTCAAAGGAAGGACTTTCACGTATGAGGCATAAACCTGACCAAAATTTTCCTCTATAAACAGATGATGCCAGAGGCAGCGCTATCAGGAGACAATGCGAGAGGCAGTGCTGCCCGTTAAGAGGCTAATGGAGCCACATACTTGAGATGGACAGTGTGTCAGAGCCAGAGGCTGGAGCGCACCTCTTCAATTTCCCATCAACGTGGGAATTGATTTAACATTAGAGCTCATCCTGACACTTGCTCACACCCATTGTTTGTGAAACGAGTGGTAAGGTGGAGTCCAGTTACCCTGGGAAGCTCGGTCCCTCTTTCTAGATCTCTGCTGTGACCAGGCTTTTACTTCAGTAATGGTTTCTTTTCCTCTAAGGCTATGTTGATGAAACAAATCTTTAATGTCTTAGCTGTAGTCCCAGTGGGGTAGAGATGCTTCTTAACATTGAAAACCTGGAACTAAGAAAATGACCTCTGCCTCAAATGATAATATCCAGGTGCTAGGACAAACCAGTTTTTACAAAACAAGTTTGACTGACTTTAACTTGATCTGTGGAAATAGTGTAAATCAAATAGCTTAAACAGTTAACAGAAGATAAATTACTAATATATCAACAACTATAAATTAATATAATAAGAACAGCTACCAATTGTTACAAAACTCTTTTAATATAAAAATGGAACAGTTTAGGGACTTCCCTGGCAGTCCAGTGGTTAAGACTTTACCTCCAATGTAGTAGGTGAGGGTTCAACCCCTGGTCAGGGAGTTTAAAAAACCCCACATGCCTTGAGGTCAAAAATCCAAAACAGAAAACAGAAGCAATAGCTCTGTAATAATCTAGAGAGGTGGGAGGGGGATGGAAGTGGGAAGGAGGTTTATGAGGGAGGGGACATGTGTATGCCTATGGCTGATTTATGTTGATGCAGACCATCACCATATTGTAATTATCCTCCAATTAAAAATAAAATTAAAAAAAAAAAACAAAACTAACAGCAATACAAAAAACAAGCAATATTCCATAAATTATAAAGACTTTTAAGAATGGTCTACATCCAAAAATGGAACAAATTAGCATTTAGAAACAGATCAATTGTAGGTTTGCCTAAATAAACACAAGGAGGGCATTTTAATTCAGTGGGAAATGGTTTATTTTATAAATATTGCTGACATAATTGACTGTTATATAAGTAATAGCTTTTGGAAGTTTTTGTTACCTGCAGCCAAATCCATAACCTAACTAAAGTAGAACACATTCCTTCCTGCTTGATACCCTGAACAAGCAAAAATTTTAAATGTATTAAATAGGGTCTTTCCTGGTGGTACACTGGTTAAGAATCGGCCTTCCAATGCTGGGGACTTGGGTTCCATCTCTGGTTGGGGAACTAAGATTCCACATGCCATGGGGCAACTAAGCCTGAGTGGCACAACAAAAGATCCTCTGCACTGCAACTAAGACAACACACAGCCTAAAATAAATATTTTTTAAATGAATTAAATAAAGATCTAAATATACCATTTACCAATAATCACAGTTTGGAGACTCTGCATAGAATGAATACATCGTAAGAACCTTAACGGCTCCCAGGTGGCACAGTGGCAAAGAATCTACCTGTCAATGCAGCAGATGCAAGAAACACAGATTCAATCCTTGGGTTGGGAGGATCCCCTGGAATAGGAAATGGCAACCGACTCCAGTATTCTTGCCTGGAAAATTCCAAGGACAGGGAAGCCTGGTGGGCTACAGTCCATGTGGTCACAAAGTCAGACATGATTGAGTGACTGAGCGTGTGTGTGCGTGTGCACACGCACACACTCACACACACACACGTGTATAGCATTAAAAAAAAACTTAAAGATTCTGACTGCAGAATTATTTATTATAGCAAATGTTTCTAAATATGGGAGTAGTTAAATATGGTGTAACATGCCCTTTCTATGATACGCTGTCGTTGTTAAGTTGCTCAGGCATGTCAAACTCTTTGTGACCCCATGGACTGCAGCACGCCAGGCTTCCCTGTCCACCATTTCCCAGAGTTTGCTCAAACTCATGTGCATCGAGTCGGTGATGCCATCCAACAATCTTGTCCTCTGTCTTCCCTTCTCTTCCGCCTTCAATCTTTCCCACTCTCAGAGTCTTTTCCAATGAGTCGGCTCTTCGAATCAGGTGGCCAAAGTATTGGAGCTTCAGCTTCAACATATGTCCCTCCAATGAATATTCAAGAGTGATTTTCTTTAGGATTGACTGGTTTGATCTCCTTGCAGTCCAAGGGACTGTTAAGAATCTTCTCCAGGACCACAGTTTGAAAGCATCAATTTTTTGGCACTCCGTGTTTTTTATGGTCCAACCCTCACATCTGTTTCCGTACATGACTACTGGAAAAACCAGTAGCTTTGACTACATGGACCTTTGTCGGTAAAGTAATGTCTCTGCTTTTTAATACGCTGTCTAGGTTTGTTATAGCTTTTTTCCCTAGGAGCAAGTGTCTTTTAACTTCATGGCTACAGTCACTGTCTGCAGTGATTTTGGAGCACAAGAAAATAGTCTATCACTGTTTTCCATTTGCTATGGAGTGATAGGACCTGATCCCATGATCTTAGGTTTTTGAATGTTGAGTTTTAAGCCATCTTTTTCACCTTCATCATGAGGGTCTTTAGTTCTTCTTCACTTTTGGCAATTAGGGTGGTATCATCTGTGCATCTGAGGTTATTGGTACTTCTCCAGTCTTGATTTCAGCTTGTGCTTCATCCAGCCTGGCATTTTGCATGATGTACTCTGCATATAAGTTAAAAAAACAGGCTGACAATATACAGCCTTGATGCCCTCCTTTCCCAATTTTGAACCAGTCTGTTGTTCCATGTCTGATTCTAACTGTTGCTTCTTGACCGGCATACAGGTTTCTCAGGAGGCAGGTAAGGTGGTCTGGCATTCCCATCTCTTCAAGGATTTTCCACAGTTTGTTGTGATCCACACAGTCAAAGGCTTTAGTGTAATTAATGAAGCAGAAGTAGATATTTTTCTGGAATTATCTTGCTTTTTCTATGGGCCAGTGGATGTTGGCAATTTGATCTCTGGTTCCTCTGCCTTTTCTAAATCCAGCTTGAAGAAGTTCTCTGTTCATGTACTGTTGAAGACTAGCTTGAAAAATTTTGAGCATTACTTTGCTAGCATGTGAAATGAGTGCAATTGTGTGGTACCTTGAACATTCTTTGGCATTGCCCTTCTTTTTTTGCATTACCCTTCTTTGGGATTAGAATGAAAACTGACCTTTTCAAGTCCTATGGCTACTGCTAAGTTTTCCAGTTTTGCTGGCATATGGACTGCAGCACTTTAACAGCATCATCCTTTAGGATTAGAAACAGCTCAGCTGAAATTGCATCACCTCCACTAGCTTTGTTCACAGTGATGCTTCCTAAGGCCCACTTGACTTCACACTCCAGAATGTCTGGCTCTAGGTGAGTGATCACACCACTGTAGTTCCAAGTCATTAAGACCTTTTTTGTATAGTTTTCTGTGTATTCCTGCCACCTCTTCTTAATACCTTCTGCTTTTGTTAGGTCCATACTATTTCAGTTCTTTATTGTGCCCATATTTGCATGAAATGTTCCCTTGGTATCTCTAATTTTCTTGAAGAGATGCTAGTCTTTCCCATTCTATTGTTTCCCTCTATTTCTTTGCATTGATCGCTTAGAAAGGTTTTCTTATATCTCCTTGCTATTCTTTGGAACTCTGCATTCAGATGGATATATCTTTCCTTTTCTCCTTTGCTTTTCACTTCTCTTCTCAACTATTTGTAGGGCCTCTTCAACCATTTTGTCTTTTTGCATGTTTTTTTCTTGGGGATGGTTTTGATCACTGCCTCCTGTACAGTGTTATGAACCTCTGTCCATAGTTCTTCAGGCACTCTGTCTATTGCCGGAGCCAGCCGGCAAAGTTGATCAGGTCCCGAGAATGTGCATGACGTGGCTGAGAAAGAATACTGCAGCAAAAGAATACTACAACAAAGATGGGGTTGAGAGGATCAGACACGTCTCCACAAAGGGAAGCAGTCTGACCACGACTTTATTCAGCATCTTATATTTATACAGGAGAGCGTGAGAAAGACAAGACAGTTAACATTCTTCTTGGCTGACCTATACATCTTACTAAAAGTCACAAGAAATCTTGAGAGCATGGGAATGGCACCCTGTTATTATTTCTTACACCAGATAACATTTCCTTGTGCGTGAGAAGTTTGTCCAGAACTCCAGGTGTCTGCAGTAAATAATCGCCTAATCTCTGGGGTGGCGGGACAGAGAGCTATGTTTGCAAGCAAACCCTCAAGGACTGAGGCAGCTCCCAGGGCTGTGTCCTTTAGATAAAGGACCCCTTCTCACGGGCAGCTACCCTCAGTCTATCATATCTAATCCCTTGAATTTATTTGCCATTTCCACTGTATAATTGTAAAGGATTTGATTTAGGTCATACCTGAATGGTCTAGTGGCCTTCCCTACTTTCTTCAATTTAAGTCTGAATTTGGCAATAAGGAGTTCATAACCCGAGGCACAGTCAGCTCCTGGTCTTGCTTTTGCTCACTGTAGAGAACTTCTCAATCTTTGGCTGCAAAGAATATAATCAGTCTGATTTCGGTATTGACTGTCTGGTGATGTTCATGTGTAGAGTCTTCTCTTGTGTTGTTGAAAGAGGGTGTTTGCTATGACCTGTGCTTTCTCTTGGCAAAAGTCCATTAGTCTTTGCCCTGCTTCATTTTGTACTCCAAGGCCAAACTTGCCTGTTATTCCAGGTATCTCTTGACTTCCTACTTTTGCATTCCAGTCCCCAATGATGAAAAGGACATCTTTTTAGGGTGTTAGTTCTAGAAGGTCTTGTAGGTCTTCATAGAACCATTTAACTTCAGCTTTTTCAGCATTACTGGTCGGGGCAAAAAACATCTTTTTTGGTGTTATTTCTAGAAGGTCTTTATTTCTAGAATGATCAAACCAGTCAGTCCTAAAAGAAATCAGTCCTGACTATTCATTGGAAGGACTGATGCTGACCCTGAAGCTCCAATACTTTGGCCACCTGATGCGAAGAACTGACTCACTGGAAAAGACCCTGATGCTGCGCAAGATTGAAGGCAGGAGGAGAAGGGGACAGAGGATGAGATAATTGGATGGCATCACTGACTCGATGGACATGAGCTTGAGCAAGCTCCAGGAGTTGGTGATGGACAGGGGAGCCTGGCGTGCTGCAGTTCATGGGGTGGCAAAGAGTTGGACACGACTGAGCAACTGAACTGACTGAACAGACTAGAAGGTCTTGAAGGTCTTCGGCATTAGTGGTTGGGGCATAGACTTGGATTACTGTGTTATTGAATGGTTTGCCTTGGAAATGAACAGAGATCAGAGAAGCAAAAAAAATCAGGGGGCCTATTTTTTCAGGTTTCTTCAGGGAGAAAAATGAAACTGTTAGAAGATGAAATATATGCAGTTTGTGGGCTGAGTCACTAATTGTTTGCAGGAATTTTCTTATATATTTTTTTCAAGTGTGACCTTTCATTGATATGTTAAGAAATACAGAATTAGAAGAAACTAGTTTGAAATGATGGCTCGCTTCTACTTAGAAAATCTGAATACAAAGGAAACAATGGGAACCACAAAGATCAGGGTGCCAAGGTTTTAAGAATATTTTAGGTTTGCAAATAATAGCTAGTATGCTTGTAATCTCAACAATACATTTTTCTCTGATAAAGAATACCCTTTTCCAGAAGGTTTACAGTGTGGCCATCTCCTGCTGGAAGCCTGTGATGCTGGAATCAGGCCACTTTCTGTCTGTCTTTACAGGACACCGGGCTGCACTCTAAGAAATTTCTAGCTGTCCCCTGGATCCTGACCATCATATGGGCAGAGAAATTGGTGACATTTTTCTTTTGCCTGTTGAAATGACACAGATTCTTTCTGTTTCCTGATGTGGGTAAAGTGTGGAATCCAGTGATGATTTCTCCTTCAAGAAATGTACATCCTAGTCCAAACGAGGGTGAGCCCCCCTCCAGCAGTGAGAGATTCTGCATGTGTGTGACCTGTGCCTCCTAGGAGAGCAGCTTTAAGCTAATTTAAACCTGGCCAAGTTTAAATTAAATCTACCATTTATGTGGTAGATTTAGACTTCTCTACACTGATGATGTTTAGACATGACCGTGTACTTTCTACAATGAGAACATTTAGACCTGACCCTGTTCTGTACGCTAGGACTGGAGACCTGGATAGGACCTGGCCTGCCTCTGTCCTGGAAAACTCCATGCCTGCGTCTGAATGTCAGCCCTCAGATGTCTGGGGTCTGGAGCTGAGGTGGCTGCTCTGGGCAACGTGCTCTTCTCTGAGGGGGTTCCGTGGCCCTCCCGGTGTTGGGACTGCAGTGGGCTCTGAGTCTCTCCCCCTGCCAGGTTCCCCCTCCCTGGGGCATGGACGCTCCTCAGGTGGGCTACCTGGTAATTATTCCAATTTTCCAGCATATTTGGGTTGAGTAGGGAGGCTGGTTCACCTGCTGAGCTGATTCCAGGGATCAGGCAAGAAGTCAATGGGCAGCAGGTGAGGTTGCTGCTGTGATCTCCTTCCGGTCGACTCTCCTCAGAAGAGAACAGGGCTGCCCCCTGTCCTTCAGCCCAGCTCTCCTGTTTTCTCATCATCTCAGCAGGACAGGAAAGACAGAGCCTGCCAGAACCAAGGTAGTGTGTTCAACTCTAGTACGAGCTTTCAAACCAGCAAAAAACTCACACAGAACCAAAGTGACAACAGGAGGGGCCTGACTTCTCAGGGACCACCGTGGGGAGAGGAGAGGACCCTTCACTTCTTTCTAGGGTCCCAGGAGGCCCCAGGGGCCTAGCTGCTTTACACACTGGGGGCCCGCTGACCACAGCCATGGTGTCCTGACCGAGGGGACGTGTGACCCCAGGTGGGGGGGGGGTGTCTGGGGACTGTGTGAGTCTCACCCCCTCTGCATGGTCAGGATTGTGTGCGGGGAGACCTCACACACAAAGCTAAGATAGAGGGAAGAACACGTGAGAGCTTCACTTGTGTTTAGGAATGAATACTTTAGTGTATTCACTTTACACAGGCCTGTACCTGTTTGCCTCTTTACCACTGCGAGGTTCACCCTCCCTGGGGCTCCTGGGGACTCCTCAGGTGGGCTACCTGGTAATTATTCCAATTCACCAGAATGAACATGGCGAGAAGAGAGGCAGGCACCTGGTGGATTGACTGCAGGGCACATGGATCAGGCAAAAAGCCAGTGGGATCAGGTGAGGTTGCTGCCGTGACCTCCTTCAGGTCGACCGCCCTACTCAGCAGAGACCAGACCTGCCCCTCGTCTTCCAGCCCTGCGTCTGGTGTGTTTTCTCAGCTCCTCAGCAGGACAAGAAAGGACCGAGCCTGCCAGAACCAAGATGGTGCGCTCAACATGATCATGACAGCTGTAGAAACAGTTAATATCACAGAACCAAAGGGAAAGGGGAGGACTTCTGTGGGACAATGTGGGGAGAGGAGACTGACCCTACCCTTCTTTCTACCATCCCAGGAGGTTACAGGAACCCCCTCATTTCCACCTTAGGGGTCCAACCAGCAGAAACTGGTGTCCTAAGCAAGAGTTGTGTGACCCCGAGTGCAGTGTCTGGGAGGTGGAATCACTTTGGAGGCTGGAAATGTGCTGGGTCTGGAAATTGTGTGGGTCTCATCCCATCCACATGAGTCAGGAACCTGTACCTGGAGACCCTGTGTCTGCTCTTTATCTGCAGCATGTCTTGTCCCCCCTGAGATTCCCATCCTCTGAATTGATGGTGTTGCCCTGATTGACCTGTGGGTCCTTTTCCTTCTGTTCATCTTCAGGCACCTTTGAGTGGGTTGCTGCTGTGTGTTATGCTGGGTGACATCACCTTTGGTGGTGTCATATTAATGTCATAACATAGCACATCTAATTTATAGGGTCACCGTGGTCTGGTTTCTTCTAGAATGAGTTCATGTAATTTAATATGTAATTTATTGTTATTTTATATTGGAATAGCATTGATTTCCAACATTTTGTTTGTTTTAGGTGTACATGAACTTGATTCAGTTATACATGGATGTCTATGCTTTTTCTATTTTTTTCCTCATATAGGATATTACAGATTTTTTTTCCAGTAGAGTTCCCTATTCTATTCAGTAGATTCTTTTTCATTATCAACTTGATATATGTGAGTGTGTATATTTTCATCCCAAACTCTTTATTCTGCTCCTGTAACTTTCTTTTGATAATCATAATTTGGTTTTCTCAGGCTGTGAGTCTGTTTTGTTTTGTACATTAGTTCATTGGTATGAATTTATAGATTCCACCTGTATGTGATATCTTAGGATATTTGTCTTTTTCTCTCTGACTTACCTCACTTAGTATGAAAGTCCATCAACAATACTGCCAGTATGATTGTTTTGTTTTGTTTTATGGCTGAGTAATGTTCCAGTGTGGGGCTTTCCCGGTAGGTTCGTGGTAAAGACTCCCCCTGAAGTGCAGGGACGTGGGTTTGATCCCCGAGTTTGGAAGATTCCCTTGAGGAGGGCTTGGCAACCCACTCCAGTACTCTTGCCTGGGAAATCCTGTAGACAGAGGAGCCTGATGGGGTACAGTCCATGGGGTGGCAAAGAGTCAGACATGACTGAGCGACTAGACAACAACAGCATTTGTTTTAAGGTGTGTATTTTGACTGGAACAGAGCTAGTTACTCCTCCCCTGCCGGAAGCCAGCGTGAGGACCTCCATCCGTGGCAAAGGTCATGAGGAAGGAGGCTCAACATACGCAAAGGCGGGATCAAGCCTCAGGAGTCCCCCTGGAAATTCTCGAGCATCTACCCCCAAAACCAGAGTCTGCCCACTTTACTACTTTGTGCTCTCACCTACACCTCTGACTTTACAGGGGGCTGTCCCCCACCACCTCTTTTGGAGAAGGAGTTAACTTAGAGCTCCAGTTAATAATTATTCCTGGGTGTTATAGGAGTGTTTCAACCTACAAACTCCTCTGAAGGTTCTCTAGCCTGCCTGACAGGCTTGTCTGGCCACATGTGATTGCTCACAGCCTCCCAACCGTGAGAGGCACAAGATGCTTTAAACCTTCTAAAAACAGGTTCTTTAGAGAAGTTAGAAAACTATTAGCATAAGTATAGTGGGCTGATTAGAAATTGTATTGGTGAAGGGTTTTTCATTTGTTGAGCCAATGTTCGCGGCTAAGTTTCCACATCCCCTGCCCTTATACACATTAATGAATATATAGAAGAAATAAGTATTAACCTTTGATATTAATCACGTTAGACCTTAGGCTAAGCAAATTCTTTCCTTAATTAAAACCGACTACACCCTCACCCTATAGGAATGTAACTTTATTTGGGTGGTGTCTGTTTTAAGAATAATCACCCCTGGAGAAATAAGTGTTGACTGACCGCTGTCACAAGGAGAGGGTCATAAATTGTCAGCAGGCCCCCTGGCCAGAAGATGATGTAACACCCCTAAGACCTCTGTATACATCTGTATGAAGCACCTGACTTTGATAAAAGTCAGGACTGCTGACCCCGCGTGACTTTTGTATAACATCTCAGTGTATAAAAACAGACCCTGGAAAATAAAGAATTGGGATCAGTTCCTTGAAAGACTGGTCTTCCCATGTCGTTCTCTCTCTCAAACTCTGGCTGAGTTTCCATCTGGAGCACGGAGCCCACCAAGCTTACTAATTTTGCCTGGGCTTCTAAGATCCGACCGGGGAGGCCTCAGTGTCTCCTCTCCTTCGGGAGAATGGAAGGACGCCTGCGGCCTATGTAAGTGGTGCAAACTTCTTGTCTTGAAGTTTTATTGGTTTCCCTCGTAAACCAAGCTACTCAGCCTCTTTCCTCCACTGAATTTTCCTGCTGAGCTATCCTTCATTCTATTACTCTTTATATCTCTAATTAATATCTAATTAAAGCCAGTGTATTCGCCAACGCCATCTCCCCTTCGAACTCCCTGGATCAGCCGGGGCTGGACCTCGGCACTTGCCCTTTTCTTATTTGGTAACCATAATTTTTTTTTCTAAGTCTGTGGATCTGTTTCTCTTTCTAATGAAGTTCATTCATATCCATTTTTAGATTCCACCAGAAGTGGTATTATATGACACTTGTCTTTCCCCATCTCACTTCACTTAGTATGATCACCTATAGTTTCTTCCCTATAACTGGATGTGGCATTATTTCATCCTTCTCTATGTCTGAGTAATATTGCATTGTGTGTATGTACCCCATCTTCTGTATCCATTCATCCATTCATGAACACTTAAGTTGCTTCTGCATCTTGGCTATTGTACCCAGTGGTACCATGATGTTTGGGTACAGGTGTTTACAAATTTTGGTTTTCTCTGGATCTATGCCTTGGTATGAAATTGCTGCATCACTTGAGTTTTTTTTTAAGAACCTCCATAATGTTCTGCCTAGTGGGTATACTGATTTACATTCCTACCAACAGTGTAGGAGGGCTCCCTTCTCACCACACCCTCTTCAGAATTTATACTTGTAGATTTTTTGAGATGGTCATTCTGATCGATCAATGTGAGGCGATACCTCATAGTATATTTGATTTGCCTTTCTCTAAGAACTAGTGATGCTGAGCATCTTTTCATGTGCTTTATGGCCATCTATGACTTCTTTAGGGAAATGTGCATTTAGATCTTTGGACGATTTTTTGTTAGGTGAGTTGTTGTTGTTGTTGAGCTGTACGAGTTGTTTGTATGTGTTGGAGATAAATTCCCTGTGGGTATCTTCGGTTGCAAGGATTATTTCCATTCTGAGGGTTGTCTTTTTCTTTAACCAATGGTTTCCTTTGCTGTGCAAATGCTTTTAATGTTTATTAGGTCCCATTTTTATTTTTCATGATCACAAATGCTGAATTTTATGTCAAAGTATGTTCTGCTTTCTTCCTCAAGAGTTTCATGGTATCTCTCCTTTTATTTAGATCTTTAATTTGTCTGGAGTTTCTTTTTATGTGTGGTGTTAGGGAGTATTCTAATTCCATTGTCATTTTCATTGCTAAGAAACCTGCCTGGTGTCCTCCACTGCGGCTGTTTTCTATTTCCATTTCCAGCATCTGGTGTAGGAGAGTTCCCTTTTCTCCATACCCTCTCCAGCATTAACTTTTTGTAGAGTTTCTGTTTATGGCCATTCTGACCTGGTGTGAGGTATTTGAAGTTTTGATTTGCATTTCTCCCATCTTTAGTGATATTAACATCATTTCATGTCTTTTTTTTTTTTGAGACAATGTGAGTTAACTTATTTATTCAAATTGGGTTTTTGAACACCTGCCCTGTTTTGGATATTTTTCTGATGACCTTCCCTAGGACATTTCTTGAGGGCAGGTATTTTTTACTTATAGCCTCACAGTCCACAGGGTCGCTACAAGTTGGACACGACTGAGTGACTTCACTTTCACTTTTCACTTTCATGCATTGGAGAAGGAAATGGCAGCCCACTCCAGTGTTCTTGCCTGGAGAATCCCAGGGACGGGGGAGCCTGGTGGGCTGCCGTCTATGGGGTCGCACAGAGTCGGACACGACTGAAGCGACTTAGCAGCAGCAGCAGCAGCCACAGGCCTTGTGAATATCAGGTGCCCATCAGCATTGGTTTCAAAGGTTTGTTGTGAGAAATGACCACAAGGTGGCAGCATGTCTTTATGCCCAACTCTGGTTACTGGGGGAACCAGAGCCTTAGGGAAAGTCGTGTTCCTGGATTGTCAGTTAGAGTGGAATGTGCCAGAAGAAACACCCAAGGCTTGTGTCCCATTCCTTCTTCCTTACCCCCACCCCCTGGACAAATCCTAATTCCTGCAATCCCACTCTGTGGAGGGTGCTTTCATCCATAGATGGGGTGACCGTAAAGAAGGAGCCTAGAGATGGGAACCCCAACACCAGGAGACGTGGAGCCCACGGGGCTTTTCAAAGCTCTTCCAGCCCAGAGGCTCCACATCCTGCGGGTGCAGTAGGCGTAGTTTCCCTGCAGGAGGACCCCCTGGATCTGGAGCTTGTGGGCCCCTGCAGAGGCGAGCAGGCACGCCAGGTCCTTGGGGCAGGGCTCATTGGCTGGTATATCCTCCGAGCTCCGTCAGCCCCATGACTGTCCATCCTTGGGAACTAAGCCTGCCCAGGCTTCAGGGATGTGCCAGCAGCCCAGGGCACCAAGGCCTGAGGGGAACAGAGTCAGCATTTTCTTTTTATAATTCGTATTTTGTATTAGCATACAGGTGCCTTACAATGTGGTAGGGTGTGTTTGTTTGTTTTAGGTGCACACCAAACATGATTCCCTTTGCATAGATGCGGACATGTCTTTTTTTTTTTTTTTTTTCAGTGTTACAGCTCTATTTTATTTAGAAGATAGCAGGAGAGTAAGAGAGAGAGAGAGAAAGAGAAGAGTGCACGCACGTGGGAGAGAGAGTCCGAGAGAAAGCGCTTTGGCTCCTCCTTTTATATGTTTTTTCCTCCATCTGGGCCTGCCCTATGCAAATTGGGCTTAGCCAGGAGTGCTGTTTGTTCTGTTTGTTCTGCCTGAAGTCTTCACTCTGGTCCTTGGACCTTCCTTGTCTTAGCCACCGCCATTTTGGACTCCTTTTCCCTATTCTACCTACCTAACATTCCCCCCTCAAGAGATGGGAGGCCCAATTCTTTGGGAATAGGGGCGTCGAGGTCTTTCTGGCTACTTCCTGCTGAACTAGGGCGGTGAGGTGTATTGGGCCTCCCTCTCTTGCTAGTCTCAATCCTCAGAGCCCTTATAGCGGTGTCCAAGGGTGTGTGATATATTCCGTGGTTAGCTGTAGTTTTATATCTTTGTTGAACTGGCACTGCATGTTGTAGCTGGTTGACCTTAACCGGAGGTCTTCTGGAATCTGAGACTGGGCCACGTGAGCTTTCTGCTGAGTTAGTTTTTCGCTGTCCCAGTTTCCAGCAAGATGGGCCTTCCCCTGAGCTGGGTTTCTTCGCCTTCTGCTTCTAGCGTGGGAGCTTTGCTGAGTTGGGCTCCTGCTGTGTTTGGCCTCTTCCACGCAGAGGTTGTTTCAGCCAGGTTATATCTGAGTCACGGCACCATAGATGTCACGCGAGTGTATGTTCCTCGGTTCTTTGTCTCATCACAACAAAGATTTGGAGCGACAGACATTAAAGCCCTCGGCGCGTCACAGCTCTTGGGTCTTGGAGAAACCGTGCTACAGCTCTTAGGCAAATCAGTGTTACAGCTCTATTGTATTTAGAGGATAGCAGGAGAGTGAGAGAGAGAGAGAAAGAAAAGAGTGCACGCACGTGGGAGAGAGAGACCCCGGACATGTCCTTTTTTGGGTTTCCTTCCCATATAGTTTATTATGCGGTGTTGATTAAGGGTCCTTGTTGATTATTTTTAAAAGAGTGTGTGTATGTTCATCTCTACCTGCTCGTTTCTCACCACCCATCTCCTTTCCCTCTGAGGCCATTTCTCTTTGGTAGAGACGTTCATATGCATCCATTTTTAGACTCCACCACTAAGTGTTACCATATGACCCTTGTCTTTCTCTGTCTCACTTAGTGTGATCGTCTCTACGTCCTTCCTTGTTGCTGGGCATGGCATGATGTCACCCTTTTATGGCTGAGCGATATTGCTCTTTGTGCGTGTACCCTGTCTTGTTTACCCTTTCATCTTTCTGTATCCACTGAGGCTTCAGCCCTGTCTTGGCTCTTGTAAATAGTGCTGCCATGGATGTTGAGGTGCACCTGTCTTTTATTTTTTTATTTTTAATTTTTTTTTTAGTTTCAGGAAGGAGTTTTACAGACCATTTTCAAGGCCATCATATTCAGCCATAGATATTATGCAATACATAATATGTACTTCAGAACTGTACATTTCCAAAGGGCACAGTTCATATAAACTAATGACACCCCTTCAGAGGTGAGCAAAGAGGTGGCCCTCTTTATAGCAATTCCTTAAACTCCAGGCTAAAAACTCTTGGACCAAGTGAACTCTAAAAGTCTTTATGGATCTTATTGTTGTTCAACTGCCAAGTGGTGTCCAAGTCTTTGCAATCCCATGGACTGCAGCACGCCAGGCTTTCCTGTCCTTCAGTGTCTCCTGGAGTTTGCTCAAACTCGTGTCCATTGATTCAGTGATGCCATCCAACCATCTCATTCTCTTTTTAAGGATCTGAATGTCCCTAATTCCACAGTGACATTATTATTTTCAAAAACCTTGTGTTAGCTCAAGCTTTGAAATGAAACTCTAACCCCTAAATGTGGCTCTTTTTGGAGAAAGGATACTTATACTTAAATGATGCCATAAGGGTGGGACCCTGATCTAATAAATTTGGTGTCCTTGGAAGAAGCAGCAACACCAGGAGTGTGCAGCTATGGAGAAAAGAGCCATGTGAAGACAAGAGAGAAAGTGGCCATCTGCAAGTCAAGGAGAGAAGCCTCAGGAGAGACATCACCACTGGCACCTGGATCCTGGACTTTCAGCACTATGAGGAAGTACACTTCTGTTGTTTAAGCCATCTAGTCTGGTGTATTCTATTTCAAAGCTTGAGCTAGCACCTGTCTTTTAAAATTATGGTTTTCTCTGGATCTGTGCCCAGGAATGGGATTGCTGGGTCCTGTGGTGCTTCTCAGTTTAGTTTTTGATGAAACTTTGTCCTGTTCTCCTTGGTGGATTTCCTGACTTTCATTCCCACCAACAGGGAGGAGGGTTCTTTTCCTCCATTCCCTCTCCAGCACTTACTGTTGTAGATTTTCTATGCAGACCTTTCTGACGTGTGTGAGGTGATGCCACACTGTACTTCAGATTCGCAGTTCTCTAATACTCATAGACGCTGAGCATCTTTTCATGTGCTTCAGGCCCATCTCTCTGTCTTCTGTGGAGAAAGGTCCACTTAACTCTTGTGCCTCTATTTGACTGGGTTGTTTCTTTGATATCGAGGTGCACAAGCTGTTTGTTTTAGAGAGAAATTCCTCATGGGTGTTTTTGTTTGCAAATATAGTTCCATTTGGAGGGTTGTCTTTTGTTATGTTTATGGTTTCCTCTGCTATGCCAGTGCTTTTAAGGGGAATTAGGTCCCATTTATTTATTTTTGTTTTATTTTTGATGATTCTAAGAGGTGGGTCAAAAAAGAACTTGCTTCATTTTGTGTCACAGAGTGTTCTGTTGTTTTCCTCAGAAGTTTCATTATATATATATATATATATATATATATATCCTTTTATTTAGATCTTTAATCTATTTGGAGTTTATTTTTGTGTATGCTGTTAGGGAGTATTCTAATTGCATTTCATTATCATTTCTTAAAAAACCTGTACGTTGGTCTCCATAGTGGCTGTTACTAATTTATCTTTTCACTGACAGTGTAGGAGGGTTCTCTTTTTCACTTTTTCCAGCATTTATATGTTTGTTCACAGGTGGACAATGGCGGTTGTGAACTGTGTGAGGAAATTATTGTTGTTCAGTCACTCAGTTCTGTCTGACTCTTTGTGACCCCATGGACTGCATCATACCTTGCTTCTCTGTCCTTCTCTTCGAATCAGGTGGCCAAAGTATTTGAGCTTCAGCATCAGTCCTGCCAATGAAAATTCAGGGTTTATTTCCTTTAGGATTCACTGGTTTGATCTCCTTGCTGTCCAAGGGTCTCTCAACCTTCTTCTCCAGCACCACAGTTTGAAAACATCAGTTCTTCATCACTCAGCCTTCTTTATCGTCCAACTCTCACATCCGTACATGACTACTGGAAAACGATTTTGACTATACCAATATATTTGACTATGCCAAATTAATGTCTCTGCTTTTTAATATGCTGTCTAGGTTTGTCATAGCTTTTGTTCCAAAGGGCAAGCATCTTTTAATTTCATGGCTGCAGTCACTGTCCGCAGTGATTTTGGAACCCAAGAAAATAAAGTCTGTCATTGTTTCCATTGTTTCCCCATCTATTTGCCATGAAGTGATGGGACTGGTTGCCATGATCTTAGTTTTTTGAATGTTGAGTTTTAAACCAGCTTTTTCACTCTCCTCTTTCACCTTCATCAAGAGGCTCTTTAGTTCCTCTTCATTTTCTGCCATTAGGGTGGTGTCATCTGCATATCTAAGTTTATTGATATTTCTCCTATGAATCTTGAATCCAGCTTGTCCTTCATCCAGCCCGGCATTTCACATGATGTACTCTGCATATAAGTTAAATAAGCAGGGTGATAATATAAGCCCTGAAATACTCCTTTCCCAATTTGGAGCCTGTCCCAATTTCCATGTCTGGTTCTAACTGTTGCTTCTTGACCTGCATATAGATTTCTCAGGAGGCAGGTAAGGTTGTCTGGTATTCCCATCTCTAGAATTTTCTGGTGTTTGTTGTGGTCCACACAGTCAAAGTCTTTAACATAATCAATGAAGCAGAAGTAGATGTTTTTCTGGAATTCTCTTGCTTTTTCTATGATCCAACAAGGATGTTGGCAATTCCCTTGCCTTTTCTAATCCAGCTTGTACATCTGTAAAGTCTTCATTCATGTACTATTGAAGCCTGGCTTGAAGGATTTTGAGCATTACCTTGCTATCTTGTGAAATGAGTGCAATTCTGTGGTAGTTTGAACCTTCTTTGGCATTGACCTTATTTGGGATTGAACTGAAAACAATCATTTTCCAGTTCTGTGGTCACTGCTGAATTTTCCAAATTTGCTGGCATACTGAATGCAGCACTTTCACAGCATCATCTTTTAGGATTTGAAATAGCTCAACTGGAATTCCATTGCCTCAACTAGCTTTGTTAGCAGTGATACTTCCTGAGGCCCACTTGACTTCACATTCCAGGATGTCTGTCTCTAGGTGAGTGATCACACCATCGTGGTTATCTGGGTCATTAAGACCTTTTTTTGTATGGTTTTCCACGTATTCTTATCACCTCTTCTTAATATCTTCTGCTTCTGTTAGGTCCATACTATTTCTGTCCTTTATTGTGCCCATATTTGCATGAAATGTTCCCTTGGTATTTCTAATTTTCTTGAAGAGATTGCTAGTCTTTCCCATTCTATCATTTTCCTCTATTTCTTTGCATTGATCACTGAGGAAGGGTTTCTTATCTCTCCTTGCTATTCTTTGGAACTCTGCATTCAGATGGATATTACTGGGGTCCAGCCCCGGCTGATCCAGGGAGTTCGAAGGGGAGACGGCGTCGGCGAGTACACTGGCTTTAATTAAATGTTAATCAAAGATATAAATAGTAATAGAATGAGGCTAGCTCAGCAGGAAAATTCAGTGGAGAAAAGAGGCTGAATAGCTTGGTTTATGCGGAAAAACAATAAAACTTCAAGCCAAGAAGTTTGCACCACTTACGTAGCCCACAGGTGTCCTTCCGTCCTCCCATGGGAGAGGAGACACTGAGGCCTCCCTGGTCGGAGCTTAGAAGCCCAGGCAAAATTAGTAAGCTTGGTGGCCTCTGTGCTCCAGATGGAAATTCAGCCAGAGGTTGAGAGAAAGAATGACATGGGGAGACCAAGCTTTGGTGAGCAAGACCTGTAGCTTTATTTTCGACAGGGGCTTTTGAACCATAAGTTGCACATAGAGGATAATAGGGGGTGTGAAATCATGCAAAGTCAGCAGTCTTTGATCCTTATCGAAACCAGGGTTTCTTTTCTTCAAATTTATCGTATACAAATGGTTTAGATGATTTACATCATCTTCTGGCCAGAAGGCCTATTAACATTTTATGACTCTGACAAAGGTTTGTCAACCATAAGACTTATTTTCTCTAAGAGTAATTATTTTAAAGTTTGGCGCCATCCTCTGAAGGTGTTAAAGTTGCATTCCTATAGGGCAGAGGTGCAGTGGGTTTACAACAAAGGAAAGAATTTATTACCTTAAGGGTCTAACGTTGCTAACACCAAGGCCACTACTTATTTTTTCTACATACCAACTATATTAATTAATACACATTCAAGGATACAATACAGGGGATGTGGAAACTTGGCAGCAAGCATTGGCTCATCAATGAAATCTTCTACTAGTTTTATTCTGACAGTTTCTAACTCTCCGAGAGGCTCTAAGATATTTGAATATCTTAAGCTTCCCATGCCTCTCTCGGCTGGGAGACTGTAAACAATCGTATGCATAGCTGTCGGAGTCTGGGTAAATTTGTCTGGCAAGTTAGAGAGCCATCTGAGGGGTTTGGATTTAAACACTTCTATTATGCCCAGGAACTTTATTAACTGGAGCTGTAAGTTAACTCCTTTTCAGAGAGAGCGAGATGGTGGTGGGGGACAGCCCCCGTAAAGTCAGAGGTGAGAGCGCAAAGCAGTAAAGTAGGCAGACTCTGGTTTTAGGGGTAGATGCTTGAGAATATCCAGGGGGACTCCTGAGGCTCGACCCCGTCTTTGTGTATGCCAAGCCTCCTTCCTCATGACCTTTGCCACGGGCGGAGTTCCTCACGCTGGCTCCCGGCAGGATATATCTTTCCTTTTCTCCTTTGCCTTTCACTTCTTTTCTCAGCTATTTGTAAGGGCTCCTCAGACAATCATTTTGCCTTTTTTGCATTTCTTTTTCTTGGGAATAGTTTTGATCACTACCTCTTGTACAATGTTATGAACCTCTGTCCATAGTTCATCAGGCACTCTATCTATCAGATCTAGCCCCTTAAATCTATTTCTCACTTCCACTGTATAATTGTAAGGGATTTGATTTAGGTCATACCTGAATGGCCTAGTGGTTTTCCCTTCTGTCTTCAAGTCTGAATTTTGCAATAAGGAGTTCATAATCTGAGTCACAGTCAGCTCCGGGTCTTGTTTTTGCTGACTGTATAGAGCTTCTTCATCTTTGGCTGCAAAGAATAGAATCAGTCTGAATTTGATATTGACCATCTTGTGATGTCCGTGTGTAGAATCTTCTCTTGTGTTGTTGGAAAAGGGTGTTTGCTATGAACAGTGCATTCTCTTGGCAAAAGTCTTATTTAGCCTTTGCCTGCTTCATTTTGTTCTCCAAGGCCAAATTTGTCCGTTACCCCAGGTATCTCTTGACTTCCTAGTTTTGCATTTACACATAGTGGTAAATGTGTACCTTGCTCACCTTGCCCCCTCTCACCGCTGGTAACCGTTAGTACTCTATATCATTGAGTCCGCTTCAGAGAAAAATTCATTTCATGTGAACTCATTCATATATTAAATACCACATAAAATGATATCGTGGAATTTTTCATTGTCTTCCTGACTTCACTTGGTAGGATAATCTCTAGGTTCATGTTTCTGAAAATGACATTATTTTAATATTTTCTCTATTTCATATATGAAAATAGAGATGCATATTTCATATATGAAAAGTGGTAAGTTTTTCTATATTTTCTGTTTGAAAGTAGAGGTGCATATTTCATATATGAAAGTGGTTGAATTTCTTTTATTTATATATGAATGTAGAGCAAGTGAACCAAGTCCTGTCTATACTGATGACGTTTAGACATGACCGGGTGCTTCTACAATGAGAACATTTAGACCTGACCTGATCCTCTGTCTACACTAGGACTGGGGACTTGGGTAGGACCTGGCCTGCCTCTGTCCTGGAAAACTCTGTGCCTTCATCTGAATGTCAGCGCTCAGATGTCTGGGGTCTGGAGCTGAGGTGGCTTCTCTGGGCAGCGTGCTCTTCTCTGAGGGGGCTCCGTGGCCCTCCTGGGGTCGGGGCTGCGGTGGGCTCTTAGTCTCTTCCCCTGCCAGGTTCCCCCTCCCTGGGGCATCGAGGCTCCTCAGGTGGGCTACCTGGCAATCATTCCAATTTTCCAGCACATTCAGGTTGAGTAGGGACGCAGGTTCACCTACTGAGCTGATTCCAGGGATCGGGCAAGAAGTCAACGGGCAGCAGGTGAGGTTGCTGCTGTGATCTCCTTCCAGTCGACTCTCCTCAGAAGAGAATAGGTCTGCTTCCCGTCCTTCAGCCCAGCTCTCCTGTTTCCTTTACACCTCAGTGGGACAAGAAAGACAGAGCCTGCCAGAACCAAGGTAGTGTGTTCAACATGATCATGACAGCTATAGAAACCGTTAATATCACACAGAACCAAAGAGAAAAGAGGAGGACTTCTCTGGGACAATGTGGGGAGAGGAGACCTACCCTGCACTTCTTTCTACCATCCCAGGAGGTTACAGGAATGTAACCTTAGGGGTCCAACCAGCGGAGACCTGGTGTCCCAAGCAAGGGTAATGTGACCCCAGGTGCAGGGATTGGGGAGGGGGTGTCACCTTGGAGACTGTGGACATGTGTCCCCAGGTGCCGGGACTGGGGATGGTGTGGGCCTCACCCCATCTGCACGGGTCAGGAACCTGTACCTGGAGACCCCACATCTGCTCTTTACTTGCAGCATGTCTTGTCTCCTCTGAGATTCCCAACCTCTGAACTGGGGCTGTTGCCCTGATTAACCCGTGGTCCTTTTTCTTCTCTCTTCTTGTTGCTTTCCTTTGAGGTCAGGACCTTTGAGTGAGTTGCTGCTCTGTGGTCTCCTGAGTGAAAACCTTTGCTGGTGTCTTATTCATATCATGACATATCATATATCTAATTCATAGGGTCACCGGTGTCTGATATCCTCTAGACTGACCTCATGTAATTTAATTTTTATTTTGTATTGTAGTAGAATTGATTTTCAATGTTTTGTGTGTTTTAGGTGTACATGAACTCGATTCAGTTACACATGTGTGAACGTCGCTCAGTCGTGTCCAACTCTTTGTGACCTCACGGACTATACCGTGCATGGAATTCTCCAGGCCAGAATACTGGAGTGGATAGCCTTTCCCTTCTCCAAGGGATCGTCCCAATCCAGGGATCGAACACAGGTCTCCCGCATTGCAGGCAGATTCTTTACCAGCTGAGCCACAGGGTGAAGCCCTCAGTTATACACAGACACTTATCTATTCCTTTTCTGTTACTTTCTCATATAGGTTATTACAGTTTATTCAGTGAAGTTCCCGGTTCTATTCAGTAGCCTCTTTTTCATTATCAAATTAATATATATTGGTGTATATGTTTTCATCTCAAACTCTTAATTTATCCTTCTCTTCTACCTGTCTTTTGGTAAACATAATTTGGTTTTCTCAGGCTGTGAGTCTGTTCCTCTCTTGTACATTAGTTCATTGGTATGGTTTTATAGAGTCCACCTGCATGTGATATCTTAGGATATTTGTCTTTTTCTGATTTACCTCACTTAGATGAAATGTATCAGTTCATCCACGCTGCTGCCAGTCTAATTATTTTGTTCTAAGGCTGAATAGTATTCCTGGGAAAAAAATGAAGGCAACGTAGTCTTCATTTCTCTGTCAGTGGTCATATTGGTGGATTCTGTGTCTGGGCTATGGTAATAGTGCTGCGGTAAACACTGAGGTGCACACGTCACTATTCTCTCTGGATCTCAGCCCAGGAATAGGATCATAGGATCATATGTCACCGCTATGTTTAGCATTTCAAGGAATCTCCACGCTGTCCACATCATGGCTTCCTCATTTATATTCCCTCCAGAATGTAGGAGGATCCCATTTTCTGTACATTCTCTGAAGTATTTCTTCTCTGTAGATCTCTTCGATGATGGCGATGGGGACCAGTGTGGGATGAAACCTTACTGTAGTTCTGATACACAAAATTTATCCCTGACCCTTTTGTGTTGGTTTTTAAAGAAATGCTTGGTTGTGTTTGAATTCTAGTGGATTTAGTTTGTGTTTAAATTACTTCCCCCGTAAAGTCTTAACGTTTTCCTATAAGGGATATCACTTCCTTTGGTCTTCCTCTCTCTGGCTGTCACCACTTAGCGGGTGGTCCTCCAAGGGCCATCTTTGTGTTGACCAGTGGCACAACTGTGCCCCTTCAGTGGTGGCTTTTCCTGGCTGAGAAATCGCCATTGTATATCGTACCAAATTTTCCTGAAGCTTAAATTGGTCAGTTAAAATGCTCTCGGGACTCTGGCTCTGGTACTGAAGGTGCTGCAGTGAATGTGGGGGTCACATGTCTTTTTGAATGATGGCTTTCTCGGGATATGAGCCCAGGTGTGCGTATGTCAGATCCTAGGCTTAGGTCTCTTGAAAGGTTTTTTTTTTCCCCCCTGGTATGCAGAGGCTATGTTTTCTAGGGTTTTTTTTGGGCTTTGTCCGTTTCCAACCACCCTGTGGTGGGGTTCCATCATCTGCTGCCTCTCTCCTGCATTTACTGTTT
The DNA here is from genome assembly GCF_029407905.1 of Bubalus kerabau. Lineage (NCBI taxonomy): Eukaryota > Metazoa > Chordata > Mammalia > Artiodactyla > Bovidae > Bubalus > Bubalus kerabau. The sequence goes on from NC_073628.1 coordinate 15,872,687, forward strand.
GTAGACCTGTGAGGATGTCCATTCTCCATGGTGGGATTTGATGTCTTGGTGTTGTTTTGACATTCCTCGTTTCATAATTAGAGATGCTGAATATCTTTCCTGTGGCCGTTTGGTTTTGTTTTCCTCTTATTTTTTTTCCGTTAGGGGTTTGAGGAATATACCTGTTGCAGTTGGCTTGTGTACACTTGGTGGTGTTTGGAATTGATCTCTGCAATACCAGCCCCTGGACATTTCCTGAGGGCAGCTGTCACAAACAGGCCCACAAGCCTTGTGAATTGAAAGGTGTCCGTCAGCCCAGGTGATCGAGTTGTAGTTACAGGAAATGTCCATTAGGCGGCAGCACTTCTTCATTCTCAACTCCCGTCCTCCTGCAAACCAGAGCCTTAAGGAGTGTCAGCTTCCTGGGCTGGCAATTCAAATGGAATGGGCCTGAGCAAACATTCAAGGGCTTGTATCTCACTATTACTTCTCCCTAAAGCTACTCCCCTCCCCTCCCCTCCAGACTCATCCCAGCCTGGGCCACAACCCCTGCTAAGGTGCCTAGGAGGCTGCACTCTCAGGATGGAGACTTGAATTGGGGACCCCATCACCAGGACCCCTGGTGACTAGGTGAGCTTTCCAAGGTCCTCAAAGGCAGAGGGTGTGCCCCCATCCTTTGGGTGCACGAGGGCGTGTGGTCCAGACTGAGCCAACCAGACAGTACAGGTGTACTCAGGCTCTAAATTAAGGGCCCCCTCTCCGGTGCCACGCCCCCACCCCAGTCATGGGAACCAAACCTGCTCAGGTTCCAGGGAAGGGGTAGCAGCCCAAGTCAGGGAGGCTGGAAGGAATGAAATAGATATTGCTGTTATTTCTTTTTGTTTTCTTTAGTCTCATGCCAGTGCTACATTTGAATAGAGCTGATTTGTGGTTTTGAGCTTGTCTTGAGTGTACAGATGCTTAATTCATCTTCTCTGGGTTCTTTTTCCATAGAGGTAATTGCAGAAGATAGAGAAAAATTCCTTGGGCTGATCCTCAGATCCTTGTGCAGTATCTATCAGAGATACTGATTTTATGTGAATGTCAAAGGAAGGAGGAATGAATTCTTGTGGATTAACTATACATATACAGATTTTGGTGTATATATTGGAGTAATGGATTTCTTTGTGTATGTTAATCCCAATCTCCTGCATATCATACTGGCCTTTTTTTTTTTTAATAATTCTTTGTGTTTGAGTTTTCAAAGGCTCCTTTTGTGTTGTAAATTAGTTCCTTTTTTATCTCGTTTTAATTTTTCCTGGAATGTTATCTGCTAGTTTCTTTCTTTGTCTAGTGGATTTCACTTAGCACGTGATCCTTCAAGGTCCAACCTTGTAGAGAAGAGTGGAAAATACCATAATTTCAGTAATGCTTTTTATGACTGAGTAATAGTCCACTGTATATATGTACCACATCTTGTTTAAGCTTTAGCTGTGGGTGGAAATTTTGTGGTTCCTGCCTTGCCTATTGGAAGCTGTGCTACAGTGAACAGTGGAGTGTATGTCTCTCTATGAATGGTGGTTTTCTTGGAATTTAGAACTGCTCATGTCGTACCTTGAAGCTTCCAGGCATATGCTCACTTCGTGTACAAATATGAGGCCTCTAGTTAGAGGTTCAGCTTGTTTATAACTACGAGGCCTATAGGTAGACTCTCAGCTCGTGGATAACAATGATGCTTTATTCAGACTGTCAGCTCATGTATAAGTTTGAGGCCTCTAGGCACACCCTCAGATCATCTGTCCAATGAGGCTTCTAGCAGAATTTCAGCTCGTGTATTACCATGAGGCCACTAAGCATATCCTCAGCTCGTGTATAAATATGAGGCCACAGAGAAGATGCTAAGACGGTGTATAACTAGGAGACCTCTCGGCAGATGCTCAGCTTGTGTACAACTATGAGGACTCAGGCTGGTGCTCAGCTCCTGTATAACTATGAGGCCTCTGGGCAGACACTCAGCCGGTATATAACTCAGAGGCCTCAAACAGGTGCTCAGCTTGAGTATAACTATGAGTTCTCTAGACAGAAGCTCAGCTCCTCTAGGCAGGAGGTTCAGCTTGTTTATAACTACGAGGCCTCTAGGCAGACTCTCAGATCCTGTGAGCCAATGAGGCTTCTAGGCAGATGTTCAGCATGTGCATAACTATCAGGCCTCTAGTAGACGCTCAGCTTGTGTATAACTATGAGGCCTCTAGACAGGTGCTCAGATCCTGTGGGCCTATGAGGCCTTTAGGCAGATGCTCAGTTCGTGTGTGTCTGTCTGCTCAGCTTGTGTATATGAGGACTCAGGTGAGACACTCAGCTCCTGTGTTTCTATGAGGGCTCTAGGTAGATGCTCAGCTCATGTCTGTCTAGAGGCCTCAGACAGACTCTCACTTGTGAATAGAATGAGCTGTCTAGGCAGACGCTCATCTCTTGTGGGCTTACGAGGCCTCCAGAAGCTCTCATGTGCCTGTCTGGAGCTTCAAGGAAGATGCTCAGCTCCTGTATAACTAAGAGGCCTGAGGGCAGACTCTCAGCTGGTGTATAACTCAGAGGCCTCTAGGGAGACGCTCATCTTCTGTGTTCCTATGAGGCCTCTAGACAGGTGTGTACCTCATGTCTGTCAGGAGGCCTCAAGGCAGATCTCCACACAATAGTGCTTATGAGGACTTAGGCAAACTCTCAACTTGCGTACAACTATGAGGCCTCTAGGCAGACACCCAACTCCTGTGGGCTTATGAGGCCTCTAGGCAGATCTCAGCTCCTGTGGGCCTATAAGGTCTTTAGGCAGATGCTCAGCCTGTGAGGCCTCTAGGCAGAAACTCAGCTCCTCTTTCCTGTGAGGCCTCTAGACAGACACTCAGCTCCTGTGTTCCCATGAGGCCTCTAGCCAGATGCTTAGCTCTTGTAGGCCAAGAGACCTCTAGGCAGATGTTCAATTCCTGTGGGGCTGTGAGTCCTCTAGGCAGACACTCAGCTCCTGTGGGCCTAGAGGCGTCTACGCTGATGCTCAACTCCTGTTTTCCTATGAGGCCTCTAGACAGAGGCTCAGCTTGTGTCTGTCTAGAGACCTCAAGGCAGATGCTCAACTCCTGTTGTCCTGTAAGGCTTCTAGGCAGACACTCAACTCCTGTGGAACCATGAGGGCTCTAGACAGATGCTCAGCTCCTGTTTTCCTATGAGGCCTCTAGATGGAGGCTCAGCTTGTGTCTGTCTAGAGACCTCAAGGCAGATGCTCAGCTTGTGTATAATATGAGTCTTTTAGGCTGATGGTAAGATCCTGTGGGCCTCTGAGGCCTCTAGGCAGACACTCTGCTCCTGTGGTCCTCTGCGGCCTTTTGGCAGACCTCAGCTTTAGTCTGTCTAAAGACCTCAAGGCAGACGCTCAGCTTGTGTATAACTCTGAGGCCTCTAGGCAGACCCTCAGCCTGCGTCTATCTAGAGACTTCAAGGCAGACACACAGCTTGAGTATAATATGAGGCCTCGAAACAGACACTCAGCTCCTGTTTTCCTGTGAGGCCTCTAGGCAACGCTCAGCTTGTGTATAACTCTGAGGCCTCTAGAGAGACATTCAGTTTGTGTCTGTCTAGAGACCTGAAGGCAGACGCTCATCTTGTGTGTAATATGAGTCTTCTTGGTAGATGCTCAGATCTGTGAGCCTCAGAGGCCTCTAGAGGGACTCTCAGCTCCTGTTTCCTGTGAAGACTCTAGGCTGATGCTAGCTCCTGTGGGCCTATGAGGCCTTTAGCCAGATGCTCAGCTTGTGCCTGTCTAGAGACCTCAAGGCAGATGCTCAGCTCCTGTTGTCCTGTAAGGCCTCTAGGCAGGCACTCAACTCCTGTGGAACCATGAGGGCTCTAGACAGATGCTCAGCTCGTGTCTTACTAGGAGGCCTTTAGGCAGAAGCTGAGCTCGTTTATAGCTATACGGCTTCTAGCAAGACATCTTTTGTGCGCCTATGGGGCCTCTAGGCTTTCACTCAGCTGGTGTGTTCCAAGGAAGCCCCTAGGCAGACGCTCACCTTGTGCGTAGCTATGAGGCCCTGTGCAGACACTCAGCTCCCGTGGTCTGTGAGCCTCTTGGTGACTCTGCAGTTGCGTATGTTATGAAGCCTCTCTCAGCTCCTTTGCATCCAGTGTCCTATTAAATTGATTATCAGTTAACACCTAGGTATACTATGTCTGATCTATCTATATTCTGTAGTAACAAATTATTCAAAATACCTGAATGTGAATCTATATATGTATATTTAAAATTAAATAAACACTTATACACTATAGCCCATATCACCTTGTCTGTCAATGTTATTTCAATTATAACTAAAGGCATATTTAAGAAAAAAAAAAAAAAAGTGAAACACAAGTTTTCAGCAATTGCTCTGGTATGCTCCACTCTGAATTATAAGCCCAAATCAGGACTTTCCCTTAGGCTCTCATAGCCTGTGTGGCCACAGTTAACACAAGGAACTTCTGCCATCTAGTGGCACTTCCCGCTGTCGCACCCTGACAATTATGGGTAATGAGCAATTAATATTCACAAGATTTGTCATGCCCTAATGACCCCACCCTTAAAAAATGATATAAGGGGTAATGAACAAAAAATGTAAAATAGGGAAACTATCAGAAAATATCAAAAAGTAAATACAACTGCAATGTTTAAAAAAATAACAGGTATAAAAGTTCACTATAATGCAACTTGTTCAGTTCAGTTCAGTTCAGTTGCTCAGTCGTGTCCGACTCTTTGTGACCCCATGAATTGCAGCACACCAGGCCTCCCTATCCATCACCAACTCCCGGAGTTCACCCAAACTCATGTGCATTGAGTCGGTGATGCCATCCAGCCATCTCATCCTCTGTCATCCCCTTCTCCTCCTTCCTCCAATCCCTCCTAGCATCAGGGTCTTTTCCAATGAGTCAACTCTTTGCATGAGGTGGCCAAAGTATTGGAGTTTCAGCCTCAACATCAGTCATTCCAATGAACACCCAGGACTGATCTCCTTTAGGATGGACTAGCTGGATCTCCTTGCAGTCTAAGGGACTCTCAAGAATCTTCTCCTACACCACAGTTCAAAAGCATCAATTCTTCGGCGCTCAGCTTTCTTCACAGCCCAACTCTCACATCCATACATGACCACAGGAAAAACCATAGCCTTGACTAGATGGACCTTTGTTGGCAAAGTAATATGTCTGCTTTTGAATATGCTATGTTGGTTGGTCATAACTTTCCTTCTAAGGAGTAAGCGTCTTTTAATTTCATGGCTGCAATCACCATCTGCAGTGATTTTGGAGTCCCCCAAAATAAAGTCTGACATTGTTTCCCTGTTTCCCCATATAATTCTCCATGAAGTGATGGGACCAGATGCCATGCAACTCATTAGAGACACTAAAATAAAAAAAACAACAAGATCAAGACAGAGAAATCAGAAGGCCAGTATCTATAAATCTACACTGAGGAAATGATACAGTGGGGATAGTTAAAGTGGTCCCTTTAGGATGCTTGTGGGATGTAACTGGCAAATCCATTATACAGGCCAGTGTGGAAGCATGTAGTAACTGAAAACACAGGGCACTGTGATCTGACGGTCTCACTCACACAGACAGGTGCAGAGGGAAACAGGTTTTGATAAATAAATGCACCCAAAAGGGCGCTGCCGCAGGATGTGCACGTACATCAGACATGAAAGAAAACACGTGCAGAGGTGAAGAGACAAGGAGCAAGGCAGGCACCTACACGATGGAATATGACTCTGCTGCGAAAAGTGAGGAGCACAGACCCAGAGATGACACAGTGAGAGAGTCAGGCGGAGAGAAGATAGGAATGCCGACTCTGTCACTCGCAGGTGGGACTGAGAAATCGCTCCCAGGAAGCACATTTACTTTTGAAATAACCAGACATCGTAGGAAATGAATTTGTAATTACAAAAAGAAATGGCGGGTTTAAATTTACCCTAGGAGATTGGGATTCATGTATACAACAAAGGATATAAAATATATAACACGGACCTTCATTACCAAGGGAGGAATATTAAACACTCTGAAATAATCTATTTGTGAAAAAAATACCAACAATGAATACATACTCGCATGGTAAGATGTGAACAAAGTTTGGGATATTTAGAGGAAAAAACAACATTGTAATCAAATTTACTCTAATAAAAAGATAGAGATTAAAAGGTTGATAAGGAATCCGGGGCCCTTGAGAAGGAGAAAGGGGTCTGGGGCTCTCAAGGAGGAGCAAAGGACAAATATTTTTTTCTACATTGCTCCTTAAAGCAATGCATATTAAAAAGCAGATATATTACTTTGCCAACAGAGGTCCGTCTGGTCAAAGCTATGGTTTTTCCAGTGGTCATGTATGGATGTGAGAGTTGGACCATAAAGAAAGCTGAGCACCAAAGAATTGATGCTTTTGAACTGTGGTGTTGGAGAAGACTCTTGAGAGTCCCTTAGACTGCAAGGAGATCCAACCAGTCAATCCTAAAGGAGATCAGTCCTGAATATTCACTGGAAGGACTGATGCTGAAACTCCGATACTTTGGCCACCTGATGTGAAGAACTGACTCATTGGAAAAGACCCTGATGCTGGGAAAGATTGAGGGCAGGAGGAGAAGAGGACACAAGTTTTTGGTGGCTTCCATTCTCACATTCCAAACTCATCTGGAGCAGGAACCAGAACTGTCTAAGACTCCCATGAACACAGTACTGAGTAGTGCAGGAAGAAATTCTGCCACCCTGTGGACATTCCCCGCAAAGCACCATTTAATCTATTGCTCATGGTCAGCTCATATTCACAAGAACTGCTGGGCTCTTGATGATGCCTCCACTTGAAAAAAAGTAAAGGAAACAAATGGAAAATAATAAAAAAGGACAATCTAGGCTTTCTGGATGGCTCAGCTGGTAAAGAACCCTCCTGCAATGCAGGATACACAGGTGACGTAGATTTGATCCCTGAGTCAGGAAGATCCCCTGGAAGATGAAATGGCAACCCACTCCAGTATTCCTGCCTGAAAAATCCCTTGGACAGAGTAGCCTGGCAGGCTACAGTTCACAGGGTCACAAAGAGCAGGACAGGACTGAGCAACTAAGCATGCACGACACTCAAGAAGAAAATATCTGAAGTACATCAACTCACACTGTTTAAAAAAATTCATGAAAAGCTGTTGAACGTCACAAATTATGACAGACATGCAAATCGTAACTCCAGTGAGGCATCACTCAGTGCCACTGGGAAAGGCCATCGTGAAAAATCTGCAAAGAATAAGTAGCACATAAATGGTAAAGATCACTACAGAGAGAAGCATGGAACTGCCTTCAAGAGATAAAAATAGACCTACTGTAAAATCCTGCAGAAATACACCCAAGAGTGCTTGAGGAGAAAATACGGTTTTGAGAAGTGTACACTGCGTACACTTTTGAAAAGAGCACCCAAGTGTACACTGGCCTAAATTTACAACCTACAATGAATGAAGGCAAAAAAAAATATTTTTGGAAAGGTGAATGGATAAAGAAGATGGGACACATGTACACAATGCAATATGACTCAGGAGAAAGAAATAATGAAATTTTCAGTAACACAGACAAAACTAGGGACAATCAAACTAAGTAACGAAGTCAGAATCAGACAAAGACAAATATGTTACTTACAGTTAGACTCTAAAAATACATTCCAATGAATTGAGAAAACACAAGCAGACTCAAAGATGTAAAAAAAACAAACTCATGTTTACTCAAGGAGTTAGGAATGGAGCCAGGAATAAATTTAAAACTTTAGATGTAATAATAATCATTCCATATAAAATAATTAACAAGGACCTAGGTATACCAAGGGAGTTCTATCAACAATCTCTAATAACCAATATGGGGAAAAGTGTGAATGTGAATAGACATGGATATATTTAAAATTAAAGACCACATTTTAAACAACTATAATTCAAAGAAACTTGCATTGGAGAATGAGAAATTAAAGTATATTTAATGATAATTACGGAGAAGGTAATGGCATCCCACTCCAGTACTCTTGCCTGGAAAATCCCATGGACAGAGGAGCCTGGGAGGCTGCAGTCCATGAGGTTGCTAGGAGTCGGACACGACTGAGCGACTTCACTTGCACTTTTCACTTTCATGCACTGGAGAAGGAAATGGCAACCCACTCCAGTGTTCTTGCTTTGAGAATCTCAGGGACAGGGGAGCCTGGTGGGCTGCCGTCTATGGGGTCACACAGGGTCGGACACGACTGAAGCGACTTAGCAGTAGCAGCAGCAATGATAATTACAATAAGGACTTAAGGAATATTTATTAAAAGGCTGAAAGAAACACAAACTTTGTGTGTTTGTTATGATTGACTCCCCTCTAATGTAAAACCCCAATTCAGTAATTAGATAAGGCTCTTATTGCCTCAGTAACCACACTTGGACAAGAGGAACCTCTGTTGCCTTTTGACCATGCTCTGCAACAGCCACCTAAAAACTCTTCCCTATAGGGAGTTAAGATTTGCAAAATTTGATGGGCTCTAAATGTTAACTGCCACCAAAAAAAAAAAAAAAAAAAAATCAAGGGAAACTAATAAAAAATGTAAAACAAGGCAAATTATCAGAACAAAATATCAAAAAGTAAATAAATTTACAGTGCTTAAAGAAAGAGTACATTAAAATTACACAATGTGGCAAATCAGGATGAAAATTAAAACAGCAAAGTATCACCTCAGAGAAAAAGACCACTATCAAGAAATCTACATTCAGGAAATGCTGCTGCTGCTAAGTTGCTTCAGTTGTGTCTGACTCTGTGCGACCCCATCGACGGCAGCCCATAAGGCTCCCCCATCCCTGGGATTCTCCAGGCAAAAACACTGGAGTGGGTTGCCATTTCCTTCTCCAATGCATGAAAGTGAAAAGTGAAAGTGAAGTCGCTCTGTCGTGTCAGACTCTTCTTGACCCCATGGACTGCAGCCTTCCAGGCTCCTCCGTCCATGGGATTTTCTAGGCAAGAGTACTGGAGTGGGGTGCCATTGCCTTCTCCGAAAGAAATGCTGGTGTTAGGTTTAAAAAGGGGACTTTTTTTTTTTAACTGGTGGGATGTAACTGGTCACTGTCATTACACAAACTAACAGGGAAGTGACTTTTAAAGTCAAAAATAGAGCTGCCACATGATCTGGCAGTCCATTCCTAAGAATAAATGCAGGGACATCAGAATTTAAATAACTAAAGCACCCAAAAGTACACTGGAACAGGATGTCTATTAGCCAAGACAAGGAAGGAAACAAGATGTACATGGACACATGAATGGATAAAAAACAAGTCATAATGTGCACTACAGAATACGACTCTGCCAGGACAGAAATGAACTAGTGTCATTTGCAGTGATATGGATCAGTCTAGACATAATCACAGCAACTAAGTAAATCAGAACAAGAAAAGTAATATCCTATCATATCCATTGTGTGTGGAAAGGAGAAACTGTTCTCAATGAACTCATTTACATATGAAATGACCATATTGTCTGAGTAAAAAAAGTTATAATTACCGAAAGGAAATGGTAGGTTGAAGGACTAAATCAAGAGGTTGTGATAAAATTATACCAAATACTAATATAAAATACATTATCAACATAGTCTGACAGTACTAAGAGTGTTGTACTGAACACTCTGTAATTACCTAGTTGTGGAAAAAAAAAAAAGCATGAAAAGATACACGCCTGGCTATAAGTAAACAAGATTCTGCACCACCAGAGCAAACGCAACATTGTAAGTTAACTTTCCTCCAATAAAATACACATTATTTAAGAAAACAAAGAAGAAATAATCAGACCCAAGGTTTGGTGGCTAATAATCTCACATTCCACTGTAATTTATGATCAGGAAGCAGGAGTACCCCTAAAACTCCGATTACCGTAGTACCCACATAAGGTCATGAAGTAATTTCGCTGCCCTGTGCCATTTCCTAAACAAAAAACTATTGTTCATGGGCACTTCATATTCATATAGAGCCCAGGAATAGCTGGGCTCTAAAAGATACCTGCACTTAAAACATTTTCATGGGAAATGAATCAAAAATAGTGAAAAAAAAAAGGACAATCATGAACAAAATGTCTTCAGCAAATTATACACACAGTATTTAATAAACAGCCTAGGTAAACCTGCTGAATTATAACAGACATAAAATCAAAACAACAAAAGGAGGTCACTCTGGACCTGTGTGAAGAGGCATCAGGAAAATTCAGAAAGGGTAATGGCAGAAAAGACACGGAGAAAAGGGAACCCCGTTACGGCCTAGTGGTATGTGAATGTAAGAGTCACAGCAGAGACGGGTATGGAACTGCTTTATGAGAAGAAAACAGATCCTGCAGAACCATGTCATAGAGTAATTAAGGAAAATCAAGATTTGGAAAAGCTTCATGCAGCCAGTGTGCCCTGGCCTACAACTTGCAGTATGTAACAAATTGAAGCATTCGAAACATTTATGGAGATGAATGCGTAAAGAAGAAAGGACACATGGACACCATGCAATGTGACTCAGCCAGGAAAGGAAAAGGAAACAATGCAATTTTCAGGGACATACACAAACTTGGGATAAGCAAACTATGTAGAGATCAGAAGGAGAAAAATACAATTATCATAGGATATGTGATATCACTTGCAGGTAGAAAGGAAAATGATATACCAATGAATTAACTGAGTAAAAGACTCAGAGATTTAAAAGACAAACTTAGACTTACTGAAGGAAAATGAAGGGGCAAGATATGTATATTCAAAAGGTTGCTGCTGCTGCTGCTAAGTCGCTTCAGTCGTGTCCGACTCTGTGCGACCCCATAGATGGCAGCCCACTAGGCTCTCCCGTCCCTGGGATTCTCAAAGCAAGAACACTGGAGTGGGTTGCCATTGCCTTCTCCCTTCAAAAGGTTAGACATAACTAATATAACCATTCCATATGAAATAGATAATACACAAGGACCTAGGTATACCAAGGGAGTTTAGCAACATTTGGTAATAAATTAGATAGGAAAGAAATCCAATGTGAAAATATATATATATATATATTTAAAATTAAAAAGCAGATTTTGCACACCTGCAACCTATATCCACACACACACACATACATATTATGGTGGCTCAGATGGTAAAGAATCTGCCTGCAATGCAGGAAACCCAGGTTCGATCCCTGAGTGGGGAAGATCCCTGGAGAAGGAAATGACAACCCAGTCCAGTATTCTTGCCTGGAAAATTCCATGGGCAGAGGAGCCTGGCAGGCTACAGTCCATGGGGTCTCAAAGGGTCTGACACGACTGAACAGCTAACACTTACTTACTTATAATAAGAAATAAAATTGTATTTAATGAAAAAAAAATGGGAAGGAGACACAAGCCTTTGGGTGTCTGTTCTGGTACACTCCATTCTAATTTACAAACCCAAAGCAGAAATTTCACTTAGGTTCTCATATCATGAGTAATGTCAGTTGGACTTGAGGGAATCCTGCCCCCACAGAGCAACCTATAAATAATTGCTTTGCTGTTCAGTTGCTAAACTGGTTTGTTTTGTGATCCCATGGACTGCAGCATGCCAGGCTTCCCTGTCCTTTAGGGAACTTAAATTCTACCTACACTCAAAAAAAAAAAAGGAGTATAATATAAAAAAGGTAACAGGGAAAACTATCACAAGAAAGTATAAGAAGGTAAATAAATGTTTAAAATATAGCATATGAAAAGGTACTGCTGCTGCTGCGAAGTCACTTCAGTCGTGTCTGACTCTGTGCGACCCCAGAGACGGCAGCCCACCAGGCTCCCCCGTCCCTGGGATTCTCCAGGCAAGAACACTGGAGTGGATTGCCATTTCCTTCTCCAATGCATGAAAGTGAAAAGTGAAAGTGAAGTCGCTCAGTCATATCTGACTCTTAGCGACCCCACGGACTGCAGCCTATCAGGCTCCTCCCTCCATGGGATTTTCCAGGCCAGAGTACTGGAGTGGGGTGCCATCGCCTTCTCTGATGAAAAGCTACACAGTAAGGCAAATCATGAGACACTTAAAATCTAAATGACAATGATGTACCACCTTACTGAAGGCAAAAAGGCCACTATGAAAACGTCTACATTCAAGAAATGCTGCAGTGGGGTTAAGAGGGGCCTCTTTTTCATGCTGGTGGGATGTCATTGCTAATAGCCTTAGGAAAACCAACATGGAAGGGCACTTTTAAGGTAAAAATGAATGTGCATTAAGACGCCACAGCCCCACTCCTGTGAACAGACACCGAGAGAGCCTGAATCTGAAAAACACGTGCACCAGGGAGCGCAACAGGACACACGATCAGAGAGACCGGAAATGAAAGAACTGCACGGGCACAGACGAACGGACACAGGAGAAGCTACATCTCCACCACGGAGCATGACTCAAGCGTGAAAAAACGGAAATAATGTCATTTGCAGAGAGATAATCTTAGTAAGAGAAGTCATTCACTAGGAAAATAGAAACATGGTATCACTCGCAGGTAGGATTGGGAAATTGTTCCCAATAAGCTCATTTATATTCCAAATAACCATACATCTTAGGAAATCATAATTATCCTCCAGAAAAAAAAAAAAATTGGTGGTAGAAGGGTTAAATTAGGAGGTTGGGATCAACTTACACCAAAGCAGCATGTAAAATACATAACCTACATGGACCTACATTACCAAGAGCAGTGTATTAAATACTTTGAAATAACTTATATGTAGAAAAAAAGAAACACGAATAGATACATGCACGGGTATAAAAGAACAAAGTTTCAAACCTCTAGAGGAAAAACAACAATGTAAGTTGAGTTTAATAAAAATACACATTACCGCTACTAAAAAAAAGAAAAAAAGATGAAGTAATGACACACAAGCTCTCACATTCCAAACTGATTTTCAACCAGGAACCAGGACTAAGCCTAAGTCTCCGGTTACCATAGTAACAAGCGTAGGGCAAGAAGAAATTCTGCCACCAGCGTTCCTTTCTGAAAATTCATGGTTACTTCATATTCACAAGGACTACTGGGCATTAACTGATACTTGCACTTGAAACATTTTTAAGGGAAACCAACTGAAAATAATAAAAACTGGGCAAGCAATCAAGAAGAAAATTTCTAAAGTAACTTCAATTCATACGCTGTTCAAAAAAATACTCCATGAAAAGCTGCTGAACCTGGTGACTTATGACAGACACGCAAATCCTAACTACAAGGAGGGATCACTCCCCGTCAACCTGAAAGGCTGTCATGAAAAATCTACAAAGAATCAATGGTGGAAAAGGCATGGAGAAAATGGTGTCCTGTAAAGCAATGCAGACCTGTATGCAGGTCAGGAAACAACAGTTAGAACTGGACATGAAACAACAGACTGGTTACGTCAAGGCTGTATATTGTCACCCTGCTTATTTAACTTATATACAGAGTCCATCATGAGAAATGCCGGGCTGGAAGAAGCACAAGCTGGAATCAAGATTGCCGGGAGAAACATCAATCACCTCAGATATGCAGATGACACCACCCTTATGGCAGAAAGTGAAGAGGAACTCAAAAGCCTCTTGATGAAGGTGAGAGGGGAGAGTGAAAAAGTTGGCTTAAAGCTCAACATTCAGAAAACTAAGATCATGGCATCCGGTCCCATCACTTCATGGGAAATAGATGGGGAAACAGTGGAAACAGTGTCATAGTTTATATTTTTGGGCTCTAAAATCACTGCAGGTGGTGACTGCAACCATGAAATTAAAAGACGCTTGCTCCTTGGAAGAAAAGCTATGACAAATATAGACAGTGTATTAAAAGGCAGAAACATCACTTTTCCAACAAAGGTCTATATAGTCAAAACTATGTTTTTTCCAGTAGTCATGTATGGATGTGAGAGTTGGACTATAAAGAAAGCTGAGCCCTGAAGAATTGATGCTTTTGAATTGTGGTGTTGGAGAAGACTCTTGATGCTGAAGCTGAAACTCCAATACTTTGGCCACTTGGTGCAAAGAACTGACTCATTGGAAAAGACCCTGATGCTGGGAAAGATTGAAGGCAGGAGGATAAGGGGATGACAGAGGATGAGATGGTTAGATGGCATCACCGACTCAATGGACATGAGTTTGAGCAAGCTCTGGGAGTTGGTAATGGACAGGGAGGCCTGGCATGCTGCGATTCATGGGGTTGCAAAGAGTCAGACACGACTGAGTGACTGAACTGACTGAGAACTCACAGCACTTTGCATTGTAGAATGAGATGTTAAAGTATATTTAATGCAAATTACAATGAGGATTTAAGTATATTTATTTAAAAAATGAAAAAACACACAACTTTGATTGACTGTTCTTACAGACCCACTCGAATATACAATCCCAAGCCAGTACTTTCTGTGGCTCTCACTGCCCCAGTAAACACACTTGGGCAGGAGGAACCTCTGCACCTTCTGGCCATTCTGTGCAATAGCAACCTCAACATTCTTCCTTAAGGGCACTTAAGACTCACAAAATTTGCTGGGCTTTAAATGATAACTGCCTTCAGGAAAAACAAGAATACATAATAAAAATATTAATAGGGCAAACTCTCAGAACAAAATATGAAAAAGTTCAATAAATTTATAGTGTTTTTAAAGAGTACCTGAAAAGGTACTCAATGAGGCAAATCAATAGAGATCATGACAATCAAGATGACAATGAGGTATCGTCAGATACTCCACCTCAGAGGAGTCAAGCGACCACTATCAAAAAATCTACATTCAAAAAAAAAAAATCTGCATTCAAGAAACACTGGAGTCAGCTTAAAAGAAGAGGATCTATTTTGATGTTGGTGGGATGTAATTGGTAACAGCCATTTAAAAAAGCAATAGGCAAGTGCCTTTTAAAGGGAAAAATGGAACTGTCATAAGATCCAGTAATTCCACTCCTATGAATAGAGAGAGAGAACCTGAATTTGAAAAACACACACACTTCAACAGAATGTAGTCTAGGCAAGACTTGGGAGGAAACCGAATGTCACGTTCGACGGAGGAAAGGAACAGGCTGAGCTGACTGCATCTTGAAAAAGAGGTAAACTCCAGCTTGCTCTTTCAGTGAACTTTGGACCATGTGCCTGGTAGCCATGGGGATAACATACCTACAGCCGAACTGGCCTCCTAGACTGATATCAAACACCAGACTCCATACCAAGATTTCCTGTCGCCAAAAAGAATGTAATAATCCCTTATGAAGTCAATCATCTTTGTAATCTTTACGGCAGCCATTGATGTAGGCTACAATGTATAACCAGCTGACCCTTCTGATTATGAATCATGGCTGTAACCTGATTGTATCTCCCTTTAACACTTTCCAGCCTAGGTTTAAGGAATTTGGGGATGTGGGCTTGAGCAGTACACTTAAGGTATATAAAGTTTTCACAAAAGTCGATTGGGGTCCCTGGCTAAAGAGGAAACTGCCTCAGACCCGCCAGCGTAATAAATTGCACTCCACTATCCACGCTGTCCTTCTGAGTGAGTGTTTCCCAGAGCATTTGGGTGTAACACATGCAAAGATGAATGAAGAACAAATCACATATCTACACAATGGAAGATGACTCTGCCACGACAAAAATGAAATAATGCCATTTGCAGCCACATAGACCAATTGAGAGCTAATCATAGTAAGTGAAGGGATTCAGAACAAGAAAGAGAAATATAAAACATCCCTTGTAAGTGGGAATGGGAAATTGTTCCAGATGAGCTCATTTACATTTGAAATAACTCAAGGTCTTAGGAAATAAACTTATAATTACCAAAACATGATGGTGGGTGGAAGGGTGATATTAGGAAATTGGGATTAACTTATACCTGCCATACATAAAAAATACATAACATGAATTTATATTACCAAAGGCTGTATACTAAACACTCTGTTATAACCCTCGGGAGGGGGGGCGGAATAAAACCTAGATAGATACATGCAGGGATATAATTGAACAAGACTGTACTCCTAGAGGAAACAATATTTTAAGTCAAATAAACTCCAATGAAATCTACAAACTAATTTTTAAAAAAAGTAGTAGTCAGACACAAGCTTTAGGTGGCTTTACTTTCCTACTCCACTCTCTCTACAACCAGAAACCAGGACTACCTCCAAACTCTCATTATCCCATTAACAACAGGGGTCGCACAGAGTCTGACACGACTGAAGCGACTTCCCAGCAGCAGTAGCAGCAGACACGAAGAAATTTTGCCTCCCTGTGGCTCTTCTTGAAACCGCAATCTTAAAACAATTGGTCATGGACACTTCATATTCACAAGGACTGTTGGCCTCTAAATGATGCCTACTCTGAAAAAATTTAAATGGGAAACTAATCGAACATAGTAAAAAACCTGAATAGGCTCTCAAGAAGAAAAAGTCTATAGTAAATTTTACTCACAGAGTTTAATATGTCATGAAAACCTGCTGAACGTCATGAATTATGACAGACACACAAATCAAAGCCGCACACCACAATGAGGGTTCACTCTATACCAGTGGGAAAAGGCATCGTGAAAAACCTACAAAGAACACAACATGGAAAAGGGCTGGGGAAAAGGACTCCGTTCTAGTGGCATATAAATAGTGTGCCATTATGGAGAGGAGTATGGAACTGCCTTAAAGAGGTAAAAACGGACCTGTGATGGAATTTTGCAGAACCACCGTGGAAAGTATTTCAGGAGAAAACACGATTTTGAGAAGTCTCATGCAGCCAAGTTTTCACTGGAGTACAATGCACAATATCCAACAAATGGAAGTAAAACAAAAAGTGGATGGAAAGATGAATAGATAAAGAAGAAGTGATACATGTACACAAGGCAATATGACTCAGCCAGGAAAAAGAATGAAATCACTTAATTTTCAGGAACATAGACAAAACTAGGGGAAATTACACTAAGTGAAGAAAGAACTGAAAGAAGACAAATACATAAGATATCACTTACAGGTGGAATATAAAATATATACACCACAAACTACCGAGTAAACACAAATAGACTCAGAAACTTCACAAGCTTTGCTTACTAAATGAGGGAGATGGAAGCTAGTCATACATCTCAAAGTTTAGATGTAACAAATATAATCACTTTATATAAAATAGATAATCAAGAATGATCTAGGTATATTAAGGGAGTTCTATTGACACTGTATAATAAACAATGTACGGAAGAAATCCTAATGTGAATAGCTATATGTATATTTTAAAATAAAAGAAAAACCACATTGTGCACCAGCAATCCACATCATCTTGAACATCAATGTTACCACAATGAGAAAAAAATTATATTTAATTTAAAAAAAGTGGGAAGGAGACAGAAGCTGTTGGATGTTCATTCTGGTACACTCTGCTCTAATTTACAACCCCAAATCAGGACACTCACTAAGGCAGTCGTGGCCTGAGTAATCACAGTTAGTTCAGTTCAGTCGCTCAGTTGTGTCCGACTCTTTGCGACCCCATGAATCGTAGCACGACAGGCCTCCCTGTCCATCACCAACTCCCGGAGTTCACTCAGACTCACGTCCATTGAGTCAGTGATGCCATCCAGCCATCTCATCCTCTGTTGTCCCCTTCTCCTCCTGCCCCCAATCCCTCCCAGCATCAGAGTCTTTTCCAATGAGTCAACTCTTCGCATGAGGTGGCCAAAGTACTGGAGTTTCAACTTTAGCATCATTCCTTCCAAAGAAATCCTAGGGCTGATCTCCTTCAGAATGGACTGGTTGGATCTCCTTGCAGTCCAAGGGGCTCTCAAGAGTCTTCTCCAACACCACAGTTCAAAAGCATCAATTCTTCGGCACTCAGCCTTCTTCACAGTCCAACTCTCACATCCATACATGACCACAGGAAAAACCATAGCCTTGACTAGATGGACCTTTGTTGGCAAAGTAATGTCTCTGCTTTTCAATATGCTATCTAGGTTGGTCATAACTTTTCTTCTAAGGAGTAAGCATCTTTTAATTTCATGGCTGCAGTCACCATCTGCAGTGATTTTGGAGCCCCCCCAAAACAAAGTCTGACACTGTTTCCACTGTTTCCCCATCTATTTCCCATGACATGATGGGACCAGATGCCATGATCTTCGTTTTCTGAATGTTGAGCTTTAAGCCAACTTTTTCACTCTCCACTTTCACTTTCATCAAGAGGCTTTTGAGTTCCTCTTCACTTTCTGCCATAAGGGTGGTGTCATCTGCATATCTGAGGTGATTGATATTTCTCCCAGCAATCTTGATTCCAGCTTGTGTTTCTTCCAGCCCAGCATTTCTCATGATGTACTGTGCATATAAGTTAAATAAGCAGGGTGACACATACAGCCTTGACGTACTCCTTTTCCTATTGGAGGAAATCTTGCTGTCCTATGGCCATACTCTGCATCACAACCCTACAAATTGTTGCTTATTGAAAGGTTGTTGCTGAACCATGAAGATGCCGGGATTCTTGGCCTCTGGAAGAGAAGAATTCAATCTGGGGCCAGTGACGAGGCTTGATCACACAGAGCTTTTGTGTGATAAAGTTTTATTAAAGTATAAAAAAGATAGAGAAAGCTTCTGACATAGACATCAGAAGGGGGCAGAGAGAGTGGCCCCCTGCTAGTCTTTAGCTGGATGTTATATAGCTACTCAGTTCAGTTCAATTGCTCAGTCGTATCCGATTCTTTGTGACCCCATGGACTGCAGCACGCCAGGCCTCCCTGTCCATCACCAACCCCTGGAGTTTACTCAAACTCATGTCCATTGAGCCAGTGATGCCATTCAAACATCTCATCCTCTGTTGTCCCCTTCTCCTCCCGCCTTTAATCTTTCCCAGCATCAGGGTATTTTCCAATGAGTCAGTTCTTCACATCAGGTGGCCAAAGTATTGGAATTTCAGCTTCAACATCAGTCCTTCCAATGAATATTCAGGACTGATTTCCTTTAGGATGGAGTGGTTGGATCTCCTTGCATTCCAAGGGAATTTCAAGAGCCCTCTCCAACACCACAGATCAAAAGCATCAGTTCTTCAGCACTCAGCTTTTTTATAGTCCAACTCTCACATCCATACATGACTACTGGAAAAACCATTGCTTCAACTAGATGGACTTTGTTGGCAAAGGTCTTTGCCTACAAAGCAGACCTTTGTCTGCTAAGGTCTTTGCCGACAAAGCAGACCTTTGTCTGCTTTTCAATATGCTGTCTATGTTGGTCATAGCTTTTCTTCCAAGGAGCAAGCATCTTTTAATTTCATGGCTTCAGTCACCATCTGCAATGATTTTGAAGTGAAGGTGAAGTGAAGTCGCTCAGTCATGTCTGACTCTGCAACCCTGTGGACTGTAGCCTGCCAGGCTCCTCTACCTGCCAGACTCCTCTGTCCATGGGATTCTCCAGGCAAGAATACTGGAGTGGGTTGCTATTTCCTTCTCCAGGGGATCTTCCCAACCCAGGGATTGAACCCGGGTCTCCTGCATTGCAGGCAGACGCTTAATCCTCTTAGCCACCAGGGAAGCCCACCCTAGAGCCCCCCAAAATAAAGTCTCTCACTGTTTCAATTGTTTCCCAGTCTATTTGCCATGAAGTGATGGGACCTGATGCCATGATCTTTGCTTTTTGAATGTTGAGTTTTAAGCCAACTTTTTCACTCTCCTCTTTCACTTTCATCAGGAGGCTCTTTAGTTCTTCTTCACTTTCTGCCATAAGGGTAGTGTCATCTGCATATCTGAGGTTATTGATATTTCTCCCAGCAAACTTGATTCCAGCTTTGCTTCATCCAGCCTGGCATTTCACATGATGTACTCTGCATATAAGTTAAATAAGCAGGGTGACAATATACAGCCATGATGCACTCCTTTCCCAATTTTGAACCAGTGTCTCAAGAGGCAGGTCAGGTGGTCTGGCATTCCCATCTTTTGATGAACTCTGGTTCCTCTGCCTTTTCTAAATGCAGCTTGAACATCTGGAAGTTCTCGGTTCATGTACTGTTGAAACTTAGCTTGGAGAATTTTGAGCATTACTTTTCTAGTGTGTGAGAGGAGTGCAATTGTGTGATAGTTTGAACATTCTTTGGCATTGCCCTTCTTTGGGATTGGAATAAAAACTGACATTTTCCAGTCTTGTGGCCACTGATGAGTTTTCCAAATTTGCTGGCATATTGAGTGCAGCACTTTCCCAGCATCATCTTTTAGGATTTGTAATAGCTCAACTGGAAATCCATTGCCTCCACCAGCTTTATTCATAGCGATGCTTCATAAGGCCCACTTGACTTCCCATTCCAGGATATCTGACTGTAAGGGAGTGATCACACCATTGTGGTTATCTGCGTCATGAAGATCTTTTTTTGTACAGTTCTTCTGTGTATTTTTGCCACCTCTTCTTAAAATCTTCTTCTTCTGTTAGGTCCATACCATTTCTGCCCTTTATTGTGGCCATCTTTGCATGAAATATTCCCTTGGTATCTCTAATTTTCTGGAAGGATCTCTAGTCTTTCTCACACTGTTGTTTTCCTCTATTTCTTTGTATTGATCACTGAGGAAGGCTTTCTTATTTCTCCTTGCTATTCTTTGGAACTCTGCATTCAAACTGATATATCTTTCCTTTCTCCTTTACCTTTAGCTTCTTTTCTTTCCTAAGCTGTTTTTAAGGCCTCCTCAGACAACCATTTTGCCTTTTTGCATTTCTTTTTCTTGGGGATGGTCTTGATCACTGTCTCCTGTTCAATGTCGAACCTCCATCCATAATTCTTCAGGCACTCTGTCTATCAGATCTAATTCCTTGAATCTATTTGTCACTTCCACTGTATAATCATAGGGATTTGATTTAGGTCATACCTGAATGGTCTAGTGGTTTTCCCTACTTTCTTCAATTTAAGTCTGAATTTTGCAATAAGAAGTTCATGATCTGAGCCACAGTCGGCTCCCACTCTTGTTTTTGCTGATTGTATAGCACTTCTTCATAAATCCGGTCAACTTTAGCTTCTTTGGCATCAGTTATTGTAGAATAGACTTGGATTACTGTAATGTTGAATGGTTTGCTCTATCTGATCTTCAGGTTCCTCATTTGTAAAGTGGGAATAACACCCAAAAAAGATGTCCTTTTCATTATAGGGTACTGGAATGAAATAGTGGAAGTCAAGAAACACCTGGAGTAACAGGCAAATTTGGCCTTGGAGTATGGAATGAAGCAGAGAAAAGGCTAATAGAGTTTTCCCAACAGAATGAACTGATCATAGCAAACACCCTCTTCCAACAACACAAGAGAAAACTCTACACATGCACATCACCAGATGGTCAACACTGAAATCAGATTGATTATATTCTTTGCAGGCAAAGATGGAGAAGCTCTATACAGTCAACAAAAACAAGACCAGGAGCTGACTGTGGCTCAGATCATGAACTCCTTATTGCCAAATTCAGACTTAAATTGAAGAAAGTAGGGAAAACCACTAGACCATTCAGGTATGACCTAAATCAAATCCCTTATGATTATACAGTAGAAGTGAGAAATAGATTTAAAGGACTAGATCTGATAGACAGAGTGCCTGATGAACTATGGACTGAGGTTTGTTACATTGTACAGGAGACAGGGATCAAGACCATCCCCATGGAAAAGAAATGCAAAAAAGCAAAATGGCTGTCTGAGGAGGCCTTACAAATAGCTGTGAAAAGAAGAGAAGTGAAAAGCAAAGGAGAAAAGTAAAGATATACCCATTTGAATGCAGAGTTCAAGAACAGCAAGGAGAGATAAGAAAGCCTTCCTCAGTGATCAATACAAAGAAATAGAGGAAAACAATCGAATGGGAAAGACTAGAGATCTCTTCAAGAAAATTAGAGATACCAAGGGAATATTTCATGCAAAGATGGGCTCAATAAAGGACAGAAATGGTATGGACCTAACAGAAGCAGAAGATATTAGAAGAGGTGGCAAGAATACATAGAAGAACTGTACAAAAAAGATCTTCACGATCCAGATAATCATGATGGTATGATCACTCACCTAGAACCAGACACCCTGGAATGTGAAGTCAAGTGGGCCTTAGGAAGCATCACTACAAACAAAGCTAGTGGAAGTGATGGAATTCCAGTTGAGCTCTTTCAAATCCTGAAAGATGATGCTGTGAAAGTGCTGCACTCAATATGTCAGCAAATTTGGAAAACTCAGCAGTGGCCACAGGACTGGAAAAGGTCAGTTTTCATTCCAATCCCAAAGAAAGGCAGTGCCAAAGAATGCTCAAACTACCGCATAATTGCACTCATCTCACACGCTAGTAAAGTGATGCTCAAAATTCTCCAAGCCAGGCTTCAGCAATATGTGAACTGTGAACTTCCAGATGTTCAAGCTGGTTTTAGAAAAGGCAGAGGAACAAGAGATCAAATTGCCAACATCTGTTGGATCATCAAAAAAGCAAGAGGGTTCCAGAAAAACATGTATTTCTGCTTTATTGACTATGCCAAAGCCTTTGACTGTGTGGATCACAATAAAGTGTAGAAAATTCTTCAAGAGATGGGAATACCAGACCACCTGACCTGCCTCTTGAGAAATCTGTATGCAGGTCAGGAAGCAACAGTTAGAACTGGACATGGAACGACAGACTGGTTCCAAATAGGAAAAGGAGTACGTCCAGGCTGTATATTGTCACCCTGCTTATTTAACTTATATGTACAGTACATCATGAGAAATACTGGGCTGGATGAAGCACAAGCTGGAATCAAGACTGCCGGGAGAAATATCAGTAACCTCAGATATGCAGATGACACCACCCTTATGGCAGAAAGTGAAGAGGAACTGAAGATCCTCTTGATGAAAGTGAAAGAGGAGAGTGAAAAAGTTGGCCTAAAGCTCAACATTCAGAAAATGAAGATCATGGCATCTGGTCCCATCACTTCATGGGAAATAGATGGGGAAACAGTGGAAAGAGTGTCAGACTTTATTTTTTGGGGGCTCCAAAATCACTGTAGATGGTAATTGCAGCTATGAAATTAAAAGACACTCCTTGGAAGGAAAGTTATGACCAACCTAGACAGCATAATCAAAATCAGAGACATTATTTTGCCAACAAAGGTCCGTCTAGTCAAGGCTATGGTTTTTCCAGCAGTCATGTATGGATGTGAGAGCTGGACTATAAAGAAAGCTGAGCACCGAAGAATTGATGCTTTTAAAGTGCGGTGTTGGAGAAGACTCTTGAGAGTCCCTTGGACTGCAAGGAGATCCAACCAGTCCATCCTAAAGGAGATCAGTCCTGGGTGTTCATTGCAAGGACTGATGTTGAAGCTGAAACTCCAATACTTTGGCCACGTGATGTGAAGATCTGACTCATTTGAAAAGACCCTGATGCTGGGAAAGACTGAGGGCAGGAGGAGAAGGGGATGACAGAGGATGAGATGGTTGGATGGCATCACCGACTCAATGGACATGAGTTTGGGTGGGCTCCGGGAGTTGGTGTTGGACAGGGAGGCCTGGTGTACTGCAGTTCATGGGGTCGCAATGAGTCCGACACGACTGAGCGACTGAACTGAACTGATAGCGCTTCTTCATCTTTGGCTGCAAAGAATATAATCAATCTGATTTTGGTATTGACCATCTGGTAATGTCTATGTGTAGAGTCTTGTCTTGTGTTGTTGAAAAAGGGTGTTTGCTATGACCAGTGCATTCTCTTGCAAAACTCTTAGCCTTTGCCCTGCTTCATTTTGTACTCCAAGGCCCAATTTGCCTGTTACTCCAGGTATCTCTTGACTTCCTACTTTTGCATCCCAGTCCCCTATGATGAAAAGGACATTTTTTTTGGGTGTTAGTTCTAGAAGGTCTTGTATATCTTCATAGAACCATTCAACTTTAGCTTCTTCAGTATTATTGGTCAGGGCATACAGGTGGATTACTCTGATATTGAGTGGTTCACCTTGGAAATGAAGAGAGATCATTCTGTTGTTTTTGAGATTGCACCCATGTATTCCATTTCAGACTCTTTTGTTGACTATGAGGACTACTTCATTTCTTCTAAGGAATTCTTGCCCATAGTAGTAGATATAATGGTCATCTGAATTACATTTTCCCATTCCACTCCATTTTAGTTCACTGATTCCTAAAATGTCACTGTTCACTCTTGCCATCTCCTGTTTGACCACTAATTTACCTTGTTTCATGGGCCTAACATCCCAGGTTCCTATGCAGCATTGCTCTTTATAGCATGGACTTTACTTTCATCATGAGTCACATTCACAACTGGGCATCGTTTCACTTTGGCTCTGTCTCTTCATTCTTTCTGAAGTTATTTCTCCACTCTTCTCCAGTAGAATATTGGGCACCTACCGACCTGGGGAGTTCATCTTTCACTGTCATATCTTTTTGCCTTTTCATACTGCTCATTGAGTTCTCGAGACACGAATACGGAAGTGGTTTGCCATTCCCTTCTCCAGTGGATCATTTTTTGTCAGACCTCTCCACCATGACCCATCTGTCTTGGGTGGCCCTACATGGCATGGCTCATAGTTTCATTGAGTTAGACAAGGGTGTGGTCCCTGTAATATATTTGATTAGTTTTCTTTGATTGTGGTTTTCATTCTGTCTGCTCTCTGATGGATAAGGATAAGAGCCTTATAGAAGCTTCCTGATGGGAGAGACTGACTGGAGGGGAAACTGGGTCTTGTTCTGATGGGTGGGGCCATGCTCAGCAAATCTGTAATCCAATTTTCTGTTGATGGGTGGGGCTGTGTTCCCTCCCTGTTGTTTGGCCTGAGACAAACTATGGTGGAGGTAATGAAGATAATGGCAACCTCCTTCAGAAGGTCCCTTGCACACACCGTCACACTCAGTGCCCCCCACCCTGCAGCAGGCCACTGCTGACCCACGCCTCCACCGGAGACTCCTGGACACTCACAGGCAAGTCTGGGTCAGTGTCTGTGGGGTCCCTGCCCCTTTCTCCTGGGTCCTAGTCACACAAGGTTTTTTTCGTGCCCTCCAAGAGTCTGTTTCCCCAGTCCTGTGTAAGTTCTGTAATCAAATCCCACTGGCCTCCAAAATCAAATTCCCTGGGGTTTCTCAGTCCCTTTGCCAGATCCCCAGGTTGGGAAATCTGTTGTGGGTCCTAGAACTTTCTTAACAATGCAAGAATTTCTTTGATATAATTGTTCTGTGATTTGTGGGTCATCTGCTCATTGGCTCTATGGTGGGATTAATGGCAACCTCCTCCAAGAGGGCTTATGCCACAGGCTGTGTGACCCAGGTGATTAAGACTCAGGTGTGTGGCCCAGCATGAGATTAAAGAAAAACAAAAGGAAGGATAGTATTGCCTAGTCTATCCCCTCAAATGTCCCTGGATGCTAGCTGATCCCTGGAACCAGAGTAGGTTTCAGTCCCAAGGCTGGACTGGGTTGGGGTTGGCACACCTGGTGGGGTGCCCTGCATCGAGACCCCTCTTAAACCTGAACTGTCTTGTTTGCCCTGTGCACTCTGATGGTGACATGACCGTTTGGCCTCAAGGACCAGGGTAATTTCACCAAGTATCCAGATCCATGGGGCTGGGGTCCCCAACTGAAGCCTCCTTCCTGAGAGTGCAGCCTCCTAGGCACCTCAGCAGGGAGGGGTGTGACAGGTACGCATGCTTCTGGAGGGGAGAGGTGAAGCTTCAGGGGAAGAAAGAGTGAGACACAAGCCCTTGGGTATTTGCTCAGCACATTCCACACTCATTCATATCCCAGGAAGCTACCTTTCCCTGAGGCTGTGGTTATAGGTGACTACTGGAAAAAGCATAGCCTTGACTAGATGGACCTTTATTTGCCAAGTAATGTCTCTGATTTTTAATATGCTGTCTAGGTTGGTCATAGCTTTTCTTTCAAGGAGCAAACATCTTTTAATTTCATGGCTTCAGTCACCATCTGCAGTGATTTTGGAGCCCCCCAAAATAAAGTCTCTCATTGTTTCCATTGTTCCCCCATCTATTCGGCATGAAGTGATGGGAACATGTGTCATGATCTTAGTTTTCTGAATGTTGAGTTTTAAGCCAACTTTTTCACTCTCCTCTTTCACTTTCATCAAGAGGCTGTTTAGTTCTTTACTTTCTGCCATAAGGGTGGTGTCGTCTGCATCTCTAAGGTTATTGATATTTCTCCCAGCAATCTTGATTCCAGCTTGTGCTTCCTCCAGCTTGGCATTTCACATGATGTACTCTGCTGCTGCTGCTGCTGCTGCTAAGTCGTTTCAGTCATGTCCGACTCTGTGCGACTCCATAGAAGGCAGCCCACCAGGCTCCCCTGTCCCTGGGATTCTCCAGGCAAGAACACTGGAGTGGGTTGCCATTTCCTTCTCCAATGCATGAAAGTGAAAAGTGAAAGTGAAGTCACTCAGTCATGTCCAACTCTTCGTGACCCCATGGACTACAGCCTACCAGGCTCCTCCATCCATGGGATTTTCCAGGCAAGAGTACTGGAGTGGGGTGCCATCACCTTCTCCGATGTACTCTGCTGCTGCTGCTGCTAAGTCACTTCAGTCGTGTCCGACTCTGTGTGACCCCATAGACGGCAGCCCACCAGGCTCCCCCGTCCCTGGGATTCTCCAGGCAAGAACACCAGAGTGTCTTGCCATTTCCTTCTCCAATGCATGAAAATGAAAAGTGAAAGTGAAGTCGCTCAGTCGTGTCCAACTCTTAGCCACCCCATGGACATAGCCATGTACTCTGAATATAAGTTAAATAAGCAGGGTTTCCAGTAGTCATGTATGGATTTGAGAGTTGGATCATAAAGAAAGCTGAGTGCTGAAGAATTGATGCTTTTGAACTGTGGTGTTGGAGAAGACTCTTGAGAGTCCCTTGGACTGCAGGGAGATCCAACCAGTCCATCCTAAAGGAGATCAGTCTTGAATGTTCATGGAAGGACTGATGTTGAAGCTGAAGCTCCAATACTTTGGCCACCGGATGCAAAGTGACTCATTGGAAAAGACCTTGATGCTGGGAAAGATTGAAGGCAGGAGGAGAAGGGGATGACAGGGTGAGATGGTTGGATGGCATCACCAACTCGATGGACATGAGTTTGAGTAAACTTCGGGAGTTGGTGATGGACAGGGAAGCCTGGCGTGCTGCAGTCCATGGGGTCGCAAAGAGAGTTGGACACGACTGAGCTACTGAACTGAACTGAACTGAACTGGTTATAGGTGGAAGCATGGGGTCGCAAAGAGTCCGACACAACTGAGCGACTGGACTGAACTGAACTGAACCGAACTGAGATGAGCATGAAGACGTGCTGCCACCTTGTGGACATTTCCTATAACTACAAGTTGAGCACCTTTGCTTACTGGCACCTCCAAGTCCCAAGACCTGCGGAGCTGTTAATGACAGCTGCCCTCAGGAAAAGACCTAGGGTGAGTACTGCAGAAATCAGTTCCAAACACAACCAACTTTCAAGTCAATTGCAAACATAAAATTTCCCCATGACATTTCAGGAAAAAACAAAAAAAAACAACCCTAAACAGTCACAGGACAAGATGTTCAGTATTGCTAATTATTACAGGAGGAATACTAATCAAATCGACAACAAGAAACCACATTCCATCTGACAGAATGGCTATCCTGACTTCTGCAAACCCTAAATTGTGGAGAGCGCCGGGAGATGATTCAAGCCTCCTGCAAGTTCCATGGGAATGGAAATTGGCAACAACCCCTGAAAGAATAGCCTCTACTGGCCAGAACAAAAAAATTAAAGAGACCAAAGCCTAGGATTTTAATACTCACACCTGGGCCAATGCTATGAAAAACCCTCATTGAAAATGACATATGCACCCCAAGGCTCACTGCACTGCTACTTCCAAAAACCAGAACACAGACCCAAGAAAAGGTTCATCAAGAGATTAAATGGTCAATAAATGTGGTACTTATATACAATAGGCTATTACTCAGACATGAAAAACTGCCACTGAAATTATGAAATTATGATACTTCTCCCCACAAGAATGGACCTTGGAGGATTATACAAAAAGTGAACTCAGCAACAGAGGAAGAAAAAGCATATGATGTCTCTTCTAGGCATTATTTTAAAAAGAGATGCATGGGAAGTAATTAAAAACACACAATGAGGCTCTTAGATTAAAACACCAAACAAGAATTTAAAAAATTATGGCAGGGGAACGGCCACAAATGGTTTAGAAGTTGGTCCTGATGTATACACAGAACTCTGTATCTGTGTCCAACTTGATGGACATGAGTTTGAACAAGCTCCAGCAGTTGGTGAAGGACAGGGAAGCCTGGCGTGCTGCAGTCCATGGGGTCGCAAAGAGTTGGACACGACTGAGTGACTGAACTGAATCCACAAGGATTATCTCCTTCCTTCCATTCTCCTTCCATGTAAATAGACACAGAAATATTTATCAATAAGAAACACATAGAACTCTATCTCTGTAATCCACAAAGACCAGCCTTTGTTCCTTCCACGATTCAAAAAAGCTGTGTCTCTAACAGTTACTCCACAGGAACCTGATGTTCAGCACAGAGAACTTTACTCCACTTTGTTCAGTCACTTATATGGCAAAAGAATCAAAGGTACAAATATGCTTTATTTATATATAACCAAATCTGTCTGTTGTACTCTGAGGACATGCAAAATCTGCAAATTTACTATACTTCAGCGTGGCATCAGCGTGAGATAAAAGAACAGAGCGGGAAGAAAAGTAATGCCTGTGTATTCTCTCTACCCTCCCTGACTTGCGATGCCACCCAATCACTGGAACCGGAGTAGGCCTGATTCCCAGGGCTGGACAGGGATGGGTTCAACACAGCCTGGCAAGGTGCCCTTCACTGAAACCTTCCCTTCATCGATGTCCCTTTTAGGCAACATTAAGAAACAAAGAGACACAGTGGCAGTAATTTAAAACACAAAGAGAGACTCTGAGGTTTTTTTTTTCTTCTTTTTTTTAACTGCTTGGTCATGTCTGACTCTTTGTGACCTCATGGACTACACAGCTTGCCAGGCTCCTCTGTCCATGGGTTCTCCAGGCACGGATACTGGAGTGGGTTGCCATTTCCTCCTCCAGGGGATTGTCCTGACCCAGGGATCAAACCCACGTTTCCTGCATTGGTAGGCTGAACTGTTACCACTGAGCCACCTGGGAATCTCTAGAGACTCTAGATTCAAACACAGATCAAACTTAAGAAAAAAAGGAACAACCAGGCATGAATTTAAGTCAGAACGAATTTGTGCACGGAAATCTGTGAGTAACAGAGAAACCACAGCGGCTATTTCCTTCCTTCCTCTACATATGCACTGAAGTCCTTATCTGTATTAAATCATCCACAAGGATTTTCTCCTTCCTTCCTTTCGTTCATGCACATTTACACAGGATTATTTATCTCTAACTTATACAAGGAAATCTATCGCTGTTACAGATGACCCACAAGGACTATCTCCTTCCTTCTTTCCTTGCACCTGTACAAAAGATTTGCTTCTCTAACTGTTACTTCCCAGGGACTTGATGTTCACCACAGAGAACTTACTCCATCTGTTCCATAACCTCTGTGGCAAAAGAATACAGATCCGTGGACGTATATTTCATAACTGAATCAGTCCGTTGTACGCTGAGGACAAGCACAAAACACACTGGTCTATGCGTCAGCAAAGCATCGGCATGAGATTAGAGGAAAGTAAAAGGAAGTAATGCCCAGTTTACTCCCTCCAGCCTCCCTGACTTGAGATGCTATCCGATCCCTGGAACCAGAGTAGATCCGAGTCCCACGGCTGGACTCGCAGTGTCGGCACAGCCCGACGCTCTGCCCGGCACCGAGACCCTCTCACACCTGACCTTCTGGTTTGCCCTGTGCACCCTAATGACGGTGACACGACCGTCTGGCCACGAGGACCAGGGTAAAGTCACCGAGTGCCCAGATCCACGGGGCTGGGGTCCCCAGCTGAAGCCTCCTTCCTGAGAGTGCAGCCTCCTAGGCACCTCAGCAGAGAGGGGTGTCCCAGGTGCGCAAGATTCTGGAGGGGAGAGGTGAAGCTGCGGGGGGAAGAAAGAGTGAGACACAAGGCCTTGGGTGTCGGTTCAAGCACGTTCCACACTCATTCGTATTCCAGGAAGCTGACTTTCCCTAAGGCTCTGGTTACAGGTGGAAGCAGAGATCGGCTTGAAGAAGTGCTGCCGCCTTGTGGACATTTTCTGTAACTACAACTTTAGCACCTGCACTTACTGGCACCTCCAAGTCACACGGCCTGTGCGGGCTGTTAATGACAGCTGCCCTCAGAAAACGACCTGGCGCGACTATTGCAGAAATCAATTGCAAACACAACCGGCTTTGAAGAGGGCAATTGCAAGGTAAATTCTCCATAAACCCTTTAAGGTAAAAAAAAAAGAATAAAAATCCCCAAATGGCCAGAGAACAAGATGCTTTATATCCCTAAATGCTGCTAAGTCACTTCAGTCGTGTCCAACTCTGTGTGACCCCACAGACGGCAGCCCACCAAGCTTCCCCATCCCTGGGATTCTCCAGGCAAGAACATTGGAGTGGGCTGCCATTTCCTTCTCCAGTGCATGAAAGTG
Source organism: Bubalus kerabau (assembly GCF_029407905.1). NCBI lineage: Eukaryota > Metazoa > Chordata > Mammalia > Artiodactyla > Bovidae > Bubalus > Bubalus kerabau. Next base: position 15,903,126 of record NC_073628.1, read on the forward strand.
AAAAGTGAAAGTGAAATCACTCAGTCGTGTCTGACTCTTAGCGACCCCATGGACTGCAGCCCACCAGGCTCCTCCATCCATGGGATTTTCCAGGCAAGAGTACTGGAGTGGGGTGCCATTGCCTTCTAATATGACAGGGTAAATGCCAATCAAAGTGACGGCAAGATATCAATCTCACCTCAGAATGGCCAACTCACAATTCTACAGACAATTAATGCGGGCAACAGCTAGAAGAGCGAACCCCCCAACATGGTCATTGGCGTGGACATTAGCAACAGCACTAGAAAGCTTGTTTGTCCGCATGCCAGAAAATAAGATTTCAAGAGAGGGCAGCCCGTGATCTGACATACCCACACCTGGGCCTATATCCCGAGAAAACCACCATTCAGACAGACACTGCACCCCATATCCACTGCAGCACCACTTATTATAGCCGAGACACAGGACCAGCAAGGTATCTCTGGACAGATTAAAAGTTAAAGAAGATGTGGTGCATATATACAATGGAGTATTACTCAGCCATGAAAAACGGCCACTGAAATTATGAAATTATCCCAGTAATAATCACAAGGATGGACCTTGGAGGAATATAGTCTCAGCGAACTTGGCCAGAGAAAGAAAAAACATATGATGTCCCTTCTAGGCAAAATAAAAAAAAGAGTAACAAAGGAACAAATTTACACCACAAAAGCGACTCTCAGAATTCAAACAGAAACAGAAGGTTCCAAGGAAATGTGAAAGAACAAGGCTGAATTAGTAGGTGAGGGCTAACATATACCCAGAAATCTGTATTTGTAATAACAAATCTCTGTCCTTTCTTTCTTCCAAATAGACAGAAATTTGTACCTCTAACAATACAGAGAAATCTCTATCTGTAATGGATAATGCAAAATCATTATTTCCTTCCTTCCCACCACATATACACAGAAATCTGTATCTCTAATAGATTCTCAGGAAGAACCTGATATTCAACACAGGGTACTTTGCTCAACCTTCTGCAATAACCTCTATGGGAAAAGAATCCAAAAAAGAACAGATAAGCTGAATGCATATGTCATTAGTTAATCACATGGCTGTACCCTGAAGACAAGCACAAAATTGCAAATTGACTATACTCCAACACAGCACAGGCATGAGACTAGAGAAAAGAAATAGAAAAGCAATGCCTAGCTTATTCCCCCCAGCCTCCCTGACTTGGGCTGCTCTCCCATTCCAGGAGCCTGAGCAGGCTTGTGTCTCATGTCCGGACTCATCTGGGTTCGAGGCAGATGGGTTGAGACATCAAAATTTTAATAGAGATGGACAACCCTCCAATTTTGGCTCCACTATGTACAACAGCCAAGACAGAAAAGCAAGTTAATTGTAGAAGCACAGGTGAAGGGATACACAATGGGGGCAGGGTTCATGTACACAGTGCAGGATTTCTCAAGCACAAAGAAGCAGGAAAAAATGCCCAGATCAGCGTAAGGAAAGAAAGTAGAGATGATCATTCCAAGTGAAGTAAGAGAGACAGGGAGAGACTAATACCATACTATATCACTTCTAGGTGTAATCTAAGGATGGATACAAATGAACTTACTGCCTGGAGACACAGGCTCACCAACTTAGAAAATAAACTTCTGGTTATCAAAATATAAAGAGGTGAAACAGGGAGAAAAGAGCTGTTTTAGACTAATATATGCACATTACTATTGATAAAACAAGTGACCAGGACCCACCAGGTAACAGAAGGAAACATACTCCACACTCTGTATTAACCTATAAAGAAAAAACCCCGACAAATCATATATACAACTATGCAGAAATGAAACAATTTGTGGCAGAAGGAAAAGGAAAAAATAAAACACTCACGAGATTGTAATTCACCTGTATGCTCCAGTTCAAATGATGGGATGAAAACAGATAAAACAGAAAGGATATTCTGACTCTATTCCCCTCAGGGCATAGTGACTTGCGGTGTCACATCCCTGGAGCCCGACTGGTTCGGGTGCCAAGACGACTGTCCTGTGGCAGAGCGAGCTGGGAGCACGTAGAAGGGGGTGCGTCCCCAAAATGAACCTGGAGTTCCTGTTTCCCTCTGGAGAGACCCCACCTCCAGATACAGCATAATAAACTTAAGAGATTGGAAGTAACATATACACATATATATATATATATATAGGATTAAAAAGTACCTACTGAACAGCATAGGGAAGTTTACTAAACATAATGTAATCACCTATATGCAAAAAAGAACCCTAAAGAGAATAAACATCTATGTATAACTGAATCAAGTTCCTGTACACCTGAAACAAACAACATCAGAAATTCACTCTATTGCAATAGAAGATAACAAGGAATGTACAGGGGAAAAAAAAAGAAAAAGCATGTGGTGTGAAGAAGTGCTGCCGCCTTGTGGCCATTTTCTGTAATAACACCATGAAGAGCTGTGCTGTTGGGCATTTAACATTCACAAGGATCCAGGGACTGTAAGTCAACAACAGCTGCCCTCGAAAAATGTCCTAGGGGTTGTCATCGAAAAAGAACCCAAAGGATGGCAGGCCAGTTTTGGAAGAAGCCAATTTCAACATGTAAATTTAATTCACAGTCTTAAAAAATCACATGAAAAAATGTCAACATCACTAAACATTCAGTTCAGTTCAGTTCAGTTCAGTCGCTCAGTTGTGTCCGACTCTTTGCGACCTTGTGAATCGCAGCACACCAGGCCTCCCTGTCCATCACCAACTCCCGGAGTTCACTCAGACTCACATCCATCAAGTCAGTGATGCCATCCAGCCATCTCATCCTCTGTCATCCCCTTCTCCTACTGCCCCCAATCCCTCCCAGCATCAGAGTCTTTTCCAATGAGTCAACTCTTCGCATGAGGTGGCCAAAGTACTGGAGTCTCAGCTTTAGCATCATTCCTTCCAAAGAAATCCCAGGGCTGATCTCCTTCAGAATGGACTGGTTGGATCTCCTTGCAGTCCAAGGGACTCTCAAGAGTCTTCTCCAACACCACAGTTCAAAAGCATCAATTCTTCGGCACTCAGCCTTCTTCACAGTCCAACTCTCACATCCATACATGACCACAGGAAAAACCATAGCCTTGACTAGACGGACATTTGTTGGCAAAGTAATGTCTCTGCTTTTGAATATGCTATCTAGGTTGGACATAACTTTCCTTCCAAGGAGTAAACGTCTTTTAACTTCATGGCTGCAGTCACCATCTGCAGTGATTTTGGAGCCCAGAAAAATAAAGTCTGACACTGTTTCCACTGTTTCCCCATCTATTTCCCATGAAGTGATGGGACCGGATGCCATGATCTTCATTTTCTGAATGTTGAGCTTTAAGCCAACTTTTTCACTCTCCACTTTCACTTTCATCAAGAGGCTTTTGAGTTCCTCTTCACTTTCTGCCATAAGGGTGGTGTCATCTGCATATCTGAGGTGATTGATATTTCTCCCGGCAATCTTGATTCCAGCTTGTGTTTCTTCCAGTCCAGTGTTTCTCATGATGTACTCTGCATATAAGTTAAATAAACAGGGTGACAATATACAGCCTTGATGTACTCCTTTTCCTATTTGGAACCAGTCTGTTGTTCCATGTCCAGTTCTAACTGTTGCTTCCTGACCTGCATACAGATTTCTCAAGAGGCAAGTCAGGTGGTCTGGTATTCCCATCTCTTTCAGAATTTCCCACAGTTTATTGTGATCCACACAGTCAAAGGCTTTGGCATAGTCAATAAAGCAGAAATAGATGTTTTTTCTGGAACTCTCTTGCTTTAAAGCTACAGCGAAATACCACATCACAAGGTAAATTAAATATGGCCATGGCCAAACACTCTATAAACAAACAATGCCAGAGAGGGTGTGGAGAGAAGGGAACCCTCCTGCAGCGTTCTTCTCAATCACATAGTACGTCCAATAGGGCGAAGAGTATGGATGTTCATTTGAAAAATAACACAGAAGTACCTTAGGACCCAGCAATCCAATACCTGGGAATAAATCCAGACAAAACCTAAAATTTATAAGCATGGGTAACCCTCAATCTCAGTCCCACTAGCCAAGACAAGAAAGCAGGCTAATCAGAGAAGGACAGATGAGTGGATACAGAAGGTCGGGTACACACACGAGGCAATATCACTCAGCCATGAAGAGGATGACATCATGCCATGTCCAGCAACAAGGAAGTAGAGAGGATCATAAAAAGTGAAGTCAGAGGAAGCAGGGCAACTATCATGTGGTATCACTTAGAGGTGGAGTCTAAAAATGGATACAAATGAACTTCTTTATCAAATAGAAAGGGCCGCACAACATAGCCAAGCACCTTATGGTTACCAACAAGGAGAGGTGGTGGGGTGAGAAATGAGCAGGTGTAAATGGGTTTCCCTCATAGCTCAGTTGGTAAAGAATTCACCTGCAATGCAGGAGGCACTGGTTAGATTCCTGGGTCAGGAAGATCCCCTGGAATAGGGAAAGGCTACCCACTCCAGTATTCGGGCCTGGAGAATTACACAGATTGTATAGTTCATGGGGTCGCAAAGAGTCGAACACGACTGAGCGACTTTCAGTTTCAAATGAACATACACACACTACTCTTTATAAAATAGTCAGTGAGGACCCTTAATCAACACTGAATAATAAACTATATGGGAAGGAAACCCAGAAAAGGACACGTCCACATCTATGCAAAGGGAATCATACCTAAAACAAAGATAAAAAAAAAAAAGCCCACATCCTGAAACATTGTAAGTCATCTATACACCAATATGAAATACAAATTACAAAAAGAGAATGCTGACTCTATTCCCCTCGGGCCTTGGTGCCCTGGGCTGCTGGCACATCCCTGAAGCCTGGGCAGGCTTGGTTCCCAAGGATGGACAGTCATGGGGCTGACGGAGCTGGGGAGGACGTGCCAGCCAATGAGCCCTGCCCCATGGACCTGGCGTGCCTGTTCCCCTCTGCACAGGCCCACAACCTTCAGATCCCGGGGGTCCTCCTGCAGTGAAACTACGCCTACTGCACCCACAGGATGTGGAGCCTCTGGGCTGGAAGAGCTTTGAAAAGCCCCGTGGGCTCCATGTCTCCTGGTGTTGGGGTTCCCATTTCTAGGCTCCTTCTTTACAGTCACCCCATCTATGGATGAAAGCACCCTCCACAGAGTGGGTGTTAAAGGAACTGGGATTTGTCCAGGGGATGGGGGAAGGAAGAAGGAATGGGACACAGGCCTTGGGTGTTTCTCCTGGCACTTTCCACTCTGACAATCCAGGAACAGACCTTTCCCTAAGGCTCTGGTTCCCCCAGTAAGCAGGGCTGGGCGTAAAGACATGCTGCCCTGTGCCCATTTCCCATAACAACTTTGAAACCAATGCTGATGGGCGCTTACATTAACAGGGCCTGCAGGGCTTTAAGTAAAAAAGATCTGCCTTCAAGAAATGTCTTAGGGGAGGTCACTGGAAAGATATTCAAAATAGGGCAGGATTTCAAGAAGCCATTTTCAGTAAGTTTAACTCACACAGTTTCAAAAAATCACATGAAAAGATGTCAACATTGCTAAATATGAGAGAAATGCAAATCAAAACTTCAACGCGTTATCACCTCACACCGGTCACAATGGCCACAGGCACATACTCTACAAACAATAAATGCTGCAGAGGGTGTCAGTGTTCAGAAATCTGTGGATCAAATCATAGCTTCATGCCTATTGAAAAAGGCATTAAAGAAGGAGAGTCCTCCTACACTGATGCTGGGAATGGAAAATGGGAGCAGCCACTGTGGAGGACACTGGGCAGAAGAAAATGAGGATAAAATTAGAACACTCCTGATGCCTACAAAAATAAACTGCAGACAGATTAAGGGCCTAAATAAACGGACAGATACAGTGAAACTCTTAAGGAAAAAAGCAGAACACACTGGCATAAAATAAAGCAAGTTCTTTTTTGATCCACCTCTTAGGATGAGGATAAATAAAACAGAAATAAACAAATGGAACCTAATAAACATTTAAAGCATTTGCACAACAAAGGACACCTGTGGTGAAAAAAAAGACAGCCCTCTGAATGGAGAAAATTCTTGCAAACGAAGATACCCACGGGGAATTTGTCTCCAACACATACAAACAACTCCCACAGAGCAATATCAAAAAACAAACAATTCAGTAAAAACATCAGTCAAAGATATATATGCACATTTCTCCAAAGAAGGCATAGAGATGGCCATACAACACACAAAAAGGTGCTTAAAATCACTAATTCTTAAAGACAAATCAATAGTCCAATGAGGTATCACCTCACATAAGTCAGAATGACCATCTCAAAAAATCCACAGCAATAAACTCTGCAGAAGGTGTGAAGGGAAGAAAACCCTCCCACTGTGGGTGGGAATGTAAATGGACACATCCACTAAGGAGAACATTACGGAGGTTCTTTAGAAAACTGAGCATTGAAGTACCAAGTGACCCAGCAATCCTATACCTAGGCATCAGTTCAGTGGCTCAGTTGTGTCCGACTCTTTGCAACACCATAGACTGCAGCATACCAGGCCTCCCTGTCCATCACCAACTCCCGGAGTTCACTCAAACTCGTGTCCATTGAGTCGCTGATGCCATCCAACCATCTCATCCTCTGTCGTCCCCTTCTCCTCCCACCTTCAACCTTTCCCAGCATCAGGGTCTTTTCAAATGCATCAGTTCTTTGCATCAGGTGGTCAAAGTATTGGAGTTTCAGCTTCAGCATCAGTCCTTCCAATGAATATTCAGGATTGATTTCCTTTAGGATGAACTGGTTGGATCTCCTTGCAGTCCAAGGGATTCTCAAGAGTCTCCTCCAACACCACCGTTCAAAGGCATCAATTCTTCGGCGCTCAGCCTTCTTCACAGTCCAACTCTCACATCCATACATGACCACTGGAAAGACCATAGCCTCGACTAGATGGACCTTTGTTGGCAAAGTAATGTCCCTGCTTTTTAATATGCTGTCTAGGTTGGTCATAACTTTTCTTCCAAGGAGCAGGCACCTTTTAATTTCATAGGCATTAACATAATTTACCTAGGCATAGATCCAGAAAAAAACCCAAAATTTAAAAGATATCTTCACCCAGCAATCACTGCAGCACTAGGTACGATAGCCAAGACAGGGAAGCAACTTAAGTGTACAAGGACAGATGAATGGATGCGAAGATGGGGTTGTACACAATACAATATTACTCAGAAATAAGCAAGGATGAAATAATGCCGTATCCAGTTCCTGGGAAGAAACTAGAGGTGATCATACTGTGTGAAGTAAGTGAGAAAGGGAAAGCATCATAGGATCTCATTTCTGCTGGAATCTAAAAATGGATACAAAGAACATCATTACAAAAGAGAAACGGTCTCACAGACTTGGAAAAGAATCTCATGGTTACCAAAAAGGAAAGTTGAGAGGGGGCAGGGGGGCAATTGGCTGTGTCATATTGATATACATATCTTAAAACAGGTGCTGAAGGGCTTCTAATAGTAACAAGTCCGACAGGGCTGTAAATGACACCTGCCCTCAAGAAATGTCCTGGGGCAAACCATCAGAAAAGAATTCCAAATTCCAAAAAGGGCCAAGTTCCAAGAAGCCAGATTCAAGAGGTAAATTGTGTTCAGAAGGTGTAAAATAATAAAAGCACATGGAAAGATACTCCACATCGATAATGATCAAATCAATGCCAATCAAACCACAATGAGGTATCACCTCACACTAGTCCCAATGGCCATCATCATGGGAAAAGATCTACAGAAAACAAATACTGCAGAGGATGTACAGGAAAGGGAATCCTCGTACAATCTTGGTGGAAAAGTAAATGGTTTAAATATCATAGATATCACATACAAGTGGAATCTATCAATTCACTCCAAAAAACTAATTTACAAAATAGGAAAAGACTCTCACACTGAGAAAACCAAATTATGATTATCAAAGCAAAGTTAAAAGAGAAGGATAAATTAAGCGTTTTGAATTAAAACATACATGCTAATATCAAATTGATAATTATGACCTACTGAATAGAACAGGGAACTCTCCTGAACAAACTGTAAAACCTATATGAGGGATAAAGAGGAAAAAGAATAGATACACCTCTAGGTAAAATAGAATGGAGTTCTGGAACACCCAAAACTAACAAAACAATGGAAATTAACTGTGCTCCAATAAAAAATAAAAATCAAATCACCTCAGCTTGGTGTAGGGAAACCAGACAGGGGTGACCCCAGTGATTAGATGTGTGATGCGTTACGACAGTAAATGACACCCCAAGATGTCCTCACTCAGCAGAACACAGAGCAGGAACCCACTGGAAGCTGCCTGACCTCAAATGAATGTGACAAGATGAAGAGAAGAAAAGGGACCACAGGTCAATCAGGGCAACACCCTCAGTTCAGAGGATGGGAATCTCAGAGGGGACGAGACACACTGCAGGTAAAGAGCAGATGCGGGTCTCCAGGTACAGGATCCTGACCGTGCGGGTGGGGTGAACTCACACAATCCCCAGGACTGAACCGGGGCCCCACGTCCTCAGTCTCCAAGGCGACACCTCCTCCCGAGTCCCTGCACCTGGGGCCCCTCGATCCTTGGTTAGGACACCAGGTCTCTGCTGGTTGGACCCCTAAGGCAGAAACGAGGGGGTTCCCGTAACCTCCTGGGATGGTAGAAAGAAGGGTAGGGTCAGTCTCCTCTCCCCACATTGTCCCACAGAAGTCCTCCCCTTTCCCTTTGGTTCTGTGATATTAACTGTTTCTATGGCTGTCATGATCATGTTGAAGGCACTACCTTGGTTCTGGCAGGCTCGGTCCTTTCTCGTCCCGCTGAGGAGCTGAGACAATACACCAGATGCAGGGCTGGAAGACGAGGGGCAGGTCTGGTCTCTGCTGAGTAGGACGGTCGACCTGAAGGAGGTCACGGCAGCAACCTCACCTGATCCCACTGGCTTTTTGCCTGATCCATGTGCCCTGCAGTCAATCCACCGGGTGAACCTGCCTCCCTACTCAACCCAAATGTGCTGGAAAATTAGAATGATTGCCAGGTAGCCCACCCGAAGAGCCTCCATGCCCCAGGGAGGGGAGAGACTCAGAGCCCACCACAGCCCTGACCCCGGGAGGGCCACAGAGCCCCCTCAGAGAAGAGCACGCTGCCCAGAGCAGCCACCTCAGCTCCAGACCCCAGACATCTGAGCACTGACATTCAGACGCAGGCATGGAGTTTTCCAGGACAGAGGCAGGCCAGGTCCTACCCAGGTCTCCAGTCCTAGTGTAGACAGAACAGGGTAAGGTCTAAATGTTCTCATTGTAGAAGCACACGGTCTCGTCTAAACATCATCAGTGTAGACAGGACTTGGAGAGGTCTAAGTCTACCATGTAGACAGACCTTCAGTTCAGTTCAGTCGCTCAGTCGTGTCTGACTCTTTGCGACCCCATGAGCTGTAACACGCCAGGCCTCCCTGTCCATCACCAACTCCCAGAGACCACCCAAACTCATCTCCATTGAGTCAGTGATGCCATCCAACCATCTCATCCTCTATCGTCCCCTTCTCCTCCTGCCCTCAATCTTTCCCAGCATCAGGGTCTTTTCACATGAGTCAGATCTTCACATCACGTGGCCAAAGTATTGGAGTTTCAGCTTCAGCATCAGTCCTTCCAGTGAACACCCAGGACTGATCTCCTTTAGGATGGACTGGTTGGATCTCGTTGCAGTCCAAGGGACTCTTAAGAGTTTTCTCCAACACCACAGTTCAAAAGCATCAATTCTTCGGCATTCAGCTTTCTTTATAGTCCAACTCTCATATCCACATGTGACTACTGGAAAACCATAGCCTTGACTAGATGGATCTTTGTGGGCAAAGTAATGTCTCTGCTTTTTAATATGCTGTCTAGGTTGGTCATAACTCCTTCCAAGAAGTAAGGTCTTTTAATTTCATGGCTGCGATCACCATCTGCAGTGATTTTGTAGGCCCTCTCCCCGCCCCACCCCGCAAAAAAAAAAAAAAAAGCCAGCCACTGTTTCCCCATCTATTTGCCACAAAGAGATGGGACCAGATGCCATGATCTTAGTTTTCTGAATGTTGAGCTTTAAGCCAACTTTTTCACACACCTTGGTCAGGTTTAATGTTCAAGCTGGTTTTAGAAAAGGCAGAGGAACCAGAGATCAAATTGCCAACATCCACTGGATCATGGAAAAAGCAAGAGAGTTCCAGAAAAAACATCTATTTCTGCTTTATTGACTATGTCAAAGCCTTTGACTGTGTGGATCACAATAAACTGTGGGAAATTCTGAAAGAGATGGGAATACCAGACCACCTGACCTACCTCTTGAGAAATCTGTATGCAGGTCAGGAAGCAACAGTTAGAACTGGACATGGAACAGCAGACTGGTTCCAAATAGGAAAAGGAGTATGTCAAGGCTGTATATTGTCATCTTGCTTATTTAATTTATATGCAGAGTACATCATGAGAAAAGCTGGACTGGAAGAAACACAAGCTGGAATCAAGATTACCGGGAGAAATATCAATAACCTCAGATATGCAGATGACACCACCCTTATGGCAGAAAGTGAAGAGGAACTCAAAAGCCTCTTGATGAAAGTGAAAGTGGAGAGTGAAAAAGTTGGCTTAAAGCTCAACATTCAGAAAACGAAGATCATGGCATCCGGTCCCATCACTTCATGGGAAATAGATGGGCAAACAGTGGAAACAGTGTCAGACTTTATTTTTCTGGGCTCCAAAATCAGTGCAGATGGTGACTGCAGCCATGAAATTAAAAGACGCTTACCCCTTGGAAGGAAAGTTATGTCCAACCTAGATAGCATATTGAAAAGCAGAGACATTACTTTGCCAACAAAGGTCCGTCTAGTCAAGGCTATGGTTTTTCCTGTGGTCATGTATGGATGTGAGAGTTGGATTGTGAAGAAGGCTGAGCGCCGAAGAATTGATGCTTTTGAACTGTGGTGTTGGAGAAGACTCTTGAGAGTCCCTTGGACTGCAAGGAGATCCAATCAGTCCATTCTGAAGGAGATCAGCCCTGGGATTTCTTTGGAAGGAATGATGCTAAAGCTGAAACTCCAGTACTTTGGCCACCTCATGCGAAGAGTTGATTTATTGGAAAAGACTCTGATGCTGGGAGGGATTGGGGGCAGGAGGAGAAGGGGACGACAGAGGATGAGATGGCTGGATGGCATCACTGACTCGATGGACGTGAGTCTGAGTGAACTCCGGGAGTTAGTGATGGACAGGGAGGCCTGGTGTGCTGCAATTCATGGGGTCGCAAAGAGTTGGACTCGACTGAGGGACTGAACTGAACTGAAAGCTTCTCTCCCAGGAGGCACAGGTCACATATGCAGGGTCTCTCATCTTTGGACAGGGAGCTCCCCCTTGGGTGGGAACTAGGATGTACATTTCTTGAAGAGGAAATAATCTGCGAGCTCACCCTTCACCCACATCAGGGCAGGGTGAAACTGAAAGAATCTGTGTCATTGATCAATCCGACAGGCAAAACAAAGTGTTACCAATTGCTTTGGCCACGTGATGGTCAGTGTCTCACTGTATCTCACTGTTCGTTGAACCCAACGTAGGCAAGGCGCGAGCAGGGAAGCTGCAAGAAAACTTTGGGAGCAGGAGGAACTGCAGACTCGTTGCAGCGGCTGTAGCAGCAGACTCGCTGTATTCTCTGGTCTCGTGGTGATCCAGCGGACGCAGCCATAACGTAGCCGCAAGGGCTTTTCTGGTGGAACTTACTGATGTTTACAGAGCAAAAGTGGTCTGCGGCCAAGCGGGTACCTCGTGAAGCGCATGCGCTGTACTGTAAGTGTGCTAAGCCGATACGTAACCATGTATTTACAAAACATGGGGCCGGAGCGAGAGGCTGTGGGGCGAGAGAGCCTGACAGCGCCATCTTGGCTAATTTGCTTTTTCCCTACATTCAGGATCCATGGCAGGGGCAGGAATTTTTTTATAGTGCAGCCCAGTGTCGTGTAAAGACACACAGGGTGTGGCATGATTCCAGCATGTCAGGCTTCCAGCAGGAGGTGACCACTCTGGAAACCTTCTGGAAAAGGATATTTTTAAAATCAGAATAAAGATGTGTTGCTGAAATTTCAACCATACTAGTTATTATTTGCAACTTAAAATATTCTTAAAAGCTTGGCACCCTGCTCTTTGTGGTTTCCGTTGGTTCCTTGGTTCAGAATTTCTAGGCAGAAACAAGCCATCATTTCAAACTAATTTCTTTTAATTCTGTTATTTGTTATTATATGAATCAAAGCTCACACTTGAAAAAATAATAAAAGCAAATTCCTGCAAACAAAGAGTGACTCAAAGAGCACATGAGCCGCAGGTAATTTTTCTTCTGACAGTTTCATTTTTCTCCATGAATAAAACAGAAAAAATAGTTCCCTCCCCTGATTTTTGCTTCCTTCAAACTGAGCTAAAGTGAAATTGATATTCATATCAACAAGTAACAAGTTTTTAGGTTTGAAATGTCATACCGGGGAAACAGGGCCTGGAGAAAAGGCAATGATCCTATGTGGCTGGATGGAAACCACATCCTAAAATTAAGGCTAAAATTCAAATTGGATTTAATTATGACAGTGTGTGGTTACATGGAGTATGAACCAAGGGTCTACATATAGCAGGCAATATGTGAAGGCAAATTTGAGATCTCACATGTAAGAGTAAAGGTTTCTTGTCAGATCTGCAGCTGCTATATACAGTTATGTTTGTTTTTAAAAATACTGCATGTATCTTTCTGAATTATAGCTTTGTCTCAATGTATGGCTAGGAGTGGGATTGCTGGATCATATGGTAACTCTATTTTAGTTTTTGGAGGAACCACCATGCTGTTCTCTGTTCTCAATTTACATTCCCACTAACAGTGTCCAAGGGTTCCCTTTTCTCCACACGCTGTCCAATACTTGTTATTTCAGGGATTTTTTTAATGATGGCCATTCTGACCAGTGTGAGGTGGTACCTCATTGTAGATTTGATTTGCATTTCTCTGATAATTAACAATGAGGAGCATTATAGGATGATCCTTTAAATTTCAATGTGTAAACTAAGTTTAACATGCCAACATGACAATTTTTTCACAGATAAGGATTTATAAAATATTTAGTTATTTCCTTTCTTCTTAGTTAACTATAGGGACATGTGTTATCATGTTATTCAAGGTGATGAGCTTATTATGCATCTTTGAGCAGTTTTAAAGACGTGCATTGCTCCCTTCAAAGGGAAGGCTTGTACTGGGACCAAGGTCCACCTCCCAGTGAAAGCTGTTCCTTGAGCAAATTCAGTCACTGCCCAGGGGGCACATGGTGAGATCACCATGTCACCTGACACTTCCCACATCTCAGGCCTCGGTTTGACCATTTCATCTGAGGTGGAACAGTTTGCCCTGGTGATGCAGCTTGACCTCTTTCTGTATGTCTAGGTCAATTGTTAATAACTTTTTCAGATTCTGTAGGATTTCTAGCACTCTAATAGCAAAATACATGTTTTAAAGTTACACCAGGACATGGGGCTTACACCATGACCCTAAGGGATTTTTCTGCAGATTTTTCTGTTCTGACATCGAGGCCCCTTCCCCAGTTTTATGACAGCACAATTGCCAGAGACTGGATGAGCTGCATCGCTGCAGGGATCAGGGCAGAGTGAACATGCAGGAATCCTTGTGTGAGAATTACTAAGAATGTGGATGCTGACAGCACAGCCTTCAGCCAAGCACGGAGCCCTTGTAAGTGCAGGAGCCCCCGACGCTGTGCAGGGCGTGTGAACATGAAGACAGCCCCCGACAAAGGCTTCTGCTCATAGAGCCCCCGACGCCGTGCAGGGCGTGTGTCCATGAAGACAGCCCCCGACAAAGGCTTCTGCTCATAGAGCCCCTGACGCCGTGCAGGGCGTGTGTCCATGAAGACAGCCCCCGACAAAGGCTTCTGCTCATAGAGGCCCCGACGCTGTGCAGGGCGTGTGTCCATGAAGACAGCCCCCGACAAAGGCTTCTGCTCATAGAGAGCCAATTGTGTGTAATAGTGTGTTAAATTGTTTCAGAACTCCAAATGTTTGTATCAATGATATGTTTTCCATTGAAAACTGGGGCATTTTCAATGGAAGAGTAATTGTTTTATGTTGTTGTGTTAGTTCCAGGTGTATATAACAAAGGGATCCAGTCATAAAATTATAAATATATACATATATGTATATGTATAGACACACCCACACACATGCTTTTAGGTTATTAGGTTTCAGATTATTAGGTTACCACAAATACTGAATACAGTTCCCTGTGCTATAGAGTGAAGTGGTGTTAGTTGCTCGGTTGTATTTGACTCTCTGCAACACCATGGACTGTAGCCCGCCAGGCTCCTCTGTCCATGGGATTCTCCAGGCAAGAATACTGGAGCGGGTAGCCAGTTCCTTCTCCACGGGACCTTACCGACCCAGGGACTGAACCTGGGTCTCTGCATTGCAGGCAGGTTCTTTACCGTCTGAGCCACCAGGGAAGCCCAGGTGTGCTATGGAGTAGGAGCTTATCTATTTTATATAGAGTAGTGTGTATGTTAATGCCAAACTCCTAATTAATCCCCCACCCCTTTCCCCTTTAGTAACCCTAAGTTTGTTTTGTATGTCTGAGACTGTTTCTGTTTTGTCAAGAAGTTCATTTGCATCAAAGTTTAGATTCCACTCTTAAATAATAATATATGATATTTGTCTTTCTGTGTCTTCACTTAATATGCTTATCTCTAGGTCCATCCATGTTGCTCAAATGGCATTATTTTATTTTTTATGGCTGAGTAGTATTCCCATGTATATTCTATGATATGTGCACTCTTGATTCAGGCCCTACAGATATTAGGGTCAACCTGTTGGCATGAAGGTCCTCTCACAGTGAGGGCTAAACCACGATTCCCCAGAAGAATCCTACCTCGTGTTCTGGGCCTCCGGGAAGAATTCATCTTCTGACACGGAGCTCCTGATCACCTTCACAGCAACATCCTCCTGCCCCTTCCACTTGTTCAGATGGACTGCTCCAAACTGGCCACTTCCCAGCTCCTTCAACAGAGTAATCTCTTCACTTCGCAGTTTCCAGATTCCTAGTGAGGCAAGACAGACACACTTTGGGATGAGAACAGAAGGCTTTGGGGCTAAAAACTTCACACATGACTCTCTCCAGTGAGAATTTAATAGTGACAAGACAAAAAACAGCACTTTTTTTTTTTAAGTTGCTCAGTTTAAAAAAGAAACCCTTGGTAATGTGCTCTTAGGACCTGTTGGACCACATGATATTGCCACCAAAACAATATTGTTCCTGAAGTAGCTACAGTTAGTGACGAGAAAGGTTAGGGATCAAGGACTTTGCCAACTAGAGGTGTCTTGAAAACACTTGGTGATAAAAATGTGCTTACTGCTCTTAGCTTGGTAAGGATCAATGTTAGATTAATTGGCTTGACTTGACTAATAAGTTCTTGGAAAGGAAAAATTAAAAAAGTAAAGCTTCGTTGTATGATTTTTAAAACTCTTATCAAAATTAGTTTCTTGATGGAATCTTCTATTTAAAAAAAAATCCCATTTTTTTGCTAATTTTTTTCATTTTGATTACTTTGTTTTTGTAGATAGCCATCAACAATTTTTTAAGTTGAGGTACAGTTTATTTATAATACTATATTGGTTTTGGGTGTACAACAGTGATTCTGTACTTTTATGGATTATACTCCATTTAAAGGTATTAGAAATAAAGGCTATATTTCTTTGTGCTGTATAATATATCCTTATAGCTCATTGATTTTATATATAGTAGTTTCTATCTCTTAATGCCCTACACCTACCCACCTCTCCCCCCACCCGCCCCCGCAACTGGTAACCACTAATTCTCTATATCTGTGAGTCTGTTTCTGTTTCATGGATAAGTTCGTTTTTGTCATATTTTAGATTTCAGTTAGATAAGTGATAACTAATGGTATTTCTCTTTGTATTTCAAGGGCCTGCAACCAAGGGAAAAATGTGGCACTTTCAAATAAAGTTCTCTCAGCCAAATTTACAGATAGAAGGCCTTGGTCATCTGAAATAGCAAGCTTAATGTATACCAAATGCTTATTAACTAGTGTTAGGTAGTTAGAATAGGAAAAAGGAGTCCAAAATAGGGGTGGCTAAAAGACAAAGATGGAGAAGGCAATGGCACCCCACTCCAGTACTCTTGCCTGGAAAACCCCATGGATGGAGGAGTCTGGTGGGCTGAGGTCCACGGGGTTGCTAAGAGTCAGACACGACTGAGCGACTTCACTTTCACTTTTCACTTTCATGCATTGGAGAAGGAAATGGCAACCCACTCCAGTGTTCTTGCCTGGAGAATCCCAGGGACGGGGGAGCCTGGTGGGCTGACGTCTATGGGGTCTCACAGAGTCGGACACAACTGAAGTGACTTAGCAAAAGACAAAGAAAGGATAAAGCCCATGAATATACAACAAAGGAAGGTCCGAGGACCTGAGTGAGAACCGCAGGTGAAACACACAGCCCTCCTGGCTAGTCCAGTTTACATAGCGCAGGGGGAGAAGAAAAAACATATAAAAAGAGGAGCCACAACTGAGCCTCTCTCTTCTTGTCTTGTCTCTTGGGTTGGCCCGCACTCATGCCTCGAGGATGTATTTTCCTTTGCTTGCCAAATAAAACTGAGCTGTAACTGAACTGTAATACTGGTCCACTGCTTCAAATTTTTGCTGTGGCGAGACAGAACTGGGGAATTTACACATTCCCCTGATACTAGTAAGTTTATATTGTAACACCTGATTCATAACTAAGCTTTTAATTGAAGCCATGAGATCTCTAGTCTGCCCATTTATGTCTGTGTACACATTATATAATGTAAGAAAAGAGGAGAAGTGAAAAGCAAAGGAGAAAAGAAAAAGATATACCTGTTTGAATGCAGAGTTTCAAAGAATAGCAAGGAGTGATAAGAAAGCCTTCCTCAGTGACCATTGCAAAGAAATAGAGGAAAACAATAGAATGGGAAAGACTAGAGATCTCTTCAAGAAAATTAGAGATACCAAGGGAATATTTCATGCAAAGATGGGCTCAATAAAGGACAGAAATGGTATGGACCTGACAGAAGCAGAAGATATTGAATAGAGGTGGCAAGAATACACAGAAGAACTCTTTGAGAAAGATCTTCATGACCCATTTAACCATGATGGTATGATCACTCACCTAGAGCCAGACACCCTGGAATGTGAAGTCAAGTGGGCCTTAGGAAGCATCACTAAAAACAAAGCTAGTGGAGGTGATGTAATCCCAGTTGAGCTATTTCAAATCCTAAAAGATGATGCTGTGAAAGTGCTGCACTCAATATGTCAGCAAATTTGGAAAACTCAGCAGTGGCCACAGGACTGGAAAAGGTCAGTTTTCATTCCAATCCCAAAGAAAGGCAATGCCAAAGAATGTTCAAACTACTGCACAATTGCACTCACATCACACGCTAGTAAAATAATGCTCAAAATTCTCCAAGCCAGGCTTCAGCAACACGTGAACCTCGAACTTCCAGATGCTCAAGCTGGTTTTAGAAAAGGCAGAGGAATCAGAGATCAAATTGCCAACATCCACTGGATCATGGAACAAGCAAGAGAGTTCCAGAAAAACATCTATTTCTGCTTTATTGACTATGCCAAAGCCTTTGACTGTGTGGATCACAATAAACTGTGGGAAATTCTTCAAGAGATGGGAATACCAGACCACCTATCCTGCCTCTTGAGAAATCTGTATGCAGGTCAGGAAGCAACAGTTAGAACTGGACATGGAACAACAGACTGGTTGCAAATAGGAAAAGGAGTACGTCAAGGCTGTATATTGTCACCCTGCCTATTTAACTTACATGCAGAGTACATCATGAGAAACGCTGGGCAATCAAGATTGCTGGGAGAAATATCAGTAACCTCAGATTATGCAGATGACACCACCCTTATGGCAGAAAGCAAAGAAGAACTTAAGACCCTCTTGATAAAAGTGAAAGAGGAAAGTGAAAAAGCTGGCTTAAACCTCAACATTCAGAAAACAAAGATCATGGCATCTGGTCCCATCACTTCATGGCAAATAGATGGGGAAACAGTGGGAACAGTGTCAGACTTTATTTTTTTGGGCTTCAAAATCGCTGCAGATGGTGATTGCCGCCATGAAATTAAAAGACACTTACTCCTTGGAAGGAAAGTTATGACCAACCTAGACAGCATATTAAAAAGCAGAGACATTACTTTGCCAACAAAGGTCCATCTAGTCAAGGTTATGGTTTTTTCAGTGGTCACATATGGACGTGAGAGGTGGACTATAAAGAAGGCTGAGCGCCGAAGAATTGATGCTTTTGAACTGTGGTGTTGGAGAAGACTCTTGAGAGTCCCTTGGACTGCAAGAAGATCCAACCAGTCCATCCTAAAGGAGATCAGTCCTGGGTGTTCATTGGAAGGACTGATGTTGAAGCTGAAACTCCAATATTTTGGCCTCCTGATGCGAAGATCTGACTCACTGGAAAAAACCCTGATGCTGGGAAAGATTGAGGGCAGAAAGAGAAGGGGATGACAGAAGATGAGATGGTTGGATGGCATCACCGACTCAATAGACATGAGTTTGGGTAGGCTCTGGGAGTTGGTGATGGGCAGGGAGGCCTGGCGTGCTGTGATTCATGGGGTCGCAAAGAGTCGGACACGACTGAGTGACTGAACCGAACCGAACTGAACACATTATATATGAGATATTGCTAATTCTAAAAATAATATAAAAATTAAGACCATGGAAAGAGAAAAAACAGTGTGGCCACAATATCCTTTAGACTCTGGAGAAAAATGGCTAAGACAAAATTTCTTTTAAAATTAAAAAACCAATTCTTTTTGCATATGCAATTAAGAACAGCTAGCTTGTTAAAAACATGCCTAGAAAAAAGCCTGAAATTAACTCTTATCATGTCCTTGAGATACATAGCCCACCTTGCCTAAGATTTAAAGCAAAAAAAAAAAAAAAAGGTCTGGCTTACAGGTGACTGTTTCTGAATGGAAAAAGACACAGAAAGTAAAAAGAAGTCTTGTGGAAAGTGGAGCCCAATAAAAGAATTTTGTACAAGGTACAAGTTTTCTTAAGATTTTGAACTGCCTCTGAAATCTTTCACTGTTACCTTGGCTAGATGAATAACTATTGTTTAAATCAAACAGTCAGGGTTATGGGAAACCCAAGATGAGTGCTTGGCTTTTCCCTGTCTCCCGACAAACCTCATTTTATTTGATGGGATAAAGTATTCCCTGGCTCTGAGGTTAATGGTCTCTCTCTCACACACACACACACACAAATTTTTGTTTGTTTGTTTCACTAAATATTAAATTCCAGTTTTGTTAATTAGGGTCTGTGTTTGCCAAGGCTCACTTCCCATTTGGTTTCTTGTTATTGTGTTAGTTCCTTTTTCTTGCTCAAAAGCTTAATTGAACGGTAAGGGACAAGTGTGGTCCTAAAGTTTATCTCACTGATCTATCTTTAGATAAAGATCAGGTGCCTCATGACCTGCAATCGGAGGATTACACACTCTGGAAAAGACATAATTCAAAGGACTATCACTAACCTGGACAGGAGGATCCTTATCAGGCACTCTTAACATAGCACAGTAGAACTGAAGAGAATGAACTCTTGGATTAATTTCCACTCACAAAGTTTCCCTGCACTGGTCTGGCCTATAGAGAGGACTGCTGATCTCAAAATCACCTTCCAACAACGCTCAGAGGAGAAACCACGCTCACAAGAGAATAAAAAAATGACAGCAGCAGTAGACAATGTGCCCAAGATCCTTGACCTGGTTCATATGATCCTTTATGATGTTCTCTTGACTTCTTGGACCTTTGCATATGAATCAAATGTTTTTCTCTCATAGACACGATCCTATGCTAGTTTTAAAAATCAGTCCAGCTGTTGGGTTTGTGCCAGTTCCCTGTGTCTGGCACTTCTGAGTCACCTCGGCGGGTTTCTCCACTCCATGGCTCTCTTTGGTTGACTCTTAGGAAACTTATCTTAAAAGAAAAAATTTATGGTCATTTCAGGCCACTATTGATATCATAAGATCCCCTCACCTTGTCAATCAATGGAATATGTCCCTGAGCCACAAGATTAGGAAGTACAAGTAATCTAAAGAATTTTGAATGCCGTTTTGTTTTATGGCCTAGTCTAGAACTAGCACGTTGAGTGGCCTGTCAATGAAATCTTCACCAGACCTGGGAATGAGTGCTCCTAGCACTGTGGGACAAGATGGTCCTGTAATGTCCCCAAACCACGATCAGATTCGTGACCCTAAAGGGGCTCTGCCAACTAGAAATTGGCACTTGCCATCTATCTCCACAAAGATTAAATCATGGCCACTGACGCTGCTGACCTTCAACACCCCCTGAAAGGAATTCAAGGTGGAAATTAGGAATGAGGCACTCCGTGCTCTGAAAAACTGGCAGAAGAGGACTTCAGATAGTTAGACACTTTAAGAAATTATTCTTATGACCCCTGATTTTTTTTTTTTTTTTGGATATCTGGTTTCCTTTAATTCACAAAAATATTTTCAACATTCAGACTACCTGCCTTTTTGCAGTGAAACTTCTATATAACTCAGCTCCTTCCCCAGCCTCCTCAAACTGTTTTGTTCAGGGTTACTTGAGATGCTGTCTCCCTCCTTAAGTCCAAAAAGTTCCTGCTGAATAAAGCATAACTCTCAACTCTTGGGTTATAAATATATTTTTAAAATTTAATTTCTATTGAAGGATAAGTGCTTAACAACATTGTGTTGTTTTCTGCCATACATCAACATGAATCAGCCATAGGTACACGTATGTGAACATACGTGCCCTCCCTCTGGAACCTCCCTCCCGCCTCCACCCACCCCACCCCTCTAGGTGGTCGCAGAGCAATGGTCTGAGCTCCCTGGCTCATACAGCAAATCCCCACTGGTGATCTGTTTTACACATGACAGTGCATACGTTTCCTTGCTGCTCTCTCCATTTGTCCTGCCCTCTCCTTCCCCTGCCTTGCCCACAAGTCTGTTCTCTATGTCTGCATCTCTATTGCTGCCCTGCAAATAGGTTCATCATTGCAACCTCTCTAGATTCCATTAATATGCACTAAGATATGATATTTGTTTCTTTTTATTTATTAAAAAAATTAATTTATTAATTTTAATTGAAGGCTAATTACTTTACAATATTGTAGTGGCTTTTGCCAAACATTGACATGAATCGGCCACGGTGCACATGTGTTCCTCATCCAGAACCCCCCCTCCCACCTCCCTCCCCATCCCATCCCCCAGGGTCATCCCAGTGCACCAGCCCTGAGCACCCTGTCTCATACATTGAACTTGGACTGGTGCTCAGCTTCACATATGGTAGTATACACGTTTCAATGCTACCCTCTCAAATCATCCCACCCTCGCCTTCTCCCACAGAGTCCAAAAGACTGTTCTTTACATCAGTGTCTCTTTTGCTGTCTCGCATATAGGGTCATTGTTACCATCTTTCTAAATTCCATATATATGTGTTAACATACTGCATTGGTGTTTTTCTTTCTGACTTACTTCACTCTGTATAATAGGCTCCAGTTTCATCCATCTCATTAGAACTGATTCAAATGCATTATTTTTAATGGCTGAGTAATATTCCATTGTGTATATGTACCACAGCTTTCTTATCCATTCGTCTGCTGATGGACATCTAGGTTGCTTCCATGACCTGGCTATTATAAACAGTGCTGCGATGAACATTGGGGTACACGTGTCTCTTTCAGTTCTGGTTTCCTCAGTGTGTATGCCCAGCAGTGGGATTGCTGGATCATAAGGCAGTTCTATTTCCCGTTTTTTAAGGAATCTCCACACTGTTCCCATAGTGGCTATACTAGTTTGCATTCCCACCAACAGTGTAAGAGGGTTCCTTTTTCTCCGCACCCTCTCCAGCATTTATTCCTTGTAGACTTTTGGATCGCAGCCATTCTGACTGGCGTGAGATGGTACCTCATTGTGGTTTTTGATTTGCATTTCTCTGATAATGAGTGATGCTGAGCATCTTTTCATGTGTTTGTTAGCCATCTGTATGTCTTCTTTGGAGAAATGTCTGTTTAGTTCTTTGGCCCATTTTTTTGATTGGTCGTTTATTTTCCTGGAATTGAGCTGCAGGAGCTGCTTGTATATTTTTGAGATTAATTCTTTGTCAGTTGCTTCATTTGCTATTATTTTCTCCCATTCTGAAGGCTGTCTTTTCACCTTGCTTATAGTTTCCTCCATTATTCAGAAGCTTTTGAGTTTAATTAGGTCCCATTTGTTTATTTTTATGACCCCTGATTCTTGCATCTATCTTCTCATACCTAGAGAAACACTAACATAATTGGCAGTGACAGGTGCTTGGCTATAAAGACAAATTGCAATTAAAGTCAAAGTAGAGTAGCTATGGAAATAACTAGGTGACACTATGGTATGATTTCAGACAAGTCTTGGCATTGTGAAGTCAGCTTTGTCAGACTTAGGTGCCACCAGCCATTCTAGAAACAAAATCTGCCAGCAGCACGTGACTGCAACCATGTTTTTTAGAAGATCTCATCTCATAACTTATATGTTTAGACAATGAAATTGCTCTGGATCATATGTTGAAAAAAACCCCACATGTGTAATGACTAATAAGCATATTAAAGGTTAAGATCTACTTAGATAAACCTGGACAACTGGCTACCTGACTACAAGTCTCTTGGAAGTGTTAAATCTAAATTAGGATTCAGACTTAATCTCAGCCTTAACTTTCTCTATTTTGTCTATTAATGTTCAGGTTGTCATTCCTTCAATTACTTCTGAGTCCAAATGACTCCATTACTTTGGACAGGAAGACCCAAGCTTTGACCCTATCTGGAACACAATCAAAATTGTCTTAAAACATAACTTCGTTCTTCTTCTTTGACCCCTGAAAATGAAAGTTTCTCAGTCATGTCTGACTCTTTGCAACTCCATAGACAAAGGGTTGACAGGCTCCTGACAGGCTCCTCTGTCCATGGGATTTTCTAGGCAAGAATACTGGAGTGGGTTGCCATTTCCTTCTCCAGGGGATCTTCCCAACCCAGGGATTGAACCCAGGCCTCCCACACTGCAGGCTCATTCTTTATTATCTGAGCCACCAGTAACTCTTTTACTGATCTATGGTTTCCTTTTTTTTGTTTTTGTTTTTTTTTCAGTATCTGTTAAGTTTTGTCTCCTCCAGATGACAACAGATTTATATAAAGATAATGATAATGTGGAAAGAAAACCCATGTCCCCAAAGAGATCACAGCCACTCCTCTCAACAGATCCCATGGGAATACCCCCAAAATAACCCTGGGTCCCCTTAATAAAACAGGACAAGAACTCCATGACCCCAGCTAAGTAGGGTCTATGAGTCCTGTGTCAGCATTGAAGAAGTTACAGAAGACTGATCATCTGTTCTCATCACCCCAATAAAGATTTCTTGGGGTTCACATCTCTCAAGGAAAATTTAAAGTAGGAGCTAGATGGGCCCCTGGGCTGAACAGCTGGTGATTGTCAGAAAACCTGAAGTTTTGTCCTCAGCCAGACAAGAAAGATACCTAACTCCCTTCCTCCATTGATATGGAGGGAGTACCCTGACAGGGGGGAATTTGTTGCTGTGAAAAGGAAAAAAGAGGAATGAGTATTTTTTTCTTTCCCTTTTCTGAGAACAAAGGTGATAAAGAGAACAGTGAACAGTTCTGGTTTAAAAAATTCCTAGTTTTACTGTAACTGCTCTTAACTCTGCATGCCTGTAACTGTTTGTTTTTCTGCCCCCCAACTCTGCAGGAGCTACACTTCAAACTTATTTTCCTTTGACTCTATGCTAAATACACCCCCTAATTAGTGTTTACCCTTACAATACCCTTCCTCATGTAGTTAGGAATCAGAAAGCAGGCTGCAGAGCCACCTAACTGCCAGACTCAATTACTGGGCTACTGACACTAGCCTATGATTGTCTTTGAAACAATGTGAGAGGAAGAAATCAATATCTTATCACCTTTGTTCCTCATCACTGACTCCTGGCTAGGAGTCCTTGCCATACATAAGTCTCTGGACTCCTCATGGAGCGGGGGGGCACAGTTTTTGAGGCAAGAGCCTACGGTACTTCCCTCTCTGCTGGCTGAGAATAAAAGCCACCTTTCCATTTCCTCCAAACTCTCTCTCTGTATATTTTATTCAGCTTCTGTGGGCAGAGAAGTCCAAGATTTTGGCCAGCAACAGTTCAGATAAACACACACCCCCTACTATTTATATAGTAATCCACAGGGACCCCTAGATAGCACAAAGAACCCTACTCAACACTCCATAATGATCTATAGAGGAAAAGAAGCCAAGAAAGAATGCATATACATTTATGTATGAGTGAATCAAATTGTTGTACATCTAACAGAAATCCACTCCAATCCCCCACAATATTCTAAATGGCCTATATACTCATTTGCCAACAAAGTTCTGTCTAGTTAAAGCTATGGTTTTTCCAGTAGTCATGTATGGATGTGAGAATTGGACCATAAAGAAAGCTGAGCACCAAAGAATTGATGCTTTTGAACTGTGGTGTTGCAGAAGACTCTTGAGAGTCCCTTGGACAGCAAGGAGATCCAACCAGTCAATCCTAAAGGAAATCAGTCCTGAATATTCACTGGAAGGACTGATGCTGAAGCTCCAATACTTTGGCCATCTGATGTGAAGAACAGACTCATTGGAAAAGACCCTGATGCTGGGAAAGGTTGAAGGTGGGAGGAGAAGGGGATGACAGAGGATGAGATGGTTAGATGGAATCACCGACTCAATGAACATGAGTTTGAGCAAGCTGAATTGATGACGGACAGGGAAGCCTGGCATGCTGCAGTCCATGGGGTCGCAAAGAGTTGGACATGACTGAGTGACTGAACTGAACTGATATAATCAACTGATGTTAAAATTAAAAAAGGAAAAAGAAAAAAGAAATGCTGACTCTATGTCCCTCAGGCCTTGATGATCTCTGCTGGTGTCACATGCCTGGAGCCTGAGTAGGCTGCAGTCCCAGGGCTGGAGTGTCTGGGGATGAGGGAGCTGGAGAACATGTGCCAGCCACGGAGCCCTCCGTGGGCCTGGAGTGCCTGCTGAACTCCGCCCTGGCCCTCCAACACTGGAATCAAGCCTCCAGCAGACAAAGGATGGTTGAGCCTCTGGGATGGAAGAGCTCTGAACGGACCCCTGGGCTCCATGTTTCCTGGGGGTGGGGTTCCCAGCTCCAGCCTCCTTCCTTAGGGTCACCCCACCTACAGATGACAGCACCCCCCCACAGGCACTGTGGGAGTTGGGATGTGTCTGGGGATGCTGGGTAACAGGGAAGAAGTCAGGAGACGCAAGCCTTGGTGTCTCTTCTGGCACATTCCTGGAGTTGACAATCCAGGAACAAGACTCCCTCAGGCTGTGGTTGCTGCCTAAGGAACCAGAGTTGGGCAGGAAGAAATGCTGCTGCCTCATTGCCCTTTGCCATAACAAGTTTAAAACCAGCGCTAGCGGACCCCAGGAGTTGGTGATGGACAGGGAGGCCTGGCAAGCTGCGGTTCACGGGGTTGTAAAGCGCTGGACACGACTGAGCGATTGAACTGAACTGAATGGGCTGTTAATACTCACAAGGCCCTGAGGGCTTTAAATGACACCTGCCCTCAAGTAACTTCCTGGGGCAAATCAAACAAGAATTCAAATTAGGGCCAATGTTCAAGAAGCCAATTTCAAGAGGTAAATTGTACTCACAAGATCTAAAAGACACTCCACCTCACAAATGATTAAATTAATGCAAATCAAAACCCCACTGAGGAAATACCTCACACCGGTGAGAATGGCCATCAACAGAAAGATCTACAAAGAATAAATGCTGTGGAGAGCGTAGGGAAACTGTGACTCCTCCTACACTCTGGGTGGAAATGTAAATGCGGAAATGCATGCAGCCTCGATGGG
Organism: Bubalus kerabau; assembly: GCF_029407905.1. Classification (NCBI taxonomy): domain Eukaryota; kingdom Metazoa; phylum Chordata; class Mammalia; order Artiodactyla; family Bovidae; genus Bubalus; species Bubalus kerabau. The sequence goes on from NC_073628.1 coordinate 15,929,090, forward strand.
AAACAGCATGGTGCTTCCTTAAGAAGCTAAACAGACAGGTGCCCTATGTCCTGCAATTCCACTCCCAGCTCAGATCCTGAGAAAATTATTATCACATGAAGTAAATCACTGAGAAAAAGACAAAAATCGTAAGATACAGGTGGAATCGATAAATTCTTAAAAATGAACTACTGTACAAAAGAGAAACAGACTCACAAACTTTGAAGACCAACTAATGATTATAAAAAAAATTAAGAAGAGGGATAAACTTTTTGGATTTAGCATCTATCACTAAAATATATCAAATAGATAGTCAAAACTGTCCTACTGAGTTGTACACAGAACTCTACTGAAAGAAATTGCAATAACCTATATGACCCAAAAGAATCCAGGACAAGAATAGATTTATGTCCTTGTATAACTGAATGAGGTTCTTGGACACTTAAACACAACATCAGAAATTAACTCTGCTGCTGCTGCTGCTGCTAAGTCGCTTCAGTTGTGTCCGACTCTGTGCGACCCCAGAGACGGCAGCCCACCAGGCTCCCCCGTCCCTGGGATTCTCCAGGCAAGAACATTAGAGTGGGTTGCCATTTCCTTCTCCAATGCATGAAAGTGAAAAGTGAAAGTGAAGTCGCTCAGTCGTGTCTGACTCCTAGCGACCCCATGGACTACAGCCTACCAGGCTCCTCCGTCCATGGGATTTGCCAGGCAAAAGTACTGGAGTGAGTTGCCATTGCCTTCTCCATTGCTAAATACTGGAGGAATGCAAATCAGAACTACCATGAGGTGTCATCGTGTGAGGTGCTAGAATGCCCACTGTCTAAATCTCTGCAAAGAGTCAATGCTGGAGAGGGGATGGAGGAAAGGGAACCCTCTTCCAGCGATGCTGGCGATGGAAAGTGGGACCAGCCACTGTGGAGGACAGCGTGCAGCTTCCTGAAACAATGAAAAGGAGAATGAAATGAGGATGCTCTCTAATACCATACAGAAGAATAATCCCAAAGAGTTTAAACATCCGAACGGGAGTTAGGGCCATATAAAACTCTTGAGGAAAGTATAGCAAGCACATGCTTTGACATAAATCACAGCAAGCTCTTTTTGGACCCATCTTTTACAAGAATGAAAAATAATACAAAAATAAACAAATGTAACCTAATTAGTGGTTTCCCTCATAGCTCAGTTGGTACCTAATTAACATTACAAGCATTTGCACAGCCAAGGAAACCATGAATGACAGAAAAAGACTATGCGCAAAACGGAAAAAAATATTTGCAAATGAAAATCCCTACAAGGAATTCACCTCCAAAACATGAAAGCAGCTCCTGAAGCTCAATATCAAAAAAACAAACAGCGCAATAAAGACAGGGGGCCAGAGATCTAATGGACAGTTCTCCAAAGAAGGCATACACATGGCCATAAAGCATCTTACAAGATGCTCACCATCCAGGGTCAGCTGAATGGATAAAGGAAAACTGAAACATGTACACGATTGGAGATGACTCAGGCTTGACATGAATCAAATAATGTGAATTTCAGGAACATAGATAAAATTACAGATATCTATAGTAAGTGAGGTAAGTGGGAAGAGAAAGACAAATACTGTGTGATACAGTTATAGGTGGAATGGAAAAACTGATACTGTTACTGAGTCCAAGCTCACTTTGCTTGCTGCAAGACAGGCCAATAAATCCAAGAAATGAGGTGTTGGGGCAAGGCTGTTCAAGAAGATGGCAGACCAGCGTCTCCAAATAACCATCTTGCTGGAGCCTGGATGACATGTTCTTTTATGGATCAGAGATGGGGGAAGTGAGGAAACAAAGTAAAAAGACCATTTAATTCTTGCAGATATCTCCTAGAATGGCAGGCCGGGCAGAGAGATGCCTTTGTATCACTTCCTTACAGTCCTTCACAGACTGGCGGGCTCAGGTTATCTCCCTGTCGTTGTTCAGTCGCTAAGTTGTGTCCGACTCTTTGCGACTCCGTGGACTGTGCACGCCACCTGATCTGAAGAGCCGACTCATTGGAAAAGACCCTGATGTATATTTTCTTAACTGGAAAAACCTTTACTGTTCATGGAGAGTTTATGAATGTATGATTTGAATTTCAAGAGCAGGTGAAGAACCAGAGGTGCTCTTTCCTCTTAACCCTAGGAGTGAACATGAATTGTAATTAATCATTAGTATTAGTAATGGGAAAACACTCTCAGGCTGGGAAAGATTGAGGACAGGAGGAGAAGAGGGTGACAGAAGATGAGATGATTGGATGGCCTCACTGACTCAATGGACATGAGTTTGAGCAAACTCCAGGAGATGGTGGACAGGGAAGCCTGGGGTGCTGCAGTCCATGGCGTTGCAAAGAGATGGACATGATTGAAGCAACTTAGCATGCATACATGTAGATCTAAAAAATAAGTCATCCTGGAATGAGGGGCGTGTAGCCAAGGGGAACCAGCAGCGTCTTGCAGGGCATTTACTCAGGACGGGTCATTACAGCTTCCTCAGGCAAAACTGGGCCACCCTCTTCAGACAGGGGAGGAGGGCTGCATCCCCAGGCAGAGAAGATGGGCATTTAAGGGTTCAGTACCTGCCAGCTTCGTCAGTCTCCTTTCCAGTATTCAGGATCCCCCTTCCTTCCCAGACAGTGCTCTCGGTTTAACAAAACATAGGCTGTGATGTGGAGAATTCAGTTTGCTTTGCAAGTCAGCTGCTTGTAGGATGAGGTTCTGGGTTAGCTTTTTGGAAATCTCAGTTCTACAACTCTAGGAGATGCAGTTTTCTTTCAGGGATGACAGACACTTTCAGGTAATTGATGCTGAGTTTGATCTGGGAACTCGAGGCCCTGAACTCTTATTTTTAATTTTCTGCTTTCTCCAGTGCACTGAGGAGCAGCTGGTCAATCTCGTTATCCTTGTTCTTTTAACTAATGAATGCATGTTCAGTCACTTCAGTCGTGTGCGACTCTTTGCAACCCTGTGAACCGTAGTTGGCCAGGCTCCTCTGTCCATGGGATTCTCCAGGCAAGAATACTGGAGTGGGTTGTCATTTCCTTCTCCAGGGGATCTTCCTGACCCAGGGATCGAACCTGGGTCTCCTGCGTCTCCTGCTTTGCAGGTGGATTCTTTACCACTGAGCCACTGGGGAAGCCCCTCTTTTAACTAAACTAGATATCAGATACATGGTCACCCAGAAACTTGCCTTTCATAAGTATTTGATTAGAGTATCTAAAGAAGATAATTGTGTATCTCTTGCCACATCACATCCGCATCATATCAGTGCTTCTTTACTGCTGGAAATAGAATCATTAATGCCTTTAAATATAGTCTGGTTAGAGAACCAATTCCAGAGGTTCTGAACCAATTCATAAAACTTATACTTAAGATTCTGTTTCTCTCTGTATATATATATACATACACATATATATATACAAATTTATATATATACACATCCTACATATATAGAGAATTTAAATAACAAGTACATATTTATTATAATATATATTATGAATATATTGGGCTTTCCTGGTGACTCAGACGGTAAAGAATCTGCCTGCAATGCAGGAGACCTGGGTTCAATTCCTGGGTAGGGAAGAGCCCCTGGAGAAGGGAATGGCTACCCACTCCAGTATTCCTGCCTGGAAAATTCCATGGACAGAGGAGCCTGGTGGGCTATAGTCCATGGGGTCACAAAGAGTCGGACAGGACTGAATGACTGCCACTTTCACTTTCACTTGAATATATTATCTAAATAATAAATGTATATTTCATTTATAAATGATCTATCTATCTATAGATTATTTCAAGGAATTGCCACCAGCTGTAACAGCTGGCGTATCCATAATCTATTGGGCAAATCACAGGCAGAAACTTATGCTGTAGTGTTGAGAAGGAAGTTTTCATCTGAAAAATCTCAGTGTTTGGTCTAAAGACCTTTCAACTGTTGGGATACAGCTCACTCACATTATCAAGGGCAAGCTCCTTTACTTAAAGTCAATTGATTGTAGATGTTGACCCCCTACAAAACTCTTTCACAGCTACACCTAGATTGGTGTTGATTAAATAACTGGATACCATGCCTAGCCAAGTCAATGCATTAAAACTAACATTCACATCATCTAATAATTTTTCTGTATCTATTGAGATAAACATATGGTCTGTTAATATGATAAGTTTCTTTGACTAATGTTCTAATGCTAATCCAACCTTGGGTTCCTGGGATAAGCCCCTTTTGATCATAATATATAATTATTTTAGAAATACTGGAATGGGTAGCCTATCCCTTCTCCAGGGGATCTTCCCAATCAAGAAATCAAACTGGGGTCTCCTGTGTTGCAGGTGGATTCTTTACCATCTGAGCTATGAGGGAAGCCCGTTTGAAAATATTATTAGATTAGATTGGTTAAAATTTTGTGAAGAATTTTTGCATCTTTATTTTTGAGGGATGTGTATAGCTGTACTTCTCTTTTGTTAAAATCTCTTAGGTTTGGATATCAGGGTTATGGTGATCTTAAAGAATGAATTGGGAAGAAGTCCCTCATTTTCCATTTTTCTGCCATTATTCTTTTTTATGCTCTGCTACAAATTTGGCTAACAAGATCCTTCAAGCTGTCGTCTAGCGTTCTTTTGATTAGTGCTAAAATGATTATGTAGTTTTTGTGCATTTATTTCTAACACATTTGTGTTTTGTTTAAAGTGGGTTTCTTGAAGGCATGTAGTTATTTCTTGCTTTTTAAAAATCTATGTGGATGTTCAGACATTCCGTATTTAATAGGCCCAATTTATATTTGAGTTTCAGTCTACCATCTTGCTATTTATTTTTCATTTGTCCCATCTATTCTTTTTTTTTTTCTGTTTGTCTTCCCTCTTTTGGATTAAATGAACATTTTAATGATACTCTATTTTCTTCTTTATTACCTCATTTACTATAATTTTTTAAGTGTTTCATTTAAGGTTTATAAGATACATAGTTAATGTAAGGCAGTCTACTTTCAGGTAATATTATACCACTTTACATGTGACTTAAGAATATTGCAACAGTCTACTTCCACTTTTCTCTTCCTGATCATGGTGATAATGCTGCCATGCATTTAACTTCAGTACACTTTGTAAGCCTGCAAAATATATTTTATTATTTTTGCTTTAACTAGTGAACTGCATTTTAAAGAGACTTAAGTTAATAAAAACTTTTTTTAATGTTTACAGATGTAGTTACCATCTCTGGGGCCATTTCTCTGGTAGAGACATATTTCCTTCTGGAATCATTTTCTTTTTGCCTGAAAGATTCCTTAACGCTCTTTGTGGTGTAATTCTGCTGGTGATAAAAATGTCCACAATTTTTTATGCCTGAAAATGTCTTTATTTCACCTTTGAAAGGTGTGTTCTCTGGAAACGGATTTCAAAGTTGTTGACGGCTACTTTTTTTTTCCGTTCTTTAAGGATATTTCTTCTGGATTCCATAATTTCTGATGAGAAATCTCCCCTCATTTTTACCTTTGTTCCTCTATATGAAACACAACTTTAATCTCTGGCTGCTTGGAACTTTTCTCTTAAACTCTGCTTTTTTACTGACTTGATTATGATGTTCCTTCTTGTATTTTTCATGTTTCTTGTGCTTGAGGTTTTTGGATCTGTGGAAGTATAGTTTTATCAGTTGTGGGAAAATTTTGGTTACTATTTTTCACTTGTATTTCTGCAATATATCCTCTTTTTTAGACTCCAAAAATACATATATTAGGTCTCTTGAAACTGCCGAGCAGCTCACTGAGGCTCTGTTCAGTTTTTATTTTTTTTGTCTTTTTCGTCTCCATGCTTTGTGCTGGATAGTTTCTGTTGCTATGTCTTCAAATTCACTGATACTTTCTTTTGCAATATCTAATATACTGTTAATATACCGACTGGATTTTCTATCTCAGAAATTGTAGTTATGATCTCTTGGAGTCCAATTTGGAAACTGAAAAAGATGTTCCCCATCTCTAACATGTTAAATATTTCCTCTGGATTCTGAACACATGGGATATTGTTATGTCCTTGTCTACTGATTCTATGATCTGTATCATTTCTAGATGGCTTTTATTGAGATTCATTTTTAAAACTACCTTTAGCGTATTTTCCCCTGCTTCTTTGCACACCTGGTAATTGTTTTTTGGATGTCATAAGTTGTAATTTTTATCTTTTATATGCTAGATATTTTCTATTCCTATAAATATTCTTTTTTAAAATTTATTTTTAACTGGAGGATAATTGCTTTACAATGATGTGTTGATTTCTTCTGTATGACAACGTGAATCAGTCACAAGTATACATGAGTCCCCTCTATAAATATTCTTGAGCTTTGTTTTAAGACATGGTTAAGTTCAGTTCAGTTCAGTTGCTCAGTCGTGTCCGACTCTCTGCGACCCCATGAACTGCAGCACGCCAGGCCTCCCTGTCTATCACCAACTCCCAGAGCCTACCCAAACTCATGTCCATTGAATCGGTGATGCCATCCAGCCATCTCATCCTCTGTCGTCTCCTTCTCCTCCTGCCCCCAATCCCTCCCAGCATCAGGGTCTTTTCCAATGAGTCAGCTCTTCGCATGAGGTGGCCAAAGTACTAGAGTTTCAGCTCTAGCATCAGTCCTTCCAATGAACACCCAGGACTGATCTCCTTTAGGATGGACTAGCTGGATCTCCTTGCAGTCTAAGGGACTCTCAAGAGTCTTCTCCAACACCACAGTTCAAAAGCATCAATTCTTTGGTGCTCAGCTTTCTTCACAGTCCAACTCTCATATCCATACATGACTACTGGAAAAATCATAGCCTTGACTAGATGGACCTTTGTTGGCAAAGTAATGTCTCTGCTTTTCAATATGTTATCTAGGTTGGTCATAACTTTCGTTCCAAGGAATAAGCATCTTTTAATTTCATGGCTGCAATCACCATCTGCAGTGATTTTGGAACCCCCAAAAGTAAAGTCTGACACTGTTTCCACTGTTTCCCTATCTATTTCCCATGAAGTGATGGGACCAGATGCCATGATCTTCGTTTTCTGAATGTTGAGCTTTAAGCCAACTTTTTCACTCTACCCACTCACCTTCATCAAGAGGCTTTTTAGTTCCTCTTTGCTTTCTGCCATAAGGGTGGTGTCATCTGCATATCTGAGGTGATTGATATTTCTGCCGGCAATCTTGATTCCAGCTTGTGCCTCTTCCAGCCCAGCGTTTCTCATAATGTACTCTGCATAGAAGTTAAATAAGCAGGATGACAATATACAGCCTTGATGAACTCCTTTTCCTATTTGGAACCAGTCTGTTGTTCCATGGTTAAGTTACTTGGAATCAATTGATAATTTTAGGTCTTAATGTTTCAGCATTGTTAGGTAGGACCAGAGCAATGTTTGGGTTGGGGCTCATTTTGCCCAACTCCTTAAGCTAAATCCTTCTGGGGACCATTTGTTGTTTAGTCACTAAGTTGTGCGACCCCATGGACTACACCCCGCCAGCCTCCTCTGACCGTGGGATTCTCCAGGCAAGAATACAGGAGTGGGTTGCATTTCCTTCTCCAGGGGCTCTTCCCACCCCAGGGATCAAACTCAGGTCTCCTGCATTGGCAGGCCGATTCTTTATCGCTGAGCCGCCTGGGTACCATACCCGATGTTTTTTGAATTATTGACTTCCTAGTGTGGCTTCCCAGCAACCTGTGCTGTTCTCACCCTGTGTCAGTGTTGGGCACCATCTCCTCTGATCTGTTCGAGAGTGTCTGCTCCGCTGGTTTTGGGCAGTCTCCTCCCTTGCATGTGCTGATCAGTACTCAGTGGAAGATTTTAGAGGTATTCTCTGCAGATATTCTTGCTGTCTCTTTGTTCAGATTTCTTCTCTCCAGCACACTGCCCTGCAAGCTCTAGCCATCTTGGCCTTAAGATGTCCAGTTACAGCCTCTCAAATCAGACCTCCCGTTCTTGCCTACAGTGTGGTCTGGAAACCCTCTTTAGGCCATTCATGAGCAAAGTGCTTAGAGACGTCACCTTGTTTTCTCTTGTTTCTCAGGGATCACATTGTGAGTTGTCTAATGTCCAGCGTCTTAGAGGCTTCGTTTCATATGTTTTGTCCTGATTTTATAATTATTTCAGTAGGGAGGGGAGATATGACTCCTCTTACTCCATCGTTTTCAATGTGAAAGTCTCACTGCTCTTTCATCACAGTTAGTCATTCAGCTGTGTCTAACTCTTCATGACCCCTTGGACTGTAGCCCGCCAGGCTCCTCAGTCCATGGGATTCTCCAGGCAAGAATGCTGGAGTGGGTAGCCATTTCCTCTCCCAGGAGATCTTCCCAAGCTAGGGATTGAACCCAGGTCTCCTGCATTGCAGGCAGATTCTTTACCTTCTGAGTCATTCATAAGTCACTCTTTTTTTTTTTCTTTTCAGATCTCAGATGCAGAGAGTGATTCATGGTTCTTTGCAATTCATGGCAGGTAAGGTTGGTCTATATAGGTAACTTTTTTCTTGTTTTGGGCAGAAGATATTTTGTCTTCTAAAGAAGTTAAGCTTGTCTTTCTTTTTAAAAATTAATTTATATTTAACTTTTTATTTTACATTGGAGTATAGCCAATTAAGAATGCTGTGATAGTTTCAGGTGGACAGCAAAGGGACTCAGCCATAGATGTACATGTATCCACTCTCCCCCAAGATCCCCTCCCATCCAGGCTGCCACGTAACATTGAGCAGGGTTCCCTGTGCTCTGCAGTGGAACCTTGTTGGTTATGCATTTTAAATATAGCAGTGTGTACATGTTGAAGGGATCTTCTCTTTTAATTTTCCATCTTTTTCTTTTTATTCCTCATTATTTCCCCTACCACGAGTCACTATGATAACAAATTAATTTGTATTATTTTTGCTGGAGTTCATACAAATATGCACGTTGGATTTTTGTGTATTTTACATTTATACAAATGGCTTTAGGGCATAAATCATTTTTGAAACTTAGCACTGTGTCCTTTAAGTTTAATTTATGTAACCATGCTTACATCTAATCTACTACTCCTCTCTGCTATATAGGAAACCATTGTGTGCCTCTAACACATTTATGTATTTACTCTCCCAGAGACAAATGGTTTGCTTTCCTTCCACATCCTGTCAACAAGTAATGGCATGATGGATATCCTTGTACATTTTCTCTCCTAGGTTTTACTGAGAAAACTGCCTCTGTCCCCCTTATGGGAACTCTTCTCCCTGCACATAGAGCAAAACTCTTCCCTAGTAACCCAGGGTCCCATTCAGGTCATGTACCTGGTTCAAAATCTAGCTTTATGGGTGATGTTCTTTCAGGTCTTCTTCTACTTGTGGTTTACTGACAAGAAATTAAGGGGCAGACTACCTTCATCCCAACTTCACACTCAATGTAAAATAATGGGTTAATGGGCTTGCTAATTGTCTCCAGGAATTTCTTGTCTGTTTCCTCCTTTGAACAGTAGAGTTTTATTGGGAAGGTCATGGACACACTGCTATATTTAAAATGGATAATCAACAAAAAGACCTATTGTATAGCACGTGGAACTCTGCTCAATGTTATGTGCCAGCCTGGATAGGAGGGGGTTTTAGGGGAGAATGGATGGATACGTGTGTATGTATGGCTGAGTCCCTTCGAGGTTCACCTGAAACTCCACAACATTGTTAATCGGCTATACTCCAATACAAAATAAAAAGTTTAAAGTTAAAAAAATATAGTAGCATTTTAGACAGACACATGGCTGCTCTGCTACTGACCAAATTTTGTAAACTCCCCTGCAGTGAAAAAGTGAAAGTGCCTCAGTCATCCATGGAATTCTCCAGGCCAGAATACCGAATTGGGTGCCATTCTCTTCTCCAGGGGATCTTCCCAACCCAGTGATCGAACCCAGGCCTCCCACATTGCAGGCAGATTCTTTACCAGCTGAACCATCAGGGAAGCCCAAGAATACTGAAGTGGGTACCTATCCCTTCTCCAGCGGATCTTCCCAACCCAGGAATTGAACTGGGGTCTCCTGCATTGCAGGTGGATTCTCTACCTGCTGGACTATCAGGGAAGCCCCTGCAGCGAGGGGTGGACATATAACAAACATGCGGACAGTGCAATACCTGTAAAAGTGATGTGAGTACCTTTTATGTTACCTCCTTAATGACAAGATACTCACTGTGGACTTCTAGCCAGCAAGAAATTGACAAATTCCTTGTAAACTCAGAAAAAGAGGCTACAACCTTTTGTTAAGGATGACAGCTTTGCCTTGCCATCCTAAGATCTTGGATTACCTCTTAGAGTCCATTTTCTTTGGAATATTAGCTCAGGACAAAATAAACTTCTATTCGTATGTCTGTTTTCTGTAACAACCTAGCCTTTATCTTTACTCATACAAACAAGGAAATAAGGAAAGATAATTAGAATGAAAGTCCTACTTGAAAAGCAGAGAATGAGAAGCACCAAAGGTCATCAGATCTTGCTGGATGTGAGTTGTGGCAGCGCCCACCTTGGCAGTAGGGCTGGACTTGCCTAGGCCAGCTGACTGCTCTTGCTCTCTGGAAGTTCCAGTGTCAGTTCCTTGTCTTCATCCTGTTTCTATTTTCGCTTTTGTTTCTTCCTTTCCCACTGTTCTGTACAGATGTATCTAGAAAAGGTATTGGAAACTATGTCTTTTTGGAACTGCACAGTCTTCACAGCCCAGTTCCTGCTAGTCCAATTTTGAGGCCTGAGTGTGGCTTTAAGAACTAAACAGGTGCTGAAGCAAGTCCATCCAGACACCGGCATCTCATCCAAGGCCATGGGAATCATGAACTCCTTCATCAACCACATTTTCGAGCTCATCACTGGCGAGGCATCACGCCTGGCGCATTACAACAAGCGCTCGACTATCACATCCAGGGAGATCCAGACCGCCGTGCGCTTGCTGCTACCTGGGGAGCTGGCCAAGCATGCTGTGTCCGAGGGCACTAAGGCTGTCACCAAGTATACCAGCTCCAAGTAAATATAACATGCTTAGCCGCTGTTAACGGAGAAGACAATGGCACCCCATTCCAGTACTCTTGCCTGGAAAATTCCATGGACGGAGGGCCTGGTGGGCTGTAGTCCATGGGGTCGCTAAGAGTCGGACCCGACTGAGCGACTTCACTTTCACTTTTCACTATGCTTCCAAAGGCAGGGGTTTGGATTTTGCATTAATGTGATGCCTCACAAACTAAACAGCTTTCAATCTTTGAGTTTCTAATGAGTTCCATGTAAAAGTAAACACATCTGGTGATCACTTCAGATTGTAGTTTTTACATCTTTGAAATCTGTTTTACTTACTAGCTTTTGTGCTGAGCCCATAGTTCTCTCAGTCAATTGAGTGAGTGTTGTTCAGTCGCTCAGTCATGTTTGACTCTTTGTTACCCCATAGACTGCAGCACGTCAGGCTTCCCTGTCCTTCCCTATCTCCTGGAGTTTGCTCAAATGTATGTCCATTGAGTCAGTGATGCCATCCAACCATCTCATCCTCTGTCGCCTCCTTCTCCTCCTGCCTTCAATCTTTCCCAGCATCAGGGTCTTTTCCAATGAGTCAGATCTTCGCATCAGGTGGCCAAAGTATTGGAGCTTCAGCTTCAGCATCAGTACTTCCAATGAATACTCAGAGTTGATTTCCTTTAGGATTGATTGGGTTTATCTCCTTGATGTCCAAGGGGACTCTCAAGAGCTTTTCTCCAGCACCACAGTTGGAAAGCATTATTTATTTGGTGCTCAGCCTTCTTTATTGAATGGTAGCTGTGTTAGGGCCATTTGCAAAGATAGTCTGGTGTGCGAAGGCGTCATCCTTAATCTGATCTGTGCCACTGGATTAGCTCCCATTTTCCAGTTGGTAGAACATTTACTGGGGGATCTTGAGAAAGGTTCTGGGTAGCAAGCTCATTGCCTGTTTTTTGGGGATATAAGGTCAGTTGACTTTTCCAAGACAACCAGACCCCAAATCTTAGTTTAAGTCAATTGAATTGCAGCCTGTCTTTAAGGTTATGGCATGGAAGCTTCACATAATATTTTTGGTGTGACCTATTGCCCTGAACTCAATTATTTGGTCACCCCTAGGTAGCAACTGTGTGTTGTGCGTGTGTGCTCAGTCGCTCGATTGTGTCCAGCTCTATGTGACTCCATGGACTGTAACCTGTCAGGCTCCTCTGTCCATGGGATGTCCCAGGCAAGAATACTGGAGTGGGTTGCCATTTCCTTCTCCAGGGGATCTTTCCAACTCAGGAACTGAACCCATGTCTCCTGCATTGGCAGGCAAATTTGTTACCACTGAGCCACCAGAGAAGCCCACATATATAACTATACTATGATAAATGTGACTACATATATTTAACAGTCTCTGCCTCACATGTCAATTGGAAATAAGAAACAAAACTATTGTCTTTTCAGTGGCAGTGACTTATCAATATACAAACCTCAAATAATTTGTCAACAATTATTGGAAGTAATGAGAGGGTTTATCTAAGTGACTTTTAAAGAACAGTGTTAAGAAATTACTTACATTTCTACATATTATAATAAAACATTAGAAAAGAATATTAAAAAATAAAACTTATGATAACATTTTAAAAGGGATGATTAAGTATAAATCTAACCAAACATGTGTAAAAACTGTGTGAAGAAGATTATAAAATTTGATTGAAAGACATTAATGATCAGTGCCCATGAGGAAGAAATTCTCAATACTATAAAGAAGTTAAGTCTCCTCAAAATGATTTATACTGAAATCCCAATGAAAATACCAACATTGTTTTGAGTGAAACATGACAGATTGATTAGATTGATTTTATAATATATATGAAATTAAAAGGGTCAAAAATACTCGGATACTAAAGAAGAACAGGCAGAAGAACTTGCCCCACCAGGGATCAAATTTCTTATAAAATTATGGTGGTTAAGACTGTGCCATTGGGTGTGAGGACTGGCACATTGTCCAATGAAAGAAGAAGGAGTCCTGAGACAGACTGAGGAATACATATAACCCAAGAAGCTTCTAGATTAACTGGAGGAAAGCAGAAAGGAGTGTTCAATAACAGTTCTGGGACAATTGATTTTTTTCATACCAAAAAAATGACATAAAATCTTTACTGTGAAAAGAGCACAAAAATCAATTCCAGATGGATTAAGGACTTAATATGGAAGCAAAACTTTAAAACTGTTTGAAGAAAATGTGGAAAAAAGTGTTTAAAATCTCAGGGTAAAGAAATATCTTTTAAAAAAACAGAAATCACTAAGATAGAAGGACTGACGAATTTTATTACAATAGAACTTAGAATTTCTGTTCATCAAAGCATGATAAAGAAAGTGGAAAGACTAGCCATGTATTAGCAGAAGTTATTTGTAACACATGTTTGAAAATGCATTGGTATCTATAAATATAAAAAGACACTACAAACCACCAAGAAAGATATCCAAATAACCCAGCGAACAAAGTGGCAAAGTCAATGAACAGTCATTCCATAGAAGAGAAAATACGAGTGATGAGCAAACATTTAAAATTATTTAAAAACTCATTAGTAAATCAGAAAAATATAAATCAAGATTATAAGTACATCCATCAGGTAGGCAAAAATCAAAGATGTAACAATATTCAATATTAGAATAGATGTAAATTAATAGGAGCTCTTACATACTCTGGTAAGTATGTGAATTTTAAAGAACTTTGGAAAACAGTTTGGCCCAGTGAAATGAAACATTTATGTAGTTTATTTCCCATCAGTCCCCCTCCAGGGTGTATATCTGGTAAAAACTCTTCAGATATACACTAGGAGATAGATAAAATTGTTCATAGCAGTAGTTTTCATAATACAAAAAAAAATTGGAAACACCCTAACTACTCATTCCCAGAACTACACCTACATGTAACAGCTTGGATAAATCTCAGTGACAAAACAACAGTGCTTTTCCAAATGTATAATGCAGGCATAGTGTTAAAACAAAGATTCTCATTGAGTGGATCTGGGCTAATGCCCTAGATTCTGCATTTCTAACAAGTTTTTGAGTCATGTAATTGCTGCTGGTCCAAAGCAAGGTCCTACAACTACATATGGCAAATAGCTTCATTATGGAGCACAAAACCAAGCTACACCAAGCAATGTTATTTAGGTAAATTGAGCATATATATGGGATAAAATAACAAAAAAAGCAATTATAAAATTCAGCGTAGTGGTTACTGTTTGGGGGACCAGGACCAGGGGGATTGAATTATGTAGATGCAAAGCATTGATAAAGAACCCACTTGCCAATACAGGAGATGCAGGAGACGTGGGTTTGATCCCTGGGTTGGGAAGATCCCTTGGAGAAGGAAATGACAACCCACTCCTGTATTCTTGCCTGGAGAATCCCATGATCAGAGGAGGCTGGCGGGCTAAAGTCCATGGGGCTGTAAAGAGTCGGACATGACTTAGTGACTAAACAACAACAACAAAATTGGTAATGTTATTGTTCTTAAGTTGTATTATGGATTTGTTGTATTGACTAGCTCTTTTATCTTGATCTCAACCTTTGGACTTGGATTCATTATCAGAAAAAAGGCGGGGCTAAGTCAGTAGGCATTTTCAATCCTCACTATGTACCAGAATCAGGGAGATTTAAGAAACATGATACCTACTCTCAGCTGCCAGACATTCTGATTAAATTTGTGTTGAAACGTGCCTATGATGTTAACTAAAGGTTGCTGTGCTGTGCTTGTGTGTGACTAGGTCTATGAACCACTGTGTCAGACCACGTCTAATGTCCCTCTTAATCATCTGTGATTTCAACACACACAATTTTTTTATTAACCTGGTTCAGCTTAAATATCTGTTCTCCAGTAATTAAAATAGAGGCTTTTAAACTGTGATCTCCCTGACCCATAGGGGCTGTGTCCTCTGGCCCACTACTGTCCCCTCTGCAATGCCTAGCACTCTTGTCACCAAATGCACCTAGGAAGGGACCCGTGATATCTCACTGAGTATTCACCAGAAGTTTCCTCCAGGCCACTTTTCCTCTCTCCTCTGGGCTCCCACAGCCACTTGCATTTACTGCATTAAGGCAGTACTGCTTCTCAGTACAGTCGTTGGCAGGTCTGTCTCTTCCACTTTACCATGAGCTCCGCAAGGCCACGTTCAGGGTTGCATTATTTTTAGGCCCTCAGAGCTTTCTCCAGTGCCTCAGTAACTGGTGGGTGAAGTAGTGGATAAATGATTTTTGAAAGATTCTCTACAATGTGCTATGACCCTTTGCTGCTTCAGTTGGTCGTAATTCAATCATCCAGGAATGAGGACTTCAGAAGCATCTGTCAGGAGAGAGAGTCTCGCTATTCACTCTGCAGAAAATTGACTTAATATTTTAGAGCGGTTTGAGGTTCATAGAAAAACTGAGCAGAAACTACTGAGTGTTCCCAACAGCCTTCTGCCCCTGCAAGTGCAAAGCCGTCCGCATTGTCGACCTCCCGACCTCCCGCACCTTAGAGGTGCATTGTTATCATCGATGAACCTCTGCTGACATTGTTATCACCCAAAGGCCGTGTTTCCATTAGGGTTCACTCTTTGTGTTGTACTTTCTATGAGTTTTGACAAATGTGTGACAAGTATCCACGATTATAGTATTGTCTAGAATAGTTTCATTGCTTCCCAAATCCTCTGTGCTGTATCCATTCATCCCCACTGGCAACCACTGATCTTTTTATTGTCTTCATAGTTTTGCTTTTGCCAGAGTGTCATAGAGTTTGGAATCATGCAGTAGGCAGACTTTTCAGATTGTCTTCTTTCACTTGCTAATATACAGTTCAGTTTTTCCTATGGCTGTTCATGGATTGACAGCTTGTTTCTTTATAATGCTGAATAAAATTCGAAGATCCTTCCCAACATCAAGGTGTGGTGCTCAGCCCCAGGCCAGACACTCAACACGGATGCCTGTACTTTCTATCAACAGGTTCCCCAGGAGCCTCCTTCACCTCCCGCCAGTCACACAGAGCCATTTTTCTGCTGCCACCCAGGTCTGTCTTCTGTAGCCATCTGCAACAGGGACTTGTCAGGGGTGAAATGAAAAATTTTATCACTATCTCTAATTTTTCTCGATGTCTCAGTCGTTGAAGGTTTCACATTTAGGGCCATTTGGGTGTCATCAACACATCAGGTTTAAGGAGGAAGGATGATGAATCGTGAATGTTTATGAGAAAACGGCTGCAATTATCACGATGGTAATGAAGAGGGAAGTGAAGATTGGCCCCCTGGGATGTTTCTCCGGCACCTAGGATGGAGGAGGAAAGTGCTCCTGTGGTCTTGGGTGTTACCACTGCACCAAGATGGATGGAGCATCTTACCCAGCAGGCCTTCCAGATTCATTATTTTTTTTAGAAATATGCCTTGTGGAACCAGGTTTGCAAGTTTTACATCGAGTGAACAGCTATTTCTTATGTTAAGTTATTGCAGCTGCAGAGTAGAGAATTGTTGAAATAAATGGCTGGAGAATTTGAATTGCATTCATTCTTGACATTGGGACTGACAAATAGCTTCATTCCTCCACCGAAATGGAAAGTTTATTACTCTGAGATGCAGGCGGGTTCTGGGGAAAGGGGGCGTCCACATTTTTAGTGTATCTCTTCTAGGATGCTGTGATAGAGTGAAGTCAAATGCTTTTCTGAAATCTGGTCAGTATCCTTTTCTTGTCCCATACTCCACAGATGACTGGAAATAAAACCAATTAAAACATTAATTTATATCCAGGATAAAACCCAATCTGGCAGCTGGTTATTACTGTCAGAGCATGGAATTCTCAGGTGGAACAGAGCTGGTAGGTAGTGGAGGCAGCATGAGAACCCAGCAACCAGATGGATTGAGCTGGACCACCTGCCAGCTGGAACCTTCCCACCAGGTACTGGGCACTTCTTAAGAGAAACCGTCCAGGCTGGAGACTTGGAGGTGAACACGGCAGGGCTGCAGGGCAGTGTGGCTGCAGGCTTGCTGGGGCGCTGGGATACTCACCCAGATGTTCCTGCTGCAGCTCAGTCCATCCTTCTGATGTGTCATCAGAGGAAATGGAACACAGCCGCTCATCCTCTCTGTACCATCCTTTCCCGTCTTAAAGTCCTTGATCATCCCATCTCCTCATCTTTTGCCCCCAACTCATCAAAGGCCTGCACATCTGAAGACTTCATGAATTACAACTTACCCAATTCCAGGCTGAAGAACAGCCACCTCACTCACTCTGTTGACTTAATGCTGATCGTTGGTTGATAAAGTCCTTGATAAAAGGGCTTGCCCATATGGAAAGCGCAGATTTCTTCTTTCTGCCTCCTGGGTATCCAGAGCCCATCATCCTCCTGCTTCCAGGCAGGAATCCCAGTGCAGAGTATGTTCATCAACGTAGCCTATGGGGAACCTTATGGGTACTTCTTGCCGCTTCTGTTTGAGCTGTGACAGCTGGGGAGCAGGGCTAGGCCCTGAGAGCCAAAATCTGTTGCTGCAACTGGAATTTGACCTTGACTGTTCAAGAATATCCTAGCTCAGGACTTCTGGGGTCCCCTCTTCCATGGTGCTTGAGAGAAGTCTTCTGCAGCCTTAGGGATTCAAAAAGAACCTTATCAGAGGAGTGTGTTAAGTATTTTCTACAAGAACTTCAGTGTTCTGTGGGCTAGATAATAAAATGTTGATAGTATGGCGATGATTTCATGAGTTGAAATTTCCAAGTTATCCAGCTGCTGTGGCTAATGACAGCAGTTATCATTTTTAAGCTCTTACTATGGGCCCGTCATTATGGCTTCCCAGGTGGCGCTAGTGGTAAAGAACCCATCTGCCATTGCACGAGACATGAGAGATGTGGGTTCAATCCCTGGGTCAGGAAGATCCCCTGGAGAAGGGCATGGTTACCCACTCCAGTATTCTTGACTGGAGGATCCCATGGACAGAGGAGCCTGGCGGGCTATAGTCCGTGGGGTTACAAAGAGTCGGACACGAGTGAAGCGATTTAGCATACACGCAGTCATACCAAGCACTTTAATGTTCCATTTTTTTCAATTTTCATATGGTTTAAGTTTTCTATACTCTTGTGTTCAATGAGTGAATCAGATCACTCTCTTATAACTTTGGTTATACTTACTCTAGGCCCAGTGATGACATGATAGCCAGGGCTGTTGGCTGTCATTTCCAGGGTAAATGTCAGCAAAGACATAGGCTCCAAGATGTTCAGAAGAGAGAAGAGAGATTTAAGCTGTATCAGTTTGCCAATAAATGGGAGACATAATCCAGCTTTTTTGCTAAAGTGAAAGGAGAGAGTTGTGAGTTAGTATCTGTTCTCTGTTGGAATCTGCTGCCTTTGACATACAGGGCAGTGTTTATGGATAATTTGCATTCTTCTAATTTCCAATGAACTGTGAACATGGTTGAATAGCTTTTATGGGAAATTAGCTGTGTATGTTTCTGGGGCATGGTGGAGGGATGGCTGCTAAGCTGCTAAGTCACTTCAGTTGGTCCGACTCTGTGTGACCCCATAGATGGCAGCCCACCAGGCTCCCCCTTCCCTGGGATTCTCCAGGCAAGAACACTGGAGTGGGTTGCCATTTCCTTCTCCAATGCATGAAAGTGAAAAGTGAAAGTGAAGTCACTCAGTCGTGTCCAACTCTTCGCAACCCCATGGACCGCAGCCCACCAGGCTCCTCTGCCCATGGGATTTTCCAGGCAAGAGTACTGGAGTGGGGTGCCATTGCCTTCTCCCGGTAGAGGGATTAGAGAGGACAAAATAAGATGAAGTGTGAATTCTTCAGCTTGATCCACAAGGTCAAAATTCATCCCAAGTCACTACTGTGGTGATTCTTTTCTGTCTGTGGGATGTGCCTACCTATTCTTATCTCTGTGTCTCAGTGCATGGTTTTTGATCCCTGGGTGATCTTGCTCCCTCATATCTGATTTCTTTCTTTAAATTTTTATTTTGTATTGGGATAAAGCCGATGAACGGTGTTGTGATAGTTTCAGGTGGACAGCAAAGGGACTCAGCCACACATGTACATGTATCCATTCTCCCTTAAACTTCCTCCCATCCAGGCTGCCACATGACCTTGAGCAGAGATCCCTGTGCTATACTCTAGGTCCTTGTTGGTTACCTATTTTACATATAGCAGTGTGCACCTTTCCATCCCAAACGCCCTAACTGTCCCTTCCCCCGGCAACCCTAAATTCACTCTCTATGTCTGTGAGTCTCTGTTTTGTAAGTTCATTTGTATTATATCTTTGTAGAGTCCACCTATAAGGGATGTCACACAATAGTTCTCCTTCTCTGTGTGACTTGCTTCACTCAGTATGACAATCTCTGGTATGACCATCCATGTTGCTGCAAATTCTTTTTGATGGCTGAGCAATATTCCTTTGTATAAATGCACCACATCTTCTTTATTCACTCCTCTGCTAATGGACACTGAGGTTGCTTCCTTGTCTTGGCTATTGTAACCAGTGCTTCACTGAATGTTGGGAGGAATGTATCCTTTCAGATCATGTTTTTCTCTGGCTTCATATTTGATTTCTGATTTCTATTCCTTGTCTTACAAATTATTCCTAATCTGGAAATCTTTCACCTCCTACTTAGACTTCTTTTTTACCTCTACCCTTTCTTTCCTTCCTTCCTTTTATTTTTGATTCTAGTTTGTATTATTAAAAATTTGCGCATCACATTGGACAGTTTTGAAGTTAAGTGTGGAAGCATATTTCACGTATTTTCAATCCCAGCCCTTCCATTTCCTGTCTATATGCCCATGGAAAAGCTCTTTCATTCTCTGTGCCTCAGTTTCCTCATCTGTAAATAGTACTGTCATTTTTTGGATGTTTTTCTTTTCTGTGCAAAAACCTTGAAGTTGAATTAGGTCCCATTTGTTTATTTTTGCTTTTGTTTCCTTTGCTTTAGGAGACAGATACAAAAAAATATTGCTATGAGTTATGTCAAAGAGTGTTCTGCTTATGTTTCCTTCTATTAGTTTTATAGTTTCCAGTCTTACATTTAGGTCTTTAATACATTGAGTTAATTTTTGTATATGTGAGAAAATGTTCTGATTTCATTCTTTTACATGTAGCTGGCTAGCTTTCCCAGCACCGCTTATTGAAAGAACTGTCTTTTCTTTGTTGTATATCCCTCCTTTCTTGTAGGTAAATTGACCATAAGCGTGCAGATTTATTTCTGATCTCTCTGTTCTGTCCTGTTGATCTAAATTTCAGTTTTTGTGCCAGTATCATATTGTTTCGGCCAATCCATGGGGTCAAAGAGTTGGGCTTGACTGAGCAATGGAGCATGCATGTACCCATTTTGATAGGGCTTGCATCACATCTATAGGTTGCCTTGTGTAGTATGGTCATTTTTAACAATATACGGCCTTCTAATTCATGAGCATGGTATGTATTTCCATCTATTTGTGTCGTTGTCAATTTCTTTCATTCATATCTTAAACTTTTTTGAGTACTGATCTTTTACCTCCTTAATTAGGTTTATTCCTAAGTATTTTATTCTTTTTGATGCAACTGTAAATGGGTTTGTTTCCTTAAC
The DNA here is from genome assembly GCF_029407905.1 of Bubalus kerabau. Lineage (NCBI taxonomy): Eukaryota > Metazoa > Chordata > Mammalia > Artiodactyla > Bovidae > Bubalus > Bubalus kerabau. The sequence continues at coordinate 15,949,577 of NC_073628.1, forward strand.
TTCTCTTTCTCTTAGTTCATTATTAGTGTATAGAAATGCAACAGGTTCTGATAGGAAAATTCTATTAAATTTTCAATATTCATATTGTCAAGGAATTTTCTTGAATGCTAAGATTCTAAGGCCAGCATCTTGGGACCAGAGTCCTTACAGTACTAGAAAAAGTCCTTACAGAGTCCTTATAGTGCTAGCCCACAATGCAGGACACTGAGGCATGCTCAGCTTGCAGGTTCATATTCTGATAAACCATTACCACTGGGTTAATTTTGAGATTTCATACATAAAGATTCTGAGGTTCTCTCACCTCCTTAGGCTGTGTTTGTTTCAGAATATGTTCATGTTCAGCTTAAATATGTTTTAAAATTCATATAAGCTTGAATTTATAACAGAACAGGGGCATAACTTTTCAAAAGAAGCTGAATCATAAACACTGGCAAGGAGACGCACTTTTGTTTAAAAGGTAAGCTTAGGCAATATACTGAGACTTCCCTTATCTGATTGGAACTGTGGGGCATGGTGGGGTGGACTGTTGGGCAGAACAAGGGATTGGCTTTCTCTCTCTCCAAAGAAACATGTGTAAGAAGGGCTTGTGATGGTGTTATATCACGTTATGTTTGTCTTTTACCCATTTGAAGTTTTGGTTGTGATGTGAACTTAGGTGATTCTCTGCTGCAGGACTGGTCTGGCTTCTGGAAGTGTTGTGAAAGTGAAGGGGAGAAGAAAAGATGAATTAGTGTAGGACTGTGAGTCTGTGTGTTTGCCCAGGGAAGATGAAAACACCCAAGGAAAGCAGGAAAATCAGATGGCTGGGGATGACAGGAGTCACTGAAATGTTTTTTACAGATGGTTTCTTCAGACTATTGCAAGGCACAGAAAATTTACATTAGAGATGAAAGCCCAAGAGATCTCTGGGTGAAAAAAATATGAAAAAGAGTGAAAGATGAAGACAGATTAAAACAGAATTTTTCAGTGGATCCGAGATGTTTTCTGTAATGAGTAGCACATTCAATTGTCTCTGAGGTTAAGGTTATTTGTTGGCATGTGCTTGATGCTTTTGGTATCTGAATGTAATCAGAATTTTGTAATAAACAGACTCATGGAAGACTTAGTAGTTATAAGAAAGGACCATAGCATATGGTTAAGAGTCTGTGTTGTCTTCCCTGCTTAGTTGAAAATGGAGACTTAGCAAGTGGTTAACTAGAGCAGTGGACCCCTGTTGTCTGCTTGCTACGTATATCTTGGAATTCTTGAGGCGAGATGAGATTTCCTATGGGAGTGAATATGGCCTGTCCTGCTGCTCTCTCCCTTTCACAGCCAAAGGGGCGCCCTCATTGTTTACCAGGATTCCATCCCAGCCTTCCACAAGCTGGGTCCCAGAGTGCTTAGGAAAGGATCCGTAACAAAAGCCTTTTAAAATTATATATCCTTGTCAGGAGAATTAGAGTCTCTAAAGAAGAAAGACTGCGGAGAGAAAACTGATGAAAATGCTGAAGACTCAGAACTGTGCATCTATGCACAGAGGGGGTTTTAACGGAGGTCTACAGATTTAGCTAAGTGAAGAAATTATTCAACTCAAGCCTGCAGGGAAAACCAAGCATAGATTAAGCAATGATTGATAAATTAAGTGGGTAATTATTTCTATTTTTTAGAAGTGTTGCTTTAATTGCCTTTCCCTTTAAAGGTGGGAGATAGAAGTCATGGGCAGAGTTCAGACAAGTCCTTCAGTGTTTGGCAACCTGAGATTTCCCTGCCAGTCCAGTGGTTAAGACTCTACACTGCCAATGCAGGGAGCACAGGCTTGATCCCTGATCAGGTAACTAAGACCCCACGTTCTGTGCAGCATGGCCAAAAAAAAAAAAAAAAAAAAAAAATGGTTTGGCAACCTAGGTAAAGAATCTACGAGATGTAACTTGGAACATGAAATGATTGGGATTCCCAGGAGGGTGCTCATCCCTAGGGAAGAGGAACCTGGCCTACAATCTTGAACTGTATTCAACAGAGAGTCTCAGAGTCTTAAAGGGGAGTGATTCTGAGCACAGTGCAGGGTCTGCTGCATGGATGTGTTGGAGCACAGAGCAGGTAGCACCCCGACCCTAAATGCCCCAGGTTCCTGCTCTGTGTCCTCTGAAGAGAAGTGAGTGTACAGAAGTTAAAATTGGAAAAGACTCCCCCATTGGTAGTTTCTCACGACTTTGAAGCGCCAGGGCATGGCCTTGCTGTCACTCCGGCCAAGTCTACTCAAGGGTGGCATTGGGGCTCTCTTGCCTCACACACAAAAACAATTTTGCAACACTGATTTTTTAAAAAAAAAACCAGATTTATTGAGATAAAATTCATATATAATAAGCTATCCATTTCAATTTGAAAATATTTTATATATTATATATAATGCTCAGTTGTGTCCAATTTTATGTATAAGGGTGTAAGAGACACAGGTTTGATCCCTGGGTTGGGAAGATCCTCTGGAGGAGGAAATGGCAACCCACTGCAGTATTCTTGTCTGGGAAGTCCCATGGACAGAGGATCCTGGCAGGCTACAATCCAAAGGGTCATAAAGAGTCAGACATGACTGAGCCAAGGTGAAGTTATCACTGTTATGAAGATAATGAACATATCCATCACTTCAAAACTTTCCTTATGTCCCATTTTAATCTTTCCCTTAAGAATCTCGTAAACCTCCATATCCTCAGGCAACCACTAATCTGCTTTCTGTAATTACAGATGAGTTTGCATTTTCTAGATATTTCTAGAAATAGATGAGTACATTTTTCCTGGTCTTTTGTATTTAGCATAATTATTCTGAGATTCATTCATGTTGTTGCATGTATCAAAATATCAAAAGCACTTTCCTTTTTATGGCTGAGTAATATTCCATTGTATGAATATACTACAATGTGTTAACCCACTTATCTGTTTATCTCTATGTGGTTGTGTGTTGATTTTGACTATTGAAAAGTTGGTTTAAACATTCACATGCAAATCTTGGCATGGACACATGCTTTTCTATCTTTTGGATATATAACTAGGAATAGAGTGTCAAAGTTAATCTTTATTTATTCCTTAAATGTTTGATAAAATTCTTCAGTGACGTTGTCTGAGTATTTAGTAGGAAGATTTATAGAAAGGTTTATAGCTATACATTCAATCTCTTAATAGATTTAGGGCTATTCTGGTTATCTTTTTTTTTTTTTTCTTGAGTGAAGTCTGATGGCTTGTGTCTTTAAAGGAATTATTCCATTTCATGTAGATTGTTGAATTTATTTACATAAAGTTGTTCATAGTTTTGCCCTATAATCACTTTAATATGCATGGAATCTCACTGATCTTTTCCATGAATAAACTTTTGTTGTCACAGATTTTCTATATTGCTTTTCTATTTTCTATTTCACTGATTTCATTCTGATCTTTATCATTTCCTTTCTTCTGTTTACTTGGGGGTTATTTGTTTTTTGTTTTCTTAAGGTGGAAGCTGAAGTCGTTGATTTGAGATTGTTTTTGAGATGGATATTTAGGGCTATAGATTTCCCTCCTACTATTGTACTAACTGTATCTCACAAATTTTGACATATTATGATGTATGTTTGTGTGTTATGTATAATCTAAATAATATACTATATATAATACTTTTAGTCCAAAATGCTTTCTAGTTTTGCTATTGATTCTTGCCCTGTTTAATATACTACTTAGCAATGTGTCACCAGTTTCCAAATATTTGGGGATTTTTCCACATATTTTTCTGCAGTTCATTTCTAATTTACTTTCGCTGTGGTCAGAAAACTTGCTTTGTATGATGTGAATACTTAAAAATGTTTTATATATTGGCCCAGAATATGATATGCCTTGGTTTGTGTTCTGTATACATTTGGAAAGAATATGTATTCTGCTATTGTTAGGTGGTGAAGTGAAGTCGCTCAGTCGTGTCCGACTCTTTGCGACCCCATGGACTGTAGCCAACCAGGCTCCATCTGTGAGATTTTCCAGGCAAGAATACTGGAGTGAGTTGCCATTTCCTTCTCCAGCAGATCTTCCTGACCCAGGGATTGAACCCGAGTCTCCCTCATTGCAGGCAGACACTTTACTGTCTGAGCCACCAGGGAAGCCCTTGTTAGGTGGAGTGTTCTGTAAATGTCAATTAGATCAAATTGGTTGACATATCCTTAATATATCCTTACTTATTTTTAGTCTAGTTGTTCTATCAGTTTTTGAAAGAGCAGCATTGATGCCTCCTATTGTGAATTTGTCTATACATCCTTCTGTTCTCTCTGCTTTTTCTCTAAATATTTTTTGAAAAATTTTTAGGTGCACAAATTATTAGTATTTTTATATCCTCTCAATAAATTAATCCATTTAACTTTATGAATGAGCTCTTTATTTCTGATAATACTGTTTCCTCTGAAATCTACTTTGTCTTATGTTAATATTGTCATTCCAACTTTCTTTTGATTAGTATTCTATCTTTTCATACCCTTTTAATTTTCATCTGCTTTTGTCTCATACTTAAGAGAGATTTTGGAGACTGAATAATATGTTATTTCTTGTTTTATTTATTTTTATTCAATCTGAGATCCCTATCTTTTAATTCATGTGTTTAGACCACTTACATTTAATTTAATTATTGACATGGTTGGGTTTAAATCTACTATTTTACTATTTGTTTTCTATTTGTCCTATCAGTGATTTATTTTCTCTTTTCATATTTTTCTACATTCCTTTAAATTGCATATTTATTATAATGCCATTTTATACCTCTGTAACTTATTAGCTATATATATTTGTTGTGTTCAATTGTATTATAATATGAAGCTTTCACTTGTCACAATCCACTTTTCAGTGATAGCATATTATATGCATAACAAGAATTTTATAACAGTATACTTCATTTTTCTTTTCTTGCCCTTTGTGTTATTTTTAACATATTTTTATTTTATGTATGCTGTGTTAATAAAACCTATAATATATTGTTATTTTTGCATTAAATGTATAATATTTCTTAAAGGTATTTAAATAATAGGAAAATTATCTTCACACAGGCCTATATAGTTTCCATTTCGGGTGCTTTCTGTATAGATTGGGACTATTATCTGTTTTATTTTTTTTTAACCTGAAATAGTTTCTTTAACTTTTCTTGAATAGCAGGTCTTCTGGTAATTAATTCTTTCAGACTTTTAATGTCTGAAATAGTTTTTATTTCACACTCATTTTTGAAAGATATTTCCACTGGGTTAAAAAAAAGTGTGGTATCAAAGTCTTTTTCCTTTCAGTACCTTAAAGTAATTCTAGCTTGTACTGTTTTTAATGAATAATCTTCTGTTATCCTTTTGACATATGTTCTTTTGTATGTAACTTCTGGGTTTTCTATTTATCATCGGTTTTAAGAAATTCGTCATGGTGTAGTTTTCCTCACATTTCTTGAGCTTAAGATTTGTTGAGATTCTTAGAGCAGTGGGATTGTAGTTTTGGATAATATACAGTCCTTATTTCTTCCATTTTTTTTCTGTTCTTCCTGTCTCTTATCTAACTATTTCCTTAACTTGTTGAGGTGCTGGGCTCTGCTGGGTTCTTTCTGCTGAACTCTCTCCAGGAGGTGGAGAGGGAAATGATAGGGTTAAGTCTGTTTATTTCTAGTCACTCAGCACTGTCCCTTGATGCCTAATGTCTAATGTTTTCGAGATCATTATTTTATTATCTGTCTTGATTTTTAGTTGTTTTAGGTGGGAGGTTGTATCCAGTTGCTGTTGTTTCTTCTCAGCTCGTTGTTGGTGTCCGGAGTGTCCTGGGACATGGAGAGATGTGCTGGGCAGGAGATGCTCGGCCTGACCTGAGTCACATCTCAGAATCGCTGGGTGTGCCATCCCCTCTATAGAGGGCATCCTCCCACACTCTGTTCCCCTAGTCACCTCCTGCTTATCTTCTGCATCTCAGTCCACACGTGACCCTGTTCAGAAGCCGGTTCTCCGAGCATCTGTCCTTTTGTAACTTCCCCTTTTAGATGAACTCATGGTATTCTGTACTTCTAGTCACACTCATTCATAGTTCTGTTTCTTCTCCTTGTCGTTCTTCACCACAAGGTTATAAGCTCTCTGAGGACAGAGGCATAGCTGTCTTATTTCCTGCTGGATCAAAGTGGATATTTAATAAATGCCTATTTGACCAGTAAGTAGGAGAAGATGAAGGCAGGGGCAATGGCTCCTGGTGGGTGATGAGTGCATTCACTGTGGCTGGTGTGAACCTCGTGGTAGCTGACTGAAATTACTGCCCAGACTATGCATTGGTATAGTTGACACATATACTAAAAAATTCCAGAAATATTGCAGTGTTGGGGACAAGAGAAATTCACCAGTGTGATAAGGTCTTTCGTGGACAGATTGGTGGGGCATGAGAGTTAGTAAAATTGCTATTGTGATTTTATCTGTCTTTATAAGCTAGTATGCATGGGGGCGTATATTATATCATTCTCTCATATCATTATATATATACTATGCTATCATAAATCATAATTTATAATGTTATATAAGGGAAATATGTATTTTTATTTGTTGTGTTTTTCCCCCATGACACAAGCTCTATGAAGTCAGGTGCTTGGTTTATTGTTCTCTGCCCCATCCCTGATTCTAAAGCCATCTTTTTCACATTGCAGGTACTCAATAAATATTGGTTAAACACATGAGTGTGATATATTTTATACTACTCCATTTTAATTCTGTCTAAGTAGTATGCTAAACTGCTATTTTTTCTTTTTGTTTATTTTTTTAAACTCAATTAAGTGGAAATCAAACTACATTTTCTCTTCATTTTATTATGCCTATAGGGAGTCTGGCTACTGAGATTAAAACGGTTTAACGAAGGCTCCAATGTCCACCTGGTGGCAGCTTAACTTAATCACAGTCAAATTACCTCAGAGGAAATTAACAGCTTTCCAAGAACTGAGTCTGACAACTCAAACATGTAGAAGCCCCAGGTGCCCTGTGTCCACACTATACCTGGCTCTAGAGACGAGGGCAGCACCATATTAAGCAGTGGGGAGACATCATTAAAGTTATGATTAAGCTGCCTTGCAGGCAAAAAAATATCCTGCTGAGAGAAGGCTAGAGTCCTGCCAAAAAAATCACTGCTTTGTTATTTACTGCAGATTTCTGGTGATTTTCCTTCCCGAATCAAAAATAGGAATGGGAATATTAGTGCCCCAAAATGCAGGTTGACAGGATAAAGACTGGGATGCACAGGGTGGCTGTGATGGAAGCAGAGACTGACAAAGATTTATGTGTGCCCGGAGGCAGAGTTCAAGGGGACAACCAAGGTCAAGTTCAGGGTAAGGTGCTCAGTAGGGAGACTTGAGAGGTGACCCTGGAAGGGCTAGAGATACGGCCAAGAAGGTGTTGACCTGAAGCAGATCGACTGCCAGGTATTTTTTTCAACAAAGGTGGGTTTATTCAAGATCGGTGGAGAATAGCAATTCTGGGTCTGCAGCCATGGTGAGCCATGTGCTTATCCCCATGTGGCCAAGAAGGAGAACCCTTTTATAGAGGGGACAAGGAAGTTGGGAAGGTTGGAGTGAACCAGGAGTCCATGGCTTTTCATTGGCCGAGTCCTTGCCAGGAAATAAGAGTCTTGCTTCTTCCTCTTGGGCTCTGCTATTCTCAAAGGGCATGAGAGCTCCTCTTTCTGATCTTCCAGCTCTATTTAATTGAGGCTTCTGTTTATTAATTTTCTTTTCATTTTTTTTAACAAAGGAAACCCGAAGATCAGTAATCTGGGAAAGTGTGTGTGGCACTGGTCACGAGGGCAGAGTGAATAGTTTTCAGGGTGATCTGACTTAGCTCAGTAGAATGGTGTCTTTCCCCAGAGTTGCCTTTAATGCAGAGCTAAGAACATTCCAGCTCTTGCTGCCTGGATGGGAGTACCAGCTGACCCTGCTCTCCATGGCTATTTTGGCTCATGATAACAGAGTGAGTTCCAGATGGGAAAAGCTTGACTCTATCTAGGTAATGCATTTGATGTGTCTATTAAGGCAAAGCAAAAAAAAAAAAAAAGAAATCAAATTCCAGCGTTATTCTGTATCCATTGTTGCTGTCAGGGTTCAGTGCATGAAGCACAAACCACTCTGGATCTCTTAAGCAGAAAGGGACTTAATATGCAAAATTAGGTGCTTCAAAATAATTGGAATTGCTGCAAAATGGAGTCAAGGGTTGAAATCGTTGTGCTCAAGAGCACATCACAGGAGCTGCAATCCAGGGATCAGAAAGCCACTGTCTTTGTCGCAAATGTCTCTTGACACCCGTGGAGCTGGGGCCTGGGCACTGGGATGCCAGGCCGGGCTGTCCCCACTGCATCGTGATTCTCAGATGTTCAGGATGCTACCCGCTGGCATAAACAGCAAAGGAAAGGAGCCTCTGTTCACTCCCACCTTTTCGGACCACTCAAGTGGATCCAATGGTTAAAACCCAAGTTGGACGCAGTCTGAGAGATTGGGGAGTGTGGGATTTTGTTTTTATTTTAGTATTTATTTCCCTCTAGTGAGGGCAGGACCAGGGTGAAGCAGAAAGGCACCCAGGGCATGAAATTTACAGAGGTGCTCACTCTCAGGGCCAGGCAGGTACAAGTGTTCACCTCCTAGTAATACTGTGATAATTAAATGAGATCAATCTTTTATAGAACTTAATGCAGTTTTAATACATGGTGAGTACTTGTTAATTGCTGGATCAATAATTTTTAGCTATAGGGAGAAAAGGGAAATGAGGTAACGTTCTCTACTCCTGTGAGTTTCCTTCAGAGAATTTTTCCTTCAGTGAATCACTAGCATTATGTTATATAGGCTTTTGAAAGTGATGGTCATGAGGTCAGTTTGGCCACTTTTTAGTAAGTTGTGCTATAGGTATATGGCACCTCTTCAGAATGTATGGGCCTCTATTACTTTTACCCTAGGCTTTGAGCTTTTAGCCACAAGGAAAGACCTTTTTAACATCTTGTCACAGGTCCCTAATTCTCCCGCATGTAATGGCAGCTCTGGAAATTCTGCCTTAGAATGTTATAATTTACTTAATGATCGTTTGAAATATAGATACCCATAGAACAACTTAGGTTGTTTCCATAATCTGGCTACTGTGAATAATGCTGTACTTAACATGGAGGGGGTGCAGATAGCTCTTCAATATTATATAGTAAAAATCATCATATTTTAATTTTTTGAGGAACCTCCCTACTGTTTGCTATAGTAGCTGCACCAATTTTCCGTAGTGGCTGTACCGATGCATTAGACATGAACTTGGGCAAATTCTGGGAGATGGTGAGGGGCAGGGAGGCCTGGAGTGCTGCAGTCCATGGGGTTGCGAAGAGCTGGACACGACTTGGTGACCGAACTCAACTCTGCACCAGGTTACTTTCCCACCAACAGTGCTCAAGGGTTCTCATTTCTCTACATCCTCAGGAACATTTATTATCTCTCATTTTCTGATAATAGCTGTAATGGCAGGTGCGAGATGATACCTTATTGTGATTTTGATTTGCATTTCCCTGATGTTTAGTGATGTTAAGCATCTTTTCAGGTACCTTTGGGTGTGGGTATGTCTTATTTGAAAAAATATCTATTCAGGTTTTCTGCCCATTAAAAAAATCATTATTATTATTATTAGTGAATTACATGAATTCTTTATATATTTTGGGTATTAAGCCTTTATCAGAGATATGGCTTGCTGACATATTGTCTCATTCTGTAGGTTGCCTATTAACTTTGTTGGTTGCTTCTTCCGCTCTGCAGAGGTCTTTTAGTTTGTTGTAGTCCCACTTGTTTATTTTTGCTTTTGTTGTTTGTGGTTCTGGCATCACAGCCAAAAACATTTTTGTGAAGAGCAGTGTCAAAGGCTGATGTTTTCTTCTAAGAGTTTTATGATTTCAGGTCTTACATTTAGTCTTTAATCCTTTTTGGGTTAATTTTTATGGTGGTTGTAAGAGAGAAATCCAATTTCATTCTTTTGCCTATGAATATCCAATTTTTTCTAGCACCATTCACTAAAGAGACTGTCCTTTCTCCACTGAATATTCTTGACTTTTTGGTTAGTTGACTGTATATGTATGTGTTTATTTCTGGGCTTCAAGTCTGTTTCATTGGTTACTATGCCTGTTTTTATGACAATAACGTTGTTTTTATTACTATAACTTTATAATAAATTCTGAAATAAAGAAGTATAAAGCCTCTAGGTTTGTTCTTTTTTTTTTTTTTATATATGTTACTTTGGCTAGTCAGAGTCTTTTGTGGTTCCATATGAATTTTAGGGTTGTTTCTTTTATTTCTGTGAAAAATGCCTTTGTGATTTGGGTAAGGATTGCATCAACTCTATAGATGGCTTTGGATAGTCATACAACCACTTTGAAAAATGATTTGTCATTATCTACTCATGTTAAGTAGACTTCCCTGTAGCTCAAATGGTAAAGAATATGCCTGCAAGGCAGGAGACCATGGTTTGATCCTTGGGTTGGGAAGTTCCTCTGGAGAAGGGAATGGCAATCCACTCCAGTATTCTTGCCTGGAGAATTCCATGGACAGGGAAGCCTGGTGGGCTACAGTCTATGGGGTCACAAAGAGTCAGACATGACTGAGCGACTAACACAGTCCACAGAGTCCACTAATGTTAAGTATGTAAATCCTATAACCACCAAGTTCTTTCATAAAAAAATATGTGTAATGAATAATCATAATTGTCCTTGTAATAATTAAAAAACAGACAAAACTTTCAGTGTCCATTGAAAGTAAAACATAAATTTGGTACATTCATATAATAAAATTCTAAATGTCTATGAGAATGAATTACTGTTGTACATAGTAAATGTAATTCTTGTAAGTACAATGTTATCAAAAGAATATAGTCCTGAAAGGGTCCATTTTGTATTATTTCATTTATATAAAGTTTAAAAATAGGCAGTATGAATTTATGGTGTCAGAGTAGAACTTATCTTTAGGGAGGAGAAAGAGAGTGATGAAGAGCAGGCATGAGAGGGCATCTGGTGGGGGGCTACTGCTAATATTACATAAATGTGTTTTCTTTATGATCTTTCATGAAGCTTAAGATTCATGGTCTTTTCTGTGTGTTTGTTACATTTCAGTAAAAAATGTAAAAGAAAAAAAGAAGAAATGAAGGAAAGGACTCCGGAGGAAAAGAAAAAAAAAAAGTGGTATTTTGTTAGTAGATACCATTTTCTATGTTAAACAACACATACAAAGTTTAATGATAACAGCCAGGCTATTTTAATTACTAGAAATCAGCATTTATGCATGATATTTGTATTTCTGTCCCATTGACCTATTCTCTATCAACAAGTCTCTGAAGCACAAAGATAGGTAGTTCACATGATCTGTATGTTTTTAAGCAGCTTATCTTTCAAGATGGTGACTATGCTTTCAGCTGAGGTCTGTACAAAATTCACCTTCTGCCATCACACAAGTTAATGCAACAGTTTGTCTCCAGTGCATTAAAAACTGACATATAATATATTTGCATGCACACACTATTTTGTTAAATACATGCATCTCTTTACCTATCTATCTACCTTTCTATCTAATCTTTTTCTTTATGTGATCTGTCTATATATTTTCCTATCTCCCTATCTGTCATCTATCCATCTAATCTATCTATCTTTCTTTCTATCATTTGGATCAAGATGTCGAGTATCCCCCCCAAACCTGGCAGGACACAGTGTGGAAACCCCGGGACTGTTTCATGCAGTTCTCACTTTCTGTCTGACTGCTTGTGAGATGGTAACTGAGAATCCAACTCATCTCTGGGGAGTAGGTAATCTCCCTGCTTCTGAGGGTTAGCATGGCAAGAGGCACCCATATCTTGACTAACCTCTGGGCCAAAGCTCTTATTGTCTTTTGTGTGTAGAAGCCCACGGCAGATGTCAGCTTCTTCCATGCATTGCCTGGCAGTCCCTCCTGAGGCAGGTGGTGATTGAGGAGGCTGTGGGTGTGAATTTACTCTGCGGTGGAAAGCAGAGATTTTTGCTATTTCACGTCCGTTTTTGTGCTAGTGATACAGAAAAACCGTAACAAGAAAATCTCCGTAGACTTCGTGAAGTCCAAAGTGTTGAGTGAAATTGTTGCTTTTTGTTTGCAAAGGCAGGCTTTTCACTTCTCACTTCACTTAAAACAGATCTGACAAGAATTTGACACCAAAGCCCACGCCCGCCTTTCTGAAACTCTCCTGACTTCTTGACACCATGGCCTGCCTGTGTTCCTTTTACCCCAGGTTCTCAGGGTTTTTTTTTGCTGATTCTTCTTCTTTTCCCTAACCTTTAAATATTAGAATTTCTTTCAGCTCTATCATAATCCTCTTGGCTCACTCTCCATGCTTTCTCCCTGGGTGATCTCATCCATTTCCATGGTTTTAAATATCACATATATGTCAACAATGCCAAATTATATATCCAAGCTCACTATCTTGTTCTGAGCATCCAAGGAAACTGACACTGTCAAATGGATACGGTCTCACAAGAACAAGCAACCACTTGAGTTACTTAAGGATTAAAAAGGAAGATGCACAATATGGTGCTTATTCTAGAAGGATAATTAGTGGAGTGGAACAAACAATTTAAAATAAGTATAAGAAGTATTTTAAAAGAAATAACAATATTGAAAATAGGAAGCATAAATAAGCAGCTGTTAAGAAAAGCCAGAATGGGACTTCCCTGGCAGTCCAGTGCTTAAGACTCCAGGCTCCCAATGCAGGAGGCATGAGTTTGATTCCTGGAAAACTCATGGGAAACTGAGATCCTGTGTGGTGAGTGGTATGGCCAAAAAAAGAGAAAGAAAAGTCAGAGTGGCATTGAGGTGAAAGTGTTAGTTGCCCAGTGGTGTCCGACTCTTTACAATCCCATGGACTGTAGCCCCCCCAGGCTCCTCTGTCCATGGAATTCTCCAGGCAAGAGTACTGGAGTGGGTTGCCATTCCCTTCTCCAGAGGATCTTCCTAACCTAGGGATCGAACCCAGGTCTCCTGCATTGCCAGCAGATTCTTTATCATCTGCACCACCAGGGAAGCCCCTTGGCATTAGTGGTTGTTTTTCTGGCAGAGGCTAAAGAACCTCTTCCAAGATGAAGGGGGCCTCAGTGAGGCCCCAAGAGAATGGTACAACCTCATACAATAGGATCTCCTTGACACCTAAGACCACAATTGGAGACGCCTCTGCCCACTGTAAGTCAGAATCTCTTCTCTCTTCCCCTGATTCTGCCTCCTCACCTGAACAAGGCAGGTGAGAGAAGGGCTTTCTGAAGTTTGCACTCCAGGGAGCAGATGAGGACAGGAGAACCAGCAATAGAAGAAGGAAGAAGAAAGAGAGAGAGAGGAGGCTAGAGTGAATGTCCTACCTGAACACTGGAGAGAAAAGATGCAAGGGACTCTAAAAGTAGCATTTGAATTGGACAGAATATTTTCCTGAATGAGGCTGAGATTTTAATAAATGAATGAAGGTGACATAGCAGAAAATACCTCTATTGGACTCTGCCCCTGATTCCCAGCATAGAACTCCTGAAAACCCTTGTAATTTCTTAAGCAATAAAAGTATGGGAAGCATCTTTTGTTCTAATGAGGTGACTCTAGGTGGGTTCCTTCAATATTGCTCTTTACAGCATCGGACCTTGCTTCTATCACCAGTCACATCCACAACTGGGTATTGTTTTTGCTTTGGCTCCATCCCTTCATTCTTTCTGGAGTTATTTCTCCACTGATCTCCAGTAGCATATTGGGCACCTACTGACCTGGGGAGTTCCTCTTTCAGGATCCTATCATTTTGCCTTTTCATGCTGTTCATGGGGTTCTCAAGGCAAGAATACTGAAGTGGTTTGCCATTCCCTTCTCCGGTGGACCACATTCTGTCAGACCTCTCCACCATGACCCATCCATCTTGGGTGGCCCCACACGGCATGGCTTAGTTTCATGGAGTCAGACAGGCTGTGGTCCGTGTGATCAGATTGGCTAGTTTTCTGTGATTATGGTTTCAGTGTATCTGACCTCTGATGCCCTCTCGCAACACCTACTGTCTTGCTTGGGTTTCTCTTACATTGGACGTGGGGTATCTCTTCACGGCTGCTTCAGCAAAGCACAGCCACTGCTCCTTACCTTGGACGAGGGGTATCTCCTTACAACAAAGGTCCGTCTAGTCAAGGCTATGGTTTTTCCAGTGGTCATGTATGAATGTGGGAGTTGAACAGTGAAGAAAGCTGAGAGCCAAAGAATTGATGCTTTTGAACTGTGGTGCTGGAGAAGACTCTTGAGAGTCCCTTGGACTCCAAGGAGGTCCAATTAGTCCATCCTAAAGAAGATCAGTCCTGGGTGTTCATTGGAAGGACTGATGCTAAAGCTGAAACTCCAATACTTTGGCCACTTCATGCAAAGAGTTGACTCACTGGAAAAGACCTTGATGCTGGGAGGGATTGGGGGCAGGAGGAGAAGGGGACGACAGAGGATGAGATGGCTGGATGGCATCACCGACTCGATGGACATGAGTTTGAGTGAACTCTGGGAGTTGGTGATGGATAGGGAGACCTGTTGTGCTGTGATTCATGGGGTTGCAAAGAGTTGGACACGACTGAGTGACTGAACTGAGATGGGTTCCTGGAGTGGGCGTTGATCATCAGGTAGACCAAACCATCATTAGAAGCTTGAAATGTTCAGCCCAAACCCTTGTCCTCCAGAGAGGGGAGAGGGGCTGGAAATGGAGCAATGAGGCCTCCATGAAATTTCCAAAGTGCGGGGTTGAGGGGCTTTCCAGGGGGTCAACTCACCCACACTGGGAGAGTGATGCACCCCAACCCCACAGACACACTCCCTGTGTCGGGACCCTCCCAGACCTCACCCTGCGCATCTCTTCATCTGGTTGCTCATCTGGATTCTGTATCATATCCCTTAATGAACTGGTAAACGTGTTTCCCTGAGTTCTGTGAGCCACTCTAGCAAACTAGTCACACCCAAAGAGGGGTGCTTGGAACCTCTGCTCTGTAGCAGGCTGATCAGAAGCACAGGTGACAACCTGGGCTTGTGACAGGCATCTGAAATGAGAGAAAGAGTGTGTGTGTGTGTGTGTGTGTGTGTGTGTGTAGGGGGGTGGTCTTGTGGGGTTGAGCCCTTAATTTGTGGGACCCAACGCAGCTTCCAGGTAGACAGTGTCAAAACTGAGTTAAACCATGGGGCAACCAGCTGATGTCACAGAGGATTGCTTGTGGTGGGGATAAGCCTCTACCCATCCTCTGACCAGAAGTATCCAGAGTGAAGGGTTCTGTGTGTACAGCCAAGGATACACACAGGAGAGAAACACGGTGGGGAAGAACTGGGGTTTTCCCTACAACAGGAGGGAAAGAATGAGTCTTTGCATTTTAACCAGATTATGGAAATAATTAGACTGGACTAAAATTTAAATAGAAGTATATTGGAAAGAAAATGAGATGAGTGCTCTAGCCAGATTGAGTGTTCAAGGCCAAGAAAAGTGCAAGCAATTTTGAGAATAAGACATACTTCGTGCTATTCCTAACTGAATTGAGAACCAATTATTTATTGACCACCAGATGTGTGAAGATGATCATCTAGGCATTAGAGATAGAGCAGTGCATAATTCTGACAAAAATATCTTCCCCTGCAGAGCTTACATTCTGGTGGTAATCAAACCATTTGTACATGCTGAAGAGCATCCAAGCCATACAGCCTGTGTCTCAGTCTCTAGAGCACCGCTGTTCAGTGGAACTTTCTGCAATGATGGAAAAGTTCTATATCTGTAGCCACAGGTGGCAAGCAAGTCTGAAGAACTCTAATTAAAGTCTTATGTAATTTTCACTCACTTAAATTTAAATAGCTGCCAGTGTCTAGTGGCTACCACGTTGGACAGAGCATCTCTAGAGTTTTAGTAAAATTGGAGAATCAACATCTATTCAAAGCCTTCTTACTAACCAGGACTCAGAAACCAATCCATACGACAGTTCCATGGATGCTTGAAAAATAAAACATGTCCTCTCCTTTCAGAATAAAGAGTTTAAAAAGGATCAGTTATGGATATTCTATTGTTTGTGTTATTTGGAACACTGATATCACTACTGGTTATAGGCAGTCCCTTGATCCATCAAGGAGTGATGGGCATGGACTAAGACTTCTTTGTCTTATGGGCTCTGTCCACGTCTCCACTTCCAGAATTCAGTAACTTGGTTTTAGTTCTACACTGCCAATTGTAATTGTTGCCAATTTGGAAATAAAAGTTTCAGGAAACTGTCTCAATTGCCATTTTACACTGAATTTGAGAAAAGTAAGAAAAGAGATAGTCCCCTTTGTTTCCCCACAAACCATCATGAGGATTCAGAACTTTGAGGGCTTTCTAGCTTTACTGGAGCATGGGGTCACATACACAGCAGTCGTTCCTGAAGACAAAAACACAGCAGCTATTTAGACTCTATGAACATGTTTGATTCTCTCAATAAATGGGGGAGGGTCATGGAGAATTGGAAATAAATACATGCTGGAGTTATTTAGAAGCTTGGGGACGTCTGCATCTCTGTGAATCTCTTGACCTTTGCTTCATGTTTGTCATCTCATGGTGAGCAGATGGCTGCTGGAGATCCAGACATCATGTCCACATTTAAGGGAGGAAAGTATGGGAAAGGGGGAAAGACTTGGTCAGGTACATTCATTCCTTTCCCCAAGAAAACATAATTTTTCCACAAGAACATCCTGCGTATGTGTCATTAGCTACCCAGACACTGTGAGCTCTCAGGGAGGATGCAGAAGCAAGCATTTAGCTTCATGCAGCAACACCCCAAACAAAATCACAGTTCAGTCATCAAAGGAGGAGGAGGAGGCGAGCACTGAACAAGCAACTAACTAAATGGGTAGGGATTCAACTCATTTTTCCTTATGTAGTGAACAAATTTCTCGGAAGAGAAAAAAGCTATTACTGATTTTACACAACAATCTTTAAATCACAGATCTCTCAGTCAGTGAGATTGTAACAAAACAAATAATAGTGATAGGCCCGTGCCAGTCTAGAATCATGTTTTTATTTCAATGAATAGTTCTGACAGTTGAGCTCCTTTCAGTAGCTGGAAGCTTCCTACCCTTAGAGGAGCATTGTCTCGGGAGCCTCCTTGGCTCTGTATGCAGGTGCATTCCTGACACGTCCTAGCATCAGTCTGACATATGTGCTTCAACAGGGTTGAACCCTTGTGGGAATTATTCGGGTGGGGAATAGGGCAGGGGGAACAGGACCACACAAACAGGGGAAAGAGCTGAAACAGTAAAGAAATAACAAGTTAGCAAACATAATAAGTCAGAGAAGGAAATGGCAACCCACTCGAGTATCCTTGCTTGGAAATTCCCATGGACAAAGGAGACTGGCAGACTGTATCCCAGGGGATGGCAAAAGAGTCAGACGCGACGGACAAAACGTAGTAAGTCAAGGAGAGATTGACTGGAGAGAAATAAAGGGACCATGTCATGCGCTGGCTTGGAGGTCAATGGTAAGATTTTATTCTAAATGCAGTAAGAAGTCACTGAGGTTCTTAGTTCAAACAGTGTGCCTGCTTCGTTTATGCACTTCACCAGTGCAGTCATCCATGGGGAAAACAATTCAAATGTGTCCAGATATCTCCTGTTAAGTTGAATAAGCAATTGGTCTGTTTCAATGCATTCAATGAATCGTTTTGATAGGCGTCTCCTGTACGTCGCACATTCAAGGAGGAAGCGCACATGTGTGTGTCAGAGGAGTTCTCCATAGATGTCTCTCTTCCCACTGCACAGAGCTGCAGAGTTCTCTGGCAAGTAAGTATTCCTTTCATGGGTTCTAGCTCCTCATCTGTACTCTTATGCCATTATGTGTGAGCTTCAGGATGTGTGCGCTGCCCAAATAACTGGCCCGATCGTGTCTGTTAAAGAAACCACTGGACATTCTGACTCTTGGAGTTGATTACTTCTGATTAAGAGAAAGTTAGCTCCAGTATGGGTAATAGGGTAGAGAAGGTAAGAGTGGATGGGAAGGTAAGTCAGGGATCAATTCAGTAGTCTAGATGAGACAGCACCAATGCTTGGGTTAGATTGGTGCTAACGGACACAAAGAACCGTGTGTGGGTCACTTGAGATATATTTTGGAGGTAAAAATCGAATTAATGATGGATTCAGCTCAGGCAGGCATAAAGAGGAAATAATTCAGTCTAACTTCCAGAGTGCTGACAGAGTACTGTTTGCATAACAGTAATGCTTATTGTGTGAATGAGAAAAAAAGGCGGGATGATAGTCGCGACATGTACAATGCTTTACAGTCTGAAATATTTGAACCTGTATCTTAAAATGTTGTAGGACAGGGTTTATTATTTTACCTTCTTTGCAGATGTGGGAATGGAGGCTCACCCCCTCCTAGTTCTGCCTTAGTCATCCTGGAGACTGGTCAGAGAAAAGGCGTGATGTTGAGAAAAGAGAGGACATAGATGAAGAGGTCAGATGAATCTTGGGAAGAGGACATTAGAAGGAGGCAAGAAAAGGTCTGTGGGCATGAGGAGGGGACCTGGCATCGCCGGGGCCTGTGGGCACTTTGTGGGAGGCACATGTGCTCTGAATGGTGGGGCTGTGGCTCGGATCTCCTTTTGAAATGCTTTACTTAAGAGAAGCAAGAAAAAGATGTGTTTTTTTTGGGTGGAGGGGGGTGGTAATGACTTTTGACGGGGGAGGTATTCCTGCTTCTATGTGAAATGGAACTTGAACGAAGGCTGGTTTGGAAAGCAGAGCATCATGTGGGGACAGTGAGAAAGTGAGTTTGACCAGTTTTATGTTAAGTTTTGTGAAGGACAAGGTTGGACAGGTCCATAGAATACAGGTTATAGAAGGCCTGGGAAAAAAAGTGAATTGCTCTCTCCTGCTGAACTTTTTTTGTTTTAGAAACACAGAAAATTATTAAAATGATAAAATATTCATAATATCATCATGTGGAAAACCTTTTTATACTTTAGAGTATTTCTTCTAGCCTAGTGTGTGGGTGCATGTATAGTTGTGTGTAAAAACTTCCTAATATGATTAATAATTAAAATTATAATACACACACCATTTTACAACCTATTTAAAGAGCTCCGTGAACACTTTCATATTAAACAATCTTCACAAAATAATTTTTGAAGACACAGCAGTAGTTCATCCTATGGGTGAACCATGAGTTATTTAACCATTTCCTTGCAGACTTGAGCTATTCTCCCACTCCCTTAATGAATCTTTTTATTTACTATTTTTTTCTTTGATAAATGGCATGAAATTGGTACATGGTAAATTTTTCAGAACTCGAACATGTAGTGGTCAGAAGTTATGGACACTAAGGCCCACTTTGGCAGCACATCTATCACACTGAAACAATACAGAGATCAGCCTGGCCCTTGTGCAAGATAACATGTACATGTGTGAAATGTTCCATATTTTTGTATGTTAACTAGATGGTCATCGTTTCCCAGTTTATGCAAACATCAAATCACCATGTCATGTACCTGAAAATAATGTAAAGTTGTATGTCAGTTATCTCTTAATGTAAAAAAAGTAATGGACATTTTTAGGGCAGATATTACCAAGTGACCTGCCAAGTTTGAACCCTTTAGATGCCTTTTAGCCAATGATTAGATTTCCCATTTCACTGTTTCCTCCCCAGTACGGGCAATGAACTTAAAATATGAAAAATACTATCTCGTGTTTTCATTTGCATGTCTCTGGTTCCTACCAAGTTTTTTGGCTATCTTCCTTTCAAAAATCACTTTCATGTGTTTATTATCTTTCTGTTCCATCTTCATCACTTAAGACAGCTTGGATAACTGAGCGATAACCCAACAGAGCGATAACTTAATAAATATTTTTATAATTGACTGAAAATCCATATGGGCTACCACCCAGGAACCAATATTGCATTCAATTTTTGTGGCTCCTCTTCTATCAATCTTTCCCAATTAAATGATTTTTCCTATGCAAAGTAGTATTTGGAGAAAATGGGATTTTTTTTTCTACTCCCTGTAGTCCTAAGAGACATTCTCTCGGTTGAAATTTTTCTCTCTTCATTTTTGCTGTTCTTCATATGTAATTAGTGGAAGCTCTCAGGTCAAGGGAGGGCAGTGTACAGACTGCATATTTAGTGAACTCTAATTGTGAGCCAGTCATGCGACTACCAATATAAGTCTTAAAAATAATAATTTGCATAATTAGCCGACAGGAAGGCTTGAGCTACTATTTAAGTTCGTATATAACATTATGTCGTCAAGTGTTAATTTATGCTCTGTTCTTTTCAGAATGATTGAGCTGTTTGGTAGTTTTATTTATGACTCATGCTTAGATCCATTTGCCAGTGCTGATAATGTTGAGATAATGGGAATTTATAGTTCGCTCTGTCTAGAGGCCATAAAACAAGTGGCTGGATGTTTTCTTCATTGCTACAGGCTCAATTTGTATCATAAAGTACTTAATAATTGTTATTAATGAACCCACTGTGGTTGGTACATAGACACAGCTGGAAATCACATCTGTTACCAGACAGGCCTGGGTTGAGTGAACCACAAGCGCGGCAGGGAACTAATAGCTACAAAAGGAAATGACATCACAGAACCGCAGGAAGTGCCGTGGAAGTGAGCTGCACTGAGGCAGAAGAGAATGAGGATCGATTTTAGGAGGAAGGACAGAATTTGGCTCTTTTTTAAAAATTTGTTCTCATGTGGATCCCAAATGTCTTCAATTGTGAGCCTGAGTTCTAGGGTCAATCCATATATAATATTATATATTAGTAAAGTGTATATCTTATTTTTTAAAGACAGATAAAAACAGACCAACTTCAGCCTACCAACTTACCCTTTCAGGCTTATCTCCTGTTCCTCTTGAAATGCTCTGATGTTCCATCCAAATTGGGTCATTTGCCTTTGTTTCTGCAGACTTATGCTTCCCTGGTTGTGTGCTTTTCCTTATGTGGTTACCTCTACTTGACTCCATTGCTCTAAAACTATCTCAAAAGAAAAAACAATTTTCTTTCTTTGACTTTTCTTCCTTCCTCCTTACTTTTCTTTTTTTCTTTCTTCCTCCCTCCCTTCTTTCCTTTCACCCCCCTCCCACCTTCCTTCTTTTCTTCCTTCCTCTTTCTTTTACTTTCCTTATTTGTCCCCATTATCAACTTTCATTTTTTTCATTCACCATTGGCAAACATATGAATTTATTTCCTATGTATTAGTATCATTTGATTATATGTAGTCCTACAAGTTAGGTTTTGTCTTGTGTGCCTGCTTTTTAAAATTTATGTAAATCATTGTAAATTATAGATCTCATTTTACTTCTTTAACAGTGAAATGCTAACATAGGGCTCTGTGAGCATCCTGTCCATTCTTTCTAAAGTTTCATAAAACTCCGTGTGTATTCACCAGACCTGATCTATCCACTCTCCCAGTCAGTGATGGACAGATTGCTCTGAATCTCTATCACAGTAAGAAGTTCATGGTGGGCATGTTTATATATGTTGCTTATGGGTTTATGCAAGAATTCGTTAGGCTACATTCCTGGGAGCATAATGGCTGGGTCATAAAGTGTGTGCAAACTTGATATTACTGAATGCCCACAGATAGCTCTCAAGAAGCTTCATTAATTATTTTTCCCAAAGGAGTGGGTTCCTACCTCCCTACATTCTACAAGTAGTTGGGATTGCCCAGTTTTACATTTTAACCAGGGATATGATGATATTTCATGATTGCTTACCTTTGAGTCTGTGATTAGCACAGAATGTGAATGTCTCTTGAATGGCTTCTTCCTGTGGTCTGTTCTATTTTAATTGCCTATTCATATTTTTGCCCATTTTTTTTCTTGGGTTATCTGTATCTTGTGGACTTAAAGGAATTTCTTGTATATTGATATATTGTCAGTTTTAGATATTGCAAATGTTTTCTTACAATCTGTTATTTCTTTGTTAATTCTATCCATGCTCTTTTCCATTAAACAAAACCAGTTAGTTTTGGTGTAGTTATACGTCAAAACGCATTTATGACTGAGGATTTCTGCTTTTAAAATATGTTAAAAAGAATTCTTCCCCCCTCTCTTCACAAATATATATTCTGACACTTTCTTCTGTTGATTTTTTGTTTTATCTTTCATTACTCTATCTGGATTCTATTTTTATATGTGATGTTATTAAGGGATACAATTTTACTTTCTCCCTAACATTATGCACCAGATTTGATTTGTGCTGCTGTATTTCTGTATTTGTGTGCTTAGTGGCTCAGTCATGTCCGACTCTTTGCGACCCCATGGACTGTAGCCTGCCAGGCTCCTCGGTCCATGGGGCTTTTCCAGGCAAGAGTACTGGAGTGGATTGCCATGCCCTCCTCCAGGGGAATCTTCCCACTAGAGGGATGAAACCCAGGTCTCCTGCATTGCAAGCAGATTCTTTACTGACTGAGCCACCAGAGAAGCCCATTTCTATATTTATCATATATTAAATTCTCCACCTATACATGGTCTTCTCTGAGTTCATTCTTTTGTTCCATTGGCCTATTTGCCCATCTGTCCTTATATCAATACCTTCCCTCTTTATTAGTATATGTTAGGACAGGCAGTCTACTGTGGTCAGTGAGCAGCCCTGAACACTACTCATGAGTGTGCCAAACTATGCATGTACAAGCTAAGTCACTTCCGTCATGTCCGACTCTTTGCGACCCTGTGGACTGTAGTCCGCAAGGTTCCTTTGCCCATGGGATTCTCCAGGCAAGAATACTGGAGTGGGTTGCCATTTCCTACTCCAGGGGATCTTACTGACCAAGTTATCAAACTGTGTCTCATATCTCCTGCATTGGGAGGTGGATTCTTTACCACTAGCACCACCTGGGAAGACCTGTGTCAGACTGAATGGCTTATTAATTCCCAAACTGAGCAGTCTCTGTAGTTGGTCACATAGGCAACCAAGGAGGCACCAAGGAGGTACCTGACCGTAGCATGGCTTCACACTCTCTGGTGCGGGAGATGGGGAAGAGACAGAGGCTGTCTTGTTTCCGTTATGACAGCAGGTGCCATAACCACTTGGGTGGGGCTGTTTGGACCACTGTAGTGCATCATTTTTATTGCTCCTACAGCTAAATGTATAATCAGTACTGATGTTTTACATGCTTGTGCTGTGAACTGGCATAAAATTCAAGGGGGAGTCGTCCCAATGGGAAGACTCACTTTTAGAGAAGTGATTGTTGACACAGCAGACCACCAATGAGGCTTCCAGTTGTCCGGTGTTGTATTGATACAGAATTCCAGGAAGTGAAAAGGAAACCACAGTCTTGGGGTCTGTAAACCCCTAGGACCCTTTGGAACTACAAGTATCTGCTGCTGATAACATGCTGACTGGAACTAATATTGGTGCACGTTCTGCCAACTTGAATGTGTGTTCTGCTGTTTGGGGATGAAATATTCATTAATATCAATTATGTCAAGTTTGTTGATAGTGCTGTTCAAGTCCTCTTTATACTCACTAATTTTCTGTCTATCTTGTCTATCCATTACTGACTGAAGAGTGTGGAAACCTCTTACCATAATTGCGGATTTGTCTGTTTCTCATTTCAGTTGTTTTTGCTTCATACATTTTGAATCTGTTATTAATGCAAACACATTTAAAACTGCTATTTTTTAAAATGAATTAACCACTTTATCCTTTCTTTTTATCTCTGGCTGTAATGCTTGTTATGAAGTCTGCTCCATCTGATATTATCTTAGCCATTCCAGCTTGCTTACAATTCATGTGTATATGATACCGCTGTTTCTATCTTTCACTTTTAACTTATCCATGTCTTTATATTTGAGGTGTTTTTCTTGGATATCACATTTAGCTATTTTTCTGAAGACCAATTTGAGAGTAAATTGGAGTATATAGACCAAGGGACAATAAATTATTTCTGTAAAGGACCAGATGGTAAATATTTTAGGCTTTTGGATCATATAGTCTCTATTGAATGTGCTCATTTCTGCTGTTATAACATGAAATTAAAATCTTTTTAAGATTCCATGTTACCTCCATTTTTTTACTACTTGGATAAAAAAAACCTCTTTATGTTTTTTTTGTGATTGTTTTATGATTTATAACATATATCTTATATATACATCAGGCATCCCTAGTGGCTCAGATGGTAAAGCATCCACCTGCAATGCAGGAGACCCAGGTTCAATCCCTAGGTTGGAAAGATCCCTTGGAGAAGGTAATGGCAACCCACTCCAGTATTCTTGCCTGGAGAATCCCATGGACAGAGGAGCCTGTGGGGCTACAGTCCATGGAGTCACAAAGAATCAGACATGACTGAGCAACTAACAAACACACAATATATGCCTTTACCTTTTCATAGTGTCCCTTAAAATAATGACACTTTATATCAATAGATTAAGGTTTCTAAATACTTTTACTTTTCACTCAGTCATTTGTACTGTTTTTTTGGTCACATATTTGCTTCTATTTCTAAATCCTATAATGCACGATCATTATTTTTTTTCTAGTTTTTTTTTTGAGGTAAAATGACACAAAATTATTATTTATTTAAAGTGTACAATGTGATTGATATGCAAATACATTGTGAAAGGATTTTCACTATCAGTTAATTAACACTTCACATATTTACGTCTTTTGGAAGGGTTAGAATACAAGTTCTATCCTCTTAGCAAATTTTAATTATACAGTACAGTATTATCTACTGTAATAACCATGTTATACATTAGATCCTCAAAAGTTATTTGCCTTAGAAGTGGAAGTTTCTGCCCTTTTACCAGCCTTTCCCTATTTCCTCCACCTCCCCACCCCCTGACCACCACCACTCTACTCTGTTTCTATTAGTTCACTTTTTTTTTTACGATTCCATATATAAGTGATGCTATGAAGTGTTTGCTTTTCTCTGTCTGCCTTATTTTATTCTGCATAATGCCCTCCAGGTTTTTCCATGTTTCACAACTGGCAGGATTTTCTTCTTTTTAGAAGCTCAATAATATTCCAGTGTGTGTGTGTGTGTGTGTGTGTGTGCATGCGCGCACGTGCACATGTACATGAGTGAATATTATCCCATTTTCTTTGTATATTTCTCCTTTGATGAACACTTAGGTTCCTTCCTTACCTTGGCTGCTGTGCATAATGCTATAATGAACATGGGAATATATATATATGTCTTCAAGATACTGATTTTGCTTCCTTTAGATATATATTTGAAAGTGGGGTTGCTGGGTCACGGTGTAGTTCTCTTTTTAATGTCTTGTGGAACCTCCATACTACTTTCCATAGTGACTGCACCAATTTACGTGCCTCCAGTAGTATACAAGGGTTCACTATTCTCCACACCTCTGTTAGCATCTGTAATCTCTTCTTTTTGATAATAGACATCCTAATAGATGTGAGGTGAGAGTTCATTTTTTTGCACTTCCCTGATTAGTGATGAGAACATTTTCATGTATGTCTTCCTTGAAACAATGTCTATTCAGGTGATTTTCCATTTTTAATTGGCTTTTTTGTTTGTTTTTTTTTTTGGTATTTACTTGTATGAGTTCCTGTATATCTTGATATTAACCCCCTATTAAATATGTGGTTTGCAAATGTTTTCTCCAATTTCATAGGCTGCTTTTTCATTTTGTCAGTGGTTTCCTTTGCTGTGGAGAATCTTTTTAATTTTATGCAGTCCCACTTGTTTGTTCTTCCTTTTGGTGTTAAATATAAAAAATAATTTCCAAGATCAATATCAAGGAGATTCCCCACCCCCATGTTTTCTTCTAGGAATTTTATAGTTTCAGGTCTTACATTCAAGTCTTTAATTCATTTTGAATTATTTTTGTGAATGAAGATAGGGATCCAATTTCATTCTTTTGCATATGGATATCTGGTTTTCTCAACATTATTTATTAAAGAGACTGCTTTTCCCCCATTGTATATTGTTGGTTTCTTTGTTAAATATTAATTGACTGCATATTCCTGAGTTTATTTCTGGGCTCTCTATTCTGTCTTGTTGATCTATATTTCTCAATGCCAATAGCATACTATTTCACTTAGCAAAGATTTGCAATATAGTTTAAAATAAAAAAGTGTAATGCCTGCAAATTTGTTCCTCTTTCCCAAGATTTTTTGGCTGTTTGAGGCCTTTTATTGTTGCTGTTGTTGTCCAGTAGCTCAGTTGTGCCCAACTCTTTGCTATGCCGTGGACTGCAGTGTGTCAGGGTTCCCTGTCCTTCGATATCTTGCTCAAACTCATGTCCATTGAGTCAGTGATGCCATCCAACCATCTCATCCTCTGTTGACCCCTTCTTCTGCCCTCAGTCTTTCCCAGCATCAGGGTCTTATGATTCTATACAAATTTTAAGATTTTTTTTCTATGTTGTAAAAAACGCCGTTGAAATTTTGAGAGGGATTCTGTTGAATTTGTATATAGCTCTGGGTAGTATGGACATTTTAATGATATTAATTCTTCTAATCCATGAGCACAGGCTGGCTTTCTGTTTATTTGTCCCTTTGTTAATTTTTTCATCAGTGCCTTACAGTTTTCACTGTATAGATCTTTCACATCCTTGGTTAAATTTATTTCTAAGTACTTTACTATTTTTAATGCTATCATCCATGGGATTGTTTTCTCAATTTCTCTTTCTGATGGTTAGTTGTTAGTGTATGGAAAAGCAACTGATTTTTGTGCATTGATTTTGTGCTATACAGCTGTACTGAATTTGTTTATTAGTTCTAACAGGGATTTTTTTTGGTGTAGTCCTTAGGCTTTTATAGGTGTAATAGTCTGTTATCAAACCAAAATAATTTTACTTCTTCCTTTCTGGTTTGAATGACTTTTATTTCTTTTCTTGCCTAATTGCTCTTGCTAAGACTTTTAGTATTATGCTGAATAAAAGTGGTAAAAGTGGACATGCTTATCTCTTCCCTGATCTTAGATGAAATATTTTATTGTATATTAAAGACACTCAGCTTTTCATGGTTGAGTATGATGTCAGCTGTGGGCTTGTTGTATATGGCCCTTATTGTGTTGAGATGTATTCCTTCTCTACCAAATGTAAGTTTTTCTCATAAGAGGATATTGAATTTTTTAAAATATTTTTTCTGCATCTATTGAGATGTTTATGATTTTGTCTTTTATTCTATTAATGTAATGTGTTACATTTATTTATTTGTATATGTTGAACTATCTTTGTATCCCAGGAATAAACCCCACATGGTCATGGTGTATGATCCTTTTAACATACCACTGTATTCAGTTTACTAATATTTTGTTGAAAATTTTTATATCAGTGTTCATTAGGGATGCTAGCCTGTAATTCTCTTTTATTATAGTGTCTTTGGCTTTGATATCAGAGTAAAACTTGCTTTATTAAATGAATTTGGAAGTGTTTCCTTCTCTTCTATATTTTTGGAGGAGTTTGGGGATAATTGGTACTAGTTCTTCTTTAAATGTTTAGTAGAATTAACCAGTGAAGCCATTAAGTTCTGGACTTTTCTTTGTTGGGATGTTTTTGATTACTTATTCAATCTTCTTACTGGTGATTGGGATAAGGAGAGTGTTGAGATATATCCATCTTTTTTGGTGTGATCTCTGAGCTGCTGTAGAGAATCAAGAGATGAGGCTGAGATGCTCTTAATAAATACTTCTGGCACATCAGGATGCAGAGTCCACTTTGAGTTGATTGGGACATTTAATATATCTGTGCCTTTAGTAGCACATACCCCATGGCTAAGGAAATGAAGTTTCTGCTATGATTTTAAATTACTTAGAAGCTGGCTATTTAAACAATTTCTTATACCATCAAGGGTTATTTAATTTGAAGAAAGCATATTTGTTTAGAAGTAAATGTGAGATACTAGGTATATTAAAAATATAATAGCTATCTCTGTGAATTGCCTTGGAAATGAAAACATGCTCAAAGGCAATAGTGGAGCTCTTCTAAGGAAATGTGGCAATGTTTGGGACTTAAGGGATTAGCAGCTTGGCAGTGAGGAGCCAGGGGAGATGATAGCCAGCAGGTTGTTTGATGAAATGTTATGGGAACCATAGTCTAGATGGTGCCTTTGTCTCAGGTCTGAACAAATCAGGGTCCTAAATTTGAGAAGTAATTCTGGGCACTCATCTAGCCCAGATCGTATTGAGTGCAAATATATTTTAAAAAATATGTCACCCACTTTTGTCTGAATGCTTCTGTTGATGGGAACCTCACAACCAAAACCAGCCTATTTTCTTTTTGAAAACCATTAGTTGATTGCATATTCTTCCTTGACCAATTCTAAAATCTGCCTCTCGTAAACTCACTAACACTTTCTCGTTTTGTTCTCCAAACAAATTAAGAGGGAGTTCTGTACTCCTGCAATAATAATGCCCCTCTCGTAGCCTCCATGCCTCCTCCATTGGTAAGAGGGTGGGGAGAGGGTGAAAAATTCCTATATATACTTGCCTCTTACCATTCACAGCCTTAGTTGTAACCACATAATATGTTTCTAGATATTGTCAAATGTTCCCTGGTTGGGGGGCAAAATTGCTCTCCACTGAGAACCACTGTCCTAGACTCTCAGTTTTCAACCTCCTTTACTTCAAACATTTTTGTCCTTTACAGACAAATGTTTTGAGAGGTATCTTTATTTTCCTCATTTTCTCTCCTACAAGCCTCTCTTAATTCCATTTTAGCCAAGGCATCTGACCTTATCACTCCTCTAAAGCTGATCTTCTTAAGGTCACCAATGATACTTCAATAAATGACAGTAATCTAAATATGTTTTTCTTAGAATTGGTGTCTTTCCTTTATGCTTTTTCGCTTAGTAGCATGAAGTTTTTTTTTTTTTGATAATACTCACCTATAATTATTTTAATATCTGTCATATCTCTAGTTAATAACAAAATAAAATGTATTAAATACTAAGTATCTTTTTAATACATTTTATTTTGTTATTGGTGGTGGTAGCGGTGATTGTGCTATTCTCTTTCTATCTTGTTATAAATTTGTGAATTGTATTTTTATTGTCCGAGATATCTTTTGACTTTGCTGATCTTCATTATATTATTTTTTAATTGAGATATAATCGCTGCATAACACTATTGAGTTTAAGATATACAATGTGTTGCTTTAACACATTTATATGTTGCAATATAGCCGCTACAGTAGTGTCAGCTGGTACCTTTATCATGTCACGTATTTATCACTTCATTTATGTGTTGAGAACAGTTAAGATTTAGTCTCTTTAGCAACTTTGAAGTTTAGAATATAATGCGGATGACTATAATCACTATGTGATTTATAAGCTCTTCAGAATGTATTTATCTACTAATTATAAAGTTTTACCCTTCAACAGGGCTTCCTTGGTGGTTCAGAGGTAAAGAATCTGCCTGCAGTGCAGGAGACTTGGGTTTGATCCCTGGGTTGGGAAGATCCCCTGGAGAAGGAAATGGCAGGCCACTCCAGTATTCTTGCTTGGAAAATCCCACGGACAGAGGAGCCCGGTGGGCTACAGTCCATGGGGCTCACAAAAGAGTCGGACACAACTTAGTTACTAAACAACAACAACTACCCTTTAACAGCATTCCCCCACCTCCTCCACCTCTTAGCCAGTGGTAGCCACCATTCTACTCTGTTTCACAAGTTCAGATTTCCTTTTTTTAAGATTACACACGTGTTTTCATATAGTGTTTGTCGTTCTGACATCTCACTTAGCATAGTGTCTTCAAGGTCCATCTATGTTGTCACAAAATGGCAGGATTTACTTCTTTCTCGAGGCTAAGTGGCATTCATATATATATCACATCTTTTTTATCCATTCATTCATTGATAAACACTTAAGTTGTTTACATAGCTATCTTGGCTATTATGATTAATACTGCGGTGAACCTGTGTGTGTAGATATGCTTTGAGATAATGATTTCAATTCTTTCAGATATACGCCCAGAAGTTGGATTGTTGGATCATACGATAGTTCAGTTTTTAATTTTTCAGGAAAGTCATACTCTTTTTCATAATGGCTGTCATAATTCTTTATTATCTTTTGCTTCTTATTTCATTAATGGCTGCTTTTAAATTATTATGCCCTTACTTCAACTTGCTCCATATTTATTCTGATGTTCTTTTTAAAACTTATTAATGCTTATTTCATTTTTTAAACCTTTTTTCTTTTCTAATATAAAATATAAGAACAGAAATTTATTCTAAGTACTTTAGCTATATCCCACAAGTTTTGATATGCAATTTTTAAAAAAATCCTTCCACCTTAAGCATTTTCTTATTTCTTCTAAATATCCTCTGACTTTACAATTATTTATAAACTCTTTATTTTGTAATTTCAAGAATGAGTTTTAAAATTGTTTTCTTGTAGTTACTGATTTCTCTTAAGTGACTTTTTAGTCAAGGAGGAATACATTTTGTATGTTACCAGTTCCTGGAAATTTTTTTGAGACTTGCTTTAGTGCCTATATGCTATACATTTTCATGTGTCCCATTCCAATTTGAATAAAACGTGCCTTTTCAAGTTGCTGTTGGGTTTTAGAGGGCAGCCAATGATGCATACCTAACTTCTCCATAAGAGTTCTGATAACAATCAAAAAAGTAAACAAAAGTTGAGGGATGGAGTCCAAACTAATTGCTTTTATTACTGAGCAAAGCTGATGTTAGTGAATACAGCTTATGCTCACGGCAAACCTCAGATTCCGTCTACACTTTCCATCTGGTCATAGGGAGTGCTGGGCTCAGGTGACCCTCTTGGATAATTGGTGGTGGCTCTTATGGTCAAATGACGTCCTGGAGCAGCAAAACGCAGTGTGTGGTCCCCGATGGAAGCTTGGTTCTAGGAGAAAGAGACAAGGCAGCGTCTAGCATCTGCAGGGCAGATTTCCTGTCTACACTGAAGAGTCATATTAATCCCTTCGACAAGAGTGTGGCAGGGCTGGAGAGAGGTCAGAAGTGTTACCCCAGTGCAATACCGTCCCCCACCCTCAGGAAAGAACGTATCAGGAAAGGACGTAACATTGTTCTCCCTGTGTTCATCCTTTCAAGCTTGTTCAACTACTGCTGAGTGACAATAAGCAGCTGGAGTTATTTGTGAAGAGAAACCTCATGCTACTATCCTAGGTGAGAATAGGGGTAACATTTGGTGCTGTGTAGGCTGGTTGTATCTACTGAGTCACTGATTTTTGTTTTGATTTCCACTCCAGTTGGCCTGACTATATTCTTCTGGATTCCTTCTTAACTCAATTTCTAGATTCCTATTTCCTGCATAAGAACTCAATTCTTTCAAATCATCCCATCCTCGCCTTTGAGAATAGCACTGAGGCATGTATATTACCATATGTGAGACAGATGACCAGTCCAAGTTTGATGCATGAAACAGGACACTCAAAGCCAGTACGCTGGGACAACCCAGAGGGATGGGATGGGGAGGGAGGTGGGTGGGGGGCTTTGGGATGGGGGAACACGTGTACATGCTTGGCCGATTCATGTTGATGTGTGGCGGAAACCACCACAATATTGTAAACTAATTACCCTGCACCTCATTCTCCAAGCACAACACCTCCAAAGAAGACAGTGATCACGTGGTGAGGAAGGTTGGTACCCAGGGATGTGACATAGGTGGAAGCAGCTCTCTTTCCCTGCGTTATTCTATCACCATACATGACTTGCCCATTCAGCAGGCAATGAGAAAGGAGAGGCTGCTCTTCTCCGAGGGAAAAAGTGTCAGCTGGTGGGTTGGGGTGGTAAAGAGACAGCAGGACTTCTGTGAGTGACTTCTCCACTCCTGGTCACTTCTCATGACTTGTAGCAATGCAGGACTCCTGAGTAAGTGGGTACTCTAGTGTAACAAATGACAGAAAACAACAGAGTGAAATATTAGGTGTTAGTGAAGACGTGGAGAAATTAGAACTCTTGTGCATTATGGGTGGGATGTAAAATGGTGCAGCCACTGTGAGAAAGAGTGTGGCAGCGCTTTAAAAATTTAAACACAGAACTACCATATGATCCTGCAATTCCCCTTCTAGGTATATACCCAAAAACATTCAAAGCAAGTACTCAGATACTTGTTCACAGCATTACTGACAATAGTCAAAAGGTAGAAACAGTCCCAATGCCCATTGATATATAACTGGATAAACAAAATATGATATAGCATACAATGCATATATTTATATAATGGAATATTAAATGGAGTGGAGTGCTCAGTCGTGCTTGATTCTTTGTGACCCACGGACTATAGCCCTCCAGGTTCCTCTGTCCATGGGATTTTCCTGGCAAGAATACTGGAGTGGGTAGCCATGTTCTCCTTCAGGGGATCTTCCCAAGTCAGGGATCAAACCTGCATCTCCTGCATGGCAGGTGTATTCTTTACCACTGAGGCACCTGGGAAGCCTCAGTGGAACATTACTCAACTGTAAAAAAGAACAGATGCTATAGCATGGAAGAACCTTGGAAACCATATGCTATGTGAAATAAACCAGACATAAAAGGACAAATATTGTATGATTCCATTTACATGAGATATCTACAATAGTCAAATTCAGAGATGGAAAATAGAATAGTCATTACCAGAGGCTAGGGGA
Source organism: Bubalus kerabau (assembly GCF_029407905.1). Lineage (NCBI taxonomy): Eukaryota > Metazoa > Chordata > Mammalia > Artiodactyla > Bovidae > Bubalus > Bubalus kerabau. The sequence goes on from NC_073628.1 coordinate 15,982,100, forward strand.
AGAGAATGGAAGTGATATTTTAATGGATATAGAGCTTCTGTTAAGGGTGATGAAAACTTTCTAGAAACAGATGGTGGTGATGCTGTTTCAGCATTGGGAATGTACCTAATACCACTGAATCGCAAAGTTAAAAATGGTCAAAATGGTAAATTTTGTGTATGTTTTCCTCAATAAAAAGCAAGAAATGGGGAAAAATAATTGGTGTAGTTCTTTAAATGCTTTTGCACCCATTTTCTTTATTCTTTTTTTCAAAAGGTATTCATTTATTTGGCTGCACAGGGTATTGGCTGTGGCATGCAGGATCTAGTCCCCTGACAAGGGATCAAACCCATGCTCTGTGCATTGGGAGTGGATTCTTAGCCGCTGGACCACCAGGGAAGTCCCACACTCATTTTCTTTGACCCTCTAAGTTATCCTGCCTTGCTATATGCTCTTCCAGATCATCCTGCACTCATCCTTTCATGCCACTGATCCCATAGAGCTACAATATTTGTTAAATTGTTAGCCTCAGCAAGTTTGGAGAGGGCAGCTTGTCTTTTTCTTATTCACTTTTGTGATCTAAGATCCATTATGATGTCTGGCAAAGAATAGGTGTTCAAATATTTCTTGACGGCAGTAACCACTCTCACATATATGTCAAATGGTAGCTAGAAATCTCAAGTCTTCTGACCTTAAATTGAGTCCTCTTTTATTGGGACAACTCCATATTTTCTAGTGATTTCTCTACTTCCAAGTACTCTTAGCATTTAAGCCAAAGTCTATGGGTATGGATGGTAGTTTTATCTTTCCCTGAAAGAGCTTTTGCAATGAGCATGCTGCTTTAGGTTTTTAATTGTGGATTCCAGTCTAACCTTTGAAGGTATTTTTCCTTATTTATCTGACATCACCTTTCCCTCATCACCTGTAATATTACTTCTGGAAATATTAAGGTGGCATTTCCCTGGGCAAACATGGAACCAACAGTTCTGGGGCAACACTCCTAATCACCCATTATGTTTTTGTTGGAAAGATTCCTCTTATTCCTCGTACCCACCATCAATCCAAAGAATTTCCAAGGCACATTGTTTTCAGAAACAAGGTCAGCTCAATACAGAAAAATACACGAACATTTTCAAATGCATAGTTTGTAAAACATTTGGAATTTGAGAGCATATCAAAGGAAAACAGCTGAAAAGCACAAGAATTCTGTTTGGGTCCCAGGAAGGGAGAGGATGAAGGCTTGAGAAGTGAAGATATTAGTTGGGTGAATGCAGAATGTGGTGGGCAAGCGGACTGGTGCTATGACAGGACTATCCCCAGCAGAGGGCGATATTGGACTGTGTGAAGGCTTCTGGGCACCCCCCCGCCGCTCCCACTTGCCTGCATCCTTTGATCATTGCAGTTTTCTGTTCTTTCCATTACTCTTTTTAGCTTTGGTGACCATAGCCTTAAGAAAGCCTTGAAATCTGAGGTTTGCGTAATGGTTCAAGCTTTATTGGGAAATACCGTGTTCACTTTGTCAGGATGGAAAGAGCTCTCTCTAGTTGGCACCAAAGATCTGGGGACAGTGGCTGAAACTAAAATTAACAAGAAAGCTTTCAAGGCAAACAGCTCCATCTCTTCTCCCAGGCCCAGCTTCCTCTCATCTTTGAACACTTGGCTTTGAAATCAGACCGATTTTCTGCAAAGAAATGTGGGAGCAGGCAAGCCCCATTTAAGTACCACTTGTCCTGGAGAAGTGTGCTTCCTGGGCTAAATTAGCTGAGCATGTGAGCTGATGACAGCTCAGAAAGACAGGGGGAGTAATATATTTTTCATCCGACAGCAAGCTAAGGGACGTCTTTGTAGCTCACGCAAGAAGCCTGGGAAACGCCGGGCAGTCATGAATGCTAAAGCCTTTGGGATTCCTGCCAAGGGGACACGGCTTACATGCTCCAGGCCATGACAACTTCATAGACAGTACGGAGAGTGACAGTTGGCTTATGCCAGAGGTTTTACACTGTGTAAGCTTGAAGGCGCCACTTAGCTACCACTTCCCACTTTTGCAGCCGTCTGCACCTTCAGAGAGATTAGAGGACACCTTTTCCCCTCTCAGTGAGGCTGTTTAGTTACCTGTGTGTGTGCACGCAGGCTCAGCTGCTCAGTCATGTCTGACTCTTTGCTACCCCATGGACTGTAGCCCGCTAGGCTCCACTGTCCATGGGATTTCCCAGGCAGGAGTGGGTTGCCATTTCCTCCTTCTGGGGATCTTCCTGGCCCAGGGATCAAACCCCTGTCTTCTGTGTCTCCCACGTTGGCTGGCAGATTTTTATCCACTGGCGCCACCTCAGAAGCATTTAGTTACCCATGTCAGAGCAAAAGAGGAGGCCATGGAAAGAATTCTGTGGTCTCCTATGGCAGACAGCTGCTATAGGCATTAATTCATGGACTTTTGCTTTTAAGAGGTTAAGGCTCTTATTAATAGTGGGGTGAACAGGAATCAGACCTTATGGCTAACAGCTGTGGGGGAGTGGTCAAGCAGGGAGAATGAACATTTACTGGACACCTGTGTCGTGCCCACCCTTTCCCTCTGTTAGCAGCCTTACAGCCTAGGGGCTTTGGGGCTTTTTCTTCTCTTTTACCTAGTCAACTTAAGAGAGTGAAGGAACCCATCTGAGCTCACAGAGTTAGAGCCGGGATTGGACCCAGGCCTTCTGCCTACAAATTCCTGGCTCCCCCTCCCTGCCTGCCCGCAATACTGTACTCATCTGGGCTTAAGGAGATCGAATGCGTCCACATGTGTAGCTCAGTTGCCTTTCCAGGGAAAGTGCAGAATTTGTTACAGGGAAAGCTGACCATGGGAAGTGGGTGCATCCACATCACAGCTTCTTTAGGTATCAAGGGTTTAGACTGGACCAGCCCCCAACTGCTTCCTTCTTGGGAAGGTACAGCTCAGACCAATACGGTCTGAGAACCCATGCTGTCAGGCTCCTGGGCCCAATCTGTAAAGTCTATGTGTTCCATGCAGGGGTCTCATAGGCTTCTGGAAAGAAAATATTCCCTGGAAGAGGCTGTGGCTTTATTAAAACCTCTTGCCTGGAGAATCCCAGGGACGGGGGAGCCTGGTGGGCTGCCATCTGTGGGGTCACACAGAGTTGGACACGACTGAAGCAACTTAGCAGCAGCAGGAAGGAATGCATCTTGGGGAAGAGAAGAAATCATTGGTTCTAGGAGATCCTGGGAAAGACTGAGGGTAGGAGAAAGGGACGACAGAGGACAAGATGGTTGGATGGCATCACCGACTTGATGCACATGAGTTTGAGCAAGCTCTGGTAGTTGGTGATGGACAGGGAAGCCTGGCGTGCTGCAGTCCATGGGGTTACAAAGAGTCGGACATGACTGAATGACTGAACTGATCATATGTTGTCTGCACAGATTCTGCAGACTTGATGACTATCCTGGAGACAGGATTCCTGGCTAGATGAGGTCCCCAAACAGAGGCCTTGGATTTAGAGCATGAGGAATCGGTGTGACCTCCGGGACAGGAGGGAAGTGGGAAGTGGGGGACCCTGGATAGTAACATGGTAGAGACAGAGCCAGGGAGGAAGGAGGACCACATGGAGAGTGAAGCACTTTGCTCTGGGGGATGGGGAGTCGCTCATTGTTTCTAAATGGGACCTGATACACTGCAGCCCCAACAGCCATGGAAGGAGGTGCTTACAGAGATGCTCTCCTGTACAGGAAGAAGGTGAAAATGCCCCCCAGATACAATGCCATGTAAGCCCCAGGAGGCCTGGAATGGCACCACTGCAAGCCTTTGCTCAGCTGAACGCTGTGTCTTCTGCAGCTTCAGGTTCAGGCCCGTCATTTTCAAGACCTATTTGTCATTTTTCTTTTCATTCTTCCTCCTCATTGTCAAATGTGCCATCAAATAGCCTGTTGATAATTCAGAGCTGAGCTTGTTGCTTTCTGTGATGAGAAAGAACCCAGTGTTGACAGAATTCTCAGAGGGTCTTGGCAGGGTAGGGCTTAGCCAGGACACGCATGAGGTTTTGAAGTCTTGTTTAAGGTGCATCTTTAAATGCAGAAACTTGCTTAGGATTGGCCAGCGCTCAAGATGTGAGTCTATGCTTGGTGGACCCAGGGAGGTAATGGTTTTGAAGATAGGAATGGAAGTGACTTGAATCGTAGACAATCAATTTGATGTTATTTTTTTGGAAAGTTGATCAATTTTAAATGGAGGATGTTCAGCTGTTTGTAAAAGTTCTTCCTGGGCAGAGATTTCCTGGAAGAGTAGAGTCACGTTGGGGAAATGGCAGGAAACAGCGCCATCATGTGATGTGAGTTGTGCAGGTGTGGATGGCTCTGATTCTCACCATCCACAGAAGACAACTTCTCCTGCCATGGTGAACATAGCCATCTGTTCACATCCCATCACAGTGCTTATCACTGGAGATGCCAACCTGTCCCCACGTGGGAGCCCTTTGAGGCCAGAGCTTACAAACCATCAGACACACAAACATTGAAAGTGCTGGTGGAATTATTGAAAGAACACTTCCAAACATCCCTGCACCAGAAACGGGCTGTATTACAGCTGATAGAGAAATTCTTCAATCTGTGTCCAGGTATACAACTCCCTGGTCTTCCCTGCTCCTGCTCTGCCTCTGACATCAAGAACATGGGAGAAAAATATGATCAGTTTGGAGAAAGAAAGAAATATGAAGCTAAATCTCCTGTCTCTAGTCTTTACTTATTTATTTCTTGTGTGTGGATTTTTATTTTTTTTGACTGACGCATGTAGAATCTTAGATCCCTGACCAGGGATGGAACAATGCCCCCTGCAGTGGAAGCGTGGAGTCCTAGGCATTGGACCACCAGGGAAGTCCCTGCATCTAGTCTTTAATCAGGAACATGGATATCTGTTTCTGAGGATGGAGAAAATGGTCAAAATAAGCATTAAACATGTAATGTAACTTAGATAAACGTGGTGTGAATTGCTGGCAGCCTGCCTTTTTCTTTTGAATTACTGCACAAATTTCAAGCCAGGTTACTTTTCTGGCTACAGTATTAGCGTGCCTTCGTTTTCTTGCTTAATCTTCCAGAATCAATCAGAATTCAGTGTCTGAGCTTTGCTACAGTAATTGCTGGGGAGGGAGCTTGGCCAAACTAATAAGGGTCAGTTCATGAGTTTTCCACTGGGCCTGCAGCAGTCACTAGAAAGGAAAGTCGGCCAGGCCCCAGAGCTCCTGCTTTATTTACCGTTTCTGTATTCAGACAGCACAGGGGAAGCATGTTCAGCTGTTTCTTCCCCGTCTGTGGCTCCATGTGGTATCGGAGTCTGCAGACTTTCTACTGAAGCCATCGGGGAAAGGATGAAAGAAGGTGGGTGCCGGGAGGAAGCTGAGCCAGGCAGGATCCCAGTAGAGCTGGATAATAAGGACGCCAATAATGGAGGTGATAGATTCACATTTGCATAACAGTCTTGTCAATAAAAGCCCTTCCCGGGCTCACTCTAGAAATTAAAAGGCAGCAATCAATTCAGTCTTCCTCCCACTTACATGTCTGGGTCTCTTCTCACCACAGCCAACCTGATAGCAGGGGTGTCGTTTAGGGATGCAGAATCCTGAGAAAGGGAGGAAGAAAACTGTCCATATTGGTCCACGGCTGGTCAGAAGAGCAGTTCTAGGCAGAAGGTGGTGTCCACGGAATACAAGGGTGCAATTACTAATAGTCGTTAGCAGGGGATGGTCTCGGGGAAGAACAAGGAGAGGTGACTGGTACTGATTAATAGCTGGATTACTTTGTTGTTGTTTAGTCGATAAGTCGAGTCTGACTCTTTGCAACCCCTTGAAGTGCAGCACACCAGGCTCCTCTGTCCTCCTCTGCCTCTTGGAGTTTGCTCAAATTCATGTCCATTGTGTTGATGATATCAACCGACCATCTCATCCTCTGTCACCCCCTTCTCCTCCTGCCGTCAATCTTTCCCAGCGTTAGGGTCTTTTCCAATGAGTAGGCTCTTCGCATCAGGTGGCTGAAGTATTGGAGCTTCAGCTTCAGCAACAATTCTTCCAATGAATATTCAGGGTTGATTTCCTTTAGGATTAACTGGTTTGATCTTCTTGCAGTCCAACGGACTCTCAAGAGCCTTCGTGTATCACAGCCTTCTGGCAAACGGGCTTATTCAACTCAGCGAAGCTATGAGCTATGCAGAGCAGGGCCGCCCAAGATGGATGGGTCATGGGGAAGAGTTCTGACAAAAAGTGATCCATTGGAAAAGGAAATGGCAACCCATTCCAGTATTGTTGCCTGGAGAATCCCATTGACAGTATGAAAAGAAAAAAAAAAAGAGCTGAATTAATTCCTAGCATTTATTGAGCCCTTAAATAATTTCTCACAACAGAATACTACACGGAAATGAAGATGAAGGAATAACATCTACATGACAACAGAAACAACTCAAATGATTCTTTACCATCTGAGCCACTGGGGAAGCCCTTCATTATATTGTAAACAAACATATAAAATGGAGTGCTGCATAGATGAAAGATGGATGGTGTGTCATGGACCAAGGACACAATTAACTCCAATTGTGTGTACCCACAGTGGACACAAACACAGATTCAGAGACAAATGTCAAACAGCCGAACACAACACATCAGATACTGAACACATGCCCTGCGCAGACTCTGGCTTCACATTTTGTGTGTCGTCTCATCGACTCCTTGCAACCACTTTATGACATAGGTGTGTTATAAACCTCATTTTAAGTACCAGGGTATTAAACTCAGAGAGGTTAAATCACTTTCCTAAGGTCATGTGGAGGTCAGATGGTAAAGCCAGGACTTGAACTAAGTCTAGCAGCTAAGCTGTAGCCCTGTCGTTCAGAACTCTTGGCTCAGTTTCTGCTTGAACCTCGACACTCGCTGGAGCTCCTCACTTTGGGTATACCTGTTGCCTTAGCACCTAGCGTGTTATACTGAACTGGTTGGTCCACTTCTGTGAAACACCCAACAGCTCCTACAGGCCTAAACTGCCACCCCCACGTCCCCTGCCCAAGGCAGTTATGATGGGTGGTCCGAACACAGACATGACCACTGACTGATTAGATGTAAACACCTTACCTGCCACAGATCTCGCTATAGTTTGGTGGTCGTTCTTTGAGGTGGTCTGAGCTCAACAACTTGGCCTTGGAACTGCAGCTAATCAAGACTTGATCTCCCAGAATTTGGAGTACAGGGTATGGACAGCATGGGCCAGCTGAGGGAGAATGGAGAAAACATGCAGCAAAGGAGAGAGAGGTCCTGAGAACCCAGGCAGGACCTGAGATAGACCAAGAAAGGCACCCGGAACACAGATACTATAACCTGCAATTCTCTACACGTGTGTAGATACTGTGCTTGTCCACCATGTCATGCCTCCTCATGGACGCAGTAGAAAGACAAAGCAGGAGTAATTGTGGGTGAGACGTGCCAAATTCCCTTTTCTTTATGATGTGTGCAAAAGATGGTTGAAAATGCACTTGCTTTTCTCAAAGAGATATTTCCTTATAGCACCCCTTTCTGGGGACCGACTTGGAGGCCACAGATGAGCAGGACCTCTGGAAAGCCCAAGGAAGAAACTAGCACGAGGAATAAAATTAAGTTGAAAACCTCCTTTGACATTTAAGAAAAGTCAACAACCATCTAAGTGATGAGAGAGACCAGAAATATAACTGGCTGAATGTCAATTTTAAAACTAGAAAGATAGCTGCTACTTTATCTCACTGAGCAGGTGTTTCTGAGCAGTAAATAACTCACGGATGGTCTATTAAACTTTAATGCTTGTGATAACAGCAAAGAGCGTGTTGCCGCCCTCCTAAAAATACATATATATAAAAACAAACAGCAATTTTCAACATTTATGCTTTGCACCGTTTTCTTTTCACAGTTGTTTTACTGCATTATCTTTTCCTATTATCTTGACCGCAAGCCCCTGCTGCATGAAGCTGATTTCCCATCGTGGGCAGAACAACCTAATGTAATTAACTATCTGGCAAGTGTACAATGATCATTTCCACATATAAAAGATTCTCTCCTTGAATGAACACCCTCCAAATAAGGCACTGATTTCACTGCTTGTAAAACAGGCGATGAGATTTTAATTTTTTTGGTGTGGGGATGCCAGTTTTTCCCTGCTTTCTTCATTTAGTTTCAACTCATCATCTCTGTGAGGTTTTTATTGAAATAGTAATTATGACACATCAAAATGACTTTAAAAAATATACAGAAGAAAAAGATGGAGCAACGTAATTGGGAAAAGGTTAGATAGGAAGAGATGTGCAATTTGAATCAGCCCGATGAGAGTTATTACCTAATAATGAGGCTTTGCACTCCTATTACACTTGCTTTTGTATTTGAGCCTTTAAAAACCATGAGCTAATGAAGCTTCCTGCCTCCCCCGTGACTAGGGTCGCTGTCGACACCCGCTGATGAATGGAGAAAATAAGCCACCAAGACCAGGTGAGCTTGGCTTTTCTTCAGTTCAAACGGTTTATTAATGCTGTGGAATAAAACTGAGAAACTCCAGCTCTTGGGTTCTCTTGCTTGTTTGTTTCTGAAGGGAAAAAATAGGCCACTCCAAAATCCTCTATTTATGTTGAATTAAAGTTGATTAAGAGACAGCCAGGGCCAGGACAATCTGATCCTCTTTTGTCCTGAGAAAGCAGAATAAATCTCCCCTGGGAATGGTCCCCTCCCTGGACCAGGAGAAGAGAGACATCCTTTTCACCTTAGGTGGGGATTCAAGGCTGAGAAGGCTGTAGGAACAGATCTTGTTACTCCTCCACGAATTTACTAACCCAAGCCCTAATCCTTTTGTCTTTTCAATCCTTCACAAGTTTATCATTTGTCCAAAAGGTACAGTTACTTCCTTGAGTCTCACATTTTTCTGGATTGCCATGTGTATGACATTTGTTTGTCTCCCATGAGTCTTTTTTTAAATTAATTTTTATTGGAGTATAATAGCTTTACACTGTTGTGTTAGTTTCTACCTTATAGCAAAGTAAGCCGGCTATAGGTATATATATCAGTTTAGTTCAGTTCAGTCGTTCAGTCGTGTCCGACTCTTTGCGACCACATGAATTGCAGCACGCCAGGCCTCCCTGTCCATCACCAACTCCCGGAGTTCACTCAGACTCACGTCCATCGAGTCAGTGATGCCATCCAGCCATTTCATCCTCTGTCGTCCCCTTCTCCTCCTGCCCCCAATCCCTCCCAGCATCAGAGTCTTTTCCAATGAGTCAACTCTTCACATGAGGTTGCCAAAGTATTGGAGTTTCAGCTTTAGCATCATTCCTTCCAAAGAAATCCCAGGGCTGATCTCCTTCAGAATGGACTGGTTGGATCTCCTTGCAGTCCAAGGGACTCTCAAGAGTCTTCTCCAACACCACAGTTCAAAAGCATCAATTCTTTGGCACTCAGCCTTCTTCACAGTCCAACTCTCACATCTATACATGACCACAGGAAAAACCATAGCCTTGACTAGACGGACATTTGTTGGCAAAGTAATGTCTCTGCTTTTGAATATGCTATCTAGGTTGGTCATAACTTTCCTTCCAAGGAGTGAGCGTATTTTAATTTCATGGCTGCAGTCACCATCTGCAGTGATTTTGGAGCCCAGAAAAATAAAGTCTGACACTGTTTCCTCATCTATTTCCAATGAAATGATGGGACCGGATGCCATGATCTTCATTTTCTGAATGTTGAGCTTTAAGCCAACTTTTTCACTCTCCTCTTTCACTTTCATCAAGAGGCTTTTTAGTTCCTCTTCACTTTCTGCCATAAGGGTGGTGTCATCTGCATATCTGAGGTTATTGATATTTCTCCCGGCAATCTTGATTCCAGCTTGTGTTTCTTCCAGCCCAGCGTTTCTCATGATGTACTCTGCATGTAAGTTAAATAAGCAGGGTGACAATATACAGCCTTGATGTACTCCTTTTCCTATTTGGAACCAGTCTGTTGTTCCATGTCTACTTCTAACTGTTGCTTCCTGACCTGCATACAGATTTCTCAAGAGGCAGGTCAGGTGGTCTGGTATTCCCATCTCTTTCAGAATTTTCCACAGTTTATTGTGATCAATGTCAGTTAAATCTGAGGTCTGGGCCATCAGTTGGGCCAACAAGTTGATGGTGGGAAAATCTGTCACAGAAACCACAAATGAGTCGTTCCCTTCCTTGGATGGTGGTTTAGTTGCTCAGTCATGTCCGAATTGTGACCCCATGGATTGTAGCCCGCCAGGCTCCTCTGTCCTTTGGATTCTCCAGGCAAGAAAGAATACTGGAGTGGGTTGCCATTTCCTTTTCCAGGGGACCCTCCCGACCCAGGGATCAAACCCACATCTCCTGCATTTCAGGCAGATTCTTTACTGACTGAGTCACCAGGGAGTTTTGACTTAATTCTGTGTCCTCTCCCATCTCCATTCCCTCCCAGTCATTCCATCAATTTATTCAGCAAGTTAGTGTTAATTCCTCCCTGAAGGGGTATTTTTATTTTAAATGGAAAGCAGGAAGAAGCGGCCAAAACAATAGGCTAATACTTCATTTAACATTTTGTGTAGATTCTTTTCTACACATTTGATACTTGTTTACTGATTTAATCCTCAAAAAACCAATTAGGTGCATATTATTATTATCCCTATTTTACAGATAAGAAGACAGGCTCTGAGAGTTTTATGTAATATATCTCTCTTTTGGCAGTGACTTCACAGAGCTTACTCGATGAATATTTAGACAATAACCTTTATGTAGACATCAGGGTGCTTAAGAAGACCATGGTGGGGTCCATTTCTGGGTTCTGTAAAGGAAAGAATACTGAATTAGAAGTCTGAAGACCTGCTTTCTGGAATTCTCTGCTACTGGTTTCACCTCGTGGAGACTCTGTTTCTCATGAGAATACAGGTGATATCTTCTTGTTTTCTTTCTTTGTTTTGCTGAGGCCTGAGGAGACATTGTAAGGAAGAGGTTTGTGGTTCCTGGTGAGTTGTTTTGCAAATCTAAAACCAATTCTGTTTACTTCTCACTTGAGTCCTGTCTGCAACCGTTTTCTCCTGCCTTCAACTTTTCCCCATGGTCTCCATCAATCTAAGAGATTAATTTCTACTCCGAAGAAGGTGATCTTTCAAGTTGTTTCCTTAAAACTCACTAAGATCCTTGAACTGACAAGAAGTATTTTATCAAAATGCTGAGTTATCACATTGATGTCCAAATTTATGCCTAATTCCTGGGAAGGGGGTCTCAGGTCCTCAAAGCAAGGCTTGACTCATTACCCTGGCAGCAGTCCAGGTACCTAACAGATGCATACCTGTATGTGCATGACATTCATTTAAAATTATGGGAGAAATGGAGATGGACAAGACCAGCCATATGGCGAATGACTCATGCAGCACCAACAGCAAAACTGCAAGTCATCATCTCCTCTGTGCTGCGAGCTTGCTGCAAGGTCATGTCTGCACAATGCACCCACTATTGCCCAGGTCTCCCTAACCGCCTTTCTGCTCCACCCACATGCCCTTGCCTCACTCTCAGAGCCTCCTGGCCCCTGGACCTCATCTCTCCAGGTCTGTCTGTCCACTCATCCCTGGAGGAAAGCTGCTTTTCTTGCACACCCCTGCTCATTTTTCCGCCTGGGCCATGCCCACCCACTAACTCTGCTGGAAATGTGGCCCGCTTCCCCACGCACTGGGCAGGACCCATCAGCAGGGGATGGGCCGGCCTGGGGAGGCAGAATTGGCCCCTGCAAGCACAATGCTTATATTGGCGACAGCTTTGACTCTGCCCTGGGTTTTAGCAGTGGTTCTATCTACTTCTGGTGGCTCAGTGGTAAAGAATCTGCCTGCCAAGCAGGAGATGCGGGTTCAGTCCCTGGGTTGGGAAGATCCCTTGGAGGAGGAAACGGCAACCCACTCCAGTATTCTTGCCTGGAGAATCCCATGGACAGAGGAGCCGGAGGGGGCTATAGTTCATAAGTGTGCAAAAGAGTAGGACACAACTTGGCAACTAAACAGTAACAACTATCTATCTCGAATTTGCCAACATTGGTTTAAACAATCTAGAACTAGGCTATTCTGTTCCAAGTCTGCTGCCAAGAGGAATGCATTCATAGGTTAATGCATTGATTTTTATAAAATGCACAACTTGAGAGTTGCAAGTAAAGTTTTATTTGGGGTAAAAAGAGGACTGCAGACCAAGAGACAGTGTTTCAGAGAGCTCTGAGAAACTGCTGTGAGAACGCAGCGGGAGGAGCCAGGATACATAGAAGTTTTGCAATAAAGGGCAGGTAGCTGAACATCGCTTGCTTTTTCTAGGATCCAATGGATGTTTGCAATTTGATCTCTGGTTCCCCTGCCTTTTCTTTTCTAAATCCATTTTGAGCACCTGAAAATTCTCAGCTCACATACTGTTGAAGCCTAGCTTGGAGAATTTTGAGTATTACTTTGCTAGTGTGTGAGATGAGTGCAATTGTGCAGTAGTTTGAATATTCTTTGGTATTGCCTTTCTTCGGGATTGGAATGAAAACTGACCAAATATTGTCTGATATTGCCTTTCTTTGGAAAACTGACCTTTTGCAGTCCTGTGGCCACTGCTGAGTTTTCCAAATTTGCTGCATATTGAGTGCAGCACTGTCACTGCCTCGTCTTTTAGGATTTGGAATAGCTCAACTGGAAATCCAACACCTCCACTAGCTTTGTTTGTAGTGATGCTTCCTAAGGCCCGCTTGACTTTGCATTCCAGTATATCTGGCTCTAGGTGAGTGATTACACCATTTGGTTATCTGCTTCGTTAAAATCTTTTTTGTGTAGTTCTTCTGTGTATTCGTTCCACCTCTTCTTAATATCTTCTGCTTCTGTTAGGTCCATACTGTTTCTGTCCCATACCGTTTCTACCCCAGTGCCCATCTTTGCATGAAATATTCCCTTGGTATCTCTAATTTTCTTGAAGAGATCTTTAGTCTTTCCCATTCTATTGTTTTCTTCTATTTCTTTGCATTGATCACTGAGGAAGGCTTTCTTCTCTCTCCTTGTTATTCTTTGGAACTCTGCATTCAGGTGGGTATATCTTTCCTTTTCTCCTTTGCCTTTCACTTCTCTTTTTTTTCTCAGCTATTTGTAAGGCTTCCTCAGACAATCATTTTGCCTTTTTTGAATTTCTTTTTCTTAGGTATGGATTTGATCACTGCCTCTTGTACAGTGTTATGAACCTCTGTCCATAGTTCTTCAGGCACTCTGTCTATCAGATCTAATCCCTTGAATTTATTTGTCACTTCCACTGTATAATCGTAAAGGATTTGATTTAAGTCATACCTGAGTGGGCTAGTGGTTTTCCCTACTTTCTTCAATTTAAGTCTGAATTTTGCAATGAGGAGTTCATGATCTGAGCCCCAGTCAGATCCTGGTCTTGTTTTTGCTGACTGTATAGAGCTTCTCCATCTTTAGTGGCAAAGAATATAATCAATCTGATCTCAGTATTGACCATCTGGTGATGTCCAAGTGTAGAGTTGTCTCTTGTGTTGTTGGAAGAGGGCGTTTGCTATGACCAGGGCATTCTCTTGGCAAAAACTGAATGACTAAGTACAGCACAGCACAGTCTGAACATCAAAAGATTATTGTAAATTAAAGAAAACTAGATACGCAAGTTTTTAGGCATTTAGTGCTTTTCTATGTGTGGGAAGATGCAAGAGTCTGGGCTCACTGAAATCATTGTTTTGACATGCACTCAGCTATCTTTGGCCAGTATCCTCTGTTTTCACACCCTGAGTTCCCTCTGGGCTCACTGTGAGGCGTGGCTGCAGTCTGATGGCTGCTAGGTGGCAGGTATTCATTTCCTTCCTGAGTTTCCTCAGGCTCACCTTCGGTGGTGGCTGTAATCGCTGGTGTCTGTGACATCCTTTGTTTACTGATGTGGCAGAAAATATTCCATTTCTCACATGTATTGAGCATTTATTAAATGCTAGGCATGGTCTTAAATGATTTATAAATGTTATCACTCTTAATCCTTCCATCGGCACCTGAGGCAATTACTATTATAATTCTCATTTTGTAGGAGATGAAATAAATATGGAGAGGTAAGGAAACTTGCCCCAGGCCACATGCTTGGCAGGATTGAGGAGCTGGGGTCTGAACCCCGAATGTTTACTCAAGAGCCTATATTCTCCCATACTCCTTCAGAGGTGATTTGATGTGTTACTCTGTTCCCACATCATAATTGGAGGGTGGGCTGTGTTAAGCAGAACCAAGGAGTGCTTGGTCACTAAGTCATGTCCGACTCTTTGCAACTCCATAGACTGTAGCCTGCCAGGATCCTCTGTCCATGGGGATTCTCCAGGCAGGAATACTGGGGTGGATTGCCATGCCCTCCTCCAGGGGATCTTTCCAACCCAGGGATGGAACCCAGGTCTCCTGCATTGCAGGTGGATTCTTCACTGTCTGAGCCACAGACAGTAAGTAAGTAAAAGCACCACCATTATCCTGGTGTTATACCATACAGAGTCTCTTTCCCTTCAGTGTGTGTGGGGTGAGGTAAGCCTGGGATTTTCTTCTTCTAGTAGGATACACCAGAGTTGATGGGTGCCCCTTCTAGAGCCTTGTTGCCTGATCTGAGACTTGTCTCAGCAGACTGGAGTGAGAAAGATTCTGTGGCCGGCTTTGAAGAAGCAAATAGCCATGCCCTACCCATGGAGATGGCCACATGGCAGGGGGTTTCTGGTGTGCTTTTGGGCCCAAAGGTGTTCTCTAGTCAACAGCCAGTGAGAAGCAGAGACCTCCAGTCTGCAAGGAAGTGCACTCTGTCAAGAGTATGAACCAGGGGGGTTGGCGTTTCTCCAGTCAAGCTTCTGGGGAGAGTGCAGCCTGATCACACCTGGATGGTGGCCACATGAGAGTCTGAGCACAGGGCCAGGGTAAGCCAGGCTGGGACTCCTAACACACAGAGACTATACGAGGATAAATGCGTGTTGTTTAAGCCACTAGGTTTGTGGTAGTGTGTTTGGCAGCAATGAAAACTAATCCGCTGGGCTAAAGAATTTGCCCAGGGTCACATCCTCTTAGTAAAATGACGCAGCTGGGATATGAACTTGGTTCACATCTGAATCTGATCATCTGACACAAGAGCCACATTCTTAGCTGCTTCTCTAGTCTACCTCTTTCAAAATTACTTTTATAGATGATTTTCTGTTCCATACTGTAATTATTTCTTCAATTTTCTACTGCTTTAGCAACTCATAGCCTCCTGTAATGTTCTTAACAGGAGAGACCTTGGAAAGGGTCTTTGAGATTCCTTTCAAAGAGCTCACCCCCTCTTTGACTTTCTTTTTTTTCCTTTTTATTTATTTCCTCGGCCGTGCTGGGTCTCTGTTACTGCACCAAAGCTTTCTCCGGTTGTGGTGAGTGGGGGCTACTCTCTAGTTGAGGTGCTCAGGCTTCTCATTGCGGTGGCTTCTCTCATTGCAGAGCACAGACCCTAGGGCACATGATCTTCAGGAGTTGCAGCACGTGGGCTCAGTAGCTGTGTGCATGGGCTTAGGTGCTTAGGTGCATCGGCATGTGGGATCTTACTTCCTGGACCAGGGATCAAACCTGTGTCCTCTGCATTGGCAGGTGGATTGTTGGTCACTGAACCACAAGCCAATGTCCCCTCCCTTTGGCTTTCTTTTGGTTGCAATGTTGTAGCCACCTGTTCCGGGAAACAAACTCACTCAGAAGGACAATGCAGATAGTGGAGTGCAGTTTATTATACTGGCGGGCCCAAGGCAGCGTCTCCTCTTAGCCAAGGACCCCGACTAGCATTTGTGAAAATCTTTTATATCCCACGTGTACGTGTCTGAACCCACCACTCCAAATTCCTTGAGACTTACATAAACCAAGGAAAATACAATCCCAATAACCCCATCATTCATGGGCTATGTGCTCCTGTGCTCAAACAGTCAAACAATTAGCCAATAATCAATAAACCCGAGGATACACTCTGATTGATACAGAAAAATTTATGGCCTGTCTGGAGGAAGGGGTGATTAGTGTATCTTTTCTCTTAGGCGATGAGTAACCTAGATTCGATCGTCAAGGTTCCCCTGTCTGGAAGGGGTCTTATCCTTCTGTTGTTGTTTTCATAGGCACTAAACACAGAGTTCAGAGTCCATTGGAAAGGTGGCCGAGCATGATCAGCATGAACCTAAGACGGAATCCAGGCCCTATGAATTCCTTCTTCAGCAACACTGGCAATTGAGTGTGTCCCAGACCCTGGGCATTTCAGATTCACTGGTGCCCTCACAAGGGCTTCAGGTTTTGACAAGTCTGTACACTGTCCCCTAAATTACATATGATATCTTAGGTAGGAAGGTTGCCTCTCTATGAAGAAAGTCATGAAGATTTTAGATGTGAGGAGATGTAGAATGTAAGAAGGACATTTGAAGTGCTTAGCTAGAGATACAAAATAAACAGAGACCAAACAGGAAAGAAAACTGACCAGGACAAAGGGCTATTTTAGCCATGGGGTAGTATGTCAGATGCCTTGTTAAAAATGATTTCATAATGTGTGTCCTTGAGTCCGGTCAGAATCGGTAACATAATTTGCAGGACCCAATGTCAAAGGAAATGCAGGGCTTCTTGTTCAAAAATAGAGTTTCAAGGCAGTGACAGCAGAACATGAAACCAGGCATGGGGCCCTTCTGAATGTGGGGCTGCGTGGGGCTGCAGGAGCTCGTATGAGACCAGCCCCGAGCATGTTCCCACACATTCAGAGGTATCTGGAGCCCCAGGTGTTGATTGTTAGACATGTATTTCTAGGTAATAACTCTTTTTTTCCCTCTCTGTGTCTAACCTGCCCACTTACTCTCCAGCCGACCCCTAACATTTACAGTTTACTGGGCCATCAGATAACCTACAGCATAGGTGTGCTCGCTTACCCAGCCACCGAGACAGCTGGGGGCTCAGCCTGGAGAGAGCTCAGAAATCTTCCTTAAGCAGAGGCTGCTTTCCTTTCTCTTCCATCTTTCTAACCATCAGTCCACTGTCAGCACAGTCTGTGGTCCAAGACTTTCCTCCTATTTTCAACACTATTTGGGCAAAATCTATTTGATTTCTGCTTATATTGTATGATTACATCCTATGTATGGTAAAGTCCTTTTATGAACTCTTAGAGCTAGGACATGAGACTAATTTAATCTAATCTCCTCTTTTCATCAAGATGAAAATCAAGGCATTGCAGTTTTTAGGATAATACGACCATCACCAGCAAATCCACAGCCCGGAGTCATGGCTTCTAATTGCACATCCACTGCTCTTTCCTGCATAACAAGCAACTCCTTTCTCCATGGAGTTATTTATTATCTTCCTAGCTATGACCTCAGCATTTTTTTTTCTTCCACAGCTGCCCTTGTGAAAGTGTGTTAGTTGCTAAGTTGTGTCTGACTCTATGCAACCCCATGGACTGTAACCCACCAGGCTCCTCTGTCCATGGGATTTTCCAGGCAAGATTACTGGAGTCGGTAGCCATTCCTTTCTCCAGGGGATCTTCCTGACCCAGGGATTGAACCCAGGTCTTCCTTGCAGGCAGATTCTTTACCATCTGAGCCACCAGGGAAGCCCACGGTTGCCCTTGGTCCTCAGACACATTAAATGCCTCTCCCAGTTGTGCTCATGGACTCTATGTCAGGACTGTGTCCAGAGTGCCTGTCTTGGGTTCATTTTCTCTTTCCTTTTCTTTTTGCTGGTGTGACTGGTGGTAGTGGTGATGTATGCAAACCAGTTCCAATTCATTTATTCCTTCTCAATGCCTGTGTGTGTGTGCTCAGTCACTCAGTCATGTCTGACTCTTTGCAACCCCATGGACTGTAGCCTTCTAGGCTCCTCTGTCCATGGGATTTTTCAGGCAAGAATACGGGAGTGGGTTACCATGCCCTCCTCAAGGGGATCTTCCAGACCCAGGAATCAAACCTGAGTCTCCCGAGTCTACTGAATTGGAAGTAGATTCTTTACTGCTGAGCCACCAGGGTAACCCTTATCAATATTTCATCTTTATTGATACTTAACCATTAACATTACACAAATTCTTGCTTGAACACTTTCTAAATATTTAAGATCCAGCATGAAATCTCATGGACAGAGGAGCCTGGCAGGCTACAGTCCATCGGGTCACAGAGAGTCGGATACGACTTAGTGACTAAACCACCACCGCTACTCATGTTTAAAAGAACACAAAAGACCCTCTCAGCTCTCATTCCCTCCAGCCTCTTCTAGTGAGCTTATGCCCTGGGAACTTCTGTCCTTGGATTCTGAGTACCAATGAGGATTTTTATCACAGAGTCCGCCTTCTTGTCCTGATGGTTTACCTTCAAGCCATCTTCCTTTATGGTAGGATTTCAAAACAATGAGGCTCCAATTCACTTTACGTTAGAGACATCTATTCATAGAAATCACAATTGGGTTATTGCAATAACCCTGTGTACGAGACAGCAAAAGAGACACTGATGTATAGAACAGTCTTATGGACTCTGTGGGAGAGGGAGAGGGTGGGAAGATTTGGGAGAATGGCATTGAAACATGTAAAATATCATGTATGAAATGAGTTGCCAGTCTAGGTTCGATGCACGATACTGGATGCTTGGGGCTGGTGCACTGGGACGACCCAGAGGGATGGAATGGGAAGGGAGGAGGGAGGAGGGTTCAGGATGGGGAACACATGTATACCTGTGGCGGATTATGTAAAGTTTAAAAATAAAATAAAATTAAAAAAAAAAAAAAAAGCTATAATGGCCAAAAAAAAAAAAAAAAAAGAAATCACAATTGGGCCTACAAGTGCCCAGACTATAACTTTCTCCATCTTGCTCTCCCTGCTTCCTTTACGTAGGAGCAAGGTCTTTAGGAAGAAAGATAGAAGAAATATGAGATCAGCAAGCTACATTTGACTTACTGGCTGGCATTTGGTGCACAAATCACCACAACCTGTACATGGAGGGAATGTCCTTTGGAAAGAAACTCATTTCCGTCACTGCTCTCTCCCTCCTAGCTGGGCTCTGGCACTTTCTGGGAATCTTTGCATTTTATCATCTCAAAGGTCTGATGATACCTGAAATATTAATGGATTCCCTAAGTCAAGGCAGGTGGGGGTCTACCCATGAAAAGGCCCTGTTTCCTGGGAAATGGGGAGAGGGCAGGGGGTAGAGATATCCAGAGCTTCTTTCTGGCTGGTTCCTGAAAGGTAAAATTCTCAGAATGAGAGAGAAAGCTGAAATCAAGGGTCGATGGCCACTGAGACATGCTGGTAACTGTCAGAGTTTTGCATGTGGCGGTGTATCCGTGACAAATGAGACCTGCAGGAGAGAGCCACGTGCCGGGTGGGGTGTCAGAAGCTGTTCAGATGCACACACCACAGTCAGCGTCTGAGGTTGTCATGTTGTCTTTTTCTCCCTGTGGTTTTGCATAATCCAAGTCTTTCACTCACTCATCTCTAGTTTTCTTTTCTACCGCATTTCTTTGATTCCTTCTGCATGACCTAGGCCCAGGTGCCGGCTAGTGCAGCTGGTCACCCCTGTGCTGAAACCCAGTTGAACAGAATGTGTCCACGGCTCCACTCTGAACAAAATGGGCTGTAGCTCAGACCCATGGGTTTGCATATGCTGTGTGGTGAGTGCATGTGTGCATGTGTGTGTGCATATGTGTGTGTGTGTGTTGCAGGATTGGCTGCAAGTATTTGATAACAAACAGAATAATACTGTTTATATTCACATGGGGAAAGACTTGACTGCAGAACTGAGCTCTTCACAGCATAATTACAACTTGCTGAGTGCTGCAGCTCTGGTGAACAATGAAGATATAATCAGTGCACCTATTTGTCCTCCTGGATTCCAGCTGCTAAAGCAATTTCTTTTTCACAGAACTGACAATTTTGCGGTTCTTGTGAAAATCCATCGTCCCCCCTTCCCGCCACTGAAATCCTGTGCAATGGAGCCAGAGGAAACACTTGAAAGCAGCCCTGTGCCTGCATCATCTCCATGAAATTAGACAGATCGGGTTTCCAGCACCGCTCTCCTGATTGCATGTTTGTTTAAAATGACAGTTGATGTTGTGTATCTCTCTCATTAGGGAGGCTCAGCGATCTTGACATTATTAAGTAACGGCAGCCCTTGCAGCGTATAAGCATAGATCTACAGAGACATCTCAGATAGCACTTGAAGGAAAAGGAGGCTCTGGATGCGGGGAACCAGCAGAAAGATATCGGCCATATTTGACATTTGGCAGGTGTGCTATTAGCCACTCACAAGTAAGTCATTTTCCACGAGGTCTAATCCTCTGCCCCGGATTCAGAGAGTAGCCATCGACATCTGGGTTCAAGTGCTTCGAGTGGCCAAATCAAGTGGAGGAGAAACTGGAGACTCCTGGAGGAGAGAGGGAGCCAGGATAGGGCTGATTGACTTTCCCTGCTTCCCTTCTTTGAGCCCTGGCTGCATGAAGCACCTAATACTGAATGATGAGTCACACGCAGACAGGAAGGATCCCTTGGTTTTCTGAAGATTTTGAATTGTATAGGCACACTGAAGCCTTGATTTTTTTAAAATGAGATTTAAAAAAATATTTATTTATTTGGCTGCATCAGGTCTTAATTGCAGCAGGTGGGATCTTCTCTGTGTCATGCGAGATGGTTCACTGAGGCCCCCAGTGCTCTACTTGTGGCCTGTGGGATCTTAATTCCCTGACCAGGGATCAAACCTATGTCCCCTGCACTGCAAGGTGGATTCTTAATCACTGGACCACCAGGGAAGTCCCTGAAGCCCTGATTTTATTTTATTTTTGTTCATCTTTTTTCACTATATATAAAATTGAAGTGTTGTTCACTTACAATGTTTCAGGTTCAGAGCAAGGTGATCCAGTTATACATATACACATATATTATTTTTCAGATTATTTTCCATTATAGGTTATTACAAGATACTGACTGTACTATACAGTTCCCTGTGCTATACAGTAAACCTTTCTTGCTTGCTGCATATTTTTTTTTTTTTTTGGTTAGAAAGCTTGCATTATATTCATACTAAGTCTAACAAGTAGAATCAAAATGTCATAAATTTTTTAATTAGGCAAAAATTCATAAGTTTTCTAAAATATATATATATTATACATGTTATATATATATATACTTGTATATATACGCATAAAAGCTTTTCTACTACGCTTGATAAAGTGAATCCTTGATTTTAAATGACCAGAGTTTGATAGGCTGGGAGACCTGATTATGATATTGATAATGTTTTCTCATCTGGTGTTTTTAGGGCAACCTGTAGCAACTGCTTTAATACCTAGGGTGCCCTCCATGAGAGGCCTTTGTGATTCTGGAAACTGGTGACACTCACCTTGCTCCTCAGTCAGACTCAGTTTGGCTGCTCCCTCCTGGCCCAGACTTCTTGCCTCCTCGCTCTCAGGGACTGACCCTCTTAGCTGCCTGCTTAGCTGCTTGGGGTCATAGTCTGTCCTGGCCTCTGTGCCTGTCTGGTTCCTCCTTCACCATTCTCCTGCTCCTTCCATCTAGCTCCAGTCTTAGGCCAGGTCCAGATCGAGGTCTGCACCCCACCTCCTTCTGCAGTTCTGGCCACCTGTCCTCTTGCAGGGCTCTCCTGAGAAGCTCACACCATGCTGTGTCCCTAAAGAGTTGACCCCAAGTTAACTCTTTGCTGACCTCTCATGGCCCATCCACTGTGGTTCCACGCAGGCCTCAGACCTCCAGCCCCTAATCCCATCCCTATGTTGGGGGTGGAACCAACAGCAGGACGGCAATGACTCTTGTGAGAAGAAAGGGGGTGGGATAAAGGAGTTGAATTTGCTGAGGTCTATAAGTAAAGGGGAATGACCTCAGAATCTCAAAATCATTGCTGTCGGCTCCCTCTCTTCCCATTCTTCTTGCCCACAGAAGTCATTAACTTCACATTGTAGATCCTCCTTTAGAATGGGGAGTGGGGGAAGGGTGGTGGTGGGGAAGGGGTCTGCTGCTGCTAAGTCGCTTCAGTCGTGTCTGACTCTGTGCGACCCCATAGACGGCAGCTCACCAGGCTCCCCGGTTCCTGGGATTCTCCAGGCAAAAACACTGGAGTGGGTTGCCGTGTCCTTCTCCAAGGTGCACTCAAACCACCACACACCACAGGAGGGCAGTAGAGAGTCTATTGTAGATGAATGAACTTCAAAGGGGACAGATTAATTATAATTACATAAACCACCACCTATGGCTTGAATACATATTTTACTGAACTGCCCAAGACACTGGCCCCAAATCATTGTGAGACTAAGAGAACTTACATGATGCTATCAGTATAACCTAGAAGTAGTAGCATCCATCTCCACGTAAGAGGATTTTAGTCTGGTTTGCCCAAGATAAGTCTCCATTTATATCCACAGTCCTGGGTTAATTACTAAGAGCACCTCCTTTCACTTTGAAAAGTATTCTGATTTGGAGAACAAATTACATGATCACTCTACCTGTAGGTTCCTCGGTGTCTTTAATTGTCCTAAGCCCCAGATGAACGATAGTCAAAAAGTTTAGAGAAATGATTTTGATGTCCAAATGAAGAAGGGTCTGGAAAGTGAGTTTAGAAAGAGAACAGGTAAACAACAAGAACATTTAATCAAGCAAAATACTGGTAATAGAGAAGAAATGACAAAAACTAAGAGGCACTGGGAAAGAAAATTTGGAAAGACTCTCAGAGGCAACAGTAAGTAGGGAAGGGACCTTTCATGGCTACTTACCCTGGGAAGGAAGAGAGTAACTATTTGCTCTCGGGGTTTGGAACTTAAGGTGTTTATTAATCAGAAACCTTTGACCTTTCTTCCTAGACCCTTGTCCCTGGTTCTCTTAAGGGTTTATTTGGGTGAAGGATCAACTGGGCCCTTTGTCAGAGGAGATGATGACATATTCTTCTTGCTCTCCAAAGTGCTTTTGTGGGAATCATCAATTTTTTAACCAAGAGAGTTGAGCTGGCGATTGATCAGATGGGGAAACCCACCGTCTGTTATAGGCCCTTTGTCCATCTGGGAAATTACTAAGCTGCAGTACATCAAAACTATACACAAACAGAAATCAATTGCTCGAGATCCCAACTCTGACCGCAAAGTCAATAAGAATGACAAGAATAAATTTGTTCTTCCCTTAAATGCTCTTTGAACACAAATGGAATGGAACTCAAATACGGAGTGTTGTGTAGAGGGGCCTTTGAAGACTGAGGATGGAGATGAAATGAGAGAATCCAAAACAGGAAGATATGGTCAAGGAAAGAAAAAAAATAGAAACGAAGAGGGATGATGGAAATTACCAGAAAACACCAGGGAACTCCTGTTCTGCCTGAAACTCCTCTTCTGCCTATATAGTCATAGAAATAACTATTTTTTTAATGCCTCAAAGGAAGAAAAAGATAAGTAGGTAACTGCTAATAGCTCTATATTATACTTGCCAGAGGGTGGGAAATGGGGAGATTAGAGCCCTATAGAAAAGTGTGCAGAATCATCACATTTGGGCAAAGTAACCACAATGATGATATATAAACATGGTAATAATAGCTAATTTTTGTTGGACTCTAAAGATAATGCTGGGAAAGGTTGAGGCAAAAGGAGAAAGGGGCAAAAGAGGGTGAAATGGTTGGATAGTATCACTGACTCAATGGACGTGAGTCTGAGCAAACTCTGAGACATAGTGAAGGACAGGAAACCTGGTGTGCTGCAGTTCATGGGGTCACAAAGAGTTGGACACGACTTAGTGCCTGAACAATGAACCACAGCAAAAGATGTGCCAAGCATTTTCTGAAGTGTGTGATGTTTATTAATTCATTTGATCTTAACACTAGTTTGTGGAGTAAATCCTATTATCATCCTTACTGTAGAAATGGAGAAACTGAGGCACAGAGCGGTCAAGTTAATAATGCAATTCACACAATCAGAATGGAGATGAACAAAAGTTCTTGGTTACACCCAAGATTCAGTGCATGGAGTGAGGAACACTGGAAAAATTTCCAGAGCCTAACTATAAAAATAAAGACACCTCAATCCCATGTACATATTCAGGAAAGAAAACCAAAAGCCCACACTTGTGAGTGGTGAATGAATTTCCAGATATAAGTCATTAAAGATATATTTGTGATTAATTCAATCTATCCCCTTAATATTCATTACATATGTGTTTCGTAACTGAGCTTGTTATATTATTGTTGTAGCTTTTTTATAACACATGCCTGATATGTTAGCATGGGTGTGGGAAACGTGGAGGGTAAGTCAGACTAATATTTTATGAAACTGATTTCTGGAGCAGAATTGTGAAAGACAGCATAAATGACAGGGATTCATAAGGAGAAGAATATGTGTCTTACAGGATGGAGGGAATTCATCCAAGCTCTGGCAGCAAGACCACAGAGTAAAAGCAGGGCAAGAAATTACAGGAAAATGCTTTGAAGGAATATCGTCCTGATTTTCAGTGGCCTTTGTTTATCGCTAGTAAAGCAATTCTAAAGTAACTTTTCCTTCAAGGAGCTTATAATTTAGCTGGGAATATGAACTTCATAAAAGTGTATATGGTAATATTCAACCCAAATAGTTTGCAGGCTGTGCAAGGCCAAGGACTGTATTATCTCAAATAGAAGAAAATCCAACTAAAAGTGGCTTGAGCAAGAAGACACCTATTATCTCACAGAAAGTCCAGAGGCACTGTGTGATCACTATGGTTAATGTGCTGCTTCAGAGTTACCTGGAACTCCAGGGTCCACTTCTCTGATTTTCTTGATTTTTCCCTCTTGATCACAAAATGGCTACTGCAGTTCCAGGAATCACAGATGATGTCAATGTCCAGAGTCAGAAAAGGAAATATCTGCATCTTTGTTTCCTTTTTTGGAATAAGCAAGACCTTCCAAGAAGTCTTTCCAAGTACTTATCCTCATCAGTCATAGGCCAAGGCTGCCTCATATACCCGGGACTAAGTCGCTAACTTGGCAAGGCAGAATGAAGTTACCATGATTGCTGGCGTAGACAAGCGGGTCTCAAACTGTGGACCATGGATGCGTGGGGGGCTCTACAAGATCCTTTCAGGGGTCAGCAAAGCCAAACTATTTTCAGTTGGTCTTTATACCAGATATCTGGTATAAAGCAATGGTGGGTAAAACAGATGGCACCTTATCATGAATCAAGGCAAACGTATCAAACTGTACAAACAGCACTATGTTCTCCACTGCCAGAAGCTCACAGTCAAGATCACTTTAAAATGTCCTCTATGGAATAGTAAAAATGACTGATTTTATTAAATCTTGGCCCTGAAATACTTTTCAATTTTTAAATTTATTTTAATTGTTAATTAAAACCTTATTTACAAGTTTCACATGTACAGCATTATATTTTCACTTCTGCATCCCCTACAACATGCCACCACCGGCCACACGTGTGCGTGATCAGTCTTGTCTCTTTACGACCCCATGGACTGTAGCTCACCAGGTTCCTCTGTCCATGGGACTTTCCAGGCAAAAGGACTAGAGTGGGTTGCATTTCCTCCTCCACAGGAGCTTCCCAACCCAAGGACTGAACTTGCCTCTCTTGCGTCTCCTGTCTTGGCAGGCAGATTCTTTACCACTGAGCCATGTGGGAAGACCCCACCCTGCAACATGCTCACCTCTAAAAATGTATTTTCCAGTGTATAGTTGATCTCTTTCCCCATTTTGATGTCTCCTAACTCCTTCCTCTCTGGTAACCACCACTCTGTTCTCTGTATTTATGTGTTTGTTTTTGTTTATTCATTTATTTTATTTTTATTTGTTTTATTAGTTTTTAATAGTCTATGTATGAGTGAAATCATACAGTATTTATCTGACTTATTTCACTTAGCATAATCCCTCGAGGTCCATCTATGTTGTTGCAAATGGGAAGGTTTCATATGTGATGTGTATATATATGTTTTTCTTTATCCATTCATATGTTTATGGGCACTTAGATTGTTCCTTATCTTGCTGATCATAACCAATTTGTTCAATGAGCGCAGCGGGGCAGGTAGCTTTTCAGATTAGTGTTTTTGGATAAATACCCAGGAATGTAATGGCTGGATCATATGATAAGTTTTATTTTCAATTTTTTGAGGTATCTCTATACTGCCTTCTGCAGTGGCTGCACCAGTTTACATTTCAGCAACAATGTAGAAGGGTTCCGTTTTCTCCATATCCTTATCAATATGTGTTATTTCTTGTCTTGTTGATAACAGCATTCTGACAGGTGTAAGGTGATATTTCATTGTGACTTTTATTTGCATTTCCTGATTCATCAGTGATGTCTTTTCATGTGCCTGTTGGCCATCTGTATGTCTTCTTTGGAAAAATGTCTTTTCAGTGTCTCTGCCCATCTTTTAATTGGATTGTTTGATTTTTGTTGTTGTTGTTGAGTTATATGAGTTTTTAAATGTTTTGAATATTAACCCCTTATTGGGTATATCATTAGCAAATATCTTCTCCCATTCAGTAGGTTGTCTTTTCATTTTATTTAAGAGTTCCTTTGTTGTGCAGAAGCTTTTTAGTTCAGTGTAATCTTTTTTGTTGATGTTTCCTTTTGTTTCCCTTGCCTTGTGTAAAAGTGAAAGTCGTTCAGTCTTGTCTGACTCTTTTCTACCCCTGGACTATAGTCCATGGAATTCTCCAGGTCAGAATACTGGAGTAGGTAATGCCAACCCACTCCAGTGTTCTTGCCTGGAGAATCCCAGGGATGGCAGAGCCTGGTGGGCTGCCGTCTATGGGGTCGCACCGAGTTGGCCATGACTGAAGCGACTTAGCAGCAGCAGTAGCAGCAGCCCTTCCCTTCGCCAGGGGATCTTCCTGATCCAGGAATCGAACTGGGGTCTCCTGCATTGCAGGCGGATTCTTTACCAACTGCTCTCAGGGAAGCAGGAGACGTTTTCTAGAAAGGCATTGCTAAGACCAGTGTCAGAGGGTACACTGCCTATGTTTTCTTCTAGGAGTTTTAAGATTTCATGTCTTACATTCATATCTTTAATCCAATGTGAGTTAACTTTTGTGTGTGGTGTGAGATAGTGGTCTAGTTTCATTTATGTTTCATGCGGTTGTCCAGTTTGCCCACCACCTTTATTGAAGAGACTATTCTTTCTCCATCGTGTATTCTTTGCTGCTTTGTCATAAGTTAAGTGTTCATATATGCATGGGTTTATCTGGGGATTCCATTCCTTTGATCTATGTATCCCTTTTTCTGCCCATGCCACGGTGTTTTGGTTACTATGGCTCTGTAGTATGATACCTCGAGCTTTGTTCTTTTTTCCTCAGGATTGCTTTAATTATGCAGAGTCTTCTGTAGGTCCATGTGAATTTTAACATTTTTTGTTCATTTTTATAAAAAATATCTTTATGATTTTGATAGGAATTAGACTGAATCTAGATTGCTTTATATAATGAGAACATTTTGACAATGTTAATTCTTCTAATTCATGAGCACAGAATATCTTTCCATTTATTTGGGTCTTCTTCAGTTTTTTCATTAGTGTCTTATAGTTTTCAGTATACAGATCTTTCACTTTGTTCATTAAATTTATTCCTAGGTATTTTGTTCTCTTTGCTGCAATTTTAAATGGAATTGTTTTCTTAATTTTTCTTTCTGATAGGTCATTGTTAGTATATAGAAATGCAACAGATTTTTGTATATTGATTTTTTATCTTGTATTTGTTATAGCTAATAATTCTTTTTTTGGGGAGGAGTCTTTAGTATTTTCTATATACAAAATCATGCCATCTGCAAATATTGACAGTTTTATTTTTTCCTTTCCAATTTGAACACTTTTTTTTTTCCTGTTTCCTAATTTCTCTGTTTTCCTAATTTCTCTGGCTAGGACTTTCAGTTCTATGTTAAATAGAAGTGGCAAGAGTGAGCACCCTTGTCTTTTTCCTGATCTTAGAGGTATAACTTTCAAATTTCTTACAATTGTGTATGATGTTAGCTGTGGTTTTATCATCTATGGCTTTTACTATGTTGAGATGTATCTCTTCTATATCCAGTTTATTGAGAGTTTTTATTATAAATTTGTGTTGCTGCTAAGTCACTTCAGTCGTGTCCGACTCTGTGCGACCCCAAAGACGGCAGCCCACCAGGCTCCCCCGTCCCTGGGATTCTCCAGGCAAGAACACTGGAGTGGGTTGCCATTTCCTTCTCCAATGCATGAAAGTGAAAAGTGAAAGTGAAGTCGCTCAGTCGTGTCCGACTCTTAGCGACCCCATGGACTGCAGCCTACCAGGCTCCTCCATCCATGGGATTTTTCCAGGCAAGAGTACTGGAGTGGGGTGCCATTGCCTTCTCCAATAAATTTGTGTTAAATCTTGTCAAATCCTTTTTCTTCATCTATTGAGATGATCACATGGTTTTTATTCTTCATTTTTAAAATGTGGCATATCACTTTAATTAATTCATAGATGATGAACCATCTTACATTCCAGGAATAAATCCTACTGGATCACGGTACTTGATCTTATTGATGTATTATTGAATTGGGTTTGCTGATATTTTGCTGAGGGTTTTTTGTGTCTATGTTCATCAGATAAATTAGCCTGTAATTTTCTTTTTTGTGTGTGTCGCCTTTGCCTGTGATTTGGTATCAGGGTGATGTTAGCTTTGTAAAATGGATTAGAAAGCATTCCCTCCTTGTTAATTTTTGGAAGAGCTTGAGAAGAATAGGTATTAAATCTTCTTAGGATATTTGGTAGAATTCACCTGTGAAACCATCTGGTCTTGAATTTTTGTGTTTTTTGGTAGCTTTCTGACTATTGTTTCAACCTCTGAACTGGTAATGGGTCTGTTCACACTTTCTATTTCTTCCTGATTCAGTCTTAGAAGGTTATATGAATCTTTCAATTTGTCCATTTCTTCTAGGTTGTCCAGTTTGTTGGTGTTATACATAGTCATGATATTCTTTATAATCCTTTGTCTTTCTACAGTATCTGTTGTTATTTCTCACCTTTCTGATTTTATTAAATATTTATTTGCTAATATTCTGAGTGACAAAATGGAAAATACACATAAAGCACTTCTGTTGCTATTTTGAAACACAAAGATTCTCTTGAGGCAAAAACGCTTGGTGAAAAAGAAGTACCCACTTGTTTCATGAAACACCACTTTAACTTGAAAGAACAACAGACAAACTGTGGTTATTCAGACTTAGGTGTTTGGAAGAAAATTTCCCCCAAAAGAATGAAGTGAGTCACTCCAGGAAAAACAGCTGATGGTATGCTGTCCCTCAGTATTGGCGGAATTGCTTCCAGGCCCCCCCAGATTCCAAAATCGACAAATGCTCAAGTCTCTTGTATAAAATGCATAATATTTGCTTGTAACCTACACGCATCCTCCCATATACTCTAAATCATCTCTAGATTACTCATAATACCTAATACAATGTAGATGCTATGTGAAAGTTGCTCAGTCGTGTCTGACTCTTTGCAATCCCATGGACTATACAGTCCCTGGAATTCTCCAGAACACTGGAGTGGGTAGCCTTTTCCTTCTCCAGGAGATCTTCCCAACCCAGGGATTGAACCCAGGTCTCCCGCATTGCAGGTGGATATTTTACCAACTGAGCTATCATGGAAGCCCTACAAATGCTATGTAAATTGTTGTTGGAGCATGGTGAATTTGAGTTGTACTCTTGGAACTTTCTGGAAAATTTTTTACTGAATATTTTCAATCTGTTGTTGGTTGAATCTGCAGATGTAGAACCCACAGATACAGG
This sequence comes from Bubalus kerabau, assembly GCF_029407905.1. Lineage (NCBI taxonomy): Eukaryota > Metazoa > Chordata > Mammalia > Artiodactyla > Bovidae > Bubalus > Bubalus kerabau. The sequence continues at coordinate 16,011,807 of NC_073628.1, forward strand.
AGGCCAACTGTATTTGTTGCCAATGATAAAATTTGAGCTTTCAAATGACAATTAGAGTTTTGGAGAAACGTGTATCTGTTACTGGCAGCTTGACACTTTTCCAATCCCTAAATACTTTTATGATGAAGTTAGTGGTGATGTTAACAAATGTGTTCTTTTCTTGTATTTTGTAAGTGAAATAACTGAACATTTGGAAGATCTGCATAATTTAGTGAACTGATATTTTCTAAATGACCAAGGCATGATGTTATAAAATCATACATGAGTAAATGGTACATTCGAAGAGCAAGATAAATCAATGGATTTTAGTGCAATACAACATGAAAAGGTCAATCACTTGGTTTAAGATTCCACTTTGCAACTAAGCTTAAAGATACCACTACTTGCAAGTTTTTGAACATCAAAAATATCCACAATTATTTGAAAAGTTAATATTCCTCTATTTTTTAAAAATTACATACCTGGGAAATTAAAATCTCAGTTTTCTTCATATAGTTCAACCAAAACAAATATTACAACAGATCAAATGTAGAGGCAAAGATGAAAATTCAGCTATCTTCTATTAAGCCACATAGTAAAGAGATTTGCAAAAATGTAAACCAATGCCACTTGTCTCAGCAAACTGTTTTGGAACACGTAGTTATTTTTCATTAAAAATATGTTAATTATATTAATGTGTACTGGGTTTATTATTCTTTTAGAAAAATTTGCATGCAAATATTTAAAAATTATCTCAATTAAAATTCTAATCTGGTAAATACCCATAGATACAATTTGCACCCACAAAGCTCATTGAGGTCCTCAATTATTCTGAAGATGTAAAAGGATCCTTAGATCAAAAAGTTTGGAAAATGCTGATTTCAAGACACAGGACTTATTTCTGGGCTTGGGATGGACCCAGACTTCCTGGAAGCTTGTGGCCAACAGAGACCTGGAGCAGTTAGGAATCTCGTTAGAAAGGAATAGCAGGAGAGGCAGGGCGGTCACCCAGCATTTATCATGGGTTCCTTGCAAAGAAGAGAGAGAGGAAGTTCAGTTACTTGTTCAAAGAGAGGAGACCATACCCAGGGGAGGAGACACAGCCCATTGATGGTGACCACTCCTCCTCCTCCCTCTTTTGTTTTAGAAAAGAAAAACAGTGTGTTAGACAAGGAGAAGAAATATCAGTGTGGGAGACTGCTTACAAACTGCAGAAAAACAGAGTTGGAGAAACCGTCACAATCATTTCATTGCAAACTTCCTTTTCTTTCAGCCTCTGTTTTTAGCCTTTTTTTTTTTTCTTTTTTAAACCTTTTATTTTGCATTGCCAATTAACAATGTTGTGATAGTATCAGGTGGACATAGCCTTTTTTTCCAATTCTTTTATTTATTTATTTTTAAAGATTTCTTTGATATGGACTCTTTTAAAGTCTTTACTGAATTTGTTATATTACTGCTTCTGTTTTATGTTCTATGTTTCTTTGGCCTTTGAGGCATGTGGGATCTTAATTCCCCCACCAGGGACTGAACCCACATCCCTGCCTTGGAATGTAAAGTCTTAACCATTGGACTGCCAGGGAAGTCCCTCTAATTTCTTTTGACATTGAATAATTTCTCATTTTTTTATTCTGGGATTCAGGGGTACACATGCATATACATACACAAATTTTGAGACATAAACATACATTTAATCTAAAAGCTACTTTCCAGTGGGACTGAAAGAGGTGTCTTTCAGCTGAAACACACAAATCACAAACTACACTACTATACGTGGAAAACCTTTGAGAAAAGTGATAGGTTTTAATCTTTTGTTTTTATGTTTTTTTTCTTTTGGAGGACGCTGAAAAGAGCAAGGGGGAAAATAAGACTAAATGGTGTTCTATCTTACTAAGCTGGATAAAGTCAAGGATAAAACTATTAGAATTTTTTAAAGAAGACATGAATCTTCTGATTTGGCCACCATGATCTTATCATGGAGCAAAAGGGAGAGGATCAGGAATGTCCTGGTGGTACAGTGGACAGGAAGCCGCCCGCCAGTGGAGGGGACATGGGTTTGGTCCCGGCTCTGGGAAGATTCCACATGTCAAAGAACAGCTAAGACCACGCATCACAGCTACTGTGCGCATGCTCTGGGGCCCACGAGCTACAACTACTGAGCCTGTGAGCCACAAGTACTGAGGCCTGTGCACCCTGGAGGCCATGCTCCACAACAGGAAAAGTCACGCAGTGAGAAGCCCATGCGCCACTGGCAGAGTAGAGCCCCGGACGCTGCAACTAGAGAAAGCCCGGGCAGCAACAAAAACCCAGTACAAGCGAAAATACAATTACTTAATGAATTGTTTCACTGCAGATGGTGACTGCAGCCATGAAATTAAAAGACGCTTACTCCCTGGAAGGAAAGTTATGACCAACCTAGATAGCATATTCAAAAGCAGAGACATTACTTTGCCAACAAAGGCCCGTCTAGTCAAGGCTATGGTTTTTCCAGTGATCATGTATGGATGTGAGAGTTGGACTGTGAAGAAGGCTGAGCGCCGAAGAATTGATGCTTTTGAACTGTGATGTTGGAGAAGACTCTTGAGAGTCCCTTGGACTGCAAGGAGATCCAACCAGTCCATTCTGAAGGAGATCAATCCTGGGTGTTCTTTGGAAGGAATAATGTTGAAGCTGAAACTCCAGTACTTTGGCCACCTCATGTGAAGAGTTGACTCATTGGAAAAGACTCTGATGCGGGGAGGGATTGGGGGCAGGAGGAGCAGGGGACGACAGAGGATGAGATGGCTGGATGGCATCACTGACTCGATGGACGTGAGTCTGAGTGAACTCTGGGAGTTGGTGATGGACAGCGAGGCCTGGCGTGCTGCGATTCATGGGGTTGCAAAGAGTCAGACACGACTGAGTGATTGAACTGAACTGAATGAATTGTTTAAAAAAGAAGGGAGAGGATCCGTCTTAAGCTGTGAATCTTCACAGTAACAAAACGATCATTAAAACCAGGCCTGTGAGGTTCCTGATATCGTTGCCTCGGGATCTTTGCCGTTCGTTTTACCTGTCACAACCTCCTCATGCAAGCCATGTCACGTCAAGTCGGCACTCAGTTCCAGAGGAGACCTAAGGCCTGGTTTTTAGATATACTGAGCTGCCACTCTGGGGCCACTTGTGACCTCCTTCTTCCTGCCCATTTTCCCCTGACTCCTTGAGATTCTGTTTTTCTCTGGTTCCCCTGGAGCACCCCAGATCTGAACTAAGCAAATTTTCTTCAGCTTCCTGGCCCTGGCTATGCAAGCCTGCGTTTCCATCTTATTCCTGGTTCCATCTTACTCTCTCCCTGTTTCCCAAACCCCTCTCTTAACCTGAAATATTCTCCTCTGCTTTCCTCTCTAAGACCCAGCTCCAAAGTTTCAGGTCCTGTGACATTCTCCTTGGTTCCCCCAGGGAGAATGGATAGTCTTCTTTTTGCATAGTTTTCTGTTTGCATCTATGTTACAGCCCTTCTTATGAAGGATCAGGCTTTGCTGTTTTCAAGTCTCCCAGACATGGTGGGAGCTCTCTGGACTCGAGGCTTCACGTTATCCCTCAACGAGTGTGCAGCACATAGCACAGAAGCGGCCTGGGCTATGTGTTCCAAGGATGCTCGGTGTTCAGCGAGGGAACGAGGACAGGTCTACATCTCAAAGCCATTTGTCTGACCACATCTTTATTCTCGACACAGTTCACCCCACCTGCTCCCTCTCCTTTCTTTTTTCCACCCTTCTTTGCCTTCAAAGCTGGAACCTTTCATCAGGGGTCCTGGGAGCCTGCGTTTCACTCAGGGCCCAGCTGTTGAATAATCATTGCCAATTAGGATACACAGGTATTGTCATTTAGCATAAGTTTTCACAAGGCAGTGTTCTGTCCATACTAAGCAGGGAGTTATGCATGTGGGTGCAGTGGATGGAGGGTGTTTTTCAAGTGATGAATCAATTAACCTATTAACTCGTTTCTGTTGAGCCCCTGTGTCATGCTTAGTGCTAGGGCTATGGGGGACTGGGCAGAAGACGAAGACATAAATTAGCTTCGTTTATATGGAATTGCCAATGTTTGGCCCTACAGAGGAGTGTTGTTTATGTGGCTGGGGCTGCTTAGTGGATGTGCTAAGACCCGGGAAGAGTGAAAGGAGCACCCGAGGATTCCTAAGGGAGGTAAACTGTGGTTGGGTTGTTGGGAGGCCAGGAAGTGGAACTCACTTTGGGTCCTGAAAGTGGATGAGTCGTGTTCTGGGGTGGGTAACACATCCAGATGCTGGAGGGCTTTCCTCAGCACAGTCAGTTAAGAATCTGCCTGCAATGCAGGAGACCCGGGTTTGGTTCCTGGGTCGAAAGATCCCCTGGAGAAGGAAACGGCAACCCACTCCAATATTCTTGCCTGAAGAATCCCATGGACAGAGGAGCCTGGCAGGCCACAGTCCATGGGATTGCAAGAGTTGGACATGACTTAGCGAATAAAGAGAGAAGTAAGCACTAGGTTTGGGGCAGGCTGGCAGGAGCCTCGTGGGGAGCTTTGCTGAGCCCATGGGAAAGCAGAGCTACTAGGAGGAAAAGTGCAGGTAACAATACACCTGAGAAAGCCATCTTGATGTGGCTAGTGGAGGTTTTAACCGAACAGTAATCCTACCCAGCTGTTTTGTGGCAAATACACTGACAGGGTTCTAGGTTTGACACGTTCTCCTTTTAAATGTATTTATTTTTAGTTGGAGGGTAATTGCTTTACAATATTGTGTTGGTTTCTACCTACATCAACATGAATCAGCCACAGATACACATATGTGCCCTCCCTCTTAAGCCTCCTTCCCACCTTGCACCCCATCCCATCCGTCTAGGTTGTCACAGAGCACCGAGTTTGAGCTCCTTGCTGTCATGCAGCAAATTCCCACTGGTTATTTTACATATGATAATGTATATGCTTCAATACTACCCTCTCAATTCGTCCCACCCTCTCCTTTTAAGATTTTTTTGATCCAGGTATGCTAATTAGCAGCCAGGATATATTATTTAGGTTTACTAATTTCCTTTAAAGATTGCCTGGCCTCATAATGAAGAGGGATTGAGAATAAGAGCCTTGCTCTGCTTAAAATTTTGAGGCTGCCTGCTGAGGCATGTTCCAGCCCTGTGCAGGACCCTCAAAACATGTTTTTAGTATCCTTCTCTTGGGACAGCAGTCTGGGTACTGGCTTCTTAAGTCAGAAAGCATCTACAGAAAGATATCTCTTGACAGAACTTGGACCCTGAGGTTTCCAGGAGGTCAGAACTGCAACTCTGAAGTTCCCTGTACCCAGCATCTCCTAAAATACAAGAAAGCTTTTCACTGAAAATATTTTTCTTTTGGCCAGGGCTTTTATGTTCAGCTCACTGACTCATGGCTCTCACCATGTGCGTGGTCTGCAGTGAGACCATTGGGACAAATTTGTGGATCTAAAAACAGACAACAAAACAGCTGACTCACAGCAGAGGGTGGCACCATGCTGAAAATTCTTACATCAAACCACATTCTAAAGGGAAAAGGTGATCTCATAGCTTATAATGGACAATTTGGTCTAGCCACCATGTAGGCCATTATTTTTACGTGAAAGCCTGTTTTGAATTTCCAGTCAAGACCTCAAGCCCCCTTTCCCACCCCCCACCCTTCACCAGTGCAGCTTTGGGGAAGGAGGACATCTTCATCTTTTCATTTCTACTGAGATTCATCTCTGGTGGGAGTGGGACTTGGCAGATGGACAGCCAGGGGGCAGTTCTGGTTCAGACCTTCTGTCCTTGTGCACCTGCCGCTAGTGACTGGTTTCATTTTCAGAAGGTCTCCATTTGCATAATACCATGAAATCCATGAAAGAACCAGTGACCATCCTTCGGAGGCTCTAAGAACAACCCTTGGGGAGGAAGGGGACGGGAAGGAGGAGGGGGAGATGTCCTGTGACCAGGCCAGCCAGAACTGCGGGGGCTGATTTCTGCTTCAGGAATAGTGTTTGCTTCCGAAGAGGAAAAAAGGAAGAAAACAAAACCCGGGCAACACCAGAGACGCTCAGCTCCCGCTGTGCTCCATGAGCCTGGGCATCTCCTGCCACCCAGCAACTCTATCCCCTGGGTAAGAGAGAGGCAGCAGGTTTTATTCACTGGGAATCCGGATGACCACGGGACGGAAGGAAACGCCAGATACTCAGAGCGCCAGTTTGGCAGGCAGCTGCCTCCTCCCCCAGGGCTGCTGCTGTTTCCTGCTCAACAGAAAAGAGCTGTGAAATATCAGTTTGGGAAGTGTTGCTGGGTCTCCGTTTGTAGCTCCTCCTCTCGGGGTTTAGTGCAATCCCATCCGTTCTGCCAGTGAGTCCCCCTGCTGTCAATCGGGGTTATCGTATCAATAGACTCGCAAATAATTGCCTCCCCCAACTCCTCCATTTCCCAGAGAAGCTAATCCCTGAGGGGAGAGGGGAGGAAGCTAAAGAACCACATCAGAAGGAGAAACAGAAAGAAAAATCTCTCCCAGGAAGGTCAGGGCTGCACATGCCTCTTTATGAGCTGATATGGCAACAGGGTCTGGGGCTGGCAGAGCAACGTCCGCTGCAGACTAGACCGAGGAGTAGGGGAAACGAAGGAAGAACAGCATCGGCTTTTTACCCTGCGCGCCTCATAAAATGAATGATCAAAAGTAAATTACAGACTTGCAAATGGGTGGTTAACGACTGAGACAATATGAGTGCAGAGGGAAGCTCATCAAAACACCCTGGGCAGGAGGAGCGGGAGCGGGAAGCACGGAATACAAATGACAGCAGTAAAGCCGGAGCATCAAAGCCAAGGGCCCCCGGCGGAGGTCTGGGGTCATCCCCGCACCTGTCCAGGGCAGGCGGGAAGAACTTGCCCAGGCTTCTTTCAAAGGAGGAGGAGATGAAGGCGCTGTGTGCAGGGAGGACATAATTAAGGGGACTGTGCATGCAGAGGAGGGAGCCCGAGGCACAGAGCCCGGCTTCCCGGGAAGCAAGCATCGGAACAGCCCTCCTGCTCTGCGGTGGGTGAGCCTGCGGTGGCCCAGGGGACGGCAGGACGGGGAGAGCAGGAGAGACAGTGATCCCTGGCAGCAGGTCACAGCTCCCCTCACCACCAAGGCCCGAGCTCTGGAAGTCACGGAGCCAGTGAGGCTGAGGTCAGGGAAGGCCAGGTTCCTAAAGACCTCTGTGGGTCTAGCCCATCAGCTGCTGCTCCATTCCACGGGGGCTTGAACAAAAGGCAGTGAAGTCTGGTTCTGGGAGTGGTGTAGGAGGAAGGAGGGGGTGAGGCAGGGCAGTGCTGCTGCAGTGGGACCAGCAATTCCAGGAGGCGTGCCGAGGTAGCATCTTTGCCAGTTTGGAGAAGGAGATGGGAAGCTGCTGCTGTACGGAGAGTGGATGCTACTGCATCCTGCAGAACCACAGCAATTTATCTATCCAATGAGGACCCTGCTTAACCACGAAGCCAGTGATTTTGAACCCCTGATGTGCCAGGCACTATTCAAGGGACACAAATGCTTATAATTGTCCCCTGCATTTAAGAAACGTACACTATAGCATAACTTTGCTGACAAAGGTCTGTATAGTCAAAGCTATGGTTTTTCCAGTAGTCATGTATGGATGTGAGAGTTGGACCATAAAGAAGGCTGAATGCTGAAGAACTGATGCTTTTCAACTGTGGTGCTGGAGAAGACTCTTGAGAGTCCCTTGGACAGCAAAGAGATCAAACCAGTCAATCCTAAAGGAAATCAACTCTGAATATTCATTGGAAGGACTGATGGTGAAGCTGAAATGCCAATACTTTGGCCACCTGATACAAAGAGTGACTCATTGGAAAAGATCCCGATGCTGGGAAAGATTGATGGCAGGAGAAGGGGACAACAGAGGATGAGATGGCTGGATGGCATCATCGACTCAATGAACATGAGTTCAAGAAAACTTCAGGAGATAGTGAAGGACAGGGAAGCCTGGCATGCCGCAGTCCATGGGGTCTCAAAGAGTCAAACATGACTTAGTGACTGAACAATAGCAAATACTATATCAGGGAGACTGATGTACAAATAGTTTCAGGAATAATTGCAAAAAAGAAAAGAAAAACTAACTCTAAGCAGGGTGGGAGGCTTTTCAGAGGAGGTGATGTACAATTGGGGTTGTAAGGGTTCAGACGAGGAGAGTGGGGACAGGGCAGCTTGCCAGGAAGAGGACCCAAAGGCAAGAAAATAGCCTGATGTGTTTAGAAAGTGGCAAGCAGCCAATGTGGCTTAAGAGCAGGAGGTGAGTGTGGGAACCTGGAAAATTGGGCTGAGGACGGATTTGGGGGAGGGTCTTTACGTCATGCCAAAGAGGTTGGACTTTATCTTCTATGGGAGCCACGGAAGGGTCCTGGGTAGGGGATTGGCATGGTGGGATCTGTGTTTGGAAAGCTTCCCCCAGCAGCAGGGTCGGGGTTGCTCATACATGGAGATGCCTGGGGACATCTGTACTGTGGTCGCTGGGTACATCTGCTGTGCCAGGTGCCTACCTGCTTGTACACAGAGACAGGGCCCAGCAGGTAGGAGCACGGGAGGAGCAAGTTGGCAGGGGCCAGGGAAGGGTATCAGATTTCTCTGTCCCACCCAGGGCGGGAGCCACCTGCTCCATCAGGTTTGAGCCAAGTCACACAGTAGGCTGCGTTCCTACCTGCCCTTTAGGTTCAAGTGGTGGATATCTAGCTCACAAGACACAAGGTGCAGAGCACAAGAGAGCTAAGGAAGCCCAGAATGAAGCACTAGCGTGGCATCTGCCCAGACATTGCCTCAAGAAGCCAAGAAATGAAGAAGCTTGCCAGTAGGTAGGATTTCTGATAAATGAGCAAAGACAACTAAGATGGTCTCTTTGGTCCCCTTATCACTTACCCATGGCTTTGGCCCTGATTTAATTTTCTTTCGCTGACATTTGCAAAGGCTGTTGGGACTGGAATCCTCTTACCGGCTCCTCACCCATTGATCCTGTAGGTCACAGTGTCAGCGTCATCTCCTGGGAAGAAGCTTTCTCAACTCTGCAGACTGGCTTTGCTTCTCTCATCTCTCCAGGACCAGTTCTTTAGCAATGGCCTTGTTTGGGATCTTAGAATGTTCTCCTCCTTCTTTCTACTTCAAAATGTATTTGCCCTATGATGCATCCTCCCAAGGTCTGGAGACTTGTTAAATGACTGGCTAAAGCCATCAGTAAACAAAATCGGAAAATAATGTTAGGGCTGAACATGGATGCATGTGTTACTTTCTTGCTTTCGTTAAAGGGAGTGGCTGCTAAGCCGCTTCAGTCGTGTTCGACTCTGTGACTCCAGGCTCCAGTGTCTTTGGGGATTCTCCAGGCAAGAATACTGGGTTGCCAGTTAGGAGTGGCCAATTCTTTGAATTTTAGGTATTTGTTATGGTCCTTGAGAGGCTCTCATCCTGAAACAGAAAGGGTCACCTTTTGTAAGGAGGAAGAGTAGAGTTATTTTGACTTGATGATCTTCTCCATCCTTTTTCAACTCCCATATCCACTATGTAAATCCATTATATAAGTCCTCCTTATCCAAGGCCCTCTTATCCTCTGACAGCTCCATCACTTCCAAAGCATTGGCTGGAGCATGTGCCCCCATCTCTGGGGAACACAGACTACCAGTTGCTGGACATTCTCCCCTTCTTCCTTATGAACACGACTTTGTTGTGGGTAGTAATAGATCCGACAAGAAAGAATACATTTCTTAGCCGCCTTTGTATCTAGAGATGGACACAGGACACAGTTATGGCCCATGAGGCATCAGTGAATGTCATTGGCTGGGGCTTCCAGGAAAACTCTGTAAGGGAATTGGACTCAGTTGGCACATACACTTTGGGTACTTCCCTCATTTTGGATCTAGGACGTGATGGCTAGAGCTGGAGTAGCAATCTTGCAACCATGTGGCAAAGACCAAGCAAATTTCAGAGACTTCAGTTTTGACATAATTAAGCCATTAAATCAATGTCAAAAACTGGCCACATCTGGAGTTCTCCTTGAGAAAAATAAATCTTGATCTTGTTTAAGTTACCATATTTTGAGTTTTTCTATTACATGCAGTAAAACTCATTCCTGAGCTGACACACCCATCATGCTTTGCAGTACCCTGACTCACTCACTAGTGAGTTAGTCAGCATTTGCTGAATGCCTGCTTCATGTGGCACCTTTTTAGGCTTTAGGAGATATCTGTTCTAAAGGGATCTGAAAACCGGTAAGTAAGTACACCTTGGGTCTAGAAGGCCCTCCAGGCCAGCTCGGGCTCCATCTCTAAGCCTGTTTTATACTGTCTCTTCTGCTTCCCCTGTCCCAGTCTCCAGTCCCACTGGTCTGATCTGTGGGACACGCCTCTCCTGGGGTGGGGTCTTTGTGCTTATTGTTCTTCCTGCTTCATGCCCCTCCCTCTCCATCACTTCCCAACTCCTTGGGGCTTCTCAAGGCTTCCCATCACTGCTACCTGTGATCTTAAACAAGCCCTTTCCTATTCCCTTTATTATTCTGAATCTTGATAGGTTTTTTTGTTTGTTTGTTTGTTTTGTTTTGTTTATAGTATCATCATGATTTGAAAATATTTTATTATTTTTCTGATTATATTTTTTGGATCAGTTTCTCTTTGTGTTGCTCCCTGCCCCCCTCACACCATCTGAAGACTAAGCTGCATGCAGGGGAGGTGCCTCGCTGTTCCTCTGTGGTTTACTCACTTAGACCCTGCAGAGCATCTCGTGTGCGTTTCACAATGGAGATGCTTGGTGAGCGCAGTCCATCCCCATTATATGCCAATTCCTTATTTGTGAATTTTTTGTTGCTGTTCAGTTGTGTCCGACTCTATCTGACTCTCTTGACTGTAGCCCGCCAGCCTCCTTTGTCCATGAGATTTCCTAGGCAAGAATACTGGAGTGGGTTGCCATGCCCTCCTCCAGGGAATCTTCCCGATCCAAGGATCGAATTGCAACTCCTGCGTCTTCTGCATGGCATGATTCTTTACCTCTGAGCCACCAGGGAAACCCCATGTAGGGGACTTCAGTTCACTTCAGTTCAGTTCAGTCACTCAGTCGTGTCTGACTCTTTGCGACCCCATGAATCGCAGCACGCCAGGCCTCCCTGTCCATCACCAACTCCCGGAGTTCACCCAGACTCACGTCCATCGAGTCGGTGATGCCATCCAGCCATCTCATCCTCTGTCGTCCCCTTCTCCTCCTGCCCCCAATCCCTCCCAGCATCAGAGTCTTTTCCAATGTGTCAACTCTTCACATGAGGTGGCCGAAGTACTGGAGTTTCAGCTTTAGCATCATTCCTTCCAAAGAAATCCCAGGGCTGATCTCTTTCAGAATGGACTGGTTGGATCTCCTTGCAGTCCAAGGGACTCTCAAGAGTCTTCTCCAACACCACAGTTCAAAAGCATCAATTCTTCGGCACTCAGCCCTCTTCACAGTCCAACTCTCACATCCATACATGACCACAGGAAAAACCATAGCCTTGGTTAGACGGACCTTTGTTGGCAAAGTAATGTCTCTGCTTTTGAATATGCTATCTAGGTTGGTCATAACTTTCCTTCCAAGGAGTAAGCATCTTTTAATTTCATGGCTACAGTCACTATCTGCAGTGATTTTGGAGCCTAAAAAAATAAAGTCTGACACTGTTTCCACTGTTTCCCTATCTATTTCCCATGAAGTGATGGGACCAGATGCCATGATCTTCGTTTTCTGAATGTTGAGCTTTAAGCCAACTTTTTCACTCTCCTCTTTCACTTTCATCAAGAGGCTTTTGAGTTCCTCTTCACTTTCTGCCATAAGGGTGGTGTCATCTGCATATCTGAGGTTATTGATATTTCTCCCGGCAATCTTGATTCCAGCTTGTGCTTCTTCCAGCCCAGCATTTCTTACGATGTACTCTGCATATAAGTTAAATAAGCAGGGTGACAATATACAGCCTTGACGTACTCCTTTTCCTATTTGGAACCAGTCTGTTGTTCCATGTCCAGTTCTAACTGTTGCTTCCTGACCTGCATACAAATTTCTCAAGAGTCAGGTCAGGTGGTCTGGTATTCCCATCTCTTTCAGAATTTTCCACAGTTTATTGTGATCCACATAGTCAAAGGCTTGGCATAGTCAATAAAGCAGAAAGATGTTTTTCTGGAACTCTCTTGCTTTTTCAGTGATCCAGCTTTTTGGCCTTTTGGCTAAGATCAAGTGTAGTAGGAGACTTACTGTATATTAAATAAGGTATCTAAACACAAAACAAGGTTTTGTATTGTTGGGTTGACAAGAACCTTGTGTCCAAAGGCGTATAGGAACCTAACCCTGTACTTGCTCGCGTATCCATGGTCCAATTCCTCTAATTCAGTGTTTGTGGTGATGTCATAGAACATCACTCTCAAAAATGGCAAGACTGGACTGCATTTGTTAATGAATGGTACAACGCGTTTGGGATGCAGTGGGGGCACAGAAGAGGGAATGAGGATTTTCAGCCCCACAGCCAGAGCAGAGTGAGGCCAAGTTAACTCTGCTCTCAAGCTGGCAGATCTTGAGGTTGTTCATTGTGGGTGGAGGGAGGTTTCTTTGATTCTGTTTATGTCATCCTACAGAAGGACTGCCCCAGAATCCACAAGGTGCCCTCAGGTGGTGATAATTTTGAAAACGGAATTAAGAGCCAGCACCTCTCTGCGCCTGCGTGTGTCAGACTTTATAGAGGAGCAGGGTGACAGGGGGAAATGGAAAGGAAATGGGCAGACAGCCCTCAGAGTGGTATTTCAACCCCAACACAAAGCATCCAGTGGTAATTGTAGAATAACCTTCATTTAAATGCAAATCAGCCTGTAATTAAGATAAGGGACCTACCGTTTGGCAGCATTTTTGTTGTTTCTTTTTCTTTTTAAAATATTTTTTGGGGGGGTGACAATGACGGTTTCTCAGATACTCCTCTGCTTTATTGATGAGCAGTCATTATGTTTATGGATTGTGTTGTGAGTGCAATATTTGGATAACTGCAGAATAGAAATTAGCGTCACTTACTTTCAGCTGTCCACAGCAAAAGAAAAAATAAATGTGTACAGTGCATAATGTTGACAAAAGCAAAACTTGCTAAGAGTCCTGGCCTGGATGACACCATGTAACATGATAGCCCAGATCCCCAGGAGCCTGAGACAAATGCACTGAGTCCAGAGTTACAGGAGGAAGCGAACAGCTTTGTTGATGTCTTCTAGCAGAGCTGCTGAGCCCTTGCGAAGGGTGTGCAGTTGCACCAAGTGCCTTCTCTTGGTGGACAATGGGCAGATTCAAGGGCACGGTTTGTAGACATTTTCTCAGTAGGATCTCCAAAACGGAGGCCGTCGACCTGCCTGCATGTTAGTTTGTGACACCGAGCAAGTCTCTTAACCTCTTTGGCCAAGTTAACATTGATCCGTTTACATATCACCTGCTATTGACTGGTGGACTCACACTCTGGATTATGAAAAGTCAGGCCCTTAAGGTAGACTGAAAGACAAAGGGCTCTTTGCCAGGTAGTAGTCATTCATTTATTCATTCACATGCACATTTCTTTTTCTGCATGTGTTTTACTAACACCTGAGCTGGGCTTCCCAGGTGGCGCTAGTGGTAAAGAAACTGCCTGCCAATGCAGAAGACATCAGAGACCCGGGTTTGATCCCTGGGTTGGGAAGATCCCTTGGAGAAGGATATGGCAACCCACTCCAATATTCTTGCCTGGAGAATCCCATGGACAGAGGAGCCTGGAGGGCTGCAGTCCATAGGGTTGCAAAGAGTTGGATGTGACTAAAGTGACTGAACTGCCAAGCCCTGTGAAGAGGTGAGATGAGTACCGGAGCTATTCTAGATACTCAGGGACACAGTAGTGACACACAGGGATGCACAGCATGCCTGGACCACTTCTGCAGACGCATCTGGCTGCCGTTTTAGGAGGCTTAGTCCGACCACCTCAACCAGCCCCTGATGCCTCTTTTTTCTAACTAGTTGACCCATTTCTTTCCAGCTAGAAAACACCTGAAACAGAGGGTTTCCAAGCAGTGAAAGGTTCAGAAAGTTCAATTTATCCCTTTAATTAGCAGGGAGGCTGCTGTAATAGTTCATTAGGCATCATTTAAGAAAAAAGTACTCAAACTTCCTCAGACATTGTTCTCTTCCAGAGAACACATTTCTTTTTCTGTGTGTGTTTTAGCATCTACTACCACCATGAATGCTATGCTGTATTATCCTTCTGGAATTAGTCACATAGTTGCCTCCTTAGTTTTTTTTTGTTGTTGTTGTTGCCTTGAAAGCATACGGTATATTTCTAGGCTCCTTTGCTGGGTAGCAGAAGTTTGGGACAATAAGCTGGATATTCTAAGCAAAGACAAATTCAGATGCAAATTGCACAGACCTCTGCTCACACAGGCAGAGGCAGACTCCCGCCCCCATACCCAATCCCAAACTTGTCCTCTGACACCTTCCTTCTCAACACCAAGAGGATTTTACAAAAATGTATATACTTTAAATGAACATACCTTGCCTGAGAAGTGATTTCATAGCTTTCCTTAAACTCTCTTTATCTATATTAACCTAATCTGTTTGTCTGGCTATGGGTGATTGCTAGGAAACCTAAGGGACAGTTTTTAGAGTTAGTACATGGCCACCAATGACTGAGATGTGCTGTTGGATTAACTGGGGATTTAACAAAATCTTCATGTCTTTTAAGAGTCTACTATTTTATGAGGTGATTGTTAACCTCAAAAGTCATTTCAAGGTTCAGTGAAAGTCATGGAGGTGAGGTGGCCAGCAGAGCACTTGGGCTCCTGTCCTTACCATTCTGTATCACCCACACAGTGAGCTGGCTGGCCAATCGGCGGTGGCACAGATATGTACACTCATCCTTCATTTTAACTCAAGGGACACCTCCTCCAGGGAGCCTTCTCTGATCTCCCCTAAGAGCACTGGAATCAATTAGGTATTCCTTCTTCCCTGTTCTGTAAGAGACACCTCCTTGTCTCTTCCCCAGAATGCTGTATGAATGCTACCAATGCTCCTATTCTCAAGGTGCAAAATAGATCTTAAGATTGTTGAAACAATGTTTGGGGGATTCCATGTAGCTTCTACACTGGAACAATGTAGAACAATGTAGAAGCTGCTTGTGCGTGCTCAGTGCTCAGTCGTGTCCGACTCTTTGCGACCCCATGGACGCCAGGCTCCTCTGTCCATGGGATTCTCAAGGCAAGAATACTGGAGTGAGTTGCCATGCCCTTCTCCAGGAGATCTTTCTGACTCAGGGATTGAACGCAGGTCTCCTGCATCTCCTGCAGTGCAGGCAGATAATACCTTACCCACTCAGCTATCTGAGAAGCTGCACAGGATTCCCCAAATGGTTCATTTTGGGTGTACCCTGCAAGCTTTCCTTTTACTTGAAGGGGTCACCTTTTCAAGCATCGTATTCATGCGGCTTTGAGGGTGGTATCAGCTGGAATTCTTAGGAAGCCAGGAACTGGGGGAAATGACCTCAATTCCTAGCCTTCAGATTTAGATATTCTGCTTAATAATTAAAGCTTCCCTGACTGCCCAGAGGCTAAGACTCCATGCTCCCAATGCAGGGGGCCTGGGTTCGATCCCTGGTCAGGGAACTAGATCCCACATGCTGCAACTAACAATTCCATATGCTGCAACTTCGACCTGATGTGGCCAAATAAATATGTTAAAAATATAATTAAATAAGGCTGTCTTCATATGCGTGTTTGAGAGAAGTTTGTGGGATTTGATTCCTCTAGTTGGAGCGTGAGAGCTGGGAAAGGCAATCTGACCTTGAGGGGAAGTGGACAAATGGAAGGGACTACAGGCCTGGGTGGTCAGTGGGCCCCAGACACACGGCAAAAGGCTGAGAAAAAAATATGACCATTCACGACCCCTATGGAGGGACTTGTCGGTGGATTTGGCAGAGTTATACATCATCATTTAATTTTAATTTTCTCTCTTAATTCTTGTAGCTCCATTTCCCCCTAAACTTCAGTCATGTTTTTAAACTATTGCAGTTCTGGGTGAGCTGTGCTTAGAGCTGTAATGGAAGGATTTAGGTCTACACTTTATGGGGATGGAACTGGGAGAGGGCTGGGGCAGTGCAGAGAAACAGCCTTGAGAAATCTGAGGTAAAGGGGACAAAAGCCTGAGGCAGTGACTTGGAGAGAAAGCTGATGAACAGCTTGAAGATAGATTTGTGCAAAGTTCAAGTACTCCTCCTGGGAGGGACTGGATTTCTTGCAGTGATTCACACGGGGACTCAGTACAGTGATTTGGTTCTATAATTTGGTATCCAAATGAAAAGCCCCACCTGTCCTGGGAGGTTTTTTGAGAAGAGAACGTACTCATTCCTCCTGCTCTTTGGCTTCTAAGCAGTTAAAAGTGGATCCAAGGGTCTATATGGGCATCAAAAGGCAGCATTTGCTTTTTTACTAACAATTGAGTATACAGGAAAATTCAGTTACCTTAAATTTTGGGACCTGCAGAATCCTGGTCTGGACAAGGACCACCAGCTTGCAGCAGGATAAAGAGGAGATGAACATCAAAGACACTTTCAGATGTCTGCAACAGATACTGCTGATTATTTCTGGGCTTCATTGAATACATTCAGATTACTGGGATGTGGTCAGTTCAGCTAGAGAGTAGTGAGATATATATATATATAGCCATCCAAGTTCATGGACTCCCCTGATTTCTATCCCTGGCTTCCTGAGGGGTCTGTGGACCAAATTAAGTTCTTCCTTCCTTGGGAAGAAACTTAATGAGCAAGAAAACCATCAACCAGCATTTTCTTAGGGATTAATCAGGCTACAGAGACCCGGGTGTCTTGACCACCCCTCCAGACGCATCTCCGTAGGGAATTAAAGTCTGTGAAAGGGGAAGCGTAGGTCTTTCTGCCCCACGGGTGTCTGCCTACCCTGTGCTCCATGTGTGTCCAGTCTTGAGTCTTTGCTCGCTCTTCACTAGCTCACCGTGCCCTGAACATCCCCCCACCAACCGCCCACAGCCAGCCCCATTCTGAATGTCATATTCTTCCAAAGTGAGAAAAGCTCATTTACTTTCCCCTCACTCTTTTCTGAAGGAAAAGCAAAACAGACTCACACAAAATGACGGCTATCTTCCCAGGTGTAGACAAATCATCTCTTTCCAGGACATTTTCTTTTCACTTTTGACAGCAGCGCTGGACTTGGTCTGCAACCTGCAAGGATTCATTAGGGCTGGGGAGGGGCGCCTGCAACAGTCACTGTCCTTACGCTCCACCTGCTGCTGCAGAGACCACAAGGAAAGGAGTGCAGTCAGAAAAGCACATGGTGATTTGTGGAGATGTGGATGAACCCAGAATCCATCATATGGAGTGAAGTAAGTCAGAAAGTGGAAAACAAATGTCATGTATTAATGCGTATATGTGGAATCTAGAGAAATGGCGCTGATAAATCTATCTGCCGGACAGGAACAGAGACTCAGACATAGAGAATGGACGCATGGACACAGCAGGGGAAGGAGAGGGTGGGACAAATTGGGGGAGTAGGAGTGACATACACACACTCCTATGTGTAAAATAGAGAGCTAGTGGGGAGCTGCTGTACAGCACAGGGAGCTCAGCTCAGTGCCCTGTGATGGCCCAGGGGGTGGGGTGGGGGAGGGGGGAATCACTTACAGCTGATCCACATTGCTGTACAGCACAAACTAACACAACAACAAAAAAGAAGAGCACATGTTGATCGGAATGAGCTTTTTGTTCACATCCCCAGCAAACACCGGACCTCAAAGCCCCTTCTATGACTTTAATGTTGTCAGTGTCAAATTGACTTTGTGTGGACGTGTCAGGGACTGTGAATGTCATCGTGAACCATTTAGCTCAGGGCCTACTATGCACGTAGCACTTTACAGGGTGCTCTGTTGGCCGCAAAGAAGAGTTCAATGATGAACAATGGGAAACATCGGTTTTATCTCCCCACCCCGGCCTGCCACGCATTTCAGGATGGTTAACTTTATGTGTCGGTGTGGCCAGGCCATGGTGCCAGACACATGATCAAACAGTGTCCTGGGTGTTCCTGTGAAGGTGTTTTGTGGATGAGATTAACATTTAAACTGGTGGACTTTGAGTAAAACGGATTGCACATTGTAAAGTGGGTGGGCCTCGTCTAATCAGCCGACGGCTGGAATGGCATCATCTGAGGTCCCCAGCACAAGAGGGATCCTGCCAGCAGATGACTGGAGCTGCAACGCTGAATCTCTTCCAGTGTCCAGCCTGCAAATCCAGTCTGTGGATGTTGGACTTGCCAACTTCTACCATCACATGAGGCAGTTCCTTAACAGAAATCTTTTTCTACACACACACACACACACAAATGTGCACACACTCACTCCTGACTGTTTCTCTGGAGAACTCTAATTAATACAGATATTTCATACCTCTTTTATCCGATTTACTACTTTTAAGGCAAATTTTCCCCAGGGGAAGTTGTCTGTGATCAAGTTCTCCCATAGCAGCATTGCTGTCTGCTTCCTTGGGGACTTGGCAGAGAAATTATTCTATATCTTTAGTCTTGGATTTCTTAAGGGAGCATCAAGACTGGCAGAAATCATCTTTGGCTTAAGCAAAGAAAAATTAAAATTATTGTAGGATACTCAAATGTATACTTTCGTCCTCATGCTCCAGGGATAGAGTGATTTTGTCACCTGACAATGTTGTCATTCAGTTGCTAAGTTGTGTCCGACTCTTTGCGATCCCACAGACTGCAGCAGTATGCTAAGCTCTTCCGTCCTCCACTATCTCCCAGAGTTTGCTCAACTTCATGTCCATTGAGTTGATGATACTATCTAACCATCTCATCCTCTGCCACCCCCTTCTCCTTTTGCCTTCTATCTTTCCAAGCATCAGTCTTTTCCAATTTGCCAGCCCTTTGCATCAGGTTGCTGACGTATTGGAGCTTCAGTTTCGGTATTAGTTCTTCCAATGAATATTCAGGACTGATTTTCTTCAGGATTGACTGGTTGACCTCCTTGCCGTCCAAGGGACCCTCAAGAGTCTTCTCCAGCACCACAATTCAAGAATATCAGTTCTTCAGTGCTCAGCCTTCTTTATGGTCCAACTCTCACATTCGTACATGACTGCATGACTACTGTAAAAATCATAGCTTTAACTATACAGACCTTTGTCAGCAAAATGATGTCTCTGCTTTTTAATACGCTGTCTAGGTCTGTCATACCCTTCCTTTCAAAGAGCAAGCGTCTTTTAATTTCATGGCTGCAGTCACCATTGCAGTGATTTTGGAGCCCAAGAAAATAAAATCTGTCACTGCTTTCAGCTTCCCTCCTTCTATCTGACACAAAGTGATGGGACCAGATGCCATGATCTTGATTTTTTTAATGTTGAGTGTCAAGCCAGCTTTTTCGCTCTCCTCTTTCACCTTCATCAAGAGTAATATAGCTTAAATCTTCATCCTTTTCTTCTCTCCTTTTCAATAATTTTGGTACTGTTCTTTATCCGCTCAGAACTGGATTTTATGGTGGTCTCTTTCATATATCCCCCTTCTCTTTCACTTTACCCTCCACACTGCTAACCCGGTGACCTTTCCAATGTTCAAAGAGTTGTCTAGCCTTTTAAAATCCTATAAAGGCTTCCTATCAAGTTCAGGATAATGTTTAAATCTCTCAGCATTGAATATTAGTTATTACTGCTGCACAGCAAATAACTCCTAAATTTAGTGGCTTAAAACAGTAAATACTTTGGCATACAGCTTTTGAGCTATAGGAACCTGAGCAGGGTTTACCTGGGGTCCTGGCTAAGAGTCTCCCGTGAGGTTGTTGTCAGGCTGTTGGCTTGGGCCTCAGTCTCTGAAGACTTAACTGGGACCGAGGGCTTCTTCCTCCATACTCACTTACATGACTGCTGGCAGGAATCTTCAGGGTTTTTTGTTGCTGTTGTTTAGTCACCCAGTTATGTCTGACCCTGTGATCCCTTGAACTGCGGCACTCCTGGCCTCCCTGTCCCTCACCACCTCCCGAAGTTTGCCCAAGTTCATGTCCATTGCATTGGTGATGCCATCCAGCCATTGTATCCTCTAACGCCTCTTCTCCGTTTGCCTTCAATCTTTCCCAGCATCAGGGACTTTTCCAAGGAGTCGGCTGTTCACATCAGATGACCAAAATATTGGAGCTTCACCTTCAGCATCAGTCCTTCCAATGAATATTCAGGGTTAATTTCCTTTAGGATTGACTGGTTTGATCTCCTTGCTGTCCAAGGGACCCTCAGGAATCTTCTCCAACACCATAGTTTGAAGGCATCAACTCTTCGGCACTCCAGCTTCTTTATGGTCCAGCTTTCACAGCCTCATGTGACCACAGGGAAGACCATAGCCTTGACTATATGGTCCTTTCTTGGCAGAGTAATGTCTCTGCTTTTAAAAATGAATTTATTTATCTGGCTGTGCTGGGTCTCACTTGCAGCGTGCAGGATCTTTAGTTGTGACACGTGAACTCTAGGTTGCAGCATGTGGCATCTAGTTCCCTGCTCAGGGACTGAACCCATGCCCTCTGCATTGGAAGCATGGAGTCTTAGTGTCTGGAGCATCAGAAAGTCCCAGGAACTTTCATTTTTTTACCTCATGGGTCTCCACTGGGAAATGTTTCCCCAAAAAGAGAGGCAGAGAGGGAGGGAGAGAGAGAGAGAGGATGCAAGATGGAAGCCTCAGCCTTCTACAGCCTAATTTCAGGTGTGACATGTCATCATGTCACACCTTGCTTTATGCTCTGGTACAGACCAACCTCCATGCAGGAGGGGCCACACGAAAGTCTGGATGCTAGAGTGAACGGTTCATGGTGGGACCATTTGGAGGCTGACTACCATATATGACATTTAGCAGCTTTCCAAGATCTTGCTTGTGCTTACTTTTCCTGTTTCTTATCATATTCTATCAATCTCCCTTGTTACCGTTAACTACTTCCTCATGCTCTGGCCTTCAGTTTCTAATGCATGTGTCTTTCAAAACTGTTTGCCATTAAGTGCTGTTCCCTGTCCTTGAAAAATCCTTTTGAAATGAAGTGAAAGTTGCTCAGTCATGTCTGACTCTTTGCAACCCCATGGACTATGCAGTCCATGGAATTCTCCAGGCCAGGATACTGGGGCAGGTGGCCCCGATTCCCTCCTCCAGGGGATCTTCCCAACCCAGGGATCGAACCCAGGTCTCCCGCATTCTTTACCAGCTGAGTCACCATGGAGGCATCTTTATTTTGCCTGGGTGAGTCTGTCTTGACTTTTATTCCTCCCTATGACTCCATGGGGCTTTCCTGGTTGCTCAGTGGTTAGAATCCACCTGCCAATTCAAGAGACATGGATTCAATGCCTGGATCAGGAAGATTCCCTGAAGAAGGAAATGGCAACCCACTCCTGTATTCTTGCCTGGGAAATCCCATGGACAGAGGAGCTTGGTGGGCTGAAGTCCGTGGGGTCACAAAAAGATCAGACACAACTGACCGACAAAGCAACAGCAATGATTCTATGGGGGCAAAACCCTCCATGACATCTTTCCCCAACTCCAGGCCTTTCTCTGTGCTTCCATAGCACCTTCACATTCACCTCTACCTTCAACCCTTTACATCTTCTTCTAATTATTAGCTTATGAATTCCCGTACATTCTGCTGTGATGTTCCCGAGCTCAGAGATGGTGGATTTTTTTTTTATCACCCTTTTTATTCCCAGTGTCACTCAAAATGCTAGAACACAATAGGAGTTTTCATAAATGTGTGTGATGAATGAGTGAACAAATGAATGCACAGTTTGTGGCAGAATATGAAGTTTAGGAAGGAAGGAACACATGCCCTTCTATCAAATTTTATTGCATCTCACAATTTGGTGGGTCAGGAAGATGGGAAGTCTCCTCTTGGCAATTCTTCTGCCCTATGCAGCATTGAATGAAGTCAACTCAGTGGTATACAGCTTGTGTATAAGCTTGATTAGAAGGTTAAAGATGGCTTTGCTCCAGTTTAAGTGTTAGTCACTAAGTCATGTCCAACTCTTTGAGATTGGATGGACTATAGCCCACCAGGCTCCTCTGTCCATAGATTTCTCCAGGCAAGAATCCCGGAGTCAGTTGCCGTTTCTTTCTCCAGGGGATCTTCCTGACCCAGGGATAGAACCTGCATCTTATGCATTGCAGGCAGATTCTTTACCATCTAATTCACCAGGGAAGCTTGCTCTAGTGTAATCCATGGCTAAAGGGATGGGGCTGAGTTGGGAGGACCTGTGTTCAGCCTTACCAGAACAGCAGCTGTAGGTAGTCAGACTTACAGTGTGACAGCTAAGGGCTCCCAAAGAGAGTCTTCCAGTAGAACTCTGGGATTTCTGGTCTAACTTTGGGAGCGTTGCTTATACTGCATGTAGTGATTCAAGTATGCACAGAGCTAGCCCATGTCCAAGAAGAGGATACTGGATGATCGATAGAACCAGGTGGCAAGGCTCGCTGAGGAGCCAACTTTGGAGGTCAGCGCCCACAACTATAACCAACTATTGTCATGTTCTACTGAAGCTAAGTTTCTCTGTTATTGTTCCAGAAATGTAATTTTCAAACATTTTCATCCCATCTTCATTCATAAGAAAGAGACTTCCTTGGTGGTCCAGTGGCTAAGACTCCATGCTTCCTATGCAGGGGGCACAGGTTCGAACCTTGGTTGGAGAACTAAGATCCCACATGCACAGCCAAAAAGGAAAATGGAGTGCTTTGCCTTATGGGATAACTAACCCTTCTAGGGTGTCCCAGTAAGAACAGAACAGACCACCGTGGACCATTGGATGATCTGAAATGAACTGAGTGTTATGAAGGGGACTCTTGGATGGGGTGAAACTTCTAGGTTACCTCCCATAATTATTATTCTTTTAGGATCTGAGGACTCATATTTGTTTATTAAATATTTCTGGACACCTTGCCTTCATACTTCTATAATGTCTTAGCTCTTAAGACATTTTCCTTGTTTTGTAGCCCCAAATAATCCTTTCAGCTATCTAAACTTTTGTGTCTTTGGACATAAAAGAGGAAATCAGAGTGCCTGACATAGTTTCCTGACCAGGTAGCTATGATAATCGAACTATGTAATAGTATTAAACCGTAAAGTATATGAAAATATAAGAGATGATTTACTTTGTTTTCCACAAAAGCTGTGGCCAATCAATGTGCATTCCTACAACTGTCTTATGTGAGAGGGAAATGTTTTAACATTCTTTTTAAAGGCCATTTGGATGACTTGTAATTGTTTTCCTTTTCCTGATAAGGTGTGAAGGTCTCTAATAGCTGTCAACAAAATGTCGTGAAGTGATTTAAGTGGCAGACCCTCTTCTCTTATTGGTTGGCCTTTATTTGATCCAATACAGAGAACAACTTTGGAACAAGAGAGGAGGCAAGAAGGGGTGAAGGGGAAATATGTTAGATAAGCTCTCACTTAAATGGTGTTTATTTTGGGAAAAAAATGCCATCATCGTTACCTTCAAAAACCAAATGTGTACTGGTATCTACTCTCTTCCTTTGAGATGGACCCATACTTAGTCCAAATTCCTCTGCTTATTACCAGAAACCATCAAAAGGAAAAATAACACATGGACTTAAGCTAATTTTTGTTGTCCTTTTTAAGAGATTCAAGTTTGCCAAATCAGCCCTTCCAGGCTCTAAGAAAGAAAACCAAATCATTGTTCATTTAATGTTTAATTAAATTTATTATAGCTAGTCTGCTGGCTTCAGGTTGGATTTATGGTACACTAACATTAGGGTTTATGTGTTCTATCCGTACTTTATAGCACATCGGGGTCTCTTGTATAACCAACATGTACAATACACTTATGCCCATTTTATGTGAGTTGGAGCACAATTTTACTATTTTAAATGATCATACAAGTTTATAGTTATCGTTCCCCCCTTACATCACTCTGCTAGCAATGTCTATGATTTATTTGATGCCAAAATTCTTGATGTGGAACACAATTCCCAATTATAGCAATCTTCCTGTAGGGGAATGGTACGTGGCTCATAGCAACCCACTTTGGTCTGAGATTTCTAGGAACGCAGTTACAAAGTGAGGGGGCAGTATCCCTTTTCACTAGCGGCAAGTGGCTGCGTTTGCTTATTCGTTTTCTGAGGATAAAAGTGATAGGTTTTCCCGTGGAGTGACAGAGAAGGAAGTAAAAGTGATGCTTGCCCACCCAGTGGACACGATCAGCATTGGTCTTCGGTCATACTGAGTTTAGAGTCATGTACCCTCTACTCTTCTGCGAGGGTTCCCACATCAGATAGCACACCGGAAAGGAATTTTCTAGATTTGTGCAAGTCTCACCCTGCATGAATAGAAAGAACACTGAGGTTCAGGGCCCCCAGGAGGGCCTTGCCGTGGGCCATAGAGCCGGTCAAGGCCACACCGCACCGAAAGGGATCAGAATTCAAGCCTAGGGTGGTCTGTGCTACTCACCTGTCTCCTTTCTCTGGTGGTGCCCCAGTTGCTGAAGCTAGCAGGAGGCATGTTCTGTATCTGGTGCTAAGTCTTTGTTATGGAAATGCCCCCACTCCCCAGCCCCGCTGTCTCTCCTACTGCCCACCCCCTCCAAAACCTCCACATGTGTTCTGATTGTAATCAATACTCTTCTAGTGCATCAGGTGAAGTCTGAGAGATTCTAAAACCTCTGCAAAGAAAGGGAAAGTGGGTTTGAGGAGAATTAACTTGACGGCCCTGTGATGACTGCCCCCTTATCCAATCCCTCTGGGCCCCAGCATCCCACGCCCGGATTAGCTGCTTCCTATATGCTTATTTATGTGCCACCAGCCAATCCCCTTCAGCAAGAGCAGCAGCAACCTTGATTTGTTTTCCCCCTTTACAGCTCTGTTACTGGAAGAGGTGGATGGAACATTTAATTTGGCATTACATTCTATTCTGGGGCATAGTCCCCTGTGGCAAAGGTGAAGGGGATGGTTTGCATTTCTGATTTTGCTCAGTTCAACTCATTTTTATGCCCAGGGAAGAGTTCCTGCTCAAGATTTTCTTGCTTCTCTTGCAGTTTTATTTCTGATTTCGTGGAGACGATTTCATAGAGTGAAAGGATCTGCTTTCCTTTGTATCCAGACTGCCATTTTTCCATTAGGAGTGTTGGCAACAGCCTTGTTTCTGCATCTACGTGCAAAATAGACAGCGCATTTGAATTCAGAACATAGTTCTGTTCTTGAGGGATGCGGTCTGTGTCAGCGGCGCACACGCCGGGGGATGTACCGTGCGTGCCAGGGAAGGGGGTTCATCCTCGCTCTCCCCTTCTTTTCACGTGTTTACCTCTGATTTAATAGTGGGTGGTGCATACAGGGGAGGGTTTGCTTCTTTATCCTTGAATCACCTTCAGCTGAGTTGACAGCCGGCCTGCTCTGTGTATTAGAGTGTTAAATCTAGAATACACTGGAAATTGCTATCACGTCTCCCAAGGTGAGATCTCTTCAAGCCTTGCGGCGGTGCTGAATGGCTGTATCCCCCAGACCTGCCGACAGCCTCGGCCTGGAGACCCCGCCGCATCCGTAATTGCTGGTTTCTCTGCTCAGAACTGCCCTCTGCCCTCTACGTCCTAAGGTGGCCTCTCTCTGCAGCACTCAGCCCCCACATTCCTTTCTCCACAAAAACAATAAAAAAGTTTGCCCCTGGTTAAAAAGAGATAACAGGCCCCAGATGGAGTCACCTGTGCTCAGTCACCAAACCGCGACTTCAAATCTCACTTAATTGCAGTTTCAACCTCTCCTGGGAGTGGAGTCTTAAACCAGACCATCTGGCATGACCTGGTCGGCACTGGTGAGGCGATCTGCCTGACAGACCCCTGCCGCCCCCCATAGGAAGGTGACCTTGCCTGAAACAGTCCACTCTTTGCTGGAAACTTCCGCATCCTGCTCCCTTCTGCCTGGAAAACTCTTGCATTTTGTACAGCTCTTTGCAGCTCCTTCCTATCTGCTGGATGGAGTTGCTGCCCGATTCACGAATCCAGACATAAGACCTTTAAAATCTCTTCAGTTGAATTCTGTTTTTCACACCCCCACCCCCAATTTCCTTCTCCCACTGCAGCAATGACCACACTGGTCTGCTCGTCATTCTTCTGGCCTCTGCCTGGCCTCTGCTTCAGTGTGACCTTGGCTGGGAGCTGTCTGTGCATGGTTACAGGGGGAGAGGGCTGAGGCCAGGGGAGAAACTGAGGTACAGGCGGAACCTCGCCCCTCCCCCTTCCCCCTTTCCCCTTCCAGGGTTACTCCATCACTGACTTTTCCAGGTGGACACTTACCCCTGGCTCTCAGCCGGAAAGAATCCAAAACCCTTTGTTTCTGAGGAAGCCTTTTTCCTTCATGTTTGTGAGGGAAAGGAAACAGAAAAATGAGAGAGAACCACAATTGAGCTGCAAACCCCACATAGAGCCTGTGGCTGTTGAAGACAAAAAGGGCTTTTGGAAATAAATTGTGAAACAGAAAGGGGAAAAAAAGCCCCATAATTTTCTCTGCGCTTGGGCGGTTTCTACTGTTCCACTGTGAAGGAACATCCCGTCTGTTTCTAGCCATGGCTCAGAACACGGCTGGCCAGGAATCAGTCCCCGAGTGACACACAATCCCTCATCACCAGGGAACTCTGGGGTGTGACCACCCTCTGCTCCATGGATCCCCCAAGATCCACGGGGCAGGAGGCACCATGAACAATTCCAGCGCCCATCACTAGATGGAGCTCTTGCTATGCACAAATCCAGGCCCCCTGGGCCCTGGGGTAGCGGCGAATCCCTTAGCTGGAGGGCAGCATTTTTCTAGTGGTACTTGGTTAAGAGAATCCATTTCTCTTCCAGTTAGGCCAGAAGCCCAGCTGCTTTTGCAGGTGCTCAGGAATTCTGTGCGTGTGGATTCATGCGTAGCATCCTTACGTGCACGCGCTCGTGCGCATGCACACATCCAAACTCCCACTCATTACGTTTACTAGCTATTTCCCCGAGGCCTGGACCCGCCCCACTGGCAGCCTCAGTCTCCCCAGGTGATTCTTTGTAGCCCCAAGCTCCCCATTTTGGGGTAAGACTCTCTGGCTTCGTGAACACACAGCTTCCATGTAATTAGCTGTCTAATTGCTCGCCCACACTGAGCCCATGTGTGTGTTACTAATTATGATTTATGTAAAAATTCTTTCTGCCATTCTTTGTTCTCTGCTTTCTCTCTATGGAGGGGCCAAGGGAGGGATTTGATTTGCAAACTTGTGAATGGAAAGTTTCCCTTCCTCTGTGTTGTCTGGACTCTTCCTTCCAGTTTCAAAATCCAGGCCTTGTCTTGGACCTAATTGCCACATGCCTGCCTCCTGCCTCTCGCGCCCATGACACAAGCTCTAAGGACAGGGTGTGTATCACCCGGAAGGCAGCTTCTGCCATGGCAGGTGTCACATGAACCCGCATGCTGACCCCAGACCCGTATTTCTAACATAGATACCGCACCTGCGTTTCACACCCGCGTGCACGGTTGCTCCGTGGACTTCCCCACCTGACTGCACACAGGCAGGTCCAGTGCAACACGTGCACAACTGGATCCTCAACCTGCCCTCCCCCCACACCTCATCGAGTCTAGGCCAGGCACCTAGAATCCTTGAGTCCTCGCTCTCCCTCTCTCCGAGTTTCTGTCTCCGGGTTTGATTGGTTTACATCCTCCTGTCTCTCTACCTGTCTGGAGCTTCCTGTTCTCCCTGCTGCTGTTGGAACCTGACCCTCCTATCCTGGCCTGGAGCTCTGCCACTGTTCCGGCTGACCTCCTTGTGTCCGGGCCTGAGACTCGTCACCCGTCTCGCTCCATCCACAGCAGGGCTCTAGGCTGATCTGCCTACATACATGCTCCTTAGCCCCTCGCCTGTTCCGAAGGCCCTGTGGACCCCACCTTATGTCTTCAGGCCTTTCCTGAGATCACTCTGCCCCCTCATCTCCTGGGACCCCCTGCCCCCCAACACTGAATGCTCCAGCCTCGCCCAGCCTGCAGCTCCCTCAGGCCACACTGCAGAGACACCCTCTCAGTCCTGGCCTGGAGGCACCCACACTCATCCCTGGGCTTAGCCTCACCTGTCCCTGCCTGTGTAGTGTTACTCATGTCTGTTGGAGCCCTTATCACAGGAAACTGCAGGCTTCCTCACCTTATCTGCCCATCTCACCTGAGACAAGGAGCTCCACGAGGCAGGGACCCTACCGGTCTCCCCAGCACCGACACCTAGTGGTCACCCCGCGAGTGCTGAGTGGATGGACAGATGCCATGACTTGCACAGGCACTGTAGTGTGGTGTGTGAGTGTGTGCATGCGTGTGTGTGTGTGTGTTGCGGAGAGATAGAAGGAGAGAGGGAGGGAGGGATGGAGGGAGAACCCGAGTTCTGGGCTCACAGCAGGCCCTCAATCTCTCCCTTTTAGTTAATTATTATCTAAATGAAGGCCTGCAGGGCACATGGCATTTTGCTTGCAGCCTGGGGGAGGCTGCCTCCACAGTGAAATACTCAGAGTACACAGATGTACTCTCAACAAACGTGTGCCCTGAAGGTGAAGAGAAGCTTTGATGAACCTTTCGGGGCCGCCTGAGTGAAGGGCTGTGAATCAGGGGCCAGTCAGCAAGGGCCCTGGATTCTGGACAGCCTGTGACCAGACCCCTCACTGAGAGGTCTAATCAGGCCCAGAGAGCGGCAGAGGGCAGACAGCGGAGCTGCTGCAGGCCTGGTTTAGCCTTGAAATGGTCCCAGTGGAGCCCAGAGGTGGATGCGGTATTTCCTGAGTTGGGGGGACACGGGAAACTGTGAAGCACTGCCCGGGTCCCTGGAGCTTGCCACCTAGCCCTGAGGAGGCCCTCGGCAGCCACCCACCAACCCTCAGCCCCTTCTGGGTCTCCTCACTGCCTCTCACGTGATGCCCTTCCCAGAGCAGCCCCCTGGAGACCGTGCCAGGTGCAGGAGCAGAGGCCCTGAGTGCCAGCCTGCCCAGGGACACAGTGATGGGCAGCTGTCACTGCAGAGCCCCCTCAGAGTGGCTGAGGTGTTTTGTTTTGTTTTTAAGACTGGTTTATTTGTTTTTGGCTGCACTGGGTCTTCATTGTTTCACGTGGGCATTCGCTAGTTGTGGAGAGTAGTCCCCACTCTATGGTGGGCAGGCTTTTCCTCGTGGTTGCTTCTCTTGTAGAGCATGGGCTCAGGGTGCCCAGGCTTCAGTAGCTGTGGCATATGGGTTGTTGCCCCAAGGCATGTGGGATCTTCCGGGACCAGGGATCGAACCCATGTCCCCTGCATTGGCAGGCAGATTCTTTATCTCTGAGCCACCAGGAAAGCCTGTGGTTGAGGTTTTGTCAGGTCTGCATCACAGTCTGACTTTCCCCTTCCCAAGCCTGTTTCTTCTTTGTTTCCAAAGATGTTGGCCCTGACTCATAGACTGTACCCCAAATTCCATCTCAGAGTCAGTTTTAGAGAATCCAGCCTAGGATGCTGCTGACCCAGGATGGTACTAAGATGCAGTTGGTCTGCAGGGGAGGTCTGGAGCTGGCTCGCTCACTCTTTGGTTGGCCAGAAGAGCCCTTCACTGCAGGCAGGTGGACTAAAGAGAGCCTCTGGCACAAAGTTGGGGTCCAGTGTTTACACCTGACCGATGGGGCACTGGCAGGGGGGAACAGACTAGTGGGTGCAATATATCAGGTGTTTGAAAGGTAGGGAGACAACATTAGCCATGAGGATAACAGGATTGGATGGCTATTGCTAGAGGTTATTGGTGCTCTGCAGAATGAAAAGAAACAGCTGAGAGCAACAGGCAGCTGAAAGCCAGAGGGCGTCTTTGGTTGCGTCTAAAGGAGGTCAAGCAGATGGACCGAGGAAGCTGAGGGCTGGGGCCAGGGCTTTGGGGCAGAAAAATTGAGCTTCAATTACTAGGTAAAGACAGGTTCTTATACCTTGGGCAGAGCCCAAGTTAGTAACATTTGGGATTCTGGCTGACTGGTCAGGGATCTGGAGTGACAAAGGTGGGGAGATTGGAGGACCGAGGCTTGTGAATGGGCATATGGAAGTGAGTGCTGTGTGTGAAGATCTTTGTACATATGTTAATGCCAGTTGAATTCACCCCCAGGGAAGAGGCACTAAATGACCACCAAGGTAAAATAATGGGCAAGAGGACGGACGTTAGCCATGAGCATGTCTGTGATGAGGCGTGGTGGCCAGGAACGTGGGCATGCGTGGGCCCTTCAACATGGACGCCCACTCCCCAAGGCCGATTTCCACCACTGCCAACTGTTCAGCCTGCTGCTGCAAGAGATTCATGCTAAGATTCCACAGTGGCCCCATCCCTCAAGGAGACCAACCGGACACTTAATGGTGACTTGGCTACTGTCATAGTCTACCCTGCTACTCTAACAAAAATACCACAGACTGGCTGGCTTATACGCAGTAGGGGTTTATTTCTTGCAGTTCTGGAGGTAGGAGGTCCAAGACCGAAGCACAGGCAGATTTGGGGGTCTGGTGAGAATCCACTTCCTAGCTCAGAGATGCTGTCTTCTCCCTGGGTTCTCACTTGGCAGAAGGGGGCAAGGAACTCTCTGGGGGTCTCTTTTCTAAGAGCACGGATCCCATTCAGGCAGCTCCAATCCCAGGATCTAAGCACTTCCCAAAGGGCCCCCTCCTATTACCATCACACTGGGTGTTAGGATTTCAACAAAACAATTGGGAGGACATTTAAATAATTATTGCAGCTACATTTCCATCCTGAAAGAGCCTGGGTTTCATTTACATAGGAATTTTTTGTTGTTCGGTCACTAAGTCTTGTCTAACTCTGCGATCTCATGGACTGCAGCATGCCAGGCTTGCCTGTCCTTCACTATCTCCCGGTGTTTGCTCAAACTCATGTCCATCGAATGGGTGTTGCCATCCAACCATCTCATACCCTGTTGTCCCCTTCTCCTTCTGCTTCAATCTTTCCCGGCATTGGAGTCTTTTCCAATGAGTCAGCCTTTTGCATCAGGTGGCCAAAGTATTGGAGCTTCAACTTCAGCATCAGCCCTTCCAATGAATATTCAGGGTTGATTTCCTTTAGGACTGACTGGTTTGATCTCCTTGTAATCCAAGGGACTCTCAAGAGTCTCCTCCAGCACAGTAGCCCACCACCAACGCCCCCTCCGCCCCCGCCCCCGCCCCCCTCCGAATTCTGGAGGAAACACTCCTTGAACATACCTAGATAAACAGATCCACGAGGCCAAAGGGAAGCCTGTGAGTGACATGGAGTAGCATCAATCTGGTGCCCTTCAGGGAAGGACTTGCTGCGCTGGCGTGGGACAGGCAATCCCACTCTCAGCATCTCAGAGTGGACCTTGATGGATGCCGTGGCCTCATCTGAGGTCACATCTCACTGAGACAGTGCATGCTGGTGCCTCAGCCAGGGGGAGCCCACATGGGGTACCCTAATAGCACCCCTCGCTCCAGAGCGCCTGCCTCAGGACCCCTCCTTTCCCTCTGCCCATCCTGCTTTTGCCTCTTTCTTCCTCTGTGGCTGATCCCTAGTGGGCATCTTGCACCCCAGCTCAGCCTCACAGTCTGCCTCCAGAGACCCCAAGGGGGCACCACCCTCTGGCGCAAGCCTTTCTGACTCTGGCTTGGAAGCTCGGGGGGTCTCACATCCCGCTTCTCTTCTCAGCACTGAGATTCCATGGCCTGGGTTCTTCCTTTTCTGGTAGACTCTTCTCTGGTTCCTGCTCAGTTCTGAAACTCAGCGTGGAGAAAGCCTAAACTGGAAATCGAAAATCCCCCAGTAATCTCGAGCACACATCTGGTTGTTGGCCACAAATCCATTTCCTCTCTGAGATTGACTGGGGTCCTTTCGTGGAATTGTGATTCAATTCACTGTGGAAGTTTTCATCTCGTCTTTCTGGTACTGGAGCAGAAAATGGGAGAGAAACTTCTCTTCAAGACCAGCTGGATAAAAAGTAACCCCTTGTCAGGAAAGGGTAAAGGTACATGGTTGAAAATAACAGTTTTGAGAGAACAACAGTAATAAGTGTAGCAGAGCCAGTTATTGTGAGGTCTTAGAACAATTTGAGCACTTCTGCTGTCCTCTCCACAATCCCCACCCCTACACCCCTGTGACCAGTCCCCAGGCCTTTTCCTGGGGGCAGGGATGAACTGACCAGATGCATGGAGGCCCTGGCTTCTCCAGAAGTGACCTGAGCTCAGGACACAGGTCATTCTCTTCGAGGTGAACTATGACCAATAAAGGACCGGCATCGAGGAGATCGGAGCTGAAGCATCCAGTCTTTTTCTTCCCAATGGCTTATTCTTAAATGCGGTGGTTCTGGGTGGCCTCTTTGGATGTGACCTTTGGGATAAAGGCCCAGCAGTGTTTCCTCGTGAAGCTGTGGTCATCTTGTTAACATGTGACCTTGGACCTTCTGTTTGCTCTTCCTCCTTCTCTGTTTCTCTTCCCTCTCCCCTCATTCTTGTTTCTTGGCATTTTGCCTGTCCCCTCCCCTATGAGGGTTATCACATCAGCTTTGGCCCATGATCTGCTTCCCAGAGGACCCAGACCAGGACAGACCATTCCTATGTACTGAGTTCTTGGTGAGAGTCAGATACTCTTCTTAGTGCTGTGTACATATCAACTCCTTTCTCCCCCATGAGAGCGTGAAAAGTGGGTGCTGTTTTCATCTCCGCTGTGCAGATGGAGAAAGTGCAACGCAGGGTTTAAGTGACTTGCCCAGGGTCCG
Source organism: Bubalus kerabau (assembly GCF_029407905.1). Taxonomy (NCBI): domain Eukaryota; kingdom Metazoa; phylum Chordata; class Mammalia; order Artiodactyla; family Bovidae; genus Bubalus; species Bubalus kerabau. The sequence continues at coordinate 16,044,536 of NC_073628.1, forward strand.
CATGCTAGTCAAGCTAAGAACTAAGATTTAGGTCAGCCATTCCTGCTCCTGGTTATGCTTTTGCCTCTTGAAGAATGGCCGCTGTCAGAGCATCAGCTGAGATGTTCCTGTTTCAAATATCACATGAACTGGCACCTTTAGAAAGTCTTCCCCGATAAGTGAAGAAGAATATTATATATTTCTGAAAGGAAAGTCTTTTGACACCCTCTGCATTGAAAGGCCACTGTTTATTGGGTGTCTGTGATTGTTGCAGCCTGGGTTCCGAAAATGAATCTAGCCACAGATTCAGTTGTTTACCTGATTTCTCATGGTTTGATTGTTGGTTGTCAATGCTGACCATGCATGGATGCTCCCAGCTAGCAGAGCCATTCTCTCTCCTCCTCTGGGTGTGCACCAATGACCAGGTGTTGATAAGCACCCTGTCCACTGATGCTCTAAATCACAATGACAGAGAGAAGCCTCTGGAGGACTGTGGTCTTGAGTGAGATCTTGGGGGAAAGGTGAACAGAAGCACTAGGCTTCTTCTGTGAATCTTTGCATCCTGTTCCCACAGGGGTGCATAGACACACTTGAAGTTCATGAATAGACTGAAATGTATAGACCTTTATGAAAAGGTCAGTGTCTGCATGTTTTCCTGGGAAGGAGTAAGGAGAGGACATACACATTTCATCAGGTTCTCAGAACCATTGCTATTAAGAACAAAGAAACCTGAGTTTCAAGCCTGGATTGCTCCTTTCTGTGAGGCCTCATGTGACTCATTTGCCAGCTGGGGTCTCAGTTTCCTCGCATGGAAACAGAACCCTAGTACTTCATAATGCCCACAGTCACAGGTAGTAAACACCATCCGTAGAGGAATGTCGTCTCCAGGACACCTGATCTGGGCAGGATGGAGGTCCTTCCTCTCTGGGAATCCAAGACTGAAGGGTGTGCAAGGGTGAGACTGGCAGTAGCCATGTGTGAGTGTGTTAGGTGTGGCTCATCCAGAGTTGAACTTCAGAAAGGATCTGAGTGTGAGTACATGTGGAGGTGAGCTAAGGGTGCAGTTGGGTGAGTGAACAGAGAGGGACTGAAGCCTACATGGCCTGTGGTAGTGAGAGTCTTGCTCCATGAGCAGCTTGGAGTCAGTTCCAAAGTGTAGCGCATGTCCCTGGGTTGTCAGCCCTGAGGGCCAAGCATGCAGCTAGGGGAAGCTCGGGGGCAGAGATACAGGTCTGCATGAAGGGGCCACCTGTGTGGACTAGCATGTAAGAGCCAGGAGCAAGCCTGGTGGGCATTGGAGGGGGGTGGCCACAGCAAACTGTGAGCTAGAGACAATCACTTGCATTATCCATATTGTATCCAAAGTCAGTTGTTCCCAAACATTCCTGCTAGAATCACCTGGAAGCCTGGAGAAAATGATCAGTTTCTAGGACCTGTATCGGGAGATTTTAATTCGGTGTGTCTAGGGCAAGATCTGATAATGAACATTTTCCGAAGGATCTCTAGATAATTCCAGTGATCAGTCAGTTTGGGAAATATACCATTTAACCCATTTGGGGACTTCCCTGGTGGTCCAGCGGCTAAGACTTCATGGTTCCAATTCAGGGGGACTGGGATCCACCCCTGGTCAGTGAACTATACCCTGCCTGCCCCAACTAAGACCTAGTGCAGCCTAAATAAATGAATAAAATATTTTTTCAAAATAATACAATAAAATAGAAGGTTCTTTATCTCTTTAAAAGAAATTAAAAAATTAAAATCCCATTTAATTTAGCTCAGGCTATCCTGTCCCATTGGAATTTTCTTCCCACCCACAGTTTGCTCCACATCAACACTCAAATGTCTCCTCTCTGTGCAACCTTCCAGGCCTTCCCCAGCCAGAAAGAAGTCGTTCCTTCCCTGTTTCCATCTAGAGTTCTTGCTTCTGTAAACCAGGGATTACATCATATTCCAATGACTTGCTTCAAATCTGTATTTTCTGCTCGAAGGTGAACTCTTCAAGTGAAGGATGTTGCTTTATCACTGTTTCTGCCGAAGAATTCGGTGAATGTGTGTCATGTCGCAAAAGGCCAGATGTACCAATGAAGAAATAATGGAAATGGGCGGAGGCAGACTCCTGGCTTCCAGAACACTGGGCTGGAACCAGTGGACAGATCCAGGGGAGGTATTTGGACCTTGCCCTTCCTCCCTGTCAACAGTCTTAGCTGTTGCAAAACATGGAAACACGAAAATTAAAAAACATTGCTTCTAGGATTGTTTTAGAATTTAGAAATCCCATTGGATTTAGAAATCCCTTTGGTCCAAAGAAAACAGGATTTGACACGAGTTTGGTTCCGTTCAGCATAACTCACTCTGTTCCCCTCGCTTTTACCTCTTTTCTCTTATTTCTGCAGGACCTTCATTGTTTCCCCGAGCAGTTAATTCCGGCTGAAGTGTTAATAATCGATTTCAGTTTCTGGAGTATTTTTATTTTAATGTGAATTCCCAGAGACCGACTGTTCTTTTAGACTCTATGTTGCTAATGGCAGAATGTAAGATCTTTACAACAGGCTGTGAGTGAAGGTATTTTTGGAAGCCTTTGTGTTCATCCTTGTGTTCCTGAAAACTCGTTCAAACTCAGACACAGCAAGCGCTCATCCCGCATTGGAGTATTCTAAGCATTCTATTAAGTGCTTTTGCGTTCCATGTATCACCCAATTGAATCTTCACAGCAACTCAGAGGTAGGAATTTTATTCTATACTTACACATGAGGAAACGGGGATCAGAGCGATCACATGAGTTGCCTGTGATCACACAGCATGTAAGTAAGCGACGGGCTGGAATTTAAATGCAGGTCTGTTTGACTTCATGCTCATGGCTCCTTTTCCATTAATTGGGCTTATAAGTGGTTTCAGCTCCAAAGTGGACCCTGACACAGAAGGAAAAGCCAGGACTCCATGGAGCAAGGCCTTCATTCTCCAAAGAACAAGGATATTGGGTCCATACGTCCCCAAAATTTTAGCCCCAGTGATGCATGAGTCTCCTGCTCCCAAGGAGAAATTAACTTCAGGGTTGTGATCCAGGAGCCACATCCCTGGCTGGGAAATCAGGGGTCTTGGTGCCAGGTTGCTTGACTTCCATGACTGTACGCTTTCTTGGTTGTTGAATTAGAGGCTTGTATGACACAACCGCCAAGGTTCCCCTCAGCTCGAATAGAAAATGAATATTCTTGTTTTGGAATGTGGAGTTCCTGTATATCCAAGGTCAAGGCCTCTGTTGAGTCTTTGCGTGCATGCTAAGTCACTTCAGGCATGTCTGACTCTTTGCATCCCCATGGACTGTAGCCCACCAGGCTTCTCCATCCATGGGATTCTCCAGGCAAGAATACTGGAGTGGGTTGCCATGGGGATCTTTCTGATGCAGGGGTCAAACCTGTGTCTCTTACGTCTCCTGCGTTGGCAGGTGGGCTCTTTACCACTAGTGCCACCTGTTGAGTCCTTAAGGCCCCCTTAGAAGAGGATGAAGAATCAGAAGTGTTGGGACCTCAAATCTCTGGTTTAAAAATCAACCTTTGGGAGGTAGGAGCCTCAATTATTATTTTATGACATATGAGGGAGATGAGTTAGCAGGTCTTAGAGCCCCCGTATGAACAAGTGTCCCCAGAATATACTTTAGAGGTCTAGCTGCCCACTCATGACAAATCCATGCCGATTAACCTAGTGGTTGCTTGCTCAGTGTTTGGAATGGGTCTTAAGCTGCCTTGGTTAATTGCTAAATAATTCATGACACTCTGGTCCTGCTATTGTTGCCTCAAACAGCTCTCGATTCTGCCCTTTGCTGCCACCCCCACCCCTCCCCTTGAGCTCCTGTATGAATTACAATTTGAGGGGGAAGACGTGAGGATGACAGTCCCCAGGGAACCCAGACAAACACAGTCATGGTTTCTATGGCACCCTCGAGACCCCAAACTGCCGAACCTCCCACATCTCTTATCCTAACATTTAGAGCTGCCTTGTAGTTCACCCGAGGACATGTTCCAGGAAAATCATCGAATATTTATTAGCGTTATTACATTTTCTCCTGCACCTTTCATCCCAGAGGATACCAAAATGCTTTGCTAACAAAATACCCAGGGAGATTTTTCCTATTTCTCAAATCAAGCTGTGGTTTCTTACTTTTTCCTCTCACACACCTCTCATGTTTGCCTTCTCTCCATCCATTTATACCTGAATTTTAATGACCCTTCGCTGCCTAACACATAACAATCTAATGTCTTAATCTGGTTCTCTTCATTTCCTGTGGTGTCTGAGACAAATCACCATAAACGTGATTGTGTATAATACACATTTGTTCTCTTAAGATTCTGGATTCAGAAATCTGGAATGCAGTTCATTGGGCCAAAACTAAGGTGCTGGCAGGCTGTGCTCCCTCCTAAGCTCCAAAGGAGACAGTCGTCTGCCTTCTCCACTCTTAAGGCTTGTGCTCCTTGCATTCCTTGGCTCGTGGCCTCTTCACTGTCTTCAAGGTCAGCAGCAGAGCATCTCTGGCCCTCTCTCTGGTCCCTCTTCACATTCTTTCTCTTCTACACTGAAACCTCCCTCAGCCTTCCTCTTTTAAGGACACTTGTGAACACATTTAGGGTCCACTTGTTTAACCCAAGATAATCTTATCACACCTGCAAGGTCACATTTGCCAATAAAGTAACGGGGTTCAGGGATGAGAGTTTCCATGTCTTTGGGACCATCTCCCAGCCTGCTGCACCTGTCAGTGAAGGCTCTTTCCACCTGACCAGTGTCACCATTGATTTCCTACCACTCCCCCCACAGACCATACACCTCAGCCCACTGGACTGCCCAGCTCTGTTCAAAAATTTGCATATTTCTCCTTTGGTGTCTTTGAAAGTATTAGTCGCTCAGTTGTGTCTGACTCAGTGCAACCCCATGGACTGTAGCCCACCAGAATCCTTTGTCCATGGGATTCTCCAGGCAAGAATACTAGAGTGGGTAGCCAATCCCTTCTCCAGGGGATCTTCCTGACCTAGGGATTGAACTTGGATCTCTTGCATTGCAGGTGGATTCTTTACTGTCTGAGTCACCAGGGAATGCCTAAGCAATCAAGGAACTTAAGACTTTGAGGAGACTGTACAAGCAAGTATTATTTCTGCAAAGTGAAAGAGAAGATATGGGTGTTGTAGGAGCACCCACCAGAGTGGAATTAATTCAGCAATTACAGCTTCTACGAAAAGGACAATCAGAACATTATTATTCATAACAAAGATCCACCTTCATTTGCATAGTGCCTTTTATGAGGTGTGACCATAATGTAATAGATTGATTTTTTTAAAAAAACAAACATAACAAATTATATTACAGGGAATCTCAGTGTCGGAAAGGATATTAAAGGCCATATTGTTCAACTCTCTTTCCAATGCAGCTGTTTCATCTACAACATGCCTGATATGTGTTTGAACATTCTGCAAAGAGTATTGTATTTCAAAAAAAGTCACCTTGAATATATATGTGTGTTGCTGCTGCTTCTAAGTCACTTCATTTGTGTCCGACTCTGTGTGACCCCAGAGATGGCAGCCCAACAGGCTCCCCCGTCCCTGGGATTCTCCAGGCAAGAACACTGGAGTGGGTTGCCATTTCCTTCTCCAATGCATGAAAGTGAAAAGTGAAAGTGAAGTCGCTCAGTCGTGTCCGACTCTTAGCGACCCCATGGACTGCAGCCCACCAGGCTCCTCTGTCCATGGGATTTTCCAGGCAAGAGTACTGGAGTGGGGTGCCATCGCCTTCTCTGATATGCACGTTAGAGAATGTAAAGGCAGGTTGGTGCCATATACATTTATCTGTCAATATATAAAATTTGTATATATATGAGAATGTAAGATGCTTTTCCTAAGATTCCATCATTTTCTGAATACAAAGGCCAGGTTAATTGTTTCTGATAAACGAGTCTTTATTTTTCTGGCCAAAAAGATGTGCATGGGTTTTCCTTTTTTTTTTTGAAATAAATACAAGCATCTGCTTCTGTGCACAGGCACCTTACCCTCTCCTGACACCTTGTCTGACTTTTCAGTTATGTGGACTGGTCTCTTCACAGATCCAAGACAGGGTGTCCTAGGACTTTGGTTTTTGCAACCAGAATCTGTATCAGGCAGCTTCATGGGGAAGCCTATTTTAATATAAGGCTGCATCTTATGATTTTCAGATGCTCTGATGGCTGTGAGAGCTCACCTGAGGTTTAATCTCCTGCACGACTCCTGTCCCTGCAGTAGGTGGCTTGCTGCAGGGTTGTGCCCTGTCCCCCGCCTGCATGTAGTACACTGAGCCCCCATCACCCATCATCTCATTAAGTAAATCTGCTCTGGCCTCAGGGGTGAAAGGGAGACTCTCACAGTCAGAGGGCCAGGATCACTATAAGTGTAGCGAACAAGAGATTTATTTTGGCCATCAGAGCTTACACAATTGGAAAGGAACTTGCAAAGAAAAGGTCAGAAAGGAAACTAGAGGGAGAGAAAATGAGCCAGCAACCAACCGGACAAGCTGAGAACACGTCTAGCCTGGGAACACAAGGGCGGGCTGGGGGACACTTTGCTCTACGAGGCTGCCCCTCTGGGTCCTCAGCAAGTGTCTGGTACTGAGCCCGAGTCTGTGGCTGGTGGGCAGGGTTGGCAGTGGAGAAGGAGGGTTGGGTGAGGAGTGGATGGAGCTACGAGACCTGTTGGGCGACTCATCACCACATCTGATTAGGGCGACCTTCAGAGTCTGTTAGTTACGGTATGACCTGCCTTCCAGATTTTGGGCAAATTCTTGTTTTGACCAATTCCAACTTGGAAATATAGAGAGAAGAGATTCTGGGGTGTTTTGGTTTAAGCCAACTGACACAGCAGTGTCCATCAGAGTCATTGCATTATGCTTGTCTCCTGCCACCTGCACTTACCAGCACGCATCCTTCCTTTCTTATGATGGAGTCTACCAATAAGAAACTAGCATAAATAATAATTACTTATTATTGGTATTCAGTTCAGTTAAGTCGCTCAGTCGTGTCCAACCTTTGCGACCCCATGAATTGCAGCACACCAGGCCTCCCTGTCCATCACCAGCCCTGGAGCTCACTCAGACTCATGTCCATCAAGTCAGTGATGCCATCCAGCCATCTCATCCTCTGTCGTCCCCTTCTCCTCCTGCCCCCAATCCCTCCCAGCATCAGAGTCTTTTCCAATGAGTCAACTCTTAGCATGAGGTGGCCAAAGTACTGGAGTTTCAGCTTTAGCATCAGTCCTTCCAAAGAAATCCCAGGGCTGATCTCCTTCAGAATGGACTGGTTGGATCTCCTTGCAGTCCAAGGGATTCTCAAGAGTCTTCTCCAACACCACAGTTCAAAAGCATCAATTCTTCAGCGCTCAGCCTTCTTCCCAGTCCAACTCTCACATCCATACATAACCACAGGAAAAACCATAGCCTTGACTAGACGGACCTTTGTTGGCAAAGTAATGTCTCTACTTTTCAATATGCTATCTAGGTTGGTATTATTGAAGTAAAATAGGCCCAGTTCTCATGAGTGATTCAACATGCTTTGAAATGTATATACACCTACGTAATCATCACCCCAGTGAAACCCTGTAAGCTTGGAAACCAGGTTTTGTGATTTCCTTGGTGGCTCAGATGGTAAAGAACCTACCTGCAATGCAGGAGACACAGCTTCGATCCGTGGGTTGGAAAAATCCCCCGGAGAAGGGAATGGCTGTCCACTTCAGTATTCTTGCCTGGAGATCCCATGGGCAGAGGAACCTAGCAGCCTACAGTCCATGGGGTTGCAGAGTTGGACACGACTGAGGTACTGACACTTTCACTTAACGTTGTAAAGGCTAATCTACCCCTCTTTTCTTCATATACATTTTCGAATCAACTTGTTAATGTCTATAAAATATCTGTTTGAAATTTTTATTGCTATTTCATTGACTCTATAGAAAATTTGGGGAGAATTGGCACTAACAATATTGACTCTTCGTATAATACACAAACAGCGTATATTTCTTCATTTATTTATATCTCTTTAATCTCAGCAATATTTTGTAGTTTTCAATGTAGATCTTCAGCACATCCTTTGCTAATTTATTCTTAAGTGTTGTACATCTCATGATGTTTTTGCAAATGATATTTTAAAACTTCATTATCCAAATGCTGTATACTGACACTGTGAACTTTGTATCCTGTGCCTTTTATTCACTTCTAAATTTTAATAGCTTTTTATTTAGGTGGCTTCTTTAGGATTTTTGACATAAACTCTCATAATACTTACGAATTTCTTTCAATTTTTTTTTGCTTTTTGTTTACTTTTCATTTCTCCTTGTGTTCTAGCTAGAACATCTAGTACAATAATGAATAGCAAGTTGAAAGAAACATTCTTACTCTTTTCCTGAAATACAGGGAAAAGAGTTCAGTATTTTACCATTAAGTGTGTTGTTAATCATAGGACTTTTTGTAGATGTGTTTATCAGATTAAGAAGTTCCCTTCTATTCCTACTTTGCTTAGTTTAAACCATGAATGGGTTTTGAGTTTTGACAAATGATTTTTAAATTTAAATGACTATGTATTGATATAATATATAATTCTTTCCTTTGCTTCATTAGTATGAAATATATGGATTGGTTTTTGAATGTTAAAACTACTTGTTTCCCTGGTATAATGGTATATATGACTCTACTTGGTCATAATTTGAAATTCTTGTGTATTGATGGGTTTGATTTGCTAATATTTTGGGAAGGATTTTTGTGTCTATGTTCAGGGGGGCTATTTGACCACAATTTTTCCTTACTTGAAATGTCTTTGGCCAGTTTTGAAATCAGGATTTTTCTGGCTTTGTGAACCAAATATAACATGGTCCTTTTTTTCATCTTCTGAGGGAGTTTGTGAATGATTTCATTATTTCTTAAGTATGTCATAGAATTACTGCCAAACTATCTGGGCTGTAAATTTTTGTTTTGGTCATGAATTTCACATTAAAAAAGCTAGATACAGGCTATTTTTATTTCCTATGCTTTTATGTCAGTTTTACAAGATTGTGTTTTCAAGGAATTTGTTCAGTTCATCTAAGTTGTTAAATTTATCAGCATAAAGTTGTTACAGTGTTCCTTATTTTCCTGTTTATAGGTCTGAGCAAATGTAGTGGTAATCCTCTTTCTATTTCTGATAGTGACGATTAGACTATTCTCTATTTTTTTGTATTGATCTTGTTCAGGTTTTCTCAATTTTATCAATCTTTCTAGGTATCTTTTTTCTGTTTCTTCAGTTAAAACTTATTTTGGGTTTAACATTCTCTTTTTTTCTAGCTTCTTATAATGGAAGCTGAGATCACTTATTTTAAAATTTATTTTGCATTTAATATAAGCATTTAACGTCACAATTCCACTCCTAGCACTGTTTTGGAGGAGTCACATAAATGTCGATATGTTGTGTGTGTTTTTACTATCATTCAATTCACAGTATTTTCTAACTTCTCTTATGAGTTGTACTTTGATCTATGGGTTATTTAGAAGCATGTCGCTTCATTTCCAAACACTGGATGATTTCTACATGTTTTGTTTTTATTAGTTCCTTATTTAGTTCTTTGTCAGAGAAACTATGTGTGAGATTTCAACCTTCTGAAATGTATTGAAACTTACTTTATGGTCCAATATGTGGTCTATATTGACACATATGTACATATACGCATATGTACATATATATGTACACTTAGTATACAGTTTTAGAGTTGTATTGTTCTAAAAATCTTAATTAGATCAGGGCAGTTTATAGTGTTGTACAAATCGCTGTACTTCCTTATTGATTTTCCCCCCTAGTTTTTCTAACAATTTCAGATTGAGAGGTTTTAAAATCTCTATGTATTTTTCTACTTCTCCCTTTACTTCTGTCATTTCCTGCTTTGTGTATTTTGACGCTCTATTGTTACAAGCACCGACAGAATTGTTCTATCTTCCGCAAGAATTGATCTCTTTTATCATTGTGATAGTTCTCTTTTTGTCTCTGGTAATATTCCTTGTCAAAATATCTGTTTGCCTGTTATCAGAATAGCTACGCAAGGCCTCTTAGGCTTACTCCTTATATGATTTATCTTATACCATTCTTACTCTTTCAGTGCATTAGGGCCTTTATATTTAAGCAGCATCTCTTATAGACAAAATATTATTGAGTCTTGTTTTTCACCCAGCCTGAAAATCTCTTCCCTTAATTGGAGTGTGTGACCATCTTGCTTTTAGTGCAATTATTGATGATTTTGGACTTAATCTACCATCTTGCTCTTTATTTTCCACATTTCACCTTTCTATTTTGCTTCTCAGTGTTTCCTTCCCTGTCTTCTTTCAATTTGTCCGATGTTTACGAATTCAGTTTCATTTATTCTGTTGGCTTTTTAGCCATGCCTCCTTGTATATTTTCAGAGTTGTTCTAGGAATGAACTTCTCAGTCTACTTAAAGTTAATATTGCACCTCATTACATGTCTTATAAGGGTTCTGTTTACCTTCATCTTTTCTGCTATTGTTTTCACTTATTTTACTTTTAAATGTGTTAAAACAAGAAAATAATTGTTTTATTTTTGCTTTGAAAAGTCAAAGCCAGGGCTTCCCTTGTGGCTCAGTGGTAAAGAATCTGCCTGCCAATGCAGAAGACACAGGTTCCATCCCTGGGTCAGGAAGATCCCACATGCCATGGAGCACCCAAGCCCGTGTGCCACAGCTACTGAGCCTGGGCTCTAGAGCCCAGGAACTGCAACTGCTGAGCCCATGTGCCACAACTACGGAAGCCCACACACCCTAGAGCGCATGCTCCACAAGACAAGCCACCGCAGCAAGAAGCCTGAGCACCACAGGAAGACGAGCCCCGCTTGCAGCAACTAGAGAAACCCTGCCCGCAGCAACAAAGCCCAGCACAGCCAAAACTAAATAGAAAAAGTTTTAAAAAAAGTCAAGGCTATTGATAAACACATTAAGAGAAGGAAAAATAATGTTATTTCTATTGATCTGGATATGTATCTATTCCTAGGCTCTTCATTCCTTCTTGTACATCAGAAGTTCCATTCTTCAGTCTGAAGATCTTTATAGCATCTTGTAGTGAAGTCTGCTAAACATGAATTCTTTTAGTTTCTACTCACCTAAAAATATGTTTCTTTCACTTTTATTTTAAAGGTTATTTTTCTAAATATAAAAATTTAGGTTATTTTTGGAGTTTGGTTTTGCTTTCTTTTTCATTAAGTACTTTATAGAACTTGCTCTTTTGTGTTCTGGCTTCCAGTGTTTGTGATGGGAAATCAGTCACTTGCATCATTGTTCTTCTGTCTATAATGTATTTTTTGCTGGCTTTTAAAACATTTTCTATTTATACTTGAACTTTGGCAATTTAAATATGATGTACTTATGTTTTTGCTATTGTTTTTAAATTTTACATGTGTTCACTGGCCTTGGGTTTGAAGGACAGAATTCTTGGTTTATTTGGGAAGTTTTGGTAATTATTTCTTTAATATTTTTATTCTCCATGTTTTTCTTCTTCTGGAAATAAACTGCGTGTATATTACAACACTTGTGACCATTTCGCAGAATATGGATTGTATATTATTTTTAAAAAAGTCCTTTTCTCTGTGGTCTTCAGTTTGGATCTGCAGCGTGTTAGTCTCTCAGTCTTGTCTGACACTCTGCGACCTCGTGTACCGAAGCCTGCCAGGCTCCTCTGTCTATGGAATTCTCCAGGCAAGAGTACTGGAGTGGGTAGTCACTCCCTTCTCCAGAGGATCTTTCCAACCCAGGGACTGAACGCAGGTCTCCCACATCACAGGCACACTCTTTACTACCTGAGTCATAAATACGAATCTGTCAAAGCTCACTGACCCTTTCGTATGAAATCTCTGATCTGTTCTTAAATCCCTTCAATATATGTCTCTTCAGATATTGCAGTCAAGTGTTAGAATTTCCATGTAGTTCTTTTAAATCTCTCTTTAAACTTTTCTATATTTACTTAGGTTATATGTATATTATCTTTAAACATATTTATGAATAGCCATTTTAAAGTCCCTGTCTACAAATTCTAACACGTGGGTCATCTTAGGGTCTGTTTCTATTGACTACCACTGTAGCATTCTGGGTTTCTTTGTCCTTCACTATCTGCTAGATTTGCTCAAACTCATGTCCATTGAGTCGGTGATGCCATCCAACCATCGCATCCTCTGTTGCCCACTTCTTCTCCTGCACTCAATCTTTACCAGCATCAGGGTTTTTGCCAATAAGTTGGCTCTTCACATCAGGTGGCCAAATTATTGGAGCTTCAGCTTCAGCATCAGTCCTTCAAATGAATATTTATTTAGGGTTTATTCGCTTTAGGATTGACTGGTTTGATTTCCTTGCTGTCCAAAAGACTCTTAAGAGTCTTCTCCAGCACCGCAGCTCAAAAGCATTGATTCTAGTTTCTTATCGTTTGCTGGACTTTATTGGTGACACATTGTAAGGAGTCTGGATTTTGCTCGACTTTTAAAAACAAAGTTGAATTTTATTCTAGTAAGTAGTTAAATTATTGGTGAGTCTTTTGGTCCTGCTAGGATTATTTTTTCTTTTCTTTATTAGGGTGGACCCAATTCAGTTTTGTCTTTAGTTCTAAGGTGTGTCTCCTATTTTAGAGCATGGCTTTTACTCTTAAGGTATGATGTTTCTGATGTCTCAGTGGAACACCTAAGTTTCTCAGTGAGGTATCTTTACTATCTCTTAGAATTGTGTGACTCTTGTATCTCCACTCACCTTCCTCTGCCAGAGAACCCACTCTCTGCTAGGTCTTGGGGATGACCCCTTTCGAGGTCACCCTTCTGTGTATCTCCCTTCTCTCCTTTATCTTGCCCTGTAAATTTGAGGAGCACCACTTTTCCTGAACACTGATCTCTGTTTTCAGAGAGCTCTGCTTGAACTCCATTTCCCTGTGCTGTTGTCTGAAAAGCATTCCTCACCAGAGGGTATATGCAAATGAGAAGCTCACTGCGCATGTCTTCCTTCGCTCTAGGATCATGGTTCTGTGCTTCCTGCTGTCCAATGCCTATAAAGAGTTTCCTTGTACATTTTACTCAGCTGTATAGTTGTGTACAATGGGAAGCTAAAACTGAAAGTCTCAAAACTGGTTCAAATTCTTGTGAATATTCATATAGCTTTTCTTTCTTTTTCTCTTTCCATCTCATTCTCTTTCTCTACTCTGCCTTCCTTCCTTCCTCCCCCCTTTCTTTCTTTTCATCCTCCCTTCTTCTGCCATTAAGATGATAATATCAGCCACTGTCAGAAGTTACTTACTTTTCCATTGCTTGAAATGCTTTCAGCAAATACATCCTCTGAATGTTGATAACATTCATTATTTTCCTGGATCTCTCTACACATGAGAGGTGGTGACCATTTTCATTGGAAACTTCTTGTTCAGCAGACAGTATGCAATGGAGCTGTGTAGTAAGTTTCTCTGAAGTCATTTGTTTGAGGAGCTAAAGTTTCCAGTTGCCCATTGACTGAATCACAGGGACAGATAAGGTGGACTAAAGAAATAATAAATGTTGGAAGATAAATTACCACCCTAATGAGTCCCTGAATAATTTAATATTTAAAAAAACTTTAAAACTCACCTCTAAAGACAGTGAGGTTAGGGTTGTTACTTTGATTTTCAGCAACTACAAGGGGATCTGATTGGATAATTAGGGTAGAAAATTCCATTCTCTTTTAGATAGCAGTCCATAAGGTAGCTGGTGAGATGCAATAGATCTCACAGATTCTACATATATTTTAACCCATTTGCCCCTAGATTTGGGCCATTTATATTTCAATTGCCTCTAGGTTCTTCTAAAGTTTTTGGTTTAACCTATTATAGGTGCTAAGTCCCTTTTTTTGGCATAGGTCACCAATGGACAAACGCAACAATTATAATAGTATCTGCTTATTAGAGAAGAAAATTTTATGTTCAGAAATCTGGGGTGTTATAGACCAAATTCTGAAACTAGATTGTACTTTTGGTTCAGCTATATAAACCTCATGTGAAAAAAAAATACTGAAAGCACTTCGTCTGTTTCTCTGTTATGTTTCATCACATTTCATCTTGTATTGTGTTTTAATGTAACAGAGCTTACTTATCTGTTTGTTTTTCATCTGTTTTCCACGTTATTATCTAAGGTCCATTAGAACAGAATACTTGTGGGTTTTATCCATTGCTGTCTTTTCAGAGTTTAAAATAGCAAACAGTAGGTTCTTGGTAAACATTTTTTTCCCATGTGTATTTCATCTTGTCTTTCTAGACTACAAATCCTTACCCATCTCCAACATTTGTTTGCTTGTGGAACAATTAATAAGGATTTAAGGATTTGATAAATGAATAAAATCTCTGAAGATTTCAGTTAATGTCATTAAATATTCAGGTTGAAAGAGGGCTTGAATACCTAGCAGTGAAAAAGAGGCCAAATCCAGAGCCTGGAAGAGAACGAGGCATGCTTGATTTTTGTGAAGATGTCTTCCTGCCTATGGCCAGCAGCTACAAAATCTCATTTGGTACTTTCTACAGAGACACTGATTTCAGATGGAGTTGTGTTGAATTATGGAGGTCAGGGCCTGGAAGTAGGATTGCATAGTCTTTTCTTGGCTGTTTTGCTGTCTTTGCACAGAATGACCTTGGAGAATCATAGCCTCTTTGTGCTGCTCTGTCCCTATGGAGATGAGCGCTTTCTTCCCCCTTCCCGCTTAAGTGTTTTTAGCCTCAAGAATTTGCCAGAATGCTTAGATACCAAGGTGACAGACATCAGAGACAATGTGACAGCAAAATAACTTGTTGGAAAGACATAGAGAAATGGAGTGCACTCCTAGAGAGATGAGGAGCACGGAGTCTGGAATAATTTAGTGAAAATTTTGGAGGTCCTTTTATGCATTTGATAGGTAGACAGTTTGGTCCTGATTCAGCCTGGAGTGTAGCCAGCACCAAGGGAATGAGGTAGTTCTAGTGAGCAGTGAGCTGTATAGTCCCATGGGGGTCTTGGGGCTTGAATGGCAGGAAGTGAAGCCAGAAAGAATTAGAGCTGAAGGTGCTACCTGTCTCCCCTATCACAACTGGCCTGCTGGGGCGATTGCTGCTCCAGCTCTAAGGAACTCCTCTAAAGATCCCATGTATTTCAAGGTCCCACAAATCACGAGTTGCTCTTCCAGCTCAACCTTCCACTGTTACATGTTTGTTATAATGGGAAGTAATACTGTGGACAAACAGGAGACAGAGCCTTTTATTTACCTGGTGTTTGGCTTGTTTGTTACTTGGGGGTAGGAGGCAGCTGGGAACTATCAGGTAGAGCTAATGATGAGGATGAGGAAGTGCGTGGGGAAGAGATGGGGGAGAGTAAAAATCCATCTTTATTTTGCTGGTGTCTTCATTTGCAGCCACATCACGAGAGAGGTACTGAGAGCAACCGAAGTTGCCATAACAACTAATAAACTATAATTAGTCAAAGGAGCAGGTAGAGTCAAGATTACCAGAAAGAAAAAAAGAAGAGAAGAAAGAGAGGGAGAGAAAGGAAGGATGGAAGAGAGAGAGAGAGAGGGAGGGAGGAAGGAAGGAATGTAAGAAAAGAAAGTAAGTTTTCAGTGCACATTGATGTGGATATAAAAGTGTGTTTTAGAACATAGTGAAGAATAGCATAGGATAACGAATGAAAACATGGAAGAGGAGAAGAAGAAAATGATAATATTTTGTATAAGGGTATGTATTTAAAAATTTTGAAAAAGGAGAGAAAGTTCTAAAAGTGACAGTTGATTTGAGATAGTAAATCAGAGGATCTCTCTCTCTCTCTCTCTCTCTCTCTCTCTCTCTCACACACACACACACACACGCACGCACACACAAAACACACATGTATACCCTCCAGGGGAGAAGCAGTTTGGGATCATCATGCAAGGCCAGACTGACTTAGGTGATTCTCATGATTGGAATCACTCATGATTTCCAAGAGTGCCTTTCCATAACTGAACAGATGCATTGCATGTGCAGCTGCTTTGTGCCCCCATGGGTCAGTACCTTTTCATGACTGCCCCTCCACATCACAGACCACAGTCTCTATCACTTCCACTGCCCTCCCTCCCAGCTTCCTGCAGAATGGTGCCAGTGAGGAGTGACAGGAATGATACTTGAATGGGAGGCAGCAGGCATGCCAGGTCATCTCCTTCAAAGCCTGGGATGCCAGGTCTCATTAGATTATGCTAAGTCACTTCAGTCGTGTCTGACTCTTTGCAACCCTATAGACTGTAGCCCTCCAGGCTCCTCTGTCCGTGGAATTTTCCAGGCAAGAATACTGGAGTGGGTTGCCATTCCTTCCTCCAGGGGATCTTCCTGATCCAGGGATCGAACCTGCAGATCTTACCTCTCCTGCATTGGCAGGTGGGCTCTTATACTAGTGCCACCTGGGAAGCCCTCATGAGGTTAATGGGTTTATTCATTCAATAGACACTTTTTGAGTCCAAAATCCCAACTACCAGTTGGGCGTGAGGTGCTGGGGCATGAGACACATAAGATTTGTGACCACAGGGATGTCGAAGTTGGTTTGGGTCTATAACTGAAAGTGAGGTTTAGGGAGTAGGGCAGGGAAGGGACCTCGTGGTCTCTGAACCCTATTCACAAGCTCTGCTGGGAATCAGAGGAGCCACACCATGGTGGGCACCCCAGAGCAGGAGAGAAGAGAAGCTGCGGAGAAAGAGCAGTGGACATATGCCCACGTCTGCAACTCCCACCTTGGGCGAATGACGCTCCGGTTCCTTTTGCTGCTGACTTGAGCCCACCTTCTCCCTCTTGAGCAGGGAGCATCCTGGCTGCCTCAGTGGACCTGACAACCATGTCTCTGAGAAGAATGAGGCTGATGAAGTGTATCTGTGTCTGTTTTCAGTTGGAAACATTAGCAAACTCAACTACAAAAGGCCACCTCGCTGAACAAAAAACTTGCAATGTGCAAAGTACAATAGAAATCTCCTGGCTGCAAACACAAGTGTTTTTGGCTGCCAAGACAGAGGGACCTTGCAGAAGATAGAGCATGAAAGGGATTCTGCACAAAACAAAAGTCAGAACACAATGGTGTATATTTCAGGCACATGAAAAGATGTGTGGCAGCCATACTAAAGAGGCATGATTTTTCTACAGAGCTCGGGCAGGGGGAGAGCAGAAACCCAATCAGACAATAAAATTGTGCAGAGAAACAGATCAGGTCCTGTGGAGGGAAAGGGGAAAAAGGCCTATTTTTATGAATTAATCTCTAGTTGGTTTTCATAAGTTGTTCAGAAACAAGCCAGCATATGAATAATGCATACTGTACACAGCCCCCAAAACACTGAGCTAGCTTCAGTGGAGATTGTGAAAATGAAGGGATTTGGAGAAATATCTTTGAATAAAAGGACCAGAGAGAAGGCATCTGAAGGTGGAGTTGTGAGAAGCGGTGGGCAACAGACATCCCGGGGGCAAAGATGTTCCTTTCTTACTTCCCTAATTAGGTTTCAGATTCTTGGAGAGCTGGGAGAACCTTTTCATCTCTTACAAATCTGTCTTTTTCCCTCCAGGTTGCATAACACAATACTTTGCACATAGCAGATGCTCAAAATAGTAGTAGACATATTAATTCAATGTTAAAGTGGTGATGAATTTGGCTGGTTACTAGGTTAGTAATTATTGTATCACTGGTATGGAAACAGAAGGAAGAAATCTATATTCTTGGGACTAACATTAATACAGGTGAGGAACCTTTTAGTTGCCTGAATGAGTCAGTGAGTGAAGTCGCTCAGTCGTGTCTGACTCTTTGTGACCCCGTGGACTATAGCCCCCCAGGCTCCTCCATCCATGGGATTCCCCAGGCAAGAATACTAGAGTGGGTTGCCATTTTCTTCTCCTTAGTTGCCTAGATGGATAAATAAACCCAGGGATGGTGGGCCTCCAGTGATGTTTTATATGGTAGTGCAATCCATTGATAGTCCAATCAGTCCCAGAGTGGCATACTTGCTTTATCTAAAGCCTGCAATAGTGAGCTGAAGTTAGAGGTCTTGATAGGTGCTTCTACAGAACAATATCCTCAAAGAAGCTCTGTGGAAAAAGGATTCCATGGTCAATTAGGCATAGGAAGTGCTGCTTTCTATATGCCCTTCATTATCATTTAAAAGGCTTAGAGAAATCCTACAGTAAATTGCCCTGTTGAACCTTGTTTAATCCAATGCTTTCCAAACTAAGTTGACCATGGAAGGTTTTCTTTTTCTTTATTTCCTTCTCTTTTTTAAAAAAAACACCCATTAGCATCTTTCAGAACTAGTTTTCCATGAAGTGAACATTGAGGAATTCTGATTTGGGGGAGCATTAAGAAACAGGGCATTTACCAAGTTTTCTGTTTTCTGTGAATGGAGGTGGGACTGGAAAGGGTAACTTACACAGGGATCCTTCTTCCAAGGAGATGTAGTAGAGGAGACAGACTATCAACTATACACCTTGTGTCCATAGAGTTCTTTGACTTGAACCATAAGCTGTGCTCTTTGTAAAGCACACCATGGTTATAATTTCATCATCCAGTAGCATTTCCTCACTCTATCCCTGACTCCCTAGGGTTCCAACCACTGTGCGTTCTTTACCTGGATAATCGTCTCCATCCTCAACCCAAGTATCTTGGACCCCTGACCACGGCCACTGTGATGTGTGCAGCAGTGACCATCAATGGCCACAAGTCATTGCCACTCAGAGCCTCAGAACACTGTTGCAGTTACTCCTGGGCTATTCTGATTGGCCAACACCACAGCTGCTCAGAAAAGTGGTACCAGGCATTGTTCACTCTTCCAAGGATGCATGGGGCTGCTCCTGGTGACTCTGGCTGCTGAAGCTCTCTGTAAACAGGTCATATGGACCCTGTTGTCCAGCTGTTTTCATAGTAACACTTCTCACGGCATGAGACCCATGCTCTTGAGTATCTACCAGCAAGAGACTGGTAATGGACTTCTCTTAAATGGACCTGCTCTCATTGTCCTAATGTCAAGAATTTTCTCTCCCGTCTCAGTGACAGAGGACTGAGCCCAGGGAGCACCTGGAGGACCTCTGTGATGATGAATTTTCAGCCTGTGGTGCTATCTGATCACTGTCTTGCACTGTATGCCCCCTCTACCCACCAGGTCCTAGACCTTGTGGTCTTGGGGACCACTCATTGCTTCCTCCGGTGTGAAGCAGGACTGACCTATTCATGGAGATGGCAGCTCCTGCTTCTCCCCTTGGAGGTGCATAGTCAGGGGAGGGGTCTGCTTGTTCTGTGAAAGTTAGTTACTTGTGTTTCTGCCCCAATCATTCACCGTCTCCCATCTTTTAGCCCACGTACACCTGCTCTGCGCTTCCATCTTATGCCTTTGGTGTCATCATAAGACTATAGCAGAGTCTCAAGGTTAGTCCTAGATTCACCAGTTTTGCTGCCAATTAGGGGACTCTATTTGTCACCCTGCTTATTTAACTTCTATGCAGAGTACATCACATGAAACACTGGGCTGGATGAAGCACAAGCTGGAATCAAGATTGCTGGGAGAAATATCAATAACCTCAGATATGCAGATGACACCAGCCTTATGGCAGAAAGTGAAGAGGAGCTAAAGAGCCTCTTGATGAAAGTGAAAGAGGAGAGTGAAAAAGTTGGCTTAAAGCTCAACATTCAGAAAACGAAGATCATGGCATCTGGTCCCATCACTTCATGGGAAATAGATGGGGAAACAGTGGAAACAGTGACAGACTTTACTTTTTGGGGGCTCCAAAATTACTGCAGATGGTGATTGCAGCCATGAAATTAAAAGACACTTACTCCTTGGAAGGAAAGTTATGACCAACCTAGACAGCATATTAAAAAGTAGAGACATTACTTTGCCAACAAATGTCTGTCTAGTCAAGGCTGTGGTTTTTCCTGTGGTCATGTATGGATGTGAGAGTTGGACTATAAAGAAAGCTGAGCACCAAAGAATTGATGCTTTTGAACTGTGGTGTTGGAGAAGACTCTTGAGAGTCCCTTGGACTGCAAGGAAATCCAACCAGTCCATCCTAGAGGAGATCAGTCCTGGGTGTTCATTAGAAGGACTGATGTTGAAGCTGAAACTCCAATACTTTGGCCACCTGATGCGAAGAACTGACTCATTTGAAAAGACCTTGATGCTTGGAAAGGTTGAAGGCAGGAGAAGGGGATGACAGAGGATGAGATGGTTGGATGGCATCATTGACTCAATGGACATGAGTTTGGGTAGACTCCGGGAGTTGGTGATGGATAGGGTGGCCTGGCGTGCTGCAGTCCATGGGGTCACAAAGAGTCGGACATGACTGAGTGACTGAACTGAACTGAGGGGAATCTGGTTGGGTTAGCCAGACAGCATATTAAAAAGCAGAGACATTGCTTTGCCTACAAATGTCCATATGTCAAAGCTATGGTTTTTCCAATAGTCAATAATGGATGTGAGAGTTGGACAGTAAAAAAGGCTGGGCCCCAAAGAATTGATGCATTCAAACTGAGGTGCTGGAGAAGATTCTTGATCAAGAAGATCAAAGCAGTCCATCCTAAAGGGAAACAACCTTGAATATCCATTGGAAGGACTGATGCTGAAGTTGAAGCTCAAATACTTTGGCCACCTGATGCAAATTGCTGACTCATTGGAAAAGACCCTGATGCTGGGAAAAATTGAAGGCAGGAGGAGAAGGGGACTACAGAGGATGAGATAGTTGGATGGCATCACCAACTCAATGGACATGAGTTTGACAAACTCCCAGAGATGGTGAAGGACAGGGAAGTCTGGCATGCTGCAGTCCATGGGGTCGAAAAGAGTCAGATACGACTGAGCAGCTGAACAACAAAGGGGACTCTGGGTAGGTTAGCCATCTTGAGCCTCTAATTCTTCCGCTGGAAAGTGAGCATGATGCTGTTTACTCTCGATAATAAAATAATTTAATAAGCCACTGCATGAAAGAGATCTTGGTATATGTCAGGCACTTAACGATGACTAGCATCCTCACTTACAATTTTCTTCAAGGTCAGTGCTGTCCAGTAGAATTCTCTCTGATGATGGAAATGTTTTCTGTCTGTGCTGCCTGGCGTGGAAGCTGTGGGCTGCATGTGGCCAGGTAGCACTTGAAATGTTGCCAGTGTGACTGAGGAACTGAAATTTTAACTTGATTTAGTTTTATTAATTTAAATAGCCACAGAAGGCTAGCAGCTACTGTGCTGAATGACATAGCTCTCTATAAATTAGTTAACTAGCAGTGTTTAATACTCAGGATGTTCCAAAGATGAACTAGAATTCAGTCTGGGGGATCAGAGGCCAAAGCTTTTGGCTGTACAGCCTCCCTAGATTTCTCCATGGACTTGATGCTGTCATGAGCAAAGAGAGTTCTAGAAATATGGCCAAGACAGCTGCCACGCCTCTCTGCCCTGAGGGCTGGGGAGAATTCATATATCCATTTTCCTGGACATACCCTTCAGAGAGGGAGGCAGGGTCTTAGAGGGATTTCAAATATGCTTGAGCCTGGAGAAGATGTTCTATATAATGGAGAGGTTTTGAAAATCTTGCCACAGAAGTGTAGAAGGCCCATCAGGCTCCATTCTGCTGGATTCCATGCAATTATACCCACCACTGGTCCAGAGATGAAATAATGATATTTGCCAAAGAGATTTTATGAACTTGCATAGTAGCAGACTGCACCACCTAACCTCACATGAAGTCATTTCCTCCTTAGACCCAAGCTAAATGTATAAATGTTAAGGTCTTAGAAATGTTCAAACCATCAGAGAGAGAGGTTTAGAGAATATGATGGGAGGGGGAATGTAAATTTGGTGAAAAATTAGAATAACATGCAATATTTATTTCTGTAGTACAATTTACATATCTAAAATCATTTTGCTAAGAAGAAACATAAAATGTATTATGTATAACTTGATTTGCTCATAAAATTATCATTTAGGTAAAATTAGAGATGTGAAGAACTGGAAAAACAAAATGGAAAAAATAGGAGAGAACAGATTTTTTACTGATTCATTTTCTTTATATATTTATTTAACAAGAAGCATCCTTGGGTGGGGGGGAAGTTCCTTTTGACATCTTTCTTTCTCTTACTTTCTTCCTCCCTCCCTCCCCACCTCTCTCTCCCTTCCTTCCTTCCTCCCCCCCTCCCCCCCCGTCTTAGGTCTTCACATCTTCATATAAAATACTCGTTTTTCAGTTTAAGCTCGTTTTCTGGTTACAGGTACAGCAGTGGAGAATGGTTACCTGTCGTCTTCCCTAGACCATCCTCCAAGTCACATTTACTTGGAGACATCTCAGGTGTCTTCCCTTTACAGTTGAGCAGCCCTGTTTTTTCCCTCTCTTCCCCCTCCTCCCACCCCCATCAATCCCTTGCCACCCTTTCCCTGCTCTCAAGCCCAGGGCTCCAAGGGGAGCTGGTGTTGCCCAGCTATCTGATTACATGTGGTGTCCGTGTGGATCCATGGATCCCTGCCACTGCCCCCCACCTCCAATTTGGTTTGTGGGTAGGCTGGTACTGGCTGATGAAGTGGGGGAGAATGAGAGCCCTAAATCACAACGACTCTTGTCTCCGAACCGTTCATTACATGCCAAGTTCTCTCCTAAGCATGTTGCATTCATTACTCCATTTGATCCTCCCCCACCTCTGAAAGGACAAAGCTGTGATGATTCCATTTCATAGCTGGAGAAAGCATGGCTTAATAAGGAAGGTCAAGTAGCTTGCTTGTGGTCATGCAGCTGGTGAACCAGCCTCTGAGCCTGGATTCAAACCCGGTGTATGCGAGTCCCTCCTTTGGCCTATTACCTGCTACCCAGCAGTGCCTTAAAACAAGAATCATATTTACCTAGGCCTTGATGGTTAAAAACATTTCTATACACACTACTTATGTGATTTTCACTGCAACAACTTTCCTGGGGGAGGCACAGGGGTGACTAATAGCATCCCATTGTAGAGACGTGCAAACAGGGTAGGAGAGGTTAGAAGCCCTGCCCGAGGTCACACAGTAAATGGTGCTGGCATTCAGACCGCACGTCTCCTACCAGAAGTCCCTTTCTGTCTGCACAGCAGCTGGCCTGAACAGAGGGACATGTCTTTGGAACTGAAGTGTGCACACAAGCAAACTTTTCAGGCCTGATGCCAGTGAATCAGAGTTGGGTGGAGGGGTGCAGAGGCTGGCATAGCCCAGGGGCTTTCTAGCTGGTTTAGACCTCTACTGAGTTTACAAGGATTGAGACACATCAGGAGGGGAGGCTTCTGGCCTTTCTTACTGGTTTTGTTTATTTGTTTCTTCTTTCAAAATTCTTTTTATGAGGCTGCCATCAAAACACTCATTAGGCAGTGTTGATTTTCATTAATGTTGATTCTCCAAGAGCTTAATCAATCTTCTGTGACCAATGACCTCCTTCCCATGGGAGAAGAAAGCTGTTTAACAAATTAGCTTTACAGATTGTAGGTAAAGCATACAGATGGGAGGTAGTCTGTGTGGCCAACATAGGACGTGGATTAGTTGGTTTAATTTGCACAAAACCAATAGCGTTCAAGTGTGTCCTTGTCCCCAAAATGCATTGCTGAGAAGCAGCTGCCCTCCCCACCCCTCTCGCCCCGCCCTCCTCGCTCTCCTTCATGGACTCCCTCTTGCCGTCTGTGAAATCTCTGCCTTGAATGCACCTGGAGGCGACAGCACATCTGTGGTCAGTGGGAAAGAAACGCAAACCACAGATGTAGGAGGAAAGCAGCGAGGGGGAGAGCGCACGGTTACCTATGCCGACTTGGAGCCTGGCGACTTCACCAGAGACTGTGATGGTTCAAGGCTGAATGGAAGAACCTTTGGTCCCAGGAGTCCCTTGGTTGAACTTCCACTGGTGCAGATGTGGGTTGACTAAGTATCAAGTTCTCTCTGGGTGGCTTTTCCAAAGGCAGGTGTCTCCTGGATGGGAGGGCCCCATCAGTTACTGGGAGAAGCCCTAGAGGCTTGGATGGAGGGGGTCATGGGCCTTGGGAGAGGAGGGGCAAACACTCATTTTGCCCACATCGCAGCTCTGCTCATGCTGGGTCTAGTGGAGCCGCTCTACTCAAGCCTTCAGGGCTTGCCATCAGTGCTGGTCCATCTACTGACCATCTGGACATGAGCAGGGTCTCCTCTGTAGCCCCTGGAGGAGCTGGGGGCCCTCACAGCTGCTGCCTCATTCTATCTTCCTAAAGTTCCCCTGGGGGGTGAGGAGGGTCAGGGTTACTCTTCTCCTGTGATAGAGGTGGTACTAATGGTAAAGATTCAATCTCTGGGTCAGGAAGATTCCCTGGAGAAGGAAATGGTAACCTACTCCAGTATTCTTGCCTGGAGAATCCCACGGTCAGAGGTGCCTGGTGTGCTACTGTCCATGGGGTCACAAAGAGTTGGACATGACTGAAACGACTTAGCTCCACATTATAGAGAAGGTGGAGCCAATAGACAGGGCTCCCCTCTGCAGACCAGAGTCTTCCAGGACCCTCTCTCTCTCTCATTTGTTTTTTTTTTTTTTTTGGCCATGTGGGATCTTGTTCCCTGACCAGGGATCGAACCCACGCCCCCTGCATGGGAAGCACAGAGCCTTAACCACTGTACTGCCAGGGAAAATACTCTCTATTTTCCCATCAGGATCATCTCTTCTGAGAGGGGAGGATGGGGGGCAGCTCTTCCCCATTGGAGTCTCGCTGGTAGGGGGAGAAGCTCTTTTGTTCCGTTGGCAAGTGTCCCTGCCCATCTGGATCCCCTGTCTGCGCCCTCAGGCTCAGGTGCCGAGCAGGCAGCCCCTCTGGTTCAGGCAACTGAGAGTTCTCTGTGCTTGTTTATTATAGGTCTCTCTGGACAGGACATCCTGACTGTCACTTGACACAGGTCTCTGAAGTGCCCATGGCCTCCAGGTGCAGAGACACGCAGGGTAGGTGAGGGTGTCCAGGGTTGTTCACAGCCCTCTCCTGGCCCCTCCGAGTCCCCAGGTGGCCCAGCTTATATACCCGGGAGCTTCCTCGGTCACCTGCCTCTTCCCTCACCCCTCTTTCCTCCTTCTCCCGCAGCCTGCAGTACAGCCACGTGTCCGGGATCAGGCCACCCTTGTCAGCTCGCGGCCCCGGGTCTCAGGCGCAGCCTGGCTGCAGGGTGCCTCAGGACAGGTTGCAGCGGTAGGGCAGGGTGATCGGCTCCCGGGAACCAGCTCTGGTTGCACAGGAGTTGGCAAGGCTGCAGACCTTCCTTCTGCCTGCATCCCTTTCACTCTTCTTTAAATTGGTCAAATCTATGGTGAGTGCCGTCTGCACACACAGCCCTTTAACAGGCCCAGGGGAGGGCCAGGCCGAGATGAGTGAGCTGGACTGAAGTCCCTGCCTTCAGGGACCTCTCATGTTCCCACGTAGAGGGCCCTTTGCCTGTGGTTTTTATGGATGTGAGTATTTCCTGACTTCTGTTAAGAGTGTCCTGAGGCAGCAGCCTATTAGTGCTGAGCACCCACATTTACTCTTAGCGAGCCGGCTGTTTAGGTAGCACCCAGCACTCCCCTTTGCTTATGGGGTCCTCAATCAAGAGTTGATAAATGACACATAAACAGACCCCTGGGACGGGGCCATAAATACATGCCTCTCCTCTTCCTCCTGGCAGGAGGGTCCCTATAGATCAGTTGCTGCAATTTCTTGAGCACCTACTGTGTGTGAGACACACTGCTGAATAAATCAGACGCACCAGCTCTAGCCTTCATGATAATGCTGCAAGGCGTGTGTTTTTATCCCAGTTTCTGGATGAGAAAAGGGAAATGCAGAGAAGTGAACAAATTGGTTCAGCCTGACCCAACCAGGAAGTGCAGTGTGTTAGTCGCTCGGCCGTGTCTGACTCTCCGTGGACTGTAGCCCACCAGGCTCCTCTGTCCATGGGGTTCCCCAGGCAAGAATCCTGGAGTGGGTTGCCATTTCCTTCTCCAGGGGATCTTCTCGACCAAGGGATTGAACCTGGGTATCCCACATTACAGGTAGATTCTTTACTATCTGAGCTACCAGGGAAGCCCCAGGAAGTACAGTTCTGGATGCAAAACTGCATTTTCAGTCTTCAGGTCCCAGGTCTTTCCCCTGCTGTTTATGAACAGGTGGGAAAACCCAGCCATTAGACCTGAGTTTCTGCCCACTGGTTGTTAAATGAGGAAAGTCAAACCAAGAAGGTGAAGTTGAAGCCTCAGTGCTGGCTGGGTGGGCAACACCTCTGTGATTTGGGGCACCTCTCAGGAAGGGCTGGGGCTCTTGGGCCTGGCCAGGACTCCTGAATTCCTCTGTGGCCCTGGACAGTGCTTACTCAAGGCTTCACATACTTTTAGAGGATCACAGGTGCAAGATAGGTAGGTGTGCAAGCTCTCTCCTTGAAAGTGAGCACAGTTTTCAATTGAAACTCAGATTCCGACGTTTCGCGATGATCCAGGAACTGCTCCCCAAGAACGATGACTTTCAGTTACAGCCGTCCCTTGGGCTGGAAGCGAGGCAGTGACCTCAAGGTGAAAGTCTCCGTATCCCATTACCAATCCAATTACCTGGCCCTTGCAGGTTAGATGGGAACTGCCAGACCGGAACCCAACAATGGATCATTTAGTTCTGTGTCTTGTCTCTGACAGTAGTCAGGCCCGAGAGTCTCACTCAGATGCTTCTCATTGTCAGTCTGCAGATGCAGTGGGCTGCTCGTCTTTAAATGAAGGAACGGAGCTGGTGGTGGAAATGGTGGGTGGCACAGATACCCACTGTATGACTATAGCTCTCACCCAGTCCCAGTCCTGATACCTGTATTAATTAAGACAAATGTTCGTTGAACAGCTACTCTCTGCTAGGACATGCTGGGCACTGGGCACACCATGGTGGACAGAGTCTCTGCTTTCATGGGCTTGCATTGGGAGAGGAGGACCCAGGCAATAACCATTAAGCAGATGGACCATTGTTATGACCATTGTTTTAAGCACTATGGAAAAAACACAGCATGATGAAGAGGACATACAGTGGTGGGGAGTGGTCCTCTGACTTCCAGGTGGTCAGGGAAGGTCCTTGGACAAGGTGATGTCTCAGAGTCTTGAAGGCATTGTAGAGGCATGAGGAGGCCATCCAAAGGCAGATATGTGGGAGATATCTCTCTTTGGCCTTCCATATTGTGGGTTGGGAGAGGTCTTGGGGCAAGCAACCAAAAGTAAGCAAGTGCGAAACAGAAATATATTTGAGTGCTTGAGGAATAGAGGAATAGCATGGTGGCCAATGCAGCCTGAAGGAAGGAGCAAGGAGAGCAGAGAGGCCTTCAGGGAGGGTGTACAACCCAGATCACAGAGGCTTCAGGGACCATGATGTGGACTTTGGCTTTCATTCCACGTGACATGGGAAGGCATTCTCAGGGTTTGAGTAGTAAAGATCACATCACACCTAAGCATTCATTAAACATGTCCTCAGGTAAATATTTGTTGAATGAATGCATGGAATACTTGCCAGGTGATTGAAAGAACAAATATCGCTGAATCACACAAGTAACTACACAGAGACGAAGAGTTACTAGAAAACCACCCTGTGTCCATATTTGCTCAGAAGAGAGGGTGTCTTCCCGTTGAAAAAGCAATGAGCCGTCAGGCTACTTTGCCTTTTCCTTGGTGCTAGGAGCAGAAAGCAAATGAATACAGGGCAAATGATAGAAATCGTGCCAATCCGTGTCCTTTGTGGGGCAGAGTGAGGCTTCTCCTGCAGTGGCAAGGCCAGCCCCCCAGAATGTGGCTGTTCTACTGGAGACGCAGAACAGGTGCTTCTCACAGGGCTTGGTTTGAGGCAAGGTCCCTGCCCAGTTACCACTGGCCTTCTGTCTCAGGGCCTGGAATTCCACCTCATAGGTCCCTCCTTTTCTTGAGCTTTGAAAACAACTTCAATTTTTAAGAGTCCTCTTCCAACAGGACAGGTATAAAGCCCTTACACTGTCACCTCTCTTTGGACCAAATCTCCTGTTCACATGCTACCTTTTTGAAGATTTTTTTACTCCTCTCTCTGACTCCTTTCTTGCAGGATCCACAGCTTCCCTCTTCTCACGGCTTGGCTGAGACCCCTGGGACTGGCTGCGTTTGCTTCCCTTTCAGGTCTGGCTTCCTTGGCCTTGACCTTCATCTCCACTCTCTGCACCCAGCACGGGGTCTGCACGTGGTGCGCACGGCAGCTTTCCTTCTTTCCTTTTCATCTTCCCTCCCTTCTTTCCCCCTTGTCTTCTTGCTTTTGTTTTTAATTAAGCAGGGTGAGTGACAATTGTTAGGAGAGCATACATGCAGTATTCCAAGTCCTTGGGCACATCCTCTGTGTAAGATTTCTACTGAGTTGTGAGCCACCCAGATCACTAGATTTTTTTAAAAAAAGCTTTTGTTTCTATTATCAAAGCAGCAGGAGACTACTATAAAACATAGAAAATATGGGTAAGCCTTCTTACCTATAAAGGGACTTCCCGGGTGGCTCAGATGTTAAAAAACCTGCCTGCAATACACGAGACCAAGGTTTGACCCCTGGGTTGGAAAGATCCCCTGGAGGAGGGCATGGCAACCCACTCCAGTATGCTTACCTGGAGAATTCCATGGACAGAGGAGCCTGATGGGCTACAAGTCCATGGCGTGGCAAAGAGTTGGACATGACTGAGTGACTAACGCTTTCACTTTCTAACCTATAAAAATCAGCTGTATTCTACTACCCCTAGAAAATACCTGTTAATATTGTAATGGTGATCCTTCTGAACTCTTTTACTAAAAGGCAGGCCTTTGAGAGGCCTGCTTGCTGGGTTACCTGCAAAATCCAGGGAAGGAGTAGGTAAGGGGGGGTGAGTTAAGGGGCCTGTGCCGGGTAGGGGCCGAGGTGCTGAGATGATGTCAGGGAGGCTGCTGACCCCCGCTCCCGGCTCCGAGCCCACCCTCAGCATCTCTTTCGCTTGTCAGATGGAAGGCCCAGACTGACCATCGATCTTGTGGGCTCGAGCTGTCAGAGGCACCAGCAGCGTGGCATTCTAATGTCAAACAGTCTGGCGCTTCTTAGTCGGAGCGTCACCTCCTTTTCCAGACTCCCTGGGGCCTTCTTTCCTGCTCTGTTAGGTCCCAGGCATCTTGCTACGTACCTGACAGCCCTCAGTCCCGGGATCCAGAGGTATCTGCCTTCACCGGGAACTTCACTGATTTGACTCAATTACCCACCTGAACGTTACTACTTAATTGACTGAACCTATGAAAAACAAACCCGTGCTGATCGATAGAGAAATAATTTTGCAAATTGTGGGCATAAATCTTTAGAGATCTGTGTGCACTGCTATTTGTTAAAATGCTGAAAAGGTAAATCAATTTTCTGTATTAAAACACAATTGCTTCATCTATTGCTAGTTTCGGCAGGCGCCAGGGAGGCAAGGTGTGGGGATGGTGGGGGAGGAGGCTATGAACTGCTTTCTTGCCCTTCATTCAGGGGTCATTTGTTAGCCTAAAGGGGTCTAGTGCTGGGGAGGAGAGGAGGGCTTTCTGACTGGTAGATGCTTTAATGTTGGAAGAAAAAGCAGTCCTGGCCTAGTGTAACAATATAGTATTGTCATCTGCAGGCACAACATCACCTATAGGCAGCTCTCTAGAACTTACCTGCACAACTGAAATGTTGTACCCGTTGAACAGTTCCTTTTTTCCCTCCCCCCATCCCCAGGCAACTACCTTTCTAGTCTGTCCCTCTGTGAGATGGACTGTTTTATTGTACTTTTCATTTCTTTTACTGATGCATAGTTGATTTATAGTGTTGTATGAATTTCTACCGTACAGTGAAGTGATTCAATTATACCTGTATGTACATCCTTTTCATATTCTTTTCCATTATGATTTACCACAGGGTATTGAATATAATTCCCGGTGCTAATACAGTAGAACCTGTTGTTTATCCATCCTATATATTATAGTTTGCATTTGGTAATCCCAAACTCCTAATCCATCCTTCCTCCATTGCCCTCCTTGGTAACCATAAGTTTGTTTTCTATGTCTGTGAGTATGTTTCTGTTTTGTAAATAAGTTCATTTGTATCACATTTTATATTCCATATCTAAGTAATATTATATGATATTTGTATTTCTGTGGCTTACTTCGTATGATAATCTCTAGGTTCATCCATGCAGCAGCAAATGGCACTATTTCATTCTTTTTTATGGCTGAGTAATATTTCACTGCTTATTTAACTTATATGCAGAGTACATCATGAGAAACGCTGGGCTGGAAGAAACACAAGCTGGACTCAAGATTGCCGGGAGAAATATCAATAACCTCAGATATGCAGATGACACCACCCTTATGGCAGAAAGTGAAGAGGAACTAAAAAGCCTCTTGATGAAAGTGAAAGAGGAGAGTGGAAAAGTTGGCTTAAAGCTCAACATTCAGAAAACGAAGATCGTGGCATCTGGTCCCGTCACTTCATGGGAAATAGATGGGGAAACAGTGGAAACAGTGTTAGACTTTATTTTTTTGGGCTCCAAAATCATTGCAGATGGTGATTGCAGCCATGAAATTAAAAGACGCTTACTCCTTGGAAGGAAAGTTATGACCAACCTAGATAGCACATTCAAAAGCAGAGACATTACTTTGCCAACAAAGATCCATCTAGTCAAGGCTGTGGTTTTTCCTGTGGTCATGTATGGATGTGAGAGTTGGACTGGGAAGAAAACTGAGCACTGAAGAATTGATGCTTTTGAACTGTGGTGTTGGAAAAGACTCTTGAGAGTCCCTTGGACTGCAGGGAGATCCAACCAATCCATTCTAAAGGAGATCGGTCCTGGATGTTCTTTGGAAGGAATGATGCTAAAGCTGAAACTCCAGTACTTTGGCCACCTCATGCGAAGAGCTGACTCATTGGGAAAGACTCTGATGCTGGGAGGGATTGGGGGCAGGAGGAGAAGGGGATGACAGAGGATGAGATGGCTGGATGGCATCACTGACTGGATGGACGTGAGTTTGAGTGAACTCCAGCAGATGGTGATGGACAGGGAGGCCTGGCGTGCTGCAATTCATGGGGTTGCAAAGAGTCAGACATGACTGAGCGACTGAACTGAACTGAATATTCCACTATAGGCTTCCCTGGTGGCTCAGTGGTATAGAATCTGCCTGCCAATGCAAGAGACAGGGGTTCAATCCCTGATCTGGGAAGACCCCCTAGAGAAGGAAATGGCAACCCACTCTAGTATTCTTGCCTGAGAATCCCATGAACAGAGGAGCCTGGCAGGCTATGGTCCATGGGATCATAGAGTGGGATAGGACTTAGCGACTAAACAACAAACAACAAATATTTATATATATATATATATATATATATAATCTTTATCCATTCATCTGTCAATGGACATTTAGCTTGCTTCCACGTCTTGGCTACTGTGAATGCTGTAGCTGAGCATTGGGGTGCATGTATCTTTCCAAACTACAGTTTTGTCTGGATATATGCCCAGGAGTGGGATTGCTGGATCATATGGCAACTCTGTTTTTAGTTTTGTGAGGATAGTTCATACTATTTTCCATAGTAGCTACACCAATTTACATTTTACCAACAGTGTAGGAGGGTTTCCTTTCAAAGAAGCCAAGTTTTTAAATCCACAATGTCATTAGATATAATATTGTTCAGCCAAAGGTTTTCCAGTGTTAACAAGCTGTTACTTAATGACGAATTTTCAGAGGTGTTTCGTGTCTCCCATGCAACAGAGAATGTGCTCAGGGGTCATCTGGGGGGTGGTCTTCAGAAGCAGAGTGTCAGGATGTGTCTCATACAGCCTCACCACCAGGGGCCATGGGATGTTTACAGTCCTCATCCCATGACGGATCTCAGAACCCCCCAAAAGTGAGTCCTGATGAGTACCCTGCTTCTAGTCACTTTGCTTAAAACGAACACTGACTCAAATAATCAAGTCTCCTTGGCCAGACCCAGAGAGGCTGGGGTCACAGGCAGTGCCCTCTCTGGATTGGGTATGACAGAGGGATGGAACCAAGGAGACAGTGGACTGAGGGTACAAAGCGATCGGATGCTCTGTTGGGGGCACCAGACATGCGACTGTGTGCAGCTCACCCAGGACACTTGCAGCTGTCCTGGGGCTCCTGAGACAAGCAGGAAACACAGGCTTACCATGCTGGATACTCACTCCGTGACAGAAACTGTTCTTGGCCCCTTATCAGCTTATTTTGTTTAAATCTCTTACTATCAACACTTTGCAGAGGAAAAAACTGAGGAACCGAGCATTTAAGGGATTTGTGTATAAATGCTTTTCGTTTTTTTTTTTGGCTGTACTTTGTGGCATGTAGGATCTTAGTTGCCTGACCAGGGATCGAACCCACGGCCCCTGCAGTGGAAGTGCAGAGTCATAACCACAGGACCAGGGAAGTCCCTAAGGAACTTGTCTAAACACACTCAGGCAGTGAGCTATGGAGTCAGACTCTGCAGCAAGGCTGTGACTTCATACTCTCAATGGGGTTCTGCTGTCTCAGTGGGGCCAGGTCATTTCAGTCACAGGAAATCTGAACACCTAGCCACCAGGAGAGGACTGTCTAACCCTCAGGCCTGGGAGCCCTGTTGCAGCTCTTTTTCCAGCTTCTGGGATTGCAGGCTTCAGTCCCTGGGGCCCTGGCAGGCAGAAACTGCGTTGTCATCATTTCTGCCATCGAATATTTCACAGCATTTGGTACACAGTAGGTGCTCATTAACTGTTTGCTGAAAGAATAAACATGATTAAACTGGGCTCTATGTTTTACAAAAGATTTGAAAAGTCTGGGGGATAGGTCATTGGGTAATTTAAAGATGGTTAGTGGAGAAGGCAATGGCACCCCACTCCAGTACTCTTGCCTGGAAAATCCCATGGACAGAGGAGCCTGGTAGGCTGCAGTCCATGGGGTCGCTAGGAGTCGGACACAACTGAGCGACTTCACTTTCACTTTTCAGTTTCATGCATTGAAGAAGGAAATGGCAGCCCACTCCAGTGTTCTTGCCTGGAGAATCCCAGGGACGGGGGAGCCTGGTGGGCTGCCGTCTCTGGGGTCGCACAGAGTCGGACACGCCTGAAGCGACTTAGCAGAAGTAGCAGTAGCAGTGGAAACCCAAACATTAGAAGAGCTGGGAAGAAAATATAGTCTGTATTTCTGTTTAAACCTAGAGAAAAGAAGGCTGGAGAAATGTAAGAGTGGTTTGTCCCCTGAAAGGTTTTTATTCAGCATTTTACAGGGACCATTTATCAAAGTTTCTGGAACACTCACTATGCACTCAGTGCCGTTCTTTGTCCTGAGGTGAGAGTGGCCAGTGGGCAATGGGCTGCCCTGCCTGGAACTTGCCCTGCCTTTGTGCAGGGGCGGATGAGGGCTGAGCGGACCCAGGATTCTCCTGTCTTCAACTTAGAAGGTGATGAACAGCGGGAGGCTCACAGGTCCTCAAGGTCTTCCAACAGATGAGAATTCTTCAATAGGAGCTTTGCTCAGAGAGATGAAAAATCACCTCAGGTATGTATCAGAGGGAATCAGCTGATGGAATCAAGCTAGAGAGTTTTGGATTTCTGTACTAATTTTTGGCAATTTTCAAGGAATCCCAGGGTTCTATGGGGCTGAGGGAACCCAGGGGAGGGGAGGGGTGTGAGGCTTAGCGAGGGGCCGGGGTTGCCTGCGCTTTGTGGTTGAAATAGCTGCTTGGTTCGGTGTATTCAGAACTACAGGTGAGACCTACACTTCTCACTCTGTGGCTTATCACCTGTGAGTCCTTGGACATGTCCCTAAACTCTCTGGTCCTCAGTTTTCTCTTGTAAGAAATGAAAGGATCTTGTTTCTTCAAATTGATTAATACAAATGGCTTCAAAAGTTCCTGTGAGGCTCTTGTCTGTGGGAGCCTCACAAGCACCTCCTGGAGCCATGAAGGAGGGAAAAGCCCTCACCTCCCACCCCACCTCGTGCAGGGAGGCTGTCACGACAAAGCAGCTGCTGCATTGATTTCTGAAAGCAGATCACTCCCTTATGTCCATGTGCAGAGAACAGGCTCTGTCCAAGCTGGAGGGCAGACGTCGGACTCCCTGCAAAGACCTAGAAGCACCAGAGGCACAGGCTTAGGGAGGAAGTGATCGGGGGGTTTCCTTGCAGGCAGTACATGGAGCAAAGAGGGTGGGGGTGCCCTGTCCACACCAGAGGGAGCTCACAGACATGGACCTGCTGGCCTCTTTAGCCTCTGAATAGACAGAGAAAGGAGCTGGAAACCCAAGGCTCTGAGCATGAGAAGCTGGGTTCAAATCCTAGTTACACTACTTAATGGCCTTGAGGTTGGGGGCATCTTTAAACTTTGGTGTTTGTAGACTGGGAAGGCTACACGGGAATTAGCTGATAGGATCAGTAAATGTGTCTATCACAGGTCAGCACATTTTAGTCGGAATCATTCTGAAGTCCAGCAGACCAACATGGTGTCAAGGGAGGCACAAGTTCCTGCCTCCAGGACTGTCCTCTCTTGGGGGACAATGGAGGACTGAACCTGCAAACCTGACTCATAGAACAGGAGGTGGAGGAATGTGGGGAGGGCAGGCAGAAGACACCCTGGAAGAGCTGGTGTGGAGGAAGGGGTCTTGCTTGGATGCACAGAGGAGGTCTCTGGATGATCAAGGTCTGGAGGCGGAAAGGAGAGGAGAGAGTTAGCTGGGGTTCAGAGCCTGGGACAGGCCTCCCCGGACACCATCTGTCCACCCATCAACCACAGCAGGAGGGCGGTTGGATATGAGAGCGAGGGGCTGCGGTCTTAAGGGCACTTTCTGGAGATGCAGGAGAGACATGGTAGAGGGTTCCAGGGGAGCTGGTGGTTCTGGCTGACAAGATGATGGAGTGGTGACTCAAAGAGTAGAGAGGAGGGTAGAAACCCTTGTAAATCGGCTTTCTCAGCGGTGGAGACAGATAACTCTCTTCCTCCGTGCCAGAGATCACTTTTCTCACCTTGACTTTGTCTAAGTTCATTGAAGGTGACATCCAGTGGTGTTTTTCTTACTGCCTGGCTCCCTTGACCCTGGACTTCCTGACCTTTCCTACGGGGGCTTCCTCTAGCTCGTGTCATGTCCGTGTTCAGGGATGTGGGCACTTATGGTGAAGAACAGCTTCTGCTGGTTAGAATCTGAAGATGCTGAAGGTGGGTGGTCTCTGCAGAGTCCAACTCAGCCCTTAACTGACACACTTACCCCCAAGTGTCATCCCTACAAATCACTCATCTTTCTTCCTTATTCCCTCCCATACACTTTCCTTCTTTTCATTTCCTCTGTAAATACTGATAATTCAACTTTTCCTGTAAGAAGGTTTACATTTTTAATATTTCCTTTATGTGCCGTGTGGACATGAGTTGTTATCTGCATTGTAGTGCTGAAAACCTTCAGAGCAATTACTGAGTATTATAGTCAGACTGTAAGTAATGCCAAACCTCAAATAATAGCTGTTATACCAAAAAATACTTCCAATAGTTTGGAAGCAGACAGTCCAGTGATGGGATCCTGGCTCCACTGTTCCTAGGTATGGCTCTTTTCCAAATGGGTCCATGGCTAGCTAGCAATAGCATCAGCTGTTGTGTAAATATTCTAGGAAGCAGAAAGGAGAAAAAGGCCAGGAAAGGACAAAAATCCCACATGTCTGCCCCCTTTCATTTCATTAACTGGAACTGAAGGACTTGGTCACACCTAGCTTCAAGGGGGACTGGACAATATTGTCTTTATTCCAAGTGGCCGTGTGTAAACTAAAAGCAGGCGTGTTATTATTTAGGGATGATGTATATAGCAAATGTTAGAGTGGAAACTGACAGTTCTCACACATGTGTGTATTGCCCAGGATTCCAGAGCACCAAAGGAAAGAACTGAAGCCTCAGCCTTTGACTTAAGGTCCAGTGGTCCTTCCAGTACATGGGGGTAGCCCATGGGGACACAGCAGGCACTGGCAGGTCCCTGAGCAAAAGATGAGCTATACATTCTGTTCTGAAGGGTTGTTCAGTCTTTGAACATCTAACTAATGAAATATATGTTGTTGTTGTTGTTTAGTTGCTAGTTGTGTCTGACTCTTTCAACCTATGGACTGTAGCCCACAAGGCTCCTCTGTGCATGGGATTCTCTAGGCAAGAATACTGGAGTGAGTTGTCATTTCCTTCTCCTGGGGATCTTCCTGACTCAGGAGACTTTTGTCTCCTGTGTCTCCTGCATTGGCAGGTGGGTTTTTTTTTTTTTGTTTGTTTTGTTTTTTTTTTAGCACTGCGTCACCTGGGAAGCTATGAAGTATAAAATAAATGTTAAACAGGGTGTACCGAGAGTATGCATTTATACACAGTAACTGCATCAAGAGATCAAAAGAAAGGAGTGTTTCCATGTGGGCTGGAACAGCCAAGGATAGTTACTAAGTAAAGGTTGGAGGCCAACTTTGAGGACCAGCTTGCTTCATCTGTGGAGGAGATGGGGGCTCTTTGGTAGGGAACTTGTTGGAGAGGTGGGTTTCTTATCTTTGAAATGACAGCATGGTCCTGATACAGGAACTGCTGCCCAGATGATGACTGAGCTAAAGTAATAAAATAAATCGTTCCTTCTATACCTCTATCCTCCAAAAACTCTTTACTGCAATAACAATACAGGTGCATACCCACTCCTGCAGTAATAGTAATGGCCAGTGTTTACTGAGGGCTTATGTGTTCTGAGCCCTTATAGTATTACTCATTTGCTCTTCTCACAGTCTCTGGGAGCAGGAATTATGTTGCTTTTATTTTGAAGTCAAGTAACTGAAAGACAGAGAGGTTTAGTAACCTGCCCAAATGAAAGCTAATGTTCCAGAATCTTCATTCTTCACATAAGGTTATACAGACTTTCCTGCAGCAGCCCTGTCTTTGGGAGCATAAACCTTTAAAGCTGCAGACTGAGAAATGTCCCTGCTGTAAGAGAAGGCATTCCTGGGAACACAGGGTCACGTTTATGAGGCTGGGAGCAAAGCCCACATCCTGAGAGCCTGATCACAGGAGCTGTTATTTTTCTCTTGGGTCATTTTATTATGGATAGGATTATTGTGTCCAGGCCTTTTAGACATGACAACTCTTCCAATTCTAAGAACAAAAGTGAGAAGAGTGAGGCCCAGAAATTTGGGTAAGCCTTTGGCTTCCGTGGAGCCTTCCTGGTGGCTCAGACAGTGAAGAATCTGCCTGCAATGCAGGAGACCCAGGTTCAACCTCTGGTCATGAGGAGCCCCTGGAGAAGGGAATGGCTACCCACTCCAGTATTCTTGCCTGGAGAATCCCTTGGACAGAGAAGCCTGGTGGGCTACAGTCCATGGGATCGCCCAGAGTGGAACACAACTGAGCAACTAAACACTTAATGTGGCTTCCGTGGCCTCAGTCCTTGCAGCTGAGTGCTCCCTGCAGTTTCTCTTCAGCTCTACAGAGCTCTGGGGCTTGGCACAGCACTCACATCCTTCCTCAGCCTGTCTTCTTGTTTATGAAACTAAAACATAGACCCAGGCCCAGCTCAGGGTGGCAGTCTCAACTCCCCCTGCAGGGTTCTAAAAATCACCTCCTAGCTCTTTGATCAGTAGTGTTTGAGGCTTACAGCTCCAGTGAAGTGTATACACTCAGCTTCGTGAGCCCCTTGCAGACACTCTGCACCTATTCACCAAGCATTTGCCAAGCTCCTACTATGCATCACATGTTGCACTGTGCCTGGAGACACAAAGGTGAATAAGACGCTGGCCTCGGCCCCTTCAGGGTAGAGATCCTTAACCTGGGTTCCATGAATGGTTTTGGGGGATCTGTAGACACCCTAAAACTGTGTGCAACATTTGGTCTGTCTGCTAAGATGCGTACATTTTTCCCTAGGGAGAAACTTCATAGTTTTCATCCAGTTTATTAGTCCAGCAAAGAGCATGAATCACTGAGCAGGCAGTCAAGACAGAAACCTAAAGAGATTTTTCAGGAAACAGTATCATAGGTCTATGTACAGGCATGAGTCGGAGAAGGCAATGGCACCCTACTCCAGTACTCTTGCCTGGAAAATCCCATGGACGGAGGAGCCTCGTTGCTAAGAGTCAGACACGACTGAGCAACTTCACTTTCACTTTCCACTTTCATGCCTTGGAGGAGGAAATGGCAACCCACTCCAGTATTCTTGCCTGGAGAATCCCAGGGATGGGGGAGCCTGGTGGGCTGCCATCTACAGGGTAGCACAGAGTCGGAGACGACTGAAGCGACTTAACAACAGCAGCAGCAGAGGCATGAGTGAATGGTCATAGAATTTGAAGGCGGGACAGCTTATACCTTTATCTGGGGATGGAGGTGGATCTGGGCTCCCTCAGCAGATGGTGTCACCTGGAGCTCAGGAAATGAGTAAGAACTGAGCTGGTGGGGTGGCCTTCCCAGGGAAGGTGTGAACTTGGGGGCCTAGTAGTCTGAACTGTCCTATGTGGAGAGAATGCACATCTAGATTTCGATGCTGGGTATACAGGCTTGGAGGGCTTGTGAAACAGTGAGGAGGAGGGTTGATTGTTGAAAGTTGATGCCTTGGATTTTCTGTTTGGGTGGGGAGGGTGACGGATGGCAGCAGTAGAGTCCCTGGTATGTCCCTGATTCTGAGCAGCAGGAGTCTGACCTCTGCAGACAGGAGGCCTGAATCTCAGAGAAGGTCAACTTCCCATCTCAGCTTCCCGTTCCTGCAAACTGGGCTTGATATTTGATAAATAAATCATGCCATCTTCCCTTCACACCCAGCTCCAAATGAAAACATTCACGTTACCACCACTTCACAACTGGCCACTCCAGGCCCCTGACAATCAATTACCCACCGGAGATGAAATTATTGTTTAATGGCTCCTGGAATG
This sequence comes from Bubalus kerabau, assembly GCF_029407905.1. Taxonomy (NCBI): domain Eukaryota; kingdom Metazoa; phylum Chordata; class Mammalia; order Artiodactyla; family Bovidae; genus Bubalus; species Bubalus kerabau. Next base: position 16,083,375 of record NC_073628.1, read on the forward strand.
GGCTCCCATCTGACATTCATCACAATCAATAATGCATCAGCAGGGACAAAAGAAATTACCTGCCTCCTGCTAAGTGAAAGAGTCCATTTCTATGCAGCACAGCCCCTTCACGCCTCCTGAGCAGCCCAGCACAGGTGGGTTTCCACACCACAGAGCTGCTTCCACGGGAGGTGGGCAGGCAGGCTCTTGGGTGGGTGTATGGCCATTGCTACCCACCTGGGTTGGGCAGGGCATGTGGGTAGGCCAGAGGTGGGATGGTGAGCGAGTAGTGATGGCCGATCAGATTCACAGTGAAGCAGTCACCACTTGCCCTTCCCATCTTTTTTCAGTGGACATTGTGTCTCCATGATTCCCTGTAGAGATGGACAGGAAATAATTTCCTTATAGATATTTTGTAGGCCACTGCTTTTGGCTTCTGGTGAACCCTGGCCTTGCCACTTTCTGCAGGATGAACATAGATGAATTTCTCACCTCTTGGATCTGAGTTTTCTTATCCATAAAATGTGCTTAATAACACTGACTGTAGATGCTTGTGTTGGGAGTAAATGGAAGATCACACATAATGCATCCGAAATGCAATCCGTTCTCTTTCCACCCGTATTTGGGAAAATATTCTGACGGCGTGATTCATCCTGGTATTGCTGGTGGGGAGCTTAATTTAAACAAGGACAGATTAAGAGAGAAAGCATATTTAAATGTCAACTCCCCAAATCATAGAGAATGTCCATGTTATTTCATCAGCAAATATACTGGAGATATCAGTTCTATCAGGGGCTTCCCTGGTGGCTCAGTGGTAAAGAATCCACCTACAATGCAGGAGATGCAGGTGACGAGGGTTTGATCCCTGGGTCAGGAAGATCCCCTGGAGGAGGGCATGGCAACCCACTCCAGTATTCTTGCCTGTAGAAACCCATGGAGAGAGGAGCCTGGTGGGCACAGTTCATGGGATCGCAAAGAGACACGACTGAAACAACTGAGCACCCATATGCTCTCACACCAGTGCTATCATTAGACCAACTCAGAGGCATTTTAACCAAACCAGAGTCCAAGACACAAAGATTCCCCTCTTTCCTTCCCTGCTTTCCTCATTGATCCATCTGTTTACCTGTTCCTCTCTTTTTATTGGGTGCCAACTGTGGACCATAGTTGGATATGGTCCATAAATGGATATAAATTCACTTTTTTCTTTCTACCCTTTCTCAAAGAACTTGCAGTAGGGTGCAGAATAGAGTTCAAAGTAGATAGGTATAGAGCGGCATAGTGAGACCCAAGTCTCCTTGGGTAGGCATGGAAGGCTTTTTGGAGGAGACAATGCCCAAGCTCACTCTTACCAGTGGGGCAGGTGTTTGCTGTTGCACAGGTTTAGGGAGGCAGTGCTGAGGGAGAGGGTGTGTATCTTACTGCTATTCGGTCATGATTTCCCCGCAAAGTTCCTTTTTTACCCCTAGTCTCAATATTTCATGTCATGCTCATTTTACAGGTGGGTAAATTAATCCAAGGGAAGCCAAGTGATTATCTGACACCAGAGGGAGGTTGGAGTGAGACCCAGAATTGGGATGAGATCAAATTGCCAACATCCGCTGGATCATGGAAAAAGCAAGAGAGTTCCAGAAAAACATCTATTTCTGCTTTATTGACTATGCCAAAGCCTTTGACTGTGTGGATCACAATAAACTGTGGAAAATTCTGAAAGAGATGGGAATACCAGACCACCTGATCTGCCTCTTGAGAAATTTGTATGCAGGTCAGGAAGCAACAGTTAGAACTGGACATGGAATAACAGACTGGTTCCAAATAGGAAAAGGAGTACGTCAAGGCTGTATATTGTCACCCTGCTTATTTAACTTATATGCAGAGTACATCATGAGAAACGCTTGGCTGGAAGAAGCACAAGCTGGAATCAAGATTGCCGGGAGAAATATCAATAACCTCAGATATGCAGATGACACCACCCTTATGGCAGAAAGTGAAGAGGAACTAAAGAGCCTCTTGATGAAAGTGAAAGAGGAGAGTGAAAAAGTTGGCTTAAAGCTCAACATTCAGAAAACGAAGATCATGGCATCTGGTCCCATCACTTCATGGGAAATAGCTGGGGAAACAGTGGAAACAGTATCAGACTTTATTTTTCTGGGCTCCAAAATCACTACAGATGGTGACTGCAGCCATTAAATTAAAAGACGCTTACTCCTTGGAAGGAAAGTTATGACCAACCTAGACAGCATATTGAAAAGCAGAGACATTACTTTGCCAACAAAGGTCCGTCTAGTCAAGGCTATGGTTTTTCCAGTAGTCATGTATGGATGTGAGAGTTGGACTGTGAAAAAGGCTGAGTGCCAAAGAATTGATGCTTTTGAACTGTGGTGTTGGAGAAGACTCTTGCGAGTCCCTTGGACTGCAAGGAGATCCAACCAGTCCATTCTGAAGGAGATCAGCCCTGGGATTTCTTTGGAAGGAATGATGCTAAAGCTGAAACTCCAGTACTTTGACCACCTCATGCGAAGAGTTGACTCATTGGAAAAGACTCTGATGCTGGGAGGGATTGGGGGCAAGAGAAGGGGACAACAGAGGATGAGATGACTGCATGGCATCACTGACTTGATGGACGTGAGTCTCAGTGAACTCCGGGAGTTGGTGATGGACAGCGAGGCCTGGTGTGCTGTGATTCATGGGGTCGAAAAGAGTCGGACACGACTGAGCAACTGATCTGATCTGATCTGTCCTGATTCACAGCTCAGGCTTCTTAAAATTTTGTTTGGCCATTCCCTATAGCATGTGGAGGAGAAGGCGATGGCACCCCATTCCAGTACTCTTGCCTGGAAAATCCCATGGACGGAGGAGCCTGGTCGGCTGCAGTCCATGGGGTCGCTAAGAGTCCGACACGACTGAGCAACTTCACTTTCACTTTTCACTTTCATGCGTTGGAGAAGGAAATGGCAACCCACTCCAATGTTCTTGCCTGGAGGATCACAGGGACGGGGGAGCCTGGTGGGCTGCCGTCTCTGGGGTCGCACAGAGTCGGACATGACTGAAGTGACTTAGCAGCAGCAGCATAGCATGTGGGATCTTAGTTCTCCAATCAGGGATTGACCCTGGGCACCCTGCATTGGAAGTGAAGATTCCTAACCACTGGACCGCCAGGGGAGTCCTCAGCCCAGGTTTTTTAACCTTTGCTCTGCCTATGAAGAGCCTTATACGGAAGGAGCAAACTTATTCAACACACACTGACCTTCCTCAAGATCTTCTCTCTTTTAAGCCATAGTGAGAAATGGATTGACATAAAGATGGAAATGATCTCAAAGTGAGACATGCAAATAGCTAATAGCAGTGCCATTTAGTTGAGAAGGAGTTTTCCTGGTGGCAGACTGACGCGACTTAGCAGCAGCAGCAGCAGCAGATGGTAAAGAATCTGTCTGCAATGCAGAGACCTGGGTTTGATCCCTGGGTTGGGAAGATCCCCTGGAGAAGTGAATGGCAACCCACTCCAATATTTTTATCTGGAGAATTCCATGGAAAGAAGAGCCTGGGGGGCTACAGTCCATGGGGTCACACACATGACTGAGTGATTAACACTTTTAGTTGAGAAGGGGTAAAGCAGAGTACCAGGGATGCACAGAGGAAGAACAATCTCCTTTGTGGGTTGGGAGAAGACGTCCCAGACAAGTTGGCACCTGAGGAGCTAGCAGAGCTATCTTTGCTGGCATACACATAGCTCAGCTTGCTGCTGCCTTGAAGTAACAAGGAATCCTAAGATTCTACAATTCAGCGTTGCTCCTGTTTGTTACCCAGTGGCCCACCTTCTTATGTGGGCTTCCCTACTGATGAAAACTGAAATTTGCTCCTTATGAAAGTGAAAGTTGCTTAGTTGTGTCCAACTCTTTTTGACCCCATGGACTGTAGCCCACCAGGCTCCTCTGTCCATGGGATTTCCCAGGCAAGAATACTGTAGTGGGTTGCCATTCCCTTCTCCAGGGCATTTTCCCAATCCTACTGCATGCTGAAGCCTTCTCTATCTGTTTCCTTCTGAGCCTGATTCTGGATGGTTGGCAATAGTGAAGGAACCAGGCATGCGTGAGAGCAGGTCTCTGCCTGTGGAAGAGTGTTTTATTATGATTACAAAACGCAAAGCCTCACAACAATCCATATTGGTCATTACGTGCTGAGGGTCGTCAGCCCTGTGCTCTGGAGGGGGCAACATCATTGTCAAGAGCTCTTAATTGCCTGCCTCTGCTTTTACAGCCTTGGCCTGCACCTTAGACTCCATCCTAAAGATCAGTGGGGAACCCAAGAATGAGACTGGGGCAATTCAGAAAACTTGAGTGAGCTTCCCCCACAGACTCCTGCTCCCTGTAGAGATGGGCAGTGGGATGACTCACCTAGAATGGGCAATGTAGGAGACCCGGGTTAGATCCCTGGGTGGGGAAGATGCCCTGGAGAAGGAAATGGCTACCCACTGCAGTGTTCTTGCCTGGAGAATCCCGTGGATAGAGGCACCTGGTGAGCTACAGTCCAGACACCGGGGCTGGAGAGTGAGGACTATAGAGAACAGGACTTCTGGACGGAGAAGTTGGTGCCCAGAGAGGCATCTGCATGCCCAGGCAGAGACTCCGGTTGTTCAACATAATTGCTGTTTCCCCAGCTTCCTTTTGAATTTATTTTCCCATTGGCTAAACACCCTGAAATTCCACCCCTGGACAACCATGGGTTCAAGGGACCTCACTCTTATTTTTTCACTTTCTCTTTTTTAAAAAACACTTTAAAAAATATTCACTTCTACTTATTTGTCCATGCCACATCTTAGTTGTAGCAAGCAGGCTCTTCAGTGTTCATTGTGGCGTGTGGGATCTAGTTCCCTGACCAGGGATCGAACTCAGTCCCCCTGCATTGGGAGTGCAGTCTTAGCCACTGGACCACCAGAGAAGTCCATATTCATTTTCTTTCCTCCTCTTTGTCCCTCACTCCTTCCCTTTCTTCCTCGCTCTTTCTTAACACAAATGTGGGGATTATTTTAGTCCTAGTCTTACAAAACTGAAATCGAATAAATACATTTTTCTGTAACTTGTTTTTCTCTGAACCATATATCACAGAAATCCCTCTGGGTCAATAGATACAGATTGAACAAGACCACATTCTTTTTATTAGTTGAAGAATATGTTATGGTGTGAGTTCTCCAGGGCATTTAACCATTTCCAGCACAGAGTGTGTTTTCACTTGTAGTCACTACCAACTCTGCTATAGTAACCATCCTGTGCACACTCTTTGACACTCTACTTTCATTTCTAGAGCTAGGTGCCTGCAAGTGTGATCTAGGGGGCAAAGCAGATGTATATTTGGAATTTTAGTAGATCTTGCCTGGTCATTGTAGCCGTTCACATGCCCAACATCAATGTTTGAGAAGACCTTACCTCCAGAATTCTTACCAGGGTAAACCCTCTTTTAAAATGCAAATACTTCTGGAAAGGTGTTGAGCTAGCAGCAGAATATGACAAGGCCTTTAATGTATATACTTCTTTTTAGCAGTTTGCAAAGTGTTTTTATCACATGTTTTATCCCATCCACCCCCACGAAAGTCCTTAGGAGTGGTTTTTATAGAAACAGACTTTAAACTTAGAATGCAGAACCATTGGCCCAATGCAGGGCCAGAGGGACCTCAGATCCAGAACCAGTGACTGATGGGACCTTCACTTACACCCACCCCATCTTTACAAGGAAGTGTAGGTGATTGGATCGCCAGGTGTAGGGAACACTGTCTGTCTATGCGCCTGTCTGGGCCTTGCTACTAAGGACCTAGCTGGCATTGGACAAGTTGCTTCACTTCCTGTGCCACCAATTCCTTGTCTCAACCTTGAGCCCAAGTTCTGCCTCTATACCCAGACCCCGGATTGAATCTTGAATACAGTTTGGGTGAATAGTAGAAAGGGATAGCTTTGTTGCTTTGCCAGGCAACGGGAGCTACGGTGGGCTAATGCTGTGTATCCCAACCTGGAGGGGGAGGTGAAGAGTTTATAGTCATAGTTCAAAGAGGCTGTGATCAGCTCATAAATGTTCTTCTGATGGTATGGTGGTGAGGTAAGTGGGAGTCAGCATCACCAACCTTCGGGTTGCAACCGGTCTGGGGTCTCCGTGCTTGTGGGCAGCACTCAGTTAACTTCTCCCATCTGGTGGGGGTTTCTGTATCTGCAAAACAGCTCAAAGATCATTGTTCTGTGTATCCCTTGAGGGGGAAGCAAGATCCTGGCCGCCAAGGCTGCTTTATTGTTTCCTGACTGCTCCTCCCTTAACTCCGTATCCCCCTCCCTTCCCTAATTAGTGAGTGTTTGAACTTGCCCATTAGAACTTAGGAAAGGTCAAGGAAACTGAATGAAGCCTATTTCCTGTAAACAAGCAATGTGGGACACAGAAAGGCTTTTGTGCCCCACAGGGTCCTGCTTGGTTCCAATGTGAGGGGCTGAGCCCGGTGCTCCCCAGCATCCTTCCAGCTCTCAGTGGAGTGGCTCAGAGGAGGGGGTCCTGCTAACAGGGAGGCAGATGCCTAAGGAGAAAGGAATTCTGATGGGGGCAGCGAGCACACTGGGGAAAAGATGTAAGGGCTTCTCTAAAATCATAGGACGGTGTACAAACCACAAGTTTTGTATATTGAAGATTAAAGCCATGTAGTTTGAATATATCCAGCATAATGCCCAGCCAGCAGTCTGAGGCTTGTTCACCTCTGGGCTGACTGATACGGTCCTGGCAGCAGAGCAGGTGAGGCCTGGCAGGAACTCAGGAAACTGGGTTTTTTCTTTCTGCACCTTGAGGCAAATACCCAAATGACGCTGGAGCATGTGTTTGTGAATTATAAATTCTGCCATTTAAAGACTTATTGTGTGCCAGGCAGACTGTTAGTAGCTTCATGTCCATTGAGCTATCTTCTCTGGAGGATGGTTGTATCCTGTACAACGGCTTTCCTGGCAGATTTTTTAGGTCAGATGGGCTTTGATCTGCTCAACCTACCACTGAGGTGACTTTAGAAGCCTCATTTTGAGGCAGGATTGCGGATGGCTGTGACATCCTTGTTTATAGATATGGCAGAGGGCTTCCCAGGTGGCTCAGATGGTAAAGAATCTGCCTGCAGTGTAGGAGACCCAGATTCGATCCCTGGGTTGGGAAGATCCCCTGGAGAAGGGAATGGCTACCCACTCCAATATTCTTACCTGGAGAATTCCATGGACAGAGGAGCCTGATGTGTTATAGTCTGTGGAGTTGCAGCCTGCAGAGGAGGCCCCGAGAATTTTAGTCCCCCTACATGTGTTTCCCTGACTGTCCTCAAGAAGACAATCCAGACTGTTGGGTAGAGAGGTCTTGATTGGTTTTATTTCCCTACGAAAGGTTTCAAGATCTGGGATGACTGGGTTAAAGATACATATTTTAGCATTTCTGCATATTTGTTCAATTTAACTTTAAAACTAAATGTAAGTGAAAATAGTTTGAAACTGAAAAGAGACATCCAAATAACACTAGGATTTATTGTTATTAAATTGAATTTGTTTGGGGACCTGATTTTTCGTCTTTATTTAAATAATCAAGCATGTGTGAATATAGATTAGTTTCATCTGTTTTTTTTTTCATCCATAAAGTGAATATGAGAATAGTGCCCACTTTGTGGTTTTTTCCCTTGAGGATTGAATAAGATAATGTAGAAAAAACTGCTTTGTAAATTGTGAAGTACTAATCAGATATTAATAATAATATTTATTATCAAATTAGTCATCCTGCCTACCTTTCCAGTATCTGAAGACTTTTAAAGCAAGCCTTCAATCCATTTCTACTGAGGAGTATTGGAGATGTCCCAGGAGAGAGAAAGCTGGAGGCTGGTCACAGTGAGTGAGTCCTTGTCCTGTTGATGAATGGACAGAATGGACACATTGATTGGACACATGATTCCCCATCTGACACTTCATGACTCCATGGCTGGGACACTTAGGGTAAGCACCTATAGCTTCCGGATCCAGGTAAAGCATATAACCTGTAGTCCATATGGTGTGTGTGTGTGTGTGCATAAAAACCAAACAACGAGGCTTGCTGTATCATCGTGGCTTGTCAATAATTGCTCTCAGTTGAAGGTTACCCTTGGCTTCATGATAAGAGGCCAATTATCACATGCTTTGGCTGAGCAAGTAGAGCAGGTTCAGACTGACAAGTCAAGGGACCGAGGCTGCTAAATGATGTTTCTCTAAGACACCCTTATACTAAGCTCCTTTTTTTTTTTAAAGACACGAATGGATATTACTACCTTTATTCATAATAATGCAATGAAGCAATTGCTGATTCTGGGAATCATATTATGAGAATCTGAACTTTTTAAACATTCAAAATAGCAGGCAAAGCATCAGAAACCAAGTAGTCTGGGGGGGGGTGGGAAGCTCAGGCAGGGAACAGTGGTTGGCTCTGGTTTTGGTCTTATGCAGGGAGAAGCAGAATCTCACTTCTCAACTTGCATAAAGCTGGCTCTGAACTTGGATTCCCCTTGCAGCACCCTCCTGGTTTGTTATCCTACTGGGTCTGACCCCGATTGGGTGGGGTGGGGTGGGGCTGCCCTAGGACTACAGGGGGCTCCCAGGCAGAGAATTCTGTTAAGTTCAGAGGAGCGGAGTTCCATCCAAGGTCAGGTTTCTCTTGGGCAGGGAGGGTGTAGAGCTCTGGGAATTGAAGCTGTGTTTCTGAGCATCGCGGGCCAGTGAAGCTGGGATGGAAGGGTGGAGACGGCATGGAGGTCAACCCTGCAGAGGGAGGAGATAGAAAGGGAGGCAGATAGAAATCTCTGGCGCCTGTGTTTAGCTGTAATCTAACATGACTTTCCCCTCTGTTGGCAAAGAGGGCCACATGATGTTAACATTCATTATCATGTCATATTCGATTGACTGCCAGGATTTATTATACTTTCTGCTGTTACACCCGGAATACTGACAAAACCCATTCCCGTGCCCAAGAAAGGTCTCTGCTTTCTAATCTTCACAGAATAACAGGGAGGTGGAAGGCCATCAATACCAGAGTAATGAGTGTCAGAGTGAGGCCAGACCAGCAGCACCTTCATTCCAGAAGCAATGGGAAGAGAAGGGAAGAGGGGCTGGGGGAACGTGAGCCTGCCTCCGGATGATGAAGCGTAGAGCTTGGCTGGGTGGCTTGCTGGGTCCAGGGGGGCAGCCGAGGGCTCCCCATGGGGGTGTCGGTGCAGACAGCCAGTGTGTGGCTTTGCAGTATCATCCAGGAATAGTTGTGCAAGCAGAGAGAGGGAGAAACCATTTCCACCATTAAAACAATCCAGCATTTTACCCAAGTTAATTAATTAGCTCTGAAACTGTTTATTGAGCATCCCTTAGCGACCAGGCACTGTACTCAGCTTCTAGGGATCCAGGAGATAAGCAGAAATCTCCAGAAAATAGCAATCTCATGGGGGCTGGGGACAGACAACCTAACAACTAGTGGACAATGTGCTAAACTCGGTCGTAGAGTTTCAGTAGGCCACTCGAATATTTATTAAAGCTGTTTAAGACACTGAGCTAGATGTTAGAAATATGAAGATGAATAAAACAGGATCATTGCGGTCTGGGACATCACAGAGAGTGTTCGGGGAGCCCAGAGCAGGGAGGGTCTAGAGTAGACTCCATCTGAGCAGGGAGGAGAGGCACGGGCTGGTGGCAGGGCAGCTGGTAGCCAGGAGCCAGGCAGGTGTGGGGCAGCCGTGGTTCCTGGAGAGGGACCACATGTGAAAGGGCTCAGAGCCAGGAAGAGAGCATCAGGTTGAGCAACCTCAGTGAGTTCTGGGTATGCTGGAGCATCCGGGTCTGTGCAGGGAGCTGGATGGGGAACCACCAACCCTACCCTGAAAGGTGCCGTCAGGGGAGGTCTCTCTTCCAGGATGCATCTGCCTCCCAGCTGTCCATGTTCTTCTGTTTAGGATTCCTTTTCCCATTTCTGCCGTATCTTCTCCACCTCATCTCCCTTCTCTCCATCTTATCTGTCTCCCTTACTCTACCTTCTCTCCACTCCTCCAGCAGCACTTTCATCAGAGTTAGATATTAGATAACCATAGCTAATGAGCCCAAGGGACTTCCATTTCAGTGGAGATCCCTAAACGTTGGACAACTTCGACCTTTGGATCCCCGAGGCCTGGGTGAGATGTAGTGGGGGGAGGCAGTCAGTTTTCCCGCATCTTTCAAAGTATACTGCCTGGGTGCCAAGTCGCTCAGCCATATCCGATTCTTTGAGACCCTATGGGTCTGTGGAATTCTCCACGCAAAAATACTGGAGTAGGTAGCCATGCCCTCCTGCAAGGTATCTTCCGGACCCAAGGATTGAACCCACATCTCTTATGTCTTCTGCATTGGCATGCAGGTTTCTTGCCACTAGTACCTCCTGGGAACCAAAACTCATCTGCTTAGGGGAGGGAAGTATGAGAAAGTGATTTCTGGGTGCTCAGAATTCTGGTAAACGTGTGATTTCTTTATTCACATTGTCCAAGACCAGAGCTGTGCCAGCCTGAATCTCAAAGGGTGGAACTCAAGCATGGGTTCTGTGTTCCTTCTTTGGAGGGAGAAAATGCCAGAGAGTTTTGTTTTTTCACATTTATCTCAGCCCTGAAGAACATCATGAGGAATCTAAAATATCCTTGATGGGGGGCCAGAGACTCAATGATTTAAATTCTGAAGAAATAGCTCTCATATGGAGAGTTGGGGTTTTATTTGTGTTAGAATGACTCTGATTTGCTAGAGCCCTTGGGATGGGTCAGCTGAGGTTTTCTGTAAACTGAAGGGTACATTTGCATCTTTGTTTGTATAAATTAAAATAATCATTTACATACACATTTGCATACTGTAAGAACTCTGTGTACACAAGATTAAGTTAATTAGTAGCTCTGATATGGAAGCTGTATCTAAAAGCACCGACCATGCTATCTCGTGGAAAGAACTCGGGTTCTTGAAGCCTTTGAGGAAGAATTGGGCCCAGATCCTGCATGCACTACCTGTTGGCCCAGTGGCTTCTCTTTGAGTCTTGATTTCTCGTGGCTCAGACAGTAAAGACTCTGCCTGCAATGTGGGAGACCTGGTTTTGATCCCTGGGTTGGGAGGATCCCCTGGAGAAGGGAATGGCTACCCACTCCAGTATTCTTGCCTGGAGAATCCCATGGACAAAGGAGCCTGGTGGGCTACAGTCCATGGGGTTACAAAGAGTCGGGCACAACTGAGCAATTTCACTTTCACTTTTCTTAGTGCATAAAAATAGGTGAAACAACATCTGCTTCACTACCTGTTGTTTAAGGCCCTGGCAGTTGAATAGTGGATAAAAAGTCCCTAGTGCAACGATGGTATAGGGAGGATGCATGATGTAAGTTGGTTTTTTGGCAACTCAGGATCGTGGCCCAAACTGAGAAGCTGGTGAAGAGCAGTCTGGCAGGCCTCTTTCGGTTTTCTCTAAAGAAAGGGAGGGTGAGCCACTGGGAGCTCATGAGATGAAAATAAGAACAAACTGACCTGGGCGTGGCCTACTCTGCAGTGTCTAGGGACCATCATGATTCCCAGGTCTCCCTGCTCTTCTTCATCTTCTTTTTTTTAATATTTATTTATTTATATTTTTGGCTGTGACAGCTCTTAGTTAGGGTTTGAAGGATCTTCCTTGTGGTACGTAGGCTTCTCTCTAGTTGTGGCATATGAGCTTAGTTGCCCCTCGGCATGTGGGATCTTAGTTCCATGACCAGGGATTGAACCTACATCCCCTGCATTGCAAGCTGGATTCTTAAGCAGTGGACCATCACCTCACCGCTCGTCTTAACCAGTGTGACTCCATGTTTGGTGATGAGTCTGCACCTGAAGGGAACGCCGTTCTGTGGCCCTGCCATCCTTCCTTTATGGTCACCCGGAGGAGGCTGCCCTCTGCTTGTTCATGTGTGGACCGTGATGGAAGCAAGGGCAGGTGTCTGGAGAAGACCCTGACCGTGTCATGTTAGCTGGAGTCACTGAGAGGCAGCTGCCAAGCTGGAGCTTTAGGTGGGTGGGCAGGGCTGATCTCTCTGCAGGATGCAGCAGGGAGGGGTCAGCAAGGGAAACTTGCAGAATGGGAGGGGCCTGCCACCCCTGGCAGGGTAAGGAGAGCCTGAGATTATTCAGAGAAAGGCTTGGCCGGAGCAGTCAGGAGCCCTGGGGCAGTCCTGCCAGGGGCCACCCTCCACTCAGCCACTGGCTCGGTACTACCTGGAAGAGCATGGCTTTGGCTTAGATGTTCTGTCAAATCCTGAAAGCACTGCACGAGGAGCCAGTCAGGGAGCTGCCCTCCTCCAGCTGACCACAGGTTTTCTCTTGAAAGGGAGTCTGAGTGACACACCTCCCTGGCTGCTGCACAGACTGCTCCCGAGGTTCCTTTAAATGAAGACCAAAAACATCAAATGGGGCTTTAGCGCCGCTGGCCAGCCCTACCACACGCCCCTCGTCAATGCACTATCCCCCACCGATATGAACACTTCACATCCTCATCGCGGGCCTCAAAGTTCTGAAGCTCTCCGACTCTCAGATAATTTCTACACTTTATTACCCAGAGGCACCATTGGAAATAACCCAACACCTGAGCTCCATCACAAACCCTGCGTCTGTACCCAAGTCCTGCCCATCAGAGGGGCTGTGCCTCTCCCGTCTGCAGCCCTCCCCTCACACGCGTGCCACATCCCCTCCACTGGACGCTCAAGACTCTCAGTCTCGTCCAGCCTCAGCCCGTCAGTTCTTCTGTTCTCAGCCTTCGTTATGGGCAGACTCACACACTTGTGGCTTTGGTGAACAGACTTGCACTGGTTCACAGACTCAGCCTAGCAGCTGAGGAGGAGAGACCTGTTGATCCAGCTGTTATACGTGTTTATTCTGAGCAGAGCAACTGTGGTCAGAAAGTGGAGTCAGGTAAGAACACAGTGGGTCACGTGACCAGTACTACCAGGGGAAGTAAGGAGATGGTTCTCAAAGAAGGGCTGAGCCCTGTTGAGTGGACAGAGAGCTGCTGAAGCCCCCTTCTGGGTGACACTGACCCATGATCACTACTCTGATGAATGGATGTAGCTGTGTTTGCTTCCACATGGTCACATCTTGGCTGGACCCTTGGCTGGAGGGCAATCCATCTATATGCTCTGTAAGCTATGCAAGAGCCCAAAAGGAAACATGGGGCCGAAGTAAATACGAGACCGCCTTACCTGCCTTCTGAGAAACCTGTATGCAGGTCAGGAAGCAACGGTTAGAACTGGACATGGAACAATGGACTGGTTCTAAACTGGGAAAGGAGTACATCAAGGCTGTATGTTGTCACCCTGCTTATTTAACTTATATGCAGAGTACATCATGTGAAATGTCAGGCTGATGAAGCATAGGCTGGAATCAAGATTGCCAGGAGAAATACCAATAACCTCAGACATGCAGGTGATACCACCCTAATGACAGAAAGTGAAGAGAAACTAAAGAGCCTTTTGATGAAGATGAAAGTATGAAAAAGCTGGCTTAAAACTCAACATTCAAAAAACTAAGATCATGGCATCTGGTCTGATCACTTCATGGCAAATAGATGGGGAAAAAATTGAAATAGTGACAGACTTAATTTTCTTGGTCTCCAAAATCACTGTAGACAGTGACTACAGCCATGAAATTAAAAGATACTTGCTTCTTGGAAGAAAAGCTCTGACAAACCTAGACAGTGTATTAAAAACCAGAGACATTACTTTGCCGACAAAGGTCTGGGTAGTCAAAGCTATGGTTTTTCCTGTATTTCCTGTATGTATGTATAAATTTCATGCCTGAATGTGAGAGTTGGACCATAAAGAAGGCCAAGTGCTGAAGAAGTGATGCTTTTGAACGGTGGTATTGGAGAAGACTCTTGAGAGATTCCCTTGGACTGCAAGGAGATCCAACCAGTCAATCCTAAATGAAATCAGTCCTAAATATTCATTGGAAGGACTGATGCTGAAGCTGAAACTGTAATACTTTGGTCACCTGATGTGAAGAACTGACTCATTGGAAAAGACCCTGATGCTGAGAAAGATTGAGAGCCAGAGGAGAAGGGGACAACAGAGGCTGAGATAGTTGGATGGCATCATTGATTCAATGGACACGAGTTTGAGCAGGCTCTGGGAGAGAGTGAAGGACAGGGAAGCCTGGAGTGCTGCAGTCAACGAGGTCGCAAAGAATCGGACATGACTGAGCAACTGAGCAACAGCAAATTATATTTTAGGAAGTGTGGAGCTGGTAAATGTGAAGATCGAAGGAACTTGCATGGTGACAGAAGCTGAAAGGCTGTCTTGGAGATGATGTAGTGTAGATTTGGACTCAACAGCCAAAGCCACATGGTGCTCCAAGTTATCAGGAGGAAAAGCCAGATGTAAGCAAAGGGAAAATGCTCAGAGGCATAAGGCTGGAGTTGAGACACAAGCAGAAACAGATGGCCGTGACAGAGGTGGAGAGGAGAGATGTGACCTCCCCCGGAGAAGAACTAATTCTTACCTCTTACCTGTCCCTGGCATCCAGGTGCCCCTCTTGCTGAAAAAGAGCAACCTTCGCCCACGCACCTTCTCTCTGCCACTCGGCTGGTTTCAGCTCACGTCTGTGTTCTGGGCCTTCCCTTCAGTCTGAAATGACAGGAGAGGTAAATGGTTCCAATGTGGCACGCCCCAACTGTCTCTTTCCAGCAAGGTAAGATTATCCTACAGGGACTAGTCTTCCAGTCTCTCTACCATGTCCTTCCTCTCAGCAAACAGATTAAATTAATTCCTTTTTGCACCTGATACTAGCATCATCCTTTAGATTCTTCAGTGAAAGAACACTGGCGATTGTATCAGAGGGTTAGCACTAGGCTCGCTCTTTCTCTCTGAAACAGTAAAACATTAGATCTACTGAACATTTAAAATGGAATCTGAGTAAAGGGGAACACTTTTGAAACACACTTACACAGCAGTTTTCTTCCATCATACTTGTCTGGTTAGCAGGAAGCCTTAACTGATTGTTTTCTTGGCATAAGCTGTTATTTTTCCAAGTTGATAGGAAACTGAGCAGAGCAATGCAACATTACCAGCCCTTCCCCGGGACCCTGTGAGGTTTATTCACATGCATGTGCTGTCTAGGGGGCCCCTAGCTGTCCTTGTCATCAACAGTCTCCTTCTTGCCAATGTCCTCATGAGCACTATGAAGGCTATTTCTCCTGAAACACTGAAAAAGCAAGAGATAAAAAGTAAGTATTATGGCTACCGTTCTTAATGTTCAGTTGCTAAGTCATGTCTGACTCTTTGTGACCCCATGGACACCAGGCTCCTCTCTCCTCCACTATCTCCCGGAGTTTGCTCAGATTCATGTCCATTGAGTCAGTGTGCTATCTAACCATCTCTTCTTCTTCAGTCCTGTGGCTAATGTTAGCCTTAAATTAAAAATACCACTTCCTCTCCCATCACACACACACACACACACACACACACACACACACACACACACTCACACACACATATACACTCACCCCCATCCCCCAGAATTTTTTTTAAAAAAGAAGTGTGTGTCTAGTCAGGATTATTTATGTAAATGCTTTAAAGAATGGGCCTAAAGATATTTTTCTTCTTAGCAGCCTTTTGAGCAGTTTCTATCTTTTTCATCTGTTTTCATCTAAGCTGTACTTTAATGCCTTTTAACTGTATAGTTTTATGTGTCACCGCTGATGCTAGTCGCCAGATAAATACAGCAGAGAGCTGGCATAGATCTTCTTTATGGGGGAAATATATACAAAGTGGCTTCCACACTTGTACACGTGCTCCATATTTTTGGAACCTGAAGCTGACAGGAGAAATAATAAACCAACTTTGTAAAGTAACAGATTCCCAATAGTTTAAGGCATTGAAGAAATCTTGACAACCCTCTTTATTATGATGTATCGACAGCATTCATTCAGCAACAAACATTTATTTTCTTGCTACCAAGTTCTGGGCACACTGCTAGGCATAGTGGATGCTCCCTTGACTATGATGGGCCAGGCTTGAGACTTTTAAGGTCTTGAAAGGCAGGCCTGGGTATAAATGAACCGAAACAAAGAAATGTGATAATTTAGAGCATTTTAGGAGGGCACAGGAGAGAGCAAGCCACATTTTCCAGGACTGAGGCTGACAGAAGCTTCAGAGCATGACCAAATTCACGGGCTTCCTGGGAACAGAGAGTTAATGTCGGTAACTTCAGTGCTGAAAATAGCATGTATTCTACCTGAAAAAATAGGACAGTAAGTGGGTGATAAATTGCTCCATGTTTATTTCTTCCTTAAGAAATGGAAATATTACAAGCCACTGTGAACCATTTTTCGTGCTCGCTGAGGTCTGCCCTTAGCTCATGTGGGAGAAAAAAATAATGAGAAGTAGAGATGATAACTGCCTTCAAATATTTGAGGTCCTGTCAGGTGGAGAAAGAATAACACTTGCTGAGAGCTACTTCAGAGGGTCATGGCGGGGCCCCCAAGGCAACGGGCAGAGAAGGGAGATTTTAGCTTCCTGTGGAAAAGGAAGTTGCCTCGTGGAACTGACTGCCTTGAGTGGCAGTGATTTCCCCATCACCAGGAAGATTTGAGCAGATAGAGGACTGTGTCTGGAGGAGTAAGGAGTCTCACTTTCTTCTACCCTATTGAGTTTTTCCAGTGGTCTGTATGGATATGAGAGTTGGACCATAAAGAAGGCTGAACGCCAAAGAATTGATGCTTTCAAATTGTGGTGCTAGAGAGGACTCTTGAGAGTCCCTTGGACAGCAAGGAGATTAAACCAGTCAATCCTAAAGGAAATTAGTCCTGAATACTCACTGGAAGGACTGATGCTGAAGCTGAAGCTCCAATAATTTGGCCACCTGATGCGAAGAGCTGACTCATTGGAAAAGACCCTGATATGGGAAGATTGAGGGCAACTCAGTGGACATGAATTTGAGCAAACCAGGATATAGTAGAGAATAGAGAAGCTGGCATGCTGCAGTCCATACTGAGCAAAACAAGTGAGTTCTTCACTGGATGCCTGCTTTTCCACTGAATTCGAGAGTAGAAGGAGGTTTGGGTGAAATGGTGGGGTTTAGGACAAGATCTCCAAGTGTAAGAATTCTCCTGTTATCTACTTAAACTTCTTCACAGAAAACTTTCTCCATGGGAAGGAGGCTTGGATGTCATCATTCCAGTCCCACAGAGGAGGAATCCTCTAAAACTCAGCGAGGAGAATGTCTACCTTCCATTAAGGTCAGTACAGGAGGCTTATTTCATTATGAGATGGTGGGGCTTACAGATGCTCAGAAGAAAGGGAAGCAGAAGGTAACGTGGTGTGTATTTATAAAGCCGGATTTTGCATACACGCCTGCTGAGGATTTAGTGCCATGCTTCTAGTGAATAAATCCCTCCAGTGTCAGAGACATAAGACGTTGTCAAGCTGCCTCTGAGACAATGTGATCATAAAGTCTTAGAACCGAAATACCTCCAGTCACCTTGGTAAGAAAATAATCCTCTCTCAAGTGATGCTTTGAAGTTTAATGGAGTCTCTCCCTCTCTGGTAGATGAGCTGTGCAGGTGCTCTGTGGCCGAGGTGTGCTCCCAGGAGCAGGGCTGCGAGCTGAGGAAGGTCGCTTCTTTCTCCCTCTTCCCGACTCCCCCCCAGGCTGACCCCAATCTGCTTTTATAGCCCCATTGCCCATAACTGTCCTCCACGAAACACATGCCTCATCCAAACAGCCTCCTCCATCTGCCCAGGAAGGCTGTGGTGAAGAGTTTCAGTCAGTGGAACCACCAGGTAAGGGCAAGGAGCACCCCATCTCTTGAACGTGGGTTTGACTGAACAGGTAGGACAAAGGGGAAATGAAGGCCAGGCTGCATTTTTTTTTAAACTTTTTATTTTATATTGGAGTATATCCTGGCAGGCTACAGTCCATGGGGTCACAAGGAGTAAGACACGACTTAGCGACTGAGCACACACAGGCACATAGCCTATTGTGATGGTTTCAGGTGGATGACAAAGAGACTCAGCCACGCATATACATGTGTCCATTCTCCCCCAAACTCCCCTCCCATCCAAGCTGCCACATAACACTGAGAAGCGTTCCCTGTGCTGTTCAGTAGGTCCTTGTTGGTTATCCATTTAAAATATAGCAGTGTGTACCTGTCCATCCCAAACTCTCTAACTATCCCTCCCTTGTCCCCCATCCCCTATGGGAACCATAGCTCCTTTTCTAGGTCTGTGAGTCTGTTTCTGCCTTGTAAATAAGTTCATTTGTATCATTTCGTTTTAGATTCTGCTTATAAGACATGTCATACAATATATTTCAGGTGGCATTTGTTTCCATAGCCAGAGTTGAAGTCGATGATTAAAAGTGCATCTATACTGTCTCTGTCACAGTTGCCCAACCATTACGGCACCAAAGCTATAGATAGTATATAAGCAGGTGGGCGTGGCCATGTTCCAGTAAAACCTTATTGGCAAAAACACAATCACTGGCTTCAGCCCAAGGGCCCTTGTTTGCTGATCTCTGATTTAAGTGGAAGAAAATATTGCAGCTATTAAATAAATAAAATTTCCTTTTTGGTTCTAGTATACTGCATTCTAAAAACAGAACAATAGGAAGCACTAAAGGAAAAAAAAAAGCATCAGGCCAGGTTACCAGGGGTAGGAGCCTCGGAGGAAAGACCCATCCCGACCGTGAGCTCCTGGCCCTGACACAGTTGAGTCTGTGTGGGTACAGAGAAAGGGACAGGGGACTAGGGTGTAGTCTGAGGTCAGGAAAGAAGTGTTGGAGGCAAGAGATGTGGTATCAGCCAGCCTGGGGTCCATGGCAGTCATGCAACTCACCCCAGAGATAGGAGTTTTCCTGAAAGAGCCTTGAAACCAAATGCCCTCTCAACATGGCATTGACCTGAAGGGAACTCAACCTCATTAAGACAACATTCTGAATGGAAGTGAAGACCACACCTGTTCCTGCCGCCGCTGTGGGACCCCATCTTGACTCCAATCATCAGGAAGGATCTGACCTCATGGACCTGGCAGCTCAATGTAACAATAGCCAGAGAGATTCTTTAACGTGGAGCTTTGTGGAAGTGACAAAAGGATTGAAGTGTGACAGAACTCACAACATGTAATGAGAACTGCCTACAGTTCATCTTACACTGTAGCGTAGAGTGGGGGAAGAACAGTGGCAGCTTCTTTTCACTGAGGAATTGATGATAACCCTTACTGTGGTTTAACCCTTTTGGTTTTGATATAATCTGGATCCCTCTTGAGTATTTCTCCTCTTGACCTTAACTCACAGTACTTATGCTCGTGTTAATATTCCTCACTAAAGGAGTTTATTTGCCAATGCACTTGTTCCAAAGGACAGTGTTTAAGGCCTGAGTCATTATTAGCTGAGTTCTATGGAAAGCTAAACTTTTCCAATATGTCTCTTTAGTAGCTGGTTGTGCTGACATGTCTCTGAGGTCCTCTAGTCTGAACACCCTTGGACCCCTACCTGAGATGGATGAGGCTGGGTAGATACACAAGCGCCAGACCAGAAAGAGTCTGCCAGACCCATGTTGAAGACCTAGCCTTGAGCTGTATTATGGGCATTGGGAGTCACTGAAGGCTATTAAGCTGGGCAGTAGAAGAACCTGGAAGGAGAACACTGAGAGTTGATGTACAGAAATGAAATCCTATGGAATTGTTGTTGTTTAGTTGCTAAGTCATGTCTGACTCTTTGTGACCCCATGGACTATAGCCTGCCATGCTCCTCTGTCCATGGGATTTCCCAGGCAAGAATACTGGAATGGGTTACCGTTTTCTTTCTCCCAGGGGACTTCCTGACCCAGGAAATGAATCCATGTCTTCTGCGTTGCAGCTGGATTCTTTACTGCTGAGCCACCAGAGAAGCCATGAGTTAGGGGGTTCATTATTAGATTTCTCTTGAGTCTGGACTCATTTCATGTATCTTTCTTCCACAAGCAGCTCATCTCCCAAGCAGAGCAGGATGCTAGCTGTGAAATACCAATTGCTTTCATAGCACATGGACATAAGGAAAAGGTTTTCAAATACTTGAATTTGGAGCTTCAGAGTAGAAATGAATGAGAAAAAGATTTTGAGGATGCCAGTGTACTTGGTGATGGGAATGGAGTTACTTTTATCTTTGAAATGTTGGATTAGAAGGAATGATGACACAGAGAAGCAAATTGTTCTCTATTTGCCTGGGAACTGATGTTTTTGATTTAAACCCAGTGCAGTTCTTTGACCTTCTGAAGCTTTTGAAACTTCACATTTCTAGGAAGAGTCTGTCTGTGGCTGGCCCCATGGTAGAGCCATGGAGGAAGTAACCTGACTGCAAAACTTGTTCTCTTGTTGTGTGAAAGCCCAGATGACCTTACAAGAGATAAACATGGTGCTTGGTTTGGAGAGCCATTCAAGGTCATTAGTCCTTTCTGTCTTCAGCCCAGGATGAGGAGGATAGGATGGGTGATAGAAGTTGTAAAGTGTAGATAGAGACACATTTCTGTCAAAGCTGGAAAACAAGCAGAGGCCCTTAGATCGAGGTGATTGGCTGGGGTAGCTTTCAGAGGTGGAGTGTTTCTTGGATGAACAAGCAGAATTTCTTACTAAGAATAAAGAGGGACATCTCACGAGTGTGCCAGTGACTATAAAACTGATATTGTTGCCTCTGTTATAGGTGGTGTCAGTGATAAAACAAGCCAGCTAGGGTCAAGTAGAGTTTGGCAATGATCAGAGGAGATTTAAAGATTCCTAAATCCTCCTCAGGCTCAAACAGATCTTTCAGAGATATTTTGGGTACTTGGGCATGTTCTTGATGGATGGTCACTAGATTTCTGGTGCTGATATCCAAAGCATGAGTTTGAGCTAAGGAGGCAAGGCGTAGGGGGTGATAATGAGTTAATTCTCAAATATTCTTACAAAGAAAATGCTGTCCAAAAGCCCAAGAGAAGAAATGCGGTATTGCTTTCAGCATGTCAAAGTTGTGACATGGTCAAAGAATCATGAGAAATAGGTTCATGAAAATCCTTGTAGGTCATTTTAAATAATTTAAGCAAGGAAGATCTTTAATACACTTTCAAAGTGGAGAATAAAGTGGCAGATTTGGAGTTCTGGAAGCTAAGGTGATGGGGGATTTGAGATGGGGAGACCTTGAAGAGACCCTGGAATTGCACATTCAGAGAAGATGACTTTCTGAGCTCAGGCCTCAGCTGCAGTCATGGAGGAGATGAGACTGATCTAGAAAATTGAAAGTATGACTGGCCTGACTTGGTGGTTGAATTAGTCAGGGTTCTCCAGAGAAACAGAGCCAATATGATATATGTGGAGTTAATAAGGAGAAGACTTATTATGGAAATTGGCTCACATGATTACGGAGACCAAGAAGTTCCATGATCTGCTTTCTGCAGGCTGGAGCCCCAGGAAAGCCAGCAGGATAATTCAGCCTGAGTCAGAAGGTGTGAGAATCTGAGGTCTGTGGTGTGAGCCCTGGTCTGAGTCTGAAAGCCCTGGTATCCAGTGTCTGAGGGCAGGAGATGCTGGGTGTGTCTGCTCAAGAGAATTAACTCTTCCTCTGCAGTTTCTGTTCTATTCAGGCCATCAGTGGCTAGGACGATACTGCCTTCATGAGGGAGGGTGGTCTTCTTTACTCAATCTACAACTCAAATGCTTATCTTTTCCAGAGCCGTTCACACAGACACACTTAGGAACAAAGTGTGCCAGCTATCTGAGCATCTTTTGCTCCAGTCAATATTAACACAAGATTATGTTAAGTCAAGACACATAAGATTAACCATCACTGTAATGAATTAATGCAATTAATTAGTTAGAAAAGTGAAAGTGTTAGTTGCTCAGTCACATCTGACTCTTTGCGACCTTATGGACTGTAGCCCACCAGGTTCCCCTGTCCATAGAGATTCTCCAGGCAAGAATACTGGAGTAGGTTGCCATGCCCTCCTCCAGGGAATCTTCCCAACTCAGGGATTGAACTCAGGTCTCCTGCACTGCAGGCAGATAAAGATGGTGGCCAGGTTTCTGATTTGGATGGTGGGCCCATCAAAGCAGATGCTGGAACAATGAATGAGGATAAGAAAATTAGGCAGAGAAGAAAGTTTTGGGGAAAGAGAGTCGTCCTCATTTAGATATGCTGAATATGAGGTCTTGAGGGACAAGCTAGAAAAAATATCCATCTGTAGCTGTGGTGAGAAGTCCAGACTGGAAATCTGGGTTTAGGAGACATTAGTTTATGAGTGGTAACTGAGATAATAAAAGGGGATGATGTGTTGTCTTAGGGAAAGCCTCAAGCATGTAGAGACAGAATACATTGTGTCTGTGGTGGTCAGGTGATCTGGGCTTTGAAGACTCATTCCCTCGTTGTTGTTGTTTTTTTTTTCTAATATTTATTATTTATTTATTTGGCTGTATTGGTTCTTAGTTGTGGCATGTCTCTGGGTGAGGAAGGTTGAGGCTGCCTGTTCTCTGCCACTGCTTTCTTATAGGGTTTTCCTCAATCACTCTTTTTTTTTTTAAGTTTTCAAAATGGGATACTGGTGTTGGTGGTGGTGGCGGTATTGAGTGTATGTGTGTTTGTGTATATGTCTGTGCCCACTTTGTATGTCATCTATCCTTACCTGAGGGCTTCACTGGTAGCTCTGCTGGTAAAGAATCCACCTGCAATGTGGGAGACCCTGGTTCGATCCCTGGGTCAGGAAGATCCGCTGGAGAAGGGAAAGGCTATCCACTCCAGTGTTCTGACCTGGAGAATTCCATGGACTGTATAGTCCATGGGGTCACAAAGAGTCAGACATGCCCGAGTGACTTTCACTTTCACTTTATATCCTTACCTGACTTGGGGTAAGTAGACTTAGGTCAGTGAAATTACCTCAAGACTGAGGTTCTGGCTAATACACCCAGGACTCACTGGGAAAGAGCCGGAGATATTAGAAGCATGTAATTTATTCCAATCAGAAGTCAGTATAGGATTTTATGCAAGAGGATGACATGGTTTTCAATTTTCTTTTGTAGGATTGGCATGAAATTCCATAATATAATGAAAGTAAAACCCAGACCTTTGAAGACTGTCTTAAAGGAGAAGGTCATGGTAAGAAGGGTTCCTGGAACTCAGGGCTCTGATTTTTCTTCTGGAAACTCCTTTTGCAAATTTCTTTCTGATGTCCATCATCTTGGCCAGTTCAGCATAATGGGGACCTTTTCACTCTCAGACCCTTCCTTTCACATCCCTTCCATACAACCCTGCAGCAAGGTCCAAGGCTCTCATTCATTGTTTCAAAAAATGTTAACCACTCAATGAAATTTACTAAAATTAAGGAATTTTTTTAAAATGACAAATCTTTTATAGCAAATCACTGTGGGGTGTTTACTCCACGCAAGGGGTTATCTGGAGTGAATTGCATACAATAACTTATTTGATCTTCCCTGCAACCCCATGAGGTAAATGCTGTGTTTATTCCCATTTTAAAGATCATGAAGGGAGGCAGAGGGAGACTAAATAATATTTCCAGGAGGACTCAGCTAATTAGTGATGGAGTCAGGATATGAAAAAGAGCAGTTTGCCTCCAGGCTCTGGCCCTTAACTACTCTGATACATTATCTCCAAGAAGTAAACAGAAAATAACCCACCTCAGGAATCTTGACCTCAGTGGCTTGTCCTTATGAAGAGGATTCTTGTCCAAAGAATCCTCTTCATAAACAGTCAAGGGCAGGTAAGAAGTAGCTCCTCCCTTTGCCTCTAGACTAATACCTTGTTCTGGACCTCAGTCAGTGCCCGCTGTTGTAGTTGTTTAGTCGCTAAGTTGTATCCAACTCTTGTGACCCCATGGACTGTAGACCACCAGGCTCCTCTGTCCATGAGATTTCCCAGGCAAGAATATTGGAGTGGGTTGCCATTTCCTTTTCCAGAGGATTTTTCTGACCCAGGGATTGAACTCACATCTTCTATGTTAGGGAATGGGTTCTTTACCACTGAGCCACCTGGGAAGCCTTCAGCCCAGGCATATATACCTGGATTGCGACTCCTAGAAGCCCAGGCCCTAGAGACTGAAGACCAGACAGGGAGATAAAGGAGCCCTTTCTTCCCCACAGCCTGCTTTCTATAGTCTGGAGTTCAGCCTGAGGCACCTGCTCTGTCTGGGAGATTGTCAACTGCAATTATGTCCCTTTTCTGTGTTGGCCCTACCTACCTTCTGTCTCAGCCCTGCAACTCCATCCACAGAGCAAACCCCAGTATAGACGGGACTTCCCACTTGCTCTCCATCATTGTGTAGGTTGCTATGTGGGCTTGTTGGGAGTTCTCTGATCTCTCTAGGTAGAACTTCTCTCTCTCCGCCCCCTCCCTTTGACCTTGACCGTAGCTGCTCCTGATTCAGTCATGGTGCCTGCTGTATTCTCCTCCAGGCTACTCTGTAGGCAGCTTGAGGACTGTGATTTGCTGTCTGCTTCTGTTACACCTCTTGCTTTTCTAGGTGGTTCTTACAAAGTACGCATCCAGTGGATGAATGAGTGAACCAGTCAACTTAATGCAGTTTTGTCCTATTTTTAAACATCCAACCTCCTGCCCTCAGGTCCCTCTCTCCAAAGGTCTCCTTAAGTTTTTAATCTCTTGAATATTCTAGAAACTACATCACACAACTCAGTGGTAAAAATATATTCCTGTAGACTCTTCTATTAATTAACTTAGAGATTTAGCCACCCTGGACTTTATTGTCATTTTACAGTGCTTTGCTAATCCGTCATTTTAATTCTCATCCTATTTCCCTGCCCCTGAATCTGAAATAATTTTTACTACCTTCTGTGCACTGCTTTTTATCCCTTGTAATCAATATCAATTTCATTCTAAGATCATATTTGGAGATGGAACTGTTTGCTTGGTTCAGGTTTGGAGATCAAGAGGTAGTTTGTGAAATCTGTGTTTTCAAAGGAAATTTATTAAGATAATTATCTGCCAGGTTAGCAGGAAAAATTCCATCTCATTGTTGCACAGCTCACACTGATAGGTTTCTGCTTCAAGGTGACTGGGTCACTGTTGGAGGGAGGTTGCCACAGCCTGGGCAAAGGGAGCATGTGGGGCGGGCGGGAAGGAGATCCAATAAGCAGGTGGCGTTGGCCCCGGCACCCTGGATCTATGTACGGTTGGCACGGCGGGGCTTGGCGTTGGGAGCCCGGAGCACCGCTCCAAACTCTCAGAAGCATTTGACACTCTGCGTGGAGTGAAGGTTCTAGGATCAAAGCCACCAATAGGAGGGGGCTGATGGGGGAGGAAAGTGGGGGATGCAGGTGAGCAGATTTCAAAGCTAACATTCAGGAGAATCACAGCGATCTCAGAACACCATTTAGAAATTGGTGGGAACCCATGGCCCCACATTCCAAGTACTTTGTTAATTCAAGACACCCCATGTGTCATGAAACTTAAAAGGGTTTTGGTATAATTATTTTTATTAAGATGAATAATAGGAATTACTGATCTATCGTTTATTTAAAAAGCCAGGGTTTTGCTATACAATTGCAGTAACGGGAGCCAAATAAGAAATCACTTCTGTTCTGTCTGGAATCAGCATTCTGGAAATTCAGAATGAGCCTTTCTTTTCTTGGCTTTTTTTTTTTTTTTCTGTTGGGAGAATGTTATCAATTGAGTAATTATGCAGAGGTTTCCCATGGGGTAAATGTTTAAAATGGAGATAGCTCTTTAAAAAGGGAACATAAATAGCACCATGGCTTATTCACAAAAGAGTCCCTCTGTTTCATAAATAGATCCAGGAGATGATGGGACTGGAGGCAAAACCCATATCTGGAGGATGGGAATGTACCTCCGTCTGTTTTCTCCATGTTCACACATTAATCTGTTTCTTTTTCCCGTTCTCTGAACAGCTGAATGACGCCTGCTCCAGCATCCTGCCTCTTCCTCCCTCCTCCTCTTTCCCATTTTCTTCTCCTTCCCCTTCCCCTCATCTTCCTCCCTCTCTTTCTCTCTCTCCTGTTCAATATTCTCTCCCAGTTTTCCTCTCAGATTCCTCCCAGAATACAAGCTAATTTAAAAATTTACATTATTTTCTTCAGGCTTTTTTTTTGGAGTGGGCTCACATACTGATATATTCATACGGCATCCGGTCCCACCGCATCATGGGAAATAGATGGGGAAACAGTGGAAACAGTGTCAGACTTTATTTTTCTGGGCTCCAAAATCACTACAGATGGTGACTGCAGCCATGAAATTAAAAGACACTTACTCCTTGGAAGGAAAGTTATGACCAACCTAGATAGCATATTCAAAAGCAGAGCCATTACTTTGCCAACAAAGGTTCGTCTAGTCAAGGCTATGGTTTTTCCTGTGGTCATGTATGGTTGTGAGAGTTGGACTGTGAAGAAGGCTGAGCGCCGAAGAATTGATGCTTTTGAACTGTGGTGTTGGAGAAGACTCTTGAGAGTCCCTTGGACTGCAAGGAGATCCAACCAGTCCATTCTGAAGGAGATCAGCCCTGGGATTTCTTTGGAAGGAATGATGCTAAAGCTGAAACTCCAGTACTTTGGCCACCTCATGCAAAGAGTTGACTCATTGGAAAAGACTCTGATGCTGGGAGGGATTGGGGGCAGGAGGAGAAGGGGACGACAGAGGATGAGATGGCTGGATGGCATCACTGACTCGATGGCTGTGAGTCTGAGTGAACTCCGGGAGTGGGTGATGGACAGGGAGGCCTGGCGTGCTGCGATTCATGGGGTTGCAAAGAGTCGGACACGACTGAGCGACTGATCTGATCTGATCTGATCTGAGAGCAAGAGATGCCCACTAATAGCATCTTTTAACTGTGCTTTTGCTATGAAGGTCCTATTCGGGTGTATTTTGCCTTCTATTTTCATTATTGACTTTGATCTTCAGAAGCATAGAGAGTGAAGTAAGTTAGAAAGAGGAAAACAAATATTGTATGTTAACACATATGTGTGAAATCTAGAAAAGTGGTACAGATGAACCTATTTGCAGGGCAGGAAAAGAGATGCAAACAACAGACTTGTGGACACAGAGGGAAAAGGAGAGGGTGGGATGCGTTGGGAGAAGAGCGTTGACATATATACACTGCCATGTGTAAAATAGCTAGCTAGTGGGAAGCTGCTGTGTAGCTCAGGGAGCTCAGCTCAGTGGTGCTCTGTGCTTTGTGATGACCTGGGGAGGGGATGGGGGGTGGGTGGGAGGCTCAAGAGGGAGAGGATATATGTACACATAGAGCTGATTCACTTCTGTGTACAGTAGAAACTAATACAACTTTGTGAAGCAACTATGTGAAAGTGAGTGTTAGTCGCTCAGTCATGTACAGCTCTTTGTGACCCTTTGGACTGTAGCCTGCCAGGCTCTTCTGTCCAAGAGATTTTCCAGGCAAGACTACTCGATTGGGTTGCCTCCAAGGGACCCAGGGATTGACCTTGTGTCTCTTATGTCCCCTGCATTGGCAGGTGGGTTCTTTACCACTAGCGCCACCTGGGAAGCCTTGTACAGTCCTGAAGCTGCATCTCCAGCCCCACTCAGCTCTCTGAGGGCAGGGCCATGTTGCATTTCCACTTACCTGTCCACCTCCCCACATGGTTGCTAACGTAGCAGGAATTTAAGTAATATTTGCAGAATAAATGAGCTGTACTGATGGTTAAGCAAAGTCAACCCACACCCATGTATTACAAGAGGAACTCACTGAGCTAGTGTTCTGTGAGGGCTGACGGGTGACAATGGGTCTCAATGCCACAGAAGGTCCCTGCAGCATCTTTGGTTCTCTCTCCCACGTCTACATCTGCTTCACTAAGGGGAGGTGAACAGTTAATCACTGGACTCATAGTTCTTATTTTTATCATCCCAGATGGATTTCATCTCTTCCATTGTAGGGTTTGGTGGAAAAGTGGTGGCTTTTTCGCCAAATGCGTCTGCTTCTTATATCATCACTTATCAAGTCTGTGTCCTTCCACAACTCTCCTGGGCTTCGGATGTCCCATCATGGAGTAAGCAGAACAATTTCTTCTTCTCAAGGTTGTCACATGGCCCATGAGATGGGGACAAGTTTCACCAGCGTGTGAGTGTCCCCTGCCCCAGCCACAGAAGAAGCCATTGTCTTTATCCTTAGCTGCAGGACTCTCCTCTGTCCTTATGAGAATTCAGTCTCTGACAGTGAGTTCTGCATTTTTTTTTTTTTGTGATGCCGAATCAAGTGAAAAGATAAACAGAGATGTTACTGGAGACCTAGGAGATGACAAGAAAGGAACAAAGGACCAGGCAAGTCCTGTGGCCGGAGTGCGGATGTCAGGGGAGAACGTGGGGTATCAGAGAGTCTCCCCAATCTCAAGGCAGCAGTGGGGCAGGAGAGAGCTGGAGCTGAGAAGCAAGGTATTTTGTTTGTTCGTTTTTAGGAAATAATGCTCTGTCTTATGAACTGAATTCTCTTTACGTTATTTAAGAGGGTTGAAATTATAATTCTTTCAAATGCTTATTTATAATTTTTGGACTGTGATCCTTTGAATACATCACTCTCCCAAGACTGGACCACCCAGAAGACCAGACCTTAATGGACATATCCTTAGATGCCAAGGATGAGAGGCCCCACAAGCACAGCCTGGAGCATAATAGATACTTAATAAGTTACACCCATGTTCCCCACATCCTTGGCCATATGACACTTCCTGGGTCAGGTAGACAAAGTAATGAAACAGATGGAAGAAGCCGTTGATGTAGTTCACCTCAGAGCCCCCATGGCTGCAAGTATTCTAGTGTTTCCAGGGGAACTGTGTTTGGAGCTTGAATTATTTAGATAATTGATCTGAGTCTCTGGTACACTTGCCCTCGAGTCAGAAAGCTCTGCAGGGCTCATTGCAAAGTTGGCTTCTGGGGTTTACTTCTCTTTCCCAAGTTGTTTATTGAAAATGCTGAATAAAATCTGATGTCTTCCAGCCAGCTGCCAATCACAAGAGTGATCTGAGGTCCGATTGTCTAACCTTAAGTGGACGTATGGGTCAGCCTCGGGCTGGTAGCGACGTGTGGATGCTCCAGACTGCCAGAGCCAGACCGACCTTTCCCACTGACATTGGCAGGTCCTCTGTGGAGAGGATGGCGCTCTGAATGGCAGTTAAGACAAAAAAAAAAAAAAAAAAGGGAAGAAGGAGAAATCAAAACATGAATAAATAAAACACAAATAGATAGAGGAAATTTCAACTTCAAAGGAAATAAATACTATGAAAGATGAAGAGCTGTTTATGATGGTTCAGACTCCGTTGGTGGCTCCTGTCCTCTCCCTCTGTGCCTGACACTCCTCAGTATTCTGGGGGAAATGGAGGGAAACTGAACGATGCTTCATATGGTAATCAGCCCTTTCCAAGGAGGATGTACGTGGAAGCACAGCCCAGCAGCAAGGATTATCCAGTCCCTAATTGTCTCTGATTTTGGCTCAGACCAAAAACAAAACAAAACAAAACAAAACAAAAAAGCTGGAGGAGAGAGGGGGAACTATCCAAATAGGAAATTTTCATCATGTACCAAGAGGCGTTCTGGACTTCCCAAACCACAGGTGGCAGAGTGGGTGGTGGAGAACTGGATGAATCCTGGATTTTTACGTTGATGCTCACTGAAACTGACCCTGGATCATAGCTTTCCATAGCTTGATTTCCCTGGATGGACGTGGGCATTTACTTAGAAACCCATGTTGAATCCCAATCAGCCAGTCTCCCCCCCAGGCCTAATGGAGGAGGTGTCAAAAGGCTGGAGGGATAACCCTGGAATGGGAACCCCTGCCTGTGAGCCCGGCTCAGGTGGCCTGGCCGTGGCCTTGCTGCTGACCCCTTCATGACTGGTTTAGGGTTTTCTCTAGGCTCATAAAAATGTGCCTTTACTCCCAGAAGAGGATGGAGAAGTCCTTTCAAAACCAAGCCTTGCTCAGGAGCCCTTGATGGCCTCTCGCCATCATCACCTGCCCATTCGGCCCTGTCCATGAAGAGGACATGAGGCAGAGAAAGCAACCTGTGCTTCAGAGCCAGTGACCTGCTCTGTTACCCACCAGCTGTGCCACCTTGGGAAAGCAAGACAGTTCCTACCCATTAGGCGGGACTGCTAACTGCAGTGCATACCTTTCTAGAGAGTAGACTGACCCAGAGAGTCTACTGGGGTAGAGAGAGAGTGATTGCGCCTAATGCACTGTCTGGCATCCAGCAGGCGTCGCTTTCGGCAGACACTGAGAGCCGGCTCCCTGCTGGTCACCCGTCCTAGCACTCAGGTCATAGGAGGAGAAGTGTGATCCCATAGAGAATTGCCGGGAGTCTCAGATTCTTCTCTGTCTCTTGCACATGGACACCATAGCCTGCACTTCTTCGGGAAGGTGGCAGCCGGGCTTGGAGAGGGATGTGTAGCCTGAGAAGCAGGCATCAGTCTTTGCTGTGTTAGTGATATTCTTCCGCCACAAGGCTTCTTCCGTGTGCCTCTGAGCCAGTTCACATCGCTGGTGATTCAAGAAGCAAACCCCTGGGCTTGTAATAGGCGTGTTGTGTGAGGGCTGCTATTGTGGAGTATACAGAAAGCCCTGTGCGTGACACAGAAGGTCCATGGGCAAATCTGATGCTATCATTCGTGAAAGGTCTGCAGAAATTTGAAGCCTGCAGAAGTGGTACTCTATTACTAATGTAATATTGACTCTATATTGCAACCTTTTTCAAAAAACATTTCTAGTCTTGATTGAAAGGTGATTCATGTATAAATTGCAAGCATCCCAGGTGGTGCTAGTGGTAAAGAACCTGTCTGCCAATGCAGGAGACCTAAGGGATGCGGATTTGATCTCTGGATCGGGAAGATCCCCTGGAGGTGGGCATGGCAACCCACTCCAGTATTCTTGCTTGGAGAATCCCATGGACAGAGGAGCTTGGTGGGCTACAGTCTATGGGGCCGCAAAAAGTCAGACACAACTGAAGTGACCGAGCACACATGTGCTAGCATAACTTAATGGAAGGAGATATTTGGTGGTGGGAAAGGGGTTAGGGTCTTTATTGCAGGTCCCATGCTTCCCTGATACCTCAGATGGTAAAGAATCCACCTGCAATGCAGGAGACCTCGGTTAGATTCCTAGGTCAGAAAGATCCTCTGGAGAAGGGATAGCCTACCCACTCCAATATTCTTGGGCTTCCCTGGTAGTTCAGCTGGTGAGGAATCTGCCTGCGATGTGGGAGACCTGGGTTCAGTCCCTGGGTTGGGAAGATCCCTTGGAGAAGGGAACGGCTACCCATTCCAGAGAATTCCATGGACTGTATAGTCCATGGGGTTGCAAAGAGTCGGACACAACTGAGTGACTTTCGCACACACATACATGCATGTATCATTGCTTCTGAAATTGCATTGTATAGGGATCACTATGGAATTTTGTTAAAATGCAGATTCTGAAACAGTTGCTCTGGGGTAAGGCCTGAGAGACTGCTTTGCTCAAGCTACCTTGTCTGCTGGTCCATGGACCACACTCTGAATAACAGCACAGAATTTCAGTGTTTTGCCTCAGCTCCTCCCCAGGGTCCTGAAGACCCCTCTCTCAGAAACACAAACAAATACCGACTCTGGGGGCTTCTGTCCAGAGCTTGGTGGGTGAGAGATGCCACAGCTCCCCAGGGTGCCCCCCTCAGCAGGAATTCTGTCTCCAGGCTGCTGCTTTTCCTGAGTTTGGACAACGATGATTAAAGGCCCACACGTTTCCAGCTAAGTGTTGGAGACTGGCTGGCAGGCTTGAAAACGCCAACCTTTCCAGAGGTTGATAAGCACCTGGGAAATAATTTTCATGCTGAGCAGGACTATGGGAATTGCCCAGTATCTGGAACAAATTGCTGTATGGGTAACCTGGGCTGCTGAGGAGCAGGTGAGAAAAGACTGCCGCCAGACAAAGAGAGAGCCTCCCGATTGCAGGCAGAGGAGACGTAGCTGCAGCCCACAGGGATGCGGCCTGACCTGCGTGTTAAGTGGAGGGAGCAGCGTCTCTTGGTGGAGCTAGTCCGTTCGCTGGCAGCTCAGGGAGGAGGGGTGTGCAGAGTGTGGGACAACATGGATTCTCATCACTACCGATTAGAGTGCACGGACCATGCTGAGCCCCACGCTGCACAGGTGACAGTGGCTTGAGCTAACATCTTCCAGGGCCCTCCATATTCCAGGGCTGTGCCCTAGTCCTGTATGTGCTAGACTGTGAATCCTCAGTACAGCTCTTTGAAGTAGGCAGTTTCGTTGTTATCCCCATTTTATTGATGAAAAAACTGAGGCCTAGAGCCATGAAGTGAGTCACTCAGGAACATACCCCTGGTGGGTGGAGTTGAGGAAAATCACAGCCTCCTGTGAACACAACAGATGGCAGAGAAACAGAGGAGGGGCTGCCGACAGGGTCTTCCTCGAGGTACGTCCTCCAGCTGGCAATGCCTGCCTCCATACTTGGGGCTCTCCGGCAGGGACTTGTCTTCTCCTCGCTCATCCCTCTCATCCCAGGTCCACAAAGGCTGCATCCTGCTCTTGGTCCTTTTTCCTCAATCCCACCCACACCCATGGCTCCTGGAGACCTGCACATCCTGCTGTCCTTGCCTCTTAGCTGCATCCTCTGAACTGAGCACAGCGACCACTAGCATGGCTGATGGTGCTGGTCCCCGCTGGACCCCTGCTGGGAGTGGGCTGGCTCAGGCCACCCTGACCGTGTATCCTCATCCCCTGCAGGGGGACCCTTGTAGAATCCGATGCTGATAGTGCTGCTGCTGCTGCTAAGTCGCTTCAGTCGTGTCCGACTCTTAGCGACCCCATGGACTGCAGCCTACCAGGCTCCTCCGCCCATGGGATTTTCCAGGCAAGAGTACTGGAGTGGGGTGCCATTGCCTTCTCCTGCTGACAGTTCCACTAACTAGCAAAGCTCCAGTCCTGAGTTAAGGATACACAGGGTTACTCTCACCCTGGGTCAGCAGGTGGAGCTGCGGCATAAAACCCAGTAGCTGCAATGATAAGGGCTTCCCTGGTGGCTCAGACGGTAAGGGATCCGTCTGCAATGCACGAGACCCAGGTTCCATCTCTGGGTTAGGAAGATCCCCTGGAGAAGGGAAAAGCTACCCAGTCCAGTATTCTTGCCTAGAGAATTCCATGGACAGAGGAGCCTGGTGGGGTCCATCAGATCGCAAAGAGTTAGACATGACTGAGTGATTAACACTTTCATTTTTCTGAATGGGTCACATTGTGCCCAGATATTTGCCTAAACATTATGACTGTGTGTGTCTGTGTTGAATCGATAAGATCACCACCACCCACCGCCCCCAGATACGGGAGGGCATCCTCCACTCCCTTGAGAGCTTAAATAGGCCAAAAGAAGGGGGAGAGTCTGCCTCTCTGACTACCTGAGTAGACATCAAACTCCTCCTGCCCTGAGACTCTGCTGATTTTCAGGTCTTAGACTCAGATGGAAACTAACCACCAACTCTCCCGGGTCTCTAGCTTGTGGACCGCAGACTGCATGGGACCTCTCAGCCTCCATAATCAGGTTGCTATTGTTCAGTTACCCAGTCATGTCCAACTCTTTGTGATCCCATGGACTGCAGCACACCAGGCTCCTCTGACCACTATCTCCAAGACTTTGCTTAAACTCATGTCCATTGAGTCGGTGATGCCATTCAACCACCTCATCCTCTGTCACCCACTTCTCCTGCCCTCAATATTTCCCAGAAGTAGGGTCTTTTCCAATGAGTTGATTGTTTGGATTAGGTGGCCAAAGTATTGGAGCTTCAGCTTCAGCATCAGTTCTTCCAGTGAATATTCAGGGTTGACTTCCTTTATCTATGATCTGCCTCTCTATCTTCTATCAGTTCAGTTTCTCAGGAAATTCCTGAGTGATTCAAATGTCTATTTTTGCCTTCTCCTCTGTGCATCTGTCTCACGAGGTCACTTATGACTGGATTTGGGCCTAACTGGATAATCCAGAGGAATCTTCCTTTCAAAAAATTTATCTTAATTCCATCTTTTGCCCTATATGGTGATATTTCCTCTCTTTGCCATCTAAGGTAACACTTCCAGCTTCCAGGGATTAGGAGGAGAATATATCTTTGGGATGCCATGTTTTCAGCCCACCA
Organism: Bubalus kerabau; assembly: GCF_029407905.1. Taxonomy (NCBI): domain Eukaryota; kingdom Metazoa; phylum Chordata; class Mammalia; order Artiodactyla; family Bovidae; genus Bubalus; species Bubalus kerabau. The sequence goes on from NC_073628.1 coordinate 16,117,468, forward strand.
CATGGGGAGCAGTGTACCTCCAGGCAGAGGAGAAGAACTCAAAGGAAATAGTTAAAGGAATGGAAAGGATTAAAATACCGGAGAGAAATTCTAAGAGGTGGGGAGCATCAGGAGAAGGAACTGACCAAATGTAGGTAAAAGGCTGGGGGAGCAAGTTAACTTCTGAGAAAGTGAAAGTTTTAGTGGCTCAGTTGTGTCTGACTTTTTGCAATCCTATGGACTGTAGTCCACAAGGTTCTCCAGGCACAAATACTGGAGTGGGTAGCCATTCCCTTTTCCAGGGTATCTTCCCAACCCAGGGTTGAATCTGGGTCTCCTGCACTGCAGGCGGATTCTTTACCAAGTGAACCACCAGGGAAGCCTAAGTGACACAGAAGATTATCCATAATGACATATGAAAGTGATACAGCCATGAAGCAAGGATGCCAACTGCCCCCCGAGGCTGGAGGAGGCAAGGATCAGGTTTTCCCTCAGCACCTCTGGAGGGAGGAGAGCCCTGCTGACACTTTGATTTTGGAATTCTGGCCTCCAGATACCTGAAAGAATACATGTTCATTGTTTCAAGCTGCCCTCTTTGTATAAAATCATCTTTCTTACATGCTGCCTCTCCTCGAAGCTGCTGACTCTCTCCCACTTTCAGGACTCATATTTAATCCTTCATGGCCCCCTCCACCTCTGCACCTCCTGTGCTTCTCCTTGCTGCCCTGCATGGGGCTTCTCCCCCCTCAGACAAGGGGACCAGCATCGTCTCCACGGTCCAGCCTGCATTCCTGCCACCTTCCTCTCTGGTCATGTCTGCTTCTCTCTTTCCTTCTCGTGAGGCTGCTCCTTCCTCCTGGCTTCCCTTCTCCTACCAGCCTTTGAAACACGGTTCCTGGGTCTGGATTCCTACCTCTCCTATCAGTCCCCCGGGGACCCCCCAGGTTTGAGCTACAAGGCAGGTGGTTGTTTGAGAGGGCTCTGCTCATGTCCTGTTCCAAACCTCAATCACTTTCCCCCTTCCACTTCTAACTTGCACAAACCAAGCAGACTTTACCTCCTCTAGGTTTGTTAAAATCAAAAGGAACAATCACACATGGCCACTAAACTAAAGTGTATTCAGTTGATCACAAGAGACTATTGACACAGCAGGATTCATATGCACAGCTTTAATCAGAGCCCTGTTGTCAGCTGTCCGTGCTTTCCGAACATTCTTTGTCCTACGCTGTGATGGCACAGGCAGAGGGGGGACCAGAAATAGCTCCCCTGCAGCTGGGGTTGTGTGGGAATCAAGTGGAATCACAAGGTAATTCCATCGGTGTTTCAGGCTCTTTCAATTGCTCTGAAAAACAGGATGCTCTCACAGGGGCGTGAGCCCAGCTCACTGGCCACTGGCTCCTCTGACCATGTGACCCACCCACTCCTCCAGCTGCTGTCAAACGAGAAAGGATCAGCAAGAGGACTTTGAGGGCACTGAATAAGGGGGTCAGCTTCTGTCCAGCTCAGCTGGAGAGGTGGTCCAGGACCCTGGGGAGTACAGTGATATGTAACAGGCCAGGTGGAAGCATTTTCTGCATTGAAACGGGCTTCTGTGATCAGGACAAGCTACCAGCTGTGTAGGGGTGACTCCCAAGTCCTTTCTTCTTCCCGAGACACCTCTCTAAGCTTTGTCTTTCCCCTGCCTGCCTGGGTCCCCACTTATACCTCATGCTCAAGGTTCCAAACTTAATTTATTGTCTTTCTCCTCCTACATTTTAAACTTATTTCCTAATTTAATTACCATATTCGTTAGTAACCCTATCCCCCAGTGACTGTGTGGACTACCCAGGAATCATTCTTGATTCCTACCCACTCCTTAGCCTATCTATCAGTAATTTATCTCAGCTGGTCTTCTAAAAATCCCACGGACAGAGGAGGCTGGCAGGCTACAGTCCATGGGGTCACAGAGTCAGACTCGACTGAGCAACTGAGCACGCATGGCCTTCTAGATCTTCCTTGAATCCTCCTCCTCTTCTTCTCCACCTGTTTTGATTGTATGTATGGCCTGGAACAAGCTCTTGCCCTCTCTGTGCTCTGACACAGTGAACACATAACGTGGAGGTCAGTTAAGGCCACAGGGGCTGCTGCTGGAATGCAGAAGGCTAGCATCCTTGGCTGACACAGGTCTGGAAGGCGAGATTGCTGTGGGGGTGGTCACATGGGCACAGCTAAAGGGGTGAGCACAGCACCTGGTGTGGCCCCAACTACAGTAGATGGTGGGGTAGAGAGTTTCTACTCAAGGACATCTTCTGTCCTGGGCGGGCATATGAGACCAGTCTCCCAGCCCAGGAAGGCACATGAACGTGAGCAGAGCAGGGTAGCGATGCCACTCGGTTGCTAGGTGGGGTATGGAAGGCCACTCAGTCCTGGCAGGAGGGATAATCAGCCAGAACCAGGGAGAGGTCACCCAGGCAGGCTCTCTGGCATCTGAGCCCAGCATGGCAGGGACAGCAGTTGGGACAGACCAGGGTCATGTGATGAGTATGCCCTGGGCTGTCCTAAGGTGCTGTATCCCACAAGGGAGTGGCAGCTGGAAGCCATCTGGAGCGACAGGGTGGTCATCAGGCAGCTGGGTGGGTGCTGGGTTCTGGGTTGGTGAAGGCGGCTAATTCCCAACTCCACTGGGTTTCGGGTACACTGCTGATGGTCATGGTTTCTGGTTCTTAGACACAGTGTTGTCTCGGTGATAGGTTGCAGCTTCATGGTTTTTTTTTTTTTTAAGTTTTTTTTAAAAATTTTATTTTATTTTTAAACTTTACAATACTGTATTAGCTCCGCCAATCATCGAAATGAATCCGCCACAGGTACACCCGTGCCCCCCATCCTGAACCCCCCTCCCTCCTAAAAAATAATTTTACTTATTTATCTGTGGCTGTGTTGGATCTTTGCTGCTATTCTCTAGTGGTTTGAGGGCTTCTCATTGCGGTGGCTTCTTTTTGCTGAGGAACACTGGCTCTAGCTCTCAGGCTCCATAGTTGTGGCACAGGCTTGGTTGCTACGTGGAATGTGGGATCTTCTCGGGCCAGCGATTGAATTCGTGTCCCCTGCATTGGCAGGTGGATTCTTTACCTCTGAGCCACCAGGGAAGCCGGCAGCTTCATTTTGAAAGTAGCTTCTTTTCCCTGGAAGATCCAGGGAAAGAAGACACACTTCCACATGGAACGAGCACATGGATTGTGGGAGGCGTCCTGATTTCAGAAATATTCAAAAGTTGTCCAGGGAGAGGCATGGCAGCTCTCATTAGCTGTATGATTTGTGCCTCAGGAAGTGGGACAAGATGGTCCCCCAGTGGGCTTCCCCATGGGGGAGGCAGAGGCAGGCAGCCCCCGGAATTTTTCTGTGCCAGGGCTTGGGGGCCCTTTGGTGTCAGGGGGGAGAGTGAGGAAGATGGGGAGCCCCCTGCCCTGGGGACCCTTCCATCCTGCTGTGCTCGCTTCTGAAGCCTGACTTGGTCCAGCTGCCAGGCCCCAGGATGTCCCTGCTCTCTCTCCTCCCTCCAAGCAGTCTGGGCAGTTTCTCCTTCTGCAGTGATGCTGTCCAAGACTTCCGGGAGGTGCCATCGTCTTCATTGCCTGTCCAAGGGCTGTGCATTCTTCTTTGCCAGAGACAGGCTTCCCCATCTCCATGGGCTGCTGTGTGAGCTTAGTCGTCTTCTATGAGGAACCCCAGAGCAGCTGTCTGTCCCTCTTTAGGGGTGTTTTTATGCTGGGTCTTCATCTTTTCCTGGGTTCACTGCCCCAGTTGATGGATATTCCATAGGAGCCCTCTTCACCTCCTGTACACTGTCAGGGAAGCAATTTATCACTGTATTTTAAAAAATCCTCATTAAGGCAAATTAAGGCAGCAAAGCCAGCAACAGAGGGTTTTTGAAAAAAAAATAGTGTTCATGAAATATTTATTAAAACAGCCATTGTAATAAATATTTGAAAACCAGTTATTAACATTAAATCATATCAGTGTCAAGCATACGTTATACGCCGTCTGTTCCGCTAATTGAGTGTCAGGGTCAGACGCTTCGTCTCCCAGAGGGTCAGTGGGAACTGCACGTCCATGTGCTCTGGTGGCTTCCCTGAAGTCTCCACCAGAACTGAGTTCACCCTGAAACAGAGCAGCTCCTGGGATGCTCCCTGCCCAGCCACAGACAGGAGGATGGAGCAGCAGCAAATGTGGCCACATCGGCATCAACGGGGTGGGAGTGTGGCAATCAGGGGTCCCCTGAGACAGAGGACTGTATCTTCAGCGTTTATGATTCATCTGGAGATGAGATTAGTAGCCTTGAAGAACTATCTAATGCTAGGAAATACTGAAGACCTATTTAATGCTAGGAAATACTGGAGACCATGTGGACAAGCCGTGAGCCCAGCCTGGTGCGAACTTTGCTGTATTGAACAACCTTGTTTTTGCTTCCATTTGATTTGCCTTCTTTTCTTGTAAATGTAACGTGTCCATCCAAGACCCCAGCCCTGCGCATCCTGCCTCTGCCCACGTGACATGCTCGACCATCATGAAGACCACACATGAGCCCTGCCTGCATGTCCCCCTGCTCCGCCCCTCTGTGTCTGTGCTCAGCTTCCTGGGCCACTGTCTCTTCCACATCTTCTCTTATTTCTATCTTCATCTTCTGCTTGGTTGTTTGTCTCCTTCTTTAATGAAAAATAATTGTGAAGAGGAAAACTCACACAATCCATGAGCCCCTCGCCAAGAACGAACCTTGCCACGTGACCCAGCTCCATGGGTGTTGTTGATATTGCTGTGGGCTCCCTCTGTTTGGACCTCGGTCTCATGGCCTCTCCCCGCTGCAGTGTCCTTGACCCTTCTTCAGTTCCTCATGCTCTCTGAGCTCCTTCCTGCACTGGGGCTGTTTCCTTGGCTGGAAAGTTTTTCCCTGCATCTTAGCCAATAGCTTCCTTCTCCTCCTTGGTCAGTCCTCTGCTCAAGTGCTGCCTCTTAGGGTGACAGCCCTGTGATGGGCTTTCAGAGCTCTTAGACCTTACTTATCACAGCTGTGGTTTTGTGGTTGTGGGACTATCCCATCAACATCTGTGTTTCCACCAACTTCTGAAAGATCCACGAGCAGAAGAATCTTGTTTTACCCACTCTTGGAACTTCAGCACCTACTGCAGAACCTGACACCCGCTTGAAGATGCAGTTGCAAAACAAATACTTGTTGAGTGGATCAGTTGAAGGGGAATGACTAGGTGGACATCTCCCAGCTATGATCCCTCTGAACATTTTGCATGAGCTCCTACGTTTTGACATCATATAAACCACTATAGATAATATTATTTATTACATAAAAACCAAACAATAAGTATATTCCTGTGTTTAGCCTACCTGTGAAATATTCCAGTGCAAAAGCTATAGTGAATATATGTATATAAATATTGGTTTTGTAGTGATGTGCATAGACCTGGAGTCTATCATAGACAGTGAAGTAAGTCAGAAAGAGAAAAACAAATATTGTGTATTAACACATATATATGGAACCTAGAAAAATGCTACAGATGAACTTATCTGCCGGGCAAGAAGAGAGATGCAGGCATAGAGAATGGACACGTGGACAGAGCAGGAGAAAAAGAGGGTGGGACAAACTGAGAGAGCTGCAGTGGCATGCACACACCACCATGTGTAAAACAGAGAGCTAGTGGGAAGATGCTGCACAGCACAGGGGGCTCAGCTCAGGGCCTGTGATGGCCTGAGGGTGGGGGTGGGGGTGGGAGGGAGGCTCCAGAGGGAGGGGACATAGGTATATGCATATAGCTGATTAACTTTGTTGTACAGTAGAAACTAATATGACATTGTAAATCAATTGTACTCCAATAAAAAAATAAAGAAAAAAGATTTGCTTTCTCGGCGCTATCTTCTCCTCCAGTCACTCTCTTGATCACTTCTTATGAAACCACCCCACAAGATGTCTTGCATTTGGCCTAACATATGTTCCTTGCATCCATTAAAGCACAAGCCAAAGACAGTGAGAGAAAGTGGATCGGGAAAGTGGAGCATTGGTGCCCTTTGTATTGTTCAAAGCAGACGAGGCTCCAGGAAAGCCAGGAGTGGGAACTTCCCTCAAATGGATTCAGCTTTCTGAGTCCCTGACAGTTCCAAAGGCTGAAAAGATGTTATCGCATTGCACCAGCAAATATAATAACAATAAAGCCGTTCGACCTGATGAGGGGGCAAAGCCAATGATTATTTTTCAATACAATATAAGCTGAATGATCTGCCAGTGGGACAAGTTAATTATCCTGTGAGCTTTCCTGAAAGGCGAATAGCACACATTCTATAAACTACAATCTCATGCAAAGCAAAGGAAGAAAATAAATCTTAATGTCAGGATAATAACAGATACAGTAAAATCAATATTGATTATTTGGAGGAAAAGGCAGTAAAAGTGTTAAGTTCTAAGGCTAAAATTATACCAAAAAGCTGGAGTTTAAACACAGAGTATGGCTCAGGAATGCATATAAAGCATTTTCTGAGAGCTGGTACAGATGTTTTATTTCTGATGTCAACACACTCTGCTTTATGGGAGGAAGAGGCTGCGTGTCTGGGGCCCTCGGAAGTGGAAGCGGGGCATCACCCAGTGGCTTCTATTAATTGGGATCTCGTGGGGTCTATAAATCTCTTACCTTTGTTTTTGGCCCTGTCATATTTCTCCAGGGCTACGGGGGAACGATGAAGATATATGTGTCCTTCATGTTGATATAAGCAGCAAAGAAGAAATGAAGAGTAGGAACAGCCAGGAAGAAGGTAAACTCAGCTACTCCTCTTGTGCCATCTGACATCAGGTGGGTCACCATTCGACTCTCTTCCTCTGGGAGGCAGAGTTCTCTCACCTGCAGTAGGATGAAGGACCGTTTCTCCACGAAGGCTCCAGGATGGACAGAGAGGGCCCTGAAGACCAAGCAGAAGGAAAACGCCAGAAAATTTGGTTTACTTTGAAAGAGATAGTGGCCTAAAGCAGATGAAGCAGATCCAGTTCAACAGGAGAAAACACCCCCTAGTTCAGTGAGTCAGAGCCCTGTTTCCTAGAATGTGCCATCTGTGTTCCCTCACAGCGCAGGGGAGTGAAGGGAGCCAGGCAAAGGGGAAGAAGAGAGAAAGGCAAGGCTCACAGAGTGGACTGGCAGGGCAGGGATGAAAGCGAGAGAGGGAGGCAGCCCAGCAGTGGGAGAGACACAACCCAGAGAAGTGTGCTGGCCACCCCCACCCTACCCCTGTGACCAGCTGGTCTCATAACCTGTCAGTCAGTCCCCCAGGGACCCCAGTGTCCTCTTCCCTAAAGCAGGGGAGGAAGGGCAAGGGAATGGCTGAGGACTCCTCAACCCCACAGCCCTAGAGACTGCAATGCTCTGGACCACAGCCTGCCCATCACCTGGACCCTATGTCTCAGAGATGCTCCCTGTCAACTCAGTTTCTGTTGAGAGGATACATGCATATGGTAATAAATCCAACTGTGTAGAGGGCTGATGGTGCAAAAAAGTCCTCCCTGCCCCCTCCCCTCCATTCCCAATCCCACTGATGTCCTTTCAGGGCAGAGACTGTCAGCCTTGACGAGCTCCTCCAATCACCTGATGGATGAAAAAAAATCTCAGGGAATGATAGCAGAGTTGGACCAGACATCAGTGATCTTTGCAGCCAGCCCTCTCTCCCAACCCCCAGTGATTGTCATGTGACTTCGAGATTGAGAGTAGGTTCTAATCTAGAGTTTAACAGTGACTAGGACATACATCTAAAACTTGATTTATTGATTTATCGATTTTAGTCAATATTCGTTTACTTCTTATATGCGTGCATGCAAAGTCACCTCAGTTGTGTCTGTCTCTTTGTGACCCTATGGGCTGTAGCCCTCCAGGCTCCTCTGTCCATGGGATTCTCCAGGTAAGATACATGCCCTCCTCCAAGGGATCTTCCCAACCCAGGGACTGAATTCGCATCTCTAACATCTCCTGCATTGACAGGTGGGTTCTTTACCGCCAACACCACCTGGGAAACCATGTATGAATGGTGAGAATTTCGATTCTGGATGCTCCCCTCTCACACATACACACACCTCTCAGTGTTTGAAATGTCCAGGGCAGGAACAGAGATGCAGACAGAGAGAACGGGCATCTGGACATGGGGATGGGGAGAGGATGGGATGAATTGAGAGATTAGGACTGACATATGTACATGACCATGTGTAAAACAGATAGCTAATAGGAACCTGCTGTACAGCACAGGGAGCTCAACTCAGTGCTCTGTGATGACCTAGAGGGGTGGGATGGGGGTAGGTGGGAGGGAAGCTCAAGAGGGAGGGGATATATGTATACATATGGCTGATTTACTTTGTTGTACAGCAGAAACCAACACGACATTATAAAGCAATTATATCCTGATTTTTAAAAAAAGACTAAGCAAAATTGCTGTGCCAAAGTATAAAATAAATGTATATATATCTTTGACAAGCCTGATACATCATTTACATTCGGATCTGCAACACAAACAAGACTTCTTCTGGTTTTTGTCCACAGGTTTTCTTTAAAGGTTGAAAACTAATCAAGAGCATTTACATTATTGTGACCATGAAAACTATGATTCAATCTCTGGCCAAGGAGGGGGCTGAGACTACATTTCCTTCTCTCTGGGAGGGCCCTTAGGAGACTGTTCCTAGATTAGAAGTTGAATAGATTCTCTTTTCTCAGACCCTATCATTTACTGAAACCCGTGCCTCATTTGACACTGCTTCCTATTTAGAACATGAATGTCTTATGCAATATTGTCTCATGAGGAATGAATGACCTTGTCTTGTACCATTGCCTTTGTCATGCCTTCAATTATTCTTCAAACTCTCAATGACACCTGCCCTCCTGGGTCCCCGTTTTCCCCACTCACCTCCACCTGCTCCTCCATCCTCCTCCTCAGTCTCTGTGGCTGATGCTTTTGGCTTCACACACAGCAGCTGTCATGAAACATCCTTTGTTTCTCTCTTAAATGAAACCCTCTGTGTCTTGGATCATGCATTTGTCTCTTCTGGAGTTATGGAGCACATTCCAAAATAATGTTCCCCCAAAAGGGTAGTTTAGAAGTAAACTTTTTTAGCCCTTACATTTAAAAAATGATCTTACTCGACCCTAACAGTTGATTGACTGTCTAGGTAAGCATGAAGTTCTGGATTAAAATTATATTTCCTCTGAATGCTAAAAGCATCACTACACTAGTATCCTGCATCCAGGTGGCTAACTGGGAATCAGATGATTGCCATGTCTGAATCTCATAGCTTGGTGGGTACTCTTTCATTGACTCTCTGGAAGTTTTTACAGTCTTCTACCTAGAAAGTGACAAATAGATTCAAGGGATTAGATTTGATAGACAGAGTGCCTGAAGAACTATGGATGGAGGTTCATGACATTGTACAGGAGGCAGTGATCAAGACCATCTCCAAGAAAAAGAAATGCAAAAAGGCAAAATGGTTGTCTGAGGAGGCCTTACAAATAGCTGTGAAAAGAAGCGAAGTGAAAGGCAAAGGAGAAAAGGAAAGACATACCCATTTGAATGCAGAGTTCCAAAGAATAGCAAGGAGAGATAAGAAAGCCTTCCTCAGTGACCAATGCAAAGAAATAGAGGAAAACAATAGAATGGGAAAGACTAGAGATCTCTTCAAGAAAATTACAGATACCAAGAGAACATTTCATGCAAAGATGGGCACAATAAAGGACAGAAATGATATGGACCTAACAGAAGCAGAAGATACTAAGAAGAGATGGCAAGAATACACAGAAGAACTATACAAAAAAGATTTTCATGACCCAGATAACCATGATGGCATGATCACTCACCTAGAGCCAGACATCCTGGAATGTGAAGTCAAGTGAGCCTTAGGAAGCATCACTATGAACAAAGCTAGTGAGGTGATGGAATTCCAGTTGAGTTATTCCAAATCCTAAAAGATGATGCTATTAAAGTGCTGTACTCAATATGCCAGCAAATTTGGAAAACTCAGAGTGGCCACAGGGCTGGAAAAGTTCAGTTTTCATTCCAATCCCAAACAAAAGTCAATGCCAAAGAATGCTCAAACTACTGCACAATTGTACTCATCTCACAATAGCAAAATAATGCTCAAAATTTTCCAAGCCAGACTTTAACAGCACGTGAACCATGAACTTACAGATGTTCAAGCTGGATTTAAAAAAGGCAGAAGAACCAGAGATCAAATTGCCAACATCCGTTGGATCATCGAAAAAGCAAGAGAGTACCAGAAAAAAAAACATCTATTTCTGCTTTATTGACTATGCCAAAGCCTTTGACTGTGTGGGCCACAACAAACTGTGGAAAATTCTTAAAGAGATGTGAATAACAGACCACCTGACCTGCCTCCTGAGACATCTGTATGCAGGTTAAGAAGCAACAGTTAGAACTGGACATGAAACGACAGACTGGTTCCAAATTGAGAAAGGAGTACATCAAGGCTGTATATTGTCACTCCTGCTTATTTTACCTATATGCAGAGTATATCATGAGAAATTCTGGACTGGATGAAGCACAGGCTGGAATCAAGATTGCCAGGAGAAATATCAATAACCTCAGATACGCAGATGAGACCACCCTTATGGCAGAAAGTGAAGAAGAACTAAAGAGCCTCTTGATGAAAGTGAAAGAGGAGAGTGAAAAAGCTGGCTTAAAACTCATCATTCAGAAAACTAAGATCATGGAATCTGGTCCCATCACTTCATGGCAAATAGATGGGGAAACAATGGAAACAATGACAGACTTTATTTCTTGGGCTCTAGAATCACTGCAGATGGTGACTGCAGCCATGAAATTAAAAGACACTTGCTCCTTGGAAGAAAAGCTATGACCAACCTAGACAGCATATTACAGAGACATTGCAGACAAATGTCTGTCTAGTTAGAGCTATGGTTTTTCCAATAGTAGTCATGTATGGATGTGAGGGTTGGACTATAAAGAAATCTGAGCGCCAAAGAATTGTTGCTTTTGAACTGTGGTGTTGGAGAAGACTCTTGAGAGTCCTTTGGACTGCAAGGAGACCCAACCAGTCCATCCTAAAGGAAATCAGTCCTGAATATTCATTGGAAGGACTGATGCTGAAGCTGAAACTGCAATACTTTGGCCACCTGATGTGAAGAACTGACTCATTGGAAAAGACCGTGATTCTGGGAAAGATTGAAGGTGGAAGGAGAAGGGGACATCAGAGGATGACATGGTTGGATGGCATCACCAACTCAATGGACATGAATTTGAGCAAGCTCCAGGAGTTGGTGATGGACAGGGAAGCCTGGTGTGCTGCAGTCCATGGTGTTGCAAAGACTCGGACACGACTGAGCAACTGAACTGAACTGAACTGACCTAGAATCTAGCTGGAGTCTATTTTGGCTAATTTTTTTGTTACTTACAAGATTTTAGAATCTTCTCTTTATCACTGATAACGTATCTAGATGTAGATCTTTTTGTTTTTATATGAAAAACTCATGTCCTTCAGCTCTGGGAATTCTCATCTGTTATTTCATCAATAATTCTTTCCTTCTATGTATTCCATTTTTTAATGTCTAGGGCTTGTATTAGTTGGACTTTGTGCTTAGTCGCTCAGTTGTGTCTGACTATTTGTAGCCCCACAGACTGTAGCCAGCCAGGTTCCTCTGCTCATGGAATGCTCCAGGCAAGTATACTGGAGTGAGTTGTCCTTTCCTTCTCCAGGGGATCTTCCTAACCCAGGGATGGAACCAAGGTCTCCTGCATTGCAGGAGGATGCTTCATCACCAGTGCCACCTTGAACTTTAAATCTTTTGAATTGTTACTCTTCAGCTCTTAGTTTTCCCTCATAAGTTCTTTTCTTTAACTTTAAGAAAATCTGGGAGATTTTCTTAATTTTGTTTTCCATTTATAGCACTTAAAATGTGTCAGTTGTATGTTTAATATTTATGAGCTCATTCTTATGCTCCAATTACTCTTTTTCATAAAGAAGAAAGTATCTTCTTGCTTCTCTCTGAGAAGATGATAGTGATGGTGATGAAAGTTCTTTTCTGTTTTCAAAATCACGTCTTTTTCGTCCATGGTTCTTTTTTATTTTTCTGTTTGGTTATCCAAGCCTTACTCTTTTGCTGCTCTGGTTCACATATTCTAAACAATCTTTGCTTACCTATTAATAAGTAAGAGAATTACTGGGGATTCTGACTGTGGTCTCTAAGCAATGTGGGGCAGAACCACAGAGTACCAACCTGATTAACTAAAAGCCTTAACTTTCTACAGTCTTCAAACTCTTGAGCATTTTTTCTCATTTGTTTTCAGTCTGACTTTTCCTTCACTCCCTCTGTTGTGCCTGCTCACTGCCTGCCCAGGACCACGTTGGCCTCCACGGGACAGCGGGGCCGCATTTCACTGTAAGCCCCTTGTAGGCTGTGGCTTTGGTATTTTCTTCATTACCGAGCCCTGTTCTCCAGATGCATTGACGTGTCTGTTAGTGGCATTCTCATATCCAAGCGACCCTTCTCATGGCTCTTCCACGTGATGTTACTGCTTGTGACATTTCAGTACTTGTATTTCAACTGCATCTTAGAGGGAACTGAAGGCATAGTGTTCCATTTTAACCCTAGCTGAATTCTTTAAGATGTTAAATTATTGCTGGATAAAAGGTCTTCAATTCCAACTTATAGTTCAGTCTTCTGAGTTTCTGTTCTGCATCAGATGGCTTTCTGAGAAAGAAACATTTCTGGACTCAGTTGTCAGGGATCCAAATGATATGACCCAGTCAAGATAAAACTCAGTCAAGGACTAGCACCCGCCAGTCACAGAACCGTAGCCCCAGAACCAGAGAATCAGACAGAACTGCTCAGATTATCTGGTGATAGCTTCTCATTTTAGTTTTTCGTTTTTGGCTGCATCATGCAGTATGCAGAATCTTAGTTCCCTGACCAGGGATCAAACACTCACCCCCTGCGCTGGAAGCACAGAGGCTTAATCACTGGACCACCAGGGAAGTCTAGCGTCTCATTTTAGGAATCAGAGAAATTAACAAACTACCCAAATCACACAGCCAATGATCCTCAGTCTTCTTTCCTTTCATTGTCCTTTCCACTCTATCTCCCTTAATTTTAATTAAACTGGTGTTGTGAGCACGTGCTAAGTCACTTTAGTCACGTCTGATCCTGTCTTCCAGGCTCCTCTGTCCATGGGATTCTCCAGGCAAGAATACTAGAGTGGGTTACCATGCCCTCCTCCAGGGGATCTTCCCAACCCAGAGATCAAACCCACGTCTCATTATGTGTCCTGGGCTAGCAGGTGGATTCTTTACCACTATGCCACCTAGGAAACCCTAAATTGGTTTTGATTAAAATATAATTCAGATGCTCTACCTGGTTAAGCTTCCCAGGTGTCTCACTAGTAAAGAATCTGCCTGCCAATGCAGGGCACATGGGAGATGTGAGTTCAGTCCCTGGGTTGGGAGGATCCCCTGGAGGAGGACATGGCTACCTGCTCCAGTATTCTTGTCTGGAGAATCCCAAGGACAGAGGAGCCAGGCAGGTCCATGGAGTGGCAAAGGTTTGGACATGACTGAGCACTCATACTTACCTAGTGGTTAAAAGGTTATCTTTGAATAGGCCCAGCTCAAGAAGCACAAATGAGATCATATAAGAGAACCACAAATTCTAACAGTCACTTTTTCTCAAACTTTTTTAGTATGTTTCTGTATGGACCTCACGGTGGGTTCAAAATGTAGTAGTCATGACTCTCTCCCCTGGTTGCAATGTGGCATTTTGGGCACCTGCTCCCACAGCGTAGTCAGGGCTGGAGGTGGCCTCAGCAGAGCAAAGCTGAGTGGTCCAGAGATGCTGGCCGTAGCCGGATGAACACAGCACCTGGAGGATGGTCCAGGAAGGCGCCTCTAAGCAGGTGGCAAGTGCCATCAATGAGAGCAGAGACCATGGGTCCCAGGAGTCCCAGGAGATTTTCTCTAAAGGAAAGTGCATTTGTGTTATTTACAAACCAAATCATCTGAGGCTGCTGGAGATTCCATTTTTTTTAAGTCCAAAAAAAAAAAAAAAGAAAAAAGAGGATAATGAAGCCCAGCCCAGGCCTGGCTCGCAGGCTCACATAAAAGCCGAAGTAAAACAGATTTGCAGCAGCACGCTGCCGTGCTTTTATGTGAGGCTGAAGCTAAGGAGGGGCCCATCCATCTCTGAGGAAGCTGAAGTGAGCGAGATTTAAAAGGCGGCCTTTCTTTCTTCCATAATAGGTTGGACACTTCAGAGTAAAAAGAATCAAAAGGTGTTAAGCATGATATTTATAACAGCAACACTGCACACCTATTTTGGTAATAGGCTTTAAGTACTTAAGACAGAATCACCTTATGTTTCATGTGCTAGGCTGTGTCTCTTCCTTTGTCAATTTGACACACAAGAGTTGATGTCAACACAGCCTGCCAGTAAATGGTTGTTAAACCTGAGAGTTGATGTCCAGGGCCTTCATTAGCTTAGTATTCAAAAGGCCTTAAATTCCAGGGTGATTCAGAAGGCGTATAACTAACTGGATCGTTTCATGGGAGAGAAGGGCTGATCTAAAAAAATGGGAAAACCCTGGGTCATAATTACAAAGTTTACATAGCCCTCCAGAAGTTTAGTCTACCTATCATTGTTCTGGCGTGCTGCGATTCATGGGGTCGCAAAGAGTCGGACACGACTGAGAGACTGATCTGATCTGATCATTGTTACTGAACCCAGGGCCGCTTCTTGCCTCTCTAAAGCCAATCAAGAGGCCAGGTTGGTGGAAAGGGAAGTTTGCTTTATTTTGGATGCTGGCAACCCTGGGGGAGGGGAGGGTGGAAGCCTGTCCAAAGGCCAGTTCCCCCATCTCACAGTCAGTTGGCAAGAAATTTTATAGATGGAGGGAGGGGGCTACATGCAGAAACAGCACAGTCAGCTCTGACAGTCATCTTGAAGTTGGTCATCCGTGGTCTGACCAGCATCATCTTGGTTGTTTAGGGTCAGTTTGTTTCCATTTCTTGAGGCCAGTTGTCCAAATTGTGGAGCTTATGTCATGGCTACAGTCTGGCTAGTCATCGTGTAGTTTACTTTTCCACCTGGTAGGGGTTTCCGTATCTATAAGAAGACAACTCACAGGATACGGCTCAGAATATTATCTAGAGCCCTGGAGAAGGAACTAAAGGTCCTTGACTTTGCAATGACTGCATTATTATTATTTTGTCTCCTTTGTTTCTGCATTTTCTTATTTCTCTGAATAAACTTACTCTTTGGCCAAAATTTTTCCATAGACAAAAGGCAGGCTGAGGATGTGTGTGTGTGTGTGTGTGTGTGTGTGTGTTGGGCAGGGCTGGTGGGGGGCGGTGGTCAAGGACCATAGAGTCCTGCTCCGTTTCATCATGAAATAAATTGGATATGAAAGTATCCCCCCTCGACGTTTTTTGTTAACCATGTAGACAGAATTGGAAAGCTCTGCAGTGGTTTTTACAGGAAGGTTATCGCTTCGTAGGTGTAGTTAGACATTTCTTCAGAGCAGTCACAAGGTCTGGGCATCACTGTCACCAGTGACTTTGGACGCTTGGGTTTTCTTTCAGGTGCCTGAGAGAGGAGGGGCGGGGCTGTTGAGTCCAGAAAGGGAAACTGAGAAGTGTTTCCTGGTGTGACCCAGTGCGAGATGAAGCTCCAGTATTGCG
The DNA here is from genome assembly GCF_029407905.1 of Bubalus kerabau. Lineage (NCBI taxonomy): Eukaryota > Metazoa > Chordata > Mammalia > Artiodactyla > Bovidae > Bubalus > Bubalus kerabau. Next base: position 16,133,153 of record NC_073628.1, read on the forward strand.
CTCACATCCTGAAAGAAGCTGAGCATTTTCCCCATTCATTGCTGCAAAGCTAAAGGCAGGTTTTGCTGGATGAGGTGAGAGTGAGTTTCAGAGTCAGATAAGGACACCTGAGCTTTGTAGGGAAAGTTGAAATGAGAACAATGCCTTTGTCCATATTGAGTGCAAAACAATTAGGTGAGACAGCAGAGGAGATAGGCAAAGACATACTAAGAGAAGAAAAGTTGATTAATTTCCCCACTTCTGGTGTGAAAAGTTCATCAACTGAAAAGCCAAGAGTGCATGAATAACTAGGGAATAATGCATTTCACTGTCATATGATGCCTACTTCAATTCATTCCTCCCCTACCTACTCCTCCCTCCTGTCTTAGGTTTATCGTATTAACATACAGTTTTGTGTGTCTCTTTGGATCCCTAAGTTTTCTTTTTACAACCTCCTAGCAAGGGTCAGTGTCAAGTTCCCACTGTTAGAAAGAGAATAAAAATATAACACAGCTGAATAAAACCAGATCCACCCAATATTCCATAATAACCTAAATGGGAAATGAATTTGGAAAAGAATAGATATGTGTATATGTATAACTGAATCCTTGTGCTATACACCTGAAATTAACACAACATTGTAAATCAACTATACTCCAATATAAAAGAAAAATTAAAAAAAAATCCAGACCCGCCTAAGCCTGTGCTGTCCCACAGGCCAGGCGGAATCATCTAAGACAGTGGTCCTCAAGCTTTTTGGTGCCACTGAATGGTTTCGTGGAAGACAGTTTTTCCACGGACCAGGGTGAGGGTGATGGTTTCGGGGTGATGGTTTCGGAGTGATGGGGATGATTCAATCATTACATTTATTGTGCACTTTATTTCTATTATTACTACATCAGCTCCACCTCAGATCATCAGGCACTTGATCCTGGAGGTTGGGGACCCCTGATCTAAGAGCACCAGACAATCTTGAGGGCCTTAGTGATTTCTTCACATGCAGAGAGGGAATATGACTTAATACTTTTTTTTCCTTTTCCTATAAGAATCTTCAGCATACCACGCTTTGGGCTTACAATGAGAGCCCACAAATGTATATTAATAAATCTATGTATGCTTAAAATTTTGCATAAGTTTAATGCCATCTTCCTTCCTTGTCAGTCATGGATCCAATAATAGTAGCAGTGAGCATAAGAACGATGCGTGCTTTTATATATGTAAGAGTCATATCCTCTTTTTCTGGAAGATTTCTGAGTAGACAAGATAGCTATTAGCCTACCTTCATCTGTAGTTCTCCGTGGTGAACTAAGACCAGATATTCATAACCTTAAACTTCAGTATACATTTGGTAATTTGGCCAGGAAAATATTGGATTTTGCTTGGTTGGGACAGTTCTGGATATTTTGCTCTAGTCTTGTCCAGCTTGGGAGAAGGACATGGCAGCCCACCCCAGTATTCTTGCCTCATTAATTTCGTAGACAGAGAAGCCTGGTGGGCTACGGTAGTCCCTGGGGTCGCAAAAGAGTTGGATACAACTTAGTGACTAAACAGTGTCCTGTTTCAGCCCTGAATGTCTCTCCGAGTCACCCTCAGGGCTCACTCTCATCAATTGATGTCTCATCTCTCTTTGGTTCTGTGCCTAATAATTGCTCTCTTGCTTGGCCTGTACATCCCCCAGGTCCCCAGAAGGCTCCACGCACACCTTCTGCTGTGTGAATAGCAAGGGGAGTTTCATTAGAGCGACAGAATTTAATTATCCATTTTTAGAATTGGGCGAGGATGTGGGGCTAACAACTCAACACTCGCCACGAGTGCCCAGGGACCATCTTCTCCGATGATGAGCCTGTGTGGTGTGTTCAAAGGCTGGGTTTTCCCGATCCTTCTTCAAACCCACACAGGCTGTTCCATCCCCGCCACACTCCCTTCTAACCCTGCTGAGCACTGAGCCTGAGTCCAGGGCAGAGAATCCCGATCCTTAGATCTCAACAGAGCTTTTATTTTGATCATGTTTCCATTTATCTTTTTTTTTTTTTTTTTTGGTCGCATGCTCTTTTATCCTCAGTCCTATATATGACCGGGTCGGTTTATGCCGCCTTCAATCGCTGAGCTCCGTTTTTCTTTGAGTTATTATTATTATTTTTTTTTTACAGCTGGATTAGCTAGAGTGAGGGAGGAAAGAGAATCATTTCAGCTCTGCCCCCGTTTGAACTTGCTCTGTGCCCCCGCGCCTCCCACTGAAGCAGTGGGCTGGTGTGCTGCTGTGTTTGACGCCGGGAGAAGCTGCCTGCCTCGATGGAGGGCTGCCAGTGGCCCCGCCCAGTGAGGCCGCCCTAGAAAGGCCTTTCCTCCCGGCTCCCGGGCTGATGTTCATGGGCTCACAGAGATTGAATAGCACATAACATGTAGGCACAAGGGCGTTTAAATGTGCCACACTTGTTACGATGCTCTTGGTTCATGCATTTCTCCCTGACAGTCTGTTTGAGTTTTCTTTGTGCAACCTTTGTGATGTTGTGGGACAAAGGGAAAAGAAAGGGCCTTGAAGTTTGCCAGAGTCCCTTTTAAAAATATCTTTGCTTCTGACAATTGGGATAACTCTTGACTTCAGAGCTCAAAGCCCTAAACTCTCTCCTGAACCTCAGGTTCGTCTGCTGTGTTTCCTAATAGAAGTTTCTGTGTAAGGGTCTACAGGCCTCTCAAATTGGACGGTTTCCGGCATCTTCATTCTCCCCACCAATCCTGCTCCTTCCTGGGTCATTTTCTTAGTAGAGGGTACCACCGTTGACTCAGTTGCCCAGGCAACTATATCTAATTACATAAGTGAGGATGTCTCCTTGCTTCCTTGTTGTCCTTCATTTCATTGCCCCAAATACAAAATCTAACAGCAAGTCCTATCAACTCTATCTCAGAAATATGTTCCCAAATCTCTCTCCTCTTTACCCCCCTGCCACTTTTGTCCCGTAAAATTTTATTGAGCCTTCTGCAAGAGCCCCTCATCCCTCTTCTGCTCTCTCATCTACCTATCAATCATTTATTGACCTAATTTGAAAATAGAGACTAAAAGAACATTTTCTTGTGGTATAATAAAGCATAAAGGGGCATAAAGTGCAATGCAACTCACAACACTGTTCCATAGCTATTCTCTCTCCTTTAACAGATACCAAATAAATAACCAGAAAATGAGTAACTGCTTGGGTCAAACCATATGCAATTGCCAATGTCTGATCACTTTTGACCTCTCAAAATGCAATGGAATATGATTTCATCTATGTGTTTCTTGGTCTTCCCTGGTGGCTCAGTTAGGTAAAGAGTCTGCCTGCAATGCAGGAGACCTGGGTTTGATTCCCTGGGTCAGGAAGATCCCCTGGAGGAGAAAATAGCAACCTACTCCAGTATTCTTTCTTGGAGAATTCCATGGACAGAGGAGCCTAGTGAGCTTCAGTCTATGGTGTCACAAAGAGTTGGACACAACTGAGTGACTAACACTTTTCACGCGTTTCTTACAGTTCCACTTAGCTCTTATGCAATGTATAGACAAGCAAACACAACAAAATGTAATTTGTGCCCCACTCCTTCATTTTACACAAAAAGCAGTATCTTTTACAATCTGGTTTGTACCAACTCTTTTTTCATTTAATAATTATCTTGGGGGTATTTTGTTAACAGCAAGTGAAGTGACTTTACTTTTTTTCTAAACAACCACTGAGCAGTTCCATTATATTGATAGACCCTTATCAATTGTTTTTCTCTGCTCTTGATGGGCATTTAGGCTTTTCCCAATTTTTTGCCATTTGCAATGCTGCAGTGAATAACCTTGTATGTACATTACTTTATAAATGTAAATTTTTAGCCGAGTTATTTTCTGTTATTCTTCACTTCCTCCAATCCATTCTCTAACAACCAAGGTGATGTTTTTATAATTCAAATTATAATATCCTCGTGCTAAAGACCTTCCAGCAACTTCCCATCACATCCAAAATGAAACCCTCGATTTCATGTCAGGCTGACCTAGTCCCAAGTGACTCAGCTTCTGATGATCTCCATCCTCATCCTGTAACTGCACCCCCAGCCCGTCCCCCGACCCTGGGTCACTCCAGCCTTCTCAGTGTTCTTTAAACACACCACATTCATTTGGCATCATAGGGACTCCACATCAGTTTCCTAGAATCCTGTCTCCTAGATTTTCCCACCGCTGTCTTCCTGCCACTTAGGTTGTAGTTTAAATGGTTGGTGTTCAACATCCAGCTTTCTGGGGGAAAAAAAAGAAGCCATGATTTGTGCATTGGAAGCATAGTATTTGTAGATTTGTGGCATTGACTACATGATGCTATTCTGTTTTGGCCTACTTAAAGCTGCCAATGTAATGTCAAACAGCTCACACAACTGTGGAAATATCTTCTTTTGAATTGGTAGCTAGCTGCAGCATAACAGGGTTTTACATGTTTCTTTTCCAGAGCACCAAATTTAGATAGAGTATGCTCCAATCATCATTAAATGGGTTTCTTTTATGTTTCACTTTAATCATACCACTGTCTATCTCATCTTTTCTTGTTTCTTTACTCATTTGACTGTTGAGTGATTCCTGAGCCTCCTCTCACCCAACACACAGATGTAAAGAAAAGTGGCCATTTCTTTGATGGCTTCAGTAGAGGACCTCAGTACTCTGCTCCCATGTGGCTGTCCAGTTTCACTCTGGACTACCCTCCACATGCAGCCACTACCCCGTGGGCTAGGTCTGCTGGGCACTGCCGCCCATAAAGAGCTATTCTGCTTCCGTGCCTCTGCGTTGTAATATTTACCCAGTCCTATTCCTACTCCTAGTTGAACATTTCCTCCTCTTCCCTTTTCTATTACAGTCTTTCACAGTCCAATTCAAATCCTATTTCCTTCTTGAAGATTTCTCCTTGCACTTCAACCCACGCTGATAATTCCTGTCTCTGAACTTGTATCTACAGTAGACAAAATATCAACCCTTGACCTAAAAAAGAGGGTGCACCTTTCTTTTGGTTAGTTTTGTTTTACTGAAGCATAGTTGATTTACAGTATTGTGTTAGTTTCAGATGTACAGTAAATTGATTCAGTTATTCATGCATATATATATATATCAGTTCAGTTCAGTTCAGTCGCTCAGTCGTGTCCGACTCTTTGTGACCCCATGAATTGCAGCACGCCAGGCCTCCCTGTCCATCACCATCTCCTGGAGTTCACTCAGACTCACATCCATCGAGTCAGTGATGCCATCCAGTCATCTCATCCTCTGTCGTCCCCTTCTCCTCCAGTCCCCAATCCCTCCCAGCATCAGAGTCTTTTCCAATGAGTCAACTCTTCGCATGAGGTGGCCAAAGTACTGGAGTTTCAGCTTCAGCATCATTCCTTCCAAAGAAATCCCAGGGCCAATCTCCTTCAGAATGGACTGGTTGGATCTCTTTGCAGTCCAAGGGACTCTCAAGAGTCTTCTCCAACACCACAGTTCAAAAGCATCAATTCTTCAGCACTCAGCTTTCTTCACAGTCCAACTCTCACATCCATATATGACCACTGGAAAAACCATAGCCTTGACTAGATGGACCTTTGTTGGCAAAGTAATGTCTCTGCTTTTGAATATGCTATCCAGATTGGTCATAACTTTCCTTCCAAGGAGTAAGCGTCTTTTAATTTCATGGCTGCAGTCACCCTCAGCAGTGATTTTGGAGCTCAAAAAAATAAAGTCTGACACTGTTTCCCCATCTATTTCCCATGAAGTGATGGGACCAGATGCCATGATCTTCGTTTTCTGAATGTTGAGCTTTAAGCCAACTTTTCCACTCTCCTCTTTCACTTTCATCAAGAGGCTTTTGAGTTCTTCTTCACTTTCTGCCATAAGGGTGGTGTCATCTGCATATCTGAGATTATTGATATTTCTCCCAGCAATCTTGATTCCAGCTTGTGTTTCTTCCAACCCAGTGTTTATATATATATATATATATATATATATATATATATATATATAATTTTCTCTATTCTTTTCCATTATACTTTATTACAAGGTATTGATTGAATACAGTTCCTTGTGGAGGTGCATCTTTAACATAAACTTTTTAATCTGGTGACATTAATGGATTAATATTAATTTTCTTAGGGATTATATGGAATGTCTTTATTTTTGGAAGATACATACTTGAAGTGTTTAAGAAGGCGATGTCATGATGTCTACAATTTACTTACAAATTATTCTTGATATGGTGGAGAGAGGAAAAGAGGGGATGAAGAGAGAGAAAATGGGGAAAAATGTTAATATCGGTGCATCAAGAGGAGGAGGATGTAGGTGTTTGTTATTGTATTATTCTTTCATTATTTCCATAGATCTGGAAACTTCAGTATGGGATGTTGAAAGGTAAAGATGAATAGGGAATATCTATTAGGCTTTGTGACACACAATTGTCTGGGCTCCACCCCCCCCAAAGATTTGTAGATTCTGATTTAGTAGCCCTAGGTGTTTAGATCCAGGTGTAGGGATTTTTATAAAATTCTACAGATGATTCTGACATGCAGTGTCTTAGCTGGGCTCCCAATAATTCTGCTGTAAGCCCAGCTCTTCCCTCGGGAGGGATGTCAGAAGGAGGGGTATGAGGAAAGCAGGAGAGAGTAATGGTCAACGCTAAGAAGGATGTGATCCGGCAAGAGACTGACCTCGGGTTGACCCCATGGGAAAGCTCTGGAGCACACATCACCCTGCAGCTCAGTCCCACTTTGGGGCAAGGGTTTGGTTTTTTTGCATCCCCAGTTACTTTCTCCCTGCTGTGGTCTGGTCCGGAAGCAGGGTTGATGGTGGGAGGGAGCCTTTCAGATGAAGATCTGCCCTGGGTACCTCTCTGTAGGAGACAGAGGGCTGGGGGACACAGCAGCGGGATGCAGTGAAGGGCACCTGGGTGGGCCCTGAGTGTTGAGAAGCACCATTTAGGTCAAATCCTCATGGATTCAAAATGTATGGCTCCTTGTTTGCTATGTCCCGTCTCCCCAGACCAACAGCAGGGACCACGCCTTCAGCCATGAACTTTTACAGAGGTTAGCATGGTGTCAGGCACATTATACATAACCTCTAACTTCATGCTAGCTTAATGACTTGGCCTAGCTCCACACACTAACAGCTTCTCTCCAAGCCGTCAGAGAAGTTCCCTTAGGAAACAGAACTGTGTAAGTGGCCCAGTGAGGAGGAGGCTGTGAGATGAATCATAGAGAGATAAGAGATACAGTTTTCTACTTGCATGAGAACCCCATCTATGGCTGCCAGCTCCTTCTCCTTGGTTGCTCTGTGTGAAGTACCCTGTTCAGAACAATTCATGTTATCTCAGCTGGGGTCTCCTCAGAAACAAATCCCAAGAGATGGATTCAAGGGCAAGTAGATTATTTGGGAGGTGATTTCAGGACACACTAGTAGGAAAGTGGGGACCGAGTCAGGAAAGGGGAAGCAAGTTACTGCCACGGTGCCTGGGAAACGCTGGACCCAGCATGGAATGTGAACTTCAGTGTTTTCACACCCAAGAGCCTAGGGATCCAGAATGTTTAGCTGCCAATCATGCCCATTGTTGCTGAAGGTCTCTTCCTGTGGGATTGGGAGGCTTTGATGCTCAGGACCTTCTCTCCAGCACTTGGTGGGAGCATAGCAGTGTCCTGCCGTGAATGAAAGCCCTGAGGCAAAGTGATACCCAGACAGAACACTGGCAAGGAGCGCAAGTGCAACTCCCAGCCCAGCTCAGTTTACCTGCCCAGCATCTTGTCATAGGAGGCAATTCTCTCCTCTCTTGTAGACCAGGAAAGGGAGATCAGGAAGGTGGCAGCTTCCTGATCTTGCCTATTTCATAGTTGACAAAGCAGAATCTGAACCCTGATCCCTGTCCTAGCAGTCTGTGCTCTTACTTCTAACTGAGATGACCTCTTGACACACAGCAGCAATGTAGCTGCCACTAGTGAGTTTGTTGATGGTGCTCTCGAAGATTACTGCTACAGAATGGATGGATGGATGGTCTAGGACCCTTGGCAGCTCTCTTGAGGTCAGAACTCAATGGAGAATAAAAATCCACTGAGTGTCAGTTATTTAAAAGGAGTTTAGAGGCAGCACACACCCTACTCAATAGCAAAGGTCAGCCTGTCTGGAGAACCACTCACCCAACAGCCGGTGGCTCTGAGTAATTTTTCTGGAACCTCCTAAGGCTCTTGGGACATGTGTGATTTCTCCTTCAGTGACAACTCTAGCCTGCTCAGGGTTCCAAGGGCTGCTACCCACCTTCATGTGAGTCCAGAGTCAGCTCTTCATGTTCTTCTGCATCTCTACCAGCTCTGTCAGCACCCAGTTATTCTCTTCCAGAGGCGTCAGCTCAGCTGTGCTGATTGAAGACTCTGAAATCCATAGCACAAGGAAGAAGACTCCTGGGGAGGGACTGAGGCTGGAAGAGCAGAGCAGAGCTCCAAGCTGACTCATGAGGCTGGCGGGCTCAGGCTGACCACACTTTCCCCGTGCCTGGGGTTTTTGTGTTCAGAGTGTGCACGAGTTCTGATGTGTCCTGATGACATTTTGTGGGTTTCTCCAGGGCTCAGTGCCTGGCCACCACATTGACCAGTCCTGAGGCACCTGGGGCAGGAGTGTGTATCCCCTTTACCTTGACCCTATAACCTGTTTGCTGAGGCAACTGGGTGTTCAGTGCTTCAGTGGGCCTGCAGCTGGGGTATGTAGATCTGAGTCCTAGAAGAGAAGTGGTTAATGGCTCCACTGCAATAAAATAGGGGCCAAGACGGAAGAGCTGCAGACTGAGTGCTTCAGAGCAGGCTCGAGGTCAATCCTAGAAATCCTAGCAGGGCAGACAGAAACGGGAAGTTGGATTGTTGTTCAGTCGCTCAGTTGTGTCTGACTGTTTGTGACCACATGGACTGCAGCACACCAGGCTTCCCTGTCCTTCACTATCTCCTAGAGTTTGCTCAGACTCATGTCCATTGTGTCAGTGATGCCATCTAATCTAATCTAAGTTGGATTAGATGATCACTAAATTTACTTCTCAAATCTACGGTCCTATAATTCTATATCAAAGAGAGGATTTTAAAAATCTCTATCTGTAAAATAAATTTGAGAAATGCCTTCTACATATTTATCTTTAAATTATGTATGTATTATTGTACTGATGTGTGGTTTACATTATAAAACTCATGGGTGCATGTATTTTCAAAGGATGACATTAAAACATAAATCAACATAAAAACAAATAGACATTAAAACATAAATAGACAAGCTGATATCTTCTTCTTGGTTCCTGTTGGGTATACCTAACACTTCTCTAGAGTTGTAAGCCTTCCTGTTTGGGTACTTCTGCTATCGATACAATACTTCCTTTTGCTATTTTACCTAATAGCATTTAGTAGGACCAAAAGGATTTAGACAAAACAAAGCTTACAAGTGGGCTGTATGCAGAGCCATTTAGAGCCAGGTGCTCTGGAGTGAGAGACACCAAGGTTTAAATCCTGGCTCCACTAATATTTTCCATGGGACCTCACATTCGGAGAAGGCAATGGCACCCCACTCCAGTACTCTTGCCTGGAAAATCCCATGGACGGAGGAGCCTGGTGGGCTGCAGTCCATGGAGTCGCTAAGGGTTGGACACAACTGAGCGACTTCACTTTCACTTTTCACTTTCATGCATTGGAGAAGGAAATGGCAACCCACTTCAGTGTTCTTGCCTGGAGAATCCCAGGGACGGGGGAGCCTGGTGGGCTGCCATCTATGGGGTCGCACAGAGTCGGACAAGACTGAAATGACTTAGCAGCAGCAGCAGCAGCAGACCTCACACTGGTTACTTACCATAGCAAACCTCAACTTTTTCACTTGTAAAATAGACCTGATTATGATCATCATACCAACTTACAAGATTATTAAGATGAATGGAGATAAAGTCTGGAAAATACTTAGTATTATGCCTGACACAGAATCACAGTACAAGTGGGAGTTCCCTGGAGCTTCAGTGGTTAGGACTCTACGCTTTCACTGCCATGGCTGGGATTCAATCCCTGGTTGGGGAACTGAGATCCCACCAATCATGCAGCCCAGCCAAAAAAAATTTTTTTTAAAAAAGAAAGATACAAGAAACGACAACTGCAGCTTTAAAATGAGATTTTAAAATTAGTCTTTGCTTCCCCTGTCCACCATCACCTTCTCCAGCACACGTCGTGAGTCATTGTTCTTAGAAAGACTCAAGCATCTGAGTGTGCATGGAAGCTCACCACTGTGAAGCTGGTGGTCCCTGGTCTTGTGCACCTGCTGTTCCATCCTGAAGCCCTCAGTTCAGTTCAGTCTCTCAGTCATGTCCGACTCTTTGCGACCCCGTCGACTGCAGCACGCCAGGCTTCCCTGACCATCACCAACTCCCGGAGTTTACTCAAACTCACGTCCATAGAGTCGGTGATGCCATCCTACCATCTCATCCTCTGATGTCCCCTTCTCCTCCCGCCTTCAATCTTTCCCAGCATCAGGGTCTTTTCCAATGAGTCAGCTCTTCACGTCAAGTGGCTGAAGTATTGGAGTTTCAGCTTTAGCATCAGTCCTTTCAATGAATATTTGGGACTGATTTCCTTTAGCATTGACTGGTTCGATCTCCTTGCAGTTCAAAGGACTCTTGAGTCTTCTCCAGCACCACAGTTCAAAAGCCCTGAAGCTCCCTGAAAAGGGCCTCTAGGAAAGTTCCCATGAAAGCATCTTCAGGTGTGGCTTCTTCCTGCCCATGGCATCACCATGAAATTCACTGAAATTCAGCGTTGTGGAAAGAGAGTAGAAACTCTTTCTGTGCAGCAGATGGGCCTGGTGACACAGAGGAGGGGAGAGCTCCTTGATTTTGGAGATGACTCGAGAAACTCTATGCTGCCCCCGTGGCTCCCACTCAGAGGCCTTTCTTCACAGAGAGTGAAGTTACCTCTTTTCATTATCTTTTTTATGCTTTTCTGGAGCACCACACACTACATTTTTTCCTGAAAATTTTCCCTGGCCAAGACGAAAAACGAAGAGGTGGAATCAGAATTTGCCACTTACTAGTTGTGTCCCATTGGGGAAATTATTCATCTAAGTATCAATTTATTCATCTGTAAACTGGGGATACAAATCAGAACAAAAATGGGTGATGTAAGGAAAAGTGCTTTGTATATATTTCCATACATATGTCAGGAATTATTTTGGGTTCTTCCTCTGAGGGGAAATGGTATGATAAAATTGTGAACGACCGAAGATAAACTCTATTTTGATATTCTTTGCCTCTGTGGGTGCTATCGTTGAGAGAGAGAGAGAGAGGTGGAGAAAGATTTCTCAGTGTAATTTAAGTAAGCAGGCGTCAGAATTGGAGGGGAGCAGAGTGAAGGGTGAGGAATTTATTATAATTCTGATCTATTGCACCATCTCAAAAAGACATCTATTTGAACTCATGTACAAGCAGCAATTACCTGGAAAATAAATGTAATAAGGATCTCCTTAGTTGGCAGTAAAATTAGCATCACTGAATTTTAATTAATAGTCCAGCTTGGAAGGAATATACTTCTCCTTAGATGAAAAAAGAATGCCCTTAGCTATGGAGTGAGCTCACCCAAATCAGCGCTTTCTACAGATTTTTTTTCCCCTCTCTGAGTTTCCTGGAGAAATTTTGCACCCCCAATGTCACTGAGAGCTCATTCCAAAGAAATGATGTCAATCAACACCCTCCCCTGTGAGCCTCCCTTGTGAAATGGTGGAAGCATTGGGGAAGGATGGGGAAGACTTGACCCATCACCTCTTGGGTCCCTTTTAACTTGAATGTGCTCTGTGTTTTGATCGGGACATGTGATACTTCTGGGTCTCTCAGTTCTAAACATTGTGGTGATAATGGCCATTATGCAGATGGTCACCGGGACAGGGGTTTATTGAGAACCAGGCTGTGCCAGGCACAGAGTGAGGAGCTCTGAAAGCCTTATTAACGGTGGTTTCCTGGTGTCCTTTGTGGTAGCTATGTGTATGTGGTTATGTGTATGTCCATTTTACAGATGAGGGGAAAGATGCTTAGTTGAGCCTTGCCTGAGGCCTTCCAGCTGCACACCAAGTGGCCATAGGTGGTCACGGGGTGATAGACATGAAGTGAAGGTTTTTCACTGCAACTGTGTGGAGTCCAAGTGCTTTGAGAGTTAGAGGAACATCCTGTTTCTGGGACTCAGGCTTAGCAGGGCCAAGACTCTCACAACATCCATGAACGCCTAACGCATTACAGGCCCCTTCAGATTCCCTGCTACTTCCGTTTCCATCAAATAAGTGCAGTTATTTTCTTATTCTATTAATAGTACTCTGGGCAATTGGAGATCACCTTTGGTGATTTCTCCTTCTTCATTCTTCATATCCAGGCATTCATCAAGTTCTGTTCTTTCATAACTTCATTCAGTGATAATGTGTCAGAGGCTGCATGAGAAACTTAATAATAAGAGCTCCTTTAATTTATATAAGTGCTATAGCGAAGACTCCTGAGAGTCCCTTGGACTGAAAGGAGATCCAACCAGTCCATTCTGAAGGGGATCAGTCCTGGGTGTTCTTTGGAGGGAATGATGCTAAAGCTGAAGCTCCAGTACTTTGGCCACCTCATGTGAAGAGCTGACTCACTGGAAAAGACTTTGATGCTGGGAGGGATTGGGGGCAGGAGGAAAAGGGGATGACAGAGGATGAGATGGCTGGATGGCATCACCGACTCAATGGACATGAGTTTGAGTAAACTCCGGGAGTTGGTAATGGACAGGGAGGCCTAGCGTGCTGCGATTCATGGAGTCGCAAAGAGTCGGACACAATTTAGCGACTGAACTGATAGCGTTTTCAAAGGGCATCCACATGCTTTATCTTATTTAATCCTCACAAGTTCCCCAGAAAGAAATGATTTGCATGTTACTGATGAAGAGATGGAAACTCAGAGAGGACCCCACATCAGACAGCCAACACGAGGAAGAGTTGTGATGATCCCAGGCTCCATGGTTCTCCACACTGTCTCCTATATTTGTCTTCTGCTTTTTGTTTCCACACTTTCTACCCAAGTCTGAGTCCACATCAGCTCAGCTCTGCTTTCTGTAACAGCCTTAAGGTCAATATCCTTGATTTCTGTCGGTTGACTTCAATCTAGATGTAAATCCTAGTTCATGGTTTTAAACCTCCAGGGGCTTCCTGTTGTTATTTAGTCCCTCAGTCCTGTCTGACTCTTTGCAACCTCATGGACTGCAGCATGCCAGGCTTCCCTGTCCTTCACCATCTCCTGGAGCTTGCTCAAACTCATGTCCATTGAGTCAATGATGCCATCCAACCATCTCATCCTTTGTCGCCCCCTTCTCCTCCTGCCCTCAGTCTTTCCCAGCATCAGGGTCTTTTCCAATGAGTCGGCTCTTCACATCAGGTGGCCAAAGTATTAGAGCTTTAGCATCAGTTCTCCCAGTGAATATTCAAGGTTGATTTCCTTTAGGCTTCCTGTTACTTGGATCTAAGTTACTCTCCCCCAGACTCTCAAGGTTCCCATAACCTGTCCTTCCTCTACCTTTGACCTTTGCAGGTACATGTCTCACCTTCCTCTCTTATCACATGGGTCTTCCCATCACCCTCCTTACATCAGGCCATTTGCTGTGTGAGTTATTTACATAAGTGCTTCCCGGCAGAAGCACTGGTTCATCTTTGCATCCCTAGCACATGTCACTATGCTAGGCACATGGTAAGCTCTTAGCTTCGTGAACACAAGAGCATGACCATTTGCATTCTGTTCTTATCATGAAAAGCCTCAATTCCTAAGGACCCAACTGCATCACACTGGGATAATCCTAAATTCTGGGCAATATTTGTAGTTTATATCTTTGCTATTCGAAGTCTGAACCAACAGGATAAAGATCGCCTTGAAGTATGTAAGAAACACAGAATCTCAGGGAGCCTCATCCTTAATCAAGGTCTACATTTTAATGTGGTCCTAGGAGACTGGCTGTCACATTAGGTCCTGAGACACATTGAACCAAAGGTTCTAGTCCTGCTGTGACTAGAACCAAAAGTTCTAGTCCTCATTTAAAAAAGCCTGGTTTGAATTCCAACTCCACCACTTACTAGCTGTGTGGCCCCGAGCAAACTTGTAAAATTCTTTGAGCCTCTGTTTTCTTATATATATTGATGGAGGTTGTTGTAACTCACCAACGAGGAGAGAGGTATTCTGTATGCATTATCACTAACCAGCACAAACACTTGCATCTTGAATATTTTTACCCCATTTTAGAGCTGAGAAAACTGAGGTGGCTTGGCACTGGCCAAGTAACATCACGCATTAGCTGGCAGAGTTGCAATTCAAACCTACTACGTGGTGATAAATGTCATCTTCACTCCACTCCGCCATCCTGTTCTCCGCATCATTGTCAGGTGAGATTACATATTATGGTGAAGGTTGAATAGGACTCAGGTTGTTATGTGCTTTGTGCCCTGCAAAGCCACATACAGACATCATTAGTCATTAGTTGTATTACTAGCTCGAATTGTTCTGCAATTGCCTTAAATATTTTACTTTGTTTCCTTGCAGTTAATAGTGTTCTTCCTTATTGCCTGGGTATTTGATGAATTTGAGGTACCGCTTCTTGCTGCAAACAAGAAATATCAAATACACCCTGAATGTACATGTGGATGCTTGCATAGGCTGATGAGTGAAGAGCAAGAGAGGAAATGAAAGTAGGCAGAAAATAGGGAAGAAGAGGATAAATTGGCATTTGATTTATCAGGGGGATGGGAAAGTGCGAAAGAAAATTGATTAGAAGTAGGGCTAGGGAAGTGAAAGAGATGAATTTGGAGTGTTTGGGACTATTGAAAGAGGAAGTTAGGATTCTTGAGAATGTTCTTGGTGGCAAAAGCTTGAAAGGAGCTTGTCATTGGGTTTAGATATGGATTTCTGTAAGCAGAGTGTGGTACTTTTCTGCGAAGTTGGGTTTTCTCATGCCATGCTATTGTCCTTTTTGTGTATCAGTGTGTTATTCACCCATTGATGTTGCTGTGAGAGTTTAAAATGAGAAGAATAATCCAGTGGTCAAAATAAGACCTTGGTAACATCTAGGAAATAGAGGGAGCTGGCGTTGTTTCTGTAATATGGAAGACCCAGGTTCGATCCCTGGGTTGGGGAGATCCCTTGGAGAAGGGTATGGCAACCCAATCTAGTATTCTTGCCTGGAGAATCCCATGGACAGAGGAGCTTGGTGGGCTAGAGTCCATAGGGTTGCAGAGAGTCAGACACTACTGAGCAAGCAGGCATATATACTGTCTAATCCTTGTGATTTTTTTAAAAAATAGATACTATGATTGTACATTTTACAGATGAGTAAATTAAGGCTTAACAAGATAGAGGATGAGATGGCTGGATGGCATCACTGACTCGATGTCAGTCTGGGTGAACTCCGGGAGTTGGTGATGGACAGGGAGGCCTGGTGTGCTGCGATTCATGGGGTCGCAAAGAGTCGGACACGACTGAGTGACTGAACTGAACTGAAGATGAACTAACTAACCCAAAGTGGTAGAGTTGCTGGACGACAGAGCCAAGATTGGAAGTTCCATCCGTCTCTCTAACTAAAGCCTGGGCCACCTTGGCCTTTCAGTTTCAGCATCCTGAGGGAAGCTGGCCAGCGACCCCAGGGATTTGACCTGTAATAATGGAAGGGAGAAGCAGAGATGTTGGATGAGTCCATCAAGTCACAGACCAGCATCTTTGGAGGCAATGGCCCTTTGGATAGGGGGGCAGTGAAATTTAGATTTCAGATAAATGATCTAGAATATATACAAAATCTGCAATATACTTATATAAACATTATTTCTAATATATTTTTTCATTTGCTAAATCTGGCAGCCCTATCATAGAAAGGCATCAGTCTCCAAACTGTTCCGCATCTACCAGAACCTAAACTATAATTTAGTTGTAGGGCTTGGCTGGAATCTGAGGAGTGTTTCTGGAAGAGGGAAAGATGAAGGTCAGTCACTGCAGTGGGAAGGGCTAGACTGAACTTCAGGACACCTGCTTCCAGCCCCAGGATGCCCTACCTAGACAGGTTGCTCCCTCGCCCTCGGGCTCTGCAGTCCCTGCACATCTTTCCACAGTTCCTGGCAGCAGCATTCCTTTTATACTGGACTCTGGGGCAGAAGGTGCTGGAGACACTGCAGTATAAGTGGCTGCTGTTTCCAGGAACCAAATGTTTGGGCTGAGAAGTCGCCTTGAAGCCGGGGATCTCCCAGGACTCTTCCTAGGAGCCAGGGGTGTGGAGAGAATTAACATGTAAAGACAGAAAACCAATTCATCCAGAGCCAATTTCAGCTCAGACTAGGGGGAAAATTGCTGTTCAAATTGGTATTTCCATTGCCAGGTTTATTGACAAAATGAAATAAAAAGCCCTCTTTGTTTTATGAATTTGTTGTAGATTACAAAAAAAAAGGGGGGGGGCTAGGGTGCATTTAAACTTTCCAGTGGGTGGCAGGCTGGGTTTTGACAGGCCTTTCCTAAGAGCAAAAATGCTCATGGACATCAGGATGCAAACCACTCCATGGGGAGCACACCACTCGGGTCTCGGATGGAGTCTTTCCTGGTGCATGCATCACTGAGTTCTGCCCTCCTTTCTGGAGGCTGGAAGCAGTTTGTCTTCACGTCAAGATTGGGGAAAGCAGGAGATCAGGGAAGCGACTTTCTGAAGGTCACAGGTGGACACAGGGGGTGGAAGCAGCTGGGCAGAGCAGACGTGATTCCTACAGCTGGCCCCAAACCCCCTCCCCTACCACCCAGACCCCCCACCGGACCTGAGCAGGAAGCCTAGGTTGACTCATGCTCCAGAAACATCTGGCTTGTCCCCAGAGCTCTCTCAAGTTTCAGCCACCTTAAGGCCTGGAAGATTGCTCCTCTCCCCGAAGTTCCACCATCTCCAGCCCTCTCTCACTGGTGTTTTGCCATCCTTCCTGGCTTCTTTCAATCTGGAATGTGTGGGGATCATAACTCGTGGGGTCGTACAAGACGCCAGCAGCCTTTCTGTAATTGCCACTGACGTGGAAACACAGGAGCAAATGAGTAGCAATTCTTATGTCTCTGCGTGACAGAACAGAAGCCTCTACTGAGGAATTAAAGCCATAAATATCCAACAGGGCCCCTACCTGCATGCCAGCTCCCGACATCTGGAATGGCAGCTCGCTGGAGCTGCTCCACTATCACCACCCTGCTGCCCGCCGGCTGCGGCTCAGCTGTCAGAGCAGAAGGGACGGGATGGGAGGTGTGGAAGGAGGGGTGACCGATCAGAACCTGGCAACAGAAAGGCCCCCTTTCCTACTGCGACCACAGTGACAGGGCTGCCCCACCCACCCCTGCACGGAGGCGCTCAGAATTCTGCTGTGACAAAGGCCCTGTCCTTGCAAGAGGCATTAGCCACTTTGTGGCTGTTCTCCCATGTAGTTGATAGGTGACAGCTCGGAGTTTGTGCTCCTGGAGGGAAAATCACTAGGGGCTGAGCAGAGGGAGAAGTTGCAGAGGTGGGTCACCCACGTGGCCTTGTCTGGGTCCCTGAGAAGCATGTCACTGGCAGGGGTAACTGAACCATGCAGAGAGCCCAGGAGAAATTTAGTTGGTGATCCTTAGAAATGGGGGACTTGCAAGGGGGGGTCATCTTGGGGCAGAGGCATCCGCTTTCTGGAGGTGGGAGGGATGTTGATGAGGGTGAGGGGGGTGCAGATGGCAACCCTTGGTTGAAGCAGCTGGTAAAATGCAATTGGCCTTTGGGGGCAGGGGTGGGAATTCCCAGGGCTGGAGCTTTTTGCTGGGACCCACAGTCTTCACCAGTGAATCCTAAAGGAAATCAACCCTGATTATTCATTGGAAGGACTGATGGCTGAAGCTGAAGCTCCAATACTTTGGCCACCTGATGCCAAGGGCCGACTCATTGGAAAAGACCCTGATGCTGGGAAAGATTGAGGGCAAGAGGAAAAGGGGGTGACAGAAGATGTCATGGCTGGATGGCATCATTGACTCAATGGACATGAGTTTGAGCAAACTCTGGGAGATGGTGAAGGACAGGGAAGCCTGGTGTGCTGCAGTCCACGGGGTCGCAAAGAGTCAGACACAACTTAGTGACTGAATAACACAAAATAGTCTTTGCTGAATGAAATGGATCCTTAGCTACTCACAGTCATTTGCATGGGGTTTTCTGGGCCTTGAGCTGAGAGTTGGCTGAAGACCCCTCCTATTTCCTTACCTTCATCTCCTTTGCCCCACATCAGCCTGCATGCTCCCGCAGTGGCCCCTGTGTGCAGCCCAGCTCTAAGGAGCCACACTCAGAAGGACAGCCTGATGGTCCTCGGAAACTCTGTCTTAGGTCCTTTGTGCCTTACTTTTCTTGTTCACAAAATGAGAAGAAAAACTGTACACCATCTTTGAGAGCTAAAAGGATGAGTCAGAGTCTGAGGTTTAAGACCCAAAGTCTTCATCCTCTAGTTTACCCCGATGAGAGGCTAGTGAGAGGAATTTGATGGTATAGATCGGGAATCAGAGGAAATGATTTCACCCGGGCGCCCCTGGTATCTTTTGAATTTTGAACTATTTGAATGTATTGATTAGCTATTCAAAGCAAAAATAAATAAAATGAAAACTTAAAATAGAGACTGTACCTAGTGAAATATCAAAGTCGTTTCTGTTAACTTCTAAGAAGTAACTTTGATATTTGTAAAGCATGATATGGCAAATGTACTTCAAAGATAAAATGTCGATTTTGGTTAAAGCTCAGAGAAAATCACCTTTTTCAGGTCTGTTACTGGGCTGTCTCGTCAAGCATGAGCCTCCAGAAGCAGTCATGGTGCCCCTGTGAATTCTGTGCATGTGGGTGGGGAGCTGGCCTGGTGAGGGCTCAGCCCCTGGGCAACTGAGGTCTTGGGTTTGATGCCTCCCTGGCTCTTTAACTCCCCTTAGTTCTCGGGACACAGATGGGGCCCTCACTGTGATTTGCTGACCATGGATATAGCCATTGACCTTGCAGTGACAACCCTAGAAAGTCTGGAGATCGATTTCCTTACTGAGTAGAAAGACAGCTGAGGAGTCAGAGTTGTTGGGGATGAATGTCAGAGCGGTGGTGTCAAAGGTGAGAGGACCAGGGGAATACTCGAGACTTGGCACACAGACATCGCCCATGACAACAGAGGCCCCCAGGGTATACCCAGAGTCTCCTTCCGTCCGCACGTGCCTCCCCATTCCATTCTATTCCTGTCCTGGATCTTAGACTTGATAGCCAGGAATGGGGCCAGTGCCTGAGTTGGATTGGGGATGGGGCTGTGGCTAAAATGTCTAAAAAGCTTCAATGGACATTCAAACTAAATACCTGACCATATGTGTGGAGTCTTCAGACCTGGTGTCAATTCCTCCTCTGCATTCTGCCTGGGATCAGAGCGCCTGATGTTTTATGCATGAAAAAGTTTTGCAAGAGTGGTATGCCATGTGTGTGTGTCTATGTGTGTGTCTTTGTGTGTCCATGTGTATCTATGTAGGTGTGTCTGTGTCTATGTGTGTCTGTGTGTCTATGTGTATGTCTGAGTGTGTCTGTGTGTTTGTGTGTGTGTGTGTATGTGACTGTGTATCTGTGTCTATGTGTGTGTATCTGTGTCTATGTGTTTATGTCTGTATGTCTGTGTGTCTGCGTGTATGTGTGTCAGTGTGTCTGTGTATGTGTCAGTGTGTGTGTGTGTGTGTGTGTTTGGGGGCACGTAATGGGGGAGATGCAGGGTGAACATCCTTTACTTCCTGTCTTAGTACTGAAGGTTTTCTAGATCCCACCAGGACTGGGAGCAGAGGGCATGGGAGTGGGTTCTAGTCCTTGTCTAACCATGTCTGCCTCTCCTACAATTTCCCATAGAAGATTCCAGGCCCCCAGAGTGTCAGCCAGGTTGGAGTAATAGTTTTAATAACATTTGTGAAACGATTGCTATTTCTGGTCCTGCTCCCATGTTAATTGTTCCAGTCCCTAGACTGAACAAGCCCACAAAACAAGCTTATCTCCATTTTGCAG
Source organism: Bubalus kerabau (assembly GCF_029407905.1). Taxonomy (NCBI): domain Eukaryota; kingdom Metazoa; phylum Chordata; class Mammalia; order Artiodactyla; family Bovidae; genus Bubalus; species Bubalus kerabau. The sequence goes on from NC_073628.1 coordinate 16,153,169, forward strand.
ATAAAGGGACTTGGCTATTCTCAAGTGTGGGTCAGTGGAGGGATGAAGATTCACAGAGCGCTCCTGGTCCTTAAACGTAGCTGGTCCTTATATACAAACACGATGTCCTGGGATGCTTGATGTTTGTGCTTTGAGGTCTGATTACAAACCAGGAGGGCACGCTGTTGGCAGAGAGCTTGCTCAAAAATGAAATGATATTCTTTGAAGAAAGTTTTCATTAGCGCCGAGGTTTAAGCCAAAGTCCAGGCCAGTTCTCATTTCACCTGAACTTAGTCTCAGTGGCTACCTGTTAGTGTTCAATGGTGCTCACCTAGCAGGAAGTTATTGGTAAATATCATGTGTTTACCCGTAATTACACAGCCAGGCAGATTACTCACTAATTACGCTCAGCAGGTGCAAAAGTCATTAGCACAACACATCCTGGGTACTTGGGGCAAAGGAGACATGCCATTCTGTATTAATTTGGTAATTGCATATTATTTACCATATCAAGGGTTATTTTGCTGCAGAACAATAGGAAGAGCTGTGCGGTTCACCTGCTGAAGCCATTTGGCAGAGCAAGTCAAGGGCAGTGTGGTGGCTCCCTGCCATCCTCCTTGAGTGAACTCAGGGGCGGCCAGCCTGGGAGGGACACTTGGACATCTCAGCCCAGTCCCATGGCTGAATAGCCGACTTGCTGTTACCCGTGTATGTCTATCCCAAATAAGTGAAAATCCTAGCTCAGCCTCCCTAAAGCCCAGCGTGTTCCTGAGCTGCTATGTGCTCAGGGAATTAAGACTAATTTTAATATTAGCCCTAAGCAAAGCATAATTAGAAAGATAAATCTTCAGCAACTCTTTCCTACCCAGACCTCTCCACTGCCACCTCCCACCCACATCCCACCCCGCTGCCACCATGCATTATGAAGCCAAATACAAATGGCTCTGAGATGATCTGTAAGAACATGGAACACATTTGTTCAGCTAATTGAACACTGGTTCCGATGTCAGGCAGACACCAGAGGTTTGACATCTGTGAGGGTGGGACAGCCCTGCCTCCCACCCTGGAGGGCGGAGGGGTCCACCGGGCATGGACCTCCCCCTGCTCGTGCCTTTGGCTCAGACACTGCACATCACTTGTTCCTGGGGCAGCTACTCGCTTATCGTGGCCTCAAGAACCTATAAAGCCAATGGTGAGATATTTCTTCTATGAAATGATGTTACCTTGGACTTCAAATGCCCATCTTTCTCTCCAGAAATAACTGTTCATCTTTCACAGCTTTTTATCACTACAGAAGGACTCGCCTTGTTTCTGCTTGAGAAGCACAGGCAGGTAAGCAGACAAGTGCCTGATGACTTAAGAAGAGAGGGGCCATGATGGCCAAAGGATCGGCCATCCCCCCCAGAGGCAGGAAACGTGGTCTGGCCTGGTGGTCAGTCAGTGGGCTGCCCTCCACCCCTGAGGTCGTGCAGAGCTGAGTCTGAGCGGACAGGACGACTGCTGGACCCTCAATTATGGAGAGAAAAGAAGGTACAGGATTTAGGAGAACTTGGCTTGTGGGTGGGCTGCCTTTGAACTTTCTGCTTTGCTTCTGTTGAAAACAGGCTTAGCTGGTGAGAGCAGGCTGTCTTGGTTCAGAAGACAAAACTCCACTTCTCGTTATTTATATTTCTTTGAGGAGTCACTAAACGACCAGCACAATTTGCCATCACTGAAGTCTCAGGGAAGGTGTCCTGTTTTGGAAAGTGCTAAGTACCTTGCTGACAGCATCAGTGTGAGTCTGCAAAGCAGATACTAAAGGCGGGCGTGAAGAAGGCAATGCAAGAAGAGAGCCTGGCAGCCAGGACCCTGGGGTCAGTTTCTGCCCCCTGGAGGAGCGTGAAAGACCAAAGTCACCCCAGGCTCTGGCCCGTTTCCCCAGGTCCCTTCTGCCACCCGGTCCCCAGGCCCAGCTTCTGTGGTTTCCTGTGGACACCTCACAAGCTACTAATAGCCAAGCAGAATTCTGAGCCTTCTGTTCTTCACATATTTCCACACCTTTTTTACCCTGCAACTGTCATCTTTGGCTTTCTTTGTAAATTTCTGCTCTTTATATTTATTACAAGGTGTTAAATATGGGGGTGAGTTGGGGGAGCAGGGCAATGGATCAATTCGAGAACTGTGTAGCCAGCTTGCTCCCTGCTGCCAGCACCCGCCCATTTCTAACCTGCCCCAAGTTCAAGTTCTAAACCTGGAGGGTCCCGGTCCCACCCACCCACCTCCGAGCATCCTCTTTGGGGCATACCCCCAACCTTGCTTCTTAGATCCCTGGTTACCCCTCATCTCACATCGAGTGGTAAGCACTCTAGAGCGACATAGAGCTGGGAGCCTGTGAGAAGGCAGGCCTCTGAAAAGGCTGCAGCTGATGGGGGTACACACACCCCACTTCACCCCTGCTCCCTGGTCTTTGTTTTAGGTGCTTCCAAGGGACTCATAGCTTAGATGGTATAGAATCTGCCTGCAATGCAGGAGCTGGGTTCCATCCCTGGGTCAGGCAGATCCCCTGGAGAAGGGAATGGCTACCCACTTCAGTATTCTTGCCTGGAGAATCCCATGGACAGAGGAGCCTGGCAGGCTACAGTCCATGGGGTCACAAATAGTCGACTGAGTTGCTAACACTATTTTATTTGTAATCGTTTGTGCCTCTTACTCCCCAACCCTGTCTTGCTCCTCTCCATTTCCCTCTCCTCACCTCAGCTACAGTTGTTCTCTTTATCTCTGGGTCTGCTTCTTTTCTCTTATATTCACTGCTGCTGCTAAGTCACTTCAGTCGTGTCTGACTCTGTGCGACCCCAGAGACGGCAGCCCACCAGGCTCTGCCGTCCCTGGGATTCTGCAGGCAAGAACACTGGAGTGGGTTGCCATTCCTTCTCTAATGCATGAAAGTGAAGAGTAAAAGTGAAGTCGCTCAGTCGTGTCCGACTCTTTGCGACCCCATGGATCGCAACCTACCAGGCTCCTCCGTCCATGGGATCTCTGTGTCTTATATTCACTAGTTTGTCATATTTTTCAGATTCCACATATAAGTGGTGCTGTACAGTATTTGTCTTTGGAAATTTCTGTTTTTTTCGAGGGACTGTGTCCTGACCAGCTGTGATCCCTGCCTTTGTCACTCTCTCCCCAGTGACTTCTAGCCAACTTTATCCCTCCCTCCTCTGATTCCCTGTTGGCTGAAGGCACAGACAGAGTGATGGAGGGTGCTTTTTCTATTAGTTTGCAGGCTTCTTTTTTACTGCAGTATAGTTGATTTACAGTGTTCTGTGTGTTACTGGTATGAAGCAAAGTGATTCAGTTATATATATATGTGTGTGTGTGTTCTTTTCCATTATGATTTATTATAAGATAATGAGTATAGTTTCCTGTCCTATACAGCAGGAACTTGTTCATTTTATCTATAGTGGTGTGTATCTGTTAATCCAAAACTCCTGATTTACCTCTCCCCATCACTTTCTTTGTTGGCAAGTATAAGTTTGTTTTCTTTGTGAGTCTATATTTCTGTTTTGTAAACAAATTCATTTGGATCATATTTTTTTTGATTCCACATATAAGTGATATTATCATATGATATTCTTGTCTGGCTTACTTCACTCAGTGTGATAATCTCCAGGTCCATCCATGGCATTATTTCATTCTTTTATGGATGAATAGTAACCCATTGTATATACAGACTGTGTCTTTCTGCAGGGTACTTTTTGAGATCTGGATTCTATCTTATTTGTTTTAACATCCTTGGTGCCAAGGATAATACCAAGACACAGAGCAGACCCCACGTGAGGTCAGAGGGAGCCTAACTCACAAGGTGAGCAAGACTCTCCAGTGGCCGAAGGTCACGTTGACCTTTCTAAATACTAGGGAATCTGTGGGTAGGGGCTTGACACCTCTTAGTACCTGTGCTATGCTATGCTTAGTCGCTCAGTTGTATCCAACTCTTTGTGACCCCATGGATTGCAGCCCGCCAGGCTCCTCTGTCCATGGGGATTCTCTAGGCAAGAATGCTAGAGTGAGTTGCCTTTCCCTCCTCCAGGGGATCTTCCCAACTCAGGGATTGAACCCAGATCTCTCGCCCTGCAGGCAGATTCTTTACCATCTGAGCTACCAGGGAAGCTCCCTGTTAGTACCTAATATGCCCTAAATGCTGTGGGAAAGTGAAAGTCATTCAGTTGTGTTCGACTCTTTGCGACCCCATGGACTATACAGTCCATGGAATTCTCCAGGCCAGAATATTGGAGTGGGTAGCCTTTCCCTTCTCCAGGGGATCTTCCTAACCCAGGGATCAAACCCAGATCTCTCACACTGTTAGCCCCTCACATCTGTTTTTCCATTTAATTCTCAGGGTAAATGACATAGGTATTTCCACCCCCTTTAACAGGTTGGGGAGGCTTGAGAGGTTGAGGGAGCTCAGGCTAGTCAAAGGCAGATTCCTGTGCAATTTATGTTTTCACTGACTGGAGAGCACAGGTGTTCCCACCACCTACCTGCCACGCTGCCTCCCCGGGGAGGACAGTGGGAAGAGGTGTCTCTCTCCACCAGGAGCACCGTCTCCTGGGAGCTCAGCCGTCTCTTCCAGCCTGTGGGGATTTGCTTGTTTTCTTTTCCAGGGTCACAGATCCTGCCTGAGGGAAACCAGGTATCACCCACCTTCTCCGTGTGTTATACTCTCCGATGAAGGGTCGGATTCAACCAAACAATTTCTGACCAAATTCCAGGCTTTGCCGTGTGCACTGCTGTCTCTGTTCTGACAGTCTCTGCAAACAATGCTCAGGGCAAGTCAGCCTGGCTCCGAAGCAGTGTAACCAGGAATTCACTCTGAATGTGGGGAATTCACTACTGCTGCTTGAGAACACGTTAGTTTCCCAGACACACTCCCTCTGAGCACACCCACCCTCCCCAGTTCCCTTGTTAAAATGACATTTGCTGGATTTCTCAGCCACATACAGGTTTTATATGATCTATTATATTCTGCTTTAATTGCTGCTGCTTATTATGATTGTATCTCAATTGCTGAGGCAAGCCAACGCCGAGTTGGCAAAGGTACCCAAGGATGGGGTCATAGCCTTGTCATCGGGGCTGCAGCGGGCTTGGGTTATGACCTGGAGGGCCTCGAGGAACAGCCGGACAAGAAGGGACAGTTCAGCTGACCCAGGCATGTAATTGTGAGTCTACACGGGTTGCTTGTGAGGGGTCTCTGTTTAGAGTAAGTGGTCCTAGAGGCAAGAAGCCGAACATCTTTCTGAACTTTGTACAGCACTTGAAGAATTGACTTAAGTCAAATATGCTGTAGTGCTTTTCCCAAAATAACACTCCCAATCCGGTCTCAGTGTTTCCTTCTGCAGTAAAGATGGTGTTGTAGGAGTCCAGCTACGAACCTTCTCTCCCAGTATCTCCCCTATCCAAGGACTGGGTGAAGTAAAAATGTCCCACATGGCAACATCACGTCCCACCGGCTAACCTCATATTCGAAGTGGCCATCGCCATGCAGCGTTCATTTATGCTGATACCCAGCCCTCTGTGAAAGGGCTCTGCTCAGAGCATACAAGCCAGGCCATTACGGGCCATTTATCCCCTAGGGACTTGCTCAACTTTTAATCCACACAAGCCCTGGGCCAGCTACCCCCTCCCTGCCACCATCCTTGGTGATATTGGATAAGGTATGGCTGGTGGGAACTGCGAAGAATGAAGAGATCGGGTTCCCATCTCCCTGGAGCTTGGGCTGGTGGGTGGGTGGGAGTGGGAGGGGACAGACACGCAGATCCGCCAGCAGTAGCATCGCACGGCAGGCGAGCGGCCTTGCCTGCTGCCTTCTCTGGACTCCAGCACTGCTGTGCTACTAAACAGGTCACATCAACATCCTCAGGTGCAGAACCACGATGTCCCTGTGTTCCCTGAGTCCTTGTGTCTGCTAGGAGGAAGGACCAGTAATAGTCAGCTCTTGGAGGAGGTAATCTCTCCACTTGTTTACTGTTTCAGAGAACATCTGGGTTCTTCCCTTGGTACCTTAGACTTATTGATGGGAATAATACTGTAGGAAAACTGTAGATCTACCTCAATGGGATGAAAATGTGGACAGAGAGGTTGGGGGCAGGAGAGACGGAGAACAGGGACAGCCCTAGCAGAAAGGCAGCAGTCTCGGGGGTGATGGGCATCAGGGAGCCCCAGGATGGGGTGTGCTTCAGGGAGAGCATGAGGAAGTGGCCGTCTGTGTGCAGAGTGGCTGGGAGCCAGGCCGGCACGGGGAATCTTCAAGGGGATAAATACTAAGAGATTTCCATCCCTTTCGGGATGAGTGCCAGGGAAAGAGGCCAAGATTCCAGGGAACACAGCCAGCACAGGGCTATTATAATCCCTGGGAGGATTCATTTGCCAGCTACTAAAGCAAAAGCAAGCAACACCCTGAAATGGAGACTCGCTATTTCGGAGCAATTAGACACTGGTGCCTGCTGCTGTCTTTGGAGAAACTCCAGAAGCCAGCAGGGTAAGGAGGAGGGCAGGGAGCTGTGGTCGGTGGCGGGGAGATGACTCTTCCTAGTACCTCTTCCCACCTGACAGCACCCTGTGGATGCCATACAGGGCTCCAGTTTCCTCTGGTCCACCCCTGCCCTCAGGATGACAATGAGTCGTCACGGCCTCAGTCTACAGGATGCTCCCCACAGCTGGGAGCACATGGTCCAGGTTAGAAAAAAACAGGTCAGATTCTCTGCTCACAGCAACCACTCTCCGCCTGAGACTTTCAGGTAATTTGCCCACATCTGACCCTCAAAGGAGCAGTAACTGTGCAGGTGACCCCATCTCCCAGTCATGGATGGCTGTGTGTCTTTTACAGTGAATCACCAGAAATTATTTATAAAAAACAAAGAGAGACTGCAGAGGTCCTTACTGCCCACATGCTATAAAAATGTGTGCTATAATGTGCTATAAAAATGTAGCTCCCCACCAAGACCGCTTCAAGATGAGCCAGCAAGACATGGACATACTGGGGTGGAGGCAGAGGTGGGCACAAGTTGGATGTAAAATCATTAAATCTCTGCTAAGTACAGAAAATGTATGTGTGAGACTCTTTATGATCCCATGGACTGTACCTCTCTAGGCTCTTCTGTCCATGGGATTCTCCAGGCAAGAATACTGGAGCGGGTAGCCATTCCCTTCTCCAGGGTATCTTCCCAACCCAAGGATTGAACCTGCATCTCTTGCATTGGCAGGCAGGTTCTTTACTACTATTGCCACCTGGGAAGCCCTAGTATAGGAATGGACACTGCCTTTTCTTCTCTGAGTGTTACAGGGGCTCTGGCCTTACTGATTGGAGTGCCTGGGCTCCTTCCTGGCTTCTCAGGGCTTAGTGCTCCTGAGGACACCTCCAGCTCCAGTGCCTCGATCTGGGACCCTGCATATTCCTGGATATGTCCTGTGTCCACTTACCTGACTGTCCCCTAGGCCTTCCTGTGAGCTGTGGCTGCTTCCTAGAAATAAATCCATTGGACCAGAGAAGGATTAGTCTCACTAGAGTTGAATAATTAGCAACAAAGTTCCAACATTATGAAGCAAAAGAGGTAGTCCATGTTTCCTTCAGCCTGAATCCCTGCACTGAACATGGGAAGAGCTAGTTTCATGGGAGATGCTCCACCTGCCCAGGTAGATGAGCAATAGGGGAAGGAAGAGATGGGATGAATGGACAGGAGCTACCGTTAACAACATTAAGTGTGAATGCAGGTGTCCCCAGCAGCTCTTAAGGCAGGGATCTCCTTTGGGAACTGAAAAATAACTTCCCAACTCTTTCCTGTGTGCAGGAACCATTCTTGGTCCTGGTCTTTTCCCCACCCCACCCCACTATCAGCCAGCTCTCCCAAATACTCAGGCACTGACCAGAGGCAGGGCTGGCATCAGGGTGGCCCTTGCTCCAAGTTGAGAAAGGATGTCCTCTTCCAGACCTTTTGTGATACGGTCATTGGGGTGTGTTAGCATCTTACTAGCCTGAAGGTGAACTTGAATTGCCTTTTGAGGGATATGTCTCTGTGGACGTCTGTCGGGAGGTGACAGAGGTAACAGAGACAGACCATGAAACCAGCTGCAGACCCAGGATCGAGCCTCAGCATGGAGCCCCAGCAAGCTCAGTGCTGGATGTTGTAGCAGGGAAGAAAGAAGAGATATCTGAATATCCCTAAGGGGTGTAGATGGCCCACCCCCAAAGGGCTGCCCCACAGAAGTCCCCACTCCAATTGCTAAAGAAGAGTGGGACTCTCTCTTCACTGGAAAGAGGACAGGTGGGACCCTCATAGGGATCCTTCCAGGCCCGCAAACACAGTCCAGTGTGGGCACCTGATACTTCTGTGTGCTGTCCAGGGTCTCTGAGATTGGATGGGGGTGGGGAGAGACCTTGGAGAAGGGGGCAAGGGAATGACTTCACTGATGTCATTGTGACCCTCAAAGGAGGTAGTGACTGTGTGGGTGACCCCGTCTCCCAGTCATGGACAGGTGTCTGTTTTTTAACCTTTCCAATCCTGTTTCCCAAGGACTTAAAGATGTTAGGATTTCCAAAACACTCCTTGTTTGGAAGGCAACCCTAGGGAAAGGCAGTCTGGGATTAAACCTGAATTTTTCAAGGCCTAACAGAGGTAAGTTCTCTGCCCATGGGCAGAGTCTAACCCTTTTCTGAAAACCCCCGGCCTTAGTACCAGTCTCCCCACTGCACCCAGTGCCTCTTCCCTGAACGGCTACTCTTTTCTGTGCATGGACCCCAGCCTCCTCTGCCTGATCCCAGTCTCCTGGGTGCAGAGGCCTTGCTAGGCTTGTCCCCCACATGACCTGGTGCAGGATCGTGAGGGGCTCAGGCTGAGTAGCGTGAGGACATGGGTAAGTAGTTCCTTGGTCCTCCTCTCCTGCCCTATGAGCTCCCCTTCACCCATAATCCCTGGCATTCATATGTAGGATGACAAGAAGATGATGAAAGGCTACCCATAGGACATGTGGACAGGAAGGAGAGCAGCCCTCATCTTTGCTTGCAAGATGGAGGTGCTTCTGGTACGCAGGTGGTCCGCCATCTCCCTGTGTTGATGGTACATCAGCTGTTTGGCTGGAGGATGGCTTACCTGCTCCTGGGGACACTGTCAATTCACCTGCGGGACCCACTCTGCCAGAGTCATAATTAAAAGATGGCTCTAGGCTCATGTAATGCCCAAGATAGCACGTTACCTCCACATGCTCTAGCATAGCCACCAAAGGGCCCTTGGGAACCCTGGGTGAGTGCAGAATGGGCAGGGGACAGGGTCCTAGGATGTAGCCTCAGGTCAAAGAGGCAGCGGCTGGGGTTCTGGGCGGAGCTTTGGTGAGGCCACGGCCACCAGCCAGCAGGGCCCTTGCTAACAAAAGAGAGCCTGTGGGCAGGCCCAGCTGAGCCCGGCTGGCGGACAAGCGCTGATACCCTCTAGGACCACAGGCAGAGGGCGAGACGGACTTGGAGAATTCAGAGGAGAGGCTGGCAGGAAACGAAGAGGCTGCAAGCCTGTCAGGAAGCTGGAAGCCAACATGGGCCGAGTTGCCGGCCTCAGTGGGGGTGGCGTGGGGGCCCCGCATGTGGCAGCATCATCTGAACAACTTGATCTGATGCTAATTGAGCAGCCGACACAGCAGAACCATGTGACATGGTGCAGCTGAGACCTGAGGCTCTGTTCCCCTGGCTCCCGGGAGCAGGAGAACCACCTGCCAGGGCTGCGGGGAAGGCTGGTGGCGCCAGGGAGAGCGGGCCGGGCAGGCCTGTGGGCCAGCACGCCCAGGGCCTGGCCGCAGTCCCGAGGAAGGCCTGGCTCCAAGGCTTCACTTCCCGCACAGGCCCTCTGTCCAGCTGGCGGGCATCTTCTGAGCCATGATGGCGATTCCAGCCCAGGCCCCCTCCTTGCTCTGTTTGTGCAGTCTGATGCTGTCCTGCTTCATCCTCCACCACTCGCCCCATCTTAGGGGTGAAGTGCTTCAGGGCTTGGGATGGTTAGGGGACAGCTAATGAGCAGTCAGACTGCAGCGATGTGGTCCCCATGGTTCTTGGTGCCAGAAATGATGCTTGACAGTCTCAGTGTAATTCAAGAGAAAAAAAAAGGATTTGTCCTTCTGTGATTGGCTTATTTCACTCAGCATAGCATCCTCCAGGGTCATCCATGCTGTCCCATATGGCAGGATATTTTTTTAAGGCTATGTAACATTCCATTATATATTAACATTTTCTTTATTAGTTAATGGTAAAGAACTTAGGTTGTTTTTCCTTATCTTGGCTATTGTGAATAACACGGCGGTGGACATGTGGGTGTCATATCTTTTTGCCTTTTCATACTGTTCATGGGGTTCTCAAGGTAAGAATACTAAAGTGGTTAGTCATTTCCTTCTCCCTACAGAGAGTCATTTCCTTCTCCCTACACGCTGTGTTGGGTGGCCCTACACAGCGTGGCTCATAGTTTCACTGAGTTAGACAAGGCTATGATCAGTTTGGTTAGTTTTCTGTAATTGTGGTTTCCATTTTGTCTGCCTTTTGATTCATAAAGATAATAGGCTATGGAAGCTTCCCGATGGGAGGGACTGGCTGTGGGGGAATCTGGGTCTTGCTCTGATGGACAGAAATAATATGGACCTAACAGAAGCAGAATATTAAGAAAAGGTGGCAAGAGTACACAGAAGAACTATACAAAAAAGATTTTAGTGACCCAGATAACCACAATGGTGTGATCACTCACCTAGAGCCAGACATCCTGGAATGTGAAGTCAAGTTGGGCCTTAGGAAGCATCACTACGAACAAAGCTAGAGGAGGTGATGGAATTCCAGTTGAGCTATTTCAAATCCTAAAACATGATGCTCTGAAACTGCTGCACTCAATATGCAGGCAAATTTGGAAAACTTAGCAGTGGCCACAGGACTGGAAAAGGTCAGTTTTCATTCCAATCCCAAACAAAAGGCAATGCCAAAGAATGTTCAAACTACCACACAATTGCATTCATCTCACACGCTAGCAAAGTAATGCTCAAAATTCTCCAAGCTAGGCTTCAACAGTATGTGAACTGAGAACTTCCAGATGTTCAAGCTGGATTTAGAAAAGGCAGAGGAACCAGAGGTCAAATTGCCAACATCCATTTGATCATAGAAAAAGCAAGAGAATTCCAGAAGAACATCTACTTCTGCTTCATTGACTATGCCAAAGCCTTTGACTGTGTGGATCACAACAAACTGTGGAAAGTACTTAAAGAGATGGGAATACCAGACCACCTGACCTGCCTCCTGAGAAATCTGTATGCAGGTCAAGAGGCAATGGTTAGAACTGGACATGGAACAACGGAATGGTTCCAAATTGAGAAAGAAGGCTGTATATTGTCACCTTGCTTATTTAACTTATATGCAAAGTAGGGCATGTGAAATGCCAGGCTGGATGAAGCACAGGTTGGAATCAAGATTGCCAGGAGAAACATAATAACCTCAAATATGCAGATGACACTACCCTAATGGCAGAAAGCAAAGAGGAAATAAAGCATCTCTTGAAGAAAGTGAAAAAGAAGAGTGAAAAAGCTGGCTTAAAACTCAACATTCAAAAAACTAAGATCATGGCATCCAGTCCCATCACTTCATGGCAAATAGATGGGGAAACAATGGAAACAGTGACAGACTTTATTTTCTTAGGCTCCAGAGTCACTGCAGATGGTGACTGCAGCCATGAAATTAAAAGACCTTTGCTCTTTGGAGGAAAAGCTATGACAAATGTAGACAACATATTAAAAAGCAGAGACATTACTTTACTGACAAAGGTCTGCATAATCAAAGCTATGGTTTTTCCACTAGTCATGTGTGGATGGGAGATTTGGACCATAAAGAAAGCTGAGTGGTAAAGAATAGATGCTTTCCAACTGTGGTGTTGGAGAAGACTCTTGAGAGTCCCTTGGACAGCAAGGAGATCAAACCAGTCAACCCTATAGGAAATCAGTACTGACTATTCATTGGAAGGACTGATACTGAAGCTGAAGCTCCAATCCTTTAGCCACCTGATGCAAAGAACAGACTCATTGGAAAAGACCCTGATGCTGGGAAAGACTGAAGGCAGGAGGAGAGGGGATGGCAGAGGATGAGATGATTGGATGGCATCACCAACTAGATGGACATGAGTTTGAGCGAACTCTGAAAGTTGGTGATGGACAGGGAACCCTGGCATGCTGCAGTCCATGGGGTCCCAAGGAATTGGACATGACTGAGTGACTGAACTGAACTGGACATGGGGGTGCAGATATCTCTGACCTCAATTCCTTCTGGATAAATATCCTGAGGTGAGGTTCTATGATTCCACTGATACGAGGTATCTTAAATAGTCCATCTCAAAAGGGAATCCTCTGACACTGTTGGTGAGAATGTAAACTGGTGCAGCCACTATGGAAAAAGAGTGTGGAGGTTCCTCAAAAATCTAAAGATAGAGTTGCCATATGATCCAGCAATCCCACCCCTGGGCATTTATCCAGACTAAACCATAATTTGAAAAGATACATGCACCCCAATGTTCAGAGCAGCAATATTCACAATAACCAAGACATGTGAACAATGTAAGTGTCCATGGACAGATGAATGGATAAAGAAGATGTGGTACATGCACACAATGGGATACTACTCATTCATATAAAAGAATGACATTCACAGCCACATGGATGGGCCTAGAGGTTATCATACTAGGTGAAGTATGTCAGACAAACACAAATACTATATGATATTGCTGATATGTGGAATCTAAAGTGTGATATAAGTGAACTTACCTACAAAACAGTAACTGACTCACAGATATAGAAAACAGACTTGTGGTTGCCAAGGGGGAAGATGGGTGGGAGAGGGAAGGATTGGGAGTCTGGGATCCTTGCAGTAATGCAAACAATTATATATAGGATGGATAAGCCACAAGGCCCTATTGTATAGTACAGGGAAGTAATTCAGTATCTATGATAAGCCAAAATGAAAAAGAATATGAAAAATAATGTATATATGTATAACCAAATCACTTTGCTGTACAGTAGAAATGAGCGCACATTGTAAATCAACTATACATCAATAAAATAAATTAAAAGTAAAGTACAATAGTCCATCTTATATAGAGTGAGAGACTAGAAAAAGCAGTTGCCTGGGGCTGGGGAGTGGGGACAAAGGAATTGTTCAACAGTTGTTCAATTGTTCAACATTTTAGCTGTGCTGGTAAGTTCTAGAGCTCTGTCTGTAGATGACACTGTGTCTGTAGGTAACAATACTGTGTGTGTGTGTGCGCGCTCAGCACTCTATTGTGCATTTAAGCAGCTATAAGAGGGGAGGTCTCATGTTAAGTGCTCTTACACGATAAAATAAAATTTTTAAAAAAGGACAGAAGGAAGGAGGGGATCCACGGTGACCCCCTCTGTCATAACGTTCATGGATTTCTTTAAAACGTTTTGATTCTAAACATAAGTAGGGACAATTTGGGGCACTGGAATATCTCATGCTCATCTGATCCTGAACAGTGATCAGGAACAGCAGCCTGAACAGTGCTTTGGTCTTCACTCTTCACAAGGTGGATATTTTCTCCATTTTTTCAGATGTGTGTAAACGTAGGTTCAGGCACTGATGAGGTTCCCCTGGTAATGGAGTGGGTGCCCACCACTGGAGACGAGCTCAGGTGCCACATGTTGTCATCGCAGAGTCATCATGGGAGTGGGCACTGATTTCTGAGCCTGAAATCAACCCCCCACCACCGCCCAGCTCTGATTTGGCCAACAATCATGCACCTATTCCAACCAGGCATCCATTTTTGTGGTTTCATCCTTCAAGTCCATTATTTGTTCCGTTATTTGACTAGTCCAGGGGATTAGGCCAGCATAGGAGGCTTTGATGCAGCGGGAGGAGTGTTCAAGTGTCTCTGTCCCCCTCTCTCCATATCTAAGTGCTTCTCCCTCCTGGTGGCCCGAGGAATGGTGGGCCTGGCTCACACAGGTGCAGGAGGGTCCGTGTGCAGCCCTATGTGTCCCTGTAGATGAGAAAGCCAGCACAAATGAAGAGAAAGGTCTGGACTCTCACATTTTTTTCATAGAAAGTGAAAAATCAATTCATGACCTTAAATAAGTTTATGAATTCCTAGCTTAGGAATCAATGCACATTGATTTCTGTGCCTCTGCATGGCTGTACATGTACACCATCAGATGATGAAAGCTGTATTTTGTTGGGCTTGGAGTAGGGATAAGCAGGTGCCATTTCTGCCAGATCACCAAGAGTAAAATAGGAAAAAAAAAAAAGTCCATTCTGCCACATCTCAATCTAAATCCTGGGGCCTCTGGTTGTGACCTCCCAGTCCTATAGCCAGTTCAGGTCAAGGGGTTAGCAGTATGAATTCCTGAGCCTGTCACAGCCCACTCCACCCTCCAGTCCTCTTCCTCATACCCCTTCCTCTGAAGGTCCCTTCCCCCAAGACACCTGCCTTTCCTGAGATGGTTTTTAATGTAAGAGTTGGACCATCAAGAAGCTGAGTGCTGAAGAGCTGATGCTTTTGAATTGTGGTGCTGGAGAAGACTCTTGAGAGTCCCTTGGACTTCAAAGAGATCCAGCCATTCCATTCTAAAGGAAATCAACCCTGAATATTCATTAGAAGGACTGATGCTGAAGGTGAAGCTCCAATACTTTGGCTACCTGATGTGAAGAACTGATTCACTGGAAAAGACCCTGATGCTGAGAAAGGCTGAGAGCAGGAGGAGGAGGGGCGACAGAGAATGAGATGATCAGATGGTATCACTGACTCAATGGACATAAGTTTGTGAAAACTCCAGGAGGTAGTGGAGGACAGGGAAGCCTGGCGTGCGGCAGTTCATGGAGTCAAAGAGTCGGACATGACAGTGACTGAACAACAACAACAGATTTTCAGGTGAGGAATTGCTAAGGAAGAAAAAGGTGGGAGCAAGACAGACAAGCACGAAAAGTGTCACGTAAGGATGGCTTGATAGGTTACATTTGAACAGGATAATGCCATTGAAAGAACGCTTTCCCATACATTATGTCATCTGATTGCCCGCCATCCGTGGTTGTTGGCCATAGAGGTACCATTGTCATCACTCCGCAAATAAGGGAGCGGGCACTAAGAAAGCTTGTGATGTACCCGGTGTGTAACACAGCCAGCACTGACAGGCGGTCTCTGTCCCCCACTCTCATGTCCCAGGGTGCCTGCTCCAGTGTCCGGGGACAGGGCAGCTTGTCCATGCCCAAGCATGCTGGGACCTGCAGGCAAAGGAGAAAACTCTATTAAGATACTCAAAGGGAAAAGGTACAGACGTGCACGAAACACTGAAAGAAGGTAATGCAGTTGAGTCAGTAGAGCAATAAATACAAATGTCTGTTGGGGGGCCCTGAGGTGGGAGAATCTGTGCAAGAGAAAGAGACTAGTGGACCTGGGGTCCTGCTGGGCCAAGGATGCAGAGCCCCCAAGGGCTCTAGGACCATCAGCCTGAGAGGCAGCTGAGGGACTGGGACCCCTGGGACCTGACTGTTCCCAGGTGATTTCTGCAACCTTCTGCTCCCCGTCCCCCCACCCCACCCCTGCACATGCTCCTGCTTCTGCTTTGACTTACAGCTCAATTGCTTCAGCTTGTAGCTCAGTTGGTACCATCCGCTGCTTGCCTGGTCCTGGAGCCCAGAGCTCTCTCCCTTACCCTCCGCCTCTGTCAACCACCAGCTGTCATTTATTTCACTTCTTACCTTTCCTTGAATCCCTTTCTTTAATTCCTCCTCTCTCTCTCCTAGCTCAAGTTCCCCAAATTTCTTACATAAAGTATTGGTGTCCCCTCCTCAGATAGGTATATTTATTTGGTTTTTAAAATCCCAATATTGCTCAGCCATAAAAAGGAATGAAATTAAGTCATTTGCAGTGATGTGGATGAACCTGGAGTCTCACACAGAGTGAATTAAGTCAGAGAAGCACAAATACGGTATATTAACACATATATGTGGAATCTAGAAAAATGGTACAAATGAACCTATTTGCAGGGCAGGAGGAGAAAAACAGATATAGACAATGGACATGTGAACACGGGGGAGAGAGGGGAGGGTGGGGTGAATTAGGACAGTAGCGTTCACGTGTATATTAACACATATATGTGGAATCTAGAAAAATGGTACAAATGAACCTATTTGTAGGGCAGGAGGAGAAAAACAGATATAGACAATGGACATGTGAACACGGGGGAGAGAGGGGAGGGTGGGGTGAATTAGGACAGTAGCGTTCACGTGTATGTGCCACCGTGTGTAAAACAGAGAGCTAGTGGGAAGCTGTTGTGCAGCACAGGGAGCTAGCTCAGCGCTCTGTGGTGACCAGGAGGGGTGGGATCGGGGATGTCGGGAGGGAGGCTGAGGAAGGAGTATATCAACATGTATACATAAGAATGATTCTCAATATTGTACAGCAGGAACTAACCTAACATTGTAAAGCAACTATACTCCAAGGGGGGTGGGCGGAAGCCAAGGTGGCAGAAAAAGTCACTTTTGATCTTAACTGTGACTTCTTCCCTTTCTCTCTCCCCCTTTCCTCCCTAAACACACAGGTCCCAAGCACCAGCCAGGACCATGGACTCTAGAAGTAACCAGTGTGCAGCAGAAATGGTCTGGAATTGCTGGAGGACTCCCCAGACCTTGGCATGGTCCGTGGGACTGCAAATCTCAAAAAGACGGTTGTGGAAGCTTTCTAGTAACCTGGTCACACAGGGAGCTTGAAAGAGAAATTAAGGTGAGTTATACAAAGATATATTTCTTATATACACCTAAATTTGTGGACTGTGATTCATAGACACTAGCCCTATGTATTGCCAATAAATTTCAGAGACTTCCAGATTTCAATTTTAAAACAAAGCCATGTTTCATGTCTCTCCCTACAACTCCCCCTGAGCCCCCAATAGCTGCCTGAGTGACTAGCTTAAATGTGCATCTGATCATTTCATCCCCAAATTGAAAACCCTTGGAGCCTCTCCATGCTCACAGAATCAAGTCTGAAGGTCTTAGTGGGGTTGTCTGTGATCTCCACACCATCCTGGTCTGGAGGATGCTGGAGAGGTAGGTGGAGAATAGCTTTCAGCAGAAGCCTGCCTGCTCCCTCCTCTTCCCATCTCAGGAACAAGTCGGAGGTGGGAAGTGGTGGGTGGAGTTGAATTCGAGGCCCTCCATGGGTTGCCTTCCACTAGGCTTTCAACACTGAAAAGAAATAAAAACTGGTAGCTTAAAAGAGTATATGAAATGAAAGGTCAAGGTGTAATAGTTTAACCAAAGTGACTTCTGGCACAAAAGGTCAGTACTTTGGAAATAAAATTTCCTCTATTTCTCTGGGGCTTCTGCATCATTTTTTTAGCTGAAGCCTAGCTAGACTGGGCTCCTAGAACCTCAGAAAGAGACAGAGAGAGCCTGCCCCACCTTTGTGCCCCCAAAGGAGTTAGCAGGCTCCAGAGAAGGGGGAGGAGGGGACCCACAGGCTTCTGTCTGTAGTGGGGATGCTCCTGCACCATCACCCGGTCCTTTGTTATCTCCCTTAGACTTGTCGGCACCTGAACACAGGGACGAGGGGGTCTCAAACTGGAAAATGTTGAGCTGATAGTACCTAGTGGTCCTGGTCAGTGCTCATCACTACATCTTCTTGATTTCAAGGGATAGATTATGAAGAATGGTTTGAGGCAGAGACACAGCATGAAGGCATCTGGGTTGGAGGGATGGGGGATCAGCCTCTGAGCTCCAGTCCTGAGTCCTGCAGGCAGAACCAGCAAGGAATCCCAGGTCCCCTCAGGGAGAAGCCAGGCTTCCTCCAGAACCTTCTAGGAGGCCTCTTGTTTCCTTCTGTCCATGTGTGGGTTTCTCTGTCTGTGGGTAACGTGTGCTGTGTTCATACACATGCATACATACATACGGATGAAGAATCATGAAAAGCGGGGCAGGTTGTTTCCATCCTCTTCTTTCACAGGTTTCTGTTTGTTTGGTCTGAAGAAAGCATCAGTTGAAGGATGCCTGCTCAGAATGCTGCAGAGTCTTCTGGTAGCCACTGTGCTCCCGTAGAGGGACAAGAGGCAGGGTGGGTTTCAACCTGATCTGCAAAGCCAACTGACCCAGTCAGAGCAGCCTGTTATAGAGGTTGGTTTGCAAAGGTGAAAAAAGGACTCCCTTAAAGTCCCTGGAAATAGGGAGCCACATCTGCTTCGTGGTCAGCAAACAGTCATCCTTGGGGTTCAGGGGAGGAGGTAGTGAAGGAAGGGAAAGGAGATGACAGGGACGGTAGGTGGGGCAGTACAAAAAGCAGCAGTGAGAAGAAGGGGTGGGCCCAGCAAGATGGCAGGGCGTCTTGCTTTATTTTATGAAAAAAAAATTCATGCAAAGACATCATAGGGAGGAAAATAAACAAGCTGGAGCCAGAAGGCGTCAACTCCTCACAACCAGTCATTTTAATCATGATGGAGAAGGACTGGGGTCAGTCTCTCCAGTTGGCAGTCAGAGGGTGTCCCATAGGGTGGATATCTCTGCTCAGGGGTATTGATTTTAATCTATATTCGAGGAGGGGGAGGGATCATAGGAGAGCAGAACTCCTGCTCATGGAAGGAGTTCTCCTATTCATGGAACTAGACAAGTGCTTTTCAACCTTGGCACCTTTGGCATTCTGAGCAGGATAGCTCTTGGCTGTGGGGGACCAGCCTGTGCATTGTACAAAGTTCAGCAGCACCCTTGGTTTCTACCTACTAGACGCTGGTGGCATTTGCCTCTCCCACCTCACTGTGACAACCCCAGACTTCCTAGACATGATCAATGTCCTCTGGGGCAGAATCAGCCCTGGTTGAGAAACCCTGTTCTGGGCACTCCACCCTCGTCATCTCCCATAATTCTGATCACACACAGGTCTCTCTCCCACCCTCATTGGAGACAAGAAGCCAGACTGGGACTAGGCACTGGATCTATCTGACTCAAAGGTCTGGGCTCTGTGCTCCCCCAGCTCCCACTGGAGTGACTGGGAGTCTATGCCAAGTCCCCCAACAGAGGATAGTCTCTGTGCGGGGAAGATCATGCAGAGACCCTATAGCATCGCCTTTCTATGGCCCATTGACCTTGGATGTGACTTTATGAGCATTTAAAGACCTCCTATCCCTCTTCCCTCTTAATGTCAGCCACACCAGAGATTTGAAGATCAGAGTGTCCATGGTCCTTCAGCTCATGTTAAATCTTGGTCTGCAGCAGGGAGGGGAGGGAGCAGAAGAGGAGGTGCAGAGAAGGACAACATGTGAGGCCAGTTCACGTCTCAGTGTGAATAAACCCACCAGATCCAAAGTCACCAGAAAGCAAGTGCCTTTCTCTACCAGCTCCTATTTAAATCAGAACGAGGAGACGTTTTAGGCAAAAGCAGAGCAGCATCCTTTCCTGCTGATAATGGGAATGTAAGAAAAAAAATGCCGTGTGCATTGGTTAGGTTTCCAGACGAGCTTGCTATTTTAGTGTGGGTAGTAATACTGTTATTATAGTGAAATTAGCACTCCTGGTGGTGTGCTGTGTGGTTCATTATCAATGAGGAAACCATGCGTGAGAATCAAACACTTCTAAATGTTCATCATTGCCATTTATTGCTAGTTTTCAATTTAGAGCCTTACCTATTCTTACCTGTAATTTCTGAACCGTCGCTAAACAGGTTCCCTGACTCCAGGCTCCACCCTATTTATCCATTCTCTCTCCTCTTTATTATGTGAGACTGATATTTCCTTATTTCTGTCAATCCTTCTCCTCTTTCAGTACCCCAAAGGCTCACTCTCAAACCTCAGGATAAAGTATAAATTACTTGGCATGACTCACAAGATTTTCTGAATATGATTTAGACCTATGACTTGCCACTCCTACACTGAGCTTATATTTCAATCACAAAGAACTAGTGGAAATTCTCCGAATGCTCTTGATTTCTTCATTTCTCTCTAAACCTTTGTATCTGCTGCATACTTTGGCTGGCTCATCCTTCCCATTTTTCTCCAGCTGGTTAATTTCTTCCTGTACTTGAAGACTTAGCTCAAGGATCTCTTCTTTCTAGAACTCTTCCTTAATGCCTTCCACCTTTGTCTACTGTTTGTCCCCACAGTATCCCATGCGGGCCACAGTGACATACTAAGTCATCTGAAAACCATATGACAGCTACTTGCTAATTTCTCTGTCTCCTGCACTAGCCTTGAGTATCTCAAGGGCAGGGAATGTATCTTAGTTATTTTACTCTCAGTGCCTAGCACACCTGACGTAAGAAACATTCAATAGATGTTTGAGAGATGCTTGGCTGACTGTACCCATTCATCATTGATGGCTCAGCTCAGTCATCTACCATCTCCCGTACACACCCTAACTTAGATAATATTCATATCTTAAAATCGATCAGAAACCCTCTCAACCAGATCTTACGAAACTAGTAAACCATTATGGCAGGGGCCAGTTATTTTTTATTATTCCTTTGTCAAGTATTGAGTGACTGAGGCCTCAATGTTCAGTCTCTTTCACCACTCAAACACTCAAAAGCCAGAGGGACAAATGTTTGGACACCAAGGGGGGAAAGGGGAGGTGGGATAAATCAGGAGACTGGGATTGACATATGCCCACTACTATGTATAAAATAGGTAACTAATGAGAACCTGCTGTTTAGCACAGGGGGAAAAAAAGAAGGTATAACATTTGTAGAATATATATTGGTGGTGATGGTTTAGTTGCTAAGTCATGTCCAACTTTTTTCAACACCATGGACTGTAGCCCACCAGACTCCTCTGTCCATAGGATTTCCCAGGCAAGAATATTAGAATGGGTTGCCATTTCCTCCTCCAGGAGATCTCCCCACCCGAGGGACCGAACTCTGATCTCCTGCATTTTTCAGGTGATTCTTAACTGACTGAACTACCAGGGAAGCCCTTAAGACATATATTAACTTTAAAAATGCATTTCAATATACATTAGCTGCACACAAATACTGTTTGATTTCACTGATACAAGGTACCAAGAATAGTCAAATTCATAGAGTCAGAAAGTACTTTGATAGATGCCAGGGGCTGGGGGCTGGGGGCTGGGGAGTGGGGAGGGGACACGGGAACTTAGTGTTTAATGGGGACAGAGTTTCAGTTGAGGAAGGTGAAGAATATGGGAGCTGGATGATGGAGGGAGTTGCACAACAATGTGAATGCACTTAGTGCCACTGAACTGGACAGAATATGGTTTAAATAGCATGCTTTGTATTACGTGACTTTTATAAGAATTTAAAAAATAACATTTAAAAAAAGCCAGAGGAAGTAAGCTGAAAACACAGTAGATGTCAGGATTAAAGCAAAGGGAATGCCTTCTGCCTTTGTTGGCTTTGAAGTTCCCCTCTGACACAGGCTCATTGTTTATTATTTGTGCTGCACTTTACATGTTCAGAAAATTTAAGGACCATTGCCATGGGGTTCAGGACATCCCAAGAGCCCTTTGTCTTCCCAGTTAGCTACTTTTCTCTTCATCTGGACCAAGACGATCCTCTGTGTACAGTAGGTGCTCTGTAACTGGATCCACTGCCTGACTGCCATTCGCAGCATGTTCTGCTCCAGGGCAGGGAAGAAAAAGAAACCTCCTTAGGCTGCTTTATTCTAAGACCCATCCTGGTATGCTTTCCAGCTGTGCTGAGCTGAGTATTCTATGAAGAAACTACTTATTAATTTATTTAGCCTGCCCACCCAGCTTTCTCACAGCTGTGGATTAGGAAAGGTGTTAGAGAAGTGTTAGGAGCAGAAGGTTTGGAGCCTTTTCAGCTATCCAGAGTCAACAGGGGTACCCCAGTGGCACCCAATATTAACCAGTGCTGGTTGGAGCACAGTCCCCAGCAGCTCTGCCACGGGACCCCCTCTCTCTCAGGCTCCGTTTTTCACTGAGGGCTACTTTCCTGGTGGGGGTTGTTTCCAGTCATCAAGCGAAACCCCCGATGGCTCCGTGGGTAAAGAATCTACCTGTAATGCAGGAGACACAGGAGACACAGGTTCAATTCCTGAGTCAGGAAGAGCCTCTGGAGAAGAAAATGGCAACCCACTCCAGTATTCTTGCCTGGAGAATCCCATGGACAGAGGAGCCTGGTGGACTATAGTCCATGGGGTCACATAGAGTCAGACACGACTGAGCGCCTGAGCAGCAGGAGAACCAGACTGTGTGATAGGATCCCAGGAGAAATCCTGTGTCTGCTGCTATTGGAGGGAAGACAACAGTTCCTCCTTCACTACAGCAGATCTATTTGTGAGCCAAATGTGGGGCCAACCTGACAGCCCAAAGGGTCAGAGTGTGAAGGGGCTTGATGAAAACTTTGTAAAAGCACATGAATCTAATATACAAACTATTGATAACAGGTTGATTAGATTTTGAGAAAGTAACTGGATTTTGTATTTCCTGTCCCTCCAACCTCAGGAAGATGCAGATGTAGTGACATCTGCAGAGTCTTTTTGAGGAGGATGGCGTGGCCTCATTCCAGAAGTGGAAGGCATGGATGGTTGGTGAGCATCACAAAGGAGGAAGCCGTACATTCAGAGACCGACTTGGAGCCCTCCAGACAGAAGTGAGCGAAGGGACCAGTTCCTTGCCGCATCCCAGGTGTGAGGCTTGGATTCTACAAGGAGGATTGTAGTGGAGGGACATCTTCAAAGACCAAGGGATGGATGGCGGATGACAAGGACAAGAGCTGGTGCTGAGGGATGACCTTCGAAAGTGCCTGTAGCCATAGAAAAAGCCAAGAATGGGACCATTCTAAGAGTCCATGAGGGGAGACCCCAAATTACTGAGACTGATAGCTGGGAGCTCACAGCAGATCAAGTCTGATTCTGAGAAATAAAGTGATGCTTCTTGGATTTTGCTAACAAGCCAGCTACTATTTTTGGAGAAGCTGGGAACCTCCTAGAAGCATGGGAATAAAAATAAACAGATTGTTGATTAGGCTCCATGCTACACGAAGCCACTGTACAGAGAGCTGCCTATTTTGGCTGCCAAAATGGGGCAACATGGCTTCTGTCTTCGAAGAACTTGTACTCTGAGAATTTCTGGTAGTCTGTGTTTTTATAGGAGTTGGGCTTCCCTGGTGGCTCAGATGGTAAAGAATCTGCCTGCAATGCAGGAGACTCGAGTTCGATCTCTGGGTCGGGAAGATCCCCTGGAGAATGGAATGGCTACCCACTTTGGTATTCTTGCCTGAAGAATTCCATGGACGAGGAGGCTGGCAGGCTACAGTCCATGGGGTCAAAAAGAGTTAGACACGACTGAGCAACTAACACTTTCATTTTCAGAATTCGTTTCTTCTCTGGCATGTCTCCCTAGGAAGGTAAGGTGGGAGAAAGTCGTTTTTCAAGCCGTTATAGTCTTGACACTGAAGCCTCTTTCAAGCCTGACTTCCGTGGGATATAAACATATAACCTAGAATTCACTGCCTGCAGCCTGGAGGCTCTAGCTGGGAGCACTTGCTCTAGAGTTGAAAACAGGCCTGGGGTGCAGTCTCTACTCTGCGATTCATGGCTGTACCACCTTGGTAGAGCTCCTTGCCCCATAACCTTACAGCAGTGTCTCCATCTGGAAAGTGCAAGGTTTAGGTTTTTTTTTTTTTTTTGGCTGCAAGACTTGGCATGCTCCCTGCAGTGGAAGCATGGAGTCCTAACCACTAGACTGCCAGGGGAATCCCTAGAAAATGTAGTTATTAATTGTATCCATCTCCTGGTGCTGCTGCTGAGAATTCCAAATGTAATGGAACACGTATCTGAATGGAGTATATAGGCTATTGACAAAGAAATATTTATTCTGATGTCAAATAGTAAAAAGTGCTGCAAAATTGAGACAGAACCAGGATGGGTGGTCATTTGTAGTTTTGTGGGAAAGGCTGCCTCTTGGAAGATGGTGTTGAGTGGGCGCAAGGTGAAAGTGTGAGATGGTTCACATGAACATACTTTCAGACCCCAAGCTGAATGTTCCAGAACTGCTCATTACTCTCTTGTTGAAACACACAATAACTGATTCAGGACTGAGGCCCTGCTCATGAGAACAGGCATTGATGGGAGACATGGCAACTCTCTTTCTTATATTGAGTCTGAGTCTGCAAGGCACTGGCAATAGACAAAGCGAATATAACTCTTTACCTTGGAAGACACTTTAACTATCGGGACAATACCCTTAAAAGGAGATGTAAAGAGTGAGACGTAAAAGAACAAGGGATTTACTCAGGGTAGAAAAAAAGTAAGCATACAGCAATAGGTGTGTGTGTGTGTGTGTGTGTGAGAGAGAGAGAGAGAGAGAGAGACAGAGAGAGAGAGGAAGATACCAGAAAAGAGGAGAGGTATAGAAAATAAGAGATGCTTTTTATAATTTTTTAGTAAAGGATATATTCTGAGTTAATGGGTTTCACTGGGTCTCAGTGGGTTTCTGAGCCCAGAGTCTCTTATAATGCATTAACTGGACCATATAAAGAATTGGCTCCCAGAAAGGCTCAGTCATTTGTACTCAGATCTGTGTGCTCCCCAACCCCTCCACCGCTTGATGTTAACTTTTGACATTTTCTATCGGGCAATTTATTCACTGTTACCTGCCAGCCTTCCCATAGTAGTCGTGCTTGTTTGATCTCATACAAACTCCCCTCTCCGATCTGTTGATGAAATAATAAATCTGGGGACCTTTGAAGATAGTGCTTGGTGGGAGACCACAAATGGAAATCTTTTCTGGACACTTAAGCATTCTGAATGCTGAGTCCCCAGTGCTGGTGAAGCTACATTGTGCGCCTCTTTTTAGATACATTTACACAAATCCATCAAGCAGGAGTCCCTAGATGCTTGTACTTTTCTGGGCAATATGGGAGATATCACATTGGTAATGGAAGAGTCTGATAAAGCAGTGTGATCCTAAGCTGAGTTATCTATTTATTTGAATTAAATTGTTTTAAGCCCTTCTGAGCTCCTGGTGTGATAATAGGAATTTTGCGTGATTTAACTTAACGACACAGACCCAACTCTCAAAAAACTTAAAAGTTCCAATAGCATGCTTCTTTAGGATATTAATATTTCTCAAACACTTTTTGGTATCTCATAGTCCCGGGTGAACATCTTCAGGGACTCCATTGGCTGCTGAATACATTTAGGCTCTTTAACCTGGAATTCAGGCTTCTCCAGGGGCTTTGCAGCCTGTCACCCACTTCCCTCCTGTAAAAGCCCCGTTTTCTGACCGCCCCCCTCCTCCCTGCCTGACTCCCAGGCCCTGAGCACTGCTGGACACTGCAAACACGGCCTCTGTCTTTCATGAGAACTCACATCTCCATTCCTGAGAACTCGCTTCAAACACCACTTCTTCCAAGCATTTCTTCATCTCTCTCTTTTTTTTCTTTGGAGAAGGAAATGGCAACCCACTCCAATATTCTTGCCTGGATAATCCCATGGACAGAGGAGCCTGGTGGGCTACAGTCTATTGGTTCGAAAAAGTCGGACATGACTTGGTGACTAAACAACAACTCTTATTATTATTTTTTTTAATGACATTCTTTTTTAGAGAAGTTTTAGGTTGACCACAAAATCAACCAGAAAACACAGAGGTTTTTCATCCCCAAGCTCCCCCCACTGTGGTGCCTTTGTCACAGGTGATGACCCTGCACAGACACACCACTGTCGTGTGCATGAAGGTTCCCTCTTGGTGTCACTTATTCTGTGGGTTTCGACAAATGCGTAATGACACGTGTCCTCATCACAGCACCATGCAAAGCGGTAATAGTTTCACTGCCCACAGCCCCTCCCCTCTGGGCTCCATCTAGTCATTCTCCCCCTCCTTCAACCCAACAACCACTGATCTTTTTCTTGTCCCCATAGAATCGGCCTTTTCCAGAATGTCACGCAGTTGGAATTGTACAGTGTGTAGGCTTCTCATATTGGCTTCCTTCCCTCAGTAGCAAGAGGCATTTAAGGCTCCCCCATGTTTTCCCCCTGGAGAATAAAATGGCAACCCACTCCAGTATTCTTGCCTGGAAAATTCCATGAACAGAGGAGCTAGGTGGGCAACAGTCTATGAGATTGCAAAGAGTCAGACACGACTGAGAGACTGTGCACATGTCTTCTCATGGCTTGACGGGTTACTTCTTTTTAATGGTGACACCATTCCACTGTCTGGATGTGCCATACCTTACCACACCTTTAGAAGCCTTGGTAATTCTTAACATATAGACCTGTTCTGTCTGATGTATGGGCTGCTAGCTATATAACATTGAAATAAAATGGCTATTTAGATGTAAAATAATTAAAATGAAGTCAAATAAAAAATTCAGTTTCTCAGTCACATTAGCCACAATGAAACTGCTTATAAAGAAGACATGAGTGGCCGGTGGCTGCTGTTTTAATCCAGATATGTAGAAAGTTCTGCTGTGTAACCGTGCTCTAGACTATTGATCTGGTCGCTAGGCATGTTTATTTGTTTGTCATTTGGCTGCACCATGCAACTTACAGGATCTTAGTTCCCAGACCAGAGACTGATCCTGGTCCTTCAGCAGTGAAAGCGTGGAGTCCTAACCACTGGACCGCCAGGGAATTCCCACTAGGATGTTAACATATTGAGGTTTGACTGTAGTTTGATGCCTTAATATGACAATAACTATTTAATACATTAACTATTTATTCTTGTTCACATCTCTATGAGGGTGGTGCTATTACTGTTCCCATTTTACACAGAAACAAATCTGAAGGTCAGAAAGGTGAACTGATACATTCAAAGTCGTAGGGTGAGTGGTATAGCCAGGACGGGAGTCAAGTGTTTCTCATTGCAGGACTCTGGTCTCACATGCTCAGCATCCTCCTGCTTGTCGGCTCTGACAGCTGCTCCTTCATCTCCGATCCTGAAATCCTCCATCAGTAGGGCCTGCACATCATCCACCCAACACTCATTTATGGATGAGAAAACAGAGATTTCAAAAGCTGAGTGATGGTCTGCGTCACAGAGGTGAGGGCATCGGCAGAACAGAGGCTGGATGCCCAGCCCTTCCCAGCCAGGCTGGTGGCCTTTGTCCCACCCCTGTTTTCTGGGATGCAGGGGCTGTGGTCCACTTTGGCAGTCCCACAGCAGTCAGCACGAAACCTTTGGCAAAGCTGGAATCTCTACTTGCTGAGGGACTTGGAGAAAAGAGCCCCCAGTCTAGCTTCCTCCCCTCCCCGGGCCGAGAGAGAGGTGTGTGAGATGAGTCTTTCGCACGTCTTCTGAGAAGGACAGGGAGCAGATGAGAGGTGGTGAGACAGCACAGGGGCTGGCAGGCTGGAGCAATGACTCACTCATTCACCAGCACCGGACAGACATGTGTTGAGCACCCACCGCATGCCAAACCCTGAGACAGGACTGGCTCCAGATGTGAGCCAGAAGCTGGGAATGAGATGTGCAAATTCAAAGCTGCAGCCAGAGACAGAGGACGAGCTGGGAGCTGCAGCCAAGCCATGGCGGGATGGGAGGGAGGAGGCTGAGCCAGATGCTGTCTTTTGCAAAGACAGACCTCGCAGCTGATGAAGTCGCCTCCTCAGAGAATGCCTGGTAAATGCTAAAAGCAAGATCAATTTCTGACTTTTTCTCTGTGCAGAAGAAGCCTCCTGACCTCAGTGGAGGTGCCCGCAGCTACAGAACCAACTGTGACTTCATATTTACAGCTGAAATTTACATGCAGCTCTGCCCTCCCATCACCCCCAGATGGCCACGGTCCCTTCAAATGGACATTGGAGGTTGGTCTGATTTTTGGTACTTCCTGAGGAGAGATAAGAAAAGCATTGGGAGGATGGTGGTGGAGGGAAGAAGCGTCTGGCTTCAGGTCCAATGAGAGAGAGTTGCTGGGTGGTGACCATTATAGATGTGCATGGCCCCGGCTGGACCACAGGGCCAAGGCAGGTGGGAAGCAGGGTGGTTTTCTAGAAGTCCTGTATGGGCTTTGCCCACCACGGGAGCCTCCGCACAACAGCTCAGAAAGAGCTGAAGGACACGGCGGCCGCTGTCCTGAGTTTAGCGTGTGGCCAGCATGGTTGCCCCGCCCTGGTCAGACCTCATTTCCACCCACTGCCGCAACTTTGTGTCCTTCCTGCCCTGGAAACCTGACCGCTGCTGCTCCGGGCGCTCCCTTTCCCACTCTGGGGGCCCAGCCTGAGCCTGGAGCCCTTTCTCCTGCTTGCCTGCTCCTCTATACCTGCCCTGTTCAGTATCCCGTCCATCTTTCCTAGAGCCCCCACCCTCCTCCAGGTGTTTCTTCCTACCTGCCTGGTAGCAAGTCTGAAGACAGAATCTCAGATCCCACTGGCTGAATGGATGGGTTGTTCCCTTGCCTCCCACCCCTGCCCTGTCTTCAGACATGGGTGACCCTTTTAAACAGCAGTTGCCTCTTGTCATTTCTTGACTCGTGGCTCTAATGGCTGCCATTCATTCTGAGAGTGGAGGCCAAGCTCCCTTCAAGGGACAGCAAAGCTTTACATGACCTGACCCCGGCCCATCACTCTGCCTCTGGCCACACTGGCCCCCTGGCCTTTCCTCGCATGTACCAACTCACCCCAGACAAGGGCTGCCCACTCCTCCTGTCTCTGGGGGGCTCTTCTCCTGGATACCCATGCCCTCCCTCTTCTGCTGCTTTCGGTGTGGACCAGCCAAGCTAGACGGAAATCCTGTGAAAGGATGAGATTAGAAAGACATCCAAAGTCACCTCCTCCCCCTCCTTCCTGGCAGACTCTAGCCTCTTTACTCCATTTGGTTTTGTTTTTCTACAGAGCACATGCCAGGCCTGGCTGAATCCAGGGCTCAGCCCCCTCCGATATCCCTCCCATCTCATGACTTTCTTCTCGTTCAGTTTCATGCCTTTCTCCACAGTGCTGGCAAAGTAGCCTTTAGCCTCTCTGGGCTTCAGCCTCCAGTTGGCAAACCCAGTGCAAAGACCAGGCTTCATCTGCAATATTTCCTGAAAAAGAACAAGGGCTCATTCTCACTGGACCAGCTTGAGACTTTGAATATTTTTGAGCCAACCTGTGTGGTCAGGGGAGGGGACCCTCTTGCCTGGAGAGTTGGGGTGCAACTGGCCCTGCCTGAAGCCCAGAGCTTGAAACGGATGAGAAATGGTTCCCAAAGGGAGACGCAGGCACAGGTCCCAGGAGGAGGGGAAACAGAAACAAGGGATGTGAGAAGAGCCTGATCCACTGGGTTCCCCCCAAACACTGCCTCATTCACTTTCTGACTCTCCCCCTGCGGCCATCTTGTCTACATTCAGCACTGGTTTTGAGCTCACAAAATACACTGTGTGATCTGTTACTTTCTTGTTAGGAAGTCTTCGGTGCCTGGAAGTGAAAGTCCAAACTCCTTAGACCAGCATTAAAAGCCACCACAGACGGGCCTTGTCTTTCCTGTCCTGTCTTCTTGACTGCTCTCAACCTGGCCCAGTGGGGCTCCTCACTGCCGAACCCTCCCCACCCGCAACGCTTTCTGTGCCTGAGCCCCCACTTGCCAAAGGATAGTGGTGTCACTTCCAACCTGGCCGTTTCCTTCCATAACTGGACGCGCTTTCCTGAAGCCCTCTGGTATTCATCACGTCCGGCCTTTCCTATACATAGTCTTACGTTGTTAGGTATCCACTCGTGACCTCTTCCTCCACTCCTCCAACCCTATTGTAAGTCACCAACTGCGTGACGCCCCGCCCCCTGGAGCTGGATGACGCCCGGCCCCCTGGAGCTGGATGACGCCCCGCCCCCTGGAGCTGGATGACGCCCCGGCCCCTGGAGCTGGATGACGCCCCGGCCCCTGGAGATGGATGATGCCCCGCCTCTGGAACTGGATGACTCCCCGCCTCTGGAACTAGATGACGCTCCACCTCCTGGAGCAGGATGACGTCCGGCCCCCTTGAACTGCTTGCTAAGCATTGATGTGATCGCAGAAGTCCTGAAAGAAAAAAATTTGTGTTTGGCTTGATGTAGCTGAATTCTTGCCAGATTCAATAGGTAGGACACTTTTTTGAGCACAAGCAATTGACACTCCACAGAGCTGTTGTTTCTCAGAGCATGTCATCAACCACACAGAGTTATATCCAGCTCCATGCTGGGCTCTGGGAACCTAGAAGGCATTCATTCATTCATTCAAACATATTTTTGATCCCCTACCGTGCACCAAACTCTTACACCCCAGTGATGACAAAGACAAATTCTCCATCTCATGGAGCTTACTTTCTCCTTGGCAGACAGGCGAAAAACAGATTTGTAAACCATTCGGCACATTGGATGGTGATAAGTATGGTAAACAGTGGTCCCCGTCTGTGGAGAAGGTCTGAGGGATGGATGGGCACTTCAGCTGATGGGGTGGGTAGTAAGTCACTGGGACATTATCCCAGGAGAGGAAGCATCAGGGCGTCCCAAAGGATGGGGTGTGCCAGCTGGGTTTGAAGACCTGCCAGGAAGCCAGTGAGCTGGTGAGGTGTGGGGGTGGGGTTTAAGGCACATAAGGAAGAAGGGGCCAGAAGTGTTGGAATGATCTGGCAAGAGACTCAGAGAAGGGGGAGTAGGGGGGGCAGGGGTGGAGGATGGGTAGAAGAAAGACCTCTGGGCATTCCATGCATGGGGAATGATCGTGAGGGATAGAGGCAGGTGGAGAGCACAGTGCAGGCTCTGGTCTCCATGTCACAGGACCTGGACTCAAGTTTCCCCCAGACTTCAGCTCCTCAGTTACAAGGTGGGAGAGCTGCAGTCCTCCCCAGGATGCTGGGGGCTATCCATTTTGCTGTGAATATCTGTGTGCCAAGTGCCAGAGAGAGGGGCAGTTCCCATGGAAGCAGGTACTTGGGCACCTTTGCCAGAGATGATGTATGAACTGCTGAGTCCCATCACAGTTCAGGTGGAGGCAGAATGCTGGTCTCTAGGACCCACTGGGCACTCTTCTTGCTCTTAACACCCTCTCCTAACCTCACCCCTTGAAGAGATAAGAAACAGGCACTATTGTCCATCATGCTTTAGAAACAGGGAGACTGTGAGAGCAGTTAGGAGTTCTTCCCTTAAGTCAGCACTTGAAAGAGGAGTCTAGATTGAGCTCCATGATTGTCCATTCTGCTTAACATGACTCATTTCCAAAAGCTAGCCATGCTTTCTATAAAAAGTTTTAACTGGGGTAAAATTCACTTTAATATTTAACCATTTTAAAAAGATTTTTTGATGTGGACCAAGTCTTTTTATTGAATTTGTTACAACATTGCTTCTGTTTTATGCTTTGGTTTTTTGGCTGCAAGTCATGTGGGATCTTAGCTCCCTGACCGGGCATTGAACCCGCACCTTCTGCATTGGAAGGTGAGGTCTTAACCTTTGGGCCACCAGGGAAGTCCCCATCATAACCATTGTTAAGTGTTCAGTTCAGTCTTAAGTACATTCACATTTTTGTGCAATCCATCTCGAGAAGACTTTTTATCTTACAAAACAGAAAAGTGTTAGTTGCTCAGCCGTGTCTGACTCTTCGTGACCCCATGGACTGTAGCCCACCAGGCTTCTCTGTCCATGGAATTCTCCAGACAAGAATACTGGAGTGTGTTGCTATTTCCTTCTCCGGGGAATCTTTCCGATCCATGGATTGAACCTCAGATTCTTTACGGCCTGAACCACCAATAGAAACTGTCCATTAAAAAAGAACTCCCCTTCCCCAGCCCCTGGCAACCACCATTCCACTTTCCGTCTCTATGAATTTGATGACTCTAGGGAATCTCTGATAAGTGGAACCGTACAGTTTTATCTTTTTGTGACAGGTTTTCTTCACTTAGCATAATGTCCTCAAGGTTCATCCATGTTATAATATGTGCCAGAATTTCTTTCTTCTGTAAGGCTGGATAATATTCCATTATATATATTTATCCATTCATCTATCAGTGGACACCTGGGTTGCTTCCTTCTTTTGGGTGTTGTGAATAATGCTGCTTTGAACCCGGGTGTACAAGTATCTGTTTGAGACTCTGTGTTCAATTCTTTTCCAGCGTAGAATTGCTGAATGAAAATATGGTGATTCTATTTTTCAGTTTCTTAAGGAAACTCTATACTATTTTTCATAGAAACTACACCACTTTGCATTCCCACATATAGGACATAAGAGTTCCAGTTCCTTTTCATGTGATTTTTGGCCGTCTGTATATCATCTATTCAAGTCCTTTGGCCATTTTTAATAGGGTTGTTTGTTTGCTAGTCAAGCAATTTTAGTGATCACTGGAAGGAAGGAAGGATGGTGCTCAGTCGTGTCTGACTCTTTGTGACCCCGTGGGCTGTAGTCCACCAGGCTCTTCTGTCCATGGAATTTTCCAGGTAAGAATACTAGAGTGGGTTGCCATTTCCTATTCCAGGGGATCTTCCCAACCCAGGGGTTGAACCTGTGTCTCCTGAACTGGCAGCTAGGTTCTTTACCACTAGTGCCATGTGGGGAGCCCAGCGATCACAGGAATAAGATAATAAATATAAAGGAATAGGGTGAGCTGGGCTAAGAGTATATAAGCTCTGAATCCAATATTCCAGGTGGTTGACCCTCTCAACCTGTCTGTGGACATGGCTAAACCTCTTGCTCAGTGGCTGTTAACACTAGTGATGAGAAATTCCTGCCTCTCAAGAAACGATTGGAGAGAACTAGGGCTGACTTCAGAGTTATACCTTTCCCCCAAACTGAGATTGAAGAAGAAATAATTTCTGTGTAAAAAAAAAATCTTGTTCTTTCCCTTTTCGATTTTTCAGCCCCATCTGTAGTATGACTATCACCACAGGAATCACAGAACTAAAATTACCACCCCCCTGACCACCACCCCCTGCTACCAGCATGGCTCTCCAGTTCACTGTGGGCCACATCTGGTGTCCCCATGGCTGGAATCCCTCCGTATTCAAGTCCCTGGGTAAGAAGTAGCCAGCCATTAAGCCACCTGATTGGCTAAACATCCTAAGTGTCTGAAAATGAGAAGAAAATGTGGGTCTTTCTTCTCTTTTTGTTTATCATCCATACCAGAGAGTAATGAAGCAGTGGTTGGAAATTTTAAGCAGCAGCTTCAGTCAGGCCGTATGGTTTATAGAGATTAACTCACCCCCTTGGAGTCCTCAGCAACCAACCAGAAGGCTTTCCCAAGCCAAGCAATTTTATAATTAAGTGATAATTGTTTTTTGGAGGTCTTTTTTCCCCCTGCCCTGGGTAGCCTTGAGAAAGATAAACAGCTGCAGGAATCAATAAGCATCAAGGTCATAGGCTGAATTATTTACTGATTCTCTGCTATTTATCTCAAATTTCTCTCTCTACAAGAAAAAACTGTGTCTACCTCACAGAAGATTTAGAACATACGTGGGTGAGTTTCACAGTTATTACCGTCTTTACCTTTTTTTATGACCGAGCAAAATTGCTGTCTCGCTGACAGAGTCTAGAGAATGGGAGCATGAAAGGGCCCGAGGCCAGGGTTCCTTCACTGGGCTGGGCCCTGAGCTGTGGCGGTGCTTGTGTTATAGGGGAGGGACAGCAAAAGATGCAGGCTGTGTGCACCTGTACACACCTGTGTGCACTTATTCCCATATGTGGCTTATTTTCATGATGACTATAGCATCTCCCTAACAGGCCTCCTAACCTTCTGGTTTTGTCCCGCCCTCTATGGATTCTGCAATCTTCAGTCAAAACGATCTTTCCTAAACCCAAATCTTCCAATTCTCTATGAAGAAGTCTTTAGGGTCGTCTAAATCCACATTCCTTATGGATCCGGCAGCAGCGTTCACCTCTGTGCACACCTGGCCTTATTTCTTGCTACTCTCTGTTTTCTTCCATATTTCTTGGAGTTCCTCAAACATACCCTCAGGGTCCCCTCAGCTGTAGATCCGGCTGGAATAATATTATTCTGTTTCCCAGGGCAAGCCCTCCTTTCAACTAAGTTCTACCTTTTAAGTCGGCATGATTGCCACTTCCTGATCTCCTAGAGCACACTTCCCAAGCCCCATGAGGTGTTCTGGGTCATTTATGATGAAGGACCATGCTTATACGAGCATGTATTATATCACTGCTGCTGCTGCTAAGTCACTTCAGTCGTGTCCGACTGTGCGACCCCATAGACGGCAGCCCACCAGGCTCCCCCATCCCTGGGATTCTCCAGGCAAGAACACTGGAGTAGGTTGCCATTTCCGTCTCCAATGCATGAAAGTGAAAAGTGAAAGTGAAGTCACTCAGTCGTGTCTGACCCTTAGCATGGACTGCAGCCTACCAGGCTCCTGTGTCCATGGGATTTTCCAGGCAGGGTACTGGAGTGGGGTGCCATTGCCTTCTCTGGTATTATATCACTAAGAATAGCTCAATGTCTAGTCCATGATAGATAGTTAGTACCTATTTGTGTGGTTGGTGAAGGAAAACTCATAAGTTACCGTGGGCCACAGGGAAGAAGACAGGACTCAGGGATTGTGTCCCCTGGCAGAATGTTGCTGTGAAGTTGTAGCTAAGCTTCTCTGAGTAGCACCTTGCTTGCCTGTGGGTGAATCACACACCAACAGAAAGTAGTTGTGAAGGTTTAAAGAAAGCACAATACTCTATACAAATTAATATTAAAAGTCAATATATTGAGACTTGGTTATCTGTTTAGAAGATTGTTACTCCTCTCAGCAAACTGCCCATTTCCATGTATTTTACTCTTGAATCAATTTTTAAACAATTTTCAAAGTATATATTTGTTTGGTAAAACAACAATACATCTGCAATCAAAATATGTATGTACTCTGGGTGAGTCCTTCATTCTTTCAGACCATTAGCATATTCATTAACAGGTACAGGAATAAAAAGAGATTCAGGGAACAATCTAGGCTAGATAGATGTGCTTGACCTCCACCAATTCTGAGTTGAGTTAGAAGCAAATGCACTCCAAAACAAATTGACTTAATGTTATTTTATGTCCTTTGCAGGCACATTTTCAGTTTTCCTTTTCTTTGGCAGATAAAGCTGGTAGGTAACTTAGAGTCACCTCTATACATTTATATGATGCCAAATATTTGGATGGAAAGCTATGAGATAAAATTGAGCTAAGTATCTGGGTAGGTAACTCAGATGTTCCTTTTCATTTGGAGTTTTGAGGATTCTGTAGACAAATCTAAGACACATGGCTTCCTATCTGAGGTCCTTCATCTTCCTGAGGCCTTGGATGCTGATCCTGGCTCCAGGCCAGGGACCAGACGCTCTGGCTCAGTGCATTCACAGGGCTGTGAGCAGCTTCGAAAGAGCTTCTTGACCTCTATTAAGGGTGCAGATGCCAACGATGCATTCAGTTCCCTCACTTTCTCTCTCTCTCTCCACTCCAGCAACTATTAATGAACTAGAATCAATCTGGCTGCTTGGTGAGATTAGAGGACTTTCTTTTTCACTCACCTTGCGACTGCTGCTAGGAAAAGCCACGTACAGCGTTGGTTTGTCATACACTCTCTCTCTGCATCTCTGCTGTTGATTAAGTAACGCTATCCTGGGGCTTGTTCTATAAAGCAGCTTTGTAGAAAGCCAAGTAATGGGTCTCCACACAAGCCCAGTTATTATTCTCCACCCAGGGATGGCTTAAGTAAGGCAACATGTTGGTGCTCAACAGTTCCT
Source organism: Bubalus kerabau (assembly GCF_029407905.1). Classification (NCBI taxonomy): domain Eukaryota; kingdom Metazoa; phylum Chordata; class Mammalia; order Artiodactyla; family Bovidae; genus Bubalus; species Bubalus kerabau. The sequence goes on from NC_073628.1 coordinate 16,188,750, forward strand.
CTGGAGAATCTTGGTTTTAATCTGAGACAGTGTTTATTCTGAGAGATTTTTCAGAGGTTATGTAGGGCCAAGCCTACAGAGAAGTTGAGAGGCTGGACAGGATGCAGCTCTGGCTGTTTGGAAGGATCCAAATAACTTGACAGCAGGAACTTGAACCAGCTCTGCGGGATGTTCCAAGACTATCTTCATCATTCTGATCCTAATGGCCAGAGACTGGAGGGTAGCAGTGTCTTTCATGAGTTTCACTGGAAGGGAAATGCTGAGAACAAATGGAAGGTTCTGGATATAGGAGCAGCAGAAACTGAGAGCCTGGAAAAAGCTGGTTTCGGACTAGGGAAATGGTTAGGCAATTAGGAAATCCTGTGCAGTACAGCGAGCAGGCATGTTCATTCTTCTTCCACTGATTAGACACCAACAGAGGTTTGGAAGGGCAAGAGCACATCACATACCACACAGGTTAACACTTGAATCTATATATGTGTATTATTTTCTCTTACTGCAAAACTACATTTACCCTTTATCTCTTGAGCGTCTCTACTTTCTTAAAGACTGTCAATAAAACTGCCCTGTTTTTAAACAATGTGTTGACTCTATCACAGACAAAAGTTAGCAAGCATTAAAGTAGGGAGTGGATTCTCTTTTTAAAGTCCCTGTCCCCACTTAAAAAGTTATTGTTGTTGTTTAGTCACTAAGTCTTATCTGACTTTTGCAGCCCTATGGACTGTAGCTCACCAGGCTCCTTTGTCCATGGGATTCTCCAGGCAAGAATACTGGAGTGGGTTGCTATTTCCTTCTCCAAGGGGTCTTTCTGACCCAGGGAATGAACCTGGGTCTCCTGCATTGGTAGGTGGATTCTTTACCACTGAGCCACCAGGGAAGCCCTAAAAAGTGATAGCACTTTCTAATTGCTTGTTGTAAATCAGGATGACACAAGGATGGCATAAGAAATTTGAAGTACTATGCAAAGTTGCCATAGTTGAGCAAAGAACAACTTTGCCCAAGTTGTTCTCTTGGGCAAAGAAAATTGCAGAAGTGCTGTATTAGTTGGGATTTATTCTAAGCTGCTATTACAAAGAGACTCACTAAATATAGTGCTTAAATGAGAATAGAAATATCAGATTCTTTATTAAGAGTGTTTTGCAGCCAGTAGATAGATGCATAGGACACACATACCCTTCCTTTTAAGGCACACCAGGAAGTGGCAGACCTTAGTCACAAGGTCACACAGCCAAGCAAGGCTGAGAAACCAGCCCTCAACTGGGTACCAGTGTTCCCAGGTAAGACACAGGAACTCTGTTATTGAAGGAAGAAGAGTCAAGTGATACTGATGGACAGTTTGCAGGTTCTTCCTCAGATACACACACAGAAGAAAGGAAGGACAACATGGAACTCAAGATATTAAACTGCTGCTTGGACTGAGATAGTAATTGAAGTTATAAAGAGGAATAAAAGCAACTTGAGGCAAGTAAAAGGCAGGCTTCCCAGATAAAGGAAATCAAATGTCGATGTGTATGTTAGAAATAGAAGAGGAAGAGAGTGTGTAGATCATTTTATATTTCTTTCAATTTGGTCCAAACTGGCTTCAGTGGGGTGCAACTTGATTCAGTTGGCAATCCGATATGGCAGTTCTCTTTAACCAGACTGAATTTGAAAATTTCAATTCTTTAGCACTTTATTTTGAAATGTCCCTGGATATTCCTGGTGATATCACTTGTTCTGATGTCTCCATTGTCTGAGTTAACATCGTCTCTCCAGCCTTCTTATTGTTAATGTTGGCTTAACATATATTTTTTTAAACATATGTGTCTGTGTCTTCAGATGTAAAGAGGTTTCTTGTAGACAACAAATAGTATGTATTCAGTCTAATGATTTCTGTCTTTTATTTGATGCATTTAGACTATTCATATTTAATGTGATTATTGATATGCTTGGATTTAAGTCTACCATGTTGCTTACTTTTTTTTGTTTTATACACTCTTTGATCTTAGTTCATCATTTTCTGCTACTTTTTGGATTAATTAAGGATTTTCTATTATTCCATCTTATGTCCACTACTGGCTAGTTACATCTCTCGCTTTATTTAATTTTTATTTTTTAGCAGTTGTTCTCAGGTTTATAATATGACCTAAACTTATCATAGACTGTCTTGAAATAAAATTATATCATTTTTTATATAATGTAAGATTCTTAGAACAGAACACTACACTGTCCTGTTCATCCTTTGCTATTTGGAAGGTAAATTTTACATCTACATATATTATAAATCCCATAATACATGACAATTTTTTTGTTTGAACATTCACTTCTGTTTTGGAGAAATTAAAAGATGAGGAAAAAAGGAAATATCAATATGTTAAAAACCCTTTAGTTCTTTATGTAGATCCATAATTCCACAACTTTTCTTCTGCCCAAATAACTTCCTTTAATATTTCTTGTAGGACTGATATACTGGTAATAAATTCTTTCAGCTTTTGTTTATCTGAAACAGGTTTTATTTTGTCTTCATTTTTAAAAGCTATTTTTCACTGAATATTATGAGATCATACAGAAAGAGTAGTTATGAGTTTTTTTATGCTCTGCTATGCTGTGCTAAGTCACTTCAGTTGTGTCCGACTCTTTGCGACCCTGTGGACTGTAGCCTTCCAGGCTCCTCTGTCCATGGGATTCTCCAGGCAAGAATACTGGAATGGGTTGCCATTTCCTACTCCAAATGATGAACTGTGAATATTTACTAAAATGAGTTGACCAAAATATTTGTCTGGCCAACATATTGGTTTGTACACCACTGGCCAGCTGTATTCCATGGCAGGAATACTATAGAACAAAATAATTTTTAATGGAACTTAAAAGATGCACCCATTTTTCTCAATTTTTAACAATGGTTTCAGTTCAGTTCAGTTCAGTCAATCAGTAGTGTCCGACTCTTTGCAACCCCATGAATCGCAGCACGCCAGGCCTCCCTGTCCATCACCAACTTCCAGAGTTTACTCAAACTCATGTCCATGGAGTCGGTGATGCCATCCAGCCATCTCATCCTTTGTCGTCCCCTTCTCCTCCTGCCCCCAATCCCTCCCAGCATCAGAGTCTTTTCCAATGAGTCAACTCTTTGCATGAGGTGGCCAAAGTATTGGAGTTTCAGCTTTAGCATCAGTCCTACCAATGAACACCCAGGACTGATCTGCTTTATTTATTTATTTAAATTTTATTTTATTTTTAAACTTTACATAACTGTATTAGTTTTGCCAAATATCAAAATGAATCCGTCACAGGTATACATGTGGACTGGTTGGATCTCCTTGCAGTCCAAGGGACACTCAAGAGTCTTCTCCAACACCACAGTTCAAAAGCATCAATTCTTCGGCACTCAGCTTTCTTCACAGTCCAACTCTCACATCCATACATGACCACTGGAAAAACCATAGCCTTGACTAGACGGACCTTTGTTGGCAGAGTAATGTCTCTGCTTTTGAATATGCTATCTAGGTTGGTCATAACTTTCCTTCCAAGGAGTAAGCGTCTTTTAATTTCATGGCTGCAGGCACCATCTGCAGTGATTTTAGAGCCCCAAAAAATAAAGTCTGGCACTGTTTCCCCATCTATTTCCCATGAAGTGATGGGACCAGATGCCATGATCTTCGTTTTCTGAATGTTGAGCTTTAAGCCAACTTTTTCGCTCTCCTCTTTCACTTTCATCAAGAGGCTTTTGAGTTCCTCTTCACTTTCTGCCATAAGAGTGGTGTCATCTGCATATCTGAGGTTATTGAGATTTCTTCCGGCAGTCTTAATTTCAGCTTGTGCTTCTTCCAGCCCAGCATTTTTCATGATATACTCTGCATATAAGTCAAACAAGCAGGGTGACAATATACAGCCTTGATGTAATCCTTTTCCTATTTGGAACCAGTCTGTTGTTCCATGTCCAGTTCTAACTGTTGTTTCCTGACCTGCGTCTGGGTTAGGCGGAGCCTAAAGTGCCCAGAATGAATGTTTTGGGGGTTTAATTTAGTCTGGGAGTTGAAGGATGAGAAATGAAAAGTGAGAAGTTAGGAGGAAAGGGGCCAGGGTGGAATGGATGTCCAGAACGGGAGAGGTGGGGTTTCCCTGGTATCCAGTGGTTGGGACTCTGTGCTTTTTCTGCATATGGTCCAGGTTCCATCCCTCACTGGGGAACTAGGATCCCACAAGCTGCAAGGTGCCCCTAACCTCCCAAAACAGAGGGGAATAGCTTGATTAAGTTTGAGGAAAGTGAAAAGGCCAATGTGCAGGGGCCAGAGGAGAGAGAGGGAGATTGTATGGTGATGAGGTATTGATTAGGGACTCAGTCACTTCAGATGAGGGAAACCATTCTGAGGAGTTGGAACTTTATTCTAAGGTGCCTGGGAAATCACTGAATCCTAAAATATGACCGTGATATGATCAGATCTGCCTTTTCAGAGGAAAATGGGCTGGAAAGGGGTAGGAATGGCTGCAGAAAGGAGTTGCCGGTTGACACTGAGCTAAGATTTCCATACTGTACAGAGGATCTCAGCCATTTTCCTGTCCTTCTGCATGCTCCAACCAAATTAAACACTCTATTTTAACACTTAGGGAAAAGAAGTCCATTTATTAGGCAAGCGGACAAGGGAGAAAAGAGAAAAATGGCACAAATTACCTGCTCCTCCACTGCCATTATGCCAGCTCTTCCTCATCAGGAATGACTTGTGGGGCTGGTAGAGTTCCCTTGGACCAGGGCCCCATATTTCTCATCCTGGAGAGAGTCAGGGGAGTAGATATGGGTGTCAGGGGATCATCATGATGAATTCGGATATTACACCAACCTCAGTAGTCCTCGTCTGCTGACGGAACTTTTATAATTCCTCTCCTATTTCTGCCTTTCGAACGAATCTAGTTTTTCACTATGTCTCTATCCTGAGTTATCTCAGAAACATGGGACTTTCCTGGTGGCCCAGTGGTTAAGAATGAGCCTTGCAATGCAGGGGACAAAGGTTCAATCTCTGGTTGGGAAACTAAGATCCTGCATGCCATGGAGCAGCTAAGTCCTCACGCCACAGCTGGAGGATCTGTGTGCTGCCACAAAAGAGCCTGCACAATGCAACAAAGACTCAATGCAGCTCAATAAATAAATGAATATTTTAAAGAAGAAATGGGGGACTTGATCGTCAAGATGTACCACAGCCCCATGATCCAGGAACGGAGGTGGGGGAAACTCTAGAGTCTAACTCTTATCGGCTCAACGTGTCTCCCCTACTTAATCAAGTTTACAGAGTTAAACAACAACAGTAAAACAAACCAAAGACCCAGTCTTCTATCAAGGGCAGATTAACCAACAATACGTTTTTTCTGACTCGTATTATTTCCAGCCAATCTATGGAATGTCTGCACTTCAGTACAGACAGAGCCTTGGTTTTGGTTGTGCTTCGATTCTGCTTATTTTGTTTTGCTTGTGTGTTTCAATGGTGGTGATAATCAGCAGAGGAAAATTCCTGTTGAGAGGCTCAAGCTTGCTTTATGATTTTTCTTCCCATCATCCAGGGTTACAAACCATAGAAACACACTTTTATAGCACTTAGGGTAGAAGATGTTTAAATAATATCTTCTACAGGAGACCTGCTTCATGATAGGATCATTCGAGACCAAAATTATCCCTGCTATGCTCAAGCTTAGTTTTCATTTTTCATCTCAGAATATCTCCAGAAGGGTTTAAAGTGATGCTACTTAAGTGTGGTCTGTGGACCCATGCCAGGCCGTGAAACGCTTGTCACTGGTCTGTGATGAGATGTGTATGCAAACTGAAAATGAGCATTTAGAAGTTTTCATAAATGTTTCTGTAACTTTTCATCTGCTCTGTTGAATCTTATAAATAATTCAAGCTAGTATTTTATGCCTTAAAATTTTTTTTTCATTTCCTTGTAATTAATTTCTGTTGTATTTTATAATAGCGTTTAATCCACAGAGGTTTGGAAAAAGAACCAATGCCCCCAGTCCTTGTCCTCTCTGTGTTATTCAATTTTTTACAACTTCTTATTAACCTCTAATGATTTTAAATAAAAAAACTAAAAAATGCAAAGAAACATGTTCAAAAAAATAGCTGGTCTCACATCATAATTAGAGAAGTGCTAGGCTGAAGGAATAGCCTTGAACTGAATCAGCTAGACAAACACAGGAAGAGTAACTTTTTAAGAAATTCTTAAGTTCTCGATCAGTAGTTATAGTTGGACACATGAGGGTGTAATCTATTGCTTTTAAAATCCATTATCTATAATTCTGTGTGGGAAAACGAAGCAAATATACAAATCCCAGTGGCATAAAGCAGAGAACATTCATTATCTGTTAGCTCAGCCTGGGTGGGGGGCCGGGGGGGAATGTGGCTGGTCCAAGAAGGCCTTGGATGCAGTGGCCCAGCTCTGGTCCACAGGATCTCAAAGTCTCCAGGAGACCAGCCTGGGCTTGTTTTTTGAGAGCACAAGGGAGGTAGCAAGCCCCTCCAGGCCTGGGCTCAGAACTAGGCAAGTCACAAGGCCTAAACAGCTTCCAGAGGGTAGAGGGACAGTGTCTATTCCATAGGATGCTGGATGAAAAAAGGGGGAAAATTGCTAATGCAAGTTTATGTCCTGGATGCACAGTGAGGCCAAGCAAACTGAAACGTTGGAATTTGAAGCAGACAAAGGTTTGTTGCAGGTCTATGCAAGGAGACAGGTGGCTCAGGCCCTAAAAAACCCCATGCTCCCCGAAGAGTTTTAGCAAAGCACCTTTAAAAGGCAGGTGAAGGAGGGGAGTCTCTGGGGCTAAGATCAGCTGGTGCACAATTCTCTGACTGGCTGATGGTGAGGGAGCAGGGTGGTATCACAGGGGCTATCTTTATTAGTCCTCAGGCTCCAGGAAGCCTGTCGTCCCCCTGTTGCCCCCACCAGAAGGCCCCAAAGGGTCCTGCTTTGTTATAGAGTCTGGACCATTTTACAATCAACTTACCAGATCCTGGTAATTGTACGAACTTCCACATTTTCTAGAAAATCAGGTGATCTCACATTTTAGATGCTAGTGCCTGACTTCCTGGCCCTAAGGGCTGTTGATAAAATACTGCTCTTCTCCTTCAAGAGTCCAAAATGGACACCATTAATTGATCAGTATACTCTGCTGTTGAACTTGGAAGTGACTTTAGGATCTTTAGAATTGGATTTACAAATTGAAATCTATCACTTGGCACCGCAATTATGGTCAGGAGTAGCTTGGGAGTCATGGCCCTCAGAGGGCAGTGCATGTAAGTTCCATGATTAGCCACAGGTGGCTACCTCCTTGGCTACTAAACTTAACCCTTCACGGTCATTGTAGCCCGATTATAAGGCCCATAGAGATCTGTCTACAACCTGAGAAGAGAAAGAACAGCCAGGTCTCTGTCAAGGTATGTTATGTTCTCCCATCGGTGGCAGGTAGCATCAGGCTGCACATGGGGTCCTTGGAGCTTCTCTGGGTTAACATACAGAGCAGTTTTGTTAGTCTGGGGATTATCAAGGATAATGGATGTGGCTAGAATACTAGAAATTCTCAGGAATGACATAAATGAAGCCTGAACACACTAGGTAACATCTTGGGTCTGAATTCAGGTTGTGGATGAAATCATGTTTCAGATGCTCTCCTGTGGTCCTGGAAGACTGAAGGAGGAGAAGGAGGTGAGATGGGAGGCAGATATTACCCCCCCAATCCCCGCCCCCCGCCCCCTGCCAGGGTAAAGCAATTGAACATTCATTCCTAGTGGACCAAAACTCCAAGACGAAAACAGCAGGACAATTAAAGGAGAAGGCTGGGCCTTGCCCAGACCACATGCTTGTCATTCCTGAAGTCAGGAGGCCTCCCAACCACACTTGGGCAGACCAGTTCCTTGCAGGCCAAAGGGGGAGCAGTGTGAAGGGTTGCTGTACCCATACGCCTTTGCCATAGAGTCCATCTCGGCTAAGAGCTGCGTGTGCCTACCTCAGAGGATCTTGAGATATATCAAATATGGACTCTGCTTTAGGCAAAACAAAATGATTGGCCGAAGAAAATCTGGAAGAAATGCCCCATATGAGTGATTTAAACTGCCATGAGGGTACACCTCAGCAGTGCTGCCTCTGAGGCTGCCTGTGTGTCTATGCACACTCATGGTGCTCTTTTTCCTCTTAATAAATACTTTACTTGCTTCACTACTTTCTGTCTTTGTGGAAATTCTTTTCTGCAAAGCTGAAGGGCCAGGACCCTAAGTGGCTAGGATCTGGTGCTTTCAGCACCGCAACCCAGCCTCAGTCTCTGGCTGGGAACTCAACTCCCCTACGAGCCACTGCAGGCTGGGACCACCGGAGATCAGAGGTAACTGGGAGTTGCATGGGACAGTGAGCATATCCCTGCTGCAGGAATTATGTTTCTTGCCCAATGGGCCATAGGAGAGGCCATGGCTGAACCCAGAATTGGGGAACCCCGGTGATGGGCTGGAAACCTGGGGAAAATTCTTGACAAAGCAAAAGATGTCCTGAGCTTGGCATTCATTGAAATCTGTCTCTGTAACAGTGATAAAGCTTCCAAAGAACAACTGTGGAGCCCTGGGGATGTAAAAGAGGCAGAAACTATCCATCAACCTTCCTTCAGCAGCATCTCTGTGCTGAACCTTGTGATAAAAATGTCACATTATTCTATTGAAACTTTATACCAGTTCAGGAAGACTGTAGCCCATTTTACAGGGAGCTGAGAATGGCTAAGAATTTGCCCAGGGTTCTGTGGAGGATCAGTTGTAAAGCCAATATATAACTCAGATACAGGACATTAGAGCCTGATCTCTCAGGATGTGAACGCTTTGAAAAGGTGGGTATGGAGTCCTGCCCCAAGGCCACAGGAGTGAGGCTTACACGAAGGCTGCAGGAGCAGAGCCCAGAACCAAAGTTACCTCCAAAGCTGGCTGAGCCCCTTTGTAATCGTTGTCAAAACCTCCTCCCCCATCATCACTAACCAGGCTTCCTGATCCCGAATTAGGCAAAAATGCCCACCCCAGCACCCTAACCAGTCACCTAATGCCACTCTTCCCGCAGGAATTTTCTTTGTCTTGAGGTTATAAAAATTGGCTACTAACACGAAAAGCATCAACTTTCCTTGGTCCATCAGGAGGTTGGTTCACTGCATTTGCAGTGCCTTCATTAACTCTGCTTCTTGGTCTTAATAAGCTCACCCCCTTCTGAAATGCTCTGTGTCTGGAAATTCCTCTCCACCCTGTGCTCGGGCTGCCCGGACAGCAGAGGTCAGTCTGGTTTATTCCAGGGATAAGGGTGAGTGAGCCTCGATGGAGAAGCAGTGTGGTTTGGATCCAGGTGGGGACCAAGGCAGCCGTAGCTAGATCAGGGGCAGAGTGTGGGTCTGACCACTTCCCGCAGAGTCCCTGAAAGACCCATAGGACCTAGTGACCCACCGTGTGTGTTTTGGTGGCTCAAGAAAGACCCAGCCCACCTAGAGCCAGGCTCCAAGAGCAGGTGGACTGGGAAGGGTATGAATTTGGGGGCTCAGAATCATACAAACCTTTAGGGGTGAAGAATTGCCCATCAGTCACATGGGTGCAGTAAGAGGGAGTGGGGTTGGGAGAAAAATATGACTGGGGAGGTATCAGCAGTGATAGGGAATGAAGGGACAAAATAGGTGATTGATACTTAATCCTACTAGGGATTATAAGTAAAAAAAAATATGGGGAACTCCTGTAAGTTAAGAATTATGTAAAAAAGCACAACTGAAGCAGGCTTGTTTAACAACAAAACCATGCCACAGAAGCATGGGACATGTCCCAAACGATAAAACAATGGTGGCGTGAGATCTACAACTTGCCCAGTGAACTCAGCAAGTTAATAACTCACAAAAAAGGCTCTGTGCACACCAAAGTCATTTATGGGAAGGTGACTTTTCAAAATGAAAGACCCTCATTGTACTGAGACCTGAAAATATTTTTCCAAAGTGCCGTGACAGTCCTGGTCTGACCATCTAGGGAAGGATAAGCAAGCTTCCCTACACAGCCTGGGGGAGGAACTGATGATAGAAACATGATGTCTACTCAAGAAAGAAAAAGAAGCTCTTCTCCCCCTCCCTACTTCTCCTCTGATTATAAAATTATAGCCCACTAAGTTCTTGGGGTGCAGCATTTCTCACCCACCCACTTGTAAGCCTCACAGGCATCCTATTCTAATAAATCACTTCTTATCTACCACATTGCTCTTGATGAATTCTTCTCTGTGCTGAGACATAAAGGACTGTGGTACCCAAGCTCTTTGGAGCCCCGGAAATGACACCAGTTGGGTTCAACAGGTAATAGAAGTCCACCTGGGCAGGCAGCCTGGAATGACGTGACAGGTGTGGGCAGGCCCTGCCATGGAGGGGGACACAGTGGCAGAGCCTGGATCTTGGGGGCTGGGTGAGGCTCCCCAAGGAGAAGGTAGATAATGCAGACACAAGAGACAAGAGAGGGCTGACTGCAAGATATACCCCCTCCTCAGCCCCCAACACTCGCACCCCATTACCACACCCAAGACAGACCACCAAAGAGAGGACAGGCTGGGAGCAAGTCAACTCGAGGATGCTGGATGAGGAGTCCCTAATTGCTCCATCGAGGACTATACTGGTCCCACCCCCGACTCAGGCCTGAACAGACAGACACCGAAGGAGCAGAGTCACTCACAGCAGAAAAGGCTCAGGGCAGGGAGATGAATGGGAAATCCAGACGGTTTGAAATTAAAGGACACTTGTTCCTTGGAAGAAAAACTATGACCAACCTAGACAGCATATTAAACCGTTACTTTGCCGACAAAGGTCTGTCTAGTCTAAGCAATGAGTTTTCCAGTAGTCATGTATGCATGTGAGAGTTGGACCATAAAGAAATCTGAGCGCTGAAGAATTGATGCTTTTGAACTGTGGTGTTGGAGAATTCTTGAGAGTCCCTTGGACCGCAAGGGTATCAAAGCAGCCAATCCTAAAGAAAACCAGTCCTGAATATTCATTGGAAGGACTGATACTGAAGCTGAAACTTTGGCCACCTGATGAGAAGAGCTGACTCATTGGAAAAGACCCTGATGCTGGGAAAGATTGAGGGCAGGAGGAGAAGGGGACAGCAGAGGATGAGATGGTTGGGTGGCATCACTGACCCAATTGACTTGAGTTTGAGCAAGGTCTGGGAGTTGGTGATGGACAGGGAAGCCTAGCATGCTGCAGTCCATGGGGTCTCAAAGAGTCGGACATGACTGAACTATTGAACTGAACTGAACTGAAGGAGAGAGATTTATCAGTCTTACCTCTGCCCCCATCTCAGGCCCTGCTTCAGACTCAAGATTTCAGAAACAAAGCTTGGACAGCTCTAGTAATTTTTTTTTTTTTTTAATATTGTAGCATTTTGAACAGTAAATTGTCACAGTCTAATAGGGGGCTGGTGTCAAGAAGGGAAACTTGGCCAGATTACAGGAAAGATTTGAGTTAGATGCAGCAGAGAACTTCCTAGTCGGAAGGACACTAACAATAGAGTTATCTCTGCTGCTGTCATTCTTGTTTCTTCTCTCCGCCCTGTCCCTTCTCTCTTTGGAGCATTTGCCCCCCTTTCCTCTTGCATTTCACTCGTTGATTTTCTCAGGAGCCAGGAGAGAGCTCATTACTGCGGCCTTGTTCCCGACTGGGGGGGACTGACACTGAGATGCTGGATCCTGCGGGTTGGGAGTGTAGTGTTGACAGACTCATGTTAAATTTATGCGTTCTCATTTTTGTTGAGGATGACTATATTTCTGTACATTTTATTTCACCCTTTAAACATTTATGTTCCTGTGTTATGATTAATTAAGCGTAGTAAAATGAAGTGTTTGCAAAGTTAAAAAAACCCTCACTTCTCAGGAGTCTTTGTAGTTCACCTTCCTTTTGCTATTGTCAGTCCCTATTTCTCTTTGTTCTTTTCTCCCATTTGTCACCTTTCCTTATTTCTTTCTTTAGGTCCTCAGGGCCAGGTTTTTTTCCCCCCCGAGATCCCCAAGCCAGCCAAGAATCTGTTGATGCTGAATGCTTTCGAGAACACAGTGGGTTATTCTAACCAGAGAACTAGCCCTCTTCCCCCTCCCACCCACCTCCATTCTTGGACTCCCTTCCCCGCCTCTTCCTTTCTTTCCTATTCTTCTTCTTTTTTTTCCTTCTGGCCACACCACAGGCTTGTGGGATTGTATTTCCCTACCCAGGGATAGAACCTGTGACCCCCACTGTGGAAGTGTGACGTTTTAACCACTGGATTCCCAAGGAAGTCCCTCTTCTTTTTTTTTTTTAATCCATCTCCTCCCATTTTCCCATCTCATCCAGTCCCTCCCATTATAAGAGTTTTATCCAGAAAAGGACAGTGATGAGTAGAGTCAGCCCACAAAGTTACAGGCCCAGGGCAATCCAAGATGCCCAATCCAGAGTGGGCATCTCTGGGTCTATGTGTCCAGGTCAGATAGGACGACGAGTGATGGACACAGGAAGAACACTCTGCGGTCACCATCTCTAACTCACAGGCCAATAGTCTTAATGAAGTGACAGAATATGAATGACAGTTACCCTCAAAATTGATTTGTTTAAACCTTCTGACTCTCCATTCGAAATTGGTCAGAAGAAGGGCTTTTTATGGCACTGGCTCAGAGATGCCCCTATTCAAGGTTTTGCTGATTTACTAAAGGCTTTGGGAGCAGACTTAAAAGTGCCCTTGGACAAATATTCATTTGACTAAGTCAGCGGTTCTCAGACATCCAGGCTCACTAGGTGCTCCACTGAATGGAGGTTCTTGGATCTCATCTCCAAAGATCCTGGCTCCGTGTGTCTGGAAAGGGGTCCTAGAAGCTTCATTTTTGAAGGAGGAAATAGATCAGCCTTTATCTTGAAAGCAGGACTCCATCTTGGGCCTGACTGGACTTTGAGCTACATGCCCAGTATTTATGGAAGCGACATACCAACTGGAAAACCAGGCCCCCAGAAGGAAGAGCCCTAGGGCTCTCCATCGCCTAAAAGAATACCCTAATTATCTGTGTAACCGAATAGAATCATACATTCTGTTATGCTTATTGCAGTATGATGACCACAAGCCTATTGATAATTGTCCACTGTTAACTTCCTAGGCTTAAGGCTTATGAATCACGGGTTAACTTTGATTGTATCTTTCTTTTTCCTTTGTTCAGACTAGTTTCAGGGAATTTTGGGGAGGTGGGTTTGGACACATCCACTTAGGGTATATAAGGTTTTCACAAAAAACTGGTTGGGGTCGTTGGCTAAGAGGAGGCTCTGCTTTGGGCCCTCTGGTGTAACAAACTGCACTCTGCTATCTGCATTGTCCTTCTGAGTGAGTTTGTTTCCCGGAACGTGTGGCTACAACATTTTCAGCAAGGTCTTCGGTGATTCTAAAGCAGACCGTTCCTGGACCGCACGCTGAGAAACACTGCTTACAGGACTAAAGGCTGTCGTTGTTCTTGAGATGAGGGTGAGGAAAAAATTGTGAGTGATTTGAGGTTATATTAAGTGTTTGTGTCCTCACTGTATATGAAGTTCTGTTCAGGACCCTGAGTGGGAGACAGGAAATAGAAACCGAAGTCTGCATCAGCCATCTTTTATCTTTTTTTTATTGGCATATAGTTAATTTACAATGTTGGGCCAGTCTCTGCTGTACAGTCAAGTGACTGTTATACACATATATACATTCTTTTCAAAATATTCTTTTCCATTATGGTCTATCCCAGGAGATTGGATATAGTTCCCTGTACTATACTGTAGGACCTTACAGTCTAACTCTCTAAATGTAATAGCTTGTGTCTACTAACCCCAAACTCCCAGTCCACCCCTCTCCCTTCCCTCTTTTTCCTGGGCAACCCCAAGTCTGATCACTGCATCCAAGTCCTCCTTCTGTCTTTAACTGCTCCTCTAAGGTTTGAACCTGGGGTAATTTATCCACATCACAGTGTGATCAGGTATCCTCTTTTCCTATATTCGCTTCCTTAAGTCTTATACTAGAAGTTTACTGTATAAACACACAAACAAGCCAAGAAAATAATAAATACTGTAGCAGTAGTAGCAGTAGTGACACCTGAATGAGGGTCCAGGGCTACGTGCAATCAAGGGTTTTCTGTGGTCTACATGGAAGTGATGTGATCACACTGCATAGCGAGACCTTTCTTCTAAAGAAGGGCGGATAAGGCGTCCGTGTTCAGAACAGCATTTGTATGCAGCCTCATTGCTTCCAGTGGAGCCAGAGTCTCAGGGCCTCGCACCAGAGTCTTAGGTGAAAAACCCAGGGTATTGGCAAAGCTCCCATTGAGAGGGTCACCTTCATGTACTTTAAACCTCTCAACCCCTTGCTTTCCTCCTCCCTTAATTACAGTCTCGTGGTTGTGGATGGGTGGGATCATTCTTGCTCCCTTCTCTGGGCAAGATATTTTCCTGCCCTTTACTTCACCTGCCAACTGAACAAGTAGCCTGGGGCAATGCCAGAGCCCGGGAGATGCGTTGAAAGACTCACAGGTTCCTGGGAGGCAGGAGGCTGCAGACACAAACTCTGCCCTTACAGCTGCCATGGGGGGTGGGAGGAGCTTTGAGCCTGGGGCAGTGCGACAGTGTGTGCGTATGTGTGTGTGTGTGTGTGTGTGTGTGTGTGCGCGCGCGCGCGCGCCCGCACACGTGCATGCCCACTTAGGTTTGTAAGAGATCTGACTGTAGATAGATGGAGTCGACCTCTACTTTATGAAGAGTGATTTCTTAAAGGATTTTTTCAAATCAGCCTTTTAAAATTAAATAAAAGAAGTATCAGAATGTTCTCTATGTAACACCTGACTTGGAAATTTTACAGGTTTTAAATTGGTTTGCCATCAATATTCTGTTTGGAATAAGTCAGTTTAGCTTCATTTCTTTTTGGAGGTTCACAAATCACTCTCACCTCTGCCCTGGAGAGAGCTATGGATGCGATGCTCATGTGAACTTAATGCATTATTTTGTTTAACTTTCACAGGATTATGATTCCTGAAAAGTCCATCCACTCGCTCCAGGTTAAGACACATTTTTGTATGTCTTGAGTATAAATTGGGGTCAAGACCCAGAAAAGGACGGTATCAGAAAGGAGTAGACCCAGTGTGGGTCACAGAGCTGATCTGAGCATCATTAACTGAAAGCTACGCAGAAACTGGGAGTTGTTTTATATGATATTTTAGTGATTTTCATTCTAGTCTGATTGGGATTGAAGTGTACATGAGAAAAAAAAAAAGAATGATAGCTGTTTAGAGTAAAGACACCTATATTTTTGAGTGCCTGATATTTGTATTTTTTTTCACAATGATTCTGATTATTTGTATCCCCTTTTTGCAATGAGGAACTAGGCTCAGAGAGGTTAAATTACTAACCCAAGATCCCCCAGCTAGTGACAGAGGTACTGATCTTGACTTCAGGTGGGTTCTCCACCTTGTGGGCTATGCTGTTACCTGGACCACCTGTTGAGTGGACTGCACAGTATCACAGGGCTGGACAGGAGGGCAGCCACTTGGAGTGCTCACTGACCCTCACATTAACCAACCCCATGTTCCCTCGTATAAATGAAGAGCTGCGTAGAGAAACCAGTGGAATTCCTCAGTGGCCATCAGGCAGCGCTGGAGCCCAGGTCAGCACGCGCCCCTCTCTGGGTGCGTGTCCAGGTTTTGCCTCATCCCACCTCCCACCTCAATACCCACTGCCACCTCCAATCCCATCCTGCCCCTCTGCTGAGCAGCATCTTCAGCAGAACAAGCCGGCCCTCTGCACAGACCCAGCTGCTCCTGCCCCTGCGTCTCCTTGGACCAGCCTTGCCGAGATTGCCCTGATTTCAGGTCATGTCCAAGGAGGTGACTCTCTCCTCACCATTTATCACACAACAAAAACTCTTGAGGAAAAATAAATTAAGTCTGGGCCAAAAAAAAAGCAATCCTTTCCTCCAAGTTAATTAATTTGAGCACTATTTTCAGGAAAAGCGTTTCTTAAATCCCTATCGCTGAAGGCAATTTTCTTGCCACAATCACTCAGTGTTCCTGACAGAAGGTGACTGGCAGAAGGAAGGCTAAGAGGAAGGCAGATTTCTGCAGCCTTGAAGGACCCGCTCCCCGATCCCAGGGAGGCTCCAGTGCCTAATAAACGTGGGTCTCTCTGAAGGGAATAGTGACCACATGGTGTGGGGCGGCGTGCACACGTGTGTGCACACATGACTATGTATGTGTGTGATGTGTACGTATGTATGTGCACATGTATGTATGTATGTGTGGTGGATGAAGGAAGTATTAATAGTAGGATTTTTGTTTCTACAGGGACCCTGGGCATAGGGCCCCTGACCTCCGGTGTGCCCAGCTCGTTGGACAGATGGGGCTGCCCTCCAGAAACCTGAGGGGTCACTCGTTTCAGGTAGTTTCCATTCCTCCTTCTGTATCTCAGCATCCTTTCAAGCCCAGGTCCATCAGGGTTGTCTTCAGGGCGTGGAGTTGACCATTACTGATGGGAAACTATGATAGAGCTTTCTCTGTGCTTGGAAATGGGGGTAAAATATAAGGTCATGGCCCCGGTTCCCTTAGCCAGGAAGGGTAATGACAGCTTCCATTCATCAAACAGCCAGGTGCTGGGCTGAGAGCTTTCTGCACTGGCAGGCATTTCTTCTTCCCATCTCTCCAACACCTCTGACAAGTGGCTGTTTGCATCACTGGTTTACAGGGGAGGAAATTGAGACTCAGAGGCCACAGGACTCCTGGGTTCACATAACACATAAGCTTGGAGCCCTGGTGGCTTTGACTGTCAGGGCCCAGTGCCAAACTGCTGCACTGCCCTGCCCTGCAGCCCGTTTCTGGGCCCTGGGTTCCCCTCTGGTCGGACCTCCTGCTACAGAACCCGTGGTCTGAGGACAACCTCAACTGGGAAGAATGTTAGAACCAGGGTTTCTTTCTCCCTCTAAGTCCTTCCAGGGACTTCCCCAGCTGGAGGAAAGGCCCCACACCCGCTCTGAGGGGTGAGGGTGATGCCGAGGAGAAGTTGTTCTGAGAGAGGCAGAGGGTTGGCCTGAGCTCCTTGCACACACAGGGCCTGGGCAGAGTGGTGGCCTCAGGGTCAGCTTGTCCCCCACGCCTTTGCTCCTCATGGCTTGCTGACATTCTCCTGGAGCCTGTGTTCATGCAGGAGTAACTTGAGGACGAGATATTTGTCTCTCAGGGCTTTGTGAGCATTAAATGAGAAACTATATTTAAATGACTTAACTCAGTGCCGGGCTTAGAGAGCTGTTCAGGAAACAGTAACTATTATTATTAATGATTTCCTCCTCCAAGTGGCAGGTGGCTAACCTGCATTTCTTGCTGCAGGACAGGACTGTGAGCATCAGGGTGTTCGCGGATGTGGCTGGTCCCACCTGTGTCTGATGCTGCCATTCCTGTGATACCTGCACAGCTTCCTGGGACTCCTGTTCCTCACTTGCAAAACAAACAAGTTCCTAGTACCTGTCTCATAAGGTAGTGGGGAAGAGATGAAGGTAGGAGAGGCTCTGCCTAGGGCATTCTGTCTGGTCCTGGCACAGAGGAGGGGCTTGGCTAGTGGTAAGATGCAGATGTTGATTGCAACATTGTCATCAGCATCACCACCATCACCATCACCATCACCATCACCATCATCACCATCATTACCATCACCATTATCACCATCATCATTATCACCACCATCACCATCACCATCACCATCATCATTACCATCACCATCACCATCACCACCATCATCACCATCACGATTACCATCATCATGTCATCAACATCACCACCATCAGCACCATCAAGACCATTATCACCATCATCACCATCACCATTACCACCACCACCAAAATCACTGTAATCATGATTATGTTGGTAACTCACTAAATTCTGTAGGAATTCTCCTGAGCTCCTGTGGAAACTCAGGCTACAGTGCATTTTCCTCACCTGGAAATGAGTGTATCCACGCAATTCAGAGTTCATTAGAGGAGGCTGTGTCCTGCTAAATGAGGCCCCTGGGAGTTGAGGACGTTTCTAAAAGGCATTTTAAGTAAATCTGTGGATCTAAAGCAAGGACGGAGAATGTCTTTTTCCTGAGGCCTCCTTTGTGCTCACTTTGGACCAAGCACACGCTGCATCTGAGCTGACAGTTCTTTCTTCTTTCTAAGTTACATGGCCTGGAAGCACAGCTCTGGGGTAGACGTGTATCCCCTGAGAAAGCATCCGCTGAGAGGAATAGAAGACGGGCTCACCTTGCATGTGGCTTTGGGATTTTATCTCTGTTCCCCAGCCCCTGTTTGTCAGACCAGACCAGATTTAAGGGTTCTCGTGCTTTTGGTCTCTTTTCTCCTACTGTCTTTATTATTTATTTATGTTTTAGGCCCCTCTCCAGGTCTGACAGATTTCCTTTCAGTCAATTCATCTACAAATGTTTGTCTAATCTGGTGGCCCTCAATCTAGGTTAGAGGTTAGAGTCACTTGGGGGAACTTTTCAAAAACATTGATATATTGATATATATGCTACTACGTGTAAAGCAGCTAGTGAGAAGCTGTTGGATGGCACAGAGTGCTGAGCGCGGTGCTCTGTGTTGAACTAAAGGAGTGGGATAGGGGTGGGAGGGAGGCTCGAGAGGAAGGGGGTATATTTATACATAGAGCTGATTCACTTTGCTCTACAGCAGAAACTAATACGACACTGTAAAGCAATTATACTCCAATAAATAGAAACAACAGCAACTAAACAAAACAAACACAGGTACCTGGAAGCTAGGGTGGAGAGGGGCGGGAAGGGGTGCTATTAGTCACGGAACAGACTTTCAGGACCTGATGTACAGCATGGGAGCTACAGTTACAAGAAGGTGTTGGTTACCTGGGATTTGCTACAAGAATAAAGAATAAATCTCAAGGTCTCTTATTACACATGCATGCACGCTAAGTCGCTTCAGTCATGTCCGACTCTGAGACTCTATGGATTCTGAGACTCTGATTCTCCAGGCAAGAGTGCCAGAGTCAGTTGCCATGCCCTCCTCCAGGGGATCTTCCCAATCTAGGGATCGAACCCATGTCTCTTGCATTGCAGGCAGTTTCTTTACTGCTGAGCCACTGGGGAAGCCGGTCCTTAGCACACACAAAATGGTAACTATGCAAGGTGAGGGATATGTTAATTGATTTGATGGTGGGAATCATTTCACAGTGGATGATACATCTTAACAAACGTTGTACACTTTAAAAAGATATACAGTTTCTGTTCATCCAAGAAAAGGGAAAAGAAAAGAAGTAGCAGGAAAGTTGTATGTAGGGAATGGAAAAGGAGGGAGTAAAGGTTGGCAGAGTGTGAGGTATGTAGGGCTGGGCAGTCCTGCAAGGGAGCCTGTAAGGAGGATTTAGAACCAATACGGAAGTTGTGGGGCACACGATGGGGTGGGGGGTGGGGAGAGGGAAGGGATTTTAGCAAGCTGAAGTGAAACATGGTTTCTTTCCTTTTTAAAAAATTTTTCTTGGAGGATAGTTGCTTTATAGTATTGTGTCAGTTTCTACTGTACAGCGAAGTGAATCAGCTGTATGTATACATATATCCCTTCTTTTTTGGATTTCCTTCCCATTTAGGTCATCACAGAGCACTGAGTAGGGTTCCCTCAGCTATATAGTAGGTTCTCATTAGTTATCTCTTTTATACATAGTGGTGTATATATGGAATTGGAGATTCCTTTAAAAACTACAAACAGAACTATCAAATGACCCAGCAATACCACTCCAGGGTATATACCTGGAGAAAACCATAATTCCAAAAGACACATACTCCCCAATGTTCATTGCAGCACTATTTACAATAGCCAGGCCATGGAGGCAACCTAGATGTCCATTGACAGAGAAATAGATAAAGAAACCTGGTTTCTTTCAAAAGCAAGTTTAGCCAACTATGGCCCGTGAGTTGAATCTAGATTTTTGTCTGTTTTGTACAGCCCAGCTAAGAATGTTTCTTCATTCCTAAATGTCTGGAAAATAATCAAAAGAAATATCTGTGAAGCAAGAAAATTGTATAAAGTTCAAATTTCAGTATCCATGGGCAAAGTTTTCTTGCAACACATGTACAAAAAAATAAAAAGTTACTGATTCCCAAATGCCATCTCAGATCAACTAAAAAACATTGAGCATGAGGAGGAGGGGTCTTGGCTTTTTGTTCTTTCAAAGCTTCCAAGTGACTATGTAACCCAAGCTGAGAATTAGTAATCCAGTTCTCACTCTATGCTGGTGAGAATTACCAGGCTTGTGGGGTGGATGAGAAAACTGGAAATACGCTGGGTCTGCAGTTGTTTGTAAACCAGACAGAAACAAGCAGACAGATGCTTCCTGCTGCCCTGGGCTCTTAAACAGAAGTTCTCGGGTTGGATCCCAGATGTGGGCGCTGTACGTGCTCCATGCAGTCCCAGCCCCCCACCCGCCTGCTGTTTGCACGTTCCCTCCTCTCCAGCTGGCCCCAGATGTCCTGAGTTGGCCTGCACCTGCCTTGGGGTGTCCCTGGATCTGGCTGATGTTGCAGATGCTCTAGCCTCAGATCCATCCCTGAGGCAGGATGGAAATCTCAAGTTCATGTCACTTGTAAACTGGTCTGACTTACTGTTGGACAGGAGATGAAATGGTCCCTGACAAGCACTACTGTGACCCTCTGAGCTGCACCTTGTCCACCCAGGGCTTCCCTTCCTAGAAGCAAGCCCCTTGGCCGGGCCCAGTGGGCAATTACCTATGGCTGCACAGAGATCCTGCTCCCTGCAGCTGTGTTCATCAAGTCAGACAGCGCCTGTGTCAAATCCATTGTCACACGGTGCTACTACGTCCCTGACTCCATATGTGAAATCAATTACCACACATTAGGGCGTGTTTCACACCATAATGGAGCATTTTTCTGTACCATTGTTTGCATAGAGAGAATAGGAAGAATCATTATCAAGTGATTGGAAATAGATTTTGTGTCTGCACCAAGGGAGGAGGGTGTGGAGCGAAGGTAAGAGGACTCAGCGCTGTGAGGGGAAGCCCTTGGAGTCCCTGTGCCTGGCTCCCGGGGATGGAGTGTTCAGAGAGGTTGCTGGGGGAGGCTCCTCCAGGAAAGGAAGGAAATATGCATTCAAACCTGGAGGGTAAGAATAGCTTCCTCTGTATCTTTTAGGTTCTCTGGGGTCCTCTAATGCCAGACAGCTGGCTCCTGTCCATCGTAACCCACACACAACATATCCCCTCCCCACAGGAGAGAGAGAAGCAGCCTTGAAAGCTTAGGCTTGAAATCTGACCACCTTGATAGAAATCCCCATCTGGCCACTTCACTGCTGTGGAGCTCTGTCTGGACAAGGCACCCACCTCTAAACCTCATTTTCTTTATCTGTAAAATGGGGATAATAACAGCCCCAGTCCAACAGGCTGTTCGGAGAATCAGAAGAGATGATGCGTGTATAAAACACGTAGTCCTGTACCCGGTACTATTTTATTTCATAAACCTTGGGCTGCTGAAACAAAATCCCACAGATGGAGTGGCTTATTAACAATAGCAATTATTTCTCATGGTGTGGAGGCTGGGGAGGCCAAGAGCAAAGTTCCAGTAGGCTCCCCATCTGATTCAGAGATGCCGTGTCCTCACATGTGGAAGGGGCGAGGGAGGTCCCCGAGGTCTCTCTTACAAGGGCACTGCCCCCCTCATCACGCCCATGGGCCCTGTCTTCAAAGACCAGCACATAGGGCAACCTGAACTGATTTCCTGGAAGGCAGCTTTTCCAGAGATTGGGAAGGGGATGATTTCAGGATGATTCAAGTGCATTACATTTCTTGTGCACTTTATTTCTATTGTTATCACATCAGCCCCACCTCAGATCATCAGACATCAGATTCTGGAGGTTGGGTCTCCTGACATAGGGGATTAAGTTTCAGCCTTTTAGGGTGATACATTTGGTCTTTAACCCTGAATTTTCTGTTTAGTTGCTTAGTTGTGTCTGACTTTTTCACAAACCCATGGACTGTAGCCCGCCAGGATCCTCTGTTCATGGGATTCTCCAGGCAAGAAAACTGGAGTGGGTTCCATTTCCTCTTCCAGGGCATCTTCCCACCCCAGGGATCGAACCTGGGTCTCCTGCATTGGCAGGTGGATTCTTGACTGCTGAGCCACCTGGGAATATTTTATAATAAAAGTTTTCTTCTTCTGCCTCCTCTAATCACAGAGCCCCTTGTCCTTCAATCATGCTAAACACCTTCTCAGAATATCATCTCCTGAAGTCTTTTCTTCTTTCTCTCCCTCCTGCACATCTGCCGGGAAAGGAGCTGGTCTTGCTCACCTTTGAAACCTCCCCAGCTCCAAAGTCCTAAGTGTGGCTGGTGAATTCAAATAAACACATACACATACACACAGGCTGCCCTTGCAGGCACAAAGACAAAGAAAACAGATGAAGGTTAATTTTTTTGGCCTCTTCTCATAATGACTCATCCATAACGATTTCTACGGGCTGTATTTTCTTCTGTGACAGAAACAATTTACTGCATTCCTGCAAAGCCCATTTTCTCAGCGTGATCTAGTTGTGCGGTGGTTTGGGAAGTAATTTACCGATATTTTGCTTCAAAATATCTTACAAAGACAAAGGGTTCTGTTGACACCGAGGTGCATTCCTTATGGGCTAGAAAGATAGGATAAAACAATTTTAAAAAGTAAAAACATGGTATTACAGTCACTTTGAACTTGGGCTGTAAATCACATGCCCCTGGTTGAGACGGCCCTCTCCTCCCCATCATTTCCGAGTCTTGCTCTGAGCGCTAGGATGCTCTGTATGTTTGCATGGGCAGATTCACTTTCTGCTTTGTTGGAAGCATGTTTTCCTGTTGGATCTTGAGCCTGGTCCTCAGGATGCCAGTGCACGCTTTTCTTCTGTGTTCTTCCTGCCTGTCACATCTGTGGAGGCAGGTAACCCTCTCCAGATCTGTAATAAAGGAGCCCCACAGACCCCTGCCTCCCTGGCTGCCGCCCTAGGTCCCAGTTCTTTTTTTTTTCCTGAACATTCCTCAGTCTGGGAGTGTTGATGCCCGGGAGGGTTTCCCGGGGGCTTCTCCGTTCAAGCTGCAGACTAGAGAACTTTCAGGCTGACCCTGGCTGGCCCCTGGCTTTGGGCAGAAACTGTGAGGCTGTCCTCCGGGTCCAGCGCCCCTGCGAGGGAGGCTCCTCAGCTTCCCTGGATAATCTGCTCCAAGCTGAGCTCCTTCTCCAAATTAGACAGGATTTAGACTTCGTCTTGTTCTTAGTGCTGGCACACATTTGTTATGGGTTTTACCCAAGATTTTAGACTCCTTTTAAAATTAATAATGATTTTAGGATTTTATAATGGGCAAGGTTTATGATCATCAGTCTAATCCTATAAGCCTAATCCTAAACCAACATGAATTATGCTCAGGATGGCTTCAGCCAGATGCACAGATCTTTGATTTCCTGAGCAGTTGACATGAGGAGGGGAGAGAGAAGACAGCCACTGTTAGCTCCAAATCCCCAACTGAGGGGACTCTGTGGAAATTTACTTCTAAAGGAGAGGACTTCCTGGACCTTTATGTGTGCTAAAGATGAATTTAAGTTACACTAAGGTGGCTCAGAAGGTAAAGAATCTGCTTGCAATGCAGGGTATGTGAGCTCGATCGCTGGGTCAGGAATATCCCCTGGAGAAGGGAATGGCAACCCACCCCAGTATTCTTGCCTGGAGAATTCCATGGACAGAGCAGCCTGATGGGCTCCAGTCCATGGTGTCACAAAGAGTTGGACATGACTGAGTTTCTAACACTTTCCCGTTTTCAATAAAACAAGACCGTGATCCTCTCCATAATTTTAAGCAAATGTTGGATTACTATACTACATTTCTGGGCATTTTAGAGTCCACTCTGTAATCATTTGCTCACTGAAGACTGACTCTGTGCTAGACATTGTGAGAGAGATTCCAAAGTATTTTTTAAATCATCCTTCCAGTTTAGTGGAGGATGTCCACATTCTCAAAAATACTTTTTCCTTTCTATAGTTGTAATTTTCTGCTCCTTTAGCTGGCTGATTAGAGCTCAGAAGTGATGGGGATTCCCAAGAAATGCTGCTGTCTTCATAAGAATAATGTTCCCATCCATTTCTGCCTCCTGACGCCTTGACTGTTCCTTTCTCCTTTCTGTTTCTGCCAGGAGAGGAAGATGTATGCTTCTTTTTAAACAAAAGTATCCGTGACCCATGAAACAATTCAAGAAAAGGTCAATTTTCAGAGAAGAAGCCCAGAATCCAGCCGGTGTCATTTTTTTCTGCTGAGTCCTGGGCATGTGCTAATTTGTAATTCATTGTCATAGTGACGATTGAAGTCCAAGAACAGAAAGTTAATTCTCTGTTTCAGAAGTCTCCAGAGCTAGACAGTTGGGTGCAAAGTCCAGTGGGTCTTCAGAAGGGATATGTAAGGCTTGAACTGTGCCATCTCTAGCCCACCTCCATGGCTGGTAGCCATGCCCTGGAGAAACCTGGGCAACTGGGATCACATGGACATCACTGGGCCTCTCCTGGGCCACCTGGTCACATTCAGGTGCTGAGCACAGCTAAGTGTCCTTGGGACGCTGTGGAGGAGGCTGAGAATCCTCTTGATCTGCCAGGAAGCCCAGGAGAGACATGTGTCTGGTTAATAATAGAACCAACTACTTTTCAAGGCTCTTTTAATTTATTAGAAGGAGGCTTCAGATGGCAGGTGGTTGAAACTGGGAAGGAAAAAAGGGGGCAAATAGTACTTCTTTTTGCTCATGGCATCACCTTTGGAAACAACTTCCACCCCCATCTCTTTGGCCTGTTGGGGGCTGGGCTGATGATCACCTATAGGAGAAGACTTAGGCATAATCCCCTCCTTCCTCTAACTGAGACCATGCATTTTATTTAATTGGCATCACCCCATGGCCCTACGACATCTAGAATCTGTCTCTGTGGCCTTTCTTATGCCCCAGGAAGGATTCTTGAGGCCAACCCAAAAGGGCAGCTCTGGCTGTTGAACAGGCAACTCCATTAATTTGGGATGAACTGAGTGTCAGCAAATTGAGTTTCAAGGGCAACCCAGGAACCTGTCAATCTGAAGCAGTCTGCCATGTGTCCAGAGGATCCTAGGAGCTGGATTTTGGAGGCTTGTTTACGTTGGTATATGTAATAGCTACAATCCCCCAGGTAGATTAAGTAATTTCTTCATTTAGAACATCCAAACCTGGATGACATTTGAGAGATTTCCTCTGCCTTGTCAAGGGCAAACTCTCGCTTTATTGCTTCCCCTGATTCTTTACTTAAAGACAACAGACGGCTTTCTCCCTCGCGGCGACTACAGGAGCAGAGGTGAGTGAAAATTACCGCAGATGTTTTATGATGTTCAAGCTCTTGCAATTGCACTTCCCAAACAGGCTAATAGCTTCTCTCCCGTGTTTTCTCATTCTGTCTCCTGTAATTTGGCCTATATTTTCTTTCCAAGTCAAGATTTTTGCCCTTTGCATGAAGCATAATAATACTTAGCATTTATGCAATGCTCTGCATTTTAAAGACCCTAAATGATCATTAATGAGCTAATCCACACAAGATATGATGCTTGTACAGCAGGCCAGCTGCCACCCCATTGCACGGATGGGAAAACTGAGGTCCCTGTGGACCGGCTCAAAACCCCAAATCCTTCTTGTACATCAGAGCCTCTAGCTTCAAGTGAAGGTTCCCTGCACACTTGGACTCCAGAAGTAGAGCCAAGAGACAGAGAAAGACCAGAAATTGCCTTCTCTATTAAACAACCTGTTTCCATTTTCAATTATTTATTTTTTTGGTAATCTGAGCTGTGGAAATTCCAGATCTGTCCAACAGACAGTGCCTGCTCTGCACTTTGGGGTTTCCTCCTGGCTAATAAAAAGCATAGACATCACTTTGCCAACAGAGTTCTATATAAAAGCTACGGTTTTTCCAGTAGTCATGTATGGATGTGAGATTTGGACCATAAACAAGGCAGAGTGCCAAAGAATTGATTCTTTCAAACTGTGGTGCCAGAGAAGACTCTTGAGAGTCCCTTGGACAGTAAGGATCTCAAACCAGTCAATCCTAAAGGAAATTAACCCTGAATATTCACTGGAAAGGCTGCTGTTGAAGCAGTAGCTCCAATACTTTGGCCACCTGATATGAATAGCTGACTCTTCAGAAAAAACCCTGATGCTGGGAAAGATTGAAGGCAAAAGGAGAAGGGGACAACAGAAGATGAGATGGATGGATGGCATCACTGATTCAATGGACATGAACTTGGGCAAACTCCAAGATATAGTGAAGGACAGGAGAACGTGGTACGCTGAAGTCCATGAGGTCGCAAAGGGTTGGACAGGACTCAGTGACTGAACAACAATGACATGGCTAATAAGCCCATCCTAAAGTGTCACCCACACCATCAGTGGAAATCAGAAACAGTCAGGACTTGAGACTGATTCCTAGCCAATGCCTTTATTATGACTTCCTCTCAGTGTCCACCTTCCCATGTGGTTGCCTAGGCTCTATTTTACTAGCTTATTCATGAGCATGTCATGTGGGGCAGAATCAACAGTTTCTCTGTAGACAAGCTGCAATATGCTTACTGCTTCACCATTTCTACAAGGCTCATCTTTCTTTTGGGGATTGAATTGGTCAGGCATGATGGATTCCTTTTAAAGCCACGTTGGTAATTACTTAATACCTAGTCATTTTTCTCCCCATTTATTCTTTCTTCATTTGTTGTGAGAGTCTTTTTCAGGGACAAGTTAGGTGTTGTTACTAATCTCTTGCTTCTGTGTCCTTTTTCTCCCTGTCTTTCTAAAAACATATGTTATGTGGGTCTTTTTCTCGTCTTTGGAAATCTTACATGCCTTTCATGAGTTCTCAAAAGTGGGATTTGTTGAAACTAAAATTCCACCCATCAATTTTTAACATCGGTATCTGCTAAGTTATAAGATTTTGAATGGCAGGGGCAATAATTTATTCAATTTTAAAAAATTCTTGATGGTGCCCTGGCAGATTAACAGGTGCTTAAAACTGGTGTGAAATATACCCAGCCCTCTGGGAAATGCCGCAGAATATATTGATATTATCTGGCCCAACCATCTAGCAATTTTCAATTTAATTGGGCAAACAGGTCTTACACCCATGAATATTTTAGAAAATAGTGAACGACAATATGATCAAGGGGCGGCGCCACCATAAAGGCTATGTGTATGACGTTACAGCAAAGAGGGTAACTAAGGCTGGGCTGTTGTAGCCCCCTTGCCCACTGGTGGGCTATGAGTAGAGCTGGAGGCAGTGGGGGCTTCCTTGAGAGCTCTGGAGTCAGACAGATGTCGATCCCAACTCAAGCCATCTGCCACTGTGTAGCCGTGTGAGGTGGACGAGTTGCTTGACCTTTGCAAGCCTCAGTTTACTCATCTCTAGTACAGGAATAATAATGTTTCCAAAAATACAGAGGAAAGAGTTCTGTTCCTTTTGTTTGCTGTTGTGCCCTCATTAGCTAGAAAAGCATCAAGCACAAAGTGAAATATCAAAAAATGTTTGTCAGAAAACAATGGGCCTCACCAGATTTTCTCCAGTTTAGGTAACACATGTATACTAAATTTTAATACAGTATTTGGCACAGTAGGTATTCAGTAAAATCTTTTATCTTTGTTATTATCATTTCACCTGGGCTTAGGACCCCAGACTTCTGGACATGGAGGATTTGAGTTCTATTTTTCCTGTAGCAATGAGGTAGCAGCCTTTTTAAAAGAACCTCAAATCTGTAGAAAGTTGTACACACATTCTAACCTGTTCCATGTTAAGTTACTCTTATTTTTCTGTTTCTTGTACCCAGAAACCAAGTCCAGCTATTCATAACTTCTCCCAAAGGGGATCCACTGGTCCAGAGGCCACTTTTCACGCATCGAGTGATGCTCAAAAAACCAACTACTTGCAACTAAGTCTGGGTGTGGCCTGTACTTTCAGACACTCGGGGTGCTGGGAGCTGCAGAGGGTTCTGAGTAGAGTCCAGACCTGCTCTGACAGCTGAGACCACAGCAAGCAGCACGGGTTAGGGTGTCCTAAGAGGGGCTGGAGTGAGGGGTGCAGAATCTCAGCACAGAATCTCAGTGTGGGGCAATTCAGAGGTGAAGAAAGCTGATCAGAGCTAAGGAATTGCCTGAAGTTGTCCTGGAATGCTGCCTGGACGTTGAAAAGTGAATCTGGGGTTTGGGGGAGACAGAGTGAGGATTTTGCTGTCACAATATTGTTTAAAAAAGGAGGTTTTCCTGAACTAGACTACCAGATGTTTTCGGGGTGATATATATATGAGGACATGTGTGCTACCTGGCAGTCAGGAGATCCCACTAGCCCAGCAGAAGGCCATGGTGAGAGCGAATGAAGACCCATGGAGATGGCGGCTCCATTCCCATACTCCCAGGACAGAAGCAGGGCTCTTGACGGCCCTGCAGGTGGCATCTGGCAGCAGGGGCACTGCGACAGGTGTGCAGGAGGCTGAGGACACAAGTGCGCAGTTGGGGCTGGTGCCTTTCACAAACCTGGGCACGATTCATGGAAAACTTAATGGGAAAGTTCCCACCTACAGTCCACCCAAGGCGGGGCTTCCCTGGTGGTCCACTGGTTAAGACTCTGCCTTGCAATGCAGGAGACACCTGTTTGATCCCTGGTCAGGGAGGATCCCACATGCCCTGGATCAGCTGAGCTCATGCACCACAACTACCGAGCCTGTGCTCTAGAGCCCAGGAGCTGTAACTACGGCAGCCCACGTGCCTAGAGCCCATGCTCCACAGGAGAAGCCTCTGCAATGAGAAGCTTGTGCACCAGCAGCCCCTGCTCGCTGCAACTAAAGGAGATGCCCACGCAGAGCAATGAAGACCCAGTGCAGCCAAAGAATAAAACAAATAGATACATAAATAAATCTTTTTTAAAAGGTTAAAAAAAGAAAAAGTCCACACAAGGGGGCATCCCCAAGTGTGGGCCGTCCTGTATGGTGGTTCTTGTCCAGTCCCTGTATGCCCTGGAAAGGTGCTATCTGCATAAAATAGGCCCACAGACTCCACACCATCAAATGAGATGGGTGTTCAGAAGTGCTTGCGAGGTGAAGGACCGGGGTGTTCTACTTAGAACTGTGACTTTATCACCACTACTCCCTTTGTGTGTCACTTGTGGCAACACTGCAAAGTGCATCATGCATTGATCATTGCTTGGAACCCCTCCATTCAAAGTGGCCATAGGCATGTATCTCTTGAGGCTGCATGGGTTGAGATTGTGTTAAAAGTGGGTAAAAGTTCCCCAAGTTGTCTTCACTAACTACTGCTACTACTAAGTCGCTTCAGTCGTGTCCGACTCTGTGCGACCCCATAGACGACAGCCCACCAGGCTCCCCCGTCCCTGGGATTTTCCAGGCAAGAACACTGGAGTGGGTTGCCATTTCCTTCTCCAATGCATGAAAGTGAAAAGTGAAAGTGAAGTCATTCAGTCGTGCCCGACTCTTAGCGACCCCATGGACTGCAGCCTACCAGGCTCCTCCGTCCATGGGATTTTCCAGGCAGAAGTACTGGAGTGGGGTGCCATCTCCTTCTCCTTGTCTTCACTAAATTGCCCATTAAAAAACCCATTCCTTCTCTTTCTTTCTTACCTTCCTTCTGCTTCTTCTTTTCCCTTCCCCTTCCCTGATTTTCTTTTCTCCTTCTTCCTTCTGTTGGCAGTGTGCATGCTAAGTCACTTAAGTTGTGTCCAACTCTGTGAACTCATAGACTGTAGCCTGCCAGGTTTCTCTGTCCATGGGATGTCCCAGGCAAAAATACTGGAGTGGGTTGCCATTTCCTCCTCCAGGGGATCTTCCCAACCCAGAAGTCGAACCTGCATCTCTTACAGCTCCTGCATTGATGGATGGGTTCTTTATCACTGAGCCACCTGGGAAGTGAAAGGTATGAAATGCCTTCAAGGAGCTCTGGCCATGAGTACTGCCATCAAGCTGAAGTCGTGTTTGGATTCTGATCTCTTCCTCCTCTTTCTTCCTGTATTTTATTGCTGATGCTACTTTTGAATCTTGACTTGGTTTATCTCCATGGATCTTGTTATGTTTCCTTTTTTTGGAGTCTTTAACATTTTTTTTACTATAAGATTCTATATGAAATATCTTTTACATGCTTAACCTAGCACACATGGACAAATATACACACACATACACGTAAAACCAACCCAACCAGTGCTAAGCAATATTTAACCATATATGGGTAATGCACTCTGACATTCTATTCTCCTCTATTTCATCCCATCGATCTAATTTCACTTAAAAATAATTCATTAGATTCATTTCATAAGTAATTAACAGATCATAATTGGTAGTTTGAAAAGCTCTTTTCAAAATGATTATGGACTTCTGAATTAGTTCCATTTCCAAGTGGTCTTTGATTTCTACCTGATTCCTGAATATTCTTGAGTATATTGTCTTCTTGAAGTCCCAGCCAAAAATGATGAGACTGATAATGTGTATTAAAGAGCAAGTAAACAAGTTTGAAATGATTTTATGGAAGCAGCTACATGAAATTAGTTTAAAACTATAGATCTCATATTTTATTCAACTTATTTTATCTTTTTCGATTATATTATAATCTCTGTGGATGAGAATCTGGGCAACCTGTTCCTTTTTGCTCCCTATTAGAGAGGTGTGCACACTGGCCAATTGGCCTGGATGCTGGCAGTGAGTTATCCTTGTGAGGGTACCGAGGACCCTGCTCAGTGTCGATTGCTTCTTAAGTAACAAACCTTCTATTTAAGTCACAAATGCAATCTGATTTAAGAAATTAGAATATGCCATCTAGCAGAGAAAGACAAATGTCATATGATAGGCTTGTAAGTGCAATCTTAAAAAATGATGGAAATGAACCTATATACACAGAACAGAAATAGACCCACAGATATAGAAAACAAACTTTTGGTTATCAAAGGGGAAGGCGGAATAAATTAGGAATTTTGGATGAATAGATATATATTCCTGCTTCTGCTGCTGCTGCTGCTAAGTCGCTTCAGTCGTGTCCGACTCTGTGCGACCACAGAGACAGCAGCCCACCAGGCTCCCCCGTCCCTGGGATTCTCCAGGCAAGAACACTGGAGTGGGTTGCCATTTCCTTCACCAATGCATATATATAAAATAGATAACCCAACAGGGACCTGCTGTATAGCACAGTGAATTATACTCAGTATTCTGCAACAACCTGTAAGGGAAAAGAATATGAAATATATATATATATACGTATGTATATACATATATATATATGTGTGTGTGTGTGACTGACTCACTTTGATGTATACCTGAAACTAACACAACATTGTAAATCAATGATACTTCAATTAAAATAAAAGTTAGCCTTGAGAAATAAAGAATGCCCATACCAGAGCATTCCAGTCCATTAAAAAAAATGGTATCTAGGGTTTTCTTCACAATTCTGAACTTGATTTAACATCACATCACGCTGTGGTCAGCATGACAGTTGCCTGGCTCTTCTCGCATCTCTGCATCTCGCCTTGCAGAAACCTCTGATGGGGGTGGGCAGGGGACTGGAGAGGGAGGCGTGGTCCTGGGAATGGGCCCTGCTTTCCACTGGGGAACTGGGACCTGCCAGCTGCACAAAAAGGAATGGCTACCCGCTCCAGTGTTCTTGCCTGGAGAATTCCATGGACTGAGGAGCCTGGAGGGCTACAGTCCATGGGGTTGCAAAGAGTCCAACACTGTAACATTATATTTTACTAGCTGAATAAAAAGGTATAGGCCCTCACAGGGAGAAAGATGTGAGAGGTCCCAAGAGGTGGGAATGGACATGGACCCTCGCTGCCCTGTTCTCGGGCAGGATGCTGCTTCCCTGGCCTGGCCCTTGTCTGGCCATACGACGCTGAGAGTGCAGGCATTTCTGAGGGCCCACCGTCTGACTGACCCTTTTCCTGTGCATCCGACAGAGCTCTGCTGTCCCTCACACTGATGCCACAGTCCTAGCCGCCTCTCTGGGAAAAGAAGTAGGGACACTCCTATCCTCCAGGGTGTGTCTGGAAGCATGATGACAGCCCTTTCTTAAAAACCAAACAACAACAACAAAAACCCATCTAATCTTCCCTTGACCCTGTTATGTCTTGAAAGCAAGTGAAATGCTCAGAGTTGTCTGGTGAGCTTTCATTCATTTCCTTTGGTAACCTTCATTCCTCTGACCACTTACTTTGAAATTTCCTACCTACAGTATCTTGACACCTCTGCTAAAACTTAATTTTTCTTCCTGCTACTTCATGAAAATTGTTTAGAATGACAGGGGATTATAACCAAAAGGTAGGTCTTTTGCATCATAATCTTTTGTGTTATTGTAAACCAGGTCAAATCAGTCAACCTCAAATAAAATAAGTCTTTTGTATTACTTAATTATACCTTGCTTTACAGTAGATTTTTTCCCCCCAAAATCCATGTAAACTTGCTCTCTGAATAATCTTTTTATATTTAAGATTTGCTACTAAAATTACAGAAAAACAAAAACCTGTAATCCAATCTTTTCTGTATTCACAATTGGAATCTTAAGGCAGGTATTCCAAGAAAAGACGACATGATATCCTTTTTCTCAGTGACCACAATAGTACTTGGAAGGTTAAGGAAGTTCCCCACCCCTATTCATCTCCCCACCCCCCGCACTCCACCTCACTGCACCAAACTATAAAGTAAGGTGGGGAAGAGGAAAGTCAGCCCAGTTAAGCTATGGATGCAGGGAATTGAGTCAGGCAAAGAAGTTATCACTGTGTTGCTGGGGCTTGAACTGGAGAGAATGGGGCTAAGGTTGGGGAGTCCATAAGGATGCAAGAGAACCTAAGACCTTCTGTGTTCCAAGCTCCCCATCTACTCTTTCACTGTAGCCTGGCCTCCAGGTAACTCTGTGTGTCCTGGTCTCTCTGCAGCCAGCTCACTCCTCTTCTCTCCTGGGTCTTACAGCCACTGATGGAAAGACAATTGTCATTTGTTTTCAGCTTTTAATTTTGTATTGGAGTATAGCCAACTAACAATGCTGTGATAGCTTCAGGTGCACAGCAAAGGCACTTGGCCATACACACACATGTATCCATTCTCCGCCCAACCCCCCTCCCACCCAAGCTGCCACATAACACTGAGCAGAGTTCCCTGTGCTGTACCGTAGGTCCTTGTTGGTTATCCATTTTAAATATAGCAATGTGTACATGTCCATCCCAAACTCCCTGTCCCTTTGTCCCATTTTTCCTCCTTGGCAACCTTAAGTTCATTCTCTAAGTCTGTGAGTCTGTTTCTGGTTTGTAAATAAGTTCATTTGTATAATTTCTTTTCAGATTCTGCATATAAGGGAAGTCATGCGATATTTCTCCTTCTCTGTCTGAATTGTCATTTGGTTTTGAGCCAACCTTCCAGGTGGCAATATTACCCTATTTTTATTTTGTTTCATGGTGATTGAAGTATTTTTACTGTTCAACAGCTACTACTTGAATAATGAACCTTTGGTTTGGGGGATGGGATCTCCCAGGCAGAGATGATATGGAAACTCTTGATAGAGTGTAAAGGAACTAGTATAATAAGTATAACCTGAGGGGAAAAGATAGCTATTTTAAAAAATAAATGACTTCATACACTTGCGCATTATAAGGGACTGCAGGTTTTATCTCAGGGAAACTGGCTCTTTCATTTAAGAAAGCCAATTAATAGGCCTTTGGGTTAGGCACCAAAGCCTAGATTGCAGTGGCAGCTTGAGACAAAGGAAACTTAAATCTCTCTGCATAATAGAGCAGAAGCCGTGACCCACGTGATCTGACCAGAGCTGGGCCACGTTAAAGCAGCCCAGTTGGAGCTGGAGTCCCCAGTTCGCATCTCTGGAGTCCGTCAAGGTCTAAGAACAGGGCCTGTGGTTCTGGAGCACTGGGGCCCTTCTTCCCCAAACGATTCTAGGTCACCCATCAGGGGACCCTCTTCACTGCTTTCTCCCTGCCCTTCCTCCTGCAGGACCTCCTGCACTGGTGTGTCCAGCCCATAGAGCAGCAGCCCCGGAGGGTCCAGTCTGTTCTCAGCAGAACTGTGGTTCTGAGAACCATCTCCTAGGCTACGGGTCATCCACAAAAGTAAATAATTCATCTCCAGAAATGAAGAGTTGTCTCAGTTCCTGAAGTCAGCCCTGGGTCCATCCCGCCCTTATGTGAGAGGGGCAGGTGTTCAGTATCCTTGTTGCAGGAAGGGGGACCTCTTCCAGGGCCCAAAACTGGCCTCTTGTCTAACAACTTGAAAATGAATTGTCTGAGGAGACACATGTGCTGACAAAGCAAGAGATTTTATCAGGAAAGGGCACCTGGGCAGAGAGTAGTAGGGTAATGGAAACCAGGAGAACTGCTCTGCCACGTGGCTCACAGTCTCGGGTTTTTTTGGTGATGGCATTAGGTTCCGTGTTGTCTTTAGCCAGTCATTCTGACTCAGAGTCCTTCCTGGTGGTGCATACCTCGTTCAGCCAAGACGGATGCCAGCAAGAAGGATTCTGGGAGGTGGTTGGACATGTGGTGTCTCCTTTTCACCTTTCCCAACTCTTCCAGTTGGTGGTGGCTTATTAGCTCCGTGTTCCTTACCAGGACCTCCTGTCGTGAAACAACTCAAGCAAATAGTTACTATGGTGCCTGGCCAGGGTGGGAGGTTTCAGTGAGTGTGCTTCCCCTAACATCCTCACCCTAGCCTTTTTCCCCAGAGGCTGTCCCATCACACCTTTCCCCCAGAAGGCTGTCCACATCACATTATCACAGTCAGCTGCACAGGTAGCATCCTCTAATGACCTGCAGAGAGCTGCTTAAGACAGCATTTCCTCTCCATAGTGGATATGCGTCCCCCCTCCTCTCTCCGTCTCTTTCTTTCTCCCCACTTTCTCCTCTTCTTTTGACTGATTCATTTGACAGCCCAAGGCAATCTTTCACTCCCAGGTTTTCTTTAAACCTTCGATTTATTCTCTCCACTTTTAACTTTTGTGTAGTCTCTTCCAGAAAATTACTTCTTTCTCTCCCTCCAGTCTCCCTCCTTGTTTTTCACCCCCGCCCCTCCCTGTCTCTCTTGCTCTTTGTTTCAAAGGGTGAAGGAAAAATAAAACTGACTCTAATTATGGAGGATGAGCATAAGTAGTGTTAGGGATACACCTGTAGCGAGAGGAAGGCAGTCCGCGAGTTTCTGAGCGAAATGACACCTCTTGAAGAGCCATGTCATCAGCCTCAACAGCCCTTGAGGTAACCCCAAAGCCTCCTTCAAGAGCACCACACAGGCTCCATCTACTTTCTTCTCTTTCTTCAATTAATCTTACTTCCCTCAAGAACGAATGATCACATCAAAAAAAGAGACACATTTCATCGTATTGTTCTACTGTTTGGTTTAATTACTGGTATTGCACAGTGATTGTTTTCTGCAAAGTTTTCTTGCAATTGTAGAATACTGAAAGCACAACCCTGGTTGGAGAGGCATTTGTGGTCTAGGCCAGAGCACTATTTATAACATCAGCTCTGCAGGAAAGTTTATTCCAGGTCCCAAGCAACTCACTTGAAATGAAATTTTTGATCATGACCTGGAACAAAGCTTATGCCTGGGGAAGTGCTTGGTCATGCATACATGGGATAAGCTTGTGCTGGCTGCATCCAGGTGTGTTTCCATCAGCACAGGCTCTCCTACCTGTTCTCAGCAACACAAGGCTACTCACCATACTCTGGGCAACTTACTGGCTAAGATGCAGAATCATTTGCAAAAAGGCAGGGGGATCCCTGCTTTACCTAAGAGGCTCCCATTCAGCTCATGTGTATCATCCCTGGGGCTCTTCTTCTGGACATGAGAGGTGAGTTACAGGGGAAACATGGTTGATTCACAGGGAATAATCCTCCTGAGGACTCAGAAGTTAACTTGTTTTCTGGAGGACCCTGGGGCCAGGATTTTATTTTGAGACACAAGTGCTCTTTCCATGGCCTCTGTGGGTCATCTTGAGTGAGTCTCTTAGCTTTTCAACCCCCTTCATAGCAGTTATTTGGAGAAAATGTATAATGAGCATCATACACACACACACACATACACACACCCATACCCCTCCCATTCCTTTTCCCATCCCTTGTGATCCCTTGTCTGTACTAGGCCAGGCCAATGGAAGATATTTTCTGAACCTAACAGGAGTTTGTTTTATGGATAGGGAACTTTTAATCTCCGGAGAGTATTTACCTCCAGTGATGGTCATCTGGGGGAAAAGAAGCTGCCAGGGCAGCTCTGCCCCCAACCCCCACTCCCGGAATGAGTCCCCTGCGGAGAGCCATTTACACTTAGGAAGAAACGTGGTCATCTCATGCTTACCGTGGTGTTTGGGGTGATTTGAATTGTAATGCAGTGTATCCAATCCACAGAGTAAAGGAAAACTGAACCAGTATCATTTAAGCTCTGAGGGTTGAAATAAGTGGCATGGGTCTGGCTTTCCTGGTAATAAAAAAATTTAGCAGGTGGTAGGGGAATAAAAGAAGCCCTACTAAATGTTGGCTGGGCAGGCTTCTCTGTGGATGATCTAGGGTGAGTGTGTATGTGCTGTGTGTATGTGAGTCTATATGCACGTACACATATGTATTTTTTCCTCTGGTCATTGCTTTTTTTTTTTAGACATATGATTTGTTGGAGGAATCAGATTGTTTCCTCCGAGGGGCAGGAATATTCACAAATTCCTCTAAATTCCTTTCCAACTCCCCTTGAAAGATAAGGAGGCAATGTGCCCACCAAGGCTGTTGCAGAATTGGGTCCACACAGCATTAACACCACCCCTGCTTCCCCTGATCCACAGGCATCTCTGAAGCTGCTGGCAGGACCGCCCTTAATAACCTTCTTCTTTACTCCTCTTTACAAAGTGCTTGTGGTTAAATATTTATGAGGCCTTGCAAGATGGACCCCTATCACTGCCTGGGAATATATAAATGCCATGCTCACCAGCATCATATGGGGCTACTCTGCGGAAGGGGGAGGGGCGAGTCTTTTCACTCCCTTCTTTGTGGCCCTGGAATGCTCTGGGCAGATGACGTCACTGACTGCATCAGTGGAGGGATGTTGCCAGGTGCCGGCTGCAGAGCCAGAGTGGGACGGGGTGGGGTGGGAGGGGGAGGGGAGGACTCTTCCCAGCTCAGCGGGCCTTGCTCCTACCATCTAAACTTTATAAATATTAATAGGAGCCAAAAATATATTCATAAAAAATGAACAAAACTAAAATAAAAGGAAAAGCAACAGACGAGGGGACATTTGCAGTAAAGATGACAAATGAAAGGCTAGTATCTCTTTTCACCAGCCCCACTTGGCTCAGGTAGACAGGTGTTCAGCAGGAGAGCACAGCCACTTTCCTGAGCTGGACTTTGTCTATGCAGCCCCTGCAGATCCTGCCACCTGAAGCTTCGGGTGCAGTTCAGTTCAGTTCAGTTCAGTTGCTCAGTCGTGTCTGACTCTTTGCGACCCCATGAATTGCAGCACACCAGGCCTCCCTGTTCATCACCATCTCCCGGAGTTCACTCAAACTCATGTCC
The DNA here is from genome assembly GCF_029407905.1 of Bubalus kerabau. Classification (NCBI taxonomy): domain Eukaryota; kingdom Metazoa; phylum Chordata; class Mammalia; order Artiodactyla; family Bovidae; genus Bubalus; species Bubalus kerabau. The sequence goes on from NC_073628.1 coordinate 16,226,328, forward strand.
ATTGAGTCAGTGATGCCATCCAGCCATCTCATCCTCTGTCGCCCCCTTTTCCTCCTGCCCCCAATCCCTCCCAGCATCAGAGTCTTTTCCAATGAGTCAACTCTTCGCATGAGGTGGCCAAAGTACTGGAGAACACCCAGGGCTGATCTCCTTTAGAATGGACTGGTCGGATCTCCTTGCAGTCCAAGGGATTCTCAAAAGTCTTCTCCAACACCACAGTTCAAAAATATCAATTTTTCGGCACTCAGCTTTCTTCACAGTCCAATTCTCACATCCATACATGACCACTGGAAAAACCATAGCCTTGACTAGATGGACCTTTGTTGGCAAAGTAATGTCTCTGCTTTTGAATATGCTATCTAGGTTGGTCATAACTTTCCTTCCAAGGAGTAAGCATCTTTTAATTTCATGGCTGCAATCACCATCTGCAGTGATTTTGGAGCTCCAAAAAATAAAGTCTGACACTGTTTCCACTGTTTCCCCATCTGTTTCCCATGACATGATGGGGCGTGGGCATCTGCATTTCTCTCCAGCCCTCGGGTGAAGCTAGGTTGTGTGGGTCCTCCTGGGGAGGCAGGGCCCTTGCCGTGCGGTGATGACTGAAACAGTCCATATCTGTGGTCTCCAGTCCAGCACAGTGGCCACCGTCACACGAGGCTCCTGAGTCCTCAAAATGTGGCTACACAGCTAGGGAGCTGACATCTTAATTTTATTCCATTGTGACTAACTGAAATGTAAATAGTCTCAAGTGACTGTCGGAGAAGGAAGGAGGAGGTTCCTGCCAGGTGTCTTGGTGGCCAGTTTTCTTCAGTGAAAGGTGATGTCTGGAACTTGTCTGTGCCCAAGATGAAGACGGAGACCGGGGAGCCCAGTGAGCCAAACGAGGCAAGGCTGCGGCTTAGCTCTCAGCAGCAACCTGCCTCCCTCCTGCCCACCTTGCCCTGGGGGATTAGATCAGGTGCCATATAAGCCGAGTGCAGCCTTGTCCTGCCCAGGTCTCATGTCCCTGTTACTGTCCCAGCATTGTGGTGCTGAGTACCCGTTTGCAGACACCCACCTCACAGAGCCCGTGTGTCCACATCAGCCTCCGCAGCACAGGGCTCCTTCCCTCCTCGATTCTGCTTTGGGCTGTTGACAGCCCTCTCATGAGCCGTGAGGCTGCAGGGCATGGAGAGCACACAGGCACCAACTTCAGACAAAAAGTGAGAGTGTGAAAGCATTGGTCGCTCTGTCGTGTCTGATTCTGTGTGACCCCATGGACTGTAGCCCTGCAGGCTCCTCTGTCCTTGGGGTTTTCCAGGCAAGAATACTGGAGTGTGTAGCCGTTTCAGTGTGGTCTTGGGCGGTTGCAACTTTCCTGAGCTTCAATTTCCTCACCTAAAAAACAGCTATGACAGTGCCTACCTTCCATTAATGTTGTGAGAACTAAAGATAATATCTACAAGATGTCCTTAATAGTAGCTGCTAATAATAATAATAATAAATTCTGTGCTTGATTCCTTCAGCTAGACCTACTGGCTCCATCTCCACTTACTCAAAGCATTATTCTCTTCTTTCAAGGAGCCCACAGTTGATGTCCCCGAACATTTAAACACAAAAATAAATGGAGATGGCTTGTAAATTCTTAAGAGGAATTGCTGGATTTACTTTATTAAGTAGAGCACATGTGGGAGAAAATACAAATAGAAAAAAATCTTGGAATTCTTTCGAGTCCTGCTAATCATTGAATAAATGAAAAGAAAATTGCTGCTCAAACTATTAAAGCGTCTGTAAGAGCAGTATAACTCTGTGCTAGTGGCATTGAAAACGGGGGTAATAGTTTTGTAGAGTAATCTGGTAAAAGTCATTCATTCAGGGAATGTGTGTTGAATGCTGACCAAGTTTCAGTTATTTTGTTAGGCTCTGGGGACTCAGAAATGAGTAAGAACAGATCTTTATCCACAAAAGGTTATAGAATGGGCATTACAGAACCCCTGGCCTCCCAAAAATGCAGTCTGCTTCTTGACTCAGTAACCCCAAAGAAATCTTTTTTTTTAATATTTTCTTACAGTCATGTGCATTGCTATGCCATCTGTAATAGTGAAAGACTAGCTACCCCCACAAATAAACAACAATTAAGAAATGTTTAACATTACAATGAATTCTCAACAGCAAAGTTTAATACAGACACTAAAATTAAAGATATGGAAACTATGGAGACAATTAAGATAATGTCAAATGAAAAGAACACAAAATAGCATACACAAAATCCTTTGATTATGCAAAATGACATATGAACAAATTAAGAATCAGATATCGGTACATTTGAGAAACAGGGCTTTATGTATTGAGTGGAGCTTTACACTGTGGTAGTCACCGCAGCTGCTGAGGCACACTGCCTGCCTCTAATCCTACCTCCTAACCTTTCTGCTTCCTGGGTCGTGGTTTCATAGGAAGATGGCAGGTCCCCAGCCCCTGAAGCTTAGCAGGGCCTTGAGACTTGCTTGGATGAATGACGTGGAACTGAAAGAGCCACATGGCACAGCTTGGTGAGAGCGTTAAGAGCTAGTCATCTTAAGCTGGCCAGCTTCCTGCCATGGCAACCAACAGCACTCCCCATGCTAGAGGCTCATCAGCCTGCCTCCTGGAGGGGAGAGATGGGCAGCAAAGAACCAGACAACCAGAATGTATATATATAGCGTGAGTAAAGAGAAATCTTTTTTATTTTTAGCCCTGCAGATTTCTTAGCCAATATACTCATCAATACAGATACCTGTGTTGTTTGTTAATTTTTAAATTACATCTATCACTTATTAATTCCAAAACAATAATGATGTGGCCTTGCAGAGCTGTATCACAGGTCACACAATGTCATGAATTCTAAAATGTTTTGGTCTCAGTATGTAAATATATATATAAAATATACTTTAAAATAATTGAAATCCGCAAAAGAATGATTATTACATGTGAGTTATCTCTATCAATATTTGCCTTATTAGAAAGACTGTAAAAAGAGAATATTTATCAATTAATGTAAAGTAAAAATAATAACCCCTTTATAAGGGCTTCCCTAGTAACTCAGCTGGTAAAAAATCTGCCTGCAATGCTGGAGATGCTGGTTTGATTCCTGGGTTGGGAAGATCTGCTGGAGAAGGGAAAAGTTACCCATTCCAGTATTCTTGGGCTTTTCGGGTGGCTCAGCTGGTAAAGAATTGCCTGAGATGCGGGAGACCTGGGCTTGATCCTTGGTTGGGAAGATCCCCTGGAGAAGGGAATGGCTACCCACTCCAGTATTCTGGCCTGGAGAATTATCTCTATCAATATTTGCCATATTAGAAAGAAAGACTGAAAAAATAATGAATATTTATAAATTAAGGTAAAATAACAATAATAACCCCTTTATAAAAATATATTCATGAAAAATAGCCATAGTTTCCAAAATTTAAAAGAAATAGTGAGAAAAGTATCTTCATTTTACATGTTGTAAATCTCTTTAATGTCTGATTTCCATTGGATTTTCACATCTGCATTTGCATTCAGTCTGTTGGAATAAGTTTTTTTGTTGAAGCAGATGAAGAAAATCTGGCCTCATTCAAGAATATGGGATAGAAAAAAGGAGAGGCATCCTAGTAACTATGGGCATTCTTCTTTGTTACTACACCAAAACTTGACAGGTGGTAGCAGTTTTTTAAAGGTCAGTTGCAATATGGACCCTGAAACTGAATCAGCGAACATCTTAAAGCCTGTTCTATAAAAATTCACAGGTCTATCTTTCACTCTTGATGTATTTTTTTACCCATGTGTGATTTCATAATATCATGCATTGACCATTTGGAAAATACTGGTTTGTTGAATTATTCAGATCATCCCAAGTTGACACATTTCATAATACAATATCAAAAAGTCACATTTATTAATATAACTACTGATCACATCAGAAAAAGGCTTCTTGAGCATTGGGAAGCTGTCAAGCTCATGATGGCAGATACACATTTTTTTTTAACTCTGATTTGTGCTGAGAAACTCATATTTTATCACTGGCAACAAATACTTTCAGTTGTTTTCCTTTAAGTGACAGCTCATTTTGCTCATTTGAAAGAAAATGTCTGCCAAATGCCCGAGTCTCAATAACCACGGCTTGTCTAGAATTTGTTCTTTCAAGCAGAAATTGTGTTGCAACAACAAAAAAGTGGCTAGTTGAACCCACAACTCAATCACCTTGAAATAATCTTTCCACTTGGTTTTGCAACATATGTGTGTTATGGGTACAATAGTTTCTCACACAGGATGTTAAAAGGGTCTGTATTTAAGGGTTGAGATTTAATCAAATGAATACTTTTTACTGTTTCATTGAAGGGCGTTCTTACATGAACTGGCTTTTTATTTTCCTTTCTGTGGAATTCACTGGCCACTAAGACAGTTTGCTGTAGCTGCTTAATTCCTGCTGAGGGGCCAGCATTTTTATACCCGCCGCCCTCCACCCCCCCGACCCACCACATTGCTTCTGTATCGCCAGTGCAGGCATCAGTGGAGCAGAAGAGCCAAATAGCATTCTTAGTATAACAGGAAAATGATTTTGACCCCCACAGGCTCCCGAGAAAGTGTTGAGGATGCCCAGAAGTCTGCCATCACACCAAGCTGATGTGGAATCCTGCAACTGACCTGTAGTCTCCTTCCCCACCCTGCTCTTGGTATTTCTGTTTATTGGGCTCCTGTTTTTTTTTTTTTTTTTCTGCAAAATAATAGCATTCATTCACTCATGCATGTGTTCATTCATTCAACAAATATTTATTAACTATTACTTGTACCACCCATGTGGGACACTGGGGACACAGTCAACAAAAGGCAGACAACTCTGAACTCATTTTATTGTCTAAATGGGACCAAAACCATACATATGTGTGTGCATTTATTTAGATGAAAGCAACGCATAAACATTGAACAAATCACACATGAGTGAAGCCAGGACAGACTGTGCTGTGTGCTAGAAATGAAATTAACCAAAGTGCTCTGAGGGGTATGGTTGGTGGTGCGGGGGGAGAGGGGGTGGAGTACTGTAGACCCAGGATGGGCAGGAAAGCCTTGATTCTAAGAACAAGACATTCGAGCTGGGACATGAGGGTAGGGAGGTATCAGCAGGCAAACTTCTGACCCTAATTTCCTGCAGTCTTCACAGAGTATCACAGGGCACCGCAGACATTTCTTTGGGATATAAAAGGGGTGGTTGGAGTTGGATTGATTTTTATTAAATCTCAACCCTTAAATACAGACCTTTAAATATTCTTTGTGAGAAACTGCTGTACCTATAATGCACATACATTGCAAAACCAAGTGAGATGATTATTTCAAGGTGATTGAATTGTGGGTTCAACTAGCTACTTTTTTTGTTGTTGTTGCTTGAAAGAACAAATTCTAGACAAGTCATGGTTATTCAGACTCAGGCATTTGGCAGGCATTTTCTTTCAAATGAGCCAAGTGAGTTGTTACTTAAAGGAAAACAGCTGAAAGTATTCGTGGTTGAAGCTCCAAGAGGAGTTGGAAGGGGGTCAATAATGTTAATATCAGTCAACACTTAGTAAGCACATATTACCTCCTGGGCAGGTTTTATGGGCCTTACCTGTATTAGCTCATTTAATCTTCACAGTAATGCCATGAAATAGAATTCTATTCTTTCCACTTTGTCGAATGCAAAATTGAGGTCCAGAAGTCACACGGGGAGGAAGTAAGAGGCAGGATTCTCGAGGTGTCATCCACTCCAAAACTAGGATAAACCTAGACAGCATGTTAAAAACCAGAGACATCACTTTGTTGACAAAGGTCTGTATTGTCAAAGCTGTGGTTTTTCCAGTAGTCATGTATGGACGTGAGAAAGGGAAGTTGCTCAGTCGTGTCCGACTCTTAGAGACCCCATGGACTCAGCCTACCAGGCTCCTGCGTCCATGGGATTTTCCAGGCAAGAGTACTGGAGTGGGGTGCCATTTCCTTCTCCAGGGGACGTGAGAGTTAGACCATAAAGAAGGCTGAGCACCAAAGAATTGATTCCTTCAGACTGTGGTGCTGGAGAAGACTCTTGAGAGTCCCTTGGGCAATAAGGAGATCAAACCAGACAATCCTAAAGGAAATCAACCCTGAATATTCTTTGGAAGGGCTGTTGCTGAAGCTCCAATACTTTGTCCACCTGATGTGAAAAGCTAAATCATTAGCTCTGATGAAAAGACACTGATGCTGGGAAAGATTGAGGGCAGGAGGAGAAGGAGACAACAGAGGATCAGATGGTTTTGGCATTACTGACTCAATGGACATGAGATTGAGCAAACTCTGGGAGATGGTGAAGGACAGGTAAGCCTGGTGTGCTGCAGTCCATAGGGTCGCAAAGAGTCAAACAGGACTTAGCAACTGAACCAAAAGCAGTACTTAGGAAACACGGTACCATTTTATAAAACATGTAGAAACTCCCTTATTGGGGGACCTATTATCACTAGTATTGCTCTAAATGTATTTTGAAGATACATGGATCTAAATTACACAAATTGAGTTGATTTTAAAATATTTCACAAATTGGAAGACTTGGTATCTATATGAAGTGGTAAGAGGAATGGAGTTTGAGCTCCATAAAAGGGATCAGGGAAAGAAAAGTCTAGCGGATTAGCTGTTTCTGGCTTGTGCTAAGCCTGAAGGGGAAGGTTAAATATCTGAGCTGTGTGAGGCACTGACTCTCTGCAATCGTTCACACCCGGGGGTGGGGGACTCTAGGAGCAAAGCCAGGGGAACTCTGCTCGTGATACGTGTCTGGGGGGAACACCTCAGGACTTCTCTTTTTGATCAGTTTGCTCCAGCTGCCTCTGAGCTCTGAAAGATGCTTCTACCTGCCCGTTTCTGAAATCCTTTCCAACATCTTAGAAAAGCCTTCCCTCCTCACTCATGCACACACTAATCTCCTCTAAGAAGGTTTGGTGCCTGAGGTCTGGCTGTATTTCCTATGAGAGGCAACACTGTTTTAAGAGATGGTATTTAAATACTCTGCTGGAAGGCTTTGTAACTGAACACTGTCTCTCCATGAAGACTGAGGTTTTATTACTAAAGACTTTTTTTTTTGGCCATGTGGCGTGTGGGATTTTAGTTCCCCGACCAGGGATTGAACTCACGCCCCCTGCATTGGAAGCACAGAGTCCTAACCACTGGAGCGTTAGGGCAGTCAAAGTGGTGACTCCTCATCTTGCTGTTACAGTCAGGTAATCATGGGACACAGGTGTGCTTGGTCTTGAGTTTCCCTTTCAAGAAACTTCTCTTTTTCTTGAGCAGCCTGCTTTATGTTTGTTCGAATGGCAGCTCACTCCAGTATTCTTGCCTGGAGAATTCCAAGGACTGAGAGCCTGGTGGGCTACAGTCCATGGGGTTGCAAATTTTCTCAGGATGGATTTCAAATCTGTTTTTTGTTTGTTTTTTAGCTAGTAGATAAAGTTCTGGAGAAACCAAAGTAGAAAACAATCTGAATAAGAGAGTCTAGAAAATAAGTCATTTTCATGATCTGACAGATGATGGAACGGATGTATCCGTTTGAAAAGGAAGGGTCAGTTGGAGTCCGCACTGTGGAGGTTTTTGAGCAGCAGTCCTGGCTCATTGTGACAAACCATCTTACAGGTCCTGTCAGCAGAGACAGTGAGGATTCTAAAATTCTGATTTGCCGTAGATTTGTGTCTCCTTTTTAGCAGGTGCACTGGGCAGACACAGCCTGAATCTGGATGTTTTAATTCTTTTCTGCATCTCAGCCTAGTGAAGAGGATGGCATCAGTCATTCGATCCACCAGCATTCAGAAAGCACCTACTCTGTGCAGGCTGCAGGCACCAGACAGACACAGAGAAGGAGGTAGATACTGGCAGAGCTGGCAGATGCACGGCAGAGCTGGCCACCTCGCTGTTGTGAGTGACAAGTTATTATAGAAGCTAGTTCTGCTGACATGAAGATAAGATGAAGCCTATGTTGCTAACATAGATATGAAAAGTCTTTATGATAAAAGAGCTAAAGACGGGCCATTTATTATTATTATTATTCCTACTTCTACAGCTGATAGTGGGTAATGGTGATAACAATTAAGCCCCATATGTAATCAAGGTTTCCTTGTACCAAAAGAAAATGAGGCTGTTTCTCATAAAAATCTAGTAGACAAAATTTTTAGATATAAACTCTTTCTTTTTCTCCTTACTTGAGAACACCCAGTTTTCTTGTACCTATGACTTCAAAATTTGGGCAATAGTTCCCTATAAGCATTGTCCTTGAGGCAGAGTGAGTGAGTATTACAATGAATAACCCATTGTCTAATTAAATACATAATTTAATGTGCAGCTGGAACATTAGTCTTGGAAATGAAAACTTCTGCTCCATAAGTGCTGGGCTTTTGGAGAGAAGCAGAGAATCAGGGCATAAATGAATTCCACAGCAACCACTGGATGGAAAATACATGATGGTGTAAAAGTTAGATTCCACATGACCGGAAGGGGTGACCAGGACCCTTTCTGGTTGCAGTGGTTTCCAGAGAAATGGGGCAGTGAACATGGAGGCAATGTCAAAGTTCTGAGCCCCATTGTGAAACAGCCCCCTCCATACCATCCCAGAGCTGGTGGGGGCGGATGGCGCATGGTAGATGCATACCCCAGATAAGTTTGATACAAAGAGAAAAGGGGAGGCTGAGACATCCTTCCCAGGTCCTCAGCTGTGGAGAGCCTAGGTAAAAGAGGTGTCTGGAAAAATGGACTGGGGGCAGGTCACAGCATCTCAGCACCTCACGTGGTTCTGGGTGAACAGCTGGGACGTCCTGAACCTCCAGGGAGGCACCGGAACAATGAGCAAATGCAGAGAGAATTGAAATGACTTGTGCTTGTGGCAAAGATGGTCAGAAAGTTTGCTCCTGCCTGTCCCAGGACATGCTGGGGTAGTGAGCATCAGCGGGAGACACGAGGGGAATGATGAGGACCAGAGGAGTCAGGCCGCATCTCAGAGGCGACTGGCCAAGGCAGAGGATGGGGACAAAGTCCTCCACAGCCCTGGATGACATCCAGGCTGCCAGCCACCCTCCTCCCCTCACCCCGTTCAAGGTCAGTCAGGGAGGAGGGGACGTGGTACCAGAGAATTTAGACAAAATATATGGCTTTAAACTAGAAGAAACAGACCAGCTCGAATGGTCCAGGTTAAGTTTTCCACCATGGAGTACAAATGAGGACTTAAGAAAGGTCAATGGTGAGAACTATGGACATACCACCTCAGTGCTCATGAATTTGGGACCCAACACGCTTGTGATACTCAGATTGTGATGGCTGATTCCCTTGGGGTTTGCATTTTGTGAGGGCTGCATCCGAGTGTGGCTGAGATGAGAGCTGTAAGGTAATGTGTTGACAGCAGAACCACAATCAGCTATCTGTACGTGAACAAGGGATAAGGTTTCTAAGGAGTTAACGTCGGAAGGAGACGATATATACATCACGTATATATTCAGTCCCTGATGTGATTTCTGTTTGCAGCGGGGGAAACAAAGCACATCCCTGCCCAGGTTAAATCTAAGCTTTCTGTGGGTGAATTGAAATTTTTAGTGAGTGCAAAGTTGCCTTGGATGATCTGCCAAGTTGATGCCTAGCATGAGTATGCCCGTAATGTGCCCAGATCAATATAAATATGGATACTCCAGTATGAATTAGGCAGAAAAAGTGGGACAATCTGACAGCCCCTTGCTGAGACACAGCAGCTCCCATCCCCTGGAAGGGCCTGAAGAGCTGAGTGCAGCCCCGATGGACTACCGGGAAGAATCCAGCAGCCTGGAAATGCAGACACTTTGGAGATGTTCGCTTGACAGACTGAAGCCTGTTTGTCATCTGGGCTGTCACCTGTCAGAGCTTTAAATAGGAGCCTCTATAGGATGTTACATAACCCGCTGGCTCACAACAGCCCCATTGGAATGGAACCGGGGACAGCACGGAGGAGAAGCCGGCTGTGACATGGAGGACGAGCCCTGCTCTTTTCCTCTTAATGGATTCTGTGCCTCCTACATCACCATGCTTGAACACACAAGGGGCTGGGTATGCATGCTCTTTAAGGGCTGTGTCAATCAAGAGAATAAAATTAATCATGGTGAGGTTGGGAGCAGAGTGGGAGAGAAAGAAGCAGGGTCTTTGCAGGCACTGGGCACTTGGGACAGTTCTGGGAGATGGAGGGACCTCTCCCCTCTTCTGTCCCCCATCTTCTTGATCGACACTGCCCCTCCCCAACACCACTTGCCTACTGAAGGCTGAAAGTTGAACTCCCATTTTCCCCTTCTGGGAAGGGATGTAGCTTCCACAAGACTATAATATGAGTTGAAATGTTCACAGGTTGGAAATCATGTAATGGTATGAGCTTTAGAGATGAACTGTGGGCACAATGCTGCTGGTTTGATTTGTACACTTTTCCAAGGAGGACTCAGACTTTTACTGATCCTTCCATCAGGGAGAGGTTAAGTCAAGCAGAAACCAGCCGGGGTAAAATCAATACAGAAAAACACTTGCTATACGCAATGGGTGTAATACTGAGAATTTACATGCAAAGTTTGGTGATGAGTTTTATTTTAGAGACCCTGGAGGAGCTGGCTATTTTAAAGAATTCTGATGTAAGAGTGAAGTATTCTATTGTGATGGGATGACTCACTCTCTACTCCCTAATTTATCTGTTCTGTAAATTTGAATTTTGCAAATTTTACCTCACTTACATTACCCACATACTGCTGAGTCATCAGAGGGCACGAAGTGGAAAGCAAAAATTTGGATATAAGTTTTCACATCATCATGATACTGCTCAGTCATTCAGTCATGTCCGACTCTTTGCAGTCCCGTGGTCTGTAGCCACCTGCGAGGCTCCTCTGTCCCTGGGCTTTTCCAGGCAAGAATACTGGAGTGGGTTGTCATTCCCTTCTCCAGGGGATCTTCCAAACCCAGCGATCTAACCCGGGTCTCCTACATTGCAGGTGGATTCTTTATCATTTCTGAGCCGCCAGAGAAGCCTGTGTGTGTGTCTGTGTGTGTGTATGTACTTAAATTTGAAAATGACTGGGGTTAAAGAACCAGACAAGCAGTTTACAACAAGGCAGTTCAGCGCTTTTAAGAGAGTAGTGTATATTGCAACATTTCTAAAGCATGGTAAGCCCAAAAATTCAATAAAAAAGAGACACACACACGTAAACACACATACTCATGTACAACTTAAACAGTTTCATGAAACAGTATTTACCCTTACTATGCCTTATGCCCTCTGATAGCTTTTATTCTAACTTATTTTTGTAAAAATGTTAAACCTCCTTAATGTCATAGCCTATTTATAAATTGGTTATGACTTACAATTTGAAAAACTGCTATTTCTATGAGGGGGACATAGTGGGCTGACCAAAAATTTGTTTGGGTTTTTCTGTAACAGTTTAATGGAAAAATCGGAATGAACTTTTTGGCCAACCCAGTACTATTTGCCATTTCCCCAATTTATTTGACCATTGCATCCTTTCTGGTGGACAGTGTCATGCAGGACCATGCTCCATGGGACATGCTGTTGCAAATGCTGAACTAGCCCAGGTCCTTCTTTTCATAGCTCAGAGCATGAGGACGTGACTTGTTCAAAGTCACATGACAAATCAGTTAGTGGCAGAGCTGGAGCCCAAGACCCAGGTGACCTGAGTCCTAACTTGGCTTGCTTTTTCTGTGCCATAATATCATTTTACTTAGTGGTTTGAAAATTAAATGGTCTAATCCAAATAAAGCCCACACCCCAAGAAAGATGATGATTATGACCTCTGCCATAAGAGATAAGCTAGGTACCATCAATCCACACCTGCCAGATAGAGGGTAACGAAGGAAGAAGCATAAAGGTGATTAGGACACAATTTCCTCCCTTGAGAGAGAGACACACATAGATACCTGAGATACAAGCCAGACTGTGATGGATGCTTAAATAAAGCCATGATCAGAGGGCATGGGGAAATGGGGGAGGGGACAGAGTCAAACGAACATGGAAGAGAGAGCTGTGAGGACTTTTGAGAGCAGAATTTAAAAAATGTCTTGAGGGTTGGCCAGGACTTTCATACACACAAAAAGAAACATAAATTAGAGGTAATTAAGGGCACTTTAGCAGAGAAGGCAACGGCACCCCACTCCAGTACTCTTGCCTGGAAAATCCCACGGACGGAGGAGCCTGGTGGGCTGCAGTCCATGGGGTTGCGAAGAGTCGGACATGACTGAGAGACTTCCCTTTCACTTCTCACTTTCATGCATTGGAGAAGGAAATGGCAACCCACTCCAGTGTTCTTTCTTGGAGAATCCCAGGGATGGGGGAGCCTGGTGGGGTGCTGTCTATGGCGTCGCACAGAGTTGGACACGACTGAAGTGACTTAGCAACAGCAAGGGCACTTTAGGGAAAGGTGGGGGAGGTACTTGAGACAAGGGTATTTGGGGAGAAAATTCATGATGAGAGGGGAAGTTAGAACAGTGGAAGGACATTGTTCATGTCGGATCAGGGTGCCTGGCTCTATCATTGGTGTTATTTCGCTGGGCAATACGGGGCTAATGGGTTTATTTATTTATTTTTTTGAGCACTATTTTCAGTAAGATTTTTCCTGGCATTCTGGAAGCTAGAATGTAAAGGAATATATAGAAGTGAGAAGATTCTTTTATAAAGTTGCTGCAATAGTTTAAGCAAAAGGTGGTAAGGATCTAAATGAACTCAGAGACCACGGGGTTGAAAAGGGGGGTTGGTGCAAGAGATATGTTTAAGTTAGAATCGTAGGGACTTAACAAGTTATTAGATGAAGAAGGAAGAGGGAGCTGAAGTCTGAGCACTTGGGTGAGTAGGAGGATTATCATATTATCCAGTGTACAGAGCCTCAGGAATGACATTTTAAGGGGAAGATGGTGATATTCATGAAAGAGAAGGAGTTGATGAATGTCAAGCCAAGAGATACTCTCCATAACTTTAGAAAAAAGGGCAATATTCACAAGGATCCTTTGTAGGTTGAAGATTGCTCTTAGTCAACCCTGTCATACCACGGTTTTAGAGCTAGTAAGCAAATAACTTTTTCTGGGACTAAACTTGATTAGTTACGAAAGGAGTGTTTTCTGAATTTTTTTCTCTTGAAATCTTTTTGCTCTGAGGTCTTTGTGCCACAGGATTCTTTTCTCCAGTATTCAGAGACATTGGAGACTTGCCCTAGGACTAGAAGGCTTTTCTGCATTATTTTATGGTATTAAGGTTGAACGTAAACAGGCAAATAGCAATAATAGTCATCATGAAATGTGAATGGCAATGAACATGCACATAGAATTTGTCAAAAAGAAAAAATCAGCTAGAATAAGGTGGAAAACTCATGACATGTAGTTAAAAGTAAGTTTGCAAGATAGGAAGGGATGAGATGATGGAGGAATCTTAATGTTAAGAAGAAAAATGTGGATATGGTAAGGCTAAAAATAGAAAACCATTACCTTCTTGGGGAAATTACATAATGTGAAGATGTCTTTAATAAGGTTTGTCTAGCATAAAATTTCTTGGTGAATCAAAATTGGGGAGATGCTCAAGTCAGGGAGACCTCTAAGGTTACTGCAATAAATTAAAGGAGTTGAAGGGATTGTAGCTAGTATGGGGAAACTAAAATTATTCTTGTCAAGATTATCAATAACCTCCATTTAAAAATATATAATATTCATTTGCAGTCTTCAGTATATTTAATCCTTTAACATTTTAGACATTGTCAATCACTCTCTTCTTTTAGAAACTTATCTTTTAAGAAAGTTATTAACTATAATATATATAAAGAAAAGTGCACGGATCAAAGTGTAGTTATAAATTAATTTTCATAAAGTCAAAACTCCCATGGAACTAATGTCCAGGAAAAAAAAAAAAAGGACATTAACCAACACCACAGGATTCCCCCATGTCCCTTCCTATTTACCTGCCTGAGCTTGAGAACTAACCTCTAGCCTGACTTCTACCACCATCACTTAATTTTTACTGTCTGGTTACTCTACATAAATGGAAACATATATCGTGTATTCTTGTTACCTGACTTCTAGTGTATAATACTATGCTTATAGGTAGGATGCATCCATGTTTTTATACAGCAGAAGTTTGTTCATTCTTATTGCTGTCTGACATTCTTTTCCATAAATCTATCATGATCTAAGCACTGGACAATCCCAGGGACTGGGGAGTCTGTTGGGCTGCCGTCTATGGGGTCGCACAGAGTCAGACACGACTGAAGCGACTTAGCAGCAGCAGCAAGCATTGTAGTGTTAATAAATATCTGGGTTATTTCTAGTTTGTGTCTACTGTGAGTGATACTGCTACGAAAACTCTCATATAGGCACACATTTCTGTTGGATATTTGCTTAGGATTGGAATTTCTAGGGCATATATTCACCTTCAGAAAATACTGAAAAACAGTGATTCAAAGTGATTATATCAGTTACACTCTGATCGACAGTTCTTGCTACTGGGCTTCTCTGGTGGTCCAGTGCTTAAGAATCCACCTGTTCATGCAGTGGACACGAGTTCAATTCCTGGTCCAGGAAGATCCCACATGTCCCGCCTGGAGTAACTAAGCCCATGAGCCACAACTCCTGAAGACCATTCACCTAGAGCCTGTGCTCTGCAACAAGAGAAACCACTGCAATGAGAAGCCCAGACACCACAACTAGAGATCAGTCCCAACTCATTATAACTAGAGTAAGTCCACGCACAGCAATGAAGAACCAGTGCAGCCAAAAAGAAATAAATATGCTTTTTTAAAAAAAAAACAATACTTGCTATTACTGATTGTTTCAATGCAAGCATGAAGTGATATTTTAGAATTTTAAAATCCATATTTCCCTGATGGCTAATTAAATTGAATGCTTTCTTATGTGACAATTGCCACTTAGATATCATATTTTGTAAAATATCTATTCAAATCCTTTGTCTATTTTTAACTGAGAGTTCTGTCTTTTTTCTTATTGATTTAAAATTACTATTTGTATATTTGGGATATAAGTCCAATCTTCTGTCAGTCACTTATACTGCAAATATCCCTTCCTACTCCATGTCTTAAGTTTTTACTTCCCTAAGTATGAAAACATAAATTCTTAATTTTAACAAAGTTCACTTTTATAAATTTTCTTCTTTTGTTTAGTATTATTTATGTTCTTTTCAAGAAATCTGTCTAAATAAAGGTTATGTAGATAGTATTCTTTTTATCTTCTAGAAACATTGCTTTTATTTTCATTAGAAGCTGAAATTCATCTGAAATTTGCTTTTGTATATGGTGTGAGGCAGGGGGTAAAAGCAGAGACATTACTTTGCCAACAAAAGTCCATCTAGTTAAGGCTATGGTTTTTCCAGTAGTCATGTATGGATGTAAGAGTTGGACTGTGAAGAAAGCTGAGCACCAAAAAATCGATGCTTTTGAACTGTGGTGTTGGAAAAGACTCTTGAGAGTCCCTTGGACTGCAAGGAGATCGAACCAGTCCATTCTAAAGCAGATCAGTCCTGGGTGTTCTTTGGAAGGAATGATGCTAAAGCTGAAACTCCAGTACTTTGGCCACCTCATGCGAAGAGTTGACTCATTGGAAAAGACTCTGATGCTGGGAGGGATTGGAGGCAGGAGGAGAAGGGGACGACAGAGGATGAGATGGCTGGATGGCATCACCGACTCGATGGACATGAGTTTGAGTGAATTCCGGGAGTTGGTGATGTACAGGGAGGCCTGGCATGCTGCAATTCATGGGGTTGCAAAGAGTTGTGAACTGAACTGAACTGAGGGGGTAAAAATTGTTTTTTTCCCCCACATCAATGTTAAATTTATTCAATGTCATTTATTGAAAAGATTATCCTTTCTTCACACCACAGGAATATTATCTTCTTTGTCAGCCAAATGACTGTATGAAGATTTCTTTTGCCTAGCATGGCCTATTTATTGGCTTTATAATGATTGATAGTACATTTCTCTTGACTCAGTTATTCCAGATTCTGGGTCACCCAACCGGAGGGTATGGGATTTGATTTTATCTCAATTGTACCTCCCCCCAACTATCTTGTGGCTTCTTCTCTGTCTTTAGAAGGAAGGGGAGAAGGGGACAACAGAGGATGAGATGGCTGGATGGCATCACTGACTCGATGGACATGAGTCTGGGTGAACTCCAGGAGTTGGTGATGGACAGGGAGGCCTGGTGTGCTGCAATTCATGGGGTCGCAAAGAGTCAGACACGACTGAGCGACTGATCTGATCTGATCTTTCTTGGTAGTTCCAACATTCTCTGTCAATGGTTGTTCATCATTTAGTTGTGATTTGGGTGTTTTCATGACAGGACATGAACTCATGTCCTTCTACTTCACCTCTATGAGAATTTCTTTCTGGGTTGTCTATAGCACCTGTACAATACTACACTTTAAAAATTTTTTTTTTTAACAAAAATATATTTTCTGGCTACTCCATGCACCTTGTGGGATCATAGTTTCCCGACCAGGGATCAAACCATTGGCCTGGGTAGTGAAAGCACTGAGTGCTAACTTCTGGGCCACCAGGGAATTCCCTATACTTTCTTAGTATAGTTTTATAACTTTGTAGTGAGTCATGATATGTAGTAATTAAAGCTGGCCAACTTTCTTATTTGTCCAAATAACCTTGGTTGTTTTTATTCCTTTATTCTGATAATCTTAGTATCGACTGATCAATTCCCACCAAAAAATACTGTTAAGATATTGATTGATTTGAATTGCCTAGAATCTATGCCTCAATCAGAAATGATGTAGCATTTTCACAATATTGAATCACCAATCTGTAGACTTGGCACATTTCTCCATTTATTTAGAATTTACTTAATTTCTCTTAATGATAATTTGTAGTTTTCTGTGTATAAGTGTACACTTTTGTTAAATTTCTCCTCAGTGTTTGATGTTATACAAAGTTGTAAATAATATGTTTTATAATTTTCATAATCTCATTGTTGATAGTGGTGTGGTTTAGTCGCTGACTCTTGCAACTCCCTGGACTGTAGCCTGCCAGGCTCCTCTGTCCATGAAATTCTCCAGGCAAGAATACTGGAGTGCGTTGCCATTTCGTTATTCAAGGGTTCTTCCTGACCTAGGAATCAAACCCGGGTCTCCTGCATTGCAGGTAGATTCTTTACCTACTGAGCTATGAGGGAAGCCCTGGTTGATAGTATATAGAAACAGAAATCGGAGAAGGCGATGGCACCCCACTCCAGTACTCTTGCCTGGAAAATCCCATGGATGGAGGAGTTTGGTAGACGGCAGTCCATAGGGTCGCTAAGAATCGGACACAACTGAGCGACTTCACTTTCACTTTTCACTTTCATGCATTGGAGAAGCAAATGGCAATCCACTCCAGTGTTCTTGCCTGGAGAATCCCAGGGACAGGTGAGCCTGGTGGGCTGCTGTCCATGGGGTTGCACAGAGTCGGACACGACTGAAGTGACTTAGCAGCAGTAGCAGAAACAGAAATAATACTGATTTTTATAAATTAATAATTGACCTTGTATCCAATGACCCTGATAAATCTGTTTATTAATTCTAGCAGTTGTTCTTCATAGATTATTTAAAATTTCTTAAGCTCTCCATCATGCCATCTGTGAATAATGAAGGTTTTATTTTTTTCTTTCTAATCATGGTGTCCCTCTTTTTCTCACCTTGCTGCACTATGACCTACAATATAACATTGAATAAAGTGATAGTGGTTATCCTGATTTGTTTTAGGTCTGAAGGAAAAGTCTTCAAAATTTCATTAAATGTTATTGCTATAATTTTCTTGTTGTTGATACTTGTTACCAAATTAAGGAGTCTCCCTTTTATTTCTACTTCAGTAAGAGTTAAAAAATTTTTATATCACAAATGGTTATAGAATGTCATCAAATATTCTGCCTCTAATGAAATGATAATAGGATTTTATTTCATTTGCATATGTGCTAAGTTATAATGATTGTTTTGTTTTGAAATATTCAAAACTGTGATTTCAAAAAAGGTGGCTTTTACTTTTTTTTTGGTAATATTTTAGTCATATTTTGGTTTAAAAAAAGTTAAGTTGGCCTCATAAAGCTAGTTAAAACTAATCTGCTGTGAAATTCATCTGTTGGATTTCTAATTTCAGGGCTTTTTCTCCCCAGAATTTCTGTTTTTACATTTATGTATGTTGCAATTTCTGCTGGAACTCTTCGTCCTGCCATTCATTTTCTTGAACGTGTTAAATACAGCTACTTAGAGTTCATTTCTGAAAATCCAGGTCAGTGTTCCTGTGACTGTTTTCTGTTGTCTCTTTTCAGTTTGTTTTTTAATGTGTCTGATAATAAATGTTTTTAGTTCTAGACATGGAATATAAAGGGTTAGAGAGGCTCTGGATGATGCGATCGTCTGCAGAGGAGTTCACCTTGCTCTCTGGTGGCCAACTACAGCAGAGAGACCACATCCGTCCAGCCAGAGAGTGAGCGCACATAGGGAAGATTCCAGCCACCTTCTGAGTCTGTCTCACCTCTAGGGTCTAACCCTCCAAAGGTGCGGACTGAGACCTGAATGTAATAGAAAGAAAGTGAAGTGAAGTCGCTCAGTTGTGTCTCACTCTTTGTGACCCCATGGACTGTAGCCTGCCAGGCTCCTCTGTCCATGGGATTCTCCAGGCAAAAATACTGGAATGGGTTGCCATGCACTCCTCTAGGGTATCTTCCCCACCCAGGGATTGAACCCAAGTCTCCTGTGTCTCCTGCATTGCAGGCATATTCTTTCCTGCTGAGCCATGGGAGAAGCCCTAATAGAAAGAAAGTGGAAGTGAAAAGTGTTAGTTGCTCAGTGGTGTCCAACTCTTTGTGACCCCATGGACTATAGCCTGCCAGGCTCCTCTGTCCATGGAATTCTCTAGGCAAGAATACTGGAGTTGTATACCCCCAAATATTTCTTAAATGAAGGAATAAGTGAATGAACGTTGGGAGCAGAGGGGAAGAGTAACTGTGATAAGCAATGCGGAAAACGTAATGCTTCTTAGTTTATAAGATTAAAGGAAAAAGAAGGAGGGAATGTTGTTGTTAAGTTACTAAGTTGTGCCTGACTCTTTTGCTACCCCACAGACTGCAGTCTGCCAGGCTCCTCTGTCCATGGGATTGCTCAGGCAAGAATACTGGAGTGGGTTGCCATTTCCTTCTCCAGGGGATCTTCATGATCCAGGGATTGAACTTGCTTCTTCAGACGGATTCTTTAGCACTGAGCCACCAGGAAAGCCCAGAGCTATGGTTCAGTTCAGTTCAGTTCAGTCACTCAGTCGTGTCCGACTCTTTGTGACCCCATGAATCACAGCACACCAGGCTTCCCTGTCCATCACCAACTCCCGGAGTTCACTCAAACTCATGTCCATCGAGTCGGTGATGCCATCCAGCCATCTCATCCTCTGTCGTCCCCTTTTCCTCCTGCCCCCAATCCCTCCCAGAATCAGAGTCTTTTCCAATGAGTCAACTCTTTGCATGAGGTGGCCAAAGTACTGGAGTTTCAGCTTTAGCATCATTCCTTCCAAAGAATACCCAGGACTGACCTCCTTTAGAATGGACTGGTTGGATCTCCTTGCAGTCCAAGGGACTCTCAAGAGTCTTCTCCAATACCACAGTTCAAAAGCATCAATTCTTTGGCACTCAACTTTCTTCACAGTCCAACTCTTACATCCATACATGACCACTGGAAAAACCATAGCCTTGACGAGATGGACCTTTGTTGGCAAAGTAATGTCTCTGCTTTTGAATATGCTATCTAGCTTGGTCATAACTTTCCTTGGTGGTAGATTGTTATAAATATGGGTTATGAGTTGAGGGGTCTGAACTGAAGGACAGGAAAGACATCAAAGCTACTTTCCAGTCCACAGGCTACAAAATGTCCACATTTCATAAGATTATATGGATTTGACAACTTTGTAGATTGGCATTTATTAATATAGCAAGAGATATTTGGACCCAGTCAGTTCAGTTGCTCAGATGTGTCTGACTCTTGGCGACCCCATGGAAAGCAGAACACCAGGCTTCCCTGTCCATCACCAACTCCCGGGAGCTTGCTCAAACTCACGTCCATTGGGTCGGTGATGCCATCCAACCAACCATCTCGTCCAACCATTTGGACCCAATAGGAACACAAACTAGCACTCAAAATTCTGCCTTCTGGAAAGTCCAGATATGAAGTGAGTTCTTGGCTAAGTTCAAAAAAATTTTTTTTTTTTTTAAATCGGGTACCTTGGACTCATGCTGGCTACTCAGAGCAAGAGACTGTGGAAAACAGCCAGGCAAATTGCAGCAGCCACATAGCGCCTCTAGGTGCCTGACTGATGGCTTTTTCAGCTCTGCATATCCTTTCCCTCAAAGAGATTTTTAATGAACAAGCAGAAGATATTTATTTTTCTTTGAGGAAACACTCAAGAGGTTATCTTTTCTGCTTGTCTTCCTGGATCCCTCATAATCTCAAGATTGCTAAGTATGGTTATAGGGAACACGTTCCTTTGTAAAAGAAGTCATTAATGGTTTCTTAAGACTCCCTGTATAGATAAATCTGGCTATTTTTAAGGTGTTTCATTGGTTAATCCTTTCCTAATCATAAAAGTTGTTCTGTTATTTGTCCTCCTGCATATATACATATTGATAAAGTAGAAAATTCAGTACAAGAGCAGACAGGTGAGCTGCAAGACTCAGCCAGGTAGCCTACCGACCATTCTCTTTAGAAAGTTATCGAATCTCACAAATCTGTTTAGGAACCAATGTCTTTATGTTGTGGGTCTGTATATATTCCTTGGGAGAAATATTCTAGACAGTCTCAGTGATAGCTCAGGACCACATTTCTCTCTTCCTGGGCAATGATGGAGCAGGACTTCATGTATTTGTGGTTTCAGCTTGAGCCTCCAGCATGAATTATAGAACTGGTTCCAAGGGCCTGTTAGTATCCTAGAGTCTGAAATAGATGTTTCTAGTACTCATAAAATATCGAGCAAATATCAAGGGAAGATTTCACAACCTGAAGCTAATGCAGAGTGTCATTAACACTGTTATTGGAGACAATCCAGATGATTTAACCAAGACCTTTGACAAGGGTGTACACCTGTCCATGAATAACAGGTGACTGTTTATTACCTACGCTGCTAATTAGATGAAGGATAAGGATGGGAACCGGAGGATGTCTGATCCAGAGCATCTCAGTGGGGGAGAGTGTGAGCCGACAAGTCACAAGGACTCCATCCCAGATGGTACACTTGATGCCCAGGTTGGGCTGTGGGCAAGGAACAGCAAAAGACTGACTTCAGGCCACCCGGCTGCTTCACCTCCGAGCTCGAATAGCATCTTCTTCCAGAATTCTTGTTGATGTGAATTCTATCAACAACTTCCATCATCTTTACTATTGTGACCTACACTTGCCATTATTTTGAGCATCTGAAGCTGATGAAAATCTATGCTTTTCTCTACTTTACCATCACCATTACTGAGTTATTTCTTTCTGATAATACTGAGATGGTGTAACTGCTACAGGAATAACTTGAGTCTCAAGTTGAATCATCCTTTGGTAAATTCAGTTCAGTCACTCAGTCGTCATGTCCTGAACTGCAACCCCATGGACTGCAGCATGCCAGGCTTCCCTGTCCATCACCAACTCCTGGAGCTTGCTCAAACTCATGTCCATCAAGTCGGTGATGCCATCAACCGTCTC
Source organism: Bubalus kerabau (assembly GCF_029407905.1). NCBI lineage: Eukaryota > Metazoa > Chordata > Mammalia > Artiodactyla > Bovidae > Bubalus > Bubalus kerabau. The sequence goes on from NC_073628.1 coordinate 16,248,016, forward strand.
ATCCTCTGTTGTCCCCTTCCCCTCCCACCTTCAATCTTTCCCAGCATCAGAGTCTTTCCTAATGAGTCAGTTCTTTGAATCAGATGGCCAAAGTATTGGAGTTTCAGCTTCAACATCAGTCCCTCCAATGAACACCCAGGACTGGTCTTGTTTAGGATAGACTGGTTGGATCTCCTTGCAGTCCAAGGCACTCTCAAGAGTCTTCTCCAGCACCACAGTTCAGAAACATCAATTCTTCAGCACTCAGCTTTCTTTATAGGTCAGCTCTCACATCCATACATGACTACTGGAAAAACAGATGAACCTTTTTTGGCAAAGTAATGTCTCTTCTTTTTAATATGCTATCCGGATTGGTCATGGCTTTTCTTCCAGAAGCAAGCATCTTTTAATTTCATGGCTGCAGTCACCATCTGCATTGACTTTGGAGCCCAAGAAAATAAAGTCTGTCACTGTTTCCATTGTTTCCCCATCTATTTGCCATGAAATGATGGGACTGGATACCATGATCTTAGTTTTTTGACTGTTGAGTTTTAAGGCAGCTTTTTCACTCTCCTCTTTCACTTTCAAGAGGCTCTTTTGTTCCTCTTCACTTTCTGCCATAAGGGTAATGTCATCTGCATATCTGAGGTTATTGATATTTCTCCCAGGCAATCTTGATTCCAGCTTGTGCTTCATCCAGCCTGGCATTTTGCATGATGTACTCTGCATAGAAGTTAAATAAGCAGGGTGACAATATACAGCTTGGATGTACTCCTTTCCCAATTTTGAACCAGTCCATTGTTCCATGTCCGGTTCTAACTTTCGTTTCTTCATCTGCATACAGATTTCTCAGGAGGCAGGTCAGGTGGTCTGGTATTCCCATCTCTTGAAGAATTTTCCACAGTTTGTTGTGACCTACAGAGTCAAAGTCTTTGGTGTTATCAATAAAGCAGAAGTGGAGTTTTTCTGGAACTCTCTTGCTTTTTCAATGATCCAACAGATGTTGGCAATTTGATCTCTGGTTCCTCTGGCTTTTTTAAATCCAGCTTGAACACATGGAAGTTCACGGTTCATGTACTGTTGAAGCCTGGCTTGGAGAATTTTGAGCAGTACTTTGCTAGAGTGTGAGATGAGTGCAATTGTGCAGTAGTTTGAACATTCTTTGGCTTTGCCTTTCTTTGGGATTGAAATGAAAACTGACCTTTTCCAGTCCTGTGGCCACTGCTGTTTTCCAAATTTGCTGGCATATTGATTGCAGCACTTTCACAGCATCATCTTCCAGGATTTGAAATAGCTCAACTGGAATTCCATCACCTCCTCTAGCTTTGTTCATAGTGATGCTTTCTAAGGCCCACTTGACTTCACATTCCAGGGTGTCTGGCTCTAGGTGAGTCATCACACCATCGTGGTTATCTGGGTCGTGAAGATCTTTTTTGTACAGTTCTTCTGCGTATTCTTGCCACCTCTTCTTAATATCTTCTACTTCTGTTAGGTCCCTGCCATTTCTGTCGTTTATTGTGCCCATCTTTGCATGAAATGTTCCCTTGGTATCTCTAATTTTCTTGAAGAGATCTCTAGTCTTTCCCATTCTATTGTTTTCCTCTATTTCTTTGCATTGATTGCTGAGGAAGGCTTTCTTATCTCTCCTTGCTATTCTTTGAAACTCTGCATTTAAATGGGTATATCTTTCCTTTCTCCTTTACCTTTAGCTTCTCCTCTTTTCTCAGCTAAATGTTAAGACCTCCTCAGACAACCATTTTGCCCTTTTGCATTTCTTTTTCTTGGGGATGGTCTTGATCACTGCCTCGTGTACAATGTCAAGAACCTCTGTCCATAGTTCTTCAGGTACTCTATCAGATCTAATCCCTTGAATCTATTTGTCACTTCCACTGTATAATTGTAAGGGATTTGATTTAGGTCATACCTGCATGGTCTAGTGATTTTCCCTACTTTCTTCAATTTAAGTCTGAATTTGGCAATAAGGAGTTCATGGTCTGAGCCACAGCCAGCTCCCGGTCTTGTTTTCACTGACTATATAGAGCTTCTCCATCTTTGGCTGCAAAGAATATAGTCAATCTGATTTCGGTATTGATCATCTGGTGATGTCCATGTGTAGAGTCTTCTTTTGTGTTGTTTGAAGAGCATGTTTGCTATGACCAGTGTGTTTTCTTGGCAAAACTCTGTTAGATTTTGCACTGCTTCATTCTGTACTCTAAGGCCTAATTTGCCTGTTATTCCAGGTATCTCTTGACTTCCTACTTTTGCATTCCAGTCCCCTATGATGAAAAGGACATCTTTTTTGTGTGTTAGTTCTAGAAGGTTTTGTAGGTCTTCATAGAACCGTTCAACTTCACCTTCTTTCAGCACTACTGGTTGGGGCATAGACTTGGATTACTGTGATATTGAATGACTTGCCTTGGAAACAAACAGAGATCATTCTGTCATTTTTGACATTGCACCCAAGTACTGCATTTTGGACTCTTTTGTTGACTATGAGGGCTACTCCATTTCTTCTAAAGGATTCTTGCCCACAGTAGTAGATACAATGGTCATATGAATTAAATCAGCCAATTCCCGTCCATTTAGTTCACTGATTCCTAAAATGTCAATGTTCACTCTTGCCATCTCTTGTTTGATCACTTCTAATTTATCTTGATTCATGGATGTAACATTTCAGGTTCCTATGCAATATTTCTCTTTACAGCATCAGACTTTACTTCCATCACCAGTCACATCCACAACTGGGTGTTATTTTTGCTTTGGCTCTGTCTCTTCATTCTTTCTGGAGTTATTTCTCTATAGATCTCCAGGAGCATATTGGGCACCTACCGACCTGGGGAGTTCATATTTCAGTGTCATATCTTTCTGCCTTTTCATACTGTTCATGGGGTTCTCAAGACACGAATACTAAAGAGGTTTGCCATTCCCTTGGCCAGTGGACCACATTTTGTCAGAACTCTCCACCATGACGCATCCATCTTGGTTGGCCCCACATGGCATGGCTCATAGTTTCATTGAGTTAGACAAGGCTGTGATCCCTGTGATGAGTTTGATTAGTTTTCTGTGATTGTGGTTTTCATTTTGTCTGCTCTCTGATGTATAAGGATAAGAGCCTTATGGAAGCTTCCTGATGGGAAAGACTGACTGTGGGGGAAACTGAGCCTTGTTCTGATGGGTGGGGCCATGCTCAGTTCAGTTCACTCGCTCAGTCTTGTCCGACTCTTTGTGACCCCATGAACTGCAGCACGCCAGGCCTCCCTGTCCATCACCAACTCCTGGAGTCCACCCAAACCCATGTCCATTGTGTTGGTAATGCCATCCAACCATCTCATCCTCTGTCATCCCCTTCTCCTTCTGCCCTCAGTCTTTCCCAGCATCCAGGTCTTTTCAAATGAGTCAGCTCTCCACATTAGGTGGCCGAAGTATTGGAGTTTCAGCTTCAACATCAGTCCCTCCAATGAACACCCAGGACTGATCTTGTTTAGGATGGACTGGTTGGATCTCCTTGCAGTCCAAGGGACTCTCAAGAGTCTTCTCCAACACCACAGTTCAAAAGCATTGATTCTTCAGCACTCAGCTTTCTTTATAGTTCAACTCTCACATCCATAGGTGACTACTGGAAAAACCATAGCCTTGACTAGATGGACCTTTGTTGGCAAAGTAATGTCTCTGCTTTTTAATATGCTGTCTAGGTTGGTCATAACTTTCCTTCCAAGGAGCAAGCATCTTTTAATTTCATGGCTGCAATCATAAATCTTTAATCCAGTTTTCTGTTGATGGGTGGGGCTGCGTTCCTTCCCTGCTGTTTGACCTGAGACAAACTATGGTGGAGGTAATGAAGATAATGGAGACCTCCTTCAAAAGATCCTGTGTGTGAATGGCCATATTCAGTGCCCCCCACCCTGCATCAGGCCACTGCTGACCCACGTCTCTGCCAGAGTCTCTTGGACACTCCCAGGCAAGTCTGGATCAGTCTCTTGTGGGGTCACTGCTCCTTTCTCCTGCTGTGCACAAGGTTTTGTTTATACCCTCCAAGAGTCTGTTTCCCCAGTCCTATGTAAGTTCTATAATCAAATCCCACTGTCCTCCAAAGTCAAATTCTCTGGGGGTTCTCAGTCCCTTTGCCTGATTCCCAGGCTGGGAAATCTGTTGTGGGTCCTAGAACTTTCTTAACAATGTGGTAATTTCTTTGGTATAATTGCTCTGCAATTTATGGGCTTAGTGGCTCTGACTGTGGGGGAAACTGAGCCTTGTTCTGGTGGGTGGGGTTAATGGAGACCTCCTTCAAGAGGGCTTATGCCACACCCAAGTCTGCTGCACCCAGAGCCCCTGCCCCTGCAGCTGGGCACTGTTGACCTGTACCTCTGCAGGAGACGCTCAAACACTCAAAGGCAGGTCTGGCTCAGTCTGTGCGGAGTCTCTGGGTCCTGGTGCGCACAAGGTTTTATCTGAGCCCTCCAAGCATCTCTGGCAGGTATGGGGTTTGATTCTAGACATGATTTTGCCCCTCCTATCATCTTGCTGGGGTTTCTCCTTTGTCCTTGGATGTGGGGTATCTTTTTTTTTTTTTTGGTGAGATCCAACATTCTCTTATTGATGGTTGTTCAGTAGTGAGTCGTAATTCTGGAATTCTCTCAGGAGAAGATGAGCACACATCCTTCTACTCCGCCATCCTGAGACTAAACCAAAGCCCAAGCCCCATACTTTGGTAAAGTGAGTGACAAATTCTAAATGATTGCTATGCAGCCAGTTTTTAAATTAACAAGAGAACTAATACTTATTTTAAAAAGTTTAAAATTTACTAAATTACTTTAATGAACAACTTCAGAAACAAATCAAGCAATACCAAAGTGTTTGATAAATGACCCAGTAAAAAAAAAAAATACACATAGACACACAAGAGCCATGCATTGTCTTTCTTCATGAATTGTAACCCATTTATTTCAAGTCTGAGCAGAGCTAGGCTTTATAATAAAGCCATTTAAACATGCTGAAAGAGTGTAGCAAGTTTCTGTTGTCTCATGCTCCTTCCCTTACATGTCTCACTCACATTTGGGGTTGAGCCATAGTGTTGAATCACTGTCTTTGTCTCTTTCTCTTACTGCCCAGAAAGTTTCTCAATTCTTTTAATGCTACAGTTCATTCTTTTTAAAAAAACTTTAATTTTATATTGGAACACTGTTGTATTAGTTTTAGTTGTACAACAAAGATATCCATTTATACATATACATGTATCTGTTATTTTTAAAATTCTTTTTCCAATTAGGTTGTTACAGAACATTGAGCAGAGTTCCATGTGCTATACTGTAGGTCCTTGTTGATTATCCATTTTAAATACAGCAGTGTTACATGTCCGTCCCAAACTCCCTAATGATAACTCATTCTTGAGCCTATCTTCCCATTCCTTGGTGGCTGGATGGTTATAAAAACCAATAGTAACCTAAGAGTTCACTAGAAAATTTTGAATTCTTATTATATGTCAGATCCATTTCCTGATGCTTTAAATGCATTATCTAATTTAGCACTCCTAGAAGTTCAGTTCCTAGCTTTTGGATGGACTGAACTGACTCATTTGAAAAGACCCTGATGCTGGGAAAGATTGAAGGCAGGAAGAGAAGGGGATGACAGAGGATGAGATAGTTGGATGGCATCACCGACTCAATGGACATGAGTTTGAGCAAGCTCAAGGAATTGGTGACAGACAGGAAGGCCTGGTGTGTTGCAGTCTATGGGATTGCAAAGAGCTGGACATGACTGAGTGACTGAACTGAACTGATACTCATGGAGATGAGATGACTGGCTGTCCCCACTGTGGGTCAATGGCACTGCTGGGATTGAATATACCTCATCCTTTCTCTGTATTTCTGGAGACTGCAGTAAACCCTCAAACTTTGACATGTCTGTAAAATATCAGGGAATTTTGTTAAAATGCAGATTTTGATTCTGGAAACTGGATGGGACTAGGATCCTGCACTTTCAACAGGATTGCTGGGGAGGTTCTATAGCTGGCCCTGGAGCAATATCAAGTGTGAAGGCTGCATTATTTACAATAGCCTAGACACAGAAGCAGCCAAAATGTCCATCACAGATGAACGAACAAAGAAGATGTGGTATATATACAATGGGATATTTCTCAGCCATAAATGCGAATGAAATAATGCCATTAGCTGCAACATGGATGCACTAGAGATTATCATACTAAGTGAAGTAAGTCAGAAAGAGAAGGACAAATACCATATAATATCACTTTAATATGAAATGTAAAATATGACAAAATGAATCTATCTATGAAACAGAAACAGCGTCAGGAACATGGAGAATAGACTAATGGTTGCCAAGAGGTGGGGGAGGGGAGGATTGGGCGTTTGGGATTATTAAATACAAACTTCTATGATTAGAATGGGTAAACAACAAGGTCCTACTATGTAGCAAGGGGAATTCTGCTCAATGCATGTGGCAGCCTGGATGGGAGGGGAGATCGGGGGAAATAGATACACGTGTATGCATGGCTGAGTCCTTTTGCTCTGGCTGAGTCCTTTTGCTCTTCACCTGAAACTCCCATTGCTGAAGCTATCACTCACCTGAAACATAACATTGCGAATGAGCTACAACCCAGTACAAAATAAAAAGCTTTTAAAAAGTGATAAGGCCAGGATGGAGTTCTTTCTTCTTTGAGGAAGTGGGGTGGTGTACTTGGAGGGTATCATCTTATCTTCCAAAATGTGGAAGTGTTTCCAGAACTCCATCCCATTGCATTTTCCAAGCCCCAAAGGGGAAATAAATTCAGTCTTTCTATTCCTCTGCCTCCATTTCAATGGACTGTCCCTGTGGACATCCTTAGGGAAGGTCTTCTCTGCTGCAGAGGGTCTGGGGCAGGCTGCTGCCCGCCTGTTTTGCAGCAAACATCCCTGGATGACACGTGCTATTGGACAGGAGCAACACTTTTGATCTTCTCAGAAAGTCACTCTATTGTTTGCTTCAAAAATGCCCCGAGGCTGCCAGTTCCCCCAAACGAGACTTTAAACATATCATGGCCATTTATCTATTTTCAGTCCTTTCAAATTCCTTCTCATTCTTGTGATTTGGGACAGGGGAGAGGGCAGAACCTGAATGGCCGTGACTCGCCATTCATTATCCAGTAGAGCTCTATTAAGCCAAAGGATTTTTTCCCAATTGTTTCTTTCCTTCTAGGGATAAAGACGTCCTTTCACCCATTATGTCTCTGATCATTTTCCTGCCCTTTTCTGAAACTTCACTTTGTTGGCTCTGCTTTCTTTGAGGCAAAGATGATCAAAGCAGCTCTAAGCATGCCAGCAATTTTTACAATAAATAGCATTTTCTGGGTTATTTTTCATTCCCATTTTAATGCAGCTCACTCACCTTGCTTGTTCTTTAAACTGTCCCTGTGCATTTTCTATGGCTTCATATCAAACAAAAAAGTCACTTCAGATTACATCAGAGTACTTGCCCCTACCCTGAATTTGCTTTAACTTAATGTGAAGGTTGGGAGAGATTCAGCAAACTATGTTCTCCACAATGGTTTCCTTTTTTGTTTTTTTCTTCTTCCTCAAGTTTCTTGGAAGTACAGTGGTCTGCCCTGGCCAGAAGTGAATCTGAGAAGAACTGAGAATTGAAGAATTTTTCAAGCCTTTATCCAATCACAGCAGTTCTCATAAAAAATGACATCGTGTTCCCTTGGCTCATATTCTTCTCACTTTCTGGGTCTTCCCAGTGATAATTAATCATATACCAATTGCATCCTTTTCTGCTTTGCCACCTCCAATTTACTTTTATTACTATGACTCTTTGCCACCATCCCTGTTAAAGGCTGAAGTTTTCTGAGCACATACTATGTGCCAGACACATTTTAAGAACATCACACATGTTAACTTGTTTGGTCCTCTCGGCGGTCCCCAACCTTTTTGGCACCAGGGACTGGTTCAGTGGAAGATAATTTCTCCACGGATGGGGAGTCGGGGGGCAGGGATGGTTTCTGGATGATTCAAGCACATTACATATATTATGCACTTAATTTTTATTATTATTACATCAGCTCCACCTCAGATCACCAAGCATTAGATCCTAGAGGTTGGAGACCCCTGCATACAACTCAATTCAGCTATTATTCCATTTTATAGATGAGGACATCAAGGCCCAGAGAGGTCCATGGCTAGTCCAGGGTCACACAGATAGTAAGTGGAGGGGGCAGAATGGAACTCAGGCATTCCAGCTCTGCAGACAGAAAATTTCACCATCAATCTCCCTACTATGTAATAGTAAGTGCAATCAATGCTTTATATATATCTAAATTTTGGTAGCAGTATGCCTCATTTAAGGAACGCCAAGTTTCATTCAAAACAAACAGTATCTCCGTCTTCAGGCTCAGTATCTTCAGTATCAGGAAGCCTTCATGGATTAAAATAAGGGAGTAAGCAAAGCCCAGAGATTCCATCTACAAATCATAATGTCAAAGCCATGCTTGTAACACTTGGTATTCATGGGTTTACCTCTCAGAGGCTCCATTTGACCATGGGACACTGAGCATCTTGAGGGCAGGGACTGGGTTTTATTCATCTATGAATCACTCTGTGATGGTCCCTAAGGAAGATCTAAGCACCTTCTCTCTATGGCTCTGGAACTGATGCAAAGCCACACAGAATCTGAGAGGCAGGTGAATGTGGAGGCTGCCTGTGGGATCCCTGGTTGGACTCCTGCCCTCTCTGCCCACCTCTGGAAGGTTGCTCCACATAGATGCTATTTTCTCTGAATTCCTCTCTGCTCTCTGTACTCCAAGCAATCTTTCCCCTGTTTGCGCCTGGCACATTTTGCAACCTCCTCTGGCTAAATGTTACTCTCCTTAACAGGGAGAGAGTTGAACTCTGGGTTCCATGTCACTGTTGACCACACAGAGCTGGAGGAAAGAGCACATTCTCTCTCCAAACTCCCTTTATGCCTATGATTCAACACATGGTCACTGTCAGAATTAGATGACTCCCATTTGGTCCACCCAAGAAATCGATTTCATTGACTTTGTTCATTGTGACCTATTACCCTGTGAGAGCTGGACCATAAAGAAGGCTGAGCACCAAAGAAGTGATTCTTTCAAACTGTGGTGCTGGAGAAGACTCTTGAGAGTCCCTTAGACAGCAAGGAGATCAGTCAATCCTAAAGGAAATCAACCCTGAATATTCACTGGAAGGACTGTTGCTGAAGCTCCAATACTTTGGCCACCTGATGGGAAGAGCTGACTCATTGGGAAAGACCCTGATGTTGGGAAAGATTGAGGTCAGAAGGAGGAGCAGATGACAGAGGATGAGATGGTTGGATGGCATCACTGACTCAATGGGCATTAGTTTGAGCAAATTCTGGAAGATAGTGAAGGACAGGGAAGCCTGGCGTGCTGCAGTCCATAGGGTCACAGAGAGTGGGACATGACTTAGCAACCAAACACCAACCCTGGCCTGAGAAAGGCCTCCCAGCTGCTTTCTATCCTGGAGCCTGCATAGGTGACAAGGACTGCTGTTACATACCCACCTTACATCCCGGGGTGGGTGAGTGGGTGGGTAGTATGAGCTGAGACATCTCAGGTTCCCGGTCATATCCCCATGTCCCTCAGCATTCAGAGAGGATGGTACTTACTTTGTCCTCAGTCGAGATTTCACAGGTAAAACGCCAAACACCATGCAGGAACCCAGTGATCCTTTTAACAAGTGTTGATCATTTCCTCCCCCATCGCTTCTCTAATTTCCTCTCCTATCTCAATTTTGTTTTCACACTAAACTCTGAGAGGAGACAGTAGACATTGTTGTATTTGTATACAGAAAGTGAAATTGAGGCAGAGAAAGATGTGCTCACAGGAGGTGTTCAGATCACGGGCCTGGCACCTGCCTCAGTGACAACGGGTCAGAGCACCCTTTACTCTCTTTTTTTTTTTAATTTTATTTTATTTTTAAACTTTACATAACTGTATTAGTTTTGCCAAATATCAAAATGAATCCACCACAGGTATACATGTGTTCCCCATCCTGAACCCTCCTCCCTCCTCCCTCCCCATTCCATCCCTCTGGGTCGTCCCAGTGCACCAGCCCCAAGCATCCAGTATCGTGCATCGAACCTGGACTGGCAACTTGTTTCATACATGATATTTTACATGTTTCAATGCCATTCTCCCAAATCTTCCCACCCTCTCCCTCTCTCACAGAGTCCATAAGACTGTTCTATACATCAGTGTCTCTTTTGCTGTCTCGTACACAGGGTTATTGTTACCATCTTTCTAAATTCCATATATATGTGTTAGTATACTGTATTCATGTTTTTCTTTCTGGCTTACTTCACTCTGTATAATAGGCTCCAGTTTCATCCACCTCATTAGAACTGATTCAAATGTATTCTTTTTAATGGCTGAATAATACTCCATTGTGTATATGTACCACAGCTTTCTTATCCATTCATCTGCCGATGGACATCTAGGTTGCTTCCATGTCCTGGCTATTATAAACAGTGCTGCGATGAACATTGGGGTACACGTGTCTCTTTCCCTTCTGGTCTCCTCAGTGTGTATGCCCAGCAGTGGGATTGCTGGATCATAAGGCAGGTCTATTTCCAGGTTTTTAAGGAATCTCCACACTGTTCTCCATAGTGGCTGTACTAGTTTGCATTCCCACCAACAGTGTAAGAGGGTTCCCTTTTCTCCACACCCTCTCCAGCATTTATTACTTGTAGACTTTTGGATAGCAGCCATTCTGACTGGTGTGAAATGGTACCTCATGGTGGTTTTGATTTGCATTTCTCTGATAATGAGTGATGTGGAGCATCTTTTCATATGTTTGTTAGCCATCTGTATGTCTTCTTTGGAGAAATGTCTATTTAGTTCTTTGGCCCATTTTTTGATTGGGTCATTTATTTTTCTGGAGTTGAGCTGTAGGAGTTGCTTGTATATTCTCGAGATTAGTTGTTTGTCAGTTGCTTCATTTGCTATTATCTTCTCCCATTCTGAAGGCTGCCTTTTCACCTTGCTAATAGTTTCCTTTGATGTGCAGAAGCTTTTAAGGTTAATTAGGTCCCATTTGTTTATTTTTGCTTTTATTTCCAATATTCTTGGAGGTGGGTCATAGAGGATCCTGCTGTGATGTATGTCAGAGAGTGTTTTGCCTATGTTCTCCTCTAGGAGTTTTATAGTTTCTGGTCTTATGTTTAGATCTTTAATCCATTTTGAGTTTATTCTTGTGTATGGTGTTAGAAAGTGTTCTAGTTTCATTCTTTTACAAGTGGTTGACCAGAGTTCCCAGCACCACTTGTTAAAGAGATTGTCTTTAATCCATTGTATATTCTTGCCTCCTTTGTCAAAGATAAGGTGTCCATATGTGCGTGGATTTATCTCTGGGCTTTCTATTTTGTTCCATTGATCTATATTTCTGTCTTTGTGCCAGTACCATACTGTCTTGATGGCTGTGGCTTTGTAGTAGAGCCTGAAGTCAGGTAGGTTGATTCCTCCAGTTCCATTCTTCTTTCTCAAGATTGCTTTGGCTATTCGAGGTTTTTTGTTTTTCCATACAAATTGTGAAATTATTTGTTCTAGCTCTGTGAAGAATGCTGTTGGTAGCTTGATAGGGATTGCATTGAATCTATAGATTGCTTTGGGTAGTATACTCATTTTCACTATATTGATTCTTCCAATCCATGAACATGGTATATTTCTCCATCTGTTAGTGTCCTCTTTGATTTCTTTCACCAGTGTTTTATAGTTTTCTATATATAGGTCTTTAGATTCTTTAGGTAGATATATTCCTAAGTATTTTATTCTTTCCGTTGCAATGGTGAATGGAATTGTTTCCTTAATTTCTCTTTCTGTTTTCTCATTATTAGTGTATAGGAATGCAAGGGATTTCTGTGTGTTGATTTTATATCCTGCAACTTTACTATAGTCATTGATTAGTTCTAGTAATTTTCTGGTGGAGTCTTTAAGGTTTTCTATGTAGAGGATCATGTCATCTGCAAACAGTGAGAGCTTTACTTCTTCTTTTCCAATTTGGATTCCTTTTATTTCTTTTTCTGTTCTGATTGCAGTGGCCAAAACTTCCAAAACTATGTTGAATAGTAATGGTGAAAGTGGGCACCCTTGTCTTGTTCCTGACTTTAGAGGAAATGCTTTCAATTTTTCACCATTGAGGATAATGTTTGCTGTGGGTTTGTCATATATAGCTTTTATTATGTTGAGGTATGTTCCTTCTCTCAGTAAGGTATAGTCACTCTCCCTTGTGGGGAGGTAGTTCTAGGAATTCGAATGCAAATATAAAACCATGTCAGCAAGTGTTTAAAACAAAGTGGTAGCAATAATGACACCAGCATCCATATAGTGAATTTGTTTACTGGTTGTATTGTACAATACTCTGGCCACCTGATGTGAAGAACTGAGTCATTGGAAAAGACCCTGATGCTGGGCAAGATTGAAGGCAGGAGGAGAAGGGGACAACAGAGGATGAGATGGCTGGATGGCATCACCGACTCAATGGACACGAGTTTGAGCAAGCTCCAGGAGTTGGTGACAGACAGGGAGGCCTGGCGTGCTGCAGTCCATGGGGTCGCAGTTCAGGACACGACTGAGTGACTGAACTGAACTGTATTGTACAAAGTATGTTTATAGGTCTTCTTCCTATAAAATACTTCAGCTGAGTGCCATTTCACTGGTGCAGCAGGTGGACTGAGTAGGAAATCTTTCAGTTACAAATATCAGAGGCTTATTTTATATTTTACTGTATCAAAGATGTGGTAATAGACAGTGGCTTGTGTTGGTTCGGCAGCTCAATGATGTTAGGGCTCAATTCAACACGTATGTAATTCTATTCGTCTCCTCATTGTGGTAAAATGGCTGCAGCAGCGCCAAGAATCAGATCCTGCATTTCAGTTTGGAAACATGGAGCAGCACAAGGCATTTCTCTTAGCAGCGAGGAAAACCCTTCCCTTTTACATCTCTTTGACTAAAATGGGATTAATGTCTACCCTTTGATTAGGAATTGAGCTCATGTTTCCTAAAATCAAAAGATCCCCTAAATAAATGTGGGGCAAGGTTCTCCTGTTAGTAAGGCAGTTAACAGTGTCTGATACAAAAGAACACTGGCCTAGAAGGAAAATGGACAATAAGTTCATTCTTTTTCTTCCATGAGCTAACTGAGGCACATTGTAAAAGGCTTCACAGCTCTGCTTCCTTACCTGCAGATTAAAGATAATAATAGAATACTTCTCATAGGGATGGAGTGAGGAAGTATATGTGTACAGAAATGTGTTGAAGATTAAAAGTACTGTGAAAAGCAAATTATTTTATTTAGGTCATTTCTTCATTTAGAAGGGATATTAGAGGGGCATGAAATTATCTCTTTCTGATAGAAGTTGCACCAGGTAGGAAAGCTGTTTATGTATGAAATTTGAAATAATCTAAGGTTTAGCTCCCCACTCCAGTACTTTTGCCTGGAAAATCCCATGGACGGAGGAGCCTGGTGGGCTGCAGTCCATGGGCTCGCTAAGAGTCAGACACGACTGAGTGACTTCACTTTCACTTTTCACTTTCATGCATTGGAGAAGGAAATGGGAACCCACTCCAGTGTTCTTGCCTGGAGAATCCCAGGGACGGGGGAACCTGGTGGGCTGCCGTCTATGGGGTCGCACAGAGTCGGACATGACTGAAGCGACTTAGCAGCAGCAGCAGCAAGGTTTAGCTATCAGCTCAAGACAACAATAGCAAAGTTACTACCAGTAGTGTGAAGAGACAATACAACGGGATGGTTAGGACTGAAGGGTTTGTAAGTCACACGTGCGGCTTCCCAGGTGGTGTTAGGTTGTAAAGAACCTGCCTGCTAATGCAGGAGATGCAGGAGAGGCAAGAGATGCGGGTTCAGTCCCTGCATTGGGAATATTCCCTAGAGGGAGCCTTGGCAACCCACTCCAGTATTCTTGTGGAGAATTCTGTGGGCAGAGGACTCCTGCACACCTTAGTCATGTGATCTTAGGCAGTTCACTTATCTTTTGAATCTCACTTTACTCATCTGTGAAACAGAAATTGTTCTTGCCTCCCAGTGCTTTTAAGGTTTTAAATCACAGGAAATATACCCAAAAAACTTAGTACAGTGTCTGGCAAAGGAGATGAAGTCAGTAAATGTTAATTAACAGATGGTTAATGTGTAATTTACTGGACATTTCTCTTTCATCCATCTCTTTATTTCTCTTCCATCCATCCTGTTTGGAACCAGACACCCCTGTGTCCCTGGGAAGATGGCTGTATTTTACCATATTGAACAGGTCCTGAATGATCTCGGTCCTCACACAATGTCCCTGAAGCTCCAGATTAACCTTTCCCCCAGGATAATTATTGACAATTTACCCTTAGTCTTTGCTTCCTGCCTCTTAACTTATTTTGGATTGGCAATGAGACTGTGCTTCTAGCCCTGAGGTTGCAAATGAACTCATTTCCCTCTTTGCCTGAATCTTGGCCTCTTGTTACACTGGGTGAAAATGACCCAAACTGAATTCCCCCCTGGGCTGGAAGAGAGCAGGGACTGAGAGGTGAGAAAATGCCAAGCGATCGATCAGAAAAGGGGACAACCCTTCGAATAAGCTCTCCTCTGTCTCATGTCCAGCTCCTGCTTCGCTCCCGTGAATATACTTCAGGACTTAGGGAAAAAAAACAAGAAGAAGACCAACTGTTTTATGGGTTTGGGACATGATTCTTTCTCTCTTAAAAAAATTTAACACGTGAAGGCTATTATTTGGAGACCTAGTCTGGGGCTGTTTCACTTGTCAGAATTGTAATCTGGAATTGAACTGCCATAGTAGCACCCTGCAATTTAAACTAGAATTGCAGGAAGGCTGGACCACAGGGAAGAGGAGTTTAACCCTAGATGGTTATAAGGAAGGCTGTGTAGACCTCTTCTCTGCTGTAAAACAGGACAGGATTTTCAATGATGTCAGCTGCTGTCTGTTCCAGCATCTCTCAGCTGTAGCTGCACATTCTTCCTGACCTTAGTTCATTCTTCCCTCCTTCCCTCCTAAGCTGCACCTGGCTAGAGAAGACAGGACACTGCAAGCTCAGACCCGTGGGCAGGTGGGGTCTGCAGAAAGCTTCGCGTGATTGATGGGCTCAGGAGGAGCCTGCAGCCTCAGGTGCCCCCCAAGGTGTGGCCTCCTGTACCCGTTTCACTCTGGAGACCTGGACATACTGGTCTCCCTCCTGGAGCATGAGCTGTTCTTCTCTGGACTGAGCTGCTGAACTGGATTTTGCATCTGCTCTTTCTTACAAACCGACTCCAGCAAATGCTGAAAACGGACCCCAGTTCCTCAACGCCGAGTCGGTTCCTCCTGAGGGTGGATGGCCCCTTTGCCAGGAAAGCGCCAAAGCCCAGGGGCCAGCCACTGCCCAGGCACCACTCTGAGCCCTAGTGGACCGTGTACAGGCTTGCGCCCTCCAGCGGCCAGTCCCAGAATTGCATCAGCTTCCTCTCTGTCACCCTCCTTCCCGAGACCCCCTAGAAATGAAGACTGGGTGTGCTTTGAGGCCAGTCTCCCTGAACCATAAGATTGATGTTTTTCAGCATGGATTTTCAGATCCACTTTTCAAGCTGGGCTACCAGCCCCCCAGGGGTATCAGCAGGGGCCTCACGCAAGGTGCTGTGCTGTGTGCCCTTGGGTAAGTCACTGCCTTCTCTGAGCACCCAGCTCCTCACTGGGGATGGAAATAACAAAACCTCACCATGCAGTCGTTCATGTAACACGCACGGAGTAAAGTGACAGCACGCAGTAGCTGTGCTATTATGATAGATGATTTGGGAAGGTAAATCTTTCTTATCCTGTGCCTTCAAGTGATAATACTTGACTGCAATTTTAAACAAATGGTTTTAAACATTAAAACAAACATAAATGCATTGTGCAGCTGAGTACAACATCCATATAAATTTTTAAGATAAAACAGGTGACTTCCAAACACCTTCATGCTTCTTGTGTGATGCTTCAGGCTCCCTGTCTGACAGCCTGGGGGTAGAATCTCTCTTCTCTGCTGTTTGAGGTGCTTCAAAGACCTGAGCAATAAACAAGGAAGCTTAAGTCAGAAAGAGAAGAATGCAGAAAATATATCTGCAAGGAGCAGATTCAGGTGTGAGCTATGAACTGTGAAGAAGGAGATTCAGATTGTCCGGGGCTGCTTGCACAATCTTTATCTACCCCTGTTGCCTTCATCAGCAGCAGCCAGCCCTTCCCATCAAGCAAATGCTCCCATCGTCACTGTCAAGGAAACACCACCCGAGGTGTAATCTGGAGGGAAGCCCAGTAGGAAGCTCTGAGGTTAGGAATGTTTCTTAAACTCTTTGCACCTCAGTTTCCACATCTGGGAAATGGGTTTGTAATTCTAATCTCACAGAGTTGGATGGAGCTAGACACATGTCTCTAAGTCTTCTAGCACATTTCCAGGCCCTTTGCTGCATCTGTCCTCCCACTGCCCTGGCCCTGGTCACCTCCACCCCTTACCTGGAACACTGTACTCTCCTCCTCATTGTCCCTGTTTCTCATCTCTCATCACCGCTTCCCCTGCTTCCACTAACCCCAGCACAGCCATAATGGACTCTGAAGAACTGAGCTGCCCCTGGGTGGACAGAGTGGAGCAGGTGGATGAGTCACTGGTAGCTGAGTTCCCGGACACCATTTGGTGGACCCCCTTCTCACCTCTGCATGGGTCTGGATGTGGCAGGGATCCACACAGTGATTAACCACCCTCCCTCTGCCCACAGTCTGCAGAGAAGCCCAGCCTTGTCTGTGCCTTGTCTAACTGCACATGACTCAGAGACTCGCTTTAAAGAATGAGATTTGCATACAGGCACCAGGCAAAAAAAAAATTCTCCCAAGCAGGAAGCCACACAGCCCATAATTGCTGAAGGTGCTAAGGGGCCAGGCCTCTGCTAGCCAGTGACGCTGCAAACCAGCTTTTTCATCATAAAGGAATGAGCTGCCAATGATTTTCATAGCTTGATTAACGCTCTTCAAACCGATATCCATTGGGAGCAGAAGTGAAGTCCAGAGAAGATGAATGTTTCCTATTACTTGATGTAATGACTGTGAGGCAGGCTAATGAAACCTTTACAGCCCGAGTTTACAGGAAAAAAACCAACAAACACAGATCAATACCTGAGTTACAGTTAGAATGCGTTGATGAATGGGTGACAGCCTGCAGGCCCAGTCTCTGCACAGGAGAGGAGAGCAGGGAAGTGGGGCTGGGTGTGTTGAGAGGGAGCTGGAGACCAGAGAAGATGGAGAAGGGTCCATCGGCTGAACTGACGGGGCCCAAGGGCGCTGAGAAGAGGTTGTGATCTGAGCGTATGGATGTCAAAGGAAAGAGAAGAACCAGACGCCCAAGAGGAGAGAGTGAGGGATTGAAGAGGGTGTCTACACAGCCAGCTTCGTGGTGAAAGCATCAAGTCCAGAAGCGACAGGTGGTGGATGCCCATGGCCAAGGGCGACTGGCTTTGGTTTTTGCACTCTTAAGGATGGGCAGCCCCTCTCCCCTCGCTGTCCTTTCTGCTAATTAAAACCTCACCCCTACTGTTCCCAGTCCTGGCTGCTCATTAAGGGTTTCTTGCCTTGACACCGACATCCTTTGTTTCCTGAGTTCTGGGATCAGATCTCCAGCGAGGAAGAACAGCGCCTGTGCTCAGCCGCGGCCTCTGTTCCACTGCCGCTCAGAAGCCACCCTGGGGCAAGGTGACACCAACTGCTGGCCAGGGCCAGCCAAGAAAGTCTCAGCTGCTGACACGTGGCCCATTCATCTTCTCCGACAGTGTTCCTGGCACAGCTAGTGGCTCAGGGAGAGGATGCAAACTGGAAAAACTCACGGTTTTGGCAGAAAACCCTCACTTCCTCCAAGTCTTCAGTCTTTGCTTAAGCGCATGAGGCTGCAGTGGCAGCCCTCCGTCCAGCCCTTGGCTGACTCCCCTGCCCCCTTCTCCACTGTGTGCGTGTCTCTCTCAGGAAAGGGTTTTTTGTGGGTTTTCTCATTGCTGTGTCCTCAGCTCTGAGAACCCTGGTAGGTACACGGCAGGGGCTCAGCAGATACTTGTTGAAGGAAGAAGTGAAGGAGGCCTGTTCTCTGTGCTCTGGTCCTGGCCTCAGAGGGTCCACGGCTGAACAACCACTGCCCCATGTCTTAGTTTTCTGTCCTGGAAAATGGGGATGATAATCCCTATTCTCTTTTTCAGAGTTTCTCAAGGAACAAATGGATCAATATATGTAAAGTGTTTGAAAAATATGAACACTCTATGAATGCAATAGGCCCACACTCATTAGTATTGAATGGGGCACCCAGTCTCTGTAACCACAGGGGAAGTGATTACCAGTGAACTGGCCACATGCACGGGTGCTTGTTTCTCGCCTCGTGGCGAGGCAGCTACCCACTGCACACTCCTGAGCCATGAAGACTGCTTTAATGTCTTTGTCCAAAGTTATTTTGGGCATGCAGCACCCCAAGAAATGAGAACCCAGACCACTGTGCCAGGTTTGTGGGGCACGCCATGTGAGATGTGCACTTACCGGGTGGAAATTGGACAAAAGGCTGTACGGATAGGATCTGAGAGCGTGGCTTTCGGGGCCTGTGCTGCAAGTAAGGGGACGACATGGTCCCGGCTCTGCAGGAGCTGAGAGGAGGCAGGATTCTCCAGGGAGCACGTCTCTTCTGGTTCTGCTGACTTGGGAGGGATAGGTGAGTCAGCATGGGGCCAAGAGCTTCCCTGATCGAGCTTGCTCTGGGTGCTGAGGCGGGGCGGGCACAAAGGAGAGCAGTTGGGTCTAACTAGAGCAGGAAGGAGGGCCCTGGAACTGCAGTGAGGACCCCGCTGGGTCATCCGCTTAGTGGGAGGTCAGCTGGTCCCATGCTAGGTAGCCAGGGCGCTCCCTGAGTGTCGGCTCCTGCCAGCAGCTCCCAGTCACCGGTTGGTCCCTTACAGGATTCTTGGCTGTGACGTTAGTAATGGCCTTACCCAGGCATTTTTCCATCAGCGATCCTGAATCTTAGCTCCCCCTCTGCTCCCTGGGATGTGGGCTGTGGATGCACACAGGTGCCTGTGACAGAGAAACCCAGGCCTCGCCATCTGCCCCTTCCCTTCCACTCAAGGCAGCAGTGGGCAGGCGGGGAAGGGGCTGAGGGCCTGAGTTTAGAGACCGGCTGGATGTGAAGTCTTGGCTCTGCCAAACCCTGGCTGCGTGACTTTGGAACTGTTACCACACCCGCACGGTGGGACGACAGCGCCTCTCTCATTGTCTGTGTGAGAAACACTGGAGACTGGGCACCGTAAGTGCCCACAGGTGGTGTGTGAGGCGCTCACGGTTGCTGGGGAAAAAGGTGATGTCTCCAGAGCTGCCTGTCTGCACGGAAGTCTCGCGTTGCTAACACCAGAGGGAAGGGGGAGCCCGCCCTGGCCAGGTATGCTGGTTGTGCAGGTGCCTGTCAACTCCTCACCACCGGCCTGTGAGCTGAAATGGCCCCACTCAACAGCCAAGGGGAGGAGAGAGGCCCTGAGGACCTTGCCAAGGAGAGGGGCTGACAGCCACCAAGCTGGGCCTCCAAGGCTCCCGGCTCTGGTTCTAAAAGCCCACAGCCTTTCCTGGTCACTAGGCTGCATCCCAGAGAAGATTCCAGGCCGCACAACCATCACAGTTTGCCTACAGCCTCCACAGCAAAAGACACGTGGCCAGAGCCTCATGCAGCACACGCCAGCCTGTCCACCGCTGCCACCTCGCTCCGTGGTAATGAGAACCACCTGCTGCAAGACAAAGCCAGGGAGAGAGAACAGCCTGGCTCGCCTGGAAATAGCAGCCGGGACAGCAGCAGGCTGGCCGGGCACAGGTGGGAGGCCAGGGGACGGGCAGGGCTGCTGCAGCCGGGGCCTAGGCAGAGACCCCAGCATTCGGTGCTTCCTCAGGACCCCCAGCCTCAGCCTGGTAAAGGGAAACGTGAGCTGACACTTGTGAGCTATAAGCACGTGTCACGCATGGTGCTGCCTGCCTCCCTGATCTGTGACTTAAACTAATCCTGTGAGATGGATCTTATTCTTGTCCAGCAAATAAGGAAACTGAGGAGCCAGGCCACCCTCTGGACAGTGCAGCCAGGGGCTCAGTAAAGGAACACAGGGCCAGCTCTGGACCCAGCAGAGGTGGAGCCCAGAGGCACAAGGGAGGGGACCGTCCCTCTGCAGATGCTGCACTTCCCCCTGGGAGGCCTCCTGAGTCTGCCCCCCTCCCCCACAACCTCCACTGCTCAACTTTTGAGGGCAGGGAAGTCCTCACCTCTCTGATGCCCTCCCCAGCCTTGCCTGTAGAACCTTGTCCATGGACAACCTGACCCAACACCTAGCATACCGGCACCTGCCTAGACAGGACTGAGATATTTGATGGCAGACAAATGGATGACTGGATACAATGTCTAGAAGAGCACAGCCAACAGAACTCTCGGCCGGGACAGGGCTGTGACTCTGCTCTTGTCGCCCTGGCCAGCAGCCCCCGATCACAGGTGGCCCTAGCTGTCATGTTGGACAACGGAGGTCTGGAGACCCGGGCTTTGTCCACTTCCACCACCGTTGCCTTCAGCCAGCTCCTTAGCCACGACTGTGACAATCAGCTGGATAAACCTGGCTGATTCTACACTTGGGTGGATCCAGCTCTTCAGAACATGACGCGCTCATCTTGAAATATCTTTGGGGCACTTCTTCCACCTTCGTTGGCTGTTGGTACCAGCTAGACATCAGGATCGTGATTTTTAAAAAACATGAGGATTCAGTTCTCCACAGCCCCCAAATCCTTCTCTGATGGTCAGGCAGGCTTGTTCAGCAATTTAGAGGACCATTTGGGGTCTATTTGACTTCCCAGCTGGTGCTAGTGGTAAAGAACCCAGCGGCCAATGCACGAGACGTAAGAGACACAGGTTTGATCCCTGGGTCAGGAAGATCCCCTGGAGGAGGGCAGGGCAGTATTCTTGCCTAGAGAATCCCCATGTGACAGAGGTCGCACAGTGTTGGACATGACTGAAGTGACTAAGCACTGCTTCTCAGCTCAGCACCTGGGAAAGCTGAGCACAGAGACAAAATGTGGGCATTAGCAGGCTGGGGGGATTTGGGGTGATTACCACATTAGCAGGCTGGGGGGATTTGGGGAGATTAGAGTGCAGAGCTGGCAGCACCCAGACCAAAAGCATCCCTTGGGATCAGTCTAGCATCTCCCAGGGTTCAAACACTGGGGAACATCAACAGCCATCCCAGCAACTGGCGCCTTGAAAACTGTCAGAGACTTGTTTAGAATGATCCATTCTTTCTTCCAGAGCACCTGGGACCTACCTGGGAGCTGAACAAGGGTCAGGCAGGAGGCAGACTCTGCAGACTGTGGACGGAGCCGTGAGCCCAGCTCTGGAGGGATCATCATAGCTTCCTGCTCTCCAGCGTGGTTCTCTGGAGAAAGCTGGTGGGTCACTGACCCCTGGATGATGGGAGTCCCCTGGACGGAAGTGGCAGAATCACTGTCATGGTTAGGCTGAGCTGCCGTGGGCCGGCTTGGGGCACCTCCTGGCTTAAACCCTTCTGACCTGAAAGCTCGCTCTTAGAGCAGCCTTTCAAATACGGTCTCTGGGAAATGAAGATGGTTTGGCTGTGGCTCTCGCGCAACTTTGTGTGCCCCTGGGCTCTAGGCGTTAGTGGTTTTACTGGAATTTGGAGAGTAGGGGGGAAGGATGGGGAGGGCGATGGTCCTTCCAGTGGTGCTGGGACACCAGACACTGAGGATGTCATATTCCCCTCCCACCCTGGGCCAAGCACATGTCCCACCCAGGAGAGCTCCTTCTTCTTCTTTCTTTCTTTCCTGACCCAGGCCCCCTTTCCTTCTGAGCCACACAGACACTTTCCCTCCAAGCTTGGGGGTGCAGGGATCCCTCATCTGGCTGCAATCTCTGGAGGGGAGACCTGTGAATGAGGCCCAGGGTTGCCGATCTGATCTGAGCTTGCTGACTTCTGCCCAGGACGCTCCACAGCGTGGCTCAGGATGGAATGAATTATTCGGCCCAAAGTCACAGATTCCTGTGCTATTAGTTGAGGTGGCTGTGCATCAGGGACAAAACGTTTTTCCTGGTTGTCGGGATCTGTCTAGACAGGCCTCTGCCATTGCCTGACTGCAGAGCCTCGGCACCAGGGCCTCAGTCTCCTAATCACTAGGATAAGGGCACTGGACCAGGTGCCACGCTTGTCGGATTATGTCCTGCAGAGGCTGTGGCTGGGGTGGAGGGGGCGCCCGGAACCCTCGCCTCGGCTTCCTCTAGGTCACCTTTGCTTTTACCTCTTCTGTTGGTCTGCATCCCTGCATAAGACTTGCTTTGCAGGAAACATTTGATGGCTAAAAATAATTTGGAATCCCTTGACTATTTGGTCTCCGAGGCGCCCTTTTCGCTCTATAATTTTAAGGTAGCACCTGCTAATTGGCTCCGATCGTACGCCCAGGTCAGAGGCTAACAGCTTGTGGCGAGAAGTCCTGAGACTAGGTTTCAACTCATTTTAGCAATTTGCTCACTTCTTTACATTTGACACTTGGGGTTACACATGAAGCTGTTTTTTCTTTTTTCTTTTGGCGTAGCAGCATTATTGTTTTGAAGCAAATTCTCTGCATTCTGGGAGGCTGTACAGGGGAGTCTGTCTCCCATCTCATTTTCCCTCTGCAACAGCTTTGGGATGGTGGTCGGCTCTGTGAGGGAGGTCAAGGTCATGTCTTTGTCCATCTTTTCTGGAGTCTTGTTGCGCCTCTACCCCAAGAGGGGTCATTGCATGCGCGGTGAGAGTCGTTTCATTCACGGGTCACAGGAGACGGTGCACCTTACCACCTTCAGACCAAGTATAAAGACTCACAAAGCCCTCCCTAGTCCCAGAAGCCCACTCATAGGATGGCTCCAGCGGTTGTGTCATTAATACCCATTCCATGTGTCAAAGCTTCAATTCACTGCTTCTGCTGCTCTGTCTGCTCTTAGTGTTTGTCACAAAACCTGCTTTTGGGGAGAGAGCTGAAGAACCCCTTTACCCGCCAATGTGCTTTCTTATTTTCTTTTTAAATCAACTTTATTAATGCATAAGTGACATACAATAGAGCGATCCCAGTTTAAGAGCACAGTTCTACCGTCCTGAGAACTGTATTCCCGTGTGACTACCAACCCAGCGTAGACATCAAGCATATCCACCATGCAACCCCTCTGCGTACTGTGCGTGCCAGGACAGTATGGTGGATAAGAGAGGGCAGTGGGTGATGGAAACCTCTGCGTTGGATTGGGATCGAGTTACATGAAATACGTTGTCAACATCCATACAACTGGACACTTAAAATGTGTACTATTTACAGTAGAGGACATTGGAGCTTAGAAAGATTAAATACATTTCTCTCTGCCACAACCCAGGGTTGATCCTAGATCTGACACAAGGATCGGCAGATTTCTATCCCATGCTCTTAACTACCATCCTAGTCTGCCTCTCTTCTGCATCATATTCATAGATGGAAGCGATGAAGGCTGGGGACTGGCCACCTGGCCCAACCTTCTCATTACACACAGAAGGAAACAAGACACTGGGGGTGAGGTGGTTCAGGCAGCGAAGCAGTAGCGAGGCCCAGGTCAGGGCCCACACTCAGCATACGGAGTCCAGCGATGGTGCCTGCATGGCGATGTCGGTATCTTCACACCAAATATGCCTCAGCTCCTATGAGGTCTCTGCACACAAGAAGAGCTCTCAGTGTCCTATTTTATCACAATGACTCTTCACGTGAACACGGAATGCCCTATAGTCACGCTTCTCAGACCAACCAGAATGCACAGTGACTTCTGCTAGGATCTTGTTAAAGTGAAGATGCTGATTTAGAAAAGCCTTATTGTTGTTGCTGCTTAGTCGTTAAGTCCTTTCTGATTCTTTTGGACCCCATGGACTGTAGCTCACCAGGCTCCTCTGTCCATGGGATTTCCCAGGCAAGAATACTGGAGTGGGCTGCCATTTCCTTCTCCAGCTGATCTTTCCAACCCAGGGATTGAACCCACAGCTCCTGCCACATCTCTTGCATTGCACACAGACTCTTTACTAAGCCACCGGGGAAGCCTCTAGAAAGGCGGGGGAGCTCCAAAATGTTTTTGAAAAATTCAAAAACAAAATTAAGTGAATTCAGTGTAGACATTCTCTTAATTTTCCTCTCTCGCTACAGACACCCAGGCACATCCATCACCACAGCCATAGAACACTGAGCATCTGATATGAACCTTGACATAGTCACCAAAAACCTTGACTAGGAGACAAATCCTTGGATGTGGGTTGATTGGTCACGCCCACAAACCACACTGAATATTTCATTTTCCTACACTTTCCAGCTGCAATTAGATCTCACAGGACTAAGTATTTTGATTGACTCTGCATCTGGGTCCCAGGACATCGCAGGTCCCCGGGACTGCTCGGCCGCACTCAGAGGTTTTCATCTTGCTCCTCCAAAGCCACTTTTGGCCTGTGATTGATTGATAGATCCCGATCCAAGTCCAATTGCTCTTCCTTTCTGTCTAGAAGGATTTGGGATTTATTGATCTCCGTCCAGGCTCATCTGGGGAGAACAATGCGGCTACAGCAGAGAGAATGCCACTTGGGGTCCTGCGTTGAGCGTTTCTGTTTTTCCTGCCAACTCCGACTGAGGCTTTATCTGTGGTGCTTTCAGCAGCTGGTAGGCATGATGCCTGCTTGAGACTAGTCTGATTCCCCATTCCGCTGCATGTCCTTTGATGGCATATTCATTTAGGCACATTACAGTCGTACAGATGCAAGCTGACCCAGTTAGCTCTACATGCGTTGTGAATCCAGTTAATTGTATATCAACTAATTGCATAATTTATTTATTAATGGAGTGAATTAAGATCCAAATGCTGCAGCTCCTCTTCAGAGCATTAGGGTTGGTAAGAAGCAAGGCTTTGGAAGAATTTCACATTTTAGAGCCATGATTCCACTCTTTCCCAAAGTTATCCTTGGTTTTTTTTTTTTTAACTTTGAAAAAAAAATCATGTCATTAAATAAGTATGAGTTTTTTTTAAAAGCTATATTGCTAAAATACTAATAATCCTTTATATTTTGCTGCATAATATTGGGAAACAAATATTGGCAGATCACACTGGTGCCACCCAAGAGAACAGTACTGAGAATACATATTCTCAGTTTAGAAGGAATCCAGGTTTTCCCTCTGTCCTCCAGGTATCCCCTCCTGAAATGATGGTGCATTGCTGAATGGTCAAGACTACACGAGGTCTCTAATCTGAGGGAGATGCAGTCTAACCAGCCGTGAGCCCCAGAACCCTGACCACGGATGCTGCTCTCTACAGAAGGAGGTTGTCGCTTGCTGGGTTCCAGCAGCAAAAAGCAAAGGTGCAGAGTGACTTCTTGCTAACAGCCTGCCCTAAGCAACCATCCTGCTGCTGCTAAGTCGCTTCAGTCGTGTCCGACTCTGTGTGACCCCGTAGACGGCAGCCCTCCAGGCTCCCCCGTCCCTGGGATTCTCCAGGCAAGAACACTGGAGTGGGTTGCCCTTTCCTTCTCCAATGCATGAAAGTGAAAAGTGAAAGTGAAGTCGCTCAGTCGTGTCCGACTCTTAGCGACCCCATGGACTGCAGCCTACCAGGCTCCTCCGTCCATGGGATTTTCCAGGCAACAGTACTGGAGTGGGGTGCCATTGCCTTCTCCAAGCAACCACCCTATTGTCCTCAAAGTCTTATCAGTGCTGGTTTGGGGAGCAAATCATCACAGCTGTTTCTGTAGCTTTCCCACACAAGTGTAGGAATAGCATTTGAGTGCAAATACTTTAATAGGAAGTGAGCTCAAAAAGCTCTGAAAGAGGAGTGGGAACAAGAAGGGACCCCGCTAAGGGGCGTGTTACAAAGCAGGACATCACGGTGAGAACCTCTGGGAGACTGAGCGGAGCATCCTTAGCTGTCCTCCCTGGGAGTGAAGAAGCTGCCTCCAATTTGTCCTCCAATTCTCACCTGCCATTGCTTTTCCTGGGAGTGTTCACTCCTTGGTGTTTGTCAGAAGACGATCTCTTCAATGACCTGAGAGAATGTCCTCAGGGGGAGAATCACAGATGTTTTTGAAGAGATTCTCGAGGCTGGAATGTAATGCCGAGAGCCTGGGGAGATAAGCGGGACACCGATGGCCAGGAGAAACCCGGGACCTAAAGAAGCTCACACCAGCCCAGCGTAACAGCTTCCAGTCGGTCTACACAGGGTCCAGAAGAAACTGAAGGCTGCCTCTACAGAAAGACATTTCCCTGCCCAGCCCTGGTTTTGACACTTCCACACCTCATAGAATCCTAATGTCCTGCCTCAGTTTAAATCTTTTCCCAGAGGGACTCCCTGTGAGCCACATAAATTCCTTTTGGGGGAAGTACATTGAAGGGGCGGCAGAGGATGGCATGGTCGGATGGCATCACCGACTCCATGGACATGAGTTTGAGCAAACTCCAGGAGATAGTGGAGGACAGGGAAGCTTGGTGTGCTGCAGTCCATGGGGGTCAGAAAGAGTCGGACACGACTTAGCGACTGAGCAACAACATCCATACCCACAGGGATGCATTCTGTCCTTAGTTCCTGAGAAACAGTTAAAATGTTACCTGTGTGGGGGTGGCTTCTCAGTCAGTGTAGGAGTTGATGAATCCAATACAGTATTATCTTGTTAGCATAAAATAATAATACCTTGCCTTCATATTATTTTTATAATTTGCAATGCACTTGGGTTTCTGAATTGATTCTACCCAAAACTCCTAGGAGGGAGGCATTTTTAGGTATCAGCAAGAAGAAAACCACATCTCCAGGAGGGTAAATCAGGCCCTGGGGCAGCATGGAATATTTATTAAGAACTCAGTTGACTAGGACTTCCCAGCTGGTTGAGCGACTCCATGCTCCCACTGCAGGGGCAGGGTGGCTTCTATCTCTGGTCAGGGAAATATGTCCCCAAATGCTGCAACTAAGAGCTTGCATGCCACAACTAAACAAACAAATAAACAAAAGACACACCAAAGATCTCCCCTGCTGCAACTAAGACCCAACACGGCCAAACAAATAAACATGCAAAAAAAGATGAATTCAGTTGACCTGGGTCCCAGCCTTGGCTCCTTTGTGTACCAGCTGTGAGCCCCAAGATGACTTCCTGAGCCTGCCCCCGCCATGAGACTGAGTCCTCAAATATAAAGTGAAATTAAATAGTGCATCCATAGGGTTGTCTTGGGACTTAAGCAGGATAGTGAAGTTGGGGTGAGTCGCCAGGACTTACTATGAACTGACTCAGCTGAAATTGCCCAGTGCATCCAGGGCTTGAGCCTGGTTTCTTGGGCTGTGGGTCTTGTGTTCTTTTCCACCATCCAGGTTCTTTGTTAAATCCTGAAAAGTGAGTCCAAATCAGGCATTTTGAGGTTGGGTTTGTGCTGAACTTTCTCTTCAATTCATACAAAGCCTGTAGTCAACCTTTGTGTATGACATGGGAGGGAGGGGGTTTCCCAGGCACGTGAATAGAGATTAAATGACTGAAAAAATAAGAATGAAAACAGAGACGGATCCAAATAGCTGCATGGCTTTAAGAGAATGAACACCGTGTACCCGGCACAAAACAATCTTAATAGGAATAAATTTGCCTTTTTATGCTGAGAAGAGGCTGAAATGAAGCTTGCAGGGTCTTGGTGTTGCGGCATCATCTTTATGTTCCTAAATGAATAACAGATAAAGGATCCATCTTATTACAGGAGAAAGGGCCAAATGTGTTTGCTTTCAAGCACAGAATAAAATGAAATGCGTATTCTCAATGTGGAACTTCATTTTGATTACCCGTCTGGAGGAGATGAGCAGAGAAAAGCCGTCCAGGCCCACCCAAACGCTCCCTCCCCCGCCCATTTTTATTTGTTATTGAAGCAAATGAGGCCAATTGTTGGAAATTTCTGTGCAGCCCTGAATGCCTCAATGGTGACTCTCGCTGAGATTAATGCGTTTAATTTACTTCTCTGGTGTGTCGGAGACTGCCATTCAGCAGCCAGTTGGGAGTTCCTGGGCCTAGAAGCTGCTCTGTGATGAGATGCTCTCTGTCTGTGTCTGCATGAGCTTGTTGGCAGGGCTTTGGCTGTGCCAAGGAAGACTCGGGGTGGGCCTGGCATTTCCAGACTTCTGCCCCCTCCTCCATGTGTGTGTCAGTCGCTTCAGTCCTGTCCGACTCTTTTTGACCCCATGGACTGTAGCCTGCCAGACTCCTCTGTCCGTGGGATTCTCCAGGCAAGAATACTGGAGTGGGTAGCCATTTCCATCTCCAGGGGATCTTCCTGACCCAGGGATGGAACCTGTGGCTCTTATGTCTCCTGCATTGGCAAGTGGGTTCTTTACCCCTAGTGCCACCTGGCCATAAGCTAAAAAAAGGGGAAATGTTGAAATATACAGGACAAGACAAGCAGAAGAGACTTGCAGTCACTGTCTTTCCAGGTGTTCTGTGCTGTCTTCTCTTACACTGGCCTTATCAGGGAGTCGCTTCCATTCAAGGCAAAACTTCCCTCTGAGGGAATGAATACTTCTCTTTGTGGCTCAAGCAGTTTTGGGCTTTTCAGTGTGAAGTGTCAACTCTGGGCATCACCCAGGATGCAGAGTGGCAAAGCTGATTCTCCCTCCTCATTGATTCTCAAGTGGTCCACATAGGGCCCCGAGCTAGGTCTGGGGGCGCAGTCGGTACACGATCCGGGTCCTCCCTGCAGCTAGACGATTGAGGGGGGGATCAGTTGTACACAGGCATTGGACACAGATCTACTTAATTGCAGCTTTGATAAGTGTCACAAGAGGAATGTATACACGGGGGACCCAGTCTACACTGGAGGAGTTCAAGAATGTTCCTCCATAGGAAACATTATACTTTGAAGGATGAGGAAGAACATTGAAGGGTTGAGACCAGAGTGGAATGCAGGCCTCCTGGCTTCTAACCCATAACACATTCCCTGGCCAGTATCTGATCTTGTTTGTAGCATTACTGCCTTAGGGCAAACCCCTATGAATCCCCAGAGGGCAGGGACTCTGTCTCTTTAATTTTTGGTCCCTAGCAAGCAGTCTGCTTTTCCCCCAAGAGCCTGGTAGAATGAGAGATTCTCTCCTATTTATTTTCAACATTTCCTGGGTGCCTGTCCTCAGTGCGTGGCTGTTAATTGCTCTCCAGCCAGTCTCCCAAAAGGATAGGGAGATATTTAGCTGCTTCTTACTCCACTCCTCCAACCCCACCGAGAATACCTTCAGCAGGATATCACTCCAAAGGATTTATCTTTGGAGATGGAAAAATAAAGCTTTGGTCTAAGACGTCTTCAGGCAACTTTATGTACGGTCACAACAGGAATAGAGTGCCTATAGTCATATTTCAGAGACATTGCAAATTCCGTTCCAGAGCCCTGCAATGAAACAGTTATTACAATAAAGCAAGTCATATGCTCTTTTTGGTTTCCTAGTGTGTATAAAAGTTATGTTTATACTATAATTGTTAAGTGTGCAACAGCATTATGTCTAAAAAATGCACATACCTTAATTAAAAAATACTTTATTTTTTAAAAATGCTAACTATGTGTGTGTGTGTGTACAGTTGCTTAGTTATGTCTGACTCTCTGTGACCCCATGGACTGTAGTCTGCCAGGCTCCTCTGTCCATGGAATTTCCTAGCCAAGAGTACTGGAGTGGGTTGCCATTTCCTCCTTCAGGGGATCTTCCTAACCCAGGGATCAAACCTGCATCTCCTGTGTCTCCTGAATCAGCAGGTGGATTCTTTACCACTAATGCCACCTGGGAAGCCCAACCATCATCTGAGCCTTCAGCAATCCTAAGCTTTTGGCTGGTGGAGGGTCTTGGCTCCATGCTGATGGCTCTTGATGGATCAGGGTGGTGTTTGCTGAAGGCTGGGGTGGTCTCAGCAGTTTCTTAAAATAAGACAGCAATGAAGTTTACCACCTCAGCTGACTCACAAACCATTTTCTGTAGCATGCAATGCTGTTTGATAGCATTTTCTCCACAGTAGAACTTCTTTCAAGATTGAAGTCAGTCCCCTCAAACTCTGCTGATGCTTTATCCACTAAATGAATGTAATATTTAAAATCCTTTGGTGTCATTTCCACAATCTTCACAGAATCTTCTCCAGGAGTAGCTTCTATCTTTCTTTTTTCATTCATGAGAATCAACTCCTCATCCTTGAGAGCTTTATCCTGAGATTCTAACAGCTCAGTCACACCTTCAGGCTCCACTTCTGACTCTAGTTCTCCTGCTATTCCCACCACATCTATAGTTACTTGCTCCACTGAGATCTTGGACCCTTCAAAGCCTTCCGTGAGGGTTGGAGTCTGCCTCTCCCAAACTCCTGTTAGTGTTAATATTTTGACCTCTTTTCATGAATCACAAATGTACCTAATGACGTCTCGAATGGTGAATCCTTCCCAGAAGCTTTTCAATGAACTTTCCCCCAGATCCATCAGAGGCATCACTATCTGTGGCAGCTATAGCCTTGCAAGTTGCCTATTTTAAATAATAAGATTTTAAAGTTGAAATGGTTCCTTGATCCATGGGCTGCAGAAAGGATGTTGTGTTAGCAGACATGAAAACAACATTAATATCATTGTCCATCTTCATCAAAGCTTTTGTGTGACAAGGAGCATTGTCAATGAGCAGTATTATTTTGAAAGGAATCTGTGGCGGATTCATTTTGATATTTGGCAAAACTAATACAATTATGTAAAGTTTAAAAATAAAATAAAATTAAAAAAAAAAATGAAAGGAATCTTTTTTTTCTGAGCAGTAGTTCTTACCATGGCCTTAAAATACTCAGCAAACCATGTGTGAACGGAGGTGCTGTCATCCAGACTTTGTCGTTCATTTATACAGTACAAGCAGAGCAGAATTAGAGTAATTCTTACAAGCCCTGGAATTTTCCAGATGGTAAATGAGTATTGGCTCAATTTAAAGTCACCAGCTGCATTAGCTCCACCGAGAGAGTCAGCCTGTGCTTTGAAGCTTTGAAGCCAGGCATTGACTTTTCCTCTGTAGCTATGAAGTCCTAGATGGAAACTTCTTCCAGTAGAAGGCTGTTTGGTCTGCATCGAAAATCTATTGCTTAGTGTGGCTACCTGCACGAATGATCTTAGCTAAATCTTCTGGATTACTTGCTGCAGGTTCTACATCAGGATTTTTTGCTTCGCTTTGCACTTCTTTCCTTACATTTCATGAACCAACTTCTGCTAATTTCAAACTTTCCATCTATAGTCTCACCTCTCTCAGCCTTCACAGAATCGAAGCGAGTCGGGCCCTTACTCTGGATTAGAATTTGGCCTTAAAGTCTTCTCTCCAGACCCCTAAAACTTTCTCCACATCTGCAGTAAGACTGTTTCTCTCCCTTATTATTTGTGTGTTCACTGGAGTAGCACTTTTAATTTCCTTTAAGAACCTCTCCTTTGCCTTCACAACTTGGCTGACTGCTTGGTGCAAGACACTCAGGTTTCAGCATCTCTCAGTTTCAACATGCCTTTCTTACTGTGTGTGTGTGTCTCTGTGTTTGTGTTTGTGTGTGTGTGTGTGCTTAGTCGTGTCTGATGCTTGCAATTCCATGGACTGTAGCCTGCCAGGGTCTCTGTCCATAGAATTTCCCAGGGAAGAATACTGGAGTGAGTTGCCAGTTCCTACTCCAGGGGATCTTACCAACTCAGGGATAGAACCCACATCTCTTGCCCCTCCTGAACTGGCAGGCGGGTTCATCACCACTGAGCCACCTGGGAAGCCTCACTAAGCTAATTATCTCTAGCTTTCGATTTAAGGTGGGAGATGTGCCACTTTTCCTTTCACTTGAGCACTCATTTGTTGTAGGGTTATTAATTGGCCCAATTTTAATATTGTGTCTCAAGGAATAGGGGAGATGGAGAAGGAGAGAGATGGGGGAATGGCCAGTCCATGAAGCCATCAGACACACACAACATCTGCAAATTAATTTGCCATCTCATATGGGCGAGGTTTGTGGTGCCCTAAACATTATAATAGTCACATGGAAGATCTCGGATCTCAGATCACAATAACAAATACAATCATCATGAAAACATTTGAAATACTGTGAGAATTATCCAAATGTGACACAGAGACATGAAGTGAGCAAATGTTGGGCAAAGAGTGCAGTGAACTTGCTCAGGGCAGGGTTGCTACAAACCTTCAGTTAATTAAAAAAAAAAACACAACAATTTCTGTGAAGTGTAATAAGATGAGGTATGGCTGTATGTGGCTCCCTACACCTGGATAGATTTTCCCTGCTACTCAGGAAATCCCTGGAGAGACTGCCTCCAAAGATGAAATTCAGCAGGAACCCTAGAGGTTGTCCCTCCAGAAGGTGAGCGAATCTAGGCCAGAGCAGGGTCTCCAATGCAACTTCCCATATGCATTGTGACACGTGAGGATTCCTACAACAGACAAGAGCAAGCAGGTCTTAGAAATTCAAATGAGGGATCATGCACGTAGAATTGGGAACTGATGTTTAAAAAAGAATGTGCATGCGTGTTTTAAAACCAAGTTTAAGTACAAATGGAGACTAGCTACATGATATTGGGAGCTTACTGCTTCTCTGGGGGTCTTAGTAGCTCTATCTTCCAGCACAGGAACACTGCTGTTGTGATATTTCCCCCTGATTATGATCAAGATGGATGAGGCACCTGGAAAATGCCAGGATGGGTATGATCTGAAAAAGTGTCATTACTGGTTTGCCTCTCCTGCCAGAAAGAACCACCTGAGGGTTGGGATGCAGAGGTCCCCTGGGTCCTTTAATGGCCTGACTCTGGGACCTGGAGGAAACCTTGGCCCCGTCCACAATCCTACAGCCTGGTCATCAAGCAGGAATGGTCCCAGCTCTCTCTCCCTCCCCACTCCACCCCACGCCATCAACATCCCCCTACTGCCGGGACCGTGAGCTCTAAAGAGGAGATGTGTCATGGGCGTGATGTGCGAGCCTCTGAGGGCTTCATCACTTATCCTGAAACACTGTCACGCAGCCAAGTATGTTCTCCTGTGACATTAAAAACCTCACTTCAGTGAGGAAAACAAACAGATAAAGAACACCCGCTAATGACTTTGGAAGGCCAGAGAGCAGCTGAAGTATTGTTTTTTTAAACGCAATAGATTTTAAACGGCATTTCCAATAATGAATAAGTCACCCAATTACTGCACTCTCCTCATTTCGCACACCTGTCCCAGTGATTCTCAATCCCCAGAGTGACTTTTATTTTTAACAATATTTATTATCATGAGTGTTATCACATTCGATGAAATCAGCGGAAGCCAGACACTGCATGTTGACGGCCCCCCGGTGCGGAGAGGTTTTCGTCTTCTTTCAGATGCTGCAGCTGCTCGGAGCTGCTGGCCCCCAGTGGACCAGGAGGTGAGCCCAGGGCACCCCTGTAGGGGCTCCGTGACTGTCACCCCAGGATCTCACACCACTGCTGCTGCCAAGGGGCCCTGAGTATTTCACAAAGTGCCGCCTGGAGACAAACCCAAGTGCAGCTCTGCTCGGCATCCAGAGGCCAGTGCTTCGGGTTTTGGGACAAAGCTGCTCTGCTATTGCCACCCAGCAGTTCCTTCTGCTCCTGAGAAAATGCTGGAGAAACCTCAGAAGACAGAGGGATGAGGCCTCAGACAGGCCACTGGCGCAGCCCCTTATACTCTCAGACAAGAACACAGCTAGCATGCCTGAGTCCCGTTGCTGGCCACCTGAAACTATCACAACATTGTTTATCGGCTAGACTCCAATACAAAATGAAAAGTTTAGTTAAAATAAAGAACAGAAATAAGGCAAAGGATAGTTATACCGTCCCTGTCCTGCCTCCAGCACGAGGTCTTCTCCTGACCTTGCAAATGATCCAGCCGGAGAAAGAAACTCACCCACACCCAACAGCTAGGGAGCATTGTATCCAAGAACATTCTTTCAGTCATTTATTATCATTTATGACAGCCTGCTGTATATTTTATATGGGACGTCTGATACGATAAGCAAAGACAGAGATCCTGCATTGAAGAGGGCTCTGATCCTGGCTGCTGGGAGAGATGACTGCGCACACTGATAGTTGAGTTGAGGACGGTGATAATAGTTAACCCGCCTAGGACCTGGTAGCGTCACGTGTTCCGTCCTCAGTCCAACCTCCAGTCCACAGTCAAGAACATGAAGAGACAGAGAAATAACTCTCCCAGGGCCACATGACGCTGAGAGGCAGTCCTGGGGTTAGAAGCCAAGATCTTGGTGTACAGAGTCAGGCCCCTGGGAACCATGCTCAACAGCTGCCTATGAAGATGGGCGGAGAGGATAAAATGACTACCGTTTAGACTTGTTCAGACTGCAGGCTAACTGATGTGATGAGCATTTAACATATGTTACATAATTTAACTCTGAGAACTACCCAGCCAGGTAGTCAGGATGTTAGGTTGTGAGAGATAGACTTAAGTAAGAAGAGGACTTCAACACAAGGAGCTAATACAATCAAACAAGTCCCAGTATATTCCAGGACCACAGTGGCCAGAACCAAGGACGTGAGTGTTGTTAGGACTTTGTCTCATTCCCTCCTCTTCTTCCCCCTCCCTTCCTCTCTGCCTCCCTCTCCCCCTATCCTTCCACCCTCCCCTCCCTTCTCCCCCCACCAACCCCATCTCTCATTTCTGAGCTACTCTTCATGTTAGCTTCACTCTGACCTATGGCACAACAGCTTTTATGACATAGTGAAGACAAAGGAGTCTGGGAACCCCTGACTTAAGGTTTCACATCCTTACCTTCAGAATAAAAGGTTTCTTCCCACCATCTCCTAGAAATTTCTTGCTCAGGACATTGACTTCTCTTGTACCAAGTGCCCACTCTTAGACTAAACACTATGCCTGAATAGCAAAGAAAGGTCACAAAAATGTAACTTCTGTTCATGAGGTTAGGAAGTGTGGGAAACGAATTTTTTTTTCAAAAGAAGAGGTGAGAGGTGGGTGACATGACCATTGAAAGAATCATTAGAAAGGCAAGAGCCAGCTCTATGTATGTTTATCATGTGTAGATGTATTGATACCCTATTTGCCAATGAGAAACCGGGGTTGAGAGGGGTTATGTAACTTGCTCAAAGTCTCGTCTCTCGTACCTGGGATTGGAACAGGGTGGACAGTAGAATCAGTCTCCGTGTGGGGTAGCTTAGCCTCTGAACTGTTCAGAACATCATTCGGGGTAGAACCCCACTTGAGTCCTCGAGGGAGACCTGGTTGACACTTGCGAACAGGAGGTCTCTGTGGGGTGGAAGCTTTTCACCTGGATTAGAACAGTGGTAGTGATGATCGAGTCTCTTCACAGAGATGGGGGGCAATAGGTTCTCTATGCCTTCGACCAGATGTGCCTCGTGGTTGGAGCTCATGACTGGGGCTGGACGGTCAGTGTTCCCCTCAAAACGCAGTGAGTCCTCGAGACTAAGCCATCATCACCTCACTGGGACATAAGGTGCATTCATACTTTAGTCTCCACCTGGACCTCACAGTCTCAGCCCACACTCTCTTTCACATCCCAGTTCCATCAAAGTTTGGAAATGAGAAAAGCCAGGATTTCTGATTGAACCACGCTTGGTAGAGTTCACGAGGAAGCCATGTATCTGCAATTCAGACTCAAGCCTGCTGTAACTTGGAACTTCCCAGAATGTTGGGTTAGTGGTTCTTGTCCCTGAATTCCAGGGTCATCCCCACTTCCATCAGTCTTCCTAAGCCCTGCTTGAGTTACTTTTTCTAAGAAACTTTGTTTTAATCTCAAAGGACTTTCTCCTTCACTAGACTTCCTTTCTTTCTTTTTAAACTTTTAATTTTGTATTGGGTATAGCTGATGAACAATGTGATAGTTTCAGGTGAACATTGAAGGGACGGGACTCAACCATACATATACATGTATCCGTTTTCCCCTAAACCCCTTTCCCATAGAGGCTGCCACGTAACATTGAGCAGTAGTCCCTGTGCTCTGCAGTAAGTCCCTGTTGGTTATTCATTTTAAATACAACGATCGTCCCAAACTCCCTACGTGTTCCTTTGCCCCCAGCTTCACTAGATTTCTGACAGTGTCTGTTAACCTCTGCTACTGCCTCCCTTGCGATTCCTCCTGCCCTATTTTTCCTTGATCAGGATCCTCCCCTGTGGTCCATGCAAGCCTCCTGGCTCTTTTCCCTTCTGGCAGAAGTCAGATGATCCCCCTGCACTGTCTTCTAGCTCTTTCTGCCAAGTGGGCTGGAATCCTAGGAATGTGCCCCAATTCTCTTGTGAATTTAACTCCAATGTCAGAATCACAAGGACTTCTCTGAAGGCAGCTCTCAGAATTCACCGCCTCTCGCTTGGTGGCTCCACCCTCGGGAACAAGAACCATCCACTGATTGGTAAGTTTCAGGCTCTGCCTCCCTGCTTTGCCATCTCAGCTTCCCCATTACTACTGGGCCTCGTTAAATGACCCCACAGCCTCAGTCAGTCTTATCTCACAGTCGTTTCTGAAACAAAGAAGGGGTTGTCCTTTAAGACAGAAGAGAGAAGTCAGAGAAAAGAAGCTGGTAGAAATCCCTGAGAAGACTAATTATGACGTTTCTGCCTTCACTTCCCGGGGCCTCTGACCTCTGGAGCCTAAACTGAATGTACCCTATGTTCCCCATGGTTGGGTCCGAGATTTCCGTTCTTTTCAAAGGACAAGTTCCATGTCCAAAAAGTGATGGGAAGTTTCTAAAACCTTCCTTCAGTTCCTCAGAGTGGGTAGTGTATCTTCATGCTTGCCTCTGACTGCTCTTTCTGAGTCTTTGTCTTTACCCTGGGTTTCTCATGTCTTCTAATAGAGCCTCTGAATTATGTGTTGGTTTCTCCCATTACCCAGATTTGCGCAGCTGAGTAAAGCAGAGCAGATGAGCAGGTGCAGCAAGCGTTCTCCTCTCTAAGCCGTGGGCAAGTGTGTTCATGTACATGTGTGTGCCACCAATATTGTCCTGACTGCCGCCCTGCTACAGAGAATGGATACTGGCTCTGAGGTCAGTAGCTGAGCGGCCACAGGGCTTTGGCCCAGGGAGCCCTGGTGCTGGTCTGACCCACTGGCAGACCTTTGGTTCTTCTGCTGCTTGGACGGTGGCTGGGAGGATTGCTTTGTGTCTCAATTGCTTCATTTCACTTAGCAGCTATTTCATTAAAGTTTCCCTCCATCAGAGAAAGATATTCCCCTTGTAGTTTATAACACTGCTTGAGAGTTCCTTTCTGCAGCTTCCCAAGTTAACCAGCGTAGAATAAAGATAATTAATGGATGTCCCTGCCCTCCAAGCACGTGGCCTTTAGGGAGGAGGCCTCTCTCTGTCTCTCCCTCCTCCCCCTCTGTTTCCCTCACAAGTGCACACACATACACATTCATACGCTGTGGAAACATTTAGAATTGTAAGCAGCTGTAAGAAGAGAATTCCAATGAGTGCACACTTTGCAAGTACTGGGAGAGTCTTTGACACTTCTTGGATGAGGAGGTCAGTAAAAACATATCCTCAGAAGATCTATCTCATAGGTGTTTGTTTTCTCAGCTTGAATAATGTGTTGCTTTTATCATTACACAATACGAAATTATCAGAATCAAACATGTTAAGTTTCATCTCAAAATTGTGATCCAGACAGTCTCCCTGGATCCATTTCCTTCTCAGTTCTTGGTTGAGCCCTGACGTTGTGCAAGTACCGAGCTGGGGATTCTGGATACAAAGGTGACCGGGAAAGGACACCTCTCTGGGGAGCCCAGAGGTCGTGGGGTAGTGCCCTGCCAGGCACATGGTGAGCCCATAGTCTAACACACAGAACTAGGACAGAGAAGAACACAGTACTTTGGGTAAAAGGGAGGATTACAGAGAATTTCTGAAGGAAGTGGTGACTCCGATGTTTCTCCAAAGGCTGGTAGAAGTCGCCAGGTGAATCCGGGTAGGAAGGGTGAGGACTGTAGAGCAGGAGGGCCCAGAGATGAGACCCAGCTGGGGCAGCTGAGCGTGAGCTAGAGCTGGGGACCCAGGGCTTGGCACTGTGGGGCCCGGTGCTCATGTGGCCTGAGTTTCAGAGGAAGGCAGGGTGGGAGATGACAGTGGTTGGATAGAGGTCAGAGGACGAAGGCCTTGTGAGCCTGGGAGGATCCTGGATTTTCCCTGCAGGGTGAGTGAGGACAGGAACAAGTGGTGACTTGAGTTTGGGAGGAACGTGGGCAGACATTTATTTTGCATAGCTCATCTTGGGCCATGGTTGGATTTGGAAACTATTAACAGACAGGGCATCAGTTTTTAGCCTGTTGTGATGATCTGGATAAGAAACAAACGTGGATAGATTAGGATGAAAGAGAGGGATTCTAGAAATCTCTAAGAGATAAAATTAGTAGGGTTTGGTGAGTGAATTTTAATCATGAATCATCTTGGCAAATGTTAACTCTGTTCTTCCACTCCACCAGTCCAGAGGGATGGGGTGGTGGGGGTCATCCCTGAACCCAGGTGTCTCCAGTTCTCCAGACCTCGGATTGGCCTCCGTACCTCTGCTGTGACCATGGACCTGGCTACCAGTGCATCTCATCAGGAGTACTGTGGTGGCCTCCTAGCATCCATCCTGGCCAGCCTTCAGCATATTCTCTGAACAGCAAAAAGATCCCATTCAAATCAGCCTCAAAATCTCCATCTCATCCCACCCAGTAGAAGTCAAAATCCTTAAAAAGTCCTAAAACCCTACATGGCCTCCAGCCCCTTAGACGTCTGCTCACTTTCTCTCACTGGTCACCCAGTGTTCCTTCCACTCTGGGCTCACGCCCCTCCCCTGTTCCTCTTCTCTGCCAGATGTGCTCCCAACAGGGTTCCCACGCTTGCTGATTTCTGAAGAGTGCACAGCGCCCCCCTCACTTCCTGTTGGTCTGGATGCACAGGACCCCTCTGGAGGCCTTCCTAACACCCTGGGTGAAGCTTCAATGCCCCCAACACCTTCTCCCTCCTTGCTTCTCGTGGCTATTTAGCCCTCTCACCACCCAACATCTAATGAATTGTCATCTCCACACCAGAATCACCTATGAGCTCCCAGCTGTATCTTTAGAGCCTCTCACCCTGGGTATTCAGTGGACCTTTCTTGTTGAATACGTAAACAAGCAGAGACGCTGCTTACATGGGGAGAGAGCTGGGTGGTGGTCTCCGTGAGGGTGTGCAGGGGGTGGGTGACCAAGAGTTCAGGACAGCATGGCAAGGGGAGGGTGAAAGTGACGTCTGCGTGTGACACACGTATTAGACACTGTCCAGTTGAAGTCACGGAATCCCCACAGATGATCCCAGAGGACAAGGTGTTTATAAAAACAAAGCCAACTGACTATTAGACAAACTGAGAAACAAAACCTCAAACAAGCTTCCCCAAACCAGAGGTAGGACTCAATACACGCCGGGTGAACTTGTGAGCCAATTCTAAGCAAACTGTGAAGAAATGGAAGTGTGTGCAAGGGTGGGGAAGACAGGCCATGTGTGAGAGACCCTGGGGAGGAGGAGGAAGGTAGTGAATTGTTCCTTTATCTTTCAAAACGAAATATGCCCTGTCTAGCCACCCCGTTAATTTTTCACTGTGAACGGGCTGAACGCATCCAGTACAGCCTGAGTGCAGGTCCTCGGAGCTGGGCCCACATGTGCCAGATGACCATGGCCTTGGGCTCGAGGGTGCCAGGGCCTCTACTC
The DNA here is from genome assembly GCF_029407905.1 of Bubalus kerabau. Taxonomy (NCBI): domain Eukaryota; kingdom Metazoa; phylum Chordata; class Mammalia; order Artiodactyla; family Bovidae; genus Bubalus; species Bubalus kerabau. Next base: position 16,287,766 of record NC_073628.1, read on the forward strand.
ACTACAAGCACAGACTTCTGGGTTTTATTTAGGCTCCTGTAAGTACTTATCTGTGTGCAAACAGCCACACGGACGCACCAGAGGCAGGGGGTACTCTGCAGTTCAGAGTGGGACTTTAGACTCTATACACAGCTTGGTTTCCAGCCGTCGTGCACAGAAAAGGCCCATGGCACAGGGATCTGCAGTCCAGCCCCTCTCGCCGGGGCCCCTGGGGAGCGTTTGAGCATGAACCTTCCCACCCATGGTGAGGGCTCTTCACCCGCATCTCCCCTTCTGCATCCTGCTCCACACAACGGACACAAGGCATGGCTTCCCCTCTTGATTCCTTTCCAGTCTCCCCATGGCTGAGCCTACAGGGTGTGTGTGTGTATGTGTGTAAATAGAGATGTGTATTGTCTATGCAGTTTGCCCATATCTGCACTAGTGTCTGTGTGTCTGTGTGTGTGAGTGCGGTTGCATTGTCAGACACTGGATGTGAGCTGTTGGGGGACTGGCACAGGAAAGCCATCTCACACGAGGATTCAGAGCCGGCAGAGCGGAGTCTGCTGATCTGAGTCAAAGCCTCGCTCTGCTGTTACTAACTTCTGATCTTAAGTATATATACAAAGTCTATGAACTTTCCTTCTTGAAAATAGGAGAATGATATCTGCCCTTTAGGGCTTTGAAACGAATTTCGTTAGGCCAAGTGGGTCCTGTAGGACTCAACGTTAGTTGTTATTGTTAAAAGTTTAATAAAATGACATTAGACCCTTGACACAGAATACAAGGCAAGTGTAACACTGGAGGAGCAAGAAATAATATGGAAAGAGAGGTGTGAGTGGGTTTGTGGTGTGTTTGCAGGCCTCAGAGGAGGAGGACTCTGTGTGAGGACCTGGGGCCGGCCTGGCCAGCAGACCTGCTGCGGGTGGGGTCTACTCTGACTGCAGCCCGCTGCTGCTAGCAGAGACCCGGGGCAGGCTCCCCGACAGGCCTGCATGGAGCAGAGCCGTGTCCAGCCGTCTCAGTAGGGCTCTCCGCACAGGAGGCCAAGGAGAAGCCAAGGCAGGAACAGGCGTGAGGACCAGGTGGCCTCTGCCCACTTCCAGCATCCCACTGTCTGGGAGGTGGGTCTCCTTTCCTAGGAGCCCCTGTGGAAGCAAACACATGCTCTGGCTCTCAGGGGCTCTTAAGCCAACCTCCCTGGAAACCAGCTTCACTCAAAAATGTTTAATTAACACCCTCCCACCTTCCTAAAAATAGGAAAGAAAAATCGATAAACACTAAATGGTTGCAATCCTTGGATCAAAGCGGTTTTAAATTGGTTGTCTTCAGCTTCAGCCTCACTCTCAACTCTCTAATCGCAAGCCAAAGACATGGACTAGCTCTTCAGGGAGGGCCTGACGTGTCCCAAATGTGTCATTCGGACACCTGCACGCTTGCCCCTTGGCGGCCACAGTCCCTCGCATTTCACATGCAGCTTCATAGCTGCATTTGTACCAAGGTAGGAACATTTCAAAATCTTCTTCCAAACTCCTGCTCCTTTATCCCTGTGATAAGGTTGTTTGCTGAACTTAGCAATTTGGGGTGAGGATGGAATGTGGATCCAGTTAGCCAATTGCTTCCAACAATACAGGCCTTGAAATTAAAAGACACTTGCTTCTTGGAGACAAACCTAGACAGCATATTAAAAAGTAGAGACATTACTTTGCCGACAAAGGTCTGTCTAGTCTAAGCTATGGTTTTTCCAGTAGTCATGTACAGATGTGAGAGTTGGACCATAAAGAAGGCTGACCACCAAAGAACTGATGCTTTCAAACTGTGGCACTGGAGAAGACTCTTGAGAGTCCTTGGACTGCAAGGAGATCAAACCAGTCAATCCTAAAGGAAATTGACCCTAAATATTCATCGGAAAGGCTGATGCTAAAGCTGAAGCTCCAGTTCTTTGGCCCCCTGGTGTGAAGAGCTGACCCACTGGAAAAGACCCTGATGCTGGGAAAGGTTGAGGTCAGAAGGAGAAGGAGGCGACAGAGGGTGAGATGGTTGGATGGCATCACTGATTCAATGGACATGACTTAGAGCAAACTCTGGGAGACTGTGAAGGACAGGGAAGCCCGGCATGCTGTAGTCCGTATGGTTGTAAAGAATCAGACAGGACTGACTGAACAACAAGACAGGCCTCAGGGCCTTTGCACAGGCCCCTCAACTTGTAAAGCTCGTGCCCCATACCTTCAAGGCTCCCTGGGCTCCCCTGTCTTTATGAAGCGTTGCTTTCTCCCGGAGGCGTTCCCTGACCCAGAGTCTGAACACTCCCTGCACATGAACCATCTCCCCTGCTTCTAGCTTCTCTGTATTCCTGGACATGGGCCACTTTCCAAACGGCAGACACTTGACTGATTTAACTTGTTCATCATCCGTGTCCCTCTTGAGGAGGTAGGGAGAAGAAACCTTTGTCTTTTGGGGCTCTGATGTATTCCAGGGTCTAGAGTAGTGCCTGGCATTGAGAAGGGAATCAGTTAACTTTTTTTGGAGGAGAGGCAGTGGTTAACAGGCTGGATTTTATAAGAATTGCTGAAACTTGACCAGCGACCAGCGGCCAGTGGCTGATTACTGGTGACCAGTGACCAGTGGCCAGCTGTTGATCTTGCCAGCTTCACCCAGCCTCTCCATGCCTTCATATCCATCTGTAAAATGGGGTAATGGTAACAGTCCCTACCCCCAGAGTTGTTATGAGTATTTTTAAAATATTTATTTGGCTGCATTGGGTCTTGGTTGCGATGTGTGGGCTCCTCATTGCAGCAGATGGGCTTCTCTCTAGTTGTGGCTCAGTAGTCACAGTGTGTGGGCTTCATTGCCCATTGGCTTATGAGATCTTAGTTCCCCAGCCAGGGATCAAACCCCTGTCTCCTGCATTGGAAGGCAGATTCTCAACCATAGGACCACCAGGGAAGCCCCTGTTATGACAATTAAGGGTGCTAATAGGTAAGATGTTTAAACAGAGCTTGATGCATGATGTGGGCTTTGCAAATGTCCTTTATGACTGTTGCTGTTAACAAGGACACCCAGCAATTATTAAGTACTTATGTGTGCCTACTGTCCAACTGAGTGGGCTAATATATGTAAAGTGCTTGCAATAGTGCTTGGCACATATTATGTGCATAATAAATATTAACTATCATTTTATTTTATCTCCTCTAATATACAAACCACACAGCGAGGTGGATACAATTTCTATGCTGATTAAGCTTGGTGAGGTTACTTAACTCTCCCCAAGCCAGCCTGCTGTAAAGTGAAGCCCAGGGTCACCCCCAGACACCCCAACACAGGGCACCCTTATCGGGGGACTGACTGACCTCAGTTGCATGTCCAAGGCAGAGGTGTCATTGTTTGCTCACCGTGTTAGCTGGTCGCTTCTTGACTAGTTGTTACTTTTATTGACTGTAAGGGAAACTCTGAGACTCCTTGGATCACTAAGCACCTAAAGTTCAGATCCTATCCAAGCCTGTTCCCTCCTTTATGAGGATGCGTTACATGCAATTTATCTTCTGGGGCCTGTGGATTAAAATTGTTTAAATTGGCTCAATGCAGACATTATATCCAGAGCGCAACGCTTCCCAACCGACCTGGTTTGGGAACTGAGGTTGTGGCTTTCCCCTGAGGGCTTGCCGTGTATCTGCTGCCCTAGAAAACATAGCATCTTCTGCTCCTTTCTGTGAGGACGCTGCCCGGCAGGGCACACGGATGCCCCTCTTGGCCAGGTTGTCGGGCCAGCCAGGGCTCAGCATGGCCAGGGCTGACAAGCAGAAGCAAACGTGACACCTTCTTAAGATCTCTGAGTCGAGGGGAATTTTCAGAACTGAGGGCAGCAGTGGACGACAGCCAGCCAGCGAGGTGGACGATGACAGTTTTGAGTGACTGCTCCAAACGGCAGTCCTTGGGAGGGCTCAGTTTCTCTTTGGTTCCTGGCCTGAAATGCCCTCTCGCCTCCCCAGGCAGGTCCTCACAGCGGAGAGGCATTTCTGCAGCTCAGGAGGCAGGGCCCCGGGTCTGCAGCCTCAGGGCCCAGAGCTCTCTGAGAGGGTGTTGGGAATAAGAGTCAGGAGAGCCTTGGTCCCCTGGGGAAAGGCTACTGTCACAGCTGTAGAGGCCCTGCCCGCATCAGACTCAGTGAGAGAGAAGCTCTGTAAATGGGCAACTGGAGAAGTCACCCAGGCAGGCCCAGAGAAGGGGGATGGAAAGGAGTGAATCCATGATGTAGCACAGGAAGGGAAAGGAAGCGTGCAACCTGACGGGCTCTATTAATAGAAGGAAAGAGAACGGGAACACAGGCAGCCGAAATAGCAGGCGCGGGGATGAGAGAAAGACAGAGATGAAGAGGGGATGGCCAGAGAGAAAAGAGAGGATCCAAGGGGGGACCCGGGAGAGATGGCCTCACGGAACTGACGTGTAAAGAAGATGTTCCTCCTCATAGGGAGGCCTCGGGGTTGGCACAGACAGCAGCTGAGAGCTTTCACTGCCCAGGGTCAGGAGCAAGCTCCTGGCGTTCTAGAGAGGGGATGCAAGTTGTGCAGGCTTCTTTCAGAGCCACCAGAAGACCCTTCCTGCCCCTATGTGAGCCTCGTAGACTGCTTCTCCTTCCTGCCTTCTATTTTTCACTTTAATTGTCCAAATTTGATGTCACTCTTGGGAGTAAACCACACAGTGGTCTCTGTAGGGGCGCTCCTTGAATAGCCTGTATTAGAAAAGAAGGTTGGCGAGTACGGTCCCCTCTTCCGAGGGCATCAGAACCTTGCCGAACTGTCCCATTGAGGACGCATGCAGAGTGAAGCTTCCAGAGCAGGAGGGGCAGGCAGGCCTTCCTAGCGGGACCCCAGGAGAAGCAAGGCCGAGGGAGAGACTGTGGTTGTGCTGGGAGGAGCAAGTGACAGGGCGGCTGGGTGGAGAGGCTCAGCCATAAGAGAAAATATGGCCGGAAATCAAAAAGAAGCATGGCGGCCTGAGTCAAGCTCTGGAGCAAAGCCGTCTCATGTCCTCACATGGCTTTGCTGTTTTGCATCATGGATCAGGAATCTGCCTTTCTCATAGGCCATGACTTTCCTGTCTCGTTTTTCCTCTCTGCTCAGGATGGACTCTCAGAACTCCAAAACATCTTTTTTTTTTTTTTTTTTTTTAACAATGAAGATGCAATTAGTTGTTCTTACAAGTTTCTTGAAATGCAATAATGAAACATTGGAGAAAAGCAGAACAGCTTCATACAGATTTTCTCAGCGCCTCTTGCTTCTAAAACTATTCCTCCATGTTACTCAGCCATAAAAAAGGAATGCATTTGAGTCAGTTCTAGTGAGGTGGATAAACCTTGAGCCTGTTATACAGAGTGAAGTAAGTCAGAGGAGAAAGACAAATTTCATATATTAATGTGTATATATAGAACCCAGAAAGATGGTGTTGATGAACCTGTTTGCAGGGCAGCGATGGAGACACAGGCATAGAGAATAGACTTGTAGACACAGTGGGGGAGGGAGATGGCGGGAGGAATTGAAAGAGTAGCAGGTACATATATACATTACCATATGTAAAATAGATAGCTAGTGGGAACCTGCCATAGGGCACAGAGAGCTCAGTCTGGTGCTTTGTGACAACCTAGAGGGGTGGGATGGGATCGGGTTTCATGATGGACGTGAGTCTGAGCGAACTCCGGGAGTTGGTGATGGACAGGGAGGCCTGGTGTGCTGCGATTCATGGGGTTGAAAAGAGTCGGACACGACTGAGGGACACAACTGAGAGACTGAACTGAACTGAGAGGGGTGGGATGGGGTCGGGGTCTGGGAGAGGTTCAGGAGGGAGGGGACATATGTGTACTTGCGACTGATTCACTATGTTGTATGGGAGAAGCCAACACAACATCGTAAAACAATTATCCACCAATTAAAACAGCAAAATTCTGTAAAGCAATTATCCTTCAATAAAAAATAAGTTAATTGAAAAAGAAAAGAAAACAATATTCCTCCAAAGTTGTGTATTGTAAAACTAAAGCATAAACATTTCTATTAGGCAATAGACACCTGAGTGTCTACGTCCCCCATGTTCCTCATTTCTTCTTCGCTCTTTCTGCTTCCTCTTCTCATACTGGAGCTGGAAGGGAGGCGGAGGGGGAGCAGCTGGAGGAAGGAGAGGGCAGAGAGGCAGAGGGATGGGCATGCAGGTGGAGGAGGAGGAAGAGGAGAGAGAGAGTATCCGGCTGAGGTCAGGGATCTGAGAAACGCATTTAGTAAATTAAAATTGAAAATCAGACTCTTTGTCAATATCTTTAAAATGGTTGTCTTTTGAATAGAGAGGGGAGAAGCAGTGAAGGTAGGGGGGTGGGGGTGGAGCTAGAGACAACTTTGGTTTTGAAAAGAGATCACTTTCCAGTTTGGGAAAGTAAGATTCTTTTTTGAGGGTGGAGAGAATGGTGTTGTGGAAGGTTTTGTATTCTCCATGCAGAACAGGAAGAGAATCTGGGATTAGTAAGTACGGACTATCAGATTCAGTTTAAGGCCTTTTATTGCATCCAGAGGGATTACACCTAACCCACTTATGCTGAGTCGCAAGGGCTGTGGTTGGTCCCATTCCTGTGAAAAATCTTGCCTAACGGGAGAGCATCGTATTTTTTTTTCTAGGAGAAAAGAGAAAAAAGCTGATGCTGGTACTAGTCTAACTCTAAATGATACTAGTTCTTCTAATCACTCAACGATGCAGCATGTTTGCATCTAATTTCATCCAAAACACCCTAAACTGAAAATAAAGTGCTGTTTAATAGGCATGCAAAGATGTCATTTCATTTTGCTGAATGTTCTAGTAGCAACTACTAATTATTTCAATGTATTTTTTCCTGTAATTATTTGAAACAGACTATTCAGAGCTCCCCCATTAACTTCAAAAATATTTCAGTGTCCCGCAGAAATTCAATAGTATAAATTTAAATAGCTTTTCCCCTCCTTTCTTCAATTTGCTGAGAATACAGCTGCATGAGGTTGAGGGAGGGAACACTTCTTGTGCAAACAGAAAACAACTGAAGAAGAAGAAGAAAGGAAACTCCCATCCCTAAACCCAGTCCCTCTACTTGGGGGCCCCCTTCCCTGCTGCATTCAATTTTCTTCTGATTCTTGTGGGCAGGTGATACAACTCATCCCCTAGATGTTATTTGTACCTTCCTCTGGCCAGAGAGAAGCTGGCAGGATGCAGATGGCAGATACAGGCGCTGAGCTGGCTGAGGAATTGAGTCACCATTTGGAAGGCCACCTCCTCCCAGAACCAAACCCTGATTCCTATGTAATATCATTTGGGAGGACAAGGAAGGAATAGTTAGACCACCATCCCCCACAGTCACCGAGGGGCTGCCCTGATGGGTGCAGGCATCACGACAGGGGTTTCAATGTCCCTCTTAGAAGGAGGCCATCACCACGTGTCTTCCTGTCCTGAGGAGCTCTCTACCCTCTGGCTGTAGCACGGCCACCACTGCAGCAAGGATGCAGGAGTAAGAGGAGCTGGTCACAGACAGGTCATTTCTGAGGGACAGCAGAACCGAGAACCTGGGTCCTGTCCAGCTTCTTTATTTGACCCTCCTGTGGCATTAGCCTTACAAACAGGTTTCCCCAGAGCAAGATGAATAAACGCAACAGCAGGTACACTCATCCACGGATATTGGGGTTTCTGTTTCGCAAATGAATGTATTCACTGCACATGGGTCCACGGGGCTTCGCTAAAATCCCCAGCACTCAGAGCCAGCTTTATCTGGAGATAATGCCCTTTTTTTCTGCATCCTTCCATGTGGGTATGGGTGACGGGGGTGTCAGCTTGCAGGTGCGGCTGGCTCTGAGGTGTAAGCAGTGTGGGGCCAGACTGAAACTGGCCTCTGAGGGATGGGCCTCATCTCACCACCTCCTGGCTTGACTTTCTCCCTTCCTGGTCCTGCACCTCCACCCCTGATGGGTCCTTTGTTGTCATTGTTCAGTCACTAAGTCGTGTCCGGCTGTTTGCAATCCCATGGACTGCCGCACGTCAGGCTCCCCTGTCCTTCACCATCCCTCAGAGCTTTCTCAAACTCATGTCCATTGAGTCAGTGATGCTACCCAACCATCTCATCCTCTACTGCTCCCTTCTCCTTTTGCCTTCAATCTTTCCCAGCATCAAGGTCTTTTCCAATGAGTTGACTCTTCATATCAGGGGGCCAAAGTACTGGAATTTCAGCTTCAGCATCAGTCCTTCCAATGAATATTCAGAGTTGATTTCCTTTAGGATTGACTGGTTTGATCTTCTTGCAGTCCAAAGGACTCTCAAGAGTCTTCTCAGCACCACAATTCTTCACTGCTCAGCCTGCTTTATGGTCCAATTCTCACATCTGTACATGACTCCTGGAAAAACCATAGCTTTGACTATATGGACTTCTGTTGGCAAACTTATGTCTCTGCTTTGTCACAGCTAAGGATCTATTAAAGATCATCTGCACAAGATAAAAATGGGAAGCACAACATATTTCTAGAACTATGCTGCCTAGACTCTAGCAGAGATCAAGAAATGGAGGGAGAAGTCACAGAAAACATCAACTTCCCTGTTTTTGAAGAGTTCTTACTTTCATGTGTACATAGTCTATTTCTGACTTAACCTTCTCAAGAATATCTAAATGACAATCTCAGCTAGACACAAATGAATCAAATAATATTTACTTCAGAGATAAGATGTAGAAGGAATGATACATCCAGGAAGAGGAAGTTCTTCTGGTCAGCATGGAAAGCCCAGGAAGCATCACTGGGACCCCAGTCCTGAGAGCAAGGACCCTCTGGAATATTCCCATCAGGAAGCAAAGCTCCCCAGCAGGACCACACTTCTGTCTGCAAGGTGTGCTGAGATGCCGAGAAGTAACTTCCCTGAGGCCTTAGGCTGGGTCCTGCCAGAGGCCCAAGTTAGATGAGTCCCTCTTGGTGGGAGCTTCTGACTTTAAAATGCCTTCATCTTTTGCTCACATGTCTCATGTTTACTGGCTGAAGAAGTCAGTAAGTAAAACATGACATTTGTATATATCTGAGTGGGCGTTCAAAATCCTCGCTTGCACTGGTTTTCCAGCACCTCATGTACTCACCTGTTGAATGAGACAATGTGCCCTGAGATGGAATATGGGCTCCCAAGGTCATCTGAGATCTAAAGTAGCTAAGTGGGTGGCGGGAATGTCCTTGCTGTGATGGCTTCAAATCTCCTTTAACTTCTTGATCCACACCTTAATCTACATGTCCCCTGAGTATGCACATCACAACCCTCACGTTCATTGCCACTTCTCTAACGTTGTTTATCCTCCTTCAACAATAACCATCCGTGGAGCCAAAAATATCAAAGTCAGCTTTGGTTCTTCCCGTTCCTGGATGCTATGGTCACTCAGGTCATTGGATCCACCTGCTATGTGGGTCATGAACCTTCCCCTCTTCTCCACCCCTGTCTGTCATCAGGTTTGTCCCCTCAAATGCATCATCCTTATAGAGAGAGCTCTCTCCTTTCAGAGTCTGGCAGCTCCATTTCCAGTTAAAACACTTCAGTGGTTGCTCATATCCTTCAAAATAAGTGTAGTTGGAATTGGAGTCCGGGGTCCAGACCACTTACTCCTTCTGCCCCAGAACGCCCCTGAAGGAGGACCAAGTCTGCAGACTTTAGGGGTCCAAGACATCCAGTTTGAAAATCACCTGATTATAGAATAAAAAATTCTTTCCATGCAGTGAAAGCTCTTCAAGCCGTGGCCTTAGCCTGTTTTTGTAATCTCATTCCTTGTCATCTGCTGTCTTCCCATTTATATAACACAGGAAGAAACACTGAAAATGGTGAACATTATTTTCTATATTTGTTTTACAGATGAGACCATTGAGACCTGGCGAGACCAAATAGCACACTCAAGGAGATGGTGTGATTCCCTGAGGCAGGTGAACAAAGTCCACGCTGCTCTTCACAACTTGTCAACTGTGCCCCTTATCAGGCAGCTCCCTGGAGGGCCGGGCCTGAGAGAGTCCAGGCTGCTTTTTCTGTTTCGAGAGAGGAGGCAGAATCTTTGATCCTGGCCTTCAGAGAATCCAAATAGAAACACTTAAGTATCCTTAAATGCACTCAAATGAAAAGGGCAATTAATTCAACTCTGGGAAGGACAGACTCCCGATCTATAAAATATTGACCTCATAAGGTTGCGAGGATTAAATCCCATAATGTATATGGAAGACCTCTGCGATCTTGAAAGCACAGAGCAGAAGCACTGAGACTTGCAGGATCGTGGGCAGGTAGCATAAATAAATTTTCTATCCAAAGGGGGATGGAGATGCAGGGGGAGTCCCTGCCTCACTTGAAGAGGCGGCATCTACTCTGTTCTCACAGGCTATTCCTGCCCAGATTCAGAAAGGAGGCTCTCTGTACTTAGTACTTCTGATTTTTAAAAAGAAATCTTGCTTCAAATGCTGTCCTACCCATTTTTTTCCCATCATGTATGGATCAAACAAAATACCAGGAATCTAGGAGAGGGCTTTGGCCTGGAGTCTGCCAGGTTGCAGCCTCTGCCTTAGAAAGGGGTTTGGGAATGCTGGCTTCATTGTTAGAGCAGCAGAACCTCACAAAGCAAACCACTCAAAGGTCAAGGAATTTAGATTCCGAAAAGGCTTCCTCTGGGTGGGGGGGTGGGGAGGTGGAGAGGGTGGGGATGTGGTTGTAGAGGGTCCAGGAGAAGGAAATGGGCAGGAAGCAGGCATCAGAGTGAGCATCAATCGTTATGCAAGCGGGAACTTAGAAGCGGTGAATCAACCTGCTTTTTAGAGTCACAGGACTCACTCAAGGTGGAAAACAATAAAGAGAAAACTAAAATCAATGAGCTCCAAATGGTTTGTTTTGAACTCTGGCTCAAAAAGGGAGTCGCATAAAGCAATGCCATCTTCCCTAGCCCTTTAGTTTTCTCGATTCCCCTGAAGCAGAGGAAAACACAACGAAGCACTTTCCCATCACACTGAATTTTGTGAAGGTTTCATAAACTGGATTCTCTCCCCTCTTGCTTAGAAACTTTTATGACTTCCCTGACTGTAGTCAGAGATAAAAGGCAAACTCAAAACTTTCAGTAGATAACCGGAACCTATAAAAAAATTTCAAAAGGATAAAATAGAAGTTGAAACATAAACACACACACATACAATAAACTGTCTGTCCTCCAAGCCTCTTGTACTCATCCTGTGATGGCAACTCTATCCTCCTAATTATTCAGGCCAATTAGAATCAATACTAACTCCCCTCTGTGTCACACCCAACACCTGATACATCAAGAAAGCCTGTTGGCTTAACCTTCAAAATAGACCTGCCACCAAGCTTTTCTACCATCTCTGCTGAGAATACCCTCCATCAGTCAATGGCATCTCTCACCTCGATCATTGCAGGGGCCTCCTGGGGTTCTCTGGCTTCTGCATAGGCCCCTATGTCAGTGAGAATAAACCATGTAATGGTGCAGAAATAAATACCATCAAATATCATCACTTGACCAACAAAGTTACTTTCACTCACTCTCAGTTAACATAGATTAGCTGGTGAACGGGTTCTGTTCATTGTTTTCTCTTGCCCACCCAGACTGATGGGAAGCCACCATTGACAGTCATGTGGTACAGGGAGAGCTGCCCAGAGGCTCTGGAAGGATCCACGTGGAAGTAGTCATATCTTACCGGCCAAGCCAGTCATGTGGCTGTGTCTAACTTTGAGGGGCAGGAGGGTGCGATGCAGCCACGACCCAGGAGAAGCAGACATAGTCTGTGGACACACAAATGCCCAGCACACACTCCTGGGATCTGTTCTCCGCCCAGCAGACTGAGTCATCTTTTCAAGACCTGGACTTAAGGCCCTCAGTTTCCTTGAGTCAAAGCTGGAGTTCCAGCAATGACAACTATGTGCCCCATGATGTCTCTGGTCCCACGTGCCCTACTTGTTGCTCTTTCGCTCATTCCATTCCTCAACCATTGGCTTCCTTTCTGTTCTTCAAACAAGCCAGACACAGCCCATCTTTGGGCTTTGGCACCAACTCTTCCCTCTGCCTGATGTATGTGTACATGGCTAGCTCCTTCAAGTTTCCATCTGACCTCCTTAAGTTTTTGTTCTCAAATGTCATCTTACTCAAAATTGCATCCATACATCCCTATGTCTGACCAGGATATCCATAGCTTCCTAGCTGCATTATCTTGAGAAATTTGCTTACCCTCACAAAGTTTCAATATCCTCCCTTGTAAGGTTAGATGGATGGTAGGGGACTTGCTGGGTTATTATGAAAATCGAATGAGAACATATACATAGAGTTCTACACTCCTAGTTGTCATCAGCATGAGGCTGGTTCCTTTTGCCCATCCCCAATTGTAAAATAACCCAATGGCCATTTAGTGGTCATTCATAGAATTCCATACTTTCAGGGGTCAAAAGGGACCTTAAAGTTGATCTGGTCTAGTGTTTCCAAATTCTCTGTAGATCCTCATCAATGCAGACCAAAACTTAGTAAAGCAAAAATAGAACAAAAACAAAATAACCCCACCATCTCCATGGCCAAGTAAATAAGGGCAAAAATTTCTCCTATTTATGGTCACTGTTCAGAGATTCAGAACTCACATTAGCATATTGAAAGCTCTGAGAATCCCTTCAGCAGGAAAGAAACCTGTTCAACTTTGTTTGAACCAACATTCCCCAAACTTTATTGACCACAGAACCCTGCGTTTTCCCCTCCGTATTAGTGCTTACTAACATCCTGAAGAACTAATGTTCTGTTGAACACAACTTGGGAAGTGCTAAGCTAGTCTATATCTCGCAATTTTCTGAGAATCAAGCTATAAACCAGAGAGGTTAGGCACTCAGTCCTCTGTGGCAGAGGCAGGGTGAGACTGGACACTGACATGGACACAATCCAGGCTCTTCATTTCGCACTCAGTTCATGATAAAGTCATCGAACATGAAAACAGAAAGCTGCTCTCTCACGTTTACTGAAGTCAGTCATGTCCTTGTGCCCTGGCTCAGAGCTCAGGGCCTTCACTGTCCATTTTCACCACCCCCTCACCTTGTTTTTGCAGCAACGGATCAACTTTCATTCACTCCTGATGTTCTCTATCCACTTGGAATTTCAGGGTGCACAAACAAAAACCCACAAACTTTGAGAGCAATGTCTAGGCAGAAGTGTTAGGCATTATTTACCTGGGCCTGGGTGTCTTACTAGACTGTATGTCTAAACGAGGGGGAAAATTAGTCTATAAATAAGGCAATGATCACTCCACGGCCGTATGGTGCAGGAGAGCTCACAGTCCAAATGCTGTGACGGTGATCTGTGCTTCCCTGGACCCCGTCCCGCCCTCAAAGCTTACCTACCACATGCCTGTGTCTTCTTTCATCCTTTCCTCCTCTCCTGTGCAATGCGATGTGGCAGGTGAACATTTTCCAGAGATAAACATTTTCAGACAAGATGAATGGCCTGGGTCCAGGGGCTGAACATACACTGTTTGCTGAACATATACTTAGCTCCTGGCAGAGTGTTGTAATATGTTCTTCCCTAATGTGAGCTGGTTTATTAAAGAATAGGAGAAGGAAATGGCAACCCACTCCAGTGTTCTTGCCTAGAGAATCCCAGGGACAGAGGAGCCTGGTGGGCTGCCGTCTGTGGGGTCGCACAGAGTTGGACACGACTGAAGCGACTTAGCATGCATGCATGCATAAAAGCTATCTCTGGAGCTCATCTGTTATTTAAATATCTCAACTGTTATTTACGTATATGAAGATTACATATTTCAGTCATGTACTTTATTCTCAGACATTGTAATATTAGGTGCAAAATGATGTGTCTGATTGACACACGGTAGTGTGTATCTCTGGAGAAGGAAATGGCAACCCACTCCAGTGTTCTTGCCTGGAGAATCCCAGGGATGGGGGAGCCTGTTGGGCTGCCGTCTATGGGGTCGCACAGAGTCGGACACGACTGAAGCGACTTAGCAGCAGCAGCAGCAGCAGTGTGTATCTCATCCTTTCTTCTCTGATCTTTATGAGATCTTGGTTCTGATTGGCTTGTTTATGCCTCACAATCACACTATGAGAGGGACAGGATGCAGGTGAGTAAGTTGAGACACAAATGAGAGGTGTCTTGGCCAAGATCAGGTGATCAGATGTCTAGACATTTGAAGAACCTAGACTTGAACTCACCCTTTGACTCTAAATCCTGGTTTGTCTTCCTGCTCCTGACTATGACCTAGGAAAGGTTGGCTTAAATACTCATGCCTTGTTCCTGAATGAGGTCCTTCTTAGAAACTTGGAAACCACACACTGTAGAGGCCAAGGTCAAGGGTGACAGAGCTCCAAGTGCTCAATACCCTACTTCCCCAGTGAGATGCATGCTGACGTCGTCAGTATCATAGATGAGCAGACAAACTTCCCAACCTGTCCCCTCTCCTGGATAATTCAGCAAGAGAAAGATGTGGTAAAAGCACATTGCCAGTCTGTTTTGTTTGTAATACATTTAGAGGCATTCATTAATAAGGAATGTGTACAAGTAGTAAGATATATTGCTGTTGTTGTTTAGTTGCTAAGTCATATCTGACTCTTTGCGACCCCATGGTCTGTAGTCTGGCAGGCTTATCTGTCCATGGGATTCTCCAGGCAAGAATACTGGAGTGGGTAGCCATGCCTGCCTCCAGGGGATTTTCCCAGCCCAGGGATTGAACCCCACATCTCCTGAATTGGCTCGCAGATTATTTACGACTGCACCATCAAGGAAGCCCTAGTGAAATATATAAAATCTCCCCAAATTAGAACAGTTTTAATGTGCTAACTTTCTTTATTACAACAGCAGCACATGTTTCCTGTAAATAATATGGAAAGCGCAGAAACCCTTGAGAAAGAACGTGAATATCACTAATTTTCCACTCCCTAAGAGAACCGCATGTGAAATCTTGGCTGGACTCTCTGCAGGTACGGGGCTCACTCCCCTGCCCACGAGCCTGTGCAGAAGGCAACACGGGTGCCTCCAGCTCTGTGTTTCCAATACGGCTCCTTTAGTACCAGCTATAAACACAAGCAAAGTTTAATCAATTCTAGAGAGTGGCAATGGAAAACAAGAATATCTGGTCTGATGTGGCTATGACATAACAGTTCTTAAACTTCATGGGATCATAGACCTCTTTAAGATTTTGATGAAAGTCATACTTCTCAGAGAAAAAACATCTACCTACATACGTTGGATATTTTACATGCAATATTAAGTAATTGAGGAATCCTGGGAAATCACCTGTAATGTCCCTACAGCCCTTCAAGTCAGAGAGGCTCCTGTTGTAAATGAAGAAAGAAGTGTTTGTAATGCTTATCACAGTCTATATTTATACATTTGCTTACTTATGCAATGTTTCTCTCTCCCACTAGGTTATGAGTTTCACAATAGCAGAGACAGTTTATTTAATCCAAAGCCATACAGTAGGCGTCTGGTATTAATGGCCAATATGTCTCAGTTATTGGTGAAATGAATGAATGAATGCATGCTATGAGTGCTCCTTTACAGAAGTAGTGATTTATACTTTATGTAAATAAGAGGACTGGTGAGGGGAAAAATTGGGAGGGAGAAGTTTGAATCTACTTTTTCAATGCAGATATTAAAAAAAAAGAGGGTGGGACTCTGCTATATTTTAAAATGAATAACCAACAAGGACCCACTGTATGGCACAGAGAGTTCCGCTCAGTGTTCTGTGGCAGCCTGGGTGGGAGGGGAGTTTGGGGGAGAATGGATGCATGTATATGTACGGCTGAGTCCCTTTGCTGTCCACCTGAAATTATCACAACATTGTTCATCAGCTATACTTCAATGTAAAATCAAAAGTCAAAAATAAATAAATAAATAAATATTTTTTAAAAACAGAAAAAAATAAAAGCAATCCTTTTGTCTGAGAATTTATTAAAAAAAAAAAAAAGATGATATGGGGGAGCCATTTTGGGAAGGGATAGTATCAGTTGTTTGGTGGGAGTGGGGATTGTCAGTTGTATTCGTCCAGGTGAGGAGGACAGCAGTGGCCTGGGTCCTTGGAAACCCCACCTGGTGGTCTCATCAGAGAAGGATGTTTTCATCCACTCGGTAGTTGTCTGACCTGGATTCATGATGGGTAGGCATTACCCAGCATTGTTCACCATTCTTCCTCTTTCCCATTTATATTGTTCCAATTGCCTGCTTTCCCCTGAGTTCAACACCGGTTTGCTCAGGATCCAACCTCTGTCTCCCTCATACTCCGTGTCTGGCAATTCCTTACTGGCTCCATTTCCATGGAAAACAATGCTCTTTATTCTAAATCCTTGGTCCTGCCAGTGACCAGGTTTGTCTCTGAAATGCTCCTGGAGCTGCGTTCCTCTGGATTCCTCCAAAGGTTCAGGCTTGAATGGGTCAGGCAGTGGGCTTCAGCGAGAGAGAGAGAGAGAGAGAGAGAGTGGTTAAGCAATGCCCAGAGCCAGCCGTCAGCTCCTGGTCTTTGCTACATGTCATTACCTTGTTCAGTGTACTCAGCACTAATCGTGCAATAAACACAAATGTGCTCGGTGAGCTGAGCAGTGCAAAGCAATAAACCGGATGGGACGATTAGATCACAGCCTTGCCCTGGGGGCCAGAGGCGCAGGCCGGGTGGGTGGGGACAATCAGGGACACATGGGATGGCCCTGGGCCGGCTTATAGGGAGGCAAGCAGAGCTCTTCAAGGTAGGACCACAGGGACCTCTCAGATGCTGCTCCCTCTGTCTTGAGGGAGCTTCTAACCCCAACTGTTAGAGTGAGAATTCAAGCTTGCTCAGTCGTTCCAGTCCTGTCCAACTCTTTGAGACCCTATGGGCTGTAGCCCACCAGACTCCTCTGACCCCATGGGACTTCCCAAGCAAGAATACTGGAGTGGGTTGCCAGTTTCTTCTCCAGGGGATCTTCCCGACAGAGAGATCGAACCTGTGTCTCCTGTGTCTCCTGCATTGGCAGGCAGATCTTTTACCACTGAGCCACCTGGGAAGCCTAGAGTGAGAATACTTGGCACTGATCACTTAGGTGATCAGTGGAGAAGGCAATGGCACCCCACTCCAGTACTTTTGCCTGGAAAATCCCACGGATGGAGGAGCCTGGTAGGCTGCAGTCCATGGGGTCGCTAGGAGTCCGACACAACTGAGCGACTTCACTTTCACTTTTCACTTTCATGCATTGGAGAGGGAAATGACAACCCACTCCAGTGTTCTTGCCTGGAGAATCCCAGGGACGGGGGAGCCTGTTGGGCTGCTGTCTCTGGGGTCACACACAGTTGGACATGACTGAAGCGACTTAGCAGCAGCGGCAGGTGATCAGTAAATGCATGCCAATTTAAATGGAGGGAATGATTTTATTACATTGCTCAAACATTTTCCAAATGTCTTTCTTCCATGGACTGTGGTCAAGATGCCATTGTCTGTTCTAGTCCAGAAGAAGAAAGTTCACACAGAATACTAATAAACGTATAACATCATAAGAGCAGGAATAGATTTAAGTTACTTTTCCATGAAAGTGAGAAAAAAAAAGTGACTCTCAGCCTGTGCTATCAGGAGAATGGCTAAAAAACCATACGTGAGCCTGTATTTATTTGATTCACAACTATTGAGCACCAATGACATGCCACGGGTGGTGAAATGCACTGAGGATAAAATGACACAAAGTCATTTTGGTCCTAAGGGAGCTTACATTTTAGTGGGGGAAACAGACAAATGAAAAGGCACTTAAAAAAATGCCATTATATATATATATATATATATATATATATATATATATTTCCACTTCTTGAGGTACATGGGATCCAAGTTACCAACCAGGGATTGAACCAGAGCCCTTGCCTTGGAAGCATAGCCCAGCCTAGCATCGAGAGGTGGGATTGGAATGAACACATGTAATAAAATGCCCACAGAGGAGCAAACACATTGTTTTAAACAATAGTAAGCCAACCATAAATGCTCATGCTCAAATGCCTTTCCAGGGGATGTCCCTGGCCATCCAGTGGTTAAAACTCTGTGCTTCCAAGGCAGGGCTGGGGGATGGATGGAAGACGGTGATTCAGCTGGGAGCATACAGAATATAAGATGCCTCAGAGGCGTCTGGATAAAGATATCCTTTAAGTGCTGGGTATATGGGTCTGGAGCTCAGGAGAGAGATCTGGCTAGAGATACAGATTTGGGAATCATCAAGATAGAGATGGTAATTGAAGCCTTGGGAATAGTTTGGAGTGAAAGTATAAAAAATGAGAGAAAAAAAAACAAAAACCAAAACCAGTGTTTAAATGAAGTAGAAATAGTGCAGAAATTGTTTCCTCCAGGACCCGTGGCTGTGAAGCAGGATGCCAGAGAAAGGTGTAGCCTGAGAAGGGTGCAGGGGGCTATGGGTCAGATTTCTCCCTCACCTCAGCTCACACTTTGCAGACCTAGTCCTTAGCACCTCCACATGTAAGCTGATTTGGAAATAGGATCGTTGTGAATGCAGCTAGTCAAGATGAGGTTATCCTGGAGAGGGATGGGCCCTAATCTAGTATGTTTGATGTTCTTTTGTAAAAAAGATTTTTTTTAATGGTACATTATTTATTTATTTATAAGTTTTTGCTACACCACACAGCATGTAGGACCTTAGTACCCTGATCGGCATTGAATCCTTGCCCCCTGTATAGGAAGGTGGATTTAACTACTGGACTTCCAGGGAAGTCCCCTGTTTGACGTTCTTATGAAAAATGAAATTTGGACACAGAGGTGTGCACAGAGAATGCCTTGTGGACATTGGGTTTTACTATTATAAGGCAAGCGCAAGTGCATGCACACACACACACACACCACAAGGCAAGGCATTACCAGAAGCCAGGAGAAAGACCTGGGAGAGATCTTTCTTTTGCATCTGCAGAGGGAGCACAGCCCTGCCAACACCTTGGTTTTGGACTCTAGCCTCCAGGATTGTGAGAATATCTTGTCTGTTTTTTATGCCCCACAGCCGGTGGTGCTTTGTTATAACTGTGCTGGAAAACTAACACCATGGATGAGGACGGGGGTTTGGTTTGGGATTTCTTTGTTTAATGTGGCTTGTTTATATGGCAGTAGGAAAGGCCTGGAGAAGGCGATGGCACCCCACTGCAGCACTGTTGCCTGGAAAATCCCATGGATGGAGGAGCCTGGTGGGCTGCAGTCCATGGGGTCGCTAAGAGTCAGACACGACTGAGCGACTTCACTTTCACTTTTCATCTCATGCATTGGAGAAGGAAATGGCAACCCACACCAGCATTTTTGCCTGGAGAATCCCAGGGACGGGGGAGCCTCGTGGGCTGCCATCTATGGGGTCACACAGAGTCGGACACGACTGAAGCGACTTAGAAGCAGCAGCAGCAGCAGCAGCAGGAAAGGCCTGGCAGAGGAAAGGGAGGCTGGAGATATAACTGATGGAAGGAAGAGAGAAGAGAGGAAGGAGGAAGGAAATGAGGTCCAGAGCCTTGATGATGGACAGCAGAGGGAGACCATGCCATCTTCTGTTCCAGTGCAGGTGGCTGTGTGTACCAAGATGCTTAGAGGCAAAGGACAGGAGCTTGGAAAAATTTCAGGTTGATGTTCCTTTGGAGTCTCTGTTCAGATATCATCTTATCAGTGAAGTCCCTCATCACCATCTTTTAAAAATACGCATTTGTTCCTCTCCTGCCCCACGCCCACCTTTTCTCCATGACTTCACTGTTGAATGTACTTTCCAGTAGTGAGCTTTTTTATCCTTTTGCTGTCTGTCACGTCCCAGAAGAATGTAAGCTCCACAAAGTCAAAGGTTTTGTCTCCTGTTCACTGTTGTTTTTCTAGATCCCAGAAGTATCCCTTGCTCACAGAAGGGGCTCAATTAACACTTGTTAAAATGAATGATTGGATGATGACACCTATCTTTTCAAGTGAAACAGGAGGCCAGGTCGCGTGCTGAGGGTGGAGAAGAGAGCCACCTTGGGAAAGATGGAAGGAGCATTGGGTAATGTTAAAGGCTCAGTGGAAGTTGGGGACCTGAGATAGCTTGTGAGCTATGGTTTTCTCCAAAGGGTCTTTGCAGAGCCCATGAAGGAGGGAAGAAGACATTTGGATGCATCCAGGGGTGAAGCTTTTTCAAGGTCAGCATAATGGAAAGAAAAGGAGCAAGGACATTTTGGGAACTTGGCAGGGGCTAGTTGAAGCATTAGATCATGGAATCTTGCCTGAGGAGTGAAGACAGCAGGGGACAGATGGGAGAAGAAGGAGGTGGAAACAGCCCTTATGGTAATCAAATGGAGGATTCCAGGCACCGGGAGTTGCTTACCCTAATGACCAGAGCTATGGAGGAGATCCTAGATGAGAAGGAGCTGGGTGAGACAGGAGATGGGGGCGGTTCCTATGTGTGATATTCAGGGATTATTGTGATGGAAGAAAAGAGGCTCTGGACTTGGAATCAAGACCCAGGTTAAATTTGGACTCTGAAATTTACTAGTGTAAGATTCCATGTGAATTATTGTCTTGAGGCATCCATTTTCTCATTTTTAAACTAGGGATAATAATAACATCTTTCTCATGGAACATTTATGAGGATTGAATGAAATAAGATATGCAAATGCAACTAGTATATTTAACAGAATAAATCAGATGACATGGGATGCTGCACATCGCCCATATAGAACAAGTGTCCCGTAAATATTGGTATTCTATTTTGCCATGCGTTTGCTTATTTGGTTTTCTTTGCAGGCTAGAGGTTCACTCCTAGAATGTAGGTTTGGGCAAAGTACTGGGGAAATGAGGGGTTTGTGATTCACCTGAAGAATTTTTCAATACTAGCCGAAATTTCAGTATTTCCTCCATCTGTATCTTCAACCTTCAAAGAATAGTTGCAGGAGGCAGGAGGGTACCTTTAAAGGTTTTTTTAAAAATAGAAACAGAGAAGCATTATAACACTTTTAAAATATTTAGTTCATTTATATATTCAGCTGTACCAGGTCTTAGTTGTGGCTTGCAAGATCTTTTTTTTTTTTAATAAGTTGCAGCATGCTGGATATAGTTCCCTGACCAAGGATTGAACCCAGGCCCCCTGCACTGGAAGAAAAATAGACCACCCAGTCCACTGAGCCACTAGACCACCAGGGAAGTTCCTACAGGTTTCTGTGCAATGAATAATGGTTCTTGATCTGAAAATACAGCTCTGGGGTTAGTGTAAAACAAACGTGGTAGGAGAGACCAGAGGGCATTACAGAGCCAACAGAGCCACGTTGAGGACAAGATGCTTGCCTTGCAGGAGATTGGGCAAAAGAGAGAGGTCATTTGACCTCTGGTTAACTTTTTGTGTGTCTAAGGAATTAGATGTTAGGAAAAATGACTTGGTTCTCTATAGTTTATGTTTGAAAGACTGGTCAAAATTCAAATCCTGACTCTTTCATTATTGAGTGGATAACCTGGGATACTTACATCATTTTTAAGCTCCATTTTTCTTGTATGCAAAATAGAGAAAATAAAACTCACTGCAAAGAACTACCGTGGGGATAAAATGAGTTTGTGTATCCTGACAGCCTGTCAAGGAGGGCCCATCTGGCACTAAATAAGTGCTCACTCAATGGCTATAGTGGTAATGCTGATTTTGTTGTTATTGGTACGCATGGGTCTCTGGGGTGGGGAAATCTCAGGGTTTTACAACAGTAAATAATCACGAGCTCTGTAGATAGAAAATAATGTTTGGTTAATGCATTATTTAGGGTAGACACTAATCTCCATAATAAAATGATTCTGAATTACCATGTTTTAAACAAAAGAGAGGTTTATTCCTTTCTCACCTGATGGCACAGTGTTTGGGGAGTGTCTCTGTATTCTCAACAAGTGGCTCAACCTCCGAGTCTAAGGCAGCCACTCTGTTCTCTCATCTCTAAAACCCAGGGAAGGCCTGTTGCTGGTAGAGAAGGATGAATAATGAGCTAAAATGAAAGAACAGGGGCTTCTCAGGTGGCTCAGTGGTAAAAAATCCGCCTGCCAATGCAGGACACACAGGTTCGAACCCTGGTCCAAGAAGACCCCATGTGCCTTGCCACAACTACTGAGCCTGTGCCCTAGAGACCATGCTCTGCAACAAGAGAAACCACCACAATGAAAAACCCATGCACCGAAACTAAATAGTAACCCCTGCTCGCTGCAACCAGAGAAAAGCCCGAGCAGTAATGAAAATCGAGCACAGCCAAAAATAAATAAGTAAAATTTTTAAGAAAAGAAAGAACACAGTGACCGGGAAAGGGAACTTGAATGGGAAAAATGTCAAAGACACATCCATTTTAGGTATCTAGATGACTTGGAAAATCCTTAGCAAGGCATGGGTCACGCTTTATCTGCGAAAGTTGAACCAGATGTAGCCTGGTCAACGCGGCTGAGTTACAGAGAGTCCTAGAGCCTAAGACCCAGGAGGGTGATTACCACAGAAACCCTGTAGGCGGAGAAGCCTGTGGCCTCTAGGTAGGACCACCATCCTGGTTTTCCTGGGATGGCCTTGGTTTTAGCAGAGAAATTACCACATCTTAGGAAACCCCTCAGACCCAGGGAGACTAGCATGTTTGGCAAATTTGTCTCTAGGTTGTATTTCAAACTTTTTAATTGGTTGGAGTGTAATTGCTTTACAGTGCTGTATTAGTTCCTGCTTTACAATGAAGTGAATCAGCTGTGTGTATACATATGTCCGCTCCCTCCTAGACCTCCCTCCCTGAACCCATTCCACCCCTCTAGGTCATCACAGCACACTGAACTGAGCTTCCTGTGCTTTAGAGCAGGTTCCCACTAGCTATCTACTTTACACACAGTAGTGAATATGTCAACCCCAATCTCCCAATACACCCCGCCCTCCCCTTCCCCCTGCCCACATGTCCATTCTCTACACCCGAGTCTCTATGCTTGCTCTGCAAACAGGCTCCTCTGTACCATCTTTCTAGATTCCATACATGTGTGTCAATATATGATCTTTGCTTTTCCCTTTCTGACATATTTCACTCTGTATGAGAGACTCTAGGTCCATCCATGTCTCTACAAATGACCCGATTTTGTTTCTTTTTATGGCTGAATAATATTCCATTGTATATGTGCACCACATCTTATTTATCCATTCATCTGTCAATGGACATTTAGGCTGTTTCCATGTCCTGGCTACTGTAAATAGTGCTGCAATGAAGTATCACCTCACACTGGCCAGAACAGTCATCATTTAAATAATCTACAAACAGTAAATGCTGGAGAGGGTGTGGAGAAAAGGGAACACTCTTGTCCTGTTGGTGAGAATGTACATTGATGTATCTATGAAGAACAGTATGGAGGTTTCTTAAAAAAGGAAAACCAGAAAAAAATTTTTTCAGTATTGCTTCAGCTACTGTGAAGGAAGACAACCATTCTTTCTCCCATTCCGACAATAGCAACACGAGCAGACACACACACACACACACACACACACACCCCCTGGAACTTATCCATTGGGTTGAAGTGCTATGGTCAAGCTCTTATGGAAATATCAGGATCAAGGAAAAAGATAATTCATTCATTTATTCAGCTCTTATTGCACACTGACTGTACAGCAAGTACTATGTTAAGCACATAATGTACAAGGACAAATGAGACATGAACTCTGATTTCCAAATGTTCACCATTGACTTGAGGAGCAAAATCAGTAAACAGATGATTACAATGAAATACAGAAAGTGCCGTGATGGAAAGAAGCCCAGGATATATAGAAATATGGGAGAAATGTGTCCAGCCAAGCCAGAGGAAAGTGGAGCAGGTCTCTTGGACATAGTGACCCTGAGTTCTTGCTTGGAAGACAGATATTAAGTTTTCAGGCAAAGTTACTGTGAAGATGAAAATGGGGCAGAGTGTAGGGTGAAGAGGAGGGTAGGAAGAAGAGGGGAGATAGGGCTCTGAATCAAAGGGAAATCTGGATAGCTGGAACGTGGTTTTGGAGTTGAGACTAAAGAAGTAAGTTGCCTGAGTGTATCACTCTCCTTCAAAAGCCCCAACCCCTTCCAGTCCACTGCTTTATCACTTCTTCTCTTACTGGGATGAGCTGGCTTTTAGAACTGTGCATGGATCCCAATGAATCTCTGGAAAGTGAGATGGTTTCCTCTGAAGACTTCATCTTTAACTTATGCTCCACATTCTCAGAACAGGTGGATTAAATCCATTAGAAAAGGATCACACAGGATCCAAAAATGTCCCTGGAGTCCTGACTCCTTCCTGTCAGCACCCCCAGCAAAGAAGCATGCAGATAAACACTAGAAAGTGTGAGCTCTCCAAACGTGGGTGAAGCGCCCATGAATTCATCCTTACCCTTCAGAGCTGTCTCTTGCTGGCTGCTTGTCTCTCTAATGGGGCTGTGTTAAGCTGCTCTAGGATCCAAGGAAGTTACAAAATTAGATGTGTTCCCCATTGTTTCCAGGAAGAATATTTGACTAAAATAATTAAGTCACAGGTTGGCATGACTGAGTCCAGTCAAAACCCTGGTCGATATTTATACTCACATTTGTGTGCCCCTCTCCTCCTGAACCCAGGCCCCATTCTGTTCGGTCTCCTCTGTCCCAGATGCACCGTGAGCAGTGCCAACAGGTGCTTGTGAGAGAAACACCTGGAATGCACTTCTTGGCCGTGACACGAGAACAATAAATTCCTAGAGAATAGTAAATAATAAAATCTTCATGGGCTGAGCCACCAGGCAAGCCCTGGAGGAAGGCATGACAGCCACACCAGTATTCTTGCCTGGAGAATCCCATGGACAGAGGAGCCTGGTGGGCTACAGTCCATGGGGTCACAAAGAGTCGGACACGACTGAGTGACTTAGCACACACACAAGTGGACAGAACTCTGTCCGCTCAAAATTTGTAGTTGAAGCTCTAACCGCCCCCACTACGTGACTGCATCTGAAGCTAGGGTCTTAATTTAAGTGGAACAAGATCATGTGGGTGGGGCTCTAATCCAGTAAGACTGGAATCTTTATAAGAGGAAGAGGCTGTCTTCCAGATCTGTCCTTAGACCTCGTACCCCCAGCCTGAGCTCACATAGAGGGAAGCCACGTGAGACACAGCAAGAAGGCGTCCATCTGCAGGCCGAGAGGGAGCTCTTGTTGGACACAGAGGGGTAAGGGGAGGGTGGGATGAGCTGAGAGAGCAGCACTGACTTACCTACACTCCTATGTGTAAAATAGAGAGCTAGTGGGAAGCTGCTGTACAGCACAGGGAGCTCAGCTCGGTGCTCTGTGATGACCTAGAGGAGTGGGATGGGGTGGTGGGAAGGAGACCCAAGAGGAGGGGATATATGTACACGTTTGGCTGATTCAAGTTGTTGTATAGCAGAAACTATCACAGCACTGTAAAGCAACTGTAGCCTTGATTAAAAATAATAAATAAGTAAAAGAAACTGAATGTGGCACCTTGACATTTGACTTCCAGACTGCATTTCTGGTGCTTAAGTCAGCTGGTCCATGGCATTTTGTTTTGCAAAACCAGGCTAACAAAGATGTCTTTTTGTTCCTCCTCAGGTAAATCTCTTCTACCAGCTGCCACAACCCCAGACTCCACACTGGATGATGAAGAAAAGAGAAGGGGCTTGTTCCTGAACATCCACCAGCCAGTGGGCAGGACTCTGGCTGGGAGAATGGGAATCACTGAGTTCTGAACAGACTTTCACATTCTTAGTTCCTCTCTACTCTTAATAAGATGCGGAGTAGTGGGGGCTCCTAGAAAGAAAAATGAAAACAAAAAACAATCACAGGAGAGCACCAAACTCAACACCTTAGTGGAGTTTCAGAGGGTGTTTTGGAGACTAGTCCAGGTTACTGTGTATTGTTGCTGGAAAGATTGATCCGTTCCTGGTTTGGGGGCAAATGGACACCTCTGTCTCCGAGACCTCCCCTTTTTCTCTAGAGAAACTGAAGCCAGTCCACCTGAGTGGGGCAGCTCCTGTTTCTTGGCCAGCAGGAAGCCTCATCAGGGAAGAATATACCCTAATTACTTGCATACAAAGCATGGAGTGCGAGCCTGGAGGAGAGATGAGAACACTTCTGGAAGGCATCACCGAGTGAAGAGTGAAGACGGAGCGCTCCCTCGCCGGCACTTATGAAGAATTCATGGATATTCTTGCTGCAGCCCCTTCATTTAGCCAGAACCCTTGCAAAAGAGGCATGCATAATTGAAAGACCAAAACCATCAGCTTCTCTAAGAGAGTAGAGGCAGGCAGCCCACCTGCAGTTGGGTGCAGGCACACAGCGGCACCCGGACAGCATCTTCTATGGCTGTTGAGGCATTTATTGCCTCAACTCCACAACCTATCCAGCATGGGGTACTTCTCACCTAAGTAGATGGCTGCTGGACCGTCTCCATGGGATGGGCAGGTCTGGGAGGGTCTGCCCATCTCATGGGCAGTTGATCTAGAATCTAGATAACTGTTTTCTAACTGCAAATCATGCCACGTTATGGGTCACGAAATCAATTTATTGGGTCACGGTCAGCATTTTTAAAAATGAATGCAGTAGAATAGAAAATAAATTTCAGTATACACACATACATACTCATGCACACAATCGGTGCTGATGTAAAATGTGGATCACAATAAAAATTTCAAAAAATTTTTAAAAATTGTGAAAGCCACAGTTCTATGAATCTTCTACTTCATGCTGAGCACTGAGCAAGGTATTGTGGGACTGAAAGGGGTTGAAGATGCTCCCTGAGCTGGCGTCTGGTCCAGGGAGGGAAAGCCAGTACATATTTCCAAGCTACTACCCTTTGCCAGGCATTCTGCTAGGTTCTTTCCTGTGTCTTATTTCTTTTAATCTCAGCAAAAATCCTGTGACATGTCTAGTTTTCTGTTCATTTTCTGGATGAGGAAACAGGTTCAGAGAGGCTGATTAATTCCACATAAGTTACACAGTGATCATAAGATTTCACATGAAACGATGAGGGAAGGATGGATGACATTCCCAAGTGTTTGCTTTGGGTTGTAATGGTCATTAAAACCCAAAAGGACTTCCCTGGTGATTTAGACGGTAAAGAATCTGCTTGCAATGTGGGAGAGCTGGGTTTGATCCCTGGGTTGGGAAGACCCCCTGGAGAAGGGACTGGCAACCCACTCCAGTATTCTTGCCTGGAGAAGTTCATGGACAGAGGAGCCTGGCGAGCTACAGTCCATGGGGTCGCAAAGAGTCGGACACAACTGAGTGACTAACGTGTACAACGGTCACAGGAAACCAAAGAAAGAAGGAGTCAGTATGAATCGTCCTTGCAGGCCAGCTGCATCTCAGTGGTAGCCTTTGTGAATGAAGCCTTTCTGAGGTTGTGGAAACAGAAAAAAGAAAGAAACAGAATAATTTTCAGAGCAATGCAAAAAGCAATGACTGCATTCTTGACTCTGTGTTAGCCTCTGGAACACAGCAACAAGCACTCAACAGCCCTGGACCCAAGGAGCTTAAACAGGGGAGCAGCAGCTTTCAGAAAGAAGCATTTGGGGTAGATGCTGCTATCTTTATATCTGAGAGTATATTTAGGAGCCTGGAGCAATTTCCTGTTACCTGGAACTTAGAGTTCTAAATAGGTGGCCCATGTAAAAAGTATTCTTTCCCCCCCCCCCCCCCCAGGCTACCTGGTTTCACTGATTAGAAAAAGAGCAATTTACTGAATAGCACAGAAGGGCTGAAAGAGCCTAGTGCTTTTTCAGAGCAGCCAAGAATACAATCAGGGAGTTTCTCAGGCAGGGAAGGCTCTCAATAAAACCCAAGCTTTTATCCAGCCAGGTGGGATGTGGGCTTGCATGAGATTCACCCAGGATGCTACACTCACAGAGCTGGGGCCAGGTATTGCTCCAAAGGCCCAATCACCCTTTGGGTGTCTCATCTTTGCCTCATATAAATTCTGACTCACTGTGCCAGGGCTAATACCCCTCCCTGGGGTTTCACTGGTACCCACCATCCACTTCTCTCCCACGTTTTCTCATCTCTGCTTCATGTCTTCTAACAGAGCCAACTACCATGTCCTGGAATTCATTCTCGGTCCTTTTCTGTGTTCCTCCACCAGCTTTTCTGTCTTTGCAGAAGCCAGCAAAATGTCTCTTTGTCCATCTCCTCTCCTTCTTCCACTCAAGTCATTTCCAATTCACGCCTCAAAGAGCTCCTGTAAGGCATCCTATGCACAGAGAACACATGCCAACTTCCTCAAACACCTGCCATCTCTCACACTGAGCTCCTCTAGGAAGCTTTCCCTGACTGTAGATCAGAAAGACGCCACCTTACCTTACAGAAACACCTTTATGAAACTGCTTCTCACAGTGAATCCAGCGCAGCAGAGACACAAAATCCTCTCTAATGGAAGTTTCTTTACCTTTGCTCTGTGACTGTCCTTAGGTGTTTCCCACAGGAGGATTCCTGGTCTCTCTGCTGGCATGTGTGGTTCCTACAGGCTGGGAGGGTTCACCCAACACTGGGGTAGACCAATCCCTTCACAAACAGCTGGTGAGTTTATCGTGTGCAATGCCCTGTTGTAGACAAACATACCGAGGATGCAGAAGATGAAAAGAGACACTCTGCTCTCCAGCAGCTTGCAGTTGAGTTGGAAGAGGGGATGCAGAAGTATTTGTAAGAATTCTTGACCGAGGACAGAACCCTAACAGGAAAAGGACACGTGTGGTTCCCAAGTGCTCTGATCAGGTGCCTCACTTGCTTGCGTTTGTTTTTCTTTTTTCTCAGGCCCCAAAGGCTTCAGGCCCACAGTCTTCCTGGGAACCATCAGACAGCTTCTGGGTTCCAGTTTCCCCTCCCCCAGGCATATCTTCGCTTCTCGCCAGCCCTGCAGCAGTCAGGAGAGGAGTCCCCGGGGATGGATAAGAGTGACTGTGGATTTCATCCTCCACGCATTCTGCTCAGGGCTAGGAAGGACACCCTGGTGAGTCAGGAGCTTGGAGCAAGTGCTGAGGCTATTAAATAATACAAAACTCTCTATTTGCTTTTATAAAATCATCCAAGTAAAAGCAAAATATTTTCTGCCTAATTTTGTTCATGAGTGTGTCTATGTTCTTTTATTACTTTAATAAAGCAAGTGTCTCATGACTGGAGTTTCAAAAGAAAAAAACAAATATGGAAATATGCTAAGTGCAATATGAAAACCACTCTCACCCTCCTTCACCTGTCACCCTACCTGCCAAGGCAAGCACTGTCTGCCCATTGATCACCTGCATTCAACTATCAACATGGATAATTGTCTTTTATCAAAGAAAGGGACTCTATACTCATTGTTCTTTGATTACCCTTCTGCAATAATAGCATTCAAGGATACATAGGTACATATAACTATACCCCATTTTTTAAATAACTATATAGCCCTCTGAAAGAGGAAAAGAACAAAGATGAACCTTAAAATGTCTCTTCTGATGACACTATAGGTGATGTCTGTTCCTATGATTACAGACCAGACTGAGGTCAGCACACTTGTAGCTGGTTCCCTCTATCCTTTCCTATTTCCCCAGAGAGGAGAACCTAAAAGTAGACTCGTTGACCAAGAGGGAAGCCACAAAAATATTGATCGAGGTCTCACGCATGGCCAAACAGTATGTGAAATGTCCTTTTCTTGCACGCTCAACAACCGTTGATGCTATCAATATTTTAAAACTATTGCCAACCCTTGGCAGGGTGTGGCATGGAGAACCTTGTTATGGTTTAAATTGGAACCCTTCTGCTTACTGCTTGGCTTGAAGATCAGCTCATTTGTTTATTTGGTTGTGTGTGTGTTTCCTTTTTGTGTATTGTCTATTTGCCTGTTTCTACAGTGGGGTGTTGATGGGTATGGAGATGAACTGAATCCGTCACATCGCCCTAAACTTCCTGGGGACTCAAACCTGCAGCAGGCTGCCTGTCTTTACCATAATGATTGGTAGGAGAGTCTTGGCTAAGTCACTTCAGTCGTGTCCGACTCTGTGCGACCCCATAGACGGCAGCCCAACAGGCTCCCCCGTCCCTGGGATGCTCCAGGCAAGAACACTGGAGTGGGTTGCTATTTCCTTTTCCAATGCATGAAAGTGAAAAGTGAAGGTGAAGTCGCTCAGTCGTGTCCGACTCTTAGCGACCCCATGGATTGCAGCCTAACAGGCTCCTCCATCCATGGAATTTTCCAGGCAAGAGTACTGGAGTGGGGTGCCATTGCCTTCTCTTGATACCAACTAAAAGTTACAAATGGGTTCCAAGACCTCATCAGCCAGAAGGGAAGCTCTCCTTATTTCCCTCTGACTTAATTTGATGTCCCCTCTTTCCACCAGATGGCAGAAGTGGAATCTCAGAGCCTACCTTCCTTAGCTTGGGTCAAGTTTCCGGGGCTTGGGTACCAAGGTGCTGTTGGCAGGATACACCTGGTCTTCAGTCACCTTTTGTCCACACCATCTCCCCTGAGAAATCCTTTATGTCCTCTTGTCGATCCTGAGAGAAAGCTGAGTCACTCTTTGTTCCCATTCAAGGTGACTTGACTTGCTACTTCGGTGCCTTTACTCAGTGCTCTGGGATAATCTGGTTGTTTTTGTGCATGCTACACAAGAGAGAGAACTCTGAGGACCTGTCACGCCCATCCTTGCAGACATACTGCACCACTCTCCTACCACACAGGGCTGGGTTCAAGAGAGGGAACATGGGGTCTTATGGCTCTCTGGGCTCCATTTAAGAGAAAAAGAGATGTGAGGCTCTTTGTTTCCGAGCTTTCTGTCACTGCCAACCCCATCATCACCGCCCCCTGACCCCCCCACCCTGTCCCTGCGACACCAGCTCAGCCTGTGGTAGGGGCTGGGGCAGGATTTCTTTCTCAAGCCAACTAGTTTCTCAGTTCTCTTTACATCCCTTTCAACTCCTTTTCTTCCCGAAGCCTCTAGAATCTTGATTGAGAATGAGGACAATCAGATCTCCAAACCGAGATGGTTACAAACACATTTTTCCAAATTGTTTTTCTAAGCCACATCCTAGTCTTTTGAAATCCAAAAACTGAGAAGGAACCCCTTCATTCTCTGCATTATGCTGTGTCATGTACTCTCTGAGGCAAGGAATATAGAACACCCTTGTCGCTGCCAAGATGAGCAGGGGGCAGCTGGAGGGGGGAGGGGGTGGGATAGATGGCAGGTATAAGGGGAAGGTAGAGAAAAGTCACTTATTACATCAAAATATAATTATTCCGCTGTACCAATATTTTTTTTTACCTGTCTTTTAACTTTGTTTATGGAGCCTTTTGTCATGCAGACATTTATAATTTTTGTACAGAAAAACCTGTCAATCTTTTCCTTTATAAATTCTAGGTTTTGTATCTTACTTAGGAAAACCTTCTGGTATACAACTTAAAAACATATTCTCTAGTATTTTCCTCAAATGCTTCAAGAATTTTGTTCTTTACTTCAAACTTTTCTTCCCATCTTGAATTATTATTATTATTTTTGGTACCAGATCAAGAAAGGGTCTCTGTCTGTGTCTGTCTGTCTTTCTTTCTGTCTTTTCCTTTTAGATAGACAATTATAATTTTCCTAACACCATGTATTTAATAGTGAATTCTTTCCCCACTGATTAAAAAAAAATCTTTATTATAAACTATAAACTCAGCTGTAAAGAGTTTGCCTACAATGAAGGAGACACAGGAATCAGATGTTTGATCTCCGGGTCAGGAAGAATCGCTGGAGGAGGAAATGGAAACCCACTCCAGTATTCATGCTTGGGAAATGCCATGGACAGAAGAGCCTGGTGGGCTATAGTCCACGGAGTCGCAAGGAGTTGGACGTGACTCAGCAACTAGGCACAGGCACACAGGCAGCTGCCTGCAGGCACATAAATCTGATTTTGAACTGTATTCTAGAGTATTCCAGACACAGAGTAATGCTAGGATGGCAGTTGTGAGCATGCTGCTTCTTCAACTGGCTTCCTTTCCTGTGTGTATTTCATGAAGATGAATGCGATGCTGGTGTCTAAAGATAATGTGTTTGCAAACGACATGCATCTACATTTAAAAAGTGGCTTCATTTTTGATCCACCTCTAAAAACAACAGTGGACACTTCTAATTCTGGAGGGAAGAAAATGTTTATGTTAGACTCCTAAGAGATTTTAAAAGATAATTTTGACTGTATGTAATTTTGTGTACGATGGGATTCCGCTGTGTTCTTTTAATATGCTGGTAGATACATTTTGAAATTTATATGATGATTATTCTCCTGTTCAGGGCTCCTGCCCACAGAGTCAATGTTGGTAATTCCAAATTTCTAAGAAACCATTTATCAAGATATTCAGAAATATTGACTTGAAGTTGTACATCACCTTCTCCAAATATTTAAAATTTAATTCCTGTCTTCTTTCTTATTTCCAATGCTGCTTGTATAACATATTTCCTTTGATTACACTAGCC
Source organism: Bubalus kerabau (assembly GCF_029407905.1). Taxonomy (NCBI): domain Eukaryota; kingdom Metazoa; phylum Chordata; class Mammalia; order Artiodactyla; family Bovidae; genus Bubalus; species Bubalus kerabau. The sequence continues at coordinate 16,320,159 of NC_073628.1, forward strand.
TGGGTTTTGTCTATTTTATTGGTCTTTTCAAATGACCAGATTTTATCTTTATTGATCAGATTTTCTGTTTTTAATATCTTTCTCTTTTATGATTATTTGTTTCCTCCATTGACTCTACTATTCATTTTCACATTTTCCCTTGCAGTCAACATTGGCCATTTGCTAGAGCTCTGGACAATGTACACCACTAGGATTTAAGGAAAACATTTGTTTACCTGTAAAATGAGGGGGACAAAAGCTAACACATTCTTCTTCTTCATGCTTGGATAAGAATAAAGTCTTTTTTTTTTTTTGGCTCTACCTAAAGGCACATGGCAATGGCACCCCACTCCAGTACTCTTGCCTGGAAAATCCCATGGACGGAGGAGCCTGGTAGGCTGCAGTCCATGGGGTCGCTAAGGGTCAGACACAACTGAGGACTTCACTTTCACTTTTCACTTTCCTGCATTGGAGAAGGAAAGGGCAACCCACTCCAGTGTTCTTGCCTGGAGAATCCCAGGGACAGGGGGAGCCTGGTGGGCTGCCGTCTATGGGGTCGCACAGAGTTGGACACTGTCTGAAGTGACTTAGCAGCAGCAAAAGCACATGGAACTTCCTCGACCAGGGGTTAAACCCGCACCCCTTACAGGGGAAGCATGGAATCTTAACTACTGGAGCGCCAGGGAAGTCCCTCCTTGGATATGAATGATAAGGCGAGTGTGCTTAGTTGCTCGTCATGTCTGACTCTTGTGACCCATGGACTGTAGCCCGCCAGGCTCCTCTAGCCATGGGATTCTCCAGGCAAGAATACTGGAGTGGGTTGCCATTTCCTCCTCCAGGAGACCTTCCCTACCCAGGGATTGAACCTGAGTCCCCTGTGTCTCCTGCATTGCAGACACATTCTTTACCTGCTGAAGCAAAAGCTAATAAAATTGTAAAACCAGTGGCCAGGTACTATTTAAGCACTGAACAATGCCAGTAACCACCCATTTCTGCACTTCCTTTTAAGTAAAGAAAAACAAAAATTGATTTCCTTTTTTGAAGGCACTGCAAGTTTGTTTTTTTTTTTTCCTTTCTTTTGTTGCTTGTAGAAATGTTTCTAATGGACATGTATACCCACTGAATTTACTTCTAATGTGTCTTGTTGTCTAAGGATGTCGCTGAAGACTATAGATTTCTTTGGTCACATGCCATGGGATTTAATATATAACACTCTTTTCTTTTATAAATATTTTGTAATTTTCATTTGAATTTCTGTTTAAACCAGGATTTCTCTTTCCAAGTAATTTCCCTTATTTCTCTCTTAAGTCCTAAGTTTATTTTGATCTGAGAATATGGCTCATAGCATTCTGACCATTAAAATGTATGAGTTTTTTTTTTTTTTAATCTGAACATTGTTGATTGGTGAAAATTTTGTTGTATTTGAAAAGGAGGAACATTCTCGATTTTCTTAATTCAAAAATTTTTCTTTTAGTATCTATCATCTACCTATCTATATCTATCTATCTATTCATTTGTTTACTTTCAGATTGCTAATGTTTTATTAAAATCTCTGACTACTATTTTTTTTTGATTATTTATACTCTCATTTTTTGAGAATTGTATTAACAGTTTTTATGTTAATTGTAGAACTGTACATTTCCATTTCTCTTTACATATTCAAAGATTTTTTGGGGGGGGGGTAACCATTCTGTTCTTTTCAATAAAGCTCAGGACTATCATTTCTTCTTGGTGTGTTGTACTATGCATCTGGTGGGACCACTCTTTTTTGTGGTTAGCCTTTCTACCTTGATATCTGTTCTGTTGATATTAATATCTTTGTACCTGTTTTTGTTATTATTTTCCTGGCATATTACTAAAACTCCTATGTTGCTTTATTACATATATAGCTACTAATGAGGCTTCCCTGGGGACTCAACAGTAAAGAATCCTCCTGCCAATGTAAGAGATGAAAGAGAGGAGGTTTCAATCCCTGGGTAGGGAAAATCCCCTGGAGAAGGAAGTAGTAACCCACTCCAGTATTCTTGCCTGGAGAATTCCATGGACAGAGGAGCCTGGTGGGTCACAAGAGTCAGACACGATTTAGCAACCAAATCACTGATACCATAGCTACTTAATGGCCTGCTGCTGCTGCCTAGAACCAAAATTTCCCCCAAATCTGTGAATCTCTGTGTTTTGATACAGTTAATATACTTGTATTTATTGGTAGTATAATCCTAGCATTTTTCCTAGTTAGCTACCTCTGTGTTTTCTATTTCTCATCCTTTGCAGTTACTTACTCAGCCCCCTCGCAGGTTTTTTCCTGCTGCACTATTAAAATTGTCTGTGGTTTATTTTTTCCTTTTCCTTTTTGTTCTTTTATTTCTTTTCTCAAATAGCTTGGATGTTATGTATTTCCATTTTCTTCAGATTATCCACACATCTTTAACATGGAATTAAATGTACTTTTCTAAAATTACCTGGAGTTAATCATCAGGGTTTCCTTTCCCTAAGGACACAGAATTTTAATATCTAAAAAATTTTCCTGATTTCCTGTTCCATTGCTCTCCAACTGGTCAAAACACTTGGTTTCTTCCATGTTAAAAGCAGCTGATTCTTGAGTTTCAGATGTTAAGTATTATTATTATTTTTTTTTTCACAAAACCATAACATCAATAGTTTTTAGATTTAAAATAATACTGGTTTCTTTCTAACATTTACCTGTATCACTTTGGTGTTTAAAATACACTTTAGTATCTTTCGGATTATTTTTCATTATAATCATGTTCAATTCACCTGACCTGATGCTGACCAATACCTAGTGAAGGTTTTATATGGCATCTTATCTTTTGTAAGATGTCTCTAGAATCCTGTTTCTGCTGTTATTTCACTGCCACTACCTTAGTGTGGGCCATCTCACCTTTTTTTTTTGTAAGAAGTGGACTTACTTAGAAAGAAATGCACTCCATAGAGTGTGGGCCATCTCAAGCAAGAGTGGCCCATCTCACTTTTTGACTAACCTCTTCCTTTGATCTCCCAAATGATGGCACTGCTTCCATATGAGTCAGCATAAACTAAAAAAAGTCCTATTTTTGCTGAACCACTGAGATTCTTTTTTTCTCTTTTCCCTTAATACCAGTGAGTGCCATTCATCTTGATTAATTCAGTTATCTTTTACAACTGCTGGTCAGTCTCCCACTGACACTGAGCAACTTTAGGAAAAGACCCAAATGTGCTAATCATTGTCTGTATAGTGCTTGCAAAGTGTCCAGCTCCTGGCACATGCTAAATCAGCACTGGACCTTCCATTAAATGAACCAAAGTGTGCCTGGGCAGTGAGGATGCAGGATATCTGAATCTGGACAAGACAGAGCCCATCACAATGCTTGCAAAGCTGGGGCCCAAAAAATACTTGCTGGTGGTTTGATTTATGAATTCATGCCTTTAAGTCTCTTCAACCTGACACAGAAACAGAATTCAGCTCTGTATCACATATAAAGGAAATAAAGACGTTCAGTCTGTTTACAATCTGACCAATGTTTTTCTTATTTTTTAAAGATTTTTTTGTTTTAAATGTGGACCAGTTTTAAAGTTGCTATTGAATTTGTTACAACATTGCTTCTATTTTATATTTTGTTTTTTTGGCCCGGAGGCATGTGGGATCTTAGCTGCAGACTAGGGATGGAATCTGACCCCCTGCATTAGAAGGGGAAGTCTTGGCCCCTGGACACCCAAGGACATCCCTGACCAGTGCTCTTCTAACGTGAGGACATCATTTGGAATCAGAAAGTGCAGTGTAAAGGCTGGGGGTCAGACCTCATGGGTTCCCCTTCTGGATGGATTACATCATGTCACCCTGATCTTTTTCTGCACACTTTTCCATCTCTAAGATGGGGAAAGAAAAATAAAGGTGAGCAAAGCACGCCATAAGAACCACCGTAGACAGGAGAATTCTAGTTGTCTCTTCAGCACTTTCACTTTCACAGTGCTTTTTGGACTGAATTATGACTGTAAATGAAATAGACACATGTTTGGTTGTGAGTGTGTATGGTGGAACTTTCCGCTTTTATTAAGAATCTCACCTCCTTGCCCCTTGCAGGTGCCTTCCTTGTGCAGTGACATTTCCACAAACATTTCATTTCTAATAACATCAAATACAAACATACTCGTTGAAGCCACTTTTCCTGTGAGACCGCACGGTGGTATTTTCGGATTGCTGCAGGAGATGAGAGGCGTGTCTGTGTGTGCTCGTTCCTGTCAACGGTGGGTGACAAGACCAGAGCACAGTGTTGGTGGAGGAGGGGCTCTGGAATCTCCACCTCTCCTAGGAACATCCCTCTTTTGAATGGAATGAACGCAGGGAGCTAGTCTGCCTGGAATCACTCCTCTTCCCATATGTTAGTAGCTAATTTTAATGTATTTCGCCAACATATTACACCACCCAGAAAGCCTTTTTAGATTTAATGCAAAGGGGAATATACTAAAGCCTAACTCATCTATCGAGTCAAGAAATTACTCAATTAAAAAAAAAAGAGAAATCAAAGTTAGAGCCAATATGAATCAAATTTCTAATGTAAAATCAATCTGTCATTTACTTTAAAAAACAAAATAATTATGTGCATCTACCTGACTGAACCATAATTCTCTTCTAGCGGGAGAGTTAATATATATTCTGAGCCAACTGAGGGCCGATGGCTTTAGGTATGTGCTGTGTTTAATCCCCCCGGGGTTCCTTTTGCTCCCACAGTTGCTAATGAGGCATCTGTAAGTGGCACAGCTGAAGGGTCCTGACAGCAAACTGAGTGTGTGAATGGGACTCTGGGACAAGCTGCCTCTTGCTCACCTCGATGACGGCACAGCTATCCTGGCTCTAGGTCTCTCTCATAAGGGGACATTTTTGTTAATGTTTTTATTGTTCTCTTACTTGATCTCTCACTCTGTGTGTGTGTGTGTGTGTGTGTTCTTCCCCACCCCCCTGTGTTACATAATGATGACTGATGCCTGGACCAGTGGCAGGAGTGGATGGAGTCAGGGACACTGTTTGTGGCCACCCTTCACTGCCCACGGGGAGTGTGTCTCTTCATCTTCCCTCTCTTCAGGACGTCTGAGTCCTCAAAGTCCCATCACTTCTCTAAGATTGCTTCCGGATCTACCATGCTACCATCATCGCTACCCCAGTCTCCCATGCAAGGCAAGTGACACAATAACAATGACTGCAAATATTTTAAGAAAAGGTTATGAAATAGAAAATGCAAACATACTTTGAAAATAGAAATTCTACATAAGGATGTACGAGAGTTAGTGTACAGATCCATCCATAAACAACAGAATAGGTCCTTTGCAAGATGCCTCAAAATTCATGCATTTTATTTTCCTACCATTTAGCCTTTGTATTACCCTAATCCCAGGGATGGGGGTGCCTGGTGGGCTACCGTCTATGGGGTTGCACAGCGTCCGACCAGAGTCGGACTGCTAAGCGACTTAGCAGCATCAGCAGCAGCAACCTCAGATAGGAAAAGGAGTACGTCAAGGCTGTATATTGTCACCCTGCTTATTAAACTTATATGCAGAGTACATCATGAGAAATGCTGGGCTGGAAGAAGCACAAGCTGGAATCAAGATTGCTGGGAGAAATATCAATAACCTCAGATATGCAGATGACACCACCCTTATGGCAGAAAGTGAAGAGGAACAAAAAAGCCTCTTGATGAAAGTGAAAGAGGAGAGTGAAAGAGTTGGCTTAAAGCTCAACATTCAGAAAACGAAGATCATGGCATCTGGTCCCATCACTTCATGGGAAATAGATGGGGAAACAGTGGAAACAGTGTCAGACTTTATTGTTTTGGGCTCCAAAATCACTGCAGATGGCGATTGCAGCCATGAAATTAAAAGACGCTTACTTCTTGGAAGGAAAGTTATGACCACCCTAGATAGTATATTGAAAAGCAGAGATATTACTTTGCCAACAAAGGCCCATCTAGTGAAGGCTATGGTTTTTCTTGTGGTCATATATGGATGTGAGAGTTGGACTGTGAAGAAAGCTGAGCACCGAAGAATTGATGCTTTTGAACTGTGGTATTGGAGAAGACTCTTGCGAATCCCTTGGACTGCAAGGAGATCCAACCAGTCCATTCTAAAGGAGATCAGTCCTGGGTATTCACTGGAAGGACTGATGCTGAAGCTGAAACTCCAATACTTTGGCCACCTCATGCGAAGAGTTGACTCATTGGAAAAGACCATGATGCTGGGAAGGATTGGGGGCAGGAGGAGAAGGGGACGACAGAGGATGAGATGACTGGATGGCATCACCAACTCGATGGACATGAGTTTGAGTGAACTCGGGGAGTTGGTGATGGACAGGGAGGCCTGGCATGCTGTGATTCATGGGGTCGCAAGGAGTTGGACACGACTGAGAGACTGAACTGAACTGAAAGTGTATACAGAATGGTGGGAACAGGCTGCATGCAGTGGATAACGGGTCAGCATTCTTAGCCAGACAAAGGGCAGAGCACATGGTGAGGGGCTCAGCACACTGTGGAATGATTCAGGGCACTATCTCTGTCTTTCTTCTTCTGAGTGTAAATCAAAGGCTCCAGCTTTCTAGGCCGCCAACTCAACACCTTTTATAGGCACTTAATTCACTCAGAAATTAAAAATATATGCATACTCCTCATAGAAAGTACCATTATTCTTCAGCTTGACACATGATTTGATTTTAAGCCTTTCTATGTCTCCTCTACATCCTACTGTGGGTTGGAAGCAGTCAAATGTGTATGATGAATGGCTACTCCTCCCCGGGCTGGTTACCTCTCAGGTAGATACCGCTGACATCCTCTGGGAAGGATGGCTGTCCCTCCGTCTCCTGCAGAAGCCATGCTGTGAGAATGGTCAGTGAGAGTTGTGAGAAAGGCATTGGCTTTGATCCACTTTAAAGGAGAGAAGGGGGGCAGTTCATCCATGCTGAGTGGGACCACCGGGCAAAGGTTTGGAGGTGAACTTAGGGCTCCAGGGAAATCAAGGTGACCCAACCTGGTGGGTTCCAGGCTGCCTGTCTAAAGATGCTGGCCCCAAAACTCTCACTGGTTCCAGGGACAGCACGTGAACACACCAGGAGTTTGATAGGAATATCACGCCGTGCCTTCTTTCCACTGGATCTCCTGTCTCCTGCCTTAGGAACACCAGGAAGGCTCAGTCAGGTATCACTGTTGGCATGCCCAGCCCCTGGGGTCTCCACCCTCGTGCCCTCCTCCCGTCTCCCCCATAGCCCTGATTCCTCATGGTCACCTCTCCTTTCACAGCCTATGCTTTGTGACAAAGCTGAAGCCCCTTCACCCTGAACTCATCCACCCCTTCCAGGTATGGCCACACGTTGAAGAATTCAGGGCTTTCAGTTACAAAGAACACAATTTGGATAAGTGTGCAAACAGGGCTCTTTTCTTGGGCATCTTGGTTTGGGGAACCTGGACACACCCTGGAGTGAAAGGAATGACACTAGACAAGGAGTCAGAAGGCCTCACTCTGCTCCTGGTTCTGCTTTAACTCAAATGAACCTGAGCAGGTCACCACCCTTCTCCAGACACCCTCTCTCTGTGGGAAGTGACCGTCGGGGAGGTCCATGGACACGTTCCTGGATGCCATGTATTTCACAGTCTTCCCCAAATCTGGCTAGTAGAATTCAGCAAGTTTCTACGCTAGCATAAGGCCAAATGATTCTTGCGCTTAGGCGTTCAGTCATGTCCGACTCTTTGCGACTTCACGGACTGTAGCCTGCCAGAGTCCTCTGTCCATGGGGATTCTCCAGGCAAGAATACTGGAGTGGGTTGCCATGCCCTCCTCCAGGGGATCTTCCCAACCAAGAGATCGAAACCAGGTCTCCAACATTGAAGGTGGATTCTTTACCATCTGAGCCATCAGGGAAGCCCCAGAAACAGATAAATCTTTCCTCAAACCAGAGACTCCTCCTACCCAGAAAGTCATCAGATTAGATATTTACATGGAGGGACGTGGCCAAAAGCAGTGAAGTGATATTTTATTGTTGAACAAGGGGCGTCATGAACCCCCACGCAGGGAAGTGGGCTGCTCCAGGTCCCCAGGGGCCCTTCCACCTCCAGGTTTCAGCCTGGCTCTGCCCTCTGTTCAGATGCCAGGGCAGAGGCTGCAGATCCTGCCGGGACCCATGTGTGTGACACCTGGAGGAGCCTGGGAGCTGCTGCCCCACAATCCGCCCAGTTAGACCAGGAGACGCACTGGACGGGCAGCTGTCCAAGCCCTGAAGGCCAGGTGGGGAGGGGTCTCCTCTGAGGGAGGGTGTGGGCTCACTGTGTGTCCTGCCAGAGTACCCTCCAGAAATGCCAGTTCTCATTGCTTTCACTGTCTCAGATCACTGCAACTTTGCTTCTCCATTTAATTCACACCTAACCTCTCAACCATCAAGACAGACCCCCCACCTATGTTGTCTTTTTGCATCTGTGACTCTGTTTCTGTTTTGTAAATAAGTTCATTTGTACCAATTTTTTTTTTGGGGGGGGGGTGGATTCCAAATATAAGGAATTGCATGGCATTACCAATTCAATGGACATGAACTTGGGCAAATTCTGGGAGATAGTGACCCACAGGGAGACCTGCATGCTGCAGTCCATAGGGTTTCAAAGAGTCAGACATAGCAAATGAACAGCAACAATACTGATAAAATTAAAAAAAAAAAAAAAAAAAGACCGCACGCAGGGGAAGATCAGATCACACGCTGTCTCAGCACCCTTGGACACACAGCTTCAGACCCACCAGGCTGGGTCACCCTGACCTCCCCAGAGCCCCAGGTTCACTTTCAGCTTTTTGCCCAGTGGTCCTATGCAGTATGGATGAACTGCCCACTTCTTTTATTCAAAGTGGACCAAAGCTGATGCCTTTTTCAGGGCTCTCACTGATCACCCTGATGGGTTCACCTTGGGACTCAGTTTCACTTGCATTACAGACCAGTGTGAGGCAAAGAGCAGGGTCTGGGTGCGGAGAAGGCCTGGCCAGTGGGGACCTGGGCAGCTGTGGACACAGTACAGTCTTTCTACTTGCCGGCGACGGTTGAGAGCATTCAGCCTCCAGGGACGCTGTGAGGGTTAAGTGAGAAGATACACGAGCCTGCAGCGCTGCTTCCAACATACGGGGATGCTCACTAAATGGCGGCTCACTCCCTTCACCCCGACCTTCAGGAAGAGGGTCTTGGTCCATCTTGACTTCTTCTCTGACCTTATTTTAATTCCAATTTGATAATAACCCCCCCCTTTTTTTTTTAGTAAGAGACCACAGACACGTACATTTTTACCTAGGACTTCAGACAACGTCTAGACATTAGCCATCTATAGGGGAAGTCGTGTGGGGATGGGGATGGAGCAAAAGCAGTCTGTGTTCATCCACCCCAATGCGGACTTGTCTGTCTGGGCACTTTCGGTTGCAAGAGACAGAAACTCAATCCAAGATAATTTAAGCAAAGAAGGGTGCGTGTCTCACTTCAGGCCTGACTTGTCCTACTTCCCGTGACACCCTCTCCCATCAGTTCTCATCCTGGTTTTGGTTCACTTCATTTCCTTGCAGACTTTCTCCACCTGTTAGGAAAGTTGTCCCCTTGAGCACTGCCTGTTTCCACACAGCACCTAGAAAAGTCTCAGGGGAGAAACTGATTGGCCAGCCCTGGGCCGCCTGCCCACCTTCACACACAATGTTCCAGCTACATGGAGCTGATTCCTGGGGGCGGGTGGGGGGACAGTGTGCCAAGTCTCCCTTTCCCCAAGCCTGGAGAATACTGCTGACCTTGAGCATCCAGAGGCAGTGACTCTCTGCCATGTTCACGTTGAATATTACCCAACACTGTGATTGGTTTTCTCGAGCAAGCTGGTTATAAAGACATTGGAGCCAATGTGTGTGTTAGACATCATAGCATATCGTTCAGAGTCTTCATCTTGGTTCATCCACATCGACTCTCTGAAGTAGACACTATTATTTCCACTTTAAGGACAAGATGGGCGGAGATGAGATGAGAAAATCGAGGACTGCAGAATTGAAGCTGATAAACGGAATTAGACTCAAATCCAGGTCTTTTGATTTTAAATGCTAAATTCTTTCTGTTATATTACTGTGCCGTCTGGCTTCTTTTCGAGATGATGATGATAACTCATAGAAACCGATGCCAGATGCCTGTGCTTATAATTCCAGTTAGAAAACACAGACCGTGCTCCTCTTGTAGGAATGTGGATTTAAATCTCTGTGTCCTTAATCTCTGTGCTGCTAAGAGTTCAACCTTCATTGTAATATCAGCTTAGGCAAATTATCAATACATCAGGAAATCAGCTCGAAGTTGACTTCTCAAAATAGATCCCACAGAATTCTGGTATTATTGGTACCTGGGACATATCACCTCCATTCACGTCAAAAGTGACCTTATCCACAGGAGTCACGCCCCAGATAGCTTTCCAGGGAGACCCCTTGAAAAGGTGGGGACCTTTTCCCCACCATGGCTTTCTCCCCCGCAAAGTGACACCTGCAAATCAGAGCCGGCCCCCTGCTCCTGCCCGGGTGTGGGAGGGTGGGCAGATCCCTCCCCCGGAGGTGGTGCATCCCCGTCCAGCCTCAGCCAGGCAGCACGGCCACAGCAGGTGGAGCAGAGTGGAGCAGCGGCTTTTGTTAACTCCTGCACATGATGTCAGGGCTGCTCTTTAGATTGAAGCCCCTGTGGTTCTTTCCATAATAGCTTTGAGGAATCAAACCCACTGCCCACACCCCTTCCCTCTCCTCCCACCCACACACTCTCCTCCTCCTGCCTCCTTCTCCTCCCCAAGGGCCTCTCTCTCCAGCCTTGGATCTGGCCCACCACATGCGATTGGTTGCCACCCTCCTCCTAGGGCTGGAGGGCTTGCTGTCCAGTTCAGCGAGGGGCCAGGAGCACGTGGCCAGTTCACAGAGAATCAGTCCCCACTTGCTCTTGCTCACTGCACAGAAGCTTCAGCTATTGATGCTGAACGGTGTATGAAATGCCATCCTGGCTGCCTCTCCTCAGAAGTTACAGACTTCATCCATTTCCCTTCCTTTTTCCTCCTCCTCGTTCCTTATCTGCAAACAGGAAAATCACTTCCTCACTAAAGTTCTCTTAACATCAAAGAGTGTGGAGGGTGAGAAAATACCATTCTGCCTAGAACAGGAGACCCTTTTCTGATGTTAATTTTGTCTTAAGACCATTCATTCTCCTCTCACCCTTGAACTGGGAAGTAAATGGTGTATATCATGCATCTGGCTGATCCAAGAAATGAGTCTCATTGTCCTGCAGACACCTGATGAGAAGTACTTGAGCCTTTGAGCTCAGGGGAAGGAGTTCTGATTGTTGAGTGAGGAGCCGAGATTTCCAAGAGTCCCCTCCAATCAGAGCTTCCCCTAATCAGGACCTCCAGAGCACAGAATCTCTGCTGGACCCAGGCCACCCCATATGCAAGGACCTGATCACCCACTGTTCGGGGCAGTTGCAGCAGAAAAGATTCCCAGGCTTGGGGCCTGAAAGATTGAGATTTAGATGGAAAAAGGAAAGGAAGATTGCTGACTGCCTCGATGTGATCCATGTATTAGGTAAGGAATGGGCCTGGTTGAACAGACCCCTGGGTGTGGAGTGCCCGGGACTGGCTTTCTCATCTGTAACTGTATTAATGATATGTTGAATATCCAACAGGCCTATGCGCTCAGCCCATGTCAGAGGAGGGGAACAGATGTCTTCTCCATCGTGTGCTCCTGTGAAACATGAGGGCCGCTGGGAAATTTTACTCGGTGGTAAATCCAGCCTTGAAAGAGCTATAGCTCTCCAGACAGCTTAGCACCGAGCAGTACTCAGAGCCCAAATTAGACTTGTGGTTTGATGGCCCCTAAGGAGAGCTTTCGCCTTGGTGAACGCACAAAGCGATTCTGGAATAATGCCTGCCAGGAGCTTAGTTCACAAGCACCAAGAGCTCCTCCCAGGGACACGTGGCAGACTACTTCAGTCTCAACTTGATGAAAATGGCAAAACCGTGAAAACTGGCTGATGGTTATGATGTATGGTGGTGGTGGTCATGGAGTTAAAGCTAGTACCCCTATATCAGATGTGGAGTTTGAAGTGTCTCTGCTGAGGCTCCCCTGGCCCCTAGGAGGCTGAGCCTAGGGTTTGGACCAGGCAGGTGCCCTCCCAGCCTGTGTGGGCTGTCAACAAGCTGTGCTGCTGTTGATGACAAGTGTCTGCTGGGTGTGCCTGTGTGTGCCAGGCATGGTTACAATATCTGTGTATAGAGGGTAACTAATACAGATCAGAATTTGTGCCAAGTTCATTTTTTTATCTTTTAAAAATTTTACTGCAACCTAGTAGGGCAAGATCAGGGCTCACAAACATGTTTCAAGAGCCCCAAAGTTAGGTGCTGTCTTTCTGTCTCTTATTTTTGATTTACGGTGTCTCTTGACTACATATTGTTTTCTCTGCTTTAGATCTGGTCTCTACCTCACTTTCAAGGTATTTTATTATGACTCTCAACATCCTCACAGGGCTTTTAAAACCTGTTGTAGAAAACACCCATTTATCACTTCTTGGCATTTGGATAAAATTACTAATTGTCTGTGCCAACTAGTTGCAACTTGATTACTACTAAAAGTAATACATGGGGGACTTCCCTGTTGGCCCAGTGGTTAAGACTTTATCTTCCACTGCAGGGAGGGTGGATTCAATCCCTGGGTGGGGAGCTAAGATTCCACATGTCTTGCAGCCAAAAAGCCAAAAAATGTAAAATAGAAGCAATAGAGTAACAAATTCAATAAAGACGTTAAAAATGGTCCACATCGAAGTAAGTCAGAAAGAAAAACACGAATACAGTATGTTAACGCATATATATGGAATTTAGAAAGGTGGTAACAATGACCCTATACGCGAGACAGCAAAAGGGACACAGATGTATAGAACAGACTTTTGGACTCTGTGGGAGAAGGCGAGGGTGGGATGATTTGAGAAAATAGCATTGAAACATGTATATTATCATACGTGAAACAGATCGCCAGTTCAGGTTCGATGCATGAGATAGGGTGCTCAGGGCTGGTGCACTGGGATGACCCTGAGGGATGGGATGGGGAGGGAGGTGGGAGGGGGTTTCAGGATGGGGAACACATGTACATCCATGGCTGATTCATGTCAATGTATGTCAAAAACCACTACAATATTATAAAGTAATTAGCCTCCAATTAAAATAAATTAATTAATTTTTTAAAATAGTCCACATAAAAAAAAAGTAATATACAGGTTTTCCTATATTTTCTCTGTGGATGTTTGTGCTGTTTCATGTAAATTTTAATATCATAGGCTATTAACAATAGCAAAGGGGTTATACAAAAGAAGATCTGATATCTATTTGAGTCCCTTGGAGTATTTAGCATAAGATAATATTTTAGAGGTTGGTCTGAGAGACAAATGCCCAGGTTCACATCCTGACTCCATATCTTACCAGCTGTGGACAAGTTTTCCTTGAGTCTCAATGTTCTCATCTGTAAAATAGGCATGACAATTGCACCATTCATAGGGTTTGAGAATTTAATAAGAGAAAATTGTATAGGAAACTCTGGCCCTCATGCCTGGCACACAGCAAATGCTCAGTAAATGATGACTAGAATACGTTATCATTGTGGTCACACTTATGGATGGTTAATAGAAAGTGGTGAACGTACAGATTTGTTGCAGGTCAGGGTGAGGGCACTTGTAAGTGTTGGTGTGTCTGCCTCTCCTCCTAACAGCTTACCAATGACCCGTCATCTTCATCGTCACTCTGGAGAGCAGAGACGTGGTGATGATGAAGCCACCATGCCTTCTGTCCTGGGCAGTTATCACTGAGGCCACAGCCGCTCTGAAGCACCTAACCGCACAGGTCACTGTGCGGATCACTGCACAAGACTGGTCTAGAGATAAGGTGCTTGTCCCTTGGGAGTTAGAGATAGGAAGGACATTTTGATGGACTTGTGAATTAGATTGCAGTGGCTTAAAAAAAAATCTGTTAACATAAACACCTTTAAAATGAAGAGACTTGAAACACAGTGCTCTGGTTGTATGAAGGGAGGACCAGGTGACCTGCCCACTGTTCCTCTGTGTGTTTGTAGCTCCAGCTGGATCCAATATCCAGACCCCGATGCTCCTTCCCCTCGGAGTTGCCTGGCTGAACGCCTGCAGGGGGCACTCTCCTTCACACACAACACAGGGTGAGCAGTGCCTCTGGGGCTTGTGTAAAACGGCAGTGCTGTTTCCAGTTCACCTGTGCACTCAGTATCTACTTTCACTCTATGCAGCTCGGGGATATATACACTAACATTATTATGGGGTTTATAAGGAAGTATAATAATTACTGTGGAAATCTGAAAGAAGCATTTCAAAAATATGTGGGTTGAGGCATCATGATGGTACCAGATATATCAGAATCAGCTAAGGAAGGTGGTGAGAACCAGCTAAGTTTTCCAGAATTTTTGTTCACATCATAAAAATTGCTTCCAATAAGAGAAAAACCACAAACTAGATGGTCAATTTTCATGGCCCTTAGAAGATCTCTCAAAAAGTCCTCACATCTATTAGATTATCTCTGTCCGAGTTATAGTGTACCCATCATCAAGGACGTGCATATCTGCAGCTCTCCGAGGACGTTTGGTAACCATACACAAAGTCTATATCTGGAAAGTTCATCAGCGTGTCTAACCTAAGTCTGTCTTGCTGCAGTTTAAATAAGCTCCAAGCACTTACATTATTCGTTGTCGTGCATGTAGGTTGCCCAAGGCACACAGAATAAACTCCTCCCCTGCTCCCTCTTGGAGAAGCTTCTTCATGTGCAGACTGCAGTCCTCAAATCTCAGGAGCCCTCTCCCTTTTCATGTTATCATATGCACATGGATGACTTCAGGAAATAAATTAAGTGAACGAAATATAGGTGTAAAATTCTGGTATTCTGAAACAGGAGTGACAGGAGAAGAAAATAAAAAGTTATTTACTATTTTCCAAGCAATGAAATTGGAGATTGATTGGAAAAGGTGAAAGATGAGAAAGAGAGAGAAAATCTGTCACTGAATGATATTTTCATCAGAGAGGAAAATAAATACCAACAAATGAAATTTGACTCATCTTTGCGAGTTTCACCAAGCATGAAAATGTCCCTTTAAAATTTCTAGTAAGCAGTGGCTGGCTATGGGATTTTTCCAGTGTAAAGGGAATCTGAGTTCAGGAGGCCAGGGAATGCCAGAGGAAAGGGATTTTTTGATGTTTGGGGCTCTGAGACTGTCAGTTTAAAAAATGAAGGTAATATAGAAGGGCCAAAGTGACATTTATCATGCCATCTCTCCAGGCTCCTGTCTCTTTAATCAGCTAGCCTGATTTGCCCAGTAAATGATTCCTGAGTGTGTGTGTGTGCGCGCGCGTGTGTGCCCGCGCGCGTGTGTTGTAGCTCTGTCAATCCTTGGATTAGAACCAATGATTGCAGCTCGTAGGAGGGCTGTCCAGGGCCAGATTGTACGATGTGTCTCAGTGCCAGAGTATGAGGAGAGATAATTACTGAGAAGTCACACTCTCCCATCCTTGGCTTTCTTGTGGTGTCCTTCAGCAAAACAGTGGATTTAAACCTCCTTCCACCAGCTCTAGAGCAACGCAATCTGTCAGGAAAGAAAGAAAGAGAAAACCGAACCTGACAAAAAAGAAGAAAAAGAAGAAAAAAAAATCATGAAAACCATCCAGGCAAAAATGCACAATTCTATCTCTTGGGCAATCTTCACGGCGCTGGCTGCTCTGTTTCTCTTTCAAGGTAAGAGCTTGCTATTGATCTGCCTGCAGCCGACCCAGGAATTGTACAGTGTGCTGTGGGTGATTCGCAGACTCTCCGAGTCGGCTCTGCTGTATGGTTTGCAGGTGGAGGAGAGAGCGTTCGCTCCCGTTCCAGCAGCATGGCTGGGACGTTCTCCTCCCTCCCAGGCTGTGAGGCTATTGATTGATTCTGGCTGCTAGGGGAATGGGCGGGGGATGTATGTACATAAGTAAAGTGTGTCTGGGTCTCCTGTTTGGCAACGTGGCTGTGTGCTGGTCCCCTGGCTGTCTGTACATTCTTGCACACACACGATGGATGGAGACACATGGAAGCCGGGGAATTAAGGATTCGGAGGGCGGCGGGGAAGCTAATGCGTTGCTTGTGGTACTGGGAAGAAATTTCGAGAGGAAACTTTAAATATCTATCCACCAGTAAACTTGCAAAGCTTCTGCAAGGAGCAAATGGAAAATGCAGGCTAGGCATAATCAGGTAACTACGCTTTGTGGTCAGAAAGCCAGCTCCGAGGGCTGAATCAGTCTGCAGCGGAGCTGGGCAGCTGGGTTAGTTTTCCGTGTGTTTGGGGGTGTGTTTGTGGAGGAGAGCAGTGGGGGGTGGTTAAAAAGCAGAGAAGAGGCTGCGGGAGAAAGCAGGGCTCTGAGATTCCGGAAAGCTGTCCTAAGTTGAAGGGAGAGAGGCAGTAGGAGTCGAATGCTAACGTTCTGTTTCTTTCTCTGGGAAGCCGAGCCCTCTGGGCTGCAGTCAGGGCCGGGCTTGCCGAGTTGTCCTGCTGTGCTGGGGTGGGTGGGAATCCTCTTCAACCTGGACTCCCCTCGCTGCACCGGGGGTTGGGGGGGCCCAGTGCTCTGTCCTAGCTCCCAGCAGGCTCCCACCTCCCAGCAACCGCTTTCCCTGCCCACCTGCTCACCCCGCCCGCCCTGTCCTTCCTTTGAGGATCTGGTGTGCGCCTCTTTCTCGTTAAAGACCCCTGCGTTCTCAGGGACTGAGGTGGGCAGAGAAACTTTCCCTGGTGGGTGGCCCAGCTCCATCTCCCGCAGGACCCCACTTGGGAGCTTAGTGCTGGCTGCTGCGTCCCCAGAGGAAAGTTGGCTCCGGGTGGGCGGGGGTGGAGAAGGCTGGGGAGTCCCACCCATCCGGTTCCCTTCCCCACTGCAGTACGGGGCTCTTGCGGTCCCCTTCGCTAGTCCCTTGAGTTCCCCCTGAGGGTGGTCTTTGGGGACTCCCCTTGCTGGAGTTGCAGAGGCGTCCACACAGACCCACAGGAGGTGGGCAGAAGGACCAGGCTGGGAAGGATCAAATGCCTGCGAACCCTCGGCTGGAGCTCAAAGAGCGGGGAAGGGGACCCTGGAGGGTTCTGCAAGGATGCAAGGAAGTCCATCGTATGGGATCTCCTTGCCCTGCAGCTCCCAGCCATGGGGGCGGGGGGCACGGGCCTCAGGGTCTCCCTCCTCCCCCATGGGCAGTGGGTGTGAGCGTGAAGGAGGCCACGTGGAGGCAGCCCTGACTGATTCCTCTTACATAACATGGAGCAGAGGCAGCATGCGTGTGTGTGTGTGTGTGTGTGTTCACGCGCACCCCTGCTTGTACTTGGGTGAACAGGGGCTCACTCAGTGAGATCAGGGCCCTAACTCTGGCACGGGGGAAACTGAGCCCAGAGCCAGGCAACCTCCAGTAACAGCTTCCATCATGCTAACCACAGAAATGTAAACCAAATGGGGGCGGGGTGGAGTGAGGGGCCCGGAGGAAGGGACAGGGAAGGTCCCAAGACCTCCATCATTTCCATCCGTCCTGAGGTCTGAGTCTCTTCCATTTTAACCTCCGACTGGAGACAATTGCCAAAATTCCACCATCCACAGCCCCACTGGCAGCTTGCCAGGAGCCCCAGGGCCATACTGGATTTACATATAAATTAGCATACGTGATTTTTTTTTTTCATCAGAAATAAATGCAGGGAAGCATAATATTTGCTCATACTTTGAATCATTCCCGAACCGATGAGAAGAAAGTGGGGGTGCGAAGTTCTCCCCCCAGGGAATTCTGATTGTACACTCTTGTTGCCTGCCATCTTGGGTGGGGATAGGGGTGACTGGGTTACCCCAGCCCTCCTCACATTCTACCAAATCCTGAATTTCCTAAGATGAATCATGGCATTACTTGCACTATCCACCTCAAACCAGCTTTCAATAGGCTTCGATGTGTCAGAAAAGAACCGGGCTGCCCAATTTTAAGGCAAAGTGACCCCCAAGACCCACCCCCCCACCCCCTCGAGCCACGTGGCAGTTGGACCAGCCAAGGTGATGTGTGTTTTTTCTTTCAGGGCATGGGAGCTGGGGTGGGCCAGTTACCTCTTATCAAACTCACAGAATTACTCAGGCAGCCAGGTCTTGCCTGCAATAACCCACCCCTATTGCCTTGACCCGGTGGGACTAGTTAGAATGCAGTACACATTCTAAGGCAATTTTTTTCTTCTCTGTTTTTGTTTTAGGCTGGCTTTTCCTAGAGCCCTTACTTCCTGGGCTTCTTGCCTTCTTGAAAAGGTGTTGGGGGCTAGGCGTGGTTGATGGACCCCTCCCTGACCTGCTCCTCACCCCAGCCCACAGCCACCATGATCCAGCTTAGAGGAGGAGGGAGTCAGCCCCGATTAGTGATAGGGGGAGGGTGGGGGTGATTAGCGCCCAGGGGCTCTGGCTCTAAGACCTCTGGGGTTGATTAGCCAGAACTCCTCCTTGGCCCTGGAGCCAGAGAAGCTCCTGGATGAGGCGCTGTCCTTTTCAGCTCACCGCCCACCTCCTGCCATGGAGAGGCTCAGAGAGGAATGGCTGGTGTACGGCATCTTCTCTCTTTCTAGAAACCTGACCATTTCTCCTTCGAAGGATTAATGCTCCTTTCAACACCTTCCCAGGAGCTGGGCTAGATTCCTGTCTTACCTTTCTCATTTTCTCTCATCTCCTCACTCACATCCCATGTCAACTACCTGCCCACGTACACAGCAGCAGGGCAGAGGGGAAGGGAGAAGAAATGGAGCTGGGTTCCCCTCTCTTTCTCTGAGCACCGGCGACACGGACACGGTTCAGCTGGGCAGATCGGCCAAGTTCCTGCCACTCACAACAAACACTTGGGTGCCAGCCGCAGCCTGAGCTGGGCAACGCTTCTGAGATGGGGGGAGTGGGGGTGACAGATGAGACCATAACAATGTTTACTGGCAGAGTGAAAAATCAGTTTGGGGAGATGGGCTCCTGGGCCTGATGTAAGTAAGCATTGTGGGCACTTGGAAGCATGGCCAAAAAAAAAATTAAGGGGAGATGACAGAGGAGCTTCACAAAGTGAACGCCAGCTGCCAGACTTGGAGCTTCCAATGGGGGAGGCAGGGGGGCCACGGGCAAGTCGTGGAGTGCATAAGAACTGCAGCTTCCCTCCACTCTTCACACCCTGGGACTGCCCTCCGGGCATTGGATGGAGGTGGGCGCAGAGTCCCAACCAGGGGGGCTCTCGGGTGGCAGTTTCAGGCTAGTCCTAGGGCTGGCTCTTCCCTTTCATCACTTTTAAAGCCAAAGTGAGCCCTGGAAACCCTTCTCCGCAGCTGTGGCCTTTCCCCCTGACTTCCGTGGTTTCTCAGTGGCCTCTCTTGTGGCACGGGGCTGAAGGGTGCAGAGCTGTGTCCCTGGAGGGCCTCTCCTTGTTCCCTGCTTGAGTGCTCCAAGGGCACTGTCCCTAAGCAGCTCCCTGAGGATCTGCCCCTGCTCCCTGGCAGCCCTGAGGTGCAGCAACCCAGGCTGGGGCCAGCTGCTTGTCATGGACGGGTCACACCAGTGTTGGCTTCAGCCACGTTTTATCCCTCGGGATGAGGTGTGCTCTCCGGACATCCTAAGAAGGGGTGACCTGCAGGACAGGTGATTCCAGCATGTGTAGGAAGATGCTGGAAGAATGATGTGCGATGCTCTCACTCTCTCCTTATGGTGGAAACACTTCGGAGAGGATGACTGTGTCGAAGATTTGTCTCTGTTCCAGATATTTTATGTCTGGAGCTCATGGCCTGCTCCTGCCCATCAACTAGAAAGATGAAGGTGTTAAAAAAAAAACTCACTTTGCTTTATATTTAACCTCAGCAGAGGTCCTATGGACCCTTCAAACACTGTAATGGGCGTGCCTGTCTGACTGATTTCCAATCGCTTCAGGTGGCCTGAGCACAGCTGGGTGGGGAGCAGGTACATCCGAACACAAAGTTCCCCATGACTTCCGTAGGCGACAATACTTCCCTCTGGGAAGTCTCCCCACCTGTCTGCCAGGCCGGGGAGCAACTCCCCCAAGGGTTGTAAACTCATTAATGCTTGTAACGCAGCAAACATGTGGTGCTAAGTGGAGCTCCACGCTGAGCCTGCTGGTATTTACGCAGCTCCTTTCCTTTCTGCTCTACTGGCTTGTTACATGTTTACTTTATGTCAGTAGTCATTTGAAATTCAATAAAACTAATTACACATAAAAAATGAAAACATGCAAAAATAAGGTAATCGATGGCGTGCAGGTACGATGGGGTCTTGGGTACCACATCCTCCAGGGTGTCTCCTCCGCCGACCAGGTGGCCCCGCCTTCCTTCTCTTAGAGGATGCGCGGTGGAAGAGGACCAGAGGGGATTTAGAGGAAACACGCGGGACCACGCCTCCTCACCCTTTCCTAGTAGGAGGAAGACTTTTGCCAGGAGGTGTCAGGGGGTGGGGCCCATGGCAGAGGGGCGGGGCCCTGGGGGAGGGGATATGGGAGGAACCAGGAGTTTCAGAGAGTAAAAACCAGATGCAAGCTGGACTGGCAAAGGGTGGAAAGAAGAGGCCCCCATCCTCTGCTTTGACTGATTTCGTTCAGCAACCTCTAGAGCTTATGTTTTATGTATTTATGTGTGTGTGTTTCTGCAACCTTCTGAACTGAGCCTGCCCTTGCCATGGCAGCTTAAACTTACAGGAGCGTCCGTAGAAGAGATGTGCGCGTCCCTCCACCGTCCCTCTCCTTCCCTCTCTCCCCTCTTCTCCCTCCCTCTTTCTGCCCCCTCTCCCCCTCTTCTCTGCCCTCCCTTTTCTGTTTCTCATGGTCCCTTATTCTTTCTTCCTTTCATTTTTCCTTCTCCTCCGTGGGAAAAATAATTGATCAGCTGACAGATCTGGGTCAAGCTGGCAGGGGCTGCTGTGCCTCATGTGGGCTTGCCTGGGAGAGGGGGGAGGGGGGGGTCTGTCCTCCCAGGTCACAGGAGCCCTGCTGATAGACTGCAATGGTTGGGGGGGCGGGGGGGAACCAAGGAACCAGTGCAGAGTTCATGTCCATAAGGTCGGCTGGGATCCCACTGAAGGCAGCGTCCTCAGCTGTTGCGTGTCTGATACCCCAGGGTTCCACATCCCTTTTCCCTTTGCCTCTTTCCTGCTTCTGTTCCACTTGTACCCCCTACTTGTTCCAGTTTCTTCCCTCATCTTTCTGCTTGCCCCTCCTTTTCTCTTCCTTCCCAAACCAAGACAGGAGATCACAGAATCTCCCCCACTTAAGTCGTATTAGAGAGATGGCCTTTTGTTTATTTGCAAGAAGAAAAACAGAAACTCTGCCAGAAGAGCTCTGTAAGTCATTTGCAAACTGCAAAACAAACCAACAGCGCTTCACATTTCCATTGCTGAGAAAAGAGTATTTCAAGAGAGACTGTCAAGCTGAGAAACCAAATATTGGAAAACACATTCTTCAGCTCTGTTACTAACGACATCTTAGGTTACTAAATTTGATTTTTTTTTTTGGCTTCTTGAAGAGTATTGCCCTTTACAGTAATAAAGGACTGTTCTAAAGATGGACTGGTTTTGGCTTCAGTAGCTCATTCAAATTCACTCTCCAGAGGTGCCTCCTTGGCTTCATCTTGGTGGTGTCACCAAAATCCAATTCAACACAGACTAGATCTAGTTGTTTACTTGTGCATTGGTTCAATCACCTGGCGAGTGTTTATTGAGTTCCTATTACGTTCCCTGCATTGTTGTAGGTGCTGGGAATATATCAGTGACCAAACCAACTAGAGTACAATTCCCAGATTTGATTTGATTTGTCATCTTTTTTAATCACGTTGGGAAGAACCAGCAGGAATATCAGAAGTAGGGGTGGCGGGGTGCTGGGTGG
The DNA here is from genome assembly GCF_029407905.1 of Bubalus kerabau. Taxonomy (NCBI): domain Eukaryota; kingdom Metazoa; phylum Chordata; class Mammalia; order Artiodactyla; family Bovidae; genus Bubalus; species Bubalus kerabau. The sequence goes on from NC_073628.1 coordinate 16,342,085, forward strand.
CATAGTCTTTTGCACAGTTGCTTGTGCACATTACGACGGGTGGCAAGAGCACACCAATCCTGGAGGCTTGTTTTTAGATCGGGAGCATGGGGGAGCAAGCGCAGCCAGGCTCTGGGTTCATCGAGTCAGAGGTGCTACCTCTGTTGCTCCATTGTGACTCCTGGCGGGAAGGGCTCAGGGGTGTGTGATTCTCCCTCCCTTGGCACATGGACAGCAAAAGCTGCTGTGAGGTGCTGGCTTGGTGACCACTGGCTCTTGTCATTTTCATTCAAGTTATTGGTTGGTTCTTGGCACCACTGCCACCCTTGCCAGCGGCCTGTCCAACACCTTCGTACCCTGCCTTCTGCAGAGAACTGGATGGCCAAAGACAGCAAGGGGTGGCGGTGCTTACGCAGGCAGGGTGGGGTTTGCTGAGGCAACTGATCAGGGTGAGACAAGTTCAGTTCATGGGACCCCGAGGGTTTCCTATTTTAGGGTGGACTTAAGATGACCTCCTTTCTGAGAACCCTTTCTTTGCTACCTACTCGTGTGCTCAGTCATGCACTGAGCCCACCAGTCTTTTCTGTTCATGGGAATTTCCAGGCCAGAATACGGGAGTGGGTTGCCATTTCCTTCTCTGCTACCCACTCATCACACCCTGATTTAGGGTTCCTAGAATGACAGACAAGCGTCATCATTCATTTGTTCTCTGATGCTATAACTGTGGTTGGGACATAGCCTTTTTTCAGTCGTCAGCTTGTGTTTTCAGCTGCATGCACCCAAAGAGAATGGAGCTTCCCTTCTGCTCACAGTGTGTGTTGTGGTTGCCCTCTGAACACTTTAGAGGGGTTACTCACCTGGCTGCTTCTGTCTGCATTTCCATAGTGCGGGTGACTCTTCTTAGCATTTCCCCTGTAGAAGTACAGGTAAGTGCCTTTCTCATGGATCCATGATTCTTCAAGTCAAGCAACCTGGAGCAATCTGCCTCTACTGTTAGGAGGTCCTCATGCAACTGGTGCAATGTGCCCTTGTTTGCAATACTCCCATTTTCTAAGCCAATGGTCCTCAAATTTGTTCTACCATGGAATCACCTGAGGAGCTTTATAAAAATGCCAATGCTTGGACCCCATCCCAGAACACTTACATCAGCATCTCTTTGTGACATGTTCTGATATTTTCCAGCGCTCTCTAAGAGGTTCCAACCTATGGCCAGGTTTGAAAGCCATACCTCTTTGGTTATCAGAAAACATTCTCCAACCTGGGATAAGGCACATCCCTTCTAGGAGCCTCTGTCACTTCATCTCTAAAATTAAGCGGTTAGACTCAAAGATTTTCCAGTTTCACGTCCCACATTTTGCAATTCTGCAAATAGCCTTTCTGAGTCTAGTACTTGAAAGGTAGTGGTGCTAGGAGAAAATATTCAGAAGCAGTGTCTGTTTGCAGGAAACTAAGAATATAAACAGCCACAGACGGGCGACCACAGTCGGAACATGTGAGTGGTGTGTGTGCACACAAACAGTGCACACTGTATCATACACACTATCACGTACCCACACATGCCTGTGTTTCTCGTCTAGAAGGCATCCTTCAGGTGGGAGGGAAGGACGAATGAGCCACAGCATTTCAGGTAGGGGGACTCAGGAATGAGAATGATCGATCTCATAGGAGAAGTTCCGGAGCCTTGGAATGTGTGAATGTGGGTCAAGAATGGATGTGTTGGAGCCTGATTTAGCGCAAGCTATGTGATGGTGGGTCTTGGCAGAAGCTCCATTCATAAGTGTGAAGATTTCCATCTCTCTCTCCTGGCCTCCACTCCCCCTCACTCCCCAGGAACCGGCTACCCAGCCTGCTGCTTCCATCTCTCTCCTTCTCACCGGCAACAAAGGCTCCGTGCTCAGAACCCCAATGGCAGTTTGGCAGCTACTGTGTTAGGCTGAGGGAGGCTGGCTCTTGCCTCCCAGCCAGGTCAGACCCTGCAGCGCAGGCAGGAGGGAAAGCATGCCTGTTTTGATGGAGTCAGCAGGTGCAGGCAGCACAGGGGGAGCAGAGCTACCGTGCAGATTTGTGCCAAGTACAGTCCCTGGGTAACTCATGAAGTGTTTCCACTGCTGTGTCAGCCAGGCAGAGTCACAACCAGCTCAGGCCCAGAGAGACTTTCATGATGGTTTATTTCAATCCCTCTGTTGGAGCTCTAACATCCCAGTGGTCAGCTGCAGTGGTCCCCTCACCTCTATCTCCAATGTAGGGGAACTTGCCTCTCTCCAGAGCTACTGCATCTGACTGATCAGGAAGACAGGGAGACAAAGGAGAAGAATCTGTCCTCTTATTGATTCCAGCCCCTTGTTCTCGATCTGGAGAGGAAACAACATAGTCGTTGGATGGTCTGGGTCCAAGCTTTGGCTCTGCCGCTTTCTAGGCTGAAACTTTTGGCGATTTAATCAACCTCTGAGGGCAATTCAGTTCCCTCTTGTACAAAACAGAGCTAATTCTGAGACTTAGGTTTAAGGCTGGTGTAAGGATTACATAAGTTACTGCAGAGAAAGTGCTCAGAACACTGCCTGGCACACAGTAAGCTCTCAATAAATATCACCTATAGTATTACGAGTGCTTGCTAATACTACTGCCCACAGGACGAGACTGGTTTTTCTTCGACATGACTTTTCTTCAAATATTTGAAAACACGATTCCCTCCCCTTCTCCCTAAGTTAAATATTCCAAGCTTTTCTCCTGTTTTCTGTATCATCATTCATAGAAAGCATGCCCATGGCCCTTTCCTAAAATTATTCTGGTTATGCTGTTTTCTTTTTAAGGTAAATCTCTTCCCCGTGTGCTTTGAGTATTATAGAATGTAGCCTCACCTGATTCTAAATCCAGATAAAATGAAATCGCTGCTCTCTGGAAAGGCATGAGCCGGGGGTGCCAGCCTCTCTCCAAACCCTTTGTCCTCTGGTTCCCTGAATTCCCAGGGCTTTGCTGCAGCTTCCTCCTGGTAAGTGTGTGCCTGCTCCCTCTACTGATGGCTGTCCTGTCCACCTGGCAAAAACTTGCTATGATTCAAGACAGAACTCCTGGCTCAGCGTCTCTCCAAAGCTCATACTGCCTCCTTTTCTGCCCTCCACGGCTCTGGTGCTTCCTTCGGTCTTTGCATCTATTGCGAGTTTGTGTGGTTCCCTGCTGACACCTCTGTCTCTGTCAGTGGACAGTGAGCTCCGGGAGGTCTGGGACTGCCTGTGTGCCAGCGCACCTAGCCTAGTACCTGGCACACAGCTGATCAGTGTTTATGGATAAAACAAAAGGGGGAGAGAAAGAGACAGAGAAGTGTCCTTAGGTTTATCAGGAGCCAGAGAACCCTGTAGAATCTGGGCAAGCTATAATTAACCCTTCCTTCTCCGATGACTGTGTCATACTGTTCACACAACAACCTGACCTTGGAACTTGCCCTTTTCTGAAGTCTGTTTATCAGATTCAACTCATCTCGTCCTCTGACAAGACCTCTTTTAGACTCTGAATATGAAACTACACACATCAGTCACCCCTGCTGGCGATCACCAGCCATAAACTAGATGTTATAGGTACACAGGTAGCGGAAATGAGCTCTCATTCTTCCTGGCTAAACTCACCCAAGAGCAGGAATTGGTCCCTCTAGAGGTCAGCTGGTCAGAAGCCTGGAGGAGGGGGCTGCTCTCTGAGGTGGCATCAGAGGGCAAGGGAAACTCAGACCTAAGACAAGAGGAGAGTGACTAGTGGGTTTTCTTTATCCAGAGAAGGTGAAGAGGTAAGTGCTTCTTACTCACTTCTTCAAACCTACTCTGCCTCCTCCTTTGCCACTCCCTACCCCGGGGGCATTTGACTGTCTTCTAAACAGCCAGAGACCTGACCCAGGCACAGCAAGATTAATTGACAGCCTTTTTTCTCAGTGCAATTGGTGATGCACAGACATCTGTAGTTCAATAAGCCGTTTTGTCAATTCTGAAAACAAGAATAATCGTTTTATATTTCTCTTTCCTTCCTCCCTTAAAACTTCTTAACAGAAGGATTTGAATGCCTTATCACCACTTTTTCATCACTTTCTGGCACTGCTGAAGCCTTGTCCAAGGCTAAAATAGTTTAATCATCAAGTCTAGAAACTTTTCACAGACTTTCTAGAGTTGTGGGAGGTACCTTGGAATTTGCCTGGTCTCCCACCTGAATAATGTTGGATAATTCCTGGGTCCAGCTCCAGGACCCCCAGAGAGCAGATGCTGTCTGAGTTGTGGTCCTGGTTCTGGCTGTCTATCCGAATCACCTGTGGAGATTGTTAGAAGCCCACGTTCAACTCACAAAAAAATCTCAGTATATGGATCAGAATGGGGTGAGGACATCTCTACTTTGAAACACTTAGGACTTTCAGTGCAGATACAGCTGAGAATAACTGACACCAGCCCCCATTTCAGAGTAGATAAACTCTGCAAGAAAGTACTACTCAGTATAAATTCTACCCTTTCTCTTTATACACAGTGTTCTAAATTTGTTCAGGACAGCAGTATGCTTGTTTATAAATGCACCTCTGAGATTTGCTTAGAGCCAAGGAGTCATGCCATGCAAGTCAGGCCAATGGAAAGCAGGCAGAAGTTTCCCGGGTGACAGTTAAGGGTTGTACTCAAGAAGCCTGTGCTTTGTGAACCCTACCATTCCTACATCTTTTCTTAACTGAGAGCCTGGCTTACTATCCGGGGGCCCAGGAATCAACCTGCAAACAGAAAGGCAAAAAAAAAATGAAAAAAAACAAAACAAAACACTTATAACCAGAATGGCAAAACAGAAACTCTTAGGTTGAACTAAATGAATTTGCTGTTTGAGTTAATCAAAGATAGTTGAATAGAAACAATTTCACATGGCTCCGTCTAACAGAAGGACCCCCAAGTTCAAGATAACATAGCAGTCATGCCAGCTGTGCAATATGTATTTCCACACTTATTATTTATGGAAAATATTTCCATATAATTAGGATTCCATTACTTGTAGCTGAATACAATCCTAGTAAATCTACATGGAGCAAAAATGTGCCTCTTTCTGACTTATGCCAGTTCAGTTCAGTTCAGTCACTCAGTTGTGTCCGACTCTTTGCAACCCCATGAATCACAGCACACCAGGCCTTTCTGTCCATCACCAACTCCCGGAGTTTACTCAAACTCATGTCCATCAAGTCAGTGATGCCATCCAGCCATCTCATCCTCTGTCGTCCCCTTTTCCTCCTGCCCCCAGTTCCTCCCAGCATCAGAGTCTTTTCCAATGAGTCAACTCTTCACATGAGGTGGCCAAAGTATTGGAGTTTCAGCTTCAGCATCATTCCTTCCAAAGAAATCCCAGGGCTGATCTCCTTCAGAATGGACTGGTTGGATCTCCTTGCAGTCCAAGGGACTCTCAAGAGTCTTCTCCAACACCACAGTTCAAAAGCATCAATTCTTCGGCACTCACAGTCCAACTCTCACATCCATACATGACCACAGGAAAAACCATAACCTTGACTAAACGGACCTTTGTTGGCAAAGTAATATCTCTGCTTTTCAGTATACTATCTAGGTTGGTCATAACTTTCCTTCCAAGGAGTAAGCATCTTTTAATTTCATGGCTGCAGTCACCATCTACAGTGATTTTGGAGCCCCAAAAAATAAAGTCTGACACTGTTTCCACTGTTACCCCATCTATTTCCCATGAAGTGATGGGACTAGATGCCATGATCTTCGTTTTCTGAATGTTGAGCTTTAAGCCAACTTTTTCACTCTCCTCTTTCACTTTCATCAAGAGGCTTTTTAGTTTCTCTTCACTTTCTGCCATAAGGCTGTTGTCATCTGCATATCTGAGGTTATTGATATTTCTCCCGGCAATCTTGATTCCAGCTTGTGCTTCTTCCAGCCCAGCGCTTCTCATGATGTACTCTGCATAGAAGTTAAATAAGCAGGGTGACAATATACAGCCTTGACGTACTTGAGTTAGAGCCACTCAAAGTACCAGTAATATTGTGCGATCCAATTTCCTTCTAAGAGAAGACTGTGATGGACTCTAGTTATCTTGACATTCTTAGTTCCTTATCACCATTATCATGTATAACTTCTAAACCACTAATCATTGTGATCGCTATCTTCTAAGCATGTTCCAGTTTGATGATGATTCACTAAAAGACATTACCAGACAGATTGTTCCTGCTGTAGTTTGATTGGCAAAGTGGGGAGTGGGTTATTGCCTACTACACTTTGGACTTTATACATCAGACCACTTTATTATTACACTCATTTCTTTTCTTGTTCAGATATTCCACTCTATTGCTCATTGAAGTTGCACTCATTCCCCTGTCTAAATTGCTGTTATTCACGACCTCTCCCATCCTTGCTTTTATGTGTTTGAAATTTCATTGCATGTGGGTCCATTATTTAAATCCACTGAGGCTATTTTTGTATTCTGATGAGCTGTCACCATTAGTTTCCTGTCATTTCCAAGTGATATAAACTTTCATGTCCACATCGCCAAGGTGAATGATTAAAAAACAGCAAAATCATAGATTCAAGAGTATAGCGGAGTTCTTACATTTTTATTTCAACTACTCCAGAGTGATTTATTCAGACCCTACTGTGTGCTGGCCATAAACAATACGTCCTAGTTCTCACATTCAGTCAAGAAAAACAATTCAAGACAACGTGGTAAGTGTTGGCATGAAAGCAAGTCTTGCTTGCCATGGCCACATCGAGATTTTTCAGGTCAGAGAACTCTTCTAGAAGGAAGAGATGCTAAAGCTGAGACACAAGTGTTGCTAGATTCAACCAAGTAAGAGGAGAGAGAAGTATTACAAGCAAAGGAATCGGCATATGCCAAATCCTAGAAACAGGAGAGCATGGCAGGAATTTAGGAATCTGGTACCAATCTGGCTAGACTGAGTGTGTTTGTGTAGTTTCCTGGGATAAAGTGGGGGTGGAGGCAGCTTGCAGGTAGAAAGACAAGGGGTGCAGTTAGAGAAGTAGTCACAAGTCACACCTTGAGTGGCTTTATGGTTCTTGTTAAAGATTTTATTCTGAGGGAAGGAAGGGTTGTATGCCAGAAAGCAGCATGATTAAGCTTGCAGTGTTAATTGATAAATAACATTATTTAGGTTACTTAAAAATGTTAGAATGTTACTCCAGTTGCAGTGTGGGAATGAATTAAAAGACTAGACGATGTGGCAGCCAAGCAGGCATGAGTTAACCAGGTGAGACTGACAGAGACAAGGAGATGTGGGTATTCAAGCATCATGGACTTAGAGCAGGAGTCCCCAACCCCCAAGGCCACTGACAGCTACCTGTCCAAGGTCCATGGCTGGTCAGGAACTGGCTGCACAGCAGGAGGTGAGTGATGGGAGAGACAGCAAAGCTTCATCTGCAGTTCCCCATTGCTCTGCATAGCTTACATTGCTGCCTGAAATATACTGCCCCCCATCTATGGGAAACTTGTCTTCCACAAAACCAGTGTCAGTGCCAAAAATGTGGGGACTCTGCTGACTTAAAGGATAGGACCTGGAGATGGAGAGGAAAAACAATGATGCACGAGAAAGCAAAATGGAAGAGGACTTCTCATATCTGGGTAAATAGGACACAGGCAGGTTTTAGGGAGAGTGTGATGAAAGCAATTTGGGTCTCGATGGTTTTATTAGTGTACACAGAGCTCTCTGATATGAAGTTAGCTGGATGAATCTGGAACTCTGGAAGATACCTGAGCTTGAACAAAGAGGGTCTTTGACACAGACTCAATGAATTACCCAGGAAGGGAGATGATGAGAAATGGGGCAGACAACCAGGATTTAAGGATCAGGAAGGGAAGAGATCTTGGGAAAACAATTGACAAGTAGTGGCCAGAGCATGAGAGAAAAACCAGGAGAGTGTGATGACATTGGGGTTAGAGGATGTGTGTTTGGGGCAGGCAGGAGCCTTAGCCACCACATCAATATTGCTGAGGATCAACTAAGATCAGACTTAGAGGCAAGAATATCTTCTATTCTCTTGGGAAAACAGTCTTTGAGGGTGGAGCCATAGTGTAGGGATCAAGTGGGATGAGAATAAAACATGTGGATGATTATTTAAATTTTTTTTTTTAAGGGAGATAAAGTTGTGACACCCATGGGAGTTGTAGTTGGAGAGAAGTTTGTTGCTTTTGGAAAACAGGGAAGACAGATCTGAATGCTGGTGGGCAGGGCTGGAAAAGGGAGGGTGGAGGGGAGATAGGAGGTGGTTACCCAGGTGAGGGCCCTGGAGGAATGTGGGGCTGGGTGGGCAAATCTTGAGCACAGGAAGAAAAATGGGACTTGCAGAGAAGGAAAAAAAACAGCATTACTATTAAAAGTAAGGGAGGAACCACATATTTGAAAATATCCATGACCTTTGGGTTCAGACAGAAATGACAACCACACAGTGAAAGTGATTTAAAGAAGATAGAAGTCTCTCTCTCTGGCTACAAAACCACCCCGCTGTGTACCTGGCTGGTGCAGTGTTCCCAGCCTCAGGGACACTCAGGGACCCCATGCTTCCCATGGTTTGGATCCAGTGTACAAGGTCTAAGAGGGCAGCATCCTTGTGCCAGGCCATGGGATGGAAGAGGAGAAAGAATAAGGGGCAGAATGCACACACAGACTGTCTCCCAAGGATGCTCCCTCCCTTGAGGCCGTCACAGAATGTCCTTCCTCACAAGCCCTGGGCCAGGGCTTAGTCACTCGGGCACACTGAGATGCAAGGCAGTGTGGGCAGGGTACCATCCACTCTGGAGGACCATATGCCCAGGCAAACTCAGGGGCCCATGACCATGGAAGAAGGGGAGGGTGAATATTAGGAGCCAATTCGTGTCTTATGAAAGGAGGAGGTTAAACATCCCTTGACAAGGATGGGAGGGGGCCCCATACAAGTGCATGGTTAAAGCCTTACCACTTACTCTGTGGCATCTAACCATGGGTTTGCAACATCTCTGGTCCTTAGGGAAATGCAAATACCATAATTGATACTACTTAATACCTATGAGGATGGTTATTAGTTTTTAAAAATGGTGACAATATAGAGAAACTGAATTGGAAACTTGTGCACTGCTGGTGGGAGAAGGTGATGGCACCCCACTCCAGTACTCTTGCCTGGAAAATCCCATGGATGGAGGAGCCGGGTAGGCTGCAGTCCATGGGGTTGCGAAGAGTCGGCACGACTGAGCGACTTCACTTTCATTTTTCACTTACATGCACTGGAGAAGGAAATGGCAACCCACTCCAGTGTTCTTGCCTGGAGAATCCCAGGGATGGGGGAGCCTGGTGGGCTGCTGTCTATGGGGTCGCACAGAGTCGGACACGACTGAAGGGACTTAGCAGCAGCAGCAGCAGTAGCAGCAGTTCTGGTGGGAAGGTAAAGTGGTACAGTCACTGTGGAAAATCAAAAAATCTTGGTTCCTCAAAAAATTAAAAATGGAATTACCATATGATCCAGCAGTTTCACTTCTAGGTGTATATACCCCCAAAATTTGAAAGAAGACACTCAAACAGATATTTGCTCGCCAATGTTCATAGCAGCATTATTCACATTAACCAAAAGCAGAAGAAACCCAAGTGCCTATCCAGGGAGGAATGGATAAGCAACATGTGGTCTGTACATACGATGAGAAGTCATTCAGCCTTATGGAAATGAGTGAGTTAAATTCTGACACAGGCTACAACATGGGTCCCCAGCCTCTGGGATCTAATGCCTGATGATCTGAGGTGGAGCTGAAGTGGAAATAAAGTGCATAATAAATGTAACGCTCTTGAATCAACCCCATACCAAGCCCCACCCCCAACTGGTCTGTGGAAAAATTGCTTTTCAACAAACACTTTCTCCTTGGTGCTAAAAAGGTTGGGGACCCCTGGACAACATGGAAAAACCTTGAAGACATTATGCCGAGTGAAATGCCAGACACAAAAAGACAAATGTTGTATGATGCAACTTCTATAAGGTACTTAGAACAGGAAATTCATAGGCAAAAAGTAGAATCGAAGTTACCAGGAGTGGGAATGGGGGTTTATTATTTCATGGGTACAGAGATTCTGTTAGGAAGATGAGAGTTCTGGGGACACAGATGGGGGTTATGATTGTACAACATCATGAAGGTTCTTAATGCCATGGAATCATACACTTAAAAGTGGTTGAAGTGGTAAATTTTATGTGTATTTTGCCACAATAAAGACAAATGGAAAAACGAGAGCTGATTAGCAGTCCGTGGTACTGTATGGATGCAGGTAAACTTTGAAACTTAGTGACAGGAAGTTGAAGAAGTTTGCACCTGATAGCTTATATTTTCTCTGAGTGTAATTCATGGAAGGTTTATGTGTGCACATCCATGTATGTAAGTTTCCTGTGTATGCCTATAACTGTATAGGCTGGCTATTTTTTTCCCCAGAAAGCAGAAAAGGACTGATAATAGTTGTGTGAATAATGACAGAGAGAACTGGCTATAGAATCAGAGGGATTCCACATAGTATTAATCACGCCTTTCCTCATGGCATTCTTTTTCCTCTGGATTTTAAAATGATTGTTATTATTATTGTTTTTACTGAAGCATCATTGACGTACAATATTATATGTTACAGGTGTACAGTATAGTGATTCATAATTTTTAAATGATATGCTCCATTTATGTTACTGTGAAATGTTAGCTTTGATCCTCTTTTCTCCAGATTTGTAAGATACGATATGATCTACTCTCACCGTCTTTTCCATCTCTTTCCCCATCATTGAGGAGATACACTAGACTTTCTCTCAAACACAGTCAAAACTCATCTCCAACTCAGTTCTCACATGAACTCTGTAAGGAATTACGGAGATAGAGTTTTGCGTTTACAGTTTGCAGAGCCCATCCATGTAAAATATATTTCTTGATCTCCACACCAATCAAAAACTTTTCTCATCGCAGTTCCACTGTTAACTCTGCCTTTAGAAACTGAGGGTTTTGTTTTGTTTTTTTTTTCCTTAAAGGCTTTATTTCCCTCAACTGTAAATGGGATATTTAAACTTTGTTGAAATGTAGTTTTCATGTTTATGTGGATTATCTTCTGAAATCCGTCTCTCCATTCATACTGAAAAAGTAAAGCCAGGGACCCTAGGAGGTTTCTGAACAGTGCACGTGTTCAGAAGGACCATGTGACTGTTTCTCCCCATGACGGCATGTGCACACCCCTCCCCTCCCCTCCTCCCCCAGTCTCTCACCACTGGCTTCCATTCTGTTTCTGACCTTCCCTTTGTCTCCAGTGCCAGCTCAGGCTGCCATCATTGCTCACAGGACTACTGTTGCCACTGAATGGGTCTCCTATACCAGTCTGCATCCCTCCATCTTGCCCATCACTGATTATCTTGCTACAAAAACAAATTTAGCCATTTGAGTGCTTTACTGAAAATCTCCATTAACTGCCTGCGGCTCTCAAGATAAAGCCCAAGTTCCTTAACTTGGCACAGGCAGCCCTTCCCCCTCTGCCCAGCCTGGGTCCAGGTCTGTCTCCCAGAGACCTTATCGTGCTACCCTCCAGCCCCACTGACCCAGACACTGACCCTGCACACTGACTTGGAAACTGACCCTGCACACTGACCCTGCACACTGATCTGGAAGCTGACGCCTTTCCACATCGCAGTGACCCTGCAAAGCTCTCGACCCAGGGATGTCCTTCCTGAGAGGTCAACACTGTGCAAGCCTGCACACACTTGTGCCAATGTTGAGAGGGGCAGACAGAAGACAGCCAGGAACAGAGTTTAAAAGGCTGGAAAAGAAGAACAAAGGGTTTTTGAGACCTGCTCAGATTCACCAATTCTACCCACAGAGTATCCCTCTTGGCAGTTTCCTTGTTAGGAGTCGGCCTTGTAGCCCAGGCATCCATTATGTCCGGTCCAATCTTGGTCCCTGAATCAGAACGTCTGGGGCTTTCCGAAAAGGCAGCTACCTGTGTCTGGAGAAGCCCCTCAGATGGGTGAGTCACCCTAAATGTTGAGAACCGCTGACATCAGGCAGTCGTGCAGCACAGGTGAGGAACTCTGATAGGAAGGAAGGACTCCCCTGGGGCCTGCTGGGGCCTCAGGGGAAGGGTCTCAGTTTCTCTGGAATATTCCCACCTTAGGAAAGAACCTGCAGACAAGGCAGACTTGATGGCCCGAAAGATATAGTGAGTGAGTGAGTGTTAGTCACTCAGTTGTGTCTGACTCTTTGCAACCCATGGACTGTAACCCGTCAGGCTCCTCTGTCCATGGGGATTCTCCAGGCAAGAATACTGGAGTGCGTAGCCACTCACTTCTCTAGGAGATCTTCCTGACTGGGGGATTGAACCCAGGTCTCCAGCATTGCAAGAGGATTCTTTACCATCTGAGTCACCAGGCAAGTCAATAGGAATATGTAAACTAATAAGAATTTCCTTTTGGGTTGCCAGCCTTAGTAGATATAAATCCAGGACACCCCACTTATTTCCAGATAAGCGATGCCTAACTTTTAATTATGCATAGCACATACTTATATTAAAACTTATTTGCTGTTGATCTGAAATTCACATTGAAGGGGGCATCTTGGTTTTGTGCCCTGTTCATCTGACACCTGCCTCTTGTCCATACATCTTAGACCTCAGGAAAATGGCCAGATCAGAATTAAGAGTCTAAAAGTTTTCTTGGTTTCTCTTCTTTTTAATGGGGAGGTATGTAGTTTGGCAGTGGGGAGAAAAGAGATGGCTTCTCTTTCTGGCTCATTGGATTATATATAAAATCCACATTTGGGAAAGAAAGAGAAATAGAAAAACAGATGGTGGGTCAAAGTGGCCCACGTGCCAGGAAGTCCCTCTCCTCAGTTGAGCTAACTGAGCACCTACTATGGTCCACCCCCCGAACCCACAATCCCACAACAGAATGAGGGGCCAGCTGCAGGGAGACCTATTTCCGTCCCTCGGGGCCCTGCCTCTGGGCAGCTTTTCTGCAGCCACTGGTTTACCTGCCCCAGGTGGCAAGATGCAGCTTCATAGGGTGGGGCTGTGGTGCAAAGACTGGGGGATGAAAGACAGGCTTCCTAACAGGATGCAGCTGAGGGAGCCGTGTGCTGACAGAACAATTTGCTGGTGCCCAGAATATCAGCCCAGCTCTGCAAAGCGGCAGCCAGGGCGTCAGGAGAAATTTCAGGATTTATCATTTGCCGGGGTGTCAGGCTTTCTGGGAGCCGCACGCTTCCCACGTCACTTTTCCAGACCTGCAGCCTTGACAGGCTGTCCATAGAGGCTTCCAGAGCCTTAGGAGTAACATGCAAAACTAGTCCCTTTTTCTCCCTTCCTGATCCACTGGTGTTTATGTAAATGACTGGAAAAGTAGTTTTAGGCTTATTTCTGGAGCTTAAGGGCTTGGTAAGAAGCCTATTATTGAAAAATCAGAAAACGGAAAAGCAACTTCTTAGACAATGAATTAGCAGCTCGAGGAGTGTGTGTAAGGCCGAGTGCACCGTAACTGGCTGCCTTGCAAATAGGAACTCCCCCGGGACTCAGTCATCAAACACGTGGCAACAGGATGTCTGTTTCAACACAGCGAGTAATCAAAGGAGATTTGCAGTTAATCCAAATAGAACAGAGAAATGTCCAAGGGAAGGCCAGGAAGAGGAGACTAGAAGAAAGGTGAGGGGCAACCCAGAGCTTTTGGACCTGGAATGCCAAGTGCAACTGAGACAGCCTTGGAGGGCTGGAGGGTTGGGGGCTGACCCACTCAGCCCCTGAAGCACCAGCCACCCAGAGGGGAGACCGAGGCTTGGCTTGTGTTGATGCAAATGAGAACATGAACCCAGCGCCTGGCTCTTCTGCTTCACCAGCAAGGTAAACTTTGGGAGGGATTGAACTAGCCTTCACTGATTTGCTGGACATTTCTGAGTCCCAGACTGGCTTGAGGGGCAGGGGTCGGGCAGGCGGGGACCACTTGCCATTCAGGAGGTGCCCTTTGGGCGGTGGCTCAACACTGTCTTTCAGGAAACTGTTCCCTTCGCAGGGCCATCACGGTGGTTCTGAGTGTGGCAGCACCGCCTGGGCACTTGCCAGAAATGCTAGTTCTGGGGCCCCACCCCAGACTTCTAGACCAGGGGTCCCCAATCTCCAGGATCTAACGCCTGATGATCCGAGGTGGAGCTGATGTAATAATAGAAATGGAGAGCAGAATAAATGTAATGCGCTTTGAATCATCCCCAAACCACTCTCCCCCACCTGGGTCCATGGAAAAATTATCTTACCTTAAACCAGTCCCTGATGCCCAGAGGATTGGGGACCCCTGGTCTAGACCCTCAAAAACGCTGAAGCTAATGAGGCCCAGCTGTGTGCGGCTTAAGAAGCCCTCCAGGTGACTCTGATGCTCACTGTTGTTGGAGTCTGAGAACCAGGGACTACTGTGCTCACGCGGGGGCCGTGGTATGGGCAGGTAAGGCAGGTTTGTCCTTCTTTGGCAGGCTTGTCTTCGAGTGCAGCCCTGGCCAGTTTCAGATCCCGGAGCAATTCTGTGCTCACCATCCCCTGTCCCGGTCCCCTCCTGGGCCTTTGGGGCAAAAAATGAAACATCTATCAAACACGTCCCAGTCCTCGGTGCCAGTCACCAGTGAATGTTTTATGTGTAATATTTTATTTAATCCTTTTCTACAACTTGTGAGCCACGTTTTGCAAGATAGGATTTTATCACTGACAAAAATTTTGGCTCCGAAAGGTCAGATCACGGGGTCTGGATGTTTCCGGAGCCTGTGCTCTTTGTACCGAACCCCCACAGCATCTCTGACACTAGCATCCTCTGCCCGAAGAAGCCCTTGGGTGCCACCCACACAAAGCGCCTGCCAGCCTGGCAGGGCCCCGCTTGGCCTCCCACCCTCCCCCACCCAGCCGGCTCCTTGCCTCATGTTAATTTCCCACCTGAGCACTGAGCACTTTATAAATAGCAAATCTAAAATGAATTTTCTACCAGCGATCATTAGCTCCCTTGACATCCATTAAACATTCTCGCAAGCAGAGTGAAGTGACAAAGGCATTGATTTTTACAGTGTGCTTAATAGGGGAAAGAAAGAAAGGTGTTGACAAGTCCCCCTTTTTTTTTTTTTTTTTTTTTTTTGGTCCTGATATCACGAGGAATTTGAAATCAGCCAAATGACTTTTATCTGAAAAAAAGAAGGCTAGGTTTGGGGGTGGGAGGAGAAACGGGTGGAGGGAAGAGGCTTTCTCAGCTTAGCCCATTGCTGCGTCTGTGACAGGTAAGCATGAAGTTAGTTAGCTTGGGCTGGCCACCAAGATGAATATGTCAGATTTAATGCTTCAAAATACAGAGGGTCCTAGCCGGGGAGGGTGTGGGGACTGGTGGTGGGCGGGGCAAGTGAGCAGCAGCAGGGAGAGGGAAAATCACCCATCTTCTGCTGAAACTACTGGAAGAATAAATGTGTTGATGCAATAGTCCAAGTCAGAGAAGGCTGGCATACGAGGCACGGTAGCTGAAAATTCAACTTTGATTTCAATTTTCATATTTGTCAGCAGTAATTAGATTCACGAAATGTTGTGCCACTGTTCTAAAATACTAATAAGTAGAGGCCTTTGTAGTGTGGTTAATGGAGTCTTTTTTTCCTAGTGGTCTAGAAAAAATTTCATTAAGGCACAAAGTCATACTATATTACAGCGCTTCACCATCATGGACCCTGCTGCCACGGTAACACCATCAGAGACTGGAGCCCTCTGTCTGACCAGAGCGCCTGGCTGGGAAGGGGTCTGGGGCTTCATATGCCTCAGCTGTCCATCATGTTTGACCTGCATGGACCTCCATGGGTCATGGGGGAAGCCAGCTGGCCAGAGACAAAAAGAGAAGGAAATTCAATAAAGCATCATCGTCAAAAGGATGAGCCTGTGAGAGCAAGTGGAAGAGAGGACATGAGGAGAGGGTGGGCAGGTAGGCTCCTGGCCCCGGCTGGGAAGTGTGGCTTCTACCTGGAGAGGAGGTCCGCTCTCTGTCCATCTCCAGACTGAACCCCTCCGTGGCTCAACGCTGAAGCCCCATCAGTGCCGAACTCACATACTGCACGTCCCTCTCATCCCATACCTGCTTCTGCTCGGCACAGGCCAGATTCTCTGGGGACAGGGTTTGCTGAAAAGGTTCAAGGTCTGTGATTTTTGAGTGACTTTTCCCTGGGGTGTCCTAACCTCTCTCTGATGTCCCGGGAAACTCCCTGTAGGCAGGATGTGCTGGGGGTAATTGCACCTGCCTGGGTAAGGGTGTAGTTTCCACATTGTCTAGAGAGTCTGACGGAGCTGGGGGAACTGGGCCACCCCTACTCCATTCACTCCATCCCAGCACCACTCCCCTGCCGTCATGTTGGCCCGCTCAGGTGGCCGGTATCTCTGGGACTTCTCGACAGACACAGCTACAGAGACAGCAGCCTCTTAGCTGGGCTCTCAGAATCTAGTGAACTCAAGAACTCTGCTGTGATGCTCTCAACCCTCCTCTCCAAAGTCCTGGAGAGAAGCCCAAGCAGTCAGTCCTGAGGCCTCCAAGCAATAGAAGAAAGAAAGAGCAGTGGACATGTGTGGCCTCCTCCACCGGCCCCACATCCCTCTCCATTGAAACTGTGCTTTGCTCGGCCCAGGAGAGGAGTGACTTGGCGCTACAGCACCTGAGCCATGGGTGGGTAATGATGGAGGACCGTGTAGACGGAGGGAGCCGACCAGGTGAGCAGGAGCCATTCGTGGCGAAGGTAGGGTACATCAGTCTCGTGAATGCCGGGCCTGCAGCTGGTCACCCTGCCTGGATCCCACTCTCCTGGACCTTCCCTCACCCCCTACCTCCCTGTATGCGAATCTCTGACTGTATCTCCTTCGCCAGAGCTTGCACACCATCTTGGGCCAGGCCCCGCAATCCCCTCCCCACTGATCGCGCCTTGGCTGCCGCCCGCATCTCCCCAGCAGCATGCGCCAGATCTTATCCCTGAGCGGCACTTCAGGATGAAAGGAGGAGGGGATATTACATCCCCCAGTGATACCCGTGGCAATTGGGAGAGGCTTTTGTTGTGTCATTTCCTACCTCCTTCAGCCTATTAAGCAAACAAAAGTGCTTGTGGAATGAGAAATGTAAATGGCCCACGCAAGCCGATTAATCCTAGATGTACAATTCCATTAATAAGGCCGCTTTTTAATAGGCGGCTCTGGCAGCGGCGGCGGGCAGGCCAGGAATTGATGTATTCTTTGTAATTGTATTGCAACTAATAGGATGTGAGGAAAACGGTACCAGAGAAGCAGGTCTTTCAATACTGCTTTCTAATCAGTCGAAATAATGACTTGCAAGGGAAAGCCTTGAAAAGTAACGACACACAAAATATATAACATCATCCAGGGATGACCCATTCTTCCAAATCCTAGCTTGGGCTTCTTCCTTTCATTCCTTCTCCTGACCTCTCCCTGTCTGCCTCCCTCTTCCACCACAGGTGATCACCTAAACCCAGGCACTGGGCATGTCAAGCTGGGAGACCCACACATCCCCAGGCTCGAGCATTCGGAGATGCAGAGGTGCAGGGCCAGTTGGCTGAGATTGCTTTTGCCAGCAATCTGGAAGTCATGGTGGGGAGTGGGAGAGAGGCAGGGTGATGGGGAGGGGAGGGGACTCTATGAGGGACCCATGCTGGAGCTCACACACTTACCTGAGTGACTTTGGCTCAGTCTCTGCACCTCCCTGGGTCCCCTGCCCACTCCAAAATGCAAGGAATCTGAGTGAGTTTTCAAAGAATGGGCTGGGGGAAGCTGGCACCCTCGTATTCCAGGGATAAGAAGAGCCAGTGGCTGTGCCCAGGACCTGAACGCCCATTGCCCAAGGCTCTGCCGGGCTCAGGTGTTTGCAATGGATGTGGCCCCTCCAGAGGTCCTCTCTCTGCATCCTAGTCACAGATAAACTAGTTCATCACTCCCTCCTTCATGCCCCGATTCAACAAATACTGGCAGGGCGCCACGATGCACCAGGCTCTGCTGTAGGTTCTGATCAGGCAGCAGTGAGCAAAACAGACTCAACCCCACACCTACCCTCATGGCATGTGTGGAGTCCGTAAAGCTTGTGCTGAGCCCTCACTGCGGGTCTTATCAGGACTGCGCCTGCTCGCTGGACGAGACCATTCCAGGACAGGAACTGGAGCACCGGGCCTCTGCTGTGGGCACAGTGGAGGAGCCAGGGCCCCCTGCCAGCCCCTCCTGGTCACTGGGTCTCTCTCCTGCCCATTTGTATGCGGGCTCTGACCCTCCCTTGGTCGCAGGCTGGAGAGTAAATATAAAAAGAAAAGGCAAAGCACATTTCAGTTGAAATCCCCAAGGAAACTGATGTGATTGCCGTACAGAAATGCTTCCAATAAGGGCAGAAAGGAATATTGCTTTTATAGCTTTGGGGACATAAAACATTTAGGAAATGTGATTGACTGGCAGGGCCTAATTTATCATTTATCTCGTTCCCTCTGCTCACTGTCTGCCTTCTCCCCACTTCACCCGGGCAGACAGAAACAGGCAAACTTTTTTCCCCTTTTTGCTTTCCTTTCTTCTCCTTCTCTCTCGGAGACTTGGATTTATCATCATTCTGTTAAGCGGGAGAACTCCTGTGGCTATTTATAATTAATGCTCAGAAACCTGCCAATCCATTTAATGACACTGGCAGGTCAAGGCCCCCTTATAGCTCTCCATTAATCATCATTAGAACAGCTCTGAGTTTTTACATTCTTTTAAAATGTTAATTCACCTCTGTAATGCTCCTTTTAGTTAAAACTGTAAAGAGGCAAGTGGCTGGTGGCTCCGTGCTGCCCGCCGGGGGAAAGGCATGGTAGAGTTGATAAAGCCCACCTGGCTTCTTCTGTTCTTTGTCCTCCACCCCCTATCCTTGGTACCAGATGTCAACCCCATTTGTTCTTTGTGTGCCTACATTTATCTGTAGCAAAAGTGCCTAGTGACTTAAAGTTCTGGGCCAATCAACACACTCTGATGTCTTTGGACTCTGGGGGCAACAGCTCTCAGGGCAACAGCCTCTGAGGAGCTGCTAAGCCAGGGTCCTGACATGGTTTGGTGGTTCTTAAAGATAACAGGGCATCAAGGACTCCAGAGGTAAGTGGGGCTGAGAACTGCCCACATGGCTTTTCCAACACTCGCAAACAGGCAGCACATGAGCTGTTAAAAGGGGTCAGGGCACATGAATTCTCTACTTGCCACTCGTCTCCCTTTGGCCACTAATGGGCTCTGAGATTGTGGGCAAAACATTTCATCTTCTTCCTCATGTACAAAATGGGGCCCACGTCTGTCCTGACTAACAGATAAGGTTAAATCTGTAAGGAAGAATTAGAGTTGAAATTATACTCAGCTTTGAAAACTGCTATATTGATGCACAGCATCAGGTTTCACCCTTCCCCACTTCTCCTGCCCTCTTAGCCTGCATCATTAATACCCAAGTGTCTGTGCTCTCAAACTTCTGTTGTTGTTGTTCAGGCACTAATTCGTGTCTGACTATTTGTGAACTCACAGACTGCAGCACGCCAGGCTCCTCTGTCCTTCACGGATTTTACTCAGACTCATGTCCACTGAGTCAGTGATGCTATCCAACCAGCTCATCCTCTGCTGCCCCCTTCTCCTTTTGCCTTCAATCTTTCCCAGCATCAGGGTCTTTTCCAATGAATTGGCGCTTCACATCAGGTGGCCAAAGGTTTAGAACTTCGGCTTCAGCATCAGTCCTTCCAATGAGTATTCAGGGCTGATTTCCTTGAAGATTGACTGGTTTAATCTCCTCGCAGTCCTCCATAGCTGTTGCTTTATATCATCTTTCTCAAGTCAGAAAAGTATATTTTGAATCAGTAATATCTACGTAGCAAAAAGAATGTTAAATCTGGGAGGGGGACCTCTATTGGATTGGCCAAAAATTTTGTTTAGGTTTCTCCTTAAAAATGCTACAGAAAAAACAGAACAAACTTTTTGGCCAACCCAATAGACCTGAATATCTACTCTGTTACTTATTAACTGTGCAGCTCTGAGCACTTGCCTCATCTTTGTGAGTCTCTTGTTTCTTACTGTTGGGCTTGATGTCTATAAGGCCCTTTGACCTAGTAAAGCCTATGATTTTCTTGCCTGTCCCAAAGGGCCAGGGCAGTGACTCAACCTAGCAGTGACAAAAGGGTCCCTTTGACCATCTGAGCTCTTAGATGTTCCTTGTCTTGTCAAGCAACATGGCCTAGAATTTAGAACTCTTAACAAAAGCAAGCAGAAATTGATATGGAGAGTAGACAATGCATTCTTAGAAGAGAAATGTACATTTAATTCACCTTTGACTCTGATTTCTCTTGATTCCATGCACCTTTGTGCAAGGCATTTGGAACTATGAACTAGACCTTATTTTCAGTGTTGGTCATTCAGTCGCATCCGACTCTTTGCGACTCCATGGACCATAGCCTGCCAGGCTCCTCTGTCCATGGGATTTCCCAGGCAAGAATACGGGAGTAGGTAACCATTCCATTCTTCAGGGTATCTTCCTGACCCAAGGATCAAACCCGGGTCTTCTGAACTGAAGCTCAAAGAGGTAGGGTTCAAGGTTCATGTAGTTCGTACTGTCCAGGGTCACAGGTCAATCTCAGACCTCTTGCATTTAAGTCCAGGTTCTCTCTGTTTTTTTGTTTTTTTTTTTGGTATGACTTCATCTTGTTCCCACCCCAACTCGACGATCTTGATGAATGATAATGAGGTGATACACCTTGGATGAAATAGACATCATCCGGCAGCTGCTCCTGTTGTGACTGAATTCTAACTAGCAACATTTAATTTGGGCTAAAAAATTCCATTCCTGGGTTACTTCCCCAGTGTGTTTACATTCATACGGGCATTACTGTGTGGAAGTGAGATTCCTGGGGTCTTTGACAGAGAAGACCACCATGTTCAGTCTTCCTCCCTGCGTGGTCCCAGGACCCCTCCTTACGGCCACCGCCATGCCTCTCCACCCCTCCTCTGTAAGCATCACTGACACTCCAAGCAGACACTGGCCCCCAGGCTGGGCTTTGGCCATCTGTTCTGCCCATCACTTGGGAATGCAATAAGACCGGCTTGACAATCGTGCCAACACAAAGGGCAGAGAGGCTGCACAGCAAAAAGCTGTATCACTTTCCTTCCTCCAAAGGTTGCATCAGGAATATTTGGGCCCAAAAGAACTCTAGCAGCCAGTAGAGTGCTGTGTCGTGTGCCTCCTTCTCAAGTCACTCCTTGGCTTTGTTAATGGGCTTGTGTCAGTTCCGACTTGGTACAAGTTAATCATAGTAAGGAGTTATGATAACTCAGCGCTGTCCACATTTGAAAAAGCTTTCACACATCTGCTGTCTCTTTAAACTGTCATGGTTGCAGTTGGATGTTAGAACTAAAGGCCTTAGAACATATTTACCCTAACTCTCTCAGCTGATTATTATTGACGTATTTAGCTTAAGTAATGCATCCTTGTTAAATATAATTTGGACACCATACAAAAGTAGCTTTAAGAAGATTTAAAGTCACTCATGCACAATTACATTTAATGTATTTTCTTCCATTTTTCCCCCTTATTCTCTGCCATAGTTTTTATTATGTAGTTGTAATCATATCATTTATATCTCATTTTTTCTTTTAAGAACAGATCAGAAGCAATTTTCCATGTCGTTACATAGTATTAGCGAACATAATTTTAATTGGTTTCATTGCGTTCCATCAAGGAGATGTACAGTACCATTACCCTCTGTGTGGACATTTATGTTGTTCTAATTGGGGGCTGTTATAAATAATATTTCAGTGAAGATCTCCATGCATCCAGCCTTAACCCAATTTTAGGTTTCTTTCCTTAGAGCAGGTCACTAGAGATCCTGTTGCCACCAGTTCGCTTACTTCTCCCAGGGAAGTGAGGCAGGGAGAAATGAAATGACTCCAGATCCCATGGACCATCAGAAGAGCATCACTCAGGCCCAAGGTCAGGTCTTTGGCCTTCTGGTTTCTCATTTCTTTCAATCCATGGTGGTCTTTAGAATTGCTAAATAAAAGGACTTGAAAATGTATTGGGTGCCCACATAAAAATAATTTTACTTTTAGTATCCAGTGGTTGAGGAAAAAAAAAAAACAAAACACAATAAGAGCTACCATGAATTCTGTGATCAATGTGTATGAAATCAAATGGAGCAGCATCCCTATATACTTAGAAATAACACAAGCCATATATGCTGAGAAATATCTATCCCATCTGCTGACAGTGCTTGATGGCGTGGATTCTGAACCTATTTTAAAACTCTTGTCCCCTCTTCACACTGCAGCCCAAGCTAGGTCCCCTGTCCTTTAGAAAGAATGCATTCATCCCAAGTCTTCTGCCAGGATATTAATTCCAAGGTGAATGAATCCAAGATATTTATCCCATGTCACAGAATCCATGCGAGCCAGGATTCCTTCCCTCTGGACCTTCCTGTCCTCTTTACTTCAAGGGTAGCCGAGTGGTAGAAGAGAGACAGAGAGGTTATTATGAATATTGAGAGTTGGAACAGACCTGCCATAAGTTTATGTAAAGACTTCAAGGCTTTACAGCCTGAAAGAATAGTCTCCAATAATCACAACAGCACACTAGACACCAGGTATGCATTATTTTATACAAGTTTACAATGTTTCTGTGAAGAGGGTGCTCCATGTATCATGATTGTTACAGGTGGGAAAGCTGTAGAGGACAGCAGTAGTTCAGGGTATCCAGAAACTTGACATCCAGTGGGGATTTAAGCCTTGGAAACATAGCCTCTTACCTGTGCACACACAGCCTCCTTCACCCCTGACCCCAATGTGGAGAAGTATGATGAGGCAGGTCGTGGTCCTTATGTGGTCAACTCTTGTTCTCATCCTTACCACCCACTCAGAAGCCAGTGAGGGGCTTAAGGGAGAGTGTGACTGTTGGGACTGGCCCTCCTCTTCACCCACCAGCTTCCCAGAATCAAGGAGACAACACTTCCTCCTGTGGATGGGGAAGGGTGGGTGTCCAGGCAGCAGCCTTTTTTGACCTAGGCTCTGTGTACTCCATGACTAGGAACATCATGATAGGTGATCATGATTATGGCACTTGACTGGACCACACAAAATTGCCAGCATTTCATCATTCTGATGTTCACTAGCATCATTTTCATAAGGCTGGTCTTAGTGTATGTCTGGGCCTGATGGCCTTAGCACAGCTCAGTGCTGGTTGGTAGAATACTGCAGTGAGTGGGAGAGGGCGGGCATATGGCACTGTGCCCGCCACCTCCCCACAGCTGGCACAGAGGAGTTGCAAAGGGACCTTGCACACCTAGAGTGCTGTAGGGCCTGTGCCACCTGTCCCTTCTCTCCAGTCTCTCTTCATGCCCCCTTGCATGAACCAGCTCTTCTGAGAGGTTGCCATTTGGGTTCTGCTCTTACCAGCTTTCATGAGAATGTGTACTAAAGTTCTGATCTCCTTTTGGCTGAAGACTGTGCTCCTTTTCTGAGCTTAAGGCACCAGGGGAAAGCCACTCAGAAACATGATCTTTATCCCTGGATGGCATCTTGATCTAATTTCCTCTAGCATCGAGCCAAGCCCAGGGTTTAGAAATATAGGGGCCTTGGTTTGAATCTTGATTCTACCACCTGTTATGTGACCTTGGGCAGTTTTTTTCTTCTCTCTCAGTTTGGGTTTTATCAACTACAATCAATACTGATGATTATGTTCTGGAATTTATGTAGAATTTTTCCACGCATCATGGCCGTGGGACACATTTTGCTCCCATTTCTTTCTGAATCTGGTGACCTGGGAGGATGCCAGGGAAGGCAGCCTGACTTTATCTTTTCACAGAGAAACTCCATGTGCTGAACCAAAAGTTGGCCCCAAGGTTCCAACAAGGGCAGGTATGCATGTGTGGGCAGTGGACCACAGCATTTAAAATAAGTCACATTGTAGAAAATCTAGGACGTGTGTTCCTTATTATTTATTCTCTCTCCCTTGAGCTTGGAGTAAAACCAGCTTTCTGCTTCCTCTGCCTGGGCCTCACTTTTAAGTTTCTGGACCCCCTTTAATAAACTGCACCCCCTTAATAAACATCCCCCTTTCCCACATGGAGATAGAGAAACATAAAAAGAGTGAGTCAGATGGAGCACAGAGACAGAGAGAGACAGAAAAAGACAGTGCAAGTGGCATGGAGAGAGAAAACAGGTAGATGTTAAAGCACTATGTCCCCAAAGCCAACGATATTTATGATCAGAAAAGCCTGTAATTAAGAAAAATGAATTCCTCTAGGTCTTATAAAGCATCCCCAGTAAACTCCCAGGGCACTTAGGTTTACCTACCTGTTCCCAAAGAAGGTCTAATTCCATAAAGATCTGTAGCATTTGAGAAAGTGTGTTTGCCACACTCTTTTGCTCAGGAAAGTATATTAGGATGCCTCTTTCAACTGTTTCTTTCTGTGAAAACATGGGTTTTAAAGCAACAAGTGTTCAAAACTCTGAGGTTCTCTGTGCTGGCTGTTAAGTTATTTGACCTCATTAGGTCAGCCATAATCCTTTAGTCTAAGTTATAAAGATGTTATTATAAAGATGAAGTGATATGTGACCATGCTTGATATGTAGCAGGCACTCAGCAAATGGAGACACTGTATTTAAATTTCTGATATTTAGACGTGTCCATAGTGGCTACTTCTTTCTCTGCCTTCCATCACGGGCCCTTCATGCTCTTCAGTGTCCCCCTTCTTTCTGAGGACATTGGGTATTTGGACAAGATGTGCTAATTGGGGCAATTAGAAATGGTAAACTGAAAGAATTTCCTTCAGATATATTTTATCAAGAAAATATCCTTAACCCATAATTATCTCATCAATGTGGGAGTCAGGCCATTGGATTTTTACATTTTTTATTTAAACTTGGTCCCATTTTCTTCACTTCCTTCAGTGATATGCATTGTTGGCATGACATGTATTAGTTTTAATTGCCATTTAAAATTTCTTCAAAAAATGATACTTTCAATCACACATTGATTTAGCGTTGGGATGAAAATCATGTATTCAGAAATGCATACAGACAGAGCAGCAGGGTGTAAATTTGATAATAGGCAAGTCCTATCCATCTTTGGAAGAATGACCACAACAATTAAAGGCTTTATAGGATCTAATACAGAAAGGATGCCCACAGCTGATAATTTTGTTGTTGAAATATATAAAAACTTAAAGGCCAAGGGAATTGCTAAGTCCTTTGCAATAGAATAAAACTTCGCATCTGTAGAGGCTGATATGACCAGCTGAAAGTGTTTGACTTTTCTTATTAGTACTTAAGTTAATTGTGTGTCCCAGAAGGGATTGCATCTACCATCTGACGCATCCAAAATGGAATTCATTATCCTACCATCTTGCAGGCCACAGAGGCTATTCTTTCTACAGTTTCTCTGACTCACTCACTGGCACCCTTTTTAACATATTCCTTAAACAGAACCACTAAGAATTATCCTTGTTCCTCCTTTTTCTTCACCTCTAACATTAAATCCGTCTACCTGTCTTGTTGGTTCTTCCTGCAAAATAAATCTCCCATCCATTTTTGCTCCCTTCACTCTAGTGCCTTCACCCGAGAGATCATGACATCCTGCCTGTTCTGTTGACATCCTGCCTGGACTGATGAAGTAGTCAGTTCTGCTGCCGCCACACCATCCATCCATCCTTTACATCATGAGTCGGACAGTCCACTCTCCAAACAGCAGCCTAAATAATGCTTTCCAGAAGAGATGAGACTTTGTCACTCCCCCTTGATGCTAAGAAGAAAGTCCACACTCCTCCCTGCAGGCTCTGATGTCGAGGACCCTAGAGGACCCTCCGCCACCTCTTAGAGGCTCTTCTGTATCATCTTCCTCAGAGACTTTGCTCCAGAATCTCGATCTGTCCTCTGCCCTCTGTCTCTCAGACTTGTCTGACATCAGGGACTGTTCTTCCAGGCTTTCTGCCTGGAGCTTTCCCCCTCCAGACTTGCCCAGGGAGGGCTGATTTCAGAAATTCCATCTCAGAGAGGCCGTTTGCATCCAGCCTCTGTCCATGTGATCCAGCCTTTCCTGGTACACATTCTCCACCCATCACACAGGCCCCTACCACTCCTGAGGCTAGCTCGTTAATTTGTTTACTTGTGTGTCACTTATTTCCTCCCACTAAGATGTTAGTTCAAGAGAGAAAGGGTTACATATTGTAGATTCACTTCTTTGTATAGCAGAAACTAACATGCACACACACAGAGTCAGTCCTCATCAGATTTTCTCTAAACTGCTCACTTTGCAAACTGAATGATAATTTAATATTAAAGAATATTTTAAAGAGAAAAAAATAAGGGAATTGTCTCCTTCCTTATTTGATCATGAAGACTTAAGGTAGCATTTAGTAAGTAGCAGATGATCACTCAATAATGTTAGAATTTGGGAAGGAACAGATAGTCCACCTTTTTTTTTTTTTTTTAAACAAACTGAGCAGTTTGTTAAACCCCACTTACTATGTGTGCTTACTGTAGAGTGGCCATGCAGAAATCCTTATCTCTCTGGGATATTTGGAGAGTTAAAATAAAATAACTTATGCAAACAAATATTTTGCCAATTGGGAAAACTTATCATGTCACTCTGAGAATCAGATGAGGGCTCCTGCCCAGCCACAGGGTGCTGGCTAGAGGTGTGAATTCTACTCTGCACGTAACACCTCCAAAAACCTCACCTCTCCCCTCGGCAAACTTCAATGGTTACCTTGATTCCCGCTGAGTCAGTCTGCAGGTTGATTACAGCAGTTTGGAAAGTTAAGATGCCTACTCTTTACAGTTAATGGCTAGGACACCATTTTATGTTTTAAGTATGAAGGCCCCCATCTGTTGCAAATTCCAGGCACTGGTTCACTCCTAGGAGGCCCCCTCCATTTTCTGTTTCTATCAATGGCCTGACGGTTTCCAGAGGATAGTTATAAGACTGGGCTTAAGAAAACAAAAAGCAAGGCCCTCAGGAGAAGTCCTTAGTGACTCAGTGTCTGTCTTGGGATTCAATGTGTTTTCATCCCAAGGAAAGATTATGTAGCCAGAAAAGAATGTCACAAAGGGAACCTCACATCCTCGCTGTCAGCCTGTCCTGACACGAGGGCTGCATTCGCTGCCCTGGAGGCAGCACCAGTTGTGAAATAGCTTATTGCAGCTCCCAGTCTGCACACCCAGAGAACCCAGTGACTGAGTTCAGAAAGGCAGGTTGTAAAAGTTACGAGGGAAACATACACTGGGCCCAGTGGAGGCTCTGAGAGCACCCAGGGAGGAGCCCTGGGGAGAAGAAAGGTCCAACAGGTGGAAGCTGCCAAAATGAAGCTCTGGGCCTCTTCTCTCTTCTGGGCTCAGGACTTGTCACCCTTCCTTCCGTAATGCAAAGACTCTGAGATGGTCCCTGGTGGACTGGATATTGAGAGGAAGGAGCTATGTGGTCCGGAACGCTTCTGGGATGTCACAGGCGGGGACTTTCTGGCCCCGCTGCCCCATCCCCTGACTCCTGGGCGGGGGAGAAGGCCATGGCGATGAGGGCTGGACCCGCCCCTTTCTCTAAGCAAATATGCCAGTAGCATTTGGGTTAATGAACTGTGTCTTTTAATAAATGGTTCTTATCTCGCCAGAGTGGTGCTAAATTGTCAGGATTTTAAATTAACTTAATAGTTTCGGGGATGGTACTTATTCACTGGTTACTTGGAAAGTGAACACGGCCCCCAGCCTGGGCTTCTTATTGAATTATGCAACAGTTAGTTACTTCATTTGGGTTTAAGGGGAAATGTTTAGGATTAATGTGCAATGCCTCAATGCCCCCCTTAATGGGCATTTCCAGGCCTCCCCTAAACTAAAAGCCTGCTATTCATCATCGGGTCACTCTGTGTTCTTCAAGTGTCTTGCACAGGAGTGGCCGACAGCCTGTTGGAAACACCCTCCCTGATGAAAGGGAGACAAAATGCCCATCTTCTCTTCTTTTTGTTCATTTGTGCAAAATGTTTACCGAGAGGGGCAAACCCCTATCCTGCCTGTAGGAAGCTTATCATCTATACGTTCAAAAGCTATAAATATATAAGACAGGGAAGTTATGAAATTCTAGAACTTCTGAAGAGAAAGAAAAAGGTAATTCTGCCCTGGGGAGAGGAAGAATTGAGGTAAAGCTTAAGATCCCCTGGAGAAGGAAAATGGCAACCCACTCCAGTACTCTTGCCTGGAGAATCCCATGGAGGGAGGATCCTGGTAGGCTACAGTCCATGGGGTCGCAAAGAGTCAGACACGGCTGAGCGACTTCACTTTCACTTTCACTTTCTAGGAGGTAACATCTGAGCAGAGCCTTGAAAAATGCATGCTATTTATATGCATGGAGTTGTGAAGATCCATCCACGTAAATTCTTAATCCCATGCTTCTCTAGTTTACAATGATCAGCTTGTGGGGAAAAAGAATTGCCACTTTTTGAGCATTTACTATGAGCCTGATAAGTTCTTCATGAGAAGCTTATGAGAGAGAAAGTAGCATCCTGAGAATTCCCTGGGGGTCCAGTGGTTAGGGCTCCATGCTCTCACTGCTGAGGGCCTGGGTTCAATTCCTGGTTGGGGAACTAAGATCCTGTAAGCCACATGGTATGGCCAGAAAATACATAAATTAAAAAAATAAATAGATACAGTAGCATCGCTTCCATTTTACAGAGGAGAAAACAGGCTCAGAGACGGTAAATAATTTGTGCAAAGCCACACAGCCTTCGGCACACAAAAATTCTAACCAAAGCCCACGTGGGTTGGTAAAACTTAATTTTTTTTTTTATTTTACACTTTTCATTTTGTATTGGAATATAGCTGATTTACCATGCTGTGATAGTTTCAGGTGGACAGCAAAGGGACTCAGCCATACATATATATGTATCCATTCTCCCCCAACCTCCTCTCCCATTCTGGCTGCCGCATAACATTGAACAGAGTTCCCTGTATTATAAGTAGGTCCTTGTTGGTCATCCATTGACCATCCCACACTCCCTAACTATCCCTTCCCCCCATTCTTCCCCCTAGCAACCAGAAGTTTGTTCTCTAAGTCTGTGAGTCTTTTTCCTGGTAACATTGCTTTGGAAGCAATTCCTTTATATCAAAATTTACTTCGGTGGGTTCATTCTCACCACAAAGCAGATTCATCCATCAGTGCATCAGAAATTGTGTTGGGAAAAAAGAAATGACTTTGCAAGCAGTGAGCAGGTGCCAACTCTGTGCAAAGCTTGATGCCCAGCAGGTTCTGAAACAAGCAGAGATGAGGACAAGCAGAGGAGGTGCACCGTCCCTTCCAACCAGAGACATGTGATCCAGGGCCAGAATCACCAATGGCGGTGGTGAGGACGTGTAAGGAAGGTGACGGTCAGATGCTAAGTGCAGGGCAGAAGGCGGAAAGGCCGGGCAGTATTAGCATCAAGCGCCTCTTAGAAGCAGGAGGATGAAGACAGCAATAGGGATGGAAAGATGGGCCCTTCCCTGTCTGCCTTGTGAGCCCTCATTCAAGCCCTGGTCCAAGCCCCTCCAGGACCATGTCCATGGCCCCCCGGGGGGTGCAGCAAGCAGAGTTGGACAGACACAGTTGCGGGGGGGCTCCTTCTACCGTCGGGGCACAGGTCCCCCAGCAGCTGCCGGACCTGCCCAGCTAGGAACTTCAGTGTCTCTGCCCTGGGGCAAGGACTCTGCTGTGACTCGGAAGAAGCAGAAAACAAACCCCAGCCCTTTCAGCTCCTTGGCGGTCCCCGGGAGAGGCACAAGGGGGCCTGCTGAGTGGAGTGACCTTGAGGAGGTCGGGCGGGCGTCTGAAGTGGAACAGCAGCGCTGGGGCAGGGGGAGCCACGCAGCCATCAAGGAGAGGCTGCCTATAAAGGATCCCTTCTCCCTTTCTTCTGGCGCAGACATGGCCCCGACTTCATTCTGCATTCATAAAGCTTCCCTTGGAAGCGCCTTTAAGTACTGCTGAGGGCGGCTTGGAGAAGCATGTTGGAGGGTCAAACACACATCTCCTTGGGCTTTCTTTCATCTGCCTCAAAAACAAAAATCTCTCCTTTTTTAATCGCCTCCTCCTGTAAAAAGGGCTAATCTTTTTGTTGGCAGCAGCCTCCCGTGGCCTAGAATCTTAGCAATTAGTACACCATGGCTGGGAAGAGAAGGCGGGACTCTGGTCTACGAGGAAGACGGAAGCAGGTCAGAAAGGGAAGCTGCAGGATGTGGGGGAGGTGGCTGGGTCCCAAGAGGATGGAAGCCTGCAAGGTGCTGCCTGAGCAGGTCTGGCCTCAGAGAAAGGTGCTTTTCAGGTGCAAATTTGATCCTGTGGCCAGTCACTTCAGTCTGTTCAACTCTTTTGCGACCTCTGGACTGTAACCCTCCAGGCTCCTCTGTCAATGGGATTCTCCAGGCAAGAATACTAGGTAGCCATGACTTCCTCTAGGGGATTTTCCTGACCCAGGGATCGAACTCAGGTCTTCTGCATTGCAGGCGAAGTCTTTGCCACTGAGCCACCAGGGAAGCCCCTGAGACCAGCAGATCAATCCAAATTGGCACCTGCATGGAGGGACTAGGAATGAGAAGGGTTTTCATCTGACTGTGTTCTTAGGCCCCCTTCTTCCTCCTGTGACCCTTCCCGGATCCCCCATAGAAACCTCTTCTTTGTAATCATTTTGTCTTTAACTGAGGCACTCACCCTTAATCTCTGTCATAAACAGATTAATTATCTTCCCAATTTCTGATTATGGTCTGTTGCTTTAGAGTTATATTTCTAAGAAAAATGTGTGCTCCCACCTGGCTTAAAAACCTTCAGTGGCACCCAGTTTCTCCCATGGTAAAAGTTTGAACACCACAGCATGGTTTAAGGTCCTTATGCCCTGAGTTTTATAAATTCCCATCCTCCTGGGCCACCAGGTCCCTACCCAGCCACTTTGCACTTCCACCCGCTTGGACATGGTATGATGTGACTTTGCCCCCGGAGTTACTCCACCCTCCAGTCTTCTCCCCTATTTTCCCCACTTGGCAAATCTCACCTTGTCCTTTAAAACTCTCCTAAAAATCACTGCCTCTGAGAAGCCTTTGCGAGCTCATCAGGGGGTTTTTATCATTTTCTCTGCGATGCTTGCAGGGCGTCTAGGTGCGCCACTAATAATGTGCTTATTGTATTACGTCTTAATGATTTGTTTATGTGGACATTTTTTACCTCCATGAGATTTTCAAAAGCGTGGAGTGTGCATGATCCATCTTTCTCGCACAATGCCTGGGACCTAGTTGACACTGAACACATGTCTATGCTAAAGATTGCCAAGATTCGAGGATAAAATATTAATATAATAACCTAGCCTCCAAAATCCAAAGATAGGAGAAGAAAGAGGAAGAAAAGTTTTTGGGTTCAAGTGATTTTGTTCCATAAGGTGAGCATGAGGGACCTGCTGGATGATAGGTGTGTGTGTGTGTACGTGCACGCACACGCGCATACAAGCTGATGAAGCCAATTAACAATGAGGAGACTGCAGTTAGCAGCTACCGGGTTCCTAAAGTCAAGAGCTAAGGATGCTTGTTTTGCAGACTTGCGGAGGGACCCCCAGGAGCCCCCACATCTTGGTTGCAGGTAGGGACCTCTCCGCCCACCGTGCCAGATTCGCAGAGCACAGAGAGCATTTTGGGCAAATCAGAGCACATGGCTGTCACTTTTTTATTCTTCCCCAATTATGTGCTTGGAACAGAGCCCTGAGGACAGTTTGATGCAGCAAAGGGAACAAAACCATAAGCAGTAATTTGTCTTACTTCTTGAAAGGAACTGTTACAAACCCCCTGCATGGCTAGATCTGAAAGCGTAGCTCCTCCTCTCTGTCCTCAGGCCTGGGGACCCCTGGACCCAGAGCTCCTGAGAGCCCTGCCCCTCTGCCTGGGGAGTACGAGTCGGGCTGGCTCAGAGCATCACTCGGTGTCACTGCAATTCTGAGGGCACGTTGCCCTTCAGTATATTGGGCCTAAAAGTTATGTCCCTACGTCTTCCTTCCTGTCCTGTGTTAGCCTGGGAACTCCTGCCAAAGGGATGTGAGAGGTGAGGAAGCAAAGCCAGCATCTGCTGTGACCTTGTGAGCCTGTGGATGCTAATCATGGATAATGATGACTTGGCCTCTGGGACCTAGGAAACCTGTCAGTGGGGGGCAGGGCACCTTCCAGGTGTTTCAGTCTTATGGAAATAATGCCTTGTGGAAGGAAGGAGGGAAGGAGTGAAGGATAGAGGGAAGGAGGAAGGGAGGGGGAGGGAGGGAGGCAGGAAAGAAAGAAAAGAAGAAAAGCAAATAGACCAAACAGTTCCTTTGTCTGTGAACTTTCAACCTAAAACATACAGTTAAGACCGGAATATTCACCTCTGTAATCTTTGCCTCCTCGACTTCCGGATAATCATTGGAATGTCCCCCCCCTCCCCACTGCATCAAGTTAGTCATTCCCATACTTCGCAGGAGTTTTATTAATTCCTGAGTAATTGATAGTAATGAATTTGTTCTCCAAGTGCTGTGGTTTATTGATGACACTTGGGTCTGATTTGCTCTCTGTGCTTATAAGAACAGGATCTGTGCTTGGCTTGTTGAGTTAATAAAATCTACAAAGTGGTTTCATAGAAGAATATGCACTCGAATGTAGTTCTTGGCAAAAGCAGCCGCGTCTTTAGGGGGAGTGTGTGTATGTTTCTGAATCATCACTAATTACCAGAAAGGGAAAATGCCTGCTTTCTACTGGTTTGTTTAGATGGTAAACGCTTAGGACAGAACTGTTTGGTGCTGAGGGGGGCTTTAGATTCTGAGCTGAGCTTTGGTCAGAGAGTGTTTCAGATGTAATGAGACCTTGTGGTGGACTGGGGTGAAAGTGACACAGAATCCTGGTTTTGTGAGGTTGCTGTGAGTCTCTGCTCACCTCCGGACCCCACCTCCTCCATGTGTCCATCTGATAGGTGAGGGCAGATTCTCCAAGGGAAGGTTGCAGGTACCAGGGGTGGATTGAGGCAGCCACCTCGGAGAAGCCACTGCTGGCAAATAATACTGTTATGAATGTTAGGGAAGCAATTAAAATGAACTCATCATTCCTCAAAATATTTATGTATTGAAAGTAATTCTAACTGATTGCCTTTAAGTAGCATTTTCTTCTGTTTTGCGCGATAACCACTGGGAGTGTGTTTTCCTTTGATTTCGGGATTCAGTCCTCAAGTGTGTGGAGATGAGCAGGGGACCTAACTGGTGATGTGGCTGGATATCCAACCCTGACATCACCCAAGCAGCTCCCCTGTCCCTCCTAGAGCTTCGGGAAGAACCTGGCCCTGAAGGGACACTTTTTGTTTCCTCCACCAAGGGAGGAAAGAAATAGTCAGTTCAATAAGTAAGTCAGTCTTAGTTGCTCAGTCATTTCTGACTCTATGCAACCCCATGGACTGTAGTCCTTCAGGCTCCTCTGTCCATGGGACTTCCCAGGCAAGAGTACTGGAGTAGGTTGCATGCCGTCCTCCAGGGGCTCTCCCCAACCCAGGGATCAAACCCGGATTTCCTGCATCTCCTGCATTGCAGGCAGACTCTACTGCTGAGTCACCAGGGAAGCCCGGTCAGTTCAATGCTGCCTCCTTAATGCCACTGCCTGAGACAGACAGTGGCTGGAGTCAACTAAGGTAAACACACCAACGGCTGGGTTGCCCCACGCCTCTGAAGGATTTTATTAAGAATCATAGTATTTGTGCCCAGATGATGGAGGAAAACCTGTGACAAACCCTGCTCAGGCAGGTGGGGGACCCCCTTTCTCAGCCTGGTGTG
The DNA here is from genome assembly GCF_029407905.1 of Bubalus kerabau. Taxonomy (NCBI): domain Eukaryota; kingdom Metazoa; phylum Chordata; class Mammalia; order Artiodactyla; family Bovidae; genus Bubalus; species Bubalus kerabau. Next base: position 16,375,868 of record NC_073628.1, read on the forward strand.
GTCCTAACTGGCTCTGTGACTTCGGGACAGCCCCAAACACTCTGAATCTCGACTTCACTCTCCTTGTGTGCAAACAGATCTTCACGGTCCCTTCCTCTTCTGACATCCTTGAATTCTGGAGAAAACTCCAAATGCAGAGAAAGCGGAGAGCGGGAGGTTCTGGTCAAAGGTAGGGTAACATGAAAAATAGACTAACTGTGCAGGGTGCCCCCTTCCCTGATGCTGGGAGAGGAAGTGAACAGAAGGGCCCTTGTGTGGTAGTGCTGGGGTCAGGGCTGCTGTCCAGGACCAAGTGGGTGGCCTGTCCTCCAGCTGCCTCGGTGCAGCTGACCCCTCTCTGTGGCCCTGCATCACTGAGCCTGGGAAGGGGCCAGGGCTCAAAGTCAGACCAGACTCTGTCCTGAGACAGGGATGCTGTGGCCGATCAGGGTAGAGGCCTTGATGGCCACTTTACTCAAGTTTGGGAGCGCTGAGGAGGGGGACAGAACAAGGCCAGCCCCCTGACGTCACTATGACACGTGTGTCCTTGTCTCCCACGCCCAACGTGGGCCCTATGCTCTGAGCCCTTGGTGTTTGCTGCTGATGGACGGAGGTGCACACTGGGTTCCCCATTCCTTCTTTAATTTTGTCAAAATCTGCATGTCTGTTTCTCTAATTAGAAGGCCGTGCCCCCACCCACCCACTGTATGTGACATCCCTAATTTCTCGCAGCTTCTTTGTAACCCTTCACAGCCTTGCATGCTATTCCTTCAATCTCCAAGCAGAGTTCTCTGTATAATACAGCTGCCCAGGCCTTTGGAAAGCAAGCTTTGCATTTCTGAAACCCACCCGATTCCAGTGTGCCCGTCCTGCCCCTTGCCACCTACTGAGGATAGTCAGGACAGTGACAGTGATTCTGGGGCCACAGGTGTGAGCCAGGACGCTCCTTCCCTGAGACACTGATAGAACTATTTATTGATAGTGAATCCAAGGGCAGGTCATCTGGGAAAATAACAGGGGGTGGAATTGGAATGGAGTCGAGCTGTAATCATAGACTCTTAGGAAGGATCTTCAGTGATTTTCTAAGTCAATGGGTTGCACACTTTTTTTTTAACCAGTGGCACCTTTATAAACACAGCATCTCTAGCAGCCTCCAGTGTCTTACAAAGCAAATATAGAGAACTTGCTGGTGGAAGCAGGTAGAGCCTGGAGCTGATGGGGCTTGGTCCTCAGGGAAGTTTGCAAACCCCCTGAGCCCTGGCCATGTGAGCACATTCTGAACACCATCAATCTAAGCTAATAAACTCTCCTACAGATGAGATCATTAAGGACAGTGCTTCAGTAACTTATTCCTTTCCATGTTGCTTGATTTTGTCATCCTGATGAGTTTCACATGTACCATATGATTAAAGCCAAGCAAAATGGTTCTAAATTGTTTATCTGGAGTTGCATGCCCTGTGAGGAAGAGAACAGAAACCAGAATCATGGGTACCTGCCCTGTAGGCTAGCATTCCTTCCTCTAGGCTAGAGTCCAAGCCAGGGGCATCATGACTGCGGGCCGCTTGTTAGGAAGGCAGATCCTCAAGCCCATCTCCAGACTGACTGCATCTGAAACTATAGAGATGGGACCCAGAAATCTCTGTTATTATCAGGCCTCCAGGTGACTGGTGCACGATGAAGTTTGAGAGCAACCGTCGTGGCCTAAACTTTGAAGATCCTCGGACTTGCCCAGTAATTTAGACTGTTCTTAGTGTTGTGTGAGTTAAGGCTTTGGGTGTTTTTATGTGTTTATGTTGGTCATGGGTGCAGAGGAGGGGAGAAGGTATAGAGTATACAGAATACCCCCACATTCAATATTTGGGATGAAAGTTGACAGATTTAGCCAATGAAAAAATACAGGATACCAGTTAAATGTATTGCTCAGATAAACAATGAAAAGTATTTTTGTGTAATTATGCAATATTTAGGACATATTAATGCCAAAATGTTATTTGGTTTTTATCTGGTGTGCACATTTAATCGGGCATACTGTATTTTATCTGGCAACCCTATCTGGGAGAGATCACAAATTGGGAATATTGCTCTCTTTTTTTCAGTCTTTTTCTCCTGCCTTCTCGGATCCAAAATCAGACAAGTATCTCATTTGGTGGTGTTTAGTCGCTCAGTAGTGTCTGACCCTTTGTGATCGCATGGTCTATAGGCCACTGGGTTCCTCTGTCCATGGAATTCTCCAGGCAAGAATACTGGACTGGGTTGTCATTTCCTTCCCCAGGGGATCTTCTTGACCCAGGGATCGAACCTGCATCTCCAGCATCTCCTGCATTGGCAGAGAGGTTCTTTATCATGGCCCCACCTGGCAGGCTCCACATATCTCATTGCAGGGCTATTATTTCCCAAATCCCTTTCTGTGTTGGTGAGAGAAGCTGGCAGAGAGGAATTAAAGCATGCGAAATGGTAAAGGCAGTAGCCTGCCAGCTCACCATTGTTGTTTTGTGTTTTTTCCTAAATATTAAGTAATTTTTATTTATTTATTGGGCTGCTATGGATCTTAGTTTCAGCGTGAGAGATCTAGGTCCCTGACCAGGGATCAAACCTGGGCCCCCTGTGTTGGGAGCAGAGAGTCTTAGCCACTGGACCCCAAAGGAAGTCTCCAGCTCACCATTTTTCACCACTATTACTTCACTGGCACAGACACCATACTGTAGAGATTGCTGAGTAAAAGACCAAGAAAACCTTTGCAGAATCACAAACTTCCTCTCTCTCCCTCTCCCACGCAGCAAGCTCCCCAGCCTGTCCACCACCCACAGATCTGCTGATGGACTCACCAGGCTGGCCAATGAACTGCTTGTGGCCCCAGCAAAACTGGGGTCATATCTCTCAGATGCAGAATCAGACTCAGATGCAGACTCGGCTTCCACTGGCAGGAGCAGGGAACATGTCATGGGCAGCAAAGAAAGTCCCGTTGCTTTTACCATAAGATCTTCCAAATGAACTTGAACCTCCAATAGGACCTGATTTAAAAATCCAATTAAATGGCTCTGTAGTCTTGTTTTTTGATGTATTGGTCTATATAATGGAGCTGGATCTGGAGATTGGGAGGCAGAGAAATGCAAAATTCAATGGAAGATTGAAAACCCTGTTTTCTCACTATATCCCTTGTCTGACTCCCCTATTTTGGTGGCATTAGGACTGAGAGTCAGTAGGCCCATTTTATTTTTTCTTGACTTTTTAAAAAAAAATACTTTTTAATTTTGTATTGGAGTATAGCTGATTAACAATGTTGTGATAATTTCAGGTGAACAGCGAAGGGACTCAGCCATACATATACATGTATCCATTCTCTCCCATCCTGGCTGCCATATAACATTCCATGTGCCATACAATAGGTCTTTGTTGGCTATCCATTTTAAATATAGCACTATGTACCCGTCCACTCCACACTCCCTAACTAGGGACTCAAGGCAGAATGTAATGAAATATGATTTTGGACTAGGATCTGTTTGATCTGAACAGTGTATCCTATCCTTGTTAGGGAAGGCTTTCCTGCCTCCAGAAAGAGCTGAATTTTGTAAGACATTAAGGCATTTGTTATTCGTGTGCAGTGGACAGATAAGTTCACTGGTCTAGAGGAAACTTCAAAGTACTATGCAGCCCTCCCAGGCTTCCCAGGTAGCTCAGTGATAAAGAATCTACCTGCCGATGCAGAGGACTTGGGTTTGATCCCTGGGTCAGGAAGATCCCCTGGGGAAGGGAGTGGCTACTCACTCCAGTATTCTTGCCTGGAGAATTCCATGGACAGCGGAGCCTCGTAGGCTACAGTCCATGGGGTTGCAAAAGAACTGGACATGACTGAGCATACCCGCATGCATGCAGCCCTCTGTGCATAGGCGGAAAACTTAATCACTGAGGGGAAAACATGTTCTAATGTAGAGAGCTCTGCAGGGGATGGGAGCAGTGTGGTGATGCTCTCTGGCATGGCTTGAGGAGCTGAGTCCCTGCCAGATGTCATGGGCTGTGCTCATTGGCTTTAACACGTATCCCCTGGGGCAGACATGCAGGGCACACACAGGCGCCACACCTAGCTGTGTGGTGGCCTAGTTGGATCCTTGCAGAGAGCAATGCCCTAGCAAAGCATTTTGAAACCACAATAACCCAAAGGTCCCCAAGTTCCCATTCATGCAGGATCAGATTAGCACTTCATTTTCCTGCTTGACCCAGGATTCTTTCCCTGTAAGAGAAGGGTCCCAAGGTTAGTTCTGTCCTAGATGTTGTGTTGTTCTCTGTACACTTTAACTCTTAGAGAATTTATGTCAAGGAGCATTAAATCTACTTTTCTATGCTGAATTTTTTATTTAGAAGGAAAATGACACACTCCTTATCTTACTGGAGGTGTTCAGTTTGGAAGTTAAAATGAGGGTTGTAAACGTTGTCAAGAAAAGGACAGAATCAAGGAACCCAAGGCAATCATGGCCTTTCAATATCCATCTGGACTATCTCTCTTCCTAAAGGAAGATAGGGCCTGATCGTCCCCACAGGCAGGAGGTCAGATAATGACTTTCTTTCCCTTGATTCATGGGTGTCCCAGGTAGCTCATTGGTAAGGAATATGCCTGCCAATGCAGGAGACCAGGGTTCAATCCCTGGATCAGGAAGATTCTCTAGAGAAGGAAAGGACAACCCACTCTAGTATTCTTGCCTGGGAAATCCCATGGACAGAGGAGCCTGGCAGGCTGCAGTCCACGGGGTTGTGAAGAGCTGGCTGTGGCTCTGCACACACACATCCCTTGATCCATACCATACGCAGGCAGGATGTTGTACTCTCTGTCCCACCTAATGACCCCCTTTGGCAGGGCAAGTCTTTGGAAAACAAACCGACCACAGTGGGAAATGTCCTGAGGTTGTGGCAGCCTCCTGAAAAGTTTGGTTACAGGTTTCATTTGCTCTCTTAATGGGATTTTCTGTGAGTTATTGGCAGTCGGGAGGGTTCAGACAACTGGCTGAACAGGAGGCATCAGAAGATCATAGAATTTTAGAGCTGAAGGGAGCACTTGGGCTTGCCTTCCAGACAGAAGTCATTTTGTCTGAGGTCCAGCTATGAGGTGGTGAGGCAGGAGTGATTTTATCCAGTCCTCTTGGCCACATGACGAGACTTATGGAGACCTTTAAATGTCAACAAGGCAATTCTGAGTGGAATTCAGAGCCCACTGGGAGACTACCATCAGAGCTGTGTTGCTCGAGGAATTATAGGAACCAAATGTCTATGGAACCCGTAGAAACCTCAGGCTACAGCCTGCCAGCTTTATCGGCATCCTGGAGAAATGGTCCCTCTGAGGCCATGCAGGCCAAGAGCTATTGGCTCAGATCATGATCACAGTAAAGCACAGGTGGGATGTGACAGAAAAATACCCAAATCGCCTTTGTCCCCCACTCTCCAGGGAATTGGTAATGGTTCTTTCAAAGACAGGGCTTTGAGCGAATTAGAGCAGGTAGAGGAGGAGCAGACACCTTGTCTGAGCTCACCTGGCGTGGTCCGTGCAGAGCGAACAAGGGGGAGGATTGAGCCGTGATTGAGTTGGGCCCAAAGCCGAACCGTCTACTCACAGACTAGATGTCATAATGTTCTTGTTTGTCTCCTGTGGGAGGCCAGCTGTCTGGACCCTGGTAGGAATCTCTGTTTAGCTCAGAGAGACAAAATTGACATGAGATTTTCCTGGTTAGTGAACTGGTTCTCTGTTAAAACTCAAGGAAGCAAAATAAGTGACCAAGGCCTCTGTGTTGATATTTGTGTGTCACGTGTGTATTGAAAGATGGACACAGTATCAAACTAAGAAGGGCTCATGCCCCAGACTGATTCCCCCATGTGTTGAAATAAGGTTTTCATCACCAAATGGACCGAGGTAATCACCCACGAGTGTGCTTAGGAGACCAGGATACAGGACAGAGTGAGTTGAGCATCTCCTCTTGATTAGTTTTCATAGATGCATCTGAATTCCCATTCATTCACCATCTACCCATTTATCTATCCATCCAAATGACCCAGCTGCTCAGTGTATGTGGATGAAAAGAACAGCCTTGAGCTTGGTCCTTGCCTTGCCTTGCAGTCTAGTGGGAGAGGTATTAGTCCGACCAAAAGCAGTTGCATTGCTGGTAATTTTTTGTCTTACTTTTATTACATATGACTAAGAAAAGTTATTATTATATGCAAGTAAATAAACAGAACATTGCAATGTCATAGGGAGTGACATGGTGTGTACATTTGGACCGTGTACAGAGCAAAGTAGAGAGAACAGGGGAGGGTACAGGGTGGATTTCCTGAGAAAAAGTGATCCAGGGAGGAGCTCTGGGAGGACTGAAATTTCAGTTGGAACCTCAGGGATCAAGAGAGACCAGCAGTGAAAAGAGGAGGTGGAGGGAGGAGCATGTGAGAAGACTATGAAAGGAGACAGAAGCCAGATCATGCAGGGGTCTGAGAACCATAAAAAAACTTAGTTAAATTTTAAATGCAATGGCAAGATATTGGAAACAGGTGTGGGGTATGAAAGGATTCTTTTACCTGCTGTGTGTAGATGAAATTGGAGGACAGTAGCAGATATTGGGAGCTGTTGTAGTAACTTGGGTGAGATATGACAGTGTTTGAGCAAGAGAAGCTGTGTGTCAGGGCTGGATGCCCATCTTTCTCAAGTACCAAGAGCCATGCATGTCCAGGAATCTCCCCAGAGGATTCTATTACTACCATGGGAGCCTCCGTCAGCTTCTTCCTGCCTTTGTGGGTTGTGGGTAGTGATCAGTGCCAGGTATAGGGTCCTGTTCTTGCTTAAGCAATTGCTCAAGGGAATTTTGTAAATGGCAGTGCAGGCAGATGCATTTTGGTCCCCCATTGCTGGAGGAGACTCTTGAGAGTCCCTTGGACTGCAAGAAGATCCAACCAGTCAATCCTAAAGGAAATCAATCCTGAATACTCATTGGAAGGACTGATGCTGAAGCTAAAGCTACAGTACTTGGGCTACCTGATGCAAAGAGCTGACTCATTGAAAAAGACCCTGATGCTGGGAAAGATTGAAGGCAAAAGGAGAAGAAGGTGTCAGAGGATGAGATGATTGGGTAGCATCACTGACTCAATGGACATGAGTGTGAGTAAACTCTGGTAAATAGTGAAGGACAGGGAAGGCTGGCATGTTGCAGTTCATGGGGTTGCAAAGAGTTGGACATGCCTTAGCAACTGAACAATATTACTCATCCATGCTCTGAACCCTGGAACCTGAGAGTGTATTACTTTACATGGCAAAAGTGACTTCACCAGTGTGGTTGTATAATGGAGATGGGAAGATGATCCTGGATTATTCAGGTGGACCCAGTACAATGATAAATATCCTTGTAAGAGGGAGGCCAGAAGGTCAAAGACAGTAGCAGGAGCTATGACAGTGGAAGCAGGAGGTTGGATGGATGCAAAGAGGGGCCACAAACTAAGGCCTGTGGGCAGCCTGTAAAAGCTGAAAAAGCAAAGCAAAGAAATGGATTCTCCTCTGAAGCCCCAGAAAGAACCAGCCCTGGGGACACCCTGACTTCAGCTTAGTGAGACCTGTGTTGGATATCTGACCTGTAGAGCTCTAAGATAATACAGCTATGCAGTTTTAAGTCATGCTCTTTGTGGTAATCCGTCCTGGCAGCAATGAGGCACTAATACAGAAGCTAGTAATGATGGTATTGGGTAGCCTGAAGTACCACTTAAGGAGTCAGGGCCTGATTTCTACACCCTCCCGGGCCCCTGGTTTAGACCCACTGGACTGAGACTGGCCCACATTACAGCACAGCTCAAGTTTGTTTCTGTTAACAGCGCAGCCAACTGCTTGAGACGCGACAAGTCTCAAGGTTCTTGACAGGCTGAAGGAACATAACCCAGAAAAAGCAGGCAAAGAATGTATTTCTTTTTCTGCTTTATAAAAGTCAAGTTCAGGAACATAGCAAACAGTGGCAAGAATGATAGCTTGTTAGAACTAGTGAGTGCTTGTTGGCAGCTGCTTGGTCTAACCATGTGAAATGATCATGAACTTTCCCTGTTCAGTCCCACCCAGGCTCTAGCTCTGGCCTTTTTTTTTTGTCTCCTCAATCCTTCCTTCATTCTCTCTCTATTCAGAATCAATGGAGTGTGTCTGCCCTTCAGACCCTGGGGGAGACATGCGGATCCATGCTGGGTGTGAGATGGGCTGGAAGTCCTTGTAGAGGACTCCACTAGAAGAGGAATTACCAACAGTTGTTTAACTGACAAATCAACCATTTGTACCCTGGAATAAACACATACATCTGTCTGACAGGTCTGTACCGGCTCCCAGCATGCAGGTCTGTGTCAAGTCTGGTGGCGTGGCTGTGGAGTGTTTCTGGCATGGAGTGACCAAAGGCCCCTTGGATATTTTTTTCCCCCTGTGAAAGTTACAGGGTTCCCCAGAGGAGGAGAGGACCAAGACTTCTAAGAAAGACTTAGCATCCTCCCCTCCTTGATGGTTCTTCTCTTGTAGGGCTGCAGGCACGCAGTGCTGCCCAGAGGACAGAGAAGGGATTGGATGGTGCTGACGGTTCTTCTGGGCCCTTTGACCTTTTCCCCACATAGATTCTTTCTTTGAAACCAAGACTAATGATCTGGTAACCCTCCAGACAGCACTCCTGGAGCCAGGGCTTAATTAGGGCTCATTTATAGGAAGTTGTTGCATATGCAGTTCCAGGAGACTTCCCCAAGGGCTCCAGATGAAGATGACAGGGGTGTTGTGGGTCAGGACTTAGACTCTCTCTTTCCCAGAACTATTGCTCCATCCTGCCTGGTTTAGGCTTCCCACGTTCTACTTGAAGTTTCAACACAGCACTTGCTGACTCACCTACACACCTTTATTAAGGACTCTCCACCTCAGCCTCAGAGAGATGCATAGTTAGCATTGTGATTATTTGGGGTTAGCTATTTTTTCCTCTTGTGAATACACATGAGGATTCTCCTTTTCCTCCTAACTGTGTTATGGTGAATGCCTCGCTAATAAGGGCTGTACTTCTAAATGCATTTTATGTCCATAATTACTGAAGGACTTAAGTGCTCTCTGGAGATACTAGCTGTTCTTCCATCCTGTGAGCAGGCAGTGGTCAGAAGCATCAGCTGCTGAAGAATCGGTGGATCAGATAACCTGTAGAGTTCTCATGTTCAGTTCTGAAGCCCACATTTTGGCCACAATGCAATGTGCTTCCTCAGTGTAGGTGTCCTGCTTTGTCCTTGCTTGAGCAGAAGAATCCCTAGGATTCTGATTGGCTGTTTGGAAGGATAACCATAACATCTGACAGAGTTGGAGATGAATATTTCTTACCAAATGTCTCAGAAATTAATGTGTGCCCAGCTCTGATCTGCTGTGTCCCTTCTGCCAGAATCTCCGTCTAGACACCTGTGCCCTGGATGTCTGTCTCCTCCCCACAAAGTTTCTCACCTGCATCCCGGTGCCCTGTCCAGTCTGGCTGCAGAAGGTACCATACTGCCTGTTCTGCTGGCCAAGTCCACTGGGCACTTCCTGTCCCCCTGGACTCAGCTCAGGTTTCTGACCGTGAACTTATGCTGACGATGACCCTTCTGAATTGACACTCCAGTTTAGGAAACTCTAACTTCCTATACTGTTCATGGGGTTCTCAAGGCAAGAATACTTAAGTGGTTTGCCATTCCCTTCTCCAGTGGACCACATTCTGTCAGACCTCTCCACCATGACCCGCCTGTCTTGGGTGGCCCCACACAGCATGGCTTAGTTTCATTGAGTTAGACAAGGCTGTGGTCCGTGTGATTAGACTGACTAGTTTTCTGTGATTATGGTTTGTGTGTCTGCCCTCTGATGCCTCTCGCAACACCTACCGTCTTACCTGGGTTTCTCTTACCTTGGACATGGGGTATCTCTTCACCACTGCTCCAGCAAAGTGCAGCCGCTGCTCCTTACCTTGGATGAGGGGTATCTCCTCACAGAAGCCCCTCCTGAACTTGAACATGGAGTAGCTCCTCTTGGCCCTCCTGTGCCCGCACATCCACTGCTCCTTGGATGTGGGGTAGCTCCGCCTGGCCGCTGCCCCTGACCTCGGGCGTGGGGTAGCTGGTGATTGCAGCCATGAAATTAAAAGATGCTTACTCCTTGGAAGGATAGTTATGACCAACCTAGATAGCATATTCAAATGCAGAGACATTACTTTGCCAACAAAGGTCTGTCTAGTCAAGGCTATGGGTTTTCCAGAGGTCATGTATGGATGTGAAAGTTGGACTGTGAAGAAAGCTGAGCGCTGAAGAATTGATGCTTTTGAACTGTGGTATTGGAGAAGATTCTTGAGAATCCCTTGGACTGCAAGGAGATCCAACCAGTCCATTCTAAAGGAGACCAATCCTGGGTGTTCTTTGGAAGGAATGATGATAAAACTGAAACTCCAATATTTTTGCCACCTCATGCGAAGAGTTGACTCATTGGAAAAGACTCTGATGCTGGGAGGGATTGGAGGCAGGAGGAGAAGGGGATGACAGAAGATGAGATGGCTGGATGGCATCACGGACTCAATGGACATGAGTTTGGGTGAACTCCGGGAGTTGGTGATGGACAGGGAGGCCTGGCGTGCTGCGATTCATGAGGTTGCAAAGAGTCAGACACGACTGAGCGACTGAACTGAACTGAACTTCCTATGCCTGTGGCCAGCAGGCCAGTGATATTCTGAAAGAGAGAGGATGAAAGATATAGTCCATCTGTAAATTTTAAAGTAGCCTTTAGGTTCCAAGGAGGTGACATGACAGGCCCAGATGGATGCAATACAAACAAGGTACCTAAGCTTGAATTTAGGAAATCTATGGCTTTGATAACAAGAAGTCAATTGTCCATGGGGTTCTGTTCTCTCATCTTGAAAGATTACCAGCAACATGAGCAACCCTGAAGAAAAAAATTTCACTAAAACAATTTTTTAGAGTCTTATATCTGATTTTCTTTCCTTTTTTAAAAAAAAACAACATGTTTATAGCTTTCTATTAACATTGGTGTATTTATTCTGCTCGTTAGAATATAAACTCTATGAGGGCAGAAATCTTTATCTTTTTTATTGCCATTGTGCTCTGAATACCTAAAACAGTGTCTGGCTACAAAGAGTGACTCAATTAACATACTTGTCCATGTAGGAGAATTCCTACAGGTTAAATAATTTAAAGCTGTTGAGATGATGGGTGTATTATTTTCAACTTAACTAAACATTTTGAAATTTCTTTTTAAGATGAGCATACCATTTTACACATCTGTCATAGAAGTTCACGATTTTTCACATTTTTATGAGCAAATGTTACTGAAACACTGCAGCGTTTTGCTGCAGGTTGGGTATGAAATGGTTTTGAAGTCGCCTTTTCCTAATTACTAACGAGGGGCTTCCTTGTTAGCTCAGTTGGTAAAGAATCCGTCTGCAATGCAGGAGACCCTGGTTCAATTCCTGGGTTGGGAAGATCCACTGGAGAAGGGATAGGCTACCCACTCCAGTATTCTTGGGTTTCCCTTGTGGCCCAGCTGGTAAAGAATCTACCTGCAATGCGGGAGACCTGGATTTGATCCCTGAATTGGGAAGATACCCTGGAGAAGGGAAAGGCTACCCACTCCAGTATTCTGGCCTGGAGAATTCCATGGACTCTCCATGGGGTCTCAAAGAGTCAGACACAACTGAGTGACTTTCGCTTTATTATTTAATTTATTCAAACTAAAGAAAAAGAACAATTATTTCTTTAACCTCCCCACCAATCTGCTCTTGCATCTAATGAACTTATTTTATATATCTTTATATTCATAATATGTAAAATATATTTAAATGTATTTTATATATTTAGTACATAATATAATATGAGTATCAGAGGAGGAAATGGCAACCCACTCCAGTGTTCTTACCTGGAGAATCCCATGGACAGAGGAGCCTGGTGGGTTGCCGTCTATGGGGTCGCACATATATTTGTATGTATTTAAATTTCATGCATAAGAGAAATCATACAGTATTTGTATTTCTTGGTCAATTTCACTTTGTATAATGCTTTTGAGGTGCATCTATGCTGTCACAAATAGCAAGAATTCATTCTTTTTATAGCTGAGCAATATTCCATTGTATATATGCATGACATCGTCTTTATCAGTTCATCCAGTGATGGATAATTGGGTTGTTTCTGTATTTTAGTTATTGCAAATATTTTTATAATGAAAATTGAGGAACATATATCTTTTTAAATTAGTATTTTTGTTTTCTTCTAATAAATAGCCAGAAGTAGAATTGCTACATCATACAATAGTTCTATTTTTAATTTGTTGAGGAAACTTCATACTGTCTTCCATAGTGGCTACACCAATTACACATTCCCACCTTTAGTGGGTGACGGTTCCCTTTTCTCCACATCCTGACCAATACTTTTCATTTCTAGTCTTTTTATAATAGCCATTTTGACAAGTATATGATGATGTTTCATTGTGGTTTTTATTTACATTTGCCTGATGATTAGTGATGTAGAGCATCTTTTCATGTCCCTGTGGATCATCTGTATGTCTTTGGAAAAATGTCTATTCAGATCTTATATCTTTTTTTTTTTTTAAATCAAATTGTTTGGTATTGCATTGTATGAGTTCTTTATGTATTTTGGATATGATCCCTTATCAGATATATGATTCACAAATATTTTCTCCCATTTAATAGATTACCTTTTAATTCTGTTGATGGTTTCCTTTGCTGTATAGAAACATTTTTGTTTGATGTAGGCCCACTTGTTTATTTTTACTTTTGCTACTGTTTCTTTGGGTGTCAGATTAAAAAAATCCTTGCCAAGACCCATGTCAAGTAGCTTATTGCCTATGTTTTTTTCTAGGAGTGGCTTCATTTTAGCCCATTCTATTCTGTTCCATTGACCTGTGTGTTTGTTTTTATGCCAATACCACAATTTTAATTACTGCAGCTTTTTAATATAGCTTGAACTCAGGGAACATGATGCCTCCTGTTTTCTCCTTATTTCTCAAGATTGTTTTGTCTATTTGGTATATTTCATGATTCCATATAAATTTTAGGTTTATATTAGTTCTATGGAAATGTCATAGGTATTTTGATAAGGATTGCATTAAATCTGAAAGTTGCTTTGGATACTACGGGCATTTTAACAATATTAATTCTTCTGAACCATTCCATTTATTAGTCTTCTTGGACTTCTTTCATAAATGTCTTAGAGTTTTCAATATACATGTCTTTCCCCTCTTGGTTGAACTTATTTCTAGTTATTTTATTCATTTTGATGCAATTGCAAATGGGATTGTTTCTAAAAAATTTCTCATTCTGTTAGTTTGTTGTTAGTGTATAGAAAAATAATAGATTTTTGTGTATTGATTTTGTACCCTGCAACTTTATGTATTTGTTTATTATTTCTAATATTTTTGTGAAATCTTTAGAATTTTCTACATATAATGTCATGTCATCCGCAGATAGTGAGCTTTCTGGTCCTGGGCTTTTTTTTGTTAGGACGCTTTTGATTACTAATTCAATCTCTTTATTAGTAATTGGTTTGTTCAGATTTTCTCATTCATCATGATTGTCTTATGTACTTCTAGGAATTTATCCATTTATTCTAGGTAATCCAATATGTTAGTGGATAGCTGGCCATAGTAGTCTTTTATGATCCATTTTATTTCTGTGGTATGGAAGATCCATTCAAGAGCAAAGTAGGAAAATCTGAAAATCGTCTTCTTCCCTGGACACATCACAGACATACTGAGTCTACAGTCTAAAAATTTCTGCACATGGAAATTTTTTCTCTTAAAAAAAAAAAAAAACAAACAAAAAAGTATAGGCTGGCTGTGTGGTTACTTCACATCAAACAAACAAGAAGAAAATCACAGCAAAGCATGGAGGAGAGGCTGGGACAAAATCTCGCCATAAATCTCATCTGATGTAACATCCCACAACCAGGAGGGAACTAAAACCCAGAAGTTCTCCCTGGGGAGTGAGGGGTTTGAACTCCATATGGGCACCCCAACTTTTAAGACATACACTTGAGAGATGATCCCCTAAAACATCTAATTTGAAAACTAATAGGTCTTGTGTCCTGAGACCCACAAGAATCCATTGATCTGAGAAACTGCTCTTAAATTTTTCACGTGCTCAGACTCACCCACCCCAAGACTCAACTCAGAGGCAGCCAATCAAGTCCAAATTAAAAATGAGGGACACCTCTCCATTCACCTAGATCTGGAGGCCAGAGGAGATTGTGTGCTTGGTCCCATGAGACTGCAGTAATCCATGTCACCATGACAGGAGTGCCCACCCCTATCTGGTTCCAATTTTTGTAATTACTGCTGGATTTCCCTGGTGGATCAGACAGTAAAAAATCTACCTGCAATGCAGAAGATGCAGTTTCAATGCCTGGGTCTGGAAGATTCCCTAAAGAAGTGAATGACTACCCATGCCAGTAATCTTGCCTGGAGAATTCCATGAACAGAGGACCCTGGCAAGCTACAGTCCATGGGGTCACAAAGAGTTGGACATTACTAATCACACACACAGCAGTCATAACTACTCGGACAAGCACAAAGGTTTGAGCTGAGCAAGGTTTAACGACAAGGTTCATCTCCTACATGAGGCCACTCCTTCAAGACTGGGAGAGGTGATTGTTTCATCTGCTGTATAGAAACCAACACACAGACTCAAGCAACATTTAAAAAAGGAATATGTTCCAAATGAAAGAAAAAGATAAAACCTTAGGGTGGGGTGGGAACACCAAAACTTATTGAATTGGAGATAAGTAATTTACTTGATAAAGAGTTAAAAGTAATTTTCATAAAGATTCACACTGAACTGGAATGAAGAATGGATAAACACAAAGGACAAAGAGATGGAAAATGTAAGAAAGCACCAAATGGAAGTGACAGAGCTGAAGAATATAATAAATAACTGAAAATCGCACTAAAGGGGTTCAACAGCAGACTAGATCAAACAGAAGGAAAGATCAGTCAACTCAAAGACAAGGCACGCGCTCAATCAGAGCATAAAAAAGAAAAAAAATTCAAAAAGTGAAGCTAAAGTGAGGGACTTATGGGACAACATAAAACAGACCAAGGTTTGCCTTATAGGGCTCCCAGAAGGGGAGAGAGAAAAAGGGAGAGAATCTTGTTTGAAGTAATAAGGACTGAACATTTCCCTAACATGGGGAAGAAAATAGATCTAGGAAGCCCAGAGAGTTCCAAATAAGAACCTGAAGAGACCCACACCAAGACACATTATAATTAAAATGTCAAAAGTTAAAGAGAGAATCTTAAAAGCAACAAGAAAGAAATTAAAAAATAAAAGCAACAAAAGAAAAACTTGTTACATACAGGGGAACACCCATAAGACTATCCACAGATTTTGCAGCAGAAACTTTCCAGGCCAGAAGTAGTGTGATGATACTCAAAGTGATAGGGGGAAAAAAAAAAAAATCTTCTGACCAAGAATACTCTACCCTGCAAAGTTATCCTTCAAAGTTGAAGGACAGCTCAGGAGTTTTCCAGGGAAGCCAAAGCTAAAGGAGTCAGTTCATTGCCACTAGACCAGTCTTACAAGAAATGTTAAAGGGACTTCTTTAAGCTGAAAAGAAAGGGCACTGATTAGTAATAAGAACACATGGGAAAGAATAAATCACACTAGAAAGGTAAATACACAGTAAAGGAAGTAAATAATCACTTATAAAACTATTACAAATGTTAAAAGACAAAAGTTGTAAATAAATAAAACTATAATAGTTAATGGGGGTGTGTGTTAGTCACTCAGTTATGTCCAACTCTTTGTGACCCCCCTGGTCTGCCCATGGAATTCTCTAGGCATTATGCTGAAGTGGGTTGCCATTTCCTTCTCCAGAGATCTTCCCAACCCAGGGATCAAACCAGGATCTCCTACATTGCAGGCAGATTCTTTACTATCTGAGCTACCAGGGAAGACCCAGTTAAGGGATACATAAGATAAAAGATGTAAAAATGTGACATCAAAAACAAAATGTGAGGCAGAGCATAATAGTTCATCTGGATTAACATGCTCAGGCTTCCACCACAAAATACCATGGACTGGTGGGTTAGACAAAGTAAATTTATATTCTCTCAATTCCGGAGGCTGGGAACCTGAGGTCAGCATGCTGGTGGGTTTGGTTTCTCCTGAGGCCTTTCTCCTTGCCTTGATTCAGCCTCCCTCTTGCTGTGTTCTCATGTGGTCTTTCATCTGTGTCTGTACCTCTGACATCTCTTTGTCCAAATTTCCTCTTCTTATAAGGACACTGGTCAGATTGCATTAGGGCCAATGTGTGTGACTTCATTTTATATTAGTTATCCATGTGAAAACCTAGCTCTAAGTGTTTTGAGGTGCTGGGAGTTAGGACTTCAGCATATGAAGTTTGGGGAGACACAGCTCAGTCATAGCACCACCTTTCACAGCTCTTCATTACAGCCTGCTACCCATACACATGATAACAGTAATTTGTTGTTCAGTCACTAACTTATGTCCAACTCTTTGCAACCCCATGGACTGCAGCATGCCAGCCTTGCCTGTCCTCCACTATCTCCCGGAGTTTGCTCAAACTCGTGTCCATTGAGTTGGTTATGCCATCCAACCATCTCATCCTCTGTCATTCCCTTCTCCTCCTGCCTCCAGTCTTTTCCAGCATCAGGGTCTTTTCCAGTGAGTCAGCTCTTCACATCAGGTGGCCAAAGTCTTGGAGCTTCAGCTTCAGCAATCCCTCCTACAATCCCGCATAAGACAAGTGTTTCAAAGTCCCCTCTTCCAGGAGGAACTAGATGCTGGCAAGATGAATGACCTCACTCAGATTTACAAGTCTAGTGATCATGAGAGTTGAGATATGAAAAGCAAAGTTCTCAACCGTCACACAAAGTGCCTCCTGACCTTAGAGGGTAGGAGCTCAAGGACTGTCTCTAATGGGGGAAACAGCAGTCATGCTTCCCTTAACCTGGCTACGAAGAGTCCCGTTAAGCAAATACCAAGATGTTCTATAACTTGCCTTCTCCATAGGGAGATAGAATTAAATTGATCAAAAAATGAGGAGAGGAGTAAAAAGCTTTTCCTCTTTGAAATGCTGGAAAAAGAATGGTTTGTCAAGTATCCTTCAATTTTTGGTTTCACTTTGGGAAGAAGCATTTGGCTTTGGCTTTTAAAGTTGAAGGACATCACCCCTGGAGCTGGGTGCTTGGAAGTCAGATGAGCAATGGCTATCAAATACCTGAGGCTTTAAAAAGACCATTCATTCTCGATCAGGCACACATTAAATTGAAAACCAAAAGCTGTGAGGTCCTTCTGAAACCCACTCTGTGAAAATCTTCTTGGGTAAATCTCAGAATCCCCAGTGTTAGCAAGAATCTGCCCAAGTAAGCTGGCTCATCCTGCTCTTCCAGATCATCTAGAACATGGTCTATTTTAGACACTTTGGTGAGTAGGAAATCTCAGGGTAGAACCTCCTCCTTTCCCCTGCCTGTCAAACAGATGTATTTCAGTATAAATCAAGGAGGTAACACAGAGGAAGTCACTGAAAACGACTGATCTTATTCTTTCCTCCTCTGCTTTAAATCTACCTGCTTATTTGATACATTTCACACATGTAATTTATTTCTCCTAAATTGTACATAGTTCTTGAATATTGAATAAATCAGCAGCTTAAGGTCAGGGAACATATCTCTTATTGTTCTTGCTTCTAATTTTATAACAGTGAATGAAGCTGTCTACAAGCAGCAAGCAATCAATAACAAGATCTATGTTTGCTAAGCATTTATTAAGTGCCAGGCAGCATCCTAGGAGCACTACATCTCTGCTACACAAAACACAGTGCCGGAGCAGCAGTGTTTTCTTTGCTTGGGAGATTTTTAGAGATGCCCTCACTTAGGCCCATCCCATCACCGAATCAGCATCTGCATTTCAACAGGACACTCAAGTGGTCCCTCTACACATCCCAACCTGAGAGATGCTGCTTTCCTTCATTTCATTTATCTCTTACATCACCTCAGGGTGGAAGGGATTATTACCCCATTTTACAGATGAGAAAACCGAGGCTCAGGAACGTTAAACAAGTTTCCCAAGGTCTTATTTACTAAACTGGTGTCAGGGGTTCAAATTAAGTTCTCACTGTTCCCATACTCCATGCTTTTTCTTTACTGCTGTGACTTTAGAGGAGAAAAACATTTATGATAAAGATTCAGCTCTGTTGATGCCTGGGTTCCCTACATTTAGAAATTTGCTAGAATAAAGCTGACACTATGAGAATGTCTGAAGTGCTGCCGAGTAGAATCTCCAGAAGTATAGTTCGTCCTTTGCTCACTGTTGTGAGACCACACCGTTGTTGAACTTCTCTTGGAACCAGGCAGCATGAGGCGGGTGTTCAGGGTAGAAGCTTAAAGGGTTTGGCCTGCCTGGGAGGGAGGCTTGTTGCCGAGAAGCAGCGATAGTACTACCTCCTCAGGGACCAGGGGTGCTTCTGATACAAACTCGCGGTCCTCTAAAATGGCAGGCTGCCTGCAAGTCGATGAATCCCGGATACCCCAGGTGATAAAGTACCTGGCTCCTTCTGCGTGGCTGATCAGATTGCATCAGCTTTCCCTGTCTTGTCTAGGGAGGGAACTGTAGGAGCAAATTGGACTTCCTCCAGTAAACCAGCATCCAGGCTCTGCATTCCCAGCTCCTGTCTTTCACCAGTAGGGCGTTTCCATTTCCCTGAGGTCCTCCAGGAAGAGGCTGAATGTAGGGTTCACCTGGCTGGCTGGTTAGGGATAAAGTCTTAACCCGTAGACTCCCACTTCACACCTAGAGCTTAAAGCTGCCATACAACAAGTACGGATGACTTTCCTCCTGCGTTTACGTTATCAGGAGTTCTTTGACTGGCATTATGATGATAAATGAAAAATGCTTTGCACCATTACATCAAGCAGTAATGCAGAGTGCAAAAAATTTCTGCACCAAACCGCAGCCCCCCCCCCCTTTTTTTTAAAGAAAAAGAGAGAGAAAATAGAAGATGGGAAAGCAATTGACTCCTGGTGTCCTGCAAAGTTATTTGCATGTGGGCCTGGGTGGAGGCTGCCTGGAGGTGGTGTCACTCACGCTGCCTGGGGCAGGTCCTTGCCGGCCGCTTGCCTTCTCTGTACTGCAAAATGTTACCAGCCAGGATTTCCCATTTCTCAGGGATTCATGATCCACTTAGACCCATTAGACCTGCAGGCAAGCTGAGTTATGAAACTTCCTCCAATCGTTACAGACAAATGCCTGGAACATCTGACTGGCCTGTGAACCAGCATGCTGATCGTTTACAGTCTACTTGCAGTGTTTGTATGCGCATGTGTGCTCAGTCACTCAGTTGCGTCCAACTGTTTGCAAACCTCTGGACTGCAGCTGGCCAGGCTCCTCTGTCCATGGGATTCTCCAGGCAAGAATGCTGAAGTAGGTAGCCATTCCCTCCTCCAGAGGACCTTCCCAACCCAGCAGTCAAATCCAGGTCTCCCTCAGCTCCTACATTTGTAAGAGAATTTTTTACCACTGCACCAACTGGGAAGCCCTTAGAGCTCAGTTTTATTTTGTATCCTCTTATTCTTCATTTGTATCCCCTCTCAAATTTGAGTGCACTTTGTTGTGAAGACCATCAGCCTAAGAAGGAAAAGGCTTGAACTGGAGCTCTCACTTTCTCCCGTCTTCACACTGTGAGGGAGCCATTCTGGGACTCAGTTTCCTCATCTTTAAAGTAGAGATGTTTGTTACTTACCTCTTTGGGGTTGTCTGTTCTGTTTTGCTTCTTTTGGTTGGATTTTTTGTTGTTGTTGGTTTTTGGTTGGTGGGGAGTAGATCAGGAATAATTTAAGTGAGGTGCTGTATGTGCTGGGTTTTGATAGAAAGCAAAGCCATAGTGCCCACACAGCATGCCACAACTCCTTGCTGAGACTTACAGACTACCATGTCCAAATGATCTGAGGTCATGCATGTCAATCAATAGCGGCCTTTTGATGTTAAGGCCCAAAACATTGAAATGAATAATAAACACATTTAAAACCCTCTAATGAGATAAAGAAGACTTAGAAATCTAAGTGGGGAAGGAGGGC
This sequence comes from Bubalus kerabau, assembly GCF_029407905.1. Taxonomy (NCBI): domain Eukaryota; kingdom Metazoa; phylum Chordata; class Mammalia; order Artiodactyla; family Bovidae; genus Bubalus; species Bubalus kerabau. The sequence goes on from NC_073628.1 coordinate 16,395,945, forward strand.
TGAGCCTGGGGCTGAATTCTAGCTCCCCTCCAAAGTCACTAAACCAACCTGTTATGTGACAGCACCAAGTTCATGGCTTCCCACTATAAGCAGAGCACTGTTTCTGCACAGTCTTCTGGATGCCCTTGTGGAGAAGAGCACGTTCAGGCTGCTTTTGAGATGCCCAAGCCTGGTTTTATGGGGGTCTTTCCATGTAAGTGTGAAGAAGGGTCTCATTAGGACCCAGAAGGATCCTCATGTAACTGCTTAGGATGGGTGGACACAAAGAGTCTTGGGGGAGGCTGGCCTTTGATGTTTTCTGTTGATGATGTAATGGGTCTTTCAGGAAGCTCCTGGAAATAATAAGAAAATTATTTGGAAATGTTACCTTCCTGAGCAAGAGCCTTAGAAATGTTGAAGTGTTGATGAAGCCAGAGAAATGCAGAGAGTGGGTTGTCACCTAGGAGGACCCGTCTAGGCTGGTCCCAGGGGGACAGTGTTTGGAGCCAGCTAGTGTCACCTCTTGGAAGCTGTCATTGAGGGTCTGGTGCATGCTGAGGCTGGGAGGGTCCTATTTGGATAAGAGGTCACCTTGTCCTTCTCAACTTTCCTGAAGACAATTAGTGGCTACAATTTGGGTGTTGGGATGAAGGCTGGTAAAACAGAGTGCAAGTTCTTGATTTTGTGTCCACGTGTTTCTTTGTTGGCCCTGTGAGTGAGGAGGGCAGAGGGAGGGTGGAGGGGAGCCTTGAAGGAACCCGGGACTCAGGGCACCTGTACTCTGGTTGGTGGGTCCTCTGTGGCTCAGCGTACCTGAGGGCTCTGGCTTCACACCGTGGACTGACCCAGAGTGCAGGTGGCAGCAGGTGGTGGGAAGGGCGGGGGTAGGGGATCTCTCCACTTCCAGCTTCAAAGGAGTTGTATTGAGCAACTGTGAATAAAAAACAATTAAATTTGCTAAAGGTCTGTGAAATCAGATCTAATCTCTTTGGGGACTTGGAAAATACAAGCAAACAAAAGAGCTGAGTTATTGATCGCTGCATTTCAGCAGCTCTTAATCTGAAATGAAATCAGCCTGGCTGGAGGCCCAGAGGCCAGGGACCCTGCTCTCCATCCCCCTCCCACCCTGTGCGCTGCCAGGAGGCCCACCTGTCAGAACCAGGGCTCCTCGCTGGACGACTGAATTAGCAGGCAGGTGGCGGGTGGCAGAGGGCTGCAGTCACTGGGCTTCCCTGGCCACAGAGGCAGAGGATGACCTGGCTTATTTTCATTTCATTTTCATAGGACCATATTTCATAAAACAGAGGAGCAAATTGATTTCACAGGTCCGCACCACCCAGCTTCATGTCTCGAGAGAGGCACCTGCTTCTCCGGTGGCCATGCTTGGCTTTAGTCCTCCCATCTTCCTTTTCAGAGGGGCTGTCACTCTATCATCTTAGCCCCATTCAGTCTTTATCCCCTTGACCTTCAAAGCTGGAGGGGAAAGAGGGCAGTGGGACTGGTGAGGGGAGAGATAAGGGGGGCGACTTGCCCAGGAGGAGGAAGGCTTTGACCTTGAACAAAGGAGCAGGTGGGTGGAGTCAGAGGCCAGCTCCTGAGGGGGCACATTGTCCGACTTGGACTTTGTTTATTTTTTTCTACTCTATTGGCAATTGTAAGAAAGATTATTTCATACTCCCTGAAGCAAACCAAAGGAGGTCTGAAATGACAAGGTGGCTCCTTTGGCAATTACCCTGAAAAGATTTAGCAAATAAGTAAGGATGTCTTACAAGTTACAGTTTGTCAGTTTACCTTAGACCCAGGGACAGGAAAGAGGAAAACAGGCAACACCTATCTGTTAGTGAGACCCCTTTATCCCTTAGTCCATTCAGTCTGTGACATAGAATATTACAGACCGAGCAGCTTCTAAACAACAGAGATTGATTTCTCACAATTTTGGAACCTGGGACATCCAAGATCAAAGTTCCAGCAGACTTGGTGTCTGGTGACAGCTCACCTCCTGGTTCATAGGTGGCTGTCTGTGCCTTCATGTGGTGGAAGGGGCAAGGGCCCACTCAGGAGTCCTTTCCTAAGGACATGAATCCCATTCATCAGGGCTCCACCCTCATGACCTAATCACCCCTCAGAGGCCCCACTTCCAACTGAGCATTAGGCTTCCGTACATGAACTTTCGGAGGACACATTCAGTCTTTAGCATCTTTGAATGAGATTGGGGATGGGGGTGGGGCTTCCCTTGTAGCTCAGTTGGTAAAGAGTCTGCCTGCAATACCAAAGACCCAGACTGGATTGCTGGGTCAGGAAGATCCCCTGGAGAAGGAAATGGCAATCCACTCCAGTAGTCTCGCCTGGAGAATCCCATATGCAGAGGAGCCTGGCAGGCTACAGTCTATGGGGTCAAAAGAGTCGGATACGACGAAGCACACAGCACATACCCCCCAGGAAACCACAAATGAATTGAACTTGCAGGGCAGGTGAATCTGAGAATCTTCATATTGATAGCTTAAAGTCTGTAAGTTGCCATGAATAGGACTCAATGTTCTGCCCACACCCCTATTCTTCTAAGAGGGTCTCTAATCCTTCCTTCTCAGCCTACTGCACATCAGCTTCCACTGTGACTCCTGTTCGGTGTCAACCATGACCTTACCACTGACTAATCTCATTCCTCCTTCAACTTGGTTTCCTTGAGGACTTGGATCAGTGGCATTCCTTCCCTGATGGCCAGGGAGCTGCATTCTCCTGCTTCTCCATCTGCTTCTGATACTCTGCCCCTTCTGCCTTTCTCTGACCAACTTAACATTTAGGGTTTGCTGAGGTCTCCCCTTTAACTCTTACATTTCCATACACTCCGAGTGGTCAGTCTATTCCCACAACTTCTACTCTCATGCGTGCATGTGTGCTAAGTGGCTTCAGTTGTGTCCAACTCTTTGTGACCCGATGGACTGTAGCCTGCCAAACTCCTCTGTCCATGGGATTCTCCAAGCAAGAATATTGGAGTGGGTAGCCATGCCCTCCTCCAGGGGATCTTCCTGACCCTTCTATTCTCAGTGTAGAGATTAGTATACATTCTACTCTGATTTACATCTTTAGCCCAGACCTCTCCCCTCTGATCTAGGTCCATATTTCCAGCTGCCAAATAAACATAAGCACCTGAATGTCCCTCAGGCCTTTCAAACTCCATATGGAGAAAACCAACTTCTCAAATCTTCTCCTTGCCTCACTGTTGGGACTAATGTCATCACCATTCACTTAGTTCTCTGAGCTAGAACTTCTGACTTCACTCTTCTCTCTGTCCACCTCCTTATTCAATTTAAATCCAGACTTCTTGGTTTAGCATATGAGGGTCATCACAAGGTGGCCATAATCTACCTTTCCTGGCCTATGTGTGCATCAAATCTAGGCCAGTTTTCCACCAGACTATCTATTTTTATTGTTCTCTAGCACTGCATATATATTTACTCTTTATTCATTTGTCTATAAATGTCTGCTCTACATCAGGCCTCTTTCCCTTCTGGTAGAGTCCATTTCTTATTCTATAAGACCTCTGTTGGATGATGGCTCTTTGGGAAGCCTTCTCTCTCTACCAGACAGAACTCCTGGGTCCTCCCAGGGTACTGTCGACTAAAAAGTTAGGCACAAGCTGAAAGTAGAAAGTTTTTTTATTTGGTGGGAGTGTTAAGGACTCGGAGTCCAGGAGACATCACCTCAGGTAGTCCTGAGAGAGTGCTTGCTCTAGGGAGGCAGGAGAGGGAGTCAGGCCCTGTTTGCAACAAGGGGGCAGGCAGTCTGAACATCACAGATTATTATTAAGTAAGGAAAACCAGATATCAAGTTAAGGAGTTTAGTGTTATTCTATGTATGGGAAGGCACAAGAGTATGGAATTACTGAAGTCATTGTTTTCATATACATCTCAGCTATCTGGGGCCAGCATCCTGTCCTTTTGATTTCTCACATCCCCGGCCCCCTCCGCCAGCTCCTCAACAATCACTGTGGGGAGAGTTAGGGGGCGGCAGTGTCTGCTGGATCTAAGGCATTGTGTTCCCTTTTGGGAGCCCTCATTCACATTTGGAGGCTGGAAATCGCTGACGGATGTTACATCCTTGTTTATTGATATGGCAGGAGATATTCCATTTCACAGTACACACCTCACCTGGCCATGTCACACCACAGTGACATATCCGTCCCTGCCCCCAGACTCGAGGAAAGCACGGAGAGAAATTACTCTTTTATCTTGGTACCATTTCAGCGTTGTAGCACAATTTCTGGCACATAATAGAACCATAACTAATCTGGGTCCAGTGAGTGAATGTTTGGAATAGGAATAAATTCTGCTTCGGACATTAGTGAGTCCTCGAGACAGATGTGGTCCTGCCAAGGAACTCTCACCTGCCCCCTGGACGATGGCGATGCTTTGTGTTTGATGGCGAAGGGACTGCAGGCTGGTGTGGAGGCTAACCAGGAAGCAGGCGCGGAATGAGGGCCGGGAGAGTCAGCCTCGTCAGAAAGAGCATGAAGTGCACAGGGAGGTGGAGAGGAGCCCAGGTTCTACCTCACTTTCACAATGTGAGCAAGAGGTAGCCTCAGATACCTATGTGTGAGCAGGCAAAGCTTCCTGCTCTACAAAGTTGTTGTCAGAATTCAACGAGTATCCTGAGAGCATTCACAAGTCATTCATGAGCCTAGATTTTGAATGTCATTACTTTTTGGAGTAATTATCTGTGAAGCTGATGATAACGATGATTATGAAAAAAGATATGAATAATAAAGGCAAAGTGACTCAAAAACAAATGGCTGTATAACTTACATGAGAATGTTGAAACCTCAAACCAAAACAAAACAAAACTAGAGAACACTAAAGCCACTTGAATCGACAACTTGGCTATTTCCATATATGCTGTTTTAACACGTATCAGACCAGGGGGCTCTCATATAAGGACATGCTTAAGCATGCATTTCTGTCTGGTCTCTGTCTGATTCAGGTTTTTCATTCATAGAATATTGTTCTAATATATGTGTTCAGTGGGGTTTATAATGCAATTATGAATTCATGCCATTAACCCTTCCAAGTCTCCAAAGACAGCTCTCATTTCTTTCCGACATGTCCCAAGGTACCCTGATTTTACTTTTACCATGGCCCTGCCCTTGCAATTATTAGTTTACTTCTCAGTCTTTTGCAAATCTTATTTGAGCGTGTTGTTTGCTGTGCTCCTGGTATTCAGTCGAGGGTGAAATACTCTTAAGTTTTGCTCAAAAGGTATGTGCTGGCATTTGTTCATTCACTGACACACATGGTGGGAAGAGCTTCCACTGTGCTGGCCCCCAGCCTGCAACGGTACCCCCAAGTGCCCACTCGCAGACACCGTGGAGAAGCGGGACTCAGCCACAGGAATTATTTAATTGACACTGCAGTGAAGTCCAGCAAAGCAAAAACACAAGGGCCCCCGGCCATGTTTAAGGTGTAGGATTTGTGAGGAAATTACTTTAAAATCTAAAATATGAGAGTTACCCATACTGAGTGTGCAAGGGAGGGGGCACTGGGAGATAGTGTGAGGACCCGTCCTGGCGGAGCCCCGCTGAAACCAAGCACCTGAGCCCCAGACAGATAAAGGCCAGCTTCCCCACGAGTTATGAGGTCAGCTTACAGCAGAAGAAGGATTAGAGTCCAGGGGTTTATCCCAGGCCACACAGCACAATGCAGAGCTATGCTCCAGAGAATGAGAGAAAGCCCTGAGGGATTTGAGAGTGACAGTGGGCCAGGATCCACGCTGACTCCAGGAAAGCGAAATGGCAGGTTTATGCTGCAAGTCACATCATGCTCCTGGGGACCAGATGGTTCTCCTGCAGCAGAGACAGAGTCCTGCCCCTCAGCAGGTGCTCAGATGGCGAGAGTGGTGCCGACTGGTTCCCACCCCCGACAGTGCACCTTGCCCATTTGCTTCTATTAGAGAGTCTCCCTGCAGTTATGCCAGCAGCGAGGGGCCTTTCTGGGCCTTACAGCCCGGATCATCTGCTTTCCCAAGTGCTGTCTCCCAGCAGGATCCTGTGGGTTGTCTCCAGAGCCTGTAGCTGTACCCCAGGTGGTGTCTTTCTCCAGGGTGCATGACAGCCTCCCTCCTGCCCACCACTGCGGTGCGGGAGGTTGTATGGCTGCATGTTGGCTCGACTTGCAGTAGCTCTGAGCAGAGGGTCCCAGAGACTTGCAGAAGCCCTCAGGACTGGGTTGTGTCTGCCTTCTATGGTTTCTGGGTGGTGACTGTCTGTCTTTATAGCCGCCTCTAAGCCCTGCCCGGGATGGCAGTGTTTTGTGTGAACTCACTCACTAGGAATGTGGGTTTCCCACCTGGGCTTTGTGGATAGAGGGATGGGAGAGGGAACCAACAGGGGAAATAGTCACTCAGCATTGTGAGAACCATCTCATCCTCTACCATCCTCTTCTCCTTTTGCCTTCAATCTTTCCCAGAAGCAGGGCAGAGGGTGAGATGGATGGATGGCATCACCAACTCAATGAACATGAACTTGGGCAAACTCCAAGAGACAATGAGGGACAGGGAGGCAAAGTGTGCTGCAGTCCATGGGGTTGCAAAGAGTTGGACATGACTTAGAGACTGAACAAACACAACAAATGTGAGAGCTGCTGCCCTGGCAGGGGTATAGCCCCTGGGCATTTACTTCCTGCCCAAGACACCCTCTCCCTATCCCACCCCCCATATATTCATGCTTGTTTTGGGTGGTGGTGGAAGGGGAGAGACTGACAGGCAGAAGAGGTAAAGAGATATGACTAAGCAAAGGCAAGTCCAGGTTCAGGACTTGCCCACCTCCCCTCATAGATTCGGAGCTCCAGACCAGCAGAGAGTTGTGCTTAGGACTAGCCCCAGCCTCTGGCACACAGCTGGCCCTTCCAGCCACATCTAAAGCCAGTAATTGTGCATTTTCTCATTTGATTCACACAATCGCTGAGATCTGGGTGGGGTAGTTTTGGTCTCTAGGGCCATTTCACAGATGAAGAGGTGTCCTTCTCAAAGTTATACAGAGCCTGGAGCCTCACACATATCTCCTGATCTGGCAACCTCCGGGTAAGGGGTCTGCTCCCCACCAGGGTCTCCATGTAGAAGCAGAGCCCTCTTCCCCCTTCCCCACCTCCCCACCCCGACCCTCTACTCTCCCACCTCTCCCACCACAACTCATCTTTCTCCCCCAGCCCTCACTCCCCCTCCCACCTCTAAACTTTCTTGTTTTGAGTAGTAGAAGGAGGAACAATGAAAGGCATCTTGAAAAATAATTTTCAAGGAAGAAATGCTTTTATCCCTAATGACTATTATTTGAGAACTTACAGAAGGCTGAATCTGGGCAGGAGATCCACAACCTTCACAGCGTGGAGGGAGGCCTTGGCCCTCTTTCTGCACTTTGACAGGTGTGTATTCTTGCTACCGAGAACTCTGTGCTCTATGGTGGAGTGGGGAGTGGTTGGTCCTCTTCAAGGAGAGAGCTGCCCCTTTTGATGCAGGAGGACAATTCTCACGGTGAGCTCAGCTGCAGACACATTCATGCCTTCGTTCATTCTCTGCTCGGCACTGGGGGATCACGTGGTGGACACTGAGACCCATTCCTACAGACTTGCTACTCTGGTGGGGAGACAGAGTAAATGAACCATCTTCCCAGAAAGATTGTGATGACTGCCCAGCAGAACAGGTTTCCGTGAGAGAAACTGACAGGAACCCCTTTGTACTGGAAGGTGTCAGAAAGACGTTTCTGAGGAAGTGACAAATAGATGACAAAATGATAAATTCCACCTAATCGAGAGACACTCATGAATCATTCAAGGTCATATACGTGACGTAATAGAACACAGTGGAATCAGGACTGGGGTCAGAGGACGTTTGTCATTGTTCAGTCGCTCAGTCATGTCAGATTCTTTGCAATCCTATGGACTGTAGCCCACCAGGCTCCTCTGTCAATGGGATTCTTCAGGCAAGAATACTGGAATGGTTTGCCATTCCCTTCTCCAGGGGATCGTCATGAAACTGGGATTCAAATTTTTCTCCTGCTTTAGTAGGTGGATTCTTTACCATCTGAGCCACCAATGAAGCTGCACGTATAATTCTTAAAAAATAAAAATTGACCTCATTCTATTCACCCAAGAGTCCCGTTCTCTAAAACCAAGTGTTCTCAACTCCCATCTATTGATTTGTAGGTTAAACTGTGAGATTTCTAAATACTGTGCTTGCAAAGCTATTCCCTAAAATCTAGACCCCAATTTACACATTTATTAATACTTCTCCCATTTTCCTCGATACATAGGTTTAAATAAAATATTTGGTCAAATCAATAACCAATGTTCAAATTATCAATAAATGTAAATCAAACCAAGTAAATTATAATTTATTTACTTCCTTATATTAATACGACTTCCTATGTTTCTTGGAGTTACTTGTTTTTCTGTGCATGTATACCTATTTTCTCCATAATTTTCCCCACTGTGCTGTATGTTTCACAAAGGAAGTGATCTAGCAGTTTTATTGTTGTTGCCTCTTGGTTTGGAGAATTTCTTCTAGAACCTTCTACTGTTCTTGCTTCAGTTTGAACTGACTGCCCTTCAGCCCTACTTCATGGCTGTCATCCAGATAGTAGTAGTAGCATTAGTCTCTCAGTCGTGTCTGACTCTTTGTGACCCCGTGGACTGTATCCCGCCAGGTTCCTCTGTCAATGGGATTCTCTGGACAAGAATACTGGAGTGGGTTGCCATTGCCTTCTCCAGGGGATCTTCCTGACCCAGGTATTAAACCGGAGTCTCCTTCATTGCAGGCAGACTCTTTCCTGGCTGAGCCACCAAGGAAGCCTGTTATGCAGATATTTAACCTTAAAATTATCCGTCCCCTCAGCTAGTTTGGAGTTCATCTTTCTAGGACCAATGGCTTCTGTTTTCTTGATTTCGTCCACGTTTTGGAGGCACACACCTTTCACCTACTTCCTGAGAAAGTCATTGAAAACTTGCTTGTTTGAAAAATATCACACATCTTTTTTCACATGATCGTTAGTTAGGTTAGATAGAGATATCTCACCTAAACATTTTACCTCAGAATTTCATCATTATCCTGTAGCTCCCAGGGTGGCTGCTTAGAAATGTTGTACCACTCTGGTTCCCGCCTCTTTATATGTGATCTAGAGTTTTCCTAGACAGATCTTAAGCAATACTCTTTATCCCTGGTATTCTTAAATTTCTTCATATAGTGCCTTCATGAGGGGGTTGTTTTTTGTTTTTTATTTAATTTACTCTTCTAGGAACTTTGCGAATTCCTTTTCAATCAGTTTTGGAAACTAATCTTTTCATATTTACATGTTAATTTTCTCCTCTTTTTTTTTTTCCTCTTTCTGGAAGTTCCATTAAATGGAGATATATATATATATACACACACACACACACACACACACACACACACACACAGGCTTCCCACGTGGTACTAGTCGTAGGAAAAACCAATGCAGGAAACATAAGAGACATGGGTTCCATCCCTGGGGTGGGAAGATCCCTGGGAGGAGGAAATGGTAACCCACTCCAATATTCTTGCCTGGAGAATCCCATGGGCAGAGGAGCCTGGTGGGGTACAATCCATAGCATCATAGAGATTCAGACACAACTGAAGTGACTTAGCAGGTGTGTGTGTGTGTGTGTGTGTATAATATGTCTATATTATACCAGTTCAGTTCAGTCACTCAGTTGTATCCGACTCTTTGTGACCCCATGGACTGTAGCACGCCAGGCTTCCTTCTCCATCACCAACTCCAGGAGCTTGCTCAAACTCACGTCCATTGAGTTTGTGATGCCATCCAACCATATTACTCTCTGTCATCCCCTTCTCCTCCTACCTTCAATCTTTCCAAGAATTGGGGTCTTTTCCAAGGAGTCAGTTCTTCGGGTGGCCCAAGTATTGGAGTTTCAGCTTCAGCATCAGTCCTTGAGATGAATGTTCAGTACTGACTTTCTGTAGGCTGGACTGGTTGGATCTCCTTGTAGTCCAAGGTACTCTCAAGAGTCTTTTCCAACACCACAGTTCAAAAGCATCGATTCTTCAGTGCTCAGCTTTCTTTATAGTCCAACTCACACATCCATGCATGACTACTGGAAAAAACCATAGCTTTGACTAGATGGACTTTTGTCGACAAATTAATGTGTCTGCTTTTTAATATGCTGTCTAACTTGGTCATAGCTTTTCTTCCAAGGGGCAAGCGTCTTTTAATTTCATGGTTGCAGTCACCATCTGCAGTGATTTTGGAGCCCAAGAAAATAGTCTCTCACTGTTTCCATTGTTTCCCCATCTATTTGCCATGAAGTGATGGGACTGGATGCCATAATCTTTGGTTTTTGAATGTTGAGTTTTAAGCCAGCTTTTTCACTCTCCCTTTCACTTTCATCAAGAGGCTCTATAGTTCTTCTTCTATATTTGTGTGTGTATGTGTGTGTATGTATATATATATATATATATACAATTTTTCTCCCATTTCTATTTTCTATCTCTTCTTTCTACTTTTTGGAAGATTTCCTCCACTTTATCATCTTTTAGTTAAGATTAGTAGTCCTTAAACGATTGCTTCAACAGTAGCATTTTTAATGCCTAACACATCTTCAGCATTTTTATTCTCTCTTACTTGTTTTTTATGTTTACATTTTTATTTGATTTTTTGTAATGCCTAAATTTTTGCATTTGAAATGTCTTGTATGTTTGGCTTTGTGAGTTTTTAAGTTTTATGGGTTCTGATCACATTTTAACTTTTTTGTTTTTATGAATTTTTATTGGACTATAGTTGCTTTACAGTGTTGTGTTGGTCTCTGCAGTACAGCAAGGTGAATCAGCCATAGATATGCAAGTATCCCCTCTCTTTCGGATTTCCGTCCCATTCTGGTCACCACAGCACACAGAGCAGAGCTCCCTGTGCAGCACAGTAGGTTCTCATTCTCTTGTTTGCATCTGTTTGAGGAGCAAGTGCTAAGCAACCCTTTGGAAGGTCTGTGTAGGAGCACGTTGACTAGGGGGCCTTCTTGTAGTGAATGGTGAGGAGCCAGATACTCCTTAGGAGATCCTCAGGGACCCACCACTTTGCCCCTTTCTTGTGGAAGAATTTTTTCAGGGAAGACACCCAGGCCACTGAACTGTCGCATCCTTTCTGACACAGCTCTGGGACATAGCCTGTGAGCTGGCATTTCTGACAAGTTCCCAGGTGACCCTGATGCTGCTGATTTGGGAACCACATCTCTGAAAATTGCTCTTTTAGGTCAAAAGCTTTCCACCACTTGTGTGTGCACTCAGTTGTGTCCAGCTCTTTGAGACCCCATGGACTGTAGCTCACTAGGCTCCTCTGTCTATGGGATTTCCTAGGCAAGAATATTGGAGTGGATTGCCAGTTCCTCCTTCAGGGGATCTTGCCCACACGGGGATGAAACCCACATCTCCTGCATTGCAGGTGGATTCTTTAGCAGTGGGAAGCCCCTTTCCACTTCTTATCAGGATAGAAGTCTGGTTTTCAGGTCTCGGAAAGGATTTATGGAATACAGCTTCTTCTCAAAGAGACTTTCAACATCTCCTTGCTTCTTGGCCCATCATTACCACAGCCTCCGCAAAGATACCATGTCCCAAATTCATGAATATTTCTAGTGCTGCAGCCTGAGTCAGCTTGCTCGTCCCATTTTGGGCATTTTGGGATTAACTTTCCCTACTTGGTTAAATCAATGACCATTCATCTGCTTTCTGTCCTATACAATTTTGTCAGCATGTTTCATCTGCTCATGTTTTCTTTCCTGTTTAATTTGTCAACATAGTTTTTTTTTTTTTTTTTCCTTTACTGTTATTTTGGATGGGTATTGGAAAAAAGCAGAACCTAACAGACTTCTTCAGGCCATGATAATTAATCATGTCAAGGGTTTATTCGATTGTAGGGCTTTGCTTCTCTTCCCACAGGAAGTGCACCTCCCTTTGGCCATACACTCAGAATAAGCTGGAGCCGCCCCCAGCCAGGGCCCAGGACCATGCATGTGCCATCATCTTCATCAAGAAAAACTCTCATCCCCATTTGTGCTGAGAGAGGAAGGCTTTCCAGAACTAACATACCAACCCCAGAAAGAAGAAAAAGCAGTTTGAGATTTTCTTGACTATTTGGAATATTTTTCCTAGCACAACAAGCTATTTATCCTCTGCTTTGATTCTCACTGAATTAAGGAAGGAGAAAAGAAATCAATTCACCCTCCAAATGCTACAAGGGAAAAACCACCCCTCACTAAACACTATGGAATATGTAGGAAGGAGGAAAAGAAGATAAATCCATCAACTAATAAGATAAGTGTCTTGTTCCTCCATCTGTTACTGCTGTGTCCTTATCTAGAACAGGAGCGTGGCAGCCACAAGGTAGCTGTGTCAGGTATTATATTCCAAAATCATATGAATGAATTTTCATGTGAGGAATCATCCATGATCTCACCGAGCCAGGGCTCAATTTGTCCTGAGGCACCCACTGTCTTTTTGCATCCGGAAGTCCACTGAGATCACAGGCAGGCATGGGGTTGGCAGTGCTCCTGTGATGGTATCTGTCTCTCAGCTTTTCCAGCTTTGACTCCCTCTCTGCCGTGCAGAGGCTGGTGGTAATGACTTAGTTGATTCACCTCTGAGTGCTTGCTGGTGTCCTTACAGGAGACAGGAAAGCACTGGAAGCCTGGGCAAAATGTATAGAGAGGTCTGTGTATGGGTACATCTATAATGATAGCATCATTGATTAGACGATTGATCAAATGTGCCACTTCTCAGGTCGCTGGGGAAAACTACAGAATAGTGTTCAATTGCAATGACATCCCAGGCACTTGAGCAGCCCCAATTATCCTGTGATGATTTCCTCATTCAAAAACAGAGTTTATTTTGAGAGCTGAGCCTTGACTGAGCTCCCAGGTGCAGACAGAGATGATGACACGTGGCATCAGAACCCGTGCTGTGGCGTCTCTGTCAGGGGCTGAGAGTCACAGCAGATAGATAAAACTTGTTTGCATGTACGATGGAGACTGAGCTTTGCATTTTATTACAGAGACAGTGTAATTCGTCTATATTATCATCACTGTCATCGTCATCGTCCTCGGCAGCAGCAGGGACAACACAGCTTTCAGCACTTGCTGGAAACCTTACCCGTGTCTATCCCTGTCCTCTCAGCCTGAGAGCATCGAACACATAACACAGGGGGTGTGCTGGTCAGGCTGCAGGGTCCATGAGATAGATGCATGTCAGGCGTCCAGGTCAGATGCATGGGCAACTCAAATTTGTATGTGGTCAGAGGCTGGAAAGAAAGGAAGCAGGCAAAAAAAAAAAAATGTAGTACATAAATTCAGGAAATAAAGATTGATTGTATTGTAGTAGAATAAAAGAGTGAGACGTGAATTTGTCTTCCAGATTTTAAGCTAGGATGCCTAGGCTTAGAAATAGGAGAGAATAGGTCATATTGTTAGGAGAGAATACAAGTTCTCTTTGGAACATATTGGGACTGAGATGCTGAGACGCATGCGCTTAAGGAGGGCTGTCCTGCAAGAAGTGTGTATATGAATCTAAAATTCGAGGGCCATGCCCAGGCCTAGAGATGCAGACGTGGGACCACTGCTGCATAGGTGGTGTGCCAGGCAGCCTCTAGATATGTCCAGTGATCCCCACCTGCTGATCTTCATGCCCTGTATAATCTAGCCTCTTCCACTGGGTGTGGGCTGGACTTTTCATCTCACTTCTAATGGTGGACTACAGCGAAAGTGATGAGATGTCATATCTAAGGTTATGTTATAAAAAATACTGTGCCTTCCACCTTGCACTGTCTTTATCAGCCCCTCTTAGATCACTCACCTTGGTGATGGCCAGCTTCCGTGGTATGAGGCAGCCCTGTGGAGAGACCCAGCTGGCCAGCAAAGCCACATGAATAGGCTGGGAGTAAGACTCCCCACACCCTGCCCCATCCCCCCAGTGGTGCCTTTAGTTAAAACCATAGTCATGGTCAAGCACTTGACTACATCCTCATGAGAGATCTTGAGTGAGAAGAACTCAGCTAAGCCTCTTTCTAATTCCCTACACACAAAAAAACATAATAAAAAGTCTTGGTATTAAGTTGCTAAGATTTAGAGTAATTTATCCATGCCTGAGAAATCCCATGGACAGAGGAGCCTGGCGGGCTACAGTCCATGGGGTCATACAGAGTCAGACATGACTAAAGCAACTTAGCATCACATAGAAAGAAATTACTAATGCAGGTGATTAAAATTATGAGAATATTTGAGCTCATCCAGGAAGATAGTGTAGAGAAAGAAACATTAGACCCTGATGCTCACTAATGTCTAAAGGAACCAAGAAAACAAAGAGTCAATATGGGGAACAGAAGAAACAGTAAAAGTAAAATGAGAAAAACCAGGGCAACTTAGCTTTATAAAAAACAGGTGTGTAAGTGTGCGCTCAGTCACTCAGTCACGACCGACTCTTCGAGACCCCGTGGACTGTAGCCTACCAGACTCCTCTGTCTGTCCATGTGACTTGCCAGGCAAGAATACTGGAGTGGGTTGCCATTTCCTCCTCCATGGGATCTTCCCAACCCAGAGACTGAGCCCAAATCTCCTGCCACTCCTACATTGTCAGGAGATTCTTTACCACTGAGCCACCTGGGAAGCCCAATAAAAATCCCACAGGGAATGCATTTTATGAAGAGAAAGAGATTAACAGTATTGAATGCTGCAGATAGCTCAAATAATAAAAGGTTTGAAGTGTCCTATAGGTTTGGCAATTGGGATAAAGTCTGACTGATCTTTCTAAGAGCGGCTTCAGCAAAGTAGGAATAAAAACCAGATGGCAATGGATTGAGTAATAAGTGGTGCATGAGGAAGGGGAGAAGGAGATTGTAGACTATGTTTCTTGTATTGTTTTTTGACTATGTTTTGAGAGGAATGATTGAGGAAGAAGGACTGGATGATTGAAGATATGACAAAATGATGGCTTTTACTGATAGAAGTGTTAGATGCTTTGACTACAATAAGGACAGAGGAGGGAAAGTGGTGATATCAGAACAGGTTGTGGATGGACCAGCGGACAAAAGGCACAGAGGAAGTGGGAGAAACTGGGGTCAAGCACACAGGTGGAGGGAGCTGGTCCAAATAGGACTGTTGCTCATTGGCTAAGATGGAAGATACAAGGGAAGATACAAAGATACTGAAGATACAAAGATACAGAAGATACAAAGATACAAGGGAAGATGTGGGTACTTATATGTGTTTATGGGAAGGAAGATGAGAAACTATAAGGCAGTACCTCTGCCCTTGATTTTCTTAGAAAAACAGAAAGGGCTGTCGATCAACACTGTGCTTCTCAAACTTTTCCACTCAACATCCCTAGTGAGAGAGGAATTGGTGTGCGTCCCTAGGAATCTGAAGTCATAGCACAAAGTGGTGAGCTGCAAGCTAAAAAATTAAAATTCATTATTAATACATGCTATTTATATTACATTCATTTCATAGCCATATTTTCACAGATGTTTTAAATTGGTTGTATTTAACTTTCCTCCAAAGTAAAAAATGTATGTTTCTGAAAGCTTCATGTATTTACCTTTTTTATATTTTATAATACATTTATATTATTTTGTTTTCTTAGTACTATTATGTTTATCTTGGCACACTGCCCTATATTGTGTGTATCTTGGTATATTGCCTTGAGGGTATTTCTCGAGTGGTTTGCAGGTTCCAGCACTAAACCATTAGCACTCACTGCCACATGAGCTCAGTCAGATGTTGAGATTCATTCAGGTCTCAGTGGGCATCTTGGGAAGCACAAAGCTTCACCAGAGTGAATGAATGAGAAAAAAAAAAGTACATACAATTGAGGAGCTGAGTGGGACATCTCAAGCCTGGGGCAACATCACCAGACTTGGTCTCTTCAGCATCGAAGAGGTTGGGCTGTGTCCTCATTCGACACATGGAGGAGCTGATATTTGGGATCTGGCATGGGGTGGCATCATCAGCCCCAGATTGCAGGAGTTGGCTAGAAATGGCAGAACTTGGGGAGGGGTGTAAGGATGTGAGTGACAGGAACAATTGACTTCCCCATTTTTCCAAGTCAGCATTAACTCCTGCAAGATGAGATTTATGTATATACCATCTAACTTTCTTTGCTCTGAGAGGAAACCATACAAATTACCATGAGCCGATTTTTTGTCTAGATCTAGAGACCAGGGGCGGAGAAGGCAATGGCACCCCACTCCAGTACTCTTGCCTGGAAAATCCCATGGGCAGGGGAGCCCGGTAGGCTGCAGTCCATGGGGTCGCTAAGAGTCGGACACGACTAAGCGACTTCATTTTTCACTTTCATGCATTGGAGAAGGAAATGGCAACCCACTCCAGTGTTCTTGCCTGGAGAATCCCAGGGATGGGGAGCCTGGTGGGCTGCCGTCTATGGGGTCGCACAGAGTTGGACACGACTGACGTGACTTAGCAGCAGCAGCAGCAGCAGAGACCAGGGGTTGGGAAACTAAGGCCCATGGGTCAAATCCAGCCCCCACCCCCACACCCCTCCCCTCACCACTTTTAGTAAATGAAGTTTTACTGGATGGAATATAGTCATGCTTATTTGCTGTCATATTGCCCATGGCTGCTTGTCCCTGATAACAATGGATCTGAATAATTGTGACAAAGACTTTATGGTCCAAAGCCTAAAATATTATCTGACTATTTATAAAGACCCCTATGTTACAATGACCTGTATTGTGAGATAAAACTTAGCCAATACATTTTACAAATATTTCTTGCTCATTTTGACTGTGATTCTGAGTCATCAGATACTCAGTGTAAGGCCCCTCATGCCTGGCGAGGGAAGGGCACCTTATTCTGAAGAGGGTCCTCAGCCTTCACGTGCACCCCTCAGAGTGCTCAGTCGTGTCCCAGTCTGCCACCCCATGGACTGTATAGCCTGCCAGGCTCCTCTGTCCATGCGGATTCTCCAGGCAAGAATACTGAAGTGGGTTGCCATGACCTCCTCCAGGAGATCTTCCTGACCCAGGGATTGAACCCGCATCTCCTTCATTGGCAGGCAGAGTCTTTACCTCTAGTGTTACCCAGGAGGCCCCAAGATTGGCAGGGTGAAAGCCTATTAGAATTTCTGTGCTCAAGCAGAGCTTGCCTTCCAACAGAATTTCCCTGGTCTGTTTCACCCTCATAATGCTTTCCCCACATTCCCAAGCTGGCAGGAGCTCCACTGAAAAGCAGCCTTTGCTTTGTCTCTATTCACCCCTCTCAGCTGTTCTCCTTCCAAATTTTACTTTTTTTCTCTTTTAGAACTTCTGAGCAAGCACACTCAGAGTTCTGGACTCGGACTCTATCGCTTCCTTCTTCTTTGATCCTCAGCAGAGATGCCGAACAGAACTAGTTAGCACAGTAAAAAACAAAAAAAAAAAAAAACAAGTATTGGTCATAGGAAAGGATTTGCCCAGCCATCACATCAGGCATGAGAGTCTGCATTTATTTGCCTTCCTCTCCTCCACTTCTAAAATACAGAGTCTCTGGAGCCATTTGAAGCACCTTCTTCTTTTTATTATTGGAGGACAATTGCTTTGCTTTACAATGTTGTGGTGGTCTCTGCCATATATCAATGTGAATCAGTGGCAATGGCACCCCACTCCAGCCCCCTTGCCTGGAAAATCCCATGGATGGAGGAGCCTGGTAGGCTGCAGTCCATGAGGTCGCTAAGAGTCGGACACGACTGAGCGACTTCACTTTCACTTTTCACTTTCATGCACTGGAGGAGGAAATGGCAACCCACTCCAGTGTTCTTGCCTGGAGAATCCCAGGGATGGGGGAGCCTGGTGGGCTGCCGTCTATGGGGTCGCACAGAGTCGGACACGATTGAAGCAACTTAGCAGCAGCAGCATATTATATATATATATATAAATATTATTATCTACAGTCCTAGGGATCGCAAAAGTCAGATACAACCGAGCAACTAAGCATGTATATATGTATGTGTATATATATATATATATGTATATGCATATATATCCCCTCCCCCACGAGCCTCCCTTCTCCCTCCATCCCACACCTCTAGATCATCACAGAGGACTGGGCTGAGCTCCCTGCTAGTTATACAGCAGCTTCCTGCTAGTTATCTCTTTTACTCATGGTAGTGCATGTATGGGCTTCCCCGGTGGCACAAGTGGTAAAGAATCTGCCTGCCAATGCAGGAGACATGAGATGTGGGTTCCATCTCTGGGTCAGGAAGATTCCTTGGAGGAGGGCATAGCAATCCACTCCAATATTCTGACCTGGAGAATTCCATGGACAGAGGAGCTTGCCAGGCTACAGTCCAAAAGGTCGCAAGGAGTCAGTTGGACACGACTGAAGCGGCCTAGCATGCATGCATGCAGCATGTATATGTCAATACTACTCTCTCAATTTTCAGTTCTTGAGAGGCTGATGTACCTAGAGCCTGTTATGCAAAGTGAAGTAAGTTGGAAAGAGAAAAACAAATGTAGTGTATTAACACATATATATGAACTCTGGGAAAATAGTAGTGATGAAGCTATTTACAGAGAAGAAATGGAGACGCAGACATAGGGAATGAAGTGCATTTTTCCAGGCTCCCCCATTGTATGGGGTTTCAGAACCTTCCTTGAGCCCTGAAGGTGTCTCTGATTCAGGGTTTGGGATGAAGTCGGTGTTGCCTACACGTGACACGGCGGTGAGCGCAGTGTGCAGGTCTGGGTGATGGACTGGAGCTGCTCAGCACACTTTGGGGCTCCATCTTCCCTGTTACCCGGAAGATCCCTGGGAAGCATGCTGTCATTCAAGTAGGTCTCAGGGGTTACAGGTGCCTAACCTGAAAGCTGGCTGTGAAGCTTCATGACCAAGTCTGCTGCTGCTGCTGCTAAGTCGCTTCCTTTGTGTCCGACTCTGTGCGACCCCATAGACGGCAGCCCATCATGCTCCCCTGTCCCTGGGATTCTCCAGGCAAGAACACTGGAGTGGGGTGCCATTGCCTTCTCCGAAGACCAAGTCTAGCAGTACCGAAAAACATGTGGCAGATTCAAATTCAACAATAGCCAACTTTAAAAGATCAGCCCAGAGTATAGAGCCAGCAACAGGGATATAGACAGTAGTGTTCTAGTCTTGGAAAACTGGCTTATTTATAGCAGAGCCCCTGACGGTGGCACTGGCCATCTGGCCCAGTCATTCCAGCGAGTCCCCAGCACCAAGTCCATTCACGAAATCTAGGCCATGGAGGTGGAAGTTTGGGGAAAGCATGGTTTGCTGGGTTATGTGGATTTGCGAGCCTCTCCTTAGGACCCTTCAAACAACTGCAGATCACTTCGTTTTAAACCCATGTGCTCTGAAAGCAGTCCTGACTTGGGGCTGGATCAGAATATCAGAAAATGGGGAAGAGAAAAGCTGTGACATTTACATGCACAGGAGCAACTGCCTGGACTCTTAATCCACATTATAAATGCCCACCCACTGCTCAACACCTGCTACGTGGCCCAGGGATGCTGGCTATTTGCATCTATTAGCTGCGTGGCAAGGGAGTATCATTGGTCAAAAGTGTAGCTATGCTGTTCCTGAGAAGAAAAGCAGTCCTAGTGGGACCCAGTGACTTCCCAGGAGTCATTGTGTACAGGAGAAAGCTTCAGCTCCCAGGATCTTGAGCTTTTTTAGGCAGGAGGTGGTAGCAACCTTCCACAGTGGGAAAGGCATGTGAGGGCAAGTGGGTGCCATGGGTGTGAAATTTTAGTGGAAGCAAAACATAGTGAGAGTTTTGAGGAAGTTCCACTCTGTGATATGTGTGTGCATGTGCATGTCTGCTCAGTCGTGTCCAACTGTTTGTGATTCCATGGATTGTAGCCTATCAGACTCTTCTGTTCATGGAATTCTCCAGGCATGAATATTGGAGTAGGTTGGCATTTTCTTCTCTGGGAATCTTCCCAACCCAGGGATCAAACCCGCCTCTCCTGTCCTGGCAGGTGGACTTGTTACTACTGCGCCACTCTGTAATACATGCTGTGATTCCCAGCTTGCCCCTTAAATATGCCTGCGGTCTTTTTTGCCGGGTTTCTGAAACGGCACACTGCACCTGGAATTGAAACGATCCAGCTTTGTCCAGGCTGCATGCCACTCCCTCCACTGGCACCTACCAAGTGCCCTCTTACACACTTGCTGTCTGTTTTCTCATGTATTCTTCTAAAAGACCCATGAGGTAGCTAATACTGCTAAAGACACAGACTCAGAGAGGTTAGGTAAATTGGCCGCGAGTCACACTGTTGGTAACAGGAAAGGTCAGGCAAGGTCCCACCAGGTTGGCCTCACTCCAGACCTTCTGTGTGCTGAGACTGGCAGGCATCAGTCAGCATGTCTGGATGGGCTGGGGGCCGAGATGCTGCCAGAAACGAGCGCGTTTAACTATTAGCCTCACTAAAAATAATGTCAGGAAGGGAAGCAGTAACGGGACATGAATATGAATGTGTTATGCGCACCAAAGCCCAAAATAATTACTTTTGCTTTAAGTACCCTGCCATTTTATAGGATCCATGGCAAGGCCACCTGCTTCCTGACACGGCTCCTGAGTTGTTTGTGTTTGCAGGTGGGGGCACTGTCTCTCATTTATGATATTTTCTGGGCTTTGAGGACTTGTATATGGGCTGGAAGAGCCTGCTTTAGGGATGGTGGATTGCAGATCCCCTCACATGCTTCTTAGGCCTTGAAAAACCAAGGTTATCTGGCAGTTCCTCCTCTTGGTATTTCCCTAGGCCGATGCTTCAGTTTATCCTTTTATCTTTGCAGAGTTCGTGGGCTTACACTGAACTGAAGAGACGTCCCTTCTTTTTTCCTTCCCATTTGGCCCCTGACGGATTCTGGGCATCTCTTCCGAGCTCCCAAATCCCTCTTCTCATTTCAATTAGAGCGTGCTCCACGGCTGTGCAGGCCGGGCTGAAGAAGCGAAGCCTGGTCCCCACGTTAGAGCTGATTCATCTCCTTCCTGAGCCCAGCCCGCTCTTGGCTGGGGAGGAGGGAGAATGGAGCGGTCTTTCAGGAGGATAAATATGGTTTGTTTGTGTTTGTATTTGCTTCCACGCTGAATTCTGATTGCATCCGGTGCCCCGACACCACAATTATTATTAATTTCCCCGTCTGCTCGCCGAATCTTGCTGCCACAGAGATGTGATGACGGATCATGTTAGATGTGGTAATTGGATGGGGGAAGGGAAAGGAGGGAGAGACAGATGTTTCGTTCTGAGATTCGAATCTGAGTGTGGGCCTCCAGAGCAGAGGCCCTAGATGAAGCTGGAAGCCAGAGGGTCCCACGTGGATGCCGTGGGCCTGTCGTCCTGGGTCTGCAACTCTGCTCCACTGGTTCCCCATGGGCCGCTGGACTTCACACCCCTTTGAGGCAAAGCAAGTGAGACAGAGCATGAGAAGTAGGCCCATCCTGACTCCTCAGACCATGGAATGCCCCGTCCGAGTACGGCCTTGCTGGTAACCACAGCTGGTGAAATAGGAGCACCCCCTGCAAGGCCTCCTGCTTCGTGTTTACAAATGGGGTTTTGGTAGCCCCTGCCAAACTGCAGATCTCAGCGCTGAAGAGGCTGGTCTCCGATGAGGAAGCTGCTCAAGAGGAAGCACTTCTGCAGGGCCCTCCCCTACCTAGACTGCCTAAGCAGTTTGGGGCTCAAATTTCAGCCCTTTAATTCCTTGGTCTCTCTGGTGACCAGCCCCATCTGCCCTTTCTAGGGCTAACACCTAAAGTCATCTCATTAGCACATGCTTAAAAGGGGCTTTTTTTAAATTGAAGTACAGTTGATCTACAATAGTATGTTAATTTCTGCTTACAGCAAAGTGACTCAGTTATACATATGTGTACCTTCTTTTTCACATTTTTTCCATTATGGTTTATTACAGGATATTGAATATAGTTCCTTGTGCTATAGCGTATGACCTTATTGTCTGTCTCTTCTCTATATAATAGTTTACATATGCTAATCCAAAACTCCCAGTCCATCCTGCTCCCAGCCGCCTCTTGATAAACACAAGTCTGTTCTCTATGTCTGTGAATCTGGTTTTGTTTCTTAGATAAGTTTATTTGTGTCATATTTTAGATTTCACATATAAGTGGTATCATACAGTATTTATCTTTCTATTTCTGACTTCACTTAGTGTGATAACCTCTATGTCCATCCATGTTGTTGCAAATGGCATAATTTCATTCTTTTTTTATGGTTGAGTATATTCCTATATTCCTATACTCAGCCATAAAAAAGAATGAAATTATGCCATTATATATACACACAAATAGGAGATCAAACCAGTCAATCCTAAAGGAAATCAGTCCTGAATATTCGTTGGAAGGACTGATGTTGAAGCTGAAGCTCCAATACTTTGGCCACTTGATGTGAAGAACTGACTCACTAGAAAAGACCCTGATGCTGGGAAAGATTGAAGGCAGGAGGAGAAGGGGATGACAGAGGATGAGATGTTTGGATGGCATCACCGACTTGATGGACATGAGTTTGAGCAGGCTCCAGGAGTTGGTGATTGTCAAGGAAGCCTGGCATGCTGCAGTCCATGAGGTCCCAAAGATTTGGGCATGACTGAGTGACTGAACTGAACTGATATATATATATATATATATATCTGATATATATATATATATATATATATATATAAACCAGGTGAAGGAAGGTGTTAGTTGCTCAGTTGTCTACAACTCTCTCTGACCCCATGAATTGTAGCCTGCCAGGCTCCTCTGTCCATGGGGATTCTCCATGCAAGAATACTGAGTGGGTTGCCATTCCCATCTCCAGGGGATCTTCCCCACCTAGGGATTGAACACACATCTCTTATATCTCCTGCATTGCAGGCAGGGTCTTTACCATCTGAGCCACCATATACATCTTCTTCATAAAAGAGGCTTCTTATGAATGATGAAAGACAGTCCTTCCACTCAAAAAGTTCCAGTGGTTTGAGGAGGTCTGTGCCTGGACCAGGGACAAAGACCAAGTGCATTTCTTATACACTGTCCATTTCTTATGATACCACACTTGTCCTTAGGTGTTCTTCTGAAGATCAGAGCTCAGCAGGCCCGTGATGCTGGTGACCCCCAAAGACCACAGGACAAGGCTTACTGCATGCTAGTAGCCTTCACCTTCAGCTGAATTAGATCATAGCAGAGCTGGAGGCATGGCAGCGACAATTATTTAGGGGGTCTTCCTGAGGGCCTCTCTTGAGTGCCCTCCTCTGCTTGGGGAAGGCTCTTGTTCACGCTCCTCAGACCCCCCAGGGGCTGCAGTAGGGCCTACAACACACAGGTACAAGACGAAGGGGCCAATTTTAGTGAACAAGCAGCATCTGGCAAAGAAAGGAGTTGTGCCCGTCACTCCCAGGGAAGGGAAGCCGGGAGAGCCTCTGGGGACTTGGAGCTGTAAATCGGTCCAGTCAGATTAGGTGCTTACATTTATTTTTTTCTCATCAGCACAGACGCCGTGGCTGGTAATGGAGCTGCCGTGTGGTAACTCATGCATGAGATTAGCACAGAGGAAGCATGGGAGGGATGGGAGAGGAGAGCCCGAGGGGGACCAGGTGTGGCCTCTCGCTTGTGGACTTCCGCAGGACCAGCAGACGGGAGCCTGAGTTTCTAAGGAACAGACAAGGAGTCCAGCTTCCTCACTGTATGGGCAGCAGAGGCCGGGTGAGTGAGGGACATGCCTCAGGGCACACAGCAAGCTGGTGGCCCAGCCTGGCAGGGAATTTGAGCAGTCAGCTTGCCTTTCTGGTGAGCCTTTCCTCTGCACAGTCTTGCCTATGGAGGGTTAGTGGTGCGGCGAGGAGAGGGCACGGTGCATGCACAGCCAAGTGGCGATTCCAGCATTGCCCAGCTCATTCTCTCCTCATCTTCCTCATGCAAACCCTGTCTCCTCTCCTAATGAACCTCTCTCGCTCTGTCCTTGTGGTAATTTCTACCAGCTGGCCTTTCGCAGGTGTGTATGTGTGTGTGTGTGTGTACGCGTGCCTGTGCACAGAATCAGCGGGGGCCCCTGGTGTGCTGGCCAACCCTGTCCTTTGTGCGAGGCTCTGGACAGCGCTTGGAAGCCCAACTTGTCTCAGGCCTGTGCTCTGACTGGGTAAGTCTGTCTGGACACACGGGGCTCCACCGTCCACTCACTGTGAGTGCCAGACAGAAACGGGGTGAGTCCAGGAGGGACACCTCTGCCTACTCGCTGCACCTCTTCGGTTCCAGGTGCTTTCCCTGCGTTTACTCAAAGCAGAATTGGAACTGGAGTTCCTGGAGCCTGAGAGGCCCAGGGGCGGTTTTGTGAAGGGTCCAGTCCTCTTCTGAGGGCATCCCTGCTCCATCTGATCATCTGGGGATCAGAGCTCTTCTCTCCTTTCCTGTAGGCCTCAGGGTAGGCTGCTGTATTTAATCCTTCAAGTTGTTACCATGTACTCTGTCCCTCAAAAACTTCTCAAACCTAAACTCCCATGTGGAGCAGTCTTCTGGGCACCACTTCCCCCTGCATCCCATCTTGGCTGACTCCTCTCTCCATCCTCAGTGTCCTCTGGGTTCATCCAGGAAATGGGGAAGAAAACCAAGGTTGCCCTGTGGGGCAGGGACTCACATTGGGGTCTCCTGGGCAGACCTAAGAGTGGTACATGGGCACCCTGGGCTCTCCTGGCCAGAACCCAGGGTCATTGCCACTGCCCATGGAGTCAGCAGCTGCCTCTGTCCTTGCTCTGAGATGCATCACCTAGAACCCTTTAGTGTACATTTGATTGATTCCTACTCTGTTAACTGTTAAGTCAGGTTTTGTTTCCCCCGCCCCAGAAAGCCTTCCCTGGACCCTTAACCAGAGGTGGCCTCCCTCCTTTCGTAACACATCTGTGTGGCCTTACAGCATTCATCACGAGGTCAGCCCTCCTCACCTATCTTTCTCACTGGACCATGCCCTTCTCAAGTCCTGTGCTGTAACTTGTCTCTTTTTTTTTTGGAGGGTTCCCCCCTCCACAGTGGTTCTTAATAGGAATTATGACTTAGAATCACTTGGAGATCTTTTAAAATATCTGCACTTGGACCTTGGGCTTTCCTGATGGCTCAGATGGTAAAGAGTCTGCCTGCAGTGCAGGAGACCCGGGTTCAATCCCTGGGTCAGGAAGATTCCCCTGGAAAAGGAAGTGGCAACCCACTCCAGTATTCTGGCCTGGGAAATCCCATGGACGGAGGAGCCTCGTAAGCTACCGTCCATGGGGTCACGAAGAGTTGGACACAACTGAGCAGCTTCACTTCCCTTGGACCTTTGTGGTTGTTATTTAGTTCGTTAAGTTGTGTCCAACTCTTTGAGACCCTATGGATGGTAGCCCACCAGGCTCTTCTGTCCATGGGATTCTCCAGGCAAGAATACTGGAGTGGGTAGCCATTTCCTCCTCCAGTGGATCTTCCCAAACCAGGAATCGAACCTATGTCTTCTGAATCGGAAGCTGGATTCTTTACCACTGAGCCACCAGAGAAGCCCTGGTGCTTGGGCATTACCTTCAAAGAATTAAATCAAAATCTTCAGAATATGGGGTCCTGATATAAATGTTAAAATTTCAAACATTCCTTTGGGCTGAGAACCATTGTAGTAGGAACCTCAGGATGGTTTGTTGAATGAGTGAATGCTTTGCTCCAGCATTTAGGGGTGCAGAGGAGATGTAGCAGCACAAGGAGGGTCCCCCTGGAGCCCAGCAACTCCCTTCGATGGGTTCTGCCCACTTCATGTGGTCTCTGTACCAGAAGCCAGCCTGTCTCTACCATTAAAAAAAAATCATTCCAACTTGTTCTGGATATTATAAATTGAACTCAGTAGAGTCCATTTCCTCTATCTGCAGAATTAGGGGAGAAGGTGTCTACGTAGAGAAAAAAATAAGTAAATAATTGACAGACATTTTATTATAAGCAATTACTGATTGCCAACCACATGCCTACTATCCAGTGAGCCTGTGGGAGATACACACAAACACACACACACACACACACACACACACACACACACACACACAGAATAAAGGCATGGATTTTCAGTCTAGATAGGGAAGCCAAGCAGATGCACAAGACATGGTTTGTAGATGAGTATTTTCTTTAAATATTTTTAAGGACCACCATTACTTGGTACAGATAATTAGAGAAGACAACCGTGGAACACCAGGTGCTAATTATTCAGGGCAAACATAATGTACAAGGAGCAAGTGAAGGGAGACACCATTGTGGGCTCTGCCAAGGAGCACGGCTGTGGGTTCAAGCTAGAAGGACCGGCCCCCACAGGACTGCGTGTGGGTGGCGGGAGGTGAGTCAGGCCAGCGGAGGTGCATGCGCAGATCCAGAAATGGCAATTGCATGTGAAAGTTTGTAGAGAGACAGGTGTGACTCGGACAGAAAGTGTCTGGGGAAGGAATGTAGAAATCCACACACTTGGGGAGGGCAGGCCACATTAGGACGGACTGGGGCCGGAGGTGAGACTGAGCCTGGGGCTAGTGCTGAGCGTCACTGGTGGGGACCGCGGGGACCCTGGTGGTTAGGCTGGTTGTGATAGCAGTGTGAGTGGCAGATGGGAGAGAGACAGGCAGCGGCACAGAGGTGGGTAGGGATCAGGGTCACGTGGGCGTTGTGAGCAGGGCCCCTTCAGGCTCCCACGCGCATGGGGGTGGGCAGGGAGGGGTGTGCCGCATGTGTTCGAGAAAGGCCAGGAGCCTGGGCATCACAGAGCTGCTGCCAGCAAGGCCTAAACAACCACTCGACTGGGCTTCTGTGTTGTTGCCTTAATTCCCAGGCCCTCGGCATTCTTTCCTCATGTAGTTGGAGGTAATTTGGGGCCCAGGATTTGAACCTGGGGTAGAGCTCCTTTGAAAGCGATGGAGGAGTGGGTGCCATGATGGGCTGGATGGATGCTACTTTATCACCTTGAGTATCTTTTCATTGTTTGGAGTTTTCTGCACTTCATGGGCTGAGAAATGGAAGTTCTTGCAGTTGGCCGTGGCCCTGTCTCCCATCCTTTACTTTGCTGCATGGCTCAGGGCTTCCTCCTGCCCATGGGCACCTGCATCCCTCCCAGGTTTTGCAGGCTGTGGAAGCCTGTAGCCCAGGCACACCTGGCTCAACCCACTGTCCATGGTGGTCTCAGGTGGGAGCCCCCTCTGAAGGCATCCTCCTTTTTCAGTCGTAAGACTCGTGGAGCCTAGGTCCTCGGCAGAGGGCCACTTACAGGAGTGCTGGATTTAAACGAGACGGCAGGATGTTTCCTGAAGCAGGTGATGTGTGTTCTCATTTGTAAAAAGGGGTGAACAGGGCCTTTTATTCAATCTTGTAAAGGCAAGTGATGACAAATGAATGTATCTTCTGTGTAGCGGCTGCTCCAAGAGGAAAGCTGTGATTAACAGAGACATTCCTTTTCATTCCTGTGCAGCCCCGAGGGGCCTCTTGGCTTTTCCAAGATCTGGCGAGCTGTGGTCCTCAGGGTGAGCCCAGTGCCTCTGAGCTTCCGAGTGGTCCACCTTCTTCTCCGCCAGCATGGATGGAGCTGGGGTTGCATCTTTATCCAGAGCCCCCTTAGAAAAGCAATACTCATAACCACTTCCGTGGCCAGCTCCCTCTAGGGATGGTGTAGTGGTCAGTGTCCTGAGGGACAAAGCCCACAGGACTCAGGTTTCCTTTGGCTCTGAGACCAGGTCTCCCAGGACCGGATTTCCACCTTATTTCTCAGAGGAGCTGCCTGTTCTAAAAGTAGACATATTTTGAAGACATACATGCTTCCTGAATCTCTGAACCTCCTTTCTTGCCCACAACATCCTCTCAGGACCACTGGTCAGACAGAAACCCAGGATTCATGGTGGGGGAATTCCTCTCAGAGGTGCATATGGGAAGCAGACCTAGTTTGGGAAAATGGGAAGCAGAAAAGGAAGAAATTGCCTTCTGTAGATACTCTGACCTCTGCAGCTTCCCAACACATGCTGTCAAAGAGAGGAGACCTCTGTGCAATTATAATTAATACTGATGAGTGATCAGAAATAATTCTCTTTCCAAAAGGTTTGAGAGACAGTCAGTAATCCCATTGCAATGCAGGGAGTGGGTTTTCTGTGTGAACAATAGAATTGTTCCTGGTGAATTAGAAGTTCTTGATGTCTTGTTGCAGAAAGCATTCATTGAGAGACAACGTGATAGGCTAGAAGTACGTTTATTTAGACACACACTTCACAGGCAGAGTGTGGGTCATCTCAGGTGAGAGAGCCCTGAAATATAGCATGGTTAATTTTTCTGGGCCAGGTAAATTTCATCGGCTAATGAGTGAGAGGATTATTCCAGCTCTTTGGGGGAAGGCAGGGATTTCCAGGAACTGGGCCACTACCCACTTTTGCCTTTCAGGGTTGGCCTGGGAACTATCCTGGCACTGGTGGTCGTGTCTGTTAGCTGATGTGTTACAATGTGTGTATGATGCGGCTCAAGGTCTACTGGAAGTCGAATCTTCCACCCTCTTTGACCTTGTTTGTTCTAACCAGTTTTTGTTATGCCCTGTGAACATGTCATTCTTTTAAAGGTGGTGCCTTGCCCCCTTCCCTCCTGTTTCACAAACTGCTTCTTTGGTGGTGGAAAGAGACAGAGAGAAGGAAAGACAAGTACAAGGAAAAGAAAGAGTAGTTTTATTCCAAAAACTAAACAAGCAAGCCAAAGGAAAGGAGCTGCTCTAGGAATTATCAAGCCCATAGTCTCACAGAAGACCCAATTTTGTGCACTGCTGGGCTGTATGTTGGTACAGAGTACATACATGCTACAGTGAAATGAAGTGCCTGACATTTCACAGCCCCGGCCACCCAGTCAGTCCATGTTGAAAACATAAGCCATCTGCCACCTCTAATGTGTGCCCAGCCTTTGCTCCAAATATCCACCCGATGAGGAGAAGGGTATTCCTAGTAATGTCCCCTAATTCTCCATTCCTCTCTTTGGCTGGACTGCAGGCAAGACATGCTCTGTTTCCAGCTTCCTCTCCGAGTTGGAGCTGGGGCTGGGGACTTTGTGGGTGGAGGCAGGGGAGGTAGAGAGGCAGAGTGCATATATCCATCCAAGGAAGCACGCTGTTTGCAGGTGCTATAAATTTTAGGAAGTCGTCTCCACAGGCAGCGTGGAAGCATGGAGTGGTGGGGGAAGGGGTGGGAGGCAGGGAGGAACAGGCCAAAGACTTAGAAGTTAATGACATCGGCAGCGAGCCTCCACATCCTGATTTGGTAATAAACCGGGACCACAAAGAGAAGAAAAATCACCTGTATACAGATCCCGTATTTGGCATAGTTTAAATAATTTTAAATGAAACTGTCAGCCTTAAGCTCTGAAATGTGCCTCCAACAGAAGATAAACACAGAGATGACATGGGGGGCTCCAGCGAGGGGGAAGATATCACGATCTTTAATATTTTTAATCAGCCTGTCTTCCCCAAACAGAAAGCATGGTTGCGTATACCCTTGTAGACCATACATCTCCAGGTTTTGGATGTGTGCTCATCAATGCAGCCGTGATAGTTCCATTTCAGAGCTCAGTGAGACTTAAAATCTCTGCTTGGCAGCAGCTGGGCCAATGAAGGCGTCAGGTGCTGTCAGCGGGCGGCTCAGCCATCGACCTGCAAGCTTGAGGCGGCAGCTGCAGGAGGCTGGCGGGTGGGAGGCTTGGTCATAGCTCAGAGGCAGGGTGGTGCTACAGGGGAGGCCAAGGCCAAGGTGGTCCACCCCAGAGACTGTGCATCATCTAAAGCCCTACATGGCCCCCCAGGTGTCCCTGTTCTCAAGCTGCATGTGGAGTTCCCACCACCAGACTCAGACCTTGAGTTAGCCTCTATCTTGGAGTTGAAGCCTTATTGAGAGTCTTACTGTGAAGGGGTAGACCACAGGATAAGGCAGGGCCTAGAACCTGATTGAAGGAACTGTTCCCAGGGAGGAAACAGGCCACTGAGTTCGGAAAGGCAGCTGAGAAAAACGGAGGCAGGGTCTCCCAAATCCTGGGAAGCTGGGCCTAGCAGTGGTGCTGAGTGTCAGATAGAATTTGGCTTAAGTTCAGGCTCAAATGGAGGCCTGAGTCCAGGGCTGGAAGAGGAGCTGGAAGGGAAGAGTGGGCTTAATCGGCCAGGCATGGGCACGACACAGCTCCATGCTGGTGGCTATACCTGGTCTGGGAGAGGTGTGGGCTGTCTAAACAGACCTCAAACTCCTCAACGTGGCACAACTTCTCCACTTTGAAGCTGGTCAGGATTTCCCTCCCTCCCTGTCCTCGTGGGGCAAGCCAAAGACCAGTGACTCCAACAGGTCTCCTTGCCTGGGGGTTGGGGGACAGAGTAGATAGCTAGAGAAGTCAGAGGTCAAGTTCAGATCCAAGGGAAACAGGACTGATGAGAACGGAAAGCAGAGCTCAAAAGCAAACCTCAATATTATACTTAATGTTAACTTGGAACCAGAGCACACTCCAGTATTCTTGCCTGGAGAATCCCAAGGACAGAGGATCCTGGTGGGCTACAGTCCATGGGGTCACAGAGAGTCGGACATGACTGAGTCACAGAGCACACATACATGCAAAGAACACCTTGGACTGGGAAGGTCCCACCAGGGATGGATCAGCTGTACTCAGCGCAGCTGGCAGGGGGAGCCAGCCAGGAACTAGGGAGAGGAGTTGAGGTTGGCCGCGTCAAGGTCAGCCAGGGTCTGGCGAGAGCCTTCCTGGAGGACAGGCGAAGACATCTAGATTTGCATAATTTGATGAAGGCCCACGGGAGATGTATTTGTGGAGACGCAGAAGGAAAGCCTGTCTCAACATCCCTGGGGAGTTCCTTCCCCAAGCTCTGCTGACCAGAGCTCCAGCCCTCCTTCCAGGCACATCTCAAAAGCCATTCGCTCTGTGAATCGACCACCAAGAAACTTCCCTCTCATCCTCTCCTCCTCAATCTGGCTGATTCACTTTCTCCTTTAATACCTTATAGATTTTTTTTTGTTGTTGATACTTTACATGTTATCGTTTCCACTGTTGCTGCTGTGGACATTGTTAGCAGCTTAAGGAAAGGGGCTGTGCCTTATGCATTACTCACCTTCCACCTCACCTCTGCACCTGGCACATTACCTGGAATAGTCAAGCCAGACGTGTTTGCTGAACTGAATTTTGAGAGTTATTACCAACCTCAGGCTCCCCCTTCCCAGGGCTGTCTTGACTAGATGTCAAATGCTAGAACAGTGGTTCTCAATTTTTTTTTTTCTCCCAGATCACTTGGTGGGTTATTAGAAAACAGAACCCTGGGCCCCACCCCTGAGTTTTGGATTCTGTAGGTTGAAGAGACCCAGGAGTTTGCATTTTTAACAAGCTCCCATTGATATTGGGGCTTCTAGTTCAGGAAAAACACCTTGAGAACCCTGCCTCGGAGCTGGAGTGTGACTTCTTTCAAGCATGTCCATCATGCAGCTTCCCTGGAGAAGGTGGCGCTTCTTCTCTCTGCGCATCTGGTCTGGCTGTGTGGGAGAATGCACACGTGGTTGACTACCAGCGTGGCATCATGCACCAGCATCCTGCGAAAAGGAGGGGTAGACATCGGGTGGGCCATCCGAGACGACCAGATAGCTGCTTCTGAGATCAGGGCCATGATCTCCTTAAACTTACCAGCAGGGCTGCCAACCAGGCAGGTGAGATTCTCCCATGCCTTCTGCAGGTTCTGAAAAGGTGTGTGGCTCCTAAAAATGTTTGAAATTATCTTGTAGTTTTATTCACACGCACATCACTGAAGGCCTGAATCGTAGGTCCGCCTAATGGCTGTTGAGAACAGGAAATGAGCCATATTTATTCTGAATGTTCAGAGCATCCACGGCTATGCAGTGTCCACTTTTAATAATAAAGACTATAGGAGAAAAGTATTCCTAGGATGACTGTGAGCGCTTAGAAAGGAAATTGTACTCACTAGAAGAAAGCACTGGTTCACTGCCGCAAAGTCCTAGCAGCCCAATCTCATTTCCTTTTTATAGCACTCTACTTGGGGAATTTGGTAGACATCACTTTTCACACGTAAGCATGGCATTTCCCAGGGTCCTCATGAGGTTTCCCAAGTGTCGGATGGATTTGGACTCCATGATGTTCTGAGTAACAGATCAGTGTCAGCCCGGGGGGCATCGTTGTCTTTGACCCTGTCCTGTCTGACATTTTTATCAGCGTTAAATGAAGAAGCAGCAGGCACACAGGTCACACCTTCGCCTAATTCAAAGCCAGGATGGATAGTTAATAGCATGACAGAACTGAGTTTCACAGGATCTTGACAAGCTCAGGAAGCGGGCTAGGTTTTGGAAAAACTGGAACACTAATCTCAAAGCAATGCAAAGAAGAAACAGTGAGTAGCAGAACTTTAAAAAAAATGTTTAGGGATGTTAGTTGCTAGAAAGCATGACATGACATTAGTGCAATGTAACTTCCCCAGAAGCTGATATATGAGATAGCATTCATAAACCAATAGGACCCAGAACAAACTGCATTTGCAGCATTATAAGCAGTTAGGGATTCAGGCAAACAGAATTGTAGCCAAGTGGCCTTGATGATGAATAGACTGGATAACACATCTCATGATTCTTAGGAAGAGTTATAAAAGGAACCGAGGGAGTCCCTGGTGGCAGACGGTAAAGAATCTGCCTGCAATGTGGGAAACCTGGGTTTGATCCCTGGATCAGAAAGATCCCCTGGGGAAGGCAATGGCAACCCACTCCGTCCATGGAATCCCAGAGGAGCCTGGAGGGCTACAGACCATGGGATCTCAAAGAGTCTGACAGGACTGAACAACTAACACTTTAACTTTCACTTTACAGAAGGCTGAGTTCAAAGGCACGGTGTTTGTCTCCACAGACTTTGAAATGTCTCATATAAATTCCATTTATTTTGAATGCCCCACCCCCCAAGCCAAATGCAAGATCGATGGATGAAGTACTAAGGTTAACAGATTTTGGCTTAATACAAAAATGGAAATTCTAGGCTCCAGATTGTCTATAGGTGAAATCATAATAACAATGGTAATATTGATGATGATGATAATGTCAGCAAATGCTCTAACAACTCATGCAGGCATATTAAGCACATCTTACTCCAGATCCAGTGCTTGATACCAGTAGACCATCAGCACGGTGGGCTGACGTCACTGGGAAAATGCAGCCATTGGCTGAGCAGTGATGTCGCGGAGGAACTCTGGTTATCAAGAGGCTGAACAAGATGACCTTACATTCTGGAAATATTGGAAATTCAATGCCTTTTGGAAAGCTTGTGCACATAGAATTGTCAGTACAAAATATTTCTGTTCTTCCACTATTTTATATTGTTTCCTCTGGATGTTTTCAAGTATGAGGGAAATTGTGAAGATGAGGGTGTTGGTTGGAAAAACATCCCCTTGCTACACATCTGAGTGATGGGTTGCCTGTAAGCCAGAATCTACGGGTGTGTCTGCAAGTTTCTGGTGGTGGTTTAGTAGCTAAGTTGTATCTGACTCTTTTGCAATTATAGCCCAACAGGCTCCTCTGTCCCTGGGATTTCTCAGACAAGAATACTGGAGAGGGTTGCCATTTCCTACTCCGCGGGATCTTCCCAACCCTGGAATCAGACCCATGTCCCCTGCATTGGCAGGAGATTCTTTGGCAGTGGATTGGCAGTGGATTCTTTACCACTGAGCCACCTGGAAAGACCAAGAAATGATTCCTGTGGTTTTATTTCTTATATGCAATCAATGTGTTGGTTGCTTATAGCCAACCCTGTCTCAAGATGACCTGAGTTGGCTGGTGAATTTCAGTTCCACCTCCTTGCTGCGATAGAGCATCTACTACTGAGTCAGCAATTTGGGATCATGTACACATCCTGGAGAAACATCTCATGTATCTTTGCAGCTTCAGTGTTAGCATAATGCCTGGTACCTACTGTATCAACAATTTTTTGTTGGTTAAAAGGAGATTAGAAAAGAACTAAAGGAAAGTCTCTGTACAACTGACCTTAAGAGATGTGAGAGATCAAATACAGAGAGGTTCAAGTTAATATCCCCTTACCTTGTACCCCAGCAAGCACAACCACATGTGAATATCTGTAACAGCTCTTTAATAATTTCCCCAAGCTGGCAACAGCCCAAATATCTTTCAGCTGGTGAGCAGATAAAACAGTAAAGTACATGCACACAATGGAATACTACTCAGCAGTAAAAATAATAATAATAATAATGAGGGATTTCTGATACACAGATCACCATGGCTGAACCAGGAATACTTTTGCTAAATCAAAGAGGCTAGACCCCAAAAGCTAAAGACTGTGTGATTCCATTCACATAACATCCTTGAAATGGCAAAACTGTAGTGAAAGAAAACAGGCTGGCCTTGGGGGAGAAACTGACTACACAGGAGCGTGCGGGAATTTTGTAGGTGATAGAAAAAAAACCCATAACTTGATTACAGTGGTGATAACATGACTGTATGTTCATTAAAATATGTAGAACTAAAAAAATAATGTAGAACTATATACAGTGAGAATGGTGAATTTTACTGTAGGTAATTTACACTTTACTTTAAAAAAAAAAACAATGAAATAGAGTCGTCAGAGGAAATGGGATAAACAGTGGGCTTAGAGTGGATGAGTTAGGTTCAGCTGGGAGGAGGGATGGAAGATGGCCATGTGAATTCTGCGTTCCTTTTCCCTGAGTTCTTTTTTTCGTGGTGTTACTGCTGCTTTTCATCCTACACCAAGGCAAACACCAAGCAGGTCCCTCCTCCCCAGCAGTAGACAGCTTCCTAGGGCCCTGCCAGCAGCATGGTCCTCTTCTGAGGGTGGACAGCCTGTGGCCTGAAGCTCCCTGCCTTCTCACCACACCCTGAGGGCATCGAAGTTTCACCCTGAATTACAAAGGCCACCGGCTTCCTCCTGAGGAGCGGGTGTGGGTCAGAAGAAGCTGTCGCTATTTCAAAGGTTCAAACACAATTTCTGTGCATCCTCTTCAAATACCGTCGAGAAATACAGCCTTCAAGAACTGGAATCTAGGCCCAGGTTTTCCTTGAGGTCTCTGAGTTCACCTCTTCTGGCTGCAACATTCCCACCTGGAAAAAGATGACAAGGGTGTGAGAGCCTTCCTGGCACCACCCTCCTGTCCTCGGCCCGAGCCCTGCTCCTGACACGCTTTCCGGTGTCCCTCCAACTGGTGCCACCAGCTGTGCATGCCAGGATCCCTGGGAGGGTGGGTGCTGCTCCAGGGGACTTGGCAGGGAGCAGCTGTCAAGCACAGCAGGGCACACGGGGGAAGGGTTGGAACCCTGGGTCTGCCCCTTGACTGTGACCTTGGGTGGAAGGCTTAGCCTCAGTTTCTGCAGCAGAAAGTTAGAGACAGTCACCTGTACCCTGTTGAGTGGTTGCTGAAGACTTAACACTGAGGACCAGTGTACTAGGAGGGCGCAGAGTATTTAGTAAAAAAAAAACTGCTAAAATGTTGTTATTACATATATTTTTTTCTTTTTTGACTGCACCATCATGTGGCTTGTGGGATCTTAGCTCCCAAACCAGGAATGAAATCCACACGCTGGGCATCTAGGCCCAGTGAAAGCACAAATTCCTAACCATTGGAGAGCCAGGGGAGTCTCTATGTTTTATTTATTTATTTAAATTTTTTTTTTTTACAAATTAAGAATTTATTATATAATCAAAGGAAACAAACCCATAGTATCTCCATACCTAAACTGGTGAATGGATAATCTATCATCACCCGTTGCTTTCATCATTTCCTTTTTTAAAAAATTGTATTGGAATAGAGCTCACTTACAATGTTGTGTTAGTTTCAGGTGTATAGCAAGGTGATTCAGCTATGCATACACACATCTACTGATTTTCAATTATTTTCGAATACAGGTTATTACAGAATACTGAGTAGAGTTCCATGCACTATGCAGTAGGTCTTTCTTGGTTATCTGTCTGATATATAGTAGAGTGTGTGTGTTAAACCCAACCTGGTTTATCCCTCCCCGTCATGTTTCCCCTTTGGTGACCATAAGTTTATTTTTGAATTCTGTGAGTCTGTTTCTCTTTTGTAAAAGCATGTGTGTGTGCCATGCTCAGTCCTGTTCGACTCTTTGCAATCCCATGTACTGTAGCCTTCCAGGCTGCTCTGTCCATGGAATTTTCCAGGTAAAAACACTGGAGGGGGTTGTCATTTCCTCTTCCAGGGGATCTTCCCAACCCAGGGATCAAACGCTGGACTCTTACATCTCCTACATTGGCAGGCAGGTTCTTTACCAGTAGCGCCACCTGGTCCTTCTAAAGAAGTTCATTTGTATCATTTAAAATATGAGTGATATTGTATGATACTTGCCTTTGTCTGACTTAGTATGATCATCTTTAGGTCCATCCACATGTAGTATGGTGATTGTTGCTATCATTAATGTCAGAGGTGTTAATAGTCAGTATCTGAAAAACAACCCAACACACCAATATGTCAGTTACCATCAACCTGCAAACCTGACCGTTATAAATATTCTCCTCTCTGACCTTTTCCCTAACACCGGGGCATCAGCCTGATTCTCAGGCTCAGTCCCAGCCTGACTTGGACTCCAGAGGTGTGTGCAGTTACAAGCCAGGAGGAGAGGATGGAGCCTGGAGGTGGTGGCGGTGGTAGCTTCTGGCTTTCAGGGATGGATTTATCACCACGTTGCTGACGAATGTGTGAGAAACACTGCAGTGATAAAACAGCACCTGCTGTAATTAAAGTAACAGCTCCTGTGTTTTAAATGCTGTTTATGTGATGCTTGGCTTTCTAGGCAGTTTCCCTTCTGCCACTCTAGGACACAGTGTTCCCTCCATCCAGAGACTTTCGTGAGAGCAATGCTGAGCATGAGGAAGGCAGCTAGGACTAGCAAGTCAGGAGGACAGAAGCTGGTCCTTGATTCCAGCCGGTCCTGCGGCCCCAGTCTGGGTGTGGATGCCTCCTGAGAACAGGAACATGCAAACACCACACAGGGCAAGAAACTTTGGAATTAATGTAAAGGAAGGACACCGTCTCTCTCAGTGTCTGCAGCAACTAACAAGAAGGGGGGGGGGTGTGGTTCCTGTTCAGTTGTTTGGTCATGTCTGACTCTCTGTGACCCCATGGACTGCAGTATGCCAGGCTTCCCTGTCCTTCACTATCTCCCAGACTTTGCTCAAACTCATGTCCATTGAGTGAATGATGCCATCTGACTATCTCATCCTCTGTTGCCCCCTTCTTATCCTGCCCTCAATCTTTCCCAGCATCAGGGTCTTTTCCAATGAATTGGCTCTTCACATCAGGTGGCCAAAGTACTGGAGCTTCAGTTTCAGCATCAGTCCTTCCAATGCATGTTTAGGGTTGATTTCCTTTAGGATTGACTGGTTTGATCTCCTTGCTGCCCAAGGGACTTTCAAGAGTCTTCTCCAGCACCACAGTTCGAAAGCATCAAATCTTCGAGCATGTGATAAGTTTGTCACTAAATCCACTCTTGCTGTTAGCTGTCCCCAAGCTGAGCAGAGTGTTTCCTAGGAGTAAATGGCGAAGCTGCATGCAGACTTTGCCGGTTTCTAATACCAGCCTCGCTTTTTGGGTTTCCTTCTCTCTTCCTAACTCCCCCAGCTCTTTTCTCTCTTTTCCTCACCTCCCCTCTGCTGCTGCCAGTTTGGCCAAAGTCCTGCAGACTCAGACACTGTGACACCACAGACAGGCTCACAAATCAGGATGTCTTTAGATGGAATCCTGGGGCCAGTTGTGCCCTCCGAGGGGCCAAGATGCCCTGTTGGCAGCTGAGAACCATGTTCTGGCAAAGACTCTGGCAGGCTTTCACTATCGATGTCCATCCAGGGCTCCCAGGGCCAAGGGTGGCCATGAGTCATGCTTTAAAAGTTGGTTGAACAATTTACTTGCTTTTCCTAAAAATCTCAAGCCTCTTGAGAACACATCATACTGGGTTGATAGATTCTTGGACGAGAACTCCAATTGACATTTAAAAAAAATAATTGTGTTTAGTTATTTATTTTTGGCTGTGCTGGGTCTTTGTTGCTGCGCGGGCTTTTCTCTAATTGTGGTGATCGGGGGCATCTCTCTAGCTGCAGTGCTCCAGGTTCTCATTGCAGGGGCTTCTTTTGTTGTGGGACACGGACTCTAGGGTGCGTGGGCTTCAGGGGTTGCAGCTCATGGGCTCTATAGAGCACAGGCTCAGTGGCTGTGGCACATGGGTTTAGTTGCTCCGCTGCATGTGGGATCTTCCCAGACCAGGGATTGAACCCACGTCTCCTGCATTGGCAGGTGGATTCTTTATCACTGAGCCACCAGAGAAGCTCCTCCAATTGTCATTTTAACCCATTGTTTCTACAACCTGGATTCAGGAATGAGTGGTATTAAAATACGGGAGGAAATGACACACTCAGACACCCATATGCTACTCTAGGTCCGGCCAACCCCCACTCTTCCCCAACAGTGGCTACATCCCAAATATGAATGACCCCGGAACGACTTATCTTTGGCCTCAGTGTATGTTAGGCAATTAATGCATGGTGGTATCATCTTCCTAATTGGGCTTTGCTTGGCTGATAAATGCGTTTGTGTTCCTTGAATACATCCCAGCTGGATGCCGAGGTTGAGCTGCTCTGGGATGAACTGCAAACAGACGGCCCCACAAATGGGTGGCCTGCTGGATCGTCACCCCCTGGATGACGGTTTCCAGGCAGAGTTACTGCTTCAACTGCAGCCTGGGCTTTCTCTGCATTCCAGACTGGAAGGGGAAAGGATGGATTCTGAATTAGATGAAACTCCAAGAAAACTCCAGCTGGCCCTTCACTGAGAATAATAGACCCGCACGAGCCCGGAGCCATGAAGGAGGCTATGCCCGCCAGGAGACAACCATGCCTGCAACCTCACCCACTTTGCCAGCTTAGTGCAGCTTGTTTTGTTTACAATCAAAATCCATGTCATGTGTGAGATCCATGGTTCCCAGGTCCTGAGGCCTAAGCCTTTGAGTGAAAAGTCAAAGTGTTAGTCGCTCAGTTGTGTCCAATTCTTTGCTACCCCCATGGACTGTAGCCTGCTAGGTTCCTCTGTCCATGGAATTCTCTAGGCAGGAATACCGGAGTGGGTTGCCATTCCCTTATCCAAGGGATCTTCCCGACCCAGGGATCGAACCTGGGTCTCCTACATTGGCAGGTGGATTCTTTACTGTCTGAGCCACCAGGGAAGCCCCAACCCTGCAGACCTATGTATTAATCCAAGGTTCCATGGGTGATATACTTTCACAGAGCAGAGCCCAACATCTGATGAAAAGTCAATAACATATTCAGTTCTACAGTCAACACTGTCTTCTCTTTCTTAGAATTCCAAACCCGAATCTAGTTAACACACACAGACAGGATGAGGTACGCCAATCTAAATGCACTAGAGCAACCCACAGTGTTGCTGAAATGAAGCTGAAACTCCAATATTTTGGCCACCTGATGTGAAGAAATGACTCACATTGAAAGACTGAAGGCAGGAGGAGAAGGGGACGACAGAGGATGAAATGGTGGGATGGCATCATTGACTCAATGGACATGAGTTTGTGTAAGTTCTGGGAGTTGGTGATGGACAGGGAAGCCTGGCGTGCTGCAGTCCATGGGGTCACAAAGAGTCAGACATGACTGAGCAACTGAACTAACCGACGAAACCCACAATGCCTGTATCTGCAAGTCCATGTATGAGGAATTGTACTGAGGTGGGTAGAAATGGTTTGTGGTGGTCCCCTGGCCATCCTTGGTATCACAAAGCCCTTGTCTATCCTCCAGAGCCTAACAGGGTGGCCTTGTGGTTGCTCTTAACCAACAGATGTCTGATGAGCGCTAGGGCCACAGACTTCTGAGCTACCTGTCACCCGGCAGGGTTTTCAAGCAGGCAGGGTGTGTGTCTATCAGGCTTCTAGAAGCTTTTGCCCAAAGTCATCCCCTCTGGCACATTCAGCAGAGAAATAGACACTGGGGACCAGGCATCTGATTTCTCCCCCTGACATCCCCACAATTCCACTGATATTCCAGGTGACTGGCAGCCAAGGATTCTGCCCATGAATGGAACCCAGGGGAGAACGTAAGGGAGAAAGGACAGGAGGGGGAAGTCAGAGAAAGATGTGTGAACAAGTGGGGGTGTTTTCCAAGCTGATAACACAGTCTGGATTGATTAAATACTTCTAAGGGCCAGGCCTGTGCACACTGTATCTCAGCTAATTCTTAGAGCAATCATCACAGTGGGTGCTGTGAGTGTCTTTGCTTATAACTGAGGAAACTTACCTGCTGCATGTTTAAGCCACAGCCCCAGGATGAACAGTGCAGTTGGCAAAAGACTTAAGGAGCTGTGAAGGTTTGGGGAAAGTGACAACTGAATCTTAATTTCAGATCTTGGAAACCCACCCTGCCCTGGAGCCGTGCAGGCCTGGGCTGGCTCTTCCAGAGGCTGGGCCCCAGGAGACCCGCTCTCTCTCCTTCTCTCTGTCCCTCTCTCTTTCAGATGTCACGCAGCACAATTAGTTAATGCTTATAATGTGCTTTCAACAAGGAAAGTGCCACTTAAATTCACAGCTCTGCTAACCCCTCGGTGACTACGTCTACAAATTCCCTCTTCTCCATGGAAATTGGGTGCTGAGTGTATCATGGCTCCAAATCACTGCAGTTGCTGATAGAGCAAGAGTCAAGTGTGAAACTAATATGTTTAGAAAGGAGACAGCTTTTCTGAAAGCAGAATCACAAAGCAATAATTTCTTCTTTCCTGTTAAACTATTCTCTTAGTGCTGGGCATTTGTAGACTTATTCCTCTTGGACACTGTACTTTCACAACATCTCCTGCAGGAGACACAGAGATTGGCTGACTCTCTGGTTCATGTCACACATACACACACACACACACACCCCCCCCATACACACAAACACACAGACACATTCACCACACATACACAAAAACACCCCCCCACACACACATGGACACACTACACATACACAGACACACCCACCACACACACACAGAAGTATACACACACTGCACAAACACACACACAGAGACATACACACACACAGATACATGTACACCACACGCACAGACACACATATCACACACACACATGCACCACACACATACCACACACACACACATGCATCACACACATACACAAATACATACCACACACATACAGACATACCATACACACACATACAGACACACATACCACACACACACATACCACACACACATACACCACACACACACACACACACACACACTATGTACATGATTTTCAACCCGACACTAGTTTCTGGCCTATAGGGCCTATTAAAACTTGCTTTAACAGATTGTGATGTTGAACGAGGAATTTTTTTTTTAATCTATCAGGTCAGTTCAGTTCAGTTCAGTCGCTAAGTCGTGTCCAACTCTTTATGACCTATACTTATTGGTAAAGAAAAGATAGGGAAGGTAGAGGGTGAAGGACTCAAGAGGAACAATAGGAGGAAAGGCACAGGGTGGGGATGCAGGGCAGGAGGGAATAGCAGAGAGTCCTGGGGAAGGTGAGCCATGATCAGAGAAGCTGACTTTTGACAAGCTTGTCCTCGGCAGCCCCGTTCCCCCAGGATGTGCAAGCATCTTCCTGTTCCCACTACAAGTCAGGAGCAGTCAGAGCCGGGCCGCCCAGAGTGCTTGGACCCGTCAGCCCAGCCGCCCTGCCAACAACCAAGGAATCCAGCTGCACTTACGAAGAACTCCAGGGCAGAGCAGATCTGAACTGGCCACTAGAGTTCCCCCAGGTGTTTCCATGTTTCCTTGAGGTCAGTGCCTTCTCTGGCTGCAGTTCCAGGTGCCTCTGTCCATGGGATTCTCCAGGCCAGAATAATGGAGTGAGTTGCCATTCCCTTCTCCAGGGGATCTTCCTGACCCAGGGATTGAACCTGAGTCTCCTGCATTGCAGTTCTGCTTGTTCTCATCAGTCAACCAAGGTGGAATTCAGAATAAGGAAATGTTGTAGGAATGAAGGACTTCCTAGGTGTCTCAAAATGTAAAGAATCTGATTGCCAGGCAGGAGACGTGGGTTCAATCCCTGGATCAGGACGATCTCCTGGAGGAGGAAACAGCAACCCACTCCAGTATTCTTCCCTGGAAATCCCATGGACAGAGGAGCCTGGTGGGCTACAATCCATGGGGTCACAGAAAGTCAGACATGACTTAGCGACTAAACAACAACATCAACCCAAGATTCTTCATTGCTGGACTAAGTTAGTTGTTATTCAAACTGCAGGCTTCAGGCTTCAGTCCATTGTGTGCGTGGTAAGTCGCTTCAATTGTATCTGACTCTTTGTGACCCTATGGACTGTAGCCCGCCAGGCTCTTCTGTTCATGGGATTCTCTAGGCAAGAACACTGGAGTAGGTTGCCATTTTCTCCTTCTGGGGATCTTCCCTACCCAGGGATCAAACCAATGTCTCTTATATCTCCTGCATTGGAAGGTGGGTTCTTTGCCACTAGCACCACCTGGGAAGCCCCTGCAACCCTTAGAGGTTATTAAATATTTTAGTGGCTTCCACCTGTGATTAAAAAAAAATGATCAAAGTACATGACATAATGTATGGATATTTTATGAACATTTTATTTCAATGTTGTGTGGGGGGTATGTATATGCAGGGGGGTGCTGTGATATAAAATGAATTTGCTATTTTAGATCACTGTCAAATGTGGAAAGCCATGCGACCAGGTGACCTGGCAGGCCCATGCCTCTGACTCAGAGCAGCCCCACAAGTCCACTTAGGTCTAGAAAACATGGGCCGGGAAGACTTCTGATGACAGGTTCTCCTATGTTCCCTCTGTCTAGGGGACTAGATGTTTGAGAAGAGTCTAGTGTATCGTTGACATTCGAAACATCACATCATGGAGTGTACTAGGGCAGCTCGGGATGAGCACAGTTGGGGAAAGGACTGAGAGTGGGCGAGTCTAAACTGATCCAGCAGGCAAGGCAGGCGTGCAACACCAGGGCTTCCAGACGCAGGGCTGAGGCTGCCGCCGGTGGGTGCCCACCTCCCCTTCTTGCCCGTCTGCTCAGCCACGTCTGATTGACTGGCTGACTCAGGCAACCTAATGAGAGGTAACACCCCATATGACGGAGCCAGCACCGGGGAGTCGGTTGATTGACATCCTGGGATCTGACTCTGTGCATAGCCCCACTCGCAGATTCTGTTAATGGTGGAAAAATTAAAACGGTGCTCCGTGCCTAATGAATGCAGCATGTGCCTC
Source organism: Bubalus kerabau (assembly GCF_029407905.1). NCBI lineage: Eukaryota > Metazoa > Chordata > Mammalia > Artiodactyla > Bovidae > Bubalus > Bubalus kerabau. The sequence goes on from NC_073628.1 coordinate 16,439,223, forward strand.
CTATTAGCACATGCCAGCTGCATCTCGGGCAACTAGGAAGCAGTTTCTAAATTATTTATCAGTTCCCTTACCTCCACCCCAAAAGAGAGTTGGCTTATGCATTTCTTTATTTCATGGACCAATATGCAGAGTAATTGCTTTGGGTTTTTGTGGGTTTTTGTTTGTTTTTCTTTTCCTATGGATTTTTTTTTCCTGATATAATGTCAGGTGGGGGCGGAAAGGATAGAAAATATCATGTCAATGTCATTTGAATCATAATAGCTACAAATTCACTCCCTTGAATAAATAGAGAAGCTTATTTATCAAACACAGACAAGATGTCTGTTGGGTTGTTAACAGAAGGAGAGCGATTTGAGTCGGCAGCAGCAGTTGCAGAAGTTTACATGATTCCGGGGCTCCCCTGGGAGCAGAAAGCACGCAGCTACTTCCCTGGCTTGGAACCTTGGGTGCTGGCAGCCAATGGGCCACCCAGACGTGGCTGTCGAAACCCATCAGGGGCTGAACCCGGAGGCTGAAATGGGCAGATAGCTCAGGGCGTCCTGCCAGGACCTGAGGAGGGAAGCAGTATGCATCTCATTTGGTTCCTCGTCCATGTTGTTGCTTTTGTTCAGTCGCTCAGTGTCTGACTCTTCGTGACCCCATGGACTGCAGCACCCCAGGCTTCTCTGTCCTCCACTGTTTCCCAGTTTGCTCAAACTCATGTCCATTGAGTCGGTGATGCCATCCAACTCTGTCTCCCCTTCTCCTCCTGCCTTTGATCTTTCCCAGCATCAGGATGGCTCCCATTTATTGAGCAGCTACATCCAGGGCCCTTCTGAGTGCTGTACATATATTATTTCATCTAATGCTCACGATAAACAGTGAGCCTATTTTATGACAAATTTACCTCAATGAAAAAACCAAATCCAATGGTAAGCTGATGACTTGCCCAAGGTCCTTCCCATGGCCACGTGTCCAGCTAGGATTTGAGCCCTACCTTTTATTTCCATCCCTATATACAGACAGACACCTGGACTCTGGACCTGGTTTTGAGCCCTAACAGCTGAGTTATCTTGGTCCAGTTGCCCTTAGCTCTCTGGGAACTCAATTTCTGGGTAGCAATGAACTGTCATAGTGGACAGAGTGGGCTCCTGGGTTTAGACCATAGCACTGCTGCAGTGTGACCTTGCAGGGGGCTTACTTGACCTCAGCTCACTCCTCTATAAAGTAGAGGTGGTGGTTGTAATATCGCCCCGGTGGGGGCAGCTTTGCTGAGCTGATGGGTTGCCGCAGGTGGGAGGGCTCTAGCCCAGCTTAGTGCACGGTCAGCCCTCAGTATATGTGCATTCTTGATCCTCAGCTTCCATCCGTGTGTCCACATTTGTAGCAGGAGATGCAGGAGTTAAGGCCTGCTTTAGTTAGGAAATTCTATGAATCAGGTCTCTGTGTATACATAAGCTCTGTAGTTATCTCTGGTGTTATGCCAGTGAGAACAAAATTAGTGGGTGAAAACTGGAGTGGCTACAAGCAGTGTGAATGCCTGGCACGGATGCATCTTTTCCACTGGCAATGCCTGTTTTTCTCAACACCTCATTTCATACTAATGTGTCCACCTCACGTTATCCCTTTTGGTAGGACAGCGATTGCGTTCCCGTCTTAAAGAATTACTCAGCGATTAGCCTAAGGTCAGAAAGTGAGTGGAAAGAGCGGGATCTCTGTCCACATGCCCTGCTTCCAACACAGTTCTCGCTTGTCTGCAAGGCAGAGGGATTTGAGATTCTGAATCAAACCCTAAGCAAAGAGGCGCCTTAGAAAATGAGCTTTTTGTCTGACTGCACTAGGCATTTTCTTTTCCAAAATAAAAGGCTGGGCAAAACGTCCTGGCTCTATTTCACCAGCTCATCTTTTTCTAAACATAAAAATGTACAACTTTTCCTTTTTCTGACTGGAGAGCAATTAATCTTGTCTCCTCTAGACCCTCACGTTGGCACATAGTACAACGGTCTTGAAGGCAGACGGTTCCCTGGGGGAAGAGAAAAGTGAAAACACCCCAAAGCAACAAGAAGGATTGGCGAGTTCAAAGCCTGGCCAGTAGGAACCCAGGAAACTGCCTCAAGCCTCCCCCAGTTTTTCCGGGAAGTCAGGTCCCCTCCCCTTGGCAGCAGGCAGTGTGTGCAGGTCAGAGCAGAGAGGAACCCCAGTTGGTCATTTGCATGCAGCAGGGCTCTACCAGGTCCTGAGGGACAGGGAAAGGCCAGAGACCTGTGAACTTGAAAGAGAAAGCAGCAGTCTTCTGTTGAGAATCAGAAAAGCAATGTCTGTTAACACTTGCACGTCCAGATCCCAGAGCCTGTAGACTCTGGTCCATGGAACCCATTTCTGAGCTGTACTGTGCTCCCTCAGGAAATCTTATCTCAGGGTTGACAGGGAAACTGACATCTCTGCAGTTGAGCACCAGGTTGCTGCTGCTGCTGCTAAGTCGCTTCAGTCGTGTCCGACTCTGTGCAACCCCAGAGAGGGCAGCCCACCAGGCTCTGTTGTCCCCGGGATTCTCCAGGCAAGAACACTAGAGTGGGCTGCCATTTCCTTCTCCAATGCATGAAAGTGAAAAGTGAAAGTGAAGTTGCTCAGTCGTGCCCGACTCTTAGCGACTCCATGGATTGCAGCCTATCAGGGTCCTCCGTCCATGGGATTTTCCAGGCAAGCACCAGGTTGGGAACATGGCAAATGCTCAGCAAATTCCTGAAAACAGTCAAACTGGATTGTCCACACTGAATCCAGCTGAAATATTATCTAACAGTGTTGTTAGCTCTTAAATAGCAGTGTGGGGAGGGCAGGCCTGATCCAGGTAATCCAACAAGAGTGGCTGATCCCCAGGACAATTCCGGGATTCCTCTAAACACATAGTGTTCTATGTCTATTTGCCTTCTCCAAGAAGTTTTCCCTTGGTTAATTCATGTACTCACTGAGACACTATTTGTGGAGTTTATACAATATGCCCGGCACCATCCTAGGAAATACAAGGGTATGAAGAGAGCCATAGTCTTTGCCCACACAGATTTGATCATATATGGGAAAAAGGTCAATATTATGCCATAATTAAAGGAATGATTTAATTACAATAGTTAGAGGAATTCTTTCTTGTTTCTTAGTCTTCAGAATTTTTTTTTAAATTGGAGGATAATTGCTTTACAGTATTATATTAATTTCTGTCATATATCAACATGAATCAGCCATAGGTATACATATGTCCCCTCCCTCTTGAATCTCCCTCCCAAACCCCACCCCATCAGACCCCTCTAGGTTGTCACAGACCACGGGGTCTGGGCTCCCTGTGCTATACAGCAAACCCCCCCTGGCTGTCTACTTTACTTACTATAATGTATGTGTTTCAGTGTTACTCTTTCAATTCGTCCCTCCCTCTCCTTCCCTCACTGTGTCCACAATCCTGCTCCCTATGTCAGCATCTCCACTGCTGCCCTGCAAATAGATTCATCAGTACCATCTTTCTAGATTCCATCAGTTCAGTTCAGTTCAGTCACTCAGTCGTGTCCGACTCTTTGCGACCCCATGAATCGCAGCACGCCAGGCCTCCCTGTCCATCACCAAGATTCCATATGTATGTGTTAATATATGATATTTGCTTTTCTCTTTCTGACTTACTTCACTCTGTATAACAGGCTCTAAGTTCATTCACCTCATTAGACTGACTCAAATGTGTTCCTTTTTATGGCTGAGTAAAATCCCATTGTATATACATACCACAGCTTCTTTATCTATTCATCTGTCGATGGACATCTAGGTTGCTTCCATGTCCTAGCTATTGTAAATAGTGCGGCAATGGACACTGGGGTACATGCCTCTTTTTCAGTTATGATTTTCTCAGGATATATGCCCAATAGTGGGATTGTTTTATTCCTAGTTTTTTAAGGAATCTCCATACTGTTCTCCACAGTGATTGCCTCAATCTACATTTCCACCAACAACGCAAGGTTGGTACCTTGTTGCACCAACTTCTCTCCACACCCTCCCCAGCATACATGGTTTGTAGATTTTTTTTTCTTGATAACCATTCTGACTCATGTGAAGTGATACCTCATTGTAGTTTTGATTTGCATTTCAGTTAGAGGAATTGTTAAAAGAATAGCTCAGTGTTAAAGGAATATTGCAATAGGTAAAGGAATTGCTTAATTGCAATGGTTACATACCACAGTACAAATTAGAGAGTGTTATAAGAGTATGTAGCAGGAAGTCGTATCCAAATCTGCCCCAAGGACAGAGTGGAGGTGAGAGAAGAAGGCCTTGAGGACATTTATATTAAGACATGGGGAATGAGTGTGAGAGTTCCAGGAAAGTTTGGGGGGAAGCAGGCTGAGCTGTTTGCCTTTCTTAAAGACTTCTGACCAGAGGATAATTGCAGGTTGACTGATATGGACACAGGCCTGAAAACTCACCCTGTCCTCGGTCTTCAGCCTGGCCTTGTCCTCACCTCAGAGAAGGAGGGGGTGCCCCCGGAGCTCCATCTGTCAAGCTGGGGTGTGGGACTTCACTATACCTGCGGCTGCCCACCTATGCACTCAGGAGCTTCAGCCTGGGAACAAACTCTTCTCATCGAGGCCTTGAAAGGGGTAGAGCCAGAGTCTGCTCGGTCAGGGGACTCACTGGGAACCCAGGTTCTCTGTCCAGTGCTGTGGGAATACCACCTGGTTTCCCGAACCTGAGGCATTTCAATTAATGGGCGGTGCTTCACACCAACATTTTTCTCTTCCCTGGCTTCCCAGTCAGATGGCTATGTATTATAAATAACAATAAGCCGGCCCAGTCAGAGGCTATAATTGAGTCTCTTCTTTCTGCTGACATCAACGGGATTCCCTCCAGTGAGTTACTATGTGGGTATTTAATTGGGAGACACATGGGAGGAAGCCAGCCTGCTCCTGTAGTCATGTTGGGTACGCCCACCGATGTCAGGCCCGCCCCCTGGAGGGGCTCCGGGTGTCACTTTCGGCCTGGGAGACTATTGCAGAAAGGTCAAGGAAGACCAAGGACCAAGCAGTTCAGCCTGGAGGCTCGAAAACAGAGGCAACCTTGGCAGAAAAGAGAAATGACCCCGCAAACAAATACTGTTGCCCTAATTTCTGATTCAACTTGTTCAGAACATGATGTTTATTGATTGTGTGTATGTTGGCGAGTGGTTCATAAAGAAGAGAGAAGAACCTTGGAGAACACCATAATCTGTACAAAGTACAAAAGAACAACTACTAGGTGCCTAAAGAAACAATTTCAGCACCGCTTTCTTTAACTAGGAAGAAGGACATGGGAGAGGATTTCACTGTTTTATTTACCTGATGGATGTCTGGTGATGAATTTATACAATAGCCCTCTAAGGTAGTATTTAACATACCCATTTGACAGAAGCTGGGTCTAAGAAAACCCAGGTAATAAGTGGCAGATATTCAATTCAGACTCATGTTATTGTGACTCTAAATCCCATATTAATTCCACTCTACGCCTCAGCTTCAGCCACTGCTCAGTCCACTCTCAAGCTTCTTGTATATCCATCGATTAATTAATGTGCAAAATATTTGTTTCCTGTGCAGGCACGGAATAGATTTCAGTCCTGTAGAGAATATGAGGAGCAGTCATAATACTAATATTGACAACAGTAGCTAATGTTTACATGGTGATTGTGATCTTCTAAGCTTCCTTCTGAACATTTTGTAAATATTAACTTGATGAGGTGTTTTTCAGTTGCTATCATGTTCGATTCTTTGTGGCCAGGCTTCCCTGTTCTCACTATCTCCCGGAATTTGCTCAAACTCAAGTCCGTTGAGTTGGTGATGCCATCCAACCATCTCATTCTCTTTTCCCCCTTCTCCTCCTGCCCTCAGTCTTTCTCAGTGTCAGGGTCTTTTCCAATGAGTCGGCTTTTCGAATCAGGTGGCCAGCGTATTGGAGCTTCAGCTTAAGCATCAGTCCTTTCAATGAATTTTCAGGGTTGATTTCCTTTGAAGGATTGACTGATTTGTTCTCCATACAGTCCAAGGAGGTACCAGCATCTAGACAACTGGTGTCCAAAGACATCACCGTCATGCCCTGAAACCTGATCCTTTGGGGCTTAAGGCCCAGGTGGCAGGCTAGAGTAAAGATCAGGCTTAACCCATGACTGAGGCCAGGGCTGGGGCAGGCTACATGCTTCAGGCTGTGGCACAGGGGTTCCGGACCAAAGCCCAATTCCCCAAGCTTTGCCACTTGCTCCAAGAAATTGTCCTCATGGGGTCCTTGAGCAGAATGTCCAGATCCTCGATGGAGAAGGGGCTGTGAATCAGTGGGTGAGGGGTCTTCACCAGACTCTCAATCCCCCCTCCCTGCCCATTCCCTACTAGGGGCTCGATTTTTCTCTGCAGCACCTGGGAATGCCACAGATAAAGATGTCCTTTATCCTCTCAGCAAACAGGCTTGGATGGGCAGGATTAAAATCATATCAGAAGAACTAAAGATTGGGTATTATTGAAAATTTCCTAGCTGCAAGGTTTCTGAGAAACTAGGAAGCATATCTGAGGTAGGGGAGGGGAAGTAGGAGCTTCCCCCATCACGGAATTGTGATGGCAGTCAGCTCCCTCTCCTGTTGCCTCCCAGTTACTCCAAACAGAACCACTGTCCATGTCCGACCACCGGGAGTAGCTACAACCTGCTCTGTCTCTTCTCAGGGCATGGGGTGAACCTCCCCCTTCCATGCGCTGACCCTGGCCCTCCTACCCCTGACCCTGTCCCCCCATCTCCCTCGGGATGTTGCTCCATTCGCCTCTGCCCTCTCTCTCCAGAATCTTTAATCTCTTCTTCTCCTTGGCCACTTTTTTCTCATCCTACTGTTTTTTCAACCTATCCAGTTTTCCTTTAAAATTAAGAAAAGCAATAAACATAGTTCTCTTGTGATAATTGCCTCATCTCTTTCCTCCCATTATCATCCAGATTTCTGTTAAGGGTAGTCTACAGCCCCACTGGTTTCACCTTATTACCTCATATTCACTTTTCAAGCAACTGTAATGTGACCTCGCGCCCCACCATTTCACTCAAATTGCTCTCATTAAAGTCAGAAATAATGGCCTCCTGCAAGACAAAGTCTACAAAGCACTTCCAGGATTCCTCTGATCTTTCTCTGGATGTATTCACATCTCACATCTTTGTAAGGGTTGATGCAATTCACTGCCTCCTCCATCCTGAAACTCCTCCTCCTCGGCTTCTACGATGCCTGCTTGTCTTTCGCAAGTATCATCCTAAACAGTTGGTTTCTTTCTCTCCCTCTCTTTAAAAAATATTTATTTATTTGGCTGCCCCAGGTCTTAGTTACAGCTTGTGGATCTTAATTACCTGACCAGGGATCGAACCCAGACCCTCTGCATTGATAGCTCAGAGTCTTAGCTACTGGACCACCAGGGAAGCCCCATGAAAAAGTTGGTTTCTTTGGGTTCTACCCTTAGCACACTTTTTTCACTATGTGCTCTCCTTGCCAATTTCATTTAAACTTATGTTTTGAAGTTCCATTTATATGGTAATAATCCCCAAATCTCTATCTCTGGTCCCTGAGTTCCATACCTACATAACCAACTGTGTGCTGGATAGAGTCACCTGAATGCCTCCCCAGCACCATATGCTTCACATTCTTTACATCCAACATGGAATTCATCATCTTTACCTCTTATCCTGTTTTGCTCTGAATTCTCTTTCTTGATTTGCAGCATCTCCATCTGCTCAGTTGCCCACCCAGAAACCTGGACTTTTCAATATACATCTTTCTCCAGAGCTCCATTTACAAACCGGTCACCAGTTATGGAGTCTTTATTTCAAGGATACCCCCTTTTGTCATTCCTGATGCCACTCTGTTAGTTGAGCTTTTCTTTGTATCATGCTTGGACTAGGGCAGTGGTCTCCTATTTTCTCTCCTTGCTTCCACACTGCCCATCCCCTGTCCCACATAACACTCAACATGCTGCTCCAGAGCAATGCTTCCAAAATGTGGAGTTACTCTGTGAGCATCCATATTCAATCAGACAGAGCTTAAGCTCTTCCATGTTACATCTAAGTATTTAAATGATGTGACATGAGCACATTCTCCACCTCAGGGCCTGCCCTTGCTCTTTCTGTGACATGGATGTCATGCCACTTGCAGTTACCCCTATCTCGTGTTGGTGCTTCCTAGCCCTCCACTCAGACTGTCCTTACAGCATCCTGCATCCTCTCTCCTCCATCATATCTTTGGATCCATTAGCTCTTTAATCTGTCCTCTCAGCTGGCTGAGCACATTCTTTTGTGGACACAAGGGAATAAAATTGTCAAGTCAAGACCAAGTTTACAAGAAGGCAGGATGGGTGCCTACTCGTGTGGTTTAAATAATGAGGCTTAGCAAAGCTCATAACTCATTATATTTCATTGTTTAAAATTATTTAATGATTGGGTCATTCCTTTTGTTGTCTTAGTCTTTTTGTTTTTGGAGAATCCTCTGTAAATTTCTATGGGAGGAGGTTCATCCCATGAACTTTTATAGTCCCACACATTACAGAAGGCTGGTCATGGCAGTCAGCTGAGAGAGTGAGGCTCTTGGTGAAACAGGACGTGGGATGAAAAACTGCATTGAGGATGTGGTGGCCTGTTGCTACACAGAGAGAGGAGAACACATCAATATAATGTCTATATTGGAGAACTAACTTGGTTGAATCATGTGGGTGATACCAGAAAGTTCAGTTCAGTTCAGTTGCTCGGTTGTGTCTGCCTCTTTGTGACCCCATGGACTGCAGCACCCCAGGCTTCCCTGTCCATCACCAATTCCCAGAGCTTACTCAAACTCATGTCCATCAAGTCAGTGATGCCATCCAACCATTTCATCCTCTGTCATCCCCTTCTCCTCCTGCCTTCAATCTTTCCCAGCATCAGGGTCTTTTCCAATGAGTTCTTCGCATCAGTTCAGTTCAGTCACTCAGTCATGTCCGACTCTTTGTGACCCCATGAACCGCAGCACGCCAGGCCTCCCTGTCCATCACCAACTGCCGGAGTCCACCCAAACCCATGTCCGTTGTGTCAGTGATGCCATCCAACCATCTCATCCTCTGTCATCACCTTCTCCTCCTGCCCTCAGTCTTTCCCAGCATCAGGGTCTTTTCAAATGAGTCAGCTCTCCACATCAGGTGGCCAAAGTATTGCAAGTATTCAGCTTCAGCATCAGTCCCTCAAATGAACACCCAGGACTATCTCCTTTAGGATAGACTGGTTGGATCTCTTTGCAGTCCAGGGGACTCTCAAGAGTCTTCTCCAGCCAACTAACAACACCAGGAATTTAGGATTCAAATTAATGCTCAGGTGACTAAAAATGAGAAAAGATAAAAAGATTTCCTAAATAATACAGCATCATCACCTATGGATCCCTGTGTTCATTTCCTTAAAGATTATCAAAGAGAGATTGCTTTATTGAATCTTGTGAGATGGGCAAATATATCATCTGAGCTTTAGAAATAAAACATAAAGATAGTGCACTTAGCATCCTATAGGTGGTTGGAGGTAGACTGAGTAAGAAATTATGTGACTACCAAAAAACTAGGAAGAAAAGGAAGGCAGGAAGAGAAAGATACATGCAACAAATTTGTGTTGAGCATCTACCCAGAGAGTATTATTCCACTGAGATGGTGTTGGATGAGTGTGGGCCCCACCCCTGCTGTAAGTATGCACTTGGCATATGACAGGTGCTCAGTATAAATGTTTGTGGAAAGAAGGAAGGAATGAGGGATGGAGGGAGTAAACAAGTGCCCTGTTGTTAGTTGGTTTAGAATAGCTTAAAGCAAATGGCTATTAAAAATTTACTGTTTAGCTTTTCACCCTGTGGTATGTTCTTGCCCACAGCGTGTTCCTCTAGAAAATTCACACTATATCTATTGCTCATTAAGGTGAGGGAGCACTTTATCAGGCTAAGTGGCCTATCCATCAGTTCAGCATGTTAAATCTGAGAAGTTATTAAAGCAGACAGCAAGGGAGTGGCATAGCTGGGGTTCTAAAATCAGGTATCAAGAGCAGCCCAGCCAATCATGTACTGGGGCCCTGTAGCTGAGCTGGAGTCAGAGGACACTTCCCTGCTTGTCTAGACCTCTGGACAGGCCAGCCATCCAGCACACGCCCAGAAAGGGAGAGTAAAGGCAGTACCGTGCTCAGGGCTCAGGTAAGCTCCATCTTTGTTTTCTGAACCATCTCAGTTACTTGCAGGGCCCAGAATAATGGGGAGAGGGCAAGCTTCTAACTTTCAATCAGAGGTGTTTATGGGTGTTCTGGGCCAGTTTTGTAAGACAGCTGCCTTAATAAAGGATTTATCAAGACAATAAAACAAGAGAGGAAAGAGCCTAAAGATGCTCTGGTGAGGATGACTCTTTTATTCTATGAGAGTCTAAGAGGAAATACTTTGAACAAAGGCCACAGTTCACCTGTGCCCACCAGCCAGCCTTCTCCAGCCCAGCCTAGCACACAGGCAGAAGAGCTCTCGATCCTCCTCTCAGGGTCTAAATACTACAGGCACTTGTCAGTTCTTTTTGTTTTACAACACCCAACCCCAGTTCCCTTACCCCAGATGGGCTTACTCTTTTTAGAAATGGCTTTCCTAGTTAGGACTTCCTGGTGGCTCAGACAGTAAAGTGTCTGCCTACAATGCAGGAGACCTGGGTTCAATCCCTGGGTTGGGAAGACCCCTGGAGAAGGAAATGGCAACCCACTCCAGTACTCTTGCCTGGAAAATCCCATGGATGGAGAATCCTCGTAGGCTACAGTCCATGGGGTCGCAAAGAGTCAGACACAACTGAGCGACTTCACTTCACTTCCTAGTTAGGTAGTTTTGGGGATTTCAAAGATGGCTTTGTTCTAACCACTGAAGCAGTTTTTTAAATTGAAATTGGGCATTCTGACCACGTGACAGTCACTAAGTACTTTTCCATGTAACCCAACATCAACATCCCAGTTCCACTGGGCTCTTTCCTGAGTGTGTCTGCATTGTGCATGTGTTAGGTGGGAGGACTAAGAGACAGATTCCAGGCTGCTCCTGGACTTGTGGAGGTCACCAGGAACATTTACTAGTGCCCTGCATACCACCTCGCACAAACAGGAGTTTAATGTAGGGTTATTTAAAAGCCTTCTGACCACAATGATTCAATTACTCAGTTATTCATAATTCACCCATATGTTCATCACACTTGTCTTGAGCGCCTGCTATGTGCCTTTAATACAGAGATGATTTAGCAATAGCTTCCTTGTCCTTGAGAAGCATTTTAGAGCCTAGTGGGGGAGACAGACAATTACAATGCAATGGAAATTGTGTTCTAACAGAAATTCACATAAGGAGCAATCTTTCCTGACAAAAGGAAGAGAAAGGTATTCTAGGCAGAGAGAATAGTATATAAAAAGTGTGAGAAGGCTGGAAGAGAGCATGCGAGGGCCAGGAAACTGTTAGGTCTTAGGTGCAGTGCATTGTAGGGCAAGTGTTGGCGAAGTGTCTGGGTAGCCTGGAAGAGGAAGTGGTGAGAAACGAGGCTGCGGAGGCAAACTAAAGGTTGCCTATAGTGAGACTAGGAGAAATGAGGGCGAGACCAGTTGTGGCTTGAGTTCCTTTCTGTAGCCCGAGGAAGTCCCGTGCATGTCTCAAACAGTGTGAAAGGTGGAATCGACAATATGGAAAGATGTGGATCAAATAGAGGACCATTATATTAATGCAAGAAAGAGATGATAAAGAAATGAACTGGGCCTGGACAGTACGTGTGGAAGGAAAGGAGTGATTCAAAAGGTAACTGGTAGTCAAAGGTAACGGTTGTGAGAGGTGGTGTTGTGTGGAGTCAGGACAGGATCCAGAAGAGTGTAACCTCACCTCAGGACAGAATTTAGAGGGCGTCCATACTCAGTAATAAAGAATGATCACATTTTAATGCAATCTTTTAAGGAATACAAATTAATGCTAAATAAATCCCCACAATTAACAACATAACACATTTTAAAATAGAGACAGACCATTATGACCAATTTTTCCTTTTACATCTGGCTTCAGTATGGCTTGACATGGTAATGTACTGATTCTGGCTTTATTTAAAATGTCAGTAGATTGTTCATTATGGTTTTTTGATATGATTTTGATTTTTTAAAAAATATTGCATTAAATGATTGCCTTAATTACTATCGTTTAGGTTGTTGCTGTTCAGTCACTCAGTCATGTCCGACTCTTTGTGATCCCATGAACTGCAGCATGCCAGGCTTCCCTGTCCTTCCCTGTTTCCCAGAGTTTGCTCAAACTCATGTCCCTGAGTCGGTGATGCCATCCAACCATCTCATTCTCTATCGCCCTCTTCTCCTCCTGCCCTCAATCTTTCTCAGCATCAGGGTCCTTTCCAATGAGTTAGTTCTTTGAATCAGGTGGCAAGTCTTTTAAGGGTGCCTCTTAAATTTTGTGCCAAGTCAGGTCCCTCATTCTTCTCACCCCTGTTCTGGCCCTGGAATAGGCCTGGAGTCAGAGAGGAGGGGGTGTCAGGAAAGATGTAAGATGCTGTCAAGTAGGATATACTAAGTTCCCAATAGGAAGTCTTTCTCTACTGAAGGATTGCACAGTCAGCTTCTAAAAGTGACTTTCTTCCCAGACACCTTTCCTCTGCCCATCACAGCTTGCCATTTCCTGCTAGGAATTTTCACCAAGTGAAGACTTCATTCAGACCCTGCCTGTGGCCCTCCCTCTGAGCAAACTGAGTTTGGGTCTTCCATGATGAAACATACATACAGCTTGTATACCACTTGCCTAAATGCTACAAATGCTTTAGAATAAGCATGGAAATTGGTTTCTAAGCTCCAGCAGTTTCTAAAATAGGAGTGGTTTAAAATAAAGCGGTGCTATAAAAGGGATTCCTATAGAGCAGATTGTGGGAAATGGTGGTGAGCCTCTAAAACAGAAAACCTGGGGAAAGAGTCATCAAGGGCTTCCAGTCAGTGCTGGAAAGGGTGCCCGAGAGGGAAACGTGGTCTGCCAGGGGAGCAGTCAGCTCCGTCTCCAGCTCCTCGGGGCCACAAAACTCATTTCTATCCATCCCCTGAAGCTGCTTTTCACTTTATATCCTGGATTGATGCAGAAGTAATATATTCTGTCAGTGCAAAAATTTGGCTTAAAAAATACCATGGCCTTTGGACATCTAGGAGGGAATTGGGTGGGGGGGGAGGTGCTTCCAAATTAATTGCAATGCACAGCTGAAGTACAGTGGCATGGTGAGGGGAGGGCATGGACAAGGCAATGTTTGGGTGGAGAAAATGACTGGGTGGGCATAAACAGGCAGTGGGGGAGTTGGATGATGAAGGAGGGTAGATGGACAAGTGAGTGGAGCTGTCTGATAGCTTCAGTTTCCTTAAAGAAGTTGGAGAAAATATTGCTTTCTGAGAGTCTGGGGTGGGGATGAATCTTCGGCAAGATTGTGAAGGTTAAGAGAAGGGGAGAGAGAATTGACCAAAGACCATGAGTCTTCATGAGTCCTTGCGGACCTTCTGCACTTGAAAGCCGTGGATGCACAGGACTCCAGTCTACACAGCTGCAGGATTATTTAAAGCATTTACTTAGTTAGTTTAGGCTGCAGTGGGTCTTTGTCGCTGCATGCGGGTTTTCTGTAGTTGCAGTACACTGGCTTCCATTATTGCAGAGAATGGGCTTTAGAGTGCGGGCTCAGTAGTTTTGTGGGGCGCGGGCTTAGGTGTTCCGAGGCATGTGGAATCTTCCCAAATCAGGGATCGAACCCATGTCCCCTGCATTGGCAGATGATTTCTTAAACAACTGGACCATGGGGGAAGTCCACCAACTGCGTGACTTTCATCTCTGGGAAAAGGCTTGGAGAAGCCAGGCCCTGGGACTGAAGCCAGATTGGCAGATGAGGGGTTGGGGTGAGGGAGCTGGGCAGCGTTGAAGAAGAAGGAGAATTTAGGAGTAGCCAGCATCAGGGGGGTGGGTGCAGCGGGGAGTGACCAATGAGACCAGTGATGAAGCAGGGAGAAACCAACAATGCTGAAGAGTCTCAAGCTTCCAATTGTTCCATCACTTGCTGAAAGTACAGGATGCAGCTGAGGGATGCTGTGTATTATAGGGTCCTGGCTCGGCAGGACCAGCCCTGGGTCAGCAGAGGCAGCCACACCGTGCGAGCTCCCTGGCAACCAAGGCCCCTTTCACTCTGGTGGTGTCCCTACAATCACAATGACCTCTGTGTTATTACATTACTATCTCTTCTCTTGAAATGCAGCCACACAGGCCCCTCTTCAGCAGAAGAAGGCATCTTTTCTGCCTCTCTGGGGCACCATGTAGGAATAGGCATCCCTGTACGGAAGACTTACTTCGTCAGTAGCACTGTTAGTTTCCCCCAGGCCCCCCACTCATCCTAAAATCGATAAAATATGACAATCAATAGGGCTTCCCTTGTGGCTCAAATGGTAAAGAATCTGCCTGCAATGCAGGAGATCCAGGTTCCATCCCTGCTTTGGGAAAACCCCGTGGAGGAGGAATAACTAAAAGTCAGATATGACTAAGCGAATTCACTTTCAATTTTCACTTTCATGCATTGGAGAAGGAAATGGCAACCCACTCCAGTGTTCTTGCCTGGAGAATCCCAGGGACGGGGGAGCCTAGTGGACTGCTGTCTATGGGGTTGCACAGAGTCAGACACGACTGAAGCAACTTAGTAGCAGCAGCAGCCAGTATTCTTTGCCTGGGAAATTCTATGGACAGAGGAGCCTAGCGGGCTATAGTCCATGGGGTTGCAAGAGTCAGACAAGACTGAAATGACTAAACAACAACAACAGCGATGAGAGTCAATAAAGCAGGCACCATCCTTGGGTTGCTAATGAAGACGGACTCTGCTAACAGTTCTTACGACTATACTGAATACAGCTGTCAAGGCAGTGGGGAATTGGAGAAGGTGGTGTGCAATTAACCTGGTTGGAATTAGGCCAAGGAACCCAAGGTTAATGGCCCTGGGAATGGGAACATTAATGACCACCGATGGTCAAGCCCCTTTTTGTCTTACTCATTAGAGCTGCCTTTTCTATTCTGTGAGAGCCTGGCCTCTGGCCCTGGGACGGAGGGTGATGGAGAGTTGCCACTCCCCCAGATGACGTGTTGTGCATTCTGACAGCTTCTGCTTAGCGCTTGATTTCCCCATCACAACATCCAGGTATAGTGCGCAGCAGATCCCAAACATGCCCACCATCTGCTGAGTGCCTCTGACAAACACACTATGCATATTCATGCACCCAAACCACTCTGGGTTTTCACCCGACAGACTGACAAAAGTGTGACACCCCCTTGCTTTCACCTGTTTGGTGCTGGTGTTCCATTTTCTACACGCTCCTGGGTGAGCTGGAATAGAATCTTTAACCATGCCAAAATGTGTCCTCAGTCACATTTGACGGTGACAGAGTTATTAACATGTGAATCTTCACGGCCTTACGCCCTAACGTGATTGACAAAGAGGATGCTATTTCTGTCCACTCCACGTCTCTTTTTCCCTATTCCTTTTACCCTCTGAAAGAGAAGTCTACCTTTGCTGGAGCTAATCTCCTGTGATAAGCTTTTGTGATGCAAATTTGGGACACTGGGTGGATAGAACTGGAGTGGGGGTGATGAGGTGTAAACTCAGAGGAGGGATGAAAAAAGCCTAGACCCAGTGAAGGAGCAAGAACAGTCCAATTCAGGATGGGAGCAGTTTGCTGGGGAAGCTGGGCCTGGGGCTAGGAAAGAAAGAAGCTTCCAGGGAGCTGTGTAGGGTGTGTGAGAAAGAAAGTGGAGAAAGAAAGGGGAAGGTGGATTTTAAGAAGCCTGGTTGATATTCTCAATCAATCTCTTTGGGCATCTGTAGACAGATATGAATAAATGCTGCTTTCAGTTTTAATTCTGTCTGGTTGCTGGAGAGCTTTCCCTCCCATGGAGGACACTGGGATTATCTGGATTATCCCATTGTGTATAACTAGGGGCTGAAGGTTGAGGTTCAAAGGACAGTGACCTTGCATTCTCCTCTTGATCTTAGAGTCAGAAACACATTTTGTGGCACCCCTTTCCCTAATGGACTTTAACAAATAGTGTATTAAAAATTCATGAGTACCAAGACATTCCCTGCTATCCACAATTGCAAGTCTCTAGAAGGCTCTATGATCACCCATCGGTTTTGTACCTTCTTATAGAAGCCTTTCAGAAAGTCTCAGGAGGAGATATTTTCCCATTTCATGGATGTGAAAACTGAGGTCCAGGACCCTTGAGTGACTCACTGGTCTGTGGTTAGGTTACAAGATTCATAAGAAGCAGCTCAACTCAGGGTTCATGTGTGAATTTTTATAAAAGGGGAAATGAGCATAGAGGGAAAGATATTGAAATGTGCAAATAGTTCTTAAATAGAGGCAGGAATTCAGTAAAAACCACAAGGCTCCCGGGTTCTGCAAGCCTGCCTCTCCTGGGTGGTTCTCTAACACGCGGTCACTTTGAATTTTTTGCTGACAGTGAGAACTACAGAGGAGCAGAGATGCAGCTCTGTGAATCTATCTATTCATCCCACACCTTAGCTTCGCATGGCCAGTGGTCCTCTGTTCACCAAGCCCTTTTCTTTGGATCCAGCTAAAGTGTGGTGGGGGACTCGAAGCCTGTCCTCTGCCCTTGGCAGTGAAGGGCTGGGTACGGGCAGGCAAGGTGAAGATGTCCACACTGTGCTGACAGCCTTGGCATTTCCTTGGCAAACCTGCAAGATAATTCAAGCCATTAAATCAGCCCAAATCACTTGTGGTGACTGTCATTCTCCTGTGTGAACATCTCACTGGCTGAACACCAGCATCTCAATAGCCACAGTGCCCTAATTTTCTTCATTGAAGACAACAAAACCAAAGGTAGTGAGTAGGAGGAGGGACCGAGTCCCGGGGGCAGTCTCTCCAGGGAAGTCTCTTGGGCTTAAATATATCTAAAGTGGATCTAAAAGAAAGCGGTGATTACAGGCTAATTTTCTGCCTGCATTATGTTAAGTGTACCATCATCTACACAAACAGCAATTGCTTTATGCCAGAAATCCTTTGACTGAATTCCTCTTATTGGTAAATTTTGTATTAAAAAAGAGAGAGCTTGAAGGAAGATCTTTCTATTTAAAGGTGAGACTATTCAGCACACCAGTAAAAAGACATGAGATGGGCAGGGAGCTGGAAGATACTTTTCCCTTTTAAGTGCAAATACTAGCAAAGGAGAGATGGTCTAGTAACTTTGCAGGGAAGGGTCTGGGAGGACCACACTGTTAGCTTGAGAAGGATGCAGCTCTGCCTCCTGCAAGCACCCTTGGTTTTCTGGCAAGAAAGCTGACAGCGGAGCAGAGGTGAGCAGAGGCTGGTAAAAGTAACCATTCCTGAGTCATTCCAGATGGGAGTTAGGGGGGCCTGGTGAGATCTCCTTTTCCTGAATCAATACCGCCCTTTCCCAGGGGCAATGGAAGCCAACTGGGCCACTGCACTGAGACCCTCTTTCTGGGGCTCAGTACTATGGGTGATTTTATCATAGTCATTCATTCACTCATCACCTAATCTGTGAACATTTTCTAAACACCTTCTAAGTTGCAGATCATGGGCCATGCCCAGGGAATTAAAAAAACAATCATGAAAAGGAAGCTGGCAGCATGATAGTCAAACAGAAATAGAATGTGGGTGCTGAAATCAGAGAGATCTGAATGAAGATTTTCGCTAAAGCTCGTCTTGCCTGGGATAGATAGCTTATGACTTCGTACTTGTAAGTTGGGATATGGGGATGGATTACTGATACCTGCTTCAGAGAGACATTGAAAGGATTAATAATGCGTATAAAGCAATGATCAGAGAGCCTGTTGCCAAAGCAGTGTTCAAGAACCGTGAGTTGTTCCACCCTCCTTCTGAATTCTCATTTGGTACCCAAACTTACCCCTGATGCTGGGAAAGATTGAGGGCAGGAGGAGAAGAGGACAACAGAGGATGAGATGGTTAGATAGCATCACTGACTCAATGGACATGGGTTTGAGCAAGCTCCAGGAGATAGTGAAGGAGAGGGGAGCCTGGCAGGCTGCAGTCCACGGGGTCACAAAGAGTCAGACATAACTTAGTGACTGAACAACAACCAGAACTTACAACCTTCAGGCATCAAACTCCCAGGCCAACATCAAGAGACACCTGGCTGTTTTTCTTACAATCCAAGGCTATGAATTCCTTGACACAGGAGGCTGGAAGGAGGCCCAGAGATTGGGATGTGCGGAGAAGGGAGAATTGGGTTCCGAGGGAACAGAGAGCTACAGAAAGGCCCTTCTGTGCCGGGTGCCAGTTAGGCGTTGTGTATAGATTATTTTGCAGGTCTGTGTGATGGTGCAACTGGGCGGTAGTGTGAGCATTCTTTGGCATTGCCTTTCTTTAGGATTGGAATGAAAACTGACCTTTTCCAGTCCTGTGGCCACTGCTGAGTTTTCCAAATTTGCTAGCATGTTGAATGCAGCACTTTCACAGCATCATCTTTCAGGATTTGGAATAGCTCAACTGGAATTCTATCACCTCCACTAGCTTTGTTCGTAGTGATGCTTTCTAAGGCCCACTTGACTTCACATTCCAGGATGTCTGGCTCTAGGTCAGTGATCACACCATCGTGATTATCAGGGTCATGAAGATCTTTTTTGTACAGTTCTTCTGTGTATTCTTGCCATCTCTTCTTAATATCTTCTGCTTCTGTTAGGTCCATACCATTTCTGTCCTTTATCGAACCCATCTTTGCATGAAATATTCCCTTGGTATCTCTGATTTTCTTGCAGAGATCCCTAGTGTTTCCCATTCTGTTGTTTTCCTCTATTTCTTTGCATTCATCGCTGAAGAAGGCTTTCTTATCTCTTCTTGCTATTCTTTGGAACTCTGCATTCAGATGTTTATATCTTTCCTTTTCTCCTTTGCTTTTCGCTTCTCTTCTTTTCACAGCTATTTGTAAGGCCTCCCCAGGCATCCATTTTGCTTTTTTGCATTTCTTTTCCATGGGGATGGTCTTGATCCCTGTCTCCTGTACAATGTCATGAACCTCATTCCATAGTTCATCAGGCACTCATCTCACACGCTAGTAAAGTAATGCTCAAAATTCTCCAAGTCAGGCTTCAGCAATATGTGAACCGTGAACTTCCTGATGTTCAAGCTGGTTTTAGAAAAGGCAGAGGAACCAGAGATCAAATTGCCAGCATCTGCTGGATCATGGAAAAAGCAAGAGAGTTGCAGAAAAGCATCTATTTCTGCTTTATTGACTATGCCAAAGCCTTTGACTGTGTGGATCACAATAAACTGTGGAAAATTCTGAAAGAGATGGGAATACCAGACCACCTGATCTGCCTCTTGAGAAATTTGTATGCAGGTCAGGAAGTTAGAACTGGACATGGAACAACAGACTGGTTCCAAATAGGAAAAGGAGTTCGTCAAGGCTGTATATTGTCACCCTGTTTATTTAACTTATACGCAGAGTACATCATGAGAAACGCTGGACTGGAAGAAACACAAGCTGGAATCAAGATTGCCAGGAGAAATATCAATCACCTCAGATATGCAGATGACACCACCCTTATGGCAGAAAGTGAAGAGGAACTAAAAAGCCTCTTGATGAAGGTGAAAGTGGAGAGTCAAAAAGTTGGCTTAAAGCTCAACATTCAGAAAATGAAGATCATGACATCTGGTCCCACCACTTCATGGGAAATAGATGGGGAAACAGTGGAAACAGTGTCACACTTTATTTTTCTGGGCTCCAAAATTACTGCAGATGGTGACTGCAGCCATGAAATTAAAAGACGCTTACTCCTTGGAAGGAAAGTTATGACCAACCTAGATAGCATATTGAAAAGCAGAGACATTACTTTGCCAACAAAGGTCCGTTTAGTCAAGGCTATGGTTTTTCCTGTGGTCATGTATGGATGAGAGTTGGACTGTGAAGAAGGCTGAGCACTGAAGAATTGATGCTTTTGAACTGTGATGTTGGAGAAGACTCTTGAGAGTCCCTTGGACTGCAAGGAGATCCAACCAGTCCATTCTGAAGGAGATCAGCCCTGGGATTTCTTTGGAAGGAATGATGCTAAAGCTGAAACTCCAGTACTTTGGCCACCTCATGCGAAGAGTTGACTCATTGGAGAAGACTCTGATGCTGGGAGGGATTGGGGGCAAGAGAACAAGGGGACGACAGAGGATGAGATGGCTGGATGACATCACTGACTCAATGGACATGAGTCTGAGTGAACCCTGGGAGTTAGTGATGGACAGGGAGGCCTGGCGTGCTGCGATTCATGGGGTCGCAGAGTCAGACACGACTGAGGGACTGATCTGATCTGATCTGATGTGGTGGTGCAGGGGTCGGAATTCCTGCCCTACACAACCTCAACAACTCCAGCAGAATGTCTTCAGGGTCAGGAGGACACATAAGAAATGGCACCTTCCCAGAACCCCAGAAGAATGCTAAGCCTCAGTCTTGGACCACCAAGGAGGTGATCATTTGGAGGACATTCGGAGGACACTCGGCAGGATCATTAATTCCTAAACGGAATAAAGATTTGTGTTGCTGTTGAGAATAAGCTGTAAATTAGTCATTAGTCAACTTTTTGCACACAGAGTTTGGAGACCAGGGAAGATCAGCTTACCCTCCAGCCATCCCCAGGGGAAACCTGGGACTTAATTTAAACTTATCTCCAAGTGTCAAGTACCAGCGCCAAGGTGTGTATTTTACTTTCCTTGAACATGTTGACCTCAGGCTCCTGCAGTGCACATATTATTATGGAACCTTCTAAATGACTAACAGCCTCCAAGGTTGAATGCAGCCTCAAGGGCACAGTTGTGAGGGAGAGAAGAAGGGTGTAGGACTCTATTTCTAGGAGAGACTCAGAGCAGATTGTAATCTACATTTCGCCTATGATGAGTTGTGTGACCTTGGATGAATTACTTTATTTGTCTGAGCATGTCATATCCTCTGGAAAATGGGGATGGTACCATCTGACAGATTTGTTGTGAGACTTAGAGAACACATTTTATATACCAAGCTGAGCAATGGCCACTTACTGGAGGCCCAGTTAATCCTGGTGACCTGCTGCAGAAGGCAGGATGAAGGACACTTGGCAGAGATGCCGTGTCTGATGATGATGATGATGAACAGAGCCTCACTGCTGATGCTCAGAAAGGAAGACGAGCAGGAGACTCCATCACCTCCAGAACCGGGAGGTGAGTCAGGCACGAGGTGTGGAAATGAGGGTGGAGGTGGCTTCATTGATTTGCACCACCAATTTGGGCCCTGAAGTCCAGTTGCAGACAGAAGAGTGGTCCACAGCACATACGGTGACAGGCTGCAGGAGGAAATGGATCGCACCACAGGCTCACTCAGCTCTGTCTTCTCAACCTTGGTTTCTCAGGGCCAACCATCAGTTCACCTCCTCTGCCAACAGTGAGATGCTCTCAGATGGGGTCCCCTCTGCTCCCTGACCAGCAGCCACCCAGCTTTGCCTCTGATTAACCCTCTAAAGCCCGGTAGAAATGGACTTCCTAGATCATATCTTGCTCGTCAGGAATTGACAAGGGCTTAAAGGAGCCACTCAGATGGTAAAGCATCTGCCTGCAATGCAGGAGACCTGGGTTTGATCCTTGGGTTGGGAAGATCCCCTGGAGAAGGAAATGGCAGCCCTCTCCAGTATTCTTGCCTGGAAAATCCCATGGTCACGGAGCCCGATAGGTTACAGTCCACGGGTGGCAAAGAGTTGGACGCTTGGACACGATGAAGCGACTTCACTTTCGCTTCTTTCATTTTAAAGGAGCCGAGCCCCACGCCTTCCCCTGGCCCAGATCCCCTGGAGTGTGGGAATGGCTTCCTAAGGCATCAAGCTCTCTCCCTGGCAAGCTGAGCATCTCCCGTCAGCATGACTGACTGTCTCCCTCTTAGGTTTGCCTCTTTTCCTTTCTATCCACGCTCTTCTCCATCTTCTCTTTCTCCCCCATCCTCTCATTCAGCCTTGCTCAAAATCGCTGAGTCAACAAGCTCTTTTCCTGCTGCCCGTCTCAGAAAGCAGACAAATAGCAGGATGCCACCCTGGATGGGCCATAAATAATGCATAGTGCACAGAAACAGCTGGAGAGGCCCTCTGATTACAAAGAGATCTTTAGATAACAGAGCATCCCACTTACTCTTCTTAATGCCCTAGTTCTTCATTCTGAGAGGCGCTCACCTGCTCATTCATCAATAGAGACCCCCAGTGAAGGACAGTGTTTCTCCTGTGGTCTGACCCCAGCTCTACCACCAGGAAGGCCTGTCTGACATCCTCTTGTGATGTTATTCCCTGGGCCCCTGGACACCTGTGGTAATGGTGGCCAGGCTAAATCAGTTCAAACCTTATATTTCATTATTTTAAACTCTTGCTATGATTTTGATGTCTTGATACTTGCTGAATTCTGGAAGAGATGAAATGTCTAGCTTAGTGCCCTGATATATTTTAAATATGGTGCCTCATAAGTTCCATAGTTAGGACTAAGGGCTTGGTGAATACTGGATGCTCCAAGCAGAAACCTGTAAAGTCGGTTATTAGCATTTCCAGTTTCAGTTGAGGAAATTACAACTCAGATAAGTTAATTGATTAGTTCTAGGTCATCGAGCTAAGAAATTATAAACCTAAGATTGAAATTCAGTATCTGTGACTTCATCTTCCATATTCATTTTTCTTTCTGCTGATTAGGAATCAAGATGAAGGGACTCACACAGCAGAGTAGATCAGCCAGGGCAGGAGCAGAGAACAGAGTTCCAGTTGGGTCAAAGGAAGGTAGGGTCTATGTGCTTTGATTTGC
This sequence comes from Bubalus kerabau, assembly GCF_029407905.1. Classification (NCBI taxonomy): domain Eukaryota; kingdom Metazoa; phylum Chordata; class Mammalia; order Artiodactyla; family Bovidae; genus Bubalus; species Bubalus kerabau. The sequence continues at coordinate 16,462,056 of NC_073628.1, forward strand.
AAAGTAGAAATAGAGATACAAACATAGTGAACAAATGTGGAAACTAAGTGGGAAGGGTGTGTGGGGTATGAACTGGGAGACTGGGATTGACACATATATACAGTACTATGTATAAAATAGACAACTAAAGAGAACCTGCCGTACAACACAGGGAACTCTACTCAGTGCACTGTGGTGACCTAAATGGGGAGGAAATCCAAAAAAAAAAAAAAAAAAGGATAAAAATAAACATAACTGATTCACTTTGCAGTATAGTGGAAACTAACGCAAGATTGTAAAGCAGCTATGCTCCAATAAAAATTAATTAAAAAAAAAAAAAGGGAAGACAGGGTCAGGAAGAGGAGATGGACACGTTTGTAGGCAGGATACAGGAAATTCAGCAGGAATGTTGAGGCTCCCAGTGATTCCCCATCAAGGGAAGCAGTTCTCATCTCTAGGCCTGGAGGGAAAGGAAGCAGAATGGTGTAATCGTAGACAAGTGAGAGCAGAGCCGAGAAAGAGGCTCTGCCCTCCAGAATCTATACCTCGAAAGGCTTGGCCACTGTCAGGACTCAGCCTGAAGCACAGAAGAAACAGGAGTAAAGGGCCACCTTCTTGACGAGGTGTTTGACAAACACACCTGGAACCAACCAGCGAAGGAGAAAGTGATGCGTTTCATCGGTAGAGTCAGCAACCCTGATACAAAGCAAAACACAGAAGGGAGGGGGCGGCCTGTAGGGGACTGGACTGGGAGAGTCACCTGCATGGATAGTCAGTACATGGTTCTTTATCATTTGTCGTGTGCATGAGTCGCTGCCTCCATCCCCAGGCTCTTCACCCAGGGCTGGATTTCCCATGAAGCTGATGAAATTTAAGCTTCGAGGTCTATAAGCATTGTGTCTCACTGCACAGCAGACTACCTAGAAACTTGACGGCCTAAAACAAACGTAATTTCTTATTTCCTGCATTTCTGTGGGTTGGCCAGGTGGTTCTTCTGCCTCTCAAGGTGCCAGCTGGAGTCATGGGTCACTTGTGCAGCTGATTTCAGCCGGGAGCTCAGCTGGGTCTGAATCATACGGACGGCTCCCCTCCATTGTCTGGGGCCCTCGCTTCTCTGCACACTCTTTCTCAAGATCTCTCATCATTCAGCACTCCAGCCCAAATCTCCTTCCATGGCAGCTGGCTTCTAAACGAGTAACAGCAGGAACTCAGGCCTCATACTATTATTGGTCAAAAAAAGTGGCCGATTCTAGGGGAGGGAAGAGCAGCATGCATGTACAGAGCGGGAAAAGACCTTGGGGGTTTTACAGCTCACCTATGCTCCCCAAGACCCTGGTTGGGGTCATCCAGCGGCTACATCCATCTGTACTCCCCAAGGATGGGAACATCTAAGAAAGACTCAACCCACTGTGTCTTGGGACAGTCTGTTATATAGTAAGAGCTAACAGACGCTGAGTCCTGGGGAGAAATAGTCACCTAGTCAAATATATTTGGTAAATATAGAAAAGTAAGACAGTTTAACTGCAGCTAATCAGGACTTCTGTTACTTTTGATCTGACATCTCATTCATATACCATCCCTGTATCAGGCAGGTACCACTGAATTGGCCATAAACATGCTGTGGATCCAGCTCAGAGGAATTTGAGCTGGGCTTACTTTGATGCACACTTTACATAGTTCCCTGTCACTTCCACGCACATGAGACCCTTGCTGGCTGCTCTGATGCAGTCACGGCTCCCAGAGTGATCCCATTGCCTTGGGACACTCATCGACCCAGCATCACTGTGCTGTGTGAGTGCGCCCTCAGAGCCCCGAGCTGGGAATATGTAAGGAGCAGATGAAAGACAAGGTTTGGACGGTAAGAAGCCTGAGGCTAGTCTGTGGAAAATTCTTCCAAATATCATAGCGCACAAATGAAAGAAATCTGATGGATGTTTTTCTAGATTTGGCCTGAATCCTGAGAATTCTCATGACACTAACGACCATGATTTGAGAAGCTAGAAGAAATTGCTCTGAACTATCAATTTAAAAAATCTGCCATGCTAGAGGACATTGGATTTAGCTTTCATTTTTTTCTGTAGAAACTATTATAAAATCATTATCGTGTGAAGAATTGATTTTATATATATATATATATATATATATATATATATATATATATATATATATATAGCTAATCAGTCAATCCTAAAGGGATCAACCCTGAATATTCATTGGAAGGACTGATGTTGAAGATCCAATACTCTGGCCCCCTGATGTGAAGAGCTGACTCATCGGAAAAGAGTTGGGAAAGATTGAGGGCAAAGGAAAGGGGTGACAGAGGATGAGATGGTTAAATGGCAAGAAAGTATTACTGAAATGTATTGGGAGAGAATTAATATCATTGTTATTTTTTCTAGAGTTTCTGACATTTGTGGGTACTTTCTATCTTTTAAAAATTTACAAGTTGCAATTTCTCATTTTAAATACATCCATACTTTTTTCTCAAATGTTAAATTTCTTTTATTTCTTTTCTTAATTGAAGTATGGTTGCTCTGCAATATTATGTAAGTTAGTTGTACAATATAGTGATTCACAATTTCAAAGTTTACTTCCATATTTATTTTTCTATTTGTAATTTCATGTTTTTTTTTTTTTAAAAGAGAACCTCAAAACTATATAAGCTTCAGGCCCCACTGAATCTGGGCCATGTCTGCATCTAGACCAGGGGCAATCAAAGGATACTCACTAATAACATCCTGGAGCTGGTGCTATCTCTCAGCATGGGGGAGTCGAGCTCGGTGTAAAATGACTTATCTGGGTTGTCTTTCTGGGGAAAGAGAGATTCAGAGGATCCCAGAACAAGATAAGACAAGATGAGCCATGAAAAACTGTGCAGAAGAAAGTCGTCTCACCTTGTAGCTGCTGAGGCAGAATGAGAACAGTGACTTGTGGCCATGGGACCCTCTCAGTTCCGAAGCTCCCTGACATCTGGGAGCACAGATAGGACAGCTAATAATGGCACCGACAGTGGAGCTTGGCCCACTTGGGTAGGTACCGTTTCAGGTATCGTTTTGAGCACTTCGTGCGTATTAACTCGCTGGACCCTTAACAACCTTGTAAATCTCCATGTCCCTTCCAGCTGCAACCTGGGGAAGCAGGCACAGAGAGGGACAGGACCCACCCAGGGCATGCTGGTGTGGTGGGGCTGGGTATGCTTCCTTACCTCCCTAAGGACTTGCATCAATACAGCAACATGCAGCTTATCGAGCAGTTCTACAGGCAGCATCTCACTTGCAATCCTAATAGCCCTGAAAAAGTTGGCAGGACAGTTGCTGCTACTCTCATGTTATGGGTGATTAATTGAAATCTAAAATTACAAAGTGACTTATTCATGATCACATAGCCAGTAAGCGGAGGTATTGGAACTGAAAGCAGACTCTTGTGTGCTTTTCATTATATCACGCTGTGGATTAATATGTTTCAGCCCAAGTACTTTTCAGTTTCTATAACATCTTTATGTATAATGCTAATGTAATAATGTCTACCACTTTATAAAAAGGTGTTATTATCCCAATGCTACCATAGAGAAATGAACAAGGTAAAGAGACAGCACACAGGCTGCACCTGAGCCCTGGCTTTTTTCTCCAAATTCACAGGCACACAAATTCAAATTCACACACTCCCTCACAAGTGGCACTGCCACCAGTCTGCTTGCCAAATCCTGAACGCAGCTTGGCGCTGGGGGGGAACAGAAGGCAGAATCAATGCCCTAGGACTGGGAAGTGCCTGGTGGGCCGAGGAAATTTTGAGAGGATTGGTGTGGCTGCAACAGAGGGTAGACAGATGTTAAACTGGAAAACAATTAGGACCAGAGGGTGAGGACTTTGAGTAGCATGATGGGAGCATTATTTTGCAGGGAATGAGTATTGGGCACACACCGAAATCTGTACTAAACAATGGTGAATAAACTAAAGAAATTGAAGTGCATTCTTTAGCGGCAAACTGCAGTCAGGGCTGGGAGTAACAAATGTATATAAGGGAAGGAGGAGAAACAACAACAAAAACAACAAAACAAACACTTCAAAGTGTTTATGAAAGAATAGATAACCTCTTAATAAAAAACTAGTATTCACCTTTTGAGTCTTAGGATCACAGAATTGTAAATAAAAGGGTAATATAATGACCGTAATATTTAAAACCCCAGAGACTCCAAGAGAACCCTGCTTACTAAATATTTTCTGTTTAAAGTTGACCTAGAGGTTGACCTAGATCGTAGCTTTCTCAGTGGCCATTGATAAGTGGGAGAATTCTCTTCTCCCCATAGTCCATTAGATTAATATTCCTTAAACACCTCCGTGGGGGTGATGATGATGGTGACGATGGTTTTGGTGATGATGATGGTTTTGGTGATGATGATGGTGGTGATGATGCTTTTGGTGATGATGATGGTGGCGATGGTTTTGGTGATGATGATGGTTTTGGTGATGATGATGGTGGTGATGATGGTTTTGGTGATGATGGTGACGATGGTTTTGGTGATGATGGTGACGATGGTTTTGGTGATGATGGTGGTGACGATGGTTTTGGTGATGATGATGGTGATGATGGTTTTGGTGATGATGGTGGTGATGATGGTTTTGGTGATGATGATGGTGGTGATGATGGTTTTGGTGATGATGATGGTGATGATGGTTTTGGTGATGATGGTTTTGGTGATGATGATGGTGGTGATGATGGTTTTGGTGATGATGGTGGTGATGATGGTTTTGGTGATGATGATGGTGGTGACGATGGTTTTGGTGATGATAATGGTGGTGACGATGGTTTTGGTGATGATGGTGGTGATGATGGTTTTGGTGATGATGATGGTGGTGATGGTTTTGGTGATGATGATGGTGGTGATGATGGTTTTGGTGATGATGGTGGTGATGATGGTTTTGGTGATGATGATGGTGGTGATGATGGTTTTGGTGATGATGATGGTGGTGATGATGGTGACGATGGTTTTGGTGATGATGATGGTGGTGACGATGGTTTTGGTGATGATGATGGTGGTGACGATGGTTTTGGTGATGATAATGGTGGTGATGATGGTTTTGGTGATGATGGTGGTGATGATGGTTTTGGTGATGATGATGGTGGTGACAATGGTTTTGGTGATGATGATGGTGGTGATGGTTTTGGTGATGATGATGGTGATGATGGTTTTGGTGATGACGATGCTGGTGATGATGGTTATGGTGGTGATAATGGCTATGGTGATGATAGGATGGTGATGATGGTGATGATGGCTGTAATGCCAGTGATGGTGACGGTGGTGACAATGACGATGGCAGCCACATTGCTCGTTGCTGGCTCTGCTGTAGGTCACAGGTATTGCCCCTGATTCAAAGTTACTCTTTAAATTAAGTTTGAGTGCCCCCTTTAACAGATGAATACAGTGAGGCCCAGGAACATAAGTGCCTTTCCCAAGTGGTAAACCAGAGCTTAACACAGGTTAAGAAGAAGATAAGCCTCAGAACCTTTTTCTTGCACTCTACCTCCCCATTCCTTTGCACAGAAACAAGCATTGGAATTCTGTCCTCTACTCATTTAAGGCTGAGCAACTGATGTTCATATTTATGGCATCTACAACTGAGCCTAACCTACATATCCATCCTCACTTTTTCCCCTGTAGCCTCTTATTTTAACTTTATTTTCTTACAAACTCATAATTATTTCTCTTCAAACACCTTTCCCCTAAGTGTCTATCACTAAGTTCCATTAACCCAGCTTTTTTCCAAGTACTTTTCTCAACACATTCACAAGTCTCTCTTTCTCGAATATGCTTCTCTCCAGCTCTATCAAACCCCTATGTGTCGCTTAAGGTTTAGCTCTCATGTGTCAGGTGCATCAGTTCAGTTCAGTTCAGTCGCTTAGTCATGTCCGACTCTTTGCGACCCCATGAATCACAGACACACCAGACCTCCCTGTCCATCACCAACTCCTGGAGTTCACACCAACTCCTGGAGTTCACACAAACTCATGTCCATCAAGTCAGTGATGCCATCCAGCCATCTCATCCTCTGTTGTCCCCTTCTCTTCCTGCCCCCAACCACTCCCAGCATCAGGGTCTTTTCCAATGAGTCAACTCTTCGTATGAGGTGGCCAAAGTATTGGAGTTTCAGCTTTAGCATCAGTCCTTCCAAAGAACACCCAGGACTGATCTCCTTTAGAATGGATGGTTGGATCTCCTTGCAGTCCAAGGGATTCTCAAGAGTCTTCTCCAACATCACAGTTCAAAAGCATCAATTCTTCGGCACTCAGCCTTCTTCACAGTCCAACTCTCACATCCATACATGACCACTGGAAAAACCATAGCCTTGACTAGATGAACATTTGTTGGCAAAGTAATGTCTCTGCTTTTCAATATGCTATCTAGGTTGGTCATAACTTTCCTTCCAAGGAGTAAGCGTCTTTTAATTTCATAGCTGCAGTCACCATCTGCAGTGATTTTGGAACCCAGAAAAATAAAGTCTGACACTGTTTCCACTGTTTCCCCATCTATTTCCCATGAAATGGTGGGACCAGATGCCATGATCTTCATTTTCTGAATGTTGACCTTTAAGCCAACTTTTTGACTCTCCACTTTCACCTTCATCAAGAGGCTTTTTAGTTCCTCTTCACTTTCTGCCATAAGGGTGGTGTCATCTGCATATCTGAGGTTATTGATATTTCTCCCGGCAATCTTGATTCCAGCTTGTGTTTCTTCCAGTCCAGCGTTTCTCATGATGTACTCTGCATAGAAGTTAAATAAGCAGGGTGACAATATACAGCCTTGACGAACTCCTTTTCCTATTTGGAACCAGTCTGTTGTTCCATGTCCAGTTCTAACTGGTGCTTCCTGACCTGCATACAAATTTCTCAAGAGGCAGATCAGGTGGTCTGGTATTCCCATCTCTTTCAGAATTTTCCACAGTTTATTGTGATCCACACAGTCAAAGGCTTTGGCATACTCAATAAAGCAGAAATAGATGCTTTTCTGCAACTCTCTTGCTTTTTCCATGATCCAGCAGATGTTGGCAATTTGATCTCTGGTTCCTCTGCCTTTTCTAAAACCAGCTTGAACATCAGGAAGTTCACGGTTCACATATTGCTGAAGCCTGGCTTGGAGAATTTTGAGCATTACCTTACTAGCGTGTGAGATGAGTGCAATTGTGCAGTAGTTTGAGCATTCTTTGGCATTGCCTTTCTTTGGGATTGGAATGAAAACTGACCTTTTCCAGTCCTGTGGCCACTGCTGAGTTTTCCAAATTTGCTGGCATATTGAGTGCAGCACTTTCACAGCATCATCTTTCAGGATTTGAAATAGCTCAACTGGGATTCCATCACCTCCACTAGCTTTGTTCGTAGTGATGCTTTCTAAGGCCCACTTGACTTCACATTCCAGGATGTCTGGCTCTAGGTCAGTGATCACACCATCATGATTATCTGGGTCATGAAGATCTTTTTTGTGCATTTCTTCTGTGTATTCTTGCCATCTCTTCTTAATATCCTCTGCTTCTGTTAGGTCCATACCATTTCTGTCCTTTATCGAGCCCATCTTTGCATGAAATGTTCCTTTGGTATCTCTGATTTTCTTGAAGAGATCCCTAGTGTTTCCCATTCTGTTGCTTTCCTCTATTTCTTTGCATTGATCACTGAAGAAGGCTTTCTTATCTCTTCTTGCTATTCTTTGGAGCTCTGCATTCAGATGTTTCTATCTTTCCTTTTCTCCTTTGCTTTTCGCTTCTCTTCTTTTCACAGCTATTTGTAAGGCCTCCCCAGACAGCCATTTTTCTTTTTTGCATTTCTTTTCCATGGGGATGGTCTTGATTCCTGTCTCCTGTACAATGTCATGAACCTCATTCCATAGCTCATCAGGCACTCTATCTATCAGATCTATGCCCTTAAATCTATTTCTCACTTCCACTGTATAATCATAAGGGATTTGATTTAGGTCATACCTGAATGGTCTAGTGGTTTTCCCTACTTTCTTCAATTTAAGTCTGAATTTGGCAATAAGGAGTTCATAGTCTGAGCCACAGTCAGCTCCTCGTCTTGTTTTTGCTGACTGTATAGAGCTTCTCCATCTTTGGCTGCAAAGAATACAATCAGTCTGATTTCAGTGTTGACCATCTGGTGATGTCCATGTGTAGAGTCTTCTCTTGTGTTGTTGGAAGAGGGTGTTTGTTATGACCAGTGCATTTTCTTGGCAAAACTCTATTAGTCTTTGCCGTGCTTCATTCCGTATTCCAAGGCCGAATTTGCCTTTTACTCCAGGTGTTTCTTGACTTCCTACTTTTGCATTCCAGTCCCCTATAATGAAAAGTACATCTTTTTTGGGTGTTAGTTCTAAAAGGTCTTGTAGGTCTTCATAGAACCGTTCAACTTCAGCTTCTTCAGCGTTACGGGTTGGGGCATAGACTTGGATTACTGTGATATTGAATGGTTTGCCTTGGAAATGAACAGAGATCATTCTGTCGTTTTTGAGATTGCATCCAAGTACTGCATTTCGGACTCTTTTGTTGACCATGATGGCTACTCCATTTCTTCTGAGGGATTCCTGCCCCCAGTAGTAGATATAATGGTCATCTGAGTTAAATTCACCCATTCCAGTCCATTTCAGTTCACTGATTCCTAGAATGTCGACATTCACTCTTGCCATCTCTTCTTTGACCACTTCCAATTTGCCTTGATTCTTGGACCTGACATTCCAGGTTCCTATGCAATATTGCTGTTTACAGCATTGGACCTTGCTTCTATCACCAGTCACATCCACAGCTGGGTATTGTTTTTGCTTTGGCTCCATCCCTTCATTCTTTCTGGAGTTCTTTCTCCACTGATCTCCAGTAGCATATTGGGCACCTACTGACCTGGGGAGTTTCTCTTTAAGTATCCTTTCATTTTGCCTTTTCATACTGTTCATGGGGTTCTCAAGGCAAGAATACTGAAGTGGTTTGCCATTCCCTTCTCCAGTGGACCACATTCTGTCAGATCTCTCCACCATGACCTGCCCATCTTGGGTTGCCCCACGGGCATGGCTTAGTTTCATTGAGTTAGACAAGGCTGTGGTCCTAGTGTGATTAGATTGACTAGTTTTCTGTGAGTATGGTTTCAGTGTGTCTGCCCTCCGATGCCCTCTTGCAACACCTACCGTCTTACTTGGGTTTCTCTTATCTTAGGCATGGGGTATCTCTTCACGTCTTTTAATTTCATGGCTGCAGTCACCATCTGCAGCGATTTTGGAGCCCCAAAAAATAAACTCTGACACTGTTTCCACTGTTTCCCCATCTATTTCTCATGAAGTGATGGTACCGGATGCCATGATCTTCATCTTCTGAATGTTGAGCTTTAAGCCAACTTTTTCACTCTCCTCTTTCACTTTCATAAAGAGGCTTTTTAGTTCCTCTTCACTTTCTGCCATAAGGGTGGTGTCATATCTGAGGTTATTGATATTTCTCCTGGCAATCTTGATTCCCTCTTGTGCTTCTTCCAGCCCAGCGTTTCTCATGATGTACTCTGCATGTAAGTTAAATAAGCAGGGTGACAATATACAGCCTTGATGTACTCCTTTTCCTATTTGGAACCAGTCTGTTTTTCCATGTCCAGTTCTAACTGGTGCTTCCTGACCTGCATATGGGTTTCTCAAGAGGCAGGTCAGGTGGTCTGGTATTCTTATCTCTTGAAGAATTTCCCACAGTTTATTGCGATCTGCACAGTCAAAGGCTTTGGCATAGTCAATAAAGCAGAAATAGATGTTTTTCTGGAACTCTCTTGCTTTTTCCATGATCCAGCAGATGTTGGCAATTTGATCTCTGGTTCTTCTGCCTTTTCTAAAACCAGCTTGAACATCTGGAAGTTCATGGTTCACGTATTGCTGAAGCCTGACTTGGAGAATTTTGAGCATTACCTTACTAGCGTGTGAGATGAGTGCAATTGTGCGGTAGTTTGAGCATTCTTTGGCATTGCCTTTTTTTGGGATTGGAATGAAAACTGACCTTTTCCAGTCCTGTGGCCACTGCTGGGTTTTCCAAATTTGCTGGCATATTGAGTGCAGGACTTTCACAGCATCATCTTTCAGGACCTGGAACAGCTCAACTGGAATGCCATCACCTCCACTAGCTTTGTTTGTAGTGATGTAGTCAGGTGCATAGCAAATCAATAAATATCTACTGTTGTTATTATTGCTATTTTCATTATTATTATCAATCATCTAATGAATCTTTGAGTGCCTTCAACCTGCCCAATATCCCTGAGGTGTTAGGAATACAATGACAAATAAGACACGATCCTAGGCTCCAGAAACCACAGTGAGGCGAGGGTGTGTTGGTTGAGAGGTGGAGGGCCGTGTGGTAACACACAACAGAGCATGTAAGAGTGCCCGATGGTGCTGAGAAAGGATGAAGTCCATTCTGGAGTTACTGTAGAAAACTTTCCAGAAGGTACCTCTGAGCCTAATGAACACATTGAAATTAGCCAAGAAACATGGCTTCATGTTAGAATTAGGGGTTTTCTGAGTCACTGGATTTTAAGCACTAAAACTGGGACAGTTCCAGGCAAAGCTGGCAGATATTTTTGAATGAATGGGTAAATCATGCCTAATAAGTCCATGAGTGGAATTACCCTGCACCCATTGACCTCCCTCTGATGTTCGCAGACCCAAATATGACCTGAGTCTTTGCAGCTAGCCTTGCAGGATCTCCTTCAGTGATGCTCCTCTGGGTGTGCATCTGTGGCAGGATTTTAATAACGAAAGATGGAGAAGAAGATGTAACAGTCACCCAGGTGGGAGAGGATGGCCCTGGAAAATCTCTCCCCCTCTCTCCCTCCCAAGCCTGTGTGTTTCATTAAAATATGTATGACAACATTTCTCCTAATATTATTGCATTACACCATCCTTAATTACATAATTCAACATTTTCAAGGGTATTTGGAGGAAATTTGGATGGTTCATTGACTGGTATTTGAAGGAAGCTGAGAATTAAATTAGAAAACATGAGGGGAAATTAGTAGTAAAAGAGACTGATGGAAGGGCCGACGTGGCCCGACTTTGAGCTCATCATGCATGCCGTCTGGGGTCTTGGGGTCTCTCACCCTCTGTGAAGTCGCTGTTTCCCAGCCTGGTCACCAGGAGCAGGAGAATGGCATGGTCAGAGGCTGCTGTGGGCATCACACGCCCCGCTGTTGTTTGTGTTGTGATGTCTGATGTGCGTTTTGAGATTGCATATTTCCCCTGTTCCATGGAAGGCGCACGCTCCTGGGCTGATTGCAATCAGGCTGATTGGTGGCCCAGGCCCGCTCCTCCTGCTGGCGTGGTGGCTGGGCTCATGGTTCCGTGCTCTGCCCTACAAACTTTCTTCCCTCACCATGTTCCCCTTGAAGTTCCTTCTACCCAGCAGAGGTTCCCCCACCCCATCATCCCTTCTCCTGGGCTGAGACCAGGCCCGCAGCCTGGGCCTACAGCCAGGAGGAGCCACCCTGGAAAGAGGCTGGGCAGGGGGCCAGGCACCCCAGGACAGCCCCCCCAGAGCCCACGGCAGACATTCCAGCCCCAAAACCCTATTCCTCCCCCTGGAAACAGCCCTCCTCCAGGCTCAGCCAAAACCTCAGGTTCAAGTCTGCCTCTTAGCCACACTCTGAGACCACCTGCGTATCAACAGAATGTCTCATTACCACCCCCCACCAAGCACTGCATCCCACTTTGCTGGTGTGACGGCTTTGTCAGCAAAAGAGAAAGCTGGAGGGTGGTGGAGGTGTCAGTTTATCAAAACAGAAGCTAAGATTTTGAGAAGCGATGGCCAAAGATCTGAATGGGCTTCCAACCCCAGCGAAAGGCAAACCTGAGATGTTTGGCTGAATCCAAAACTGAACTCTTAGGGGCAGATGGAACGCAAGTGGATGTCAGAATGCAACAGAAGCCCCTTCCCCAACCTGGACCCCAGCTTGTCTGGTGCAGCCCCCACAGGAGGGCTGGGAGGCAGGGCGTTCTGGGGTCATTTCCTGTTCTGAGACTTCAGAGTTCACGGCTGAGGATAACCTAGGCATTGGCTGTCACAGTCCCTCACCCCAGAGCATGATGCTTTCAAGGTCCTGCTGGCAGCCAGCGGGAGTCTGGCCTCGGTTGAAGAAAGGGCTGGCCTCCTGGAGGCTCTGCAGCTGTGCTCCTGTCAACGCCCTGCATCTCCGAGAATTCCTCTTTGCTCTTGATCTTGGGCACTGGTGTTCACCTTGAAGGGGGCCTTGCCTGGGACAGGACCCCTGCTCCTGCCTGCAGACAAAGCAGGGAGCCAACCCCAGCAGGCCAGGATCAGGGACGCCGCAGCCTGGTCTCATATACACACCTGGGCCCGTCATTGTTCACCTGGGCCAGGGGGCACAGAAGCTCCTGGGAGCCCTGTGCCCAGTGGGTGGAGACCAGCCAAGCCCTCTTCACTGGGGGCATCCTGACCCAGCATCTCCATCAGCCTGTTTGGGAGCAGGTAGTTTGTTCCAGTTCAGTAAGCCACTCAATAAAGCTGCTGGTGCCTGACGTGAATCCCTAATTGGAGTGTGGCTCCAGGCCCGCTGGCCGCCCCTCCTGGGCCTGGCACCTCCACCATCTCCCCACCCCCATGAGTAAACACCAGGTGATGTGAACGTAGGAGCAGGGAACACTGGGGTCACACCAGCGACTCCCAACAGGGGCAGAGGGACCCTGAAAGGCCTCGCCCCAGAGCACAGGCAACCCCACAGCCCAGCCAGCCATCATCTCCAGGCCCCTCTTGGACAGAGATGAGATTGGCTGTGACTGAATCCTCAGCCTTGGGCTTTGCTTCACAGCAAGGTTGTTCAAGTCTGGGGAGACAAACGTGGCTCGAGAGGATGCTCTGGTCAGGGAGCAGAGTCACTGTCTCGACCTGCCTCAGCCAGTGGTACCCTCGCCTCCCACCTCCATCACTCACCCCCACCTCCAGTCCCCCATTCCTGCCCCCTGTCTCCTACCCACCTCTCTCCACCCCCCGTCACCTATCTCCTTCCTCCCATCTGCTGCTGCCTGAGCCTGGGTCTGCCGTGTTCAGGGCTGTGGCTGGTGCAAAACAGGACAGAGGCTGCTGTGACTGGACCTTAGGAATACTGGCTCGGCAGTTAGACCGAAGTTCGTGTCCTGGCTCTGCCTCTTTCAGGTCACGTGACGTGAGATAGACCTCAGCATCGGTTTCCAGGTTCCAAAAAACAGAGCAAACACTCCCTGCCTTGCAGAGTGGCTGGTAGATGGATGCACTTGTCTGTCTGCATGTTGTGAATATTTATTGAATGCTGTTAACCGTTACCGAAGTAATCGTCTATTCTGTGTTGTTGCTCTATGGATTCTGCTACTGTCGCTTTTATTATGGTCATAACAAGGTTCTTCTGAGTCCTGTGGACAGCTGTGACCTCTACCCTGGGGCTGGGGCTTTTCCCTTCCTTTTTCTTCAAAAGCCACAGCAAGTTATCACCCATTACTTCTCTTTCCCTGTTGTCTGGTTTCATTAAAAATGCTAATTCCCCCAGCCTGCCTTCCCATCTTGGCACTTGCGTATATACGTGAGCGGCTCCTTCCCAGGCTGGAGTGGGCTGCAAAGCTGGAGCTGGAAGGGAGCTGTGCTGGGGAGGGCTGGCTGTCAGGAGGGCCACTGCTCAGCTCTCCCCAGTCTCCTTTTACTGACCTGCCCTTTCCAGGAGGCACCTGCTAGTGAGCAGGAGGAGGCTGGCTCCTGCCACCGGTGCTTCTAACTGCACGGTCTTGCCAGCGTCCGGTCCAGGCAGGAGACACGATCCGTGCTCTTGCAGTGCAGGAGGCTGGTCCTGGCATGGCCATTCCAGGAGTCACATCACTTGGCCGAGTGGCCCCAGGACATTCCATTCCAGCACTTGGATGCCACATGGATCCCAGTGCAGCCACACAATAAGCACAATGGTTATTGCAGCTCGTGTAGCCTGGAAGATGTACCCACTGAGCAGGTGTCCGTAATTTCATGGGAGAATGTCAGGCGCATGGATTCAATGATTTTACACATTCTTTTTAAAGTGAGTGAGTGGTGGAGAAAGAAAATATTGGGGGGTGATCCGTAGATGTAGGTTCAAATACAACCTTGTGACTAAGCTAGGTCAGCTAGGTACTCACCTCCTCTGAGCCTTAGCATCCTCATCTTTGGAGTGGGTTAGTGTTAACTGCCCCACAGAGGTAAGGTGGTGTTGAAGCAGGCCCAGGCCTTGCCCACAGCTCAAACCCCAGTATCTCCACTGTTCCCCCTGGTACTCCAGTCTCCCATCTGGACTACTTCAACCATCCCTGAGGTCTTCCCACACACCGCTCTTGCTTCTTTCCAATTCTCCGTGGAGAATGTCCTTTTCAAAATACAAACCACATCATATCATGCACTTATTTTAAACTCTAAATTGGCTCCTCTTCTTTTTTTGGGGGAAAAAAGTTCAAAAAAGTCTTTCTACTCTCCTTTCACACCGTGGCCTGGTATAACCTAAAAATATGTCAGCTTCCTTCTACATCACAGAAAACTCTGCTGTGTTCCCAAACCAGATTAGGTCCCTTTACTGAGCTCTGGGCGTGTCCCTGCTGTTCACATAGCTCTCATAATTCATTTATATTTTATTGTTTAATGAATCATTCGCCCTCTTTGAGAAGCAAAATACCTCACTGAAGGAATGTGGCATCTGAGGGAGGACCAAGCAAGAGGAGGACAGAGAAGTGCCCCTTGGCTCTGACAGGTCAGAAGTCACTGCTGTTCATGATGACCTGGATTCTGATCAAGGGAAAATGAGGGTGAGATGCGGGAGATGGAGAACCTCCTTGGGGGTTTGGGGAGACCTTTGGTTGGTTGATGACGTCTCTGTTTTCACTGGGAGACACTGAAGCGCGTGGGCCTGGTGTCTGCAGACTGATGGGACTGTCCAGGGCAGGGAGCCCCTGGAGGTGAGGAAACTCAGGTGCACAAAAGGCTGGCTGCAGTGTGTTGGGGATGCATGGGGAACACATGGAGTCCTGAGCACAGAGGGGTCTTGACTTGAGATAGAATGGAAACAGGAGGGAACGTGGAGCAGAGACCTGGGGTGAACTGGGGAGGAAAGATGGCTCATTTTCTTCTCATGGGTATAGCTCCTCGGAAGTGTAAGAAGTGAGGTCTCCACCCAGGGGGAAGGAAGGAGGTTGGAGGAGGGTGGAGAAAGTGGAGCTATAAGGTGGTTCCCTCTGGAGTTGAGGAAAGTGGATGCTGTGGGAAATGCACAGGTATCAAGGCACAATTCAGGCCCGCTGGGCCTCTGAGGTCATGCATTTGAATCAGGCAAGGTGGCCTGGCTTCCCTTTTCTCTGATCCCTTTAGGGACCAAGCTGTCCTGGCAGGAAGTCCTGAGCCAGAGCCTTCAGAGGGAACCAGAGACACTGCCCTGAAAGTGAGAGAGTGTTAGTTGCTCAATTGTGTCTGCCTTTCTGCGACCCCATGGACTATAGCCCACCAGGCTCCTCTGTCCAAGGGATTCTCCAGGCAAGAATACTGGAGTGGGATGCCATTCCCTATCTCCAGGGGATCTTCCCAACCCAGGGATGGAACCTGAGTCTCCTGCATTGCAGGCAGATTCTTTACATTCTGAGCCAACAGGGAAGCTTGGCCTTGAGGTCCACCCAAAGCAGCATCAGCCAGCCCAGCAGCCCCTCCGGGCCGCTCTTCTGCCCCCACCGGCTGTAGACCCCGGGGCTCCTCTATCCCCACCCGACCACCAGCCATTCCTGCTCACCCTTCCCTTTGTCCTCATCATCACACCCCACTTCTGACTTCAGAATGTGGGTCCATGGGTAGAAATAGACCTTCCCTGTAAGGGGGTGACCTCAAGTCAGGTGGGGCTGCAGCAGCCCCGGTTAACACTTTGAACTTGGCAGGAATGGATTTCTCAGATGGAAGTTCCTGGCAAAAGAGATTGAAGGGACTTAAAACAACAGTACCAGCATGCTGCCCATTCCCTGCCCCAGGTGGAATGGGAGTTCATTTCACAAGGCACTGGGGTCTCTCTCTCAGAGATGGCGATGTCCCTGTGTCTGCCTCTGGGTTGGTATACCTCTCCCTCGATTTGCAGCCTTTCATGGGCTCCCTGGCCTGTGTGCACCCCACACGTCTGCGGCTGCCAGACTCCCTGGGTATCTGTCTCGGTATTGATCTGCAGGCTCCTGGCCATTGTGCACCCTGTCAGCCTGTCCACCCCCTGATGCTGCTTATGTCTGCACACGTGCCCGCCTCCCACTCCAGCCTCATGCCCTCTGTCGCTCTTTCTCTGGCAGTTGGCTCTCAAGTCTCAGAATCAATGCAGACATGTTGAAATCAGCCCATCCCATCCTCGGTCCTATGGTCCCCAGCCGGACAGCAGGCAGAGGGTGCTAACACCAGGCAGGACTCTGCTCTGCCCCCAAGGCAAGTGGGGGACTTAGGGCCAGGCATCTTGTCTTGCAGCCGCTAATATACCTTTGCTTCCTCTTTTCTCTCAGCCTCACCTGCCCCATCTGAGAAGCAGGGACCACATGCCCTGTCAGACAGGAGTGCTTCAGGGTTTAGACAACAAGGTATCCTTATATATCTAGCTCAGCTTATGGCACATAGTAGGTCTTTTAAATGCTCTTGAGCCTCTGGCGTCTGGTCTAAATCTCAAACATGTAATACAACAGCCATTTATAGAAGAATTATTCTCACCACGTTAAAGCTGTTATGTGCTTTGTTGTATTTAATTTTTCTAAAACCTGGTGACCTGGATTATCAGTGTGGTTCCAGAAGCGGTAGCATGGGTATTGCCTGTGGATTTTTTAAATGCAGACAGGGGATGAGGAGACTTCCATTCAACAAGCTGTGTGATCTTGGGCCTGTTGCTTCACCTCTCTGAGCCTCTGCTGCTTCATTGATAAATTGCAATGATGGAACCCGACGCTATTACAATGCCTCTCAGCGATCATCCTTTGGTTTTGCAGGTGACTGGTGTTTTGGAAAAGAAGTTTGTCAGTGTTTCTGTTTGATGTCAGTTACTGCTCCAGCAGGGGAGTTGCATGGGAGCAGGGCAGTGGGGAGAGGCAAAAGGGATGTAAGTTGCTTTAAGAGAACATTTGAGGTCTGAAACCCAAACCTGGCTTCCCCTAAAACCAGTTTCTCTAGAGCGTGTACAAATCAGGGGGACCCTGTGTCAATTACTTCTTGTGAATATTCTGGAGCCTGTTTGTGGAACCAGAGGCCCTTTCATACATCATTCTTAGGACTTTTCTCAGGGGGTTTATGGACCAAGGACATCTGGTGCCTGAGGCTTTATGTCTGTTGGTGTGATCATCCGGACGGGGGAAGGGCTCATAACACTCCAAATGCTGGTGCCCAAATATCTTTAATTCCTTCTGAAGGGTCGGGGTTATTTCTCCATTGGGAGTGCTAATGGGATTCTAATACCCTGGCAAATGGGATTTTTTACAACTGCCATTCTGCAGTTACTGAGATGGTGTGTCGCTGGGACAGCCCTATAAATCCTGCCAGTCGCTCAGAGAAGGAGGAGGAGGGAGGCAGGACCACAGGGAGGGCTGGCTGGCTCCGTGGTGCTGACCACGTGTGTGGCAGGCCCGCTGGGGGGCCGCTCTGCATCCAGTTCTCAGGATGAGTTACTAACTGCACTGCGGAGCCCAGCTAAGCTGTGAAAATATGGCTGGGTCCACAGCCCCAGGGCCTAGAAGAGACAGAATTTGATGGAGCTGAGGCAGAAGCCTGTGAGAAATATACTTTTCCTCTTCCCCTCTACATTTGGCTTTCTTTCAAAAGCCTATGTTTGGAGGGCTCATGGACTGAAGACTTAAGGATATTTTCCAAAAGTAGGTATCTGTGTCCTTTTGAGCCCAGTGGAATAGGACCCCAAGAACATGGGAGGAGTCTTGTGGAGAAGGAACTGCAAGGGCCCCGTCTTGATGCTGGGTTAACACGGGAGCCTCAGAGTAACATCACCGTGAAAGACAGATAGACATTTCATGTTCAGACTGATTACCACATGAGCAGGAGCTCCTCGTGACGTCAGGTCCCAGTGTCAGCCTACCATCTACTGATAGCCTTCATTAGATCCCCGCAGTGGAGAAGAAAGACAGTGGAGCAGATTACATTTGTTCCCTTGTAGAGATGAACAATAACCCGGGAAATCTGAAATAAGTTCTTACAGGACATGCCAGTTGGTGAGACAAGACTCAGATCTAGACTTTGCGATTTGAACCCAACCCCGCTCCCAATCCTTCTCCAGGAGGGTGTCAGGCAGAATCCACTTTCCTCCTTGAAGTCAGGCTCTCTCAGAGGGAAAAATTCACCAACGTGGGAGTCATAAATAGGATTTGGGTTGCTTAAGAGTGGGGACCACCTTACCTTGGGGCCGCCATCCATGGGCACCTTCGCAGGGTCCCACTCCGAGCCCCCTTATGCTGCCTGTGCAGTACACCTCCAGGCTATCTCTGCTTTTGTGCCCCTTTCGCAAACTTCCCTTGCCTGCTGCCTTCCTCTCCAATCCCACCCCCACCTCTGCCCCCGTCCCAGTCCCACAACACAGACATCACTCAGGGACATCAGATCTTGTGAGCCTGCTTTGTCCAGACCAAAATGTCAGCTTCTTCAGGGCTAGGCTGCAGCAAGCATTTATTGAGTAAATAATGTTTCTGTAACTGGACCCTATGGAAGAGATGAAAACGATAAAACCTAACTCTAGTTTTCGAGGAACTCACAAAGGTCCTGGGGAGACAGGCTATATCCATCCATAGGTTAAGAATCACCGTGATTTGTTACCATTGTTTAGCTTTTCACAGATAGTCTTCATGTTCAGGACAGCATCTCATCCTGGCCTCCCATTAAGGAGAGGATATTAGGATTTTGATTCCTTCTTTAAAGAAGAGCAAAGCAGGTAGGCGGAGGCTGGTACAAACTTATAAAGGTAAAAAGCTCTTTAACTGCAGCTCCATCCTAGGCCCGTTGCTTCAAGTAGGCAGGCTGGCGAATAAGATGATGCCAGTTCACACGATATAGACACAAATGGCACAGTCATCAAAGGAAGAACAAAGAAGTCATCAAGCAAGAAGAACTGAAAACACCTTCATCCAGGTGGGAGGCAGTGTTCTCCGTCTCTCCAGAGTAGCTGCTTCTCCATGACTCAATGAGCACCCAGCAGAGCCCGTGGAGAGAAGGGCTGTGGACCCTCCAGGCTGTGGCCACATGGCCATCGTGTCACAGGAGCCGGAAATCTCAAGTTGCAGGAAGCAGCCCAGGCTCTCCCACTGAGGGGGACTGCTGAGCAACTGCAGATCTGAGATGAGCCCTGTCTGTCAACACAAGCAGCAGGTCCCCTCCTCCTCGCGCGGCAGACCAGCTCGCAGACTTGCCACTCTCCACCCACCTCTGTGGTCCTGGAGCCCTGCTCAGAGAGATGGGGCCCCCGAATGCAACATCTCCACTGTAGGGGGACCTGGCCCCGCACAGCACCTCTGCCTGCATCCCTCCCTGGTCCACATGGAAATGAATGGGCCTGCTGTACATTCTCCTCTCCTGGTTCTTAGCTTCCCAAGGAGTGTGGCTTGGAGCCAGACAGCCCTTGGTTCAAATCCAGCTCCATCTCTCCATAGCTGTACGGCTGTGTTCAATTTACTAACCTCTTTTAAGTATCTAATAACTTCAGCCTCAATTTATTTTCAAGTATTTTAAGTTGCTCACTTATGTCCAACTCTTTTTGACCATAAACCGTAGGCCTCCAGGCTCCTCTGTCCATGGAATTTTCTAGGCAAGAATACTGGAGTGGGTTGCCATTTCCTTCCCCAGAGGATCTTCCCAACCCAGGGATTGAACCCGGGTCTCTTGCATTGCAGGCAGATTCTTTACCATCTGAGCCAAATAACAATTCCTACCTTCCATATCTCCACTGATGTGTCTAAGTCCAGTAAGTAAGATGTATCTGGCTCTTTGGGACCCCATGGACTGTAGCCTGCCAGGCTCCTCTGTCCATGGGATTCTCTAGGCAAGAATACTGAAGTGGGTTGCCATGCCCTCCTCCAGGGGATCTTCCCAACCCAGGAATCAAACCCGTGTCTCTTACGTCTCCTATATTGGCAGGTGGGTTTTGTTTTTGTTTTTTTTTCCCAGTAGTGCCACCTTGGGAGCCCCTTGTTGTTATCATTTGGTTATTATTGCACTTACTGTATTATCACCTGACCTTTCTGGAAATCCCAGGGGCTGTGTAACTGGAGGATCTGATGCTCTGCTGGGGGCAGGGAGGGCAGGTGGCTCGGGGCTCTGCCTTCTGCTTAGCCCTGGCTGGGCAGGGTCTGCTGCGTTTGCTCGGCTATAAGAGGAGCGCTGCAGCAAAGCCTGCCTCCCAGTTCCCTGGAAGAAGCCAGGAGCCATCTGGTTGGAAGGAAATTGGTGTGTCTGTTCTTACCTGGGTTCTGCTACCAACTTTCAGTGCGCTTTGGGGAAGTCACTTCATGTTTCAGAAACTCCAGTTTTTCAGGTTGAAAACCTTTTCAAAGAGAATGTAACCCCTCTGAGGCTACGGAGGAAGAGGATGCCCAGCCTTCATAAACCATACAGCCCTGTGCTCCTGGCCACGTGGTGTTTGAGTGATGCTTTGAGGAACTCTTGGTCCGTTCCTCTGAGACTCACACATGTAGATGCATCTGAGGAGGGAGGTCAACTGGTTGGTAGACACAGGTTCCCAGACCAGCAGGAGAAGTTCAAAAGAAGCCAAGCCAGGCCCTCAGGGCTGGAGCCAAGTGGACAAGCCCAGCAGGTGAGGCTGGCCTGCAGCCAGTGGGAAGAGCACAGCAGTCCCGGGTTCTAATTGAATCGAAGTGCAGTGGACAGAGTCTGGCTGCAGCCACCCTCAGTCTTTGCAGGTCTCTGGCCAGGGCTTTCGTGACCCTCATGCTGTTGCCCTGTAATCTCTAACCCCCCTCCCCTGCCACCCCGCAATTTCCCTCCAGCCTTAAGGATGATTTGAATACCACAACATCAGTGCCTTTAGCCTTCACTCTGAAGCCTACGACCTCATGTCAGCTTGACTCCACGCCTGTCCTTGAAAAATAACAACAGCAAAAAACCAACCCAAACAAAACAAAAACCCCGAGGTTATACATTTTGCATGATGGCATCCGATCTCTGCTAAGGATTGATTTTTCTCCATCCCCAGTTGCAGGAAGCCAGAAAGATGGGATTATTGTCTCGGGCAATCAGGAGTGAGGCAACTGGCAGCTAAGCCTGCACCTCGGCTCCCCACACGCTTGTACATAGGCACCATCTAGCCACATCCTGTCCCCAGAAGCCTCAGCTTGCATGGCACCAACAGCGGCATTTACTAAATCCTATTATAGTGGGAAGAGCACTTTGCAAAGCCGGTCTCCGTGTCAGAGGGGAGTTCTCAGAGCAGGATCGCAGAGAAGCCTCACCCACAGCTGGGGTCACAGGCAGGCGGCTCAGGGTCTCCAGCCTCTGGGAAGCCAGGCCCACTCACCTGTCATCCACATGGGTTCCAGGGACACGGACTGGGAGAAGGAAGAGAGCCAGGGGCCAGAGCAGGTGTCATCCACTGAAGTGCAGAGACCTGCCAGTCCCTGGCCTCCGGGGCCATGGCTTTCTCACCTGGAGCCCTGAGCCCACCTGCAGCCACGCCCCCTCCCCAGTGACTGTCTCTAAGGAACTAGGGAACAGGGCCTGGCTATGCTGCCTCCCTCCTTCTGGAAGTAAGTTCCAGCCAGGCGCATCCAGCCTCTGGCTGCAGCCAGCGAAGCCCCAGCTTTGAGTCCCTGAGCTCAGGACAGTAGAGGCTGGGACGAGCAGGGTGGGCTGGAGTGCACGCCCAGGCCCAGCAGTGCTGGCCTGGCCACGGGTCCTCTGCTTTGTCTTCTGACTCTCCCGTCCCCTTAGCCACCGCCCAGACCCGGATTCACCACTGGGCGGAAGGAGATGTCTCTTGTGTAGACCCTGATGGA
Organism: Bubalus kerabau; assembly: GCF_029407905.1. Taxonomy (NCBI): domain Eukaryota; kingdom Metazoa; phylum Chordata; class Mammalia; order Artiodactyla; family Bovidae; genus Bubalus; species Bubalus kerabau. The sequence goes on from NC_073628.1 coordinate 16,484,038, forward strand.
AGAGCCCCACACCCTCTGGCCTGCAGATTAGAGCCTCCGCACCCTGCCTTGGGGGTCTTCAGGGTGATTGACTGCAGCGGGCAACTAAGCCCGCCAAGCCAGAAACACTGAACAGTCACCGAGAAAGGCCTTGAAATACAAGTCAAGGGCCTATCCGTCCATCAGGTCAGCTGTGTCGTGAGGGGAAGGAGCTGCTGTTCTCAGGTTTCTGGGAGACAGGATTGCAGAAGGAGGACAGCTTCCTTCCTGACATCCTCTTCCCACGTCAGAGGAGGGGACCAGAAACTGAAAGCACCAGTATGAAAGGGCTTTGAACTTTTTAGGCTCAAAGGAGCTTTAAGGATCTAAAGTCTTATGATTATCTTTTAACCGTGTGATAATATTGATGCTACGCTGGGGCCTGTGGCTGTCTGGACAGAGTCCTAGGAAACTGAACATCTTTCTTAAGTATTGTTGTGTAAAAGTCCTTGGCAGCTGAGACGCAGAGGGAGATTTATAAAGGTGGTGGAGGGCCAGAGGTGAAGTTTTATCTTAATTACGTCCTGGGAAGTGGCTTTCCGCCAAGTCCTAGCCCAGGAGGGAGAGAATCAAATGTACCCTTCCCCGCAGCACTGTCACGTCTTAATAGACACCATCACTTTGTGTCATCCTCACTGCGGCTCCTGCCCTCGGCATGTGTGCTCCCAAGCCAGCATCAGGCACCACCTGAAAAAAGTATTATTAATGGCGATAATAATAGTGGTAAGTCAGCTGACACCATCACCAACGTCCCTGAAGAGAAAGCGGAGGAAACTCGCCCCTAACATCAACACTTGGATTTTATTTCCTAATAAGTTAGGAAATAATGCAGAATCCTAAAGTTTTCTACTGCAGCTGATAAAGTAGAAAGATCACAGATCCCAGAGTCAGAGAAAATGGGGCAGGAATCTACCCCTCACTGTAGAATCTTTGCAGATCCCTTGATTTTTCTAAGTCTCGGGTTCTTTAAATGCAGATAATATCTACCTCATCATGTTGTCTTAAAATTCAAATGGGAAGGACCATGCAAAGCATTCAGCCGACTGTCCAGCTCATGATAATTCTCTAGTATGGTCAGCTGTATTAACGCTGGTATCATTGCCAGGCTTTGAAAAGGCTGGAATCACCTCCAGATGTTTTTTAAATGCAGATGTAGGGGCTCAGCCCCCAAGACTAATGATTCAGAATCTCCCTTTAACCAGAGATCAGAATCACTGACCTGACTCAAAGTTGTTTATCTTAAATTCATGAATTAATTTGATTAATTCATTTGCCTGCACCAGGTCTTAGGTGCAGCACGTGGGGTCTTCAATATTCATGGCAATATGCAGGATCTGGTTCCCTGAGCAAATATGGAACCCAGTCCCCCTGCGTTGGGAGCATGACGTCTTAGCCACTGGACCACTAGGGAAGTCTCCTGACACAGTTCGTGAGGATTAACTTAGATGATGTAGGTCAAGTGTCTGGCACAGTGGGCAGCACACAGTAGGTCCCCAGTATTTGTTTGCACCCAGACTCAGACTGGGGAAAGCAGGAACAGGGCTCTGAGCTCATAGACATGGTGCTTCCTGCTCCCTGGGAATATCACTCACCTGCTTGACAGTCTGGTGTTGTGCATCCTCGGCCACTAACACAGCCCTAAGCACTGGGATAATCACGGCCACACCACAGACCTGGAGAGAGTCACCTAGCTAGACAGCAGGTAACAGATGAGGTAGGAATTCTCCAGGAGTTCAAGGTGAGAATTGTGAAGACCGTTTTCTGCTGGTGTCAGGCATATTACTTTAGGAATGTGCGATTCTGGCCTTGGAAGCCAAGCCTGGTTCAAAACAATAATTCACAGTTAATGAACTTACAGAGTTATGGCCCTGGGATCAAAGCTTTCCTTGCATTCATTTGGCCAATTTGTCTGGATCAGGTGTTTAAACCCAGAAATGAGAAGTGTTTCAGCGAGATTGCGCATATAAAGCTTCCTGTGAATGTCCAGGCTAATATAGGCCATTTTTGTTTAATTATACTGTGTACTGCCATGCGAGGGATGAGCAAATTAATATTCTCTACCTAGTTTCTAGGGAGGGAAATAGACACAAAGAGAAGACTCATGTGGAATTTGGGTTTAGAAAATATGGACAACTTCCTAAACTTTGTAGCATTTCCAATGAGCTAAATAGAACCTATTCTTCCCATTGATAACTGTGGGTATTGGTTTGCTTGCTTGTTTAATAAATATATTAGATACAGAGAAGCTACTGCTTGATTGAATAGATTTCCTTTAATCAGTGTTTTATTTCTAGAGTGTGCTTTTAATTTCCCAAAGTGCTTTTACATATATTATCTCATTTGATTTACACAATGGTTCTAGGTAGCAGGAAGCAGATATTATTTCATTTCATATAACAGATGGAGGAATCCAGGCTTGAGTTCCTTAGGCATTTAGTCCAGGGGACATGGTAGCCTTGCCAGAGCTGGGACCCCAGGCTTTCATGTCTGTAACCTGTGCCCTTTCTGCATGATGACCCTGCCCTCTTGAAAAATCACTCCGTGCATTATGAGAAAATATGTGTTGCATTAATTTGACTCGGGGGGATGGAGAACACCTTGAAAAACACCATAAAAAATTTCTTGTGTCACTGCCCAGGGAGAAGTTCATCTCTCCTTGTCTATCTTTATCTCTTCCTTTTCTTAATGTAAAAAAGGATTTTTGGCCTCCTCCTGGGCCCTTTTAAGTAGTTTCTGCGGAAGTAGATACAGAGCCACTGTGGACTTCATTCCAGAATTTGTTGCTGGAGCAGGAAAGGTGAGCACGCCAAAGCAGGTGGCCATCTATCTTGATACAGGTACGGGCTCAGGAGGAGGGTGATCACTGGAAGTAGCTCCATGCCTGCTCAAGGTGGGGGTACACAGGTGGACTGGAGAGTCTTTCCCAGTCTTGGCACAGACCTGAACATTGCGGGTAGTGATGAGAAAGTCTGTCTCTTGTTTTTTATGCTGTGGCCAAGGTCTGAGCTGCTGATGAGGGCTCAATCTACAGAAATTCCAACCACGGCCTGCGACGGGCTTGACTGGGGCTGCACTGAGAATCCTTGTATAAGAGTCTGCATAATACATATAAAACCAGAATCTGGCTGCCCGAGTCACATGCCAAACAAAACCCCCAGAGTCGCTGTACTCGGGACCCTTCCCTTCAGGGTCAGTACTGCTCTTCCTCTGCCACCCAGCCTGACAATTAGCACTGGGTACATCCCAGCAGCTTAATCACAAGTCATAAGTAAAAGGCAAAATTAACACACAGGCTGGCAAATGGTGGTGCAGGGCAATCTGATTGAGTTCTTCATTTTGCTTACGTGTTAAATCCAGTGCCTCATATATGCCCTTTCAATATCCTTCCTAAGTGGTTGCCAAACATCACTTTTTTCTTTCAGCAGCTGGGCGTAGAACCCAGGATCTTCGGTCTAACTCTTCTTTATTTCTGCCTCAGGCAGAATGGGCTTCCAGTCTTGGCAGGTCCCTGGAGAGACTTTACAAGGCCCTGGGGCCTGTATCCACCTGCCTTCACTTGCCTAGGTCTGATGTGCCTACTTTCTAGCCAAAGTCCCCACTCATTAAACTTTTACTGACTTCCATTCACCACCCTCCTTCCAGCCCCAGGCCCTGCTGCTACCCAGGGTTGCATGGCCAATCTGTACCACTCAGTATTCTGGGTATCCATTCAGCCATCCAAGTTAGCACCAACACAAACATCCTCATTTACATGGAATGCACAGAAGGTGACATTCTGTCTGTAACAATAGGTTATAATTATCATGTCTCTCATTTGTATTCCATTTTGCAGCTTCTTGAATTGTTTTCACATGCATCACCCCGTTTGATTCTGCTTACAAGGCTGGGATGTAGGCAATTATTCATTCATTCCTTCACTCACCGAATATTGATCGAGGGACTGGGGAAGCCGAGGTAATTAAGACAGGCATGGTTCTGTCTTGGTGGAGTTTGCATTCTGGACCAAATAGATGTTCCCTTTTGCATTTTAGAGCTGACCTAGCTGAGGCCCAGAGAAGTTAGACTCAGGTCTCTCAAGTAGGAAGTACAAAGTGAGGGCTGGAACCCAGACTTGTATAGTTTGCTCCTGGGGCCTCTTCTTCACCTGGTTGTTTCCCTGAGGGTACAGGAAGTGCCCATCACACACAGAGGCTGTGTCAGAAGCTGAGTACTTGAAATTCAGGACACATTCTCCCATAGAAATTATGTTATAAATGGTTACTATGTTACAAGGCCATTCAACAAAAGCCCAGTTAACCCATTTTAACCCATAATGTAGCTGAAGCGTGCTATTAATAGGGCAATTCCTTTCACTAACACACAGGCTGGGGAGGTCTTCCACTGGGCTCATTCAAAATTGATCCTGGGGAAATAAAACCAAATTTTGGCCTTTGAATTTCTCTTCCTCTCACTGTGGCCAGGCCGCCCTCCCAGTGTAAGAAGCCGACTTTCCCCTATTTGCTCATTTTCCTTATATTTTCTGTTCTAATTTTGTATGTGTTGCAAGGAGCTAATGTGTATAAGCACCGTGCTTGGTTTGTGTGGATCGTATGCTTTTAAATGAGGAAGTGATTGTCTGGCTTAAGGACAAATGTATGGCTGTTTCCATGGATACCTGGTCACAATAACTAATTAAACCAACATGTTAGCCAAAGCTGATTCCAGGGGCATTTCAGATATGACCTACTCCAAACAATCTATATTGCAGGTGTATTTTTCTTTTTATTTCTCTTTGGTAGCATCCATAAATAACTTCTGCGGCCTTTAATAGAGACTAAATGAATAGAGATGAGGAGTTTTGCCACTTGGTGTACTGAAGCAGCATCTGGTAAACTTCATGCCTCACCCACGATCTGAACTGAAATCTACTGAATTGCTTCTAGGGTTGCTTCATCAGAAGAAGTACGAACTTCCAAACTGAGACCCAAGGGATGTGCCTCTCCTTCCCTTCTCCTGCCCCCTTCTCTCATCTGAGGCTTCATTAGGACATGAAACCTTCATGGGAGTGGTCATCACCAACCCAACTCTTCTTTACACATAGGTCTTCATAGAGGCGGCATCTCGTGTTTCGTTTCTGTGTTAGTACCTGAGAGGCGGTGAGTGGAGGCTTGAGCTTCTGTCCCATCCCACAGTTGTACTGGAGACTCACCAGAGAGGAAAACATCCTGGAATGGCTCTAGTGTTGGTGAAGTACGAGCTGTCAACATTATGATGCTGATGATGACGATGATGCTTATTGAGTATCCAGCATCCAGAGGCACGGCTCTTTATACTTTACAAAGATCCTCTTGAGTCCTCCTGACAATCTGATATTATCACAATTTTGAGATCAACAAACTAAGCTTGAAACGTTTAGGTCCTTTGGCTAAGACCATGAAGCTCACAAAGCAGCACTGGGATCTGAGACACAGAGTCTGCCAGTTTTACGGCACCAAGAAGTTCAAAGGCCCCTGGGAAATCCCAAGTATCTGTTCTCTTTATTATCTGTCCACCATCCTTCGGTAGTGTCCCAGATAGCAGTTTGATTTATGATGTTCCTTAGACCTGGTCTCTTTCTTAGAAACTCAGGGAGCAGGAAATTTAAAAAAAAAAATCCTTACAAATACAAATGCCTTAGGATGGTTAACTTTGATTTTATACTTTGTGTCTTATGAAAGCCCAGTCACTACTGCCATGCCATGATCCTCCCTTTACCTTGATGACTTAAAGAGTTAAAAAGCTTTATATGTATATTACCCTAAAGGAGAAAAAAACTCCCTGAAATCCACCACTTAGCACCCCTCCATTTAAGTATGTGCTAAGAGGATGCTGAACTTGTATGAAGCTGCACATGTATGAAGCTGAAAGATGCTTGCTTCTTCTCTGCATGTTAAGACCCTTCCGTCCATACCTTACTACCTCATTCTTTCCCTTTGTAATCTCTAAAGATCCTTATGCCTGGATTTTTCATAAATCCAGGTTTCTCTCGTTTCTAATATAATAATAGGTCAAATGTCTCTTGGAATCATAAGTGAAATTTAAATTTAAATTGATGTGATTTACATGAAAGGACAGCCACGCAGATATATATGAAAAGCCAACAGTGGAGAGTGAGTGGCTCTGGTTCCTGGATGAAAGAGATGAGCGATTTTATGATTGCTGATCAAACTCGGGGGGCAGAGGCACATAAAGATTAATGGCTCGGGTCATCTTAGATCTCCTCTGCTTTCAAGTTCAACATCCATGGGCTGACTTTTGAGCAAGTCTTATTTTTCTTAGAACCATTGATAATAACTGCAACTATTGGAAGGAGAAGAGAGAACTTGGAAGAATCAAAGTCAAGCCTTGTACAAATCAGCTAACTCATAAATTAGGTGACTAGATGTTCTGCTAACAATATTTGCAGGACAACAGAGAAGAGCCCCCTAGTTGATATATGCAGGGCTTCATTTGTAGCTAATGTAAGTGAGAAATATACCAAGATGATTTGCTGAAATCTTGACTGATATGCATTTCATAACAACTACTGTGCAATTCACAGTTGAATTGATGAGCTATCAGGGTTACGTGTTTCTGTAAAACAGAGACCTCTAACTCAGAAAAGCTTTCTCCAGGGAAACAGCTATTTGAGCTAAATCAAAACAAGATTAAGGAGTGATTAGAGTGCTGCAAATAAGAACTATGCGGAAACGTTGGGGAATTGGGTTTATTGAACTGGAGGCAGAAATTCTGCGGAGATTTCAGGAAAACTTCAAGTGTCCCAAACGTTCTCCAGCCACAGTTTTCCTCTGTCTCTGCAGAGCACAGAGCAGGGTGGATGATCTTAAGCTGTATTATTAGGGATTTAGGTCATTCAGTGGCTCTCAAGCCCCAGCTGCTTGTTAAAATCACTCAGCAACTGTTTAAGCTATACTGATGCCTGGGTCTTACCCTAGACTAATGAATCTCCAGACGTGAGACCCCAGCATTAATGTTTTCTTTAAGTTATGCTGGTGATTCTAATATGTAGCCAGAGTTGAGAGCCACTGGGTTAATTAAAGGAGCTGATTTCCTTACAACATGGGTCCCAGAAACTGGTCAGGAAAGCATCCACAGATATTTTAAAAATCTAGGTGAGTCATATTTGAACTGGACTGGTTATGGCTATGTCAGTTGACTTAGCAAACCCATTTCTGACTTAGCCATTTATTTCAGCTACTTAGCTGTCTGGGATCCTCAAGTCACAAAGGACATCTCAGCATGGATTCTCAATCAATATTTCTTGAATGGAACTATGAATGAATGCTAGAAGGTCTCACAGGAAGCCAGATGGCAGTTTCCAATGCTGGCCTGCAGAGGTGAATTTCAGGAATGGCTTCCCCAAAGCAAGTGATGCTTAAACTAAGAAAATGCCACTAGACTTTGCGATTCAAAAGTATCTGCTGAACTTCAAGACTTTCATGCCAAAGAGGCAAAAGTCAGAATAGAAGATAGAATAAGTCAGGATTCAAAGGACAACAAAGAAGTGGATGGCACAGAAGCAGTGGTTCCCTGTTGACTAAGTCATTTGTGAAGTTCGGAAGTAGAGTGAAGAAGAGACAGTGAGGTACACTGGGAGATGAACCATTTTCTGTGCAAGTTTGAAGATGGAGAGGAAGAATGAGGGTGGGTGGAGGTTGAGGTGCTGGGCAGGGAAGTGCAGCTGAGAAGACTCCAGAGGAGATGAGATGGAAGACAGAGGTTTCTCAGAGTTGTTCAGGTGGTGTCTCTGGTCCCGTTAGCTATGGCTGTGAAACAAACTAGCCCCAAATCATCCTGACTTGTGGATCAGGAATTTGTTCATAACTTGGCTGGGTGACTTGCCCGCTCCTCATGCATCTACTGGAGTCAGTTGCTGTAATGTGGATAGTGACTATGTTGGCCTGGGGGGTCCAAGGCAACTTACTTTCAGGCCTTGCTGCTTTAGAAGGCCGTGTTCGCTTGGCCCTGTGGTCCCTGTGGACTCAAGACTTTCCATGTGGTCTCTCTCATGTAGATGCTGGACTCAGGTGTGGGTGCTAGCCTAGAGCCCAGGGCACCCATACGGAAGCTGCCGGCTGTCTCAGGCTGTGCCCGCAATCCTGGGATAGCATCACCTCTGCTGTAGTCTCTGGTCTGGCAAGACTCTGGGGCTTGCCCAGATTCGGAGGGAGGGGGGCTACCTCAACGGCAGGGCTATCGAATGATGTGTGGCCATCACTAGTCTGCCACAGCCACTCCCTAGAAAGAACTGATGATCATAGAAAGAACAACATTCAGGCAGAAAATAGTAAAACTGCAGTGCTAAATAGACTTCCATGTTAGTAAAAGAGAGATCGGGGCACAAGAGCCTATGAGACTCTGGCTTAAGATGAACCTGGTTTCTAACCCTGGCTATTTAACCAAGCAATCTTGGACTGTTTCCTCATCTGTAAAATGCAGTTAATCGTAGACCTACCTGAGTCTTAAGCTAGGCTCTTCAGGAAGTAGAATCTGCGACAAAACTGAGCAAAAAGTTGTTGGTTAGGGGGACCCTTGACATCAGCCATCCAGAAAAGGGGGTGGGGAAGTAAATAAGACAGAGGAACAACTCAGATTGTGGTGTATGATGAACCAGCTCAGTAGACTCGCCAGGATTTGCTTTGGAGTGAGTATGAACTTTCTGATCAATTCTAAGTAGGCTGAGATTGCCAGGTCTCTACCAAGTCACTGCCTGTGGCCACCCGGAGAGAGGACAGGCCCTTGAGCAAGATGGTTCTCTCCAACTGAGGGATCCCTGTAGGGCTGACAGCCAATGGCATCTACCAATAACACCCAGCAGCTGGATCAATGATCCGTCATTGGAGGGGGCCCTGGGTGGGGTAATTTGTGCCAACCAAGGGGGGTTCGTAATGCATCAAGGCACCAGCATGGCTTTGCCTGCCAGCTCTTGTTTGCCTGGAGTGCTTGTAGGTTGGACAAGAAAGTCAGTTGCTGAAGGGTGATGTGTGGAGAAGGATCAGAAGATAACAAGTGAGCTGGGCTAGGGCTGCATCAGCATTTAACAGAGTCAAAAGTAGCCAGAGAAAGCTCAGCTAATGGACCAGGCAAATCTGAGAAATTGCTAATACATTCCCAGGCCAGTGTCAATAGGTACCACTCTCTTCACTGTGAGAATGAGTGAAAAGTTCAGGGGACCACGTTTCTCCTTTTTCCCGAGATGATTCAGCGTCACTGGGGCACGAGGTAATGGAGAGATAATGGGCTCTGGGTTCAGATCTCAGCTCCACTGTTCACCAGTCGTGTGAACTTTAGGAAGTTAATTAATCTCTCTGATCCGCGGCTTCCTCATTTTAAAATGGGGACCACGGCAGCCAACTTGCCGAGCAGCTTAGCGGTAATGTATATCTAAATTGCCTGGATGAAGGCGAGGGATCAACAAGTAGGAATATCTTGGACAGGATCACTTATGAACGGCTTCCTTTCTCTGTTTAGAAATTATGTAGGATGAACCCAGGGCATTTACATTCAACAGAAACACGGATGAAGCATGCCTTGGGTCAGGCTCTGTCTGCCCATGCTCTCATGGGAGCCTCATAGTGGTAAATGTCCGATGGCATCATTGCCCCTTTTCACAGAGAAGACAAGGGAGGCTCAGAGAAGCGGAGGGCCTAAAGGGTTAAGTAGTGCATGAAGTGGCATCAAAGCCATGGCTTCTGACTCCAAGTCCATCCTGCCTCTGCATCCCCATCCTGCCCTAAGTTGAGGCACAGCTTTGGATGGGGTTTTAGGTTTGCAGCAGGGCACAAGCCATGCTGGCCACATGGGTGCTTCAGGTTGGCTGGAGCGTGCATCTCTGCCATCAGCTTGGACTGTCAGCTTTTTTCATAATGATTAAAAGAAGGTAAAGGAGGAGAAAAAGGACTAAGGAAATCGTCTTTGTACATTTTAATCTGAGCTGGTTTTGAGCAGGATGATAAGGCGGGTTGTGGAAATGTCAGCTTCTCCTTATCTCTAATTGACTTAAGTCAAGGCAGCTGTAATCCTTGTGTGCACAGCAGCCTGGAATGGAGAGATGAGGACAATTGATTCCTACTTTTTAATTAACACATGAGCTGCTTTAAAACAATAGTGTATTGGGGGCAGCCTGGGAGCAGGAGGGAATGTGAGGTGGGGTCATCTCCACGGTGGTGACATTTAGAGCAGCGTGGACAGGTGTCAGCATTTGATTGGAATTGGGGCTGGAGGGGAATGAGTGCATCTCATGCCTGGGCGTGGTCCCAGAAGGCTGCCGCCAAGGAGACAAAGGAGTCTCCATGTCTTTTCAGGCACAAGTGGGATGACTCTAATTTACTACTAAGTCTGGGGATACCCAAGGTGTGCATTTGAGAAACTGGTTCCTCACACTGTCCTCCGTGTTGCTGCTTGGCCGGGTGGTTCATGAAGCTGGTGGTCTAGCTAAGTGTCGGAAGTCCCATGTACACTAATGACAGGAGCTGGAGTAGCCGTGCCCCCACCGTGGCTGCTGCATCTGTGTGGTAGGTCCCCGGCATCTACAGCTTCCACCTCATCTCCTCTTCTGTGCCTGGTTTACACATACAGGCTTTTGTCTTCATTCCTGTTGTTGTGGTTTAGTCCAACTCTTTCATGACCCATGGATTGTAGCCCACCAGGTTCCTCTGTCCATGGGATTCTCCAGGCAAGAAGACTGGAGTGGGTTGCCATTTCCTTCTCCAGGGGATCTTCCTGACCCAGGGATCGAACCCCTGTCTCCTGCATTGGAAGGTGGCTTCTTTACCACTGAGCCACCTGGGCAGTCCTTCATTCCTGTTCAGTTCAGTTCAGTCTCTTAGTTGTGTCCACCGCTTTGCGACCCCATGAATCTCAGCACGCCAAGCCTCCCTGTCCATCACCAACTCCCGAGTTCATTCAAAAGGTTTCCTTATTCTGAACTCCACCTTGGTTGACTGCTACCTGAATTTTCTACAAAACAACTTCTGTGCTCCCACCCCCAGGAGATGGATTTTGTGTTTGATGCCCTGCTCCTCTTACTTCATCCCTAGTCTTCTATCAGCTTGATCAAACCTACGACCACAATTTATCTTCTGCATTCAGTGAGCATCACCACTCCTATCACTACTAGATATTCCTACTGCCACTTCCATCCTGTTCCCAAAATTACTTCTCGAGCATGCTGTTACTGTTACCTAAGATTTGCTTTATCTCTTGGACATTGACATTTGAACTCTTTTCAGCCCTCATTGGGAATAGGAAAGGAAGAAGCTTCACATTAAATTAGCTTCTCGAGACCCATTCTTGCAAGAGCCGTTTTTATTTCTTTTTTCTTCCTGGTCAATTTTCAAGAGCCCAGCACTCTAGAGTAGTTCAGGGCCAAATGACCATGGGTCATGGTACTTACAATGTTACTAGAGTGAGCACTAGAGGGTAATATGCTTTTAATTAGTGTTCTTAATATATTAATAGATGGGAGACAGGGGCATGGACTAAGTGGCCTATGAATGTTTCCCTTTCCAGGATTTAAAGATCTGACTGTTCTGTAGATTTAGAAAGTAATAAGTAACTTGGCTATTCATAACACTCTGCCCAGTCCATCACACTACACTTTGACCCCTTGCTCTTTACTCTTGCTCTCGTTTTGGTTCTTTTCATATTTTTTTCAATTGAAATATAGTTGATTTGCAATGTTGTGTTAGTTTCAGGTATATAGCAAAATGACTCCTATGTATATATATGTATATGAAAAGAATTTTTTAAATATATGTATATTGGTAATACAAGTAAACTATAGGTTATTACAAAATATTGAGTATAGTTCCCTGTGCTATACAGTAGGTCCTTATTGTTTAGTAGTGTGTATATGTTAATTCCAAACTCCTAATTTATCTCTCCCCCATCCTTTCCCCTTTGGTAACCAAAAGTTTGTTTCCTGTGACTGTGGATCTTTTTCTGTTTTGTATATAAGTTCATTTGTATCACTCTTTTAGATTCCACATTTAAGTGATGTTATATATTTGTCTTTCTCTATCTGGTTGACTTCACTTAGTATGAGACTCTCTAGGTTCATCCTATTTTCTTATTTCTTATGTCTTCCCCAAGCTCTGGTATTAGGGAGACACACTGATCTGGAAATTTTTCTCCATCAGAATTTGTGTGTTTTTTAAGGATGGGGACCATATTTTATCCACCAAGGTCACTCTATGCTCATAACAGATTTGACTTTACTGAGCACTTATTTGTGTCTGAGACTCTGCTCTGCCTTTTGCAGTTACTTCTTTGGATGTGAACATCCACTCTATGAGGTGGTGCCATCATTCCTACATTTTCTAACTGAGAAAAAGGACGTTGGGAGATGTTAAGAAAACCGGTACAGGTCCATGGTGCTCTGCGAGTGTCAGAGACGCTGAGTTAGCTTGCAGCAGCTTTTCTGAATCTGTCCCAGAGCATGACACGCCAGAGATTCTCAGTCAGCTTAGCTGAATAAACAATGAATTAAGACAAGAATTCTGTTTCCATTTCTGCTACTAACTTGAACATTTCCTCTAAATAACTGAGCTTTATTCTCTCACCTACTAACTTCCAGAGGACCCGGGTCATAGCAAGTATTTAATAAATGTTTCGTAAATGACCAAGTGGATGGTTGACTCTGGAAGTCTTTTCTAGGCCAACCATCTGTGACCACAGCTTGGGTTTCTCACTCTTCTCTGACAGCACACACCACATTCCATGTCTAGACCTTGGATTCCATTCTACCCTGCGGGTCCTACGTGATGAGCACGTGTTTTCCGTATTCCCCAGTTCCTTGCATTATATGTCCTTCTCCCTGGTCCTGAGGCCAGTGTCCGGACTGTAGCGCGGGTTCGGTGAATACAGGCTGAAGTGGAGCCGAGTGTTGCCCCAGCACACCTCAGGCCAGAAGGAGCACTGACACAGCAGTGGCCTCCCAGGATCTTGTTTTAGTCTTCAGAGAAGCTGCCATGTCGTTTCTGCTAAGCAGGTGTTTTTGACAGGCCAGGAGGCAGCGTCCAGTCTGCTGGCGTAAGGCACATTGGACTCAGCGGCACAGTGTACTACCAGCCGTCTCTGAGTGCTAGTCTCCAGAGACGGAGGGTGTTACGCAGTTTTGGGGGATCCAGAGAGCAATGGTCTGGGAGAAAGACCCCATGGTAATTGACAAAACTCCATTCACCGGATGAATGGTGTCCTGAAATGGTTACACACACACACACACACACACACACACAACACACACACACACACAATCAAACTTCATTATTCCTCATCCTTCAGCTCCTTTCAAAGTTGTGGGCAAGACTAGACTCTCGGTCTTGCTCTTTCCTGAAAGTGGAGAGCAAACAATTTTCAGAGGGCAGATAGGATGAGGGAATGAAAATAGGCTCTCAGTGCCCAAGGAACACAAGAAAAGCCATGGCAGTGTCAACAGTGGCCAGAAGATCATGGCTTTCTCCAATATTTGAGATTCCAGAACTTAAAGAGCACTTACTTAAATAAAAACTGATGGATGCATGTGTTGGCTTCATGGCATGGATATTTATCCATAGATCATGGATTCTCTAGGAAGTAATTGAGGGAAAAGTTAAGAGGAAGATAGGAAAATCTGAGCCTGGAGGGACTAACCACATACCCTTAGTTATCCTGCTGCACGTAGCTAACTTGATATCCCTTGCAAAAAGACATCCATTCCTTTTTTTTTTTAATTCATAAATAATTTGCTCTTGGAAGAAATGAGGTCTTTTCCTATTCTGCCCACCTCTTCAGACACTCCCACACCTACACTATATATATTCACCAGACACTCCTTTAGGGCAGGGACCCTGTACCATTGATCTGAGACCCTCTGATACTAGCATAGCATCTGGTCCATAGTGGGCATGAATAAGTGTTTGCTGAAAACAAGAATGAAAGAAAGTCTATATGGAGTTGAGATATACCCAGCTTATCTTGTTCAGTTCAGCCGCTCAGTCATGTCTGACTCTTTGTGACCCCATGACTGCATCACACCAGGCTTCCCTGTCCATCACCAACTCCCGGAGCTTGCTTAAACTCATACCCATCGAGTCTGTGATGCCATCCAACCATCTCATCCTCTGTTGTCCCCTTCCCCTACTGCCTTCAATCTTTCCCAGCATCAGGGTCTTTTCTTAAGAGTCAGTTCTTCGCATCAGGTGGCCAAAGTATTGGAGTTTCAGCTTCAGTATCAGTCCTTCCAATGAATATTCAGGAAAACTTACCTTGACAGATGCTTTATATCTTGTTTTTCTGTTTTAATTTATTTTCCCCCTGTGAGAAGTTTTAATGTATGAGTGTCCAAGGGCAAGAAGAAAAGAAAAAGAAATACACTTACCATGGAAGTTATCCAGTAAAGTTTAGTCCTTTTCACAAAGAAAAATTTACCAGTTATTTAATTGGGGGACTTGAAAGCTCACAAAAGGGAAAGAAGGGTGGGAAAAAAGGAGGGAGAGGAAAAGTACTTTCCCACCATAGGGGGGGCTGGGGCAGGAACAAAAGCTCTGTGATTCACCCAAGAATAGTAGCTTAAAGGACCACGACTACGTGCCAAGGCGCTGAGGTGCTGCCAACCTCAGCTCTTGTGGGGCATTTGCCCTTTGATGCAGCCAAGAGAAGGGATTTAACCAGGCAAGTGGTGGCCTTAGAACAGCTGTCTGGAGGCCGTTTTGAAAGAGAAGAAGCACCAATATCCTCACCTGTTCCTTGACACTCTCCCTCTAATCGCCAAGGAAGCTAAAGAAAGAGTTAATTAAGAGACTAGAAAGAACAAGATTGTGTTGTTGGTGGAATGACCTAGGCAGAAAAAATGTGGAGACAATTAAGGAAGAAAGAGAACTTGGAGGAGGGGTAGGGAAAAGAGGTGGGGAGAGAGATGACTCTTGAACAGGGTTCCCAGAATAGGAGCCTGCAGTAGATAGCATAGCCCACCTGGGAGACCACCCTGAACCAGGGACTTCCCAGATCAGCTCCCCAAATCCTCACCAGCAACTGAGGGCCTACCTGCTCTTCTCACATCTTGGAAGAGGAAGCGAATTTTCAGCCAGGTAAAAATAATAAAACTAGGACTCCAGGGACTTCACCCAGTGGGGGGTCAGAAGCCGCAGCCATGCCAATGAAGCAGAGCCCAGGAAGGGAGGAAAATTCCCTTTATCTGCCCGGAGGCTTCTGATTTGTCCGTTGTAACAGTGTTCTCTGAGCAGTTAAGACAGCCCACCCCCAACCCTCACAGAGCTAAAACAAAACAAAAGACCCATCTGTGTAATTAAATATTCATTGAACTCCTCCTAGGAGTTAGGAAGGTGCTCCTGTGCTGCGGATGCAAAAATGAATCAAACACTGCCCCTTACATAGGAAACTCCCAGCCCAAATCAGGAAATCATTGTCAAACAAGGTAGTCATTTAATAAGGCATGTGTAAAAGCTTTAAGAAGACACAGAGGAAAAGAGGAAGACCCCTGCTGCCAGGAGTATTGGCTGAGCTTCTGCGGTAAGCTGAGGTTTTTGAAGGCATCCCAGGCAGAGGGGCAGCGGCACAGAGCCAGACCATGGCATTTAGGGTCAGGCGGCCATCAGGCTGTTTGGTGGGGGGACGGCGGAGATCAGAATCACCCTCCACGATCTGTGACCGTAACATCTGTTGGAGAGGGGGTATTCGGCTTTGCTTTTTAAATTGTGGCAAAAATTGCATAAAATAAAACTTTACCATCTTACCTAGAACTTGAAGCATTATGCTAAATGAAGTAAGTCAGAGAAAGACAAACTCTGTCTGTTCTCTCTTTTACATGAAATCTAATATAAACAAAGAAGCTCACAGACACAAAGCACAGATCGGTGGTTCCCAGAAGTGGGGAGTGGGAGAAATGGGTGAACTGTTTTTTATTTTAATTTAAATGCATGCTAGGTTGCTTCAGTCATGTTCAACTCTTTGCGACCTCATGGACCATAGCCTGCGAGGCTCCTCTGTCCATGGGATTCTCCAGGCAAGAATATAGAGTGGGTTGCTGTGCCCTTCTCCAGGGGATCTTCCCGACCCAGTGATTGAACCCCTGTCTCCTATGTCTCCTGCTTTGGCAGGTGGGTTCCTTACCACTAGAGCCACGTGGGAAGACCAGTAATATAATATCATAAAAGAATTTTTATATTGGTTACACTGTTGAAATGATAACATTTTGGAGATACAGGGCTAAAAAAATTATATTATTAACATTAATTTCAACATGAATTCATTACTAGCATTAATTTTAAATAAATTGAAACAAAAAATAAATATCTTAACCATTTTTCAGTATACCATTCATTGACCTGAATGAATTCCACTCATAATGTTGAACAGTCTTCACCACCGTCTATCTCCAGAGCTTTTTCATCATCCCAAACAAAATCTCTTAACCCACAAATCAGTTCACCCTCCATCTCCCCTTCCCTCCAGCACCTAGTAACTTAAAGTCTACTTTCTGTCTCTGTGATAATTTGTCAGTTCTTCATATGAGTGAAATCATACAACATCTGTCCTTTTGTGTCTCATCTCACAGTGTTTCCGAGGCTCATCCAGGTTGTAGCATGCATCAGAAATTCATCTTGTTTGTGCCTGAATAATACTCCATTGGATGTATCCACCACATTGTGTCTGTCCATTGATCTTTTGATGGACAACTGTGTTATTTCCATCGCCTGGCTACCGTGAATAATTCTACTATGAAGATTGGTATACATATATCTGTTTGAGTCTCTGCTTTCCATTCCTTAAGGTATATACCTATAAGTAGAATTTCTGGATTGTATAGTATTTCTATGTTTAAATTTTTGAGGAACGATTAAGTTGTTTTCCACAGTGACTATACCATTTTATATTCTCATCAGCAATGCACAAGTCTCAATTTCTCTACACCGTCACCAACATTTGTTGTTTTCTGTTTTTTTTTTTTTTAATTGTACCCATCCTAATGTGCATGTGAAGGGTTATTATGGTCTTGATTTACATTTTCCTAGTGCTGAGTAATGTTGAACATCTTTTCATGGTCTTGTTTGCCATTTATATATCTTCCTTGGAGAAAAGTCTATTCAAGTCCTTTGTCCATTTTCAAATTGGGTTGTTTGGGTTTTTTGTGGTTGAATATGTAAGTTTTGAGTATTAGGAACCACGGAGCCAGAGGAGCCTGGTGGACTACAGTCCATATGGTCTCAAAAGAGTCAGACACGACTTAGCTACTGAACGAGAACAACAAACTATGGGATAAGAACTAAACGGGACCAATGATGTTTTAAGGTGTCCTGAGGTGTAAGTCATCCATGGTGAAAGCCACTGGATTAGAAACCCATCAACCTTGTCTGACTTTCAAAGGCCCATATGTTTCAAGGAAGTTTCAAGTGTGATTGATGTATATCGCTGAATTTAAGGAAATGGGAGAGGGTGATCTGACCTGGCCTTGAAGCCTCTCCTCTCTGTCCGGAAGTCCAGCCCTGGAAAGCAAAGCAGTAGGTGCCCCACTCATGCCATGGGGGACCTGGGCCGAGGACCACCTGTGTCCATCAGCTTAGGGGCTTTTCCTCCCGCCCTCACTGGATCCTGGATCCTGGATGGTCAGGCAGGCCCTCCTGCTCCCTCTAGTGGATTGAGTCCAGGACTAGCGGGCAGATTTCCTGCCTTCAAATCCTAGTCCTCTGTGTTTTTCAGGTGACCTTGGAGGTCCCTGAACCTTAGGTAACGCTTTTGCAAAATGGGGAAAGGAATTGCAGCTCTAGGATTGTGATGTGACTCCTATGAAACAAAGTGTGTTCTGCACACAGTGGGTCAGACAGGTCACAGGGTTTGAGAGATGCTAGAGAAGAAGCAAGAAGGGCAGAGCAAAGCCACTAAAGCCTCTCAGCCCAAGTGCAGAGGAGGCGACTGCAGCCTCGTGCAGCCCAAAGCAGGTGTAACCTGGCAGGTGGAGTGTCCTGTGCTGTGTTTCCCTGTAGACCTGAAGGCCCCTCTCCCCCTGGCCCAGACCCCCACCCACGCCCCCTTCCCCATGGGCCTTGGCATCACCAGGCATTCCTGCTCTGTAAGGGTTAATCCTTCAGGGTTCCTCTTGGAGGGAGGCTTAGCTGCATTCATGAATTCACAGTTAAATCCCTCACAGTCCCCAGTCCAATGGAACAGCTGGTTGCGGATACTGACAGCAAGGAGAGAAGTCATCAGTTTGATGGGTGTTCCCCTGAATAATAAGTGAACTGCTTATGACATTTCTGAAAGCGACCGACACGCCCGTCCCCAAGCCCTACCACCCCCTGATGTTAGCAGCATGGACAGGCTCTCTGTGCCTTGACACTCGGGGAAAGCGCCGGCTCTCCTAATGCTCACGGAATATGTATAAACGGTGACATTAGGCCAGAGCCAGGGGCCTGCAGACAGCATGGGAAATACGCACATGCTCCTACCGGCTTTCGCATCAAGTTCTGACCATTGGCTTGTGGCCTTGGGCAAGCTGTGAAGCATCTCCGAATCTAGGTTTCCCATTGAAATGGGGTCACTATCTTACCCCAAATGCCCTGCTGGGATTAAATAGGACAGCAGAAGGGAGGGTCTCTGGCATTCTGTTGGTGCTTCATAAATGCAATCCTTCAGTCTCTAGCCCAACATAGAAGCAAACTGTGGACTTATTTCTTTGCCCAAAGAAAAAACCTTATGAAGGTATTTTGGGGGAGAGAACAGGAGTAGGAGGGACACAAGAAATTTTCCCACGGGTCGCACTGGCATCCCCCTTGGGCACAGGGCCGTGACTGAGTCGCTTACAGAAACGGTGGCCGGGGCAGGAGGAAGGCTGGACTTGGCGGGGCTGGGCTGCCTGAACATCCAGGACTCAGAGCCCTTCAGCCAGCCAGTGCTGAGCCGGCGGCGGTGTGGGTGAACCCTGCCCACCCAGCTGCTGCACAACCATGCGGCACAAATCTCTGTATGGAAGGAGCCGCTCTGCTGCCCCTGAAGAGAGGAGGAAACAGACCTTTCCCTGCAAGCGTGTTTGCTCTGCAACCACCGCTGAGCGCGATTTTAAATTTCACGAGCGGGTTGCCTCCCAGGGTCCTGATGCTGCTCTCGGAGGACAGCAGCTCATTTGTCTGTGTGCCCCGTGGCCAGGGGTGTCCAGGTGACAGCTGCTGCTTGGAAGCATAACGGGCCCCAGGCGGCCCGAGGACTTAATTAATCAGAACACTGATGGAGCCGCTACTGAGAGCCAGGCCCTGTGCTGGGCGCTGTGGGGGAAAGAAAACAGGGCAGAGTCTTGCCTTCTGGTGTCTTAAATTCTATCCCAGGGTGGTGACACTCAAGTGTGTGCAAAGTTAAATAGAAACATAAGAAATAAATAACAACTCAATTCAATACTACTGGCAATGTCACGTTGATACTCCGGTTCATGATTAATTACCCAGGGAAAGGAGCAGACGCGAAGTGCTACAGGAAGGAATCCATCAGTGTGTTTATTATCGACTGCAGACCTAGGGCCATGAAACAAGCCAGATCTTTCTCAGGACCCCTGCCCTGGCCTCCCCATCCGACGTTGTTTCGAAGTTCTTGGCAGTCCATGAAGTGCTCGAGAGAGAGCCTAGACATCCTTAAGAGAATCCCCATGCCCTCCAGTTTGTTCCAGGTGCTCAGGGTTGGTGCTTAAGTGCCCCAAGTGGAGAAGGCAAGGAAGAAATTAGCATCTGCATCATCAGTGTGTCTCCTTGGAGCCCTTATCACAGCCTTGAAACAACTGTGTCTCCCTCATAAGAGTACAAACCACCTGAAGACAGAGCCTTGTCTTGCTTGCTTTTGTAGCTTCCTCCTCGCCACTGCTTGCTATGATGACCAATAGAATGCTACGGGCTTCATGTATTGCTACTGCCAAACTTGCCAGATATCTATAACACAATGCTTAGGAGTGGATCTTGCTTTACTGGAAAGCGTGACTCGTTTCTGGTCAAAAAACCCAATGTTTGTAATAAAGATAGAGGTTGGGTCTTAGGAATTTTGGGGGAGGTGGGCAACCCTCTTTTCCTTGATAGAGAACTTGGAGGAGGCTTGTGTGCTAAGTTGCTCCAGTCGTGTCTGATTCTTTGTGACCCTGTGGACTGTAGCCCAGCAGGCTCCTCTGTCCATAGGATTCTACAGACAATAATACTGGAGTGGGTTGCCATGATCTCCTCCAGGGAATCTTCCCGACCTAGGGATCAAAAGTGTGTCTCTTACATTTCCTGCATTGACAGGCAGTTCTTTACCACTAGTGCCACCTGAGAAGCCCTGGAGGAGGGAGTCCTGCTCAATTATATCTTCCCTGAGACAGTCAGAGCAGAGGACAAGTCACTTGAACCCCATACGTAGTGGAAGCAGGCTGGTTCTCCTTCAGGTTGGGGCAGAAGAGATGGGCGGGATTCAAGAGTAAGATGTAGTGTAGCCTGGTACTCCAGCCTGCTATGGGAATGTTGTCCAATGCAGATGGTAAGTCAGAAGGCAGACACAGCTTGAAAGGTGAATCAAGGGCACAGGGGTGGACAGAACTGGCAACTTGCACTTACTAGCTGAGCACCCACTACCGTTTTTCAGCATCACCCTGGTTATCAGAGGATGCAGGCGCAGAGAGCTCAGAGCCCAGGATGTAGTAGGCACTTCATAAGCATTACCTCAAGATGAACGAGTGAAGCAGAAGATAAGAAACTTTTCCATGTTTTTCAACAATTTTATATGAAAGTCATCAAAATACAGGAAAGATGAAACAGTTTTACAGTGAGTACCCACTAACCCATCATAGACACTACAATTAACATTTTATTCAATTTTCTGTATCAGAATTCATCTATCTATCTGTTATCCATCCATCAATCTGACACTTGTGATTTTATAAAGGATATATTCCACTTAAGGAAACAAGGCAAGTACATGTGAAACAATTACTCAGTGTTTTACAGGATGGTGCTAAATAGTGAGATATAAGCACGCATATGATTGGAGAGGAGAAGGTGATCTTCTGTGAGGAATAAAATATTCAAGGACCATTTCAATGGAGACAGGACTTCAGCTGGGCCTGGAAGAATGTGTAGGATTTGGACAGCCGGAGGGAGGGAGCATGGGTTTCAGTGGGCAGGACCCAGTTGCTCTGCGTGGTACTCCACCAGCCCTTTCCTCCTATCCATTGCCAGTCTGGTGTCATCTTCAGAGCTGAGGACAAAACCTGGATGTGAATGCCTCCAGGGCTTCAGACCCTGAGGACTCTGGGCATCTCTCTTGTTGAGTGACACACAGTGGGATTCAAGATACTGGCCCAGAGGGATATGACCTTTTTGCCCAGAATGAAGTTAAAGAACAAGGATCTAATTGGGTGTGTGGGGAGCTGCAGGAACTTGAGGAAATGGTTAGGAAGTAGGTGGGTGTCTGGGGGCTTCCTTTGAAGGTACCGAGAAAAGACCAGGGAGCTTTCCCCCTTCCCCCCAGGCAGGGAAAGCAGCACAGAGCAGCCAGAAGGGAACATGATGGCCTCGGAAATGGCTGGTGGTCCTGCGTCTCTGATGGAGCAGGCCCGGTGTGGGGTGCTCACAGCTCAAGGGGAGGCAGGAGCTGTAGTTCTACCAAATAAGCCAGCTGTCCCCTGGCGCCGTCTGGGGAAGAGGTTTCTGAAGAGTAGCTGAATGAGTCCCGGTCGCCCAGTCATGTCCGCTTCTTTGTGACCCCATGAGCTGTAGCCCACCAGGCTCCTCTGTCTGCGGGATTTCCCAGGCAGGAATACTGGAGTGGGTAGCCATTTCCTTTTCCAGGGGATCTTCCCAATCCAGAGATCAAACCCCGGTCTCCTGCATTGCAGGCAGATTCTTTACTGTTAGAGCCACCAGAGGTTTCTGAAAATCAGCTTTAAAAGGCTGTTAGCACGTGGGTTCCTCCCGGGACATTTGCTGGTGATAGCAGTCAGGTGCCTGCCTGGCTTGTGCTTCAAAGACCGACAGAGAAGGTGCTGAGCATTATTGAGCAGTTTGCACCATTGTAAGAGCTGGTTGCCTATCCCCCTGCAGGACAGGGTCTGGCTGCCTACACCTGGGACACACCACCTTGCCCTGTGTTTCCTCTTTCTTGCCTCTCGTTTCCCCAGGCTGCTCTCCCCCTTCCCCCGAATCCTTTTTGTCCCCTTTGAATTGTATTGCTGTGCTTGGATGCAGTCCATGTAGGACTCCTTCAGGGAGAGTTGTGGCCCCTCCCGCTGCAGCGGTCGCCCTGGTCTGCGATGGCTAAAGCGGGCCAGGGGCTTTTGCAGAACAAAAGATACCTGTTCTGTGGACGGTCCAGGTGCAGGCTGGGAGGAATTCATCCAAGTGCAGTGGAGGATAAGCCCATTCATTTTGTGATGCAGCCTCTGTGTACTTTGTCAGCAAGATGGAGAACACTCACTATTTTCTCTGGCTTTTAGGATTTCCATATTTATTGCTTGTTTGCTACTGCTAGGGAGAAGCAAAGGTGGGGGAAAAACAACAACTTGCTCCATTTGAAATTTTAAACATACGTATGTAAGTTTCCTCCCACCCCTGCCCGCATCCCTCCCTGTCCCCTGCAGTTCCAGCAACGCAGAGAACCGCGGACTGTTAGACCTGGAATCACTCGAGAAAGCCAAACCCTATTTCCTCACTTTGCATACAAGGAAACCCTGGGCAGGACGTGGAGGGACTTGGTCATCGTGCCACATGCCTAGTTCCTGGCAGCCCGGAGACTAGCATTTATGCCTGCAGAATCTTAATTTCCCATCACTGGACCAAGCAGACTCCTTTCCTATCAAGTCACAGTCCTACTGTGTGCAGGAGATCCCACTGTGCGTGAGGTCCTGTGTGGCCAACTTGTGCATTCCCTGCATCGTTCCTCGCAAGGGTGGGAGTCTCTCCCTGTTGGTTCGGTTGGTGAAGTGCAGGAATCATGGGGTAGGTGACACTGAGTCAGGGCTGGGGTGGGTGTGTGGGGGAAGGGGGTCCTCAGGAGGTGAGGACACAGAACAAAGCTGACACAGTAAGGAATGCAGCATTATGGGAGCTAAAGCCCCCGGTGTCTGGTGCACAGTACGAGCTAGATGCTTGTTAATGGACAAGAGGGAGACATCTCCCACCAAGAGGCCAGGAAAGGCTTTTCAAGACATCAGCACTGAGTTTTCTGCTGGAGGAATTTCAGCTGCTGGCCACAAAGATATTTCCAGCAAAAGATAGAAATGAGCTGGAGTGTGTTCAGGGAAAAGGGACTAGCAGGTATGCAAATGTGTTGGGGGTTGGAGGGTGGAAGGTGGGGCTAGAAAGGAGGCTCAGCTGTCCACAAGATGGGGGTCACAGAAGGCCTGCCATATGCACGGCAGGCTTGTGGACCTGGAATTTTGTAGCCAACAAGACAAGAGAGGATGGGGATGGGAGGCATAGACCCACACACAGTCTGTGATGTGACAGCGGGTGCCTGGGAGCCTGCAGTGACGGGGGTCTCTGGAGGTAACAGTAAGGAAAAGCCGGCCATGGGAAAACCAGTGTTTACCATGGAGGGAGCCCTCCATGCAAAGGAGAGGCAAGGGGAAAGCTTTGTGGCCAGAACATACTTGGCACATTTGAGAGAGAGAAAAAAGACTCTCATGAAATAAATTTCAGTGGAGTCTACCAGTGGGAGAGGAGTTTGGGATCAGATTATGTAGAACCTTCTAGTCCATGTCTGGGAGAGTGAATTTCACTCAACTATGATGAGAATAAAATCTAACGTCATTCCCTGCATCACCTGGCCTTGGCCTCTGTCTTCATGGAAACAACTCACCTTGGTTGACCCAAGACTTTCTCCTTCTGAGCATTGAAAGCCCAGCATCTCATGAACACCGTCATTTCCTGCAAGTGAGGAGGGGTCAGTCCCCTCACCTCCCACTCTTATTCTTCCTTATGACAGTCCTATCACAATGGGGGTGGGGGGCATGTTTGCAGAGTCCCTCAAAACTCTCTAGATGATTCCCTAGAAAATAGATGGCCATTCAAGATTTCTGAGAACAGGAATGACATAATTAAAGCTACTTAAGCAATTTTAAAACACTGAAAGCCTCTAGGGTCATTCCATTTACATAAAGATGCCTTTCTGCTGCAAATCTGGGATTTATTTGGATGCAGGAAGGCTAATGGACCAAGAGGCAGGCCTTCCTTGGGAATAAAAGAAGGTCATCTACATCCAGATGTTCCTGTCAACACCCTCTCTTGCAGAATTGATTGGACTCTTTAGTCCTCATTCCTCAAGATTTGAAGCTTTGAGCTCTGAATCTCTCTGTAGTAAGCAAAGCTTAAAGGGGCAGGCCTTCACACGACTGTCCCAGCGGAGTCTGTGTGGTCTCCAGGATTATCTAAAGCTAACTGTGACAGAGATACAGTGGCCTCTGTGCTCATCACCTCTGAAATAGTAGTTTCTTTCTTTTTTTTAATTTATTTTTTTGAAATGGTATTTTCTAACTTCTCGTTAGGTGTGAAATCAAAATAGTACCTGGCTCCTTTAAGAATCTTTACCAAGATAATGAAATTTGTGATCTCACAATTGCATAAATCACTGCCAGCCCCCTTAAGTCAATTCATATTTCTGTAGTTCGTTAGTGGCTCGGGAGGAAATTGCATTTATTATAATTGCCTCTAATTGCACCAGATTAGTGATTACAATTATTGATGGCAGCTGATTATTCATTAGGCATCAAATCAATCCCTGTGCTTCTTCATTACTCGAAACAGTAACTCTGATGAGGAGAGGTCTGAAGGAGACCACGTCCACCCTCTTCCCTGCCTGGCAGGCGACCTCCCCAGGCTGTCTCTAAACAAGCACCTGAAAATGATTTAGGACTTAAAGTGACAGAAAAGCAGCCCTCTCCTTCCCCATCCAATGCCCAATGATGCCAAGCCCAGCATTGACTGATGAAATGGTGGAATCAATTCAACATCACCAAAGGCTATTTGGAGGCCCTGGAATGCTCTGGACCTGCGAGCTCTTCCAGGATGCCCTCCTTGATTGCAGAGTAGAAACGTCAGAGTTCCCTGGCCCAACTCTTCTGGAATATACACAACCCCGAATATGGAAAGAGAATAGACCCGAGGGCCTCACAGACCAGATTTGTAACTCTGGCTGAACCCTTGGGAGCAGTGTAGAGCCCAGCGAGACACTTACCTGCCTGTGCTGAAGAATCACCTACAGGTTGCGAGTCAACAGTGATGAGATGTCCTCTGCTCTTTGTTCACCACTGGGCTCTCTCACCCAAAACAGGGCTGGCAGAGAGGAAGAGCTGATGCCCAGGTGAGGAGGGAAGACCTGATGGGGTGGTGCTGACGGCTGAATTAGACGACATCCTTAAAGCTCGTGTCTTACACCAGGTGATGAGTGGCTTCTTGGTGAAGGTCACTTCCTCCCCACGCCCACTCCCTCCAAACTTTAACATCTACATTATCTTCGAAAGTTCTATTCCTTATCTCTTTGTGCACTGGTTCAATATTAACAGTAAATTCATCTTCCCTGTAACATCTGTAATAGAAGAGCTGCTTCCAGAAGACCTCCCCATGGTGGTTTTCATTCTTTGGCTCACTCATCAATACCTACTGTGTGCCAGGCACTGGATCTAGAGGATCTGAGAGATAAATAAATCATGGGTATTGACCTTGAACAGCTCATAACCAAATGGAAAAGACCATCCATTCTGTCTCCAGGCTTTGTTTGCATTCACAGAACATACACAGTCTAATCAGCCCACCGAGGCTGGGGAAACCCAGCTCATATTGGAGGGTCAAGCAGGCCTCACAGACGTGGAATGTGAGATTGAAATGGCAAGAATCTCTTTAAATGCCTAATGGAGTGGCTAGATTTTCAACAGAGCAAGTAGCACCTGAAAAGTGGGGAGGCGAAAGGAGCACCATTTCAGAGCGGCACTGCTGGGTGAGGGCTTCAAACCCACTGCCAGGATGTTAAGCACTGTTTCCAGATATTCCCGGAGGTCAAGACCTCCATGACCAATGGGCCTTCCCTTTCCTAGCAGCTGTCTCAGAACTGTCGAGTTGTCTGAGGGCTTTTTTCTTGTGGACTCTGTGACCTGCAGAATCCTAACCCATCCTTTCCCCAAACGTTCAGGTCACCCTGCTCTCCTTGCCACCCCAGGGGCCTCATCCATCAATTCTGCTGCTTTTCACAAAACCCCTTTCCCCCTGGGACTAAGCTCAAAGTGTGTAAGTGTCCGCAGGGATCAGAGTTGTTCGGGGCAGCTGCTGCCAATGCAGAGGCAGGGTCCTCACTCTCCGGAGAGGGAAGGATGGAGGCTGTGGGCCAGGAGGCATGCAGATGGATCCTGTGTCCACATGGGTGGAGGCTGGTGCTCATTTTCCTGGTTGCTCAGAGCTTGAGCCCTGCAGTGGCTCTGACCTGTGCCCAGATCCCCCGAGAGGGTAAATAGTCATCCCTATATGGGGTGAGGGTGTGAGCCTGGAGGACAGGGCCCCAGTGCCCTTGTCCATGTGGTGGTTGCCACCACTCTGCCTCTTTCCGGGAAGCTGCAGTGAAACACGTGGCTTCTCTGCACAGCA
Source organism: Bubalus kerabau (assembly GCF_029407905.1). Taxonomy (NCBI): domain Eukaryota; kingdom Metazoa; phylum Chordata; class Mammalia; order Artiodactyla; family Bovidae; genus Bubalus; species Bubalus kerabau. The sequence continues at coordinate 16,510,650 of NC_073628.1, forward strand.
TGTGTCTCTCCTGACTCTAGGCTCCTGTGCATCCTAAGTCTGAGCCAGCAGAAAAGTCTCCTTTCTGCTCCAGGACTCTCCACAGCCCAGGCTGCTGACTCATGCAGATGGAAGAGGCTGTCTTCTCTAACTGACAGGTTCATGTACCTCCTGTCTTCCAAGTGTCCCATACGGTGGCTGTCTGCTTTTGAAGGCTAATCTTTTAGGGCAGGGGTCCCCGACCTCTGGCATCTAATGCCTGGTGATCTGAATTGGAGCTGATTAATAATAAGTGCACAAAAATGTGACGTTCTTGAATAATCCCCAAACCATCCCCGCCCTCTTCTAGTCCATGAAAAATTTGTCTTACATGAAACCAGTTCCTGGTGCCAAAAAGGTTGGGGACCACTGTAAATTTGGGGGGAGGAAATATATAAGTATAGAATCATTTCCAAAGAAACCTGAGAATATTAGTCTTCTATGATACCTCAGAAACCCAAACAAGGCTTTCTCTTTCTTGGCAACTGCGCCCACCCCCAGCCTCTTTCCCAAGACCCGCCGGAGGTCGGAGACTCTCCTCAAGGGCAGCAGGACGCTCACCCACTGACCAAGAAAGGAAGTTGTGTTCGGCAATTTTCTGACTCACGAGAAAGCTGCTGTGGCCGGAGCCAGAGAGAAGTTCTGTGTGGGGACCAGGAATCACAGAGATTTGCCTGGGCTGTTCTGGGAAGCTGTCTGGGCCCTGCTATCAGTGCCTCCATAGTTAAGGAGAAGCCCTCCTCCCCTCTGCTCCAGCAAAGCTTCCCCGAACTCTAAACTTCCAGAGAAATGCAGACCTGAGCCCCCCCGCCCCTGCCCAGCCTTCCATCAGCCGGTGCCCGTGGTCCAGCATCACCGTGGTAACAGTTGGGGAATGAGTCCCAGTCTAGCTGCCTGTGCAGGATGGCTGTGCAGTAAGAGCCTTCATCCTTATGGCAGGCACATTAATGCCAAGTTTGCTCATTCTAATTAATAACAGTCAGTAAACACCAAAGAGAGCTAATGATGATTACAGGCCGCAGCTCCTGCCTGTTAGCAAACACACACAGGCAGGTGGCCCCCTCCCTCCCAGGGAAGAGGCTGGGGCTGCTGCACCGGTCCTCCTCCAAGCCCTGCCCCGCCTGGTCCATCTTGGGTTACTCTTCTCCTGGATTCCTGGCCAGTAAGATAAGAACAAGGCCTGTGCAGGCCAGCCACATGGGAAGAATCCCTGGCTTTGAGAAAGAAGGCTGTGGGACAGGCCTGTGGGTCCTTTTGGGTTCTCAGGCAGTGTTCCCTGGCACTGGGCATTAAACACATTTTTCTATTTTTTTCCCCTGATTTTAAGCATATTTTCCCAGTTTCCAAAATAACTCAATTTGCTTTGAAAATGAAAAAACTAAAGTGTGCATGGAAGGGAGAGCTCCCTGGGTGGGGTTTGTGGCTGGTGGGGCTGCCTGCATTTCCCACCTGGGGCTCCGTCTCTCCTCTTGCCAGCTTCTGCTCCCATTCTGCACCCTCCTCTGCGTGGTGCACACACGATGTTACCTGACGACTGAATGATCCCCATAAAGAACCCTTCATTCCTGGTCCTACAGGGCTCTTACCCCTCCTCCAGCCCCGGTTCTATCCTTATCTCTGATTCAAGGGTTCTTCCCAGGGCCATATTACAGGACCAAGAGGGAAAAATGAGTAGTACCCGTGGACCTGAAGACACCCCATCTTGGAATGTTTTCTTCTTTGACTTCCAGGGGTTGTGGCAATTAAACACAAGTATATAAACACCTGGGCATTCAGGCTGACTCTAAATTTGGAGAATGTCTTACTTCTCAAAACATTCCCTGACCCCATGTCCCTAGGTGGATTTGAAATCTCCTCCTTGGGGAAGCTGTCAGCTCTCCGTTATGAATCCCCAAGCGGCCCCACAGCTGGATTGGGAAAACGGATCTCTGATCACCCAACTAAATGATGATACAGCTGTGGCAGAGGCTTGAGGAACAGAGCAGCCGCTGTGCAATCTGAATCTCACTCACAGTTCGCTCTTTCGTTGGAAGACCTGGGCCCTCTCAATCTGTCATGTTTTTCTTTGCTCACCCCACCCTCCTTACACACACTAGTTTATTTGGCTGCAAAGATAACGTTTCTTTTATCACCTTCACTGCAATTCAGACAATACTTTCTTCCTCGAAGGGCTGTTCAATCTACTCCACCCAGAAGTGTTTCTCTGAGAGTTTAAGAATAAAGAGAGTAGAAAGAACTATGAAAGTGGCTGTGTGCCATTTCTAAGGATGCTAATGAATAGATCCAAGTAAATAATGGGACGTGAGCTGCCGACCTTATCTTCCTGTCTTTTTAAATGAATGAGACCTTTACTTTGTTTCTTTCTTTTCTTTTTTTTTTTGTTTCTTTTATTTGTCTCCCTTTCTATGGCTATTAGTCTTTCTTCCATTTTTTTCTCTATGATTTTTTTTTCTCTCTCTTCTTTTCTTTCTCTCTCTCTTCTTTTCTTTCTCTCTCTCCTCTCCTTTTGACTAGAATAAGGAATTGAAGATCATTTCTAAATTTGGTGCAATGCATTGAATGCATTTATTCATCTGTCTGTTTGTTCACTCCAATAACATTCCCAAGGCTCTCACTTTGCATTCTTGGCTAGTTTCTCAGAGCAGAGAGATGCACAGACCAGCTCTGCTCTGGAACAGCCCTGACTCAGCAAGGGGAGAAAGGCACGAAGTCAGAGTGACTATTAAATACACGTAGCAGATGACAGGAGCCACAAGAAGGTGAGGAGCAGGTCGATGGGGTCATGTCAGGGAAAACTTCATACAGAATGTGACACTTGGGCTGAATATTAAATTGTGTTGAGTCACCAGGTAGCAGGGGGGATGCAGGGGCTGGTGGGAGGATGGAATTTAGAGGCAGAGGGCGCTGCCTGAGCAAAGGCCAGAGGCAAGGAGCCCAGGTCCTGTGAGCATTGAAAGAAATAGGACCCTACAGGGAGGGTGGAGATGAAAACCTACCCTGGGATGGCTGCTGAGTTTGAACATCAAGAACCTGGCAGGATACTGGAACACACACACAATGTTTCCATGTGGGGATGTATCTTTTTTTTTTTTTTTTCCATTTTTTAAAACTTTATGGCACTAGTGGTAAAGAATCTACCTGCCAGTGCAGGAGACTTAAGAGATATGGGTCTGATCCCTGGGTCAGGAAGATCCCCTGGAGAAGGAAATGGCAACCCGCTCCAGTATTCTTGCCTGGGAAATCCCATGGACAGAGGAGCCTGGTGGGCTACAGTCCATGGGGTCGCAAGGAGTAGGACACGACTGAAACAACTTAGCACGTGTGCACGATCTACAGCTGGTTTACAATGTTGTGTTCATTTCTGCTGTACTGCAAAATGATTCAGTTACACATATATTCTTTTTCATATTCTTTTCCATTGTTTTATCCCAAGATACTGAATAGAGTTCCCTGTGCTATATGGTAGGATACTGTTGTTTTACTATCCCTTCACTTTAAAATAGGTGAGTGTAAACTCTTTATGAGGATGAGATGTTTGGATGGCATCACCGACTCGATGGACATGGGTTTGGGTGAACTCCGGGAGTTGGTGATGGACAGGGAGGCCTGGCGTGTTGCAGTTCATGGGGTCGCAAAGAGTTGGACATGACTGAGTGACTGAAGTGAACTGAACTGAAACTCTTTAAACCAGTCGATGTTTACCTCTGGGTATCAGAGATTGGTTTTATCTTCTGTTGGGCAATGACCCTCAGCAGAAACTAGGCTCCCTGCTACTCCATTAGCAATTCTGCTCTTCCTGGGTTCGCCTCTCTTTCCCAGTTGTCCTGCTCATAGACACCTGCCTTTCCTTTCATATTCTGCACACCAGGGATTTCTGATGGGAATGAATCAGAACTGCCAGTCAGTTCCTGGTGTGTGATGTAAACCATGCCACGTCTTCCAGACTGGGAGCCAGCCTTACCCTCTGCACCAGCTGATGCACCAGGCCGCCCGACTGTTGCCATTGGGACTTTTCCCATCTGGAGTCACCTTGTTCCCTAGAATCAGGGAGAGCCAGTAGCCTCTGCAGCTGGGGGTTGAAATGAGCAACTTCATAAACCAGGAGTGACAGGTGCCACACTGGTCTCTCTGCAGAGCTGCCCAGGAGCTCTAGGAGGGGATGAGGAAGCAGCTGGCCTTGGGGTTGTGAGAAAAGTAAGAGGCACCAAGGAAGTACTCTCCCTGTTTCTTTCCCTGCTTCTCGAGCTGTGCCTTTCTCCTCCTCTGAGTTTGTCTCCCAGGCCTCAGACAAGACAGAGTGTGGGCCATCTCAGAAGGCAAGCAAGTGAGCAAGTGTAAATCACTCAGCCATGTCCAACTCTTTATGACTGCATGGACTGTATCTCACCAGGATCCTCTGTCCATGGAATTGTCTAGGCAAGAATACCAGAGTGGAGGCCATTCCTTTCTCCAGGAGATCTTCCCGACCCAGGAATCAGACCCAGGTCTCCCACACTGAGGCAGATTCTTTACTGTTGGAGCTACCAGGGAAACCCCAAGGCAAAAGGCCCCCAAATATGGAGTGGTTAGATTTGTGAGCTGGGTAATTTCACAGGCTAATGAGTGGGAGGATTATTTCAACTATTTTGGGGAAAGGGCAGGGATTTCCAGGAATTGGACCACCATCCACTTTGATCTTTCACAGTTGGCCTCAGAACTGCTATGGCACCCATGGGTGTGTCATTTAGCTGATAAATGTTTACAATGAATGTATATTGAGTCTCAATATTTACTGGAAGTCAACTCATTCTCCATCTTGGACCCAGTTGGTTCTAACCAGTGTATGCCCTGTCCTCCATAGTTGTCCTCTTTTAAAGTTTGTGCTCAGCCTTCCAGTCTCCTTTTCACACCCAGGTCACATCTATCCCCGATTGGTTGCTCTTGGATTCTGTGTGTCAATCCCATTTCCTCTTTGGAAGATCCTTGGAGGTGGGAGGCAGGATTTACAAGTCATCAGTAGCTCTCAAAACTCACAGGACACTGCTAGGCCGTAGGTGGTTAGAAGGCACTGGAATAAGATCAGAAACGTGTTTTCAAGATCAAACCAAAAAAGCAGGAATTGCAGAAAGAGACAGAGAGAGGTTCGAACTCAGCCTCTACCACAGATCAATTGATCTTGGGCAAGGTCTGAATTTAAAGGAACTTCTCTTTCTGTAACTATAAAGTAGGGACAGTACTACTTCTCTGAGAATTTTAGGGACTGTTCAATTAGAACATAAAGGAAAGAACTTGGGGTCTGGATATTATTGATACTAGGTAGTTGAGACATATTCCTTTCCTTCTTGAATCATTGCAAAAATTTTTCCCCCCTCTTTGGACACAAACATGCTTTGCCTCCACCGCTGCCTTCCTCTGCTGCATTTTTTTTCTAAGTCAACCCCACCCAGGAAGAAATAGCCTCCAGGCAGCACATCCATCCAGGTGATGCCTCCAGGAGTGAGTCGGGAGAAGGTAGAAAAAGAATTTTATGAAAATGCATTCTGTCTCCCTAGAAGAGAGGGGTAAAGCTTGATCAGCTTTTATATTCATGGTACTTTTTTTTTCTCCTCAGAGACTCAGTGTATATAAATGTAAAATTACAATAATTATGATAGCATTCAGATTAACTGTGCTCCTCACAAGGCATCAGGAGGTACAGAAGTTTACTGATTCCCACTGGAGTACTTTTCTACCCCGACTGACTTCTCCATTCTAATCCAGGGGGACTGCCTGGGGGAGGTGGGGGTGAAGAGACCAGAGGCTGACCCCTTGGTGCTTTATTTATTCATGTAGAATACATCAAATGCCTCCACTGCCTCCAGGCCTCTTAATATATCTAAAACCAGCAGTAAGCATGTACATTAAATGAAAAGAAGTAAGCCAACAGCAAACTTTCACTGTGGCCCAATCGTTTCAAATCAGTTGCTAGATAACTGGGAATTTGAAACACAGATACAGTAAAGATTTTTACTGCTGTAAAAATCTATAGTAATAAAGGGGTTCATAGCTAATGATCTGATTGCCCTCAAAATTGGGGGTTCTTGAAGCCAGAATTCACATCTCATACATTTTTGTTTCATACGTGGCGCTTGTGCATAGGTGATAGTTGAAAGAATGAATGAATGGGAATTCCCTGGAGGCCCAGGGGTTAAGACTTCCCCTTACAATGTGAGTGATGCAGTTTGGATTGCTGGTTGGGGAGCTAAGATCCCACATGCCTCTCAACCAAAAACCAAAACATAAAACAGAAACAATATTACAACGAATTCAATAAAAACTCTAAAAAATGACCCACATCAAAAAATCTCTTAAAGAATGAATGAATGAATAACCAGAGGCATAGAAACTCCTTGTCTCCACCATTCACTATTGTTCTTAGTGTCCAAAAAGCGACAGCAAGAAAGTACAGTAATCATTCAAAGAAGGAAGATGGGAGAAGGAAGCTTTCTCCCTTTCTGGAATATTCTTGATCTTGTTCTCGAGTTTGACAGCAGAAGCATGGATGTATGAAGTACGGAGGTTGGAGCATTTAATTAGAAAAGAGCATGCATTTATCTGGGATGGTGCCTCAGAATATTGCAATCAAGTGAATAAAGAAATACATGTCTGGGACCACATACTTGCTGTTGTTCAGTCACTCAGTCATGTCCAACTCTTTGTGACCCCATGGACTGCAGCACGCCAGGCTTCCCTGTCCTTCACCATCTCCCGGAGTTTGCTCAAACTCATGTCCATTGAGTTGGTGATGCCATCCAACCATCTCATCCTATGTATAAGAAACACCAGGCAGAAATAGACAGGAAAGTGAATCAAGAGTTCCTGACTGCCTACAAGATGCCAGGCACTAAGCTGAACCTTTCATATTTCTTATCCCACAATGAGTCATAGAGCAGTGATGGCATCCTTCATTTCCCAGGAAAAACAAAACAAAAAGACAAAACTGACCTGAGGGTGGGAAATAGTGCCCCCAGCCACAGCAAGCTGTGTTTTCTGTACCAAAAACTTCCTGACACCACGCACTCCCTTGCCTTGGACTCCAACGAAGGGCATTCCTCCAAGGACAAGCTCCACTGGAGGTCATTCAAAGTCCTTTCATGCAGCCTTTCAGAAGTCTTCATTAGCGAAGAGCAGGGAAGTGGTGAGGGGTGGGGTAGGAGGATAAAATATTCACAGGAGGAAATTAAATTCTGCCCCAAAGATGATTAACATCTAACACTAACAATGAGGTCCCATCCTTCAAGTGACAACACGTGATGTCAGGGGATATCCTTTAATGGACCCTGCTGGCCATCATGAATTGTGTCAGTAGAATCAGGCATGTGAAGATGTTCATTTCCTGTTCTATGGGCAGGCCCATGTGCACATGAGAAGTGCTTGCATCACTCCAGGGAAGCATATGGCTCTGGATGCGGGGAGACAGATACCCATGCTGGCCAAGGGAGCAGGGAGACTACAAGATAATCACGAGGACAATGGACAGCTGCATTAAATATTTACTATGTGCCAGCTCTGCTCTGAACACGTTACCTGAAATGTATTAATTAAACTTCAAAAAAAAAAGCCCTATGAAATAGACATTGTTCAACCTTTTTAAATGAGAGAACTCAAAAAAAAAAGAAATGAGGGAACTTTAGATGTGAAGCTTCATTTGTGAATGCTACAGGCTGGCAGCAGCAGAGCCTAGATTCAGACCTAAGCTTTTTACTCCGGAGTCCTGTCTTTTAGGAGAAGGAAATGGCAACCCGCTCCAGTATTCTTGCCTGGGACACCTCATGGACAGAGGAGGCTGGTGGGCTACAGTCCATGGAGTTGCAAAAGCATCAGGCACAACTTAGTGACTAAACAATAATGAAATAATGAGATAGATGCTAAGGTTCACCCACAGGATGGAGGTGGAGGGGAGGAGGAAGGTTAGGGAGGGTGAAGAGAAGAGAGAGGGAGAGAAAGGACAGAAAAGGAACTTGCCAGCATCAAGTGCTGGCGAGACTAGAGTAACGTCTGCCTCATGCACAGCCAATGGGACTGCAAATTGGGACGGTCCCTTTGGAAAAGAGTCGCCTTTATGTACCAAAGATATGAACACCATATGACCCAGACATTACACTCCCACTTATACGAAATGCATGCATGTGTGTTTCAGGAGCTGTGCAACAATGTTCCTGACCAGGTTGTTTCAAATCGCTGCAAGAGGGAAACAATGGAATGTCTATCATGGTGGAATGAAGACATCCATTGTGGTCCCTTTGTTCAATGTGATGTAAAACAGCATTGAAAATTAGTCAATTCTAACTATACTTAATGAGGATAACTCACACACATCACACTGAGCTGCAGTATCCAAAAAAAAAAAAACACACACTGTATGACATCACAAAACAGACACAAGTAAACTTTTGTTTTTAAGGATGCCGACTTAGGTGGCAAAACAGAACAAAAACAAATGAACAAAGCCAAGGTAGTGGTCGTGATAAAGTTTCAGATGGGGTGATGTTCAGCGGAAGGGGAGTATGGGTGGGGAAGAGGTACCTGGGTTCTGGATGCTGCCTGGGTGATGGTTACCAGGGCATTTAGTTGACAATAATTCATCAAGTTATACTTCTATGCTTCATGCATCTTTTTAATTTTATATTCCACAGTTTTTAAAAAAAAGATTTTTAAAAATCCAAATGAGAACAGAGACCAATTCTGCTTGCCTGAGTGCTAGATGAACTTCCAGCCATCCACCAGACAGCTTGACCAGAAGGCCCACAGACAGCCTCAACTCTAAGGGCTGTGATCTCACTCATCCCTCTGGCCTCCAATTCTGCTCCTTCTTCTGTGTTTCCTAATTTGATGAGTGGGGAGGCCATCTTAGAAAACTGCAAGTTTTTCGGTCTTCTCCTCCCTTGTTATCACGTCCAACTTTTGTGTGTGTGTGTGCTCAGTCGCTCAGTCATGTCCGATTTTTTGCAACCTCATGGGATGTAGCCTGCCAGTCTCCACTGCCCATGGAATTCTCCAGGCAGGAATACTGGAGAATAACAGTTTGCCACTTCCTCCACCAGGGGATGGTCCTGACTCAGGGATCGAGCCCGCGAGAGAGGCAGTCCTCAAACATGAATCTTACTAGGTTAGATCGTACTTTTAATGGCTTCACCATTTCCCCATCATCCGTAAAATCAAGTTTTGACCCCTCTGTGCGGCACACACAATTATCTGAGCCCTAACACCTACATATGGTTTCATTCCCATTTCCCATGAGGCTGACCACCAGCTATTTTAAATCCTCTTATCCCATGCTGTTTCCTCTGCTGCCAATAGCTTCATTTCCATTTTTGCCTAGTCAATCCCACCCATTTATCAATAGTTCAACGCTCAAATCAAATGGCACCTTCTCTGTGGATGCTCGTCTTCCTGACGTTAGATCTTGTAAGGGTATTTCTTCCCTCCTTTATACCGCTCCGATAGCTTGGACTAAGTTGTGACTTAACATGCTCTCTGGACATTGCATGTTGACAGATATGTCTCCTCATCAGATCACGTGAACCTCTAAACAGCTTTGGTACGTGTATGTCCATGGTTCCTAGAACAAGGTCTGGCATAACATATGATCTCAGTCAGTTACTGAGTGAGCAGTGAATGACTTACAGGATGACACTGCGATAGTCCGAGGCTTTAGGCTCATTGTGAAGATAGGTCCCTCCAGTATTTGGTGGTGTAGCCCTTGTTGACCAAAAGCAACATTTAGTCACCTATGACTTTTGGCAAATGGAAAATCAAGATCTTCAGGAATCGAGAAACTTCCAAATGAGTATTGCTCCAAACGGGTATGCATGCCCATTCAGTTGTATCCAGCTCTTTATGACCCCATGGATGATAGCTCGCCAGGCTCTCTGTCCATGGAGTTTTCCAGGCAAGAATATGGAGCGGGTTGCCATTTCTTACTCTAGGGGATCCCCCCAACCCTGGAATCAAACCCTCATCTCTTGCATCTTCTGCATTTGAGGTGCATTCTTTACCACTGTGTCACCTGGGAAGCCATTACTCCAAATACTCTTTATAAATACAATAGACAAAGTTTACTCAAGGCACCTTCAAACACATACACACACACCTCTATGAAGGGATAGCCCATAAATACAAAAGAATATGGGATCTACCCTTTAACACTATTCTTCTAATTTCTCCTAGCTTTTCCATTTCTCTGGACTACTGTCTTAGAAAATTCACAAGTGAAAAGCAAAAACATTTCTAAGTTTAAGTTATATATTAACCCTACTTTGCTATGTACAAAGAGCAATTAAGCTTAATAAAGTGTTTTGAAATCACATGGACTGTTTTTCCTTTATTTCTTTGAGAAACCCAGTCTCTGTCTGGGTGTGCTCTGCTTTTCCTTCTGAAGGGCAGGGCCTCCCAACCTCCTCCTGCCTGGGGAATGGAGGCTGTTGACAGCATGGCAGCTACCCCACTATTCTTTCTAATTAAATCACCCAGGGTGCCTCTGGGTGACCAGCTTAGCAAGGCATAAGAACCCAGCTCTTTTAAAGAAGTCATGAATTTACTAAGGGACCAATATGTATTTAACCCAGTTAGTTCTATGCATCATGAATAAATGGGAAAAAAGAGAAAGAATTAGTCAGTCAGTCATGTCCAACTCTTTGTGACCCCATGGACTGTACCTTGCCAGACTTCTCTGTCCATAGGATTGTCCAAGAAAGAATACTGGAGTGTGTTGCATTTCCTCCTCCAGGGGATCTTCCTGACCCAGGGATCCAACCAGGGTCTCCTGAACTGCAAGCAGATTCTTTACCGTCTGAGCCACCAGGGAAGATAGATACAGATGTTTTTTCCCAACCTGTGGGCAAAGTCAAGTTACTCCTTGTGCCATTCTCTTGGTTTGTTTTGGTTGGTTCTTAGGGGAAACATGGGATAAACTGAATAGAATTCCATTAGACAAGGTGGTCCCTTGGCCTTTATGATTAAACTTATATTGGAGATGATCTTCTAAGGGTGAAAATATTTGAAAGTCATTGGTAGTCCCCAGGTTTTTCTTGGTGAAGGTGTGGTTTGTCAAGCAGAGGCCCCCAGTAGAGAAGAAGTAACTAGTGGTCCTGAACCGCCTGTGTGCTCCCCAAGTTTCTGGCCTGTGGCAAAACCAATTACAGGTAGATTCGCAATGAGTGAGGTGCTTCCCTTTAGCTCAGATGGTAAAGAATCTGCCTGCAATGCAGAAGACCCGGGTTCGATCCCTGGGTTGGGAAGGTCCTCTGGAAGAGGGAGTGGCAATCCACTCCAGTATTCTTGCCTGGGTAATCCCATGGACAGAGGAGCCTGGAGGGCTACAGTCCATGGTGTCGCAGAGTTGGACACAACTGAGCAGCTAACATTATTTCTAGCAATGAGTGAAGCATAGAACTATCTCAGAATATTTTTTTTTTTTTTTTTACTGTCCCGGGTCTTCACAGGGGTGTGCAGGCTTTCTCTAGTTGTGTACATGGGCTTCTCCTGTCGTGGAGCACAGGCTCTAGAGCACGTAGCCTTAGTAGTCACAGTATGAGCGCTTCTTTAGTTGCAGCCTGCTGGCTTAGTTGTCCTGACTCATGTGGGCTCTTAGTTCCCTGACCAGGGATTGAATTTGAGTCCCCTGTATTGGAAGGTGGACTTTTAACCACTGGACTGCCAGGGAAGCCCCTAGGAACATTTCTCTTTGCTCACTTTCATCTGTCTGTCCCAAGCCAATTGTCAGCTTTGGTTTTCAAACGGTATCTGGGGAGAGGAGCCTTTGGAACTCTTGAACAGGCAGGAAAGGTCCTTGCTCATGCCTCCTCTTTCCTCTCTTAGGAAGATGACAGTCCCCTGGGGCCCAGAGCATACTTTCCCTTCCAGCATTGGCTCCTTAGAGCAGTCACTGCCTTCAGGGGATTAGCTTAGTAGAACATTCTTAAATGCCAAGCAGTGGCAATGCACTTTGAGCCCCCAGTGCCAGGCCTCTGAGTAGCAGAGAAGGAAGAATTCCTCACAGCAGAGGGGCAAAGGCCCTGTCTCTGGGTGCCTCCAGCTCCACGCACACACCTCAGGGGAGGTGAACCAGCCTCCAAGGGACCAAAGTTCAAGGAAAGCCTCTTGCTTTCACCAGGAAATGCTGTTTGAGTGTCCAGTGGGAGAAAGTCTGTGTTGTGAGAGTTTCATGGTAGAGAACATGTCCTCAGGGCTTAAGATAACAGGCAAACAGAGACCGAAGGTTGGGAACAAGAGTCAGAGATACACAAGGTGCCAGAAGAGAAACAAGGATGCCTCTGATGTCAACCTCTGAGTGATGTTGTTGTTCAGTCGCTCAGTCGTGTCTGACTCTTTGCGACCCCATGGACTGCAGAACTTCAGGCTCCTCTGTCCTCCACCATCTCCCGGAGTTTGCTCAAACTCACGTCCATTGAGTTGGTGATGCTATCTATCTCATCGTCTGTCACCCCCTTCTCCTCCTGCCCTCCGTCTTTCCCAGCATCAGGGTCTTTTCCAAGAGGTGGCTCTTCGCATCAGGTGGCCAGAGCATTGGAGCTTCGGCTTCAGCGTTAATCCTTCCAGTGAATATTCAGGGTTGATTTCCTTTAGAATTGACTGGTTTGATCTCCTTGCTGTCCAAGGGACTCTTGATAGTCTTCTCTAGCACCACAATTTGAAAGCATCAATTCTTTGGTGCTCAGCCCTCTTTATGGTCCAGCCCCCAACCAGCTCCCCCACATCCAAAATCAGTCCACTAAGACAGAAAAAGTCATCACCACCTCCTTCCCTAAGCCCCAGAGTGAAGCAGGTAGTGGAATATCATTCATCACTGTAAATTTGGGAAACCAATCTTTTATATATAGATTATATTAAAGGCAGAGTATTATCACTTTATATGTCAGAGTACACTTATTGGAAATGGTATTTAATAATGGGTAAGTCAGAACGTCTGGGTTGAAAGCCTGGGTCTGCCACTTACAAGTTGTGAATCCTTGGGAAAATGACTGCAGCTCTCTGTCTCTGTGTGGGGGAGGGTGGGGGAAGGTACAAGAACTGCACCTGTCTTATCGGGAATTTTGAGGATTAAGTGAAAAAAAAAATCTGTGTATCTGAGGAGACCGTGCTGTCAATTCTAGAGATTGTCATCACTAATTATTGTATCATCCTATGTGGAAGGGGAGTCAGAGCGCTAATGATGGGATAACTTCCATGCTGTCTTGATATATGCGTGTGTGTGTGTGTGTGTGTGGCTACAAAGGAAAATTTCAGGTGACTTGCAACTGAGTCTTTATTTAATTAATTTTTATTAGAGCATAGTTGCTTTACAATGTTGTATTAGTCTCTACTGTACTGCAAAGTGAATCAGCCGTAATAAGCACATAGCCCCTCCCTTTGACTTCCTTCTCATCCAGGTCACCACGGTGCATTAAGTAGAGTTCTTTATGCTGTACAGGAGGTTTTCACTCATTATCTATTTTATCCATAGTATATATTTATCTATTTTATCAATAGTATTTATGTGTCAACCCCAATCTCCCAATTCCTCCCACTCCCATTATCCTCCCCCCGCCCTCCTGCACATAACTTAGGTTATAAATCATAAATCAGTCTATCATGATATGCAGGAGCAGCTCTTTCTAGTGTTTTGAAGCAAATTATTTTCTCTGGGTTTCCCAGGAAGGGAAGCTGTGCACAGCTGGAGCCCTCGGGCTGTGCTTTGTGGCTCCGTGTTTGTATGTGTGGTGGGCTTGTGGGTCCAGAAGGGGCAGGCTGAGGCCAGGCTGGGGTACTCTGAGTGTCGGGGGAGGCTTCAGAGGACAGAAAAATCCATCCCGGAGGCGGCTGTAGCGACCACTCTTCTCGAAGCAAGTATGTAGATGAATCTTCTCTCTCCAGCTAAGCCAGTAACCTTGGGGAGGAAAAAAGAGGCTGTGTGTAGTGTACAGTAAGTGACTGGGCACTTATCTTGTGGCTGAGACGTGGGTGCCACCAGTGGGGTGTTCTGGGAAGAGTGGGCTGGCTCAGAGGAACAGGAAAGGAGGGTGGGATCTGTAGAACCCGGGCCATGACCTCCATCTCTACCTGGAGTCCTCACCCCTGAGAGCCACCTCAGCTCTCTGTGCTCCAGGCTCCTCCTTTGAAAACACAGTAGAATCGACAATCCTTTTTCACAGATGTGAAAGGATTCTCGTCTCGATGAAAGCATGCCTCCTCCATCATCACGACTGAATTATAGCGTAAAGATCTTCCACACTTTTAATGTTCATGCACCCTCTTGCTTCAGGAAGCCGAGGCTCCCTGACCTAAAACCAGTAGTAGACTTATTTTTTTAGTTCTACTTGTGAGGCACATTTAAAAATTAAGTTCATCATGTTTTATTAGCTTTATGATACACAGAAGTGTATGGGTCTGTGCTTTGCAATGCCACCTTCCTGAATGCAGGGGATTCTGTGGTTGATTCATCTGATGCTCTGAGGATACTCATTGCAGTGGTTTCTCTTGTTGCAGAACATGGGCTCTAGGACATGGGCTTCTGTGGGCTTCAGGCTTAACAGTTGTGGGGCACTGGTTCAGTTGCTCTGAGGCATGTGGGATCTTCCCGGATCAGGGATCAAACCCGTGTCTCCTGCGTTGGCAGACGGATTCTTTACCACTGAGCCCCCCTGGTAAGCCCTGCTTCCCCTTTCTTTGCTGTAATCCTTCTCCTTAATATCTATAGGAAGAGCAAGGTATGTTTGCTTTAATAAAATTGTCTCAACTTTATTATAGTCCTGACCCTTAAGAAGTTCGTATTTAAAACCCAGAGGTAAAAAGTGTAAAATAATACCTTAGTTTCAAAGGCCATTATAATTGAGTTTTGTGTTAGTCAAGAAAAAAATGCTTTAACAAGGGCAACTCCAAATACAATAGCTTAATCAAGGTAGAAATATATTTCTCTCTCATGTGGTAGATGGCCTAGCACTGGTAGGGCGATCTTGACAGCCAAAGCCTTTAACTCCAGTTTCGAAGTGGCTGCTTCAGCACTTGCCATCACACCTGTAACCCAACCAGCAGAGAGGAATAAGGAAACAAGGAACCATACTTTCATTCTTTCCAAAAGCATGACCTGAAAATGGTACCCATCACCTCTGCCCTCATCCTATTGGACAGAACAATGTCCCATGGAGACCTAACTGCATCAGTGGATGCAAAATGTAGACCACCCATTAAAACAGGAAGATACAATATTGGTAAAAATTAGAATTTTCTGCCACAGCTTGCTAGTGACCCACCAGGACTCAAACTCAGGTGTTCTGATGATGTGTATGGTATTATTTAGAACATAAAACAGCAAGGTAAAAAAAAATGACTTGGCCCCCAAAATGAATAAACACAGTTGCTGCACCACATGTGTTTAGAAGACCCTGTAGGTAAAAGTCACAGATAAATCCTGTGATTCAGCTGATCTTTGCAAATCTTAGACAGAAATGACTTTGCTATCCTGTCACAATTTTGCTTGGTCTTATCTTTCATGGGAGGTTGGGGAGTTTTCTGCTCTTCTAGATGAAAAGCCCTGGTTTTCCTCACTTAGAAATTGTAGAGATAGTTGCAACTAACATATATCCTCTTATGCAAACATATTTGTAGAAATTTTGATTCAAAAATCCATTATACAGGGTCAGGACCCGAATATATGTTCCAACATGCCATACATTCTCTAGTAATCATATTGTGTTTTTCTTTAAAAAACAATACTTAGAAGTCAGCCTATGGTATAACATCCAAGGAAGGGAACCTTTTGTGGAATTTATTTTCTATTGGATTTTTGTTGGTGGATGCCCTGTATGCCAGAAGAAGCTATCAGCCTTTTTCTTCCTTCATTATTCTGCTGGTCCCTCCCTCCCTCCTTTCCTCAAGTTGCATCTTTTGAATATGAAAAGCTATATTTAATGCTTAATGTATTCTTCCTGAAAAAGCTTTAAGGCCATCTTCATAAACACCACCATTTCTTATTTAATAAACAATCGCTGTCTCATTAAATGTAAATGAGTTCTTTATCCTTAGCGGTATTTGTTGAATCTATTACTTACTGTGTTTACCAATTTTGTTTCCTTTGGCTGGAAAGCTTTCTGTAAACTACTCATAAATATAAAGTTGAAACGAAGGCATTTTCCCTATGTCAAAGCACCTGCATTAGGAAGCTTTGAAGAGCCCTTTCCTTAAAGTCTGCTCTCTTTCCTGTCCCCCTGGAGAGGGCTTGGGACTCCTGCTTCAGGCCACCTGACCCCTATCTTTTGTCTCTCAGGAATGCCTGTGCCTACCTTCCCGGGTTGGAATCAGAGGACTTGCTGCAGGTAGAAAACAGATGATCCTGGAAAAGCATAGCGCAGTCTGTCTTTGGCCGGGTGGAAAATGAGTTCTCCGTAGTGGCGGCAACATTTGGCACTTTGATTTACTCGATCCCCCTATCGTGTCCAGGTTTCCTGGCTTCTAGGGCATGGAGTAAGGCCCATCTGTTCCAGCAGGCTTTCCCTGATTAGATAGGATGCTTGGCAAACAGAGTCTCAGATAATGGCTATTTGAATATTTTTGTAATTTCCATGCTTGCGCCTAACAGCTTAGCAGTTGGCCCTATGTTTAAAGAAAATGGATAATAATCATGAGTAATGTGGCAATTTCCATTCAAAAATTTCAAATGGTGCTTAATTAAATCTTCCAATAACATTTGGAAGCAAAGGTTCAGCCTGCCCATGCTGTAGTCATGAAGAAAAAAAAAGGGAGAGGATAGTGGATGGAATCTTCCAGAACTGGTGGTGGGGAGACCAACCCAAGTACAGGAGCTGGGACCAGGCACTTCATCAATGGACCATCAACTGGTCCAATCAGGGACCAGTTTTGTGGAAGACAATTATCCACAGACGGGGGCAGGGGTAGGGGATGGTTTCAGGATGATTCAAGTGCATTGGATTTATTGTGCACTTTATTTCTATTGTTATTGCATCAGCTCCACCTCAGATCTTCAAGCATTAGATCCTGGAGGTTGAGGACCCCTGCCCTAGATCACTTTCCACAGCCAGCCATTCCCATGAAACTGCCTGCCAATCAGGAGGCTCCTTAGCATCATCATGTATTTCCACAGCGTCTATTAGAAAGGATGGAACACCCCTGGTTGAATGCCTGGGGGTGTGAGGCAGATCTAGAAGACTGTTTTGCTGACCCTGTCCTCATAAGACTTCCCTTTCAACTGTCCAGATCGCAGAGGTGGCTGCTGGCTGGCCAGTGGGCTCATTCAGAGCCGGTCCTGGATTACAGAGCATCCCTCATCAAACTCTTCCCACCATGGATACTTTTTTAAATTTTAAACATCTTCCATTGTAGCAGAATTCTTGAACTCTCCTTAGTAACTTTTAATGTCCAAAACCCCACTGATAATAACATTGAAGAATCTTAGTATTTGGAAAGAATTTGGAAGTCTTCCATTTAGACCGATCATTTTAGAAATAGACCCTGTGTCCCATTCTCGACTCACCCAAAGGCTGTACATTTACCTTAATTCATGCCAGCAGTTTGCATCCGAGCTTGTCCTGGTCTGGAGACTCCCAATCCAGAGACCTTTGGTTTCAGCATTGAAAATGGATTTTTCGTCTGTTGCAATCTGAAGCTATTTTTGTTCCTTCAGTTCCCACCGGGGGACAGGTAGGAGGAGGAGTGATACAGGACAATCTGCCAGCATCCTACTTTTGTCCACCGTTCCTGTCACACTGGGGCGTTACTCACCACCCCTCATGTTCCCTCTCCATGTCCCCCTGGCCTTCCATTAGCACCTTTCCTCCTCTCCTCCTCTGGTCTCATTTTCCCAACCTGTAAAATCAGGTGAATAGGATTTACCCTTTCCCCTCTAGGGATGTTTGAAGATTGATAACATGTCAGGGAAAAGACTGGATTTATTAGAATTTTGCAATATCCCATTTAAACAGAGAAGAGACCACAGGGAAAAGAAATTTGGAAATAACTTTCTCTTATATTATTTTTAAAGTTCATCATTTCCCTTCATATTATTATTAGTGTGTGTGTATATATATATGTATATATTTTTTTTTTGGTCTGACTCTACCACAATTTAAAGTCTTTTATAAAGGTCTTGACTGTTCCCAAGGAAGTCGGCCATGCACTGAAGCAGGACAGAGAGAAGGATGATACAGTGAGCCCGGCCTGGGGACCGAGAGCCCTGTCACGCTGACTTATGATGGATGGAGGGGGAGTCTATTTCTCCACCACAGTGGGGGGAGGTAAAGTGTAAAGAAAGATGCAACCATGAGTCTCTGGGTGATCCATCTTGCAACAGATAAACTCTCAGAGGCTGCAGTTTAGGAGAGAAGAAAGAAAGAAGAGAAGAATCAAATTCATTATGTGAAGTTTAATCTCATGAGGAAATATCAAAATATGTCAACAGCACCCAAGACAGGAGGGTGGGGGAGAGGGTGGGGAATTCGCTGATGGTGTTTGTCAGCTGCTAAACCAGGCGTGGAGGCAGAGAGGCACTGGGCTCCAGGGCTCCAACTGCAAACAGCCTTCCCAACCGATTGCACAGGAGGCCAGGCAGAGCTGAGGGCATTTCAGGCAGAATGAAGCCAGGGGATTCAGCAGACACGGGGGACCTATCTGAAGGCCCTACTTCCATCTGCAATTCACCTTCACATCCCTTTCTTTGTGTTTCTTGTGTTCAGGCTCTGCATCAGGGTTGGGTATAAATAATCCCATGAAAAGTGTGGCATGGAGCTTTCTCTCTAAAAACCTTTTGCCATCGTGTCTTCTCTGACCGCTCCCTGTTCATTTCCAAATTAATTTCAGCAGATACTGCCTTAGCATGAGCAGCCTAAATCTTGCAAAGGAAATTCATAGCTTGAGGAATCTTTCCTGTCACTTTAAGAGGGCTTCTTGGGGTGAAATTCTCAATGTCCTGCACAGACATGAGGCACCAGACAGCTCCTTCCTCCTCCTGTGCAGACCTGACCCCTCCAGCACCCCAGAAGGGGAGGCAGCAGAGGCATCCCCCACCTCTAGGCACGGAGGCAGGTTTTGCAATTTCAATCTCCGTCCCACTCCTCATTCCCACAGTGACCTTGGGCAAATCGCTTTCACCTCCCTGGGCCTCAGTTTCCACATCTGGAGAGCTGAGATAATAGCTACCTGCCTCCTGGGGGGAGTCTGCGGGGCTTAATTAATTAATGTTTGGCAAAGCTTCCGAGACCTTTGCTTGAAAGAAGCCTTGCAAGCGCAAATTATTATTATTATATCACAGAAGCCTTAACTCCAATTTTGCTGCTGAGGCTAATGATTATTTCTTTCCCGAAGACAAAAAAAAATAAATTAATTTTAACTCCAAGTCATTTATCAGGTAGTGGGGAAAAAATTCTCCATTTGTCAAGGACAATGCTGTCTAAATGGAATTTCCAGCAGCCCCTCTCGGGGGAAGGTTGCAAGAATATCTTTGTATTTTGCCCTCTTCCCCGGGCACCCTCTGTCTGTGCCCTTCTCCTGTCCCTGTTCTTGGCTCTCTCTCCAGGTCGGGGCGCTAGCCCGGGTGGGCCAGGATGACCCTTCTGCTGAATGTGCTTTTGATTTCCTGGGCTGTGGGGTCCTCACCGGGGTCCTGGTCTCCACCCACTGCCCTTTAAGCAGCTGACCGTCCAGCTCTGGCTCAGCATCGAAGCCAAATGCCAAGTATTTTTAAGGAATCAGACTTTATTCAGTACCCTTGGATCAATTTCAAATAACTGGGCACTGTCACTATTAAAAGCATCAAACTGATTCGCAGTGTCAAACGACCCCCTCCCCTGAGACAGTGGCCCCATGTTTTCCACAGGGATAAAAATAATGTGAGGCGTTGCATCTGTTTCCTCACTTTCCTGTCTGTCCCTGAGGCTTGATGGGCTGCCTGGCTCCCCACCCCAGTTTTCACCCACCCCTCCAGCAGGTTTCCAGGGCTTCTTCTCTGTTTCTCAAAACAACCTTCCCGGGCTTGTGTGCCGCTTTGCTGCGGGGCAGGGACATTCCTGGCCCCTGTCCTCGCCCTGCCAGGGAGCCTGCGTCACCCAAGGTCAGATCAGGAGTGCCTCAGTGGGGCACCCAGCGGGTGTTCTGTGCCAAGCTTTTCCTCCCAGACCTGAATGCCCCCTGTTGCTGCATGAGCTGTCGGAATCCGAAGGCTAGTGATAACTCCATCTTACCGAGAAAGAAGCTGAGGATCAAAAAATAGCTTTCTACCTGCTCTCCTTCACCTGGGTGCAGCCGGTCCTGACGCTGCAGGCCTGGCCTGTGAGGCTCCTCCGCCGACCCGAGTCTTCACTCTCACTGTCCACTGTTCAAGAACATTCTCACCACACACACACACACATTCTCATCTACGTACACACAGTCTCGACTAGTACACACACATATAATCATCAGCTCACACATACACATTCACATACACAACCTCATCAACTCTCTCTCACACACACCCAGAGTCTTATAAACACACACACAAGCTCATCAACTTACACACACAATCTCAACTCACATACAAATATATAAACATCAACTCACACACAGACTTGAGAGTGCCTCTCCCTGCGTTCCCCCCAGACCTGGGCGTCCCTCTCCCTGTGTGCCCTCACTGACCAGGGGTCACTCGATGGTTAACGTTCTCTGTGCTGGGTGAGTACCTGTGTTTTCATGGCTCCTTCCCCTTCTTATCCAGAAACATCTTGAGAACAGTGCTTGGCCCTTCCTTGGCACCAAATAAATATTTAATGAACGAATGTGTGAGCAAATAAGTGCCTCTCTGTTCCATGTTTTTAGAGCAAAAATTAACCATACATTTGATGTATTTTGCATGTGTGCTAGAAACATATCTGAGCAGTCTCTACTGGGCCTCAAGTCCCTGTGGGCGCTCTGCATGTTGCTTCTGATAAGCGCGGTCCAGTGCATCTTGCTGAAATCTCCACACTGCCTCTGTTCCACCAAGACCACAGGCGTGTTGTAGTGTCTGCTTCACCAGTCAGTTCTCAAGAGAGACCTTGATGCCTATGTCAGTTTGTCTCCGTATGCAGCAAGTCCTACCTTTGTTCTATCTTCAGTCCTGGCAGCCCCAAGCTAGAAAACACTGCATCTTCGAGGAAGATGGGTAGCCTCTGTGTACAAGCCCAGACTGAAGTGGTTGGGAAGGGAAATGTGATGTCGATAGAAGATGATATTATTAGAAACCTGTTAAATGGGTTCCTGGTGCATGCCTTTCACATCTCTCCCTTCAAGAAAACTGCCCCACACCGTGACTCATTTTGTGCAGTCAATATAATCCTGATAAGACCTATCACAGCACTCACGGTGCGGGAAGAAATTAAACATTTAGGGGACTCCTCCCGAGCCACGCTGATTGAGCTGGAAGGATGCTGCTACATTGACAGAGGCATTTGTCTGTTCTTGCAAGCTAGTAAGTCTTCCTGGCAGAATGAATTACAAATTCCTTAACAGCTAAGGAGATAAAAACAAAATCAGGAGCTCCTTTCTTCTACCTTGATGCTGTTTTTTTCTGGAAGGGAGTCTTGGTGTGCCTGCCTGTGGTGTGCGTGTGTGTGTGTGTGCATGCGTGCGGCAAGGGGGTGCAGCAGGAGAGCCACATAGCAGCTCAGCTCATCACACACACAGTGTGAGTCTTGAGCTCTCCCAGGCTGACCCTCTTTTCCTGGCCATTCTGTTAATTGAACCAACCGTGCCAGCTCCTGAAATGCAAGGACAATTTTGTCAGCAGGGGAAGGCACCTTGCACCTCTCAGCCAAATACAGCACAACTTTAAACTGATTAATAAAACTCTTAAAAGGATAATATTGTTGGGCAAAGTGCGAAGGGGTCCTGCTCTCGCTCGGGTTGTATTTTTATTAAGCTGTGAACTGTATTTTTTAAAAAGAGAGAGAGAGAGATAGAGGGAGAGACGAAGGGAGAAAGGGAGGCTTAGAGCCTGCAGCTTCTTGTTTGCAGATTATTTTATGAAGATGCTCAGTAGAATATCAATTGCCTGTGATTAAAAGTGCCACCAGGTACTACCTTGAAGAGCAGAGGCTTTAGGAGCGAGAGCGACTCCTTGGAGAAGCCGTACCTTTTAAATTTGGAAAAATGATGCAGCTGAAATTTTGCCTTCAGAGTAGGCAGAGCAAGGCAGGGGCTGGTAAGGACAGGGCCAAGCCAGGGTGAGGGGCCAGTTTGAAAGGAAGATTTCTTGCTCTGCTCCTGTTCTCTTGGTGAGAAGGGGACTTGTTCCTCATGACCAGAGGGGCTCTGGGGGCCAGGGGAAGGACACGCCAAGGAAGGGAATAAGGAAAAGCCTGGAATCTGGTCTTAAGAGATACTGGACAGACCTCTGGCTCCAGAAGCCTCAGAAGCTCTCATTGGAAGTGCTGCCATTCAGGCCTGTTCTATAAGTCCTTTCATGAATTATCAAATTCACCACACACATTAAAAATGTGTTCTTTGCTTTTTTGGAAATGAGAATAATTCTAAGTGGAAATGTGATCCTGCATCAGCTCAGTCATGTCAATGCTGACGTTTCTGTCCCAGATCACTTGACAAAGATGCTCCCACGGTCCATCCTGCTTGTCCATCGCAGTGAGGATGGCACTAGCCATGGCCGGCTGGTGGGGTGACAGAGCATCACTCGGGTTCCAGGGATAAAATCTTACAAATGTTTTTGGTGACAGAGCTGTTCTCGCAGCTCAGGGTTTGAGCTCAGGGATCACTGGTTGGATGACTGCCCCAGGGAGTGATGGTGATGCTGGTCAGTGTTCATACGAGGACTCCACAACACGGGTCCTGTGTGTCTGGCTCCTTCCCTGAGTGCCGTGCTTTCAAGGGCTTTCCATGGATCTGGGCCTCATTCCTCTATAGCAGAGTCTCTCTTCTTCCACTGTCTTGTCTTTCACTGAACTTCCTATTTTTACTTATAGATTCAGGTTTTTCTCTCGTTCATTTTTCCAATTTAAGAGACCTGGGCCTTCTCATCCCAGGCACACTTCCCAGACTTGGAAGTCATTCTCCTTCGAGGCAGCTGAGCGTCTCTTTTTTAAAAATTAATTTTTATAAGAGTACAGTTTATTTACAATGCTGTGTTAGTTTCAGGTGTACAGTGAAGTAAATCAGTTCTACATACACATATATCCTCTCTCTTTCAGATTATTTTCCCATATAGGTCATTAGAGAGTACTGATAGAGTTCCCTATGCTATACAGGGGGTCCTTAATAGTTATCTCTCTTACATAGAGTAGTATGTATATGCTAATCCCAATTTCCAAATTTATCCCTCCTCCTTTCCACCTTGGAAACCGTAAATTTGTTTTCTACATCAGTGACTCTAATTACATTTTGTAAATAGGTTCATTGGGATCATTTTTTAAAGATTATATACAATAGAATATTACTTAGCCATAAATAAGAGTGGAATGATGCCATTTACAGCAATATGGATAGGCACAGAGATTGTCATACTGAGTGAATAAGTCAGACAGAGAAAGACAAATATCATATGCCGTCACTTCTATGTGGGATCTAGGAGCAGCTGGGCCTCTGAGGCAGCTGAGGTCCCTGTGCAGGGCAGCTGGGGGTACCGGCCCTCCATCTCCTACCTTGGCCTTTTTTTCTGTTAATGCTTGCTGTACTTTGCCAAGGTCACTGAGTCTGTGTGCTCACTCCTCCCTTCCCTCTGATCTTTGCTCTCAAAGCTTCTCACTCAGGGCTCCTCTAACTGCAGGGTGCGAAGAACCGCCCAAAGCTTATTTAAAACGCTGATTCTTTTTTTTTTTTAATTTTTTTTTTTAATTGCATCAAGGACATTTTTTTCTTTCTTTTTTCTTTTTTAAATTATCAAAGTATGATAACACATTTGTAGGAGACTTGGAAAAATACAGAACAAAGTTACATATTGTTCTGCTATATATTACAATTATTTTTAAGTAGGTAAACTAAGATTTTTAGTTGGAGTTTCAATATCAAACTCTCAAACATTGATAGAGTGAATATACAGAGAAGTAGAAGGATATAATAGATATGAAAATCACCATGAACAAATGCAATAGAATTAAGATTTTTACGATTTTAACACATGTTCCCATAGACTATAGGAGCTATGTAACATGTCTAGGGACATAAAATAAGGTGCAAAAACTTCATGATCTAAAGGTATTGAAATTATATAGAGTCTATTCTCTTATCACTGTGGAACTGTGTTAGAAATCAGTATAAAAAGATACAAAATGTGGACTCTTGCACCTTCGGGTGGGAAGTGGTCCCTGAGCAGGCACACGATGGAAGCCTATTATGTCTGAAGGGGAGCTTGGGCTGCAGTTCTACACAAACTCTGAAAAATCCCCCAACCCAGAAGCCCTATGTGCATTTTGAAAGCAAATGCATGGAGAATACATTTAATGGGGCAACTTCGTGGGTCATGAATCTGTGGAGTCCTTTACCCACAGGGAATAAGGCAGGCTAAAGTAATAATTTAAAAACAATAACCATTCACTCAATAAACACCATTGCTTACTGTGTACAGGCACTGGCAGACTCAGCAATGAACAAGTGCAGTATGGCCCCTGCCCTCCTGGCATGTACAGGGTAACAGAAAAGAGGCCACCGAAGAAGTGACTAAGGCCCCGTGGCAGCGCAGTGTGGTGGGGAGAGAAATGCTTTCCAACCCGCCTGTGCCGCATCTCAGGTCTGCTGTGTGGCCTGGGGCAGGTTACCCAGCTGCTCTGGGACTCAAATTACTGATGTGCAAATAAGGATAATACTAGCGCTTCATTGGCTGTATAAGAAGATGCTGCTGCTACATCACTTCAGCCGTGTCGGACTCTGTGCAACCAAATAGACGGCAGCCCGCCAGGCTCCCCTGTAAGAAGATAAGTGCTTCAAATGCCACCTGACACACAGTAGGCACTCAGCATTAACCAGTAGGTACTTAATGAACCTAATGGACTGTATTTTTCTAAATGCTCAAGGGGGGTGGGGTCCGCGGTGCAGCAGGAGCTCCTTCCTAGGGCTGGAAGAGCCTCCTGATGGAGTGGCATTGCAGTGACGCCGAGGTCGTACCGGATAATTTACATATATTAATATGAATCCAAAACAGTTTTGCAGCGTAGGTATTCTGCCTGTTTGAATTTGCCCAGGAGAAAACTTGATGTTTTTCGGGAAGTTTGAGCATCTTGCCCAAGGTTGTATAACAGGAAACAGAAGCGACTCCTACTCCAAAGGCCAGGCTTGTGCCCAGCACATCACTCTGGTGAAGACACAGTTGTGGGAGGGAAGCTGCGTGACTGTCACTGAAAGAACAGAGTTGTTTGGGGAGCCACACCCTCTTGGTGCTGTGGTTAGAAAGGCTGGACAGGAGAAGCTGTGCTGTATTCCAGGGAGGCAATAATGTTCTGTTCCTCTGTGTTCATGTTCCTTGTTAAAAAGCACAGTATGGAAAGACAAAGGGAGGCCCCGATGCCCCCACCTTGTAGCTGATCCCCCAGCGAAGGAGGCGCCGTCTGAGTCTTGTACTATTTAATTAAAGCGACATAGGACCCAGTCTTTCAGAACTAGGTCACAAACATGCCTTCGTGCCCAGACACTCCTTTTCGGTGAGACGGGCTTTGGGAGGAAGAGAGCCTGTGATGAGGGTGAAGTTTGCTTTCCTATGTGACCTGTCATCCTGCCCGCCAGTTTTTCTGTCCTGCAGAGCGCTGCAGGTTGGATGGACAATCTCATAAAGCCGCCTGAGACTCTGGATGGGCTCATTTGAAATAAACTTGACTGATACCAGTTGGCTTCACAAACACACATCAGTACACATAAGACGCATGTGTACAGCCACACACAGGGGCCTTGTCTTGCAGGCAAATGGTGAGTGAGACACCTGATGTGCTGGAGCACCGCCCCCAGGGAGCAGGCTGTGGCCCCACGATTTCCTCAGGAGGTGCCCAGGTCAGAGGGTCCCCACCCAGGGTGCATCTCAAAGGTCCCTTCCCAGGACCAAGAATCATTCTGACACTCAGAGCCATTGAATACATGCTCGCATGCTCACTCAGTTGTGTCTGACTCTTTGTGAGCCCATGGACTGTAGCCCACCAGGCTCCTCTGTCTAAGGAATTTTCCAGGCAAGAACACTGGAGTGGGTTGCTATTTCCTTCTCCAGGGGATCTTCCCAACTCAGGGATCAAAAGCACGTCACCTCTGTATCATGCACTGGCAGGTAGATTCTTTACCACTGAGCCACTTGGGAAGCCCGCCATTGAATACATTTGCCCTCAGAGAAAGCTCTCCCCTTCCGCTCTTCTCCAGTGGGGTAAGACCCCAACCTGAAACATCACGCCCACCCCCAACCCTTCCATCCATCCGGGTGCCGTCTCTTCTTCCACCCCGCCTCGTCCTCTTTGTCTTCCTTTACCTGGCTGTGCTTTTTGATCTCCGGTGTGACAAATTTCAGCTGCCACTAATGTTCATGTAGAGCATGTTTCTCTTTCCCTTTGGATGACTGTGCGCTCAATGAAAGACTTCTCAGAGAAGGCTCCCTGAATAGAAATGCACAGGAGACAAACAAAGCCCGCCGCTCAGACATCCCCACCAAGCCTCAGGGAGTTTAAAAAGCCCCCGTCGCCCTAGAAATGAGGCTATTAAGGTGTGACATGATTCTCGCTTTCAGGCAGAAGCTTTTTAAACTGCTGTAGAGCCCAATCAAGAGGAGATGAAAACTTCAGTGTTTCAAGATATCTAACTCTTGTGCTGATGAAGGAGGACATGCCGGGACGCAGGAAGAATGGGAAGCAGGTTCCTGGCTGCCCATCAGCCACCTGGGAGAGAGCGTGCTGCCCTGCTGTCCCCTGTATCTATCCACTTACCTTCTCCCTACAGACTCCCGACCATCAGGAGGGGTCGAGAGGGGGCCAGACCCTGCAAAGACATCAGTCGGAGTGGCATGGGGACACCACTTCGCCTTTCCATCCCTCTCCCTTCTGGGGTCCAAGAGCTCCTTGACAGGACAAATGGCAGCAACTAGCCTGGTGACCGGCTGGGAAAGGGGTGCAAAACTCCTGCTGATTCCAACCTACTAGCTAGAGCACAGATGCTTTTTCATCATTTCTGGAAATTAAACTTGACCCAGGGAAAGACTTGACCCAGAGAGTGACAGAGGATGAGATGGTTGGATGGCATCACCAACTAGATGGACATGAGATTGAGTAAGCTCCAGGAGTTGGCAATGGACAGGGAAGCCTGGCGTGCTGCAGTCTACGGGGTCGCAAAGAGTCAGATACGACTGAGTAACTAAACTGCACTGAGGGAGTGACTTTGGAACCAGGAGAGTCAGGGTTGAGGTCCCATCCCTGCTCATTGATAACTATATCCTCTCACTTCAGCTTGCTCATTTGTGAAAACCCGCCTTTTGAAACTGAAGAGAGGAGCAGATGAAGTGTGCTTCCTCAAGTGCCTGGCTGGAGAAAGGCTGTGTAAATTAGCCTGGCTGTGCTTTCAAATGGCAAAAAAGCGAAGGCAGGGACTCCCAACCGGTGGGCTAGGGCTCAATTCAACTGACAGTAATTTCAGATTCCCCCAAGTGTTGACATGAGACAGAAATTCTGCTCCTTCCCAAAGGCTTAGCTAGGAGAGGCGTGCCTCTCCCAGGCAGGTCCAACTTGGCCAAGGCCCCTTCTTCCAAAATAGCTTCCTCTTCCAAGATCGCCAGAGAGAAGCTGGAAGGAAAATGAAAGGGGATTATTTTAGCCAGCAGAAACGTCCTCTTTACCACCAGCATTTTCCTGCCCACAAACCTCTCCTGAAGCTGGGTAATATCCAGTAGAAGTATTGGGTTGGCCAGGAAGTTCATTTGAGATTTTATGTATAAGATACAAACAAGCTTCTTGGCCAATCCAATACTTCAAAGAAGGGTTGGGGACCTTAAAGAGTCAGAATCTGAGACAGCTCCTCAGTCCTCTTTTGGTGATGAGGATGGGGGTATATTCTAAAGTGACAGAACACACTTCCACCTGGGAACATGCGGGTACCCAGGGGTTTCTTCTCTGAGCCCCCAGACATGATCTGTCTGTGGGAAAGCACAGCAGATCTGGGCTACTTAGATGATGAAGGCATGTTTCTTTCTTCTTCAATCCAGTGTCCTTTCTTCCCTCTCATGCTGCCAGCATGGGTGTTGGGGAGGGATTCAGACCTGAGGGTGTGGGAGCTAGAAGTCTAGTGTGTGTGCCTGGGTTTTACAGAGGTTCTATAAAGGGCTTGGAGAGACAGACCTAGGTCAGCCTTTTAAAAACCAAATAGACCTTGAAAAGCAACATTTATTCTTTTCTTTTTTTAAGAATCTATCTTTATTTTATTTTTGGACTGTGAGGCATGTGGGATCTTATTTCCTAGAGTCTTAAACACTGGTCTGCTGGAGAAGTCCCCCAAATTTGTTCTTTGAAGCTGCGCATGAACTGCTCAGTGGTGGCTGCCATTAAGAAACCAGGATCACTGTACCCCAACTCTAGTGAAATATGACCCCAAGTCACACAACACTTTCAATGCGCCTTACATTCAAGACTCTCTGTAGTTTCTTTAACACCCTAGGGGAAAAGAGGAGATTCATATTCTGTCTGTTTTGCATAAACTGAGACTTGACTAGCAGTGATGTGCTTTGTCCAAGGTTGCTCAGGCTGAGGGGGAACTTCAGTCCCCACTGGACAGCACTGGCAGGGCCACAAGATGCAAACCAGTCTATGTGTGTTCAGTGTGTGCATGAGTGTGTGGGTGTGTCTGTAAATGTGTGTTGCACACAGGTGCACATTTACACTCAGTGAGGCTAGCATCCCTTCCTGTGATGCTGGTAGAGATCAGCCAAGGTGAATGAAGCCAGCAGCACTGAAGGAAGAGGGGCGATGTGGACTTGGTCAGAGAAGCAATGCAATCCTTCCAAGAGGGTCCTTCTCCCCCCAGGTCTGCACTCGGAGAAAATCCCCATCACTCAGCCCTCTCACAGCAGAGAGGGGGGGTCTCTCCTGTCCTAGACTCACCTGGTTGGTGGAGCTGAGACGGGCCTGATTGAACCACAGCAGGCCTCTACTGGGCTTTGCCCTCCTTCAAAGAGGCCCCTGCCTGGCCAGTCATCTGGATTCTCTCAGGCTTGGAGGAGACCATAGATGGTACCTATTTTAACCTCTGTTTAGTGTAAGAACACCCTATTCGGCAAGGTTTCCCAAATTTCCAAAAAAAAAAAAAAAAAATCAATCCCTTTGGATGGCTCTTTAAATAAAACATGGAGAAGCCTCTGTAGTGCACCAGCTTGTGAAAATGTTGGACACCTGTCTTCCCCTGAAAGATTCACAGTGCAGTTTGGCTTATCAATGGGCTTCCCTGGTGGCTCAGACAGTAAAGAATCCATCTGCAATACAGGAGACCTGGGTTCTATCCCTGGCTTGGGAAGATCCCCTGCAGAAGGGAACAGCTACCCACTCCAGTATTCTGGCCTGGAGAATTCCATGAACTATATAGTCCATGGGGTTGCAAAGAGTCAGACACAACTGAGCAACTTTCACTTTGGCTTATCAAAGCTCTGAGAAGGCCTGCAACCAGAAACACATTGTTAAATTATGGTGAGACTAACAAAATTATATACAGACACAGTCTGAACAGCTTCAGTGACAGGAAGTCCACTATCATAGTCAAACTTGCTCCTAAAGTGATCTTACAGTATGTATCTTTGGAGATAGCCACATTTTATTTTCTCTTCTAGTTGAGATGCTTCTTTAACATGAGAATTATGGATCATAGCATTTGCTTCACAGTCTAGAACACACAGACTCAACGCTGCTCTTCCCAATAGGATGTATAAGCAAATTAAAATAATACTTTCTAACTGAATCATGAACTTAAGGAAATAACCTTGTTGCATTGTCAGATCACTGGACCTTTCGGAATTCAGACAGTCGATTTGGAACCTGTCACTGCCAACCTGTCACTCCTGCTTTTATCCCATTTCTTCCCATATTTTAGCTGAATATCTTTAAGAAAACCATTTAAGGGGGTTTGAAAGT
Source organism: Bubalus kerabau (assembly GCF_029407905.1). NCBI lineage: Eukaryota > Metazoa > Chordata > Mammalia > Artiodactyla > Bovidae > Bubalus > Bubalus kerabau. The sequence continues at coordinate 16,540,730 of NC_073628.1, forward strand.
GATCCCTGGGCAGTGGTGGGGGTAGCAGTCATAGAAAAGACAGCTCAACCTCCCCCGATTCCGAGCCAATGCAGGGCTCCTTGCTCAGACCCCTTGGATCCCGTTTCCTCTTATTAACATCCTGTCTCTGATTCCTCTGTGTTTTTGCTCCCTGGGTGCTCTGTGGATTCCAGCCGAATTAGTTCATAGCAAATATACTCTGAAAGAAGGAAGAGTGCAAAGCATCTTACATCAGCAGGCTTAAAATGTCATTTCATTCCTTGTCTGATGAGATCCAGGACTGTTTGTTATCTTCCTTCCTACTCAGTACACTGTAGAAATACATGTCGACAGAAAGGCAGCCTCCAGCTCGGTGTCTGGAAGATGGGCTGGAAGGAGGGAATCATTTTGATTTGTATTCCCTTCCTTCTACTCTGCTCCTGACAATTAGAGGAGGGAGGGAGCAGCCCCCATACCATAAATATCAGTGACACCCCCTAAGTCCTCCTGCTTCCAAGCAGGCTTCTGCTCATATCAGTACACATCCCCCAGGCCTGCACCCTTTCCGCTCCTTTGCAGCGCAGCTGGAATAAGAGGAGAGGAAGCAGCTGGAGGTGGCTATTTGAGGGGTCTTCTTTCAAAAGAGGCAGGACCTGTCTGTATCTAAATGTGCTAACAATAAAGCCTACCTTTGTCCCTTGTCCATCTCTCCCAATAGACACCCGCCCTTCCTTCTAAGACTGTGGCCCAGACACACCTCCACCCAGTATCTGAACTTTTGCCTGATTCTTCACCCCTTAGCCTATTAAAGCTCACGTGTTTGGCTAGACCCTCGCTTTCCATGTTCTGCTCTCAACTGGACATGTCAGACAGGCTCTGCTTCTCACTAAACCTTTAATGACTGATGGGAACTGCTTCCATTTAAACATAAGTCAATGCCTCACTCAGCAGAAAAACCTAATCTCTGATGGTATATTCACCTAGGAGGGCTCATGGAGATGCATAAAGCTTCCAAGACCCCTCAAAAATGGCCAGTGGGCACCTGCCAGTGTCTAGCTTGAAAATAGGATGAGCCCTGATGTAAACAATAATAGCATGGCTGCTGACAGCAGAGCGTCTGGAATCGGGGCACATGGACTTGACTCAGTTCCATCGTTGTCTTTCTCTGCGACCCTGGGAAGGTTCTTCATCTTCACCCACAAAACTGGCCATCGTACCATTACCGGCAGTATGGCTATTTGTTGGTAAATGAGAGAATCTTTGCAAACACTCAGCATAGTGCCCAGCTCACGGCAAACACTCACAAACATTAGCTCTAGATTTCCTGATTGTGATAGGAGACTGTGAGATATGAAGGCATATTTCAAGGACGTTGGGATGGAGCAAACCAGAGTGAGAATGTCAACTCTGATCACTGGCTGTGTGATTAGAAACAACTGATCTAACCTCATTTTAGCATCACCTTCCTCGTTGGTAAACAGGAATACACCTGTCTCCCTCACTAGGATTGTTGCAAAGGTTGAAGAAATCATGTGTTCAAAAATACTTTGTAGCCAGGAGGCATTCAATAAATGTTTGGGGATGGGAAAAACATCCTCTAAGCAGATCGCTTGGAAAAAATGACAAGGATTCTTTTGGGCATTTCGATGTGTGCATTTCAATAATGGACTTGCTTCGTGGCTCTGTCCTAAGGCTATCTATCAACTCTTACAGCACTTCGGTGAGGCAAAGAGCAAATGCTGATAATAGTGTCTCGATTTTATTAACAAAGTTAGTGTCCCAAGCACCAGTCAATAAAGCACAATCAAGTACACCTCTAGACAGATGGATTGCTTTCTTCCTTTAAAGCAGTCATTTTCCAAATATATTTTACATCTCACATTTTCAAAAAGGATCTATAATAAACATTATTAAAATATACAAAATACTGGAGCTGCTCTGAAAGCCGGGATGGGTGGTGCCTGCTCCATTTCCCCCGCGGGCCCTGGGTTAACCTCTGATCCCCTCTAAGGAAGTCTAGGACTCCACAATAGTTCAGAACCCAATGTGCTGGAGGCATAGAATTTTCTTTAGACTCTTAAACAATGCACAGTGTGAATTAATAGTGATTTCCTACTGTCTTGGATTTATTAATACTAGGTCACATCAGGCAAACCTCATTTCCGACTTTGACAGTGTATTACAGGGAGACACAGTGGGCCTGGTGAATCGGTATTTCAGGAATGCATTTTACACGGCTTTTGTAATAGCTTTGTTGGCATGATGAAGAAATTTAGGCCGAATACTAGTAAAATTAGGTGTATTAGTGAGTGGATGAACACCTATAGCCAACAGGTTCCTGAACAAGTAATTGATCAATGTCAAGCGTGGGAGACACGGACTGTGTCCTGTGTCATTAAACGTTTCCATCAGCAACTTGGATGAAGACATTGAGATGACACTTATCAAATTTGTGGATGACATGATTGGGAGCCAAAGCAAATTTATCAGGTGATCGCATGCAGAAAGATTTTGTCAGGGCTGGAGGAATGGGTCAAATCTAAGATGATGAAATTTAACACGGGGCGGGGAGGGGGGGGGAAATGCTGTATCTTATAATAAGGTTGTAAAAGTAATTATTCAAATATAGATTTTTGTCAAATCTTATATTAGATTCAGGCATGGTCTGGCTCACTGCAGTGACTTCCCCAGGGGAGGGGCTCTTTGAGAGGGTCCTTGGTCTAAGCACTGGATGATGCCCTTAGGAGAAAGGCCAGTACGACAGGGATGGGAGGGGTAATCTCGAGAGTGTGGCTGCAGGAGAGGGTGGTGGACAAGAGCTGGCAACCATTCCAGGCTGAGGTCCAGGTACAGAAAATATTTTTTTTTACTCATTTTCTAAATATGTTCATTCACGAAGCTGTAGTGTTGGGTCTTTAAGGGCCCAGGCTCTGTACTGTAGCCTGCCAGGCTGCTCTGTGCATAGAATTTTCCAGGCAAGAATACTGGAGTGGGTTGCCATTTCCTTTTCCAGGGTATCTTCCTAAGCCAGGGATGGAACCTGGGTCTCCCACATTACAGGCAGATTCTTTACTGTCTGAGCCACCAGGGAAGCCTGGTACCCAGGCTATGCAGGATTAAATACTGGCTTCACTACCCATCAGCTGTGCACCTTTAGGAAGGTTACTTCGATCCTCTGTGTCTCAGTGTCTGCATCTATAAAGTGAGGGTAAAATGCAGGGTTCTTGTGAAGTCCAGTTCAGTGAAGCACATGAAGCATTTGCTGTTTTGACTCCTCTTCACTAGGTACACAGCTTGATTGAGTGAGGACAGGTGAGTCACATGATGTATTTGGAAGAAAAGTTGTGAGAGTCATAGCAGAACACCCTGCAATGAAGATCCCAAGGCCTAGAGCTCAGCAAGATAGTCATGGGGACAAGACAGGAAGCCAGTGACCAGAACTGTATCACTTGGAGCAAACTGGATTTGGGAACTAAAATGCAATTTAAGCCATCAAAAGAAATGCAACATCCAAGTCAAGCTAGTGTGCCCAGGGCCTGAGGTATTGGGCTAATGTACTTTAAATCTCTTGTGTTTGATGGTAGAGACAAAATCAGGTGGAAACTGTCATGGATGCTTCCCACTCTGGATCCTGCTCTCAGTAACAGTGGCACCCAGAGGCAAATAGTTGAAATGAGGAAGAGGACAGTAGATTGAAGAAGAATTTGGTGTTAGCAGGGTGGAAAAGGAAGACGGGAAAAAAATGTACTGGTCTCATTGACTGTTAGTTTCCTACCAGTTACAAGAGTGTGGTGTGTGCAAGCTCAGTGTCTTCAGCCTTGCTCAGCTCTTTGCAACCCCACGGACTATATAGTCTGTCAGGCTCCTCTTTCTATGGGGTTTTCCAGGCAAGAATACTGGAGTGGATTGCCATGCCCTCCTCCAGGGGATCTTCCTGACAAAGGGATTGAACTCATATTTCCTATGTCTCCTGCATTGCAGGAGATGCATTCTTTACCGCTGAGCCACAGGGAAAGCCAAATGTGGTACCTCCTCCCTGTTATATTATATAAACAAAACATTCCCAAGCCCTGTGTTACTACAAGATAGTGAGACAATCCCCTGAGTGCCGTGCTGACCACTGCACACACATGAAGGTTTGCAGTAGCCCATGCTGGTGAGGGTGGGTTTTCCAGGCCCGTGGAAATGATGCCATTTCCTGGCAGATTTTGCCTTCTTTGACATTTTACTGACATTGAGCTTCAGAAGTAAAGTTCTTTCCCTGGAAGTCCTATCCTCTGGTCCTTAGAAGCGCATTGAACAAGGATTTGTCACCCTCCCTTCACAAAACAGCCTTGCATATATCTGAAGAGTTCTCATGTCCGTGTGTGGACATGGCTTTGATAACCCAGTAGACACTTCAAGCTCTGTAGTGGGCATCTCAGCATTGCTTCAAGAGTTGGGCTAGATGTCATAGGGCTAGATTTTTCAAATATAGTACTCTGTATTTTTATGAAAACTACGATGAAACAATTGGGTAAATCCTGGGATTTTGCCTGTAGTGCCAAGGCATCAGTGCCATCTTTGGAATGTCTTGCTGGTCTGCATCTCTCCCTGCTCTCTGTTTGCTGCTGCTAAGCTGCTGCTAAGTCACTTCAGTCATGTCCGACTCTCTGCGACCCCATAGATGGCAGCCCACCAGGCTCCCCCCGTCCCTGGGATTCTCCAGGCAAGAACACTGGAGTGGGTTGCCATTTCCTTCTCCAATGCATGAAAGTGAAAAGTCAAAGTGAAGTCGCTCAGTCGTGTCTGACTCTTAGTGACCCCATGGACTGCGCCCTACCAGGCTCCTCCATCCCTGGGATTTTCCAGGAAAAAGTACTGGAGGGGGTTCCCATTGCTTTCTCCGGCTCTTTGTTTAGAGGTCCTTTTTTATCGAGCTGTAGTTCAAGGCCAAGCCGGGAAGGGGAGCTGCTGTGTGAGGTGCCTGGACGCCCCGCCAGGAGGGCTGTGGGATGAAGTGAAGCTGGGGCTCCGGTGGATTGGCAGCCGTAAAGGAGCCCAAGAGCTAATCAGCCGCCATCTGTCTTCATTTTGCTAACCCCCTCCACTGGATGCCACAAGCAGCTCACTTCCTATATTTATAAACATCCCCAATCAGTCATTTCTCTGCCCGCTGTCACATATTTGTGGCGTTAATGCCGGCTGCTTTATCACAGATTGGACTTCATTTCAGGCATAACTCTCCTACACTGTGGTTCTGAGGTCTTTATGGCCACATTACGCTCTATGGCTGAGCTGTGATTATACTTCAGCACAGTGAGGCCACAGACAGTGATCTGGCCCACACCTACCCACCTGCCACCCCTGCCCTCTGTGGGCAGCCAGAGCTCCGGCTACAGACACAGACAAACCGGGATCCATGGGAAAGAGCACGAACAAAGGGCCAGGCACTCTCACAAGGACTCGGGGAGACCAGAGCTCACAGGGCTGAGAACCACAGGGCTGTCTCTTTTGGCTGAGTGACTTGCCAGATGGAGAGAGTTAACCGGTGCGAAAGCCAGGTGAGGGGGAGGAGTCTGTCCTTGAACTGACCTTTCTCAGGACACCCGCCCCCCCAGGTCTCAAGGCTGACACAGGGGCCATAGATTTTTTTTAATCTCATATCTGAAATGAAGAACCTTAGTGTTTCTTCTTACTCCCTGCATCAAGCTTGCCACATTCATAAGACTGTTTTTTTTATAGCAGTGGAAAAAAAATTTTTTTTTCTTCTGTTGGATTTGGGTTCTTGTGGGTCCTGAAAACCACGGTCACATGGAAAGTAGCAAAAGTCCCTCTCTTACAAGTTGCTGCTGCTGCTGCTAAGTCGCTTCAGTCGTGTCCGACTCTGTGCGACCCCATAGACAGCAGCCAACCAGGCTACCCTGTCTCTGGGATTCTCCAGGCAAGAACAGTGGAGTGGGTTGCCATTTCCTTCTCCAATGCATGAAAGTGAAAAGTGAAAGTCAAGTCGCTTAGTCGTGTCCAACTCTTCGCGACCCCATGGACTGCAGCCTACCAGGCTCCTCCGCCCATGGGATTTTGTAGGCAAGAGTACTGGAGCTCCTACAAGTTGCAGTGGCTATCAAAAATTAGAAGTAAAGTTATACTTGATCTGCAGATAAACATAACATTTTAGAAAATTGTAGGACCCTGAATTATTGCTAGAACCATGTAAAATACTGGGGATGTAATATGCATATTCAAAGAAAATGTTGTTTTCCATTCTGGAAAAACAGCACTTCAGTCTGCTCGACCAGGCTGTCTTCTTTCTCCCCACAGAATCCCTGCTCTTCCTTCCTCTTGTTTCTGGTTCTGGGGCTCGTCCCAGGCCTCAGCAGGTCAGCACCCACCCAGGCTTCTCAGGGCTCCTGCAGGCTAGTCACCTCTTCCTCAGTCCTTCTACCTGTGTGTCCACTTTATTCCCCAATGTAGGCATTGTCCTTTTCCTTCTTCTCCAAAGAGATGAGGCCACATGGTGGTATTGAGGGAAGTCACTTCAAGGAAGAAGGTTGATACGTGATGTCACACTTCTGACACCTAGCACTCTAACTCTGCCTGATACCTTCCCTCGCCTGAGACCTAGGCCTGCTCTGAATTCCAGGGCCCAACCTGCCCCGTCTCAAGGGAGATAACGTGCCACCTCTGCCACCCTAACTCCCTAGGGTGCTGCTCTGCCCACAGGAGCATGGTGTTTAGTGTTGTGATGGAGAACCTTTCCCTCCTGATGTTCTCAAAATCCCCTTCAACTATCCAGCTCAACCTGCACATCAAAAAGCCTATTAAAATCCTCATTGCCCTACTCCCAGTCTCCACATGCCCCCAAAGCCAGCTTGACTCAGCGTGAATTCTGTACCACCACCACCCCCACTCAAATGCAAGGGTGCTGCTGCTCCAAAAGTTACACCTTTGAGGGGGTGGGTTTCCTAGACTAGCAAAATTTGTTGTAAAGGAACCTCAAGAATCATCTTGAAGTGGGGAAACATGGCCTGGAATCTACACCAATTGGCCCCACCCAGCTGATGAGAAATTGGAGAAAGAAAGCCGCCCAGCTCAGTCCTGTCAGCCATGGGACCACCATATGGAAATGAATCCTCATCTCCTTTTAGACCCATAACAGTAACTTCACTTCTAAATTTAAGTGATACACTGCTAAAGTTAACTTAGCCTATAAGCTGTGCTTTGAATTCAGGCTGCCTGCATTTTAAATCTAAGCTTCACCGCTTACTAGTCTTGTTTTGTTTTGACTCTGAACAAGCCTCTGTGTTCTCATCTTAAAAAGGGAATCACAGCCTCCTCAGAGTTGGAGGGAAGCACCCTCAATGAACATCCTCAAAGCGCTTGGGCCAGCCCATGTTACAGAGGTAACACTCAGTAATTTATGCACTGACATTATTCATCATAACCAATGCCACATCCCCTGTTAAGACAGGAAGGGGGCAGGCCACAAGCTTTAAAAGAAAGACAGCCATTGTGGACATGACATAAACTGGTTACAACCAACTAGGTCCAAGATGGAGAGTGAGTTCCCTTCCAGAAGATCTTGAGCATCTTTAGACACTGCTCCTAACACATCAGCTAAGTGACACACCCACAGTTGCCACGACAGTTTCAAGGCTGACCATAATGGGTCAAAAAGTGGGTGGTGGTCCAGTTCCTGGAAATCTCTGCCCCTTCCCCAAAATAGCTTTAATACTCCTCCCACTCATTAGCCTATGAAATTACCCGGTCCTATAAAAGCTGCCAGCCCCATACCCTGGTGCCTCTCTCGCCTCATGAGATGGCCCTCACTCTGTTCATGGAGTCTGTATCCTCCTTGAACAGACCTTCTTTCACGTTCCTAAGGCTCACTCTTGAACTCTGTCCTGTGTGAAGCCAAGAATCCCCACTTGTCGGCCTGTCCCAGGGACTCACCTGGGACCTGGGACGCAATCATCCTCTAGTGCCCCATTCTCTTTCCTGTACCATCTTTTGGCTACTAATTTTCTCATGGGCAAACGCCTCAAAAATCCCAAAGCAGGCTCTTCTGGGATGTATTCCACTTAGGGGTGCTGCCCTTGCATCCGATCTGGGCACCTATGAGTCCCCCTCCCTCAGCTCTGTCATCCAGGCCACACTGCTCTCAGCTGAGCTTTTAAGGAAATTGAACGGAGGGCCTTTCCTTTAGGACCATGCCTCCAGATGCTGTTACCCGCTGGTGCGTGCTCTCTGCCCAGTGTGGGCCCGTCTCTTCTGCTCGCATTGATTAGCCCAGTGCATTACTAACCTACCTCCAAGGTGAGTGGGAGGCTGGGATGAAAGACTGCTCCCTGAGTCTTCTGTTCCAACAGAACGAATTCTGTTCTGTGGTTTTCCGACTGGATTCAGATCCCTCAGCTGAATCCTACTGGCCCTCGAGAGTAGAGAAGATGGTCTCTCTGCACCTCAAATTTAACTCATTTCAGAGAAATGTGAAGCCTCTTAACAGTCCCTCCTCCCCCACAAACACCCTCACACACAATACAGGCTTTTCCTCTCTAATTCCTCAGCCCTTGTGGCAAAGAGATATTAAAATATTAAATCTGTCTTAGATATCTTCTTCATAAAAAATTAAGGGAAAATGTCTGTGTTAACAATGTTTTAACATGAAATCATAAACAAACTGCAGTAATTGGATATTTTTCTCCTGAAGGTCATATGCCTCCACAAAAATCACCATGGCAAATGTGCAATTTGGAAGAGTAATCACACCTTACGTTTAGACACCATGATTTTTCGTGTTCAAAGAGCATTCTTTAAACATTAATTAGTTACTCCACCAAATATCCTAGGAGGTGTGGATTAATATCTGTTTAACGCAGATGGAGATTCAAAGAAAGAGCAAGGCTGAGTCGGCCTCATGTCACAGGATGACTCTGAGACACAGATTATTAGTTAAACCCTCATGAATGGACCAGGAGTAAGCCACGAGCGCAGCTTAGGTCAAGGATTATTTATCCAAAATTTTTTACAGATTCATTCTCTTCTTTGATTTGCATGAACCCCATATATGTGTGTATGCATGCTAAGTCGCTTCAGTCGTGTCCACCTCTTTGCAATCCCATGGACTGTAGCCTGCCAGGCTCCTCTGTCCATGAGATTCTCCAGGCAAGTGGGTTGCTGTGCCCTCTACCAGGGAATCTTCCCAACCCAGGGATTGAACCCACATCTTTTATGTCTCCCACGCTGGCAGGAGGGTTCTTTACCACTAGCGCCACCTGGGGAGTCCCCCCCACCAATAAATGAGTTCCTGAGAAACACTTTCATCTCCCCCCTCTTAAATCAGAAATTCACTTATTCCAAGGGTCTGGTTAAAGGATGTTATAATTGGGATTTCCCCCTGCCTAATAAGATGGGGGTTACTGTACTTGGTTTTGAGGACCGTTTCATCCATGAGTGATTTTGCCTAAATGCCAAAAAGCAGGAGCAGGAAGGCTGCTAAGGGAAAACACAGATCATGGAGATCCACAGCATCTCCTGGGATGCTACTCTCCCACGGCTAGGACAGCAGAGAGCTAAGATTAACTGGCTGCAAACCCGCTTTGCTGACACCTGGCCTGAGTCACAGATGTACATCCCTAGGTCCCAGCTCTGTGTTTTTCTTGAGGACTTATGAAATGCCCGTCACATAAAACCACTTGCCTCCATTCCCAATAATTGCAGCTTGAAAAGTGAGCTGATCAGCATCTCACTTTTATGGCCGGCTACTAACCCAGCCAGCATTTTCTAATAATACTTTGTCTTTATGTCCCAGGATCGCAGAGCAATTTACGAAGATTAATTAGAAGCGCCTCAGAACTCTCATCCTTGGTGGAGGCAGGGGCGGAGGCCACGAGAGGGGAGTTAAATTAACCTCCCCTGAGAGTGGGAAGTGAGGATTCTAAGTGAGGGCTTGTCTGGTTGAAGCCAGGACTCTATCCGAGAATAAGACCCTGTGTCCCATTAGTAGGCAAGAGAGAAACACTATGTCATCAGATATTCCAAAAGGATTCAACTGGGAGGAAGGAAGGAGGCTGTGTGTGTGTTTATTTTTTATTAGAAAAATGATGTAAATACGCAAACTTGTGAATGCCCCCGGGGTCCTGGCAAGATGCCCAAGATATCTGTAATCCTGGGAGATTACAGTTTGCATCTTGCAGCCTGGGTCATTTCACTTTCTGCTCTTCCCTGCCCTAGGGCTTGCAGTTCCTGCTTCCCTGGGAGGTCAAGGGCATGGCAGGTGTAAATGTGACCCTCTGATAGATGGCAGAATGCACGCTGCCATCTCAGGGCTCCCCCCGCCCAGTGTACCCCTGGGCCTGGCTGTGTGGGGATCAGCTTGGAGGCAAAGAATAGGAAGTGATGACAGAGAAAGGAGGCGATCAGGACATTGAGGAAGCACAGCTGCGGAAGGGCCAAGTAGGGGGTGGCGCGGCGGGGGGAAGCTGCGGTGACGTCCTGTTTTGTTCTTGCAACCAAGGCACAAATTAAGGCAAAATTAGAGACTTTCTTTGGGCGATTGGACGGATGGGAGGAGGAGAAAGACTGGGAAGCAGAGCTTTTAAGGACAGCAATTTGAGAACATCTGAGACAAATCTGTGGTTGATTTTTTTTTTTTATTTCTAGTGGATTAGTTAGTGACTTTCTTTCTGTATTCCGGAGGGGTTTTTCCCCCCTTCCTTTCCCTTTTTGCACCATGCACATGTAAATGTGATTGAGGATTCTTTCGTCAGATCTGCTGCCTTGGCAGCCTTCCTGCCAGCTGGCTGGGCTGGGGGAACCCGAGCTGGTGGCTGACTGCCATTGACAAGTTCTTGCCAGCCTCATGGGAGGAAATTTGCCTCGGAGACACTGCCAGACCCTTGTCTGGGCTTTGGTGCCCGGAGGAAAGGAGGGCAGAGGGGCCTCCCCCAGCAGGATTGGATCGCTCTCTGCCCACGGACGGACGGTGCCTGGGCCAGCACCACCATTTTGCCTTTGTCCACCCAGCACACAGTCACCAATGCCAAGTGGTCCCCTGCATTCATCGGAGCACCATCCCCACAGAGTCCCCAGTGCCCAAAGTCCATCCTGAAAGGCCATGTAAGCCACCCCCCTTCCCCTGTTTCTAACCAGGGCATTTCACTAAAACACCAAGATGTAAGAGGTGTGAAAACCTTGCCCACTTGAGTGGCTGTGGTTTCTGGCCAAATCAGTCTTGTGCTCCTGTTTCCATTCATTCTCCTTTGTGACCCCTCCTCCATTCCCCACCCTGGCTTCAGGCCAGAGACATTTGTTAGTGTTTTTTCTTACCTTCTTTAATTTCTTTCCACTACCACCACCCCCAACCCTTCCCCGGGAGGCACCTGACTCAGGGCTCACATCCTCCCGAGTTCTCTCCCGTAACAGAAAGGGACCCTGTGTGTAAACTGCTAAGCGCAGAGCCTGGCTTAAAGCAGCAGGTCTCTCCAAGGTCGATGGGGTAGGGTCCCGTCATGGTGATCTCTAGTGTGTGTATGTGCGTGTGGGTGGGGGAGGGCAGTGTTAATTCAGTCTTCTGAGTTAACAGGTTCTCAGTCTTCTGAGGAGAAGACAATGGCACTCCAGTACTTTTGCCTAGAAAATCCCATGGACGGAGAAGCCTGGTGGGCTGCAGTCTATGGGGTCGCTAGAGTCGGACACGACTGAGCAACTTGACTTTCACTTTTCACTTTCATGCACGGGAAAAGGAAATGGCAACCCACTCCAGTGTTCTTGCCTGGAGAATCCCAGGGACGGGGGAGCCTGGTGGGCTGCCATCTATGGGGTCGCACAGAGTCGAATACGACTGAAGCGACTTAGCAGCAGTAGCAGCAGCAGCCTTCTGAGAACCTGTTGCCTCTTCTTTATCTCAGGGTCATAAGGCTACAGGTGTGCAAGTCTCCAGCAGCCCCTTTTCATGTAGGAGTCTGTGGCAGTCAGCCAGAGAGAGGTTCCAGGAGCTCTGTCTCCTGGTATTCATAGTCTGTGCGACCCCCCTCCTCTGGAGAGCAGGGCTGCACTTGTTGACTGGATTCTAACAAATAAAGCATGGCAGAAGAGATGCTATGTCACTTCCGAGATTAAGTTATAGAAAGACTAGGCCTTCCATCCTGGGTGAGCTTGCTTTCTCTCGTGGATGGACCCCGCTCATTGCCGCAATGCATTCCACATGCCATGCCCCAGGTCTCCCTGCTGCAGAATCAGCCTGTGTTCCCTCTGGTGTCACAGGACCAGTAGCCTGGCTTTCACCTCCAGGAAGCAGCAGGTCAGTGGCCCTCCCCTGTGAGTCACACGCCCCTCCTCCCTCTGTGGGCCAGGGGTGCATATGGCTTAGGGTTGATGGTGATGCTCGTCAGGATAGGGGCTCATACTGGTCAAATCAATGATGAGGTGAAGAAAACTGTGCTTTATTGAGCATCTATGCGGCTTTGACCATGGAGGGCAGACTCCTGGGCTCTTTAGAGCTTGCTGATGCTGGTGGCCAAGAACCAGCACCCTCAGTACTGGCTGAAAAGCCTTGGGCATGTAATAACCGCCAAGACTCAGTTTCACCCTCTCTAAAGTGGGGTTATCATGTCTACCTTTTCCAGGGCCACTGCTGCCTCCTCTTAATCTAATATCCACACAGCCTAGCCTGGGACCTGGGGTCACAGATGCTCAATTATTTCTGCTTTGGTAACAAGTTGATGGGCTTCCCAGGTGACTCAATGGTAAAGTATCCACCTGCCAATGCAGGACTCGTGGGTTTGATCCCTGGGTTGGGAAGATCCCCTGGAGAAGGAAATGGCAACCCACTCCTATATTCTTGCCTAGGAAATCCCATAGAAAGAGGACCCTGGTGGGCTACAGTTGATGGGGTTGCAAAGAATCAGACACGACTTAGCAATTAGACAACAACAACACATTGATACTTGAATGGTTGTGGTACATTTGAAACCTCTTCCAAGGCTTGGCACAGCAGGTTTCTCAAAAAACTAGAGCCTTTTGCCTGGAATGGTGGTGGCAGTCATGCAACCAGGGACTGACGTTCCCTCTCTCCTGTTCACCTGCATCACACACATGTGCGTGTACATGAGCGCAGACACACATGCACATGCACATGTGCAGGCACTCACCCTCACGCCTGTGCTCACAGCTGACTTCTCAGCGCCTCCCCTCCTCTGTCTTCCCCATCACCTCTTGCTCCCGTGCTCCTCCCAGTCTCCTTGCCAGCCCTTGACCCCACGTTTCCCACCCAGCAGCCCCAGGTCCTCTCTCCCCACCCTATCCCCCAGCATCCTGGGCTTAAGACAGGTGTGCGGCAGCCCGCCATCTTCCCTTGTCACTCTGGCATGCCTGGCAGCTGGAATCGCAATTCGCCTTGTTTACAATGCATTGTAATTGCAGACACAGGCTCTACTGTCACTTGTAATTCTATCTTGTCCTCTTCTCCCCACACACTCCCTTGCCTAAGAGTCAGGCGGGTGCCCTTGTGAGAGGTAGTATTGCCAGGAAACGTGCTCCAACACCAACATCCAGCAAGAAACACGCTAGGACTTCTCTTTCCCCACATCTCCACGTGAGAGAGGAAAACAGACCAAACAGGACACGCCCTCTTGTAGTCCCGACCACCCTGAATCTCATTTCCGGTCCCTCAGCTCTTCCGGTCACGTGGCCTTCTGCTTGGCCCTTGCTCCCACAAGTTGGGAGGTTAGAGGGGAACAAACAGGGAAGTCACTTACCTCTTTGCTGAGGTCTGGAGTACGGAGTATGGGAACCTCCTGGAGACAAACTGCCCTCCCGCAGGGCAGGGAGCTGAAGTCCAGAGGGTGCTCAAGGTGATACTCCATCCCGCACACCTGCGCAGGCCTGGGGAGGAAGGCCTGCCCACCCATGCCAGTCTATACGGCCACCCATCAGTCCCCATGATAGCTCTGCAAAGAGGGCATTAGTACCCCTGCTCACATGTGAGGAATTCAGACCTCAGTGCCCAGCAGAAGGCCACCCAGCTAGTTGTGTCAGAAAGCAGGGATGTGAACTAACGCCATCTAGCTCCCTGCTTTGTATTGGTTTTGCATGTGTATCTTTATTTGCAGGTCCACTCCGTTTCTGGACTCACAATATGACGGAGGATGAACTGTTGTCTGTTTGTTGGCTACTAAACCTCAGAATCCTAGAGCACAGGACCTACTTATTTCACTGACTCCCGTTGGCACCCAGCACAGTGGTCAACGCCAAGTGGACCATCCAAATATATTCGTTAAGAATGTATGCATTCAGAAGGTCGATATTTCTTTGCTTGGGTTGCTGTCTGGCAACTGCTAAATTCTGTGCACCAGCCTTACATACACTTGTTTCTGATGAACATGGGAAATTTTAGATGCATAGGTTTGATTGGTCTTAGACAAAGTTTGAGAGGACAATTTAGAGTATATACTTCATGACAATTAGATTCAAGCGAAACAACAACCTGGAGTCCCATGCATCTGTTGTTTAATTTGGTACTTGAAAGGATTTTGGAGCGAAATTCTGGTATGTCCTGCAGATTCTTGGAATAAACATAAAGTCGTCCCATATCTGTCCATTTATTAATAGCGTTTGTGTTAGGATGGGGCAACTAGAAGTGGATGTCCTTTCAACACTTTCTTCGCAGGTCTTACATAATGTTCTCATGTTATAGCTATAACAAAAAAAGTACTAATTTAATAAATATTGGTAGCAATATTTTTTCCAAGGAAAATATTGCTGCATCTTGAAGGGAAGAAAGGTACACTGGCTTGCAGATCTACAAAAAAACCTAGAGCAGTTGGTAGGAAGGGAGGTGTCAGCAGTCAGTTCTCCCCTCTCCCTTGGCTGATGCTCGGTCCCTGCTTAGCCACTCACTAGCTGTATGTCCTTGAGCCACTTACTCAGTCTCTCTGTGCTTCCATTTCCTTGTTTGAAAAACTGGACTAATGATGCCTCTGCATTGTAGGATTTTGCTAGATTTAAATATATCATAAAATATATGAAGAATGCCTAGTGTAGTGGCTCATACTTAATAGGTCTTCATTTAAGGAGGGCTCTTAATTCCATGGCTGCTTTGATGCTTAGGGAGTGTGGACAGAGCCCTGTCAGAGGCTGGGTGGCTGGGGCCGTGTCTCACATGAGACTTGCTGCTCTGTGTGGGCTCTACTTGGGGTAAACGGGGCTCACATGGCCACCACTCAGGCTCGGCCACCAGCTGCTCACCTGCTGGCGGCTGTCCCCTCCCTCCACATCACGATGGGCCTCCACCAGCTGAAGGCAACGAGAAAGCTTTGATGAGATCCAATTAGGAAAACAGAGTCTGCATTCAAGAGGGCTGAGCAGTTCATACAGAGGGAAGAAAAGACCCTGGAATTAGTCTAAGTACTCTCCTCAGATGTCCTCACATGCTAAATAGTTAAGAAAGATGTGTCATTTAGCAGGACTGACCCCAGGGGTGTTTGCCTCTCATCAGCTGGGACGCTATTATTATTTTGCAAACGACACTTCCATCTCCAGCGACTCTGCTCACCCCTCACTCTAAACAGACACAACTGAATGATATTCAGAGATCGGCTGACTGGGGCGGAGGCTTGGCTGAGATGGAGGACAGGACCCCTGCATATCCAGGCACCCCCTTCACGGGCCCCCGGATGTACTCTCAGAGTCTGGATGGACTCTTCTGAAGGTTGATATTTCTTTGAGTCTGATTTCTTTGAGTTGATATTTCTGAGTCTGGACCCGACTTCTCCTTCCCTGGATGAAGGGATGCTTGGTCTAGATGTTTCCATACACTCAGCTCCATGTACGTCTTCAAGATTATTATTTAACAGAAAGTCCAGTGATCAGCAAACATTTTCCCTAAAGAGCCAAATAGTGAACCATTAGACTTTGAGGGCCAAATACTGCAAATATGTAACTTGGCCATTGTGGCAACACAAGTAAGGGAATGACTAAGGCTGTGTCTCAATAAAGCTTTGTTTATAAGAATGGGCACAAGGGCCATATTGAGTTGACCCTCACATAACTTCTCCAGGTTTTCCTCCTCTGCCTGCCTCCCTGTGCCTCCCCTCTAGCTCCTTCTGCTCTGCTCTGCTAGCCAGGACTCTTGTGGGGTTTGTGGCTGTCTGAGGGTGCCCTGGAGAATGACTCCTCCTAAGTCCTTGCAGATCTCCTATCTGAATCTCTGTGGCATGGCCCCAGGACTCTACTAGGCTTCCTCTTGGGGCTGAAACTTGATTTATTCTCCCAGTTAATACAAGGCTCAGCTTAGGCCCTCAGGAGACTTTAGTTCAGTTCAGTTGCTAAGTCCTGCAGATTCTTTGTAACCACATGGACTGCAGCATGCCAGGATCCCCTGTCCTTCACCATCTCCTGGAGTTTGCTCAAACTCATGTCCCATTGAGTCGATGATGCCATCTAAGCATCTCATCCTCTGTCGTCCCCTTCTCCTCCTGCCTTCAATCTTCCCCAGCATCAGGGTCTATTACAACGAGTTGGCTCTTCACATCAGATGGCCAAAGTGTTGGAGCTTCAGCATCAGTCCTTCTAAGTCATTCAGGAAACTCAGGGCCCCTTTAATGCCACATGCATGGGACCTTTCAGCCACCTGGAACTCTCTCTCCCCTCCACTTTCCCTCTTTCTACCCACCTTAAAATCACAATGTCTCCCCTTTCCCTCATCCCCACTTCCTGTCCCAGCCTTCACTTTAGCTGCCTTCCGGGTGTGTGTTAGTGATAAAGCATCTGTAAAGGCTGCCTCCACCCTCCAGCCCAAATCACCTCCACCTCCAGCCCAACTGCTAAGTTCAGCTCCTCTGATCCCTGAGCAGGAACCCTCTTCTCCTCCAGGTGGACATCCAGACCTGAGCAGTCCTTTTTTCTACTGCAGCGTGGGTGGCACCTGCTTTGCACCCTTTTTCCTGGGAAAGGGTGGGCTTCGAAGGTCATGGTCCAGCCCACTGAGCTTTGTACTCTTGTCTCCACAACGATGGTTCCACTTTTCATGTCACCCAGATGGAAGGGAGCATGCATGCATGAAGGGGAGCTCTTTCATCACAATTCCTTATTTCCTAAGGTCAACACCCAGTTCAATCTCCTGGCAGAAGTGGCCACATCATTTTGGGTATTCTTTACTATTAGATACAGGGAAACAACATTCAGAAGAAATCAGAAGAGTCCATTTGCCCAAGTGAAGAAAACCTCCACAGTTTATCAGGAAATCCCCACAAAAGACAAGCCACAAAACTCTAAACATTGCCAGCCTGGGTGACTTGGGACCCCAAACTTCCACACTTTGGCTGTGATCTCCTTCTGCTCCCCAAGTTGCAAGGATATTGGGTCTGCCATGTTGGTCTTTAGCATTTCTTAGCCTTCTTAACTGCCATTTTAGAGAGAAGCATTCAGTTTGCCATATATTTTGTGTATCTATTCAATCATTCTAAATAATTATTGAACACCTAGGTTGTATTACAGAGAAGGCAATGGCACCCCACTCCAGTACTCTTGCCTGGAAAATCCCATGGACAGAGGAGCCTGGTAGCTGCAGTCCATGGGGTCGCTAGGAGTTGGACACGATTGAGCGACTTCACTTTCACTTTTCACTTTCGTGCATTGGAGAAGGAAATGGCAACCCACTCCAGTGTTCTTGCCTGGAGAATCCCAGGGACGGGGGAGCCTGGTGAGCTGCTGTCTATGGGGTCGCACAGAGTCGGACACAACTGAAGCGACATAGTAGCAGTAGCAGCAGCAGGTTGTATTAAGCATATTTCTGGGCATCGGGGTTATAATGGTGAGCAGATGAGATCCTTCTCCTTGCTAAATGGCTCACAACAATGAAATAATGCCATGCGACAAATGCTGTAACAGGAAGGATGCAGGCTGCCTGGGGAGTACCTGGCTGGAGGAGTCACAGTGCTCAAGGACTTGGAGTTACTCAGGCAGAAGAAATATTGTTGGTGGTTGGATGGTGATGAAAAAACCAAGGTTTTTCCAAATCAGATCCTATGTCTGTAGCAGAGTGAAATCCAGGACTTCGTGTCTCTGTGGTCAGAGTTATACCCGCAGGTTCCTGTCCTCGTGGAATAAGCACAGTAACCAGTTCAGTCAGTCAGTTCAGAAACAGTTGTGTCCAACTTTTTGCAACGCCATGGACTGGAGCATACCAGGCTTCCCTGTCCATCAACAACTCCTGGAGCTTGCTCAAACTCATGTCCATCGCATCAGTGATGCCATCCAACCATTTCATCCTCTGTCATCCCCTTCTCCTCCTGCCCTCAATCTTTCCCGGCATCAGGGTCTTTTCCAAGGAGTCAGTTCTTCTCATCAGGTGCCCAAAGTGTTGGAGTTTCAGCTTCAGCAATAGTTCTTCCAACAAATATTCAGGACTGATTTCCTTTAGGATTGATTGGCGGTTCTCCTTGCAGTCCAAGGGACTCTCAAGAGTTTTCTCCAATACCACAGTTCAAAAGCATCAATTCTTCAGGACTCAGCTTTCTTTATAGCACAGCTCTCACATCCATACATGACTACTGGAGAACCATAGCTTTGATTAGACAGATCTTTGTTGGTAAAGTAATGTCTCTGCTTTTAAATATGCTGTCTAGGTTGGTCATAGCTTTTCTTCCAAATAGCAAGCATCTTTTAATTTCATGGCTGCAGTCACCATCTGCAGTGGTTTTGGAGCCCAAGAAAATAAAGTCTGACACTATTTCCACTGTTTTCCCATCTATTTCCTATGAAGTGATGGGACCCAATGCCATGATCTTCATTTTTTGAATGTTGAGTTTTAAGCCAACTTTTTCACTCTCCTCTTTCAGTTTCATCAAGAGGCTCTTTAGTTCTCTGATTTCTGCCATAAGGGTGGTGTCATCTGCCTATCTGAGGTTATTGATATTTCTCCCAGCAATCTTGATTCCAGCTTGTGTTTCATCCAGCCTGGCATTTCGCATAATGTACTCTGCATAGAAGTTAAATATGCAGGGTGAAAATATACAGCCTTGATGTACTCCTTCCATGATTTGGAACCAGTCCATTGTTCCATGTACGGTTCTAACTGTTGCTTCTTGACCTGCATACAGACTTTTCAGGAGGCAGGTCAGGTGGTCTAGTATTCCCATCTCTTTCAGAATTTTCCACAATTTATTGTGATCCACACAGTCAAAGGCTTTGGCTTAATCAATAAAGCAGAAGTAGATATTTTTCTGATATTCTCTTGCTTTTTTGATGATCCAACAGATGTTGGCAATTTGATCTCTGAGTCCTCTGCCTTTTCTAAATCCAGTTGAACATCTGGAAGTTCATATTTCATGTCTGTTGAAGCCTGGCTTGGAAAATTTTGAGCATTACTTTGCTAGCATGTGAGATGAGTGCAATTGTATGGTAATTTGAACATTCTTTGGCATTGCCTTTCTTTGGGATTGGAATGAAAACTGACCTTTTCCAGTCCTGTGGCCACTGCCGAGTTTTCCAAATCTGCTGGCATATTTAGTGCATCACTTTAACAACATCAACTTTTAGGATTTGAAATAGCTCAACTGGAATTCCATCACCTCCACTAGCTTTGTACATAGTGATGCTTCATAAGGCCCACTTGACCTCGCCTTCCAGGATGTCTGGCTAGGTGAGTGATGACACCATCATGGTTATCTGGGTCATAAAGATCTTTTTTGTATCATTCTTCTGTGTATTCTTGCCACCTCTTCTTAATATCTTCTGCTTCTGTTAGGTTCATACCATTTCTGTCCTTAATTGTGCCCATCCTTGCATGAAATATTCCTTTGCTGCTAAGTCACTTCAGTCATGTCCAACTCTATGCGACCCCATAGATGGCAGCCCACCAGGCTCCCCCATCCCTGGGATTATCTAGGCAAGAAGACTGGAGCAGGTTGCCATTTCCTTCTCCAATGCATGAAAGTGAAAAGGGAAAGTGAAGTAGCTCAGTCGTATCCGACTCTTAGAGACCCCATGGACTGCAGCCTACCAGGCTTCTCCATCCATGGGATTTTCCAGGCAAGAGTACTGGAGTGGAGTGCCATTCCCTTGATATCTCTAATTTTCTTGAAGGGATCTCTAGTCTTTCCCATTCTATTGTTTTCCTTTATTTCTTTGTATTGATCACTGAGGAAGGCTTTCTTCTCTCTCTTTGCTATTCTTTGGAACTCTGCATTCAAATGGGTATATCTTTCCTTCTCTCCTTTTTGCTTCTCTTCTTTTCTCAGCTGTATGTAAGGCCTCCTCAGACAACCTTATTGCTTTTTTGCATTTCTTTGTCTTGGGGATGGTCTTGATCACTGCCTCCTGTGCAATGTCATGAACCTCTATCCATAGTTCTTCAGGCACTCTATCAGATCTAATCCATTGAATCTATTTGTCACTTCCACTGTATAATCGAAAGGGATTTGATTAGGTCATTCCCGAATGGTCTAGTGGTTTTCCCTACTTTCTTCATCCATAGTTCTTCAGGCACTCTATCAGATCTAATCCATTGAATCTATTTGTCACTTCCACTGTATAATCGAAAGGGATTTGATTAGGTCATTCCCGAATGGTCTAGTGGTTTTCCCTACTTTCTTCAATTTAAGTCTGAATTTTGCAATAGGAGTTCATTATCTGAGAGCCACAGTCAGCTCCCGGTTTTGTTTTTGCTAACTCTGTAGAGTCTCTCCATCTTTGGCTGCAAAGAATATAATCAATCTGATTTCAGTATTGACCATCTGGTGATGTCCACGTGTAGAGTCTTCTCTTGTGTTGTTGGAAGAGAGTGTTTGCTATGACCAGTGCATTCTCTTGGCAAAACTCTGTTAGCCTTTGCTTTACTTCATTTTGTACTCTAAGGGCAAATTTGCCTGTTACTCCAGGTACCTCTTGATTTCCTACTTTTGCATCCCAGTCCCCTATGATGAAAAGGACATCTTTTTTGGGTGTTATTTCTAGAAGGTCTTGTAGGTCTTCACAGAACCGTTCAACTTCAGCTTCTTCCGCGTTACTGGTTGGGGCATAGACGTGGACTACCGTGATATTGAATGGCTTGCCTTGGAAACAAACAGAGATCATTCTGTCATTTTTGAAATTCTACCCAAGTACTGCATTTTGGACTCTTGTTGACTATGAGGGGTACTCCATTTCTTCTAAGGCATTCTTGCCCACAGTAGTAGATATAATGGTTATCTGAGTTAAATTTGCCCATTCCAGTCCATTTTAGTTCACTGATTCCTAATATGTCAATGTTCACTCTTGCCATCTCCTGTTTGATCACTTCCAATTTGCCTTGATTCATGGACCTAACATTCCAGGTTCCTATGCAGTATTGTTCTTTGCAACATTGGACTTTACTTCCGTCACCAGTATCCACAACTGGGCGTTGTTTTTGCTTTGGCTATGTCTCTTCATTCTTTCAGGGGTTACTTTTCCACTCTTCTCCAGTAGCATATTGGACATCTACTTACCTGGGGAGTTCATCTTTCAGCATCATATCTTTTTGCTTTTTCATACTGTTTATGGGGTTCTCTGTTCATGGGACCTTTTGAAGGAAGTCACCATTATGTTCATTACCTCCACCATAGTTTGGTCTCAGATCAAACAACAGGGAGGAAACACAGCCCCACCCACCAACAGAAAATTGGTTTAAGGATTTATTGAGCATGGCCCCGCCCATCAGACCAAGACTCAGTTTCTCCCACAGTCAGTCTCTCCCAACAGGAAGTTTCCATAAGCCTCTTATCTTTATCCTTCAGAGGGCAGACAGAATGAAAACCACAATCACAGAAAACTAATCAAGCAGATCACATGGACCCCAGCCTTGTCTAAGTCAATGAAACTATGAGCCATGCTGTGTAGGGCCACCCAAGATGAACAGGTCATAGTGGAGAGTTGACAAAACATGGTCCACTGGAGAAGGGAATGGCAAACCACTTCAATATTTTTGCCTTGAGAACCCCATGAACTGTAACCGGTCGATCCTAAAGGAAATCAACCCTGAATACTCTTTGGAAGGACTGATGCTAAAGCTGAAGCTCCAGTACTTTGGCCAAGTGATGTGAAGAGCTGACTTGCTAGAAAAGACCTTGATCTTGGGAAAGATCAGGAGGAGGAGAAGGGAGAGGCAGAGGATGAGATGGTTTCAATGGCATCACCAACACAATGGACATGAACTTCAGCAAACTTCAGGAGATGGTGAGGGACAAGGAAGCCTGGTATGCTGCTGTCCATGGGATTGCAAAGAGTCGGACATGACTTGGTGACTCAACAACAACAGCAACAACAGGAACTGAACATATAGCCCAACCGCTATAAAAGTGACTGTCTCAGGTTGATTATCTTCCTTGCCTTCTCCCAAACAGTATGCATCACTTCTTGGAGCCAGCTCACCTCTGGCAGTTAGAGTTGAAATATACAGAGGTAACCTTAAAATCTGCATCTCTTACAGATTTGTAATTGTTAATGACCTGGGGTATAGTTGTCCATGTGGAAACTCTCCCAAGGCAGCTTCCTCTGGGAGGCTGGGGTGAGGGTTGTGGGGAGACACCTTGCTGTTTAATAAATAATAGAAGAGCTTCAGAAAGTGTCTGGGAAGCACATTCCTCATGCAGAAATGTTACGGAATAACACAGGATGAATAATAGAAAAGGTTATTGAAAAATTCATAATTTCCAAGTGCCAGTGAAGGGCAGCTCCAGTGCAGTCTATTTGCCTGTAGAAAAGTGATTAAAATATATATTATTGTCCTGTCTATAGGAAAATGTATTATTAAGTGGATACTAGCATGACATTTGAAAAATCCATTTCATTCCATTTAGCAGCAGAGGGCTTTTGGCTGCTGCTTTGTGTTCCCAGGTTTCGCAAGTGTTTTAATAAGCCATTTAAAAAACAAAAAGCGATTTTAATTATGGCCCCCTGCCTCCCAGCCATACTATTGCTTTGCATTTACAGTTCTTTTGCCAAAGAGATTTAAAAACACATAATAGGGAATGTAAACATCCTGCCTACATTTATTATGTCAATTGCCAAGAGAGAAAACTGATTATTGACCAGTACTTAAGGGCTGAAAGAAGAGTGGGGTGGGTTGGGGAATGAATCTGCTGGTCCAACAAAGAATAAAGCCTCAGCGGAGAAGTCCTGCAATTCCTGCCAACCGACCTGTGGCTACTTTTCTAATGGATATTCAGCATCTTTCTTGTAAAGCCAGGAGTTCTTTGTGAAGTGTGCTTCTAAATGGTTCCATCATAAGCAAGAATTCTAATTTATCCACGGGCTTTTGGGCAGGGTGGAGCTCTCCAGCTTGAAGATTCCAGCGCAGTAAAATTCAGAGTTGGCTCCGAATGGACTCAGATTTGGGGGTTGGGGTCGGACAGCTCTGTGATCCTTACTCAGGACTAACTTTCTCCAGCAAACGAGTTAAGGGTCAGAGTGGATGAGGATGTAGTCTGAGAGGCATGGACCACGTGCAGTAGACCTTAAGTGCTGATTCGGCTGGTATAGCCTGTGGCCTTTCGGTAAGTGTAGAGGTAGACAGTGGTGGTCCAGAGGTCGTATAGCAGTTGGTACAGTCCTGGATATTTATTGGAAGGACTGGTGCTGAAGCTGGAGCTCCAACACTTTGGCCACCTGATGCAAAGAGCTGACTCACTGGAAAAGACCCTGATGATGGGAGAGGTTGAAAGCAGGAGGAGAAGGGGACAACAGAGGATGAGATGGTTGGATGGCATCACTGACTCAATGGACATGAGTTTGAGCAAGCTCTGGGAGTTGGTGATGGACAGGGAAGCCTGGTGTGCTGCGGTCAGTGGGGTCACCGAGAGTCAGACATGACGGAGTGACTGAACTGAACAGGAAATCAGAAATAACAATGTGCTACAAAATAGCACATCCATAGTCCCTCTCTCTTACCAACTGGGTCATTTTTATGGAATCACCTAAGTTCTCTGGGTCTCAGTTTAAGGATAAAAAAATAGAGCACTTTTCATCAGATCGTAATTTTTAGCATTTTTACTTATTTATCCTATTTTAAAAAAAAAGACTATTCAACTATTTGTTCTAATAGAATCTCACTTGCAAGTTGTAAAATTGTTTCTCTAGTTAAACTAGAGAAACTTGTCTGTCTGCAATCCCTTGGACTATAGCCCACCATGCTCCTCTGTCCATGGGATTCTCTGGACAAGAATACCAGAGTGGGTTGTGATCTCCTTCTCCAGGGGATCTTCCCATCCCAGGAACTGAACCTGGGTTTCCTGAAGTGCAGGCAGAATCTTTATTCTCTGAGCCACCAGGGAAGTCCACAGTTGAACAATAGCCAGGGGATCAAATTGCCCTCAACTCAAACCAATGTCCTTCCCCTTTTCCAAGGCAACCTTCAGCAAGACGAGAGCTCTTGATTTCATAGGGATTCCTGGAGCTCCATGTGAAAACCAAAGTAATCTTTCAATCATCACTTTCTGATATTGAATTCTGGCCTGTGTATGATTTGTTGAAATGGGAGAACAGATTCTTCTGGACTCAGATTTTCTGCCACTTATTTAGAGTCATCATATATTTATCTTTTATTCAACAAACATTATACATGTATTACATGTAGAATACTGGGCTAAGTAATGTTTCAGTATAGAACATGTGTAAAACATGGTTCTTACTCTAATGGAGCAACAAGTATCTGAACAACTTGGTATAGTTAAAAATACAAGAAATAGTGTGATGATGGAGGAACAAGAAATTTTTTTACAAGTAAAAAGTGAATTAGATTTAAAATAAACTAGATAGACATCTCTATCAAGGTAATGTTGGTCTCATAAAATGAGTTAAGAAGTGTTCCCTCCTCTTCAATTTTCTGAAAAAGTTTGAGAAGGAATGATATTACATCTTGTTTGAATGTTTGGTAAAATTCACCACTGAAGATATCTGTTTCTGGGATTTCTTTTTTGTTGTTGTTTTGGAGGTTTTTGATGACTGTCATCTTCTATACTAATGACTAATCTATTCATATTTATTTTCTTCATAATTCAGCTTTTGGAAGGTTGTATGAGCCTAAAAATGTGTCCATTCCTTCTAGGTTGTCTAATTGATGTATAACTGTTCAAACTATTCCTTTTTAATCCTTTGTATTTCTGTGGTATTTTGGTAATTTCTCCTATCTTTGATTTTATTTATCTGATCCTCATCTTTTTTCCATAGTAAGTCTAGTTAAAGATTTGTCAATTTTGTTTATCTTTTCAAAGAACCAGATTTTAGTTTCATTGATCTTTTCTATTCTCTCTCTTTTCTATTCTCACTCTGACCTTTTTTATTTTCTTCCTTCTATTGCCTTTGGGCTTTGTTCTTTTGTCTAGTTTCTTTAGCTATAAGGTTAGATTGTTTATTTGAGACTTTTCTTGTTTATTGAGATAAGCCTGGAATGCTATAATTATACTTTTTAGTACCACTTTTGCTGTATCGCATATGTTTGTCCTATTTTAATTTGTCTTCAGGTATTTTTTTTTTATTCCTCCTTTGTTTTCCTCAATGACCCAATAGTTGTTCAGTGGCATGTTGTTTAATCTTGTGATTAAACAAGATAATACTTGTTTAAGCAAGATCTTTAAACAAGATTGCAAGTATGATGTGATCATATTTGTGGTTTTTTCCAGCTTTTTTCCTGTAGTTGATTTCTAGTTTCATACCATTGAGATCAGAAAGATGCTTGATGTGATTTTTAAACTTCTGAAATGCATTGAGACTTTTTTTTTTGTCCCAACATATGGTCTACCCTTGAGAAAGTTCCACAAGCACTTGAGAAGAATATGCATTCTGCTGCGTTTTGTTGCAATATTGTATATAAATCCATTCAGCCCATCTGATTGAATGTTTCATTAATGTCACTATTTCCTTGTTGACTTTCTGTCTGGATGATCTATCCATCAATGTAACTGGAGTGTTAAAGTTCACCCTTTAGGTACATTAATAATTGATTTATATACTTTGGTACATATATGTTAGTCGCATGTATATGAGTAGCTGTTGTATCACCGTCCTGTACTGTCCTCTTTATCACTACAGAATGTCCACTACTGTGTGTCTCGTTACCCTTTGTGGCTGATGTGGATATGGCTACATCCACTTTCTTTTGGCTTCCATTTGCTTCAAGAGTCATCTTCCATCCCTTCACTTTGAGCTTATATTTGTCTTTAGGGTTGAGATGGGTCTCCTGGAGGCAGAATATTGTTTTTAATCCACCTGGCCACTCTGTCTTTTGAATGGTGGATTCAATCCATTTATCCTTAGGGTGGTTATTGATAAATGAAGAAATAGTGCTGGTATATTGTTTTCTGGTTGGTCTGTATCTCCATTGTTTCTTTTTCCTGTGTTTCTGTCATTTTAATGTGATGGTTTTTTATGATGTTTCTTTAGGTTTTCCCTTTTTTTTAAATTTTAATGTTTTGAGTCTCTGCTCTAGATTTGTATTTTGTGATTACCATGAGGTTTGCGTTAAACATCTCATAGATAAAGTCATCCTTCTTATACTAATATCATTTTATCTTCATTTGCCTACGTGGGTTCTGCCCTTTTCCTTTTCCACTTTTATGTTTCTGTTTTCTCAAATTACCCCTTTTTTTTTGTTGCGAGTTTGTTGCCAAATTGAAGTGGCTATTTTTTACCTTTAACCTTTATGATTTAATTAACAACCTGTTCTGATATAAAGTTGCAGTTTTCTGATTTTGTCTATTTATTTACCACCTTACTCAGAGTTTGTGTAATTTTGCCTTTCTGTTTCAGATAGAAGAGCTCCTTTCCACATTTCTCATAAGGCAGGACTAGCAGTGATCAACTCCCTCAGTTTTTGTTTGTCTGGAAAAGACTTTATTCCTCCCACATATCTGAAGGATGGCTTTGTCAGGTAGATATTCTTGGCTGACAGCTTTTATCTCTCAGTATTTTGTGTCTGTCACTCTACCCTCTCCTGGACTGTAGATTTTCTGCTGAGAAATCTTCTTTTAGCCTAATGGGATTCCTTTGTAGGTTTTTGTCTTTTTCTTTTTCCTGACTGCCTTTAAACTTCTTTCCTTCTCATTGACTTTGGATAGGTTTAATATGTGTCTGGGAAAAGGTCTTTTTGCCTCGAGGTAACCAGGTGTTCTCTTAGCCTTGTGACCATGTATATCTAGCTCCTTCCCCAGGTTTGGGGCGTTCTCAGCTCTTCCTTCTGTAAACAAGCTTTGTACCCCACCCAACCCGGCTGTTTTCTCTTTCTGGGAAACCCACCATCCTTATGCCACCCTTCTGGTGAGGTGGAATAGCTCTTGTAGGATCTCTCTCTCTCTTTTTTTATCTTAACATCTCCTCTTCTACCTGAATCATTTCTAGATTTCCGTCTTCAAGCTCACTAATTCTCTCTTCCATATAGTCTGCTCTATTCCCATAGGTTTCTAATACATTCTCCATCTCATTTGCTGAGTTCTTCAACCCTCGGATTTTGCTTTGATTCTTTTTTAGAATTTCAATTTATTTGGCAAAATATTCCTTCTGTTCATTAACTTTGTTCCTGAGCTCATTTAACTACCTTTCTGAGTTTTCTTGTAGCTTATCGAATGTCCTCATGACAGCTATTTTTGGATTCTCCATCAGTTAGATTGCAGTATCCAAGACGTTGGTTTCTGGAGAATGGTCATCTTTTTTTGTAATACCGTGTGTTATTGTGATCCTTCATGGTGCTTGGTGACTTGTTCCTCCGTTGGCTCACTTGAAGTAGCCAATACGTTTCCTATTTAGGTAAAGCTTTTTTTTTAATTTGATTCTAACAATTCAATAGGGCTTCCCTGGTGGCTCAGTGGTAAAGAATCTGCCTGCCAATGCAGGAGACATGGGTTCAATCTATGAGTCGAGAAGGAAATGCAGATCCCCTGGAGAAGGCAACCTACTCCAGCATTTTTACTGGGAAACTCCATGAACAGAAGAGGCTGGTGGGCTACAGTCCATGAGGTCTCAAGGAGTCAGACAGGACTAAGCAACAGCATTCAGGTTAGTAATTAGAGGCCTTTCTTTTGGTTTCCAGTAGGTGGCGCTATATCACAAATGTTTTGGATTCTCTCACGTGAGCTGCCCTTGGTCCTATGTGAGAATCTCACTCTCCTCTCTGCACTGCCTCTGTCAGAGATTTGCCTGGTGCCCTTGTGCTTCTGGGGTTGCCAGTGTCTTTTTGCCACCGGTGTTGCTGCTGTTGCTGGTGTTGCCATAGCAGGCACTGGGATGGTGGGACCCTCCACTGTGTCCAGGGTGATCCGGATCACAGTGACCATGATGACAGCAAGGGGTGTGGGGAGCCAGGGCCGTGGGCGCCTCTGCTGAACCTGGGATTCTCGGGTTCATAACTGTCACTGCTGTGGTCAGGGAGGCTGGAGTCACACCACGGCTGGAAGA
Organism: Bubalus kerabau; assembly: GCF_029407905.1. Classification (NCBI taxonomy): domain Eukaryota; kingdom Metazoa; phylum Chordata; class Mammalia; order Artiodactyla; family Bovidae; genus Bubalus; species Bubalus kerabau. The sequence continues at coordinate 16,569,092 of NC_073628.1, forward strand.
GACCGAGGTCCCTGGCCCCTCTCCAAGTTCCCTGGCCCCTCTGACGCCACTGCCCGTGCCCTGGGCTGGGGACCCAGTTGTGTCTTAGAGATCAAAGTCCCACGTGCTGCCTCTGCTGCTGACGGGTTCTCTGGGGCTGCCCAGCTGGGGGGCAGGGTTCTCAGGCATTGCCTCTACTGTTTCCCCAGTCCTCCCACCTCTAGATGTACAGCTCTGTGGAATTCTCCAGCATCTTGGTGTGTTACAAGCAGCGGCAACTCTGTTGACTTGTGGATGTTTTACTGGTTGTAGATTGAGAGGGAGACATGGGTGTGCTCATGCCGCCATGACGCTGACATCCCTCCTTCCTCGATAATTCTGAGCAGCTTGATTGAAGTGTGACTCACATACCTTTACAGGTCACAAGTTTACGTTGTGCAATTCAGTGTTGGCTAGTATATTGACAGGACTGTGTAGCCACCGTGACAGTCCATTCTGGGACATTTCAGCACCCTGCACCCATTACTAGGCATCCTTGACATCTCCCCTAAACCCCAGCCCCAGGCAGACACTTGTTGTTCAGTGGCTCACTCCTGTATGACTCTTTGTGACCCCAAGGACTGCAGTACGCCAGCCTTCCCTGTCTTTCACCATCTCCCAGAGTCCACTAGACAGACACAAGGCCACAGCTTTTCCTACAGACTTGCCTGTTCTGGGCACTGCATGTAAATGAAATCATGCAACATGTGATCTTCTGTGACTGACTTCTTTTGCTTGACATAATTTTTTCAAAGTTTATCTATATCATTGCAAGTATCACTATTTCATTCCATTTTATGGCCAAATAATATTCCATTACATAGACACGCTGTGCTTTTTTTTTTAGCCATTCATCAGTTGATGGACATTTGAATCATTTTCACTTTTTATCTATAATAAATAATACTGTTATAAACCTACATATACAAGTTTTAGTGTGGAATATGCTTTCATTTCTCATGTGTATATATTTAGTAGTGAATCTGTTGGGTCATAAGGTAGCTAGCAGAGGTATCACGTTGCCGACAAAGATCCATACAGTGAAAGCTATAATTTTGCACTAATCATGTATGGAAGTGAGAGTTGAACTATAAAGAAGGCTGAGCACTGAAGAATTGATGCTTTGAAGCTGTGGTATTAGAGAAGACTCTTGAGAGTCCCTTGGACAGCAAGGAGATAAACCTAGTTGATCCTAAATGAAATCAACCCTGAATATTCAATGGAAGGCCCGATGCTGAAGCTCCAATACTTTGGCCACCTGATGTGAAGCACCGACTCATTGGAAAAGACCCTGATGCTGGGAAAGATTGAAGGCAGGAGGAGAAGGGGTTGACAGAGGATGAGATGGTTGGATGGCATCACCGACTCAATGGACATGAGTCTGAGCAGCCTCTGGGAGATAGTGAAGGACTGGGAAGCCTGGCATGCTGCAGTCCACGGGGTTGCAGAGTCAGACATGACTTCATGACTGAACAACAACTTGAGATTTAATCATCCATCTATTTCTGATGCAAAGAGGTACAGCCTGAACAACAAAGAACAACCAAACTGCTTTTCAAAGTGGCCGCACCATTTTATAATCTCATTCTTGATGAATGAGGATTCCATTTCTCCACATCCACCCTAACAGTTGTTCTTAATTCTGTTTCTCAGTGGTTTCCTTAGGATTATCTCCACATAAGCTCATGCCATCTGCAAATAGAGAGCTTTAATTTTCCCTTTTCAATCTAATGCCCTTTATTTTTCTTGCCTAATTGCCCTGACTAGACTCTCCAGTGCAGTGTTGAATATAAGTGGTGGGAGTAACCATCCCTGCCTTACTTTTGTCTTGGGGAAAAGCTGTCTGTCTCCTATCAGTAAGGATGCTGTCAACTGTGGGTGTTTAGCAGATGCCCTTTATCAGGGCAAAGGTGTTCCCTTCTATCCCTGTTTTATAGAATGTTTTAGTACGCAAAGGCATCTTCTTTCATTTCAAATCAGCTTATAAGTTCTCTTGTTAAAGAGCCCTGAATCCAGCTCTCTGAACTCCTCACTGGACAACATCCAGGTCAGCTTTTCCAGCCTGACTTTATAATTATTGCTTCTGCCCTGCACTTCTTTTTTATTACTTATTAAATATCATAAGCATTTTCACTTTCCTTCCTTGATTTACTTTTTTGTTTTATTTCTTTATCCTACCATGTCCTTGAAACTGTCCTCAGGAAGCCAGGGACTGAGTTTACCCTGTTCACTTCTGCTACCACAGTTCCTTAGACAGAGTAGTTGGTCAATCAGTAAACACTTTTGAATAATTGAAGAAATGAATGTGTCCTCTATAGGTATACAGGTAGTGCTGAGTAGTCACTCAGCACATAGAAGCAGAAGACACAGGTGGCCAATGACTGGATTTTAAGTAAAGATGACAAGCGGAGAGTCGAGAAAATAATAGAAACCTTTTTCAATGAAAGGTGTTTTTTTTTTTTTTTTTTTTTTTTTCAATCAAACGGTAGCCAAAACTGCAGGAGAAGCTCTGTAGAGGTGGGTCACCCTTGTACCTGAGCCCAAATCCAAGCCACACGCGTCCAGTGAGGATGTATTATTTCTTTCCCGGGTAACAATAGCTCTCTAGCATCCTAAGCACAGGGCCAGCCTGCCCCGTGGCTCCCTACCCCAGCAAGCTGTGTGTCACAAAGCAAAGGCCGGCCCATAGGAGACCGCACAGGGGCCGGGTAAATCAACCTCTAAATGTACCTTTATCATCCGTTTCATCTTATTCCCTTCGCCACCCTGGAGTTAAATCTCTCCATTGCTCGGCCCCCTCCTCCTGGGCCCCCATGACGATCATCTAAATTAAAATCTGTTATCGGTGTCTGGGTAATCCCCTCTGATGCCCTAAGTACTGCAGGATCTGTTTTGCTCAAACCATGCATGTAAGAGCTGATAGCTTTTGAGCAGCTGAAATGGCTTTGTATATCTCACACAAATGTCTGCATTGCTTGCAAACAGCCAGGACCTGGCAGAAAAGACACATTCTTGGCTGGAAGGTTTCTGAAGCTGTGAGTGGAACTGCTTTGGAGGGCAGCTCCGGAGGGCTCCTTGCCATGTTCTGTTCACTTCCCCAGATAGAAGAGGAAGAGGATCCCAGGCTTCTCAGCAGTCATCTCGATATCATCCTCGCCATGGCTAATTTTGCATGTTTCATCACAATCTTGTTCTGCTAGGTCATCCTGGTGAGCGTAGTGGCCAGGAAAATGTTGATGAAACAGATGATGACTTCTCCTGGGCCTGTCAACCACAATCATGACAGGAAACAGAATTTCAATTCTGTTGTTTTCCTATTTCTTTCTTCCCTTGTTAATGCATTTTCTCTTCTGGGGGAGGAGAGGTATCTAGTGTGTGTAATAGAAAGGATATACATTTGGTGTTAGCAGACCTTGGTTTAAATTCTGCCTGTGATGATTCTAGCTGGAAAATGCTGGAAAAGGTATTTGAGCCTCCCAAACTCAATCCCATGGTCTATAAAACAAAGTCCCTAACACTCACATAGCACTCATTAAAAGAGAATATAATTGATGATTGCTGAGCTTATTTATTGTCATTCTCCCTACATATCCTGTACGTGTGTACATGGTTAGCTGTGTCTGATTCTTTGTGATCCCTGGACTGTAGCCCACTAGGCTCCTCTGTCCATGGGATTTCCCAGGCAAGGATACTGGAGTGGGTTTCCATTTCCTTCCCTAGGAGATTTTCCCAACCCAGGGATTGAACCCACATCATTTCTTCTGCATTGCAGGCAGATTCTTTACTCGCTGAGCCATCAGAGAAGTCCCCTAACATATATTGTAAATGAGGCCATAAACTCCACAATGGCAGGGAATGATTGCTTTGTTTCCTGTATTGGCAAAACCTCATATACATTACTCACTCAGTAAGCATTTTTGAATGAATGAATGAGATGAATCAACAGGAAAGTGCTCAGGGTGACATAGTAGGTATTTAAAACATAATTAATCCTTTCACTACTAACTTGAATGTTTCTCAGATCCTGTCTACTGATGGGCAGATTTGAAAATCTCAATTAAGGAGAAAGTGCCTTCTTTTTTGAGCCTTTTCTGTGCAAGAGTGTCAGATCATTTTTCGTAAGTGATGGGCACTGTCTAATGCTTCCTGACCTGGGATCTGTGACTGACAAGATGCGGATGAAGCTTTGCTCTGGTCCCCAAGCCTTTTCCGTGGAACATCTCCAGGAACTCTGCACCGTCTCCTCTTCCCCTTCCAGTCTGCCGATTACTCCCCCTTCCTTTTCTCTTTTCCTATCTCCCTACTTTCATCCCTCTCTTCCCCTCTCCCTCTCTCTTCTCTAGCATAAGTCTTCCCAGGTGGTGCAATGGTAAAGAATTCTCCTGTCAGTGCAGGAGATGTGAGAGACATGGGTTCGATCCCTGAGCCGGGAGGATCCCCTGGAGGAGAAAATGGCAATGGACTCTAGTATTCTTGCCTGGAGAACCCCCATGGAGAGAGGAGCCTGGCGGGCTACAGGCCATGGGGTTGCAAAGAGTTGACACACGCAGGACACAGGCTACCCCCTGGTGGAGGTGCTTCATTTGTTCAACAAGAAAACATTTTCAAAAACATTGGATTCAAAATATTCCACCAAGTTGGAGGCAAAGTCACAAATATCAAACCTTTAATCCCAATCTTTTTGACTTTCTCGTATTTATGCTACCTATAATACCTGGAAATATTAGTTAAAATAATAGTACCAGGAAATATTAGTTAAAATAGTTATGTTAACCTTTTTTAAAAAAAAAAAAAAAAACAAGGGAACGCCTTTCATCAAAATAAATCTATGCTCATGCCCAGTGATTAAAACCAAGAAAAGTGGATATACTCAGGTCGGGGTGTGGAGGAAACACACACATTCAGCTTCCCTCTGAACCTCGGGAGGCTGGCCTGGGCCAAGGGTCGGGGTCTGCAGGTGCTGGACATGATGACGAGTGACTGTCAGGCTCCACCCCGGGTCAGGCTGGTACAACCTTCCTGACTCGGCCTGTCTCGGCCACACTGAGAGTGTGGGCCTGCGCTGCTTGGCCTGGCGGGTTATTTGACTGTTGTTATGCCTGGCTTAATAGTCGGTGTGAGGTGCTGGTCAGAGCTCTATTATTCAAGTCATTAAACCCAGACAAGACCAAGTCTGAGAGCACACCCTGCGGGGAAGCCCCTGCCCACACTTGGTAAGGTAATGGAAGCTGTGACCTCAGCCTCCTCCACCTCCTCTTTCAATCTCCTCCGCATCCGCATTCATGCTGTGCGGGTCCCTGACTGTGACTCAGCCTGGGTTTCCATCAACAGCCTCTGACTTAATCCCAAGAAGATCGAAGGCTCCTTGGTGGGGCGAGGCACTGAAAAAGCAGACTGAAGTTTGCATTTGAGCTAGATTTATTTCTTGGTTTTTTTTTTTTTCTTCTTTCTCCTTTTGTATGAATAACAATGGCAGTCCCTGGATCTGGCACTTAACAGATCCTTATTTACTAGCCAAGTAAATAAATAACAGCTCCTCTTTATTAGCCACCCCCACAAACAGCCAAAACATACGTCCATCTTCAACCCTTCTACCCAGCCCTAATTCACTTAATATAAATGCTAATTAGGATGTAGGTTAAGGCCATTACTCTTGCTCAGCAAGAAGATGCCAAACTTGGGCTTTCCTCTTGCTGAGGATCGTGAGTCTCAGGATGCCTGTCTTCCTCCTGTCTCCATCCCTCCATCCTGTGGAAGGAGGTGGGAGTTTCTGCCCTTGGCAGTACAAGAAGTGCTTTCCTTTGTTGCAGTCGGCTTGCACAGTTCTGGCGTTATCACCGGAGCAGCATCTTGTGGAAAACAAACATATACAAGCACAAATTACTCCAGCTTCCCACAGCGGGTAGTCCCAAATAGGCCATTGGCCAGTGGCACCAAACACTGTCGTTACACTGGCAAACGATAACCAGGGTACACTGAGAGAGGACATGAGCTCAGGGCAAGTCAACCAACGAGCTGGGCATCAGCGGCGGTAGAGAGATGCTGAGAGGGAGGAGACACTGCCACACCCATCGCTGATGCAGAAGCCAAGGTTTCGGGTTTAAACCATGATGGGAAAGCTAGCTGCTTCCCCCCAAAGTAGCTGTTGAGCTAGAAGAGGAAGAAGGGAATCCACCGTAAGCCTTATTTCTGAGTGTCTTATTAGAGTTTTGTCCAAAGAATTCATTAGCAAATAAGTACCGAAATCTTCTTATACATAGAACGGTTGCTCAAGTGTGGAGAAGACCCATGGTCTAGTCTACAAGAAGACTCTTGTTTAAGGAGCTCTATTCCCAGGGTGAGAAGAGCTTGGCTTTAATACAAGGTTAACCACTGGGTCAAGTGAGTAGAGCAGACATTAAGTGGGGTTGAAGTTTAAAAAAGGCAAGTGCTTGAAGGGCTGAGCAGGGGCAAGGCAACCCCAGGAATGGAGAACATTCTGAGTAGAGGCATTGGTGAGGGTTCTCAGTTTGATGCAAGGGACAAGTACATAGAAATATACTCTAGAATGAATATATGCCAGACCAAAGAATCTTGACTTCATTCTGACATCAGTGGAGAGATACTGGAAGGTTTTTGAGCAGAAAAATGAAATGATGAAAGTGGCATTGAAGAAAGCTGGATTTGGTCAAAGCGTGCAGAATCTGTTGGACTGGAGGCAGGGGGCAGCCAGACAATGCAGAACACAGAGGCAGATAATATTTTGAAAGGGGAACAAAACCTGGACAGAGGTGGTGATGAGAGGAAAGAAGGATGAGCAGAGAGGCTTTTCAGCATTGGTCGCAGTGTGTAACACCAAGCAAAGTTAAGCAGACACTGAGGTTTCCAACCTTCACATCATTTTATATGGAAATATAAACAGGAAAATGTTAGACAGGAGAAGAAGCTGACTCCTAGGAGGAGATGAATTTGGCTTGACGTAAATATGCTAAGTGTGAGCTAATAGCTTGATATTCTAGCATGAGTAGGTGGAGAAATGCAATTTAAAATTGAGCTTCAAGAGGGTTCCTTTCTCTCCACACCCTCTCCAGCATTTATAGCTTGTAGGTTTCTCACTGATGGCTGTTATGACTGGTGGGAGAGGGCACCTCATCTTTCTTTTGATGCAAAGCACCTTTCTCTAATCCTTAGTGATGCTGAGTACCTTTTCATGTGCCTCTTGGCCATCTGTATGTCTTCTTTGGAGAAATTTCTGTTTAAGTCTTTCACCCATTTTTTGACAGCGTTGTTTGTTGCTCTGATATTGAGCTGCATGAGCTGTTTGTATATTTTAGAGATTAATCCTTTGTCAGTTGCTTCATTGAATTGGGAGATGATGATTGATGATATATACACTACCATGTGTAAATTAGAGAGCCAGTGGGAAGCTTCCGATTAGCACAGGGAGCTCAGCTCAGTGCTCTGTGATGACCTAGAGGGGTGGGACAGGGGAGTGGGTGGGAGGGAGGTCCAGGAGGGAGGAGTATGTGTATACATATAGCTAACTCCCTTGTTGTACAGCTGAGACTAACACAACATTTTAAAGCAATTACGCTCTAGTGAAAAAGACTTGAGCTTCAAATGGCACCTTGGATCTGTGCAGAACTAAGTCCTGGTACCGGCTCATGTGACAGCATTTTATAATCATGTGCTATACACTGCATATGCACATGAAGTTAGTAATTACAGGATAAATCCTCTGGCTCTTGGCCTCTCCTGCTCCTCTGTGTGGAATCATATTGCTCTGGGACCAAGAGAACGGTTGATCAAAGGGTAATCCACTTACATAAGGAAAGACAAAAAGGGCAAGGAGGAATGACAAAAGATTTTTAATTCAAAAGGAGGTGACCATACAATGGTCCTGCAGCAGCGATGAGAGCAGAATCAGGAGAGAATGGACAGGAAAGGGAGGCATTAGGAAGGAAGGAGGGCTGGACAGAACTGGAACGGGGTGATGGAGCAGAAGCTGGCAGAGGCAATGGAACACCGTAAGACTGAGGCTCTTCCCACGTGGAGCTAGAATTGTCTATTTGTGTGTCTGTGAATGTGAACATATGCTTCTGAAGATAGTCCAAAAGGAGAATCCAAAGATTAATAGCTAGCTGAGGTAGCCAGCCTCTGAGATACACCCCAGTGCCCTCACCTCCTGGAATATAGACTCTTTCCATAATGAATCCTATGCTAGAATATGCTAGGAATTGATAGGATGTGACTTCAGAGACTTGGTCATAAAAGGCATTGCCCTTTCAGCCTTGATTCCTTGTATCACTTGCTCAGGGGAAAGCTGCCTGCATGCCCTTGCACACCCAAAATGCCCTCAGGCAGCCACGCAAGACAGCCACCTTTGAAGTGGGTTCGCCAGCCCCAGTCGATCAGTACTAGGGACAACTTCAGCCCCCACTGCATCAGGCTTCAACCTCATTGTTGTTCAGTTGCTAAGTCATTTCTGACTCTGCAACCCCATTGACTGCAGCATACCAGGCTTCCCTGGCCTTCACTATCTCCCAGAGTTTGCTCAAACTCATGTCTGTTGAGTCAGTGATGTCATCCAATCATCTCATCCTCTGTTGTCCCCTTCTCCTCCTGCCCTCAATCTTTCCCAGCATCAGGGTCTTCTCCAGTGTGTCGGCTCTTCACATCATGTGGCCAAAGTATTGGAACTTCAGCTTCAGTATCAGTCCTTCCAATGAAGTTCAGGACTGATTTCTTTTAGGATTGATTGCTTTGAACTCGCAGTCCAAGGGACTCTCAAGAGTCTTCTCCAATGCCATAGTTCAAAAGCATCAGTTCTTCAGTGCTCAGCTTTCTTTATGGTCCAAGTCTCACACACATAGATGACTACTGGGAAAAACATAGATTTGACTATATGGACATTTGTTGGCAAAGTGATGTCTGTATTTTTTAATACAATTTCTAGGTTTGTCGTAGCTTTTCTTCCAAGGGGCAGGCATCTTTTAATTTCGTGGCTGCAGTCACCATCTGCAGTGATTTTGGAGCCCAAGAAAATAAAATATGCCACTGTTTTCACTGCAATATTGACCCTAAACCAGAATTTTCCAGACAAGCAGCTCCTGCATTCATTCCTGACCCACAGAAACTGAGAGATAATAAAGGATTCTTGTAGTCGAATGTACTAAGCTTCGGGCTGATTTGTTATGCAGCGATGGATCACTAATACACCAGAGTCATACAAAATGAACGAAAACTGTTTAGACTGTTCATCTCAATGTTTGATATGAAAAATATTTTGGCTGCTGTAATGCATCAGCAAGCTATTGAAATGTATGAATACGTGTTTTCAGCCCAAAGTCTATCCAAAGATGTGCAAAGTTCCATGGAGGGAAGCCGAGCTCAGGAAGAGAAATGGATGCAGATTAGATGTCAAGCACGTGCTTATTGAGTTAAATTGAATTGCAATTGCAGACAGTTACAGATGAGGCACTTTACATTGTCACCTCACATGTTTATCAAATGCTGAACTACCGACAACACTTCTGTGGCTCCAGGTGACGTGGTGGAACTCAACTTTACCCAGCCACACCAGAGGAAGGCAAGCGGCAGATGCCTTGGGTAGGACGTCATCTTCTGTTGGCCCAGGGCCGTGCACACAGCAGCAGGGAGCTCAGCTCTCTCCCTGCCGTGCTCCCCGTGGCCTGGCCATCACCCCCTCCCTTGGTTTCTGCTGCAGGAATGTCTTTGTGACACCTACAGCCTCACCTCAGTCCAAGCAGGCAGGTGAAATGAATCCTGTCTCCCTAAAGCTGAAGCTCGCATTCTGGGTACCTGGCCCGTCTGAGGACACAGAGCATCAGTTGCCCTCAGGAGAGCCTCCTGGTCTATTCCTCCCCAAGGGGGTCTTCATTCAAGCTTCTGTTCCCAATTCCTGCTTCCTTTACAGGATCTCTTGCTTTCTATCTGGCCTGCTTCTTGCTGACTGTGTCTGTTTGAGAGCTTTCACCTGGGAGCTGGCCCTGAGCCTACATGTCTGGGTACCGTCCTTGCCCTTGAAACACATAGGTCACTCCTACAATTGGACCCTTCATGGGCTCACTCACCACCCCACAGACTGTGGACCCAAGCCGGTTCCTGCTTTCCCCACAGCCTGGCGTCCTCATGCTGAGGTCTCTGAACAGAATTTTTAATTACTCGAGGTTCCCTGCGGCCCACTGCGGAGAGTGTGTTTTTCTCCCAGTAGGCGCCATCAGAATCTCTTGGCCCCTCCCTCAGGCTGCCCCTCCCCCTGGAGTGTGCTGTGCTCTGCTTTCTAACACTGATGCCCAAATGCCAGACACAGGAGGAATCCAGGATCCATCAGGCACTTCCTTCAAATGTAATAAAAATTAAAAACATACCATGACTCAAGTTCAATAGTCCAATCTTAAAATATTAATAGTTACAACTTCCACTTATAAGGCATGATGAAGAGACAAGAAGAGTATGTACATGGTCTCCATTGAATCCTCATTGTGCCTCTGAGAGAGAGTTTTATCATTCCTGGTTCACAGAAGAAGCTCAGACTCAGAGAATTTAAGCACTCACCTAAAACCACACTGCCTGTGGAACCCGAGGCTTTTTTATTTCTGGAGCATCTCCACTGGGAGATACCTGGGCGCTCCACTACCACAAAGCTGGAGGGAACCTGAGGGAGCTCCGGGTACCAGCCTTGATTCCATGGCTAGGGAAGCAGGGGTGTTCTACTGGGCAATGCCTTGCTGGCCCTGCTTTCTCCTAAAACACCATTTATCACATACAGACATGCATCCGCATTTCCCTCCCCACTATGCAGAAAACCTCAAATGTCAGTTGCAACAGGGGATTTTGAGTCTCTTTTTGTACAGGTGCAGGATGACATGGAGAGGCTCAGTGCCTGCACAGTGTCACCAGGATTCTGGGCTGAAGACTGGCCGGCCTAGAACCAGGAGGATGCGTGTGGGGAGCTCCCTTATCTCAGGCAGAAGGCAGGCCTCTGTAGGGACCGCGGGTCGATCACAGGTCCCTGTCGTGACCTGACCAGAGAGCCATTTCTGTAGATGCCCTGGTGCCCGGAGGGCTGTGCAGAGTCAGGAGGAGTCCCTGCCCCGGTACACTGGGGTCCCACTCCCCACTCCAGCCTCACTATTAGCACTTACAGGTCTGTCAGCGCAGGAAATGAGCACTTTCCCAAAAATGGGTCAGGTTTTTTCGTTTGATCTCTGGTTTTTCCCAAGGGAGGCAGAGCTGCTGGTGTTCCTGCAGGAGGTGAGGGGCCGGTATGGAGCACAGTGGGCACACAGGGCATGGACTCTCCCCGTGCCCTAGGAAGGGGCAGCCCTGGAGGAAGGCCTTGGAGCCACGGCCAGCGAGTAGGAAGTCATCCCCCGAGGCCAGAGCTGAGCTGCCTGAAGATCTTCGAAAGACTTGACCCAGTTTTCAGGCTAGCTCAGGGTGGACTTTTCACTGATTGCCACTTCTTTGTCAGGTCTCGTCTCAGTGTCCCCTGGGTTATAAAACTGCCATTGTCTGTCCCAGGTCTCAGTGCAAAAAGCTGTGGCAGCTGCATGGTGTCCACCAGGACTATGAAATTGGAGGACACAGTTATTTGCAACGTGTTTTGTTGGAAGCAGGTGATCTAAGTCTCCGTGGGCTAAGCCCCTTCCAGCTCCTCCCCTCAGGTCCAGCTCCCAGGCCATGACCCTCATCCTGCCCCACCTCCAAGCCCCTAACTTTGTGAGGTGGTGGAGTAGAGTTTTTCACCTTGAACCTCCCTCTTCACCCCAAAATGCTGGTGAGCAGATACACTTCTAGTAAAAGCAGTGACCCAGGTTCCCTGAAGCATCACCCAGGATGGTTAAACATTTGAGCAATCCTGGTTCAAATCCTGGCTCTTCAGAACGTCCTCATCCTGCAAACTGGATCAAATTATGAAGGCTCTCTGCATCAGCAATACAGGGGTGATGATAATGCCTGCCTCACAGGGCAAGGGGCCAGAGTTAAAAGCTGAGCACCATGCCTGGATCCCAGTAAGCTCTTGATAACCCACAGCCCCAGGTGTACACAGGACACCGAGGTGGGGGCCCCTGGGGGTACACAGCTCCCAGAACGTGGAGTTTTGTCCCAGGCTTCTTCTGTAGACCCTGCTGTTGTTGTCTCGTCGCTCAGTCATGTTGGACTTTTTGTGACCCCCATGGACTGTATAGCCTGCCAGGCTCCTCTCTCCATGGGATTTTCCATGCAAGACTGCTGGAGTGGGTGGTCATTTCCTTCTGTCACCCTGCCTGTGCTGAGACTGCTCATCCCTGGGGTCCCTGAGTGACTGCTGAATCAGCTGAGATCAGGCAGCCCAGTGCTGGGGCAGGTGAGCAAGGTGGGACCTCTGCTGCGCTTGGCCATGACCTGGGGGTGGCCGATGTATTTCCATGCAGGACCCACGAGCGCCAAGGCTGAGAGTGTCATCTGTACCCCCAGGGTCGGTCGCCGTGAGGAGTAGGGTGGGGGCTCAGGATGAATGTATTCAGCACATCGGGTTTCCTTCATTTTCTTGCTCAGCCTTCAGTGGAGTCCTCGCAATAAGCTAACTAGCCAGGGCTCTTTGCCACTCTTGACAGCTTCCTCGGCTTCATGCTCTCACGGAGCCTGTTTCTTCAGGAGGCACAACTCATCTACAAAGAAGGAGCCCAGCTCTGCCCAGGAGAGCAAGGTGAAGAATAGATTGTGTCCTGGCGAGACAACACTGGACGTGGGGCCAGTGCCCACTGCCCCCCTCTCCTGGCCCACATTCCTGTGCCCCCCTCTCCTCCTCCAACCACAGCAGTGTCTGCGCCAGACTGCTCAATGCAGACCCCCACTGCCCAGGGACAGGGTTCAGGAGTTCAAGGACGGAGGAGAAAGAAATATTTCTCAAGACTAGAGAATGGGAAATGACCGCAGACACAGGGCTGCCAGAGCCAGGCCATCATAAAACAGAGGAAACGATTTGACAATGAGGTGAAAATTGCCACTGCCAATTCTCCCTGACACCCTGAGCTTTACTCCTGGGCTCAAAGAAAGCTGTCACTGGCTCAGGAAAAGGTCTGCAAGGAGCTGGTAATAGTTTAGTAATGGCCTGGTGACTCGGAATGAGAAGGCTGGCGGCAGCTGTGCCAGGAAGACAGCTCCTGCTTTTAACCCAAGATGGCGAGATATGGAAACAGCCCTCTTCCCCAGCCCTGCTCCTCTGCCAGCTGAGTACATTGGCTCTGGAAAAGCCACAGGGACAGGGAGGAGGTGGAAAAAAACTCAGACTGAGACAGGGCTTTAGAAACAGCCAGATTGTGAGTGTGAACGTATGTGTGTGTGTGGTTTTTCCAGTAGCCGTTTTAAGGCATGCACCTCCCATTCCTGAGCCCCACCCCCCTCCCTCTAGCATCTCTCTACTTTATGGCAAATGGGTTTTGATTCTGAAGCAAATTGTCCTTGAAATAAGCTCCAGGATCTGAGTCCTTCCACCCCAGATGCTGGGGTTTGGAGCGCAGTCTGCTCATTCAGCAGATTCAGGCTCCATCACAGGAGTCTGGAGGGGTGGGTGGTTGGCACTGCCAGTTGTCAGCCTGATGGGCAGAGTTGGAGTCTTGAGTTGGAAGCTGCCACAGGCAAGAGTGGGGTATAAGGCAGATGTGGGTGCTGCCTTGGTTCTCCTTTCTGATTGTGAGTGTGTGTTTGTGTGTGTGGCTGTAATTGAGAATATGCTTGTATTCTGGAATTGTGCAGTGACTAGCAGGGGCTGGGACTGCAAATATCTAAGGTTCTGTGGCTGTGAAACTGCTCACCAATTGGCTGTGTCATGCGGAAGTGGAATCAGCCATATGGGAAGAGGGTGTGTGTTATGTGCAGGCATGTGTGTGCAAGTGAAAGCTGGCATTTATCAACATTTACACCAGACTTCTGTTTGAAGTTAACTTGGCCTCAATTTTGCTGGATTTCTGACCTTCCTATGTCTTTTGTGTCAATCGGATGTCAGCCTTATTCCATGGTGACTGTAATTTAGGAATTTGATGTAACAAAGCCCAAGACAGCGTCTTTGCATTGAGTGTCTGCCCCGTGCCTAGCCAGGAACGCTGCCTTAAAGGGAAAGCGTGAGCCCAGCTGACGTGCAGAGAAGGAAGTGCCTGTGTTCAGCGCGTGGTGGTGTTAGACGCTGTTAGAACACAAGTGTTAGACAGTCCTGGCTCCAGTTCTAATCTGAAGGTGATCTCTTTTGCTTTAATGTGTCCGAGTTCAGCTGCATGGTTCATGAGCTGAACTGGAAGTGCAGGGGCTTATGTCAGTAGAGCTAAAATATTCTCCCCCCCATTTTCAGCTCCCGCGACACAAGCTGTTATTGAAAACATGCTCTTTCCCCAGGGAGTTTTGTTGTCACTGAGGCTGAAGCAATGCAACAGATCTGTGCAAAGACAGCCAGATGCCTTCTCTAGAGGACGGGGATGTGTAGATCAGAAGGCAGCTAGGCAGTGGGGGTGGGGTTGGGGCACAGACACACCCTGAGTCCATCTGACCTTGAGACAGGGTGCAACGAGGCTGTCTTAGGAGCAGCATAAAACTTTCAACTCAGCCTTTCTGGGCCAGAGCCGGCTCCTCCGAGGTGGCCTAGGACCAAGCTTTGGAGGTGAGCTGGGCAGAGAGATGAGTAGAGACTTAGTGCCAGAACAGCAATCCCAGAAAGGCTTGGGGCCGCTCATTCCTCTTCCAGTAAGGGAGGCCATGGGGAGGGATTTTGAGGGAAGAAGCCATTAAGTATAATCCGGGTTACAGTAGAAATTCAGCAGCTGCAAGACCCAAAAGTCCCCCAGAGGTTCCTAAGTGCAGCCCTTTCCCCTAAGCAAGTCTGAGCCTACAACCATTCCAGAACCATGGTGTTTCCCTTTAAGTATTTCTCAGGCAGGATATTTCATAAACTCCTTAATGCACTGGTACCAAAACAAAGCTGAGCAGAGAAAGAACCAAATTTCCCCTGGACAATGGCCCAGTGCAATCCAAGATGAATACAGATGTTTCAGAAGCAGTCAGTTAGTCGGCAAATGTGCCAGCGTACCTCTTTTGTGTGCCCTCGGGTGACACGCTTCCCAAATTAGGTTAGCTGGATGTGTGGTCCCACGCTCCCTCATCTGATTCATCCTGGTGGGAACAGCGTTGTCAGTTCAGGGAAGAGAGGTATGCAGAAGTCTTGGCTCTGAAAACATCAGGACCTCCTTTAGCTTCCTTGATGTTCAGATGAGATGGACAAATTGGAATTTAATAGTCAGTTGCTCACAGTCCATAGTCAGCTTGCGTTTTATTGAGTTGGCCAACAGTTTCCTTTGGAAAAACCCAAACGAACATTTTGGCCACCCGATGGCTCATTCAGGTACAAGTGAATACCAAAAAAACAATGTGTTCTGTAAACAACAGGCTTAGGACATCTTCCATGCAGGGATAAAAAATAATTTGTTTGAATGAGCTGGAAACTAAGCGCTGTATACGGTTGCCTGTGAGCATTAGTCACTCATCACTTGTGCTGCCAATGTAAGATGGTATTCCGAGGAGGTGGTAGTGAGAAAAGAGAAGGCATAATTACCTGGAATGTGTTTAGAGTGTATGAAGAGTGATTAGAGAGGACAAAAATCTGTGAATAAAAATACGCTGAGAATGAAAGAATTAATGCTAGGCCAAAGATGTATGCTGGAGAAGGCAATGGCACCCCACTCCAGTACACTGGCCTGAAAAATCCCATGGACGGAAGAGCCTGGTAGGCTGCAGTCCATGGGGTCACGCAGAGTCGGACACGACTGAGCGACTTCACTTTCACTTTTCACTTTCATGCATTGGAGGAGGAAATGGCAACCCACTCCAGTGTTCTTGCCTGGAGAATCCCAGGGACGGGGAAGCCTGGTGGGCTGCCATCTATGGGGTCGCACAGAGTCGGACACGACTGAAGTGACTTAGTAGCAGCAGCAGCAAAGATGTATGCAAGAAAAAAAAATTTGTAAAGGAAAAGGAAGGAAAATGTTAGAACTTTGCCCACGGAAGCAGGTGGAACTTCTGAGATGCTGTAGTTTCAGATTAAATGAGCTCAAAGGAGAACGTGCAGGCATACCTCTCTGAGGACGAGAAAGGAAGTGTTTGTAGTGGTGGGTCTTATCCTAAAAAGGAAAATAGAGGTGATTGTATGAAAACCTGACAAGGCTATTTAAGAAGCTTCGTGGGCTGTAAAGTAATATGGAAAGGCAGCCAAGACTCACCAGCCCCATGATGGCCCTCCCTCTGGTTTTACCCTAAAACATTTGGCCCAGGCAGGAGATCATTGAGGAGACACGGCTCTAGTGACCATGGAGGCTCAGAGAAGATGCCACAGGGGGAGCTTAGATGAGGTTTCCATCTTTTCTAGTGCTGAAGACAAGGGCAGGAATCAAATGCAGGAAGGAGAAAATTAAATGTGGTTATGTGTTTAGGACTGCAGCACAGCAGTTTGTCCGTGAAACCATAGCTTATCAGACAAAAGTGGTGGGCATGACAACAAACGGAGAGTACCCATGGGAAGGGAAGGAGGCACACGTTTGGCCAGACAACCAAGAGGATGGTGAAACAAAACTTGTGGGAAAAGGAGAAAAACGCTTGATGACACTGTCACATCAGATCTTACGGAGAACGGCAGATGTGATGTAGTAAGAAATGTGATAGATGCGGTGTCCAGGAAAATCACAGGGAAGCATAGAGAAGTAATATTTCTTCCTCAAATATCCATATGCTGAAGCATGAATATATGCAGTAAATAAAGGTAGCATGAGATTTCACCCACAGAGGTAGATTCTGTGACCCTAAGTTGAGCCTCATCAGGACTGGCTGAACTAAAGTTTTCTATATATGCATTTTCTCTGATTTCTTTGTCTCTTCGCTGCACTGAGAATCTCCTCATGGCACTGCTATAACTCTTCTAAAGTCCTGATGGGGCCTCTTACAAACCCCTGACTGATTTTGTTTCTACTCTTTTGCCCATCCCTCCTTCTCATTCACTACTCACCAGACAGAATTATCCCTTCAAAACACAGATTACATCCTGTCCCTCCCTGCTTATAATCTCCAGGTGACTTCTCATCTCCTGCAGCTATAGTTCAAAAGCTTCAGCCAAGTTCATGAGGGTTTCCCAGCCCAACCCCTGCCCCTTCCACAGCCTCTTGTCCTCCCCTTGGTCCTTGCTCTCTCGGCCCCAGATACATGGGGCTTCCTGTGATTCCACAAACCCACTGAGTATGCTCCTGCCTCAGGGCCTTAGCACTGGCTGTTCCCTCTGCCTGAGACATTCTGACTTGTCACAGGGCTGCTCAGGAACTTCACTCAAGTCTATGCTCATATGCTTCCTCCTAATATCGCATCCTCCACCACCAGACCTATTATGTCTTCATCGCTCATTGCTATCTGACTTTAAATCACATGTGTATTTATTACACAGTATCTCTCTCCTAAGCTAAAATGGAATTTCTGTAATAGCTGTCATTTTGTCTTTTGGTCCCCTGGTAGATCCCAGTGCCCAGAAGGGTAGTTGGTACATAGTAGATGTTCAGTAACTGTTTGGGAAATGAATGAACTAACAATGAATCATAACTAGAAATGATGCTACCCAATGACACCAGTCTCTGTCAGAAAACTGGATGCTCCCAGAACACAGAGCTCTCTAACACATATGAAGCAAGGATGTGCTCAGTTGCTCAGTCATGTCCTACTCTTTGCAACCTCGTGGGCTCCAACCCACCAGGCTCCTCTGTCCCTGGAATTTCCCAAGCAGGAATACTGGAGTGGCTTGCCATTTCCTCCTCCAGGGGAATCTTCCCAACCCAGGGGCTGAACTCAAGCCTCTCACATCTCCTGCATTGGCAGGTGGAAGCAAGAACACAAAAGCTCTAAGTGAATTCACAAAAGAGAATATGAAGGAAATTCAGAGCTGGTGGAGCCCATTTCCTGTTAAGACAGTGAAATCCCAACCTGTCCTATTTATTGATGTCCATATAACTAGTAAGTAGTGTCCAATCAATGAATCGGGTCTCTGTATTCACTGACCAGAATTTGGCTTGTTTAGTCAGGAATCTATTTGTCCTCTGACAATATATGATTATAATGAGAAGACCAGATGTGTGAATCTGATACAGTAATGGTGGAGCATCTGTGAAGTATGGTAGATGGAGTGGGGGGGGGGTGATCAGGAGGCGAAGAGGGAGAGGAGAGGAGCTCCGTGGACACGGGGATGGAGTCCTGAGTGTGCCATATGAGGGACAGTCATGGAATACACAAGGGAAGTGACCGTCTGTCCCTAAGCCAGACCGCAGGCCAAGAGTCACCTCTGGGGAAGCAGGTTGCTGCAGACAGGCACAGAAAGGACTGTTTTCAGGCTGGACTCCATGAGACACACAGCCTGTATTGGGGGGCCTAAATAGCAGAGAAAAATACAGAGTCGGGGACAGACCATCTGTCCAGTTTCTCAGTGGAAGCATGGAAAAGCTGAAAAGCTGATATTTTTCTGATAACCAGAAAAGCTGAGTTTCTGAGGAGGGCTTCCTTGACTGCGGGTGTGATAGGGGTCATGCTCCAGCCACTGATAGGCCTGGACACTATCAAAAGGCCAGGCGTGAGGGCAGAAGGGGGCTGTCTAGGGATCCAAAGCAGTCAGTAGGAAGATGCAGCCATAGACTGAGTTCCCCTAGTTATGTAAGAAGGGTGAAGACCCGCCAGTTTCATTTACTAACCCGCGACCTCACGGGTGCCCGCAGCCAATGAGGACTTTGGAAAGATGAAGAGAAATGCAGTAGGCAAACGTGCGTTTTGTTCACCTCCTCATATGTGTAATCTCATGTGAAGAAGCCTGAGAGCCAAGACTCAGATCCCCAAGTGTGTTCAATCCTGTCATTGGCCACGCTGCATGGGGACGGACATTCATTTGTATGCTCAGTGTAACCCAGTGTTCAAAAGTGGTTCTGGAAAGAATGAACAAATAATTTATTTCTTGCTTGAAAAGTTAATTCATTTATATTTGTATTTTGTTTATTATCTCTAAGTTGACCCGATTATTAAATTAACCATTATTTTGCAGCCAAACTTTTGCCGCACAAACAGAATACAAATTGATTGTATCTATTCTCTGATAAGGCAGTTCAGAAAAAACCCTGGGGATAAAAGAAATAAAACAGGGCACACAGCTTCAGCTCTGCTTCCAGGCCCCTGCTCCCTGTCTTCTTCAGAAGCAGAGAGGATGAAAATGTAGGGCAGTATCCTGATTCCCCCTAGGAAGTCCACATCCCAGTAACCCAGCAGTGATCACCTGTGTTGGGCCCTTTAGTTAATGAAAGAAAAATCAAACTGGCTGTCCAGGGACTGTCAGTCAGTTGGCACTTGACTATTAAATTCGGGTTTTCATGTTTGTCACTAAGACACCTTCCATTGAACTCTCGCTGGTACATAGGCTTTCATATTAGAGCTCTCCAAAAGAAAAAAAGAAGATAATGGGAGATGCCATCTCAAAGGATCTCAGAAAACTCACCCACTCAGTTACCCCCAGCATTGCAAGGATGAGGCTTCCTGAGTGCACAGACTCCACCCTAACTGGAATTTAACTCTGCAAATTCCTTCAAGATGAGCCCGCCATGTAGCAGAGGGACCCCGTCAAGTAGCAGAGGGACCCCGTCAAGTGGTGGTGTGGACATAGTGTGGAGTATGAAGTTTGAAAGCTGAAGACGGAGGCTGAGTCCTGATTCTGCCTTGCGATAGCTGGGTGACCTTGGGGAAGTCATTTCACCTCTCTGAGCCTCAGCCCCTTCATCGTCAGTGTAGATGGTGTTACCACCTCCGGGACTGTTTTGAGAATCAAATGAAAATATGCACAAGAAGGCTTTACACCTGCTCACAGCTCCAGCCATATACAAATGCTGGTTATCATTACAATGAGATCTTTTTGGCTGTTCACTATCAAGAGGTGCTTTATTAAAGTCTAAGACAGACCCCATGCTGGACACCAAATCCCATTTATACCAAATCATATGAGAGAGTCCGAGTGCTCCCATGCTAATATTCCATCTTCCGCTGCTTGCATATTTAATAGAAATTCATCTGGATGGCAGCACGCTTGGAGCAAGACAGCAGTGACTAAGCAAACAAGCAATCAGCGATGGATTAGGGCCCGATGCAGAGCACGTGGGGAGGCACCAGCCGGGGAGTGCTCAGAGCCCGCCGTCCTCGCCCTCCAGCGTGTCGCCTCTGGTCCAGGACTGCTCTCCCTCCTGCAAAGACAGCGCGGCACAGTCAGTCACCTAAGCTGGTGCGGGTGGTGGGGAGGAGCCGACACTGCGTGTGTGCTTAACTGATCCTTTCTGTGTTCTGCTTTCACTCAGCCTGGGAAAACCTCACGTTTGGGTAGGGTAAAATGGGGCGTGTGCCCTGGCAGTTCAGAATTTGTGTCCCCACATCCGCTCATCCAACAAAGTCTGTTGCTTTGACACAAGTGGCTAAAGAAGCTTGATTCTTTTTGTGACAAGAGGTGATGGGGCCATGTTGGGATGTTTTTACCCCCGACTTTTCTCAGGACATCCTGAGCTCTGCTCCTGGGAAAGTCCCAGACAGGCGGATGGCAGGACTCAGAGCCCATTTTCCCAGTTCATGGGGGGCGAGGTCTGGTCTGGGCATCCATTCTGCCTGTGTCCTGCCCGCTTTTCCTGACCAGCTCACTCAGCACATCTTCCAACGTGGACCGTGTCACTGCATATAAAGCCCCACCGACCAGCTCTGTGATCCCAAGGACATGGCTTTAGGGTTCTCATCAGTGAGGTGGTCCCAGGGCCAATCAGCCCACTGAGCAGTTCTGAGTATTGAGTGTCGTCATCCAATATGGAGCCCAGATGGCATCTGCCACCTCGTCAACCACAGATGTCACAGGACGTCACCCCTGCCTGCACCAGCACCCTTGGCTGCTCTTCCCAGCAGGGCATTACTGCTGCGTATCTGCACCATTCGTGAGCTCCTTGTATGATTTGCTGTTTCACAAGTGCCTGCCTTCGAGGGTAGGAATCGTGCCACACACACTCACCTAACGCTTGCAGCACTGAGCTCTGTGCTGAGCATAGTGTAGACATTTAACAGAAGATTGCATTGCTCAGTCTGATTTTCTACATGCACGGTAGAATAGCAAAGTCGAACAGCCGTGCCCGTGGTAGACACCCTGAGGTTCTCCATGGCCCGAGCCCAGGGTGTCCGCAGTCTCTGTGGTCTGAGCTCCGGTTTGCTGGGGGCATTCACTCTTTCTCTCACTAACTGCATCCCACTTGCCTCCTGAAGCTAGGACTCTGGGAGGTGAGAGGAGTAAGGCAGCCGGGGTCCCACCTCCACGAGCTGCAGAGGGGTAGGCTCCGGTCACTGATCTGCCTTAAGTTGTTTGCTCCTTCAAAGGAGAAATCAGCAATGATTCAAAGTCCTTCAGTTCAGTTCAGTTCAGTCGCTCAGTCGTGTCCGACTCTTTGCCACCCCATGAATTGCAGCACGCCAGGCCTCCCTGTCCATCACCAACTCCCGAAGTTCACCCAAACTCACGTCCATCGAGTTGGTGATGCCATTCAGCCATCTCATCCTCTGTCATCCCCTTCTCCTCCTGCCCTCAATCCCTCCCAGCATCAGGGTCTTCTCCAATGAGTCAACTCTTCGAATGAGGTGGCCAAAGTACTGGAGTTTCAGCCTCAGCATCAGTCCTTCCAATGACCCAGGACTGGTCTCCTTTAGGATGGACTGGCTGGATCTCCTTGCAGTCCAAGGGGCTCTCCAGAGTCTTCTCCAACACCACAGTTCAAAAGCGTGACTTCTTCAGCCTTCTGCTTTCTTCACAGTCCAACTCTCACATCCATACATGACCACAGGAAAAACCATAGCCTTGACTAGACGGACCTTTGTTGGCAAAGTAATATCTCTGCTTTTTAATATGCTATCTAGGTTGGTCATAACTTTTCTTCCAAGGAGTAAGCGTCTTTTAATCTCATGGCTGCAGTCACCATCTGCAGTGATTTTGGAGCCCCCCCCCAAAAAAAGTCTGACACTGTTTCCACTGTTTCCCCACCTATTTCCCATGAAGTGATGGGACCAGATGCCATGATCTTAGTTTTCTGAATGTTGAGCTTTAAGCCAACTTTTTCACTTTCCTCTTTCACTTTCAACAAGAGGCTTTTGAGTTCCTCTTCACTTTCTGCCATAAGGGTGGTGTCGTGAAAGTCCTCAGAGATCTGCATAACCTGAAACCCTGATGGTATGGAAATAGCAGCCTGCGCCTTCTTATGTTTGTGTGCATGTGCGTGCATGCTAAGTGGCTTCAGTCGTGTCACTCTTTGCGACCCTATGGATCGTAGCCCACCAGGCTCCTCTGTCCATGGGATTCTCCCCGCAGGAAGACTGGAGTGGGCTTCTGTGCCCTCCTCCAGGGGTTCTTTCCAACCCAGGGATCAAATTCAGGTCTCTTATGTCCACCTGCATTGGCAGGCATGTTCTTTACCACTAGCACCACCTGGGAAGCCTCTTATTATTTTTACCTATGATTAAAACTAGAAACAGAGTTACCAACTCAGACGCACTGCACTACCTTTAGAGCTTGTCTCTTGTTTGGAAGGCAACCATGTGGAGAAATCACTTCATTAAAAAAAATGCTCATGGTCTTTTGTAAGTGTGTTTTATTATCATGCTCTTTGGAGATGAGCCTGTCCCTTCAAAGTCATGCGGCTACCCTGGAAGCCAAGAGGCACGCGTGACTGGTCACCCTGATAGGATCCTCTGCAGGGGGGCTCCCAGGGAGCCCCCCTGAAGAGAGAGAGACTTTCTGGTGCCATTCCTGTAACTGGCAGAGGAAGGAACAGGAATCTTTAGGATTCAGAGTGGACCAGGGCACTGAAGAAAATGCAGTCACTTCCTGGGATTCCTAGAAATTAATTCTATAGAATCTTTTCCTAGAGAGAGGGAAGGAAGGAAAGAGGAAAGACTTCATATACATTTTTTAAACTGTCTTTAAGTATGTACAGACGAGTTCACAGAACGTCAACTCAGTGAAGTAACACAAACTGAACACATCCAAATGGCCAGCACTCAGATTAAGGAGCAGAACACAGCACGCCAGAATCCCCATCCCACTTACATTCATGACTCCCTTCCCCCGGGAGCTAGTCTCACCTCCACTCCCAGCACCAGGGGTGTGTCTGCTCTTCAACTTACATGGGCGGGATCTTACAGACAGTTGTTCTCCACCGTGACTGGCTTCTCCTCTGCAGCATTGTGTTATGAGATTCATTCATGTTTATGTATTCCTGGTTGCTGTTCTCTATGCTGGGCAGTATTCCCTTATGTAAATATGCAACCGTAACAAAAGGCTGAATGCCAAGAAGAACTGATGCTTTCGAATTGTGGTGCTGGAGAAGACTCTTGAGAGTCTCTTGGACAGAAGGAGATCAAACCAGTCAATGCTAAAGGAAATCAACCCTGAATATTCATTGGAAGGACTGATGCTGAAGCTCCAGTACTTTGGCTACTTGATGTGAAGAGGCGGCTCATTGGGAAAGACGCTGGTGCTGGGAAAGACTGAAGGCAAAAAGAGAAGGGGGTAGCAGAGGATGAGATGGTTAGATGGCATCACCAACTCAATGAGCATGAATTTGAGCAAACTCCTGGAGAGAGTGGATCACAAAGGAGCCTGGCGTGCTGCAGTCCATGGGGTCGCAAAGAGTCAGATATGACTTAGCGACTGAACAACAACAGCAACAAATATCAAAGATTCACAGAAGAGGAAAAGTTTTTAAAAGTTTGAGCTCATATAGAGACTATACACATTAAAGAGAAAGATATCTAATTGTATCAAGGTACATATACTTCTTTAACTGTTTCATTGTAGTAATTTGTAATTGCTGCATTACTAACAATGAGTAATACAAAATAGTTATGACCCCAATGCTTTGTTCTTTTGGTGGAGTTCTATTTTATCTCCAAAATGATTGGGGAAAAACATGTATTCATTGGATCACAGCTCTGGGACATGTGGCTATTTATCCAGAGGGGACAGCTTACCTTGGTTGCAGGCAGAGCATTCTTTGAAGAAAAGAGCAGTCTTCAGAATGCTGGGTTTGAAACATTCTATCTGAGGAGGAGGGACAGTGAACATCGCAAACCGTGGGTGATGGGCAGAAGGAGAGGGCAAGCATGACTTGGCAGACAGCTTTCTGTCACTTAAACGATCAGGACAGAATGAGAGGATCAGCCACTGGGTGAGGCTCCCGACCAGCATACTTACTCCTCACATGTGACTAGCAAGCAGCCCTCTTACATGACATGGTTCTCCTCGTGGGAGCAATTCGCATCCTCCGCTTCTCAGTTTGCTGAGAAAGCACAAATGAGTAAATAAACAGCCCAGCTCTCCTTCTCAAAATTGCTTCTTCCACCTGCCTCTTTCCAGGAAAACCATCTTGTGAATCACAGAGGCCTGGACAAAATCTCTCAAAAATCTCTGTGCCTATCCCTCTCCCCCACACCCAGTGGTAAGATAATGAGATGCAGGGCTCGGGTGTGTTTGACAAGCTGGTCTCTCCAGCAGAAGAGTTGAGAGGCTCCGGGGCTGGGACTGGAGATTAATTAATGCTAAAAGGCACAGTTTGATGTGGCAATGAGATTTCGATTATACCAATCTCTAATTATCTTGTACCACGAGTGCCCTGACTCTCCCAGGTGTTTCTTCTTGGTTGGGAATTACTATTTGTGCATGAAATAAAGCAGCTGCATTTTTTGGGGGTGGAGGGGGTGTACATGGGCATAGTGGGAGTGCAAAGAGTGTGCATATTGCCCTCCCTGTCTGGAAGCAAGAGGATGTCGGAGAATCTCTCTGAGGACGGTGAAATTGGCATTGGGATTTTATAAGAAGTGTGACTGAGGCAAGGTGAAGGAACATGTGATGAGCCAAACTGAGCCAGAATCCTTATTTCTTGAGAAATGGCTGCTGGACTATGCCACCCATATGGCTCCTGGAGAAACCCTAGCAGAGGACAAATTAAGTCTCATTTTCCCAGGTCCTATTAGGGGTCCTTTTCATCATAAAGGTCTCCCTTGGGAGAGAGAGTTAGTGACACCAAGCATGAGGCTTATGTCCATTTTATAGTGTTACAATTATGAGTCATATTGATTGCTAATTATTGATGTTATTATTATATATATTGGTACTACTAATTACTAACTGTTAGTGAAAGTGAAAGTCGCTCAGTCATGTCCTACTCTTTGCAACCCCATGGACTATACAGTTCATGGAATTCTCCAGGCCAGAATACTGGAATGGATAGCCTTTCCCTTCTCTAGAGGATCTTCCCAACCCAGTGATTGAACCCAGGTCTCCCACTGGGATTCGTTACCAGCTGAGCCACAAGGGAAGCCCAAGAATACTGGAGTGGGGAGCCTATCCCTTCTCCAGTGGATCTCCTGGACCCAGGAATCGAACTGGGGTCTCCTGCATTGCAGGCAAATTCCATACCAACTATCTGAGCTATCAGGGATAGCTATCAGGGATACTGAGCTATCAGGGAAGCTCTATATTACTGCTATTACTAGCATTGATCAGTACCATTCTATGAAGCATCTCTTCCTGGGGATGTCAGATTTTGGGATATTAATTGTGATAGATTTCTTCTGATTCAAAGTGAGGTATGTGTGTGATGTGTGTGTAAAGCTGCTCAGTCGTGTCTGACTCTTTGTGACCCCATGGACTGTAGCCCATCAGGCTCCTCTACCCATGGAACTCCCCAGGCAAGAATACTGGAGAGGGTAGACATTCCCTTCTCCAGGGAATCTTCCCCATCCTGGGATTGAACTCGCATCTCATTATGTCTCCTGTATGGGCAGGTGGGTTCTTTAGCTCTAGCACCACCTAAGATCCAAGGTTGGAAGGAAACGTAACCTCCCTAGGGGAGGACAGGAGGCCCTCTTCCCCCTGCAGACAGCTTGCACCCTAAGTCCCCAGATGAAACCCCCGGGTCCATGGTAGAAGCTGTGTCTGTGAAGGATGTGTGGACTATTCCAGGTGAGACACCTCAATTTTGCTTCAAGATTACTCATAGAGTTTGGTGGATTCATCAAGCCAGGTGAAGAAAAGTGACAAACTCACCTTCTGCAGGACATGGAGGGAAGAGAGGTCTCTGCACTCTGACATCAGCAGGATGTGACAGGAAGACCCCCTAACTTCTGCCTGTTTCTCCCCAAGTGACCCTTTCCACTCGTAGCAACAGTTCAGGCCACGTTCTGTCCACAGCACGAGTTCTATGGCTGCGGGAGAGTTCCTCAGCCTCCTGACCTCTGCTCTTCCATTTGCAAAACGTGGGGGATAACAGTTATTAATACTTCACAAACAGTATTTTAATGTGAAAATGTGTTTGGCACAGTGTTTGGTGTGTAATAAACACTTAATACATGTTGCTGTTAAAAAAAATATTTTCAACATTCCTGGATCCTTTGCCCAAGCATATAGACATTCAAATAGCTTTTAGGTAGAGTCACAAGTGTGTGTACACACGTGTGTGTGTGTGTATTCGAACTAACTGCTCATCAGGTTTATTTTGGGCTTGTCTCATAGTCAAGAGTCAGGTACCCAAAGGGTACTCATGTCTTTCATCCTCATCCCCGATACTAATTACCCTGCTCTCCAAGGAAATTATTGTCTCCATCTGAATCTCATTATGTGTCAGGAGTGCTGCTGGTCCATCCAGACCAAGGGTTATCTGAGCCGACGTGTAGGGAAAGGCCTTTATCACTGGAGACATACAATTAAAAGAGTAGGCTGATGTCCTGTCGAAGTTTTACAGAGTGTCGAAAGGGGACCCTGAGGGATGGCGGCACCCTTGAAGCAAAGGCTAGTGTCCAGCTGGGGTGATGACCTGGGCGCCCAAGAGCCAGGGCTGTGGAACAGAGGAAACAATAAAAGGAGATGGACGTGGGTCCTGCAAAGGGGAGGTTGGTGACTCATTTTGAGGTTCATGGCTTCCCAGTTGGGGCAGGGGTCAAGAATCCACCTGCTAGTGCGGGAGACACAAAAGATGTGAGTTAGATCCCTGGGTGAGGAAGATCCCCTGGAGGAGGGCGTGGCGACCCCCTCCAGTATTCTGGCCTGGAGAATCCCGTGGACGGAGGAGCCTGGCAGGCTACAGTCCATAGGGTTACAGAGTCGGACACGACTGAGCACACACACAGCACAGTGTGTGTGTGGTGCATGATGTGGGGGGCTGGGGCCAAACTGAAGCAAAAACAGGGCTCCCTGGCCTGCGGCTGAGCCGTCTGCTAGGCTTGTGAGTTGGGAGAAGGATGATCTTGGGCACTGTCCTTGGGAAGCTTGTAACTGGGAGTTTGGGGAATTTTTCTATCATCCCTTTAAATGAAAATGACAAAGGTCTTCCTTCCCAGGGACTTAATAATGGATTCAATGAAGAGTAAAGCCGTGTGGCTGCAAATGCATTAAAGATTTTTTTCTTTTTTAATCTTTAGAACCAGTACAGAATGCCTAAGTCGTTTTATACAAGGTTCTTATAGTCTGATCATTTCTGGTTGTGCCTGAATGGAGCCGGGTTTCAACTTAAGCCCAGGGAAGCTCTGTCAACTCCTTATCCTCCCGCATTCCAAGTCTACATGACCATCCAGCCTGTGAAATGGTCTCATGCCTGGAAAAGCTTGGCATCCTTAGCTGAGGGACACCTGCTTTCTTAACAGGCAGCTCTATGGCAAGGAACTGTGCCAGCTTCGCTACCCATACATTGAATAATTGGCTGGCTGCGGAAATTGGGACACTCCGCTGCCTCTTGTTCACACTTATCTGCTTAAAATTGCTTCTACTGATGGAAGCCCCGGGAAGAAGGCAGCTCACTTACAAGAAACACCCCGGAGGATGCATGGATACATGCACACAGTTTCAAAACAAGAGTATTTACACTTGGCTCCTTTGGTTGAACAAAGGATAGAACCTTACTTGCTTTTATTTGACCCACACTCTCTGTGCAAGAATAAGGTTGGCTTTTGCTAAAGGAAAGGTATCAGCCCCAGGTTAAGCTGCAAGAAAACCTGAAATAAAATGGCTTAAATAATAGAGAATTCCATGTTTCATACATAAAATTTTAAAGATGGGCAGTGCAGGCTGGTTTGATGTCTCTGCAGTCACCCAGGACCACTGCGCTCTTCCAGTGTGATGCTTGGCTGCACAGTCTTGGCTGGAGCTCCAGCCATCATGTCATTCACCTTCCAAGCACCACAGAGGGAAGAGAGGATGTCAAAGGACACAAGCCAGCTATTGTTTTGAAACAATTCTTGGAAGCTTCGATGCAACCCTCCTGCTGGCTAGAACTTAATCACATTTAATAACATAGGAGATGATTGGGCTACATGCTCCCCTAAAAATGTATGATTATGTGAAGGTCAGATTGTAAAGAGTCTGCCTCCAATGCAGGAGACTCAGTTTCGATCCCTGGGTCAGGAAGATCCCCTGGAGAAAGGAATGGCTACCCATTCCAGTATTCTTCTATGGAGAATTCCATGGACAAAGGAGCCTGGTGGGCTACAGTCCATGGGGCCTCATGGAGTTGGACACGACTGAATCGGACATGACTGAGCCACTAATGTACATACAAACACACACATACACACCTTGGATTAGGAGAAATCAATTATATTTAATATCCAAAATCCCCAAATTGGATATTCCCAGGAGATGCAATACTATCTATCTATCTATCTATATATATAAATATATTTCACCCCCCACCCTTTTCCAAGCCCAACTTAATCTCTTGTGATTAATTCTAGCTTTCAACGTTTGGGTAAGCCCCTTTAAATTGAATCTGGGGAAAACCTTGGAAATCTTCAGATGTATGTGACTTTTCCAGGTTCTCAAGCCTTGCTCTTTTCCTTACTTCACTTGAGTTGAATAACAATCTTTGTGTGGTCAGAGTTTACCAGACTGATGATCAATTCTCAGTCATCCTCTCATTCCTCAATGTTATGCTCCATGCATGGACCAGGAATCTCAGTGATAAAAATGAAACCTGCCATCGGAGAACAAGACAAGAATTGAGGACTCTTAGTATATGATCCAATAGGCTCCTTTAGAAACTGAGGTTTTTCTCTATGTTACATCCCTCCTGGGTCAGATCATGATAATCGCCTTCTGCACTGGGATCTCTTGGAGGTTAATTAGTTATCTGTATCACAGGTTGAGCCTTTTATTGAATATTTTTCTCTCTTTATCTCTGGTACATTACATGAAATTTTAACTACAGTTAAGGATTTAGAGTTTTTCCCTTCAAAAACCTAATGTCAAATGATATCTCTGTGATAACATTCTTCAGAGCTGGGAAGAAATTTTGGATTAAAAAAAAACACACTAAAAAGTAAAACCATGTTTTCAGAAACCAAAAGATTGCCCCAATTCTTTTCTTATATGTTCTGCAGTGGCTTCCCTGGTGGCTCAGATGGTAAAGAATCTGCCTGCAATGCGGGAGACCTGGATTCAATCCCTGGGTCAGAAAGATCCCTTGGAGAAGGAAATGGCACCAGCTCCAGTCTTCTTGCCTGGAGAATTCCATAGACAGAGGAGCCTGGCGGGCTACAGTCCATGGGGTCACAAAGAGTCGGACACAACTGAGTGACTAACACTTTCACTTTCTTTTTTTCCACAGTGGCCAGCCTGCTTTTTAATAGCCTAGAGTGAACTCGGTTCTATTGGTCCAAGTGAAATCAAATGAACTGAGGAAGTACAGCATAGTGGTTAATAATTTGGAAATACTATATGGATTTTAATAGGGCTTTGGCCCCTACTAACAATTTCGTAGAACCTGTCTGAATTTTAGATTTCCCCCCAATTCATTCACAATGACAGTACCTAGTATGGGATATTGTGAGAAGTTTATGAGACAACGTATGGAGATTACCTAGCTTACTAAGTAGTCAATAAACTGTGGACTTCCACTGGTTAAGATTCTGTGCTTCCACTTCAGGGAATGCAGGTTTGAGCCCTGGTTAAGGAACTGGGATCCCGCATGCTGCATTCAAAAATAAAATAATAAATAAGTGCATAGTGTGTGCAATAAATGAGCTTACTGCCTAAAGTATCTAAGCAGAGGTCCACGTTGTTAGGTATTTTCAAAACCAAGACGGATTTTTAATCACAATGTGTATTTTTTTTTCTAAAAGTTCCCTCAAATATTCATAAAAGAGATTAAAATCATTAAGATATTAGAAATTTTTTTTATAATACATGTTTTCAATACAGACAGTAGCAATTGACTCACAACTAAAAAGGATATGGAAATAAGCCCTGCTATACTTCCTCCCACTTTCCTGTTAATTATGTCATTATTTTTCCATTGTCATTCATTTTTGTTACAGCAATTTCCATAATTGTTTGGTCCTAATTATAAATTTAAATGCATTGAATTTTCACAATCAAGGAGTCTTCCACCTCCTTTGCTTCACTTTGATTGGCTCACACGTTCATGCATGTTTAAGAATGTCTACTATTGCCTTTAGGGCAACTTGGCTGCATAATATTCTGGGGTCACATTTTATTCCCCTCAAAGTTTGGTGAGCACTGTTTCCGTATCATCTGGCATTGAATGTTATGTTGGAGAAGCCTTAGATTAACTTGTGTATTTTGTTTTTTTCTGATAATTTTATTTTTCTTTTCCTGGATGCTAGAGATCTCTTACTTAATCCTCAGTGTCATGTGACAATGCTACCTTTCAGCACCAATCATTCTGAAACAGTTGTTCAAGGAACTCAGAGTCCTTTTTTGATCTGTAGATTCTGTTATTCTTTCAGAGCTATTCTGTATTATATGCTTGAATACTTTCCAGTGCATTTATCAGGGTTTGGGTTCAGAGGAACCACTTTTTCTAATGTTGAATTCCCTCCATAGTCATTATCATCTCCTTAGCTTCTTTAATCACTTTGTCTTTTTTTCCTCTTTCCTTGTAAGAGTA
This sequence comes from Bubalus kerabau, assembly GCF_029407905.1. NCBI lineage: Eukaryota > Metazoa > Chordata > Mammalia > Artiodactyla > Bovidae > Bubalus > Bubalus kerabau. Next base: position 16,600,117 of record NC_073628.1, read on the forward strand.
TCCCAAGTCTTTGCTCTATACCAGTAAGTGAAATGTCCACTACGTCTTCGTTTTTCTTAATGGTCCCAATTGATTTTTCTTGAAATGGTCTGCAGTTTGAGTCTTAGATACAAGTCTTACACTTTCATCTCAGTCTCCTGTTTTCCAGTTTTTCCTGTAATTCTTATTTTGAATTCATGCTCTTATCAAGTAGTTGTACGACACAAAGTATTCAGTGGCACTGGTCTCATGCATTTCAAATAAGATTTTCTTCCAAACAGGGTTCTTCATTTGATGTTTGCAAGCAAAACTCTGGTCTTTATTTCTGATTTTATTCTCCCTTTTTTTTCCGTAGCATGTTTGCAGAGCCGCCATAGCACTTCCTTTCATCTTGACCATGCATGGGCCACTTTGTATAGATCATCCCTTCCACATTCCTCCCCAGTCCTGTCCAGAGACGGGCGTTCTATCCCACCGCAGCCTGAGGGCCCAGCAAGAGAAGAGGGCCACAGAGTTCATTTGAAGTAGTTCTCAATAATGGGTCTCTGATTTACCCTCTCATATTCTGTTAGCTGTGCATTCCCACAGGGGCTGTCCTGAGCACAGGACTCTTTCATCTGGGAATATTGCCGACTTCACTCAGGCAGTGGGGAGCCAATCCTCTTATGAGAGGCTGTAATTTCCTCTTCATTTGTCTTCCTTTTTTAGTTTTTATTTCATATTGGACTGTAGTTGATTTACAGTGTTGTCTTCATTTCAGGCCTACAGCAAGGTGATTCAATTATTCATATGCATGTATCTACTCTTTTTCAAGTTCTTTCCCCATTTAGGTGATTACAGAATATTGAGCAGAGTTCCCTGTGCTATACAGTAGGTCCTTATCTGTTTTAAACAGAGTAGTGTGTACGTGTCCATCCCAAACTCCCCATCTCCCAATTTATCTCTCCTCTTAGCCCACTTTACCATCTTGCCTGTCCCATGGACTTAAACAGAACCCCGTGTTTGAGGCATTAAGATTAAAAGTGAGGCTCAGCAAAAGTGATTGTTATGGTTTGATCCAATCTCTGAAATGCAGAGTTTTCTATACATTTATGAAGATTGTCCTATCTTTCTAACTTTTAAAGGGAGAATTTAAGTTGGCTGCATATCCTTCTCCATGTTTCATCCAAGATTCTCTCTCTCTCTGTCTCATACACACACACACAGCCATGCAATTTAGAAAAGCAAACAGCTGGACATAAACATGTTTGGGCTTTCCTAATGAATCTGATGCTGGGAGGGATTGGGGGCAGGAGGCGAAGGGGACGACAGAGGATGAGATGGCTGGATGGCATCACTGACTCGATGGATGTGAGTCTGAGTGAACTCCGGGAGTTGGTGATGGACAGGGAGGCCTGGCGTGCTGCGATTCATGGGGTCACAAAGAGTCGGACACGACTGAGCAACTGAACGGAACTGAACTGAATGAATCGGAGCCTCTACCATGGAGAGCACTTTCAGAACTGCATGGGCGGGGGAGCTCTGTTGCTCATGGTGTGATGTTCAGCCAGTGCACATTAGGAGCAGGAGAAGAAAACACGCAGCCCGAAGTCATAAATATCAAGGCAGCCCAACTGGTCTCTTCCAGGCTGTATTAAACCAAACCCCCTGGTGAGCTGTTTTGAGTTGCAGATCTGCTTGCAAATGAGCTTGGAGCATCCTGGGTAAACAGAGATGGTTGGTAAATTCTACTTCACTTCACCAGTGAGCTGAAAAAGCATTGGATAATATGTTATGAGTTGTAGATCTGTTTGATTGCATTGTTGCAAAGTGGGAATTGTTTTGCAACATAGATTCTTAATCACTGAGGCATCTATGATTGAATGTGTCGAAAATTGGCTGAAATTGAAAGTTAACTATACTGCAGACGGCTTATTCTGGTGTATAATTGAAAATAAATTCTAATAACTCTTCTCGAAAAAGCTGCTCAGAGGAAATTTGAAGCGCGCCCCCCTACCCCACCGCCGGAAAAAAAATGCTTTCTTCAAGAGGCTCTTCCTCTGCATAATGTAGTCATGAAAACAAAGCTCTCTCTAAGTCTAAACTAGTTTTTCTGTGATTTTCATTGCACTAACCAAAAACATGGAGAAGGCAACGGCAACCCACTCCAGTACCCTTGCCTGGCAAATTCCATGGACAGAGGAGCCTGGTAGGCTGCAGTCCATGGGGTTGCAAAGAGTCAGACATGACTGAGGGACTTCACTTTCACTTTTCACTTTCATGCATTGGAGAAGGAAATGGCAACCCACTCCAGTATTCTTGCCTGGAGGACCCCAGGGACGGGGGAGCCTGGTGGGCTGCCATCTATGGGGTCGCACAGAGTCGGACATGACTGAAGTGACTTAGCAGCAGTAGAAACCAAAAACATTGATACTGAACACTTGTAAACTTATTTTATAATGTTCTTCCAAAGGCTTTATGCTGGAGAGGTCTTATCATTGCTATCTGAAGTCACTTTAGGGTCATTTTACACGAACATAATCCAGTCTAGGGGAAAAGGCTGTGAAATTTTTTTAATCAAACAGTCTAAGTTTGGATCCTTGCTATAGATTTTACTGTGTGCCATTGGTAATTCATTTTCTTTTTCCTAAGCTTCTGTTTTTATCTCTTTAAAATGAGTTTAATAATGTAATCTAGTATTCTCTGTTTTGTGTGCTGTCAATATGAAAAATAATACATTTATATGAACAGTGTCTTGTACATAGTTGGCACTCCACACAAGGTAGAAATTACACATGGGTATGTGTGTATACAAGTAAAGTCTATATACTCATTTAGCAGTTATTCATACAGTCATATCTTACTTAAATATTTACCCATCTGCACAACCATAGGCAGCAATTCTGTAAGAGAATCAGAAGGCAGTATCTAGCCCCACCTGGAATAAATATTTAACATTGAAAGATCAGCATTCCAATCCTGCCCTGGGTATTAGCCTCTCTAAGCCTCAATTCTTCTGTCTGTAAAATTGAAATAAATAACATCATGCATTTTGTTAGGTCATCGTTACATGTTAAATAAAATCATGCAACATACCTGTTGTATATTAAGTTCAGCTTATGACACAATCTCTGTGCTGCTGCCAAGCCCAGTGGACAAAGAGTGGGCTTCAGGACCAGGCTGATCCAGGCTCTCTCGACTCCTCCGCTCATAGCTGTGCAACCTTGAGCAAGTCCCTGCATGTCTTTTGAGAAGCCACAGTCCATACATCACAACAGATTCTGACCCATGTCAGTTGTCTCCTGAATTCCCCTGTAGTTGGTGTTGGCCTGGTTTGGGGCAGGGTAGACTTTGACGTTGCCTTTTTTTCATGGTGGCTTCCTCTCAGGACACGACTCAGTGACTAACACTTTCCTCTTAGGAGGGGCCAAAAGAACAGTCCCGTCTTCACCTCTCAGCTTCTGCAGGGAACAGTCTCTGCTTCGTCTAAGGCAGTGGGTACCCGCGAGGACCCCACCCCATCTGCCTCCTGGTGGCCTGCCCTGACACCACTGTGCCCAGTCCCTACAGAAACCACGTGCAATCAGGCCTCCCCTCTGTGGCTGGGGCGCCTGCCTCTGGCTGGTGGTGTATGCAGCTCCTGAGGTTGTTTTCTCCATGGAAGGCCAGAGTATTTTCACTGGAAAAAAATTAAAATTTAAAAAGCCACAAAGCAGGGGCACTTACTAGGGCATTAGCCTGGAATGTCTTCAAGGGATGTGTGTGCATGGGTTCAGGGTCCCTGCACACACCTATATCCATGTCTCCTCCCCTGGTTCCCAAACTGGGTTCATCAGACCGCCCCTGTCTTCTCAGATCCTTTCCAGTGGGTCTACTTTCCAGGCTATGCTGTCCTGGTCACCTCTGCTTTAGCCAGGCCAGCAGTTTTCCCTCCTCATCCTGTGCCTTCTGCTAGACAAGGAAGTCTGGCCCAAAATCAAGGTGTTGAACTCTAAACCAATAACTCGTCCCCTCTCACCATCACTGATGTTGAGTCTTACCTGCCCCTAAGTTTGTTCTCTACCACACCCCTTCTTTCCAGTTCCTGTGCCTAAGCCACAAGAATAAAAGCAAAAATTTAAAACACTTGTTCTCAAATAGCTATTTTCCATGAAGTTTCACCTCCTGAAAGCCAAACCATCCCTGGTGGTGTGCAAGAGAGAATGTCTGGCAGGGATGTTGCAAGGATGAGTCAAAAATGAAAGTGCTTGGAGAAAATATGCTCTCAAAAATGATAGACTTTTCTATTTGCTTCCCAGACTCTGATTCCAGCCTCAGCTCCTCAGTGGTCTGATAACCACGTACCGGTTCCCCTCGCTGGCCCCTTTTCCTCAAAAGCTGGACCCCACCAGTTCAAATGCCCTCTCCAAATATAGCGCAGCCTCAGTGGAGCAAGCATCATTATCTGAAGAGCATCTTGTAGTTTGATAAATGCTGGTTCTCATGCAGGGTAACCATTTCTGAGAGGAAGAGTATGGGTACATTAGTTCATGAAATTTACCAATTATAGGAAAATTGTGCCACTAGACATGAGTTTGATCCCTGGGTCAGGAAGATCCCCTGGAGAAGGAAATGGCAAAGTATTCATGTCTGAAAAAGCCACTGGATAGAGGAGCCTGGCGGGCTATAGTCCATGGGGGTCATAAAGAGTTGGGCATATCTTAGCGACTAGACAACAAGGACTGATAAGGTTAGGCGCACTGGTGTCATGGGGAAGAGTCAGATGGAGCTGAGTTTTAAAAATGCATGGAAACGTTATTCAAAAGCAAGCATAGAAAGATGCCTAATAAGTAAATCAGATACAGAAGCTTTATTCTGGAATTGCTCTGGCTGAAATTGGGTGGGGTGGGGGCTTCCCTCAAGACATGCCTCTTAAGTCACCGGAGTTGCACCCTTTTGTATGGTTTGAAGGTCATATAGTATCCCAGGTTTGCATCAGGAAAGCTAGATCCTAGTTCCAGGCTTTGCCACCAAAAAGCTGGAGGATCTTGGACAATCCCTTTGGTCATAGTTTTATTATCTCTAGAATCAAACAGTGCGCTTCACCCTGTATGCCACACGAAAGCGTGTTTAAAAGTTAAAATTTACAAGAACAGTGGTACTAACAACAGCAATAACAGCTTAGACTCATGGAGTTCTTACAGGCACTCCTCTAGAAACCTTTGCATGGCTCATTCAGTCTTCACAGCAACCTTAAAAGCCTGGTCACTATTATTTTACCCATCTGACAGGTGAGAAAACAGACACAGAGAGGCTGAGCTGCTTGCCTGAGGTCACACAGTTGTTAAGTGGTGAAGCTGAGATTTCATACCAAGCCTTCTGAGCCCACGCTGGCACTACTACCTCACACCGCCTCCCAGCAAAGAAGGTGGCGGTCCCAGCAGTACATGAAGAGGTATTCCAGGATGTTTCCGTGTTTGTCAGCATCGAGGTAGTCTCTGCCACACCATTTGTAATGTAAACCGACTTTATAAAAACTATTTGTAAAACTATTTTTTTCCTGATTTGGGGATTTCCTAAGACGCTGCTGCCCTGGAGGAGGAAATGGCAAGCCACTCCAGTATTCTTGCCTGGGAAATCCCATGAAGAGAGGAGCCTGGTGGGCTACAGTCCATGGGGCTGTAAAGAGTCGGACACAACTGAGCACGCATGCACGCCAAGGCATTGTTACCTGGTCCTTCTCTCTTTGCTGATAGCACTTATTTTACAAATAAAATTGCTATTTATGAGATAGGATTTTATAGGGGGAATGCAGCTTTCAAAAAGAAGTGGAGAAAATCTTTAAAAATGCCATATGCTGCCTTTTACCTCATGCTACAAACTCCTACCTGGTAGGGCAGATACTTGATCCTCACATTGTGGGGAATTGCAAGAGCTAACTATTCTTCTGTTCAACCAAGTGGTGGAAGAGATTCTTTCCAAAGGGCAAGCTTTGCCTGTGCCCCACTGGACAAAGGCCTTTCCTGACACTCTCTGGGGAGAGGTTGGCAGCCTTTCAAAGAGGAGGGATGTGGCCAAATCCCATTTTGGTTCTGTTGTGCCAGGAAAGATGGGAGTGTCTGCCTGGGAGAAGAGGGGAGCAGAGCAGCTCCAGTTCTGAGAATGTGTTTTTGTTATCTATCTCCTGTGATTTCGTGCTGGCTCTGTAACCTCCTTGCAGCTGGGAAGAATATAGTCTTCAAAGGGCTTCCTTAGGCCAGAAAAAAAAGTATGAGGCCAAATCGAAAGAAACAGTACTTGCTCGTGCTAGAGGGATCAACATATACAATTTATTACAGTGGCAGTGAGACAAAGACTAAAAACAAGAATGGGTTCCTGAAAGGCTCAGATCCATGTATCTCAGTGAAGATGATTAGCAGAATGTGAGCTTCTGGCTCATTCTAGTCCTTTCAAGGTAACTCTTGAGGAAGACAATTACCCTCCCCAGCAGAAGGCTGCCCTGCAAATGCGTATTAGGTATACTTTGGCATTGCCTGAACTTTGGGATTGACCTAATTTGCTGTTTCCTATCTTGTTAATGAGGGTAACTACCCCACTGCTTAAGAAAAGACCTTGAAACGCAAGTCCAGAGACCAGATTGCAAGACACTGCCTTGCAGAGGTGACTTCAGTCAGGGGCTGGGACTCACCCTGCAGCCTTCCCCTAGCTCTGCATGGAAACTACCTGCAAAGCTTTCTGAAACTGGTAGATGCCCTGGGCCCACCCACTCCAGCACGGTAAGTCAGTCTCCAGGAGGGCCTAGAACATCAGAACGATTTAAAAGCTTCAAGGGTGATTCTGATGCTCAGCCCAGGTTGCAAATGACTCGTACATGTGACTGCTCATCCGTCACCAAAGTCTAACTTCTGCTCACCTGCAGGTTGTGGTAGTAAACAATCATCAGAATTTTCCAGACACTGAGATCAGCACCGAGTGTTCGCTCTCAATATTAATACAAATATAAAGGGGATCATGGGAAGGATGCTGCTTAAGAGACTTGAAGCAGTCATGCATAAGAAAACATGCATTCTGAGGGGCTGTCCCTCTGTCCTTGTTTGCCACCTTAGGGCAATTATTGTGTGTCCGAGTTGTTGTTACTTGCTAACTTCTCTAGTGAGACTTATGTTCTGTACCCAGATTGACATCATGATGATGAAAGTGTTGAAAATAATGATGCTGCTGCTGCTGATGGTGGTGATGATGGTGATGTTGACGGTGATGATGATGGTAGTGATGTTGATGGTGATGATATGATGATGGTGATGATGAAATTGCCCCAACTTACTAGACTAAGCAGTTCTCTGAAACAATGGGTATGACTCTGGGATGACAGGAGCTGGTCACCACTGTGACCTTGCGTGAATCACTGTCTCTACTAAGCCTTAGCTTTTTTTTTTTTTTTTTTCACTTATAAGAAGAGCTGTGATAAAATAGATGGGTAGTTTTGCACCTCTGTTTCACAGTGGAACCCTTCCAAAATAAATAAGATTAAAGGGGAGTTCCTCTGGCTGCACCCACCTGTTGGGACCTGGAATCAGAGTTCTCCCTTTGTGCAGTCTCACTGAGGCCAGCATGAACACTTGAGAGCACAGCAGCAGGAAGAGCTGAACTCACTGACTGAGGCCCTGTGAGTGTGTAAGCTGTCCGCCTGCCTGCTTTCTCCCACGGAGAACTCTGCATTGCAGTCACTCCTTTTGGGGAGCTCACAGCATGGATGAGAGTCATCAGTGGCCATGAGCAGGACAGCAGCTTGTAAATAAATCACTTCAGTAGATAATCCCCAAGTTTCATTAAAGCTCCAATATTCTGGATTTTAAGATTTCTGATTCTTAAAATACCTCTTAAATGAAGCAGAGAGGAAAAAAAAGAGATTTTCTTTTAAACTTTGGACAAGTGAGCCATTTCCTGGCACAACTTTGGAGCAACTGATCAGGTTGAATGAAGCCTGAAGAAAAGGAAGAATTGGAAAAGGAGCTCCAGGCTGCAGCCCCATACGGAGTCCCAAACTTTTGAGAAAGTCAAAGCAGTTTGGAGAAGGCAATGGCACCTCACTCCAGTACTCTTGCCTGGAAAATCCCATGGATGGAGGAGCCTGGTAGGCTTCAGTTCATGGGGTTGCTAAGAGTCAGACACAACTGAGCTACTTCACTTTCACTTTTCACTTTCATGCATTGGAGAAGGAAATGGCAACCCACTCCAGTGTTCTTGCCTGGAGAATCCCAGGGAAGGGGGAACTTGCTGGGCTGCCGTCTATGGAGTCGCACAGAGTTGGACACAACTGAAGTGACTTAGCAGCAGCAGCAAAGCAGTTTAGCAGGGAGTCAGTGTTCCCTTCTAGAAACTGGAGAGACCCAGACAGTTGCTTGTCAAAAGGATAACAATTTGGGGAAGTGGGAGAACTGACTTTGCAACAGATGAAACAATATAAAACTCCAATAAACTCAGGTATCACTCTGGAATTAATGGAGGACAAATTGAATCTGCCGTTAACTTAAATACCCATCTGCTCACATCCCTGGAGCCCATAAATTTGTGGGGCTAATTAGTTGTTGCCATCCTGAGAGCAGCAGGGGGCTAACCACGTTCCCTGGAGTTTTGTTACATGCACAACCCATTCTCCCTGCCTCTTCAGACACCTGAGCTAGAGGGGAAGGGAGAAAGATGGAGATGACCCTTCCTGGAGTGGTCCAAAGAGCTTGGATGTGATAAGGTATCTTGTCTTGACCTTCCTAAAAGATGAACTTGAGAAATCTGCAAACCCATTTACACTTCCTCTACTATTTTTTCCCCAGCACTACAACAAACATTGCTTTTCCTCATCTATCCAATTATCACCCCGGCCCCTCCCTCAGTCCCCCTCTGCCGCCTGACTTGACTTCTCTAAAAGCAATTCTGTCTGTACCAGGAATGTGAAGCCTTAATATAGGCTCTTCAGCATAATCGCTTCTTAATTAAGTCAGGCTATGGCTCAGTTTCTCCGAATCATTTCCAGAGGGCTTAATTTTACTTCTGCTCAAAATTAATATTTTACATTTTACTCTTAAAAGAAACAAAAAAGGCTGGAAAGGAACTCGAGAAGAGGGGAATGAGAAAATGATCCAGGGAAAAAGAGAGATCATATTTCAGACCTCATTACTGAAGCGTTCAAGCCTCTGTCGCAATTTCCAGCGAGTAATACCCAATCTGTGACATTCACTTTAGCAAAACAAAGCATGGATCAAGGTAATTAAATGGCACAACTCAGAGTGAATTAAAGGATGATTCTATCAACAGGCGACACCTGCTGATCTGACACTTTCCACGTGCCTGGTTTGTCCTGGCCATGCCTACTCTGGTGAGGGGGGTGCGGGGGAGCCTGCTGACTCTTCCAGAGCAGGGAGTTCCTGGCTGCACCCGGGAGTGGGCAAAGTCGGAGTCTGTGTGCTTGTCAGAAGGGCGGGAGGCCCAGGAGACAAATGACGTTAATCCTCTTCCTCTAGAGCTGGCTGCTTACTGTCCCAAGCCCTCCCTGGGGCTCTGCTCAGCTCTCACTGTGGACTGTGGGGCAGAGCCTTGTGCTCATGTTCACCCTAAGGTTGCAAGAACTCTTTCTTCCACAAGGAGGTTCAGGGCGGCCGCTCCCACCCAACAACCCTGTCATCCATCCAAGCCACTCACTGACTTCCGACTGTGGACTGGACTGTGCCCAGGTGCTGGAGCAACATCATGATGCAGAACTGAGCACCGCTTTCATCAACCTGCAGCTCTGGGGCCATGGAACCTGGGCGGGCCGAGAGTTGACTTGCAAACTCACGCCAAGTGTGTGCGTGGAGAACTGTACAAAGGAGACCTGGGAATCCTCAAACAGAGACCAGAGGTGTACCTGGAAGATAAGTGCTGCCTAAAAATTGGGTGACAGGACCACACACCCACACAAAGGTCCATCTAGTCAAAGCTTTGGTTTCCCCAGTAGCCATGTACAGATGTGAGAGTTGGACCATAAAGAAGGCTGAGCACTGAAGAACTGATGCTTTCAAATTGTGCTGGAGAAGACTCTTGAGAGTTCCTTTGGTTGCAAAGAGATCAAACCAGTCAATCCTAAAGGAACTCAACCCTGAATATTCATTGGAAGGACTGATGCTGAAGCTCCAATGCTTTGGCCACCTGATGTGAAGAGCCAGCTCTTTGGAAAAGACCCTGATGCTGGGAAAGATTGAGGGCAGGAGAAAGGGACGACAGAGGATGAGGTGATTGGATGGCAGCACTGACCAGATGGACATTAGTTTGAGCAAACTCTGGGAGATGGAGAAGGATAGGAAAGCCTGGCATGCTGCAGTCCATGGGGTCACAAAGAGTCGGACACAACTTAGTGACTGAACAGCCAACAACAAAGAATAGGACTGGCTTGGAGTTTTGCAGTATGGCCATAATCACATATGCACAGGAATTCTGGACTGCTCCCATCATCCTATCATCGTTATAAGATCAGCTCTGTGGAATCTCCCAAGGACTGTGGAACAGAGGTGCTGGGGAATCTATGCTGAGACCAAGAAGCTGGAAATGAGGTGCTGGCTCTGGCTAAATGTGTCACAAGTTAGTTGCCATCTCTCTGGGAGATTTTTTCCTATTCTCCTCAGCCTCCTCTCTGCCTTTTAGCTAAGACCAGTGATGTAGGGGGGGATGTGGAGGAGAGGAGGAGTTGGGGGGAGGAGAGGAGGGGTCAGGGGAGGTGGAAGATGCTCAAGCACCAGTTAGACTGAGTACCTAACCATTTATCTAACCACATGGAACATGAGCATCCGTGGGAACCTAGGTCACGACACCTGCATAGGTGATCTGTGTGACCACCTGAAACTCTGGCTCCAGTAGAGTGTGGCGGGACGTCGAGAAGCTTCATCTTAGGGCCTGTAACTGACACTGCCCAGGGTGATTCCTCTTCTCCTGGTTCGCACAACTGAATACTGGCAAGACGTCCCCTCCATCCCAGACCCATGGCCAAAAGCCAGCTCCAGACCAGCAGAAGGGGGTTTCTGCTGAGTAGCCTGCTCTCACCCAGGGACTGTCCAAATTCATTACTTGCCACAGATTTTTATTGTACAAATATTCTACAAGGTCATTGCGCAGTCCACCAGCAGGGCCTGGGAAATCCTTTTATATGTCGATTATCTTCATTACTGTATATATATTTTAGGGACAGACTTACTGTAAGGGTCTTTGTAGCATTTCTCAATTTTTTTTTTCTCTAATAGTTTATCAGCATGATAGATTTGTCTTAAGATGATGAAAGATACATTTTCCTTTTGCCAATTTTAATAAGAAGGGAAATGATTTTTTTCCCCTGAAAAAGAATTTCGGATGGCAATAAGCCCATGTATGTTCAGGTGCTTTATAATGGGAGCTGGGGTCTCATCATTTATCCCATTTTGTGTATTGTTCCCAAACGCTTCCTCTGCAGGGGAAAGACTTGAAAGATTGCCAGACGTGTGTGCTGCCAGGTTTCCCCAGGCTCCGGTTTGGGGTTTCTGAGCTCTTGTCCGTATGAAAGGTACCATGGACTGAGCCCTTACCACATGCCAGGCCTTCCTTCAAGCGCTTCATTTATAGTAAAGAAACTTCACAGTGATCACAGGAGGTGATTGCTATTATTAGCCATTTAACAGTTAGGAAAATTGAAGCACAGAGAGAATAAGTGACCCGCTAAGGTGATAAGAAAGTGGTGAGGTCTAGTTTCAATGACAAAGCCCCATGCTTGAGTCCCCATCATGCTTTGGAGATGAGCCTACTTTCTGTCCTCAAATGTGCTGATTCTTCTCAGCCTTTCTACAAAGCATGGAGTCCTGCTGCATCAGAGCCCAGTGGCTGGAGAGATGGCAAAAGACAGCAGGCAATCTGGGGAAGGTGTGAAAGAACATTCCATCTCAATCACGACTTTCAAGTTCAGACCTACACAGTAAACAGGGAAAGCCTTCTCTACCCTCAAGCCCTGTCTTCCTCTCTTTATAGTCATCCTGTTTTAAAATTCACCTCTACCAAGAAGCCTTCTTCCAATGATTTATTTTGGTATTCTACTTCTTGGGTATTTAGGTCTCCAAGGCTAGATTTGTAGGTGCTTTTGGATTACTCAGCTCCATAATTTATACATAATGATACAGTTGACCCTTGAACAACACGGAGATTCATCTGAAATAGAGCCTGTGGTAGGTCTTCTATATCCACAGTTTCTCTGCATCTGTAGTCTCCACCAAGCATTGACTGTGTTGTGCAGTAGTATTTACTTTTGAAAGATGTGTGTGTACGAGTGGATCCATGTAATTCTAACCCATGTTATTCAAGGGTCAATTATATTATGTCTTAAAAATATGTATATAATGTTTCCTATTTCCTCCATTGGACTGGAAGCTCCTCTTAGGAGGGTCAAATATTCTGTCTTTTGTATGATGCTCCCAATAGGATCTTGGATAGGTCTGTAGACCCTAGCTTGTATAGGGCACACAGAAAGGATAAAAAGCTAATGTTGGGATTGAATCGTGAGTTTAACATCACTCTACAACCTCAAAAATGTCTGTGATGTCTACCATTGCGAAGAGACATGCACACCTTAGAGTATAACTATTAAGAGTACGACTCCCCAAGACTGGAATTTTCCTGATGCTCCAGTGGTTAAGATTTCACCTTCCAAAGCAAGGGGTGCGGGTTCCATCCCTGTTGGGGAGCTCAGACCCCACACATAAAACAGAAGCCATATAGTAACAAGTTCAATAAAGACTTTAAAAATGGTCCGCATCAAAAAAAAAAATTTTTTTTTTAAAGCCCCAAGACCAAGCAAGCTCCACTGCAAATGTGTATGTACAGAGGCGTGTACTAAAAAGTGTACCTACACAGTCAGCACAGAGAAAGAGACAAGCATGAAAGTTTGTTTTATGGATAGGCTTCAAGGGGCAAATACACAGTGATTATCTAAGACTGGGGTCAGCAAACTCTGGCCTGTGGGCCAAATCTGGCCTGTCACCTGTTTTTACGATAAAGCTTTACGGGAACACAGCCCGGCTCATCCTATTACATGGGACACAGGGCTGCTTCCCACAGCCTATGTGGAGCCCAGGAATGAGGCAGAGACTGTGACCCCAAAGCCTTGATTGTACTACACAGCCCTCTCTGTTTCTATTTCTGACACATGCAACTTCTAAACTTCATATGGAAAAAAAAGAAAAAAAAGTTCTCTGAAAATCCATCTTTCTCCCCAGACCTCAACCTATTTCCTTTTCCTCTTCCAACTATCAATTTGAAAATAAGTCCAGCACTTCCACTCCTGCAAATCAGTTATTTCCTCAGAAAATGCAGAGCCATGGTCTATTTAGAAGTAGATTTTAGATGAAGTTCCACATTTTTTTTTATTGTACTTTACCTTTTTATAGTACATTTTAGCATAAATGATACTAGAATTCTTTGTGTATTGTCTCACACTTAGAATCGCTCTGCCAAATCCTTCATTTTGGCAGAGACTTCTATGGTGCGTGTGATAACCATCAGACGGTCCTTGACACCTCCAACCAGACTGTTCGGTGAGAAATGGAAAAGAAACAAACTCTAAAGGGGGCTTCTAGCTCAGAATTTTCAACATTTGGAGTTTTGTTTCAATTTCAACCTACTATTCCCAGTAAGACATGTTTCCTAGTTTTCTGTATTGATTTTTATATTATAGAAGAAATACAAGGATATGCTGCTTCTGGGCCATGTTCACACTATCACGTGTTCACAAAGGCATGTATAAAGCCCTAAGCCCTGAATTACACGGAGACAGGAAACGTGGAAGGGGACATGTCACCAAGACACTGCTCGTAGAGCTTCCAGGCTGTAGGCTGTGCATAGGAAGTTTAGCCTTCAAGCCCATGCGGTACCTCCTGAGAACTCTGGGCTAACTCATCTTAAATCTCACACCTTTATCGGTAGGATTATATCCCCTACCAACCTTCCTTATCTAAAGGTCAAGTGGATCGCGGAGAGGGGTCTGGAAATAGCCAGGCATGTCCTTGAAACTCAGAAGCATTTGATGCAGGGAAAATATGAGCTCTGGGCAAAAAGAGAAATTCATAGCTTACTGTAAACTCGAGAGGCTCATCATTAAGGGTTCTCTTCAGTGCGTGGGTGGACTTCAGTGGGTTATTAGAAAGTGCTGGGAGGACGCCATGGTGCCTCCCCAGCCTTCAAGAATGGCCTCACGGGGGGCAGTACACTGTGTGTGGGGCTACAAGGTCCAGCGTCCCAGGGAAGATGCCTTTGCGGGAGCTTCTCAGCTTTTAGTACAGGGAAGGGCAAGCAACGAAAAACACCATGAGGGGTTAGCCACCCTGCAGACAACGAGCATCTCCGGTCTGCTGAGCACTTGTCGTACATGACCTCTTTAGTGCTCACCAAATTTCTGAATTCTATAAATCACCTCCGTTTAATAAATGATTAAATTAAGCCCTAGTAAAATGAAGCCCTAGTTTGTCCAGAGATGTATATTGGATTGGCCAAAAATGTCATTTGGGCCGTTTGAGTGTTTCTGTAACATTTTATGGACAAAATCAGAATGAACATTTTGGCCAACCCAATAGTTCGTGTGTGATGGAACAGGACACAAATTCATAGCTGATTTTTTTTTTTTTTTTAACTGCATCATCCTGGGTAGAAATACTAGCATCCCAAGCAGTCTTGGGGACCAAAGCTAGGAGGAAACACTGACTTTTATGTAGCTTATAGGTAAATTTTTTTTTCCAACTCACTAGAAATGATGATTTTAATACATACTTTAGGTCATTTCCTGTAGGCATACTGTGTGCCCCAGGCTAAGTACGGCTCGGGACCTAGCTTCTCTTGGTGATGTATACTCTTCACAGTCCACCTCTTTGTAATACTAACATGCCTTCACCATCAAATGAGGAAAGGAGATGGCATGGAGGTGTGATAGTGGCATGTAAATCCCATCTCACTCCTGACCTCTCTCTGTACTTTATTTTACAGCATGAGGCATGGGACCCAAGAGGTGTTGGCCATTTCTCTTGGAGACCTTCTGAGGGATTATTCACGAGCTACTCTGTGGTACAGAAGCTGTTCAGGGACAACATGACATTCCCAATGTCGGGACAGTGGTGGTCATTTCCTGGTGTCACGTGTCTCCTGCTTGGAAACAAACGGACCACCTGTGTTCAGATTAGCATTGCCCGTCCCTCTGTGACACAGCAGTGGGAGATGGAAGGATCTCTTTCCCTAAATCCTAAGTAATAATGATAGTAATTAAAATGTTGTGCATGCCACCAATTAATGATAAGAGGGAAGCTCACTTAAATCAGTTAAATCTAAAAAGTATTGCTTTGATAACTGTATCTGAGTATAGGGTGGAGCTTTCAGAAATAGAATGTAGTGTCTGATTATGGGAGGTGGGAGCGGGAACAAACACTGAACGGGCTGAGAAGTGGTCTGCGCATTCTCAAGCCCCTGTCAGTACCTGGAGAGAGCTCCATGATTCATAATCTTGAAATGCATAGGCAGATAATTGCCTTAATCACCAGAGAAACATGGCTAAAATGTACTGAAATAAGCCATAAAACTCATTACAAGATAACAAGATTCTATCTACTCTCCAAGGTCACGTTTGAGCTCCATAAGGTCAAGGAGTTAATCACCTCGTTCAGTAAAAGCACCAAAGATAAGAACCTGTGTGTGTGTGTGTGTGTGTGTGTGAGTTGTTTAACTAGAATCCAGTACAATAGAGATGGCCAGGTAGGTGAAAAGTAAGTGGATGACAGTCTCAAGATAACTAGTCATTTTGTGCTTCCCTTTTTAAGTTCTGGAGCAAAAACATCAGGGTGTTTGCTTTGCAGAGTTAGTATTCCCTGGACTGGTCCCTTCCCATACAGACCACGTAAGCTGTCAACAGGTCAACAGTGAAGCTGGGCCATGGCTTTAGAATCTGGACAACCAAATTTCTTTCCCTTTGGCCTGATGAAGTGCACTGCAGGCTGTTTTATAGGAAGGAGTCTTACACATCACCTACTTTTACCTCCGAGTCTGTCAGATGAGAGAAATAATGTTCAGGCAGGTGCAGGGCTGTCCAAAGTCCCACGGGTTGTTCCAGGTGTAACACAACTACAGAGGCCATGCAGAGTACACACTCTTTTATTTTATTAAGAGGTCAGGCTCTCGCAGAAGGGAAGGCACAGCCTGCAGGCAGGACAGGTCTTTTCCTGAAGGTGAAATCTCTTCAATCCCCAGTGATGCAGTGAGCATCAGATTTGAAGGATGAATTCTCACGTCTTCACACACCTCAGGTGTGGCCTTAGAGTCGGGTCAGTTAAACCTGTCCCAGGGGCAGTTGTTGCTCTTGCATGTTATCCTCATCTGAGTCTGGAGGTCCTCAGTCCTCTCTGCAGGCCCTCAACTTACCCCTGCCCACCTCTCTTCAAAGCTGATAAGAAGCTAGACTTAGATCTACATCGAAGACTAGATCCCTTGGTTTCTAAGTAAAGACTGAAGAACAGCAACAATAACAAAACTGCCAGAAGGATGTTTACGAAGATAAAATGAGATTATGAGCCTGATTCATAGAACATTCTCAATAAATAGGATTGTCATCATCACCTTCATTGTGATCGTCACCATCATTTCCACCATCATCATAATTAGTTTCAAAAGGGTTGGATTGAGGAATACTAGGGAAGACTGATTGACTAGCTTTCATCACTGCAATGGCCCCATTAAAGGAAACAGGCTTAAATTGCAGCAAAAAAAAAAAAAAAAAAAAGAAAGAGAGAGAGAAAATCTAATTTTTTAAAAATAAAATTACTGGGAAATTCTGTTATTTACCTCCAAGGAAATATCTAAAATCCCTCTGGGATGATAAATGAGTTACTTTTTGGAGCCAAGAGGTAACTCCAGTGCCAACTCTGAATGTTTTCAGGCATTTAGACACCATTCATCATCAATAAATTACATGTAAATTTAAATCTACTGATAAGAAATCCTACTTTTTTTTCTTGTTTTTTGGTACAATGTGATTTAGAAATTTGTATATGAAAAAGACCAAGAAAGCTATCATTTTTTTTTAGTTATCCCAACAAGGAACTCTAGTTCCTGCCCTCTATAACTGCCAACTCCCCTGGAAAGATTTTTCTTTAAGTTGCTCTGTAAAAACAATTCAAGCTCCCAAATATGCATTTATTGAGGATTTACTTTGATAGATTCTGCATAGGTGGTGATTGCAGAATTAATCCTCATTAAATACATTTTTGATAATTAGTTGATTTTCATTTAACTCTTAGTAACCACCACACAAACTCTAGGCAAGTATAGCTAGTCAAAAAATAAAAAAGTTTAATAAATACCAGCAAGTGAATAAAATGATTTATTGAGAATTAACTCCTTATTACTATCTGGACCCAAATTACTATCTGGAGACATTCATGGTTAATTTTACATGGTATGCTCTGGTGGAGTCATGGAATAAAGATTATTCACTGACTTCCATTGGGTTCTTGGATATTCATCCAGCCTGGAGCTAATAAGTCTAAATGTTTGTCCCCTAGACCGAGGATAAATGAAGAGAGTATACAAACCACACTGGACTGCCTAGGGCAGCTGCTCTGACAAGTTCTGTAAACTGTCGAGCACAGGCTCAGAGTAGCCGGAGGTGATCTCCAGCAGCTCAGTCCTGCTGGTGCTCTGTCAGCCTCCCCAGAATAGGGGCTCAGCATCGGGGCCTGCCGCTGAGTCCCAAACCTAAGAGGGAAGGGCTGTGACCTTGAGCAACTGACGCGCTCTCTAACATCAGTTTCCCTCTGTGTGAAGTGGGCATGTCAAAGACTATTGATGTCCTAAGACTTCTTACCAAATGTGATAGTAAGCAGGTGCGTGAAAGGACCTTGCACAGCACAGGAGTAGAAGCCCTGTGGCTGTGAGGATTTTCCTGGGAGAACAGGTTTGGGATAACACTTTAAGAGTTCTGATGAGGCATTCTTGGCAACCAAAGGCATTTGTTGGGGAGCTCAGTGTCCAGGTGTCAGTCAGGTCCAGGTATGCACTCAAAATGATGCCAAATGGTGGTCGAGTCTCAGTTCTGCCCTGGGCAGGCGGTCCAGACCCAAGTCCACCCAGGTGGGGGCTCACCACCTGGCTGAGTGCTCCACCCACTCTTGCGGCTGATGTTTTTGGAAGATCACCCCTCGGTAGCGTTGACGAGTGTGTAGCGGTCCAGCTCAGGGCAAGATGGCCACTGACTGTCCACACCTGGAAAGAACCAGAGAGGGAGGCTCTGGGGAGGGCCCGTGCTTTACCCCTGAGGGGTTCCAGAGGTCAGAAGGCTGGGGCCAGAAGCTCTGGAGCTGGACCTAGTCCAGCCTGCCCTCCCCTGGCTGCTAGAGTCCTGAAGGGCAGGGGGCGGGGCCATCCCCACCATGTGGTGAATAAACCAGCCATCAACGAGGGAAGGGGCGTCATCACACTCCCTTCCTGCTCCTCCCTGCAGGGGGCCGTGGCGGAGCAAGTCCAGGGGCAGCTGGTGGCGGTCACTCTGCCTTCCCAAAGCCACTTGGAATGCAACCTGCGAATTGCCCTCATCTTTTACTGCTCTGCCAGGCTGTTTACTGGAGCAACCTTATTACCGATCTCCTAAAAATCCCCATAAACTCCATAGATCATAGACTCTAGCGTTATTACAGCTGCCAGCCTGCATGAAGAGCCCCTGCAATTATTCGCCAGGGGCTGGATGAAGCAGGCCTTGGTCACCAGGTCCCCACTCACGTACGCGAAGTGCAACACAGAACCAGCCCCAGAAACGAGGAGGAGGAGGAGGAAGGAAGAGACCTCGGCAGTCTTCTTTTTTTAAATCTCTTCCCCTTTTATGGATCTTTTTTTCTGAATGCGGTCTTTTTCTTTCCGCTCCCTTTGTTCTTTCAGTCTCACACGTCTCCTCCACCTAGTGTCCCTCTTAGCTGCCAGAAGCAGATGCAGGACGTTAGAAAGACAGCTTTATAGCTCTCGTCCCTCCCGTGGGAGGCTGGCAGCAGCCAGCAAGCCCCTGGTTGGGGGTGGGGGTGAGGCTCAGGTCCCTCTGGCTGTAGCTGTGGGATAAATCTCAGATGAATTTCAAAACCTGGCTTTGCTTGGGATGTGCCCAACAGTCACAGCGGGGCCTCTGTGTTTTACTATATGAGCAAACCGAGAGGGAGGGGGAAGATCCAGCCCCCCTACTCCAGCTCGCTCCCTCCCCTGTGCAGTGCAGCTGAGTGGATGGCATGGAAAACTCGTCTACCTCTGGGTCGGTCGTGGGCCTGGGCCTGCCCCAGGCACAGCAGTCCTGGAGAAGGTGGAAACTGCGGCTGTGCTATCAGCAGGGCGCCTGGCCACCTCTGCCCGAGATGTTCTACCAGATGCAGGGGAGGGGCATCTCAGCTCCTGCCAGAATGTCCTGGGCAGAGAGCTTGGGGCACCCACATGAGTGGGGCTCTGAAGCCGCTCCAGGTACCCAAACACAGATGGGAGGGTACTAGGCAGCACCCCATCTTCAGGCTCTGCCCTGCTCAGCCTCCTTCTCGAATCTCCTGAGGACTGGCTTCCAGGTGACGGGATGGCTGCATTGGTGAGAAAGTATTGCTGGAAGGGGGCGGTAAGTTACAAAAGTCCCAGCAAAGGAAAACCTCAGGCGATCACAGCCTCCAGCTTTATCACAAAGGTGGATGGAACGTGCACAGAAGGAGTTTATGGAACAGTTGTTGATTATGCCAGAAGTCAGGGCAGTGCAACAGCCCCGGGGTTTCCTGCCCATCAAATGGGCCGCCCACTCATGGACGGTCGCAGCAGACACAGAACACGTGTCTCCCTGGGCTCATGGCTGTCCCTGGGGTCTCGCTGTAAGACAACCTGATTCCTGTCTCAGGATACTACTGGGTAGGCTTGTGGGCTTCCTTTCTAAAGGCATAGAGTCCACCTCTGGCAACAGGGGAGGGGAGACAAGGAAACTCTGGCCTCCTTTCCTTTCTGCTGGTGAAACCACTTTTGCAGAAATCTTTCTTTCCAGGCAGAGCCCTGGGAAGATAAGGACGAGCCAGGTGGACACCCTTTTCCCGATGGCAGAGCCAGTGCCCTTATGTCTGTTCCAGAGAAGCCTGGTAGGATGTGTGGGGACCTCAGAGCCCCAGAAACTGCATCTGATGGGGAATGACTCCATCAGGGTGCATACCCTCAGGGTCTATCTAATACGCTGCATCATCCCCAAGCCTCGTCCCCCACCTGCAATAGCACCATCACCCAGGAACTCCCCAGAAATGCAGGTTCTCAGGCCACCCCTCTAACCCAACCCACTGCCTTTTAGAACACCTGCCCCCAAATACTCCATCTCTTGATGATCCCGCGTCATCTCCCTGCCTCAATAGACTCAAAAGCAACCCTCATTGCTCTACCTTCCTGCAGTACAGTCTGGGTGGTGCTGTGGTGCCTTGGAATCAAGGGAATAACTCAGGAGTCATCCCCAGTGGCATGGACAGGGTGCGAGCTGGCAGAGTGTTATGGGTACCAAGGAGGAGGTGAAACTTTGGCCACGCGTGGCCCATTACAGAGATGCTGTTGGAGGATGTGGGATGGGGCTTCTGCGGATGAATGTTCAGATTCCCAGGTTGTAGAGTGTGAGTGTCAGAGCGGGGCAGCATAAGGTGGGCACTGCCAGCCCTGGACCCAGACACTTGACTTTTCATCCTGTCTCCTTTTCCTTGAGGCCCAAAGGCTATCCAAGGGAGGGCTGGAGAAGAGCTAGTCTTGGATCAAGTTTGGAATAAGTATGCAACTGTCAGAATAAGCTCTTCTCCTGGCAGAAGACCCCTTTCCAGGGAAAGCACTTGAACTTGCTGTGAAATGTGTACATTCAGGTTTGCCTGATCCTTGGTGCTCTGTAAGCCACCCTGGGAGTCAGGCATCCTTTCTGAACTCTAAAGCCTGAGGGGCTTCCTGGCTGCCGGACTGAACGTGTTAATAATAGAGCCGCCTTCCAGCAATGGAGAAACAGACAGAGAGAATAGACTTATAGACGTAAGAGAGGGGAGGAGAGGGTGAGATGTATGGAAAGAGTAACATGGAAACTTACATTATCATATGTAAAATAGATAGCCAACGGAAATTTGCTGTATGGCTCAGGAAACTCAAACAGGGGCTCTGTATCAACTTGGAGGGGTGGGATGGGGAGGGAGCTGGGAGGGAGGTTCAAAAGAGAGGGGATATATATATACCTATGGCTGATTCATGTTGAAGTTTGACAGAAAACAATAAAGTTCTGTAAAGCAATTATCCTTCAATAAAAAAAATTTTTAAAAAAGAGCTGCTTTCACACTCAGGTTACAATGAGGACTGGGGATGAGCAGAAGCCCCTCTGCAGTTGACTCCGTCACCACAGTTGGGCTGCAACCATGTGTCTGAGGAGCAGACAGAAAAGTCACTGACAAGGGTTGGGCTTGTAGGGCCTGGAGTGGAGACAATGTCAAGCAAGGCTGTCTGCAGAACTAGCTCCTTTCCTTCAGAAAGGACAACATGAGAGTTCATCAAAGGAGAACTTTGCAAGGACTTCCCTAGTGGTCCAGGGGTTAAGGTCTATGCTTTCAAGGCAAGGGGCACAGGTTCGATTCCTGGTCAGAGAACTAATATCCCACAGGCCACATGGTGAGTCTAAAAAATAAAATATAAAAAAAAGTTATACGAAAGAGAAGAACTTTGCATTCAGGAGGCAGAAAATGAAGGCAAGCCTGCCCTTGCCGTGGAGGGATGGAGGACATAGGTGGGTAGCGAGTTTTTAATGCAGCTCTGTAGCTGGAGCCGCTCAAAAAGGGCCAGCCTCTTTTTGAAGTCCTCCCTGATCCTTTCTACCAAACTCCAGTTTGTTTCTTTCTCTTCATATTATTCTCAGCACCCAAATGAAAGATGTGGGTGCTCGGTCCTCCCGTGGCACCCTATGCCTGCCCGGCAGGGTCAGCCCAGATGCCACATTGTAATTCAGCCTCCTCGTCTGCTTTCTCTCTAGACTGCAGGGAGGCAGGGATCACATCTTTCATCTGCAGCCCCAGAGCTATCACAGGGTCTGCTGTGTATAGATACACAGTCCCTTATCTGCAATTCCAAATTCAGAAAGGTCTGAGAACCAAAAAGTCTTCTTATAACTCATTTTGCAGTAGAATCTAGGCCAGGTATTGGCAGGATTTCAGAGGCAAGATGTAGCAGCAGAGTGGAGACAACTCATGAATGACAACATGGAAGAAACGCTAAAAGCCAGAGCGAGCAGCAGCCACTGGGCTCAGAAGAAGGGCTGCTACATTATGGGAGCCAGTATGGGGCGACCTCAGATACCTCCTGGCACTTGTTGTTCACTTCAGTCGTGTCTGACTCTCTGAAACTCCATGGACTGTAGCCCACCACGCTCCTCTGTCCAGGGGATTCTCCAGGCAAGAATACCAGCTTCTCCAGGGGATCTTCCTGACCCAAGGATTGAACCTTCGTCTCAGGCATTGGCAAGTGGATTCTTTACCACTGAGCCAACTGGTTTTAAATTGTAGGTGCAATTCTCAAAGATGAGGAGCCGGAGGGGAGGTACACTTGGGACAGTACACACGATTTTCTGAGTATTTTCCAAGCTTGCTCAGTTCCCCTCTTCCCGTGGAGTTTCCAAACTCTCCCAGGGCTGGGACGTTGGCCCATTTTTTCCCCATTCTTTCCACATGGCCCAGTAAAAGGTATTCTGAGGACAGTCCAGAATTCTCCTGTCCTGCAGGAAAGACTTCTGGGCCTTGTACATAGATTGCAATCAAGAATACAGTTGGTCCTGGAACAACTCAGGTTTAAACTGTGCAGGTTCAATAATACACGGATTTTTTTTTTCAGTAGTAAACATTACAGAGGGCTTCCCAGGTGGCTCGGTGGTAAAGAATCCGCCTGCCAATGCAAGAGACCTGAGTTCCATCCCTGGATCAGGAAGATTCCCTGGAGAAGGAAATGGCTACCTACTTCAGTATGCTTACCTGAAGAATTCCATGGACAGAGGAGCCTGGTGGGCTACGGTCCATCAGGTCTCAAAAGAATCGGACACAACTGAACAACAAAGCATTACAGAACCACAAGATC
This sequence comes from Bubalus kerabau, assembly GCF_029407905.1. NCBI lineage: Eukaryota > Metazoa > Chordata > Mammalia > Artiodactyla > Bovidae > Bubalus > Bubalus kerabau. The sequence continues at coordinate 16,623,205 of NC_073628.1, forward strand.
TGCAGGTGGGTTGGGTCTCCAGATGTGGAACCTGCAGACATGGACAATCGACTCTAAGTTACATGAGGGTTTCGACTGTGGGGAGGATGAGTGATCCTAACCTCTGTGCTATTCGAGGGTGCTCTCTCCAATAAATGAAAACTTAGATAGTGTGAGTTTCACATTAATATGCCTTATTATTATTATTATTGGTTTGTATTAGAGCCATTTTAGGCTCCAGCAAAACTAAGCAGAAAGTACAGAGATTTTGCACCCATCCCCCTTACAGAAGGGCTTCCCTGGTGGCTCAGTGGTAAAGAATCCACCTGCCAAAAGAGGAAAGTTGGGTTCAGTTCCTGGGTTGGGAAGATCTCCTGGAGGAGGACATGTCAACCGACTCCAGTATTCTTGCCCAGAGAATCCCATGGACAGAGGAGCCTGGTGGGCCACAGTTCATGGGGTCACAAACAGTCGGACACAGCTGAGCAACTAAACAACAGCAACTCCTTACAAAAGCCTCCCCCATCATCGACAGTGGAACAGTCCTTGCATCATGTACTGACGTAGAAATGGTATTATTTTAATGCCCATTTGTCCTCCCGTAACAGTAATAACGACTCAGACAAGGGGTTGCTCCCCAGCTCTGATCACGCACCTCTTTCTCCTTCCCTTACCTGGAGGTTCTTGGTGTACTGAGAAGCTAGCCCAGCTGCGATGCCGCGGAGCAGAGAGGAGATAGGATGACAAGCTTTGAAAGGGGTCAACACTGAGAAGACAGACAAGTCACTCCTATGCTACAGAGGGAAGCTCACGGGCATAGACACTGAAGATGGAGAAAGACGTACGGGATGAGTTCCCTCCCTGGGGACTGGAGTGGGAGGAGGGAATCTGGGCACATCAGTCCAGATCTCTCGCCCATGGGGAGGGCAAAATCCGCAGCAGCTCCTGGGGGCAGCTGGAGACCAGTTTGTCTGTTTCTCCAGGAGTGCCGCCAGACAGCAGTCCTGGATACCAAGCCCTGAAAACCATTCACTGCTCACAATTTACAGTGCGCATTTGAACATGTAAAGAGTCTGACAGCCTCACACATGCTGGTGGAGCCTGCAGGGGGTGTGGGACTCTCTCCACCTCTCAAAGGAGGGGCTGGGCAGAGCATGCTGGTGGGTCTCTCACAGTGGGCGAGGGGTGAAGCCAGAGTCCAGTAGGCAGGTCCTGGGCTGTGCTTCCCACAGGGCATGGAGAGAGGAACATTCTCTCCCGGGCTCCTGGCCACAGCCTGTGATGAAACCCCAAGAGCAACAACACAACCATCCTTCTGAAGCCAAGAAGATTGTTTTAGTTTGTGTGTGCGTGCGAAATCATTTCAGTTGTGTCCGACTCTGTGACCCCATGGACTGGGGCCCACCAGGCTCCTCTGTCCATGGGACTCTCCAGGCAAGAATACTGGAGTGGCTTGCCATTTCCTCCTCCAGGGGATATTCCCGACCCAGGGATCAAACCCGCATCTCTTACGTCTCCTGCACTGGCAGGCAGGTTCTTTATCATGAATGCCACCTGGGAAGCCCATTTGTGTATAGGAAAAAACAAGTTTCTGCATCAAATACTTTTAAGAAAAATTTAAGCTTGGCTCTTCACTGCAGACCTTCTCCAAGTCTTCACTAGACTGATGTGCTACAAAGCTCGCAGGGATAGAGAACATATTTCCTGGAGGTATCTGACCACGACTCTGACCTCAGCAGAGCTTCTTGAATGGAAAGCTCTTTGGGGAATGAATGTAGCATCAGAATTCATCAAATGGAAGACATGTGCTTACTTTTCAATCTTCAGCTCTGGGGGGTGTCCTGCAAGGAGGTTCTCAGAGAAGCCTGAGGGGGAAAGACAGACAACTAAAATCTCTAAGAAGGGGCTCAAAAGAAGTGAGGTATACAGGCATAATAAGAAAAGGACAGTGGGAGGCCACTAGAAAGAAAAGAATGAAAGTCACTCAGTCATGTCCGACTCCTTGCGACACCATGGACTGTAGCCTACTGGGCTCTTCCGTCCATGGGATTTTCCAGCCAAGAATACTGGAGTGGGTTGCCATTTCCTTCTCCAGGGGATCTTCCTGACACAGGGATTGAACCCGGGTCTCCCTCATTGTAGGCAGATGCTTTACCATCTAAGCCACCAGGGCAGGCCACTAGAGTTGACTTCATCTAAAACGTGAGGGGATTCAGGATCTTGGGTGGCGAGCTGCTGCTCTTGGAAGAACAAGGGACTCAGCGGGGCTTCCCTGCAGCAGAGGGAGGGGGTCCGCTCGGCTGTGAGGAACCTGCAGTGTGAATGTTGGGTGCCTAGGGGGCCAGGAACCAGGCAAGGGGAGGACCCAGCATCCTGTTCATGGACAGAGGTTCCCCTAGAATGTGGATGGACAAGGCTAGATCCTACTTGGAGTCAGGTGACTAGAGAAAATGACCCACGTGGGTCTAATCAGGCCTCAGGATGCTGAAATAACTAGTGATTCCTCTAGAAGCAGGTCTGAACCCTGAGCAATGAGGTGATCCTTGGATACTATGTCACAAAGTGGTGGGGGGAGGCAGAGATCTTGGGTGTGTTTATCCCAGGAAGGAGGAATGAGGAGGGGAATGGGCGAGGGAGAGACAGAAAAATTCAGAGCCAGAGTCATCGAAAAGCTGCCAGGGCCTCCAAGGAAAGTCATCCTGGGGGAACTCTGACCCTTACCCCTAGCTAGGTGCCCACCAGCCCTGACCCCAAGTCCCCACGCCCCCTCCCCCGAGAGGAGAGGCTCCATGCACAGCACAACCTCATCCCCACGTCCCATTCCCTTGGTCTCCAGGGCATCTGGTCCTCTCTCATCCTCCCGCCCTTTCCTCAATGAAGAGGGGGAGCGGGCAGTGCAGGGTCAGGGTGGCGGGGAGGGACAGGGAACCGCCACAAAACCAAAGGAAATCTTGAGGGGAGGCTGGGCCCAAGGGATGGGCTTCTTGCAAAATCCCGAGTTTCATTAAATATAGAAAGGTGGGAGGAAGAAAGAAGACCCACTCACTGTTCCGGTTTCAAAGTCGGAAGGCTGGCCTTGATTTCAAAGACCTTGTGTGTAATGTGATGCATGGCTTTCTCTTCTGTTTCTCTCTTTATAGGTAAGTGACATTTCATTCTGCTCATCCCCAAGGCAAAGTTGGATGGTTTTAAAGTGGAAAATAAAATGATCGGAAAGAAACGGGGAAGGTGGGAAGAGGTGGCCGTCGAGGGCGGTACAGGTAGGTGCCCACGAGATCACTGTCCTTTGCGCAGACAGGGAGGGGGAGGCGCCCAGAGCGACGGTGAATGCCTTTCCCCAGGACTGGAGGTCCAGGCCGTGGCTGTGGTTTCTGAGATGATGTAGAAGCCTTTGCTCCTGGAAGGAGGTCTGTTCTCTAAGGTGGATGCTTAGGGCTGTCTCCAAGGAGTCTTTCCCTGGCGAGGTTTCCAGCCTGTTAGGGGTTGGTTTTGTGTCCTGGTTCCATGTACCAGCTGCTTTGCGGTGGGCAGCTGATGGGGTGCTGGTAGAGTGGGTAGGGAAGGATGGGATTGCATCTGGATAGACAGAACATTCCGGAGGAGGATCAGGAATTTGGAAGGTGAACATGCCTGTCGTGATGGGACTGCAAATGGCACGGAAATTTCTGGAGAGGAAGGAGATTTGTGGAGAAACAGATCCTCCGGCACATTAAGAATCTACTTAATCGCCAGGTCTGTTTAGTTACCGCAGACGTCATTTTTCTATTCCTTGTGGTCTCGGAGGCTAGGACAGCACTTCTTTTCTCCTGAGCCTGCAGCTAAGCTGCGTCTAAAGCTGGAGGCTGACTTATTACAGATGAGTTGGTCATTCAGGGAAGGTGTTTTGAAGTTCAAGATGAGTTTGGGTTTTCTACTCTCTTGAAATTCAATTCCTCTCCCCTAAGATGAAAGCGGAAGGACTTCTAATTTCTACTATAACTTGCAAATGATCCACTGAAATAATTGATTGGCGGCTCTGTTGACATATATTTTCTATTTTTTTTTTTTTTGAAAGAAAGAAGGAAATGTAAAGCCTTCTGTTTAGCAGTCTGTTAATCTAGGTGAAGGACACACAGCTCAATTCAGTAAAAATATTAAAGTGCATCGTATTATCATGCCCAATTAAAGGTGATAAATAGAGTTGACTGGGTGGAGGGGACGTTGGCAAGAAGGAGACAAAGATAGAAACCACTTCAGTCTGTGGCACTCAGAGGGGGAAATTCTCCTCCACACACAGGAGGCAAATCTGAAGACCCTAGAAATGTTAGAAAGAGGCAAAAATACTAGAATTTATTATTTAAGCTGTTTGATGCCATGTCTAAATGTTTGCTACACTGTGGGTTAATTCTCTTTTCCTTCATTTCAACAAAGAAAACAAACAAAAAAAGAAAACTCAAAATACAACCTCCTCTGAAATTGATTCTGTATGGAAAATGACTGTGAATCTCCTTTTATGACCTCCTATCCCAATCTTGAGGTCTTTTATTATATTCTCACTGAACCCCCAAAGACCCCAGTTGCACTTTCAATGCTGTAGATAGGCCAAGTAAACTTCTTGGTATTTGCCCTGCAAAATGGGAAAAATTAGGCTGCATCTATTGGGATCCTAGTCTGCCCTGCTTTGAAAATGCAGAGAAACTGCAGTCCAGAAGCAACGCTAGCATCTTGCCTGGCAGGCAGCACAAGATGGTGTTCTAAGCTGGAGGGCTGTCTAAGGCCCCGTGTTCAAAAAGCAGATTTTATCTTTGGATCAAGGTTGATTGAGTGACTGACTTTGTTGGAAAATTCATCTTCTTTTAGAATTTGTCAACAGAATAAGGGCTGTGACATAATCCTTCGTCATCTCCATAGGCTGTCTTTTATGCAGATGGAAGATATTGGATGGAGGGGAAGGGACTGCATTCACCCCCAGGCTTCCTCTTTGGACACTTTAGTTTGACTTGTGGCCCCAGAGGGAAGAGCCGCTGAGAGGCCAGGCTGTTGGAGTGGATGAAGTCAGTGTCTTGGAATTTCCTGTTAATAAGGAGGTAATGGAGTATATGTTAATGCTACAGGAAACATTTCCACAGGGTATATAAGTACAATGGATGTATTTGAATAGTTTCTATATGCTGGGACTCTCAGAACCAGGAGGATAAAATTCCATTTGCAGCTGCCTTATAAACACCACACTGGCAGCACTCACGTGCCCTGTGGAATCGGAGGATGAACGGGCAGTGCTCGCACACACAGATATCCCCAAACATGCCGTCACTTGCACATGCAACACACAAATGCATATTTTTAGATGCAAAAACACCAAGCTGTGATTTTGCCTTTGAAAGGTGACGAGGAGCAAAGATCTTTCTGAGAACCAGCTCTGCCCTCTCTCGCTCTTGTTCCCCAAGACCCCACACACTCTGTTCCTCTTCCGCATCACCTCCCCATCGCCTGGTCCAGTTGCTGTATTTACTGCACAGCCTGGTCCCTGAAAGCGTTTCTTCCTTGGCTTTGGGATCTATTGTACGCCCCCCTTCTCGTCTTGAGTGCCCCGCGGAGGGGTGGGCGACAGTTAACCATGTGGGTCCAGCATTGACCTCCCTCCCTGTTTTTCTCTCCACTCTGGGCTCTGAGGCCTTCCTTGACCACTCTGTCCATCTGCACCAGCTTTGGAAAGGAGGGACAGGCTGTTGCATGGAGTTTGTGCTTCTTGGACCTTGAGGTCTCTGGGTGTCAGAAGGCAGCGATGAGTGTGAGAGGTCAAATTCCACAGCCCCTCCTCTGCCACCTTTGCAAGGCCTGCTTTGAGGCCAGCAGGAAATCCCACATTTCTGACAAGGACCATTCTGTGACATTCCTTTAAAGCTAGCCTTCTTGAATTTCAGACACCATGAGAAACCATTCTCTCTCTCATATTTTATTTTCAAAACGACCCTATGATGTTGGTGTTATCATCTTCTTTTTACAAATGAGGAAGTGAGATAGTGTTGCCCAAGGTCACTTGACCTTGAACCTGAATTTGATGCTGTACCTCTCTCGCTGTGATAGCCGTGGTTTTAACTGCTGTGTATCGCATAGAGCACTTAAACTCTCCCAGAAGAGGAACAGGTGGCAGGGAGGGGAACCTTTAAACCTTTGAACTGGGCTTCTCCTTTCTAGCTCTTTAGATCAATCCAACTCTGGACCAAACAGGCACCTTCTGGACATGGCCTTGGAGGAGCCAGCACAGAGCAACAGAAAAGAATTGGGCACAGACCTAGCAGAACTGGGGTTTGAGGCCTGAATCTGTCGTTAAATCTCTGTGTGACTCCAGGCAATTGATTTAATTCTCTGAGCCTCTCACATCACGACAAAGGCATATCAAGCACAGCACTATTTCAAAAGCTAAGTAGGAGACCCCATCGGAGAACAGCTCCTGGGAAAGGATGCTCTAACCATACCTGCCCATCATCCTTACCTGAACGTCCCCTTCCATCCTGGCTCCCCAGATCTCTAAGCCGAGTTCTTGATTTTTCTGATGAAGTCTAGAATTTTTGCCAACAGTAAAGAACAGTTCTTGGCAGCTTCCTGAGTCTTCACTTCCTTTCAATACCAGGCCTAGTGGAGAGCAAAATTAGCCTGCCAATCACTCAGAGACATGTGGGCCCCAGGAAATTAAATTCCCCCTCTCTCCAGCTGTCTACCCCCACGCGCCAGGTACCAAATGAATGTGCAGGCCACACGTTTCCATTCCCGTCTCTCCTTCCTATATGTTAATTTGAGCACCTTAGTAGAACAAAACCAACCCAGTGGATATGAGATGAAGTTCATTATCCCCCAAAGCCAAAGGTTATAGGAGGAAGTTAGTCGGAAGGTAGGTTTGGCTCTCTTACATCATTCTTTTGGATTAGAACATTTTATTTTTCCAGGAATATTTAAAAGCCACCTTCTTACACAGGTCACCATCTTTCATGACCAATTGAAAGGAGAGACATGAGCAAGGGACTGAAGCCACTCAGCACCCACTCAGAGTTCCTGCAGCTGCCGAGGTCTCCCAGACCTCATGCCCTTCCTGCATCTATTTGGCACCAGGGATAGGACCCATGCTACTGCTTTCTGAAGATGATGTTTGGGGACCCCACGTGCAGTTGGGGAAACTGGGCTCCCAGTGCTTTCTGTGTCTGCCAGTGGCATTCACACAGTCCCTCCTGGCCTTGGGGGGATTAAGGGAGGACCTCCTCTGAAGGCTGACTCTTGAGGCGGTCACTCTCTTACACAACCTTTCCACCTCTCAGCTGTGGAGCGAGGGCTCTTAATCCTGACATTTGCCTGAGCATTCAGAGGAAAAGCCTCTTCAGTACCATGGGGCAAAAAAGACTTCAGATACACAGTCACTGCACAGATGTGAGAAGCCAGGAATAGATCCCAGGGCAAGTGAAGAACACAGAGCTTTATCGGAAACCTGCAGGCACTATTGTGGGGTACCTTGTGTCCCCTCTGAACTTCATATGTTGAAGCCCTCACCCCCAGTCCCTCAGAATGTGACTGTCTTTGGAGACAGACCCTTTAAGGGGTAGTTCAGGTAAATAGGAGTAAATAGGAGGTCATAGAAGTGGGCCATTGTCCAGTCTAACTGATTTCCTTACAAGAAGAGATTAGGAGCCAGACATGCACAGGTGAGGAAACAGGGAGAACACGGCCATCTCCAGGCTAAGGAGAGATGCTTCAGAATGAAACTGACCCCCTAGACACCTTGATCTTGGACTTCTCACCTCTAGAACTATGAGGAAGTAAATTTCTTCTGTTTAAGCCACCCAGTTTGAGGCGCATCTTACAGCAGACCAGACAAGAGAACCCAGTCAGGGCAAGAGACAGCACAGCTGTCTGGAAACAACAGAAGCTCCCATGGGCTGCAGAAAATAGGCAGACTCGCAGGTCAAATCCCTGCCCCCACGCTCCCGACCTCTGGCTATTTGCCATTTTAATCTCCACTTTTCTCATCTGTAGAATGGGTTTGACCTGTATCTCACTGCTGTGTTGAGAACTGATTGATAATGAGCAACAGATATTGCAGCACAATGCTCAACATCCAGTTCTCTACTTCTTATTATTTCTCTTAATAGTGATAGGGATGAAAACCAAGTGTATATATAATATTGTGATTTTAGTGTGTGCTAGGCATTGTGCTAAACTTTCATCCAGGACACTTCATTTAACCTGGCCTTTTCATCTGGTGATTAAAAACAAGGCTAGTCTCAGGGCTCTGTGCCTGAGATCGTTGAATTCATCAACCTCTAAGCCAGGGTCTGAACGGAGACTTGTGAACTTCCCACTCGTCACCCCCTTGATTGACACTTGTCGGATCTCATCCTTCTTGGCTTGGGAAGAAGGACTGCCTCGATCACAGGTCATGACAGGTCCACACCCCATCCCCAGCCTGCCTCCATTCATCTCCAGGTGTTCCTCTATTTAAACGAAACTTGTAGACAACTGTGGCCAAGCCTGAGGTGTTCACTTACAACTATTTACATCGTTGAGGGTGAGATACTGAGTGTGAACACGTCGTGCACCAGAAACACACAGGCACTGAAAGGTGGGGGGCGGTCAGCTGCTCTGCCAGTGGCCTGGTCTGTGTGGACGCGGAGCCCATAACACACCCTCCCAGGCCAGCGGATCTCAGGATGCGCAAGCACTCAGCAAGCACGCACAGTTCTGACGCCCTGATGGAGGCGAAGCCCGTGACCTCCAGGCAGAGGCCATGACAGCTGAGAAGTCCGAGTTGACATTTCCACTGCTGCCCTTGCCCTGAGCCTGGAGATCTCTGCTCAGACAGTCTGGGTGGGCTGGGGCGTCCTTGGCCATATCCACATGCACCAGCTCCGGAGCTCTGCTTGAAGACATTCCCCTTCCCACTGCCTGAGTCTGGATTAGTTTAACTCCAAGAGCACCTTTCCTCCAAGTTCTTAGTCCTAGCACACTGCGTGAATTGCTCTGCTGCCTCATGGAGCTCAGTCCTCAAGGTAACAAAAGATAGCTATTGGCGTTCCTGTTTTGTGGGTGAGAAAGTACAGGTCAGAGATACGAAGCATCTGCAGTAAAGACACACAGCTCCCACACGAATTCATGTCTGTCTAACTCCCAGTATCATATAGATACTGTGTCAGATCTCTATACCTGCCTGGGTACAATCTGTACATAATGTGTAATATATAATATATATTACATATCAATATTCTATATAATTATGTATCAATATTATATTAAGTTATATAGTAAATGCTAATATATATATATATATATATACTATTGGAGATGATGCCTGGGTATTCCTAAGAATTCCCTTCTAGGAAGTACTACAAATTGAGAACTGAGGTTTAAAAAAAAACAAACCAGCACCTCGATTATATGTTACAAGTTGAGAATTGAGGTTAAAAAACCCCAGCACCTCGATTATGTGTTACAAGTGTCTAAATCCTTGGACTATGTCTGCTCACCGATCACTTACAGCTTTGAGCTGAGAAAGGGCAGTGCCTGTGTGGCCACTTGTCTGAGCTGTCCGGGCCTTTTTCTTGTTGAACAGGAGCAAGGTGGAAGGGATAATGAGACAGAAGCAAAGACTCGAGACAACTAATGTTTCCCCCTTCTTGTCCCCAATTTCAGACAAACATGGGGCCCAGAATGAGTGAGGGAATTAAATTAACGAAGACAATTTCTCCCTGTCATTGAACTCTGACTAATGAGTCTATTTCTGGGTAATAAGAAGGAGCAGGAAGTGACAAGGCAGTGTAATGAATTAGTGGCCCAGAACCTCGTTAGTCAGAATAATCTTTCCACGAAAGATAAATGATGCAAACATTAATTATAAAGCCAGGCTGGAAATGCATCCCATTATTTGGCTTCCTAAGAAATATCTCCCAGTTATCACAGGCATTTCAACCAACAATAACGATAAAGTAAAGGTTCACTGAGAACTCTGATCCTGGGGAGACTGGCTGGTGGTGAGAGCCTGGGGACCGACCCTGCTCTCTAAGGTGGCCCATTCTCAAATCTCCTGCAACCTCAGGGTCTCGTCCCAGCCCGGCCTCTCTGTGACCTGCAGCCTTTCTCTCCGGCTTGGCCATTCAGAGCCGTCTACTCGGGGCCACTAGAGCCAGATGAGGCCAGGAGTTCAACGGGACTGTTCTCCCACGTCAAAGAGAGAGAGGGCAAGATCAGGGTTTTCCCAGTGACTCCAGCATCCTAAAAGAGAGCTAGAGATCAAAACTGTGCAGGAAATAGAGAAACAGGGGTCAGCTAAGTTTCTGTCCTGGCTCTCTGTGCTTGAAAACTTAGCCTGTTGTTTTGCTTATTTGTTTGATCAGAGAACTGCTGAGAGTGAGGTCTCTGGTTAAGAGTGCTCTTGGTGAGGGTTAAGTGTGCTCTTGGTGAGGGTTAAGTCAGGTTGGCACCTATTAAGTGCTGGGTGAATGCCGTCAGCACATGTTGTGATGTAGTTTCAAGGCTGCAGAGCTGGCAAGGGTATGGGGCATTGGGGGCAGTTCTCTTGGAGCAGGGATGAGGCAGAGAGAGGCACCTGCCTGCCAATGTCCCCAGGGGGCGAGTGCCAGGCCCCTGAGGGGCTGTCATCTCAGGCTGGTTATCAACTGGAATTTTGGGAGGTGCCCAGAAGGGAAGGGAGGAGAGGGAGGAGGCCTTCGCTTGGAACCAGAGCAGAGACTGAGTCAGTAATAAATGTACTTTGCTGCGGCCATTACTCCCAAGAGTAAATAAGCCGGAATTAAAAACTATAAAAAAGTCCTCGGCAGCGTCCGGTAGTAAACTTGTCCGTGACTTCACGGCTTAGAGGTTCCTGAGCTTCTAAGGATGTTTACTCCCTCCTGCCCACGGAAGGGCTAGGAATCCTTTGCTGCAGACCCGGGAGTCTGAAGCCCAGAGGCTGGAAGTTTCCGAGCCTCCTTCCAGGTAGCACATCGAAGTAGAGGCTGCAGGCGGCTTTGTTTCTAAGGCTTGGTTGTTATCTGACTGGCAACTCTTGGTAATGAGAGAAGAAAAAACCAATTAATTGGGAATGAATTTTAATTGTCTCCGACTTCTCATTTGTAGGCTATTAAAACGAGTTGCTATTAAGCGATCATGTTGGGTTGCATCATCCAAGAAGACGGATGCCCCCCAAAAGTGCCCTCTCGTTTTCCAGCCTCCCCTTTGGACAAAAACTGGGCTCTTGGGCTTTATGCAAAGTGAACCCATGAGGTGGGGGGGAATATAGAAAAAAGAATCTTGCTGCCAAAATCTAATTTTTTTCTTTCTTTTTTCTACTAAAGAACAATTACCCACACTTGTCTGTGATTCTGTGGCTGTTCACCTCTTGCGCATTTTGGGAGCTGTAGGAGGGTTGCCGGGGAGGCAGGGCTTGCTTTGGGCAGTTTCTCTGGCAGCTCATCACTGGCTCCACGGTTGTGGGGATGTGAGAGGCTGTAAAGGTCCCCAGAATCAGCCCGTCTGGGCAGAAGGAGGGGACCCGGCTTGGGAAAGGACTGCCAGGACCACTCCCAGCCTTCCTCCCATCCACCCACCTCTTACGGCTCCAAAATGAGCTTTTATTTTTTTGAGCTCTGTGTGTGCCTGCGTGCATGCTAAGTTGCCTCAGTTGTGTCTGATGCTTTGCAGCCTCATGAACTGTAGCCCGCCAGGTGCTTCTGTCCATGGGATTCTCCAGGCCAGAATACTGGAGTGGGTAGCCATGCCTTCCTCCAGGGGATCTTCCTGACCCAGGGATGGAACCTGGATCTCTTAGTTTCCCTGCATTGGCAGGCGGGTTCTTTACCACTAGCGTGGCCTGGGAAGTCTTTTTTGAGGTGTGATTGGCAGATAAAATTTGTATATATGGAAGGTGTACAGCCTGATGCTTTGATGTATGAATACATTGTGGAACGATGTCGCAATCACGCTAAGGCATCCATCACCTCACACAGTGACCACGCTGTGTGTGATGAGGACCCTTAGGATCTGCTCTTAGCAAATTCCAAGTGCGGGATAGGGTACCGTCAACTGCAGTCACCGTGCTGTACACCAGGTCTCCGCAACTCACTCATCTTGATTAACTCTGCACGCTTTGGCCAGCATCTCCCCACACCCGCCTCCCTGTGACTTCCACTATTTTAGATTGTGCAGTATTTGTCTCTCTGCATCCGGATTATTTCACTTAGGATAGTATTCACGGCAGAATTATTCACAGTAGCCAAGATGTGGAAACGAGCTAAATGTCCATGGGGGATTAACTGGTAAAGGAAACGGCGTATCCATTCCGTGGAATATTACTCAGCCTTAAGGAAGAGGGGAATCCTGCCATTTGGGTCCTTGTGGAGGGGCCCGCAGGGTCAGCGAGGTCTCCTTGCTGGGAGCTGCGGGACGTAGCAAGGTGGGTACCTGAGCTACTACGGACATGGCAGGTCACTAGATGTTTCTGAACCTGCCCGGGCAGTGCAAGGAGTGGAGATCGCAGCCCCTCCCTGAGGGCTTGTGTAGATGCCATAGGTCAGATGTAGGTTGTGTAGGTGTCCAGCTAGATGCTAACCCTGAGGGCCCGGGGGTCCCTGAAGTGCCGGAACCCCAGCCCCTCCCCTTTCAGCTCTCCCTCATCCTTCCCATCCCTCTCTGATCTTTCTCTCTGCTCAGGTTTTTGAACGCCCATCACCTGTATTTCACCCTCCATGTCCCCCTGCTCTCTCCACACAAAAGGGCCAGGGCCCCCATAGAAGGCTCTGCTGAAGTCTCTGCTGGGTAGGGCTTGGCTCCCTGCCTCTCCAGGTGAGCTCTGCCCTCAGCAGCTTTATGACTTTCAAGGTGGAGCTGTCTCTGCCCCCTTGGGCAGAGACGTAATCAGCCTGGAAGGCCAGTCCCGCCCCCTCTGCTCCCAGGGGTCTTATCTGGCCTCTCTCCCCGCCCCGCAGCCCACCCAGCGGCTGCACAGTACTTATGGAGGGCCGGGCACCTGTCCCCTTCCATCTCCTTCCATCTAAATCACCTGCATGTTCAGGGGACTAATTCATGGCTCCTGCTGCACTCGGCTTGTCAGCTCTGGGCTTTGCAGAGGAGGCGGTGAAATCGCTCTGAACTCTGCAACTGGTGGTGCGGTAGGTGGGGCCCGAGGAACCCTCACCAACCCCACCCCGCACACACACACATCAGAGCCCAGGGCATCTCTGGACAGGGCATCTCTGCAACGTGACGGGCTGGCAAGCGGCTTGGCTTGTGAGACTGGCCAGAAGTCAGAGGTGTAAGAAGTTAAGGCTGGAGCAAATCTGGAAGTCACCAGAGGTTGACGAAATGCTGCTAATCGACAGTAGCTGATCAAAATGACATCAGAAATGCAGGCAGCCCAGTCCTGAGTGAAGACAGGGAGGCTGGTTGAGACAGTGCTATTTCTCCGTTTGGGGGCTGCGGCCCCTCTGAAGGTTGAGGTCCAGGGACTCTAGAATGTGGCACCTTTGAAGCTCCCCATCTTTGTCCCCATAGCTCTAGGATGGCCTTAATGGGACAGCAGTGTTAGTGTTTATTTTTCTTGTCCACTAGATTCCCAGAACTTTTAGGAAATGGACATGATCCTCTTTAGGTTTTAGTTCTCCTGCTACCTGGTAGGAGCTCAGGAGAGGTTTATGAAACTGAAATACCCATGGACGCCCTCTGACCGCCTCTTCCCAGCATTGAAAGTAAGGCTGTGTGATGAGATTTTCCCTCAGAACAGAGAAGATCACCACACACTCGATTAAGAAGCTACTGTTATTTGAAGCCTAAAAACAGATCTAGACAGATGAGAGGATGGACGGGGTTTCTGAGATGAATTGTGGGGACGCGATGGACCGGAAGGTGACCCACCAACCACTGTGCTGTTGGTGATCCAGGGCATGCTCGTCCAGGGCAGCTCAGGGGTCCCGGTGAGCAGTGGGTGGAGCTTGGAGTGATCCGTGGGATCCCTAGTGCCTCGGAGGACACGGAAGCCGGGGGGCGGCCTTCTCTGAATGCCAGAAATGGCAGCCCCAAAAGGAGCATGCGGCCTTTGGACCGCCTGTTTTCCGGGTGTCAGCCAGGCTCCAGATCTGTGCTTTGTGAGAGCCGCAAGCCGTCACCCCCTTGTGTATGTGTATGGGTGCCTGTGTAAGTGTGTGCTGTGTGTGTAAGCGCGTGTGTGTGTGTAAACACCCGTGATCTTTCTTCCCGCCTCCTCACCATCCTGGTCACCCAGCTCTGGACAAAGCCTCCCTTTAAGTGCGGCACCAGACAACGACATAGAGAGTTCTGGGGGTGTCTGCCCACTGCTCCCCTTTTGGCCTCTGTCGGGACCTCCCCAGAAATGCTCCTCCATCCCTCACCCAGAGCATCGCCAGAGAACCAGAGCTGGAGGCCCTGTTCGGGGGGCTCCCAGCTGACCCCCGTCTCCTCCCCAGGCACCATCACGGCCTTCACCTCTCTAGGCCTCACCCACGGGGCTGGAGAACAGAGGCCTCACGTCTGCAGACTGCCTTTTAAAACAAAACATCCGAACAGGGAAACTACATCCCCACCCCCCACCCCCCTCCCCCCCCATCCCCCTCCGCCCCCTCCCCCCCATTCCCCTCCCCCCCCCCCCCCCCCCCCCCCGTTCCGTCTATTGGTGTCAGACTCTGGTACATTGAAAGGCAGCTCAGAGAGAACGGGGGTGGGGAGAACAGCATCTCAGGGAGATAATTGACTTCAGAAAAGCTATGTCTGAGATGTAGGAAGAAAACAAGTGAAAATATGTTATTTTACAACCTTGATACTCCTGACCTCATTGAAAATAAATATACACATGCTGTATGGGCGATCAGGTAGGGAAGTACCCTGGCATAGGGTACTGGCGCCATCGTGTGGTCAACGTGAGTACTGCCACACCACATTCCACATTCGGTTTCCCATAGAAGCCGGTGAATTGCAAGAGTTGCTTGGGCCCTGCTTGAATTAGAGCCAGAAAATAATCCTAATTGAAAAAATGAGCCATTCCTAAAAGCCTCCCTTCTCCAGACAAGACATCTGGTCACTCCTGGGCTGGCTGGCATGCTCCCAGAGAAGAGGAAGCTACAGTAGGAACGCAAGTCCTTCCAGAGCTTGGTACCGTTTTTTGTGATTTAACAGCTCCATGTCCTTTGAGGGTCTGAGTCTCATCACCTGCAAAATGACAAACTGGAAATGCACGGTGCTTCTGGTTCCTTCCAACAGGACAGCCGTCAGGCCTCAGCAGTCCTTGAGAGAGGCAGAGGCCTCAGGGAGCTGGTGAATCACTCATCAGTCTGGGGGTGGTGGGACTCTTTGTATGGGGTTGCTTCATTGCATTAAGTTCATTCGCTGCTATTATGACAGGCTTTCTCTATTGCTGATGAATCCCATGTTAGCTCAGTGTAACAGAACCAGACCTATTGTTCCCCTGTCTGCAAGAACGTCCCCATTGTCATTCCCAGGCTGACTTCCAGTCTGTGACTTGTGACGTTGTCTCTGAAAGTGGTGAGTGAGGGAACCTTCCCAGGGGCTGTGATCATCAGATACCTAAGCTCATTCCCACCGCAGGCCTGCACCCAAGGATGCTGGTGGGTGGATGGCACCCTGAGCTCTGAATTCGGGGCACGGTTGGTGGTATTTGCTCTTATGTTTTTTCCTTTCATCTGAATCTTAACACAGTTCACTCACTTACTGCATGAAAAGAAAGCTCCCCAGTCTGGACTGTGTTTAAAAAGTTACCATTCTCTGCATTCACTCTTTGTGTAGCAAGAATCTCTCTATCTTATTCTTGTAGATACAAGACTTAAGTTTAACTAATCTTTTTTAAAAACTTTTTATTGCAAGGTATTTGCTTTAGGATAATGCGCTGGTTTCTGCCATACATCAACATGAATCAGCCACAGGTGTACACGTCCCCTCCCTCTTGAACCTTCCTCCCATCTCCCACCCCATCCCACCCCTCTAGGTTTTCGCAGACCACCACCCTTGTGTCGCACAGCACATTCCCACTGGCTATCTGTTTTACATATGGTAATGTATATGTTTCCATCCTACTCTCTCAATTTGTCCCACCCTCTCCTTCCCATATGTGCCCACAAGTCTGTTCTCTACTTCTGCGTCTCCATTGCTGCCCTGCACATAGGTTCATCAGTACCATCTTTAAAATGTTTAGCCCTGTGAGCTGAGCAAACATCAGCTCTCACCCCCGACCCTCACCTCCTAGTCACCAATGAGACCATCTCACACACAGACTTCAGTTCTTGAGTAAGATGAACAGAGTCGTTCATCTTTTCTGTTTAAGCCCTTGGGATATTTCAGTTTGGCAAGACAGCAGTTTCAGGAAGCTACGCTGTTTTATTAAGTGTATTAAACAGCACAGAAGCTCATCTGTTTGGCCACAGTTTGTCTACTGGTTGTCTTGGCTTTTTCCCAATATATCATGGGTTGTTTTCCCAACACATTTTAAAATTCTTATTAGTGACTACGATGTGCTTTCGTTGATGTTATTATCATAATTAATTTGTTTCTTACATAGCCGAAAACACAGAGTGGACCTTTGCCAAATTTGCATCATTTATAACGTTTCCGGAATGGTGGCCACATCCATTAACAACTGGTACTTGCTGAGTGCCTATTAAGGGCCACATGCATGCTAAGTCACTTCAGTTGTGTCTGACTCTTTGCGATCCTATGAACTATAGCCTGCCAGGCTCCTCTGTCCAGGAGATCTTCCAGGCAAAATACTGGACTGGGTTGGCACGCCCTTCTCCAGGGGACCTTCCCCACCCAGGGATTGAACCCATGTCTCTTATATCTCCTGCATTGGCAGGTGGGTTCTTTATCACCAGCGCCACCTGGAAAGCCCACATAGCTTTGCATTTACTTTCCTCAGTTATTCATCACAGCCCTGGAAAGGAGATCATTTTATCTCAGCATCTCAGGTGGGGACACTGAGGCCCCAGGAGGTTGAGTGGCTTTCTCAGTTCTCACAGCTACCGAATCCTGGAGGAGATAATGCCTACACCCAGTTCTAGCCCCAAAGCCCAAGCATCGCTCACCATCACCTCCACCTACAGTCCCACCTCCGCTGACATCCCATGGAGGACTTGATTCAGGAGCAGGTCCACCAGTCAGCAGATAGGCTGTGGCTTCACGTGGCCTCTCCTGTGAAGGTGACTGTTTGAATGGAGTGTGCCAAGCACCCTCCCAGGAAAGGCCCTGCTCTGGGAGGGGAAAGCTCAGATCTTGGCTTGGCTCCTAATGAGCCGGAATCTGGACCCAGACACGCAATCTGCGAGGGTTTTGATTGCTCTACTATTTAGTGCTGGGGTGAGAGCTCCGGCAGAGAAACTTGGTTCATTGGTTTGATTCTTAGGCACTTACCAAGCTGGTTTGTATCACTCAGTCTGGGGACACTGACATGGCCAACGTTGTAATAAGAGCCTTGGGCTCGAGCCCCTTTCTATTCTGGGGAATTTGAGGTTTTGGCATGCAGGGTTCTTTAGCTGCAGCATGTGGGCCTGGCTGCCCCATGACCTGTGGGATCTTAGTTCCCTGACCAGGGATCAAACCAGCATCTCCTACAGTAGAAGCACTGGACCAGCAGAGAGGTCCCCAGAATTTGAGTTTTGAGAGGAGACTCTGGGAAGGCTCCAAGGTCCATGTTGGTCCTAAAATATGCAAAACTATGGAGAGGGACTGAGAAAAAGGAGATGCTGAGAACCCATAGCTGTTTTCAAATACTCTGGGATGAGCTGTTTTCTATATGAGCACGTCCAGTAGAGCCAAGACCAACAGGCTCACGTGATGGGAACCATTAGCTCAATATAAAATAAACGTAAAGGTCAGAGGTGCCCACAGAGGTGAAGGACTGCCTTGGAGTTCTTCCAGCACTGGGTGTGCGTGTCTGTGAACATGCATTTACATGCTCGTGCATGCATGGGAAAGGGCAAGCGGATGTGATCAAATCACCTTCATAACTCTATGATTTAGAATTACAGAATGATCTGTATAACTAAATTTGATGGGCCTTCAGGCAGCACGCTGGTTATCAGAGACATATGTTTGCTCGAGATATCTGCCCATTGCACATTTTTTTAGTTTCGAACCTTTACAAAAGTAACATGAACAGCATACGAGCAGCTCTCACCCACGTTGGCTCTGCAGCTTCTTGGAACCGCACGTTCTCTTACGTAATCTGGAATCACAAAGGAGTGATCAAGCTCAGGAAATTTACGTAGATGCCGGCTGCGTCCACTGTCAGCTCACACACAGTCTGTCTCACAGTCTCTTCTCTGTCACAAGGTCCCCACCGCTGGCCGTCCCCGTGGCTGGACGCATCCTCACATCTCCTTAGCCTCCATCCGTCCTGACACTGACGTTCTTGAAGACAACAGATGGACTGGTAGTACCTGGTGCCTTTCTAACGTTGCTCGCGTGTCCAGCAGACAGCTCTGTGTCTGGCGCGCCACACCTGGTCAGGGTCAGCAGGACAGAAGGCTACCTGTGCGCCGGTGGGCCAGGGCCCTGGCCATCCTGGCCGGCAGGGAGGGGCGGGACCGCCAAGGCGTGAATTCTGAGCTTGTGCCCGGCCCCCGCCTCCTGAGACCCGTGGCTTCCTCACCTCGCAGCAGTCGTGAGAATTAAGTGGCATAGTGTAGGTAAAAGTGCTTAGTAAACTATAGCAAAGAGCTAGACCTGTGCAATACATTGTAATTTATTATTCATACACCAGCAAGGCAGCCTGAAGCCAGAATCAGAGGGGGAAATTGAAAAGTCTGTAAAATGCTGGGTTGAAAACAAGAGCGGGCCAACCGAGTAGGGCTGCTGGCCCGGTGGCTAGACCTAGCGTCCCCGGCCTGCCTCTGCTCAGCTCGACCTTCTGAGGTTGGGGCACAAGAACTGGCCATAGAGACTGAGCGTTCACCAAGGGCCAAGCCCTTTGTGGAGGGAGGCCCCAGTGTAATGGAGAGTGGGTCCGGCTGCTCGCCACTCAAAAGCCAATAAGGAGCTGGACTGGTGGAAAGAAAAGTTTGCTTTATTTTGGGTGCCGGCACCTGGGGCAGAGAGGGTGGATTCCTGTCCACTGGCTGACTCGCCCTCGCTGACAGTAGGCAAGAGCTCTTACAGATGGTGGGAGGGGGTTACTTGCAGAAACAGCACAGTCAGCTCTGACAGTCATCTTGAAGTTGGTCATCAGCAGTCTGATCAGCGTCATCGGGATGGTTTTAGGTACAGTTTATCTTCAGTTCTAGGATCAGTTTGTTCCTGTTTCTTGAGGCCAATTCTCAGAGTTGTGGCAGCGTCTCTCCTGGCTACAGTCTGGTCATCATGCAGTTAACTTCTCCACCTGGGGGAGGTTTCAGCATCTAAAGACAACTCACAGGATATGGCTCAGAATATTATCTATAGCCCTGGAGAAGGAACTAAAGGTCCTTGATTATGCTTAATGACTAAGCTCTTAGTATTTGATTTCCTTTGACTGTTTTCCTTTGTTTTTGAAAGTTCTCACTTCTCTGATTAAACTTATTTTTTTTGGCTCAAATCTTTCCACAGACAAAAGACAGGCTGAGGACATGGGAGACAAGGTCCTGCTCCATTTCACTGATGCTCATGAGAACTCAGAAAGGTCTTAGGGTCCTTCTGTTAGAATGTAGAGCATCAGAGGTGATGTTATGCATTCACACAGTCAGGAAGTATCAGAGTCAGGAAGCGCATTTCCAACCCCTCCTGTGGCACATATGAGCACACACTTGTATGTACGTGTGTGTGCATAGTGAGTGCATGCTCGGTCATGTCTGACCCCTTTGTGAACCACAGACTGTAGCCCACCAGGCTCCTCTCTCCAAGGGATTTCCCAGGCAAGAATACTGGAGTGGGTTGTCATTTCCTCCTCCAGGGGATTGTCCCCACCCAGGGATCCAACCTGCGTATCCTATGACTCCTGCATTGCAGGAGGATTTTTTACTGCTTGAACCATCAGGGAAGCTCATATGTGTGTAAGTGTGTATGTGTGTGTGTGCGTGTATATGTGTGTGTGTGTGTGTTTCCCCTCCATGGACACTGCAGCTGGAGCATTGAGGTCAAAGACCTCAGTGGATAAGCTCATATTCCCCCATCTCAGGTGACATCTTTTGGGGAGACCACTTCCAGGGCTGGAGGGCTGGAGGAAAACCTCCTCCACACCAGGAACCCCCTCTTACCGGCCTCAGCGTCTGTATCACGGCTCAGACACCTGCAGGCTATGAGGAGCACGGTGCTGAATTCTGACTCCATCGGCAGGTTTCTGATCTCGAGTCCCTTGTCAGCTACTGAGAGATGGATGCATGACTGCTGGCCGGCCATACGTCTGGGCAGCCTGTTTTCTCACCTGGAAATAGGGTGATGCCCGTCTTAAGGATTGTTGTGAGAACTGATCTGAGTCTGTCACCACAGAATCGCCGTTGCAGTTCCAGGCACTGTGAGCCCGGCTCTGGGGACACCCTGCAGCGCCCGTGGAGGACCGAGTCCCAGTCCCTCCTCCGTGTGCGCTTGTCTCCCTAACTCCACAGAGGCTGGGTGCTCAAGGAGCCGAGATTGGCTGTGGTCCCTTCTCCCCATCTCGGCCCCTCAGCCTCGGCTCCGTGCTGTTTGAACACAGCTGCAGTCAGAGCCGGACACCCTGTGCTCAGCCTCTCGGTGAGCAGGGCTGCGCCCTCTGGTGGCGGGTGGCGGTGCTGCAGGCCCTCCGCACCGCCTGGCGAGGAGGAGGACCCGCCCCTCACTTCCTCTCCAGGCTGCAGTGCTGGGAATGGTCCTTCCTCCTCACGCCAGTCTCTGGTCCACTGCTGAGCGTCTACGCCAGAAACCTACCCAGTTCTGCTGGATCTGAAACTGGCTCCCCCCACACATCAGAAATGTTCCCTCTGGACTCTGCACTCACCTCCTCTCGGGGTTCGGGTCCCTCCTGGCGGCCCAGAGGGAGGTGGGCTTGGCATCCCCACACTGTGCGTGAGGGCGTGTCTGGGCTCATGGCTCGTGTACATGTTACTGCCAGCCAGGCCTGCCCTATGCAGAGCACACGACTGAAAGGCATGTGAGTGTCAGAGACAGGACAGCACCTTCCCCCAGCCCTCTCTTACACACACACGGACACCCATCCAAAGACACACAGACAGAGGACCCCTGGATCCAGAGGGAGCTGTATCTCTCTGTGGGATGTTGGGACAAGGAGTGGCCAGTTGCATCCATCATGCCCTCCCTCTCTCTGCACCCGGCGCTGGCTCCACCCACTCTTCCAGGGTGGTCACGGAGGGTCACTCTAGTGGTCAACTGGTGACGACAGAGATCACAGGACGATACCCTGAGTCCGCTCACCCCCTACAGACTGTGGGGAGGTGGTTGGCTCTCCCGCACTTCCAGGGAAAATGAAGCATGGATTTGGGGCCCTGCACAGAAAACCTCGCCTCAACAGCCTTGGAGCGGTTGGTAGCATCTTCCTTGTCACACCCTCTCTCGTATGGGCTGAAGCTTACAGGGTGCTGAGACCAGGCAGGGAGTGGGCACAGCCTCCCCTCGGGGCTTGGGACCTGCCAGTCTCCTGTCCTCTAGCTGGGGCACAGGCTTTCTTTACATTGAGTGGTTGCTTAGCTTGGGGTTTGAAGCTGGACCTCTGGGCTCAGCCCAGGCTGGGGTCTGCGGCCTCCCCACCCAGGTCTCTTGGCCCTGCCTCCCACGTCCCATCCCTCATCACCCGTGGACTCTCTTTGTCCCAACATCCCACCTTCCTAGAGACCAGGGAGGTGTCTGGAGGCAGCGGTTTGAATCCAGCCCAGGTGATGATCTGGGGGAGATCACATTCCTCTGGGATGTGGCAGCCCCCAGGAGGAGAGGAGGAGAGACAGAGGTGGGAAGAGGGGCAGAGCCTGGTGTGAGGAAACTCTAGAAGGAGCCTCAGAGGGTTGCCGAGCTGCCCCAAGGGAGGACTGCAAGCAAGCTGATGTCTGCGGGAACGCCAGGCCTCCCTGTCCATCACCAACTTCCGGAGCTTGCTCAAACTCATGTCAGTTGAGTCAGTGATGCCATCCAGCCATCTCATCCTCTGTCGTCCCCTTCTCCTCCCGCCTACAATCTTTCCCAGCATTGGGGTCTTTTCTGATGAGTCAACTCTTCGCATCAGGTGGCCAAGGTATTGGAGTTTCAGCTTCAGCATCAGTCCTTCCAATGAATATTCAGGACTGATCTCCTTTAGGATGGACTGGTTGGATCTCCTTGCAGTCCAAGGGACTCTCAAGAGTCTTCTCCAACACCACAGTTCAAAAGCATCAATTCTTCAGCACTCTGCTTTCTTTATGGTCCAACTTTAGAGTCTATTTTATATATAGTAGTGCGTATTTGTCAAATCCAGTCTTCCAATTTCCAGTTTATCCCTCGCTCCTCACCCACCTTGGTTAACCATAAGTTTGTTTTCTATATTTGTGATTCTATTTCTATTTTTGTAAATAAGTTCATTTGCACCTTTTTTAAGATTTCACATAGAAGGGATACCACATGATAGTTCTCTTTCTGTGTGTGGCTAACTTCATTCAGTATGACAACTTCTAGGTCCATCCATGTTGCTGCAAATGTATTAATCCATTGTTTTTCCTGGCTGAGTAATATTCCATTATACACAGGTACCATATCATCTTTATCCATTCCTCCATCGATGGACACTTCGGTTGCGTTCATGTCTTGGCTATTGTACCTAGAGCTGCTGTGATTGCTGGGGTGTACTTGTCTTTTAAAGTTATGGTTTTCTCTGGATCTATGCCCAGGAATGGGACTCTAGGATTACATGTTAGTTTTATTTTTAGTTTGTTAAGGAACCTCCATACTGTTCTCCACAGTGGCTGTACCAATTTACATTCCCACTATCAGTGCACCAGAAGGGTTCCCTTTGCTCCATACCCTCTTTCTTTTAATCTGTGTAGTGTCAGTCTCTCTACTAGAATTAAAGTTCCAAATGCTCAGAGGCACTTCCCTGTCTCCATCCACAGTGTCTAGAACATTGGCAGAAAAAGGCACTTAAAAAACAAATTTGGGGAATCGAGTCCGAGTGACTGAGGGACTTCTCTGACTCTGAGAGGACGACCTTAAGCTGCATGAGCAGTGTTACGCTCTACACTGAATGTTTACAAAGTCTAGACTCGGCCCCGGCCTCCAGGATTTGTCTTCACAAAGGTGGGGGGGATGAAGCACAGGTAAGGTGTTGAGTAACCAGGGGCCCATGAGAGCCCCCAGTGGGGAGGAGCCACAGGGCCACACGGGGGCCTGGGAAGGGCTGCGAGCAGGTCAGCTCTGGACCCCCTGGCTCATCTTCCCATCAGGGATTATGTGGTTCAGAGACACCTCTCTGTGCCTCTAAAGGCTGGGCCCCGCCCAGACGCCACAGTGAGACTGGCCCGGAGACACCGATGAGAATGGGCTAATTTCCTTCGCTTTCCTTTGATGTCTTCAAAGGTAGAAAATAATTTGTGCTTTTCTGAGAACCACTCAGCCGAAGGCTGGGGTTTGGGGAATGTTCCATCTGTGGGAAATGCTAATTAGAGACAATTACACCCCAGACCTGGCCTGCCGGGTGCACCTCCGGGAAGCAGCCTGAGCCAAGTGCCCTGGTTGGAGGGGTGCGGGGGGGCCCTGGAGCCAGGCCCGCAGGCCGCGTCTCCAAGGACAGCCCAAGGGCGGCTGCATTTGGGGGCAGCAGGGGATGTGAACAGGGCGCTGGCTCTCAGGGCAGGTGGGGCTCAGTCTCAGCTCACCCTGTGCGGCGCCCCCACTCCCCCAAAACAACCTCCCTGCCTGCTGTCAGGTAACAAACAACTGAACTAAAAATGTTCCCGGGAAGCTAAAAAGCTCCGTCAAGTGTGAAAAACATGGAACACAGTAGTGAACGTGGACAAATCCGTCAGCTGCCAGGAGTTCTCGGGTGCCCAGGTCACCTGTATCCCAACTGTGTGAATGTGGGGTTTCTGCCCTTTTCAACTGGGGTCCCAGCAGGGCCCAGCCCACTCAGTCACTCAGTGACCCTAATGAGGACAGCACGAGGGTGAGAGCGTGCCTCCTGCTGCCACCTGGGGCTCCCAGGGTCCCCACCCGGCCACCAGGCTGGTTCCCACAGTGAGAGACCTTCCTGAGCATCCAGCCTGGGGTGATCTCCTGGGGTGACCAGAACTGGATAACCACAGTTCCTGAATTAATGCACCCTGGTGCCTGCAGAGACTGCCAGGCACTGCGGTCCAGGTGGGCATCGGGGTAGTGGGCACAGAACCCCTTCCCCCCAGGGAGCAAAATGACTCGACCCCCTGTCACCAGGGAGAAAGGGACAAAGGGCCGCAGGAGGGGAGGGGCACTGAGCATCTGGGCATTCAGGCCGGCTGGGAACTGCCCCTCGTGGCCTCCACTGCCGACCCTCAGGTGGTCCCCAGCGCCCACTGGCCCTGCTGCCCCAGACACGTCCCCTGGCGCCAAAAGAGCTCCAGCAAGGCAACCAAGTGAATATATTTTTAAATTTACCGAGCATTTACCGAGCAGGCTTCTGCAGCAGTTGATGGAACAGCCCTCCTCTGGATGGAAATAGTGGTGTAATGGCCTCCCCGGGGCTATTATTGCGCTGACATTAACGGGGGCTCATAAACCCCACCGGGTGCGGCGCGCGCAGCCCGCAGGTTGCGCACTTGGATCCGGGATCTGGCAGTGGCGGGGCCCGGCGCGCCTGCAGCTCCGAGGACGGCCACCGGAGGGCGCGCCCGCGCTCCTCGCGCCGCGTTCTGCGCTCCAGGCAGGCGGACCCCTGAAACTGGGGCGCGGAGGGGTGGGGGACGCTTCGAAGAGCGCTCCGCGGAGGAAGCGCCGTCTGCCCTGCTCTCTAGCCGACCGCACCCCCGAATGGGTGTCCGAACAATGGTTTGCAAAGCCAACAGCACAGGTACAACCAGAGGAGGCTGGGTAGACACGTCACTAAACCAGATCCCAGCAGGTGAATGAGGGCTTTTAAAGCTCCTGAAAAATCCTTTCAGATCATATCAAAACAATCCTTTCAAGTGGGAAGGTTTGTGAGGTGAGCCCCAAACTCCCAAACTGGTCTCAGCTCTCCTGCCTCCATCCGCTTCTGTTAGGGAGCCCCTGACCCGGGCCCCTAGGGCACCGCCCCACCCGCCCCCTGCTCCCCGGGCTCCCAGCAGGGACAGAAGCTGGACTATGCACCTTGCATCGCCAGGGCCTGCTCCGACGCTGACAGCAGTTCCTGCTTGGGTTGAAGCCGACACTACTTCTTGTCGGGTGTGGGACCCCAGCCGCTCCCCGCACACTGGACATCAAATCCTGGTCCCGCCGTCAGGCCGTGCAACCCCGTGGGGGATGGGAAAATGCAGCCCCCAGTCTCACAGAACAATGGGCAGACATCCAATCACGCTCTGAGATGGTCTCAGCCAGTCCCGGAGGCCCACGGACCCCAGCCCCTCTTAGAGATGTTGCCTTAGGGCTCCTAGACCACTCTCAAGACCAATGGCACATTTTATTTTCTTGTTTAACTGTTTAGTTAGCTTTTTAAATTCTTTTTTCTTGGAGTAGAGTTGCTTTACAATGTTGTGTTAGTTTCCTGCTAGCTGCACAGCAAAGTGAATTAGCCACAAGTATATATCTATCCCCCCCCCTTTTTTTTGAATTTCCTTCCCATTTAGGTCACTACAGAGAACTGAGTAGAGTTCCCTGTGCTATATACTATGTTCTCATTACATAGTAGTGTGTGTGTATGTATATATATATATATATGTCAATCTGTTTTAATTTTCCATATGTGTATTCTTAGGAAGGGGCTTCCTAGGT
Organism: Bubalus kerabau; assembly: GCF_029407905.1. Lineage (NCBI taxonomy): Eukaryota > Metazoa > Chordata > Mammalia > Artiodactyla > Bovidae > Bubalus > Bubalus kerabau. The sequence continues at coordinate 16,649,035 of NC_073628.1, forward strand.
GGCGCTAGTGTAAAGAACCTGTCTGCCAATGCAGGAGACATAAGAGACACAGGTTCAATCCCTGGGTTGGGAAGATCCCGTGGAGAAGGAAATGGCTACCCACTCCAGTATTCTTGCCTGGAGAACCCCATGGACAGAGGAGCCTGGTGGGCTACAGTCCATGAGGTCACATAGAGTCGAACATGACTGAAGCGACTTAGCGTGTGTGTGCATGCCCTTTTAGGAAGAGCAAATGCTAGCAAACAAGTTGGATGTTTGTTAAGGAAAATGCCTGCAGTCCCCAGGGGCTGAGGATGGAGGGAAGCCTTGGAGTGGAGTAGCTCTTTCTCCTGAGGCCTCTGCCACCACCTATGGCTCTGCAGCGGGACCAGGCAGAGCCAGGACAGAGGCGGGCAGGACCCTCCCCCCAGCTCCCAGTGTGGCCCAGGAACCCAGGAAGTCCTGAAAGGATCACTCAGGGGGGCCAGGGAGGACAGGAGAAGGAAGGAACGGGCAGGTGGAAGTGAGCCTTGCCTTTCAAGTTTCAGGGCAGGATAGTTAACTCTAACTTTCAGGGCCTTAATTTGCAGGCTGATCAGTCCCTAGACCGGACTGAGGACATTTATTCTAGGGAATTCCGTCTCCCACAAATGCTGCTTTTAGCCCCAGTTTCCCCTGGAAGCACTGGTTCCTCGAAAGGTGATGTTCAAGAGGAGGGGCGGGGTTGGGTTGTCCTTGTGCAGGAAGGGGTGCTGGCATCAGGAGATGTCAGTTTCTCGTCTTCCTCTGGGAAGGTCTTGCAGCCCAATTCACAAAACATCCCCTCCTCTTTGGATACCGAGTTCGTCTTCTCCTGGGCCCTTCCTGTCACTCTGTCCTCCGCCGGGGCCCCTCCACTCCGAGGAGGTGGCACCTGTTAGTTACAGCAGCTGATGCTGGTTCACATGGGATCACAGAAGACAAAACACGATGCCATGTCCCAGCCACAGGCTGAGTAAGGCGCTGTGTGGGCAATGCTGAAAACCGCCCCTACGTTCATCCTTCAGTTCCCATCTCTTGGCAACCCTCAGGGGGGTCGTCATCACCCCATTCTGCAGATAGGAATGTGAGGCCTGGGGAAGTGGTGGGTCATCTCCGGTCTCATATCCAGTCCCTGCTCCCGCTGACCGCTTAGGCTGGGCTCTTGCAGAGGCAGAAAGCACAAGAATCGCCCCCTAAGGCCTGGCAGGCTAGGGAGATAGCCCTGGCAGGAGAGCATGGTTCTCGTGTGCCCTCTAGACATGAGAAGTGAAGAGATGCCAGCCTGGTGCTCCCCAGAGCCCCAGGATGGAGAGACTCGCGTGCAGTAGAGACGCAGACACAGCCAAGGCAGGACGAGAGGACCACAGGGGATCCTGGATTCCGGGCTCAGCCTGTCCATCTCTCCCTCCCTGCTCCTCTTCCCCCACCCCACCCCAGGCTGAACTCCCATGAGGCTGGACCAAGGCTTGCCTCGTCTCCTCCTCCAGACACCTGAGGCTGAGCTTCCTTCGCTGCAGGGACCACCAGGAGGTCACTTCGCTGGAACCCAGGGGCCCAGCCTGGCTGAGCTGAGATGTCAGAGCTGGAGGGGGGTTCCATCAGCTGGCCCTGCCCCTCCGCTCCCCCTCTTCCTCCCAGACCCCCCCATCCAGGGCTCCTGTGGGCACCAACCTCTGATAACTGCCTCTGCCTGTTTCCCCTGAGCACCTCTCACCATCCTTCTTCCCATTGCTTTTGTTTTCTCTACTTCTCTTTCTCCTCTTTCGTTCTTCTCCCCCTTAATATAAACCCCCAAAGCAGTATGACCACCACACCCCAGAGGATGAGGTCCCTCACTCAGGGTTTGGGGTGCAGTGACCCTGCTGAGCTCAGGCCCCTCCACTGGGTGGAGCTCATCAGGCACTTGTGTTTCCAGGGTGAATTTAGCCGAGATTAGCAGGCTGCTGGAGGCTGGGGGTGGGGTGAACCAACATGCACTGAGCTCTTCTTGTTAGGAGTTTGTCATATCCAGCCTTACTCATTACCCAACACACACTCACACACATGCACAGACACTGTGCTACCAGGTAGATACCATTAACTTTTCAATGAAGAAATTGAAGCTCAGCGATCTTGTCTAATTCAGATACTGAAAATGATGGAGATGGCCGTGTCCTCTGATCAGGAAAGAAAGGCGCTCTGGCTGGAGCACGGCCAGGCAGACCTGCGGGTGGGGGTGGACTGGGGTGGGAGCTGCGGCCATGGAGATGGGGCAGGGGCGGCGCAGGAGGGGAGGAAAGAGACATGGCGAGGGGTGGGAAACCCCGGCTTGCGCTTCTGCAGTCTTTACAGCTCCAGGTTTCTCTTCCTCCCCTGCCACCACCCCACACTTTCCCCCGTGCACCGGGGACCCCTCCTGGAGGTGGTGCAGCAGCCGCCTTCCCCATGCAGATCTCCAGGTGGTGCTGAGACCAGGCTAACTCCTGTTTAAAGAAAGGAGAGAAAGAGGAGAGGGAGAGAGAGCGACCGGGAGAGAGAGAAAAGGTGGAAGGGAGAAGGAAGCGGGGAGGAGAGAGAGGTTGAAATCCCATCCTGGTCTCTGGACCAAGACAGGGACAGGAGCCCCTGGCCGACGCTGATAGGGCATCAGGGCTGAAGGCGTCTCCCTGAACTTCATAAAGAAGTCAGGTAAATGCAGAGACTCAGGCAGAAAGCCAGGTCACCCCACGAGGCTCCTTGAGGATTAAAGACACTGAGAATGGAATCCTAAGGAGAGAAAGAGTTCAAACAAAACCATAAATAAGGTTTCCTGATTCCAGAAAGAAATCAAAGGGAAGAATGTCATGAACGTTCGGGGCTAGTTTTCGATGCCTCAGCCCAGAAATAGCCTGGCAGGTCATTAATGAACCTCGTTGGGATTCTGGGCTCTTATGCTATGGTTAATTAATCTGTGTAAGTATTTATAATGGTAATGGCAGAGCGACCATCAGCCAAGACAAGTCATTATAAGGCTAAATCAGGCCAGGCTCAGACCGGGGTGGGGAGGGCCGTGGGGCTGGGGGCCCGGCCTTACAGGAATCGCTGTGTTCTGAGTGTTCTGGGTCAGGGCAGAGGTGGCCCAGAGGAGCAGAGCCACAGTCTGAGGATCAGAGGTCAACAGCCGTGGTCCAGGGCGGCGTGGGTGGGACAGAGGCTTGCCCAGGGGCCTCTTTCTAGTTCTGAGCTATTCTGTCTCCATGAGGGATGTGGGGAAAAAAAGTCTGCAGCTGAAAAATGTCACCTTCAACCTGACACTGGAGCCAGAGCATTTACAAATCTGCCTGTCACCGTGACAGCCTGACGAATCGCAGCCTCAGTCAGGACTGAGTTGAATCGCCACTATACGTCTTGCAAGAAGTTGGGGCTCTTAAGATTTTTATCATTGAGACAGGTTAAGAGATGGAGGGGCACACCACTTCCAAGCAGGAAGGAGACTGAAGCTGTGAGCCTACCTTCCCTGGGACTCCAGCAGCTGCAAGATAATCTATTACCAGAGGGGAGGTGACGGCAGAAAATTACCCAGCATCAGCCCCATCTGTTGCTGAGCACCGTTTATTTCACCTTCACTAATTCACTTGGTCAGTCATTTTTCCTTTGTCTCTGCATCAGGCACCAAACCCTACATCTTTTTGCCCTGGTGTCCCAGCCAGGCAAGTGTGGCTACAAAAACAAAGCCTGGGGAATCTTTTCAGAGAACTACAGTCACTCTGCCTCTCTGTCTCCTCTGCCTCATTGTCATTTCCTCCATAATTGATTAGGAACTGGAGGCAAGAGAGAAACTGTGATTGCTTTTACAGCCTGGGTCTGCAGGCAAAGCACATTTCTGTGTTTGCTTTGTCTCCTGGGACCTGACTCTGTCAGCGGAGGTGGCAGAGTGTTAATAAGGGCTAGCAGACTTGTGTCCCCGGGAGCGAGGTTGCACACCTAGGCAAGAGCCCTGGCGCCCCCGTTATCCTTGGCTGCTTGGCCATCGGCCTCTCCCAGATTTGTCTTCTCATCTGTAATAGATCTGATCCTGGCTCACCCCACTGGCCAAGGTTGATGTAAAGATTAAATGAGATAGTATGGGGTGAAGCGTCACTGTGCCTGTTTAATGAGTAAGTGAATTTAATGCACTTAACAGAGCCTTGCAGATAGCAAATGTTCCATAACTACCCTTCTATTATTATGCAAATAGAAGTACCCATGGTGATTTTTTTTACCCTTGCAGCATCTGCCATTCTTCTGGTTCCTGAGCTAGCTAGGGCTTCTCATTCAACATTTATTGAGTGAGTTCTATGTGCCAGATGCTGTATCTCTCCTGGGCCGGGGGAGACTTTTTAAATGCAAGCAGAAATGGTAGCTCCTGGGTCTGGGAGCACACAGTCTCATGGGGAGCCCTGTCCCCGAGTTGAGAGCATGATGCTTAGGTGTGCACCCCACTTAGAATGGGGTGAGATTGCCAGAGAAGGTCCTGATTGAGAAAGCGACTTTCGAGATGGGTTCTGTAGGGGTTGACTTGTTGAGGTTGGGGGCAGGAAAGAGCATTCGGGTAGAAATTATGCTCAGTAACACTTCTGGGTGGGACAGGGATCAGGGCTCACTGAGAGAAGCACAGAGCCCAAGGTTTCCCTGAAGGATGCTCTCCCCCTCCATATCTGGGAGTGGACATGTGGATAAGGGAGAAATTGCAGAAGGAGCATATTCATTTGTTTCTGAGAATTCTGAGCTTCACTAGAGGGCAGTGAAGACCGTTAAAGGGTTTTAAAGAGTGAGAGTACAAAGATTGAGGTTAGCCTAGAAGGTTACCTGGATTGCACGGGCCATGGACAGAAGAGGCTGGTGGGCTGCAGTCCATGGGGTCGCAAAGAGCTGGACACAGCTGAGCAATTCACACACACACACAGGATGGAGAGGAAAGATCAGCTAGGCTGACAAGACGGAGATCCAGAAACTGCCTGCCTGAGGAATGGGTGAGAGAGCAAATACTGCAGTACACCCTCGTGCTCCCTGTCAGCACAGAGGAGCTGGCCCCAGAACAGGCAGGATGGCGGGGCCTGGGGCTGGAAGGGAAGCCCCCTGCCAGTTCAGAAGAGCCATGACATTGTGGGCTGTCACCACCAGAGGGCAGTGGCGGGCGGGCTGAGATGCAGTCAGCGCTGCAGGCTTCAGGTTCAGCCACCGCGAGGGTGGGGCAGAGCCGTCTGCAGGGAGAGCGCTCATGTGATGTCCAGGCTCTTTTCACCTGAAAATGTCCTGGGGCCAGGCCAAAGATTCAGCTTGAAAAAAATCTCTGCGATCTCACGGACCAGATGCACAGTGGGCTTGCTTGAGACTTCGGGCCACCTGGGGTCCTGTCTACACCCCAGGTTTGATGCTCAGTGCATGACCTGCCCCACCTATCAGACGGTGCGGGAGGTGGGCTGGGCTTGCCTGGAGGCTTCCGAGAGGATGCCTTTGCCATCTGTGTGCTTTCACAGGCACCGTCTCCACAAAGCCTCCCAGTAAAGCTTCAAGTTGCAGATTAACACTTTCCAGGGGCAGGTTAATTCTTTACAAATACGCTTCAAGCGGTTTACCTGATCTGCAGGGAAATGAGGCAGCTGGCGTGGCCTCAGGGCTCAGGACCTTCCCCCTTTCACTCCTAGTCCAATTCTTTGTCCTTTGAGATGGGGTGTGTTTATGTCCTCGGGGGCGCATGTGTGGACTATGAGTGTCTTGGCGAAGCTTGATCTGCTTTCTGAAAGTGTGCGAGGGGGTCCTGGGGTGGATGGAGATGGACAGCCCTGAATGCCAGGCACTGACTGTGACTGAGACACTCACCCAGACGCGTCCCACTGAGTCTCCGAGGCAACCCCACGAGAAGACTTATATCCCTGTTTTCAAATAGGGAAACTGAGGCTCAAAGAGCCTTCTGTCCTGAGTCAGCACAGCCAGTGGCCCCTCAGGGTCTGTGAACGCCCTCTGCTGGGGTCTGCGAGCCCCCTGGACTGGGTAGGGGGTTGAGGTCATGCTGCTGCTGCTGCTGCTGCTAAGTCGCTTCAGTCGTGTCCGACTCTGTGCGACCTCATAGACGGCAGCCCACCAGGCCCCGCCGTCCCTGGGATTCTCTAGGCAAGAACACTGGAGTGGGTTGCCATTTCCTCCTCCAATGCATAAAAGTGAAAAGAGAAAGTGAAGTCGCTCAGTCGTGTCTGACTCTTAGCGACCCCATGGACTGCAGCCTACCAGGCTCCTCCGTCCATGGGATTTTCCAGGCAAGAGTACTGAAATGGGGTGCCATAAATTTTGGCCCAGAAAGGGACATACGTATTTAACATTTCAGAACTAGTTAACCAACACCAAATGTGGTCAACACGATGGACCTATGATCGATCATTCAGGGCCGAGCAGAGAGGCCGATTCTATCTGGGACCAAAAGACCCATGATCATTCAGAGAACAGATACAGGTCCTCTGCCTGTCGGGCTGTGGTGGGTGGTCCCCGTCACTGTAAGGACAGGGCCGAGGATGGTCAGGCACAGGACTTGCCAGGGTAGGTCCCAGGCAGAGAGGAGGAGAGTGGGGAGGGAGCCCAGGACACAGCACTGACCGCGCAGCTGGACACAGCTGAACACAGTCCCAGAAGTTCTAGTCAGAGCCTCCACGTGTCCTGGGTTCAGAGGTCAGGCCAGCATGGCCATTTGCTTCCTCTCTGGACTCTGCAGAGGACAGATACCCAGTCAGATGGTTCCACCTATTTCCCAAGCCTGGGTTAGACCACACACAGCTGTGTTTCCATTTATCATGGACTCTAGGTTCCTTCCGGCATATGGATCTCCCTCTGTCTTCTTGGTCTCCTTTCCTAGAGCTAGACTCGAGGCTACCTGACCCTTCTCCTCTTCCAGAACTTCTCTGAGCCTTCTTATCCTCACATGATAAACGAGCAGGATACTGCTCTCCGGACCCTCCTGAGGATGGAAGGGATCGGTGTGTATGACTGCAATCAGCCCAGGGGATGGCACAGATGAAAGTGAAATAAATATTGGTTTTCTCTCTCCCTTCACCTTTGTGTCCGGAACACGCACACGTGTGCACACACACAGGGCAAACCGCAAACCTTGCCAATAAATCTGTGCAAAGTCAGAGTTAACTTAGAGAATCGACCTGGTGCAGAAGCTTTTAGAGGACTGGCGTGCCTCAGGTGATGGAAAACAATAATAATAAATCTTCAGGAATGTCACCTTGCCCCTGGCACCGAAGATGAGAACCTGAAATGTTAGTGGAATAGCCTTGAGTGTGTGGAGGAAGGCTGAGACAGCCTTCTTCCTGCAGGAGGGGCAGCGGGGTCTGGAGGGAGCCCCTGGAGGGCACAGAGACTGGTCTGGGGATTGTCAGAGTCTGTGATTGTTAATATCCTAGACTGCGTGTCAGGATGGCGATGTGAGGAAAGATGGCTGCGCATATGGTACACACAGAGATCACGGGGAAATTTGGAGATGGACTTGCAAATGTGGATGCCTCAGTGCAGAGCTGTGCAGACTTGCACCTCTCAGAGTCCTAGATGCCCCCAGGGAGCTGTGCTGTCCCGACTGGCATGGTGGCCTTTCTGAGCGTGCATCGGGCTGCCCACTGCAGTCTCGTCCAGAACACTTTACTTTGGATTGTCCGACATGTTGTTCAGCTGCTCAGTCCTGTCAGACTCTTTGCGACCCCATGGACCAGGGAAGCACACCAGGCTTCCCTGTCCTTCACCATCTCCTGGAGCTTGCTCAAACTCATGTCCATTGAGTCAGTGATGCCATCCAACCATCTCAACCTCTGTCATCTGGCTGTTTGACATATTGGTTGATTACTTTCAGTACTTAGGTCCTTCAGGCATTTTGGAGGATTGTTACTCTTGCATTGTCTCTTCAAATATTATTTCTCAGCTCTCTCTTTCTGAAGCTACTGTGAGGCATGGCTTTTGTCCTTTCACCATTAACTGCTGTTTCATATTTTTCATTTCTATACATCTGGATGACTTCCAGGTTTATCTTCCATTTTGGTAATTTTATCTTCTCAGATAATGCTTAACCATTCATTGAGACTTTAAAATTTTCATGACTTCATTTTTTACTTCCAAAAGCTCTTTAAGGCTTTACTTTTTCTGCGACTTAATTTCAGATGTATTTGATTCCTGCTTTTTAAAGCATTTTAAGCTGAGCGAGTCTATAGTCTCGATTTGGTCTTTTGATTTTGGCTTCCCAGGTGTCGCAGTGGTAAAGAATTCATCTGCAATGCAGGAGACCCAGGTTCGATGCCTGGGTCAGGAAGATCCCCTGGAGGAGGAAATGGCTACCCACTCCAGTGTTCTTGCCTGGAGAATCCCATGGACAGAGGAGCCTGGTGGGCTACAGTCCATGGGGTTGGAAAGAATTGGACCCGACTGAACACACACACACACACATGAGCAGTCTTTTGATGACTTAGAATCCTAAGAGGCTGTGGTTCTGTCCTTGCGTGTTTGGTGATGTGGAATCAGGGGCCCGTGATCAGCAGGAGAGGGTGGAGACAGGGGTGCCAGCATATCTCTCTCTCTGTGTTTGGCTCCACAGGGAGCTGAGTGGAGTGGATTCACTCCAGGGAGTGAATCAGCCCAGGAAACACAAATCAGACCCCCAAACCCATCCAGGCACAGGCTGCAGTCACACCTTCCCTGGGGAGACTCAGATGCTCCACCCCTCAGGTCTGGACAGACAAGGTTCCTTGCTGTCCTCGTGCTAATTCTGGAATCTTTTCCTCATCCAGCATTTGGTGGCTCTCGAGGGCTCCAGCCTCTTGTGAAAATGTCATCCAGTCCTGTCCTCGATCTCCAAGTTCCCATGAGGACATGACCCTTCGGCTTCTGTCTCCTCAAGCTGACTCTCCCTCCCCTGGCTCCAGGGAGCTGCATCTCCAGCTCATGCCCTGGCTGCTTTATTCCAAGTCCCTTTCTCTGTTGGCGGTCCTTATAGAATTCCTTTATTTTCCCATGTCAGCATCATCATTAGTAGTAGCCTCATCATGGCCAGCATTTATTAAGTCCTTTAACTACATGCCAGCCTGGCCCAAATTTCTTGGTACAAATGAACTCATTTACCTTCATAACAACACCATGAGGCAGATGCTATAATTATCCCCATTTTACAGATGATCAAATTGGAATTTTCTTTAAAGCAGGGGTCCCCAACCTCTAGGATCTAATGCCTAATGATCTGAGGTAGAGCTGATAGAATAATTACAGAAATAAAGTGCACAATAATGCAATCATCTGGAAACTTCACCACCCCCCCCCCGCCACCCCCCACCCCACCACTGGTCCATGGAAACATTGTCTTCCACAAAACCAGTCCCTGGTGCAAAAAGGCCTGGGACCCCTGCTTCAAGGAACACATATTCCCTATTGGAAAAAAAAATACATCCTAAAGATTTAAGTAATAATTTTATAGCAGAGGAAAAAGAATCAGATTCATAAAGGAAAATTATTTTCCCAGGTTCTCATAGTTACTTTACACCAGAGTCAGGACCAGCCCCTTAGCCTAAAGCTAGATTTCCCTAAGTCTTCCGCTGATGAAGTTCTACTCTTTTCTTATATTGTAGACAAAACTTGATCAGCAGAGGGAAATCTGAGAGAAGGTTTGTGGCATCCTCTGCATAAAGGTGGGCTTTGTCACCTGGGTCATGGCTTCTCTGATCTTTCTAACCAACCTCAATACTGGGAAGATAGCAAAAGGATTGTATCACCTGATCACAAAATTGTTATAAAGGACTGACTGTTAAATTTTGTCTTCCATGAAGGGTGTTTCTTACAAACCCAGAGAGATGTATTTATACAGGTAGAACATCTCTAAAGGAGAGGCCGAAAGATGATCTGGACTCCCTCCCTTAATGTGAGTCATTTTGGAAACAAAAATCTCCCTGCTGAAATCAGTCTCTGGATTAGGCTTTGAAATTACATTTCTATTTCTACAGAGACCAATGGTTGAAAGTTAAAAGTCACAGAGAAACACGGGCTCCTTCTGTTACCTTTCAGTCCTAAGGTTTTCTTCTCTTTGTTCACAGAGAAGACTGGTTTTGAAAGCCTGATAGGGTGAGTCAGAAAAAGTGGGATGGGGAGACATCCAAGCCTGGGATCTGCCAGGTCTGATAAAGCATGAACGACTAGGAAGAGGCTAGAAACAGCAGCCTCCGAACTGAAGAAAGCAAAGAATCAGCCAGAGAAGCCAGGTGACCGCACATCTCAGGATAAAGCTCCCAGCTCCGTGTGCTGCCCGTGTGTTTCCCAGCCAGTAAGAGTCCAGAGCCCACAAGTGACCTTCCTCTCCCCAGGCAGGAGCACATGCCAGCAAGGTCATGAGACATCTCCAGAACCCTCCCCTACCTGTGTGAAGACCTGCATCTCTACCCCAAACAACTCTTGTCTCATCACCTGTGCTGTTTCCTCCTGACCCAAAACCTCTTGTCCAAACAAACTACCCCAGGCTCTACTTGTGGCCTTCCTGACTTTGCCAGGCTGCTTTCCTTCCGACATGTTCTATTTCACCTTTTCTTTGACACCAAACCATGGATTTCATCTCCTGCATGTTAGCAGTCATTCTAATAAGCAGTCATTCATTTCCTTCATAAAACCTGGGGTTGACCCATCCCCGGGTCATCCCCCTTCCTATTCTATGCATTAAACATCCAGCTTGCAGCCTGATTCTTGAATGATGGTGGGAAATTAACCCGGGAAACATACAAGGCAGCCTTTGGGGATGAAAATGATCTTCATCTTGAATATGGTGGTGGTTATACAAGTATATGGGCTTCCACCGTGGCTCAGTGGTAAGGAATTTGCCTGCCAACACAGGATATGCAGGAGATGCAGTTAGATCCCTGGGTCACGAAGATCTCCTGGAGGAGGAAATGGCAACCCACCCCAGTATTGTTGCCTAGAAAATCCCATGGACTCTGGCAGCCTATGGTCCATGGGGTCACAAAGAGTAGGACATGACTGAACGACTGAGCCCAATCAATCAATGCACAAGAACGACAATACACAAGTATTTACAATTATCAAAGTTCATTGAGTGGTGTACTTAAAATGTGTGTAAACTATACCTCAACAAAGGTGACCTTTCCCGGCAAAAACGTCCCATACTGGACAAAGAAGGGCTCAGATCACTGATGTTCTCACATCTTCTTTAAATCTAATCTGGGAACAAAAGTGGGCTGGACTACAGAGAAGATGCTGAATTTAAAAATGAAGTTTCCAGGAATAAATTTTTAACATGAGAGTCTTTGAGTACTTATGATCGTCAGGCACTGTGCTAGGACCTGGGTCTAGGGATAAAACTCTGATGTAAGTTTGTAGTGAAACAGGGAAGCCAGAGAAGCAGGAAGGTTCAATTCAGTGGATAAGTGCTGAGAGTGGGAACTAGGGAGGTGAGCAAACCCAAGTGAAGCAAAAAAGATTTTCTGAAGGAACTTGTGTGTATGGGATTAGGGATCAAGAGGAAACCTCCAGCATCACTAGTCAAAGTAGCAACCAGAAAGTATCAGAGATGTGTGTGTGTGTATGTGTGCATGTGTGTGTGTGTGCACACACGCATGCACAGGCATATTCAGTGTCTTGAACTAGACCACAGCTCTGAAGACCCACGACTCTTCACCACATAGAACCCTGGGTACCACATTCGGGTTGGAAGCTGATTGAGGGGCTGGGAAATTATCAGCTACTATGATGCTGGGCACAGTTTCATGGTCATTCTGTTCAGGGGTGAAACAGAGCAGCTGGGTTAGCTGTGGTCCCTTTTTCTCTACGAGTTTGGTTTAATCTTATTTTGTTTGTTATTTCTGACTCTGTTGGTTACCATCAAGGAATTGTCTTCCTTGGTCAGAGACGCAATGCTTTATTGCAGATATAAAGAGTAATTTCTCTTTTGTTGAAACTTCAGAAATGGCTTTCTAAAGGCCAGCCTTTATCCAGTTCCTCCAAGACAGTTTGTGCGTCTCTGATGATGCTTGTCCTGAGGCTCTCTTCTCTTCTCGTTCCCTCCTTTCTGCTTTTCTCCCATGACTTCAGTTCCCATCTATAAATTCAGAATGCCTGATTTTGCATCTCAGCCAAGATCTCGCTTTCTTAGTTCCATTTGACCCAGTTGCCTACTGGGTCATAATAATCTTCTTAGCTCCATGATGACCCAGTTGTTCACTAGGCCATAATAATAGCAAGCGCTTCTGTAGCACTCACTCTGAGCCAGGCATCATTCCAAGCACTTGAATGACTAACTCATTCAGTCTCCGCAGCAACACTTTAAGGAAGGTGCCGTCATTACTGAGCATCCTCCTGGGGGTGCCAGCCACAAGCCTCAAACTCAGCGCGTCCACAATGATGTCACAAGCACTTCCCTAGAACCTGCACCTCAGCCTTATCCAGTTCACATTTCAATGACTGACATCATCTTCCCACTGGCTGCTCAACCATGAAACCTGGAAATCTCCCTTGACCTTTTCCATATGCAGGCTATATTCAGTGACCAGCTTTGCTCTGCTACCCAGGTCACACCTAAGGCTTTCTCTTGGGAGTGGATTGTTTAGCGTGGAATCCCGAATCTGCCACTTTACAGCTGCAAGTCCTTGTAGAAATTACCTAAACTCTCAGAGAGCTTCTCTACTGGGTCAGTTGGTTAAGAATCCATATGCAACACAGGAGACAAAGGTTTGATTGCCTGGGTCAGGAAGATCCTCTGGAGAAGGAAATGGAACCGACTCTGGCCTGGAAATCCCCCTGGACAGAGGAGCCTGATGGGCTATAGTCAAAGGGGTCACAAAAGAGTCAGACACAACTTAGCAAATGAACAAACTCTCTGAGCCCCAGTTTCATGGTGAGAATGAAAGACATTAAAGCATGGAAAGCATTTAGAATGGTGCTTGGAGTATAGTAATGAAGTATTTCTTCATCTGTGCCAGTTTCTCTAACGAGAACGAGGCAGATGGTAACAGCAGACCTGGGGTGGCATCCTTTTTGTCACTAGCCATCCCTGTGATTTGGTCAGGTTGACTGATTCACTGGTCCACCTTCTTCATCTAACGAGATGATCTGATGCACCCACAGGGTCCTTGTGAGCAGTAAACTAGAAACTGGGTGGAAAGCCCCAAACACAGCATCTGGCATATGATAGACATGCAATAAATGTATTTCTCTGCTCCCCTGAACACGGCTGTTATCCGCACCACCCCCCCTCCATTTCCATGTCTAAGAGGTAAATAATTAGTTGCCAGAAAAGCTTCTGGAATGGGAAGGAGTGAGGGACCAAGTCAGCAGATTTGTGAGCTTTGCCATGAACTACAGCGTCCAGAGCCCTGGGCAAGAATCATGCCTCTGACATTCCCACCTCTTTCGTGTTTCATCCTCTCTTTTTTTTTTCAATGAGCTGAGTATCTGGTTAGCTTATAAATCACGACCTGTAGTTTAACCGTGCACCAATGTCCGATACGCACATTTCTGATAAAGTGTAAGCTCCAGCTCTCCCTCCCACTTCATGGAAAGCGCACTCTGAGTGCCCTTTCCTTTCCTAAGTTAATGGTGTGTCAGCGTGGAGGAAGAAGGGCCCAGAGGGACCCAGAGCTGTCCTCTCCCCACCAGCTAGAAGGCCAGGCATGCCATGGGTCAGCCGGGTGTTGTGTGGGCCCAGTACAAAATGAAGGTGCAGGACTCTTGTTCAAAAGTCAGTAAGCATTTCAGGTTGGCAGTAGCAGAGCATGAAACCAAACTCAGAGCCCTTCTGAGCTGGGGCCCTGCAGGACTGCATGGGGCATTATCCATGTGGCAGCCCTGTGGGGATGACCCAACTCTTTTCCATGGGCTCCCTGTGGCCTCCCTTAAATGTGCAGAAATTTCCCCAAACCTTTTCCCTTAGCACTGGCTTCATCTTTTCACCCTCTGCTCAGCTCAGACCTCAGAAGCAAAGCCCCAACATCAGGTCATCAGTCACTGCACCCACTCTGTGGCCTTGATTTCTCAGACTCTGCTTCTCCAGTGATCTTCACTCCTTCTCTATATAAAGAAAAGATGGGAATGACAAAGATGGGTTGATTTTTGAAAGTCATCATTTAGTGAGTGCTTCTTAGTTCCACACAAAGGGCTTTTGGTGTAATTTTCTGTTTAATCTTTAAGACTCTCTCATCAGTGGTTACTGCTTTAACTCCATCCTAAGGAGTAACTCATAGATTAAGGAAGATCAAATATTCTGTCCAAGGTCAGGCAGTAAGAAAGCTGGAGCTGGGGACAGAACCCAGAATCTCTGATTCCAGAACAAGGGGGGAGCTTTCAGAGTCTGGAAAGATTTGTGATAAAACGGAACCAACAACAGCAACAAAAAGAGAGAGAAACAAACTATATTTGTGACAAGAAGATTGAAGACTATTAAGATGTCAGTTTTTCCCAAGTGACTTTATAGTTTTAAGGCAATTCTAAGCAAAATGCTAATAGTTTTGTTGGAATAGCTATCAAGGGAGAATAGAGTTCACTTTCAGCTTTAGCCATGAAAACCCCCAAAGAGAAGCCAACTGGAGGATGGGAGGAGCAGCCTGGTCTATTTTAAGTCATTCCACAAACTACAGTGATAGGAACGATGGGGTTCTGGCACAGGAATCAATAGGTGGGTCTCTGTAACAGAATCGATTGCCCAGAAATACTTTTATGAAGTATAAGATTTGTGGGCATGAATATGACAATCTCAGAAATAAGTTAGGAAAGATACGGGTGTTCAATAAGTGATGTAGATTTTTCTAATAGTGAAAAATCTATACTGAGCCCAGCTGCAAAGTGAATGACAGATGACAGAGAAGAAAGCAAAACCCAAAGTTGTTAAAACTAGAAGGAAATGCAAGTGAGTTTACAGGTCTGTCTGTGTCCAAAAACATGGCATAATAAAGGCAGAAAAGTTGATGAATTTGGCAACATTAAATCCTTCTTTATGTCAAACATCATGTAATTTAGCAACAATCAATGGAAGTAATTTTTTAACAATTCCAAAAAATGGTTAATAGTTTTAATACATAAATAACTCCAAAAACATGAATATTTCAGTAGCAAAATAAGAAAAGGCTCTGAAGAGCTAGTTAAAAAGATGTTAATGAGTAAGAAACAACAAAAACTTCAAATCACTTTGCATCAAAGAAATTCAAATTCATGTGAGATTGAGATGTGCCCTTGTTTTTTTTTTTTTTTTTTTTTTGCCTTCTAAATTGCCAAAGGTAAGAAAAATAAATGCTAATTTCACTGTAGCAGTGGGTATTCTCAAACACTATGGTTGGAAAATTAAGCTGAAAAGCTGTTTGACTGCATGGGACAAAGGCATTAAAACACCTACGTCACTTTACCTGGTGTTCCCATTTATGGGATTATATCCTAGGGTGGTTAAAATGTAACTAATAAATGAGTCTTATAAAAAGCTATTTGTTGCAATGTTCTATAAAACAACAAAATAGTGGAAAGGACCTAAACACCCAGCCTTAGGAGAGTGGCTATGTTGGTGAATATGAGGCAAATTATGAAAGTCACAAGTTTCATTCATTCATCAAAAATTCTAGTGAGGACTTTCCATGTGTTTGAAATGATTGGAAACCATGGGAACACACCAGTGACCCAAACAATAAAAACCCTTGTCCTTGGGGAGCTTACATTTTCGTGGGGAGAAAAGAGATTAAAAAATAATATAAACCAAAAACTGGACGATGTAAGTGCTAAGAGGAAAAATATAGCAGGGTAGGAGATGGGGAGAGACAAAGCGTGAGACGGCAGGTTGCATTTCTCAAGCAGAGCATCACAGGTGATCTCACTGGGAAGGGGTTATTTGAACAAACATACGACAGCGATGATGCAGTAAGTGTATTGGGCATTTGTAGGGAGAAGACACATTCCTCTGGGGGAAAAGAGGCTGCAAAGGCCCTGAGATGGGAGTTTGTCTGCTACATTCAAGAAGATTAAGGAAGACAACATGACCAGAACAGAGTGAGCAGGGGCCGGGGTAAGGTAGAAGGTGCTAGAATTAGGGGGTAAGGCAGGGGAGGAGGGCCAGAGATGAACAACTTCAGAGCAGAGGTTGTTGTTTGTTTTATTGAAGCATAGTAGACTTACAATATTGTGTTAGTTTCAGGTGTACAGAATCATGATTTACTGTTTTTGCAGATAAGACTCCATTGTAGGTTATTACAAGATAATGTGTATCATTCCCTGTGCTCCACAGTATATCATTGCTGATTATCTATCTTCTATCTAGTAGTGTGCATCTGTTAATCCCCTACCCCTAATGCATCCCTCCCACCTTCCCTCTCCCATTTGGTAACCATGAGTTTGTTTTCTGCAACAGAGTGGATGGGCCTGGAGATAGGATGCTCAGAGAAATGAATCAGAGAAAGACAAATACTGTATGATCTTGCTTATACGTGAAACCTAAAAAAATACAACAAATGAAAGTATGTGCAAAACAGTAGAGCTGTGTACATCTCGGGAGAGCTTCTGCTTTCACTGTGCTGTGTTTAGTCACTCAGTGGTGTCCGATGCTTTGCAACCCCATGGACTGTAGCCCAGCAGGCTCCTCTGTCCATGGGGATTCTCCAGGCAAGAATGCTGGAGTGGGTTGCCATGCCCTCTTCCAGGGGATCTCCCCAACCCAGGGATTGAACCCAGGTCTCCCACGTTGCTGGTGGATCCTTTATCATCTGAGCCACCAGAGAAGCTTTCACTGTAGATGAAAGGAACTCCACCGGCATCTTCAGAGCAGAGCAGTGGTATGGAATGACCAGTGATCTCAAAGGGTCACTCGGGCTGCTCTGGTGTGTTTCAACTCCAGGTGGTAAGAGTGAAGATACTTATTGGGACACTATTTCCAAGAATCCAAGAAAGAGATGATGGGAAAATAATGAAAATAGTAAGATATCTGTGGTTAGTTTGAAGGCAAAAGCCAACAGGGTTCCCTAAAGGACTGGTTGACGGTTGTAGGTGAGAGACAGGAGTTAAGGTGAACTAAAGGATTTTGGCTCCAGCATCTGGAAGGACAGCACTTCCACTAACACAGATGGGGAAATCTTGGTCAGGCAAGACCAGCCATCTCTCTTCCATGTGTTTACTTTGAGACTTCTGATAGTCATTCAAGCAGAGATGTGGAGAGGACAGTTAGCTGTGTGGTTATGTGGCTTATAGCAGAAGTCTTGCGGGATTGATGCATTTGGGAGTTATCAGCATGTAATGACATTTAAGTTATAAACCTGGATAAGATCATGGGAGTGTAGATGCATAAAAGGAGGTGTGCAAAGTGTGATCCCCAGGCACTGCACAGGAAGGGGAAGGGGGCAGGGGAAGCAGGGGAATAATAAAAGAGGCTAAGAGGAAGTGGTCCTTGTGATAAAAGGAGAATAGCACGCCCCAAACAGGACAGCGTTTGAGGCTGAAGGGAAAGGGTGTGCTGGAAGCAGCTTGAAATCCACGTGTGATGAGGAATGAACCCTGGATGGGACGATGAATCAGCAATGTGGAGACCATTAGTGACCTTGACGAGCACAGTGCAGAGGTGCAGAAAGTGCAGTTGGAGACAGACAGCCTGAACTACCCTACCCACTGGCGCAGGGACGCTGGCTCCTTGCACTCAAAGCCAACCCTCCACTCTCTCTACCATGCCATCAACGCCTTCTCCTGGATCACCCCCATCAACATACACATGTTCCACAATTTCTCAGTCTGTGTGTTTTTTTTTTTAACTACTTAATGGCATCAGAAAATGCTCAGAATCCCTGGTTGAAGGGCATAAATGGCACAAAATAAGATACCAGTGTGGGGCCACGAGCCACCCAAACATGGGCTCAGTCTCTTTTCCTTGAGTTACTAAGCCAGTGGTTCTCAAAGGGGCTCAAATCTGAGTCTCTTAAGCCTCCTGCATCGGGAGGTGGGTTCTTTACCACTAGAGTCACCTGAGAAGCCCCAAATATACATGCATATATATATATATATATAGGTTATAAATTGGAGAAGGCAGTGGCAACCCACTCCAGTACTCTTGCCTGGAAAATCCCATGGACGGAGGAGCCTGGTAGGCTGCAGTCCATGGGGTCGCTAAGAGTCGAGCACGACTGAGTGACTTCACTTTCCCTTTTCACTTTCATGCATTGGAGAAGGAAGTGGCAACCCACTCCAGCATTCTTGCCTGGAGAATCCGAGGGACAGAGGAGCCTGGTGGGCTGCCGTCTATGGGGTCGCACAGAGTCGGACACAACTGAAGTGACTTGGCAGCGGCAGCAGGTTGCAAATAGATACAGGCCATCATTCATATATCTGTGTGTCAAAACAAAAAGGTAAATGATTACCCTTAATTGATAGAATAGTAGATGGCTTTCTTCTTTTCCTTCTTCCACCTCTTCTCTCTTCTCTTTCTCCTTCTTCTTTTTTCTTTTTCCAAATTTTCTGCAGTGGACATATTTCACTTATATGATAAAAATGGATGAAAACTGGAAAGAAACAAAGGAAGAAAGAAATAATCATGAATGAGTCAGTGAAGGAAGGGAGAGGAGGACGGAGGGGGGAACCAGGGAGCCTCCCTGGCCCCTCTGTGGAATGCGGGGGGCGGTGGGTGATCTGGCTGCAGGCTGCAGACCGTGGCGGGGTGGGGCAGGGGGCCAGGCCTGCTCAGGGTGGACCTTTGTGGCGGTTGCAGCCGTTTGTGGAGGCCGGTCCACCCCCAGCACTCCATCTCGGGCCCCTACTGCTGCCCAGAACCTTTCTGGAGCACCATGAGCCTAGGGAAGCAGCCTGCCCTTGTGTGGGAAACCAAGGAAGTGGTGCTACCCACCGGGTCTGTAATTATAAACAAGTGGAAATTTTTGGTGCAACAAAATACAAAATAGTTGAGAACATGTTCTAAATATAAACTACACAATGCCAAATATGCACCTAAAGAGAGAGAGGGAAGATAGCAATCCGCTGTGCATGAAAGGGTATTGTTGCCACTTAACTGTGATAAAGTTTCATCTCCAACCATGGGCTGTATTGTCTCCTCCTATCTCCCTGGTTCAGCCTGGTCTGTCTCAGCATAGCCTCAACGATTAAGCAAGTCCAAACGTTAAATGCCTCATTAACACCTCTTGCCACCAGGAGCAATTGTGTCTCCAGTGATTTTTCTCACCTTCTGAAGTCTAGTTCATTCTTTTCTATTTTTAAAGAACTAGCCTCTGAAAGCCTTTCCTCTCAAGGACTTCCTTGGTGGTCTAGTGGTTAGGATTTTGCCTTCCAATGCATCGGGTGCAGGTTCCAACCTGGTTGAGGAACTAAGATCCCACATGCCATGCAGCCAAAAAAAAAGAAGAAGCAGGAGCAATATTGTAATAAATCCATTAAAGGTTTTTTTAAAAAGATTTTTTTTTTCTGCATGTTTTCCTTTTCTCTTAATCCTTAAGAAGGTATACTCAGGTTGGCGACCAAATACACTTCTCTTTGTGTTTCCAGAGGAACCCACACCACTCATTTTGGGCTTCCCAGGTGGTTCTTGTGGTAAAGAATATGCCTGCCAATGCAGAAGATACAAGAGATATGGGTTCAATCCCCGCGTTAGGAAGATCCCTTAGAGGAGGAAATGGCAACCCAATCCCGTATTCTTGCCTGGGAAGTTCCATGAACAGAGGATTCTGGCTGGCTAACATTCCATGGAGTTGCAGAGAGTTGAACATGACCGAGTGTCTGAGCGCATAGCAAAGAGAAGTCACTCATTTTCGAATTAATCTAAATGTGCTTTGTCACAGATGAAGCAAGCGCTACCGTTAGCAGCAGCGCATGTGGAAGGCATACATCTTATTTTCAGAGCTTTCCTCCTGGAGCCCACTCTGGCCCACCATCACCCCGTGATGTCTGTGAATATTAGATATTACTTGCAGATGGCCCTCTGTAGAGACATGGCCAAATTCCCCAGGCTTTGCTCTCTCCCACGGCAAGAAAAGAGGGATTGTGGGTTGAGGAATACTGTTTCACAAAATTTATGCTCATTGACATTTATTGAAATGGCCTCCTTAGTCTTGCAAGCTGAAGCAGTCTTAGAACCACACTGGCTTAATAGACGCTTTTTTAATGATAATATAAAGAAGCAAGAGCTGTTTATACATGGAATTGTGCCAGGTGCTTCAGGAAGATTCACAACAAACAGTAGCTTCTGGAAGCTTACGATGCAAGACAGAGGAAGGGATGGTTATTAGACACATTGTTATTAGGTGGGGAGCAGCACCCTCCCCTCAGTACGGTGGTTTAACAGAGAGAGAATTCTACGGCCTCTCACCTCACAGTCAGAACTGAGGTGCACAAGGATTCTGGCATCACCAGTTTCCGGTTAGTAAAGAGGAAGGAAAAAGGCAAGATAAGCCATGTACACCTTTATTGCCTCTATGCCGGGGGCTCAAACCCGTCACATGATGACACCGGCAGGAGGCCTGGGGACTGTGGTCTTTAGGTGCAAGGTTGATGCCTGGCTGAAACCCGAGAAGGGGAGAAGCACCTCCTGTTTCTGAAATAGGGAAGCAAACACAGTTTCCTGGAGGCTGTGTTAGCTCTGGAGCTGCCATAATAAATTAGCACAAGCTGGGCCACTTCAAGCAGCAGAAGTGTATTCTCCCACAGCTCTGGGGCCAAGGCCCAAAGCAAGGTGCTGGCGGATTTGGTTCCTTCTGGAGGTTGTGAGGAGGACTCTGCTCCAATCTCTCTCCTTCCTCCTGGAATAATCCCTGCTGATCCTTGTCTTGTAGACACGGACTCCAGCATCCGCCTGCATGTTCTCTCTGTGTCTCAGTATCCAGGTCCCCTTCTCCTTCCTCTAAAAAGAGACCAGCTGTTGACTTTAAAAACAGTCACAATGTATAAGTTGAGAGTTATGTTTTATTTTCTGGGTATTTTTAGGATTTCGAGCCCAGGAGGCAGCATCTCAAGTTAACACTGAGAGAACTGTTTCGAGGAGGTGAGGTGAGGAGCCAGGTTATACAGAGGTTTTGCGACAAAGGGCAGGTAGTCTGAATATCAAAAGATGAAACTGGAGCCTATTATACAGAGTGAAGTAAGCCAGAAAGAAAAACACCAATACAGTATACTAACGCATATATATGGAATTTAGAAAGATGGTAACAATAACCCTGTGTACGAGACAGCAAAAGAGACACTGATGTATAGAACAGTCTTATGGACTCTGTGGGAGAGGGAGAGGGTGGGAAGATTTGGGAGAATGGCATTGAAACATGTAAAATATCATGTATGAAATGAGTTGCCAGTCCAGGTTCGATGCACGATACTGGATGCTTGGGGCCGGTGCACTGGGACGACCCAGAGGGATGGAA
This sequence comes from Bubalus kerabau, assembly GCF_029407905.1. NCBI lineage: Eukaryota > Metazoa > Chordata > Mammalia > Artiodactyla > Bovidae > Bubalus > Bubalus kerabau. The sequence goes on from NC_073628.1 coordinate 16,670,376, forward strand.
TGGGGAGGGAGGAGGGAGGAGGGTTCAGGATGGGGAACACATGTATACCTGTGGCGGATTCATTTTGATATTTGGCAAATCTAATACAGTTATGTAAAGTTTAAAAATAAAATAAAATTAAAAAAAAAAAAAGATGATTGTTAGTTAAACCAGGTATCTCAAGTTAGGGAATTTAGCGCTTTTCTCTTTACAGAAAGATGTGAGAGTCTGGGCTCACTGAAATCATTCCTTTGCTGTGCTATCTGGGGCCAGGATCCTCTGTTTTCATGTCCTGAGTTTTCTCAGGGTTCAGGGTGGGGAGTGGCTGCAGTCTGATGGCTGTTAGATGGCAGGTATTCTTTCCTTTCTGAGTTCCCTCAGGGTTCACCAGCTCACCATCCGTGGTGGCTGCAGTCAATGGTGAGTGTGACATCCTTTGTTTACTGATATGGCAAGAAATATTCCATTTCTCACACATGTGCTCAGTTGGTAAGTCATGTCTGACTCTTTGCGACTCCATGAACTGTAGCCTGCTGGGCTCCTCGGTCCATGGGATTTCCCAGGCAAGAATACTGGAGTAGCGTGCCATTTCATCCTCCAGGGGGTCTTCCCGACCAAGGGATGGAACTCTTGTCTCCTGCACTGGTGAGTGGGTTCTCTACCACTGAGCCCCTGGGAAGCCCATGCTCACATACATGCCCCGCTCTGTTTTGGACTTCCTTCCCATTCAGGTCACCACAATGTATTAAGCAGAGTCCCCTGTGCTATATAGTATGTTCTCTGTTTTATAGTATAGCTTAGTTATAGTTTTATAGTATCGAACAGCTCTCTGTTTATAGCAAAATTATCTTTTTATATAGTATCAGTAGTGTATATGTGCCAATCCAATCTTCTAGGTCCTCCCACCCATCCCATTTCCCCCTTGGTATCCATATATTTGTTTTCTACGTCTGTGTCTCTATTTCTGCTTTGCACACAGGATCATCTATAAGATTTTTCTAGATTTGACATTAAAAAAAAAAAAAAAAACAGTTACCAGGGGTTAGGATTTGAAAATATCTTTTTGGGGAAAGTCCAATTTAACTCACTTCAGAACCTGTTAGAAGTATCCTGCAGATTATGTCAGCAGTAAATACGAGAAAGGAGCATCACAAAGAAGGAGGCTGGCACGGAATTCTATTGCTATGCACAGCAAAATTGAACCACGGAAACCCTGTGTGCGGTGAACCCAGCAGCAGTTCCCAAAGGCAGGTCGAGATTGAAGAAGAGTGTTAAAATAGGTGGAAAGGTTTTTTTGTCGTTTGTTTCATTTCAGCATTTCAGATTTCACCAATCTTTGTTTGCTGTTTTTGTGTATATTTCACAGCCTTATGAGACAAAATTGATACACAATAAGGAATGCATATTTCAATGTGCAATATGGTAAGTTTTGACATGTCTGCACACAGGCGTCCCATTGAGGTCCAGTTATCACAGTCAAGGCAGTGAGCAGATCCGTCATGTCAAAAGTCCCCTTGTTGAATCCTGTTATTCCTCCCTCTTGCCATCCCCTCTCCACCCAGGCAACCTCTCATCTCCTTTCTGTCGCCATAAATTACTTTGCATTTTCTAGAGTTTTGTATATTTGAAATCACACGTTGTGTATTCACTTTTGTCTGACTTCTTTTACTTAGTGCAATTATTTTGAAGTTTACCCATATGGTTGCATTTATTAACAGCTCATTCTTTTAAACTATGGAAGGGTATTTCATTGTATAAATAAACCACAACTTCTTTTTCCATTCATAGGTTGATGAATATCTGGGTTGTTTCTAGTTTTTCTGTATTAGAAATAAAACTGCTAGGAACATTCATAAGAAAGCCTTTGTATGCCTTTGTATGGTCACATGGTTTCATTTCTCTTGAGTGAATACGTAGGAGTGGAATTGCTGATTCATGTCATTAAATGTGTGTTTAGCTTTTTATGAAGTTGCCAAAGTTTTCCAAAATGGTTGCATCAATTTACCTTCCCACCAGCAGTTTAAGAGAAGTTTTAATTCCTCCATATTCTTGCCAACATTTGGAATTTTAATTATAGCCATTCTAACAAGGGTGTAATGGTATCTCATTATGGTTTTAATTTGAATTTCCTTAATGACTAATAATGTTCAGAATCTTAGTCTGTGCTTATTTGCTAATTGTATGTGTTTGTTAACAAAGTGTCTGTTCAAATCTTTTGAAATCTTTTATTGGACTGTTTTATTTCTTCTTATTGAATTTGAAAGTTTATTGTATATTCTGAATAAAAGTTCTTTATCAGGTATATAATTCAAATATTTTCCCCAATCTGTAGCATATCTTTTTGTTTTTCTAACAGTGCCATTAAAAGAGAAGAAATTTTACATTCTGCTGAAGTCCAGTGTATTTTTATATTTTAATTTACAGATTGTGCTCTTGGTGTCTCATCTGAAAAATCATTGCCTAACCCAAAGTCACAAAGGTTTCCTCTTATGCTTTTTTCAAGAAAGTTTCACATTTGGGTCCTTGATCCATTTTGAGTTAATTTTTGTATATGATGCAAAGCATGAATTGAAACTTTTAAAAAATTGATTGATATCTAGTGTACCTGTATCATTTATAGAAAAAATTCTATATTTTAATACCATGAATTGCCTTAACACTTAAAAAATTTAGTTCTTACAACTGTGGGTCAATTTCTGGTCTATTTTGTTTCGCTGACTTGCTTTTCTATCTTCATGATACATTGTTTTGTTTATAGTAGCTTTACAGCAAGTCTTCAAGTCAGGTAGAAGCCTCCATTTTTTTTTTTTTTTCTAAATTGTTTTGGTTATCGTGTATGTTTTGCATTTCCATGTTGGTTTTAAAATCAGATTGTCAGTTTAAAGTAAAAAAACTACTAGTGTCTGGATTGAAATTGTATTACATCTGTGGATTAATTTTGAGAGGAATGTCATTTTAATAACAATGAACCTTGTGACTGATTAGCTCAGTATATATCTCTATTAATCTAGGTCTTCTTTAATTTCCTTCAGCTATGTTTTGTAGTCTTCAAAGTACAGGTCTTAGACACTCTTTGATAGATTTAGCTCTAAGTATTTAAATTTGCAATGCTATTGTAAATAGAATTTTTAAAATTCAAATTTCAGACTATTCTTTGATTTTGCATAGAATATTTTATCTGGCAACTTTGCTGCATACATTAGTTGTAACATTTTTGTATATTTCATCAGATATCCTATAGCGGCAATCATGTCACCTGCAAGTAACAGTTTTACTTACATCTTTCCAGTCTGAATGTTTTTGTTTGCCCGCATCTTAGTGCATTGGCTAGAACCTCAATGTTGAGTAGAAATCGTGTAGACAGACTTTCTTTTTCTGTTTCTTATTTTTTGGGGGAAAGCATTCAGTCTCTTAATTTTATATATGCTGGAAGCTATAGGTTTTTCATAGATGCATTTTATCACACTGAGAAATGTCTCCACTTACTTTGCTGAGAGTTTTTTTTTGTTTTTCCTCAATCAAGAATGATGTTAGACTTTGTCAAAGGTTTTCTTCTCTACCTTTTGAGATAATCATCTACTTTTCTAACTTTAGTTTGTTAATATTGTGAATCCCATTGTTTGGATTTTTTCTTACTATTAAACCAAACTTGTTTTCCTAGAGTAAAAATACATGGTCCTGATGTATCTTTTTTCATATGTTGTTGGATTCAACTTGATTAATTTAATTTTGCTTAGCATTTTTGCATATATGTTCATGAAAGATGTTGGTCTATAGTTTTACATATATATTTTTTGTACCATCTCTTTACAATTTTGGTGTCAGGTTAATACTGAGCTCATAGAATTTAAAATGTGAATGATTTCTTCCTCTTCAACTTTCTGAGTTTATTTATAATTGATATTGTTTCTTCATGAATTCATCTGGGCTTGCTTGTTTCTTTGTGGGAGGATTTCTATCTACAAATTCAATTCCCTTGGAATATCACATTGAGCTTTGTTAGGTAAAATCAACATGATGTTTAGTGTTGAGAACAGCTGCTGAGGTGAGATGCTCGAGTCAAGAGTCACAGGTTTTCCGGTCTGACTTGTAGGAACAGGCAGTATTCCTGGCCCTGCCTGTGGGCTGGGCCGTGTCCCCTCTCACCCTCTGGAGGGTTATTTCCCTAGATTTTGGTAATTTCATTGCACATATGAACTGACTACCTGCTGAATACTCAAGGGGACCCCAACAGATTTCTGAAGTCCTCTCTGCGTGCAGGTCTCCCCTGCCTGATAGTCTATCCTGAGAATTCTGCCTGCTGGCATCTCCCTGGTTCCCCAGTTGCTCAATTCTGAGTCCGCTGGGCTCTGCCTGGTCCCCTCTCCCAGCGCATGCTGGGGAGCTCTCTCCAGGCAGCAAGCTGAGAAAAGGGTAGGGCACACCTCATCTGTTTTCCATCACTCAAAGTTCACTGTCTTTCCCTGCCTGATGCCTAGTGTCTTGGAAACCACTGTTTCATATACTCTGTCTCTCTTGTTGCTGCTGTTGTTTAGGTGGAAGGGTAATCTGGGGCCCGTCACGTATCCTGGCCAGAGGCAGGAGTCGGCATTCGCTTTTGATTCTGGGGAGTCACGCAATGTCCTCATGGAGAGGCAGCTGTTGGCTGCACCAGAACCATCATGTTAGAGAAGACTTTCAGGGAGAGGAGCCCCTGATAATCCATAGCAGTAAAAGCTGCAATCAAGTAGACAAAGGTCACACGGAGGTGGGGTACTCATCACAGAAGCAAGAGGTCCTACAGCTCTGGAAGCTTACCATGGTGAAGGGGGCAGTGTCTCAGGAGGGCTAGGTCAGAGAAATGATGGGTTCCTGAGTGCCTAGGAACCTGACAGCAAGCCGTTCCATGCCTGTGCCTCCAAACTAAACGTGCTACTGGCTTGCTAAGTGCGGAGGCATTTCTGGAGGCCAGGAGGGCCCTGCTTATCTTCCACATCCTGTTGTGTTCCATCAATGCTAATGGGGTCTGAGCAGCCGAAGCACCACAGGTTACATCCACCGGGAAATTTTCTTTCTGAGATCTAAGTAGAAACGTAACAGCAGCTTCAACTTTAGGACACACTCATGCGGAGGCAGGTGGCAAATAATGGGAAATTACTTTGTTCCGAGTGTGCCCACATGGTGGACTTCCTTTATTTACAAGGTGCCATTCTCACACTGATGTCCATTTTCTACTTTCGTGTATTTGGCAACCTTGAAAACCTAGGTGGAAGGAGATAGAGACTTATAACCCTGGTATTTCAGGAGGTGCTTTCTTAGAGCAAAGAAGCACCACGATTCCAACAAAGTAATGATCAACCCAGGCTACAGATTCCACTGCTTCAGTCGATGTTCGTTTTAGAAAGGCAACTGAGAAGTTATCGATTATTGAATGACTGCATTGTGCCAGGAGAGTGCTAACAAGCACATGTGACCACATAACCTCAAGTCTATGGAGAAGTAAGTGGAGACTTATCTCCAGGCTTCCCTGGTGGTTCCGTGGTTCAGTGGTAAGGAATCCATCTGCCAATGGAAGATTCTCAAGGGAATCTTCCTAACCCGGGAGATGTGGGTTCGATCCCTGGGTCAGGAAGATTCCCTTGAGAAGGAAATGGCAACCTGCTCCATTATTCTAGCCTGGAAGATCACTTGCACAGAGGATCCTGGTGGACTACAGTCCATAGGGTGGCAAAAAGTCAGACATAATTTAGCGACTAAAGAACAAAAAGTAAATGGAGGCTCAGGGCAGCCATAAGTAAGTTAGTGAAGTCGCTCAGTCGTGTCCAACTCTTTGTGACCCCATGGACTGTAGTCCACCAGGAGGGTTCAAGCCTGGGTGACAGATAAAGTCCTACCAGGCTCCTCCCTCCATGGGATTCTCCAGGCAAGAGTACTGGAGTGGGTTGCCATTTCTTTCTCCAGGGGATCTTCCCGACCCAGGGATCGAACCCAGGTCTCCTGCATTCCAGGCAGACGCTTTAACCTCTGAGCCACCAGGGAAGCCATACACCTTGTTAAATGCAGTGGGTTTCTCCTTAGATCTCAAGCTCTTTGCTTATGCTGCCTGAAGAACCTTTAGCTTTGGACTGCTGCTGCTGCTAAGTCACTTCAGTCGTGTCCGACTCTGTGTGACCCCAGAGACAGCAGCCCATCAGGCTCCCCTGTCCCTGGGATTCTCCAGGCAAGAACACTGGAGTGGGTTGCCATTTCCTTCTCCAATGAGTGAAAGTGAAAAGTGAAAGTGAAGTCGCTCAGTCGTGTCTGACCCTCAGCGACCCCATGGACTGCAGCCTACCAGGCTCCTCTGTCCAGGCAGGAGTACTGGAGTGGGGTGCCATTGCCTTCTCCGTAGCTTTGGACAGTTCTGTATTAATGTGTTCTGTGAGGCAGTCCTGGAAAACAGAATGCTGTTAGACTCTGGAATCAGATGTGTATAATTTAAAGGGTGAGCTCCACACCCACCTGCAAAACCATTCATCCATTCAACAGATGTATAGGGACGGTAGTGAACGGGGTGGGGGAGATTAGTCAGTTTCTTAGTTTGATAAGTTTGGCAGCCTAGTGATTGTGGCAATGTTGCGAGTCAAACCTAACTTTGTCTGTCACCCAGGCTTGAACCCTTTGCACCTCTCCCTGCGTTCCCAATGCAGTGTAGTACTATGTTGACTCCTGTTAGGCTGACGAGCTCTTTTGACTCTGGAGGCAGTATATTATGGTAGTTAAAATTGTGGACTGTGAAATAGGCTGCCTAAATTTAGGTCTCATCTCTGATACTTACTTTCTCTAAGATCACGTGTAAATACGTTTCTTTGCCTCAATCATCTTGTTGATAAAATGGGAATAATAATGAGTCCCTACTTTATAGGGTTTTGTGAGAATTAGATGAGTAGAGCATGCATATAGTGTTTGGTCCATTCCAAGTACTTAAAGGATAATTATTGTCAGTTTTTCTTCAGGGTCTGTACATAGAACACTTTCATTTTAGAGTTAATGAAAATTGTTTTCCTTTCCTAGGGAAAAAAATTAATGCACATTAAATTAATGATTTTAGAACTAGGAAGAAAAATGGAAAATAACTTTGAAAGTACATAATGTTGTTACCCTTTCAAAAACCCTCCAGCCCAATTAGGATAAGTGACCCCGAGGAACTAGAATAATCCAGCTAATAGCAATATGATTACCACTGGAACCCAGGAGATGACAGAGTTTCTCTTTTCTTTAAACTATGATGCTCCTTTGCCTCTGTTAAATTTCATCTTCGCACAGTGACTTTGGGGGCTAAGGACAATGGAGAGATTCCTGGTGCCTCTAGTCACTGGCTGGATGACCTTGGACAAGTTACCTAAAGCTTCTGAGCTTTGATTTTCTCATTTATGACATGGAGATAATAGTGCTTCCCTCCTTAGGTCTTCATGATCATAAATTATGATAATATTTGCAATGCAGGAGATCTGGGTTTGATCTCTGGGTCAAGAAGTTCTCCTGGAGAAAGAAATGGCTACCCACTCCAGTATTCTTGCCTGGAAAATCTCATGGACAGAGGAACCTAGTGGGACACAGTCCATGGGATCGCCAAGAGTCAGACAGAATGGAGTTACTGAAAAAAAAACAATGGCTAAAAGGAGAGTCTAGTGTCATGTATCCGTGGACCTGAGTCCCCCCTCCCCTCATCAGAGATGTGTGACTGCTTGAAGGTAATGACCTTACCTAGACCTCCTCTTAGACCCTTGATCTGTATAGTAGTAGTGCATTATCTCTGTCTTAAAGTTGATGTGAATATTCAAGCAAATAATGCTTGTAAAGCACCAGACACAATGTCTGGTATATAGTAAGTGCCCAGTAAATAACAGATGTAAATATAGTTGTGATTCCTCTCATTTTTATCTTTTTAATCATCTTATTTCCACCATATCAATACCTCTATGTGCTTAAAATATCATTCTATAAAGCAAAGTCTCATCACTGGTTAATGGAGAGGAGGGACCAGATTCCAACTCTCTGACATACTCTATATTTTATGCTTTTAAAATCCCAACATTTCACTAAATTCATTACTATTTTCTAATTTCTCTGTCCAGAAGTGAAGTCATTTAAAGTCACATAATTATTTAATGGCCCATCTGAAACTGGACTCCAGTTCTTCTGATTCTCAGTTTGCTATTCTTTCCACAAAAAAAAAAAAAAAAAGAAAGAAATGCCCAAATCCTCTTTTCAGAGCCTGGCTATTGAAAGTCACGAAGCATTATCTTCTGCCTTTCATATCATCCAGTAGTGTTTTAAGCCTCCTTGCCATGGCAACCATCAAAATATTAAGCCCCTTAAAGCGGAATTGGAAAGGCAACTCCAGCCCAGCTATTGTTCCTGCTGATGGATGGAATAGCATAGAGCCAAGAATCAGTTACCATTGGTCATCTTCCACTCAAGTGATGTAGCTCACACAGCTGCTGGGCCAGAATTCAGTCTCCTCTAAGATGTGTTTGCCATGTGGAATGTATCCTGTGATAGGTTCATGCTAAACACACAGCAAATAAAGACAGGCATGATCATGGTAGGTTATCCAAGACCACTTCTACTCTTCCTTCTGTTTTCCCTCCCCTCCTTCTTCCCTCTCTTCATTTCTTCCATTCTTCCTCTCTTTCTTTGTATAAGAATGATAGCCTAGCCTCAAAACCATGTCATGTCATGGTTTCAGACAAGAAGATAAACTCCGGCCATCATATTCCAAGCCTCTAAGACACCAGACACTGGACGTGATGAGAAATGTAATAAAAATATATCCAGATCATTTTCTTCTTGTTAGTCTCCTTCTTTATCTTATTTCTCCACTTCTGATATCTTCAGCAAAAAGATGTGTGTGTATGCAGCTTGGGTGTGTGTGTGTGTGTGTGTGTTGGGGAGAGAGAGAGATGTGTGAAGTTGTATCTGAAACAGACAGGTGATGCTTCAAAGGTGGTTTGCTACTTGCTGACCCGGAGGTGACCGAAACCAGCGAGGGGCAGGGAGAAGGGAGATGGCGGTGACCTGCAGCAAGAAGGCCTAAGGACCAATGCAATTGCTTTAAAGCAAAGTTCAAAATAACTTCCCAGTTTGACATTATGTATCTGGCAGTGCATCTTTTAAAGGAGGTCATTTCTAACGCGTCAGCAGAGGGAGGGGCTACACCTCTTCGAGCTGGGATTGCACGCTGGTACTGTAATTAGTGCCAAGTGGAGCAGTGTGTGTGTGGGGAGGGGTGCAGGTACCAGGCCGTGGCTTTGTTCTCCCGTCCAGATGTTGCGCCAGCTGCAGGGTCACCAGGGAGCTCGTGGACCCCACCTTCTCTCCTTGTCTGATACATAGCTGGAGGCTTCTCTCTTCAGCTGCCCATCTGGCTCCTGGCACCAGGAAGTAAAATTATTATTATTTTTCCAAATGAAAGGCTTTGAATCACAGCTGTTAATTACCAAATGATTATTAAAAACACATATTGCCTACCGAGGTTTGAGAAGACAACTCATGCATGCTGACTGGCCCCCTTTCAGGGATTCTTCACCTTAAACATGGCACATGTTTCTTTAAAGAGCAAAATGTGATTTTCCTATACATTTAGGCAAATGTGTGTAAGATGGGTGGTGGATAGATTCCAGGGTACTACTTAAAGGAATATGGATGTTTTTCTCCCAGCACAGAATGTTCCAGAATCTCTCATTGCTAATCTTACCCCTTACTTGACTCGAATTACCTTTGTTCAGGGACCTTTCAAACACCTGCAGCCCCTTTGATGGTGTTGACTAAGGCCTGGGTACAAGTGACGCCTGAGAGAGAGAGAGAATGAAAGAAAAGACCCTGCAGAAGGACACTAATAAATTATGGATCTCGGCTGTCATGCTGCGTTGCTGGAACTCGGCTGAGGGACAGATGGAGGCTGCCTGAGCAGGCAGAGCCTGGGGGCAGGGACAGCAGCCAGCGAGAGTGGACTCTTTACATGTCAGGGGTGAGGACCGGGAATCGTAGCTAGAGGGGAAGAGGGAGCAGGCTGGGGGCTTTGAGCTGTGAGCTGGAGGGAATGGAGGGGAGGGAGCTCTGGATGAATATGGGGCATCACATGGGCTTTCTCTCTTGAATCCCAGGTCCAGGGGACAATGTGGTCAGATCTATAATTAAGAAACATCACGTGCTTTCTAAGTTCTCAGCTTGGTGCTGGACATGGTGGTGAAGAGGGTCATTCATGAAGCTTACACACTAGTTAGGAGATCCAACCAGTCCATTCTAAAGAAGATCAGTCCTGGGTGTTCTTTGGAAGAAATGATGCTGAAGCTGAAACTCCAGTGCTTTGGCCACCTCATGCAAACAGTTGACTCATTGGAAAAGACTCTGATGCTGGGAGAGATTGGGGGCAGGAGGAGAAGGGGACAACAGAGGATGAGATGGCTGGATGGCATCACTGACTTGATGGACGTGAGTTTGAGTGAACTCTGGGAGTTGGTGATGGATAGGGAGGCCTAGTGTGCTGCAATTCATGGGGTTACAAAGAGTCGGACATGACTGAGCGACTGAACTGAACTGAACTGAACACACTAGTTGACCATAAAGACAACAATGAATGGAGTAGCTCGTAAACAGGGCAGATAGGAAAGAAGTGTTAAATTCACACATTTGACAAACAGGTATTGAATATTCATCACCACATGAGTCAGATACTGTGTCAATGAACAAAACAGGAAAATATGAAGCAAGATCTCTCATCTCTTAGCTAACATCCTTGCAGGGTGAGATGAAAAATTTGAGGAAGTGAAATATATACAACATTACATGCAGATATATCCAATGGAGAAAAAATCAGAAAACAGAAATGAGTCATCTTGATGGGGGCAAGCCTAATTTGTAAGTAGTGTGACCAGGGTAGGTGTCACAAAAGAAAGGACCTGCAGGAGGGGAGGGACCGAGCCATGCAGACCTCGGGGGAGCATGTGACAGGCTCAGAAAGCCGTCCCGATGAAGGTGTTGAGGCAGGAGCAAGCCTGGCACGTTCTCCAGGCACTGGATGCTGTGACTAGAGTGGAGGGAGTGACGGGGGCAGTGGGAGTTGGGCACATGAGGTCAGGCAGGTAAAGGGGAGTGTACATATAGGACCTTGAAAGCTGTTATGGAGACTGGGTTTTGCTAACAGTGAGGTGAGAACCCACTGGATGGTGATGATCTGAAGAGAGAGAGGATGGGACTGCCACTCTCAGGAGGTGACTCTGGCCCCCAGTTGGTTCTAAACTTTGGTGCGTCAGGACCACATGCAGGGCCTGTGAAGATGCGTGTGGCTGAGCCCAAGTCCCAGATGCAGAGGGTCTGGGGTGGGGACTGAGACCTTGCATCACTGCCAAGTTCTGAAACGGTGCTGCTGCCTCTGATCTCCCGGGGCACAGGTCAAGGACTCTGGGAGAAACAGCAGAAAGAAACAAAGTGTTGGGAAGAGGTGGACGGACCTTAGGCCCTGCAGAACAGGTAGGATTTGGACAGTGGAAGGCAGAATCAGTCAAGAAAAGAGGAATTACAGGAGCAAACTCAGAGCAGTGTGTTTTTTCTTTTCCATTTTATTTTCTGCTAAAAGATGGAGAGCAGTTTATAAAGTGTGGAATGGGATTATCTATGTGGAACTCTCTCTGCGACCTTATTTTTTTTAATTGAAGTTTAGTTGATTTACAATATTGTTTTAGCTTCAGTATATAGCAGACTGATTCAGTTTTATATATATATATGTTATATATATATTATATATATATATATTCCATTATAGGCTATTACAAAACACTGAATATTTCTTGCTGTGTTGTACAGTAATTTATCTATTTTATGCATGCTGGTCTATATGTGTTAATTCCATACTCCTAATTTATCCTTCCCCCTTCCTTTCCTCTTTGGTAACCATGTGTTTGTTTTCTTTGCATATAGATTTATTTATATTATTTTCTAGATCCCACATATAACTGGTATATAATATTTGTCTTTCTCTGACTTACTTCACTTAGTATGGTATTCTCCATGAATGCTACTGAAAATGGCAATATTTCACTCTTTTTTATGGCTGAGTAATATGTAGGCATATGGGGCTTCCCAGGTGGCTCAGTAGTAAAGAATCTGTATGCAATGCAGGAGATGTGGGTTTAATCCCTGGGTTGGGAAGATCCCCTGGAAAGGAAATGGCAACCCATTTTCCAGTATTCTTGCCTGAGAAATTCCATGGACAGAGAAGCCCAGTAGGGTTATAGTCCATGGGGTCACAAAGAGTAAGACACAACTTAGCAATTAAACAACAGCAAATATGTATGCATATGTACATAACCTTACTGCCCTGAGTTTTTCATCTGCTTGAAGGGGTCATGGTGAAGATTAAACGTGTTAATCCATGTAAGGCACCTGGGATGAGCTGAGTGGGCAGCACGTATTAGCTGTTTAAGCCACGACAGAGGATGAACACTTGGTAAATACTGCTGGGGTCAATGCAGGCACCTGGGTGCTTGAGGTGACACCCCGTCACCCAGGAAGATGGGACATTTAGACAACATCCCAATATCCCCATGGGATATTTATGAAAACAAGTTCATTTAAAAAAATTGGCATTGCTATTCACATACTATAAAATGTACCCTTTTATTTTCCTATGCAGTTCTTTTTAATAGGAGGGTATTTGCTTTACAACATCGTGTTGGTTTCTGCCATTCATCAACATGAACCAGCTGTAGGTACATATATTCTATCCCCGCTGAACCTCCCTCCTACCCCGTGCCACACCCCTAGGTTTTCATAGAGCACCAGGTTTGAGCTCCCTGCATCATATAGCAACCCCCAACTGGCTATCTAGTTTACATGTGGTGATGTATGTTTCAATGCAACTCTCTCAATTCGTCCCAACCTCTCCTCCCCTCACTGTGTCTACAAGTCTGTTCTCTATGTCTGCATCTACATTCAGTACCATCTTTCCAGATGCCACATATATGTGCTAATATACGAAATTTGTCTTTCTCTTTGACTCACTTCTAATAAGGTAGATGAATCTAGAGCTTATTATACAGAGTAAAATGCACCCTTTTTTAAAATTTATTTTTTTATTGAAGGATAATTGTTTTACAGAATTTTGTTGTTTATTGTCAAACTTCAACATGAATCATCCATAGGTATACATATATTCCCTCCCATCTCCCGCTTCATCCCTAGATCGGTATAGAGCCCTCTAGATTGACATAGAGCCCCTGTTTGAGCTTCCTGAGCCATACAGCAAATTCCCATTGTCTATTTGGTAGATTTGGTAATGTAAGTTTCCATGTTACATATGGTAATGTACGTTTCCATGTTACTCTTTCCATTCATCTCACCCTCTCCTCCCCTCTCCCCCTGTCCATAAGTCTATTTTCCATCTCTGTTTCTCCAATGCTGCTCTGTAAATAAATTCTTCAGTACCATTTTTCTAGATTCTGTATACGTTAAAATACGATATTTATCTTTCTAAAATATACCCTTTTAAAGTATACAATTCAGTGGGGTTTCGTATATTCGTGAAATTGTGCAATCATAGCCACTGTCTCCAGAACCTGTTTTAATCACTCCCAAAAGAAAACCTGTATCTGTTAGCCAGCACTCTCCCTCCCCGTCCTCCAAGTCCCTAGCAATCAGGGACTACTACTTTATTTCTATGTGTGTGCTCAGTCATTCAGTTGTGTACAACTCTTTGCAACCCACACACTATAGCCAGCCAGGCTCCTCTGTCCACGGAATTCTCCAGGCAAGAATATTGGAGTGGGTAGCCATTCCCTTCTCCAGGAGATCATCCTAATCCAGGGATCAAACCCAAGTCACCTGGGTCTCCTGCATTGACAGGTGGATTCTTTACCAATAGCGCCACCTAAGAAACCCCTTATTTCTTTTGGATTTGCTTATTCTGAACATTTAACGTACGTGGGACTATTCTATATGTGGCTTTTGGTGTGACTTCTCTCATTTAGCCTAATGTTTCCAAGACTGATCTGTGTTGTAGCATGAATCAGTGCTTCCTTCTCTCTTGTGTCTGAATAATATTCAATTGTCTGAATATACCATATTTTATTTATCCATTAATTAATCAATAGCAAATTGTAATATTTCCCCTCTTTGGTTATCATGAATAATGCTGCTATAAAAAAAATCCAGTAACTGAGCCTCAACCTAAAGCCTATACCTTAAACAAAAAATGAACTCAAAATGCATCAGAAATCTAAAAGTATACAATTATAGAACTTTTAAAAGTAAACATGGGAGAACACATTTGTAACCTAGGTTTAATCAGAGAGTTCTTATTCACCCAGAGCGTGATCCATAAAAACCTCTTATCTACAGTCACGATAGCACAATCTAGGGTTTTTTTTTTTTGTTTTTTTTTTTGGTTGTAGGGGAAGGATTCTGAGTTTTCCAGTTTTATGATTTTCTTTTACCCTATAGCTTCCCTGGTGTCTCAGACGGTAAAGAATCTGCCTACTATGGGGAGACCCAGGTTTCATCCTTGGGTTAGGAAGATCCCCTGGAGAAGGGAATGGCAACCCTCTCCAGTATTCTTGCCTGGAGAATTCCATGGACAGAGGAGCCTGGCAGGCTACAGTCCATGAGGTTGCAAGAGTCAGACAGGACTGAGTGACTAACAATTTACCCTAGAGCACCCTAAATTTGCCTTCCTATTTTTCTTTTCCTTTACACAATTCTTTTGCCAAGAGCATATCTACCTTCCTTTTTGACCTTTTTTTTCTCCCTTAGAGGCTTTGTATTTTGCAAGTCCTCTTTAAATTTCTCCTACCCCTTTTAAACGTTATCTCCTCTTTTAAATCACACCTGCCATTTTAAACAGTACCTCCTCCTTTGAATCATATAGACTTAAAAAATCTCTTCTCTGTAGATTATGCCCTGATCTGTCCAGACACTTTCTCAGTATTTTCAGATTTAGGATAGATTTAATATTTTAGGTGCACATTGCAAGTAAATAAAAGTAATGCGGCTATGAACATTCAAATACAATTTTTTCGTGGACATGTATTATCATTCTGGGCTTCCCTGGTGGCTCAGTGGGTAAAGAATCCACCTGCCAATGCAGGAAACATAGTTTGATCCCTGGGTAGAGAAGATCCCCAGGAGGGCATGACAACCCACTCCAGTATTCTTGCCTGGAGAATCCTGTGGACAGAGGAGCCTGGCAGGCTACAGTCCATAGGGTCACAAAGAGTTGGACATGACTGAGCGACTAAGCATGCACATTACCATTTCTCTTGGGTATATACCCAGGATTGGAATTGCTGGGTCAACTGGTGATGCTGTGTTTAACACTTGGGAGAACTACCAAATTGTTTTCCAATCTGGTCTCACCATTTTACCTTCCCTCCAGCCAAGGATGAAGGCTCCAAGTTCTCATCCTCACCAGCGATTGTCAGAGCCTGTCTTGATTACAGCCATCCCAGACGCTGGGCAGTGATAACCATGGTTGGGATTTCTATTTCCCTGATGGCTAATGAATTGAGGCATCTTTTCGTGTGCTTATTGGCTATTTGCATATTTTCAGCACATTTGTTGTTAACATGGTACATTTGAGGTGGGGATGATAGATCTGAATATGCCCAAGGGGTGATATTTGTCTTATAAAGTGGGCATGTGTGTGAGCGGATGAGACTGGACTTTGAGTTTTGTGATAATCATCACATGGGTGGTTACTGAAGTTGTGCCGAGATCTGAGTTCTAGGAGGAGAAGAGCAAGGAATCCCTGAGCCTTGGGAAACATCCATACTTAGTGGGAGAGTTAAATGGGAGAAAGGGAAGAAGAAGAAAAATGATCAAAGCCAGGTATGGATCTAGGGTACCTCCTGAAAACCAAAATTCAAATTTTAAGGAATTCTGTTAGGATCAGTGAAATATCTGAGGTCAGTGGTTTCTCTCCGAAATAGAACAGTCCCCAGGAAGATTCTTTCCTGTTCCAGAACAAAGCCAGTAAGATTTCATCAGGTTTTGTTATTAAAAAAAAAACTATTTTTATTCTCCTTAGGGTATTATTACCCAGTGCTTCTGACATCAGACTGCTAGACCGCTTTTATTAAAACCAGTGAAATACCTTAGAGATTCAGAATGTAGAGTTATTTTCCCTTATAATTTCTCAGGCCAGGAAAATAGTCATAGTTTAATGGGAGACCTGATTGTTGGTTCTAAAATTTTTCAGGGTCCACAGCCTTAACCACACCCCATGTGTTCTTTTTGTACCTTCACGTCCAATTTCTTGACCCTAATTTTGCTCTATTTAGAGAACTCCAAAGAAAATCATGAGCATTGCGGATCTTTCTTGACTTTATACTTATCTGGTTTCTTTAGATCAAAGGTATGTAGATCAGCTCCCATTTTCATGTTGCTTAAAATAACTCAGTCTGGTTGGGCAGGTCAATGCTTGGTTTTGATGCCAGTCTTCCATTTGTGTCTGAGATCAGAGCGTTTCCTTGTATATGATGTTATCTAATCAACTCCAAATTTCTCTAAAAGGGCTCTTAGCGGTTCCTGCTTATCCCTCTTATTTCAGTGCATTTTATGCAGCTTCAGACACAACTGACACTCACCCAGGTCCATTAATGGAAAATAAAGGTCATGGCTGGGGCACCGATCATCACCTCTCCAGACTTCTGCTCAGGCTTGTGTCTGCGTATGTCAATCTTTTCCATTTTCTTCCTGATTTAGTAGAAGCAATCATAACAGAATTGGCTCTGAGTGTAGGCTGCCACGCTTCTTTGATGAAATTCACCAGCAGGCAGGCAGCTGAACCTCATGACTGAATTCACCCAAATGCATTTTCAGAGGCAAGGAGCCAGCCCAACACAGGCTCAGCGATGGAGAATCTTTCTCTGGAGAATACTCCTTGGGCTGTGTCTGCTGGTGATGGTTGGTAGCTGCTCGGTACCTCGATTCCTCTACACAATCCCCCCACCCCCACCCCAGCTGTGCTGCTCTCTGTGCTTGTCCATCTGATGTCCTACTGTGTGTGATATAACAAGTCAGGAAGAGGCATGCATTTTCAAATTCCACTATCTCAGCAACGTCTTAATTGGGTGACTTTGGGCATATTTTGTGTGCATGCTCCAGGCCTCCGTTTATTCTTCGGTAAAGTGAAGATAATTAAGGAACCTGTTTCATAGGGCTGTCGTGAGAATTAATGAGATAAGCTGTAGCAAGTTCTCAGTACAATAGAAAGTGCAAAATCCAGCTTGCGTCTTGTTATTTATTAGCCCCATTTGTTATGTATTCACCCAATGGTCTGAGCCGGAAACTTGGGTCTTTATGAATATCCGCTTCTCTCCTCCTTCTCTGTCCCATCGGCCTCCTCGTCCTGGTCACACTGTCACAGTCGGTCTCCATCGCCACCTCTCTTCCCCGCTGCCCTGCAGTATCCCAGGCCCTCACATCTCCAGGGCTCTGCTGGTCACCCTCCACTGCCCTGTTCCTCTCTCCACTGTCATCAGACACGTCGAACCGAACACTAACTTTCTCTCTGTGAGATTTCCTCGGGGCAAATTTTGAGGCAATATATCAGTTGTAATTTTAATAACATCCCTCTCTCCCGCTTCTGATTTTCTTGGGTCTTTTTGTCCCATGAAGTCTCATAATCTCCAGCCTGGGGCTGTATTCTTCAGTCCTGTTTGCATCAATAGGTTTGTGTATTATTTTTCTCTCTTTTTTATTATTTGAATTATGAAAGTATGATAACATATTTACAGGAGATTTGGCAAGTATAGAACAAAGTTACATATAGTTCAACTGTATATTACATTTATACCTTATAGATAAATTAAGATTTTTAGTTGAAGTTTCAATATCAATCTCTCAAATAATAGTAGAATGAATAGACAGAAAAGTATTAATGGAATGACATAGTAGATCTGAAAATTACTATGAACCAATTTGACATAACTAAGATTTATACAAATTTTCACACAACAGCAGGAAACAAATTCTATTCAAGTTCCCATAGACTATAAACATTGGAGACACTGGAACACATCCAGGGATATAGAACAGAGTGCAAAAAGTTTATGGTCTAAAAGTACTGAAATCATACAGCCTCTATTCTCTTATTGCTGTGGAATTATGTTACAATCAATATCAAAAGCTATTTGGGAAAAAACCACATATTTTCAAGTGAAATGTGACATTTGCCAAGAGAGGTTTATGCATTCTTAGAAGACATAGGACTATTTGTGGATGATGCCTATTTGTTTGGGCATTTTTCATTTTTCAGGTACATGGTCCAGGTCTGTAGATGGTGTGTATTTTTCCATATGCATTTTTACTGTTTCAAATATTATTTTAATTATACTCCTGCATAAAACAAGAACCATGCTATCATAATTGCATACTTACCATTACATGATAACGAATCACATGTCAGTTTCACAAAGAACATCTAAACATTAAAAAGCTGATTTGTTATAGAAAGCAGAGTAGGAGAAAATAATGAGCTATAATTTTAATTTTTATTAAAGAGGTATCCCTCTGAGAAGAATCAAATCAATTAATAATATTCACAACTATTGCATCCTGCAAATAATATATACCTGGGAAAGTTACAAAGTCTCATGTGTTTTAGTCATTTATTATATGTTTTGATTTCTTTTTTGATTGATTCTGTCAATAAAATATAATATTTTACATTAACACCATTACAGTGATAATCACTTATTAATTTATAGAATTAACATGATAAATCTAAATTTTAACTAAATAGTAAAGCCTTGATTTAATGAAAAATGACAGATACATTATTCTTTTGCAAAGAAATTTTGCTGTTTCCCCATCTCCATAAAGTGAAAGGCCTAGTTGCTCAGTTGTGTCTGACTCTTTGCGATCCCGTGGACTGTAGCCTGCCAGGCTCCTGTCCATGAAATCCTCCAGGCAAGAATACTGGAGTTTGTAGTTATTCTCTTCTCCAGGAGATCTTCCCGACCTAGGGATTGAACCTGGGTCTCCTGCATTGCAGGCAGATTCTCTACCATCTGAGCCACCAGGGAGGCCCATCTCCATGAGTTAAACCCAAATCCCCATAGCATGGCATCCAAGATGAACCTACTAATCCAACTTCCTCCTTCCTTGCTCTGTTAACCAGGACCTTGCTCTCTAGTTTCCTTTCCGGTTTTTTTTCTTTTTTCTTCACCAATTTAACCTCATCACATTTTCCCATGACTTTAAAAGGCCTCTTTTAATAGCTACATAATAATCTATCATATCGTTAGGCCATAATTTATATACCATCTTCCTATTGTTGATCATTAAGATAATTCCAGTGATCTAATATTATGATAATGTTATAAAGAGCATCATTGTTCATTAATGTTTTTGTCTACAGTAATAGGTAATTTTTTGGAGTAACTTATTGATGACCTGAAAATGGGCTTAAAGTAGTACTGAGGAGTGACTCCTGTGCAGTATAGACAGCAGACAGCAAAGTACCCACATGGGGAAGTGGCAGAGACAGGGGCAGGGGCAAGGGAAGATGAGGACAGCCGTGTTAGTCACTGAGTTCCCATCTGTCATTCTCCCTTCTTGTCCCCCAGCCCAGAAGCTGACTTGTCCTCTGCAGATTCTTTACCATCTGAGCCGCCAGGGCTGCCCTGTTACTGATCAATCTGGAAATAAACCTGGGTTTGGAGTGGGTAAATGACCATCATAATGCACCTGGAGCATTTGAGAAAGTCCACCTAAGGGCCCGGTACCTCCCCCTTTCCTCTCTGACTTTGATTGACACCTTTCTACTTTAGTGAGTCCTTCCTTCCTTCTTCCTGCCTCCCTGCCTTCCATTCTTTCGGCGAACATACACGGTGGGCCAGGTATGTGTTTCCTAGTGTGTTAGAGGGACCCAGAGGTGAATGAGACTCGGCCCCATCCTAAAGGAGTGACCCTCATCATTCGTCCTTCGCAGGACACAGAGTCAAGAATTTGACGCCTGTTTCTAATTGCACTGCTCATGTCAGTGACTCCATGCTCTTCTTTGAGCTTGTATTGCCCTATTTTCTCTCAATTTAGGGTAGAGACATTGTTAACACCCAGACTCCTCCCCTTACACTGCCCTAAGATATATGAACATGCACAAGTTATATTTCTCTAACTTGCTCTCAGCTTCCAGATGAAAACTACTTCGTTACTGCCATTGCTAGCATCATTATTAATAATCTATTAATAATCCAATAACAATATCCATATGACCAGCAGCACAGTATTCCCTGAGCCACTCCTCACAACAGTTATTATTTTATCTCTTTTTATTATTTCTCCACCATCACCCAGGGGCTGCTCAGAAAATTAAAATCCAATAATAAGAATGAAGAATAATTAAAATAACACCAAGAACAATAGAAATGAGATGACAAATACTGAGAGAGCTAAGAAAATTCAACCAAGGGGCTAAGTTCCCTGTGAAAGGTGCCAATAAGATTGGCCAGGAATACGTGACAAAATCCTCCCAGAGAGCTTGAAAATTCTCTGCTTCTTACTCAATGGCCTTTTTGCCACCGAGGTCTCAAGAGGTGCTAGGATGTATAACACTTATTTAGCTGATCCTGCCAAAAATGTGCTGCAAAGGCAAAAAAAAAGATCAAGAAAAGGCAAGACAACTCTTTCATTATGAGAGCCACACTGAAGAATATTTCCCCTCTGGCTAGACACTGGCGAGACTCCCAGGCTCTCTCCCAGCTGTCCAGTTCCTGCGAACGCTTTGCAGGGCTTATGGGGAATTTTACACTGTATTTCCCACCATGTTCTGTGCACCCTTACTGAATCTGACCCTCAGTTTCTCCATCTGAGAAATGGATGCAATTACCAGGCATACAACTCATGAGAAAAGTTGGGTAAAATGAATGTTTCTAAATGAAACATACCATAGTAACACAGCAATCATTTTGATGATGCACCTGGGTATTGAAAGTCCGAAGGGATGGCAATTTACTGCCTGAAACAAAATCAGGAGGAAAAAAAATAAACAGAATAGTCAAGTTCTGTTTTGTGTATCCTGTGGCAAGGTGTTTGGCTTTGAACACCTTTCAAGTTTTACATTTAATTGACCCTCAGTCATGGCTATGTTCACCTGATTCTTGGCAGTTTCTTTGAGGGCTTTTGTGTTCTGTAACACAGGTGTTCCTTATGTTAATTTTATGACAAAGATGAACATTGCCAGGCCATGCACATGTTGGTGAAAGAGTGCTGGAATGGTGGGAGTCAGAGACCTTGGCCACACCCCAGGTTTTCCATTCTAGACAAATATCCTTGGGTACAGTTGGGTCAGTCTGTGTAAACACTCAAAGCAGTAGTTGTTGTTGTTTAGTCCCTAAGTTGTATCTGACTCTTTGCCACTCCAGGGACTGTAGCCCACCAGGCTCCTCTGTCCATGGGATTATCCAGGCAAGAACACTGGAGTTGGTTGCCATTTCCTTCTCCAGGGGATCTTCCTGACTCAGGGATTGAACCCATGTCTCCTGCATTGCAGGCATATTCTTTACCACTGAGCCACCAGGGAAACCCCAAAGCAGTAGAATCCTCCACAAATTTCATTTCCTTGTGTCTCAGTTTTGTAACATACCAAAAAAAAAAAAAAAGTAGGGCTTTGGATAAGCTGTTCCTCTCAACACTGATTTAATTCCCACTATTTCGAAAGGGAGAAACGGATCTAGGAAAAATGCCTTGTCCTCAGTCAGATGCCTCAGTTGGATGCTGGAAATCTACAACCCTGTGCAGCCAGTCCTAGATTCCAGAGCTATTTCCACAAGGAAGAAGCTCCTTAGTATCCAACAGGCCATGGAAATAATTCCGCCTCTCCTCTACGTACTCACACACCTTTATCTGTCCTCCACCCGTCTGCCAAGTCTATTCCACTGCCCACACATTCTGAAGTCCTCAGCAGATGCATTCGGTTAGGCAGCTCTGGAAGTGGCATTGTCTGCCCAAGACAAAATCTGCTCTTCTTAGGAAGCCCTGAAGCTCCTGGGAGGGTCCAGGCAGCCCACTGCCTGCTCTGGCTCCTCCTAACATCAGTCAGTCCAGTGCTGGCTGCTCCTGAGAAATGGATCTCACTTTTTGTTCCATCTCATTTGACACTTTATCAGCTGGAGATGACAGGAAGCCAGGGATCTGTCAGCTCCCAAGATACGTAACATATCTGCCGAACACCGCTTACTCCCTGGCAAGGCAGCCCAGGACACAACAAAGACGAGAGAAAGAGGTAGATGATCAGCTTAACTCAAGTTCGTTAAAGTCCTGCAAAAATCCCCCTGGCTTCTCTTTGGGCAGCACAGGGGAGGAGAAAAGAGGGAGGAGAGGATTGCCATCCCTGCTTCTGTCCTGGAAGCAAGTTTGTCCATCTCAGCTGAGAATTCAGTGTTCACCCATCATATCCTCATGTATTATTGAGACATGGCTTTCCTTTATAAATAAGCCATTATTTCTGTGCAGGCACCACTGCCATGGCAAGAACCCTGCACATAATAATTGTCCTTGGGGAGCTTAAAATTATACCTGCTCCTTCAAATGCATGAGAGTGCTCTACCTTTAGAATTTAGAAAGTTGACATCCTGTGAATGTCAAGCTGTCAGGCTAGTGGTGTCAAGGGGAGGAGGGCAGGAATGGACACTCTCTGGGTTCTGATGTATTGATATCTGGCACTAGATAAGGTATCCTCTTGAATATGGCAGCTCACATAAGAGGGGGCCGTTGGTCACGTGAGATGAGCCCCACCCACTTTGTGCAATGAGGGCTAAGGAAAGGCAGTTGGGAGGATTCTGGGTGGACTGGAAGGGGAGGGGCATATCACAGAAGCACAGGAGCTGGACTTGGAGGGGGGGGTCTCACCCCTTCATCTTAGGACCTACTCCCGGCTGACCACAAACAGCCCGCATCGAGGAGAATCTCTGTTCTGAAGTTCAGTTAGCCTGCTTGTTCTGCTCCACGTCTCAGTAGCAGAAAACCCATTCATGTTATTTGTTTTACTGCCCCTCTGTTTTTATCTGGTATAAACTGTGTTGATTTTTTCAGCGTTTTCTTATTTGTTATTTCATTTGCCCTCCAGAACTCAGAAAAGAGCATCAGACATCATTTTCCTTCTCTCTTCCTGATCCCGGGGAAGATGAATGGATCTGGTTTTATGATGTCTGTGCTCTCTGCTCCCTTTCCCCTTTTTCTTTCTCTTTTATGTGCCTCCTCCCCCTCCCTTCCTTTGGCTTCTGCAAATATCTTCCGCTTAGAATCGGATTCTTGGTTGCTGCCCTCGAGTGAGGCAGGGAGGTGTGGGGGGAGTTCCCATTCTTCTCAAACTCTGTCAGAAATATGAATGTCCAGTACAAGGCTGACACCCCAGGGCCCGGGGTTGTATCTGCCGCATTTTCTCTTTCTTGTTCAATTCAGTTTCAGGAGTTATATGGTTTATTTTTTGATATGAAAATTAATTTCTGGACAAGAAGAAATATGCCTGTGCAGGGGCCAAATTTGTGTTTTCTCACCGCATGGCTGTAATTCCACTATAGCTCAAATTGACTCATCCTCAGGGCTTTTCCCCTTCTCCATGGTCCTGAGGCTGCAGGGGTGGCCCGGAGCAGGGGGTTTCATATAGCAGCGGTGCAAGGGGTTGGCGATGGATGGGCTGGGTTAGCCATCATTCCCAGATCGCTCCCCTCAAATTCTTTCTCTGGGTGGACATGTCCAATCCGTACAAACACAGACAGAGCTGGGGCTCAGGTCTCTGGCACAGCAAGGAGGTTGGGCGAGGTTGGCGGCGATGGAGGCTCCCTTTGTCCTGTTTGTTGCAAGCATTTCACTCCTGTGCTTTGAGATGTCAGCAACAAGAAGGCTTTGACACATTTCTCGTGGTCCCTGCACATTGCCCGTGACCACCCTGCCTTCCAAAAGCCTGTGTTCACCTGCTAAGAATGGTCACTGTGAATTAATATCAAGGTAAGAACTTGTGAAATAGGGCAGAACCAACAAGAAATTTTCCAGAGTAATGAAAGTGAAGTGACTTTTATGTTGTATTCAATATTGTGACTTCTAGAGGAATTTCCAGGAAAACCATGGCCTTTCTTCATACCCCAACTCCCACAGCTAATTCTAAACTGCATATATATATATATATATATATATATATATATATATATATATATATGTAGCTGTACCACTGTTTGGTATAATTAGATATATGGTCCTCAGGTGGACATCTAGTCTTGCCTATAAGCCATGTATCACCCCCCAAAGAAGCCTATTTGATTCTGACACCTACAAGGTTAATACAAACTATTTATTCACATTGTAGCTAGCCTTCCTCCAAAATCCCCATAATATGTTGGGTCTGAATGATTTGTGTATGGAGAGAGGGTTGTTCAGACATACTTTATACATTGGAAAGTCAACCCGGGAGGTGTAGACAACTCTCATTAAGTGAGCCAAGGCTCAAAATGAGATTACACGTTCTTTCAGATTGAACTGGGGGCTGAGGGATGTGGGCTCTGATCTCTCCAGTGCTGTCATTGGTCCCCAGTGGCTATTTCTCTTTTTCCCATCTGCCAAGTGAGGTGAGGTACCAGTCCCTTTCCACACACCCTGCTCACAGCGACATCTTAAAGATGATTGAGTTTCAGTGACTCCCAGGCGGAGAAAACTCTCACACCCTTACTCCATCGCTGTAATTATTATTATTATTTTTTGAATGAATCAAATTATGGTTGGATGGCTTTTGAGAAGTCAAAACAGCATACTTTTTTGGAGTGGAATAAACATAAAGGATGGGTTTTTGAATCAAGCAGTTTAAGATTTGAATCCCAAACTTACCACTTACTACATTGATGGGCAAGTTACTCAGCCTCTGGGAGCTTTATTTTCCCACCTAAAAAGTGGGGGTAACAGTGCCATCTATGGAAAGTTACAAGGATAAGTAACCACCTTTATTACATCAGTACTCTTTCAGCACTGAGAGAAAGAATTCCATGTTTGAGTTGCTTTGTAACTACAAGGAACCTCTTACCACCACACACTGGTTGCAGTTCGCTTGTGCCTCTTCTCCTGTCACTTCTGATCCCTGCAGAAGCTTCCGGAATCCAGTGAGCTCAGCGCCATGTAACCGAGAAATGTCCTATGTGAACCCTGTTCTGTGCCTCCCGGTCCAGGGCAGGAAGCCCCTGCTTGTCACGCAAGGGCTCTGCTCCTGGTTAGAGTCCCCATGTTTGTCCCCAGGAGAGGAGCGTGACAGTGTAACAGTATGTCTCAGATGGGAAAATGCAGCTGCCCGAGGATGCCTGAGGTTCTGGTTTCTCGTCACTCCTCAAGACAGACAGACACTCAGCACCAGCTGAAGGTGAAGACTCTGCAAGAAACCCCAGTGAAGGGCTCAGGTGTACGGGAAACACCAGGAATGAGGAGGAAGCTAAATGCCCAACCCTGAGACCCAGGAGTGCGATTATCTGACAGTTTGGCTTAATGGAAAAATCGATGGTTTAGGAGGTGCCTCTGGGTTTGAAGCCTCCTTCTGACAGGCTTCTGAGCACGGTGCTGAGTCAGCGGCTTTCTTCACAGACTCCCAGTTTTCTTCTTGACAAGATCAGACTAATAGTTCCCTCAGGGGGCTATAGGGTGATTGTTCAAACCCCAGTGCAGCCAGTGAGCACCTCCAGGTCTCTGGGAAAGCTGCTTACAGCTGTCTGCCTCTGTTTCCACATCTATGAAACGAGGACAATATTTCTTGCCTGTCTTGCAGGGCATGGTAGGGAATCAACTGTATGATGTACCCAGGAACCCTAGGGTGCCCAGCACCTGAACTCATGAACAGTCCACAAATACACCACCTATAAGTAGCAATTATGGATGCTATTATATGATTGATTTTAGCTTATTATACACAAGACTAGATAACTGTGCATGCTGGTGCTCAGTAGTGTCCAAGCGCCCCATGGACCGTAGCCTGCCAGTCTCCTCTGTCCGTGGGATTTCCCAAACAAAAATACTGGACTAGGTTGCCATTTCCTCCTCCAAGAGATCTTCCCAATGAAGGGATTGAACTGCGTCTCCCACATCTCCCACATTAGCAAGCAAATTCTTTACCACTGTGCCACCTGGGAAGCCAAGACTGGATAATACTTACCTACAAATTGGACTAGACTAGGACAGTAGTTGAACCAAGTGTGTGCTTTTAAATGGCTCATACTAGGTAAAATTCCTAGAAAATTTTTATTCTCTGAATTTTTTTTCTTGACTGGAGTTTCCTTCCTTAAATTCATGATTCTCAATCTCCCTCTCTCTCTCTGTCCTCCACGCAGTAAAACAGAGCTGCAGGCGGTCAATTTCGAGTCAGTGGGCTGTGGGAAGCAGTTAGAATAATAGTTTATTGACCCTGAATGTGGCAGCTGGAACTGAGGGCAGGCCAGTCTCGGGCACAGTGTAATTGTCAGGAGGGAAGTTTGATCATCTTTGATCATGTCAGTGACCTTTAAGAAACAGGATGTTTGCAGAGGAACGTGGTGAGCACAGCCAGAGACCAGGGAGACAGCCTCCCCAGAGAAGGAGGGGCTTGGGTGGAGTGTAGGCAGGTGGGCCACAGAGGTGACGGCTTGCTCTCTGCACCTGCGCATTGACATTGCCTCCCCCTCTTTGGGTGTCTGAGTGCTGAGCAATGACTGGAGCTCTGAGTTCCACTGGTGATGCTAAACCCCAGTTTCAATGTGTCAGAGCCACTGAAAGACTCTCTGCTTTTCAGATCATCTTTTGCAACTGGGATTGTTCCTGAATACTGAATACTGGCCTGCTTCCTTCACTGAGATGATCACGAACCTTTTAATGGAAACATAATTAGGAAGTAAACTACAGTTAAGCTAATTTAATATTTCAATATTACAAGCAAACTTTTTGCAAGCATAATTTCAAATAAGGGAGACAGTTGAAGAAACTCAAAGAGACAGGAGAGCATGAGTTAGTGAATGAGTAAACGATGATTTACATTTCGCCTAATTTGTGAGCTACATGATCAAATAAGAAAATAAGACTCTATAGTCACCGAATAACATATATTTAATAAAGAAACTCAAAATGTATTAGTTCTGGGTAAAATGGGTTGCAGCCTTTAGAAAATATTTCTAAGTAATATGTCACCTCATTCTCTAAGTCACATTTTTACTTCATTGGTTGTGCTTATATTTATTCCCTTTGTGATCCTTGAGTTCATCTACCTATATTGAAAAAAAAAACACCATGTAAATATATTTTTTCCTTTTTAAAAGAAAGCACCAATATAACTAAAGATGAGTCTTTCTTGGTATCTGCCATCTGCATTGTGGCTGAAGCAACAAGCTGCGTTACATAGAAACTGGGATTGTAGCTAAAGAGCTTCCGATATTAGATAAAAGGCACTTATGTCAGTTTCAAGATGTTATGAGCTCTGAGTGAAATATATGAGAGGAGGAGCATGAATTATTTCTTTTCATTTAATATCTTTTCACTAAGAGCAGGGGAAGTCCTGGTGAACAAGCTGGTCAGGTAAAAACCAATGTAAGGAGAACTGACTGCTCTGGGAGAAAGAGAAAAGGGGCTGTGTATTCAAGTAGAATAGAATCTAGTTGAAGGGTGAGAAGATAGAAATGAAATAATAGTTTGTTTTTCATAGCAACAATCCAGCAAGTGCACAAATTAAATTTGTGTGAGCTGACTGCCTAAGTGCTGACTCTCTCTAAAGAAATGTGTGAAGACGCAACTCTGAAGGTTGACACAAGAGGCTGATGGATTCAACTTCACTTTTTTCAACTGTTTATGCATTTATATGAACCATCTGAGGTCTTTATGCTTCATTGTTCAGTCAATTATTGCAAGAAGGGATTTCAGAAAAACCATCTCTGTCTTTTTTCCCCTCCCCGCCCTGCTCATGAAGTATGCAATTGTTTCCACAAGAGCTGAGACATGGTGCTAACCTCACAGGGCACATGCGAAGACTTAACAAGGTTTTTTTTTTTTAATGAACCTTTTCCTTATTGTGTGTTTCACTGACTACTGTTAACATTGTTTTTTTCACATTTTAAACCTAATGATTCTTGGTTGGGATAGATCCATGTCTGATGTCTGATAATTATTTAAGAAACAATTTTGCAGAGTTAGAAGAGAAGTAAAGATAAAATGTGTTATGAGATTTACATTTACAAAATTTCCTTTTAAAAATCAACACTCTATTTTCTAGAAACCGGAGATGGCAAGTTTCTGAAGAAACTGTGAAACAAAATAAAACCCAACAAAACTTAAGAATGGGACCTTCTTAGTACTCTTCCTCAGAAGGGTAATTTGCTAATTTGCTATGTGGATTTTCTCTCTCTTTTTAAAATTGTATTTAGTTATTTACTTTCGGCTGTGCTGGGTCTTCACTGCTGCTTGGGCTACTCTCTAGCTGCTGTGCATGGACTTCTCATTGCTGTGGTTTCTCTCGTTTCAGAACTTGAACTCTAGGTCACATGGGCTCAGTGGTTGAGAGCAAAGGCTCAATAGTTGTGGTGAATGGGCTTGATCGCCCCATGGCATATGGAATCGTCCCAGAGCAGGGATCAAACCTGTGTCCCCTGCATCAGCAGGCAGATTCTCAACCACAGGTCCACCAGGGAAGTCCAGTGTGGATTTTCAGTGCATTTAGGGTCATGAATTCAATGAAACTTAGTCACCAAAGGCAGTGTCCCTACTAAATGCTTGGCCAGAAGAAAGGTACTTCTGGCAGAGGACATCCCACTTCCCAGATGTATTGATATTTGCAAGTCTTTGACCCTTTGCAAGCCATTGGCCCTTTACGTCCATATCTCAAGAAGAACAGGCAAGAAGCAATGAGGTTGGGAAGCTGTGTGAAACAGCTGAAACAACTGTTCTTATTTTTCCAAAAATGTGTACACTCTTCAGCGTGAACCAGATAAACCAGAAATTTATCTAGAGTTTGTTTAACCCTGGGCAGTGCAATGCTGTTACATCGAGGACAATCTCCAGTTCCTGGACACCATCATAGCTGACATTTCTGGCACCCCAACCAAATACAGTTTTGTTGATCATTTCTATTTTCCTCAAGGTTTCTTGTGACTTCAATCATCTCCCTGCATTTGACTGGCTCTTAGGATGAAACCTCAATGTCTTTTTATACTGGGAGCTCTTGATGTTCCAAACTTAGCCCATTTTTGGGAAGCAAGTCCTATTCTGCCTCCTATCTTTGGAGACAACTGATTTTCTTTGTCACCTGAACCAAGCCTCTTTACCTTTCCTGATTTTCCCAACTGTGAATTAGAGGTAATTATTCCTAACCTGAAGGAGTTGTCAAGAGGATCAATTTGTTAATGTTTGTAAAGTACTTTGGATACATAAAGTGCTAAGTATTATTAAATTCCATACAAATAAATTGAAATCTAGACTCTAAAGGGACTAAATAATTGATTTTATTCTTGTGAGTTTATAATATTTCAGCAAATGTACAAAACATGGGTATTTTTTCTATCTTACATTTGTACAGATATTATTATTGTTTGTAATACAGAGCATGCAAAGCAACCCCTCCTTCCTACTCAAGTTCATAAAAACATAAAAGAAATGACTGTCATTATAAGCAAAGAGAGGGTCCCAGGGGAAATATCCCCCAATTTCAAACGTTGCTGGCAATTTCTTCTTCCAGCCGTCTACAGAAAACCTGCCCCGAAAAGGTAAGAGGAACCAAGAAGGCAATTAAGGAATTGAATATGGATTAGACAAGCAATGTTAAAAACTCAAGAATCTCCTAATTATGGTGCTTTCTAGACTCTGAGACAGTTGGGGTAAATAAGCAAACTTAAGGTGCTTGCCCTCAAGTCCAGTTTCTTCAGGACCCGGGTACAGACTAGGGCACTGGTTGTACCTTGTTCAGCCCCAGGGATGTTCAGCCCCGGGCGATCACATGTCCCTCTGACATCACCACACTGCACTGTGTCATCCCTGCCCGTGTCACACCAGAGTTGCTGGAGATTCCATAAATATTAGACCACCAGGGCCACGGGCTTGCACGTGTGCTCACCTCTGGGGTAAACGCAAGCACTGCCCGCTGACACAGTCCCTTGATGAGGATAGCTGAAGCCAGAAGCAGTCTCTGCCAGTTATAAAGGGGTGATGTTCTTTTTTTTTAGGGGGGCTTTTTTGAGTTTTAGTTGTGGCATGTGGGATCTTTCCATGTGGTGCACAACTCAGTTGCCCTGGGGCATGTGGGATCTTAGTTCCTTGACCAGGGATCAACCCCCTGTCCCCTGCATGGGAAGTGCAGGATCCTAACTACTGGACCACCAGGGATGTCCATGGGGTGACTCTCTTTAAACAAACCCTGGCCCACAAAGCAGTGACTTCCGCTGGAGTTGTGCTGACTTACTGATGGGTGGGGCCTCCAGAGACCACTCTGTGGCCTTAGAGCCTTAGGTGAGAACGATGACTTCTCCCATCGCTGGGGCTGTTTCCTGGAGCTGTCCTGTAGGGTGTGTAGGATTCCACAAGAGGATGGAGCATCTGGGTCCTGCCTGCAGTGGGGGCTGGGAGGCCCATCGAGACCTGGGTGAGGGACTCTTTCCCTCAGTCTCCTCCTCTTTCAAGCCGAGAGGGTTACTGAAGCTACTACCCACCTTCTAGGATGAGGACAACGTGGAACAATAATGGTGAAGGCATCGGAAAGCATACATGCCCTGTGCAAGTATGATGGATCCCACGGGAAGCACCCTTTCTCCTGTGAGCAGAGTCATCTCCCTGGCTTAACAATGCCTCGGGCTTCCACACTCCATCCACCGCTGCTGTGGTTCACGCCTGGGGAGCCTCACATCCCGACAGATAATAAGTGAAGTTTTAGCACTGAAATAAATCCCTCTCATAGGGCATAAGGAACCCCGTTGTTTTTTTTCTCTTTTAATTTCACCAAAGGAAGAATTTCAGGGGAATAACTTCCTTCTTTTATGGGTGCCTATTTTTCTGCCTTTAGCCTGGGCTGCTGGGTGGTCCAGGGCAGTGGACAGGGCACTGAAAGGGGACCTAAGTGTTCCAGCCCCTGGGCCCGTGTCATCACTCATCTGAGGACATTTCATTTACCCTCTCCAGGCATCTTTGTATCCTCCTACTCCCATGGATAACTAGAAGGATAAAGTAAGTGGATATGATGGAGAACAGGAAAACATCTTCCCTCCAAAGGTGACTTTCAGGGTTGGAGAGATGTAATTTATTTCTCTGTGGCAACCATCGGGGATGTCGTCCAGAGCTGGCTGGTACACTTCCTTCCTGGGACTGGGGCACAGGCTGCTGTTATCCAGGCCTGAAAAAGCGACACATTACCCAACTGGGCACTCTGTGTTGGTTTGTGTAGCCGAATTGGTGCAGTGGAAATTTCACAGATGGGAAAGGAGGAGACCACAGAGGAAAAAAAGACAGCTGCTCAGGAACTCCTTTCTTCATGATGTACCCAGGGCCCAAGCTGGCCTTTCTTGATCCTTGCGACATCATTTTCCCCATCAAGATAAGCATGAAGTGTGTTGTCAGTCTCTGCTGTACAATTTGCAGTTTCAGGCTGTGCTCAGATGAATAGAACTGTGAGTTTGCAGAGACATTAATAAGCCTATGCATTTAAATAACCTTTATCTTCCAAGGAGCTCAGAGCATTATAAATGATGGGATGTTGCTTTTATTTTTTTTTTCCCCTGCTTCAGACACTTAGCATTCTTAGAAAACCTGAAATTTCAGTATCATCCTTCATGAGTCTAGTGTACCATCAAGAAAAAAAGAGTGATAACAATGATGTCAACAAATTATTGTAACAAAGACTCAGTGATACATACAGAGAAGAGCCAGAAGGCTGGAGATTAAATCTCGACTAAGTCATGGATGTGCTACAGTATTTTTAGCCAAGTCACCTCGTCTTAGACACTCAGTTTTATTGCCTGGAAAATTGGGATTAAAATATTTTCATCTGTAGGGTTGTGGTAAGGAAAATGATAAGATAACCTATTTCATTGCAAAGCATTACACAAATAGAAGATGATTGCTCTAAACATTTCTTAGGATCCGCTGCTCCCCTTAGGCACAGTTTCCTATTTATGTAAATACACCGGAGGGAAACTAAGGCACAGATGGAAAATAGACTTTTTCCTACTGCAGTCTATAAACTCACAACTCCCAGAGCTATTAATGCAGCCACAACTCCTATGAGCTTAAAACTCCGTCACCAAAATGCCGGCTGTGACTTAGAGCCCCCACTGCCGCATCTCTTCTGAGTTCCCCTGCAAACCGTGCCTCCTTCTGGGTTCCTTCTTGCAGTTCCTGTCACAAACACCTGGGCCAGGAACTGAAGCCCCGTCCTGGCCCCGCTTCTGTAGAGCACAGAGGCCAAGTCCAGGCTTTCAGACTGTACCTCCTAGGCCTTCCTCCCATCACTCTCTTCCTTGTTGTCCCTACTATGACATCTCAGCGGAGCCCCTCTTGGGTTTCTACTAAATGCAGTAGCTTTTGCAGTGGGGCTTTCTGCCTCTCTCTCCCTCCCAAAACCACTTTCCATGATCTCATCAGAGCTATGTAAACAAAATGCAAAACAAACCATGTCGAGTCTCAGTGTAACCCCTCTCCCCTCCAGAGGTCCCTGTGGACCACTGGATAAGCTCAAGGTTTTCTTCAGGATGAAGAGCGCACCTCATCACATGGTGTCTCAAACACAGACACTGCCATGCCTACCTCCCACTGGAACTTCCAGCAGCACCACGTCCGTCCTGGAAGCCCCCGTGCAACCTGTCCTGCCAGTGCCGCCGATGCTCTGTCCCCCTTGCCCAGGATCTCGCCCCCCCACCGCCTCACCTGGCGAGCCCC
This sequence comes from Bubalus kerabau, assembly GCF_029407905.1. Taxonomy (NCBI): domain Eukaryota; kingdom Metazoa; phylum Chordata; class Mammalia; order Artiodactyla; family Bovidae; genus Bubalus; species Bubalus kerabau. The sequence goes on from NC_073628.1 coordinate 16,703,220, forward strand.
TTATCGTCCTGTGCTCAGGTGCGCCTGCTCCAGGACCAGCCACCCATCACCTCTGTGTCACAGGGCACCTGTCACTTCTCATGGTGACTTTAGCTACACACGACACAGCTTTCTTAGCAGAATCCACTGATGAGGGTTAAGGGGTTTCAACGCTACTGTTCATGCAAGATTAAGGTTTGGTGTTGTTTATTCACTCAGTCACGTCTGACTCTTTGTGAACAAGACTGTCACCTTCCCTGGAGCCTTGCTCACTGCCGTACAAGTTACCGTAACAGTTGCAGGAATCCCGGTTTTGCCCCCTGTCTTCCTCACTCTCTGCTTGGTACCTCATCTCCCTACCTGCTCGAGGCAGAGGTCCAGCGGCCTGTTACCCTTCCTTTCCTACACTCCTGTCATCTGCTGTTAGTCCCTCAGTCGTGTCTGCCTCTTTGTGACCCCATGGACTGTAGCCCGCCAGGCTCCTCTGTCCATGGGACTCTCCAGGCAAGAAAACTGGAGTGGGTTGCCATTTCCTTGTGCAGGGGATCTTTCCAACCCAGGGATCGAACCTGTGTCTCTTCCCTGGCAGGTGGATTCTTTACCATTGAGTCACCTGGGAAGCCCCCAAGATTAAGGCAGCAAGGAACAAATACGTTTGGTGCTGCAGTAGAGCTGTGCGTGTTTGGTCATGCAGTCATTGGACCAGCTCTGTTAAGGGCTTATGTGTGCCAGATACTGGATTAGATTCTAGGTCACGCAGTACGGCCGGTGCTCTGGGTGGATGTCCAGGGTGTGGACCATGTAGTGTATACACATGGATTCAGGCATCCGCCTCATTCCCGAAACCTCTGAACGTGAAAAGTGTTAGGTGCTTAGTCTTATCCGCCTTTTTGCAACCCCATGGATTGTAGCCCTCCAGGCTCCTCTGTCCATGGGATTCTCCAGGCAAGAATACTGGAGTGGGTTGCCATTCCCTTCTCCAGGGAATCTTCTCAATGCAGGTATAAAACCTGTGTCTCCTACACCGTAGGCAAATTCTTTACCATCTGAGCCACCAGGGAAGCCCCGCATCCCTAGAACCTCTGGGCGTTCTGAAAATAAGGGACCAGAGCCGCAGAGAGTGGTTCCTACCAGCAGGGGTCACTGCAGCCAACCAGACACCCAGACAGCCATCATCCGGAGGCTGGAGCTCTGCCTTGAATTAATAACATTCTAAACGTTTTCTATTTATACGTGAACATTCACATTTCTTTGCCTTTTGGGACCAGACTGGATCTATTCATTCTCCTTAATGGCTTTGTAAACACTGTGGCTTCTGTGACCCGCTCCCCTCCTCCCCCCTCGCTCCCTGGCTGTGGACCGCCTCTTACTACACCCAGCGAAGAGTGATTTGATTTTGATTGTATTCATTTCCTATACGGAGAGAGGCTGTAAGTGAATCGTACATCGGTTCAAATGACTTTCTGTTTTGAGAGTGTTCCCACGGGGGTGCGATTCTTTTAATTTATTTAATCTGATGTGCTTTTTCAGAATCCCTTGCTCTTCTGCAGAACAGATGGGAGGGGATTGCGGGGTAGACTCTAGCTCTCTCTCTGCTCCCTGGGGAGACCCAGGTCCTCTGCACAAAGCCCAGGGGCTGTGTGGAGCTGTGTGCTGCCAAGGGGGCTACAGAGGGGTTTCTTCAGCAGCGTGGGGTCTTTGACCTCCACGTGAGGCCTTGCTCTTGGCCCCATCCCTATAGCCAGGCCCCCTGTTTGGTCTGGCTGAATAAAAAAGAGCACAGAGCCGTCCATGTCCTCATCACTTAGATCCCGGAATCCTAAACCCTCTTTGGTCAACTGTGGAAGCATCACTGGGCGCTGGGGAGGGTGTAATACACGCTGCTAACTTCATCCACAGTGAAGTCTGTTGTGAATATATTCATCATCAAGAGCCACTATCATGAGGAACGGGGCTTGCGAGTCATGTAAACCTGAGTTTAAACCCCAGTTTGGCTATTTCTTGAGGTGAGTTTGGGAAAAATGAAACCACAGTTCCTAGAGTTTAAGGACAGGGAAGCCTGGAGTGCTGCCGTCCGTGGGGTCGGACAGGACTGAGTGACTGAACAACAAATAGAGGAATAGCAGGAATAGCAGGAATCCTCCCAGGATTGCCATGAAGAGTAGTCGCACAGAACTTGCTGAGTGCTCAGCCCTGTATCTGCACAGAGCAAGCACCACTGAGCCTGGCAGTTTTATTATTATTAATTGTTGTTCAGTTGCTCAGTCGGGTCCCACTCTTTGTAACTCTGTGCACTGCAGCACATTAGGCTTCCCTGTCCTTCACTTCCAAACTCCCAGAGTTTGCTCAGATTCATGTCCATCGAGTTAGTGATGCTATCTAACCTTCTTGTCCTTCTCCTCCTGCTCTCAATCTTTCCCCAGCATTAGGGTATTTCCAGTGACTTGGCTCTTTGCATCAGGTGGCCAGAGTATTGGAGCTTCAGCTTCAGCACCAGCCCTTCCAATGGATATTCAGCGTTGATTTCTCTTAAGATTGGCTGGTTCGATCTCCTTGCTGTCCAAGGGACTCTCAAGTCTTCTCCAGCACCACAGTTTGAAAGCATCAGTTCTTTGGTGTTCAGCTTTCCTTATGGCCCAACTCTCATATCCGTACTCGACTACTGGATAGAGAACTAACACTAAGGGAAGGCTTACTTTCCCTTTTTCCAGTGGAAGGAATTTGGCCTGTTGGATGGAGGTCCCACCTCGACACCTTAGGCCCTAAGATCCAGATCTGACCCTCCACTCACATTGCTGTGTTGTCACTGGTTTGGGTGCAGGGCCACTGGACTTCCTCCTGTTGCTGTCCCAATCTGCCGTGTTTAGGCAGCATCTTTCATAGTTCCACGATGCCCAGCAAAGGAAGACAGGGTGCTTGCTCCTCGGTCTGTTTATTTAAGGTCCCACTTAGAAGACCCCAGGTGACAAGCCATTAGGCGCCTGCTTACATGTGACAGAGAAGCAGCAGCAATTACCGTAATGTTCCTGTTTCTCTCTAAAGCTGTCTTTTAGAATACCTGCCTGACATTTCCTTTTGAGAGACATCATCTTTTTTTCTTCTATTTGTGAAGCTAGGTGTTGCCAAGTCATTCAGGCTGGACGGGGCACAGTCTACACCCATCTGTGTGGAGAGGCCCTGAGTCTCCCCAGTTAGACAGTGTCTACTAAGAGAGACCCCAGGACATTACACAAACCCCCAGTGTGTTTGTTGCCACACACTCGTGTATTTTTACTGTCTTTATTTTTGCAGTCAGGAAAAATGTTACTCTGGAAACAAGATTATCACCTTCCCTGGAGCCTTGCTCACTGCCGTACAAGTTACTGTAACAATTGCAGGATTCCCAATTCCATCCCCTGTCTTCCTCACTCTCTGCTCAGTACCTCATCTCCCTACCTGCTCAAGGCAGAGGTCCAGTGGCCTGTTACCCTCCCTTCCCTACAGTCCTGTCATCTAATGTTAGTCCCTTAGTCATTTCTGACTCTTTGCGACCCCATGGACTATAGCCCTCCAGGCTCTGTCTGCCCATGGAATTCTCCAGGCAAGAATACTGGAGTGGGTTGCCATTTCCTTTTCCAGGGGATCTTCTCAACCAGGGTCTCCTGCATGACAGGCAGATTCTTTACCATCTGAGCCACCATAGAAGCCCACCTGCCATCTAGGTCATCACCAAATCCTGTTGATTCCACCTCCACAATTCCGCTGGGACTCCCAAATGTCTACTCTCTGCACCATGGCCCACACCTCCATCATCCGTAGCAGCCACTGACCTACATCTCACCCCAGCCTCATTCAGACTCTCTCCTCACTGGAGCCGGAGTCTGGGTGGGATTTTGAAAGCATGAATTACTCCACTCCCATTCACCCTTTGGTGAATTTCCACTCCACTTTGAATCGTATGCTTGCTTAATGAATGGAGAAACTAGTATTTATTTTATTTTTCTGGATGTTTTACAACTCAGTTGACCTCAGGGAACTGCAAACCAGACCACCATGAGATATCACTCACTCCACATCTATTATAATGACTAATAATTTTAAAGGCTGACCACAATAACCAGGTGTTGGCCTACATCTGGAGTGACTGGCATGAATGTGCAGTGATGGTGGACATGCAAAATAAAATTATACGTTTGTACAAAGACTTGTGCCCAGTTGCTAACAACAGCTTTAAATATATTAGCCAAATTTGGGAGCAATCCGCGTCCATCACTGGGTAAATGGATACAAGAAGTGAAGTGAAAGTCGTTCACTCTTTGCGACCTCATGGACTATACAGTCCATGAGATTCTCCAAGACAGCATACTGGAGTGAGTAGCCTATCCCTTCTCCAGGGGATCTTTCCAAGCCAGGAATCGAACCAGGGTCTCCTGCATTGCAGGCAGATTCTTTACCAACTGAGCTATCAGGGAAGCCCAAGCGGATACATAATGAAGGTAAATCTGAATATGGAATTGACTTATCAATAAATTGGAATGAACTATTGATACAGGCAACAATAGGGCTGGATCTCAAATCATTATGCTGAGCGAAAGAAGGCAGATGCTGAAGAGCACAGACGCTACAGTCCTTTAAGTCCATTCTATGGACTCCTAGGAAAAGCAAAAGTAACCTATAGTGACAAAAGTGAGCTGGTGGTTTCCTGGGGCTGACTGGGGACTGGGGATCGACTGCAAAGGATATGAGGTAACCTTCTGGGGTGATGAAAACAGTCTGTATCTTGACTTGGGTGATGGTTATACAGATGTACACATACATTCATCAAACTCATAGAGACATACAGCGAAATGAATACTTTCTATTGCTTGTGTGTATATGTGTGCGCGTGTGTATATATATATATATAGTATCATATATACATGGTATGTATGTATATATGCATTTATCTATGACATCCTGATTAAGTTGGTTTACAAATCTCCACCGGGCACATCAGGGAATGTCAGTCTTAAATGGTCATATGTAGAGGTTTTCCTCTTGGCTGAGGAGAAGTTCCAGTGCTCTTGGGAGTGGAGACCGGCAGTGAAGCAGAGGAGAGATGGGTTGTTTTTTCCTTGATGACATTTTCAGTTGGTCGTGGCAAAGTGAAGCTGGAAGCTCTAGGCATCAAGATATAGATGGACCACATTTAGGGTTGCCACGAAAAATACAGGATGACCACCCAGATTGCAGTCTGTGGTAGATGACAGTTTTAGCAAAATAAGTATGCCTTGTTTAAAAAAGAAGTATGTCTTGTGTAGTATTTGGGACACACTTATAGTAAAAACAAAACAAAACAAAAATCGTCATTTGTCTGAAATTCGCATGTTACTGAGTGTCCTGTATTTTCATTTTTAAAGCTTGCAACTCTTCCAGCATACCATGTCACCACCAGAAGGCTTGAACGCACACGTGGGAAGATTTTCTCTGCAGCATATTTTGCATTGTATGATGCTCTTCACAAGGAAAATTGGAATCGATGCTATACGGTGAAAATAATGTGGATTTTGTAGTGACTCACATCTGATTCTAATCCCAACTTTGCTTCCTAAATCACTCTGAGAGTTAGGCCAAGTTGTTAAACATCTCTGCAAAGTGAGGATAGTAACATTCAGCTCACAGCTCCATTCTAGGAATGCCAGGAAAGGACCAGGTATTTGTCATCCCTCGTCTGGGGAACTGCTTCTTTTCCCATTGCTGCTCTGTTTGGCCAGTAGAGGGCAGTGTGTCAACTTCCAGAAACCGTAACATTGTGGTGAAAGGAGGCGCTCTTTGCTGACAATGACCCTGATTCTGAAAGGGGCTCTGGGCATCTTGGTTACTGCATCAGCATCCCTCACACTCACTGGTGTTTGTGGACAGGCGAGGATTGGAGCGGCGGTGTTAAGAATCAGGCTGAAATGTCATTTTCACGGTCCACTGATGCTTCTGAAGGGAAAGGAAGGGCGTGTAGGATTGAGAAGGAATAAAGAGGGGTCTTGATCCACTCTGGAGAAATGGGAGGGATCTCCTCCTGTTAAAGGTTTGCTCAATTAGGGCATCATTTTACCTCAGGAAGGAAAACAAAGAAAAAAGTGCAAGGAAGGTAGTGAAAACTGCTTACTCCCCTGACTTTCCCTGACAGCAATGCATAGACCTGTGGGCACTTGGGGAAATTTATGGCTAGTGAGTTCCCAGCCATTAAAAGGAAATGCTTCTTTATCTGCTCTGCAGTTGATTGCCGTGGGAGGTCACTGAAGCAGAACTAGGGGCTCTGTTTAGAAAGGGGATCCAGCAATTCTACGAGCCATAAAATTTTGGCTGGTTAGGCAGCTTGGAGCAGGGCATCCAGTGCTACCTGGGAGCCCAAAGTGATGGCTTCTGCCTTCAGTAGGGGGGGTGGGGCTGACCTTGGGCCACTTCTCCTGGCCCAGTATAGTCATGGGCAGCTCTTGGCACTGGGAACATCATTTCTCTCTTTGACCCTTCAGTCCTAGGCCTGCTAGAGAGTTCCTCTGGCTGCTGATTTATAGGTTACCTTATCATCTACTCCTTCACTTTTCCAACAACTTTATAGCTAGCTCTCATGTGAAATTCCTTCTGTTGGAGGACTGCCATGCATGCCCTTTGCCTGTCTGGCCCCTGACAGATGCACCTGGACATGCCATTTCCCCCAGAATATTTCTGCCATCTTTAGCAGGATGGATGGGTGAGGCAGAATCTGTGCAGCTGCATGTGTGTGCATCTGTGCTCAGCCGCTTCAGCTGTGTCCAACTCTTTGAGACCCTGTGGATTGTATCTCACCAGGCTACTCTTCATGGGGATTCTCCGGACAAGAATACTGGAGGGGGTTGCCACGCCCTCCTCCAGGGGATCTTGCCCGCGCAGGGATCAAACACGTGTCTCTTATGTCTCCTGAATTGGCAGGTGGGTTCTTTATCACTAGTGCCACGTGGGGAAGCCCCATGCAGCTGCACAGTCAAGGCAAGTTTGGACAGAAGAAGATTTGGGAACTGACTCTCTTCCTGCTCTTCTGGCATTCATCCGCAGGGGTGGATCAGTTAGTTCTACAGACGGTTCGGTATGACTGAAGACACTCCCGTTAACTCAGGGGACGTGACAGTCATGCCAGCATTTAAAGTTCTTCCAGATTCCACTGTGTGACTTCAAGTTAAATCTTCGATTGGCTAGTGTTGTTATCCTTGATGTTTTGTTTTCTTAAAAGGAAGTTATCCCTAAGGTATTCATGCAAAATCAGGATTCAGGGAAATTTAATTCTCTCACAGAGAAACTTAACCAAGGCAGAGGCAACAGAACAAAGATTAGCAAAAATGCACCCAGTTGAAATAAGAGGGTTCCCTGGTGGCTCAGATGGTAAAGAATCTGCCTGCAACACAGGAGACCAGGGTTTAATCTCTGGGTTGGAAAGATCCCCTGGAGAAGGGAACAGCTAACCACTCTAGTGTTCTTGCCTGGAGGATTCCATAAACGGAGGAGCCTGGTGGGCTCCAATCCATGGAGTCACAAAGAGTCAGACACAACTGGGTAACTAACCCACACAGGAGGAAATAAACCCGCCTCAAATTAAAAGGCAGAGAACATTTTTAAAAACACAGTTATGAAAAATGTATTCTGTGGATAAAATCTGGATTAACGACTTAAGGTTTAGTATTATTCTGCTAGCTTCAAATTTTATACAGACCTTCATTGAATAGTCTATGGGATTAAATGGGTCATGTTTCAAAGAGCTCTCAGTGATCAGTGGACATTGCAGTTTTCTGCTGAAAGCAAGTGCCCTGACTTAAGCAACAAGCAGAAAAGTCCAAGATGTTAATTAAGTCCACTACAGACTACCTTATATAGTTTCATATTGTTCTAGTTGGTGGTTCATTTAAATGTGTCGCTACAAATGGTACCATTTTTAAACTTTCATCTTTGATCCCAAATCCAACTTCTATCTTTTCCCCCACTACTTTGTCGCTCTTGTTGTTCTGTGGCTAAGTCGTGTTTGACTCTTTGTGACCCCGTGGACTACAGCAAACCAGGTTCCTCTGTCCACTGTCTCCCAGAATTTGCTCAAATTCACGTCCATTGAGTTGGTGATGCCATCCAACCATCTCATCCTCTACTTCCTTGTAGCAAACTCTGATGATGTGGCCGCATTAAGACACAAATGTTTCATTCTGGACATTGGTGGGAAATTGAATGCTATTTACATTTGAAAAAAAAAAAAAACTGAGTCATACTTCACATTTTCTACAAAATACTTTCTTTGAAGCAACATCCTCAGAAAGCCTTGAGGAAGGAGGGAGAGAGACAGACAAAGACAGAGAGATTCTTTTTTTAATAGAAGATTATTATCCCCAAACTTACCAGTTTGGCACACTCAGAGCTTTTTGAATGATATAGTCTTAAAATATTTATCTACCTAGATGGGCCCTAACAGAAGCAGTGACTGCAGGAACATGAGCAGATCACCCACCTCCGCTGACATAAGGAGGCAGCCTTAAGCGCTCCAGGTGCTTTTATCTCTGAAAAGTTTAGTTTAGTATAATCCAAAGAGGAAGCACCGGGCTACACCTCTGTAGCTATTGTTTGGAACAGATTCTTTGAAAACCTTCACACCTCTGTGATTCCACAGAGGACATGGCAGCCATAATGAGCAGGTCCAGAGCTGAGCAAGGGAAAGCTTGAAAGCACACCATCTTACTGTGCTCTTTTCCCCAGCACTGTTCATTGCCATATTTATAAGCCCGCTACAAAATGCTTCAGGCTTTTTAGAGAATGAGAAAATAGCTCCACGTTCATGATTTCAAGTGATGTATTCCTGGGGCTGCAAAACCCATGCTGGAGAGGCTAAGCTTGCCTGGCATTCTAGAACCCGAGAGCAAACAGAAGATGGTATTCAATTTATGCAGCCCGGCAGATCTTACTCAAGTCAGAATTGGAACATGGACATTTTCATTGACTTAACAACTGGTCTTTCATCACTCTCTTCTCCTAGCTCTTATCTCTTTCTCTTTTTATTTCTAACTCATTTGTTTGCAGAATGAGTTTATAGCAACAGTTCTGTTTGCATATAGTAACAAATTCATAACTATATAAAGCAAATTTGCAAGTGATTAGAAAGAAGGCCGTTTTTCCATAGGAGGCTAGTTGCCTGAAAGTGTTTAAGACCTTTTTCATGATGTTAATATTTGTGCTTGTCAGGGCTTATTTTCATAGCTGCTACCAAAATGTCCAGGGAAGCATATACTTCACCCAGGTCACTCATTTACCTTTTTGAAATTGATAAGCTCGGAAGGAAGAATCCATTGTAACTTTGATCCCAATTGGATTTCCCTCTCCAGGAAGGAATCCAAGTTTCATTTTATGTTTCGTGTTTTTTAAGGTATTCTTCATAGGAGGGAGAGGGTGATGTCAGAGTGTTAATGAAAAAACTAAATAACTCTCTGAACATGAACCCATCATCTGAAAAACAGAAGCTAATTTTGAATTATTAAAGGAGGCTGGATCACAACTCACCACTGAGAAGCAGAGGGAGGGAAAATGGTGTTTGGGAAGTCCAATTATTTCTAAACCAGAGACAGTCTTATTAAGTTGGGCAGAAAATTAATTAGGCTAATTAGAAAACCACATTGGAATTCAGCAAGGAGTTATGAGAGGCTGCATGACAACATGGGGTGTGGGGGAGAAGTAGAGGTATGGGGAGAGGGAGATGGGTTTTTCAAGCAGCAATTGGAGGGTGAGTCATACTCAGTGCAGTTGATCATTGGGTCACTTCAGAGGAAAGCAATCACGTTTTTATGGACTTTCTGTTCCCAGTTGCAGGTCTTCACTGAATGTTAAAAATGATATGTAGTGTATGTTATAAGAGGAAAAAAAACCTAAGATTTATTCTGAGGCTTCAGTGGGATTTTATATTTATTTTGGTATTTCTGATATGCTGGTTCATCAGCATGGAGCATTGTTAAAAAGTGCTGGGTGGGTGGTTTTTCTATCTTCACGGATTTATGGAGTTCTTAAAACATCTGTTCCGTCCTGATTCCCATGCCCAGGACAAAGACGTTAGTCCCGGGAAGCATAGATCGCAGGGCTGTGTCGCTGCGCTTACGTTGGGAGAAGCTGATGGAGATCATTCTGATGAAAGACAGTGGTGATGGGCTGGGGAGGAAGGGCCAGGATTCCTGCTCTGGGAAAAGACTCAAAGAAACGGGGCCCTGAGACATGGCTTGACGCTGCAGACACCGGGACTCTCGAGTGAGGCAGGAGGGGCCCCAGGGTGAGGGGGGTACAGGAAGGTGAGTGGACTGGGGAGCCCTGTTCCCCAGAAGTCATAGCCCGAGAACACCGGGCTATGTTGGTAACAGAACAGAGCTCTTTCGGTGACCTCTGTATCTCTCCAAAGGTTCTGTTACGGTGACTCCGTTTTCAGTGGGGCCCTGGGAGAGGAGGAGTTGTCTTGCTCCTAGGGAGTGATTCCTACTGCTCTTGTTTTCTGGGGTTTTAAGGTACAACCCAGACCAGTTCAGCAGAATGGAGAGACTCACCAAAGAAGAGACTGTTTCCATCTGGGGGTAGCATTACCGTGGAACCGCTGATGAAAAGAGAGGCTGCCACGGATCAGAGACTCCTTGAAAGAAGCAAGAGGGATGGGACCAATGGACAGTTTTAACACCTCTTTTGTGTCAGAAGTTTTCTCTGCAGGCTAGTCCAATGTACAAGGTGCTGTTGGTCACATTATGCTGTTGTTGTTTAGTCCATAAGTCATAAACGGCTTTTGTGACCCCATGTCCTGTAGCCCACCAGGCTCCTCTGCCCATGGGATTTCCCAGGAAAGAATATTGGAGTGGGTTGCCATTTCCTCCTCCAGGGGATCTTTCTGACCCAGGGATGGAACCTATGTCTCCTACTTGGTAAGTAGATTCTTCACCACTGAGCCACCTGGGAAACCCATGTGTCACATTATACAGGGGAAGTAACTGGTATTTTGGAAATCGAGGTCTTATGGGATCCACACCTAATAAGAAGAGGAAGCTGAAATTCAAACCAGGGGGTTCTATGGATTGAATGTTTGTATCTCCCCAAATCCAAGTTTGAAGCCCTACTCCCCTGCCACGTGGTGGTTTTTGAGATGGGGCTGTAAGGAGGTGATTAGGGTTTGATACGGTCAAGAGGATGGAGCCCTCCTGATGAGATGAGCACCCTTATCAGTAGGGGAAGAGAAGGAGAGATATTTCTCTCTCTCTCCACATCAGGGAGGAGGAGCAAGGTGAGGACACAGTGAGAAGACAGCTGCAAGCAAGCCAGGAAGAGGGCTCAACCAGACCCCGACGCTGCCGGCAGCCTAACCTCACACTCCAGCCTCCAGAACTTGAGAAAACACATTCCTGCCATTCAAGCCCCTCCAGTCTCCTTTGTTAGAGTAGTGGGCGCTGCTGTTGCTGCTAAGTCGCTTCAGTCATGTCCGACTCTGTGCAACCCCATAGACGGCAGCCCATGAGGCTCCACCGTCCCTGGGATTCTCCAGGCAAGAACATTGGAGTGGGTTGCTATTTCCTTCTTCAATGCATGAAAGTGAAAAGTGAAAGTGAAGTTGTTCAGTTGTGTCCGACTCTTCGTGACCCCATGGACTGCAGCCTACCGGGCTCCTCTGTCCATGGGATTTTCCAGGCAAGAGTACAGGAGTGGGTTGCCATCGCTAATCCATGTCTAACCATTGTCAGCATCGAGGCTGCAAAGAGTGATGAGCTTGACTTGGGATATTACGAATTGTGGTTCAGGAGATGCAGATTTGGGTAAAACCAAAAGAGTATACTGGGGAAGAGAAAGTGTCAGGCAGAGGCTGTTAAAGTTGCCCAGAGAGAATTGTGAGGGACAAAACTCAGTCCTTCAGGACTCATGAGATGCTTTAGGGCTGGGCCCGATAAGTACTCTGTGTTTCTAGCAGGTGTCCTGGATGCCTTTGTCAGGACAATAAGGGGTCAGAAGGTCAGAGTCCACCCAGGCTGAGATGTGTATAAGTCATACTTTCTCAATGGCCTCTGCTCTGTTCCAGAGAGCTCTCTTAGCCACACTGCCTCCATTTCTATTTTCCTTTCATATATGGCAGGTTTGTTTTCCTCGAAGTCCTTGACCTTCAGCAGCACTGCAGTGCCTCCAGGAGCTCCCTCAATAGTAGCTGGACACTGGACATCCTTTGCCTCCATTCTATAGCAGTGGGTGAGGAAGCCCAAGGCTGATGGGATGACAGTAATATGTCCTACTGACCTGGAGGAGGACATTACTTTCACCTTTCTCAGTGGGGTGAGGGGGGTGGTAAAAACGATCTTAATCGCTGGATTTGAGACACTGGGGCACAGGTTCAAAACGAGGCCAAGGGGTCCGAGTTCCGCGTGTCCTTCATCATTGTAGCTCAGAGACACAGGCAGAAGGGCAGTGTGGCCTCCCTGTCGGCCGGGGCCAAGTCAGAGCTGCATGCTGGACAATGACAACCTGAATTTGTGGGGCTGACACTGGGCAGTCAGCCCACAGTCCCCTGGGCCGCCAGGTGCCCCGGCCCCCCAGCCTCTCCTTGGCCCAGGCCCCCTCTGAGGTCGTCCTCTGCAGTCACTAGGTTTGCCTGTCAAGCTGGTCTAGTAACGAGACAGGAGTCAATTATTTCTCCCCAATAGACTGCTCCCCTGTCTATTCCCAGCCTCCCAGGTGACCCCATTATGATAATGGCCCGGCCTGGCTGCTCTCAGAACAGGTCTGCTGGAGAAGTGAGAGCCTCCTTGAAATGTGCGTTACAGAGAGGCTGGCAGTGATGGCCGTGTCCCTGCTGGCTCTGGCCGGGAGCCTCCTGCCTCCCCACTGTCACCGCTGAGCGATGCCATGTGCTTATTCAACCACACGCTGCTGGCATCCGGGGACACCCACCGCGCCATCCCCTCCAACAACGGGCTCGAACTGCTGACACTCGGGGAGCGGGGTGGGCTCAGACTGCAAAATGTGCTGCTCTCACTCCGGCCTCCCCAGCTGAACTCAGTCTTTGGAGCAGGTGCCCAAGTTTATGACTTCAGGTGTATGAGGGTGTCCCTCCCTCCAGACCTCGATGAACACACCTTTCTATAAAATCTAGGCAGCCTGACTGCAAAGCTTTAGGTTAAAAAAAATTAGCAAGTCAGACAGTCATCCGGATATTTGATTTAACATCAAGCATCTTAGTCTTTCCAAATATTTGAGTATGTTAATATTGTGATAGCGCAACCAAAGAAACATTGTGAGAGGGTGATTGAGTGCTTCAATAATCTCAAATAACTTTCAAACAGTCTCATTCTCAACCTCTGGCAAGCTCTCCACCCTTGGTATGCACGCACGTCACTGACTCAATGCAAGTAGCTGAAAAGTAGTGATAGAATATTTGGCCAAGACTAAAGCTAAATTTTGAGATACTTCAAAACACAGAGATTAAATGTATGTCACATGCAATAAGCTATTCAGTTAAGGGGATTATACTATTCGAGCAATTTATAGCCCTCAACAAATTACTTTGTGTTCTGGGGGTGATAAAATCCATACAGATGTCTGAATCCAGAAGAACATATTACACACCCCAGGTTCTTCTTCCTAGGCTTGTGTTACCTTGCTTGGGATCTATAGGCAAATCTTTTTTTTTTTTTTTTGGATCCCTTCACAATTTCCTTTTCTCCTCCATTCTGTAAGCTGCTTTATATAGTGCATGTCCCTGTAGTTCTGGGATAATTTATTATTTAATTATGTAACCATTATATAATTCTTCAGCTTCAGCCTTCAATGTTTCTATTGTTGTTAATGTAACTGCTATGGAGACATGTAAGTTTTATTTATTGTTTCTACCACAGAGCTATAATTATGTAACTCTGCAATTCTGCAACTATTATTTCTATTTGTTTAATTACATAACTATAAGGATATTAAACCCCTAAAACATTTGGTGATAGATTTATGCAGAAGATGCTAGGAGACAGCAATAATAAAGATGTATCAGAGCAATAATAAAACTAAATAATAGTATTAATATTAATATTAATGACAATAACAGTAATAAGCTGCAAGATTACCATTTGCTTTTCCTTCATGCTGTCTTTGGTCCCTTTAATGGGTTCCTTCCCAAATCTCTGTGGTTAATTAGCTATAGAGCATTTGGTTCTCAGCAGTGGGTGCAACCTCATTTCCAGACTTTACCTGGCAAGGCTGTGCATTATAGAACACCAGATGGAACGGATCTGTTCTGTCCTTTATATAGGGCTGGGAGTGGGCAGATTTCTTTCTTCCCCTCGTCACCTGGGGACCTTCCATAGTTAGGATGCCCTGTGCTGAGACATGCAGGTGCTGAAGGATCCTATGAACCTGAGATGTGTCTGGGGTGCAGGTGTGTGCCCTGGAGGAGCTGTTCTAGTGAGAGAAGCATGGGCTTTGGAAAGAGACAGATCTGGATTGCATTCTGGCTCTACCACTAGCTAGGTGACCTTGAGTAAGGTTGCCTGACTCCTTTGGACCACAGTATCCTCATAGTTAGTTTGTCATTGGTGGACATCATATCTACATGACTGTGAGACTATCGTGAGGATGAAACGCAATAATGACTGCAGATGACGAGGGCTTCTGTGGGTGCCTGTGGGCACTACTGTTCTGGACCTACACTCAGATGAGAGTCGGAGGCACAGTAGGGCTTGAATTTGTTACTTCCTATGAATTACCTCGTTCTAACCTTCTCAGCTCAACTCCCTCCCTCCCAGATCCTAAAAGTAATCATAATAGTTAAAGAGCTAGTAAGTTGCCAGCACTCAACACATGCCAGATTCCTTGCCCACATAATCCGGTCAACCATCATGACCACCCTAAAAGGTAAGTACGATTACTATCACCTCGTTGAGGAAATTGAGACACAGGGAGGTTAACAGCTGACCAGAGTCCTCCCTGCTTGGTGGTGGTGGTACCCGGCTGAGCCCCACCATGCCTGTCTTCATGGCAAGTGTTCATACACTACACCACACACATGTAGCATCTGCATCTAGAAGCAGCAAAATGAGCACCTCCTCCTCTGAACACCGGTGCCTCCTTCCCTTCTTGCCCTATTCCAGTCCATTCCCCTGCAGAAGAGCCTATAAATCACCTTAAAGTGTAAATCAGGTGCCACTGTTACTCCTTTTCAGCCCTCCAATGGCTTTCCGTTGCTCTAAAAACGTAACCCCTTGTCAGGGTACATCTGAGCATCTTCGTGATGTGACCCCTGCTTTCCTCTCCAAAGGCACCTCCTCCCTCTCTCCATCGCTTGCCAGGCCCTGGACACTTCCAGGCTGTGCCAGCCAAGCCCCACCCCTGTCTCTCTCAGGTCACTGCACTCCGTTTCCTATGCCTAGAATGCTTTATACCTCCTCATCTTCTATGTCTCAGCTTATATATAATCTCTTCTAAGAAATTTCCCTCGAGGACTTCCCTGGTGGTCCAGTGGTTAAGAACCCACCTGCCAACTGGTTCTGGAAGATCCCATATGTGCCACAACTGCTGAGCCTACGCTCTAGAGCCTGTGCCCCATGAAAGGAGAAGCCAACGTCATGAGAAGCCCAAGCACTACTAGAGAGCAGCCCCCCACTCGCCGCAACCAGAGAAAGCCTGCAGACAGCGGTGAAGACTGAGGGCCATCAGAAATAAAAGTTAGTTAATAAAAAGAAATTTCTCCCTAAAGCTTTACCTAAACTATTCTCAGCCCGACCTCCTATCCATTAGTAAGCATCTTGTTTCGTGTGTGACGTGTACTGCCCCTCCATTGGTTTTATTTTTCTGATCGTCTGTGTTCTGCCGGGTGTCTTCCACCAGGACATAACTTCGTGAGACCAGACACCGTGTCCAGTTTGTTCAATGTCTGACCCTGGCACAGAGCTCAGGATCTGGACCTCGGTGAACGTTTGCTTATGGAAGGAAGGACAGCCTGCCTGCATGTGGCCATAGGTGTCTGTCGGCTTTAGACAGTTCATGCGAAATGGGGAGAGAGGAGGTTGTATTTTTGTGTGCGGTATTGATTAACACTCGAGACATGCCACAGCACCCAGCTCCAAAAGCGTAGACATGGATGGGAGTATGTTGGAGCTGGGAGCTGGGAGCAGGGCAGGATGTCCATACAGTCAGCCGGGGAGGGGTGTTGGGGAGAAGGCAGCAGAGTCAGAGGCTGAGGGGAGAGTGCCCCTTGCTCCGTAAAAGTGAAGGGAATCAGGTTTGCTGTTCTAAACTGACATCTGATTGAATCTCTGGGATTCAGACCAGCTGCATTCCCAGGGGTTGTCACAGACCCCACCTTATGCCAAGAATATCTCTTGTTTGTTCAGTCGCCACCAAAAACTCCAACCAACCTCTGTTATTCCGCCTGTTATTATTTTATTGAAGCATTTTCCTTCCTTGGGTTATATATCTCTGTGTAATCTTAAAAATGTGTATCGTTATTTATAGTAATGCGTTCTTTCTCCTTTCCACTATTTTCCTTTTCAATCAGACACTTTTTACTCTTACCCATCACATTTCAGTCACAGCCACATGAATAACAGGGAGCATAAATATTCAGACCTGGCCTCCTTGTCCCCTTCCTAATTCCCATTTTTCTTCTTACTTCACCTTCATGAGGATATTCCTCACCCTCTGTCCCGATGTCTTTTTTACCGTAACTTTATCTTCTTCAAAAGTCATTGTTTTATTTTTCTATTATTCACTGATGTGACCGAGATGGAATCGCTTAATTGTTTATGGCATCTCTCTGTATGTTTTCTTTTACATCCAGAACTATAGGTAAGGAAATAAATGTCACATAAAGGTTAATAATTCAAGCTCCAGAATCAGTGTGTTGAGCTCCTAATCTCAGGTCAAGGGCAAGCTACGTGACATTTTGGACCTCGGTTCCTTCTTCTCCAAAGTCTTACCTCACTCACAAAGGCTGTGAGAGTTACACAAGGCGATCTACGCAAGGTGCTCAGTGATTTCTCCGAACATCCTTAGCAGTAGTAGTATTAGTAATAAGGAAAGTGTGTGTGGTCCTGGTAGCATCAGTAAACAGTAAGTCCTGTTTCCCAACCAGTGGAGCCCAGACTCCAGGGCAGTGTGGGCTGGATAAAGGATATGACCTAGATATTTTTAAATTATTGCTTTTCATTGGAGTACAGCTAGTTTGCAACATTGTGTCAATTTCAGGCATACAGCAACGTAATTCAGTTTATATGTATATATATTCTTCACTTGGGAAGCCAGTGTGTAAATATGGGTTTCCCTGATAGCTTCACGGGTAAAAAATCTGCCTGCCAATGCAGAAGACGCAGGAGACATGGGTTCAATCCCTGGGTTGGGAAGATCTCCTGCAGAAGGAAATGGCAACCCTTTCCAGTCTTCTTGCCTAGGAAATCCCAGGGACAGAGGAGCCTGGCGGGCTACATACAGTCCACGGGGTTTCAAAGAGTCAGACACAACTGAGAAACTGAGCACAAACATGGTATTTATGCACATATATTTCAGATTATTTTTCATTGCTGCTGCTGCTGCCAAGTCACTTCAGTTGTGTCTGACTCTGTGTGACCACATAGACTGCAGCCCACCAGGCTCCGCCACCCCTGGGATTCTCCAGGCAAGAACACTGGAGTGGGTCGCCATTTCCTCCTCCAATGCATGAAAGTGAAAAGTGAAAGTGAAGTTGCTCAGTCGTGTCCGACTCTTAGGGACCCCATGGACTGCAGCCTACCAGGCTCCTCTGTCCATGGGATTTTCCAGGCAGGAGTACTGGAGTGGGTTGCCATTGCCTTCTCTGTATTTTTCATTATAGGTTATTAAAAGTTATTGAGTGTAGTTTCCTGTGCTATTCAGTAAATACTTGTTTGTTTTTTATGTAGTAGTTTGTATCTGCTAATCCCATAATTAGCATGATTAATCCCATAATGGTATCTGCTCATTATCCCTCCCTCCTTCCCCCTTTGGTAACCATGAGCTTATTCTCTGTGTCTGCAAGTCTGTTTCTGTTCTGGATTCCACGTACAAGTGGTATCGTATGGTATTTGTCATTCTCTGTTGGACTTACTTTACTTTACTATGATAATCTCTAGGTCCATCCATGTGGCTGCAAATGGTAACATTTCTTCTTTTGTTACGAGTGAGTAGTATTCAATATGGGATGTCTTCATAAACCAGTTGTCTGTCGATGGGCACTTGGGTGGTTTCCATGTCTTGGCTATAGTAGAGAAGTATGCAGTTGCTTTATATTTAATAACAACCTCATTTAAATGCTGCTGATTTCTTTAAATAAAAGGAAACTTGAGTAGGGGAGGCGAAGGGTCCTGATATCTGAACAGTTTGTTAACCATTGGCATGAGCTACCAAATCGCATCTCGTGTGAGTGTTACATGTCACAGGCTCCAGGAGAGTCTATCAGAGCCATTCAGTGTAGTGGCTTCTGTCCTATAGCTGGTGTTCTTATCTCGCAGAGATTCTCCTCGATTCAAATTTTCACACCCAGATCTGGATCCCCTACACTTTTTTTCCACTCTATCAGTTCTTATTTTATTCTCCAATGATTCAACATTTTAATTTTTTTAAGGCAAAATGTCTTCTACTGAAGCTATTCTTTCAATCAGGAAGAAAAGCACTCAAACCCTTTTCAAGCTTCATACCTCTACGAAAATGCCAGCTGAGAAACCAGCATAAAAACAAGAGGAGAAAGGACACAAGAAGGAAGGAAAGAGAAAGAAATGAAAGAACAAAGAAGACAAATAAGTGTCCATCAGCAGCTAGCTTCTGGTATCTGTAAAGTATTTACTGTTTCCTTTTTTATGGGAAGTCAAAATAGGTTAAGTTCATTAATGGTAGCCATTTGGAGCGTGCTGTCCTGTCTGGAGAAGCTCTGCATGACCCCACCTATGGAGCAAACTTATTAACTTTTTTTTTTTTTTTTTTTTAACAAATGAGGCACAGAAATTCAGAGCACTGGTGTGAAGAGCTCACGGTGACAGCCAGTGACTCGAGGCAAGGTCTTGGGTTCCAAACACTGTGCTCTTCTCACTTGTGCACGAGAGGAGGCAGGAGAGAAGAGCATCAGTCATATCTCTGCCCTTTGGATTCTGAACTGCCTGAGAACTAGACTATCTGGTGATAAATGCCCTGCAGCCCCAGACAGACTAGCAACACCATCGCAGGGCCCCTGCTGGTGGGCATTGCTCCCCGGACTGTGAGGGGGTCACTGGATCCAGGGGCACCTGTCTAGCCAAAGCACTGGTGCTCAGGACCTATCCTAGACACACCAATCAGATAGGGCTCTCCTCTCTTCAGGTAAGAGTGAGTGAGAGGGAGCTGGGCAGGGGAGCGGGGCCTGAAGAAGTGTGGCTCCAACTCAAGTTTCCTCTTGGAAATAGGAGGCTGAGGCAAGGTCCAGAGAGTCCTTATTACTCTTCTGTTTTCTTCTTTCTTTTTTTTTTTTAAGATTTTTTTTTGACATGGTCCATTTTTTAAGTCTTAATTGAATTTGTTACAATATTGCTTCTGTTTTTTTTTTATGTTTTGGTTTTTTGACCATGAGACATGTGGGATCTTAGTTCTCTGAGCAGTGATCAAACCCGCACCCCCTGCAATGGAAGGCAAAGTCTTAACCACTGGACCACCAGGGAAGTCCCTGCTCATTTAGTTTCCATTAAATCCTTTACCCAGATCACCAGGCAGCATGATTCACATCCCCAATCACCTGGATTGCTCCTCCCCTGACAGGGGAGCTCGGGTGGCCAGACGAGCAGGCTCAGATTTTTCTTCCCTCCTCCATCTGTACATGAGTTTAAGCAAACTCTGGGAGATGATGAGGGACAGGCAAGTCTGAAGTGCTGCAGTCCATGGGGTTGCAAAGAGTCGGACACCACTGAGCGACTGAATACATCTGCACAGAAGGTGCAAAAGGGCATTATGGTCAAAGGGAGGAGGAGCGGGTGTGACTCCAGACCCAGACTCACTTTACAGAGCTGACGTGGTCCGCACAGTGGGAACTGTCCCATCAGCAGCAAAAATATCCAAGTCCCAAAGGATAGAACAAGAGGTCTCAGGGTTCCATAGACAGGGTGACTTTCTTTTCCTGAGTTCTTAGGCAAGTCTGGTTGGAATTGGGTGTTTACTTCGAGGACTCCAGGGTTAGGATTACTTCTGAGCCCTGGCTTCATAAGTCATGAGATTTTCCTAATAAGAAATAAGTCTGCTAAGTTAAATCAATAGCCTGTGGGTGGAAATGATAGCTTCTGCAGGCAGAAATCCCCAGCTTCTGAGTTGGCAGAAACCCCAGTCGGAGCTTCTTGAAGTATCCTCTGCACTGTCTCTGTTCCAGGGCTTTGTCTTTGATCCCTGGAAGGACTGGGGATACTGGCCCTTCACAACTTCACTTTCAACTTTCTGGGTGGGGTGGTGAATGTCACTGCCTGTAGCTGCATCTCTGAGTCAGAAAGGCCCACCATTAAGGGAATCGTGTCTCTGTGTCCCCAGAGCCAAAACCCAGAATATTTTTGTTCTTTGTTCTTTCTGCTGCTGCTGTGCATGGCACACTGGTTTTTGTAGATGCTTAGATCTGGGTTGATACTCCATTTCACAATCATTGTAGCCATGGCGACTGGAATGCTGAAGCCCTCTAAACATGTGCCCACCTCTCTGAATGATCCACAAATGCTGATCACCACCAGCTGTAAAACTCACAGAACAAACCTGGCAATAAAAATATGTTGTGTCTTGGTACAAGTCATCATGGAAATTCTTGAAATGCTGCCTCCATCTGACTGTCAAGTTTTTATAAAGTGTGTTACTCTTGGTCCTGCTGGCAGTCAAAGGCAGCTTGGCCTCCCTGTGATTCTGCAAGCCTGCTGCTGTGCATCAGGGTTTCCGGGCTTGTGCTACGAGCAATATTGCTTAAATAGGTGACATGGTGGGAATGAAGATGCCAGCGTTTCTAGATCCCTGGCTGACAGCCAGCAGGAAACAGGACTCAGCCCTTCAGTACCTAGGCAATAACTCTCCCAGTCACCCGCGGAAGACTGAATGGTCTTTCCCCTTTGGAACCTGGAGGTGACGTTATAGCTGGCTGACACCCACGTTTCAGCCTTGTGAGGTCCTACACAGACCACCTAGCTAATTCATAAGGGCTCCTGATCCCTCAAAACCGTGAATGCTTACATTTATGGTCATTAGTAATGGTCATTAGTCCTGCAACAAAGGAAGACTCACACAGACATTTATAGCAAACACCAGGGCATCAGAGAGGGAGGAACAGTTCATTCTATCGGTAAGGAGTGGAATACTATAGAGTGGAGGGGCTATTTCAGATGAGACTTAACGGAAGAGTAGAGATTTGCAGATAGACAAAGGGAGAGAGGTTTTTGGCTGTGACACCCTCCAAGGCATGTTTGCAGAGTAGCTGGTGCGCTGGTGTAACTAAAGGGGACGCCTATGCTCACCCTCTTGAGTCCCAATACAGCCATTCCACAGTTATACTCTTGACCTTCCCTGTGTCAAGAGTATACAGTTACCCCCGTCCGTGTTTCCCCTGTCAGTGATGCCCCACATACGTCACTGCCCAGAATTTTCTCTATCACTCTTTTTTTTTTTTTTAAGACCAGAAATGCATGATTAACACCTGCAACAAATAGTTGAGAGGACACCTTGACCTTGACCCTTGGCTGTGTCTCTCCTGTCTGACGACCCTCATCCTCACATGGCTAATGTGTGACCTCAGACTCATAATATTAGCATCCCGAAGTTGCACATCGTCCTGTCAAAGAAAAGGTCTTTATCCAAGAGTGCTGGGAAACCTGATTATGTCCCAGCCGTGAGTGTTCCGCTCTTCACTTCGGGTGACTAAGCAGTGCGTGCTCTTCCTTTATTATAAGGTCTGGGCCCTCATGCTTCATTCTGTCAGCCAGGACTGCTGGCCTCCCCATGCAATCCCCACACGTGTTTTAAAGCCTGAATTCAAGAGTGTTAAGAACCTCCGATGCCTGACATTTTCTGTCCTGCCATTTTTAAGCAAAAGAGTCAATAGCCTTGGTGTCATTGACTTTGCCTCCTTCCGCTTTTCCAAAATTGCTCTGAAACCTTCACCAAGCTTGGAGCACTTAGTCGTCAGAGAATTCTTCATAAATGTCAGTGGGAAAGCCCATCTGTTCCAAGAGCTTCCCTTATCTCAATAGCTTTTATTGAGCTTCCTACCCCTCGGGCTCTGGTTTTGGCCACTTGCAACCTCAATTTCTTCTTCCAAGCAACATCCTAAGGATATGTGGTCTTCATTTCTTCCTTCTCCTCATTCTGTCTTCCCCTTGGGGATGTCCATTCTTAGCACTCACACTAGCCTTTGACTTCTCACACAACTGCACACACTTTCTTATGGTGCCTCAGACAGTAAAGAACCCACCTGCAATGCGGGAGACCTAGGTTTAATCCCTGGGTTGCGAAGATCCCCTGGAAAAAGAAATGGCAACCCACTCCAGTATTCTTGTGTGGAGAATCCCATGGACACAGGAGCCTGGTGGTCTATGGAGTCACAAAACTCGGACACAACCAAGCAACTAACACACTTTCTTAAGGAGCTAGATGAGTCATTTTTGAGAGTTGCCTAACCATCTTTCTTTATGGCAGAATGATATACGCTTCCCCACCTTCTGCAAAGAACAGTCTTCTCTATTTGAATCATCCCAGCCAGGCCAATAGAATCTCTGCTTGCCACAGCTGTGTCCCTAGCATGGGGAATAAATGAAGAGGTCATATTTTTGGCTCCAGATACAATTTTCCATCTCTGATTTAGGTAATTATGTGGCCGCCAAGAATTGTGGCATTTTTTTCCCCCTATTACTTGACATTAAGGGACATTCCTCAGAGCTGTTCTCCTTGTGGTTTCCAGGAATGTATTAAACTTCAGGTGAAAAAATTTGACCTCAGCATTCAGGAGAAGCATCTCATTAATGATCTGAGTGCTGCTGTGGGCTCCTTCCTCCTAAGATGCCCGTGACTTTTTGGGCAGACTCAGATACCAAACCTGCTGGGAGAAATCCCATAGTGTCTCATGAGAAAAGGATATGTATGTTCCCTTCCCTTTTATCTCCCTTCCCTGCACAGATTCCTAGGGCTCAGCCATGCACACCTCACATGGAGGAGCTTGTTTTCATGGGCATTGGAAAAACCACTCTGAAGATGAATGCTCCCCCAGGTTACAGTCAGTTTTACCATTGCTTTTGTTCAACATCCCTTGACAGGAGCTCAGCACAGGGTCCGCTCAGGGGAGGGCTACACCCCCAGCTAATCTGTGACTTACCAAACACAGTCAGCCACATCTTAGAAAAATATGTGGAAACACTATGCGTGGGGCCCATGCCCTGAAAATATTAGCTAGGGAGCATGACTGCTCAGCTGCGGTTGGCACCATTACCTATAAGCTGCCTTGGTTTGTAGTTTCATATTAGGTCACTTTTTGCTATGTACAGCACTTTCTTAATAAAAAGGGTACCATGTTTTCTCCCTGGAGGTGGGCTTCTGTGCCAGGCAAAGATGAGATGAAATTTTGATGATTTTTAGATAATAGAAACCCATATAACTGAAGATCTTGTCACTTTAGTTTTCCTTACTTGATAAATCCCCAAGGGAAACATTTGACCCATGACCTCCTACCTCCCTCCATTTAAAGGGTGTG
Source organism: Bubalus kerabau (assembly GCF_029407905.1). Taxonomy (NCBI): domain Eukaryota; kingdom Metazoa; phylum Chordata; class Mammalia; order Artiodactyla; family Bovidae; genus Bubalus; species Bubalus kerabau. The sequence goes on from NC_073628.1 coordinate 16,726,891, forward strand.
TCTTCCAGATACTAGCTTCGATCATCTCTTCCATTCAAAAGGAATGGTCACTAGGGAACTCCAGGTACACGACATATGTTGCAATGGCCCTGCCTAACTTAGGCGCACCATGGAAAGAACTGCATGTACTTGGCCTATTTCCTCTAGAAGACTTTAGTGTAGAATATGCAGGGATATAAGAAACCCAGTCAGCATGATGCCGATGGCCAAATGAAGGCTTCTGTGCCAAAGAAGCAATGGTGATGTGACATGGATATGTCCCAGTGCAAGCTGTGAGGGGAGGCGTGTGTAACAAGGAAGTGACTATTTGGGACGGAGTGAGTGCTTTGACAAAGATAACCTGTACTGCTCACCATTTCCAGCCAGCATCCTGTGCCAAGACTCACACTAAAAGCTCTTTCCTGAAATAATGCCGATATTCATTTTTCTACCCCTTCTCTCCCCTCTCCTACCATCAAGGTAATGGTAGGTAACTTGAGGCTGTTTGGAACAATAGTCTTGGGTTAATCTCATTTTAGCTGCAGGGCTGTGTCACTTTGTTTAACTGAGAAGTCTTAATGGGCCTTGGAGGGGCACAAAGATTTAGACTTATTTCTCATTGTTCTTCCTGTAGAAGCGATTTCAAATCTCTGCAACTCCAAGTTTCTGGTACTTTTTTTTTATTTTTTTCTGCTTCTTTTTTGTCTGCAAACCAGCTCATTCTTTCTTGAAATACTTTGCCAAACACAGCAAGAGAAAATCAACATATGCTAGCATTCTGGCTCTTTCCAAGCACTTTTCCAAGATGCACAGAGTCAGTAGGCACTGGGTCTGCCTTCCATGCTAGCAAGGGTGACCGTTTTACCAAATGTTTCACTGCAGCAGAGCAGGGATTTCCAGCTTGTTTGATCTGTCTCCTTGCTGTCTACTGCAAAATTGCTAAGCTCCTGTCGGAGAATTTAGATATATTATGGCACCATGTACTTCAAGGCCTGAGTTTCTGTCTTGTTTCAGGTAATGCTAGCAGCTGCAAGAATTGAATCCCCACATTTTCATGGCATAACCAAGTGAATATTATTTTTGCATACAAGTCCCAGTGCAGGTGTTCTGGGTCATAGAAGCCTGGCTCTCCTCTACTTGGTAAAGCAGGGATCCAGGTTCCTTCTGTCCTGTGACCTGTATGTTCCAGGGCCCCCAAGTCTTCAGCCTCTAGCCAACAGGGGAGGAAAGGGCGGTGGCCTTGGTGAACCAGCCTTGGAAGTGCAACTTATTACTTGTTCTCAGGCTCCACTTCCCTAGAACTCAGTGAATGGCTGGGCCAAAGTGTGAGCAGGCTGGCAAGTGTGGTCCCTGTCTGGGTAGCCACTTACCAATGACAATAGTACACTGTGAAGGGCAGCACACAGTTTGGTGCTAGGAAGCTGTTTCTGCCATATATGGGGAAAAAACTGTGGACTTAAAAAATATTCACAACCTGAAATTTGAGAGTTACATTTTATTTGGTGGGAATCTTTAGGACTTCAAGCCTGGGAGACAACAGCTCATGTGACCCCAAGAGAACTGTTCCAAGGAGGCGATGGGAGGGGCCAGGTGACTTAGAACTTTGTAGCAAAGGGCAGGTAGTCTGAATTCAAAAGATCATTGCTAATTAAAGAAAACCACATATCTCAAGTTAAGGAAGTTAGCACTTTTCTATGTATGGGAAGATACAAGAGTCTGGCTGGGCTCACTGAAATCTTTCCTTTGACATGCACCTCACCTGTGTGGGGCCAGCATCCTGTGCTTTCACATCCTGAGCCTCCTGAGGGCTCACCGTGGGGAGTGGCTGCAGTCTGGTGGCTGCTAGATGGCAGGCATTTCTTTTCATCCCTGAGTTCCCTCAGCATTCACCAGCTCACCATCCATGGTGGCTGATGACTGTGACATCCCTTGTTTACTGATAAGACAGGAAATCTTCCATTTCTCAAGTTTCAGAAGAAATTATTGAGTTCTACTACAGAAGGAAAATGAATATTCAAGAATACTTACACATATTGTGTGTACATATGGATACTATATATGGATACTGTATATCAGTATATAAATATGACATTGACATTATGTATATATATATATGGAATATAACAGTTTCACCAATACCTCTCTCTGCAGGCCTGGGTCAGTCAACTTGGTCTGGGAAGAGGGAATGTCAAGGAGAATAACTAGGCTCTGTGAAAAAAAATGCACACCTTAACACACACCATACCACACAGTGTAAAGTGAAGATCTTTTTGTGAACAATAGGATTCCAATTCATCTTTATGATTCAAGGGCTCTTCCTTTTTGATTTTGAAATATATAAGCATGAATTTCCATGCTCGATTCTTTGAGAGTAGATGTTTCACCATATGGAGTCCTGGTGTTAGTCCGAACTGAAGCATCTGCAACAGATTCTTCTCTCCTGTAAAACAGTAATATTCTTAGGAGGAGTTTGAAGCAGATGCCTGCTCTGCACAGTGTGCTCTGAGTCTGTGCATTTGCTTCAAAATATGGCATCCAAAAAACCAGAGAATTTCACTCTCATTTTTATAAAAACGGCTCCCCAGTATTGCTTGCCATGCTGTTAACTCACTCTAATTTCCCGGCAAATTGATATTGCTCAGAAATTGCAGGTGCTCCCAAGTTTCTGGTTGCTTCAGGAATTTCTACATTGTATTAATGTAATAACAAAGTTTTTCTCCAGTAAGTGACTGTGAATATCCCAGCATGCACTTCCATTAATAGAAACACCACAGTTTTTACATTAATCATAAAGGGAATTGATAATTGCCTATGGGAGTTCTACCTATGAGCAAAAATGTTTGACCCAATTATGTCGGCATGGTGTGCGATGAATATATTGAATCATGATACATCTATCATCGGTGGATTTCAGGGGAAGAGAGGAAACTATCCCAGGGGAATATGCCATGAGTGAGCAAGTGTTAAAAAAATTTAAAAACTGATAATACTGTCATTACATCACCTGTCACAGCTCAGAAGTTTAATCCCACTCAATGCAGGAGACGAAAAGGTAAACCAGTATGTTCAGTAACATTAAGCACCTGTCATTCAAATCCAGATGGATTTGTAGAAAAGCAAGATACACCTTCCACAAGGAGCTGAAACCGTTATTCCTGGCTTGTGACTAGCTTTCTAGGAGGTTAAGAGGAAGCTAATGCAGCTGCCTCCATGCACTTAAGGTTTGCAAAAAGATACGCTGCCAGTCTTAGCTCAAAAGCCATCAAGCACATTCTTTTCAACTTGAAGTTTAAGGTTTGATTTAGAGTTGATAAAATTGAGCAAGAAACTTAAGAGTGGCTGATCAGACTTAATTCCACATTAAAGTCCCTTTTCACACTTGTAACTTCTCAAAGGCTGAGGGGTTTTTTTTGTTTGTTTGTTTGCAGTGAATTAGAGTAGAAGGCAATTATAGAGTAGAAGAAAGAGCATTTTAGTAGCAGTCAGGACTGCTGCTTCTATCACAAAGTACAAAATTCCCTCAAATTTTATATTCATTTATAAAACGAGTAATTGAACCACACATATTTTTTTTTCCCTAAGCTGAGGAAGAAAGCAGTTTTATTATTGAATAGTGTGTTAGTTGCTAAGTCATGTCTGACTCTTTGTGATCCGACCCATGGACTATGGGCCACCAGGCTCCTCTCTCCATGGAATTCTCCAGGCAAGAATATTGGAGTGGGTTGCCATTCCCTTCTCCAGGGGATCTTCATGACCCAGGGATCCAACCTGGATCTCCTGCATTGCAGGCAGATTCTTTACCATCTGAACCATCAGGGAAACCCTGTCTTAAATCAGAATGTGATCATACCACAGTCAGTCCGTTAAGAGAGTGTAAAAATGGAAAGTAATTGCACCCCCTTACGTAGCTAAGGAGATACAGCCCCTTACACACACATTCTCAAGGGGAACGAAACAATAACTAGTCCCCTAGTGAGAGGACTCAGAAGTACCTTTTGTGGCACAAAGCTGTGAGCCACATATTTTAAAAAGCTCTGTGCTTAGCTGCTCAGTCGTGTCTGACTCTTTGCAACCCCATGGACTGTAGCCCGCCGGGTTCCTCTGTCCATGGGGATTCTCCAGACAAGAATACTGGAGTGGGTTGCTCTAGTGTATCATAATGGTAAAACTTGCATCTTGATCATAGAGACGTTTAAGTCTCATTTTATCTTCCTCTTCAATACCGGCTCCCCTTTCTATTTCCCAGAACTGACATGAGTACCTCACGTTCTCCAGTTAACTGTGGTGGTAGGGAGAATTCACAGATGCCCCCCAGATTCTCACCCTGGTGTCCATGCCCATGGAAACCTCTATGAGGGAGGGCAGGAATGTGAATGAGATGAGATCACCTGTCGTTGCCCCCTCGGCTAGGTTCTACTCTATAGCAATGAAGTCAGGTTAGGTTTATAAAGTTTCCATCATAACAGATGAGGGAGCGATGGAGTCAGACAGGTGTGTCCCTCTTGGTCTGTAGGAAAGGGACCAGCACTGTTGTGAACTGCTGATGAAGACCATGTGCTAAAGGTTCCCGCAGTCAGCCTCTAGAAGCTGGGAGTGGAACCAGCTAACAGGTAGCAAGAAGGTAGGTCCCTCAGCCCAATAGCACAGGAAGAGAATCTGCCCCAGCCATTAGATGGAGGAGAAATAGTTGCCTCAGATGAGATCACAGGCATGAAAGCACAACACCATGTGTGCAGCCTGGGCAGACTCTGAGCAGTGGACTCAGCGACCTCTGGCCCATTAAAATGTGAGATAATAAATGTTCTGTTGTTTTAAGCTGCTAAATCTGTGATAGTTTATTATGCAGCAAAAGAAAACTAATATACCTCTATGCAATATTTCAAAGAAGGTTCAACTCATTCTCCTCTTTCATTTTATATTCATTCACTCTTACAAAAGATGCTTATTAAATAGCTGCAAAATGGCCAATGGCCTGCTAGGTACCAGTGATATGACATAGTCCCTGACCTTGAAGTTTTGCAGGTTATGATGGAAGCTAGAGAAGAAAATAGGTATAGAAACAAATTCTGTTAAGACTGGATCACATGTGCTCTAAGAATAGCTCACTCATACCTGGTATAGCCAGAGCACAAAGAGGAAATAAATAAGTCTACTTATGAGATAGGGGAGATAGGAGGAGTGACTCTATTATAAAATGCAACTTGAGTAAATTGTTAGAGAAGAGTGGGTGTTCTTCAGTGAAAAGGGGAGAGAAGGGCATTTTGAACAGAGATGCTATATGACTAATCATGAGATGTTTTTCTGGGCCCTTTAGGTGGGTAAGTGGGTGAAAAAGGGCTGCGGTAGAGGAGGCAGAAAAGATGATTGTAGAGAGTAGTGTGAATGGGAAGCCCCATCTTAGAGACTTGCTCCTCGAAGTGTGGTCCAAGGAGCATCAGCACGGGCATCACTGGGAACTTGTTAGTAAGCGCGACATCTCGGGTCCCACCTCAATCTACCGAATCAGAATGCACACTTTAACCACCTCCTCAGGTGATCCATGGGCACTTTCATGTTTCAGAGCACAGTGATGCTGCTGAATGTGGATATTATCCTTTACATAAAGGGAAGATATTGACATACTTCAGCACAGGTAGTAACACAGTCAGATCTGTCTCTTTAAAAAGCACTGAAAGAAAGGAGAAGGATTGACTGGAGGAGAATGATACAGAAAGAAGAGAAACCGGTTAGAACATTATTCTTGAGTGCAGGCAAACAAATACAGCAGGAGCGGTGGACACAGAACGGAGTAGAGAAACAAGACAGATTCTAAGGAGGCGATGATGTAGAATCTGGACAGACTTAGATGTGCTAACTGAGAAATATTGAGCTGTTTAGAAAGAACCTCTGGTGTCTGGTTAACATAACTATGTGGATGGTCATCTTCAAATGCTGGAACTATGGGAGGAATGGTGAGTTTCATCCCGGAGACACTATGTTTGAGATGCCTGGGGCTGAGGTAAAAAATCTGCTAGGAAGAAGATGGATGCATCCGAGGTCACCAGGAACATCCAGGTCATTCATTTGGATGCCAAGGACGTGTAGGGTACATCTGAAGTCCTGAGAGTGAGTGAGTGCTACCCTGCTGATATTTCCTGTTCAATGGTTTCTTCTAAATTTTTTTAAAGACTTCTAGACTCAATATTTCTCTTAGTACTTGATAGCCCTTCTTCCACCTTATTAAAAGAATACTTCCGAAAACACAAGTATATACCCAATATTAAAAGGTTTGAAATGGGATAAGCACATCACTTAAGATTCTGATGTAAGAGATTTCTGACTTCTCAGTTAGGAAGTGAGGCTGACATGGAGGAAAATCCACCCACCCCTGAATTTCCATAATCCTTCTTGTTCATGGATAATTGCAAAGAAATAAGTAATAACCATAAGAGACCAGTTAAAAGACTTGGCAAAGCCTCGTTATAATTACAAGATGAATATCATTACACCCAAGATACAAGGGAGGAAATACAATTTTTAAAATAGTTACACTACAGAATTCAGAAGACAACTTTAGAGAGTAAGTTATATATAATTTTCATATAGTCAAAAAATTCTGTGAAAAGAGTGATAAAATAGAAGATGATGTAATAGCAGATTGAGTTACAAGAGTGTTCCATTATATCAAGAAATATTTAAGGAAACTAAAATTCAAGAGAAGGAGGAGAGGACAGAAATAGCTTTCTAAAATGTAATCAGTGATGCAGAGAACATACTTGAGAATTTTTTTTTCCAAATTAAAAGATAAAGAACAAAGATATGAAAGAATTAAAGTAGAAAGAAAAACAATTCCTACCTAAGGAGAATTTGTGTCCTCTGGGAACATAGCTTACCAATTGAGAACAACATACATATGATAAATAAACATTTATAAATACAGGGAAATAGAAATTAAAATATATTTAATTTACAGGAAAAAAAATGGCAAATGCTAGGTGAAATAAGTCTGGAAAACTCAGCAGTGGCCACAGGACTGGAAAAAGTCAGTTTTCATTCCAATCCCAAAGAAAGGCAATGCCAAGAATGCTCAAATTACCACACAATTGCACGCATCTCACACACTAGTAAAGTAATGCTCAAAATTCTCCAAGCCAGGCTTCAGCAATACGTGAACTGTGAACTTCCAGATGTTCAAGCTGGTTTTAGAAAAGGCAGAGGAACCAGAGATCAAATTGCCAACATCCGCTGGATCATGGAAAAAGCAAGAGAGTTCCAGAAAAACATCTATTTCTGCTTTATTGACTATGCCAAAGCCTTTGATTGTGTGGATCACAATAAACTGTGGGAAATTCTGAAAGAGATGGGAATACCAGACCACCTGATCTGCCTCTTGAGAAACCTGTATGCAGGTCAGGAAGCAACAATTAGAACTGGACATGAAACAACAGACTGGTTCCAAATAGGAAAAGGAGTATGTCAAGGCTGTATATTGTCACCCTGCTTATTTAACTTACATGCAGAGTATATCATGAGAAATGCTGGGCTGGAGGAAGCACAAGCTGGAGTCAAGATTGCCCGGAGAAATATCAATAACATCAGATATGCAGATGACACCACCCTTCTGGCAGAAAGTGAAGAGGAACTAAAAAGCTTCTTGATGAAAGTGAAAGAGGAGAGTGAAAATAATCGGCTTAAAGCTCAACATTCAGAAAATGAAGATCATGGCATCTGGTCCCATCACTTCATGGGAAATAGATGGGGAAACAGTGGAAACAGTGTCAGACTTTATTTTTCTGGGCTCCAAAATCACTGCAGGTGGTGATTGCAGCCATGAAATTAAAAGACACTTACTCCTTGGAAGGAAAGTTATGACCAACCTAGATAGCATATCGAAAAGCAGAGACATTACTTTGCCAACAAAGGTCCGTCTAGTCAAGGCTATGGTTTTTCCTGTAGTCATGTATGAATGTGAGTTGGACTGTGAAGAAGGCTGAGCGCCGAAGAATTGATGCTTTTGAACTGTGGTGTTGGAGAAGACTCTTGAGAGTCCCTTGGACTGCAAGGAGATCCAACCAGTCCATTCTAAAGGAGATCAGTCCTGGGTGTTCTTTCGAAGGAGTGATGCTAAAGCTGAAACTCCAGGACTTTGGCCATCTCATGCAAAGAGTTGACTCATTGGAAAAGACTCTGATGCTGGGAGGGATTGGGGGCAGGAGGAGAAGGGGAAGACAGAAGATGAGATGGCTGGATGGCATCACTGACTCGATGGACATGAGTTTGAGTGAACATCGGGAATTGGTGATGGACAGGAAAGTCTGGTGTGCTGCGATTGATGGGGTGGTAAGGAGTCAGACACGACTGAGCGACTGAACTGAACTGAACTGATGTGAAATAAAAAGGTCCATATAGTCAAAGCTATTGTTTTTCCAGTAGTCATATATGGATGTGAGTGTTGGGCCATAAAGAAGGCTGAACACCAAAGAATTGATGTTTTCAAACTGTGGTGTTGGAGAAGACTCTTGAGAGTCCCTTGGACTGCAAGGAGATCAAACCAGTCAATCCTAAAGGAAATCAATCCTGAATATTCATTAGACAGATGATACTGAAGCTGATGCTCCAATACTTTGGCCATGTGATTCGAAAAGCTGACTCATTAGAAAAGACCCTGATGCTGGGAAGGATTGAAGGCAAGAGGAGAAGGGGATGACAGAAGATGAGATGGTTGGATGATATCACTGACTCAATGGACATGAGTTTGAGCAAACTCCAGGAGTTGATGATGGACAGGGAAGCCTGGTGTGCTGCAGGCCATGGGGTCGCAAAGAGTTGGACATGACTGAGCGACCAAACAACAGCAACGACAATGACGAGGTGAAATAAATGGAAAAAGAACATAGGGATCAGTATGAGCCTGGTCTAAAATTTGGCAAAACTAATACAGTTATGTAAAGTTTAAAAATAAAATAAAATAAAATAAAATTTAAATTATATATTAATTTATAATTGTTAAATGCTTGACACTACAGCAAGTGCTAAATGATTCTGTTGAACTAATTAATAAAATATTGGGGAAAAAAAAGCTCCACAAACATCAAAAAGTTGATAGTGAGGCCTCCAGAATTTTGCTTCTGGCTATAAAAGATTAACTGGTCCCAGGATTCCCTCCTGCTATAACAAAAACTAGAAAATGAAGCATAACATATAAATGAGTGTTTTTCAGACACTGGACAACAGCCAGTGGGGATGGTGATCCCTGAGAACATGAAAGCCGTCGAGGTGAACCCCAGGATCCACTTTGATTTCAGCCTAGAAGCTTTTTCTGGAAGCACATCAGTCTTGCGGAGTTGAGCAGAGATCAGAGTTCAGTGAGGTTGAGGAACCTGGGAGGAGGAATGTATGTGGAGAAAGAGCTGCAGAAATTGAGAAGGGGGTCCCCATGATTTTGTTGGTGAATGCTAGGGTGCTTGTGCAAAATAGGGAACCTGTACAGAGACAGGGAAAAAAACTGTCAGGGATTGCACAGTGGTCTAATCCCTGAACTTGGAAAAGGGCTGGGAGGTACCCAAGTTCTGACCAGCTAGCGACATTGTTAGACATGAGGGTCATTCAGGGAAGACAGCAGAAGAATCTCAGTACAGAAAAGAAACAGCAAAGTTTTTGGTTATTTAAATCAATAAAACTCAAGTTTTTATTTCTTTAAATAAAGAGTTTTCTTTTAAAAAGTCAATAAAATTGATAAGCCCCAAGCAGACTGCTCAATAAAAAACAGAAAAGACAATTACCAAAAGAGAGAGAAAATGGGGGTATTACTACAGCTTCCACAGACATCAAATGGATGATAAGGGTGTATAATAAAATCTGTATGCCTATAAATTTGACAACCAAGATGAAACAGAAAATTCTTTGAAAAACAAGCATGTTGTATATATATAGTAGCAAGATATTACAATATATATATAATACATGTATAGTAAAGAAATTAAAAGCATAGTTTGAAATGGTCCCACAAATTAAATTCAAAGCCTGTATGGTGTTCCTGGTTAAACATATAAAATAATTAATGAAGAAATAATACCAGACCTATGGAAATAATTTCAGGAAATAGAGAAGTAAGAAATACTTCTCAGTTTTATGAAACTGGCATTACATTGATATCAGAATCAAAGAAATACAAGATTTAAAAAATTATAAAGCAAAATCACATGTAATCATTGACACAAAAATCTTTGACCACATAATGAACTGAATTCAGAAATACATGAAAGTGATAATTCATTAAGACCGTGGATTTTATCCTAGGAACACAAAGTTGACTTAATATTTGAAAATCAACCAATATAACTGTCTATAGTAACAAAATAAAAGGGAAGAGACTCAATAGATATAGAAAACCCATCTGGTAAAAGTCAATATCTATGCATGAGAAATCTCTCAGCAAACTAAGATGAGAAGGTAACTTTCTCAACCCAACAAAGGGCAGCTGCAGAAAATCTATAGCTATTGTGGGGTGGTGGTTTAGTCACTAAGTCATGTCTGACTCTTGGGACCCCAAGGACTGTAACCCCCCAGGCTCCTCTGGCCATAGGATTTCCCAGGGAAGAATACTGGGGTGAGTTGTCACTTCTTCTTCCAAGCTATCACATTTAGTACAAAAAGATTGTTTTTCCCTAAGACTGAAACAAGGAAAGAATGTCTGCTCTCATTACTATTTATTATTGAACTGGATGTCCAAGCTAGTACAATAATGTAAGAAAAAGAATAAAATTTATACAGATTGGAAAGAAAGACTTTAAATTGTCTGAATTCATAGATGGCATGATGGTAAACTTAGAAAATCTGAAGAAATAAAAAAAATGCTAGTATAAATCAGTGATTTGAGCAAGGCTAGTTGATACAGGATTGATATACAGAAACCAAATTTATTTCTCTATGCTAGTAATGAATTGGAAAATTCAATTTGAAGAGTCCCATTTACAATAGCATCAGAAGTATGAAATATTTAAAACTGATTTTTCCCCAGTTTTATTGAGATATAATTGACATGTAACATTTTGTAAGTTTAAGGTGTACAATGTTATGATTTGAAACACATATGTATGGAGAAATATTTACCATGGTAAGGTTAGTTGACATATCCTTCTCCTCACATATTGCCATTTTGTTCTTGTCATGGTGAGACCATTAAAGCTCCACATTTATAGCAACCTTCAAGTATACAATACAGTATTGTTAATTGTAGTTGTGATGCTGTGCATTCAGTCTGCAGAACTTTTTCATCTTACGGATGAACACTTACACCCTTTGACCAACATCCCCTCATTTACTCCAACTTTGAGGCCATGGAAATTATCATTCCATTCTCTGTTTCTATGAGGCCTAGGTCGTTCAATCCCACATATAAGTGAGGTCATATTTGGCTTTCTCTCTCTGACTTATTTGACATAATGGCCTCAAGGTCCATCCATGTTGTCTCAAATGGCAAGATTTCCTTCTTTCTCAGGGCTGAGTAATATTCCATTGGATAAATAGATAGAGATAGATAGATAGACAGACAGACATCACATCTTCTTCATCCTCTCACTCCTTGATGGACACTTAGGTTCCTTGCATATCTTGGCTATTATGAATAATATTGCAATGAACATCAGAGTCCAGATATCTCTTCAAGATAGTGATTTCATCTCCTTCCTGTATATACCTCAAAGTGAGATTACGTGATCATATGGTAGTTCTATTTTTAATTTTTTGAGGAACATACTATTTTCCACAGTGGCTGCACCAGGTTCTGTTTCTATTTGCAATGCATGAGACTTTCCTTTTCTCCGTAGCCTCTCCATCATTCTGTCTCTTGCTTTTGATAACAGACATTCCAACAAGTGTGAGTCTGCATCTCATGGTGGTTTTGATTTACATTTCCTTGATGATTAGTGATACTTAGCACCTTTTTGAGTACTTCTTGGCCATTTGTATGTCTTCTTTGGGAAAATTCTACTTTAAAAAATCTCATTTACAATAGCATCAAAATAAACTTGAAATATTTAGATGTGGATTTTTAAAAAAATAGGTATTTTTACGTATACATGCTTGTTCACTTCAAACCACAAAACACTGCTGGGACAAATTAAAGAAAATCTGAATAAAAGAGAAGAGATGTACCATACATGTGAATTGGAAGACAACACACTTACCATGTCCATACTCAATACTTCCCAAATTTTATATATGTGTTTAACACACATACATATACAGGTTCAACAAAATTCCAGTCAAAATCACTGCATGATTGTTTGTTGAAATTGATAAGCTGATTTAGAATAGCTATATACATATAATCAAACAATTTTTAACAAGAGTGCCATGAAAATTAACTTGGGGGGGTGTGAGTTTGCCTTTTGAATGTGTAGTGCTAAAAAAAGAAACTGGATAAAATATGGGGGGAGAAATCCATTCTTACTTCATATCTTGTACAAAACTCAGCTCAAAATGGTCCATAGATCTAAATGTAAAAATGAAGACTATAAAATTTCTAGAAAAAAGTTGGAGGAAAGTTTTATGACCTTGGGTTAGGTAAGTGGTCCTTAGATCTTCCACATAAAGTATAAACCAAAAGATAAAAATTAATATATTGAACTTGATTAAAATTGTGATATTTTACACTTTGAAAGCTTAAGAATATAGCAAGGAAAGCCACAAAATAGAGGAAAATATTATTGATGCATGTATCTGAAAAATGACTTATATTCATAATTTACAAACCAATCTTACAATTTAATATGAAGTGGTCAGACAGCATAACATGTTTCTTTTTTTAATGATGGAAAGTTTAAAAATATTCTTCACAAAAGAAGATTGATGAAATGTCAGTAATCAAATGAACAGATGCTCAACATCAAGGAAGCCATCAAGCAAATGCAAATTAAAACAAGGAATGTCACTTCCCACCTTCTCAATCGGATACAATTTAAAAAGCTGAAAAAGAAAGTGTAAATAGGCTGTAGGAACAAGATGAGCTCTTTTATATTGCTGGTAGGAATGTAAAATTCCTATCCTTTTGGAAAACAATTTGGTAGTTTCTTACAGAAGTAAATATACTTATGTTATATAACCTATCAATCCCTAGATATTTACCTAAGATAAATGAAAATTGTCCACACAAAATATTGCAATCATGTGTTCATAGCAGTTTCATTCACGATAGCCTCAAACTGGTAATAATCTAAATGTCTATCAAAAAGTGAATGGGTAAGACCTTTGTGTTGTAGCCATATGTTGGAATTCTGTTGAGTACTGAAATACTGATACACAGAACAGAATGAATGAATCTTAAAGCACCATGCTGAACCAGAGAAGCTAGACACAAAGAAGAATATTATTATTGGATTTCAATTCCATGATGTTCTAGAAATGACAGAACCAAACTCTAGTAAGAGAAAATCTGGCATCAGGGTCAGGGCATAGGGAGTGTTTCATGAATACACGGTAAAGGGACATGAGCTAATTTGCAGGTGGATTTGGAAATGTTCTAAGTCTGATTTTGGTGGTAGTTATATGATTGTATATAATTATCTAAAGTCATTGAACTGTGTGCTTTTAAATGGTTGCATTTTATCATATGCAAAATATGCCTTAACAAAGTTGATAGGAATGAGTTTACTAATGGTTTTAAATTTCTCTTTTAGACCTTTCTATATTTTCCAAATTCTCTCATTGAATTCATGTATTCAAATTGTCATCACAATACACTAATTGAAATAGTAGTTATAGCCATTTTTATTGCCCTTGTAGTAAACCTTGTGGATAGAGAAAAAGTGGGAGCAGTGACAGATTTTATTTTCTTGGGCTCCAAAAACCCTACAGACAGTGACTGCAGCCATGAAATTAAAGACTCTTGCTCCTTGGAAGAAAACTTATGACAAATCTAGACAGCATATGAAAAAGCAGAGACATCAATTGCAAGCAAAGTCCATATAGTCAAAGATATTCCAGTACTTATGAGAGTTGGACCATAAAGAAGGTTGAGCACTAAAGAGTTGATGCTTTCAAATTGTGGTGCTGGAGAAGACTCTTGAGAGTCCCTTGAACAGCAAGGAGATCAAACCAGTCAATCCTAAAGGAAATCAACCCTGAATATTCATTGGAAGGACTGATGTTGAGACTGAAGCTCCAATATTTTGGCCACCTAATGCAAAGAGCTGACTCGTTGGAAAAGACCCTGATGTTGGGAAAGATTGAGGGCAGGAGAAGGGGGCGGCAGAGGATGAGATGGTTAGATAGCCTCATTGATTCAATGGACAGGAGTTTGAGCAAATACTGGGAGATGGTGAAGGACAGGGAAGCCTGGTGTGCTGTAATGGGGTCGCAACGGGTTGGACACAATTTAGGGATGGAACAACAAGGTACTCTTTACAAGCAACCTAGTCAACACTACCAAATATAATCAGGATCTACAACGACTACAGTACTTAATCTTCCTGACTTGGTGTATACATATGTAGATTTTCTTCTGCTGAAGATACTGGATTCATCATGTAAAACAACATAAACACAAAATAGTAAAGGATGATCAACCAGTGCATTGGAATTAGGATTTATAGTTTTCTTTATCAGTCTTGGCTGGAGCTGGTCTGTACAACCCTCTCATCTTGTTATATAAGAGCATGGACCATGGCAGGTGGGGGGCCAGGTGAGCCCACTACACACAGAATGAAACCACCTGAGCCATGGTGAAGTCTAAGTCATATCAGAAGCAAAAATCAAGATTATATGAATTTCAGCACATTAAACATAGTGTGCAATGAAACAGAGGTTAAAAAAAAAGATCAGAAATCATCTCAACAATGAAAGAGTCAATTCTTCCAGATACCCAGAAAAGCTAATTGTACAACTGAGCCTTTGGCAGCTAAAGCTAACAAAGAAATTATGTAGTATTACTTAATTATCCTTTTCCACTGAAAGAAAGCATGACAATTTTCTGATAGAAAATGTGTTTCTGGAGCAGAGCTCGACAGAATTTATTATGGGGAAGATGAACTTTTGGTAATGAGGTAAATGGTGTCTTCAAGAGAATTTTTAAAAAGTCAAAAACTCTGTTCATAGACACTGTCCTTATGCCCAAGAGGGCAGAGGAAGTGACACCAAGATGGAGACCTGATTGAAAATGGTCAGTTTGGGACACAAGGTTAAGGCATCACTTTCTGGTCATCTAACTTAATACAGTAGTCATAGCAGTAGAAGGGAATAAAGGGGAAAACCAATTGATATGAAGAGATACAACTGAAGCAATTTAGCACACATGCGCGCACTTGCCTATTGTATAGGACTTCCCTGGTGACTCTGCAGTAAAGAATCTGCCAATGCAAGAGAGGCGGTTTCAATCCCTGGGTCGGGGAGATCTCCTGGAGAAGGAAATAGCAACCCACTCCAGTACTGTGATAGTCATTCCGTCATGTCTGACTCTTTGTGACCCCATGGACTGTATGCAGTCCGCCACGCTCCTCTGTCCAGGGTGTTTCCCAGGTAAGAATTCTGGAGTGGGTTGCCATTTTCTTCTTCAGGGGATCTTTCCAGCCCAAGGATTGAACCTGCCTCTCTTGCACTGGCAGGTGGATTCTTTACTGTCTAAGCCAACAGGGAAGCCCAGTATTCTTGCCTGGGAAATTCCATGGACAGAGGAGCCATGGGATCGCAAAGAGTGTCAGGACTCAGCGACTGAAGAACAACAAATGCCTGTTAAACAGCCTTCCTCAGATATTTAGACGTATCAGGAGAGTCTCTGGCTGATGCTGAAACTGACAATTTCCTACCGCATCCTCTAACAAGGTCCCGCGGTGCAGGCATCCCACATTGCCGGGCTGGCCATATGTTTCCCGTAGCAGATGGAGAGGGAGATATCGTTCGGTTATGAAAGGTGAGGAGCCAGACAGAAGGCTATCTCACTTTAGAACAGGTGGGGACAGCAGGGCTTCTTTCAGGTAAAGCCAGCATTTCCTTCAGGGAAGAGATTTCTGTCTTCTAAAGTAGTTAAGTATGTGCTTGGTTAAGACCTCAGAGTTTTACACAACCTGGAAAAAATGCCTTTATGCCTGAAAATATTTAAGACAAGTCTTATAGCTGACCTCCTTGTTCATCAGTGACTTGAGCGCTAACCCTGTGGTAAGTCTGCTTTTTAGACAGGCCACATCTTGATGTATCTGCCAACACAAGAAAGCTACAAGGTGAGCTGAAAGCTTCACCTGTGCCTTGGGTGGGGGATGTTTTAACATATTTGTGTTCATAAATGCCTTGCAAATGTAGTGTTTGCAACTGTGGCAAAAAGTGATGCTGAGATACCCAGGTTGGATGCTCCTCTGGACCAATCATTATTAAAGTCCATCAGACGCTGAGGGAAGGCACACTTTAGTTCAGCATGATTTAACGTCTCAGATGACATCTGAACACCTGCAAGAAACCAGGGAGATCAAGAAACAGTAACGGGCACTGGGGATTTTGAAAAAATAAGGAAAGCCCTCTTAAAGAGCTCGGAAAGTACAAAGATGCAATTGATCTTTTAGATTTATCATGTTATTTAAATATGAAAGGATAATGTAAGACTATGTTAAGGAACAGCTCTGACTGGTAATATTTAAATTAGAGATAGCACCTGCAGGAGACTATTCCATCACGGCACTGGCTAGAAAGAGAGGTTAGACACAGGTCTAGAGAGGCATGCAGCCAGTCTGTTGAGGCATCCAGCCAATCTGTTGGCCATAGACTATTCCTGTCCACTGAGCTTAAAGGTCAGTTTAAAGAACACCACAAATAGAAACTTCACTGTCACATGCTTTTCTTTATAAAGTGACGGAATGGCTGAATACAATTATATAAACTCTGGGTTTCTGTAGACATCCATGCATATGCCCTTCTATGCACAATAATATTACTAAATCTGCACTCACTATTGTCTTTGAGAGCTAAAACCAAACCTCTAATTAACTACAGAAACTATATTTGTTAAGGTAGAGAGATTATTTTTCAAAGATCCTAAGATGAAATTGCTCTCAACCAATTCTTATTTCCAGTAGTCTGTTGACTCTATTAGCGTTTTACTTAGGATCTCCACAGCACCAGGAGAAAGCCATACTGTGTTATACTTTTTTTTAGTTAATTGCTCATTCTGTTAATATTTTAATGTTTAATTCTGTTAATGTTTTCATGTTTATATGCCTGAATGAAATTTATTGTTAACATTTTTATTAGGTTTTGGTATTAACGTAATACCGGATTTATAAAACAAATTTGGAAGTTTTAGTTTTTCTGTAGCCTGGACTATTTCAAATATCATTGGAATTTAAAGGTTAGGTAAACCTCAACTGTGAACCCATCTGGTCCTGATTCCTATTAAACATAGCAGGTGTTTAATTTCATCAGTTCAGGATTCCTACTTCTGAGGTGAACATTTCATAATTTGGATTTCACTAAGATGTACATTTGTCCTTGTTGCTGTTGAGTATCATGTAGTATCTTAACATACTGAGCTTGTTTGGATTCCGAGCTTTTTTCTTCTTCTATTTCCTCACTCTTAATTGCGCCTGTATTTGCTTTTTTTCTGTTTTCTTCTTAATCAGGCTCGCAAAGGACTTTTCAATGAACTCGCTTTGGGTTTTTTCTCTTCTGTTTTTATTTGCCTGTTTGTTTTTCATTAATTCTTGATTGCATCCATGTTAATCCCTTCTTCCTAGGTCTGTTTGCTTATTTCGTGGTTCTTTTCTAATTTCTTAAGATGAGTATCTAGTTCATCCATTTTTCATCTCTTCATTAATAATAAAGATGATTAAGGATACTTTGCTTTTTTTCCCTGTTTTTCCATAGACTTGATGTGAGATAGTTTAACTTATTTTATTTAATAACTTAAAATTCCCCTTTCTGACCCAAAGATGATCTGAGGTATGTTCCTTATTTTCTAAGTAAAGGTTTCCCATCATGTTTTTATTATTTATTTCTAATTTAAGGAATGTTGGTAAGAGAATGATGCCTGCAAAATCTTTAATATTTAAAATTTCTTGACGTGTCCCTGTAATCCAGTGCAAGATCGTTTTTTTTAATGATGTCTTATTTGTATACAAATTAATACTATCTAATTATAGCATATAAGAATGTAAGATTACATCTGAGGTCAATTTCATTGACTATATTCTTCAATTCTTCTATTTTCTTACCACTTTTTGTCTATGAAATATGCCAAATTCTAAGGAAGTTGTGTTATTGTTTCCTATTATACCTATTTTTATCAAATGTTTCTTGCATTATGGATAACTTTGTTTTATACAATTGACTATATATTGTAATAGATAGGTAATAGATAAAAGATAGATTCACACCTATTACATCTTCTTTACTTTTATATAATTCTTATATTGGTTCTTAAATAACCCGAATAATTGGCACCAGGTTTCAGAAAATTGGACAACTGTAGGACTGAACGTAAATTTTTTTGATGGTTTGACAGAGTGGATTAATTTTTTTTATATGTTTAAGACAAACCTTTAATCTGAGCTTAAATTTTTTTAAGATTGCATCTGTTGCATCTGAATGACTATCAGTCCTGTCTCCACCTTTGTAGTTTTAGATGTTGCATTCTACTTTTTAACAGGTATAATCTTCTTTGCTGACACAAGACTTGTTTCCTATTATTTGAAAAACCGCATAAGATATAACCTCGCCACTAGGTTGACTCTTGTCTAGTAAAATGCATCTTTCCCTCCCAATCCTCCTCGACTAAACATGATGCTTGGAACACTTCTCTTCCTCCCCCCACCTTATCACACCTCAAATCTTAGCTGTTTGCTTGCTTCCCCCACTTTCTTTCCACTGAACCTGAAATTCTAGGTTTTGATGCAGCATTCTGGACAATTTTTGTCTTTGTGTGTGTGCGGTGGCGGGGTACCTGCCTTCTGTGCCGAGGATGGGTTTACACACACTGCAGGGTGAGCTTGGCCCATCGCTCTGGGAGCAAGCAGAGAGGCACTGATCTCTCTCCTGTTCTGCTCTCGCCTTTGTCCTGCAGTCTCTGTTGTGCCTCATTCCCTGTTTGCTCTTAGCTGCTCTCCTCGCTTCCTTCAGACGGGCCTCGTGCATGAAGCAGTCCCTGAGTTACTGCCCAGTCTCACCATCTTTCTTTTGCTCTGACAGGTGAATGACGCCTTGAAGGAGCACAGGGTTCTAACACTGTCGTCATTTGCTCTCAGTCGTCTGCAGGGTCACATCCTAGGCTTCTCCTCCCTGCATTGCCCATGAGTTCAAAGACAGTCTGATTTTCTCCCTGTATAAGCCACTTTCTGTGTAGGAATTTATACAATTATATATTTACATAGAATTCAAAAATTAAAAAAAAAAGAATTCAAAAATTTTGCAAAGCATTGCGAAAAAAAAAAATTTAATGTTCTGAGCCATGTATTTTCTTAACAATCCAGCCTGGAATAGAGTAAATCCATTCAGTATCCAGACTCAGGTCTACTCACAGCTCCTCCAAAGTTTCTTCCATTACTGGCTCAGATTTTGTCTCTGTCTTCTCAGTACTTTTCTACACAAAACAAGTTTTGTTTGTGCATTAAACTCCTGTGTCTGTCCTCAAGGTTGTCATATTTTCATCTGTGCTTTGAGATACACTTTGCCCCTGACAACTAATTTGAGTCTCAACAGTGGTATTTTCTCTTTCTGTTCAACAATAGAATTTTTTGGTTAAGAAATTATGCATTTTAAAGAAATTCAGATATAATTGTGTGCAGTACTTGAATTCTCCTCTGTGTATATATTATGTTATATATAATATGTATCTATATTTAATTCACTTTGTCATCTCTAGCAACTCTGTTTCACCAAACATGATTCTCTCACTGCTGGTGCTGCTTGAATAGATTATTTTTCTCTGTCAATAGATTAGGATTCATGTCTTGTTGAGAAATTACTAGTTAGGTGCTGGGGGTGAAGCAGTCTGTCCTCCTGGGGGTCATTTTCTCTTCCTTCCTGGACTCAGGAACCAGAAGGACGCAGCCCACGTGTTCAGCTACTCCTAGGCTCCCCAAGGACCTGGGAGAACCAGGTCATTCAAACCAGGCGGATGTTGAGATTTGATCTCCCACCTGGAATTTCAGAGTTAAAGCCCAGAACTTTCTGGCTGGTCTGTAGGTAATTTCTAGTTCTTTCCTGCTCACAGGAGAGCACGTTCTATAGACATTCTCTTCATAGCAATTACAGCAGAGGTGCTCGCACGAGCCTGCCTTTTGGACCCAGACACATGGCTTTGGAGACACAGATCAAAGTTCAAAATAAGAAGAAAAGACAAGTATTCAGGTCACCACTTTTCCAGGTCTGCTTGAATTACTCAGAAGTGTCTTCGGAAAGGTCTTTATGGAATTGAGACTGCAACAAACAGCAACTGCTACTGATTAGTGGCGGCCCTTTACAGTTTCCCAAACACATGTGATCCTTGAACTCACCCTGTGCTGTGGGTGAGAAAGCAGGGTGAAGGTGTTTAGGCGATGCCTGAATGCATAAGTTGGAGAAGAACAGCAACAAAACCCAGGCTTTCTGTCTCCGAGTCTAGTGATTTTTGCACAACTGCCTTAAAAAGCAAGAGGGAATCAAATCTGGTTTTATCTTTCCTACTTCAAGCTGCTGCTAAGTCACTTCAGTCGTGTCCAACTCTGTGAGACCCCATAGACGGCAGCCCACCAGGCTCTCCCATCCCTGGGATTCTCCAGGCAAGAACACTGGAGTGGGTTGCCATTTCCTTCTCCAATGCATGAAAGTGAAAAGTCAAAGTGAAGTTGCTCAGTCGTGTCCGACTCCTGGTGACCCCATGGACTGCAGCCCACCAGGCTCCTCTGTCCATGGGATTTTCCAGGCAAGAGTACTGGAGTGGGCTGCCATTGCCTTCTCCAATATAAAGTCATAGAGTAAAGCATATAGAACAGTAAGAAACACCTGACATCCATATGAATAGGGTACTTTCAGACATTCGGGCTAAGGAAGAATGATTTTTAAAATTCAGTACTGCCTTAGCTTTCTAAAAGCAAAGACTTTTCTGCTTGTTTATTTGTTTTCGTATGTGTTTGCAATTTTACTGTGTCATTTGGTAGATGTGTGCATATACCTACATAGATATGTACATTCAGAAAAATCCACATAGCATAAAAATATACATCTTCATGCAATTTCCAGACCGAACAAATCTATGTAACTAGCACCAAGATCAAGCAACAAAACAGTATGAACATCTAAGAAGCTGCCTCAGGCTCCCTCCCAGTCACTGCCCACCCCTTGAAGGATGGGCCACCACCCTGACTTGCACAGCCTAGATGGCTTTCACGAGAACACCCTGATTTACCATGCTACATCCAACTTTTAACACTGAAGGCTTGCTGGGCTTGACAAATATCTGTGGGATGAGAGAATGAATGAAGGCATCGATGAAGAACTGAGTGAGTCAGAATTAAGACCCTTCGAAGGTGAAACATTGCCAACTGACTCTGGAGCCAAAGACTGGAGTGAAGCTCCAAGTTTAATTGGCTGTGTGATTTGAAGCTAGTTATTTAATCTCTCTGAACCTCAGGTTACTCATCTAAAGATGGAAACACCAAAGTCTATTTCAAAGGGCTTTTTGCCAAAAGTCTTAAAGTTGATGTATGTAGAACAAGTGCCTGGCACCTAATAGGTTGTTTAATGTTGGTACCTAATAATTGTTGTTATGGCAAGAAAAGGATTTGGCTGTCTGTATTTGGGGCATGACTAATCTCCTTACCTTGATCTTTTATCTCTTAAATAACATTCAAATCCTTTTAAGAAATGACATTTTAATACAGTGGAAAGGGATTATCCATACTCAGCATCCTAGCAAAAAACAAAAAGAGATCAACAAAAACAGACAGTGACTTGGGGTTAAAGCAGCTTGTTTGTGTCCTCGAATAAGTTCAGGTCCTGATCGAGATTTCAACTCCTCTGCCTGCACCGTCCTCTGATCACAGAGTGTTCTCATGAATTTCTGATCCTCCAGGCCTTGGCTTATTCCTGGGGGTAGATAACAGCCCAACCTGATGAGCTTAAGCCTAAGTTCCAACTCTATACATTAACTGCTTGAGTTTCACTGGAATCTAGCCTTGCATGACCCCCATGAGGAGAATTCCTCTCTTTACTTCTATACGATGGTGCCCCTACCTCCACATAAAGTACTCTCCCTCTGACCACCACCTCCAGCCTCACAGCTTATTCCATTGGAGGCAGCAAAGGATGCAGATAAGACATCCCTGACAAACAGACATGGCCTCTCCACACCGCTCCTGCCGAAATGCCGTGTGTGGTCCTTGCTCTTCGAATTGGTTTTGCTTTCATTTTGTTTTCAAGTTGAAAAGAGTAAGCATCCAGAGTGAAGTAAGTCAGAAAGAGAAAAACATATATCTTATATGAATGCTTATTTGTGGAATCTGGAAGAATGGTATAGATGATCTTATTTGCAAAGCAGAAATAGGGACAAAGACACAGAGAACAAACGTATGGATAACCAAGAGGGGACAGGCAGGGTGAGGTGAACTGGGAGACTGGGATTGACATATATACACAACTATGCTTAAAACAGAAAACTAATGAGAGCCTACTGCAAAGCAGGGGGAACTCTACTCAATGCTCTGTGGTGATCTAAATGGGAAGAAAATGCAAAAAGAGGGGATATCTGTATATATAGGGCTTCCCAGGTGGTACGGTGGTAAAGAATCCACCTGCCAATGTAGAAGACACAGGTTCAATCCCTGGGTCGGGAAGATCCCCTGCAGTAGGAATTGGCAACCCACTCCAGTATTGCTTGCCTGAAGAATCCCATGGACAGAGGAGCCTGAAGGGCTACAGTCCATGAGGTTGCAAAGAGTCATACACTGATCACATGCATATGTATACGTATGGCTGATTTATGTTGCTGTTCAGGAGAAACTAACACAGCATTGTAAAGCAACTATGCTCCAGTTTTAAAACATAAAAAGAGTAACACATAAAGGTGGGTGATTTGATATGAAAGAAGAACGATTAGGCTATCAAATGGTTTGTGGTCTGCATAACCTATCCATTGTCTGTGTAGCAAGAACATCTTTGTGGAATGAACCATACCTGCTTTAGTTAAATTGAGTAATTTCTCTAAGTTGCATTTATCTCACCTGTAAAATGGAAGAGTCTGGATCAGATTCCCCAGAGTGCGCTTAGACAAATGCACATCTGGCAGGGGAGTGGAGACAGCCCCATAAAATGAAGGCTGTGGGACCTCTCCTTAGGAAAGTCACCACTGCCTGGAAAGACTTTTCAGTTTCCCTTTTCCATCTCCATCACCAAAGCTGCCAAACACTGAGCACTACCTGGAGATGCGGCCTGAGAGGCTGATATGAAGCCAGCTACTCTGGCAGAATAACCCTCGTCATATTGATAACGGACATGCAGCTGCTATTCGGCTGCTATGACTTCTTTCATTGTTATCACTGTTAATGATAATGGCAATAACACTGTGTTAAGTATCTGCTGGACTTCACGTGTATACTAACTCCAGCGTTCATGCATGGCACAGACTCAGCACATATTGGTTAATGATTGGATAGGGGGCTTCCCTGATGGCTCAGGTGGTGAAGAATGAGACCTGCGTTCAATCCCTGGGTCAGGAAGACCCCTAGCAAAGGGCATGGCAACCCACCCCAGTATTCTTGCCTGGAGAATCCCATGGACAAAGGAGCCTGGTGGGCTATACAGTCCATAAGGTCGCAAAGAGCCAGACACAACTGTGTCCAATATTGTGCAGTGTTATCTTCTATAACTTGAAGCTGACCTATAAACTGGGAGGCATTCTTTCTATTTCACAGATTCGAAAACTGAGTAGCAGAGATGTTGAACAACTTCCTAAAGCCAGAGACCCTGAGGGCTTCCCTCTCCTCAGTCTGGTTGGAGTCCAAGCCACCCCTTCCATGGACCTGTAATAGTACCAGGTTTGGGAACCCTGGGCAGATTCTTCTTTTAGACTGTTTTAGATCCTTCTATCCTGCAAACCTGACACGCCATGCTTCCTGCCTCCCACTCTATCTTATTTTCAAAAACTGGAATTGGTGTGCTAGGAAGAGATCCCGGAGGAAGTTTCCTGAAGCAGTGATGCAAAGTCTGAGCGCTTCTGTATCACTTTGAGCATTAGAGCACAGGCCTAGGGTTCAGCGCTCCCTGCCAGCTGCTGTACTGGGCTCTGCCTCTTGTCATTTCCGTGTCAGACAGAGGTAGACGAATGGAAAGGCTGTCACCACAGAGCAACAAGAATGATTAGAGGGCTGGAGGGATTGACTAGTGAGATAAGATTAAAAGACCTCAATATTTATCATTTTCTGAGCTTTGGCTGTGAGGCAGACAGAAGACCCATCTACAGGTATATGGGGGTTAATCACCTCTGACCCCTGGGCTCTGCAGGCAAGGGAATGCTGGCTGTCAGAAAGAAAAGAGGTTGGGAGGGTTGGAGTGTGGTGCCATTCTCAGCCTGCTGGGCACCTCAGTGCCCACACCCATGATGCCCCCACTTTCATTTAGGCTCTCCCCTGCACCACTGGCCCAGCAGCTAACTCCACCTCTGCATTGGCCACATGGGTAGTCACACTGACATTTTGAAGGTAAGCCAGTCTGTAGCACATGGGTGATAACAACCTGCTTTAAACTAAGGCAGCAGAGGAAAAGTGTAGTCCTTTAATTCAGTGATACCTGAGTTCTGGAACACGGGTAATATGTCCGCCATAGCCATTAGCCAAATAAGCCACCTGAGGTGTTCATGATCTCTAGTTTGAGGCACAAATTAATATTAAAGCAAAGTGGTCTGCCTTTATTTCTCATCTGCAGTTTACTATTTATTCCTTGGGGGTTATCGCAAGGCAGACAGAATTTTGCTCTTTGGTAGATTTGTTTGTTTTTTTTTTCCTGATAAATTCATCAAATTCCAAAAGTACTTGAATAAAGAATGGTAATAGACTGAATACATAATAGGCACTCAGTGGCTATCAGTTTTCTTTCAAACTTTAAACGTTTTCCTTTATACTGGAGTATAGCCGATTAACAGTGTTGGGGTAATTTCAGGTGAATGGTGAAGGAACTCAGCTACACATATACACGTATCCACTCTCCCCCAAATCCCCCTGCCCTCCAGGCTGGCACATAACATTGAATAGAGTTCCATGTACTATACAACAGGTCCTTGGTGGTTGTCTCAATGGCTATTAGTTGAACAAATGAATGGATGAAGAAGTGGTACATATAAAGTCAGAACTGCACATTTCAGCCCTAAAATGCATGACATCTAAAACTAGAGGAGACTGAGTAGACTGCAGAGAAATAGAGTTCCATAAGACATGTGAAAACCATTCATGTTTTTTGAAAGCCCCTGCCTGGACTGATCTGCATTCAGCTCAGAAAGCTATAGGAGACCATGCCTTCTGTAGATAAATGTCGTGATCACCCTGGCTATATGGTGAGCAGTAAATGATTAAGGGTTTGGAGATGGGGAGACTGAATTTGCACTTATTCTCAACGTCTCACTGGATGTGAGATCACATGCATCTTTCAGAAGCTGTCTGCCATATCAGAACCTGAGGACAAAGAAAAAATCAGCAACATCTACCTCAGCTTTGCCAGAACTTTTAATATCTTGTTTATCATCAATTTTTATATTCATTTTAATTTTTTTAAAAAGCATGTTGTATCAACATGTGTGTGTTGATTAGTCAGCTTTTGTCACTTTCTTAGAGTTTTGCTCTCAAAGAGGTCTCCTTCACTTCACCCTTGTCTCATCATTTCAGTATCATTTTTTCTTCATAATAAGATAGCAAAGGGATTCTTTTTTGCAAAATAGGACTTTTGCAAAAAAGTTTAATGATTTCTCCCTCATAGGGTCATTGCTAGAATTTAATGAGGTAGTGCAGCATCTAGACACTTGCCACTTGGGCAACAAGTGGTGTGGCTCAGCAGTAAAGAACCTGCCTACCAATGCAGGAGACACGGGTTCGATCCCTGGATGAGACAGATCCTATGGAGAAGGAAATGGCAATCCATTCCTATATTCTTGCCTGCGAAATCCCATGGACAGAGGAGCCTGGTAGGCTACAGTCCATGGGGTCTCAAAGGAGTCAAACCCAACTGAGTGACTAAACAACAATTATTGTTATCAGCTATTTGCTTAGCATCACTCAAGAAAGGACTAGTGGTGTTTCGGGACTGTCCTTAGACTACTGTTCAAAGATTAAATGCTAAATATGTAACTTGAAGAAATGATGTCCAGTCACCTCTAAGCTGACTTTTATCCTCCTGTCCTATGGTTCTTTCTCACAGCAAAACAGCATCCTGTCAGAATATAGCCGGGGCATTTTCATTTGATGTTTCCTCTGTGAGGATCTTGCTCCCTCCAGTTCAGAGCCCCGAGATCCTGTTAGGAGTTCAGTATACACTTAGCCCAGTATGGGGGTAGTGCATGTTAGTTCAGGGCAAACAGTAGATATTTGTGATGTTTCTTCTAGATTCTGGATATGGTCAGACGTGTGGGAGATGCAGTGACCCACATTGTAACATTGTCTTGGGGACAATTGACTGGGGAGAAAAAAGAGTAGAAATACCTGAGTGATGGAGTATGGGTGCAGGTGCAAGGATGTCTAGGATGTAGAGGAAGGATGTGCAGGCCATTGAGGGGCTCTCTGGGAGCAGGTGACGCCCAGGGGCACCACAACAGCCGATCTGACATCTGCAGGTGAGGGAGAAAAGAGGTCCTTGCAATGGAGGGGATGTCAAAAGCCGTGAAAGACCGCAGCTAGGGAGAGGTGTAACAACGGAGCTGCAGAGGAAGATGCAACCCACGCTAGTTATTTCACCTGGGAGCATCTAATAGAGAGAATCTGGCAACAAGGTGCTGAAGGACTGCAAGGACGAGAGGGAACAGTGGAGCCCATTTGGGGCTGGGGAGAAGGAGAAGCTAGGACTGTCAGAAACCACGCTTGTGGAATTTGTAGAAAGGCTCTGTGAGCGGGGACCAGCCCTGAAGGAGAAGGAGGGTCTCTGGAGCACCGAAGAGGGGCTGTGTGATGCTAGGAGCAGACTCTAGGGGTGGGGTGGGATGTGGGGCCTGCTCATGCTGGTTCCCGTGGCAGAAACAGCGAGCTGAGTTGGGGGGTGTGGAAAGAAGCTGGAAATGAACCAGCTGTTCCTGCGGCTAAGGGCTGCTGCCAGGTAAAAAGTTGCTGCTGGGGCTATGCTGACTGAACAGCCCCTAACAGGAGGGAGCAAGTCCCTGTCCCCTTTCCTGCCCCCCATCCTTCCTGTCCCTGCTGAGGTTAGCAGGAAGCCAGGGGATACAGAAGAAATTAGTCTGCAGAATCCCAGCTGCATCATCACCAGGCAGAATAGAGAGGGTGCACTTGGAGCCCAGATACCTGGGGCTTGTAAGTCATACCAGATGCCCTTGGCGTCGGCAGGTGGGGTAGAGGCTGGAGCTAAGTGGAGCCCTGGGAAGGAAGGGAGCAAAAGTGTGGTAACACCTGGTCCCCTGAAACGCATGGCCAGGGCAGACGGTGCCTTCTGGGGAGGATGAAGCCCTCTCCCCCTTCTTTCTGGTGTGTGTAATGGGGGGAGGGCAGTAACAAGTCAGTGTACGAGGCACCAACTTTTATTACACTCACAAGTAGTTGGAAGTGATCCTTACCAAGTCATGGAAAACATTTGGCAAATGATTACAAAGAAATCTCTTTCTTCCTTTTGTTTTCTCTTAACAAAGCACTTCATTGTTTAATGAGTAACTAAAGAAAATACTTAGCAGAATCTAATAATGTAATTCTAATTAAATGCTTTTTAAAATTTTTTTAAAGATTCTGAATAATGTGTTTAGTAAGTAATGGTGTTCCTGAGTAATCTTTACACTAAGGAAATGACTTAAAACCATTTATTAGAAACTAGTGAGATTATTTTTGCATCGTTTTTTCCTCCGTGGTGTCCATGGGCGAGCAAAAGAACATCAACAAAGCAGTGAAAGGCATTGTGTGCAGGTGAACGACGCTCTCAATTCCACATCCTTATCCAAACTTCTTTAGAGAACATTCACCCTAGGTGTGGTCCCCAACAGGAGGATGTGATACAGTGAGCCTCAGAAAAAGGTCTAATCCTCACCCTCCAAGAATTTACAATTGATCTGAAGAGATGCCGTGAACACACAGCCTTGTGTTTGCCTTTGGCAGCGTACCTTGTTCATCCCAGAACGAGTCTAAGGCAGCATGAGGTGCAGGGGACCTTTCTCATACATGTCTTTTCCTCTAGCTGATGGCCCATTGTGGAACTGGAGTTGTTACTTACTTTTTTTGTTCTTTTGCTAATGTAGGCAAGAATCTCTCAACTATTGAAAAGTAATAACACAGTATGGTAATGTGCATAAATCAATAATGCATTTTGGAACAATGACTAATGTCGGTCCCAGGCGTCTTTTCTCGTGGATGGATTTTTGTGTTCATTGGAAAGTAACAATCACTTTAGTATGTATCACTAATTAAAAACTGCTGAATAATTTCCAACAGATATTAAGTAATTATTGCCAATGCCATGTCAGCCCCAGTAAATAATTATCTTACCTTGTAACACATAATTAAAATTACAATGCCCCCAAACAGGTATTGAATAGTCATAAATGATTCCAATTGTACAGCACATGGAGCAGCCATGTATTCAACTCAGTTATGTTTATAATTTAAAATGACATTTTTCATTTGACTGCTGATTTATGAAATTTTAAAAAATCAATTTGCCTTTCTTAATGGGCTAATGCCTTTGGGGGATACACCAGATGTTCTTCTGCCCAAGGTTGGCAGCTGGGCAGAAAAAAATTAGCCAAGCATATTGATACAAGACCTAAACAAGAAAAGGGTAGTAATAATGGGTGGCAGGGTGAAATAAATTAACTGGGGATGTGCTATGAAGTGGTCCTTGTGAGCCTCATCTTGATGATAAGAGGCTGTGCAGCCTGTGGTCTGCAGGTTCCCCGGGCACCTCTCTACCCTCTTCCTCATGGCCATTGTTATCACGGAGCTGTCAAGGACTGCACGTGGTACCATGTCTCTTCTTCTGCTGGGATCAACATCTAAGTGCAGGGAACAGAGGAAGGCTCTTCCAAATGCTTAATGCATTGCCCCGCTATAGCCTGACTTCGCCGGGACAAGGGCGTAGCAGGAGGGATGGCAAGAATGAGGACTCCAAAGCCTGATTACTTTCGAGCAGATGGCAATCTTTCCATTGGTCATCATTTGACAAATATTGAATGAGCACTTATTGTGTGCTAGGGACTATGGTTGGTGTAGATTTTAAGGTTTCCTCACTTTTAAAATGTGAGACAATACACTTTGTCCTTTCACCTCCAACAGTTTGTTTATTGATTTGTATTTATCGGATAGTAAGTTGTTGTTGTCCATTTCTACCAACATGTGAATATCAGGTACAATATAGCCAGATCATCTCCAGCTTTGTGGATCCTCAGATATCATCATGGGTTGTTTAGGGTATCTGCAGTCTCCATCCCTGCGATGGGAGTCACCATCTGCACCTGGACCTGCCTTGGGTTACTTAGGTGCTTTCAGGAAGCAGATGGTAACACCCAGTAACCTTCTAACTGTTTGTTCAATGATCTTTCCCCTACCAGACCATTAAGTTCTGTGAGAGAAGACTTCAGGTCTATATTAATCACTAATACATTCCCTGCAATTAGACTAGTGTAAATATTTGTTTCATTAATCATTGATTAAAATTCCAAAACAGTAAAAACAGCAGAGAGCAAAATTGCCAATGCCTCTCACTCTTTATAATCAATTCAGAGTATCCATCTCGAAAGACAAATATGACTACATCCTTTATACATCACTCCCAAACTCCAGTATATCCCCAGTCCTGAGTAACATCCTATATCACCATGGAGAGGGTGCTTCCAGGTGTTCCATGTAATTCAGAGTTGGGCTGGGCTGGGTGCTTGGCACAGACACTGGGGTGGCTCCGGGGACTGTGTCAGGAGTTGCCTGATCAGGGCTGATGGATATTTTTCACTCTTGCATCAGGAAGAAACCCTGCGGGTGTACAAATCAGATCCAAGGGAACTGCATTTATTTGTTCTATAACCTCAGGCAACATATGGGCCATCCGTAATGAAGGATTAAGAAGCCTAGGTTGGAAGGGAAGAGTGGCGATAAAGACAGTGCTGTGCTGTGCTTAGTTGCTCAGTCATGTCTGACTCTTTGTGACCCCATGGACGGTAGCCCACCAGGCCCCTCTGTCCATAGGATTCTCCAGGCAAGAATACTGGAGTGGGTTGCCATGCCCTCCTCCAAGGGATCTTTCCAACCCAGGGATCGAACCCAGGTTTCCCACACTGCAGGTGGATTCTTTACTGTCTGAGCCACCAGGGAAGCCTGATGAAGACAATAGGAAGCCAGGTTGTCTTCAGCTTTGGAGCCCAGGCTGCTCCATCCTGGCTCAGTGGAGGTTCATTTTCCCTGTGTGCCACATGTGGGGACACGGGTTCTAGAGCTTTGAATCCATTGCCAGCTGATCAAAGCAGTAGAGCTGGTCACTCTTTTTCTGAGGCGGACACAGGAGAGTCGCTGTGAAGAGGGGAGGAGAATGCAGACAGCCAGCCAGTACATTGATGAGTCTGCCTCAGTTCCTAGTGGGCAAAGGATGTTCTGAAATCCTTGATGATGTATCTGATCCATATAGAAAGTCACTTCTGAAAGCTTTGTTTGAATAGGTAGATGAGTCAAAGATTTGGGAAGACAGGGAACAACACAGAAAAGTTTCAGATTTATGGTTGGAGTAGATTCTATTACATATCCAGGTTGGACATATTGATGTGAGGAGACAACACTCCAGAATAAAAATGTAGTGTTTTTTAAAACTGTAGATTCATGTAGGTGGGACCTGAGTTCTTGGGTACCTGTGCTTTGGGGTACAAGAGTGGTTTTATTAAAACCTAGCAACGTAACCAGAAGGTGATGCTTCATGAGCACCTGTGTTTGTTAAATTCCCAAAGGATGCAGTACAGAGACTTCAGCAGGTGGCAGAAGGATGCATGGTACTCATGTGCCTAAGAGCTCTTCCATTATCTCCTCATGTAGTTCTAATACAGAAGCTTCTAGATGTCACTTGCCAATCCATTTTTCTCTTTAAAGAAGAGTGATTTGACAACAGCTTCATATAATGTTGTTGTTTAGTCACCAAGTCGTGCCTGATTCTGCAACCCCATGGACTGTAGCCCACCAGGCTCCTCTGCCCATGGGATTTCCCAAGCAAGAATACTGGAGTTGGTTGCCATGCCCTCCTCCCAGGAATCTTCCTGACGCAGCGACTGAACCCATGTCTCCTGTATCTTCCGCACTGGCAGGCAGATTCTTTACCACTGAGCCATCAGGGAAGCCCTTCATATAATGTTAAATTCCAGTAATTTAAATCATGTATCATTTTCATTCGCTCTTTATACTGACTCTGTCCATCCAGCTCTGATGTCCATCAAGGATGGGACCCTTCCTGCACCAGTGACTCAATGGCCTCTTTCCCATCAGAGTCCTGCCGTCCCCATGTCACTGACAGCAGCAACCCCATGTGATGGAATGAGTAGGGTTTTGGCCTTGAGTGATTTTAGTTTATGTCTTAGTTTACCTCTCACCACTTACAAGACCTTGGTCATTTTTCTTTAACTCATGAAACTGATTGCCTTTATTTAAAAATGAAGAAGCAGTAGCCACCTCCAAGGTTATTGGTGGATTTAATGAGGTGGTGTACATAAAGCCCCAAGTGTGGGTCTTGGCACCTTCCAGATCCTGAATAAATCTCCATTCGCCATGCACTTGGCACCTGGCCAGCCAGAACGGGCCATTGTGAAGGAGTCCAAGGGCTCCTGGAAGTGCTTCTACTTATGAAGCAAACAGATTTACCAATACTAAGGGTTCCTGATGTTGACAATTTAGAAACAATTACAGTCTCCGTCAGACTTCCCTCGTGGATCAGTGGTAAAGAATCCGCCTGCCAATGCAAGAGACGTGGGTTTGATCCCTGGGTCAGGAAGATCCCCTGGAGGAAGAAACGGCAACTCACTCCAGTATTCTTGCCTGGAGAATCCCATGAACAGAGGAGCCTGGCGGGCTACAGTCCATGGGGTTGATGAGTCAGACACAACTTGGTGATTAAACAACAAGTTCCCATTTCCTTATCTGGTGGAGCCAACCTACACAAGTGTTATTTCCCATTTATTGAAGACAGAGCAAGCAGGGAGGAGGTTCGATAGCCAGTTACCCCATTATCCTGTATTTGTGCTGGGAAAGAACATGCTTTAAAGAATGAGGTTCAGCTTCCCTGGCTCCCAGGTCTCTACACTCCCAGTGGGAATTCCGGGGCCATGGGCACCCCCAGAGTGCCGGGGTCCAGCCCCGGCTGATCCAGGGTATTCGAAGCGGGGACGGCGTCGGCGACCTATTTATATTTATTTATTCATCAAAGATTCAAAGAGTAATAGAATAAGGATAGCTCAGTGAGGAAATTCAGTGGAGAAAAGCGGCTGAAATAAGGATAGCTCAGTAGGAAAATTCAGTGGAGAAAAGAAGCTGAGTGGCTTGGTTTACGCGGAAAATCAATATAACCCGTGACACCAGGTTAGCTCTGACCACGGAGGCCGCAGGCGCCCTCTCGAATAGCGGAAGGTGCCCCACCTTAGACACCTTCTCGAGTGGGTCTTAGAAGCCCAGGCAAATAAATGGTCGCAGAGGACATCCACGCTCCAGATGGACGCTCAGCCGGAAGTTAAAGGGAAGAATGACATGGGGAGACCAAGTTTCAGTGAACAAGGCCCGCACTTTATTTTCCAAAGTAGTTTTTATACCTTAAGGTATGCATAGAGGATAATGGGGGAAGGGGTAGAGTCATGCAGCAAGCCAGGCTTTCTTCCTGCAAACTTATCATATGCAAAAGTTCAGGTGATAGACATCATCTTCTGGCCCGGAGGCCTGTTAACATTTTAAGAAACTTATCTTTCTCTAAAGGTGATTATTCCAAAGTCAGGCGCCAGCCTTCCAAAAAGCATTGAACAAAGCTGCATTTTACATTTCTATACACCCATTATATCAATCAATACACTGCCAAGGACACAGTAGGTAAGGAGTATGGAGACTTAGCAGCAAACATTGGCCCAACAAGTGAAAAACCCTTCACCAATACAATTTCTAATCAATCTTTTAACTACTCAAAGGAATCTGTGTTTAGGCAGTTTAGAACATCTCTTGCCTCTCACAATTGGGAGGCTCTGAACAATCACATGTGGCCGGAAAAACCCATTCAGGCAGGCTAGAGGATTTCCAAAGGAGTTTGTAGGTTGAAACACTGTCACATCCAGGAATTATTAACTGGAGCTGTAAGCTAACTCTCTTTTCAGAGAGAGGTAGTGGGGGACAGCCCCCCGTAAAGTCAGAGGTGTAGGTGAAAGCACAAAGCAGAAAGTAGGCAGACTCTGGTTTTGGGGGTAGATGCTCGAGAATTTCCAGGGGGACTCCTGAGGCTCGATCCCGCCTTTGCGTATGCCGAGCCTCCTTCCTCATGACCTTTGTCATGGGTGGAGTGCCTCACGCTGGCTCTCAGCAGTGATAGAATTCCAGTTGAGCTATTCCAGATCCTCACTCAATATGCAATATGCCGGCTCCCAGCACCAGAGGAGGTTACATATCTTTCTATCTCCTTGCAAAAGATTCACGTGGGCAAAAGAGATTGGATGGGTACATTTTGCTTTGTTTAAATAACATTTGCTTTTGCTGCTTTTAATCATGGGTTCCCCTGAGCCTGGCGTGCTCTCCACAGCACACGTTGGCTGCATACCTAAAAGATATTTTGAATACAACAGCTTGAGTCCCCTGCTGCTCGGATGATAGCAATTGGCTAGGTGTTCCAGCCTCTTCCTTCTCGCTCCTCCATGGATGCAAGGAGATTTCAAGTGCAATTTGGCCTTGTACATCAAATAGCAATTTTCCTGCAGAAATCACCGCCTCCAAAAACTCTACTCTAATCAAATCTATCAAGCCCAATTTAGGGGCAAGCTTGTGTCTGTTTATCAAGGAAATGGAGTTGAAATTGCCCCCTTTAATAGAATCACAGCTGCCCACCACAATCTTTCACATGGATGTTTGAATTAATGGCAGGCCATGGCCCATGCTCCCCAACCTTGGCATTTGATTCCAGTTGGAGGAAATTGCTATAATTTCTGCCCTGGGGTTCTGGGGAATATTGGGGCATTTCATGTTGGGGTGAGAATTAACCTGTCAAGGGAATTAAGGAATTCGGAAGTGGTTGGGGGAAAGACTAGCACTTTACACAACACCCATTGGGTCACCTTGGCATCAAAGCAAACCCAATATGACTCATATGAACACTTTTACCAAGCCAAGGAAAAGAAAAATCACAGAGGGATGACTTTCTCTGAAGTTGAGATTTTAAATCAGAACACAGTGAGTCCAGGTAGCATGTATCTGTTCTGAATATAGAGCACCTCATTGGTTGCAGTTCCATTTTAAGAGTGAGTGGGTGGGCAAACAACCTGATGTAGGAGATGGATGGGCTCCAGGTTAGACATTTACAACCGGTCTCCTGTTTGCCTTTCATGGGGCATGAAGAAGTGGGCTTCAGGCAGGATACTTAACAACTGTTAGCGTTACTGAGACAAGAGATAGGTGGGCTCCAGTTAAGGCATTTTTAATCAGCCTCTTGTTTGCCCTCTGAAATGGAAATAACAACAGAAACAGGGTAAATAGCCAGTGTTTGTCTCTTAAGGTAATAGTCAGAGCAATAGTCATGGCAAGGACAAGGAGGGGCAAGACCCTGTTTAAGTAAAGGATTAAGGGATCTCTAGTTGACTCATTGGAAAAGACTCTGATGCTGGGAGGGATTGGGGGCAGGAGGAGAAGGGGACGGCAGAGGATGAGATGGCTGGATGGCATCACTGACTCGATGGACATAAGTCTCAGTGAACTCCGGGAGTTGGTGATGGACAGGGAGGTCTGGTGTGCTGCAATTCATGGGGTCTCAAAGAGTCGGACACCACTGAGCAACTGAACTGAACTGAACTGAACTGAGCGAGTCCCACCTCTTCGGAGAAGGCAATGGCAACCCACTCCAGTACACTTGCCTGGCAAACCCATGGACGGAGGAGCCTGGTAGGCTGCAGTCCATGGGGTCGCTAGGAGTCAGACACAACTGAGCGACTTCACTTTCACTTTTCACTTTCATGCATTGGAGAAGGAAATGGCAACCCACTCCAGTGTTCTTGCCTGGGGAATCCCAGGGACGGGGGAGCCTGGTGGGCTGTCATCTCTGGAGTCGCACAGAGTTGGACATGACTGAAGTGACTTAGCGGCGGCAGCAGCAGCAGCAGTCCCACCTCTTTGGGGTCAAGGGAGACACTATACATGAGCAGAAAGGCTCCTTGTTGGTCAAAAGTCAAGGGATAATGCTGGACCATAATGAGTCTTGATCCTCCCAAAAGCCTTCACTTCAAGATCCATCTTGGCTGAGGGGTGTGTGCACACCCAGGGGAGGGTCCCAGGGTAGGTCAGGTGCAGAAAAAGATACCAGGTAATTGGCCTGAAGGAAGACAAAGACCCAGAAGAAATGACCTCTATAAATGACTTAACCACCTCTTTGCTGTGCTCCTCCTCATGAGGGGGAACGTCCACCTCCTTTCTCTCTGGTTGTGCCTCTTTGCCTTGCTTCTGTGTTCACTAGACAAACTGCTTCTATGTGTACTCACCCACTTGTTGTTATGCTATGTCTCTAATAATAAATTTTATATCTATATTTACAGTTTCTACCTCCATGATAAATGCATTTTTCACCGGGTGCAAAGATCCAGAGATAAAGAGCTTCTAGTCTCTAGCCCTTGTTGGCCTGGTGGCTAGGATTTCTGATTTGCATCCAGGCTACCCAGGTTCATTTCCTGGGCAGGGAATTAAGATCTCGCTTTATGCTACTGCTCACAGCTGCATCGCAGAGACCAAACTCAGCTGAGATGTTCGGGCCCCCTGAGCCAGGGAGCAGGCCAGCAGCTTCTCTTCCTGTTGGCTCCTGCGGCAACCTCAGCCCCGGGATTTCCTGCAGAAGCCCTAGAGACGGGCTTCTGTCTGGCACGTGGAAGCGGACAGTTGCTCTGATCATTTGTCACCCAGACAGAGACCTTCTCATTATCAGGAGACTTTTTTTTTTCCTCTTTCAAGCGTATTAACATCTTGTATTTTTATAGAACTATTCTAATCATTTCTTTTCTGGCACATTTTCATGTTTTCATCCCTTTTTATTCTCACAGTACAGAAGGGAGGTGAACTATTTATAAAGCAATACTGTAAATAAGGAAGCCAAAGTTAAATGACACATCCAATTAACGGAGCCTTTGGAACAAGACCTCCTCCCCACAAACCCCTTGCTCCTGCGTGTCCCTCTCTGAAGTACTGGAGCCCTCTGACCTCCCTCTGTGAGAGTCAGGAGCACAGCCTTCCTGCCCCCGCACCCCCCACCCCCACCCCCAGAACTCCAGCAGCATCCCCTTCTCCCTTTAAGAAATTTCCATCTTCCCTTTCCCTCCAGAAATAATCCCGGACATTTTACAATCAATAGGTAATAGAGATCCTCTCTTTGTGAAATGGACCTGAAATTTTTCCTCTTCCCATTGAAAATAAAGGACTCCTAAATGAGAGCATCATAGAAATTTAATAAATGTGGGAGAAAGCCTATTTATTTTCTTCAAGAGCTGCTAATGCCTCTCCGAAAAAGCCTCCCATTTAGAATTAATTCAGCTTTTCTCTTGCTTCCTTTTCTCATTCCTTGCCCTCCTCCTAGACTGGCCTCTTTTCATTTTACTTAGGGCCATTTGCATGAAAACAGCATTGCAACTACCGGGGGCTTATCTGCAGCTGTTGATTCTCACTCAGAATTCCTAATTCCCCTGGAACCTTCACGTCTCCCCCCACCACACATGGGTGTCTTCAGGCATGAGGGTGTGTCCTCTCTCTGGTACCAGTGGGCTCCCTGGGGGCCTGAGTGGCACGTAGGGCGGAAGCTGCCGCTGGTGAGGTGTTGGGTCGGGGAAAGCATCATGAGGGTAGGCGACCAGAGAGCTGTCTCTCCTGGGGCATCAAGGCTCTGCTCCTGAGCTGCTGATGAATCATCAGTCATCAATCCTCGGTCTGTGTTAGGAGCTCAGAAAGGAGAGGCTGATTTCCTGTGCAGCCAGAGAGTTGCACTCTTGTTCCTTCCGCACTTCAGAAGGCATCTAATAGCTGGAGCCACTGTGGAAAGACAGGGGAAAACAAACCCACAGTGCTTAAAAAAAAGGAGAGAAACACTGTGCTATTTCCCCCACTTTATGAAATTGCTTGTCAGGTTATTGATTGAGGCTTAGCCCTTCTGCTGTGCAGTAGCCTCTCTGCTGCCGAGACTGCCTCTTACTTAGGACCAGATGTGCTACCCCTCATTGGGTTGTGGGGGGCTGGGGGCCTCTCGGCCAATGCAGACCCCCTCTGCCTGGTCAAGGA
This sequence comes from Bubalus kerabau, assembly GCF_029407905.1. Lineage (NCBI taxonomy): Eukaryota > Metazoa > Chordata > Mammalia > Artiodactyla > Bovidae > Bubalus > Bubalus kerabau. The sequence goes on from NC_073628.1 coordinate 16,764,453, forward strand.
TGGTGCCAATCGCAGGCATGTGCATGTAATTCTAACACTAGGTGGGCCTGGCCTCCTGAGTTCCCAAACGTGTCACAGAGCTGCAAACAGCAGGTCAGGCACCTGTAAATAAGGTCCCCCCATGGAAAGGGGGGTGAGCTTCATCGAGGTGGTCCCCTCCTTTCACTGATAGACTTTGGGAGAGAACATTGAGCACTTACTGTTTACTATCATCTCTATGCTCCTATTTTCTCCTCATAACACTCCCAGTTCATCTCTTGAAGCTTATCATTGACATTAATGATAAAATAATTGGCCGAATGGGCTTTCCAGGTGGTGCTTGTGGTAAAAAATCTGCCTGCCAATGCAGGAGACTTAGGTTCAATCCCTGGTTCAGGAAAATCCCCTGGAGGAGGGCTTGGCAACCCACTCCAGTATTCTTGCCTGGAGAATCCCATGGACAGAGGAGCCTGGCAGGCTACAGTCCATGGGGTTGCACAGAATTGGACATGACTCACTGTCTGAGCACAATTGGCTGAATCTCAATCCATCCTACTGCCTTCTGCAATATTCACCCAGGCTTCTACTGCTCCTCTGAGACTGAACTTCCCATCCTGCTCCTATTTCTGGGTCCTCATTTCCTCCACCTACACCCCCTTGCCTTTCTTTACCTCCAGAGCCAAGGAATTCTGCAGGGTTTGGTCTCTGGCTATTCTCTTTTCTTCTCTACGCTCTCCTCCTTGGTGTTCTTCCCACCTCCCACTGTCCAATTATCACCTCAGTGGGACTGATGCCTAAATCTGTCTCCAGTCTTGACTCCTCTGTTGAAATCTAATCCCACATTTATAATTACCTGAGGAATATCACCAGTGCTCTCTCCTTTCAGTTCAGTTCAGTTGCTTAGTCGTGTCCAACTCTTTGCTACTGCGTGGACTGCAGCACACCAGGCTTCCCTGTCCATCACCAACTCCCAGAGCTTCCTCAAACTCATGTCCATCAAATCTGTCTCTCAGGTCTGTTGATCTGTTGATTCTAACTTTTTAAATTTCCCACCCCTCCTTTTCATCTCAACCACCTCCATCCTAGTTCATTATTTCATTACTTCTCACTTCAACTATCGGGACAACCAATTAAAATCTCTTTCCCTTCTGGCTCTACCCTTCATGTCTCTGCTGTATTAGTCTTCTTTAAGAACAGCTCTGACCCCAGCAATCCCTTATCAGGAACCATTCATGGTTCCCTTTCTGGTGAATTTGTTTCTTACTTTGTTGCAATAGATTTTGGAGATGAAGTGATAGTTAAGAAGTGGATTTATTTAAAGAAAGACACACTTCACAGGGGGTTCCCTAGTAGCTCAGTTGGTAAAAAATCTGCCTGCAATGCAGGAGGCTCTGGTTCTATTCCTGGGTTGGAAAGATCCCCCGTAGAAGGGATAGACTACCCACTCCAGTATTCTTGCCTGCAGAATCCCCATGGACAGAGGAGTCTGGCTGGCTACAGTCCAAGGGGTCATGGCAAAGAATCAGACATGACTGAGCAACTAAGCACAGCACAGCACAGCACACTCCATAAACAGAATATGGGCCATCTCAGAAGGCGAGAAAGTCCTAAATATGGTGTGGTTACTTTCTATGGCCTAGGTAATTTCACAGAGAAGGCAATGGCACCTTACTCCAGTACTCTTGCCTGGAAAATCCCATGGGCGGAGGAGCCTGGTAGGCTGCAGTCCATGGGGTTGCTAAGAGTCGGACACGACTGAGAGACTTCACTTTCACTCTTCACTTTCATGCATTGGAGAAGGAAATGGCAACCCACTCCCGTGTTCTTGCCTGGAGAATCCCAGGGACGGTGGAGCCTGGTTGGCTGCCGTCTATGGGGTCGCACAGAGTCGGACACGACTGAAGTGACTTAGCAGCAGCAGCAGGTAATTTCATAGGCTAATATGTTGGAGGATTATTCTGATTATTCCAATTATTTCAGGGAACGGGTGGGGATTCCCAGGAATTGGGCCAACACCCTTTTTTTGCCTCAGAACTGTCATGGCACCTGTGGGTGTGTCATTTAGCTGATGTGTTACAACAAGCATACGATGAGGCTCAAGTTCCACGGAAAGACCGTGATGCTGGGAAAGATTGAAGGCAGGAGGAGAAGGGGACGACAGAGGAGGAGATGGTTGGATGGCATCACTGACAGGATGGACATGAGTTTTAAAAGGCTCTGGAAGTTGGTGATGGACCGGGAAGCCTGGCATGCTGTAGTCCATGGGGTTGCAAAGAGTTGGACATGACTGAGTGACTGAACTGAATTGAACTGAAGGTCCACAGGAAGTTGACTTCTTTGGTTCTAATAAGTTTATGTCTTGTCCTCAGGCTATGTTGTTCTTTTAAAGGTTGTGCCCTGCACCCTTCCCTCTTGTTCAGTACCTTCTTTGCCAAGAATGTTAAGTCCAATGTTTTTTTTCAGGCACAGGTGAGGGGATCAGGTTCGACACTCAGTGTACCCTGTGCACATGCGGTCTGCTTCAAATCCTCTCCTTCTTCCTCTTTGCAGGGACGCAGCCTCCCAAGCCACATTGGACAAGCAAGGGCAACCCACTGGATGACGTGCCTAAATTTGCTCATGCTGTTCCCTCTGCCAGATTAGTTTTCCCTTCCCCATCTCACCAACCTCACTCCATCCCCTCCACCTTGACAAACTGTTTATCATCTTTCAAGACTCGGTGTAGAGATTATGTTCTCTGCAAAGTCTTTTCAGCAAACTGGACAACATTAGCCATGTCCTTTTTTACTCTCATGGTGCCTTGTGTGACTCTGTGTTAGCATGCCTGCTTTTATGAGGCTAGGACCACCTTGACCATCTTACTTATCTTTATGGTCACAGCACCCAACATAGAATAAGCTCTGCTATTATGTGAGCATCCCTGAATTCCTCTCTCTTTCCCTGGGCTCCAGCTCTTCCTTCCACCTGGAATCCCTCCTTTATTATCTTAACAAAGCTCAGTGTAAAATATTCCCTCACAAGATGCCTCCTTTGATCACTTTAACAAGCGTATTTTTGTGTATGCGAACTCCCAAACATGGAAAGAACATGATTTGTATTTATCAGACTTGCATTAGATTTGGACTCAGACTAACAGAACTTTATTCTTTCATTATTTAAAAGTTTATTCCACAAGACTTTAACAGTACAGAAAGTCTCAAGGACAATAATACTTATGAATGATAGAACTTGGAACACAGCAAATGATCAATAAATGTTAATTCATGTTCTTCCTTCTTTAAGGCACTTACCACTTTATGACTTTTAGCACAGACATTCATGTCATTTTCTTATTGTCAATAATAGAACAAAGCTCCTAGTGGAAGAACACTACCTTACTCATATTTCCTTTTTTTCAGCAGAGAATATCAGAGATCCTTACATAATTCAGTTGCTTAGAATATTTGTTGAATTTAATGGGGCAAACTTATTTTTAGTGCTTTATGCTTTAAAAATAATATAGTTTTATTATTTGTACAAAATTAAATATGAGGTTGATGGTCATGCCTATAAAATGCTGGCAATCACACTTTGGGTGAATAATGTAACCTACATGATAACATACTTCTACGGGAAAATCAGATTAGACATCCATCATTTCAACTTAGTATCTTTAACAGAAATATTCCTCTTTCTCTTTGTGAGTGCTGCCTCTTATATCTTTATAAGCATGGAAAAAACAAATGAAACAGTATTGACTTGACAACGTTCTTTTCAAAAGTGGTCAATGAGGTAAATTAGATTACCTGGTAAATTCCATATAAAAAGTGAGTGTTTCTATAAATTTAAGTGAAAAATCTTTGAAGAACTTTGTTCTCAACAGTGGAGAAAGTTATAAAGAATTGTTTATATGCCTTCAAAAACTATGCCTCAGAACACAGGAGCATTAAGAGAATCTAATCATCACCAAATTTAAAGACCTTTGACCATTACTTCATGGCAAATAGCTGGGGAAACAATGGAAACAGTGACACTCTATTTTTGGGGGCTTCAAAATCACTGCAGATGGTGACTGCAGCCATGAAATTAAAAGATGCTTGCTCCTTGGAAGAAAAGCTATGAACAACCTAGACAGCATATTAAAAAACAGAGACATTACTTTGCCGACAAAGGTCTGTCTAGTCAAAGTTATGGTTTTTCCAGTACTCATGTATGGATGTGAGAGTTAGACCATAAAGAAGGCTGAAGAACTGATGCTTTTGAACTGTGGTGTTGGAGAAGACTCTTGAGAGACCCTTGTACTGCAAGAAGATCCAACCAGTCGATCCTAAAGGAAATCAGCCCTGAATATTCATTGAAAAGACCAATTTTGAAGCTGAAACTCCAATGCTTTGGCCACCTGATGTGAAGAACTAACTCATTAGAAAAGACCCTGATTCTGGGAAAGACTGAGGGCAGGAGGAGAAGGGGATGACAGAGGATGAGATGGTTGGATGGCATCACCGACTCAATGGACATGCGTTTGAGCAAGCTCCAGGAGTTGGTGATGGACAGGGAAGCCTAGCGTGCTACAGTCCGTGGGGTCACAAAGAGTCGGATATGAGTGAGTGACTGAACTGAACTGAACTTTAGTTTTCTCTTTTGTTTTTTTTTTTTTAAGTGTGGTTAATATGGCCACCTGGCTTGGATCACAATGATGATATGAGAACTGCAAGTACAGCTCTTGATTCCAGGGTCTGTCTTTATTTCCACACCCCAAAGTCTTATAAAGTGCCTGGAATAGAAAATATGCTCAATAAATATTTATTGAGTACATGAAGCATGCGAGGAAGATTTTGAGGAATTCATAATGTAACATGGTGGAATTCACACTGTCTAGTGCCACTTTCTTATTTTAGATGTGATAATGAGACTCAGAGAGGACAGGGGATTTGCTTAATGTCACACGACAAACTCCTGGCAGAACAAGGAGCAGACTCCAGATTTCATGTGTCCTGGTTTAATGCTCTTCACATACACCACATCGCACCAGCCATTTCCCAGATGTGATAGTACACCATCTGATAAAAGAAAGAACCAATGCAATTCAACTAATATTTATTAAGCCCTTGTTATATTCCAGGCATGGCACTCAGCACTGCAGGGATTACAAGATGAATTACACAGTCTATGCTTTTAACTTCACGAATTTTGATGGAGGAGGAAAACACATAAACCGTTACTAAATACTTATTAGGAAACAGACACCATAATGGAGACATAGGGAATGTGCTGATGGGCTCATCCTGAAAGGAGTTAATAAATTGGATTACGGGATGGGTGGAGCTGCAGGCTGTGGAGCATGTTTTATCTGATAGTTTTTCTGATCTTGGAACAAAACACAAGGATGCCATCAGCTAAGAGGGGAAGGGAACCATCTGGACAAAGGAAAAGTCTGGGAGAGCAAAGAGGAGGTGGATGGTTCCAGCAACTGCCAAGGCTGTGACTTGAAGGAGCCATGGTAGGAACATGGAATGAAGTCTGGACCAGTAAATGTGACCCATCTTTGAGGACCCTGCTTGGATATTGGGGCTTTCTTTGTTATGTCATGGAGAGCTTTGAAGGTGGCTGAAGACAAACACTTGCCTTTTTGGAAAACCATCATGGCTGGAATGTGGTCAGAGTGGATAGATTGGCAACTGGGAGAGTAGTTACAGGGCTACTTCGAAATCCAGCAAAAGTCCCCTCTAGGGAGGAAAACAGTGAGCATAAGAGAGATTACTCCAAATAGGAGAAACAGTGTGAGAAGAATTAGGAGCCTGGGCACTTGATTCAGACTGGCTGGCCCCCTTGCTTCCTCATACAGGTTAGGTAAATTCTCTGTGCCCAGTGTTTACCTGCAAAGTGCCCACTCCTGCTGCGGCAGCCTACTGCTGCAGGTGCAAAGTGCTAGCAAGGGCACCTGGCTCACAGGAGGTCCCCAGTAAATGCTGCTGGCTGCTGTTGGTATAAAGATGTTACGTGGAGTGTGGGTCTCCTGAGAACAGGTACTCCTTTATTCACCAGCATAGCCCCTTGCTAGAAAATTGTCTGGCACATTGTTGCTATTGTTGTTGGTGTTCAGTCGCTAAGTTGTATCTGAATCCATGGACACCTATTAGGCATTTAATAACTTTGTTGTTGTTATCATCAAAGCTTCCTCTTTGTACCTTCTCCCTCTGTATGCGTCCAGTAGGATTGTATAGGAATTATCTCCATAAGGATTATAACTGGTGCCTTCCAACAGCGTGCACTGACATGTGAAAAATCATTCATGATATCATAGTCTTTTCTAAAACTGGCTATCATTTTCAATATATTCAGCAGAGGCTTGGAAAGTTTTAAGCTGCAAATGAACACTTTGGAGGCATCCTTCCTTGAATTTGATTTAAGAGATCAGGGAGCTGAGGTTGAGCTGTTAATGATTCAAAAGGCCAGGGTCCTGTTTGGTGGCTCAGATGTCTCACTGGGTCGTGAGAGCCAGGCTGTGTTCTCTCTGTGACTCACTTTACTCATCTCTGGAATGGGATTCCAGCTGACCTCATAAACAGTTCTGCGCTGATGAGTGGGCACAAGGCACTGTCTTAAGGAGGATGAAGGCAGTGGTGGGGAGGGCTCCTGGAGAGTACACAGGTCTCTAATGATCATCAAGGATTGGCAGGCTGGTTATAAGGCATCCTGGACTGGAGTTCTGGAAGCAGTGTGACCTATTTTGAGTCATACACTCCACTAAGCATGATATAAGTAGAACCCCTAATCCCTGTAAACTACAAACATAAATCATGCCTGTAAAAAGGTGAATTCAATGAATAGAAAAGAGTGCTCTGATGGAGATACCTACAAGGCAGAAAAGAAGGAAGAATTTGCTGTGTTGTGTGGAGCAGATGTTGTCCAGGCAAGGTGCTGGGACATGAGCTGGGTGTCTAAGCGCAAGTCAGATCACAGAGGGTGTCCCAGTGGGAAACAGCTCATGCAAGGCTTGTACTGTTATCCCCATGAAGCAGGAGGAGCGTATTAAGAACTAGCTTGGAAGGGAGGAAAGGTGTCAAGTCTGTAGAAGAATGCACGTGTGCTGCATGTGCACACACACACACCAAGAAGCCAGTGGGATAGAAGAAAAAGCCAGCCAATGAGGTCAGACAGGTCAGGACTGGAATCCTGGCTCCTTGATGCCTTTGAATCTCAATTTTCTCATCAGTAAATGGGATTCATTGAACCTACTTAGCAGTGTAAGTGCTACTAGAGATGTCCATTCATGTCCTAGAAAACACAGGCGTTGTGTGCTTAGTCACCCAGTCGTGTCCCGCTCTGTGACCCCATGTACTGTGGCCCACCAGGCTCCTCTGTCCATGGGATTCTTCAGGTAAGAATACTGCAGTGGATTGCATTCCTTTCTCCAGGGGATCTTCCCAACCAGGGATCGAGCCCAGGTCTCCTGCATTGCCGTGGATTATTTTTACTGTCTGAGCCACCAGTGAAGCCCCCAAAATACAGGCATTAGCAGATACATATACTATAAGTGGATACGTCTGCTTCAGTGGCTACACACACACAATCCCATATGGATAAAATGCTTGCAGACATTGGTTGATTTGGTGGTGGGCACTCAGTGTTCACTTCTTTAGTTCCTTCCTGATTTCTATAAAAGTCTTTGGAAGAACAGCACAGTCAGTAGATCACAAGGTAACAACAGCACCGGCTGGTTAGTGAGTGAATGGAGTATCCTCTCCACACACCAGCTTTCCTGCAGTATCTTAGGTTTTATGAGAGTATAATTGCTTTATAATGTTGTGTTAGTTTCTGCTGTACAGCAAAGTGAATCAGCTATATGTATGCATATATCCCCTCCCTCTTGAGCCTTCCTTCCACCCCCTATCCCTCTAGGTCATCACAGAGCACTGTGCTGAGCTCCCCGTGCTACACAGCAGCTTCCCACTGGCTCTATATTTTACACATGGCAGTGGATATGTGTCTGTGCCACTTTCTCCGTTCGCCCCACTCTCCCATTCCCTCCTGTGTCTACATGTCCATTCTCTATGTCTGCATCTCTATGTCTACCCTGCAAATGATGAATGGATAAAGAAGATGTGGTACATATACACAGTCGAATATTACTCAGCCCTAAAAAGGAACAAAATTAGGTCATTTGTAAAGATGTGGAGAAACCCAGAGTCTGTCATACAAAGTGAAGTAAGTCAGAAAAACAAATATGCTATATGAACACATATATGTGGAATCCTAGGATATCTTGGTAGCTGATTACAACTGTGTAGGATTCATTTTTTCAAGTCGCAGTGCTGTTCTGCACAGCCACACTGCCTGCCCAGGGGTCTACTGGGGTTAATTCTTGCCCACGCCTCTCCGAGCTGCCGGCCACTGTCATGACCTTGCTGAGGACTCTGGTTGCCGGACAGGAGGACCACAGAGGGGAGAATCCAAAACAGTCAACTGGCACCAACAGGGAGGATTTCTGAGTTTCCTCCAGCACTTAAATTGTGCTTGCACACAGCTCTTGGAATTCCCTGACTGTGCCCCATTCCGGGTTTTGCCAGCTGCTATCTCAGTTTTGTTGCTTTGAAATCTCCTTTCCCCTGATTTTGATCTGAGGCCGCTGTCCTTAGGTGACAACCAGCGATTCCAGATAACGGCTCAGATATATATCCTTGGCTTTCCCTCCATTCTCATCAGAAACCTGGGAGCCAGAGTCGGAATGAGGCAACAGCTCCTTTGACTGTGTCCCAGAGGAGGTGGGCTGTGGGATCCCAGTGGCTGTCCTTCCACACCACCTACCAGCTTTGGTTCCACACCCTGCCTCGATGCCGATGTGTGTTTTGATAGAAGGTTAATGCATACGTGAATACACAACTTTTTGATTTATTGTCGTCATGAGCTCATCACTCTTTCCTTTAAATTAAAACTCCCTCCAGATGGGGATCTGTGACGCAGATTTATTGATCTGCAATAAAACCTCACTCATAATCTCTGCAGCTGCCCATTCGTCTTCTCCAGAAAGAGGGCTCATTACTCTGGGTGTCCCAAGAATGAAAGCAAGAAGCTAACTTTCTCCTTTGTTCCCTTCCTGCCCCTCCCTGGCTCTCTGCTTCTCTCCTCCCTCCCGTTCTCCGCCCAGCCCCTCCTTTTACTGCTGAATCCCCCTAAAGACTCACTCCCGTTCCCCATCTCCATCCTGCTCCCTTATATTTCTCCTTCCTCCCTCTCCTGCCCCAAAGATATCCTTATATTTTTGTGGGCACCTTGTAAGTGCCATGACATTGAATCTGATTTCTCACTGAAATCAACAGCCCAGTCTCCGCTCTGCTCTTTCCAGATGGATTTGCCCTCCCTAGTTTGGACAAACCACTATGGGCTCAGGAGATGGATGAGGTCATTAGAAAAAGGGGGTGTGAGCAGCCAGACTGATCAAAATCAGAGCAAGTGACAGGTGGGTAGGTGCTAGGTCTGTGGCTAAAGCAGGGTACATATGGATAAAGAGTGCTTACCACTCTGTGTTTTGTTGGGTCCAAAGAGCCTTCTGATTAATGGCCTAGGAGATGTTCTGGAGTGCACACATGATCGAGGCCGCTTCCACTGGCCAGCAGATGGCCTGGCCCCCGTGCCAGGAAGCAGAATAAGTAACTGTTATCTCAGACTCAACAGAAGGAAGGGCAAAAGGACTTCTGGAGTGATCAGATGAATTGCCTAGTCAGTTCAGTGAAGTATCTCTTCATATTACTAAAATCCTCTTGGCTTTTCTTGCTGGAAAACAAAGTATCTTCATGTCTGGCAGATTTCAGCTAGAAGGTCATGATACCCTGGTGTGTTGCCATCAACCCTATTGTGTGATGTGACATCCCCATACAATACATGTAACATATTACTTCTAATAACGAGCTGGTTTGCAAATAAAGAAGATAACTAACAAGTTATACTCTTGTTAGAACACATTCTAAGTTATACATATAACAGTGTCATTTTTCACTCACATTATCTCTGATGTGATTTCTTGGACAGGAATTGGATATAGTGAGAGGATACGTGGCAGAAATCACACGTGCGTGTAGTTTGCATTCATCACTAGGGAGTGACAACCATTGCTCGGGTCTGTCTTTCTCTTCAGGCAGGAAAGCTGTCCTCTGGAGAACCTTACATACCCATCGCTTGTGTCCCTGCAGCTTAAAAAAAGGATGCGGCTTCTCCTCCTCATTTTAAAATGGCAAAGTCGCAACCCAGAGCCCAACAATGAGGGTGCAAGCCCGGAGTTGAACGTGAAGGCACAGATTCACATTCAATGCACACTTTCCACTGGCCACTGCCTCCTCCAGCAGGCAGGCATGAAAAGCTTGGGACAGAGGCTGGGAACAGGTCGGGGAAAAGCGAGGAGGAAATGAATTGCCATTTATCACTGGAATCAGGAGGCTACCCCAAGCAGGTTTAATCACCCCGTGCAGAGAGGGCTGCAGAGCAAGTTTATGGTTTACAGTGAGCAGGCTGACACAGCTGATTGATGTCAAATATGTCATGATGTATATTGTAAAGCAGAGAGATTTAATGGTGTAACTCTATGGCAGGCTCAGAAGTGAGTTGCTGCAAAGTAAGGAGTGATGGATAGGCTCATTTACATGTAAAATTGCCAATGGCATTGACAGCCCTGGTATGTGAGGGGAAGATAAGAAGCCCTGAGCAAGATCCACTATTGTCCTAGTACTGGAATATTAAAATACAGCTGTGGCAGCATCTGGAGTTTGCAATGGACTTGAAAGATATAATTATTTTTCACCTTCAGCCCTGAGATAATCTACATATTTTATGAGGTTTCCTAAAAAAGTCACTGTAATGTCCCTGGATCAAATATTTGCAGTGGATGGTGATGCTAGTATGAAATTTAGTTGTATGAGATGGTTCACTTAAGTTCAGTCGCTCAGTCATGTCCAACACTTTGCGACCCCATGGACTGCCACACGCCAGGCCTCCCTGTCCATCACCAACTCCTGGAGTTCACTCAGACTCATGTCCTTGAGTCCGTGATACCATCCAGCCATCTCATCCTCTCTGTCCCCTGCTCCTCCTGCCTTCAATCTTTCCCAGCATCAGGGTCTTTTCAAATGGGTCAGTTCTTTGCATCAGGTGGCCAAAGTATTGGAGTTTCAGCATCAGCATCAGTCCTTCTAATGAATATTCAGGACTAATTTCCTTTAGGATTGACTGGTTGGATCTCCTTGCTGTCCAAGGCACTCTCAAGAGTCTTCTCCAACACCACTGTTCAAAAGCATCAATTCCTTGGTGCTCAGCTTTCTTTTCCAACTCTCACATCCATACATGACTACTGGAAAAAACCATAATTTTGACTATATGGACCTTTGTCAGCAAAGTAATGTCTCTGCTTTTGAATATGCTATCTAGGTTGGTTATAACTTTTCTTCCAAGGAGTAGGCATCATTTCCTTTCAGGGCTTCAGTCACCAACTGCAGTGATTTTGGAGCCCCCCAAAAATAAAGTCTGTCACTGTTTCCATTGTTTCCCCATCTATTTGCCATGAAATGATGGGACCAGATGCCATGATCTTAGTTTTCTGAATGTTGAGCTTTAAGCCAACTTTTTCACTCTCCTCTTTCACTTTCATCAAGAGGCTCTTTAGTTCTTCTGCACTTTCTGCCATAAGGGTTGTGTCATCTGCATATCTGAGGTTACTGATATTTCTCCTGGCAATCTTGGTTCCAGCTTCTGCTTCATCCAGCCCAGCGTTTCTCATGATGTACTCTGCATATAAGTTAAATAAGCAGGGTGACAATATATAGCCTTGACATACTCCTTTCCCGATTTGGAACCAGTCTGTTGTTCCATGTACAATTCTTACTGTTGCTTCCTGACCTGCATAAAGATTTCTCAACAGGCAGATCAGGTGGTCTGGTATTCCCATCTCTTGAAAAATTTTCCACAGTTTGTTGTGATCCACACAGCCAAAGGCTTTGGCATAGTCAATAAAGCAGAAATAGATGTTTTTCTAGAATTCTCTTGCTTTTTCGATAATCCAGTGGATGTCGGCAATTTGATCTCTGGTTCCTCTGCCTTTTCTAAAACCAGCTTGAACATCTGGAAGTTCGTGGTTGCTCACTGCTGAAGCCTGGCTTGGAGAATTGTGAGCATTACTTTACTTGCGTGTGAGATGCGTGCAATTGTGCAGTAGTTTGAGCATTCTTTGGCATTGCCTTTCTTTGGGATTGGAATGAAAACTGACCTTTTCCAGTCCTGTGGCCACTGATGAGTTTTCCAAATTTGCTGGCATATAGAGTGCAGCACTTTCACAGCATCATCTTTCAGGATTTGAAATAGCTCAACTGGAAATCCATCACCTCCACTAGCTTTGATGGTTAGCAAACCAAAATACTCCATGGCTTTATCCCAAGCCCAACGATGTCACAGTGCTTGTAGAGTAACAGTGTCAAAGATGGTACCTTGATTTTTTATTTTTTGCAATTACATAGGTGCAACACTTATTAAATGAAACTATCTCCATAGTTGGGCTTCCCTGGTAGCTCAGCTGGTAAAGAATCCACCTGCAATGCAGGAGACCATGATTTGATTCCTGGGTTGGAAAGATCCCCTGGAGAAGGAACAGGCTACCCACTCCAGTATTCTTGGGCTTCCCTGGTGGATCAAACAGTCAAGAATCCGCCTGCAATGCGGGAGACCTGGGTTTGATCCCTGGGTTGGGAAGATCCCCTGGAGAAGGACATGGAAATCCTCTCCAGTATTCCTGCCTGGAGAATCCCCATGGACAGAGGAGCCTGCAGGGCTACAGTCCACGGGGTCACAAAGAGTCAGACATAACTGAGCAACACAGCACAGCACATCTCTATGGTTGTGATGTTTGAGATAGTTCCAATTTCTTTTTTAAAATTTATTTTATTGAAGTATAGTTGATTTACAAGTGTTGTGCTAATTTCTACTGTACAGCAAAGTGATTCAGTTTTATATATTATATATATATATATATATATATATATATATATATATATATACATTCTTTTGTTTGTTTTTGGCTGTGCTGGGTCTTCATTGTAGCATGTGGGCTTTGTCTACTTGTGGCCTCTCAGCTAGAGAAGGGGGTTTTTCTAGTTGCAGTGAATGGGCTTAGCTTCCCTGTGGCAGGTGGGTGGGATATCAGTTACCAGAGCAGGGATGGAACCTGCGTCTCTTGCACTGGAAGGTGAAGTCTTAACCACAGGACTGCCAGGGAAGTCCGTATATTGTTTTTATGTTCTTTTCAATTATGGTTTATTACAGAATGTTGAATATAGTCCCCTGTGCTATGCAGTAGGACCTTGTTGTTATCCATTCTCCAAATAACAGTTTGTATGTGCTAATCCCAAACTCCCAATGATCCCTCTGTGGCCACCAACCCTTGGAAACCACAAGTCTGTTCTCTATGTCTGCGGGTCTATTTCTGCTTCATAGATAAGTTCACTTGTGTCATATTTTAGATTCCACATATGTGACAGCATATGGATACCTTGACTTGAAAACTCCATTTTCTTCCCCCAGACCCTTGCCTTCTACTGGTTTTCTCTGCACTAGTAAAGGAATAGAATCAGTCTCCCCTCTCCCTCTCTCTCTCTCTTCTTTCTTATTCTTCCCTTCCTTTCTCCTCTAATAAGGATGTCATCATTGTGTGTGGGCTAATGTCTATTACATATGAGAGTACTGCTGCTGCTAAGTCGTTTCAGTCGTGTCCAACTCTGTGCGACCCCATAGACAGCAGCCCACCAGGCTCCCCTGTCCCTGGGATTCTCCAGGCAAGAATACTGCAATGGGTTGCCATTTTCTTCCCCAATGCATGAAAGTGAAAAGTGAAACTGAAGTCGCTCAGTTGTGTCCAACTCTTAGTGACCCCATGGACTGCAGCTTACCAGGCTCCTCCGTCCATGGGATTTTACAGGCAAGAGTACTGGAGTGGGTTGCCATTGCCTTCTCCGACATATGAGAGTAGTGAAATTGATTTAGCCTCCCAGCAAATAATGAGGTTTGCATCGACTCCAGCTAAACATTCAGCTATGGGGATAGATGCCGGACCTGAAACTCGATGGTTGATAAGCACTTCATATTTGTCCCCAACATTAGAAAATGACAGAGTGGCCCTAGAGTGGCCAGCCTTCCATCACTATTTCTCCATCCTTCCATCCTCTTGAAAGTCCTCCTCCAAACAACATGCATGGGGCATCATGTGACGTCCTGGAGACCCAGCAGTGAATGAGACAGAGGTTAGAGCTTGGAACACAGAGGAAGAAAGAACCTCAGGACATCACTTCACCAAGGTTATTCTAAAGTGTCAGGGAGGGACCATGGGGATGCACAGGAGTATCTCCATGGGACCAAGGAAGGGGCGTGGCTGTAAGATAAATATTGAGGACTTCTTGGAGGAATCAGCATCTGAGCCAAGATGGAGGGTAGCAAGGCAAAGTGGGGAAGGGAGATTTGACCAAGGAAAAATATAGTGCACTTGCATCCAGAGCAAGGAGGCATTTAGCAGCTTTAAGGACCTGCATCTACAGTGATGAAAGAGAAAGAGACATTTGAAAAGGGACAGAAAGTGATGAGGGTAGACCTAAAGAGCCTGACTATTTAAAAAGTTTGGACCAGGACACAAGATCCCTTGGTACCTATAGGGATGTTTTAGATTTTCCTTACACACAACTGTGGATTTGGCTCTAATAAGCTGAGTCTTATATGTGGAGATGATTGCCAACTGTGTGATAAGAAAGATATGTTGACAATAATAAAATGCATCATCAAAGCCATGCCTTTGGGGGTGCTCATTGCTTGTAATTAAGCACATAATATTAAGAACTAAGGATTTACCAAACATGTTTGTCAATTGAGTTTAATGTATTTTATATACTTCTTCCATAACCAGATGATTGTTATCATGACAGCAAATTAATTTTATACATTGGTTAATAGCATCCGTGCTTTATCATCCTATCATATTTGTTTTACTCCTTCAAAACATATTTATTGAAAATTTACTAAGTTCAAAGCAGTTTTCTTGGTGATAAAGACACAAAGATAAATAAGATGAGTCTTTCTCATAAGCTAATAAGTAAGCCATATCATAAACTGAGCTTCTATAAAGAATGGATTGGGTAAAGGATGGAGAATAGAGGAATTTATGGCCTTTGCTGGAATATGGGATGCTCAACAAAAAAGATGTCCATGCTTTATCCTAAAGAATGTTTTGGAATTTTCTGTGGGCAATGTTTGATTGGACAGCAAAGAGATAAAACCAGTCAGTCCTTAAGGAAATTAACCCTAATATTCATTGGAAGGATTGATGCTGAAGCTGAAGCTCCAATACCTTGTCCATCTGATGTGAAGAGCTGACTCATTGGGAAAGACCCTGATGCTGGGGAAGATTGGGGGCAGGAGGAAATGGAGGTGACAGAGGATGAGACAATTGGATGGCATCACTGACTCAATGGACATGAGTCTGAGCAAACTCAGATAGTGAAAATAGTGAAGAACCGGCGAGTGCGGCGTGCTGCAGTCCACGGGTTCACAGAGTGTCAGATGTGACTTAGTGACTGAACTTGCCAATGAGGAAACAAAAGGAGTTTTGATGCAAATAGCTGATTCACATAGAGTTTCACTGCTGCTGCTGCTGCTAAGTCACTTCAGTCGTGTCCGACTCTGTGTGACCCCATAGATAGCAGCCCAGCAGGCTCTGCCATTTGAATCTCACTAATTCATTTAAAATGATGTTGTAAATTATTGGGTTTATTCAGTTTTGTTCATCATCTCTTATTCTTCTACGAACTTGGTTGTAACATCTGTGATGCAATCAGCAGGAAGGATGTGGTTAAGATCAGAACCTCTGGAATCACAAAGACCTGGGTTCTCATTTGCTGCTTAATTGTCATAAGATCTTATATGAGTTGCTTAAAATTTCTGACCTTCATTCTCCTTTGTAATAGATCATGTAGCATATTAAAGGAGGTAATGTGTTGAGCTTAGGGTCAAGCACTGAGTAAGAGTTAAATAAATGTTAGTCATGTATGATTAACATTATTACTATTATCTGTCATTTAACGCCTAATGAAACTTTGAATGAACCACAACACGGTAACTTTCTGGAACTAATGTACCTTCTAGAAGGCCTCATACAGCCCTCTTCTCCTCTCTCTCCAGGAAGAATGTGGCCATGTTGTAATAAATCACCAGCACAAAGTGGGCACACACGGTCCCTCTTCTCCCCTCGGGTTTTCCTGCAATTATTGTGCTATTTTCCCTGGTGTTTCCTTTTTTGCTCTTCAGCTGAAAACTTCCTGATTGTGCAGTTTGCTTGTTCTTCCCGATCATTATCAAGCTATGCAAGCTTGCATCTGGGATCCCTTCTCAGCCTCCCTCCCGTTAGGTACATCCCCCAGCTCATTCTCTGGGAGACCAGATTGTGAGTACACACAAACACACGCCTATCACTCATCCGGGTGGTCACGTGAAAACCAAGGCTCTACAACACTTTCATGCAGTGCATTTTCGCTACTTGATTTCCCCAGCTTTTTATAAATGCTTTATCAATAGTTGGGAGTTTCTCAGGTGGTGCAGTGGTAAAGAATCCACTTGCCAATGCAGGAGACCCAAGAGACACAGGCTCGATCCCTGGGTCAGGAAGATCCCCTGGAGTCGGAAACGGCAACCTACTCCAGTATTCTTGCTTGGGAAATCCCTTGGACAGAGGAGCCTGTCAGGCTACAGTCCAGGGGTTGCAAAGAGTCAGACACAACTATGCTACTGAGCATGCATGAGCACACATGCATCAATAGCCTGGATCCTAAAAAGCAGGGATCTCTAACTTCCAGGATCTAATGCCTGATGATCTGAGATGGAGCTGATGTAATAATAATAGAAATAAATTGCACAATAAGTGTAATACCCTTGAATCATCCCAAAGCCATCCCTCCCCTGTCTCTGGAAAAACTGTCTTCCATGAAACCAGTCCCCGGAACCAAAAAGGTTGAGGACCCCTGCTAACAGACATTCTTAAACTTGCCTTGCTCTTAATCCAGTGCAAAAAAAAGTGAAAAAAAAAAAAACAAAAACAAAAGAAAACTCAAAGACAGAATGGGGAGGTGAGAGGCGCCCCGCTGATGCCCCTCTGAACTCTCTGTGGCTTTCTGTGCACGGTGCCTCCGTGGTGCCCCACACTGACCTTCGTCTCTGTGTGGTCCCATAGCTGCCCTTTGTTCTGAGCTGCTGTACCCGCCCTGGTGCCCAGTCTGGAAACCTGGACTTTCCTCTTGATCCCTTCCTCCTCCTCAACCATCACATCCAGGTAGCCGCCAGGCGAGTCCTGAGGATGCACCCTCGCTGTGTCTCTCACAACCAGCCACATCTTCCCTCCACTGCCACCCCCTGTACCAACACACTGTGGGTGATGCCTGTAGATGGTCCTCCTTTATTTTTCGGCCGTGCCATGCAGCATGTGGGATCATAGTTCCCTGGCCAGGGATGGAAGCAGCACCCCCTGGTTTGGAAGGCAGAGTCTTAAGCACTGGACCCCCAGGAAGTCCCAGCCTCCATTTACTCTTCTCCAGTCTTTTTTTCTACTCAGCAATCAGGGATCTGTTACAAGGCAAATGTGATCTTGGTGGTCTCCACTTTCATGGGTTTCTATTGCTCTCAGGATAGGATCAAGCTTAGACTCTGCACTTGGTTGAGAAAGCTCTTCTTAACCCGCATGACCCTTCATCCCACTGCCAGCTTTGTTATCTGTAGCTACTCCCCTCCCCTCCCACCCCCACTTTTGCTCACTTTCTATCTACAATGTATCTGTTGGCTTAGAGCTTAAATATGGCTTCCTCTGGGAAGCTTTCCAGCCCAACTATGCTCTGCTCCTGTTTATGAGCATCCGTGGCTTTCCAAACCTGCCTCATGGCAAGTACCACACTCTGCTCTGTTGCAGCTGCCTATCTGACCAGCTGTCCCCCTTGCCGGGCTGTGCTCCCAGGGATGAGCCAGTCCAGTTCCTGGAACACAGTAGGTGCTCCATATAGATGTGGTGAATTCTTTCAGAATCCTTTAGAGGGGGAGACAAAGCCAGTCAGGGTGAAACCAAAACCACTCAGGGGTGGGAACAGGAACCACTCTCTGCACAGGAAGGGGATGGGTGAGCATTCTCTCCACCACCTGTCTCTCTGCCCACCCTCTCCTGATCAGATCCAGCCCTCACTTCTCTCAATTCCACAGTCAGCAGAAGGGCCTAAATTGGCATATTTTTCCAGAGATGAGTTGAGTGAGCACGGACTGAGCTAACCCTGATAGAAATGCTTAAGGAGCTTTGCAGCAGGATTAAGCAGCTGCCTTTAATCTTGCTTCCTTCCAGGTGGTGGGAGAAGATTCCAGCTTGTGGGCAGGGCTGGGCTGCAGCTTCTCTGAGTCGCAGGCTGTGGGGGCAGGCTGTGCACCAGGAAGGCAGGAGTTGGGAACCAGGAGAGAGAGCCCGCAAAGAGGGACTGCTTCCATTTCAACACTGTGAGAACCCAGCTGATTCATCTTCTCTCTTCTCCTCCTTTACTTACAATTCAGAAAGCTTTCCTATTTCTAAATGCAAAGTGCTCTCATTAGTGGCTGGAAAATTCTACATTTGTGGGTTATGTAACCACCACAGCTAAATCCAGAGACACTGAAGCACAGAGGGTTTATTCTGGATCACACCGAGTGAATCCGTCCAGAGAAACAGCAGAGGCTGGTCACCATCGCTGAGTGCATTTCAGATGCACTGATCCCAGGTGATGGGCTGTTTTCACTGGCGTCACATGGCGTGGCCTGGGGTACAGCATCTGTCCCTCCAGCCCCTAGGACCCCCATAATAGTAGCCGGTTGCCCCCAAGATTACCTAGCAGGATCGGTTCTAAAAACCCCTGAAAAGGGAGAAATGACAGTTTTACATCTGGGATATGTCCCTTCTCGGATTCTCCATGTTTTAGAGGCTTTGTTAATATGTATTAAAGACAAAAGCAATTGACTTCTGAGTGCAATCCAAGAATTTCATTGGCTATTAAAGATGGAAAAGGAATTTAAAGAGTATTTACAACAATTCATCAAGGACAGGTGAGGAACCTGAGTCTGAGAGTACGTGCACATATGCTCAATCGTGTCTGACTATTTGCTCCCCAATGACCCACCAGACTCCTCTGTGCATGGAGTTTTCCAGGCAGGAATACTGGAGCAGATAGCCACGCCCTCCACCAGGGGATCTTCCCAACCCAGAGACTGAACCACGTCTCTTCTGTCTCCTGCATTGGCAGGTGGCTTCTTTACTACTGCGCCATCTGGGAATTATCCTCAAGTCCTACAGTGCTCTATTGACTGAGCAGGCTTAGAATTAGGCCCAGCTTGGTTTTCTCCAGACCATACTAGAAGCTTTGGAGGTGGAGAGCAACCCAGGGCTGTGCCTTTGACAGGAGTCCTATCCCGGGCAAAATCAGAGCATGCATGCCCCATGTGAGCTTCTCGCAACTTGAACACTTAGAGTTGAGTTTCTAGGCCAAGAGTCCATTCTTAACACAGCCTAAATCATAGCAAGCACTCAATGAATATTAGTTGGATAAATGTCGGTCTGTCTATTTTCATGGACTTCGAGTGGGTTTCGGAGTCTCTGGAACTTCCTAATATTTTACCTAAACCTCCCTGGTATTTTTTTAACTGGGCATAGTGCCTATTACATTTCCAAATATTTCTTATTCAGGCTTCAGGCTGTGTGGGCATTTGGAAATTCAGGAGCACGTGAGGCTATGTTGCCTAATTTTGATTCAGCTGGGTCTACTGTTTCAGGTTTTAATTTCAGCAGGTTAATTTCAGTAAGGTACGTCTCAGCCTGAATTTCTCAGCCTTTCTTTGCATTCACATCCGGGCTCTTTGGAGGACTCTGCATACCTGCGTGAATTGCCCTGAAAGACCCCAGTGTGTCATTGTACTTGTGCATTAATAATGTATCTGATTCATTACTACTGCACCCCAAGCATTACAAGCCTCAGGGTATAAACATGACATTTAAGACCAAGAATTATTTCACACAGAAAAGATCTGCTCAAAAGTAAAGTCGTCTTCAGGGATGTAGGGAGAGTGAGAATTTAATGGCTGGTGCTGATTTTATTTTTTAAACCAATTGACCCTAGCAGTCCATCTCTCAGTCTGTTCTTTTATTAAGAATAAGAACCCAGTTCAGCCTGATGGCCAGCTAGCCTCTCAGGGCGTCTGGGTGGCTCAGTAGCAGCTCTTCCACCAGACAAGCCAGCCTGGAGTCTATGGCTGCTCTGTCATCGCTCAGCCAATGACATAAAGAGGCTTGGAGGGCAATGTGAATACCCTGGGGATCCTGTGTTTTTCGTGCACGTGGGTCTCTTCAAAGGTCTAGATGATCCTATTTGCAAAGCAGAAATAGAGACAAAGACAAAGAACAAATATATGGATGTAAGGGGAAGTGGGGGCGGCAGGTATGGAGGCTGGGAGTGATACATATGCAATACTGATACTTGCATGAAATACATAATTAATGAGAAGACACTGCGTAGCACAGGGAGCTCTATGGATAGTCTATGGTGACCTGAATGGGAAGGAAATCCAAAAAGGAAGGGATATATGTATCCTTGTGGCTGATTCACTTTGCTGTACAGCAGAAACTAACACAACATTGTAAAGCAGCTATGCTCCAATAAAAATTAATTTTAAAATATACTGGGAAATTTAGTAACACAATTGAATACTGCTTAATCAAATAAACAGATTTATTGCCTTAAGTAAAAAGGCCTATTTTATATAAAAGTATAAAAGATATATTGCATTTAATAAACAGATTTATTGCCTTAAGTATAAAAGAAGAAGGCTGACCTGGAAGCAGGTGCTGAGCTCACATGCTGATGGTCTGTTCTGCCCTGAGTCCCACCTCCCCTCTGGCCCGACTTCTCTGGGTTAACCTATTGCCCAGCCCTGGGGTCTCAGCCACACTGTTTCAGTGAACCATCACCGACCTGAGACTCCCCAGTGGTCCTGCACATCACTGGCTCACACTGAGTGACTTCTGGACCGTTTTCTAACCTCCCAGGGCCTGGGAAGTAGATGGGGCTGGTGCCAGCTGCTACTGCTGAGTTGGAATTGTACCACTTACTGTCTTTGCAAATAAGGAAGAATCCTGCTGACTGCTTCCTTCCAAAGAGCATTTTCATCACTAGCACCACAGCAAGTGAGAGGCTGGGGGCTGGTGACCATCACACACATTAGCGGTTTTTTGGGGGCTGGTGACCATCACACACATTAGCGGTTTTTTGCACCCAGCAGTCCTCAGCTGAAGGAGCCTGAGAGCGACCATGACCTGAAATCTCCCTCCTCGCTCACAAACCCACCGTCACGCTGCAGTGCATCCTTCACAATGATTTCCAGGGAATTAATTTAAAATGACTTTCTACTATCCTGCCAGTGTTCCAGGCCTGCCAGATTTCCACCCAGACTCTCTCCTACTGACTTTAGCAAATGGGTAAAACACATTTAAATAAAAGGGAAGACCATTTTTCGAGGAGTTATAAAGATCTCTCTACCTAGTGACAGAGACTAAAATCTCCCTGGGTGCAAACGCGTCCTTCCTGGAGGAGAAGCCATATCACTCTGGGCTCCAAAGCCATACATTTGCATATTGATAGAATCCTTGGACTTGTGTAGCTGGGTTGGAATATTAGAAACCATCAAGCACAATTCAGTGCAGCCGTTTGCCTCCTGGAAATTTGTGGGGAAGGTGATTATTTAATATCTAGTGAGGCAGAAATAGTCAATTTCCAAAGACAAGCCACACTTTGATTCACCCATGAGAGACACCATTCATTCACTCGCTCATTCAGTCACTCAGCCAATAGTTATTGGATCCCTCCTGTGTCAGGCTTTGTCAGTAACCAGACATGCTGGAAGGAAATGATAATAGCGTCAGATGCTCTAACGCTTGTCTATACTGCTTATCTGCACTGACTGATTGTCTGTCTGTCCGTCTACTCAGCATCTATGCAGACTATAAGAGGATTTATAGGGACCTAGAAGGTGATGGTGGAGAAGGCAATGGCACCCCACTCCAGTACTCTTGCCTAGAAAATCCCATGGATGGAGGAGCCTGGTAGGCTGCAGTCCATGCGGTCACTGAGTCGGACACGACTGAGCGACTTCACTTTGACTTTTCACTTTCATGCATTGGAGAAGGAAATGGCAACCCACTCCAGTGTTCTTGCCTGGAGGATCTCAGGGACGGGGGAGCCTGGTGGGCTGCCGTCTATGGGGTCGCACAGAGTCGGACACGACTGAAGCGACTTAGCAGCAGCAGCAGCTCTCTGCTTCTTATTAGATGACATCTTGGAACACAGAAAAGGCACCCAGTAAATATTTATGCTGGTGGTTCTACTACATGAGTTCTGGGTCATGGAGTTTTAAGGTCAGAGAGCTGTCAAAACCAAAGGGATCTAATAATAAGATCTCATCTTTTTTTGTTTTGTTTTAAACTTTTTACTTTGTATTGGTGTATAGCCAATTAACAATGTTGTGATAGTTTCAAGTGAACAGCAGAGGGATTCAATATACATGTCATCTTTTTTAATGGACGAAGACACTGAGATTTGGAGCGCTTAGGTTACTCTCCAGAAGTCACAAAGCAAGTTATTGCTGGAGGTAAGATCAGACCTTACTCATCCTAAGTCCCTCTGGATACTCTTTCTACTGCATAAGTTCATGATAAAAACCTGTAAATCTAGCTAAAGGAGACTGTAAGGGACCATCCAATCCAAAAGTTCTCAGCTTTGGCCATGTGTTTAGAGTCACCTGGTGGAGCATGTCAAACCCTGATGACTGGGTTTCAAAACCTCCCACCCCAAGAAATTTTAATTCACTTGACTTGACTCAGGTCTGGGCTACTGAGTGTTTACAAGTCCTCGATGACGCAGATGTGTTGCTTTCAGGGGAAATTCAAAGGGACCATTTACCCAGACATTCTACTGCTGTGTTTATTCATTCATTCATGCTACATCTTTCCTTAAATATTAATTTAGCAAGAGAGATGCATATAAAAAAAGCTCCCAAGCTGGGACTGCCCTGGTGGTCCCGTGGCTAAGGCTCTCAGCTCCCAATGCAGGCAGCCTGGGTTGGATTCCTGGTCAGGGAACTAGATCCCACACCGTGGAACTAAGACCTGGGCAACCAAATTAATTAATTAATATTAAAAAAAAAAACAAAAGCTTATAAAACCTCCAAAGGGTCCGTGTCCGGTGTCAGGGAGCTTCTGCTAGCTTCCCAGCACACTACGGGCCTTTGCCATCCCCCACCTGCTCCCTAAATGCCACTCCCAAACAGGATTGGCCAGCCAGCCCCTCAAAGGCTTCCGGCTTCCAAGCCTTCTCACAGGGGATCCAAGACAGAGGCCTACCGCTGTCTGCTGGGACCACACTCGCGCTCAGGGCCGTGACAGAGGTACCAGGGCCTCGTTTCCCATTATTTACTTTTAATTATCATTTTCCCCGTGTGGCTCTGCCCTCCCGCGAGAGCGGAGGCCCCCTGTTAATGGGATTATGTGGTGGGGACGCTGCTCTGTGCGGTGTGTCGAGTCTCCCGTCTCCGAGTCTCACCCAGATAATTGATTTCGGTCTGTTCCCTGACACTTGCCTTTACGGCACAGGGTGTTATTAGGGCCTTTGTTCCATTTTTGAGTGACAAAGCCTTTACAAGCCAGCCAAGCAAAAGCAATTGTTGCATCTCTCACTTTTCTTATTAACTAACAGAGAATTGCAGGCAGCTTGAAACCCGCTGAGAGAAATAATAACATAAGCGACTGCTTGGGAGCAAAGTGGATCCTTTCAACCACAACAGTCTGGTGGGATTAACAAGGGCCCCTCCCCTCACTCACCCGCAGGATCCCAGCTCCCTGTCTTCTGTCCTCCACCCCCTCTGTCTTCCCCCATCACATCTCTATCTGCTTCTGGACCCTCTCCCACCACCCAAGCAGCACAGTGGTCTAGGGAGAACATTCCCCACCTGGATCCTGGCACGCCCTGGCCTCAGCTCTCTGGGGAGTGGAATGACCCATTCCAGTGATTCTTGCTTGATGGTGTTTAGGACTCTCTCTGGTTGTGTTTATATACTTTTTAATTAAAAATATTTAATAGGAAAGATTTTAAACATGCAAAAGAGACAGAAAAGAGGGAAAATGAACAGAAGTGTATCTGCCACCCAGATTCACAGAAAAACACATCACCTGTACAGGTGAGGTCTTCTGAGAACCACCCGCTGACCTCTCAGCCTCTCCCTCCCCACAGGATTCTGTACTATTTCAAATTTGATACTTATCATCCCCAGACCTTCATTTATATCTCTACCATGTGTGCGTGCATGTTCACCAAACAATATAAAATACTGTTGGCGTGGTTTTTTTTTTTAATGAACACAAATGTTATCATAGCATGTTTATTCAACAATCTGAAATTCCACATGTGGTATACTTCTGTTTGAAACGTTAGCTGGAGTTCCTTCATTTTTCCCAGCAAGCACTTTAGTTTTTAAAAAGCTTTCTATTTTATACTGGTGTTAACAATGTTGTGATAGTTTCAAGTGGACAGCAAAGGGACTCGGCCATATATATACATGTATCCCTTCTCCCCTAAGCTCCCTTCCCATCCAGGCTGCCACATAACATTGAACAGCATTCCCTATGCTAAACAGTAGATTCTTGTTGGTTATACATCTTAAATATAGCAGTGTGGGGCTTCCCTGGACGCTCAGTGGTAAAGAATCCATCTGCCAGCAGGCACTCTATGTCCTCGTGTGATACATCACCATGATGCGCTCGGCTGTTCCTTTGTTTGCACCTGTTTAGCTCTTCCTTACCTTTGGCTGTGGCTGTGGCCGCCGTCCTATCCTGGGTCACGTCTCCCAGACTCCCACCCTGTCTTTCCTTAAGCACAAGCCTCCACATAAGAGTGGCCGGGTGGAGGCACTGGTCCCTCAGAGGGTAACACCAATGTGTCTTAAGATGAATTTTCTCCTGAAAGTGTAAAAACATGATGCATTGGGATTGTTGGCCCTATTTCACAGATGAGGGCAGAGAAATGATGTCCCCTTTGCTTGGCCAGGTGGACGACGGCACTGGGAAAGGAAACTATGCCCCCCCGCCCAACCCAAGTTCTCATTCTTGCTTCCCCATCTTCCAGGGTATTTTAGTTGAACGGAAGCATCACCATCCTACTAATGGAATTGGAGACTCACGCCTCCTTCTGTTTTCCTTGGTGACCAATTTCTGTCCTAAGCCATTGACAGTTAGGATCCACTGTCACAGACCTACTTCCTGGTGGCCCCCAGACAGTGGGAGACTCTCTGCTCAATTACCTGGACCTTCTTTGAGCTGATCTGCCCTCTCTCCTCTGCTTCCCTGGAAACTTCAGCAAGTCAGGTGGGCACTCGGGCAAAAACTCATGTTTTGCAGTAAGAATCTGTCTTGAGTTTGGATTCTCAGACTTCATTAATTTTGTGACTGCAACCAAATACTCAACTTCTTAAGCTCTGTTTCCTCATCTGTGAAAAAGGGAATAATCATGCTGACCTCACAGAGGAGTTGTGGGGATTGGGGAAGAAAAGCAAAAGCACAGGTTTGGCTCAGAAAATAGCAGGCGTGGCCTTAAATAGATGTCTATTTTGTTTTTGTTTTAGTTTTTTTTTTAATTTTTAAAATTGTAGATAGCTGCTTTACAATGTTATGTTAGTTTCTACTGTACAGCAAAGTGAATCAGTTACACGTGTACATATATCCCCTCTATTTTGGGTTTCCTTCCCATTTAGATTATGATGGCGCCCTGAGTGGTGTTCCTGTTTTATGCACTTGGTTCTCATTACTTGTCTATTTCTATATATAGTGGTGTATATGTCAGTCCCAATCTCCCAGTTCATCCCACCTCCCAGCCCCCTTGGTGTCCACACATTTATTCTCTACCTCTCTGTCTGTTTCTGCTTTGCAAATGTACATCTGGCTGCCATGCAGAGTGGCCTGAGTGCCCTGCAGTGGGGAAGGGCTCATCCCTTGTTCTTCACCTCCCTTCCTTCAGTCTCCAGTGCAAATGGCTGCAGCACAAGGGTGTTATTCTGACCTTCTGGACCGAGCTCTGACGAGACAGACCTCAGAGATCTTTCCTAGACCTGCCCCAAGGAGACCAATAGAACAAGCTTCTATGTGGGCAAGTCTCAGATTTGTGCATATGTAGCTCACATGCATGTGTGCTAAGTTGCTTCAGTTGTGTCTGACTCTGTGACTCCATGGAATGTATAGCCCTCCAGGCTCCTCTGTCCATGGGATTCTCTAGGCAAGAATACTGGAGTGGGTTGCCATACCCTCTTCCAGGCAATCTTCCCAACCCAGGGATCAAACCTGTGTCTCTTATGTCTCTTGCATTGGTAGGCAGGTCCTTTACCACTACGGCCACCTGGGAAGCCCACTTATGAGGCTTATGTAGACCTTCTTCCTGACATTGTTTTAACTGTCCTTTGCAGAGGTGGAAGAACAGCTTCCTGCCTCTCTCAGTAAAACCTCAGTAATGTGCAGACATGGCTGAGATCCCTTTGGAGGGGAGGGAGTGAGCTCAGACTCCGCTGCCTGCTGTCGGGTGCCCGGCTATGGTATTTTTATGTTGTTTTCTTCTCCACAATTCTCATTGTTTTCTCCTGCAGTTGTCACCCCATTTAATTATCCCTTCTGTCTTTGTTTCTTCTCCAGCTCCCACCCCTCCTGATGCTTTTTCTTCTCGCCCTGTCCTGGTGTTTTCTTCCCAGCTCTCTCTCGGCTTCCTGGCACGGCCACAATTCACCCACCCTGTCCCCAAAGATTCTCATGCAGCCCGCTTGCATGAATGATTACTGGAAGGAATAGAATTGTTAAAAAAACAACAATGTTTTCTGTGCACCCCTGTGTAAAATGTATAATAATAAAGTGGAACGGCACTAAATGAATTATGGTTTTTTAAAAAAAACAAATTACCAACCTGTCAAATACTATTAACGCTCAAATCAGTAGGAAGAATAAGAATATGTGCACAGAGGGAGCTTTTCTTCTTTTGTAAAGCAAATATCAGCCCCTCATAACAGCTGGTTTCAGTGTCTTGAATAAGTAAGTGATAAAGAAAAGGAAAGCAGGAATTCCAATGAATCGTTTCTCCTGGTGTCAATGTAATGTGTATTTCTGTGTGGAGTTCATATGCATTTCTGAATTTGAGTGAAGGGCTCACTGCCTCTCCACTGGCTTAATGATATCTCATTCCATAGGACAAGGCAGATGGGAAAGGGGAAATTATGAAAAATAAAGTGGGGCTGGAGGTGGGCTTTCAATATTCAAGGACTGATGGGCTTCTCAAAATAGGCAAGTTTAAAAGGAAATACACAGGAAGATGCCTTGTCTCTGTGAATAGGCTAAAAAGCAATATCCATTTGGGCAGAGAGCAGAAATCTTGTTTTTAACGCTAAACGTCAGGAGATAAGGGAGCTGGGTCTTTAATCCAATAGAAGCCTGGTGTTCATAGAGGTACCTTAAAGTCAGTATCAGGAATGGGGAAGAACACATTTTACTTGAGAGGTTAGTGGCGCTGACAGTGATATTCGCAAGCTGCTCCTAGACCATGCAAAGTCCTCATTGACCCTTAGAGGGGTATCTTCTCTAACACTGGGTAAGAGAGAACACGGCCACTGGAGGTGCAGCAGAGTCCAAACACATTCTCACCCTGCAGTCACTCACTTCTTTGAATTCATCTAAGTATTTTGATTTTGTCCTTCAGAAGTGAAGGCATTAGTTGAGTATGAAATTAGAAATAGGAGAAACTATACTATAAACAGATTTAGCTCATCCAGTCCATGGGAAATGCATAGCACATCTCATCTGAATGAAGAGATTTGGTATGAACCACAGGGAGGACCTGTGACAAGCATTCTAATCAGTGAGTGTCTGGCTTTCATTCCCTGTTGACTGTACATAATATTTCTTGCTTGACCTTAATGTACGAGAATACAGTCTTTAAAAGCAGCTTGGGAAACTTGGATAGAAAATAATAAATAAATATATAGCTTATTATTAATATTATCATTGCTTCATTGAAAAGAGCATTTCCGTATCATATTGATGTGTTTATAAAATTTCTGTGTCTTTCTCAAATGGTCCTGGAGCAAACTGATTAAAATAAAAAAATAACTTTGAGGGAGAGAAGTAACTGTGGTTATATTGTTTCAGCTGTAGCTAAATGGATTTCCATGGCTAACCCCAAACACAGAAGGCTGTTACTTTGACCCTGGTTTATGTTTAAAGTGTCCAAATATAAGAGTGTAAGTTCAGGAGACAGTGAGAGTAAGTGGGAGACTTTCCATTTCTGTTTGTTCTTTGTGCCGTTCAAGGCTGTGTGTGATTATAGTGTTAGTTGCATTTAAGTGCTTTGTTTTCCCCTGGGTTACAAACAAAGGGAGGAGGGAGGAGAAGAAGATGGAGAGAATTGAAAAGAATCCTCAGAAGGCATTGTGAGCACATCCGCTGAGGAGTGAGTTATAAATGAATCTGAGAAAGAGACATTTAATTTCCTTCCACAGAAGCTGGAGGCTGAACAGAGGAACTTACTGAGCATAACTTTACTTACCAGGAGCAGCGCATTTAAACCATCTTCAGTGCAGGGAAAAACAATTCAAGCCATTGGGTAATAATTACCCCTTACGTATCTGCATAGTGCAGTCCCTTGAGCCCTACAATTTTTACACAATTCACTTCCACATGTGTTTGTTGGGTGCCCACTAGGTTCCAGATTAGTGCTGGGCCTCAGAAGTTGAGACTCAAAGAAGTCCCAGCTCCTTCTCTCAAAAGAACAGCATCCTGTGACATAAGATCCAAGCACAGAAGGTGATGTGGCAAATTCTGTAATTGTGGGTAGCAGAAATCACCAGGGGAACATAGATGAGTGAGCAGTGAATTCTGCCTGGACTGGCATTTCAATCAGCCCAGAATATGTATTTATGTAAGTATTCATTTATTCATTCAAATAGCCAATGATTTTTTTTTTTTTGGCTTGCCTATGCTGTGACAGATATCACACTTGTCAAAGAACACCATGAATGATACCCAATTATCATCTGCAACAAGCCTGGTGAAAAATGCATCTTCCTTAGCCTGGCCTTCCTCAGGAAAGCCTTTCCTCAGCTGCTCATGGAACTGGAGAATAGTTGGAGTTCAAGTGAAAGAGAGGAGGATTCACATTCTAGATGGAAGGAAGGGCATGTGTGAAGCTCTGTTGTGGAGGAACTCGGGTTGCAGGCAGAGAAGGAAGGCCAGCATGGCTGCTTCTCTCAGAGCAAGGGGGATGTGGTGTGTCTGTGTACACTTACTAGGGCTGCTGTAATAAAGTACCACAAACCAGGTGGTTTAGAACAACAGAAATGTATTGTCTCTCACTTCAGGAAGCTGGAAGTATTGAAATCATGAGCCGGCAGGTTGGCTCCTTCTGAGGGCTGTTCCAGGTCTCTCTCCTGGTGTCTGGTGGTTTTCTGGACATCTTTGGTTTTCCTTGGTTGTAGAAGCATCACTCTGCTCTCTGCCTTTATCTTCAGGTGACCTTCTCCCTATGAGTGTATCTGTCTTAATTGTCCCTTCTTATGACATCAATCAACTTAGATTAGGGGCCCGAGCTGCTCTAGTATGACCTCATCTTAACTAAACACATCTGCACAACCCTATTTCCAATAAGGACACATTCCGAGGTATTGGGTGGGAGGGCTTCAGTCTATGGTGACATGTGGGAGGGGACAAGGTCAGCCCATAACATGATGGAATGAGGCTGGAAGCAAGGCTGGCTCTTCATGACTGACTTTTTTGAGTACCTATAGGTCATGCTAGGAAGTAGGCTCTTTATCCGAAGATATTGAGCAGAGGATGCCGTGATCAAATTTGCATTTTGAAAAGGCACCCCTGCCTCTTCTTGAGGCGGATGCCCTTTGTCAATCCCATCTCCCTCCTCAAAAAGAGATGGGTGGGTGTGGATGTTGACTGAGGTGCTGTACAAATGAATAAGACCTCAGGTGGTTAGTGGTTCAGTCTCAACAGTTCTGAACAGGATCTGTTCTAGTTCCAAATAGCAAGAGAGTTGGCTTCCAGAGTTGTTGTGATAGGACGTTTGTGGTTTCTGTCTCCCAGGAGCAGGGTGGGTGCAAACACAGGTGGGCAGTTTTTTCACTTACACTGTGTGGGGTCATGATATTTCAACTATCGAACATGCAATAAGAAGCCTGAGCATCTCTGTCCGTCTAATTTATGATCGGAGATAGTGGTGCTCACGGGCAGCGCATTCATTCCCTCACTTATGCATGCATCCATCATTGTCTCTATTCATTCAACAAACATCGTTGAGTGACTACTGTGTCCCAGGGTGAATACTAGGGTGATTTCCTGGTACTCATTTCACCTTGAGTACCAGGGTGATGTCCACATGGTCCCTAATGTCTGCTTGGGGAGGATAGAAAAAAAAAATCAAACAAAACCAACAAACATACATCTATTTATATGTTGGATAGAAAGGTAAAATGTAAGCTTCTGTGATAGAAAATAAAAGGAGAGACATACAAGGAGATCAAAACAGTTAATCCTAAAGGAAACCAACCCTGAATATCCATTGGAAGGACTGATGCTGAAGCTGAAGCTCCAGTTCTTTGGCCACCTGATGCAAAGAGCTGACTCACTGGAAAAGACCATAATGCTGGAAAAGATTGAGGGCAGGAAGAGAAGGGGATGGCAGAGGATGAGATAGTTAGAGAGCATCACTGACTCAATGGACATGAGTTTGAGCAAACTCTGGGAGACAGTGGAAGGCAGAGGAGCCTGGCGGGTGCCAGTCCATGGGGTCTCAAAGAATCAGACACAACTTAGTGACTGAACAACAACAAAATACTTACATAGAGACTTTGGGTCTATATAGACAGAGAGTTTGGGAAATTAGCCAGATCTGGCTGTACAAAGCGTTGGGATGAAGCCTTCCTGGCAGAAGTGGGAAGGGATGATGGGGAGCCCCTGTGGACTGCACATAGTGCGATGGCAGAGGATCACTCTGTATTATGGAGACAGGACTCTAGAAGGGCCTGAGGTAGGGGGTAACAGGGTTAGGTGGACTCGGATTCCATGCCGTCAGGGGAGAAAAACCTGCCTGTCACTTTGTCCCCAATGGGACATTTTCAATGGCCTATGTTTTCCAGGAGGCCTCATGGCTCATGTAGCAGGTAACACTCCCTGGAAAAGATATCCTTTGAAGCACAGAGGACAGCATACCTGAATTGCATTCATACCATAGCTTTTCAGGAAAAATTAGGCCTTAGACACTTGAAACCTAAATTAAAGAGAATGAATTCTACTTGACTGCTCTCAGGCCAGCCCTGTGTTCAGATTAACTCAGCATTTATAGGAGCCCCTTAAATATTCATGAAAGCACAAAGGATCCCAAAGTTAATCTACATACTGAAGGTGGGGAACAGAAAGGTCTGACTTCCAAGTACAAATATGTGTGAAAAGCCAATATTAGTCAATTCTCCTACACAGGAAGATTTGTCTGCATACAGATAGAGGAACAAAGAGAAAGAACTTTGTTCCCAAACCTCCTCAAACTCCCAAGTCAGCTGTCCAAACAAGCCACACACACTCAAACATAAGCATAAACACTCATGTCAAATCCTAGATGTGAGAGGAGGAAAGAGCAGAGGTCATATGTATGCAAGATGCTTCCCTCTTTTGCTCATCACTTCAGAGTAATTTCTTCACCTGCTAACTCAATGTCAGATTCTACGAGACCAAATCCAGAAGCAGCAGCCAGGGGACTGAGCATGTGATGTTTGGCAAAGCAATCATTACAGAGAAACCTCGCTTCTGAGAAAAAAACATGATGCCCTGAGGAGAATTTGACCTGCATATTTGTTCCTTCATGGCAAAAACGAATCATGATTCTATAGACTCACTGGCAGTAAAGAATTGACTACATGTTTTATTTTTGATCCCAATATAGGACAAATTCAGGCCTATGAATGGACTATGAAATAGTCTGTGATGATTAATCTTGAGTTCACCCTGAGATTGTAAAGGAGGTATTGCTGTGCAGGGAAACCTGGAGCGAGATCAAAATTCTGGATCCATTACCTACTAGTTCTGTGGCTTCAGATGAGTTACTAAGACTTTTCAAGCTCCAGCTTCCCTGCTTGTAAAGCAAGGAAAACACTAGAAACTCAACCTTAGGCTTGCTTGAGGATCTCTCGAGGGAAGTGTATGCCTGTGTGTACCTGGGCATGGAAGGGCACACACACACAGCACACATATGTGCACTTACACACATCTCTGCATGCACGCACCTAAGAGAATGGGCTTCCCTGCAGGCTCAGTGCTAAAGAATCTACCTGCAATGCAGGAGACACAGGTTCAATCCCTGGCTTGGTAAGACTTAGACAAGGGAGTAGCAAGCCACTCCAGTATTCTTGCCTGGGAAATCCCATGGACGGAGCTGCCGGGTGGGCTACAGTCCGTGGGGTCCCAAAGAGTCGGACACAACAGCAGCTAAACCACAACAGGGGAGAACACTCTTTGAAGACTGTTAAGTGCTTTCCAAATCATAAACTAACTTAAAAATATAATTTAGGTTGCTAAATTGCTATTGTACATAAGAGGAAAACTGTTAATGAAAGAGCAGAATTATAACTGTAGTTAATACTCATGAAGTTTTTCTCTATAATAGTAACTAGCCCAAAACATATTAAGCTCACAAAATGTATCCTGTTGGCTGTATCTTGAACAGAAATTTATAAATATAATATCCAATATACTAGATTACATCTGACTGCATGTTTTCCTTAGATATCTTTCCTGGTTTGGGCATTTAAAAATTGGATATATGACCTAAAATACTTGCTTCCTTAAGAGCAACCAAGAAAGATGGGGTTGATATTCATTATTGGTCACAAAATGTCTTTTATATTCTTTCTACAAGCTCAGTATTGTTCCCAACACAGAGGAACACAGCAGCAAATGGGATCTTCAAAGATTCCTGCCCACATGGGGCTTACTAATCTGGAGAGAAAATGCATTGTAAGAAGAATAAGAGATTTCAGGGGATGGTAGGTACTTATTCCTTGTTTTTAACTTAGACTTTTCACATCTTTTAGGGGCCTCCAAACTGGAGCCATTCCTCTGTCTTTAAGTTTAATGCACAAACCCTAACCATTCAGAATGGCAAATGAAAATAGCCAAATATGTGTGTGTGTGTTACGTGTGCATTAAAGGCTATGACTGGAGATTGAATTTAAGGTCCTTAATCTGAACAATTAAGACATTCATAGTATGCATAACTGACAAATGACATCCATAGAATGTGTTTTGTTGTTGTTCAGTCACTAAGTCGTGTCCAACTCTTTGAGACCCCATGGACTGCAGCACACCAGACTTCCCTGTCCTCTACTGTCTCATGGAGTTTGCTTGAACTCATGTCCATTGAGTCAGCGAAGCCATCCAACCGCCTCATCCTCTGCTGTCCCCTTCTCCATGTGCCGTCAGTCTTTCCCAGCATCAGGGTCTCTTCCAATGAAGGATTTTTCCAGTGAGCCGGCTGTTCACATCAGGTGGCCAAAGTATTGGAGCTTCAGCTTCAGCATCAGTCCTTCCAACGAGTATTCAGGTTTGATTTCTTTAGGATTGACTGGTTTGATCTCCTTGCAGTTCAAGGGACTCTCAAGAGTCTTCCCCAGCATCACAATTTGAAAGCATTAATTCTTTGGTGCTCAGCCTTCTTTATGGTCCAACTCTCACATCTCACATGACTACTGGTAAAATCATAGCTTTGACTATACAGACCTTTGTCAGCAAAGTGATGTCTCTGCTATTTAATATGTTGTATAGGTTTGTCATAGTTTTCCTTCCAAGGAACAAAGGTCTTTTAATTTCGTGGCTGCAGTCATGTGTAAGCAGCTCTCACAGATCAAAAATAAAAAGACAGACATCCAATAGAAATGTGAACATGATTTAAACAGGCACTTCATAAAATGACTAATAATTTTATAAAGGAACTTGACCTCACTAATCATTAGGGAAATTTAAATAAAAACCACAATGATATATTACTGTGTAGCCATAGGAGTGGCTAAAATGAAAAGACTGACAATGTGCTGGTGAGGGTGCAGAGAAACTTGAGCCCTCTTGGGTTGCTAGGGAAGAGTCTGAGTAGGTAGAAACCCTTTGGCAAATTATTTAGAACACAGCTACAGCATCACATATTATTCTTCCTTGTGAAGATTCCCCAAGCATAGATATTTTACAACAATATTCAGAGTTATAATATTTGTTTTACCCTTTAACTGGAAGCCTCTGAAACATAAATAGTCTAATGGATATCTGAATTGGGATATATTCATTCAATAGAATAGTATAAACATGAAGTATAAAGAATAGTATAAACTGACAAACCGTATATAACATGGAGGAAGACTGACCAGAAGCAACCAGACACAGAAATTTACCGCAAGGCATCCTGTTATATACAGAGTGTGAAACATATAAATTACTTGTAGATAGAAGTCAGGAAAGTGTTACCTTTGGAAAGCAGAGGAAGGGAGGGGTTGGGAGAGGGACTTCTGAATAAAAGTGATGATCTAGTAGTATTTCTTCAATCAGTGGTCATAAAGCAGCTCTATCCTCTGTGGGAATACTTACTGTTCACTCTATATGTATTTATATTTTAATAAAAACTTATCTTCACAATGATCAGCATATTTACCCCCTTGCATTTCCTGGTTCTTCCTCTGTTTTCCAAGATTTCTCATGGAATTCTATCTCTATAAAATAGTTTGAAAGCGTCTCCAAAGCAGAGTTCTTGCTTTTTCTTTCTTTCCTTTTTTTTTTTTTTTTTTAAATCTCCCTTAAATCTTTTTGGACTGAAATAGCGAGTGAATTAAAATGATTGTTAAGGGAATTCTCATTTTTATATGCCACAGAACAGTACAATGCCTGGAACTCAGGACGGAGATAATGAGCACTTGCTCTGTCAATGAAGGGTGGATCCACATTTCTAAACTGTGTTAACATGTCTTTTTAGTATCTACACTGGTATCTGAGGCTGGGAATTCAAGCTCATTTAAAATGATTTTCCAATGAGCATGACCTCCCCGTACAGTTTTCAGTTTATGAGTGTCTGGACCTTTATTGAGTCTCTGTAGAAGTCAGTTATCCATTAAGGATGCTTTATTTACTTTAAATATGTGAAAAATGGTTTCATTCCTCAGGGGATTATTAATTACTGGTTTACTAATTACTCTGGAACACTAATTCTTTTTTTCCTTAAAAAGAAGCCTAGGCAGTTGTTTGAATGAATTCTTATTTAAGTGAGTAATTAGTTAGGTCCAAATAATTGATTAAATTAAGAAATTCTTTAATAGACATTATTGAGGTGTCAGTTTGATTTTGCCACTGGTGATGTGTAACAAATTCATTGTGTAATTAGTAATAACCTGTCACTCCTGAGGCGATTCATTTTAAAACAAAAGGGAAATCGCTTGTGAGGCTTGTGGGGAACTCCAGTACATATAAGTTACAAAATATTTTGCATTTTGTCTTCAAACTTCACTGCCAAAACTCAAAAGATATAGGCTATACAGAAAGAGTGTGTGTGTGTGTGTGTGTGTGTGTGTGTGTGTGCATATATATGCTATGCTATGCTAAGTCACTTCAGTCGTGTCTGACTCTGTGCGACCCCATAGACGGCAGCCCACCAGGCTCCCCCGTCCCTGGGATTCTCCAGGCAAGAACACTGGAGTGGGCTGCCATTTCCTTCTCCAATGCATGAAAGTGAAAAGTGAAAGTGAAGTCGCTTAGTCGTGTTCGACTCTTAGCGACCCCATGGATTGCAGCCTCCCAGGCTCCTCCATCCATGGGATTTTCCAGGCAAGAGGACTGGAGTAAGGTGCCATTGCCTTCTCCGGTATATATATATATCCTGGAAAGCTATACATTTTTTAATTTTTAAAAATTTATTTTATATTTATTATTTGGTTGTATCAGTTCTTAGTTTCAGCACACATGCTTAGTTGCCTCTTGGTATCTGGAATCTTAGTTTTGCTGCCAGGAATCAAACCCATGTCCCCTGCATTGCAAGGCAGATTCTTAAGCACTGAACCACCAGAGAAGTCCTCAGGAATATTTTTTGAGCCATGTTGCTGTCAAGACCAGGGCAGGAGTGGGCCCTTTGTATAATATATAAGCATTTCCACGCAGGTTCTCGTGAAGTTCACCCCATCTTCAAGACCCTTTGAAAAGATACTTCCTCTCTCATGCCTTCTCTAACCCTCACCTCTCAATTAAGTAGTTAGTGACTCTGTAAATTGAGTTTTTCTAACAGATGGTGCAAATCCTGAAACACTGTTCTCATCATAATGTAGATGTCCAATGATAGCCCTTAACCTGCTCCAGTAATTGTTCTGTAATCTAGAAGTCAGCTATTAAAGAGTGAATCAACAATGCATGGATGAGTTAATATTTAGGAGAGTCACATTCAATTGGGTCCTTGCTAAGAGCCCTTTTGCTGTTTCCTGATTGATGCCGTTTTTCTAATGATGACACAGATCACTGGTAAGTAATGCTAATTCTTCTCCCACTTTGCTCACGATGCTCCTTAATCATTCTTCGAGGGCCAACCTAGAATAAGACCAGCAAAGGATTTTTAAGCTCCTTAGTTCCTGGATGCAGAAAGTTACTGTGCACCCAAGTCTATGTGAACCGTCTCGTGAGACTCGGCATCATTACCTGTAATGTAGGGCTCCATCCAGAGAGGGGTAATCACCAGTCGCAGTGGGCTCTGCGACTCCTGGTGGTAGGCACCCTGACTTTGGAACACATGTTCTAACTGGGGATGACTTGAACTGCCTGAGCTAGAAAGGGGTCGTGTATAATACCAGGTTTTATATTAAACAAAAATAAATTTTCTCCAACGCGAGTTTTCAGACAGGTTGTCCTAATATATTAACTTCTGTCTGTGTTTTGAATAGTCAATTTCACGGTGAAATGAGTTCTTAATAATATATTTACCACCTGGGAGAAATCTCCCAGCCATCTGGAAAGGAGAGGGGATTTAGTGCCTCCGAACGGAGATTGGATTTTTTTTGCACAGTTATTTATTTATTTTTATATCAGGTAGCGGGAAAGATGACCTGGTTCCCGGCTGGCAGCTGCAGTGGGTGGGGGGAACCACAGAGGGCCGTGCGCATGCTCAGTGCCCGCAGGTCCAGGAAGGCGGGCTCTGCCTCTTGTGTCGGGAAGCTAGCCATTTAGGATGTCAAAAATCCTGAAGGAGGTCCTGGTGAGAAAGACAGAAATAGTAACAGTTAGTGTCCGGTCTTTTTTGTATTCTGCATTCCTATGGGGCAGCAGAAGGTGAACAATCAGAGCAGCAGGCTGTCTTCTTCAAACCCTGACTCTTTGATTTTTTAGTTGTGTTACAAGTTAATAAATTCCCCTGGGTTTCCTTTTCTGCATCTTTAAAATAGACATAAGTATGTCTACCTTTCTGCATTGTTGTGGGGACTGGAGAAAGGGAAAGTGTTTAGTTCAATGGTTAATAAGAAAATATGGAAGGTGGGAAAGAAAGTTAAAAATATATGATTGTATCTACATGTGTGTGCACGCATACATACCTCAATGAAATATACAGTCAAAATGATCAGACAAAAGGTATTGAAACTGGATGGATAAAAAGGAGAGGCTTGAGTTGTTTGTTTATTTTTAAAGATTGGTTTGCTTGTAATTTTTATGCTTTATTTCCTTTGTTAAAGCCTACATGTATATTCCAAGTAAAACCTGTTATTTGTGTAATGAATACATGCATACAAGCATACACAGGGAGGCTTAAGCTTTAAAAAGAGTTTTCCAGAATTAAAAAAAAAAATCCATTATTCATTCATTCACCAAATATGGACTGAGCGCCTAGTAGGTACAAATACTGTTCTAGGTGCTTTGTGTATGTCTAAGAATAAAACAAATATTCTGCTTTCTTTGACTTTAGATTCTCAAAGTGGAAACAATCAAGGGGTAATCAATCAGCAGCAATGTAATGAGTAAATGAATCATGCTATAAGTTTTAAGGTGATAGAGGATAGAAAAGAACCAGAAAAGGGTTAAGGACTGAAGTTTCAGGGCTGGAGCAGGTTGTAGTTTTAACAAGGTTGTCGGGGTAGGCATCACTTGTAAGATGCCAGTAGAGCAAATATTTGGAGGAGATGAGGAAGTGTGGACATCAGGGGAAAGACTAATCCAGGTGAGGAATCAGCAGGAGGCGAGAGCCCTGAGGAGCATGCAGGGCTGGCTCAGTGAGGAGCAGGGTGGTCAGTGTCTGAAGCTAAGTGAGCCCAAAGATGCTGTGGGAGTCAAGGTAATAAAGATAACAGGAAGCTAGGAAGGGAGAGAGTTACAGGTCATTTTAAGGACATAGGCTTTTACTAGCAGAGATGACAACCACTGCTGGGTTCTGCGCTGACCTTACATTTGAAAAGAATCATGCCTTTTTCAACTACAATGCTGAGACTAGATGTGGCTGTTGAGAAATCATCAGTTTTGGGATACATGTCCATGGTAGAGAATCATGATTTCCTGATGGACTGAATCTGGTATTTGAGAGAAAGGAAGAAGCATGGAGGCATATATGATTGTGAGGCATTTAGCCTAGATCACTGGAAGAATGAACTTGCCATCAGTACAGATGGTGAGGCTGTGAGGGGATCCTGTCTGGGAGGTCCAGTCAGGAGATTCGTTTTGAAGATGCTGAGCTTAGTGTGTCTATTAGACAGAGGTGCAGGTGAAGAGTCTGCAATTGCATACTCATTAAGATAGTTCAGATTTGAACCAGACACAAAAGCTTGGACATTTTTAGCATATAGATGTTATTTAAAGCCATGATTGCAAATGAGATCCCCAAGAAAGTGAATAGGAACGGAGAAAAGAGCTTTCACTTG
Organism: Bubalus kerabau; assembly: GCF_029407905.1. Lineage (NCBI taxonomy): Eukaryota > Metazoa > Chordata > Mammalia > Artiodactyla > Bovidae > Bubalus > Bubalus kerabau. Next base: position 16,803,471 of record NC_073628.1, read on the forward strand.
AGCCCTTTGAGCCTCAGTATTAAGAAGATTGTAGAGGAACAACCAAGAACATGGGCGCCATGTGAAGCAGGCGTATCACAGAGGGTGGAGTGATTAAATGCTCCTACTAAGTCTCATTAGATGAGGCTGAGAAGTGACTGCTAGATTTGGAGGGAGGGTGTTCAACATTCAGGTGAGTTCAGGTGAGAGCAGAAAGATAATTTAAGAGGCAATATGAAGAGATGAATAGAAAACAGACTATTTTTGAGGCATTTTTTTCCTGTGGGGGGAGCAAAGAAATGACAGGAGAAGTAAGGTCAAATAAGAGGCTTTTGTTTTTTTTAAATGAAGTGCACAACAATATATTTATGTGTTGATGAAAATGATCCAGAAGGGAGAATAAAGACGACCTGTAGGAGAGAGTGTGGAGAATGGATGAATGATGACTTTGAGTCCAATCCCAAAGAAAGGCAATGCCAAAGAATGCCTAAACTACCGCCCAACTGCACTCATCTCACATGGTAGGAAAGTAATGCTTAAAATTCTCCAAGCCAGGCTTCAGCAACATGTGAACTGTGAACTTCCAGATGTTCAAGCTGGTTTTAGAAAAGGCAGAGGAACTAGAGATCAAATTGCCAATATCTGATGGATCATCGAAAAAGCAAGAGAGTTCCAGAAAAACATCTATTTCTGCTTTATTGACTATGCCAAAGCCTTTGACTGTGTGGATCAAAATAAACTGTGTAAAATTCTGAAAGGGATGGAAATACCACACCACCTGACCTGCCTCTTGAGAAACCTGTATGCAGGTCAGGAAGCAACAGTAAGAATTGGACATGGAACAGCAGTGTGGTTCCAAATAGGAAAAGGAGTTCGTCAAGGCTGTATATTGTCACCCTGCTTATTTAACTTATATGCAGAGTACATCATGAGAAACGCTGGGTTAGAGGAAGCATAAGCTGGAATCAAGATTGCCGGGAGAAATATCAATAACCTCAGATATGCAGATGATACCACCCTTATGGCAGAAAGTGAAGAAGAATTAAAGAGCCTCTTGATGAAAGTGAAAGAGGAGAGTTAAAAAGTTAGCTTAAAGCTCAACATTCAGAAAACGAAGATCATGGCATCTGGTCCCATCACTTCATGGGAAATAGATGGGGAAACAGTGGAAACAGTGGCAGACTTTATTTTTTGGGGCTCCAAAATCACTGCAGATGGTGATTGCAGCCATGAAATTAAAAGACACTTACTCCTTAGAAGGAAAGTTATGACCAACCTAGATAGCATGTTCAAAAGCAGAGACATTACTTTGCCAACAAAGGTTCGTCTAGTCAAGGCTATGGTTTTTCCTGTGGTCATGTATGGATGTAAGAGTTGAACTATAAAGAAAGCAGAGTGCCAAAGAATTGATACTTTTGAACTGTGGTCTTGGAGAAGACTCTTGAGAGTCCCTTGGACTGCAAGGAGATCCAACCAGTCCATCCTAAAGGAGATGAGTCCTGGGTGTTAATTGGTAGGACTGATGTTGAGCTGAAACTCCAATACTTTGGCCACCTGATGCGAAGAGTTGACTCATTTGAAAAGATGCTGATGCTGGGAAAGATTGAGGACAGGAGGAGAAGGGGACGACAGAGGATGAGATGGTTGGATGGCATCACTGACTCAATGGATATGGGTTTGGGTGGACTCTGGGAGTTGGTGATGGACAGGGAGGCCTGGCATGCTGTGGTTCATGGGATGGCAAAGAGGTGGACATGACTGAGTGACTGAACTGAACTGAAGCCCTCTATATCTGCAGGTTCCGAATCCATGGATTCAACCAACATCATATTGAAAATATTCAGGAAAAAGTCCAGAACGTTTGAATAAGCACAACCTGGATTTGTCCTACACTGGCAACAATTAACATTGTATTTACAACTATTTATACAGCATTTACATTGTTTTAGGCATTACAAATAATCTAGAGATGATTTAAAGTACATGGGAGGACGTGCATATGTTATATGAAAATGTTGCACCATTTTACAGAAGAGGCTTCAGCATCCTTGGATTTCAGTATCCACGGGGGGATCCTGGAACCTGGCTGTCTTGGATACTGAAGGATGATTGTCCATTAGTTGGAGTGGGACCGGTGCTCACTGTGGGTGTGGATACTGGTAGATGGATGAGAGGTGGCTGGTCTAACAGTTACTCTTCTGAACAGTTTACTTGTCTCAATGATTTAGGAAGTGAGGTCTTGAGAAAAATCTGAGGATAAAGAAGAGAGAACTTGTGAGGTGATCTTCGTAGGGAGTTGGACACTGAATGAACCAGTGGGATGCTAAGGTTGTCCAGTAATCTAAGCCCTCTTGAGGCTTTTGATGATTAACTTAAACTGAGGATATTCAATTAATGGTCAGTTAAATAAGTCAAGGACAAGTTTTTGAGACATTTTATGGGTCATGAACTGTTCTTGGCTCTGGAGACCCAAAATGAGCAGGATATAGTCCCTCCCCTCAAAGAACTCACAGTCCTGCAACAAGAGAGACAGAAATATGAAATCAGCGACTCTAACAAATTGTGATAATTCTGTAATTGAGTTATACTCATTGATTTGGGAATTACTGCCAAGTGCTGTTGCCAAATATAGTGGCACAGCAAGCTGGCAGGGTAGTTCACATCAGAATCAGAATGTGATTCTGCATAAATACCTTCCTTTATTCAATAAACATTTATTAAGGGTCCAGCACTGTGCTAGGTGGTCATGCCACCATAGCAAATAAGAATTTCTGTGCTCAAAGAGCTTGCCAGCTAATGCAGTGATTTCCAATCTTAGCTACACTTTAGAATCACCTGGGTGTTTTTAAAAAACCCAGGTATCCAGACTGTGCTGCATAATAATAAGTCAAATATTTATAGTTCCCCAGCATTTCCAACATGTAGTCAAGGAAAAGGACTATTGATCTCGGGGGAAAAGGCGAAAAGGAACACAGAAAATGGAAACACAGGTGTGAAAAATGCTGTAAGGTATGGAAGCATGTGGTACTAGGGGTCACCACCTCAGGAGGGAGAGCCCTGGAGCTGCGTAAAGAGTGAGTGAGCGTGAGTTTGTAAAATGGAGGAGGGAAGGGCATTCCTGCTGAAGGGGCAGAAGTGGCGAAGCCCCCAGGGATGAAAAAACAGGCCCCCTTCAGAAATCTGTGAGTGGCTCAGTAAGTTCAGAGCAGGGGCGTGAAGTTGGAGAAAAAATGGGCAGAGAGGCTTAGTGACCAGTAGGCAGGAGCCACCCTGGAAAGGGCAAGTTCCACATTTGTTGCAACGTTACTGTAGGTCCCCATTCAAAGACGGCCAAGGAAGCCCATTGGTCATACAAAACTGGGTCATTGAATATGTTGAGCAAAGGAGAACCATACTCCTTGGAGATTCTAGGAGGAACAGAAGTTAGGAAACGGCACTTCACAGAGCTCTGGTGGCTAGGGTTCATCCCAAGCTGGATTTGGGACAGGGACCGGTAAGATTCCGTCCACCAGTGGCATTGCTCGAACAGTCAGTGGTCTTCTCTTCGGAACACACACATGGTCTGTTTTGCGGCCTTATTTTGGGACACTAAGGATCTGAAGGAGTGGATATGAGAACACCTTGACCTCAGGTAGCTTGTGTGGTGCGTCAGTGTTTAGGAGAGGTCGTTCGTTTTGCCATTTGCTGTACAGTTCTGCAAGCTGTGGTTTCTGTTTCATTTCTCGTGCTTTACTGTGTTAAGAAAATGCAGCATACAAGTAGGGCATGGAGAGTCAAGAGTCTGCCATAAAATAGTGTCAGCAAACCCACTGAGCCCTGGAGGTGCCCTAACATGAACACTATCTACTGGGCATATTCCACACATCTGGGAGAAAGGGAAAATAATTTACAGGGAACTTTTTGTTCAAAGACACTGTAAAAGAAGCACATTGATCCCCTGTATCAACTGCTGAGGATGGAAATTTGCATATGTTTTTATGCAAACACTATTAAAATTAAAATCAACATTTACAATTTTTCCAAATATATAGAAAAAAGGATGAATAACAAAACACAAAAATGTGTTCTAACTACCCATCATAGCATTTTTACCTCAGATCTCTTTGTTAGAAAAATAAAACATTACAGTCACACCAAATAACCCTGTTTATTCTACTTCAATTCCATTTTCCTAACCTCTTTTCTCTCTCCCCAGAGGTACCCATAATTACGAATTTAGGGAAATTTTTTCCTAGTTGTAATGTACTCATATGTGTAAATAAAAGATTATGTTGTTCTCCATGATTTTTAAGTTTTATAAATAATCTTAATCTGATGGTATTCTTATAGTTATTTGTCTTGCCTATATGAATTTGTTTCTGAGATTTGATCTTTTTCATTTTGATTAATATATACATATATAAGTAACCATATATATGATATGTGTGAAATGTGTTAGTTACTCAGTTGTGTCTGACTCTTTGCGAACCCATGTACTGTAGTCCACAGGCTCCTCTGTCCATAGAGTTCTCCATGCAAGAATACTAGAGTGGGTAGCCGTACCCTTCCCCAGGGGATCTTCCTGATACAGGGACTGAACCCAAGCCTCCTGCCTTGCAGGTGGATTCTTTATCATCTGAGCCACAAGGGAAGCCCCAATACAACCACACATATGAAATGTAAAACCATATACATGATATAAATGAAATATACATTTAATTCTTCTTAATTGCAATATAGTCTCCACTTCATAAATACAACACTATTTCAGCTCTGTTGTTTTTTCCAATTATCACAAACAATGCTGCAATAAACAATTGTGTATATACTCTTTGCTGCTGCTGCTGCTAAGTTGCTTCAGTCGTGTCCAACTCTGTGCGACCCCATAGATGGCAGCCCACCAGGCTCCCCCATCCCTGGGATTCTCCAGGCAAGAAGACTGGAGAGGGTTGCCATTTCCTTCTCCAATGCATGAAAGTGAAAAGTCAAAGTGAAGTTGCTCAGTCGTGTCTGACTCTTAGCGACCCCATGGACTGCAGCCTACCAGGCTCCTCTGTCCATGAGATTTTCCAGGCAAGAGTACTGGAGTGGGGTGCCATTGCCTACTCCTTGGGCACATGTAAAAGAGAATTACTGGTATGGGTAAGCATACCTTCAAAATTTCTCAGTTCAGTTCAGTTCAGTCACTCAGTCGTGTCCGACTCTTTGCGACCCCATGAATCACAGCATGCCAGGCCTCTCTGTCCATCACCAACTCCAAGAGTTCACCCAGACTCACGTCCATCGAGTCAGTGATGCCATCCAGCCATCTCATCCTCTGTCGTCCCCTTCTCCTCCTGCCCCCAATCCCTCCCAGTATCAGAGTCTTTTCCAATGAGTCAACTCTTCCCATGAGGTGGCCAAAGTACTGGAGTTTCAGCTTTAGCATCATTCCTTCCAAAGAAATCCCAGGGCTGATCTCCTTCAGAATGGACTGGTTGGATCTCCTTGCAGTCCAAGGGACTCTCAAGAGTCTTCTCCAACACCACAGTTTAAAAGCATCAATTCTTTGGCGCTCAGCCTTCTTCATAGTCCAACTCTCACATCCATACATGACCACTGGAAAAACCATAGCCTTGACTAGACGAACCTTTGTTGGCAAAGTAATGTCTCTGCTTTTGAATATGCTATCTAGGTTGGTCATAACTTTCCTTCTAAGGAGTAAGCATCTTTTAATTTCATGGCTGCAGTCACCATCTGCAGTGATTTTGGAGCCCCCCAAAATAAAGTGCGACACTGTTTCCACTGTTTCCTCATCTATTTCCCATGAAGTGATGGGACCAGATGCCATGATCTTCGTTTTCTGAATGTTGAGTTTTAAGCCGATTATTTTCACTCTCCTCTTTCACTTTCTTTTTTTTTCTTTTTTTTGTTTTTTTTTTTAATTTTATTTTATTTTTAAACTTTACATAATTGTATTAGTTTTGCCAAATATCAAAATGAATCCGCCACAGATATACATCAAGAGGCTTTTTAGTTCCTCTTCACTTTCTGCCAGAAGGGTGGTGTCATCTGCATATCTGAGGTTATTGATATTTCTCCCGGCAATCTTGATTCCAGCTTGTGCTTCTTCCAGCTCAGCATTTCTCATGATGTGCTCTGCATATAAGTTAAATAAACAGGGTGACAATATACAGCTTTGATGTACTTCTTTTCCTATTTGGAACCAGTCTGTTGTTCCATGTCCAGTTCTAACTATTGCTTCCTGACCTGCATACAAATTTCTCAAGAGGCAGATCAGGTGGTCTGGTATTCCCATCTCTTTCAGAATTTTCCACAGTTTATTGTGATCTACACAGTCAAAGGCTTTGGCATAGTCAATAAAGCAGAAATAAATGTTTTTCTGGAACTCTCTTGCTTTTTCCATGACCCAGCGGATGTTGGCAATTTGATCTCTGGTTCCTCTGCCTTTTCTAAAACTAGCTTGAACATCAGGAAATTCACAGTTCACATATTGCTGAAGTCTGGCTTGGAGAATTTTGAGCATTACTTTACTAGCGTGTGAGATGAGTGCAATTGTGCAGTAGTTTGAGCATTCTTTGGCATTGCTTTTCTTTGGGATTGGAATGAAAATTGACCTTTTCCAGTCCTGTGGCCACTGCTGAGTTTTCCAAATTTGCTGGCATATTGAGTGCAGCACTTTCAAAGCATCATCTTTCAGGATTTGAAATAGCTCAACTGGGATTCCATCACCTCCACTAGCTTTGTTTGTAGTGATGCTTTCTAAGGCCCACTTGACTTCACATTCCAGGATGTCTGGCTCTAGGTCAGTGATCACACCATCGTGATTATCTGGGTCATGAAGATCTTTTTTGTACAGTTCTTCTGTGTATTCTTGCCATCTTTTCTTAATATCTTCTGCTTCTGTTAGGTCCATACCATTTCTGTCCTTTATCGAGCCCATCTTTGCATGAAATATTCCCTTGGTATCTCTAATTTTCTTGAAGAGATCTCTAGTCTTTCCCATTCTGTTGTTTTCCTCTATTTCTTTCCATTGATCGCTGAAGAAGGCTTTCTTATCTCTTCTTGTTATTCTTTGGAACTCTGCATTCAGATGCTTATATCTTTCTTTTTCTCCTTTGCTTTTCACTTCTCTTCTTTTCACAGCTATTTGTAAGGCCTCTGCAGACAGCCATTTTGCTTTTTTGCATTTCTTTTCCATGGGGATGGTCTTGATCCCTGTCTCCTGTACAATGTCACGAACCTCATTGCATAGTTCATCAGGCACTCTATCAGATCTAGGCCCTTAAATCTATTTCTCACTTCCAGTGTATAATCATAAGGGATTTGATTTAGGTCATACCTGAATGGTCTAGTGGTTTCCCCTACTTTCTTCAATATAAGTCTGAATTTGGCAATAAGGAGTTCATGATCTGAGCCACAGTCAGCTCCTGGTCTTGTTTTTGCTGAATGTATAGAGCTTCTCCATCTTTGGCTGCAAAGAATATAATCAATCTGATTTCAGTGTTGACCATCTGGTGATGTCCATGTATAGAGTCTTCTCTTGTGTTGTTGGAAGAGGGTGTTTGTTATGACCAGTGCATTTTCTTGGCAAAACTCTATTAGTCTTTGCCCTGCTTCATTCCGTATTCCAAGGCCAAATTTGCCTGTTACTCCAGGTGTTTCTTGACTTCCTACTTTTTCATTCCAGTCCCCTATACTAAAAAGGAGATCTTTTTTGGGTGTTAGTTCTAAAAGGTCTTATAGGTCTTCATAGAACCATTCAACTTCAGCTTCTTCAGCGTTACTGGTTGGGTTGGATTACTTGTGAGACTTGGATTACTGTGATATTGAATGGTTTGCCTTGGAAATGAACAGAGATCATTCTGTCGTTTTTGAGATTGCATCCAAGCACTGCATTTCAGACTCTTTTGTTGACCATGATGGCTACTCCATTTCTTCTGAGGGATTCCTGCCCGCAGTAGTAGATATAATGGTCATCTGAGTTAAATTCACCCATTCCAGTCCATTTGAGTTCGCTGATTCCTAGAATGTCGACATTCACTCTTGCCATCTCTTCTTTGACCACTTCTAATTTGCCTTGATTCATGTACCTGACATTCCAGGTTCCTATGCAATATTGCTCTTTACAGCATCGGACCTTGCTTCTATCACCAGTCACATCCACAGCTGGGTATTGTTTTTGCTTTGGCTCCATCCCTTCATCTTTCTGGAGTTATTTCTCCACTGATCTCCAGTAGCATATTGGGCACCTACTGACCTGGGGAGTTCCTCTTTCAGTATCCTATCATTTTGCCTTTTCATACTGTTCATGGGGTTCTCAAGGCAAGAATACTGAAGGGGTTTGCCGTTCCCTTCTCCAGTGGACCACATTCTGTCAGATCTCTCCACCATGACCCGCCCATCTTGGGTTGCCCCACAGGCATGGCTTAGTTTCATTGAATTAGACAAGGCTGTGGGCCTAGTGTGATTAGATTGACTAGTTTTCTGTGAGTATGGTTTCAGTGTGTCTGCCCTCTGATGCCCTCTTGCAACACCTACCGTCTTACTTGGGTTTCTCTTACCTTGGACGTGGGGTAAAATTTCTAGATATTGCCAAATTGCTTGATAAAATGGTTTTACCAGTGTATCATTCTCCCTAGGATGTATAAGAGTGGGAAATTTTCTGAATGTATACTGATATCTCAGTGGTGTTTTAATTTGTGTTTTCCTGATTACTAGTGTTATTGAGCATCACTTAAAATACTTATTGACCATCTGATTTTCCTCAATCTGAACTACTCATTTTTCCTATTGCTTTTTTTTCCTTTATCACATTTTGGATACTAATTCTTTTATATTTGTGTACATTGTAATTGCAAAATGTCTTTCCCAGTCTGTGACTTGTGTTACCACTTTACTTCTATTTGTGGTGGGGTGGGTGTATAAAAGGGTTTTTTGGTTTTGTTTTGACTAAGTAAAATTATATTTTTCTTTATGTGTATGTGTGCATGTGTATTTGCATAAAAAATCATTTCCTACCAGATGCACATAAGAATACTTATATTTGTATTCTAGCTTATATTTTCAATCTAAAAATGACAAGGCTTTGCTTTTCATATTTAGCTGTTTTATCTGTCTGCAATTGATTTTTGTATATGGTTGAGAAAAGGGTCCAGCATATTTATTGATTTCCCAAGAACCTGCAATGTCATTTCTTTCCTAAACCCAATCTCCATTATAATGTGGTCTGTTTGGTGCTTATATCCTGTTTGGCTGGTCCATTTATTTATTCTTAGAACCCATACCACAATGTCTTAATTATTGCAGCTTTAAAATATGTCTTGCTATTTGATAGAATTGAGTCTTCCCATCTTGCTCTTCAAATTCATCTTAGTTATTCTTGACCCTTTGTTCATCTTCCTAAAATTAACATCTAGTACTGTGTAAAACTCGTGGGATTTAGACTGGCATTGTGTGAAATGAAATTTGTGGAATAACTTGGTGTGAATTGACATATTTATGATGTTGAGTTTTTCCCCCCATGGACATACAATGTGCTTCCATTTCCTCAGGTCTCATTTTTGGTTTCTGGTAAAATATTATTAAGTAATTATGTAATTATGTAAGTGTCTTACATATGTTTTATACAGGAATTCCTACAAACCTTATTTTGTTGCCATTATAAATAGTGCCTTCCCTAATTAATTTTTTATGTGCATGCAGTCTGTGTTTGAAAATTTAATTAATATATCTATATTGATCCTAGATTCAGCAAGTTTTCTAAACTTGCATATTAATTCTAATTAATCTTTTGATTTACTTGGATTTTCTTCACAGATAATCATATCATTAGAAAGCATTACAATGCACTTCATTCTCTTCTTTCCCAATTCTTAGATTTTTAATCTCTTTGTACAGTCTGTCTGTGACTCTGAATTCCAGAGGTCCAGCCCATCCTGAAGTGAAGAGGTTTACTTGAGGTCATAGACAGCAAGGGAGTAGGGGAAGTCATTAGAGGCTGGCTACTACACACAGGAAATGTCCATTATATATTAGAATCATGTTTCATGAATGAACAAAACATTTTTTCTCTCTCTTCTTTATTTTCTCCTTTTGAAGCGAAGTTTGCTGAATATCATATAAACCTATTGTGTCACTGAGTGGAAATTTGTTTATGGGTTCTAAATTTCAGATACAAAGTTGGTGTAACAATACAAAGTAACTTGATTGTACATGTATTTTCTTAATTTCATCTAAATCCCCTTTCGTAGTACAGACCTAGTTTTTATCTGTCCACTGGATTCTGGCTAAAGAAATAATTTTTTTCTTTCATCTTTATTGTTTAAATTATGAAAGTATGATAATATTTACAAGAGACTTGGAAAATACAGAACAAAGTTACATATAGTTCCACTATACATTACAATTTTTTTAAGTAGATAAATTAAGATTTTTCATTGGAGTTTCAATATTAAACTCTCAAAATTTAATAGAATGAATATACAGAAAAGTAGAAGGATAAAGTAGGCTTGAAAAGCACTGTGACCAATTCAACATAATTAAGATTTATACAATTTTCATACACCAGTAGGATACAAATTCTACTCAAGTTCCCATAAGCTAGGAGACACTGGAACATATCCAGGAACATAAAACAAGGAGCAAAAACTAAATAATTTGATAGCTGTATATAAAGATAGGGAATCCCCCATGTGGTCATAATAGTCAAGTTGAGGTGTCCTTTACTGTTCTTATTAAATAGTTGAGCCCTTTTCTTCCCCACTAATAAGATGAACCTATGGCCATTGGGAATCCTTCTCTACGTGAAAGTCTCTTTCCTGACTTTGCGATGGTATCAGTGGTAATCTGGCCATCAGCTGCCTGAGTGGCCCTGAGGAAGGTCACAGCAATATTGTCACAGAGAATGTATGCCTCCCAGGAAACATCGATGCCTCATATCAGCCTCCCCTCCCATGTCTCCTGAAGAGTTTTGCTTCCCTCTGACCTTGGATAATACTATTACTATGCATGCTCACTTTCACAATACTATTAATAACTAACATTTAGGCCACCTTTACATTTTACAAAGAGCTCTCGTATGTGGCATTGCCCTTGGTTCTCATCCGGGCTCTGGAAGGCATCACACTGGCCTTAAGTCACACTTGTAGAAATATCAGAACCAGAACTAGAACTCAGATCTTCTCCCTTGAGTCTCTGCTCTTTTAATTACATCGTAACACACTGTGATGTGCAAACACTGTTTTCTTATTCATCAATTAAAATCTGTTGTCTAAGTCACTTGACTTCCTCTACTTTTCAATGTTTCCAGGAAAGGGTATCTCTCAAGTAATTTCTTGCCAAATAACTGACTTTTCTTGTACAAGCTGTTTCACTGTTTAGAAAACTTAAGCTTTCTCATCTGTAAAATAGCTGTACAATCATTTCTCCTAATAATAATTGTTACATGAAACTAAATGAAGTCAATGTAGTTAAGATTTTAAGCATAGTTATTTTGGCTTCCAATGGCATATTTCAAACAAAGCCCAGTGCTAGACAAACTAAGAGTGTAGAGGGAGATGGAGATCTCTGATGGAGACCTCTACCCAGGAAAGATCGTAAGTTAAGCAGTTTTTCCCAGTATGTTTTTTATCAGGTAGTTTTTCGGTCCTTTAAACACTATGGCACTTCCCTGAAAAATTCCCACTGACAAAAAATATTGCATAGGATTTCAGGGGCAATTGTAGATTAGCTAAAACTCATCTTTGGATGCCCGTGACGTCCTCTGATTTTGAGGCCTGTGGCCTGCTCTCAGGATGCTAAGTGTAGGGTGCAGTGACCTTTAACACTAGGCTAACACCCTGGATTAGTTTTAATGGTTTGCTAATATTAGTGAAAACATAAAGATTGGAAATCATTTCTCTCAACAGGTAAAACACACTTTCACATTCAGAGTGGTAGCTTTGGGTATTTGGGTTAGCAACCAAACGGTTTGAAGTGAAGGATTTCTGCACAATTGATAATAGACAATGAATATTTATCTTCTCCATTCATTTGATTAAATCTGTACCCTTGAAGCTGTTGAAGGACATTAGCCCCTTGTCGATGTTCAGTCGCTAAGTCGTGTCTGACTCTTTGTGACCCCATGGACCACAGCACTCCAGGCTTCCCTGTCCTTTACCATCTCCTGAAGTTTGCTCACATTCATGGCCACTGAGTCAGTGATGCTATCTAACCATCTCATCCTCTGTCGCTCCCTTCTCCTTTTGCCTTCAGTCTTTCACAACATCAGCCCCTTGTAGCCACAAGGAAAAGAAAGCTAGCCCTATGTCCTTGCCTTCTGCACTTGGCTCCAAGGTTTCCAAGGCTGCTGGACACCAGCAAGTAACCTTTCCTCCTTGACCTTGAGCAGCATTGTTGATCAGGGAGACTCAGAGCAGAGAGGGTGACCAGATGGACTAGGGAAGTTCTGCTAGTCCTTCAAAGTTGGAGGTCACTGCTCTCAATTGGCTTAAAGAAAACTCAGAAACAAACAAACAAAAAAAGGATTAGCTAAAATTCCTTTGGGTAGGCAGCGGCTTCTCAGGAAAATGGTCTAATGAGGGGAACAGCAGCAATCAATGTTCACACAGGGGTCAGCGGGTCAGGTCGCGCCATTGGATTTGGCTGGGATTGTTCAGTCGATAACTGACCTGGCAGGAAATGACTATAAACGAAGTGCACCATCTTTAATTCAGGTGTGGGCCGAGGAGAGGGCACTGACCCGTGGGATTTCTCGATTAGAACAATCGGCAGTGGGTTATTTCTCAGATGGCTTTCAACAGATACACCTACTGAGCTGAGTGGTGATCACAGAGCTGTGCTGTCTGCCCTCCTGATTGTTTGCCCATCTTTGCAGGCTGCCATCCGTACCACAGCCATCTTGGTTCTGTTACTGAGTGAGCACCTGCCGATGCTCATGAGATACCCATGAGTATCTGCATGTAAGCTGGGGTGTTCTTTGCTTTAATCTGAGGGGAATCACATTTTACTTGCTTTGCCAAGTCTCAAGGAGAGTATTTTGATTTCTGCTTTTATATAATTATTGATGTCAAATGGATCTAAATAAATGATTAAATGAAAGTAAAGCTACGGGACTTCCCATGTGGTTCAGTGGTTAAGAATCCACCTGCCAATGCAGAGGACACGGGTTTGATCTCTGGTCCCAGAAGATCCCACATACAGCGGGTCAGCTAAGCCACAATTCCTGAAGCCCAAACCGTAGAGCCTGTGCTCCTCAACCAGGCAAGCCACCGCAGTGAGAAGCCTATGCACCGCAACTAGAGAGTAGCCCCCATTCACTGTAACTACAGAAACCCACCTGCAAAGCAGTGAAGACCCAGCACAGCCAAAATAATAAATAAATTTAAAAAACAGAAAGTAAAGCTACAGCAGAGATCCTGATATTCAACATCTCTGGTTCTGTGTATTAACAGTATCCTCAGAGTCACAGATCTGTCCAACACTGGGCAGCAATGAGGCTCTGAGTCTATGGAGTCCAGAACCTCCATTTCACAGATGTAAAGTTGGAACCCTAAGTGCTTACGTGATGTGCTGGTCACAACTCAGTGCTCTTTCTAGTGAAAAAAAAATTATTATTTGTATTTTTTGGTTGATATTTCCATCCAACATGACTTTATCCTTTAATATACTTAGAGAATAACTAAGTATACTAATATACTTAGTATATTAGTAATAACTAATATACTTAGAGAATAATTCTCTCCAGATTCAGGGGAGAGGGGTGGTGTTTCCTGTGATGATCACCCCAATTGCTTGTGTCCCCAGACTCCCTTGCTGAGTTGCAAGCTATTCACACCACAGCTGGCGTACAAGCCCCAGGGTCTGGGAGGAACAGGGGACATGCGTTCTGTGTCTGGCGCTGGTGCAGGGGGAGCTAGCGGGCAGCCTTTGTGCTTTTGAGAAGCTCCCCTCTGTGTTCTGCAACACGGCTCAGCAGCCTTCTTCTGTGCCTCTTCTGTAGATATGTCTCAGCTTCTCTGGTGGCTCAGACAGTAAAGAATCTGCCTGGAATGCAGGACAGCAAGGTTTAATTCCTGAATCGGGAAGATCCCCTGGAGAAAGGAATGACAATCCACTCCAGTATTCTTGCCTGGGAAAATCCCATGGACAGAGGAGCCTGGTAGGCTACAGTCCATGGTGTCACAAAGAGCCAGACACGACTGAGTGACTTCATACCTATCTAGGAGCAGCTTTTAGGACATAATGTCTCTGTTGTCCTGCCAGGCGGTGAACTGCTTGAGGGCAGGAACTATCTCCAGTAGGAAACAGCCAAACATTAATAATTTAAAATAGCTGTAATCAAGTGCTAGGTGGAAGAACAGCCTGTGCATTGCTCAAAGCTCTGGTAACATGAAAGAGAAGCAATGAGTGGGACAGAGAATAAGAGGGAGAGAGAAGCAAAAGGGAGGACAAGAATTGTCCTTTTGGTGGGAGTTCTAAGGAAGGGTTAGGTCAACTTCCTTTTCATCTTTTAAGTCAATTTGCCTGTTGGAGCCTGGGTGCAGAGGCTCACCAGGCTGGATACGCTGGCTTTATCACCAGCTGCTGGACTGGCTGATAGAATTGTCCTTGATGTTCTGGAATGGAGAGAAAGGCAGACACCAACAGAGGGGTATGGGGACGGCCCTCTGCGGAGCCCTGAGCTGTGTGCAGATGGCAGTCTGCTTGCTTTGAAGCCTTCCCCTTGGGATCTTCAAACAAGGAGAGGACAGACAGATCATCTACGGGAAATTAGTACCTGACAGGGCTCAAACCTACTCTCCCTGCCACCTTCATCTCCTGACTGCTCGCAGACGGCATTTATTCTCTGAACACACAGAGCATTTAGTACAACAGAGGCTCCCACACCCTTGGTTTTTCTAAAACAGAAAACCTTACATTTCAATACTACCCATCTCGACTATTTCCTTTTTTTTTTTTTGCTTCACTTTGAATCCTTCCTTTCTCTAGGTTTTGGAAGGTTCCCTAGGGAGGAAACAGGAGAAGGAGAGCCAGGAAAGCCAGGTTGGCAGAGTAAATCCACTGTCCTGCCCTGTCCTGAGATGCTCATGAAATCAAATTCAGATAGAATGCCCACTGGGGGTCAGGAGCAGGTCTTCTCCCTCTGCATGGACATAAACCTACATACCTCAGAATATTTGCTTGACTCAGTGGCTGAAGTAGAGAAGCTTATCTTGGACTATCCTGGGAAACAGATAGGATTTGCCTTCCCTGGTGGCTCAGATGGTAAAGAATCTGCCTGTGATGCAAGAGACCCATATTTGATCCTTGAGTTGGGAAGATCCCTTGGAGAAGGGAATGGCTACCCACCCCATTATTCTTGCCACCCCATTATTCTTGAAAGCTTAGGAGCCACAATTCTAAACAGGTTGTGACTTCTGACCCATCCATATTTTTCTGTCTTCAGAGGCTCTCAGAATCCTGTATGAGAGTGACTAGCTGAGAATCCCATGGACAGAAGAGCCTGGCAGGCTAGAGTCCATAGGGTCACAAAGAGTTGGACACGGCTGAGAGACTAACACTCCATCCACTCATCCATCCACTCCTCCAACCAATCATCTACTCTCCACCCATTTATCTATTTCACCACCCACCCTTCCATCTACTCACTTGAACTTGCAGGCAGATAGTCCACTTTAAGTTGACCTAATATACACCCAAAGCTATGATAGAGGCTGGCAACAAGTACAGGATAATATATGGCCTGTCCTTGTTCCTTATGTATTCTACACAGGGAAAGACCCAAAAGCAAACTACTACTTTATGCCACCCTCTTATGCTCTTGCCTTTGATTTGTGTTGGGTAACCTGTCCGTCAAATTCCTCTTGTGGCCACCTCCACCCCACCCCTGCTGCCCTACATCATAGAGTACTGATTTCACACCACCTAGGGTGACCTATTTATCCTGGTGTGCCCAGCACTACTCAGGAGTTCCTGGGTTTTAGCACTGAAAAATCTCATTTCCTAGGACATTCCTCAGTCTCAGGCAAATCAGATTGGCTGTTCAGCTCATTGCAGCCATCTCAGATTCTCTGTGAGTGGTGCTCAAAGTGGACCCAGTTCTCCCATCCAAGCCCACCCAGGAGGCCTGAGCATCGCCCAGGGACTTGTCAGAAATGCAAATTCTTGAGCTCTTCCCTGATCCACTGAAGCAGAAACAGGAGGAGTCATATCCTGTTACCCAACACAGAATCTGTGTTTTCACAAACTGTCTAGATGATCCCAAGGCACAGGAAAGCTTAGGAGCCATGCTTCTAAACAGGTTGTGACTTCTGATCCATCTGTATTTTTCTGTCTTCAGAGGTTCTCAGAATCCTGCATGAGAGTGACTAGCTGATCTGATAAACTAACTATGGCCAGGTGGTCATGGTGATAGGATATTCCCTGAACTAATAATAATTAATAAAGAAGTAAATAAGCATGCAACTAAGGAAATTAGCTATGATGACTGAAGAACACTGAAGCAGCAACAGGAAGCTGGGAAGCCACATCTGGCAATCAAGGGGTGTCTCCCCTTGAAAGGGCAATGTGCAGGGGAGACCAAAGTCGTGCCAAGGCCTGGTGGGCTGCCTGGGAAAGTGTGTCCCTTTCTAGGTCATATTTGCACAGAGTTGGTTCTATAATGCTTTTGTAGAAAGCCTCTGCAGTGTTTGCCTGGCTGTATTTTGAGAGTGCTTGGAGCGCTGTCGACTTTGCTATATATAAAGCCAGTTCCAAGAACCATGCTGGGAGGTAGGAGTCAGGGAACCTGGCCTGGCATCTCGGCCGGGGCACTAAGGGACTTTGCACGAGCAATTCAGCTGTTCTGACTTGACTTCTTTCATTCGCTAATAGGTGTGATAACTCTTTGTCTTTCCTCAAAGATATTATGAAGCAGATTCTTTTGAAAGCCATGTCATTGCAAGTGGTTGTTTTCACGATGGTTGATTTATACACTCCTGGGTTGTATAGAATGGTACATTATGTGAATGAGTTATACATTCCCTTATTGAATATAATTTATTTTTTTTCTGGAATTATGTGGAAATGGCAGTAGTAGAAATTATACAATGGAAGGATCTAGGGAAGATGCAAGTGAGCAAGTCAGGAAAGTACCTCAGGTCTGCGAGACCCTTTGTGATAAGGCTATTTCTTAGGGTCACAAAGAAAGCATTAATAATAATAGAAGGTTCTCACCACTCAAGTCTCAGCATAGAATTGTGGTGGTGGTTTAGTCACTAAGTCATATCCAACTCTTGTGACCCCATGGATAGTAGCCTGCCAGGCTCCTCTGCCCATGGGATTCTCCAGGAAAGAATACTGGAGTGGGTTGCCATTTCTTTCTCCAGGGGATCTTCCCAACCCAGGAGTTGAATATGGGTCTCCTGCATTGCAGGCAGATTCTTTACTGGCTGAGCTATGAGGGAAGCTCCCAAAAGCCCATGGTGGTGGTGGTTTAGATATATTTTATAAAGTTGCTCCTGTGTATAAGGACTGGATGCATCCCAGCAGGTACAGAGAGGATCTCTGACCTGTATTCCTGATGCCAGGGTGACCAGAATACAGAAATACACAACACACACCACATCCTTCCCATAAAAAAATACCATTGAGTGAAAGGGTATGATAATAAAACACAAATTTAGAAAAAAAGATCATGCCTGCACTCATGGGCACTTGGAGGTACTGAAAACAAGTAAATGACTTATGTGGGAGAGAATTGCCTCCTGTGGATGATGGGTGAGTAAGAGAAGGCCTTTCTGAGCAGGCAGCATTTGAGTTGAGATCTGTAAGAAGAGAGAAAACTGATGTCCCCAAATCAGAAGGAGCTGTATTTTAGGCAGAGGACCATTGAGGGCTCAGGTCTTGACATGAGTGTGGGCTAAGGATGTTGGGAAAACAGAGTAACCTGTGTGGTCTGAAGACCAGTGAGGGGTGGGGAGGGTGGAGAGAGCTCAGGGAGGTGGAAACCAGGGTCATTGAAATTAGGGAGGGATTTCCCTGGTGGTCCAGTGGCTAAGACTCTGAGCTTCCAATGCAGGGGGCCCAGGTTCCATCCCTGGTCAGGGAACTAGATCCCACATGCTGCAACTGAGGGTTCACATGCTGCAATTTAAAAAGATCTTCAGTGCTGCAACTAAAGATCCTGCGTGCTGAAACTAGGACCCATGTAGCCAAAAAAATGAATAATATACCTTAAAAAAAAAACAGTTATGGAAAGACATGGTAGGCTTTAAACAGAGTGAACATTTAATATATTGTCCAAATAGGATTGCTTTTGAAAGTGAGAGGAGGCACTCTTCTTAAGCACCTCTGGACAGTGGGTATCACAGGTAAATTGGGACTTAGCATTTTCCTTAATTTTGAGCAATGTGGTGACATGATTTCTGTTTGCAAAAGATGGTTGCAGCAGCATGTTGAGAATCCACACTGGGAGAGCGAGAAGGGAATGTGAGCTGTGGGAGCCGAGGTGAAGCCTGTGGTCCGGAGGGGAGGCCCCAGTTACGGACTGAGGCTCAGACGGTCACAGTGCTGGGCAGGGGATGCAGACGGCAGTTCTGGATCATCAGAACCAAGAGGCACCACGTGCACTTAGAAAGGGCAGTTCAGTTCAGTTTAGTCGCTCAGTCGTGTCCGACTCTTTGCGACCCCATGAATTGCAGCACGCTAGGCCTCCCTGTCCATCACCAACTCCCAGAGTTCACTCAAACTCATGTGCATCGAGTCTGTGATGCCATCCAGCCATCTTATCCTCTGTCGTCCCCTTCTCTTCCTGCTCCCAATCCCTCCCAGCATCAGGGTCTTTCCCAATGAGTCAACTCTTCGCATGAGGTGGCCAAAGTACTGGAGTTTCAGCCTCAGCATCAGTCCTTCCAATGAACACCCAGGACTCATCTCCTTTAGGATGGACTGGTTGGATCTCCTTGCAGTCCAAGGGACTCTCAAGAGTCTTCTCCAGCATCACAGTTCAAAAGCATGAATTCTTCGGCTCTCAGCTTTCTTCACAGTCCAACTCTCACATCCATACATGACCACTGGAAAAACCATAGCCTTGACTAGATGGACCTTTGTTGGCAAAGTAATGTCTCTGCTTTTGAACATGCTATCTAGGTTGGTCATAACTTTCCTTCCAAGGAGTAAGCATCTTTTGATTTCATGGCTACAACCACTATCTGCACTGATTTTGGAGCCCCCAAAATAAAGTCTGACACTGTTTCCACTGTTTCCCCATCTATCTGCCATGAAGTGATGGGACCAGATTCAGAAAACCAAATTCGTTTTCTGAATGTTGAGCTTTAAGCCGATTATTTTCACTCTCCTCTTTCACTTTCATCAACAGGATTTTTAGTTCCTCTTCACTTTCTGCCATAAGGGTGGTGTCATCTGAATATCTGAGGTTATTGATATTTCTCCCGGCAATCTTGATTCCAGCTTGTGCTTCTTCCAGCCCAGTGTTTCTCATGATGTACTCTGCATATATGTTAAATAAGCAGGGTGACAATATACAGCCTTGACGGACTCCTTTTCCTATTTGGAACCAGTCTGTTGTTCCATGTCCAGTTCTAACTGTTGCTTCCTGACCTGCATATAGGTTTCTCAAGAGGCAGGTCAGGTGGTCTGGTATTCCCATCTCTTTCAGAATTTTCCACAATTAAAATGAAGTGCTTCTTTACCCAGCAGGCAGTAATCCCTACAAACTTGTTACTCCAAGACAGAGTGCAGGCTGACAGCCTGCAAAGAGGTTAAAAGAAAGTTCATGCAATGAGTTGCTAAGGGAAACTAGGTTATTTTGGAAACATAAATAACATTGAGATATTAATTTGAAGGAAAGAATAATGGCTTCTCCAAACCGACTTCAAAAGCAGTAGAGAACTGAAAATTTTCCATTGTTACCCTGCTTGGCAATGTTCATATTTTAAATTTGCCACTGCCTGTTTACAAGCTCAGATCCTCCTCATTCTAACCAACCAACAAACAAAAAATAAACAAAATATAACAAAACCAAACATGAAACAAAAAGCAAATCTTTCACTTGGCACTGGCAATCTTCAAATAACCAAACCATTTTCTTTTTCCTTTGACCACAAAACCTCTTTAAACTGCTGGTCTTCATGGTCTTGCCGTCTGTTATCACTTAAAAGAATGGCTTTGATTTTCCATCCCAACAACCCTATTGAAATATCTGTCTTAGCAGTGGTCCCCAACCTTTTTGGCACCAGGGACCGGTTTCATGAAAGATGGTTTTTCCATGGGTGGGGGCAGGATAGTTTCGGGATGATTCAAGTATGTTACATTTATTGTGTACTTAATTTCTATTATCATTTCATCACTTCCACCTCAGATCATCATTAGATTGCAGAGACTGGGGCCCTCCTGGTCTAAAGGATTTTTATGTCAATATCCCCTAAGATCAAATACAATGGGGTCTCTGTTCTTATTCCTTCTTTCCCATTTGCAGCGCTGGGAGATCTGTGGTCCTTACAGATCTGAGACCCTCATCTCCTCAATGAACTTTGACCTCCATGAGAATGGGGACTATGCCTTATTTATCCTAAGGTCTTTAGAAGCTAGCCTCCTGCCTGGCACATAATAGATGCTCAAAAACCATTGTTTAATTGGATTATGTATGAAGTGGTCTATGGGGTTCCCGGCCAGATCCCCATGCCTGAGAGATGGTGGATGCCCAGTGAACATTTGTTGAGTGACTGAAAGAAGGACTTCTTGGGCTGATGAGAGAGTCAGAGCATATCCATTGCACGCCCTGGGGTGCAGCCCTGCGTTAGGCACACTGGTGTCATCTTTGAAAGTGCCTTGCAAACTCATTAATCCTGACCAGCAGGAAAGCTAACATCTTTTAAAATTAAGATTTCTTTCAAATTGTGCAGAGCAGCAGTCCCCTACCTTTTTTGGCACCAGGGACTGATTTCACAGAAGACAATTCTTCCATGCACTGGGGGTGGCGGGGTTGATTTTGGATTATTAAACCCATTGCATTTATCATGCACTTTACTTCTAAACTGATGCCGAAGCTGACAGGAGGCACAGGTCCAAGGCATGGAGTTTGGGGAAGCCTGGTGTCGAGGACTGACAATCTGGAGCTAATGGACTATACGCCTGGTATCTTGGATGCTTTCCCCATGTGCTTGTTAAAGGAGGATCAGAGGTAAGACTGCCTCTTGTCCCTGAAACAGGGTCTCCTTAGGGGCCATGCTCTGTTTTATCATCCCCTTCTCAACCATATTTCTGTAAGGCTGACAATATTGAGTGAGAGGACACCACTATGTCTGAGACTTACCTTGTCTTCATGCAGAGCACGCCTGTGTGGGACCTGGACTCCACTGACCAGTTTTGTGACTTGGACACATTACTTGAATTCTCTGTTCCTTAGTTTCATCATATAAAAAGAAGGATAATAATATCACCCATTAGCTGTTACACCCCGGTATGAATTTTTAGCTGAGATCTATGTATGTAATGGGCTTTGCACACACCTCGTGTGCACTAAATGCTCAGCTCGCAACTCTGAAGAGGACGGTGTTGCTGACTGCGGTACTAAAGATGGACTCTGAGACAGTCTGCATTTCCATTTTGGGAGTTCCCCACCTTTTTTGCCTCTTTCTCTCTTTCTGAGACTATTAAAAGTTATTCTCATTAGTAAGGACATTTTCCCCTCCTTTCTCACCTCCTCCCCCCAACTCCCCCTAACTCTGTAGGCTCCTAGGTAAGAAGAAACATGTCTTTCTTATCTGTGAGTAACTGAACGTCTATTCGAGTCCTCTGGGTGGGGAGAGCTTAGTCACCGCTGGGGGTGAGGCATCTATATTGGGCCACAGCTCATATCTGTCGCCGCTGTCAGTATCAAAAATAAATCTCAGAAGCAGCTGTGGGCTTCAGGGTTGAGGGTAGGACAAGAAGCAGCTGGAGAGTTTTCTCTGGGAGGAGATGTGTAGAGGGTCCCTCAGATGCCCTCCCGTCTGGAGAGTCCCCAGGAGGACTCAGGGGACTTGGTGTGCACTGAGCTCCTAAGTCACCTCGCCACACAGGCAGTAGGGACTCACAGCAAGTCCTAAGGGACAAAGATGCAGGTGGCACAAGAGGAGACTCCGTGAGGCTTCCTGGGCTCCCATCCCCCCATGAGGGGTCACACGGAGCTCTCTCTTCCCCGGATACACGCCTGGGAGGTGTCAGCCCAGGGAAGCCCAGCAGGGACTCAGAGCTCAGGGCTGTCCTCCGGAGGCTGCTCACATGGGCAGCCTCTGCCTCGCACTGACACCCCAGACTCCCAAAAGGAAAGCAGGTGTTCAGCATAAACCATGTTGTCTGCACAAAGAGTCCAGGCACTGAAAATCCACCTTTTAAGTTAACAGGTGATGGGGACACTCTGAGAGCCAAGTTCCTAGATGCCAGCCAAGGGCCAGCCTTGCAACAGGGCCTCTCTAGCCACAGTGGCCTTGGGCCTGCTGTGTCCCCTCCTTTCTGCACCAAAGGGCAACCCTTCCCTAGAAAACACTACTGTTCTTACATGTTGGCCAGTCCTCCCGGGGAGGGGAGTTTATTGGGAGGGCTGCGGTCTAGGCAGGGCCTCTGGCTACTGAAGACCCCACAGGAACCACAGGGGGTTCCCAGTCTTCTGGGTCAGCCTCAGCACCCCCCAGCTGCATCCCCCCCACCACATACCCCTGTTCTCCATCAGGCCTGGATCTCTGCCTCAGATCACCTGCCTCCTGAGTCCTTACCTGCTCCTCCTCAGGTGGTGATGGGCCTACATCTTTTCCCTTATTTTCACACCCTTCCTGGACACACCTCTCTTTCCCCTTATCTTCCTGGCTTCCTGGTTGCCAGCGACTCTGCTAATGCCAGGAGACCCGGGTTTGATCCCTGGGTCAGGAAGATCTGGAGAAGGAAATGGCAACCCACTCCAGTATTCTTGCCTGGAAAATCCCATGGATAGAGAAGCCTGGCGGGCTGCAGTCCATGGGGTCGCAAAGAGTCTGGCATGACTGAGCGACTAACACACACACACACACATACACACACTGCTAATGCCAGTGGTAAGTGAGCTGATGTGGACTGGTTCCGATGCCCAGCGCTGTGGGAAATCTGTTAGTCACTCAGTTGTGTCCAACTCTTTGTGACCCCATGAACTGTAGCCCACCAGGCTCCTTTGTCCAGGGAATTCTCCAGGCAAGAATACTGGAGTGGGTTGCCATTCCCTCCTCCAGAGGATCTTCCTGACCCAGGAACTGGACCCAGGTTTCCTGCTTTGCAGGCAGATTCTTTACTCTGTGAGCCACCAGGGAAGCCCCAACGCCCAGCACTGCTGTGCCCCTAACACACTGGCCACCACCATCTGACCTGACAATAGTTCGAGTTGAGCCCAGCTTGCCACAAGCTTTAGCACTCTGTCCACTACTAATCAGCCCTTCTCTGAGGGTGCCACCTTAGCATTGGAGGAGCCCTTCAGTGACACGCCTGGCTCCCTGACTTCCCAGGGGTACATTGATGCTGAGACTGAACCTGTCTTTGGTGAAAGGGACAATGGGGTTAGAAAGAAGCCCCCTGCCAACTCCCAAAGATGTCCCTTCAGTTCCATGACAGCGCTAGAGAAGTTCTAAACATCAACACCAAATATTAACAAAGTGAGGACCACACTATCCCATCCCCAAGTGCTAGAACTACTCTCAGACCACTTGGACCTGTGGCTTGATTGCACATTCTCCTTCTAAATTAAAACATCACCCCCAGCAATGGGGCAACAAGGTTGTGGGCAGCACGCCACCCCCCCCCCCCCGCCCCAAATCTTCCCTGCCCTTCCAGCCTCCCTTCCCATCTCATCCTGGCTTTAATTCTCACCCCTCTCCCTCTCTGTCTATTCCTCCTTCTGTGTCCTCTATCTATCTTTCCTTTCTTGATGAAAATTAAGAAAAAAACAACTTGATAGATTTTCCAATAACCTTCCAGAAAGTCTCACCGGGTTACATTTTGCTTTAATAGCATTTAAGCCAATCTGCCTGATGTTGCTGTAAAGGTCAATTAAATTCACCCTAAAAATTTCACTTCTGGCTCATTATACAATTGGAAAATGAATTAGAAGCACATGCTGCCCCTGAGGTTTCTGATATTTCACTAATGAATATGTCTTAGATGGGGGGAAAAAAAAGGTGGCATAGGCCACCCAGCTGCTCGCAGTGTTACTGGCCTGACTCAGATCACTGCCCCAGGCAGTGGCTCGAGATGAGTGGGCGCTACTTAGTCCTGTCTCCACTCTGCATTAGAGATGCTCAGGTGTTGTCTTCAGTGCCCACAGGGATGGTGTGCCCTTCTGTGTCCCCTCTGCACATCTGGAGCCCATTCTTAAACCTCAAGTCGGACATGTAGCTCTCCTTTCTCCCCACTGGGTGCCCTCAGTATGGGCTCAAGGACTACAAGTTCAGTTTAATATCAGCCTAAATAAAATATGGAGCTTCCCAGCTGGCTCCAGTGGTAAAGAATCCGCCTGCTCAGCAGGAGATGCAGATTCAACTCCTGGGTCAGAAATATCCCCTGGAGAAGGAAATGGCAACCCACTTCTGTATTCTTGCCTGGAGAATCCCACGGACAGAGGAGCCTGGCGGGTTTTGTGTAGCTCATGGAGTCACAAAGAGTCGGATGCAACTTAGAAGCTGGATATATAAGGAGTTTGGCAGCAGCGGGGAGTGGGGGTGGGGGGGGCAGGGATGTGCATTGCAAATCCAGTGATGAGTTGATCTAGGGGCTCTCAGATTCTGATAAAGTTGGGGGATGTGCCTGACAGGCAGAAAACCGTGTATGGAGAAGAGTATGTATTTCTGGCTTCACTGGGGCGGAGGGTACAGGGAACACACAGTTAAAGTTGCCCCTGACTTAGGAAAGTCATTTTCTTTAAGTTTTGTTGTTTTCTTTGATGTGGACCACTTTTAAAGCCTTTACTGAGTTTGTTACAATATTCCCTCTGTTTTATATTTTGGTCTTTTTGACTGCAAGGCATGTGGAATCTTAGCACCCAGATCAGGAATTAAACCTGTACCTCCTGCATTGGAAGCTGAAGTCTTAACCACTGGACCCCCAGGGAAGTCCCTAGGGGAGTCATTTTTAAATGACCTTTCCTATCCCCCACACTAAAAAATAAACCACCAGATAAGACAGTGCTTCCTAGTCCCTGAGGGGTCTTCAGGGAGCAGAGTGACTCGGGGAACCTACTATTCAAGGGTCTTATGTTTCAGGTAGAAGGCTCATTTATTGTTCACTCAGCATATGTATTGATGTATTAATTTCATAGACAGAGCTAACCTTGGAAGCCCACACTCTGAACTGAACAGCCTCCTTATTATGGATTGAGGTTTCCTTTCTGAGAGTTAAGTTATTTTTAAAGGACGTTTCCATATCTAAGTATCTAGTTTCAAAACAGGTCCTGACATCCATATATTGCTCACATCAGGGTTTTAGACAGACAGCCAAGGCTGCAACTGATCCTCTCACAGGACACCGCACACTGGTTTTCTATTTCAAGGCAAGATGGCTCCAAATCCCGTAATGCGAGTTATTGGACGTTTGCCTTACGGTTTAGGTAAAAACCGAGCTGCATTAACTGAGATGTGTAGAGACAAGCTCTCAAGTCCTTCAGGGAGAAGGTGCTCAGCCTGTATGTCCCACAAATATCCAAAAAGGATTTTAGGTTTTCAAAGCTGGAAAGCACATTGAAGTCATGACGTGGGGTTTTCTTGCTAAGTGGGAAAACAGACGTGGCTTTCCTCAAGTAGTTAGTACATGAGCAAGCTGCCTGCCCCAGAGTCTCAGGACTCTCTCTTGTCTTGGCTTCTTCTGTTTGTAAACTTGTGCTTCTCTTGTGAATGGCTCTCTGGGAGATGGAGGCCTGTCTAATGTGTGTCCAGGCAGCCCACCAGGCAGTGAGGAAAGAAGGGCGTGGACAAGTGGGGTTGCCTCTGAATCCCAGGCGGCTCTGTCCCGTCACTGACGTGGCTTCCTCCAAGCCTGCCTCTGCGAGACCCTCATTCATGTCTCTCCATGTTTCCGTCTTTGTCTCCCAGTGCCTGGACCTTCTCGTCCTTTATCAAAAACCTATGTCAGTCGATGCTCTTGGAGTCCTATTGATGCCATGGGACAGGGGGCTAAGCCTCTTCAGAGTGTCCCTAAGAAGGGACCATGGAAGTCAGCCAGCCACCGCTTCCCTACACTGACTTCCTGCCACCCAGCCTTGGAGCTGCAGAAACAGGAACCCACGTGGAAACCGGGGCTGCAGGCTGATAACAGCACGAGGGGAGGGCTCCCCTTTTCCTTCTGTCTGAGCCCAGCCTGCAAACCACGGCCATGGAGACTCAGCCTTCCCAGCCGATTTCCACTATTAGAACAGGCCCCCTCCCTCTTCCTGTCCACCTTCTCTTCCCTAAAAAGACACCGTGAGCGCAGGCTGCTGCTGGGGCTGGAGGGCCATCCTAAACTCCTGGAACTGGTTAAATTGAGGTAGCATTCTGATGCATCCTTAGCTACTAATCTCAAGGGACCCAATATAATCAAATTTCAGATAAACCAGTGCAGGGCCTGAGGGTGAACCTGATGAGTGCTGGGTGCCTGTAGAAAGGGGTACATGAAATCAGGATATTAACGCATATATATGGAATCTAAAAAATGGTACTGATGAACCTACTTGGAGGGCAGGAATAGAGATGCAGACGTAGAGAACAGACATGTACACAGTGGGGGAAGGGGAGGGTGCGATGAGTAGAGAGTAGCACTGTCCTACACCAGCATGTGTGAAATAGATAGCTAATGGGAAGTTGGGCTTCCCTAGTGCCTCAGACAGTAAAGAATCTGCCTACAATGCGGG
The DNA here is from genome assembly GCF_029407905.1 of Bubalus kerabau. Taxonomy (NCBI): domain Eukaryota; kingdom Metazoa; phylum Chordata; class Mammalia; order Artiodactyla; family Bovidae; genus Bubalus; species Bubalus kerabau. The sequence goes on from NC_073628.1 coordinate 16,830,313, forward strand.
AGACCTGGGTTCGATCCCTGGGTCAGGAAGATCCCCTGGAGAAAGGAATGGCTACCCACTCCAGTATTCTGGCCTGGAGAATGGAATTCCATGGATAAAGGAGCCTGGCAGGCTATGGTCCATGGGGTCGCAAAGAGTCAGACATGACTGAGGCTCAGGAGGAAGGGGATGTATGTTTATCCACAGCTGATTCACGTTGTTGTATGGCAGAAACCAACACATTGTAAAGCAATTGTCCTCCAATTAAAAAAAAATCAAAAATAATTTTTAAAAAGCGGATGAAATGAATGAGGTACCTCGATTTGTGAGAGGCGAGAAAGGAAGGGTAAGAAGAGATGGAAGGGAAGTGACGGTGCAGGGTAAGATCACGCAACCCCAGAATTACCTGGCATTCAAGACACAGAAGGACTGTATCCTTTGGAATGTCATGCATCCTTCTGGAAGTGCAAGCAGGTAGGGAAGAAAAGGAGGGAGAAAGGAAAGCAATTCAGCGAGAGACAAAGCACATCAATGAGGACAGAACACACCAGGAGAGAAACCTCAGGTTACTCCTCTGCCCAACGCAGGGCTTCTGGCCGCTGGTGTTTGGAGGGCATCTTTCCACTGCTGCTGGTGAGAGGGACAGGCAAGGTCGACCTGAGATCCTCTCTTTGGACTCACCAGTTTCAATTAAGGCTGTAACAGAGGCTAATTATTACTTTAAACCTTCCTCCCAGACACACTCTCCCTCTTGCTCTGTACGGATTGCTTAATGGCCCCAGCACAAGGCTCTGAAACTCCAGAGGTTCCCTATTAATTCTTTGCCTCCAGCAGGGACCAGGGACTTCCAGAGTGTTGGGTTTCAAGGGAACATAGGCTCAGCGATTCTCTCTTTCTCTTTCACAGAAACAAAGACATAGCATTGGGAGAACATTCGATTTCGATTTTGATAGAGTTGGACCTTCCGCTACATCAAAAGGTTTCCCTCCACGCCGTCCCTGGCTGGAATTACCTGACTTTGTTTGAGCACACCCTGCAACAGGGAGCTTATTACCTCCGGGTCCTTTGTTGGAGAGCTCTTGCAGTCAGAATGTCTCTCCTAAGGCTGAGCTGACCTCTGCCTCTTGCTAATTTCCATTAGTCTCAGTTCTGCCTTGTTCTAAAGGTTTCTGGGTTTCAACAACCCAAGGTTGTCTGATTCCAGCAGTACTCGCACTTGGGGGACAGGATTGCTGCTGTGTCTCATTGCCCTCTGCCCAGGGGATCTGCCACCTGGACTGCCCATCTGTCTTGGGCTCGAGGTGCTGAGGCTCTTCCTCTTGTCATCCTGCCTCTGCTGGACAGCCAGGGAGACAGACGGGATATACTTCATTTACTGTGCTTTGTGACATGCTCTACCGTGAGACAGTCTGTACACGCTCTGGAAAGCAGACATTCATGTCTCCACTTTCCAATCATGCGGAGGCTCAGAAAACATTACCTCGGTTACTCAAGGTCACACAGCTGGCACATGGCAGAAGCCAACGTTCAAGTGACTCTCTGTTGGACTCCAAAGCAGGTTTTCCTGCGTCACACTGGACAAAGACGTGGATTACATGGCTTACCAACTAGGAACGTGCCTCTGAAGACAGCCACTCAGGAAAATCCAAAATATGTTATGTTTATATAGACTAGCTGATCGGTTAGCAACCTGAGCTCTTCCAGAGATAGTCCCTATAACTTTGTTCAACTAGCCTAACTCCTTCCTCCGGCTCTGCATTTGAGAGCTGTTTAAAACAAACAATTGAGAACAATGCCAGCAGAGCCTGAGTATACTCATACCCACCTGCTTGGCCCTGCCTAGGGAGCTAGCTCCCTCCTCCACACTCTCCCTGTTTCTACATTCATGGGCACGCGCGCATGCGTACACACACACACACACACACACTTTTGTCTTTTCATCCTTTTTTTCTCTCGAGTCTTGTCCCAAATTTACCTGGGCAAAAACAACACAGAGCAAAAACATGAATGCCTTTTGGAGGTGAGGGCCAGTATTCCTCAGCATCATCAATAGACTGCGGCCGGGACTCGGGAACTGCCCGGGCAAGTGAGTCGTGACGATGCGATGGGCGGGTGGGGTGTGCTTCTCAGGAGGGGATGGGGACGCCAGGGACCCGGAGGCTGATACTAACCCAGGGAGCAGAGCATCAGAGACCTGGACCTACCTGTCTGCAGGTACAGGGCACCTATTCTCCATGGATCTCCAAAGCCTGGAGGAATGAATGTTCAGAACCAAGAACCTACCTTGCATGAATTCAGTGTGTGTATGTGTGTTTCCCTGCCACCCCTCCCCCCCCCCAAATCTGTGTGGACTAAAAATACCTGTGCACTCCATGGGACCAGAGACCACTAACAAAAGATTTCACATTTGCAGTCAGAAATGACCCTTGGATTACTTTTGAAAGAACCTCCCGTACATTTTAAACAGGTTGGTGGATTCATCATTTAGGCTACTGCCAAGAGGCAGCTATTAAGAGATGTGGCAGGGAATGGCATTTTTCTTAAAAGGTTAAAAAAAAAAAGGCAGTTATTTTCAATAGTGCCATGATTTTTCTGGTTTAGAAATAAAATCCATCTGAACTTGGGATCCTTTAGACAAACCAATATCTTTGGGAAAGTGGGTTAATAGGAAATGCGTGTGGAGGAGCCAGGTTGTCTTCTGGAATCTTCTGGAATGAGCAGGGCATGGTGTGTGCAGATGCCAAGACAGACAGCAGGACACTGGTGGGCGGGAAGAAGGGCCAGCCTCTCTCCTCCTGGGCCCCTGGGATGGGGGAGCCGAGGGTCAGAGGGAATCACAGAGACAGTTAGCAGTCTGCAAGCAAATTATCCAGCAGATTAACTTCTCAGACGCCCAGCTGGTTTTCCTCTCAAATCCTGCAGTCCTACCCGTCTGCTTGTTCCACTTTGCAGCAGGGCTGGGAAAGCGAGGCTCAGCTTCAGTTCCTGGTCATGCTAGAGAGCAGAGCTCGGGGGCTGGGGATCTCAGAGCGGAAGCACAGAGTGGAAGCGAGAGCAGGAGGCCAGGCGGGCAGGAGGTGCATTTACGGCCGGGCGTCGAAGAGGGAAAGAGCCCACCGCGTGTGTGTGTGTGTGTCCACTAGTGTGTGCATCGGCATCTGTTCTGTGTGTGCATCTCTGTAGGTGCATCTGTGTGTCTGTGTGTGTGTATGTGCTGTGTGTCTGTGTATGTGTGTGCCTGAGTAGGTGGGTGAGATGGGCAGGGAGTAAGTGTGGTGGGTGAGGGCGTGTTGAGGGCACAGATCGAAGATTTAGCACAAGCCGAGAGGCCACAGGATCCCACACCAGCAGATGGCGCTGTGGGTACGAGTTTGAAGGAGACGACGCCTGGATTGCTCGAGACCTAGAGGGGAAGATAGCGTTGAATGCAGGGATTAAGGGACATCACACCCCATCTGCATGGAGAGCATGGAGCCTGAGGAAACCTTGAACACACCTAGCAGCTCTGTTTCTCCACGAAGGAGCCTGTGTGCTTTAACGCTGATTGAAGCGCCTGCACTAAGGGACCTCCTTTGGTTCCCTCCTCACCGGCCCTCCGGACCCATCACAGTGAGAACCTTACCGTCTGGGAGCAGCTGGGAATGTGGGGTGCCCGTGGTTTCACAGGGGAGGTCGTGGGGCTGCATTACCTGGGCTTCCTCTCTCCTACTCTTTCCCTCTAGTCCTTCTCTCTGCCAGGTTTTATCAAAGCATCTCTCCCATCTCCTCATCCCTCCCCTCCGGGAAAGCCCTTCAGTACTTCCCAGGGGGACCTCACCTAGTTCTCTCCTTGGGGTCTCTGCCCACAGTCTCTCTGACTCCCACCTCATCTTGCCTGCTGCCAGGAGGTTAATCTTCCCTAAGCGCAACTCTGCGATTGCATCTGTGGCCCCGGCATCTCAGCTGCCAGCCTGCCTCAGCCTGGAGATGACACACCTTCCCCTCCTGCCAGCTCTGCACTGCTCCTTCCAGAGCCAGGCTGAGCCTCCTCCCTCCCCTCCCCCACACTGAGCTCTGTCGGCCTCTCTCTCCATCATTCTATGTGTGTTTAAATTCGTCCTTCTGTTCCATCTCCAGATGCCCGACTCCCTTCAAATGCCCCCTTCATGAGCCGCCTGCTCCATGAAGCACCCCGCTGACCTGATCTCGCAGCCTCCACTCCCAGCTCAGACCTCCCTGGGCGCCCTGCCCTGCAACCTGCCCCCGCTTTCAGACTGCCTGTGGTTCCTAGCAGACCTCACCCCCACCATGAAGGCAACTCACTTCCTGTTCCCGCCACTATTCTACCTGGGAACTCAGTAGAGCCCTTGGGTAGATTAACAGAAACGTTTACTTCTATTTGCTTTTTCCTTAGCTAAGCTTCAATTTGAGGAGGTTGATGGCGATCTTTCCCCCAGTCCAGAAACAAGAGACAAGAGACCCCCGTCTTTTTCCACTGGCATTTCCCTTCTGCCTTCAGTTTCCTCAGCTCCTAACTGGGGGCAGTGGTGGGCTCAGTCATTTGTTTTGAACCCCTTTGTCTTGTCCCCTCGGGACTGACAAGTCTTCCCTGTCCGCCCTCTCCCAGCAGGGGCAGCTGAGGGAGGGAGGGTGGGAATCATCTCTTGGCTCAAACTCTCGCCCACTCTCCTCTCCTTTCCTCCAGCTCATGAGAGCATCATTGTTTCAGGGAAAGACAGTCCCTTCCAGGCGCATGCCTCACCATGTCATCTAACATGACTCTTCCTACCCTTCCTAGCTTGACCATTGTTCTCTTCCCCTTCCAGGGGCTGTGGACGTAAACCAGGACCCAAGAAGCTCTGCAGCCTCTGACATTTGTTAATGCTCCTGAGCTTCCCCGAGAAGCTGGCCCGTCCTTTCCTTGCTCCTCTTTTAAGCCAAATAAAATTTAACATTATTTCAGATGGCTTAGTTGATGCCAGCTTTCAGGCTTCCAAATGCTATTTCTAAAAATTTATGTTCTCATTTTATTTTATTCTTAGTAAGATTATATAGACTTTTAGAAACAGAAGGAAACTTCAGTGGTAATTTAGAAGACTTAATTGTGGAGCTCAAGTCAGCTGCCATCGTCACATCCTTTCTCTCCTGTCCCCGTCCTCCTCACCCAAGATAGCGCTTGGAATTCCTGTTGGGAACAGGGTCAACTCCAAGGCCTTGCCTTGGTCATCCAGGTGGGAGCCATCATTACAACCTGAGCACTGCCAGTTGCTTAATCCATCTTCCCTAAACCCAAGGGTCTTCATCCTTGCTAGAGGTGTAGATCAGCTGGCGTTTGCTGATTACTGACTATGTGCTGTGCAGAAGTCATCGCATTTGATTTAGGCCGCCTCTCTGCAGTGTGTGTGGGTGCTATGTTGCTTCAGTCGTGTCCATCTCTTTGTGACCCCACGGACTGTGGCTCAACAGACTCCTCTGTCCATGGGATTCTCCAGCAGGAATACTGGACTGAGTTGCCGTGCCTCCTCCAGGGTCTCTTGCCAAGTGAGGGTAAACCTGTGTCTCTTATGTCTCGGGTTCTTGACCGCTGGCATCACTCTGCAGGGTACATGCCAATCACACAAGATGGAAGAACTGAGACATGAAAAGTGAAAGTAACTCACCTAAAGGTCTGCAGCCTTCAAGAGCTGAGGCTAAGACATGAGCCTGGGAATTCTGACTTCACAGACTTGGCCTTTAACAAGTCCATGCTGCTGAGCTCTGGCGAAGGCACAACCCAGAGGAGGGACCATATTTCCTCAATGAAAAACAGCAGAAAGGGGGCGGGTGGGCTTTGGGTATAAATGGAACTGAGTTGAATCCTGGTTTTACCAATGACTTGTGTGATCTTGAGGTTATTTTAACTTTTCTGAGCCTGTTAGTTTTGTTTTGTTTTTTAAATAGTAAAACAGGATAATAATGCTATTTCCAAAAAAAAAAAAAAAAAAGCACATGAGCTGAAGTTCTCGGTGTGGAATGCCTGGCAGTGGTGTCTGGTGAAGACTAGATATTCTCTGAGTGTCAGCTTCTTCCCTTTGAGTATAAGTTCCAAAGTCCTCACTCTGTTGGTGGACGCACCTGTCCTGGTTGGTGTGTCTCTGGAACTTAGCCCAGGATCTGACACCAGGCTGCGAGCCGGTGGGGCTCCTCTTTAAGCTGTGTCCCTTTGTAGCTTTGAGCAGGACCTCAGTCTCCCCTCCCCATGGGGTACGAGGCACATTACCATTTCCAAGGTTCAAGGACTTCTAGTTCCCTTGAACTTTCAAGGTGAGAACATGCTGATAGAAAGACACCAACTTGCAAAATTTAGAAGCTGATTCTCAGAGAGAAAATGATTGAAATAAAACCCTTTCAACCCGGAGTATAGATATGAGCATCAGAAATGACCTGTGGGTACTGCCATGTATATATCTATATATATATATTCAAATTTTTTATTTTATATTGGAATATAGCCAATTAACAACAGTGTGATAGTTTCAGGTGGACAGCAAAGAGACTCAGCCATACATATACTTGTATCCATTCTCCCCCAAACTCCCCTCCCATCCAGGTTGCACATAACATTGTATTTTAAAGATATCTTTGAGCTCTCCCCCTCCACTGAATCCCATTCCATCATAATGTTTGCTGGGAACTCAGATCTGTGGTTGAAAAGTATCCCTGTTTCAGAACCACCATGCTGGACCTGGTAGAAGGTGCTGTGACGGGGCTATTTAAGAACCTGACCCTGCTCTACAGAGGACCGGCAAGCTGCCATCTACAGGGAGCAGACATAAGAAAGCCCATTAGAAGGCACTGCTATACATGCTGTAAATCTGTAGCTAAAATAGAGTCAGCTTATTATCTGTTGCTGCACATGCCAAAAGGTGCCCAGAAAGAGTCTGTGTGATCACATGAGCTGATTTCCTTCTGTTTCCATCACTGAGGACATTCAAGTCAACACACGTGTTCTCCTCCGGCTTGGCAGCTACATTTGAAGTTCACTCGCTCTCGTTCCCCAGTCCAGGTGGTGCTGCTTGCGTTTCCTTCCTTGTTCATTTTGACGGGTTAGTGTTCCTGTTTTCATTTCTAGCTTTTCCGCTTTCTATATATTTTAACATCACAAGCTGTCTCAGACCCTTTTTTCTAGGTAGGTGGAATATAAATCAAGAGTAAATAAATAAAGCTACTGAGGCAATGAGTGACTTCTGAAAGTCGGGAGGTATTGTAGGCAGGCAGACGCAGCGGGACTGGATAGCATTATAATGGGCTTTTATACTTTGATGCTAAAACGATAACTACTAACTATGAAATATAGCTTATGCATTGTTGCCTCTTGTATGTTTATTAATTGATTTGTATAACCTGACATACAGAGTTTTTCAACACAAATCCTTTGCATCTATGGGCTTGTTTTCTTGCAATTAATCTAAGGAGTAAGTAAGAGAGTGACAACTTTGCATCCTTGGTCTATTCCTCCTCTGGATCTCAGCCCACACTGTTTTTGTCCTGTGTGGCATCCTGACCTGGGTTTTCAGGGGAGACTTTTTCCTCTCTCTCCCTTTGCGTTTTCAACTCTTGGTCTCCTAGGTCCTTCCTTTCTCATCATGTACCTTGTCTTCTTCCTCCTCTTGTTTCCCTGAAGCTTCTGCAGTTTCTCCCAATTAAAGATGAAGTGGCTCAGCCAATTTCAGTCCTAAAACTGGGAAAGCCTGTCAGTGCCTTTAAGGGATTTCAAGTCTCCTTGTGAACACATGCTGTACACATCCCTAGAATTCCCTTGGCACGTTCACGAGCTGCATTCAGTCTTCCCTGCCACTGGGTTCCGTGCTAATGCACCTAGGACTTCTTATTACCAAAGCTTTCCCCTGCTGGGCACCCCTCTGCCAAATCCCAGACCCCGTCAGCAAAAGCAGAGAAGATTAAGCAGATCTGGTGCAAATTATTCTTCAACACGTGAGGACACAGAGTTCAGGCACTTTGGCCAGCCTTTGATTAGTTCTAAGGAAGTCCTCTGTTAAATTTCCCTGGGGCTCCACAGGATCCAGCTTTGGGTGGGAGGATTCAGAAAGTTTATAAAAAGCACAGATTTGAACCTTAAGATATTTTAAAACGTTGACTAATACACCATGGATGATATGCAGGACCAAAAACAACAGAAGTCCTTAGATATTTTATGACAGTGCTGTGTACTGGTGCTACATTTCTCTCCACCACACCAGAACAAGAGAAATTGCTGGCATACTTCAAAAAATAATTGAATGATATTGTCCATGTGACTTCATAAGAAATACACATATAACTATTTAAGATATTAATGTCACTATAGTATTTCTATTATTGTAATATAAAGTGCCATTTTAAAAATAAATAAAAGAATTATAAAAAAAATAAAAAAAAAGCACAGATAGATACACACTTAGGAATGACCATATTTGTCAATTTCTCGGTGTCCTTCTTCCTTGTTTCAGCCCGTCTTGATCACCTGCAGTGACTGTCTCATGTACTGGCTGGTTCCACCAAGATCCATGCCTCTCGTTCCTCCTTCTCACAACATCCCTCCTATTCGTATTATCAAATGGCCACTCACTGTGTTCTGGTTTGCTTTATCAAATTTTTATAAATTTGAAAATAACTCAGTAAAGGTGGTCTATCTATGGGCCTATGAGCAGATGTCATTGGAAGGATGGGGTGATGCATATAATGAGCACAGATACAACTGGAGTATTTCAGAGCATATCCAACCTGGTGATATTTATTGTCCCATCAGTGGATAGTGGCTCTATTGAAAGCCGGGACCATGGAGATCGTATTAATGAATTATGCTTGGGTGTTGGGCCAGATTTAAAGTGGGCAGCAGGGGCACTCAAAACTGTAACAGTGCTTAGCATGATGCCTTGGTGGTTCAATGGGGAAATAATGAAGAGATAAAGGCCTTCTTGGTCTCACTCAGGCTCCCATGGTTTATATAGGTTGGGGAGGATGTGGTCCGTCACCTCTCCTTCTGAACAAATGGTATCAATCACTTCGACTGACAGTCCAGCGAGACAAAGAACAGGAGCCGTGAACCTGTGGCAGGTGGCATGCTTGGAGAATCATGTTTTTCATCCTGAGGTTCAGGGATTTCTTTTGAGCTGATTTGTTTTCATGACATTTAGTTTTCTAGTTACCATTATTAAAAGCAAAAAGGAGAGCATCAGCAGTAAAATAACAGTAAGTTGTTCTCCATTAAATAAACATCACTAAGTACTATATGAAGAAAATTAAATCTAGAATTCTATATAATTAATTGGTCAAGTTTCTTAATTGCAATATTAAAAAAATTATAGGCCTTGATTTTGACGGTTGTAGTTATATCTTACTTTGGCCCCCTGATGCGAAAAGCCAACTCATTGGAAAAGACCCTGATGCTGGAAAAGATTGAGGGCAGGAGAAGGGAACTGACTCAATGAACATAAATTTGAGCAAACTCCAGGAGAGAGTGGACAGAGGAACCTGGCCTGCTGCAGAATGGGGTCACAAAGAATCAGACATGACTTAGTAACTGAACAACAAGTTATGTCTTATCTATTTTGCTGCTTCTTGAGTATTCTGTTTGTTGGGCAAATCTTTCTCCTTTCCTTCTAAAACTGCCTATATTATAGTATAATACTCTAATCTAGTTTATATACATATGACGAACACTTAGGGTCTTTTGGGTTTGGCTTATCAAAGTCTACCAAATGATTGGTTAAGGGCTTTATTTTGCCAGAGTTCTCCTTCTGATCCAGGTAAAGGATCAGAATATTGATTCCCAGTCCCAGCTTGGATATTCCATATCAGGAATAGGGCTGCAGAAATGAAAAGCATTGTTGTGAGTTGTGATTTGAGAAAACCTTGACATCTGTCATTTCTGCAGAGGATGAGCTCAGTGGGGGCAGGAGCTGGCTTTCCTTCCCTGTTGTATTCTGGGACACAGGGGGAAGCAGGCGAAAGACTTTGAGCTCCAGCAGAATCTCTACCACATCCTGTGTTCTCCACTGGTCAACTGTGGGATAAAAAAATTACCAAGAGCTTCCCCAGTGGTAAAGAAACCACTTGCCAATGCAGGAGGCACCAGTTCTATCGCTGGGTCAGGAAGATCCCCTGGAGAAAGAAATGGAAACCCACTCTGGTATTCTTGCCTGGGAAATCCCAAGGACAGAGGAGCCTGGAGTCTACAGTCCACGGGGTCACAAAAGAGTCAGATATGACTTAGGGACTAAGACAACAAGAAAAATTACCAGACTTCCCTGAGGCGTTTTCATTATGCATAGACTGAGATTTATACTCTCTCTTTTACAAGCTTTCTCCATTCACTCTTTCCATGTAACCAAAAACCTTGATTTCTTAGTCTCAGATGTTTTGGGCTTTCTTGAAACATTTTCTTTAAAGATAGTTTTCCTACACTTTAGAAGAAACCAAAAATCGAATATAACAGTTCATAGCATCTGTGAGTTCCTTGAGGGCAGAATCCATGTTTTGTCTATTGCTCTATCTGGAGAGCCCAGCCAAGGACCTGGTGTATAACACAGAAGCTCGGAATTGATTTTAGAATAAATGAATCTATAATTATCCAAAAACTCTCCTGTCCTGTGTCTCACAGCCAAGCAGTGTTGTGGTTGCTGTTATAATAGAAGTAGAGAAAAAAGTGAAAGTGTTAGTTACTCAGTTGTGTCTGACTCTCTGCAGCCCCATGGACTGTAGCCTGCCAGGCTCCTCTGTCCATGGAATTCTCCAGGCAAGAATACTGGAGTGAGTAGACATTCCCTTCTTCAGGGGATCTTCCCGACCAAGGAATTGAGCCTGGGTATCCTGCACTGCAAGCAGATTCTTTACCATCTGAGCCACCAGGGAAGCCCTAGAATAAACAGTAATTCAGGGAAGGTTTTTGTAGGACTGTGAAACACGTGATGGATTTTAAGCTACAAGAAGGCAGAAGTATCTGTATGTAATTTCCTGTTGACAGCGACCTGGGCATAACCTCTCACAATCAATTCGCGTAATAAAGGCTTGGATAATGACGACACTGAAAATGATGATAAAATTCCCCCTATGTGGTCCCCGGCGGACACTGTCCCAGAGTTGGGCATAGCCAGCCGGCCACGGAAGATCTCTCCCCCACTTCTTTGACCTTTTATTTATTATCTATTATTCTCCATAGTGACAGGCTTTCCAAGGGCTGTTTTTCAGTTCATCCTCCTCTGGAGGCTGGAGAAGTGGCTTCCTGAGAGGTCTGGAGGCAGAGGCAGGAAGGCAGCTAATAGGCAGGGGGAGAGGAGCCCTGTGTGAAGAGAAAGTCAGGCCAAGGGATGACACTTGACAATTTTGTTTTGAACCTCTCTGTTATTTCCAGTAAAGCAATTTCCTTGACATTTTCCTGTGGCATTTGAAAGGGGGGAGAAAGCAGGTTTTTTTCTTTATCATCTTTTTTTCCTTTTCTCCATCTCCAGAGTGATTTATCTTGTCTTTTTCCAAAAGCCAATGCTCCCCAGTGTCTAGCAAACACTGTGAGTGTTGTACAAAGATGCACATCCGTGCCCCTCAATCAGTGTGGGGTTTGTGTGTATATGGTGTGTGTGTGTGTGTGTGTGTGTGTGTGTGAGCAACTGGGACTCAGAAGGCTGAGCACTGTCACATAAACCTCGTGATAAGATCCCAGGCACTAAGCCAGCCGCAGGGTGCATGGGTAGAGGCCCACTCAGGTACACTCCACTTACCTGCCTCTTCCTTTGGACCACCTGGCCTGAAGATGACCCACAGCTTGTCTTGACACTCTGGCTTGTCCTCAGGTGACAGGCCCTATTCACCTCCCAATGTGTGATCACAAAAAGACCAAGCCAAACAGAACAAGAGAGATCTGCTAAAGGAATAACATGAGTCATTCCCAAACCAGAAGCAGGTCAAATCCTGTCACAAGGAATGTCATGACATGTCCTGCTTTCATCTTCTCTCCATGAGCTAGAACCACTTTAAAGAGAAATTAGCAGGAGCACAGCATCAGCAGGAGCTGAGAAAGGCCCACTTGTGTGAGTGAGACATCTATAAGATGCTCTGTCTATAGGATGAGAACCACTATGGCTATGCTGGAGGGGTCATGTCAGATATGAAGAAATGAGATGTAAAGTGTGAAGTGCTGAAGAATGCAATGGTCAGTCTTGACTGATGCTCACCACACTCCCCGGGATCGCCTCACTCCCTGGTCTTCAGTGGGCTCTGTTCCGGAGAGTTCATGTCCTGTGCATGAGTGCTGTGTGTGCTCAGTCATGTATGACTCTCTGTGACCCCATGGTCTGTAGCCCTCCAGGCTCCTCTGTCCATGGGGTTTGCCAGCGCAAGGACCCTGGAGTGGGTTGCTATTTCCTTCTTCACGAAATCTTCCCAACTCAGGGATTGAACCTGCATCTCTTGCATCTCCCGCAGTGCAAGCATATTCTTTACCACTGAGCCACCTGGGAAGCCCTGAGAGTCTTGTCCTGACTTCCCTGTTAACGATCTGTACTGGTCAGCGCTGCCTGCCAGGACCCACATGGATTCTTGCCACCTGGCTCCTCTCCTTCAGCTTGGTCTGGGGCTTGGAACGGACAGGCTATCTTCAAGTTCACCTTCACAAGGAATCTGGCTGGAATTCCTGACTCACAAAAACTTCATAGGAATATTCTCAGATGCTGCTCTCTGAGTCCCAGATAGACCTCAGCTGGTACCTGATGGCCCCAAGAGGGCCCTTCATGCTTCCCTGGGGAGGCAGCAGCCTCATAGCAAAGAAAAAATGCACCCATCCCAGGCATGCCTAAGTCGCTGTTGCATCTGCATTTTTTTTTTCTAGAAACGCTTGCGGAATAAATGGAATTTATAATCAGAAACCATAAAATGTCTGATTTATTGCTCATCTTGATGACAATATTTAATAACTTGTGTATATTTTATCATGTCTTTTTAACACTCTGTTGTGGAATTTTACTTAATGGGGTGATTCCATCCTCTGTATCAAACTATCTTCAGCACCAAAAGGGAAGAGCATCCTTTTGAGTTAAGGGTCCAGAGATGATGGGGAGAATGCCCAACTCTTCCAGGTGGTCTGAGGAATCTCAGGTTATCAGGGCAGGGCTAGCTGCTTCCCAAGTGGCAAGAATCTCACGACACTTGTGGAGAAAGATAAGTCAGCGTTTCATCACCTACTTCCCGTGTGGGAAATTCTATGTTTAGAGATTAATTCCTTTGAGCCTTGGAGGCATGTTCTTTTCAAGTGTTCCTTATTGAGATTCTTATATCCCCAGAAAGAAAAACTGCTATCACAGAGACTGGAAATTATGTAATAGCCAAATTGAAAGAAGCATCTTGTAAGAAGAAGATATGGGGGAGTGGTTAGAGATGGATAGAGGGAGAGAGCTCAGGAGGAAGTAAGCAGAAAAGTGGGCTAGAGTGGAGTCGGCAAGCTTGGCAGTTTTGCTTGGTGAGATAGACTTCGCCTACTTGTTTCCTGCTCCATTCTTCTGGATCTAGAGTCTCTTGAAAGAGAGAAAAATGTGCCTAATAATGAGGCCCATCCTCTCTAAGGGACCTCCCGTGTTTATTTCCCCCAAACAAAAATTCTATCTTCCTGACCAGTATATAAAGGTGAGATGAAGTCACTCAGTCATGTCTGACTCTTTGTGACCCCATGGACTGTAGCCTACCAGGCTCTTCCATCCATGGGATTTTCCAGGCAAAAGTACTGGAGTGGGGTGCCATTTCCTTCTCTAGAGGATCTTCCCGGCCCAGGGATCGAGGTCAGTATGATGCCAACATAACCTTGCCATACAAGGAACTCATTCATGTTGCCAACAGTCGTAACAATATCTCTTCTTCCTCTCCTGCCCAGGAGCTTCTCCAGGAGCACACATGAAACTCAATTGCCATAACTCACAGTCTCCTTCAGTTTGAAGCAGTTGTGCGTCCTGTCTTTCATGCCCTTATCAAACGTCAAGGGTATCCAGACCTCACATTCCAAAGCAGGACTTTGAACCTGCTCTGCTCCACCTTTGTTTTTCACCAGTCGCGGGTGGTACATTCTTGGCAGGAATATCACAGAAGCAATGTTGCCACAGGTCAAGAAGCACGAGTCTCCTATGTCCCACTTGGAGATGTTAAGCTTCATTCCTTAGCAAATTGGTCCTTCCAGTGTTCTTCACTGTGTCAAAAACTTTACTGAAATCAACATGAAAAAGAGCACACCAGGAAGAAGGCAATGGCACCCCACTCCAGTACTCTTGCCTGGAAAATCCCATGGACGGAGGAGCCTGGTAGGCTACAGTCCAGGGGTTGCTAAGAGTTGGACACGACTGGGCGACTTCACTTTCACTTTTCACTTTCACGCATTGGAGAAGGAAATGGCAACCCACTCCAGTATTCTTGCCTGGAGAATCCCACGGACAGGGGAGCCTGGTGGGCTGCCGTCTGTGGGGTTGCATAGAGTCGGACACGACTGAAGTGACTTAGCAGCAGCAGCAGCAAATCATCTAGAGAACACACCCCACTCCCCAGGTCCAGTCTTCAACACTCTTACACTCAAACTGAAGTAAGGTCACTGAAGTTAATTCAGCTATAAATTTGCAAAATAGAGAGGTCCCTCCAGGTGGGAATGGGAACTCTTCTAACCTGCCAGCTTAGTACCCTAGTGATGTCTTAGGAGGACCTAATGGGTCTCAAATTCAAAATATATTCAGTTTTATTTTTCAAAAATATCTATTTGAAAAATATTTTTAATTTTTTATCCTCTGGATCATAGAGATGATTCCAGCTACTTAGAGTCTTATGGATAAATTCCTCCCCAAATCCTTGGCTCAAGGCATAGGTCTTCTCCTGCTGTCTTTTAAACAGATTATCCCAAATTCCTTTCTTCTCTTTAGATTCTATATATAGTCTTCTTCATGTTTCAATGCTCTATGGCCTCAGAGTCTTGAAAAGCTGAAAGAATCATCTGTGTTTTAAAAAGGCTCTTTCAGGATTTTTGTGTGTAGTGTTTGAGATTTTCATTTTTTGATTTTTTTTTTAGTTTTTGGTTTTTTCACCTTCAAGAATTATGATAGAGGAGAGGAGCCACAGGGCCAGAAAGCTAGATGCTGGAGACACAGGAAAACCAGTGTCCCTCTTTTTACTCTTCTTTCTCATCTACCCGACCATGCACGGGCATACACACATGCATACACACATATACATGCACACACACATATACATGCACACACATGCACGCAGACATCTGAGCAAATCTATAAATCTCGGTTAACCCAACAGACAAACCATAAAACTCATTAAGAGAATCAAGAGGACCAGTTCCAAGAGTGGCCTTCTCCCCTCTTCTGAACCACTGCTGAAGCCTGAACGAGGCTTCCAGATTCTTCCCAGCACCAGCTCCAGCCCCAGAACTCCCAGACGTGCTCAGTTTCACAGTTGGCAGATTTGGGTCTGATGTTAAGTTACCATCTACTCAGGGAGAGGGCTCAGGGGCAGATGATCACAGGCTAAACATACCTCAAAGGTAACAACACAAATGAGGGAAGAGGATTATTGGTTTGCTCAGCAGGTGCTGGGACCAGGAGCAGTGGCCTGGAGCTGAGGAAGAGAAAGTTCAAACGGGGGATTAGCCGAGAAGCTCCCCACACAGAGCTTCCTGTTCTGGACTTTGGGGTCCAGTGCCAGGTGCCAGGGACTGAAGCATGGTAATCAGTGCCCTCAGGGATTCCTGCCAGATTCACCGGAATCTGGGTCACAGGGGCTGACCTGAAGCTTTCTGGTCATTATATGTATTCCTAGGGCGGCAGCCACACAAACCCCTTTGCCTCAGGCATTTAATTTCTTTTTATTTTATTTATGTATTTATTTATTTTTGGGTGTGCTGGGTCTTTGTTGCTGCATGAGCTTTTCTCTAGTTGTAGTGCATTGGCTTCTCATTGTGGTGGCTTCTCTTGATGTGGAGCAAGGGCTCTAGGGTGCACAGGCCTCGGTAGTTGTGGAGTGTGGGCTCAGTAGTTGTGCTTCCCAGGCTCGAGAGCACAGCTCAGAGTTGGGGCACACGGGCTTAGTTGCTCTACAACATGTGGGATCTTCCTGGATCAGGGATCAAATATGCGTCCTCTGCATTGGCAGGTGGATTCTATACCACTGAGCCAACTGGGAAGCCCCAAGCATTTAATTTCCAACCTGGATGTTTAGGAGACAAATTCTTCATGTTTGATCCTTTGTGTTGTTGAAAGATCAACTCTTTTCTTTTGGTCCCCAAAGTTGGGAGAGAGTAAGTGAAAGAAGCTCAGCCTTGTCCAACTCTTTGCAATCCCATGGACTGTAGCCCACCAGCCTCCTCTGTCCATGGGATTCTCCAGGCAGGAATACTCTAGTGGGTAGCCATTCCCTTCTCCAGGGGATCTTCCTGACCTAGGGATTGAACCTGGGTCTCTGGCATTGCAGGCAGATTCTTTACCATCTGAGCCACCAGGGAAGCTGCACTCAAGTTTGAGAACTAATATCCAGCCCAGGGTGCTTATCCCGGTGTGCGGAGATGTAGGGCCCTGAGTCACATTGGGTGGGTGGCTGGCTGGGGGAGTGGTGGTGTTGGATGTTCAGAATATAATAGAAGCAACAGGAAGAACATTTTGGTAATAACTGTTACTGATTAAAATATTATCTGAATGTGTTTTATCTCCTCAATAAAAGTGTTACGGGGAATAGAAGGAAAAAACTAAGGACTTGAATGTGAGGCTTTATCTTTTGAAATCCAGAAAGCTTCACATCCAACAAATGAATGTGCTGAGAGAACGTTTTGCCTACAGGGAAACGGTAATGTTACATCACACTATGCTATACATTAGGGTTCCTCAGAAAGACAGAACTAATGGGATGTATGTGATCGTGTATATATACGCTAGGAAGCATATGTAAAGTGAGAGGGTTTTATTTCAAAGGATTGGCTCACAGGATCATGGATGTAAGTTCAAAATAGGGCAAACCACCAGGCAGAGTCAATGCTGCTGTTTGAGTTTGAAGGCTGTCTCCTGGCACAATCCCCTCTTCTTGGTGAAACACAGGCTTTTCCTCATAGAACTTTCATCTGATTGCATGAAGCCCACCTACGTTATAGAGGGTCATCTGCTTTGCTGAAAGTCCACTGACTCTATTTCATCTGAAAGCAACCTCCAGAGAGCCATATAGACTAACGTTTGTCCACATGTCTGGGTGCTGTGACTCAGCCAAGTTGATACAGAATACTAACTGTCCCAGCACCATGGAGAAGTCACTTCCTAACACACGTGCTTAATACACTCCTTCCCTCCAAAAGTGTCTCACACATAAGGGGTTTAGACTAAGCCTCGCATCAGTCAGGGAACGAAGGGGAAGGACAATTTACAAGTGACATGTAGGAGTTCGTGTCTGCAGAGTAGAAAACAAGGGAGAGCAGATATTCTCTGCAGATTTGGGATGGGTGCTGAGGCAGGCCATTCTTAACCTCAGTACAGAGAGCCTTGAAGACCAAGTTGGAAAATGCAAGCTGGATGCAATAAAAAACCGATAAGAGTTAAGACTACCTACTTTATTTTATTCTTTCTTGTTTTTCCTAAGAGGACACAGAAGTCAGAAACATTCAAGAAAATCATGAGTGATGAGTCAGGCTGCATTAAAGGCACTTAAGCCATACTCCCTGGGATAGAAAACACGTGGTAAATCCTGGTGCATGTCCCTCTGGAGGATGGGGAGCTAGAGGGGCTGGTCCTCAGCCCTGAGCTCAGGAGGCAGCCCAGGAAGTCCCCAGGAAGGTGACAACCAGAGGCTTCTCGTCCGCTGTTTCCTGTCGGCCACGACCTACACATCAAAATGCAACCTTGTCACGCCGATAACAGTGCATCTCACACAATTAAAAAGGAAAAGTTGAAACATTAATATCTCATGTTCAAAGGTCAGGATATCTCCACTCAGCTTTCCAAAGCTGGTGATAGAGGGCTTGGAGCCTTCCCATCATACGATCCAAGCAGAGGTCATAGGCCAACGCACCCTGTCTCAAGGTTTTTGCCCCATTGTGGCCAAACTGTTAGACTCTCAGAGAAACTTGGAGTTATGGTCATGTTCACAGAGTCTGAGAACAGAGAAGGACCCACGCAGCATCCAGCGTGCTCCCATCACTGTTCAGCTGTGGGAACCGGAGTCTGGAGGGAAGTGGTTTTCTCCACGTTGCACACTAATTTGTGAAAGAATTAAGACTAGAATTCAGTTTTACAACCCCAGACAGGTGCGCACTCTCTTTGGCTTCTGTTCGAAAGTCAGCGTCTGCAACAGTAAAGCAGAAGGGTGGTAGAAGAAGATGACAAAGAAGTGCCAAAGAGAGGCCTGTGTCCCTGCCTTTTCCTCCAAGGTGCTGAGCTGGGATATATTGTCAAGGTAATTTAATATAAAAAAAAAAAACATAAAACTCATTTGCACAGCAAAAGAAGAGAAAAGACAGCCTCATAGCAAGTGGAAATGACCTGCTATCCATAGGCAGATGAAATAAAATGGGAGGAGTCTTACCTATAATGAAATGGCTGCTTGCATGTGTGTTTGGGGGGTGTTATATAGTATCTATAATTAATAGAACTTACCATTGATTGAATGTTTAATACAAAGCTGGAGCTATTCTAAGCCCCTCATGGGAATCAATCTATTTAATTTTTTTTTTTTTTTTGGCTGCACTGGGTCTTCATTGCTTTGGGCAGGCTCTCTCTAATTGTGGCGAGCAGGGGCTATTCATCGATGCAGTAAGCAGGCTTCTCATTGCGGTGGCTTCTCTTGTTCCATGGGCTCTGGAACACAGGCTTAGAAGTTGTGGCCCACAGGCTTAGTTGCTCCAGCATGAGGAATCTTCCTGGACCAGGGATCGAACCCTTGTCCCCTGCATTGGCAGGTGGATTCTTAACCACTGGGCCACCACCTAAACCTATTTGATCTCTACAATAATCCTGTGAGCTGGGTACTCAGTGCCTCAGTTTTACAGATAAGGAAACTGGGTTGTTGGAAGTTATTCACACTGACAGGGTCACACAGCTAGAAAGTGTCAAAGTTGATATTTGTGGCTTTGGAGGCAGGATTCTCAGCTCCTACCCCAAGATGCCCATCTAGCTGTGGAGAGCTAGAGGAAATGCCACCTGTGAAAACATGACTTCCGCAGATAAGAGATCCCTGGGTCTAGCACAGGAGAATACGGGAGTCCTGTGTATAAAATACCAGAGGCTCTAAGGAGGGAGCACAATATAGGAAGTCTTGATGAGAGGATGGTGAAGGAAGAAGGTAAACAAGTCTGTCTGGAGCTTGTGATGGGATCGCACCCTTGAGAGACAGACGGACAAATCCCAGAGGAACTATATCTCCAGTAGGTTTCCAGGACAAAGCACCCAAATACAGAGAAGGAAGACTCATGTCCTTTTTCAGACCCTTATAATGGCTGATAATTTTCATGTGCTTCCAAGCTCCAGGTCCTGTTCTCAGCCCTTTTGCACGTGTCACCTCATTCAAACTTCACAGCAAAGCATGAGACAGGGACTATGGCACCTCTGCTTTCCAGAGGAGGGAGCCAAGTGGGCTCAGAAAGTTTCAGAAGCTTTATAAGCAAGGTCACAGCTGTGTTGACTCAATCCTGAGAGTTACAGAGCTGGGTCAGAGCTCTGCCATCCCTCATCCGAGCATAAAGACTAGTCCTCAGGAGGGGACCAGGGTGGCTGGAGGTCTTGGTTCTGAGGAGTAAGCAGGCTTGCAAAAAACAAACCGGGCACCAACTTGCATGAATGTGGATGGACCTACAGATTATCATCCTAAGTGAAGTATGTCAGAATGTGATATCATTTATCTGTAGAATCTAAAATATGACACAAGTGAACTTATTTACAAAACAGAAGTAGATTCACAGACATAGAAAACAAACTTATGGTTACCAAAGAGGGAAGGGAAGGAGTTTGGTTACTCTGTTTGGACTCCACATTACTCTATTTGGACTCTGTGGGAAAGGGCGAGGGCAGGATGATATGGGAGAATGGTATTGAAACATGTATATTATCGTATGTGAAGCAAATCACCAGTCCAGGTTCGATGCATGATACAGGGTGCTCGGGGCTGGTGCACTGGGATGACCCAGAGGGATGAGATGAGAAGGGAGGTGGGAGGAGGGGTTCAGGATGGGGAACACATGTACACCCATGGCAGACTCATGTCAATGTATGAAAAACCAATGCAATATTGTAAAGTAAAAGAAAGAAATAAAACTGAAAAAAAATAAAATAGATAACCAATAAGGACCTACTGTATAGCACAGGGAACCATACTCAATATATTTTGTAATAGCCTATAATGGATATGAATCTGAAAAAATATATACATATATATGGGCTTCCCAGGTGGCTCAGTGGTGAAGAATCTGCCTGCCAATGCAGGAAACACAGGAGATGTGCATTCGAATCCTGGGTCAGGGAGATCCCCTCGAGGAGGAAATGGTAGCCTGCTTCCCTGCTTCAGTACTCTTGCCTGGGAAACCCCATGGAAAGAGGAGTCTGGCAGGCTACAGTCTATGGAGTCACAAAGAGTCAGACACGACTAAGTGACTGAGCGTGCACATACGTATATATGTATAACTGAATCACTGTGGTACACCTGCAATTAACACAACATTGTAACTATACCTCAGTGAAAGAAAGAAAAACTGGGCACCATATGGGTGATGGACAGTAACTAGACGTGTTGTGGTGACCATTTTGCATTGTATACAAACATCAAATTGTTATATTATACACCTGAAACTAATATAATACCATATGTCAATTAAACCTCAATTATAAGAAGAAAGCTGGTCACCACACGTTGCCTGCCAGGCATATGGGATTCCTTGGTCCACCTGCTGGGGCACTCACCAGGCTCCCTGCACTGTGTATACAGGGAGCACAAAGAACCCCTGTCCTCACAGAGCTTTCAGCCTGGCGGGACCCACTCACAAGACGAGGCAACCAGCGTCCCCCATCAGGACCAGCCTGGTCTGGCAGCCCCCATCCCCTCAAACCTGCACTTCTCACACTCTTCCAGGCGGGTGGGGGCCCCGCGGTGAGCCGGCTGACACATAAAAATGGCCTTCTGCATTTCTGCTGACACGTCTTCCATATCTGATGGAGTTAGATCTTCATTATGAAATTAGATGAGATTTCTGATGCGCAGACTAATAGATAACAGCCCACATTCTTCCTCTGAGCAGCGGCAGAAACAGCCAAGAGCAGGGAGCTGGGGGCCGCAGCTGCCCCCGCCCATCCCATCCCATCTTCCTACCCACCTGTCATCGTCCGCTAACATCGTTAGCTCACCGAGGGGACAGCATCTCATTGTGTTATCCGCTCCCCCGCAACCAAAGGGCTTTGTGTACTAAGGCTGTGGTTAAGTTATGGAACAAATAAGATACATTCTGCACAGGAAGGGGTGATGAAGATAGCCAACAGCTGTCCTTCATTTTCCAGCAAGGAGGAGGGGATCTCTGGGGGTTCCCCGGGGCTGGGGTTCCCTGGCGACCACGCCCGAGGCTGCCTTCCCCTCTGTCCTCCTTGTGAGCTCTCATACACAGAGTGCCTACTGTGTGCCAGGCTCTTCGTGTGCAATGTCCCATTTAGTCCTCATGATAAACCTGTACGTGGGCACTGTTCTTTCTAGCTCACAGCTTGGGAGCCTAAGGCTGAGGTGGTCAGGTGATGCCCAAGGCCAATGAGCTGGTCAAACTCACATCAGTTAAACTCCAAGGCCCCTGATTTTTCTATCATTTTGCATTGAGGTCTTCACCTATTATTTTATTTTTTTCTATTAAACTTTTAACTTTGTATTGGAGTAGAGCTGATCAGCAATGATGTGGTAATTTTAGGTGCACAGCAAAGAGACTCAACCATACATATACATGTATCCATTCTCCTCTAAACTCCTTTCCCATCCAGACTGCCACATAACCATTGAACAGAGTTCCCTGTGCTGTACAGAAGGTCCGTGTTGGTTAATTCACCCCAGTGTAGCTCCATGCCTTGCATAAGTCTCCACTTCTGCTTACGGACTGCAGGTGGAGACCAGAGCCATCTCTCCTTGCAGCTCCACCTTTATCTCCCCAGCAACTTTCCGTCCAGGCCTCAGGGGACCATTCCCCTTTGACCAGCCGGAAACCAAGCTTCTGATGTCCTTAGGGGATTGCTTTCTTCTTTCCATGAAAGACACATCCTTGGCCCCTATTGACTTTGCAAACATTTCATGGCTAACATTTACCCTTTAATGCTGATACTTTTACCCTTCCTTCTGGGGTGAGCCACACAGTGGCCGAGTCTTGGGGGGTTCTAGGGAAATTTTTCTTCACAGGCTAGTTGATCTCTGGTTCCCATCTGATAACACAGAAGAATTTAGGTTGCGGTAACTAACACACAGGGAATGCTGGTGAGACATGGACCCTTTTTTCCAAGTGCCAAAGAGAAACAGATTTTGCTTCTGATGTGTTGGCAGCTGTGCCTTTCTGGCAGTGCACGTTCACTGAGGCTTTCTTCTACATGGCCTCCTGGTGTCAGGGTCTGCTTTCTACTGCAGATAACAGAAGCCCAAGCTCACAGGCGTCCCTGTGGAGCATGAAGTCCAGAGGTGGGCAGGCTGCCCATCATGAGGACCAGCCACCTGGCGGCATCAGCTCCCCAGGGGCCTCTTGTCTGTCTTCTCTGCAATCTTCAGTGTCAGACGCTTGTCCTCATGGGGGAAAGATGGTGCCTCGACCTCACCCTCACTTGAATTTCCAAGGAGGAAGAAGAAAAATAAGTTAGACGGGGGAAGAAGTGTTTCCAGAACGAGGAAGCAACTCTAGGAAGTTACCACTCTTGGGCCACTAGCCAGGTCTTCACCATGTGCTGCCCCTCTGGCATAACGAGAGATGGGAAAGGCGGTGCTTAGATAGGCCCATGCTCCCCTAAACCAACCTGAGATACTGAGAGAGGAGAATGGGGAGAACACTCAGCTGGTGGAAAACTTGCTGTTATCCACTTTCCCATCCCTCGTACTTGGACTTTTCTAGGGCAGGGAAGAAACCATTAGAAGGAAATTCTTATGTTCAATCTGCCCTTAAAGACAGAGGCCTCCATGTCCACTCACACTTTCTGTTACAAGGTCACTTTTTTTAAACTTTTCATTCATAATGGATTATAGCCTATTAACAATGTTGTGATGATTTCAGGTGGACAGCAAAGGGACTCAGACATGCATATACATGTATGCAGGCTTCCCAGGTGGCACTAGTGATAAAGAACCCACCTGTCAATGCAGGAGACATAAGAGACACAGGTTCGATCCCTGGGTCAGGAAGATGCCCTGGAGGAGGAAATGGCAACCCACTCCAGTATTCTTGCCTGAAGAATCCCCATGGACAGAGAAGCCTGGCGGGCTATACCCTATGGGGTCACAAAGAGCCGGACATGACTGGGTGACTTAGCAGGCACATGATGGTGGAGGAGGGGCTGACCTTTCTTGCCTTTGGCCCCATACAGTTTTTTCCCCTTGGGCTTCCCTGGTGGCTCAGGTGGTACAGAATCTGCCTGTAATACAGAAGACCTGGGTTTGATCCCTGGGTCAGGAAGATCCCCTGGAGGAAGGCATGGCAACCTAACTCCAGTATTCTTGCCTGGAGAATCCCATGGACAGAGGAGAGGGCTGCAGTCCTTGGGGTTGCAAAGAGTCAGACATGACTAAGTAACACACATTTTCCCTTACAAGGGTCTCTTAACAGTCAGTGCCTCCACTCCTTCTCTGCCAGCCCATCAGTCCTCCATACACTGCTGCTTAAGAATTCTGTGTTGCTTTACTGTAATTTTTACCGCTGGGGAGGAGTTATTGATATTATCTATTATATAAAGAATTTGTAAAGATAGGAGAGCAATTAAAATATGATAACAATGGGTAAAATCACTCAGCTGGATCATGCCTCTACCCTTTCTTGGAAGCTCCAATGAATCCACGTTTTCAAAAAAAAGATGGAACCCAAACTCTTTACCAAAGCATGTGGGGTCCTTCAGCATCCCCTCCCACTGTTCCCCAGACACAAACAATTCCTCACTTTTTCTTAAATAAGCCTTGATCTTTTAAATCTCTATTTCTTCATTCTTTCTGTTGTTTGCTGCAAATAGATCCCTCTTCTCCAATTGGTGATATACTACCTACCTTACAAAGCCCAGCCCTTCTGCTAAGTGTTCTCCAGGTCCTTTGAGCCTCAGGTCCAAAATTTCAGACTCACTAGATGATCACTATTGTAGCTCCATCACACTGCTGGCAATTTGTTCACATATCTGTCTCCTCTATTAAGCTATGAGCCCCTGGAATGTGGGCACAGGCTCTTACACACCACTGCAAGCCCTTGTGTCTAGGGCAGTGCTTGCTACATTGAAGTTGCTTATTTGTTGTTCTGTCGCTCAGTCATGTCCGATTCTTTGCCATCTTATGGACTGTAGCACACCAAGCTTCCCTGTCCTTCACTATGTCCCTGAATTTGCTCAGATTCAGGTCCATTGAGTTGATGATGCCATCCAACCATCTTATCCTCTGTCACCCTCTTCTCCTCCTGCTCTCAATCTTTCCCAGCATCAGGGTCTTTTCCAATGAGCTGGTTCTTTCTTGCTTATTAAGTCATTAGAATAACACCATTTCAGCCACTTTGTATAAAGGAGGCACTGTTATTTCCAGCCCCATTTTACAGATGGGAAAATCAAGGCTGGAGAGGGTATTTGCCACTTTTCTACACAAGTGAAAGAGGCGTGATTGGAGCTTCTGGCTCCAGTGCCTGAACTTTGAGTCATGGCTCAACACTGCTTCTGAATAGAATATTGGATGGAAGAATGAATGAGACCATAGACATTGTCCAGCCTGTTTTGGAAAGGGATCACAGAATGCAGAGAAATGTGCAGCTCATCCCCTCCAACGTATGACTCACTTCTGACCCATCTGCCAGCCCAGCTCTCCTGCCTTCAGCAGTGAGCCCAGCACAGGTGCAGGCTGCCTGCCGGGGTTTAGGCCCAGCTTCAGCCCCTTTAGGCCAAAGGCCACGTTTCAGCATTCTGGCCAGGTTCCTGGGTGGTGCTTGCTCTGTCTGTCTCTTCTCTGCCTATCCTCCTCTCTCACTGCCCCCTGTCCCTTCTGCTTCCCTGTCACAGATGTAGAATCTATGCAGCCATCTCTGATGCGTCTAAGCACAGGCACTCAGGCACAGTCTTGCTCCAGATCCTGCCTCCTATTTTCATATTTCCTGTGGCGCTTTGTAGAAATAGCAGAACAATTACTCATCTACAGGGGGTAAAGGGAGCAGGATTTTATATAATCAGATGTTAAAGTGACAAAGTTTTCCAGCCAGTGGGGAACGTAGAGGGAGGGAAAGCGGTGTGGGGATGGTTGGGGGATGGAAAAGGAGCCTGGACTGCTCATCAGTGGTGCAAGCTCCAGAAGGAATCCGCTTCGTACCTGTGACGCTGAAGGTGGATACAACCTGTGCCTTTGGTTCTGCCTCCCTTTCAGTGAGGCCCTGCATCACCTCTGGCTAGTGAGTCTGCCGAAGGCTGCTTGGAACTCCCTAGCTTCCAGAGAGACCATTTCAGAAGCCTTGATGCTTTATATCCATCTCCTGCATCGATTGACGAGGGAAAAAAAAAAATAGTAGTTCATCTCCCAGCAGGAACATTCTTAACCAGATGAGGGACAGAGTCCAGAAACATCTGTCTGCAGCAAGCATGCTCGGAGTTTCCCATAAACACACGTTTCCATGAAAACCGAACAAAGGAGGATGAGAGAAAGGCCAGACATGTCCCCACATTTAAATGAGCCCCACGGCCTCATTTCTTTCCATCCAGGGTGGGGTAGGGGAAGAGGGTGCTGGCTGCTGTCTGCACCCAGACCCGCGGCTGGCTGTCCCCACCGAGGGCCTCCTTCCCACCACACGCACCGCTGCACACGGACAGGCTCTCCGGCCATTTGTTCTCTGATGTGCGCTAAGTGAAACATAATTACCCACTTTGTCACATCGCATGTGACTTTGACGGCCCAGTGTGTGGGTTTAAAAAAAAATGCATTAGAAAGTCTTCAAAGGGAACCAGTGTTCCTTTGGGGATGGTTTTTGGGATTTCGATGGGATTCCTAACAACAGAACCCCAGAGCTGGTGCTTCCGGGAGCAGCAGCTACTTCCGGCCCTACCTGCCTTCACCCACTGCCCATCCCCTACAGGGAGGTGGGAAGGCAGGCGAAGAGGGAGGGTGTGGGGCAAGGGGAGGGGGACATCCAGGAAGGCTTTAGCAAAGAAGACAGGAAAGGAAGCAAAGGAACACCAGAGGCCAGAGCACACTTGATTCCCTTCTTTTGCGGGATGAATTGTTTCTAAAAGCAAGGCGGGCCCCTGCAGGAACCCCCTCCCTCCACCTTGGGAAATATCCCACATAAGCACGTGTTTAGTCTCTTTTCCAGATCCCTTGTACCCCACATCTCGTTTTTCTTGCTCACAAGACTCCTTCCCAGAAGGGCAAAGCTCCTCCCTCTCCAGCAGCACTTGCCTCCCTCTCTCAGGACCCTCCCCCTTGACCCAGTTCCCTTTTCTAAAGGAAGGCTCTGGGCCTTCTGAGATAGTGCCCTCATGTGCAAGTGGGCACACACACACGCGCACACACACACACACACACACACACACACACTCCTGACCCTCAGAACCTGCACTTCTTTGTGGAGACACACACACTATACACCCTGGAAATAGAACTTCCGCAACACAATTTGAGGGCATCAATGCTGCTAGGGCTCAGGCTGTGAGTGTCTTTAAATGGGAAGCCTGCTCGTTACTGCAATTAATTGGCATTGCTGCGCTAATCGGAAGGCAGCCTGCCTATAATAAGCGTGGCAGCAGCCTACTGCGTGCAGCGGGGAGGCAGAGGTGGGCTTGGAGCCCTGGGCAGTGTTTACAGCAGACGGTACAGGAAATCCATAAGCATTCTCAGCTTTTGTAAAGCAAGGTTGCACTATTGGGTTTATATTAGCAATTTTCAATCATCTTTTATTAGTGCTCCATTGATCTTCTGTCCATTTCCTTAATGTATTAAAGCATAACAATCTGCAGAACATTCTCCCCTGGTCAGCTGACTACATAAAAGCATCACCACCCAACCGCTTATTCAGAAGCTCCGAGTCCCTCATGCAAACCCCTTTGGATGGAAACAGACATATGCTGAATGAAATGAAGTTTCTCTGAAGTGAATTGGACAGAGAGGTCCATACTGATCCTGCATGTCTCTGGTGGACGCCTTCTGGCCAGGGAATGTCAAGTCTGGGGGAATTTGTAGGAATCACTCATATAGCCTTTCACTCCAGCCTCATTCTAGGCAAGCAACTCACGGAGTTAACGGTGCAAATGAGTTTCAGCTCCGATCTGGCCTAACTGTATGAAAACTCATCTGTAGGCTTGTCTTTCCTCACCTATAAAAGGAGGACACTCACCTGGATGACCTCTATGTGTTTTTTCAACAATAAATTGAATTGGTTTAATCAAAAAACAAAGACCTTCCTGACAATAGGCTTATCTTCTTGTAGGGAAGATCATGTGTATTTATAAGCATTTAAAATGAAAGGCAATGTGTTTTATATGCCGGAGAAGATCCTTCTCCAGGGGATCTTCCTGACCCAGGGATCAAACCCAGGTCTCCTGCATTGCAGGAAGACTCCTTATTGTCTGAGCCACCCAGGGAAGTCTTATATACTGGAGAAGATACAAAATATTGACATAAAAAGAATCCAGAAGAGGGAGACATTTTTCAGTGAGATGACCTGGGGGGACTGCTTGGAGGAGGCATCATTCAAAATGCGTCTTGAGGAGTGGGAACTTAGGAGAAATGGAGCCGAGGGTGGGACCTGCCCTGTGATGGTGACATTGCACTCCTGGGAAGAGAGAAAGGGGAGTCTGGAAGGTATGGTGCTTTGAATTCCAAAGACTGAGACCATTTCAAGAAGGAGGAGAGTATTTTCGGGGGCCACATGCTGCCAGGAGGTCGGGGAGGCTGACTGCTGTGTCCTGAACAAACATAGCCCCAGACAACAGGCTCCGGTCCTCCCGCTGGCCCCTGCCTGGGCGGCCAGTGATCACCTGTGAAACGCCCACCTTGTTCTTCATGGTAGAGCTGTATTTGTGCTCCCCAAGCCCATGGTGTCTGTAAGTCCTGCTTACTGCTCTGTAGATAACACATGCTGCTTTTCCAGACACTGAAAGGTGACGCAACAGGAGATGAATGGCGGGTGCTCCTCTGCTCAGACACCCTGCACTGCCTTCCCATACTCACTGTGCCCCTGGGCCCACTTCTGCACAAGGTTCTGATGCTCATACATCTGCTCCTGAGTTGTGGGAGTCCTCCCATCCCTCATGAGTTATCTCCCTTATCCTGCCAATGTGCCCCCTACCCTCCCAGTGAGCCTGGGCATAGGGGATATTCCACAAGGAAAGAGGGTGGGTCCTTGCCTTCATTAAACTGCAGGTGAGTTAATTAACCTGCAAATGAGTCTCTCAAACTCCTTGTCCAGCAGAACCATTGCCTCCATTTGACAGATGAGCCAACCAAGGCTTATGTGTGTGTAGGAAGCTTCCCTGGCTTCCCTGGTGGCTTAGATGGTAAAGAAACTGCCTGCAATGCAGGAAATCTAGGTTTGAACCCTAGGCCAGGAAGATCCCCTGGAGAAGGGAATGGCTACTCACTCCAGTATTCTTGCCTGAAGAATCCCATGGACAGAGGAGCCTGGTAGACTACAGTGTATTCAAAGCGTCAGGCACGACTGAGAGACTAACACTTTCACTTGAGTCTTAAATTTGGAGTCAGAGGTTTGGATGTGAGCCTGGATCTTCCTTATTCTATCCTGGGAACCTTATCCTTTACACACATGAGCCTTGTTGGCTCATCTGTTCGATGCAGGGAGTGGTTCTGCTGGACAAGGAGTTTGTGAGAGAATCAGATTACATGACGAAAGGGAATTTGTTTTGTAAATCCAACATTTCGATTTCTATTATTGTTGTTTCAACTGTGCAGAGAGAGTCAATCTTTATCATTTTAATAAGTTCATCAACCATTCCATGAAAGAAGCTAATACATCTGATTGGAAATTATGTGTACATATTACATAGCTGCTTTCAAGCAGTTTGCAACTCCCTTTACTGTCAGGCAATCCTGGCTGATTTGTAACTTAAGTCAGGTATTCGGAGCTTTCCTCCATGCATTGTCTTCCTCTGGTGATCCTCGGGGTCATTTGGCTGCATGGCTACTGTGAAGAGTCACCACGTCTTGCTCTCTGGGTGGCTGCACTCACATGCTGGAGGGAACTGAAGGGTGTTGGATGTGAGAGCTGGACCATAAAGAAAGCTGAGCACTGAAGAATTGATGCTTTTGAACTCTGGTGTTGGAGGAGACTCTTGAGAGTCCCTTGGACTGCAAGGAGATCCAACCCAGTCAATCCTCAAGGAAATCAGTCCTGAATATTCATTGGAAGGACTGATGTTGAAGCTGAAACTCCAATATTTTGGCTACCTAGTACGAAAAATTGACTCATTGGAAAAGACCCTGATGCTGGGCAAGATTGAAGGCAGGAGGAGAAGGGGATAACAGAAGATGAGATAGTTGGATGCAATCACTGATTCAATGGCCATGAGTTTGAGCAAGCTCTGGGAGTTGGTGATGGACAAGGAAGCCTGGAGTGCTGCAGTCCATGGGGTCACAGAGAGTCAGACATGACTGAGAGACTGAACTGAACTGAACTGAACTGAAAGGTGTTGGGTGTCCATGCTGTTTGTCCTTCTCTTAAGGAATGGTTATGATGTGGACAGATGTCGTAGCGTAGTGGTTCCCAACCTTTTTGGCACCTGGGACTGATTTCATGGAAGACAATTTTTCCATGGACCAGAGGTGTTGGGGGGATGGTTTTGGGATGATTCAAGCACATTGCACTTATTGTGTGCTTTATTTCTAATCTAATGCCACTACTGATCTGACAGCAGTTACAGTCCTTGGTCTGGAGGTTGGAGACCCCTGCTGTGGAGGGTGCCTGGTCCTTATCCTGGACCATCAGTGGCTCTCAGGCCAGCCCACGCCCTCAAAGAATAAGAGCATCCTTCCCCTGACAGGGCTTCACAGCAAGCCCCCAGCTGCCTGAGACCGTAGAGTCGGCACTTTGCTTCTGGGCAGAAGGAAGCTTCTCGCCTGCCCCCGCTGCTCCTTCCCTGGGAACAGTCTCGTTTGCCCTTTCTCTCCTCTAGGGCAGAGCTCTAGCATCATTTTTAGAACTTAACATCACTTCGCATTATTGATCCCTATCTTGGAGGATTCTTCCTTGACTGAAAGGATACAGGGAGGCAATAAAGGCCTAGAACATCAGAGAAAGACATGTTTGCTGGAAACTGAGGATTTGTCTGTTGGTCTTGGTTATTTGTAAGGGGTCCTATGGGGTTAGGTGTTTAAAGTATGCTCTTGTGCATCAATTGCTTTGGGGGCATGACTGTTCAGATGAAGGCTGTTTGAATTGCATCCCTGCCGGTCTAAAGTATATTTAAAAGTGTGAACACTGGGGGAGGAGAGGGAGCTGGAAGCCCACTCATGCAGATATAGAGACTTACATGACTCAGTTTCCTTCTCCAAAAAGAGGACAATGATGTGGTTGCTTTCTGGCAGGTTAGCTAGCATGTGGGTGCTGTGCTAATTAATGTCATATGGAATTGCAAAGCATGCAAACTTTAGAAGCACCCTGGTGCAGTACAATTCTTGGTGCCTGAGTCAGCCTGTGTATGCCAGTATTTATTCATATAAATATGAGTGAAGGAGTAAGAGAAAGCTGGCAGCAGGAAGCAGAACACGTGTGCATACAGAGCAAGACCAATTCAAGGCTGAGTGAAAGCAAAGTGGAAGTGTTAGTCACTCAGCTGTGTCTGACTCTTTGTGACCCCATGGAGCCTGCCAGGCTCCACTGTCCATGAATTTCCCTGGGAAGAATACTGGAGTGGGGTCCCATTCCCTTCTCCAGGGGTGCTTCCCCACCCAGGGATCGGACCCTCGGCACCTGCATTGCAGGCAGATTCTTTACTGTCTGAGCCACCAGAAAAGCCCTTAAGGCTGAGTAAAGGATTCTAAATAGATTTTCATCTTCATAAAATTAACACAGTTTTTCTGATGAAAAGCCAATGCAATGTTTAGGGTGATTTGGGCTGCAAGTAATTGAACCCTTAGTAATGGAAACTTAGAAAATCAGGACTTCAAAGAAGCCTAGAGGTGGGGTGACGAAAAGTTCAGTAATAGCATCTGGGACCCAGGATATCACAGCTGGCCTCCATCATACTTGAGATGTGGGGTCATCATTCCATGAGTGGGAAGCAGCTGCTTTTCTCCAGCCCTCATACCATCACCTGGCTGTGATCAGAGACAGGAGCAGGGACTTCCCTGGTGGTCCAATGGCTAAGACCCCATGCTCACAATGCACAGTGTGGCGGGGCCTGGGGTTCAAATCCTGGTCAGGGAACTAAATCCCACCTGCTGCAACGAAGTTCAAAGATCCCACATGCTACAACAAAGATCTGGCACAGCTAAATAAAATTTTTAAAAATTTAAAAAGAGTCACTCAGTTCAGTTCAGTCGCTCAATCGTGTCCAACTCTTTGTGATCCCATGGACTATAGCACACCAGGCCTCCCTGTCCATCACCAACTCCCAGAGTTTACGCAAACTCACATCCATTGAGTCAGTGATGCCATCCAACCATCTCACCCTCTGTCATCCCCTCCTCCTCCTGCCTTCAATCCTTCCCAGCATCAGTGTCTTTTCAAATGAGTCAGTTCTTATAAAGAGTTAAGGTCTTTTTAAAAAAAAAAAAAAAAGGCAAGAGCAAAGGGAGTTGGACAAGTGCACACACATCTTTTGATGAGGGCAGGACAGCCCATCTACTGGGCATGTGATGTGGTCAACCATGGATATAAGAAGGCAACTAGTTGGCATTTTTAGCCTCTGTTACGAGACAGTAGAAAGGAAAGGAGGGGAGAAAGAGGATTTTATAAAGCTGTCAGCACCTGGTGTCTTTGTGAGCAATGGGCTTGTAGATAAAGATCTGCGATTTGTTGGGGAATGTTCACTCTGTGAACACCTGAGATGACGGTGCAGCCTCCCTCTAGCTGCCAGCAATATGCCTGCCTAACGAGCTTCTCTGCGGTGCCGCCTCCCGATATGTGCAGTCTGCAGAGCGTTGGCCTCACGGTGCCTTCTCCCAAAGGTGGATCCTCCCCAGCAACAGACCCTCCTGGACATGCATATGGTGCCTGTGGTGTAGACTGGGATCCTCTGGTGTCCCCCTTCCATGACACAGACGGCACATGAATGAGGGTTGTGGGATGCCCACCTGCTCTGCAATCTTGTTGGCCGACTAACCCTGCAAATCTGGATATGGTACAATATGTGTATGTGGTGTTTGTCACCTCAGTCGTGCCTGATTCTTTGCGACCCCATGGACTGTAGCCCACCAGGCTCCTCTGTCCATGGGATTCTCCAGGCAAGAATACTGGAGTGGGTTGCCAGGCCTTTCTCTGGGGGAATCTTCCCAACTCAGGGACTGAACCTGGGTCTCCTGCCTTGCGAGCAGATTCTATACTGTCTGAAATACCAGGAAAGCAGTACGTGGATGGTGGCCCTGAAAGCCAGTATGCAGCCATGCTTGGGCTCGACAGAAATGGGGCCGTTCTATTGAAAGCCCCGGGCAGAAGGCCTAATGAGACGTTAGTCAGATGTTCAGGGACACTGTCTACCCAGGGGCTTCCATCTGCTTGTACCCCTCTCTTCCAAACCAGGGTCCAACTGTGTTTGTTGATCACCAACTGGCCGCCCTTCCTCTCCTCTCCCTGACTCACCAACCAGTTGCTGAACTTCCTCCCCATCAGACCGGAGCAGCTGATGGACCTTGCTCCTGCTCCTCACTCTTTCCTGATGCATTTTTCATCATTAAAGGGAAAATGTCATTTTGGTGACAGATATTAGTGTGATTGGTGTCAGGAATGAATCTTCCTTTCTCTGTCAGCCTTGCTTCACACAATGCTAAGACAATGTTCCGTTAAAAGGCCACTTCCATTTCCAGCTCAGGCAGCGTGTGAGAAGGGCAGGCTTTGGCTGTGATGGATGGCTTCGCTCAGGACTGGAGCTGGGCCAGGGAGCACAGCAGAAGGCTGACCCTTCCAGCACCGGGAGAGCCCGAGGGCTCTGGGAAACCCATGACTTGTTTCTGCCTGCATTCCACGGGGGACGTAGTCTGATGAAGTGGACACCTACCGCTCTACTTGGCAACCAAATCTTCGGGATGTATTTTCCATCATCAGTGGCGTATACTGTGATATAATCCAAACCCTTATATTGAAAAGCCAATCTAGCAATGAAAAGTTCTGTTTTCTTTCAGCAAAATGTAGGCCAACCTCTAGATGTCCTTCTAGATGCAGCCTGAAATGAGGTAGTGATAGGTGTCTACCTCCCTGCACGTGTGTGCTCAGTCATGTCCGGCTCTTTGAGACCCCATGGACTGCAGCCTGCCAGGCTCCCCTGTCCGTGGCATTTCCTAAGGAAGAATACTGGAGCAGGTTTCCATCTTCTCCTTCAGATCCCCAGGGATCAAACCCACATCTCCTGCATTGACAGGTGAATTCTTTACCACTGCACCATGTGGGAAGCCCGGTTACCTCCATAGCATGCCTCATATGATGCCCTGCGTACAGCAAACTTTCAGAACTCATTTAGAATTCAATTTCCTCAAGCCGAAATAAAGAAAATAGTGCCCCAGCTTTCCCTCTCCACAACTGAGCTGCTCATTGAATTCGGTGGTTGTTTATTGAATGCACGCTCAGGGCCATGCACTTTGCTCAGCTCTGAGAAGGTACAAAGATGAACAAGAAGTGTTACCTGGCTTCAGAGAGCTTCTAGCCTTATAGGTGAGATCAGATGAATAGGCAGTCAATTACAATACAAATATATATAATAAACTCAATATTTTGAATTATTTCTCAATGAGATGCATACAAATGTATCCTAAAAATGTTTGATTCTAACCAATAGAGGAGAGGGTAAAAGTAATATTTTATAAAGAAAATTAAATTTTAACTGGTCCTTGAGTATAGGGCTTCCCTGTTGGCTCAGATGGTAAAGAAGATCCCCTGGAGGAGGAAATGCCAACCCAGTCCAGTATTCTTGCCTGGAGAACTCCATGGACAGAGGAATCTGGTGAGCTACAGTCCTGGGAGTGGCAAAGAATCGGACAGGACTCAGCGACTAACACACTGAAGTTTGAATGGGATTTAGAAATCTGCATGGAAAAGAAGGGACCCTGTAGAAGTCTAAGCAAATGCTTAGACTTGGAAATAAAGAGAGGCTCAAGAGCCCCAGGGTGGCGGATAAAGCTGTGGATGGGGCCACAACAGAGACCAGACCAAGCCTAGTCAGTTAGGCTGACATATTTCTAAAAGTCTTGATTACTCAGACTCGGGAATTTGCTATATGTAAAAGTGGGGGAGCCACTGAATTTTCCTGAACTGAGCTATGCTTCAGAAAGATAAAACTGGTTTCTGTGTATGAAATTGTTTATATCAGGAGTTATCTCCTTTATCTGATCCAAATCTTATTAAAAATATTTTGTAATACCTTTATTTCTATGAACATTAAATTCATAGAAAAAATAAGCTACCTGTATACCTACTTGAAAAAATGACCTATTTAATGTCCTAGCTGGATCTATAAGATACATAAATAGAAAATGACTAATAATCAAGTTAGTGTAAGATAAATCTTTTTTTTTTAATGTAGACGATTTTTAACATATTGAATTTGTGACAATATTGTTTCTGTTGTATGTTCTGGTTTTTTGGGCATGTGGGGTCTTAGCTCCTTGACCAGGGATTGAACACACACCCCCTACATTGGAAGGTGAAGGCTTAACCACTGGACCCCCAGGAAGTCCCTAAAATTAATCTTTAGGCACAATGACATCATATGATGTGATGAAATGTGGAAGCTTGTGTCTGTACACAGAATCTCCGTGAACCTACTGGCTACTGCGCACACTGACTCAGGGCTGGAGAACTGGCGACTCAAATACAATGAGCTTTACCACTGGTCATGTGATCTTTCAAACTAGTAAACAATTCTTGGTGAAGGGCTGAATAAATCAAAGCACAATCTTCCCTTAGCTGACAGGTAGTTGCATTCCTAAAGGATTAGTGACTGCTAAAACCTTGTAAAAATATTCTGTGCTGATATATCAAATAGAGTTCATTTTAGGCTACTCACTTAAATGTGAGATGGGCATTCAACAGCAGTGACAATGTCCCATGCGTGGCTGAGTGTCTAGCCTCTCTGGTCCACATGCATGGAAGCTGATGTGTCTCTGTAATTACAGTGGCAACCAACCTCCCCCCAGGAGTCTATCCTGCCCCTGTAAGGAAACAGTGGTTTAGGGAAAGGCAGAGTTGGAGGCAGAGAGATGAGTTAAGATGTAATTAAAATAGTGGAGAAAAGAAACAAGGGGAGACTTCACGGTTGCAGTGGAGCCCGGAAAGGAGGAAAAACGTAGTAGACATGCCCACACAAGTGAGATAAGGGATGTCGGTGGTGAGGTTTCAAGCTGTTTGCAAATATTTCTGCTGTTCGAGTTGAATGTCATTATGTTCACTTCCAGAAAGGAAATCTGAAGCCCTGAAAAGATGCAGTGACTTTTCCAAAGACATAGAACAGGTCAGGAATTGCATTAGACACCAAATGCCTCTGACCTACATTTCTCTGTAATTACTAATGCAAAGGAGCTTCTACTCAGCGTGGAGAATTATAAGCAGAGAACTAGAGCAGAGCCAGTACAAAGATGGAAACAAGTTCTGGAAATTGTCGAATTCCAAGTGCTCCATTTAGCATCTCGGTATTTCATAGAATGCCTAGAAAACTCCAGGATTCCAAACACAGATCAAGATTCTCCAATCCATCCACTTCCGTGTTTGCTTAGGCCTCTAAATATTCATCAGTAACATTTGAGACAAAGGGAAGAGATAATTACAAGGAGAGGTTTTTCAAGATAGTAAAGGTTAACAGGATTCTTGGCATTTGTGGCCTGCCAATTTCCATGTAATTATGCTCAATTCCCAGAATTCTGAGTCAGTTGTACCTGTTAATGCTTAAAGATGATATCCTTGGAAAATAATTTATAAGATCGTCTTTCACAATTTTTAAGTTCAAACCGAGCACCCTGGCTAATGGGTGATTATTAACGTCCTTCTTGGGTGGAGAGTGGTAGGAGGTCATCATGTGGATGTTGGGATTAGAGTGGATTTTTTTATGACAGCGTGATAAGCTGGCTTTGCCAATAGCAAAATGAGTGCCCTGGAAATATTTATATAACCTGATATGCAAATGTGTCCTATTTTGGTTTGATAAATAACAAGAACTTGGGAAGGGTGCCCCAGCTCCCTAGAACCTACTGCCTCTTGGAAGAAAGAAAAAGGTCAGAGAGATGCCTGTGTATGGAGCAGGACAACCACCTGGCCTCATGAACAGATACTGAGATGCTAGATTCTAGATGTTCTTACATGTTTATTCATTCAACCATCCTTCTCACACTCTCATATGATTTCATCTATGTTACCCTGTTCTGTGCTAAAAATAGAGGGATTATAAATAAGACACTGTCCCTTCCTTTTTCTGTTCCCCTGTCCTTTTGTAATTTGCACCACACTTGTGATTCATTGATTATTAGTACAGTTACTTCTAGTGTTTGTCTGTAGCCCTGGGGTCTGGACAGAGGTTATGACCATCCCTGTTGTATCATATCATCAGCCCTGGTACTCACCTGTTGAATCAGTGCGAGAAGACTGTACTCATTGCCCCTGTGGATCAGAAACAAGCTTTCCAACTAACTTCCTTGAAAGTAACTTCTCTCTATTTGGGAGGAACTTTCCTAGAGTGCTTCTGGTCTTGGGTTTGCCCTGTCCTTGAAATTCTGGGGTCCTGTCCATGTGATTCAGCTGTGTCTTCAGGAAATGAAAGCGCCTAATAGAGATTCTCAAATGAAGTTATAGTTAGAAACCTTCTGGTGAAGCAAATTGTGTGGCGAGTAAACTCAGCACACAGGTCTGTGTGTTACCTATTGTTTCGGGCTACGGCTGTCATAGTGCTCTTTCCCAAGAGGGAAAAACAAAGAATGATATGAGAAACCGATTGCCCTTCGTCATCCCTTGAAAAGTAAGCTGATACAGGGAAGCAACAAGGTGGAGGAGAGAGACCAGGGGACCAGGAGTCTAAAGACACACGCTGCGATCCACATCTTCTGGTTACTAGAAGTTGAGCTGGATCAGAAAGAGAGAGTCAGGAGAGGTGAGCAAGTAGCCTAAGTACTTGGGAGTTGATGTTCAAGGAGACAGTGGTTCAGGATGGAGCAGGTCTCCCATAGTTAAGAGTGGAAATCAGGAATTGGACGTGAAAGAAATAGCCAAATAGCAGAAGGTAAGAACTGAAAGTGGTCCATCTAATTCTCCCTGAAGGGTGAAGGGGGCTTTTCCTCTGCTTGGGGGGTCACCCTTCACACAAATTGCACCACCTTTTCTTGCAGCATCTCAAAATTGTTCTTCCTAAGTGCACGCAACTGTTGTAGAATGGGCTGCCATAAGGTGTGCAGGGAGAAAGATGATCATATTTCCATTATCTCCAGCAACGTGGACAACAAAATTATTGTGACATTACAAAGGTCACCCCAGGTCATATCAATTCAGATGTCCTCCTTATGCATTTTGGACAGTGGCCATTTTGCATGGGAATCATACTTCAAAGGTTAGAGATATACATCAGACACCCCTAACTTAATAAACCAGAGCGGGTCTGTCACCCATTAATTTTCCCAAACTTCCCTTTATCCTATTTAGATATTATTTTCTGCCTGTTTAACCTTTTATACAGACAGGCTTGTTTTTATCCTTAAAACCATCTTTCAATTTCTTGGAATTGTTACTTCTAGCTAGAGATTGGTCATTAAGTGTGTGTACGCCCTGTTCGTACACTTCATGAATACCAAATATTCATCTTCTTAACATTCCTTCATTTGGAAGTCCCTGCCCTGCCAGAAAATAATTTTAATTTTGAGTGTCCCCCAGCTATACTTAAAGTCAATAAATATTTATCAAAAACCTAATATGTGCCAGACATCAAGGATATAAGAGGGTAAGAACTTAAACTCTTACAAGTGTTACAAATGTTAGAGGGTGCCAGTGCACTGGGCATTTACCTGATTGAGTGGAATAGGTATGGTCTTTATGAGGGAATAAGAATGTAGAAGGATGAATAGAATTTAGCCTGAAAAATGTGGGGACAGTATCGGTGACAGGAAGTCAGCATTTGCAAAGGCCCCACGTTGAGAAAGAGAAACCTTTGAGGGATGAAAATAGTCATCAATTAAAATAAACAGTGGCATGGCTCAATAAAGGAAGAGGCACCAGGAGAAAAAGGCGAAAGCAAACGAGGCCGCATCGTGAAGGCTCAGAAACCACAGAAAGCATTCAGGGCTTTATTCAAATTACTGCGTGGAGCCACTAAAGACTGAAGTGGGAGAGGGGAGACGTGGTCAGGTTTTCAGGAAAACTTGATTTGAAAGTGGAGCTTGAAATAGATCTGGTAAGAGCTGACAGAAGAAATCCCTGGAAGAGGGAGTCGCATTATTCCAAGGAAGAAAATAAGATGGCTCAGGCAGGTAAGTGGGGCTTTGGAAAGCACTGGACACTGAAGGTGAAGAACCCGTGAGAGAAAGGAATTGCAGAAACACATGGGAGTGGGCAGTGGTAAGAACAGGGGAAATTAAGAGTGGGTCCCGATTCCTCACCAGAGGCTGGGCACGTGAAGTTCCTGGATGCTTTGTGAGGTATAACAGTAAGTACTATGAATGCCATTTGCAGAATTTAGACACAGCAATTTTGAGTAAATAAAACGCTTCTTTGTTTCTGTTTCCAATATTCTTCCAAGAGCTTTCATAAAATATTACTACCAACATTTCTTTTTTGGCAAAAAATCCTGATACCTGTTAACAATATACTATCATATTCCAAAATGTGCTTTAAGTCCCCTAACTCAGGAGCAACTAGCCATGGCTGTTTCTAGCCTTGTTTTCCTGGTTACCCACGTGGAGGCTGTGCCACCCGCCAGCTCCTTCTCTGGGTACTATACATCTGGCATCTCATTTAGCCCTGCATAGCAAGTATGTGGAGTAGGACATATTTCTATTTAACAAGAGGAGAAAACTGAGGCTCTGAGAGGGAAGAAAATCATCTGAGGTCAAGCTGGCCACTTGTGGAGCTTGGACTAAAAGTCAGAGCCATTAGCCTCACCATCCGTGCTCCTCCATCCACTGCTCATCACTGCTCCTAGCCTATTGCCCAGAGTCCAGGGTCAAAAAGCATCAAAGATCAAGTCATTTTCCATGATCTTTACTCAAATACGTGACATTGCATTTCACCCACTTCTCTGCACACTTGCATAACTTTGTGGATTATTTATAGCTCATCGTGTCAACTGAAGGTTTACTTACTTAAGGGGACCTAATGTTTTTTGCAGACATGGGACAGTTCTCTATGAATCCCCTTCGGCAGATTGTTGATAGAAATACTACATTTGGTTTGTCCCAGCAACTCTCCCCTGGACAATCTGGTACCAGTGCTTCTCCAGATAGAAACATGTCAATCTGGATCTTGATTTCCATCTTAGCTTTAAGCTCAATGCTCTACTTTTGAAAGGAAAAGATAGTATCCTCATTAACCACTTTCTCTTTAAGGCATCTTTGATTCTGACACCTTGTGGACATTCCCGTGAAAGCTTAGGTGAATTATTTGCTTGTGTTGTCCATGTTCCCATGTCCGCTTACAACATTTTCCCTGCTCTCCCTTCCCAGGATCAGGGATACCTGATCCACAACAAAGTCCCCTCTCCCAGGCCACTCCCAGGTGACTGACTGTCTCATTACCTGCAGCACCTCTTCTAGCTTTCTGGTATCCTAGATGAAGAAAGCGTACACAGGTTTCAGGGAAACTGTTCCTTTCTAGGAGGGAAGGCCCACATCAGCTCCCAGGTTGTGAGGATGTGAGGTTATATCTGTCACTGCCATTGCTTTGTCTTAAAAGACCCTGAACTTCCAAAGGCAAGTGCACAATGAGAGATGGACACAGGGAAAGCCAGGGAGATGCATGAACATGCAGAAATGTGTTCCATTATTTTTTGAATTTATAAGGTTCAATAAAATAAAGAATAAAGATGCTTTATTCTTTAAATAAAACAGAGGATTTGTTTTCCAACTGAAGACATTGTGAGGATCTCTAGTCTAACCTGATGATGATTGAAGTAAGGGAGCAAAAAGGAAATGGATGGTTTGTGCATTAGTTAGAAACACAAAGAAACATGAGTTTTCCAAGCAGCACACATGCAAAGCCTTTCACGAGGGAACGGTTGAGAATACATTTGGTCCTCTTAAGAATGTGTAACATGCCTTCTCACCTGCCCACCTGCCCTCGGCTCCACCCTGTATTCCTCCTCCCTAAATCCATCTCACACCACATCCCTCTCTCCATCACTAGGCCTCTCCAGGCCCTGCAAGGCAGACAATGAGCCTTTATATGTCTAACTCAGGGACCTACACCCTCAGAAGCTTCAGGGTGAGATAATTTAGTCTCAACCAGCTCCCACTTCTTGAGGAAACTTAGATTCAACACTAACCCATCTGATGAGGTGTTTATCTTTAATCCACATTTCACTAATAAACTGAAAGCAATGAGTATGTGTGTGTGTGTGTGTGTGTGTGAAATGCTGTGAATGTGTTAAAATCATAAAAAAATAGCATTCCAGAGGTTTTGCTGTGACAACATTTATAATAAAAAATATTGATTGATTTCAGGGATAGCAAAGATCAGTCCTACCCAATTACACTCTCGCTGCCCCTTCTAAAGCTGTGTGACTCAGGGATTATTTCACAGCTCTTGGTCTTTTGTATACAACTGCCATTATAAAATGTTCTTTATGACACATTCAATTATACACACACACACACACACACATACATACACATGCTATGCTTACTTGCTCAGTCATATCTGACTCTGCGACTCCCCACCAGGCACGTCTGTCCCTAGGATTCTCCAGGCAAGAATACTGGAGTGGGTTGCCATGCCCTCCTCCCAACTCAGGGATCGAGCCCAGGTCTCCCACACTGCAGGAGGATTCTTCCACTAGTGTGTATATATATATACATATATAGTATATATATATATGTGTGTATATACACACACACACACACACATGTTCACAAACACAGAAATTGCTATGTATCTTACTTAAATGGCCTCTCGTAACAAACTCAAAGAAAGACTGAGGCTGAACCCTCCTCTTTATGGCTGGATGCCTAGCACACACTATGATCCAGGCAGCCATGTCCCAGCTAGGCTGTAGGGGGAGAGTCCCAAACGGGCAATTAATTTAGATTTAATAGGACAGTTACTGTAAGTTTAAATAAATGCCAGTTAAATATTAACAGCCTATTTATTGAAGATTAACATTGCTGGTTGCATTGTGGGATTTTCTTTTCTTTAAAGAAACCCTTTATCGGAAGACGTTTAATCATCCTGGCTCTTCCATTGCCCGCCTTAGATCCAGGGCAGTTCATTAATTAATTTGCGCCACCGTTTTCTGAGTTTTGAAATGGACACCTTGGTGAGTGGGAACAATGGAAGGACAGGGTGAGGAGGGCAGTTTCTCAATAATAGGAACCGATGAGCAAATAGGAAGGATAACCTGATTTCAAGAAGAGTGTTGAGGAGCAATAAAACCAAAGACTGAGAGTTGGAAGGGGACTGTGCATGCTAAGTTGCATTAGTCGTGTTTGATACTGCGACCCTATGGACCATAGCCTGCCAGGCTCCTCTGTCCATGGGATTCTCCAGGCAAGAATACTGGAGTGGGTTGTCATGCCCTTTTCCAGGGGGTCTTCCCAACACAGGGATTGAACCCGCATCTCTTATGTCTCTTGCATTGGCAGGTGGGTTCTTTGCTGTCTGAGCCACATGGGAAGCAGGAAGGGGACTATGAGGTTGTTTAATCCCAACTCCTCACTTAGAGGGAAACTAGAAGTGATTTGGGCAACTCCATACAGCCTGTAAGTGACAGACTCAGGGGGGTGGCAAATGCTTTACCCTTGACCCCAGCCTTCTACGAGCTATCACCCTACTGTTGCTGTTCAGTAGCTAAGTTGTGTTCTACTCTTTGTCAGCCCATGGACTGCAGCATGCCAGGCTTCCCTGTCTTTCACTATCTCCTGGAATTTGCTCAAACTCATGCCCATTGAGTCAATGATACCATCCATTATCTTACCGCAGAAGAGTGTTTTCAGCTTTCAAAAGTGCATTAGCCCATTTGGATGTATTGGTTGGCACTAGATCTTCTCAAAGACCTACATTTCATGGAGATGTTGGTTTTTCTGAAAACAAATAAGCTAAAAAACAAACAAACAAACAAGAGACTTGTCTAATGTTGGCCAGAGTTAAGACTTGGATCCGGATACTCTGGTTTACAAAATGCCATGTCCAGTAAGAAGTACAATTGAACCCGTATGTTATCAAGCAAATTGTTGTCTCATTACAGTTTTTGTCTTCTGCAGTTGCTCCAGGCTGGGGAGAAAATGCAAAAAATGCAGACAGAAGGTAAAAGAGAGACTTGAAGGTAACTGATTAGGGAGAAATGCATCAGGGCATGGCTAGGCAAGCCAAGCTCCTCTAAGGGTACATTTGGGGTTGAAGCTCCAATTTTGGGGTTTGCCAGTTGCCATCCAAAGGCTCTTTCTCTGAGAGAGCTGCTACTGACCCTGGTTAGGCTGCATCATGTAAACCTTGGAACTGGAGTCTGTGTGTGTGTGCAGGCAGGTGAGTGCAGGTCACCCCTGCTCACTTCCACGAGGCTATGAGGCACTGGGTTGCTCAGTGGTGGGAAGTGGGAGCAATGAGGCCAAAGCTACATGGTATTAATAATATCCATTGACTAGTGTAAATCTAGACCCTAGAATGGGTAGGGGGCTTTGGGCTCCACTGCCAGGCCCACAGGAGCAAAGCTGCATGCAAGTGGTCAGAGGCGCTACTCATTTGCTGCTCGGAGGAGGCGTCTCGCCTTTTCTCAGGTGGTTTCCTTTCCCAGTGTATGTGGGAGCCTGAACAGACAAAGGTACCCAGGCTGCCACACAGAGAAGCAGCCCCGTCCTCTTTCTCAAGCTTCAGGCTGCTTCCCATGGGCCCGGATCCTGTATGCTTCTCAAGACCTTGGGGTGGGAACAGGAGGGTCACCCATTTCCTCCTGTCTTGGTTTGAAGCTCAGCGACTGCCCTTTCTGACCACATCTCAGCATGAAGTTTCTGCCCTGCTCCGGGGACAACACCCTCAGGATGTGCCCAGGGACGGTTCCCGACACCGAGACGGCAGCTCCTGGGTTCTCAGGATGAATATCCCATCGAGGCCCCTCTGAAGGAGGGGAGCACATGCGTGGCCCCCTTTCGGTTCCCCCACGGGACCCTCATAGCATCCTCACACCTCCCCTTCATGGTAGGTACCGTTTTGAGCACTATTTTGCAAATGGGGTTATTCCCGCAAGGTCACACAGTTAGTGATGGAGACGAAGTTTGACTTCTGGCCTGTCTGAGTCCAAAACCGCTGGTCATCCTTAATCGATAAATATGTACTGAATGAATCAATGAATGCAGGGACACAGGACGAAGAAGCAGTTAGGGCTTTCCAATCAGACAGAGCACTTCAGACGTCCCCACCCTCAGTCTAAGGGAGCGCAGTCTGAATATAAAAGGCAACTTCGGTCCAGCCTCCTTCCAGTCTCTGGTTGTGCACATTCTGGCGAGCCTGTAACTAGATTCCGGCCCACGCCAGCTGTATACGCAGCTCCTTCTCACTATGGACTCCCAGTTTCATCTCCCGATCTTCCCCATTCTGTGAGAGCCTTCTAGCATGCCTGTTCTTCCACTTCCCCACGGTGCTTATCACCATCACGTCTACGTCTTGTGAAGTTCTTACTTTCATATCTGTCTCCCCTGCTGGACGGTGTCCTTAATGAGGGTTAGGCACAGGATGGTTTTTGTTTTTGTCTCTCTCGCCCACAGCTGAAATCCAGCACCTAGTGCGTCGCTGGCATTTAGTGTGCGCTAAAAACGCGGTTTGTCAAGTAGATGAATGTTTTCCCTACAATTTTAACATCCTTGAGAGTGCTCCACCACCTCCAATGCCACTTTATTTTTGTGTTTTTAAAGATTTTTTTTTTTTTTTGATGTGGACCATTTTTAAAGTCTTTATCAAACTTGTTACAATATTGTTTCTGTTTCAAGTTTTGATTTTTTGGCCATGGGTCATGTGCGATCTTAGCTCCCCAACCCCGTGCACTGGAAGGGGGTTGTCATCAGTGAACCACTAGGGAGACCCTGATGCCACTTCCAATGAAGCTCAGCTGGAAATCTGGACACATGAAACGGGATCGACTGTTCCCAACTAGGAGGCACATCCCAACTCATTCTTGGCAATAAGACTGTTCTCAGGGGCTTCCAGGGATATAAATGCAAAAAGAACCATGGACAACTCTGTTAGCACTCAACTGTAGGCAAATTGAGGGCAGGGTGATGTCTTTCATCTTTGTATCTCTAACTTTCTGCTCCATAGGAAGAGCTCAAAGTCTACTTGGCTATCTTCAATGTTTCCTGGCTACATTGAATTCAGTTGAATAATCAGACACTCAGAAGTATCAATACCGGGCAAAATAATAGTAACACTTTTGTAGTTCTCTCTTGCACAGATGTAGCAGCCATGGGAGATATTTTATTGTTTGGTTCTTAAGCAGTGTCCTTACCTTCCAGGTATGGCCAAGAGAACAGGGCAGTGGCCA
The DNA here is from genome assembly GCF_029407905.1 of Bubalus kerabau. Lineage (NCBI taxonomy): Eukaryota > Metazoa > Chordata > Mammalia > Artiodactyla > Bovidae > Bubalus > Bubalus kerabau. The sequence goes on from NC_073628.1 coordinate 16,875,297, forward strand.
GCAGCCCTGAGTTCTAGTCTTGATTTACCAGTTGTTAACTTTATTCCCATGACAACGGGTCCTCTCTGCTGGGTTCCCTCCCCACCTCCTTATGAAAAGAGTGGGTTACACATCTTTCAAGGTGCCCTCTGACCCTAGCATTCTGTCATTCTCTGACTCCAGGGTCTTAAGATGACCCTAAACATAGAAGAAGAGAGATGGTTCTTCTCAGGACCCCTGACTGTAGTCCTGTTCCCCTCTGGGTATCTGGTGTTTGCTTTGACGTCACTTTGATTTTGCTCATTTGCCTGGCACTTCTTTCCTTTTTTGTCTGCCTATTATTCTGCTGACAACCTCTCCTCTTGATGTAACTTACAAAGTTTCACGGCTCTCACAGTCCACGAGCAGCCTCACCTTTGCCCTGTTCCCTTCCTCCTCAGTTCTCTCCATTCATGATCGCTTTCTTTTCCTCTGATGCTTCTTTCCCTTCTTCAAGCTGCTCTTTGGCTCTTCCCTCTGAAATCCTCACACACCAGACTCTAGCCCAGATGAACAATGATTTTTTGATCCTCTGCAGGACAGAAGAGCACGTATTCTTCCAGAGCCCAGCCCTTCCTCACTCCCCTAGAGCCATCACTGATCCAGATGGACCCCGCCCCTCCTGATTAAACATCCTGATGTCCATTTGGTGCCACCCCATTCTCTGTAACCACCCTGCAAGCCGCATCTTCTCGCCTGAGCTCCTATTTGGAATCTCCACCAGGAGAGGGGGGCCTTTCGCCTTTTTAGAGAAGGCAGCAGCAGCACAGGCATGTCTCAGCCTAGAGCTCTTCTTTCGGTCTCTTGTGTGTATGGAGAATTCACTGCTCTTCAACCAACCCCAGCTTGCTGTAGGCAACACAGGGAAAAACAAAAACAGCCGATTTCCCTTCCATTGGCAAGTGTTCCCTTCTCCATCCCTTCTTTAGTGTGGAGATGCTGCCACTGCTGGGAGTCTTCATCTCCCCCATGTCCTCACCTGCCTGCCAGCCCTCCAGTCCACACAGCAAGCTCCTCCGTGCCCCCTCCTTTGCAGTCCCAGGATTATTAAAGGGAATATGATTGTTTTCTTTCATTCAGACAGTTTGTGTGAGTGTGTGTGTGTGTGCCTGAGAGCTTGAAAGGCATTGTCCTATAGATATTTTTATAACCTGCAGCAATTACGGCTGTCAGCCCAGAGACAAGCTGTGACAAGTTGATTTATGTGTACAGTATATGTGTATGCAGGAGGGAAAAGGGGGGTGCAGAGAGAGGTGGGGCGGGGGCACGGAGGGGAGAAGGTGGAGGTGGGCGCTCGTTAGGAATCCTCTTTCCAGGAGGTAGAAAGGAAGTTGTTTCTATAAAGAACACAAATAATGGAATTGCTCTGACTGTCATTCCTTTTTCATTAACTCGGATATGCTGGGCAAAAAAAAAAAAAAAATAAAATAAATCCAGCAGTTTTTATGAAGCAAGAGACAGGATATAAGATAAGCCACTAAGTGTTGGTTATATTTAGGGATTAGGAGATGAGACGGGAGCTGACATATGATTTTGATCTTCATCTATTCAAACCGCTTCAATCACGAGTTTCAATAAAATGGATTCTGCCTTGTTAATTGTGCCGGCATCTCTGACCTCTCACCGCTTTCTCAACTTCCATTTTTGAATGAAGTTTGGATCCCTGTGTCCACGAAGCAGCTATGAGGTTGCCAGTGCCTTTTCTTTGTCCACCCTGATCTCTGCTGGGTTTCCTGTCGGCCAGGCCAGGAGGCTGCAGCTCACCACTGTCCCTTCCCCAGCCAGACACAAAGACAGTGTGTCTATCTCAGACCAAGTGCTCGCAGACTGGTATAAGCCGAACATCCTACAGAGCCTGTGAGAAGAGTTCTTTTTCTGCCTGGCTATAATAATGAAGCAGTGGCAGGCAAAATATATTAATAAACCATCTTCCACCTTAAATGGATTTCTAAGTATTTTACCGTAGAGTTAATCATGTCTGTAGGCCCCTCGGGAAGGCTGGCTGTTGTCATTACCCACATTCCAAGATGCAAAAACTAATGCTCATTTGTACCTACCTGGGAATTAGGTGCAAGAGCCAGGATGAGAATTTATCATGAAAGGAGTCATGCCTGCCATTCTCAAGTCTGGAGGAAAATGACTCCAAACCCCAGAAAGAGTCCCTCTCCCTTCTCCACTGCTGTGCTTGTTTCTACTTGAGGTGCTAAGACCTGTTTACCAAGAGGAATTGGAGGGGTGGTTACAGTGGTGGTGGATGGTCAGAGGTAACTCCTTAGCCCTACGCGAGAACCCCAAATTCAGCAGACTGAGGTCAGCAATCATGATCTCACACCTAACATCTGCTATCATATAACATTTGAGCTTGGGGAAATCATGCGATTTCCTATTTCCCCGAGATTTCCCACTGCAAATATCGAGACAAAATAGGGTCTGGCAAGAATGGACTGGTGCTGAAATCAGTTAATTCTCTTCTTCTTTCAAAAATATAAACAAAATCTCCTGCTCCCCATAGACATCATTTTTGGTTTTCCTGAGAGCAAAGTCATCCTTTGTGGTCACAAGTTGACAATTGATTTTTCTTTTTTTGGTGTTATATATCAAATGGCCCCACCAGCTAAAAGTAGCAGATGGATTTCCCTGAGAATTTAATATTGGAAAAATCAGCGGAGGAAACAAGGGGGAAATGGGCCTAATGATGGATTAAGTTCAATCTTCAGTGTGAGTTGCTCAACTTTACCTGGTAGTACATTTTCTGGGGGCTTCCCAGGTGACTCAGTGGATGAAGAATCCACCTGTAATGTAGGAGACCCGGGGTCCATCCCTGGGTTGGGAAGATCCCCTGGAGGAGGGCATGACCAACCCACTCCAGTATTCTAGCCTGGAGTATCCTGTGGACAGAGGGGCCTGGACGGCTACAGTCCGTGGGGTTGCAAAGAGTCAGACATGACTGAAGTGACTGATCATGCACGCACGCACACTTTCTGATTACCTGTTAAAAGAGGAAGCCATACCTTCTCAGTCTTTCTTTGTTACCTTGCTTGGCTTCCACATCTGCACACCCACCTCCATTCCTTCCAACCCAGGGCAGTTGTGGGCATGGGGTATAAGGAGTGAAATGCTTGTGCATCATTCACACATGTGTTATCTACACGTACTTGGGATGATCAGTTGAAAGATACACGGACTTTATGGCACCCTTATATGACAGTGTCTTAGTTGGAATAATTCAGTTTCTTTTTGGTGGTGGCTGGATGACTCTGGGAAGAACACATTTTTTGTTGTTATTGTTGCTTTTTAACAGTTGTTAAAAAAAAGCCTCCTGGTTGGATTTGGGAGAAAGTCCAGGGGAAAAACAAAGCCACACTGCCTCTTCTCTTTCCCCAGGGAGAATCTGGGTCAGTGCAGGGAGCTCAGACAGGAGTCCCCAAGCAGAGAATCATGTTGATGTTAGCATGTGGGGTGGGCTGTGTGCAGCTCGGGGCTCCCCCCTCGCTCAGGAGCCTGGCCCAGGAGGGAAGGAGCCACATTCCATCAGAGCTGAAGTGAGAGGAAACATACAAAGGTGGGCACACAGCAGCCAGAGAGGAGAAGTGACAGGAACTGAGGCCAGTGCAGCTTTCCCCTGAGTTTCAAGAATTTGAGAAACACACCTCTTAAGATGAAACCGGCTCTGCAAGAGTGTGAAGCCCTGGGCACTTGGGAATCTTCGGTATCAGTAATGCCAGGGGCTCACACTCATTCATCTGAAATGAGCACTCTGCAGGGCCAGCATCTTTTCATGTCGACAGAACAAGAATAGAGAATGTAAGTCAGTGTCGGAACTTGACCAACATTTTGATGTGGTTTTGCCAGATTCGCACGCTAAGAGGCTTCTGTGATTTTGCATTGGTTTTATATATGGAAGATCTCTATTTAGAATGATGTTTGAAGGCGCTTTTGGCGGCGGGGGGGGGCGGTGCTGTTGGTGGGGTGGGCGTTGACTATTGAATAATAAATAGAATTATTCTAAAACATCCTCCCAACACTTTAAATTTACTCTAAACGCTAATGAATTAATCTGATAATTTTAAACGTGCACACGTGCATGCTTCAGGGTTTTCCTTTCCTAGTTAATTAGTTTGTGACCCTCATTAAGATGTCTCGGGCTTATTAAGACCGCTTGGTAACTTTGCCTTTCTTCTTAATTTGGAAATGACAGCTCCTCAAGGGGGGAAATGGTTAAATTCCTCGCCCGGGCTCGTGCACGGACGCAGCGCGGCGCGGCGGGGGTTAAGGTGGGCGCCCGCGCCCCGCGCCCCGCGCCCGCCGCCCGCCGGGATGCGCGCGGTCCGCCCGCTCGCTCGGCGCCGGCACCGCGGAGAGCGGCGGTCAGTGATGGAGCTGCTGCCATGACAACCCCGGCGGTCGGGGCCCGCGCGCGTCGGGGCTGCTCCCGGGAGGCCGGCGGCGCGGAGGCCGGGGGCGGCCGCTGAGCTTGGCGTCCGCACGGCTCCGGGGCCGGCAGCGCCTCGCCTTGCCCAGCAAGCGAGCGAGCGAGCGAGGGGCCGCCGCCGCAGAGACCGCCCAGGCTAGACCGGCCGCATCGCGGCGGCTGCAGCGCGCATTTGGGCTCGGAGGAAGTTGACCGAGGCGGCTGCCGCAGCAACCCCCGTCCGGATCGCACGAAGCCCGGCGTAGCCTCCCTCTCCTGCTGTCTCACCCTTGCGCCTTCTGCGTGCTCCACTTTTAGGCTCTGCTATTGTTACAGACTTATCTGCTGGCCATCCTTCTTCCGAAACTTACAAAGAAAGTATTGGACCTGCCCTTGTTGGAACTGAGGAATTCAGATCATCTCTGGGTGGCCGGATCCAACCCATTCCTGTCCCCTTCTAGTACCAAAGTGCTTACTCCTCTCCCAAGTGCCATGCCTGAACTGTTAACGCAAGGAAGGGGCTCCTGAGACGTGCCCGCACCTTCGCACCTGTCTGGCGCTTCTCCTCTCTTGGCCACCTTCTCGGCCAAGCAGCACAGAGGCAGCCCCCTTTGGATGTCCTCCGTGGAAACCGCTTCTCCGAGGCTGGAGCGCTGAGGCTCGATTTGGGGAGGAACACCCGACTTGGAGGAGTCTGCGCGCTTTTTCTCCAGCCCGCGCCTCCGGGTCCCCGTGCTCGCTCCCCCACCCCACCCACTTCCTGTGCGCGCCTGGGGGGCGTGTGCCGAGCCGCCGCCGGAGTTCTGGGAAGTTGTGGCTGTCGAGGATGGGGGTCTGTGGGTCCCTGTTCCTGCCCTGGAAGTGCCTCGTGGTCGTGTCTCTCAGGCTGCTGTTCCTTGTACCCACAGGAGTGCCCGTGCGCAGCGGAGATGCCACCTTCCCCAAGGCGATGGACAACGTGACGGTCCGGCAGGGGGAGAGCGCCACCCTCAGGTAGGGAGCCGCCATCCCTCTCTGAATCGACAGTGATTTGTGGAGGGAACGTGGGGGGCGAGCGCTAGGGGTGCAGGTGTGTACCGTGGAGCTGCTGCAGGGAGGCTTCGCTGTTTCTCTGGGCTGCCCACTTCATGGCTGAGCTGGGTGTTCTGCCTGGGAAGGTGGTGGTCATGGGCAAACGTTCAGCGGTTCCAGAGATGAGCTGTTTCCCAAACCTGGCCTCCTTGGCTCAGGACTTGGTAAGCAGGAGGGGCGCTGGGCCAGGGGGTCTCTGGTATGGAGGCCAGGGTCCTGAGCGCTGTCTGTTGCCTGAAGCTGGTGGCGTGGTGATTGGGGGCCTGGCTGGGGCTCAGCATGAGCAGTCTTCTCTGAAGTTAATGAGTCCCAGAGGTCGGGTCTGGCTTCCTGTGAATGCCATCACTCTGCCCATGCCATGGGAAGTTGCCAGCCAGCTCCCATACTCTGGTCGAGCGGCTGTTTTGTCCTGGGTCTGACTGTGTCTGGGCTTTCCTGGGGCACCTTCGAGCCTCGAGCTGGTGACCAGAGGGACACGCTTTCTCTATCTGAACATGGCCCTGAGATCGAAGCCGTGGACATCAGTCTGACTTCTCCTTGGAAAATATCACTTGCTCTCTCAGTGGTGCTGTCCTCCACAGCAGTGTGTGCAAAGCTCATCTACCCAACGGAAAGGGGATTTCATTGTTGAGTTGGGTCCTGATGGACTTCTGGGGTTCAGGCTGATAGGAGCTGGAGGAGGAAGAGAAAAAGAATCTTGGCTATGTTTTGTGTGAGGTAGGATGAGCCTGTCTCCCTTTCTACCCTGCCTTCTGAAATGCTAACTCCAATTTCCAGTGTCTACAAACCATACCACACACAGGAGGGCCTCACAGAATGTCAGTGATTGTAAGTGGGGATCTTACGCTCTGGAATTTGATGAGAGTCTGCAGGAGGTAGAAGTTAAGAAGGTTCGTGGAAAGAATGATGTGCTTGCTTAAATAAAGTTTCCCAGACTGGGCCACCGCTGAGCTGACTGCACGGCAATGTGGCAGTATTCCCATTCTCTATGCATGAAGATTCTTGGAGAGACAACCTTGGTGCTGGTAGCCACTGTTTTACCCCTTCTGTGACTGTCCTTCTAAGGTTTATGGATGATGCATGAGGCGATACCCACGGGATAGAAAATGTTGAGGAAGGGGCATGGGTTACAAAGCTGACTTGTCAGGATGTTGCCGGAGGAGGGGTGTGATTTAAGGGCCTGTTGAAGCCTGTAGGCACCCATGCTCCTTTGTCTCTGGCAAGCTAACACCCATGCCCCCAAGGATTGCTAGGTTTTCTTTGGTTCTGGGATCCACCTTTTCCACGGAACCCTGAGTTAGGGACGATTTTGAGCAAAGGTTAAAGATTTGACTGCCTCATACCCGAAATAGCTGTGTGTCTGCTTTGTAAAGGATTTCGTGGACGCTTCAAATGTGTCCTGATCTCAGACTGTTTAGAAAGAAACACAAAAACAAGCCTCTGAAGCAATATAGTGAATGGCATGTAGTGTCCTCTGCATGTGCCCTTTGTCCCCCAACCTTTGGCTGCAAGGTGTAGCCCCCAGGAGATAAGACGGAGACAGTCGTACCGGAGAACACTGTAGACATGAATGGAATGGTACTTTCAAGAACGTGGAAGGTTGTCATCTCTGTAGACATTAGGAGATAAAGAAGCAAGACCAAGGGGTCTTGCAGACAGTAGCTCCCATAGTATAGGAACAGTGAGGGGATATGGGTGGACCGGGGTGTGGTCTTCGGCAGGCAGCCCCCAGGCTCAGGAGAATCTGGACCCTGCCAGCATATGCTCCGCCCGGGGCCAGGCCTGGGTAGGAGCAGCTCCTCTTGAAAAATCGCATGATCGTGTACCTGCTGGCTTCTCTCTCTTTGTCTTCACTACCGTGGCTCTTGCTGGCTTTCTCTGGGCCTTTCTCTCCATCTCTCTCTTGCTCTCACATTTGTTTGCATTTTGACGTGTGTTTAGACTCACTGGTCTTGACTGGTTGTAGATGGAAGAAGTGGGATACTGTGGGGCTTCCACAGCCCAGCTCTGGCGCAGAGGCCCTCCTGGAGCACCCCCCTGACACTTAGGCAGCCCCTGGGGCTGACTGTCTTCCCATCACGCAGCAGAGAGATCCTCCCAGTGGAGGGAGCCCTCCAGGGCGGGGGTTAGAGGAACGGGGATCTGTCTGACGCCAGCCCACTGGCCACGGGCCTGAGTGGGGATGTGAGCTGGGCCGCAGGGAACGGAGGTGCTCGAATCTCCATAGGATGGGCTTGGTCCTCCGCACGCCCTCCCTCACTGGACCAGGAAGGGCCACCATGGTGGGGTGCACTTCCGTGGAGGAGAAGCCCTTAAGCCCTCAAACATGGGCTTGGCCTCTTGTGATTCTCTGTGCAGAGAAGCAAGTAGGAAATCTCAGAATGTATTTTGTTTGCACAGAAATTGCGAAATTTGCACATAACCCCATTCCAGGTTGCAGCACTGTAGTGGTTCAGGGCTCTGGGTTATTTCCCTTTGGGTTTTATTGTGTGTATGTTGGTCTCTTCTTTCTTTTGTCCTCCCTCCCCTTCCCTCCTTGCTTCTTTCCTCCCTTCCTTATGTGTTGATTCAACATGTCACCAAGCTACCCACCCCAGTCAGGCTGGCCCTGACCACCCCAGCCCTGCCAGGGGAGCCACCCTTCCCAAGTCACCGTGGGTGACCATGAGGTTTACGCTTGTAGTTTTCTCCTCAACCAGCAGAGGACTTTTTGCTCTAATTTCGTATTATTCTGCTTTGTTCTCACCAGTTTCTTTTTTTTTTTTTTTTTTTTGAGGATCTTCTGCAGTCCCCAAAGAATGCATGCTTCAGCAGCAGATTCTAATGTGAGGGAACTTTTTAGGAGGTTTTATTTCCTCCAGTTAGCTCTAATGATCCTTGTGGAAGAACCAGGAGACCTTTCACCTAGTATGGCATCCACAGTCTGAATACAATTACAGACAATTTGCAGTCTCCCACTCCTTCTGCCCTCCTGCCAATAGTCTGTATGCATATTTTTACAAAAGAGTGAGGTTTCATACAATAGACTGTGCAATAATAATAATAATATGAGCCTAAGTTTCTTGGGTGCTCCCTATGTCCTAAGGAGTATTCTAAGTGTTTTATATACTGTCTCACCTATCACCAAACTCATAACATAAACATTTAACCCTAATGCCACCTCTCTGATTGTAGGTGCCATGATCATCCCCATTTTACAGATGCTAAAACTGAGGTTTGGGGAGTTTATATCATTTGATTAAGGCTGCACAGCTAGGAGATTTGGAAGCCAAATTATGCAGCAGTAGTAATAATGTTAAATAGATGCATGCATGTGTGCATGCTAAGTCACTTCAGTCATGTCCAACTCTCTGAACCATAGCTTGTCAGACTCTTCTGTCTGTGGGATTCTCCAGGCAAGAATACTGGAGTGGGTTGCCATTTCCTTCTCCAAAATAAATGCATAGTACTATCAGTTACTGGTCAGTTATTTGCAATGAATCCAACTTTCTGAAATAGATCTAATAATCTATTACATCTCAAATTACAAGCCCAAAGTCTCCATTTTGGGCTTCCCAAGTGGCAGTGCTAGTTGTAAAGAATCCGCTAATACAGGAGACGTAAGAGACGTGTGTTCGATTCCTGAGTCAGGAAGATCTCCTGGAGGTGGGCAAGGCAACCCACTCCAGTATTCTTGCCTGGAGAATTCCATGGACAGAGGAGCCTGGTCGGCTATAGTCCATGGGGCCACACAGAGTCAGACGTGATTGAAGTGACTTTAGCACACACGCATGCGTCTCTGTTTTATAGATGAGGATGCTGAGACGCAGAGAGGGGAGTTTACCTAAGATCACACATTAGTGAGTGGCCCAGCTGGAATGCCGAGTCCTTGACTTTGCAGGACTAGCTTTCCCCAGCGCGTCCTATGCTCTCCTGATGACTCTTTTCGAGTGCTTGGTGTCTCCCCACTCATTTTCTCTCTTGCCCTGTCTTGCAATGCCGTTCATCTCCTTTTTCCCTCTCCTTGTGGTTGGGGGGCAGCGAGCTCTTGGAAGCAGGGATCCTGTTTGTTGTGTCCGGAGCGCCATGTGCCCCCAGATGTCCATTGAACAGATGAGATGACTAAAAACAAAACAAAACAGAATATCACCCAGTCTCCATACAACTGTGGTCCAGGCAAGATGTGTGGAATGGTTCTTACTTGAAGGTGGGTGTGAGCTGGATGTTGGGTGTGGAAAGGCTTGAGGCTGAGGCTTCTCACCCAGGACCTTGGGTCCAACTCACAAGGCTGGGCTGTGGGTGCAGAGGTCGAAGAGGTCATCAACCATGGGGGACGTTGTGTCCATTAATGGGTGGGTGGGTGGTCTGCCTGTGGTCAGAGAACAGTATCTTCCTCCCAGTGGACATGATTTTGCTGCTCTGATAGGATCAGGGGACCCTGAGATATCAGCTGTGTGGCTCTCATTAATTAGACTATCACTAAATGTCACCATGTCACTTGACAACTTTGATGAATGCATGTCACGTTTTCATAGATTCCCCAAATGAGGCAACTGGTGAAGTCAGTTGTCTCCTTGGGTGAGATCTGGTAAGTGGGTATCAGAGCTGAACTATACTTTCTGTCCTGTCCCTAGACTCGAGGCTTTGCCACTGCGGGATGTTTTATTTAAAAGAAAAAAAGTGAGTTAAGAATAAAAAGTCTGAGAAATTTACAAGACGGAAGTGGGGTTTCATATAGCAGTTCCAGGGGATAGCAGAGAACAATGTGATTTCCATACTTGAGGAACCCCGCGGGGCCTCTTCCGCTGCAAGAAGCTGTAGCGTGTTACTCAGGTTTGGAAAGCCTTTAACATTTCATTCTCAAAGCTGGTGGGTCCTCTGTTAGTCTCTCCAGCTACTGCGTGGCCTCTTGAAGCCAGAATTATGCGGCCTTCAGGTTTCCATCCCTAGTTCCTAGTGCATGACTTGGACCAGGGTTTTTGCTAATAAAGCCTGGCTTGCTTCCCTCGCTGTGATGTGGACACCCTGACCTTCTTTCTGCTTCTTGAACACAGAAAGATTACTCTTGCTAGAGAGCCTTCCCACATGTGGCTCCCTTTGTGGTGGTGCCCCTCTTTCAGCTCTTCCCACGGCAGTGGCTCTTCATCATTTTGGCCTCAGCTCAGATGGAATCCCCTCCCTCTAGCCTGACACCCAGATAAAAGTGATTCCCTAGCACTTCCCCCAGGCTTGGGCTGGAATGTCATTCTGGATTATTTTCAGAACAGTTTTTCCATTTGTTTGTCTGGTTATGTGCTCGTGGGTTTATCTTCCCCAACCAGGTTGTAACTTCCTTGGGGCTCGGTGTCTTCTGTGTCTTTTCCTGTCTTACCCTGTGCAGTATCTGGGAGTTGCTAGGTGCTCAGGATGTAGCTCTTGCATGAGTGGAAGAAGACATGGGGGTCTGAGATCACCATCTCCTCCTTGCCCTCTCTGCCCTCTGTCCTTAGTTGTCCAGTGCTGTCCTGGGCCTGGGTGTGTTCCTGGCTCAGTGTCGTTTCTGTCTTTGCTGTGTTGGGCATGAGGGTGCTCTTGAGGAGGGCACAGCTACACAGAAGTCATTGAACTGGTGTTCTTCTGTCCAGATCACAGATGGTCTGTGTCAATTGTCTGCTATTTCATAACCGCACCCATGACACATGCTATCTTTCTACCAGGTCACTTTCCTGCCCAGTCCTTAAGCTTTTGAAGAGCTGCTGCTCTCTGAGGATGTACTCAGCCTCAGATAGATCTCAGGGAAATGAGCATTTTCAAGATAAAGAGGGGCACAGAGAGGCGCCTCTCTGCCCATCCTTCTTTCTGTCTGTCTGGAGTCTGCTGTCAGTGGGTGTCTGGTCGGGTAACTATTGATTCGTTGCTTCTGAGTTAACTCCTGCAGAACAGCAATGCCACTTGGGAAGCAGGTGCTGCCCTGGCCCCTCCCAGGATGGACCTCTGTGCACTCACTTAGCCAGGCATCCTGCTGGGGGACCGAGGCTCAGAAGAGCCTGGACAGATGGGATTGTGGAGGGAGGCTCCTGGAAGCACACTCAGCCTGTAAAGGAGCCAAAAACTAAAATGGGAAAGCTGAAAACCCAGCCAAATGCTGGACAGAAGGAAAAGGACATGTGAGTTCACAGGAGAGCCCGAAGAAGGTGCAGAGCGACAGCCTGTTTCTTAGGGACTCCTCACCTATAAGATTAGGTGGTTTGCAGAAATGCTTCTCTTTTCTTTTGAGAAAGAATGGCAGAGACCAGGGGGTTCAGCCATCTAGTTTTCCAGATAGTGAGACTGGTGACATCAGCTCATACAAGGAGGCTTCCTGCAGAGTGAGGAGGAGCTGACCCCCAGCCCACTAGCAGTCAGCTAAGGAAAGAAAGGCACTGTCTCAGGGAATGGCACCAGGCCCCTCCCCCACGACATGCCTTGAGGTAACATTGGCAGCAGGTGAGTCCTCCGGGGCCAAACTGCATCACACACTGGGAGCCTTTGCTTACCTGTGTACCTGAGACAAGGTCACCTTGTACTACTAAGTGCACAGGCCTCACGCCACCTGGGATGCCGCCGACGGACCTGGCCAGCGTTTACCACCAAGCTCTCTCCTAACTGCTTTTCCTCTTGGCCACTAAAGTCAGCATTCTTAGCCTTTATCAGCTCTGCCTGCGACTCTGTGGGACAATGTGTCAGGCAGGCGCTGAGCACCCTACCAGTAGAGACGTACTGAACACTCGGAGCTGCTCCATGAGGCAGAGCCAGTTATTATTCCAGTTTTACACGTCAGGAAAGCAAAGGACTGGATTGCAGAGAGAGCCGTTTCCCAGCCATTTCCACATGGTCAGATGGAGACAGGGGCTGGGACTTGGACAGGTTTTTTCTGTTTTCTAGGCTCCTTCTCTTTTTGTAACAAAGGACTTTCCTCATTCTGTTCCTTTTCTTCGTCATCAGTTTCGTCTCTTCCCAGAAACCAAGTGCACTTTTTGTTCTTCTTTGTCCTGGGCACAAGAACCTCCTTTCTAAAAGTGTTTTAGGAATTGGGTATGGGGGGCGTGTACAGTTTGGTGTGGTCTGTGGCATTATGGAGTGTGTAAGGGTTTGGTTTGTGACATGATGGAGTGTGTAAGGTTTGGTGTGGTCTGTGGCTTCATGGGATTGTGTAAGGTTTGGTGTGGTCTGTGGCATGATGGAGTGTGTAAGGGTGTGGTCTGTGGCTTCATGGGATTGTGTAGGGTTTGGTGTGGTCTGTGGCATCAGGGATTCTGTAAGGTTTGGTGCGGTCTGTAGCATGATGAAGTGTGTAAGAGTTTGGTCTGTGATATGATGGAGTGTGTAAGGTTTGGTGTGGTCTGTAGCATGATGGAGAGTGTAAGGTTTGGTGTGGTCTGTGGCATGATGGAGTGTGTAGGGTGTGATCTGTGGCTTCATGGGATTGTGCATGTTTTGGCATGGTCTGTGGCATGATGGAGTGTGTAAGGGTGTGGTCTGTGGCTTCATGGGATTGTGTAAGGTTTGGTGTGGTCTGTGGCATGATGGAGTGTGTTGGGTTTGGTGTGGTCTGTGGCATGATGGAGTGTGTAAGGGAGTGGTCTGTGGCTTCATGGGATTGTTTAAGGTTTGGTGTGGTCTGTGGCATGATGGAGTGTGTAAGGTTTCGTGTGGTCTGTGGCATCATGGGGTTGTGTAACGTTTGGTGTGACCTGGAGGCATAAGGAATGACCCAGCTGGCCTCTAGAGGTCCCTTCTCATCAGAGAATCATAAAATCTCCATAGATTGTTCAGAGTAAGAATTATTCCAGGTTCTTCCACCAGCCTTTTGCTTCAGATATCAGCAGTCTTGGGCTCTCTCACAGAGAGTTCACATTGAACACATTTCAATGGAAACACGAGTCTGTGAGGACTCCACAAGCCAGTCTATCTGGATGCCCAGGCATTGGGAGGTAAATAGGTAACAGCTCAACCTATTAATGCCCTTCTTTGTTGTACTAGAAATAGGGCCATTGGCGTCTCTCCTGGGGAAACTTGAAAAAATTTTAAGTAATATGAACATCATATTTCTTTAAGTTCAGAGTCTCCACTGAAGGGTAAAATGTAACGTTATTCTTGCATTCTTTGAGATTATTTTGTTTCTTCAGGAGCAGGTTGATGGAATCCTGCTATAATAAATCAATAATACCATTAACATCTTTTAAATGGTCAAGTGATAATATTTTTAGGAAAGGGAGAATTAGTTGGGGTTAAGATGCAAGTTCAAATCACAGGTGGGAACCAAAGGCAGGGAGGAGACAGTAGGAGTGTTTAAGGGGAGTGCAATTGAAGGAGAAAAAGCTCTTCACAAGATAAGATCTTTCTAATTCATATTCCTGCAGGAGTGGTATGCCAGAGAGAAAATGGCCTGGGAGACAGGATTCTGCTAAGTCTGACTTTCTCTGTGTCATCTTGGGCTGTTTTGACAAATTCTTCTGTATAAGGAAGATAGCCACTTCCTGCCTCAAAGGGTTGTTTTGGGTTAAAATGAAATAATGTATACAAAGTTTAGTCTAGAATTATAGCTCTCTTTCCGTGTGTGTGTGTGTGTGTGTGTGTGTGTGTGTGTAAGCATATAAGTATATGAATGTATGTATATACATAATAGTAACACATGTAGCAATTTTCATTAAAACCTATTGCAGTTTAAACACTGCCCACACTTTGATGGGTGAGCTATGGCTGGCTTCTGGAAGATCTATGAGGAGAAGAATGCCTCTTCATCCAGCTCATACTTCCCTAGATGTTTCTCCTACACATCTGCTTAGATCCTAGGAATCTTCTGTTCACATACTTTCTTGAGCTATTTTATATCAGAGATGGAGTGAGGAGAAAGGTCTTTATTTTTCATCACAGATTCTTGGATAGCAAGTTATGACAGTTCATGGCTATCAAGATGAATTTCCTACCAAAAACAGAAAATTATGCTAAAGGATCTTTGGAGCCCAGTTCAGTTCAGTTGCTTATTCATGTCTGACTCTGCAACCCCATGGACTGCAGCACGCCAGGCCTCCCTGTCCATTACCAACTCCTGGAGTTTACTCAAACTCATGGCCATTGAGTCGGTGATACCATCTAACCATCTCATCCTCTGTAATCCCCTTCTCCTGCCTTCAGTCTTTCCCAGCATCAGGGTCTTTTCCAATGAGTCTGTTCTTCTCATCAGGTGGCCAAACTATTGGAGTTTCAGCTTCAGCATAAGTCCTTCCAATGAATATTAAAGACTGATTTCCTTTAGGATGGACTGGTTGAATCTCCTTTCTGTCCAACCTACCTGGCACAAATAGTGGGGTCAGGAGTTGATGTACAGATTTAGGATTCGTAGACCTCTTTACCATGGAAGACTGATTCTTCCATGACAGGTCCATTGGAGTCAGCTGGCAAAGCAGGGTAGGGATGACACTTACGTGGGGCAGAGAGATTAAGCTCTTCCAGCTTTGAAGCCCTGAGATTGCATTTCCTCTCATCCTCACCTCTTCACTGAGAGGCCATCTCAGGACCCCCATATCAATGCTGAAAAAATAAAAGGGTCTCTCTGCATTTGGAAGTTTTTCTCTGGTACAGTTCTGGGATAAGACTGGTGTGCCTGGCCTGAGAAATTGATCTTGAAAGTGTCAGTCACTCAGTCGTGTCCAACTCTTGGCGACCCCATAGACTGTAGCCTGCTAGGCTCCTCTGTCCATGGGATTTTCCAGGCAAGAACACTGGAGTTGGTTGCCATTCACTTCTCCAGGGGACCTTCCCGACCCAGGGATCGAACCTGGGTCTCCTGCATTTCGGGCAGATTCTTTATTGCCTGAGCCACAGGGAAGCCCATAGAAATTGATGTTAGAACTAAAGGAACCATAGAAACCATCCTTCTCGCTGCAACTCTGTGCCACAGGGTTCCAAGTAGTTTAAATTATAGATAGCAGTCTGAGTTGTTCATGATCTGTTTCTCCCAAATCTCATTGATTCATGTGGTTGAGTTATTTGGGTTGATTTGGGTGTATTTGGCCAACTTGCTGCCTTGTCAGTGTGAGATGTTTTGGCTTAGAAAGCTTTAGAGAGGTTAGATTTGTCTTGTACTATGTACATATGAATTAATCTTGCCATCTTGCTGATGGATTTTTAAAAATAATAGAATTTTTAATGAAAGCAGCAGCAACCATGAGACTGATGGAAAATGACAAAACTGACATCAACCTCCAGATAAAGCTTTGTTGGCCCCACAGAGGAAAGTGAGATATGTTTGTGTGAAATAATTTCTTGATCTTCTCTGCCTTTCAAACAGGCTGTAATGTAGTGGATGAGTGGAAAAGTGCTCTTGCCCTCAGAATAATCATCTTTGGACAAATTTACTTATCAGGAAAGCTCAATCCAAAACAATTCTAACTGGTCAGAACCCAGGAGGAAGAAAGTAAGAAAGAGAATATATGCAAAATATTTTTAATTGGATTCAGCCATCATACATGAAAACTGGAAAAAAATAGCACCTTGGTGTCATGAATTGAATTGCATCACTCCCTCCTAGTCAAAAATTCTACTGAAGTCCTCACATCCGGAACTTCAGAATGTGACCTGCTTTGGAAATAGCTATAAGGAAGGGCTTGCACTGGAGTCCAGTGGGATCCCAGCACAGTGCAACTGGTGTCCTGATGGGAAGGTGACGTGTGGAGACATGGTAGACGCACAGGGAGCTAACTATGTGATGATGAAGACAGATTGGAGCAATGGGGCTGCAAGCCAAGGAATGCCAGAGGTTGCCTGGAAGCCACAGAGCTCAGAAGGGGCAGGAGGAATTCTGTCCTATAGGTTTCACAGGGAGCGTGTCTGCAGCACCTTGATTTCAGAATTCTGGGCTCCTGAACTGTGAGATGTATGTTTCTGCTGTTTCAGGCTGTGCAGGTTGTAATGCACTGTTACAACAGCCCCAGAAACTGATACACGTGGGTGTTATAGAGAGATGTCTTAAATATATCATCACATATGATGCTCATGGTATGACTGTTCCTCTCCCGGTTATCAGGTCCTAGCCTCCATCACACACATCTAGGAGGCTAAGCCAGGGTAGTGATGCAGTTAGAACTGATTACTCCTTTTTCTTAATGGACCATCAGGACAAACCCTACTGCATCTTACTTCTCAGTGATCTTAGCCACCTCAGAAGTCAGAGATGTCCCAGACTGTGTATCATTTTTTAGATTCGAATCACCATACGGTTCTGTCCATCCAATAATCTGACCTGGTTGCAAACCTCTCTCTAATCTCCTGAACCTCTTTATCATCCTCTGGTCTTTATGATCTGTCACATCATATCTGGGGATATCCTCACATCCCCAGTCTCTTCTCTGAATGTTCCCCCAGCTTTTGCTTCATCTGAAACTTGGCTGTTTCCTGTCTGATTTCCACTCCTAGAGTCAGATCATAGGCTTCCCTGGTGGCTCAGATGGTAAAGAATCTGCATTTAATACAGGAGACCCGGGTTTGATCCCTGGGTCAGGAAGATCTTCTGGAGAAGGGAATGGCAACCCAGTCCAGGATTCTTGCCTGGGAAATCCATGGACAGGGGACCCTGGCAGGCTATGGTCGACAGGGTTGCAAAGAGTCAAACACAACTGAGCGACTAACACTTTTCAGAGTCGAATCAGTGGTGATTTTTTTTTTTCCCATGTCCTTGCTTCCATGAGGTCTGAAATGTGAAGCGATGTTCTCCTTGCTGTTCGTCATGGCTTATGGATATTTCTTCGCCATCTCTCAGAATCCTATTACACTGCAGTACACGCTCTGTACCCTCAGCCTGCTTCTTGCTGCCGTGTCTGCTGTCTGTCCTGACCAGCCTTCCTCACTCTGGAGCTCCAGGCTGTCCATCCTAGTGTTAATCCATGCATCAACTTTCATGACTCAGATGTTTCAAACTCTGCCCCAAGTGGTGTTTTCGATACCGGCCCCATGTGACTCATTGCCAGCCAACAACAACCTGATCTTCCTTCAGTCTGCCCCATCTTGGGCACAGACACCACCGTTCATCCAGCTGCTGTGTCCCAACACCTAAGAGATATGATGTTTTTTCTTTTTCTGCTATGTGATATCTAGTCCATCAGTAAATCCTGTGTCTTTAAGACACATCCTGAATTAGATCACTTTCCCCATCTGGAACATGGGTGCCCTAGCGAAAGCCACTATCAGCTCTCTCCAGGACCATTCCAGGGGTACCTCACCTGGTCTTTCTGCCTCTATGTCTGTTCTCCCAGAGTCCATTCTCACCTAGTAGGTCAAGGTATCATTTCAGAACATGAATGGAATCTTGTCCCTCTGTTTAAAGTCCTATAGTGGCTTTCGGTCATATTGAGAATGAAATGCGTGTAAAAGACTGTGTTACCTGGTGTGCACCTATCCCTCTATCCTCCCTGCCCCGCTCACCAACCTTCCTTGTTGTTCCTTGAACCCAGCAAGTCCATTCTTGCTGAGGACACGTTCTTTCCTCTCCCAGGACCCACTAGGGTGGCTCCTTCATGGCACTCACGTGTCTGCTCCAGTCTCCCATTCTCAGAGAGGACCTTCCAGACCATGCTATATGAAATAGTCATACCCTCACATCACTCCATCCCCCTACCTAACTTCAACTTTCTCTATAGCCCTAAACACTTCAGAAATTGTTATTTATTTATCTGATAGTTATTTATTGCCTCTTACACTAAAATGTGAGATCCCCAAGGCCATTGGTTTTATTACTCTCATTTATAGTGGCTAAATTACTGCCTGGAACATGGCATAGATCAAGGAGTATTTTTCGAGTGAATGAGAACTTTATTAGGAATCATAGTAAGCTGCTAATAGTGAGAAGTATTTATCTTTTATTGGGAAGAGGTGACTCAGGGGTAATTCTTTCTTGACCTAGGTTTGGGGTTTTTACACAAAGCTCAGAGGAGGGTGTATGGGACTCAGCCTTGTTTTCTGGACAGCAGGTGGGTCAGGCCTTGTGGACGGAGTTGCGGGGTAGCGTGACACACTTCATAAAGTCTACACACCCAGAATCAAGAGGACCTTTACAATTCCAGCTTCACAAGAGGTTTTATAGAAAATCTAATAAACACTTGAAAATCAGGATTAGTTTCTAGCTTAAAGCCTATAAACTTGGGCTGGGGAGGAGGGAAGGAAGTGGCAGTCAGGCAGAAAGCAGCCTGTGAGCCTGAAAGTTAACACATTGTTCAATGTCCATTATTTTGTCTGACACTTTCCTGAAGAAGGGAATTGTACCTTGAGGCTGTGGAGCATGTGGATGGAGTGCGGAGTCTGGGGCCAGACTGTTCTCTGGGGTTCCAGTCCTGGTTCTACCTCACTTTGCAGTTGTGTGACCTTCGGCACGTTGATCCACCTCCCTGGGCCTCCGTTTTGTCATCGTTTAAGGGAACTGATCATAGGAATGCTGACCCCTGAGTGAAGTATGGGGCAGTGCGAGCAGTGTCCAGCACTCAGGAAGCATTAGCGTTGCTTAGCTGGGGAAGGATGGAGTGCGGAATGTCTCCGCTGTGGGCCCAGCGTGCTGATGTGTCCTGTGACCCCAGGGACGCTGCGGAGGGGCATGTGGAACAAGAATTGGGGCTCTGGAGCCCAAGTTGGCGTTGGTTGGTGCAGATCTGCCATTTCAGGGGCATCTTTGTGGTGGAGGATTTTGAAGTCTTGGCAAATTTTGATGTCTTGGGAATGTGAGTGGTGGTTTGGGGCTAGGGTGACCTGAGTTTTAGTTGCAGCTCTGTCACAACCCACCATGAGATGCTGCTAAGAAAAGCAGTGTTCCCACTCCCGCCCCTTTCCCGCTTGGTGAGGGAGCAGATGCATTCTGCTCCGTTCAGTTTCTTACACCTGAGGAAGAGATTCTTAGCTGTTGACACATATCTAAGTTGTAGAGACTGATTACATATTTTTCTAAAAAGAATTTTTATTGCAGTGTAGTTGCTTCCCTGGTGGCTCAGATGGTAAAGAATCTGCCTGCAATGTGGGAGACCTGGATTCAATCCCTGGATTGGGAAGATCCCCTGAAGAAGAGAATGGCTACCCACTCCAGTATTCTGGCCTGGGAAATTTCATGGACAGAGGAACCTGATGGGCTACAGTCCATAGCATTGCAAAGAGTTGGACATGACTGAGTGACTAAGCATAGCACAGCACATAGATATATACTATGTATATACACACACATATATATTTAGATCTATTATATATATATATACATATATAAAGTTTTTTACCCACCTTCTGCCACAAAGCTTGACTGTGTTTCCCAGCCTCTTTTGAGTTTAGCTGTGGCCAGATGACAGAGTTCTACCCAAAGGTGAGCAAAAGTGATGTTGGATTGGCCCCTAAAAACCTCCCATGTGAAATACTTCAGATTGTTTCGCCTTGCACCATCTGGATGTTGGTGCCCAAAATTACCTTGGGAACCGTGGCCTATTTGGCAGATGGTTCATGAGCCAAGTGATTGAATGTTCTCATAGAGAGGGCTTCAGCCCCCGCCCTGCCAGCTGACCCAGAACCTCACTCCTTAGATTAGTGCATGAGGGAAAAATGCACTAAAATATACTTCCTTTGTGATAAGCTTCTGTGATTCTGGAGCTCATTTGTTACGGTAGCTAGCTTTACTCTCTCTAATTCAGCACAACTGTTGTTAAGTCATATTGTCTGATTTCAGCAGCATAGAAATACACGGATCTATTTTTTTTTTAATCCAAACTTAAGCACTTATTAAAATTTCTTGGCCAGGCTTTTGGTGGTTTTTGCCTGTGTCTGAAAGGAGGAACTATGGCCTTTTCAACTGAAGCTGCAGATGTTTGATTTCTCTTTGCTTGAGTCTTTACATCTCTGAACCAAGTCACATGTCTGCTTTACTCTACAAGTTTGTGAAAACCAGTGACAAAGAAAAGTTCTACCTTGAAGTAAATTAGCACGTCTGTAATGGCTGCAGTTCGAGACACGCTGTAATTAGTGGAGATACCTTTTAGATGACAAATTGCTCATTAATGGCTGGAGGTGTCTTATTTAGAGTAACCTTTTGTGCCGGAGATAGTCTAACACTCAGTGTTTTAATTGACACACAAAAGAGACAGATGGGATGATTTTTAGGCTTGTTCTTTAAAATGTTGAAGAGGAAGGAGAGAATTGCTGTCAGAGGGCAGATTTTAAAAGAGCAGCCGGGTGGTGGGGCCATCACCTGTGGCTTTGGGGACAGGGACAAGGGGAGAGAGAAAGGCGTTGTGTGGGCAGGTCTGCAGGAACCAGAGGCCGAGCAGAGACTGCGGGTGAGAAGTGGTTCCACGCCAGGATTTCGCGGTCCAGAGGCGGGATCCCTTCGTTTTCATTGTTGTTTCAGGATGAGAAACAGTGGCTGGCACAGGATGGGCGCTTCCTGTTGTTGTTTAGTCACTAAGTCCTGTCCAGCTCTTTGCCACCCCGTGGACAGTACCCCGCCAGGCTCCTCTGCCCATGGGATTTCGCAGGCAAGAATACTGGTGTGGATTACCATTTTCTTTTCTAGGGAGTCTGCCCACCCCAGGGATCGAACCCGCATCCCCTGCAGAGAAGGCCGGTTCTTTACCACTGTACCACTAGGAGCTTCCTGAATCTGCACTCTATCCATGTGTCACTTGGGCAGCACTTACTGTGCATCTCCTGTGGGCCAGGCATTGTTCTAGGTCCCAGTCCCTCTCTCCCCACAGGGGAACAGGAGCTACAGGTTGTACAGAGTGAAGGAGAGTAATCTTCTCCCAGCCTGCAACTTGCAGCGACCACTTAGTTATAGGCGCTCTTCTTCCAGCCTGACGCGTTCACTAGGACTCCTGTTTGGAGAGACAGACCTGCACTAATGCAACTTCTTGTACTTGGTGCTCTTTGAGCAGTGCACAACCTGCACGACTGTACCAGATGGGCACCAGCTGTCAACATGGAAATCAGTAGACAACATGCTGTGTGGTGAAAAGCTAAATATGGGTGGGGTGCAGGGGCATTTGCAGGGTGGTCCAGGGCCTAATAGTGGGGACAGCTCTATGGGGATCAGCAGGAAACACATTCTAAGCAGAGGAATCGGCAAGTTTCATGATCTAGTGTAAGAAGAGCAGGGTGAGAAGGAGGCAGTCTCAAAACTGAAGGCATGAGAAAAGGCGCATTTAGGATGCTGAGTGTCTTCGGGAAATAGAATAACATTAGAATGAAGAAGCAGATGATGAAAGCATCTTCAACTTTAGGAGATGAGAAAATAAATAAAAATCCTACCTGAGCAAATCCAGCACCTGTGTCGATGTCACTTCCCATGTGAAGTTTCCTGGTGGAGATTGTCCAGCCTCTCACAGCGTGGTTGTGTAGCAGCTGGTACTTGCTGTCTGGATCCCACCTCACACATGTCTAGTCGTGTGAGTCTCATGGTTTTTAACTGTAATGTTACCTTTCTTGGGTTCATGTTCTTTGTCATCTTCATTTATCACATACGAAAAGTATAAACATTTAAAATCTGCCCAGTATCTGATCTGACTTCTTACCTGTTGCCATTTCCAGGATATTACATTGTGAAATTAAGCCGGCGTTTTACGACCGTGTGCAAATGTGTGTATGTATAGCAGACACATATTTGGAATTAATGGACTTGTAGAAATCAGAGATGGATTAGGCCTAATGAGCTGTTGAGAAGAATTATTTAGCACATATTTCATATCTCTGTTCGGTAATCAAGCCTCCACACTGAGTATGCTAAGAAGGTGAGGTCTTTACATCTCTTCTCTCCTTGGATCATCTCCGTGTGTGCCCGAGAATTTAACATCGGACCTCTGGAGCATTTTGCACCAACTTTATTAACCATCCAGTTTGACATTTCCCTGCCCTTAGGGTGATCTTGGTATTGAAAAAATAGTTGCTTAGCTTGTACCGTTTATATGGAAAATAACTGTTGCCTGGCTCTACGGAGCCCCCGGGGCTGCTGGACTGGCTCTGACCAGGTGGCAGGAGTCATCAGATGCCAGGTCCTGCCCGCTCCCAAGACACCCCCTAGTCTGTAGGACAGACAGGCCTGACCTTTGAGAGTGCTGGTTGGAAGACTTGGAGAATTAGCCTAGATGAGAGGTTTAGATATATAATGTTTTGAATTTGTACCCGAAACAGATGATTTCTCTACTGCCTTCTGTTTTCACCTAAGGTATGTTAGAGCTGCCCGTCTGTCCAGTTGGACCAAATGCACTTGGCTGAGGCTCACTCTGTTTATACTGTCCCTTCAAGCCTACGTTTTCAACAGACTTTCAAAATCCTATTCACAACAAAATCCTATTCACAGCCTATTCAGGTTTTCCTGACTAACAGAAAGGAAAGCATTACGAAAGGTGGGCCCCTTGATAGTGTGGAATTTGACCCCGAGAAGGGCTGACTGTTTGAAGCCGTAACAGAGACCTGAAATTATAGGACTTAAAGGAGACGGGTCAGCACAGGTCAGTTTCTGATAGTCAGATGCCTGCCCTGTGGGTTTTCTTTATAGCCTGGTTGGGTATAATACATAAATGCAGAGCCTAAACGTAGAGGCTTCTCAATTCTTGTCCGTCTGCATAAAACATGCTCATTGAGAATGTGTTCTATAGTGGAAAAAAGATGGAATCCATAGAGGTTTTTGTAAATCAACTATACTTCAATAAAAATCATTGAAAATGAGCGGAAAAGAAAGTTGGGCAAAAATGGGGAAGCTAAATGGAAAGCAAAATGAAAATTACAAATGGGAAAAAGACGATGGACTCAGATTGGGTAGCTTTGAGCTGGAACTCAGCTTGATCTGGGAAACCGTTAAACCTCTCTGAGCCTTTATGTTTCTTATCTGTGCAGTGGGGCTTAAATAACTCCAGGAAAGTGGAGAGTAGGTGGTAATTTGAGACACTGGTTGGAGATTTTTCTGAGACAGGACCTTTGAGTGAGAACTGACCTAGTGAAGGGAATGTGTGTATGTAGACGTGGGGAGGATGTTCCCGACAGAAACACAGCCCATACCCAGGTGCACAGGTCGGGGCATCCTTGACTCCAGCAGACAGAGGAGAGGAGGGCGGAGCTGAGATCTTAGCCGCGGTCATCTCAGGGTCCACAGAAACTACTTCCCAGTTTGGCCTTAGTGTTTTGGAAACCACTGGAGCAGTTTGATCATTTTGGTTACTGCATATTGATACATTTTTCTAACTTTATTTTATGATTATTTTCATGTCCCACCCTTGTTTAACTGTAAGGCCAAGCCCGTGTATGACATGCATCCTGTGTCAGGGACTGGCCAGAGCCCACATCAGGCTTAGTGAGCTCCCCAGCCCCTAAATCACCTGAACCCCTTGTCATATCAGCTCTTTTCCTGCGTCTCTGTCTTTGGTTAGACTCACAATGATTCACAGAGTAAGAAGCCACTTCCAGCTGTTACATTGTGAGGATGTCCTTGATGGATCAAGAAATTCACCCAAGTTCAAGGCCACTGGTTTCTTGGGTGAATAAACAGTGTGTGCCGTCACTAGATTTTCATTCTCATTTATGATCAAAGCCTTGGCCACCTCACCAGGCCCCTGTTGCTCACGGTCTTATGATGGTTGAAGTTGATGAAATGTCCTGGAAGAATGATTTGTGATAATGCTTCAGCAGAAAGGCCATAAATTCGCTATTCTTATTTTATTATTTTAATTGAAACTTTTTTTTCACTAATTTTAAAAAATAGATAATTATTATTCATTTGCTTTGTAATTATTACCTTGGCTGATGCTGGGTTGTTGATGAACTCTACAGTCTACACTGATGGTGTTTTTGGTCTGTATTTCACAATAATGCTGCTGAGTTGCTGATAAAATATTAATTAAACATACTCTTGTTTTTACCTTTTTACATATAGTTCCTATCAGAAATATATTTTTAACTATTCCATTATTTCTATGAGTGCTAAGTCACTTCAGTCGTGGCTGACTCTTTGCAACTCTGTAGCCCATCAGGCCTGTCTGTCCATGGGATACTCCAGGCAAGAATACTGGAGTGGATTGCCGTGCCCTCCCCAGGGGAATCTTCCTGACTCAGAGATCAAACTCGAGTCTCATAAATATCCTGTATTGGCAGGCAGATTCTTTACTACTAGCGCCACGTAGAAAGTATCATTAATTCTATAATTTCTATTAATTTTGTAATTTGTTCTTTATTTTCTATTAATTGTTTTAAATGGTAGATTATATGATATAATTAAAAAGTACATTTTATTGGCCATGCTGCACAGCATGTGGGATCTTAGTTCTCTGACCAAGGATTGAACCTGTGCCCCTTGCTTTGGCAACTGAGTCTTTACCACTGGACTGACTGTCAGTTCTTTTCTACTAGAAACTGGGGATCAGGAACATCCCCTGGAGAAGGGATAGGCTACCCACTCCAGTATTCTTGCCTGGAGAATCCCATGGACAGAGGAGCCTGGTGGGCCACAGTCCATGGGGTCGCAAAGAGTCGGACACGACTGAGCGACTAAGCACAGCACAGAAAGTGGGGGTGTGTCATGGACCAAGCAGGTGGGTGCGATGAAGGATGAGCATCACTCCTTGCCCTGAGATTGGTCCTCCTTCCTCTGTATTCATTTTGAGATCTGCTAGATCCTCACAGCCCCCACGATGGGCCTGGCTTGTGACAGGCCCTTAGTAATGGTTTGATGAAATGTTTACTTGAGTAGCACAATATTTTATGAATCCTGCGAGCCAAACATGGATTATTTTCCTTTTTATTATGAGACATTTTATACGTCAAGTACGTGTATCATGTCTGTGTTTTAAAAACATAACCAGTTGTTTGTTTATGTCTCCTCATTCTTTCAAAAGCTGTGAAACCTTCTATGTTCCCACTATTTTATACCTTGTCTCTGAGGAGCTGACCACAGCCCTGAACTTTTAGATCATTTCATTCCTTTTTTTAAAGTTTTACCAGATCTGTAAATATCCTTAAATAGTATACTGTTTTGGATACCGTTTTGTTTTTTTCTTTATGTAAAAATAAATTTTATTTATTATCCTGCAAGTGTTTTTCATTTAACATTAGGTATTTTTTAATAATTTGAAATTAATATCATCTGAGGATGCATAAAGGCAGACCTCTAAGTCATTTCAGATAATTAACTGGTCTATAATTCATCAATCAAAAATGGTTCAAAGCCCTGGAATGTGAGTGTGTGCACACAAATGCCTGCAAAAAATAATAAGCAGCGGAAGGCCTTTCTACCAGCATGATGATGCTCATACAGCTTCAGGGTCGGGGAATTATAAGTGACTTTGATTTTCTTCTTGCGTTTTCTGTATTTATTAAATTAAACCAAATTAAATTTTGGTTTTCCAAAACTGGAAAAAGGCCAATGTTGTAAAATCGAATAAAAGTAAAAATAGCCTACCCTTTGAGCCCATGATGCTCCATCTGGGCCTTAGGGCTTTTTGCACACAGACTATACTGTGTGTGGGGTTTTGGTGGGCCCCGTGTAGTCTACCAGGATAAATAGGGCATGGTGCCTTTCCTGGACAAGCCTCCAGCCTCACCAGAATCAGGGCGTGGGAAGAGTTGGAGAAGGACCCCATCGCTGGTCTGGGAGCCAGCTGTGGCATGGGTTGTGGGAGAAGCACATTGTGGGGCACAGAAGGGGGCTTGGGGCATCAGGGAGGAGGCCAGAGGGGGCTGCCAGTGGCTGGGCTGTAAGGCCAGAGCACGACAGTGCCTGGAGCAGCAGCAGCAGCTCACTCAAGCTGGCCCTCTCCTGGAGGGGATCTGGGCTTTCTGGGCTGGTTGGTCTGTTCCCCACAGCCATGACCTGGCCCATTTCACATCTGAATCATGGTCTGGGGTCTGCCCAGACACAGACTAAGCAGTGGATTCTGTGTGTGGCCAGGTCACCTTTGATTTTACTCAGCAGATATTGATTGTCTGCCAGCCATGTGCCAGGCAGAATTCTAGCCACTGTGGAATCTGCTAGTTAACAAGACAGTTCCTGCCCTCATGGAGCTTTCTTCTGGGAGAAGGAGACAAACAGAAACAAGGTCCAGTAAGTGGTCTACATACAAACAAGTTCCACTCTGAGAGCGCATTTGTTAAGACCAGTTTGTCGTTGAGTCCAGCACAGTTAGCCTAGGTACCCAACTAACACAATTGACTGTTTAGTACTGCACTCTAATAGGTTTATAATACTTTTCACACAAATAATACATAAAAAAAAACAAAGACAAAAATAAAGCATTTTAAATCTTACAGGACCTTGAAAAATACACTAGTACATATAACAGCAGGCAAACAAGGGCTGGCCTCCAGTGAACAGACAAGAAGAGCTACTGACTGGAGAAGGGAAGGAGATGTGAGATGCTAGAGCTGAAGGATTGTAAGCAATAGGAGACGGTGGGCAGGCTGCAGTTTCACCCACATCTGACAGTGATGGAATGCATGTTCATGTCTTTGAAAGTTTGCAACTTGAAGGTTTGTATGTAGGGGACCTACTGTCCATACAAAATCTGGATTCTATCAATATTAGCTGGTCCTGCGGGCTGCAGAGAAGATGGAGTGTGGGGAGCTAGGGAAGGGGTGAAAGCCACGATTTCAAGTGCGATGTCAGACAAGGCCTATGGGGTTACTCTTCACGTACCTGTATATTTTAAATGGTCAACGAAAACACATTATTTGGACATCAGAAGAAATGCATTAGGGCAAAAGTGAAAGACACCATTTAAGGCAGTGCATACTTTTTTCCGCCTTTGCGGAAAGGCTGTTGTGCACGTGTATTAGAAATAAGTCCCAGTGTCTAACGCTCTCTGCAGCCACAGTGCTGATACTCACTTGTCAGCCACGCTCTTCTTCCTCTGTCTTAATTGCTGCTGCCAGAAAGAATAAAAAATGGAAGAGCTTTGTCCGGCTTCATCACGGGAGACCTGTCTCTGATCAGCACATGAGGAGTAATGAGATGGTGCTGATGGTGGGATTATTCACGACTTCATGAGCGTACAGGTCTCATAGGTGCATGGGCGCTGCAGAGAACTGGCTGGAGATGCACAGCTGTCCTCAGGAAGCTTTCTGGAAGCTTCTGAGGCTGGTCTGGGCCGGTGCAGAGCCAGGGGTGGTCCAGTCCATCCTCAGGGCAGCATTTAGCCCAGGGGCCTTTGGAACCACTTTGCATGGGGCAGTTTAACTGCTGGGATGCCTTATAGCCTCTTGAAAGCAATGGCGGGGGAATAAGGCAGGAGTTGTAAATAGATAAACCAACCAGCAGATAAAGGCGTTAATAAGTGGATAGGGGAGCAGAACCCGAGCTGTGAGCACCCGCCAGATCAAGAAATGTCAGCTTTCCTCTCAGCTTCTCCTCCACGGTGCCAACTGTCAGTAATTTAACTAACATTTTGTAAATAAATGTGGCACTCGGACAGCTGTCAGCGCGCCTGCGATAAACACTCCTTTTGTCACTGAGAGCTGGCAGGGCCGCGCTGTTTCTCTGTGACTTTAGCGGCCACTGCCAGTTGGCTCCCCGGCCTTGGACGGACTGTCCGGGGGGCTCGGGGAGGCCTGTGTGCCGATGTCCCTGTGTCCCATGCAGCTCCGATCCTGTTGGCCTACAGCTTCCTATAGGCTCAGCACTTCCGGTTTTGTTACCGACCAGGGTTCTTGGCCTGAACCAATCAATAGGAATTGACCAGAGGCCAGACAGGAAATTCAGGCTAGGCTTTATTGGGGCATCTGCTACAGTACAGGGGAGCGAGAACAAACAACAGGTTCCCTGCCTGCTCCCTGCGGTGAGCTGGGCTTGTTCCACATACGGGGTGACGGGTAGGGGTGGGTCCAGGAGTCGGTCTGGCTGGAGGGGTGGCCCAGGTGGTCTGCCCACTCCTCTGGTGGTATTGAGTGCAGAGGGCATGTGCAGTGCCCTGCTTTTCCTCCCGACACTCTGTTTTTGCCTCAGGCTACTCAAAAGTGGCAGTTAGGTTTTTTGGTCTCTTTGCATCTTTTGGGTACAGAATTTGCCCCAACTGTGCACAGTCCATGGGGTCACAAAGAGTCAGATATGACTGAGTGACTGAGCAGGCATGCACTTGCATGGACACGTTGTTTTTGGTCCCATACAGCTTCTTTGCATTTTGTAGCTTGAGGAGAGGTGTGTCGAGGTGCATGCATTGCAGCTAAGGATCCCAGGTCCCAGCCTGTCTTAATTGTACTTGGATGATTGGGGGAGGCCTTGCTCTTTCCTGCTTGTCTTGGATCCCAGGTTAAAAACCCAGGCTGCAGTTTTCCAAACACCTTAGTGTTTTAGGTAGGAATTCCAGGTCCCTGATCCTTGGGTTTCCCCCAGTGGCTTTACTCCTGCTAAGGAAGAGACATTTATTTATCTAGGCCCAAGATACCAAACCTGCTGTTTTCCGCTCCGGCTGCCCGTTGATTATTTAATGTTATGCATATAGATTCCTCCTCCAGAGCATAAGACAAATGGTTCAGGACTGTGTGTGGATTCACCCAGGTCTCATCATTGATCTTTATTAAATAACGCTGCCCTATGCTCTGCCACCCAGCTTCAGGATTCTTAACCTATACCCAAGCAAAAGCAGAGGGAGAGGAAGGATCTGTCTTAATAGGAAAGTGCCATGGGCAGTAAGTACATGGGGGTTATTGTAATCTAGGTGATTGAGCTCGGTGAGAATGTGGATGGACTGGGTAATTAAGTAGGTAGAGATGTGTTTAGTAATAATAAAATTTCTAGTGAACATTGGTGAAGTCTTGCTGTTTTTTGATCCTGCTCTGTCCACCTGCCATACATAGTACCTCACTTCCATCCCTGTTTTACAAATGAGGGTCAGAAGTACAGATACTTCCACAAGCTGCTCAAGGTCTAATGCCTAAAGCCTGGAGGAAGGGGTTTAATCGCCATCCATTGATTCCTGGTGCTCCTGGCGACTGCCTTAGGCTTCTGCAATTGTAGGTTCCATGTGTGCTGGGTATGGAGTCACCGATTTTAAAGAAGTTGTGTGTGTGTGTGTGTGCCTGCATGTTAAATCACTTCAGTTGTGTCTGACTCTTTGCAACCCCATGGACTCCTCTGTCTATGGGATTCTTCAGGCAAGAATACTGGAGTAGGTTGTCATGCCCTCCTCCAGGGCATCTTCCCAACCCAGGGATGGAACCTACAACTCTTATGTCTCCTGCATTGGCAGATGGGTTCTTTACCACTATTGCTACCTGGGAGGCTCTTAAAGAAGTTAGGACACCGTAAAATAAACCCCACATGAAAACGAAGGGACTAGCTTTGATCTTTTTCCAATGAAGGGGGAGGAATTTTATAGTATTGGGGAGACCCATGAGGGACATTATTGCCTAGACAGGGGTCCACAAACCTCCGGGATCTAATGCCTGATGATCTGAGGTGGAGCTGATGTAATAATAATAGAAATAAATTGCAGTATAAATGCAATATGTTTGAGTCACCTTGAAATCATCCCCCAACCCACAGCCCAGAGCAAAATCGTCTTCCATGAAACCAGTCCCTGGTGCCAAAAAGTAGGGGAGCTGCTGCTCTAGAGGATATTATAGCTAATATAGAAAGAATATAGAGGAATGATTATGAGAATGGACTCGGGTGTCAGCTGGGAAATTTACTTAACCTCTCTGGTAACACAAGAATAGTAATTAATAGAAACTACCTTGTAGGGATGTCCTAAGATTAAATAAAATAGTCCATATAAAGTATTTAGCAGTACCTGGTGCAGAATAAACATTCATTTTCTCATTGAAATATTTATTACACGCATGTGGTGTGGATTCTGCTGTGACTAGGAGACATAATGTGTTGTTGGAGCTTCTGTTCTCTTGACGAAACCAACAAACAGATCTATACAGATATATGAGCTCCCAGGAAGTGCTATGATCAGGGCCACCTGAGTGGCTGCTGTAGGTTGGTGGGTTAGTGACAGTCTCTTGAGAGGAAGTGGCATTTGAGCTGAGATCCAATGGGGATCCAGTGGTGTGGGAATGGACCCCTCCAGGCATGAAGGATGGGCTTCATTTGCTGGAGGAAGAGAAAAGAGATCCTTGTGTCTGGAGCTGAGTGGAGGGGAGGAATGCAGGATGAGGTGGGAGGGGTCAGATGGGCAAGGCTCTGAAAGTTAGGTACTGGATTTCTGTCTCATTTCTTTAAATGACAGCACACTATGGGAGCATTTTTCTTTTATTATTAATATATTTTTTTGATGTAGGCCATTTTTAAAAAGTCTTTACTGGATTTTTTACAATATTGCTTCTGTTTTATGTTTTATTTTTTGGCTGCAAGGCATGTAGGGTCTTAATTCCCCGACCAGGAATCGAACCTGCACTTCCTGCATTGGAAGGTGAAGTCTTTCTGATGGACTACTCGAGCGCCAGGGAAGTCCCTGCTGTGGGAGCACGTTAAATAGAGCCGTGGCATGGCCTCAGTTACAACAAGATGGTGCTGGGGTAATTTGGGGGTTGGTCTATTAGGCTGAGAATTGGAAACTCTGATACCTGTAGAGGTTATGAGAAATCCAGGTGAGAGCTGGCAGCAGATTTGACAGTGGGGAGGCATTAAGATTGAGAGATGCTACAGATATGTTTGATGGTTAAGCACACTAGGCTGATGGGTGTGACTGACTACCATACTTGTACTCTGTGTTACTTTAAAATAACAGAACACTGTGGTTTTATTGGACTTTCATTATGGTGGTGTTTCCATGATGAATTATTTACATTTTGAGATACACCCAGAAAATGATTTGCCATATCACTGCTTTGAATCAAACATGGATGTTCTGATTTAGAAAGCATCGCCCCACCTCCCCTACTTAAAACCCATTCAGGGGCACCGATTTTTGGTTTTTACTCCCTTTCTCTACTTTACTTATGAAATTGAGATTCTTTTTTTTTTATTTTTGTTTTAATTGGAGGCTAATTATTTTACAATATTGTGGTGGTTTTGCCATACATTCACATGAATCAGCCATGGGTGTACATGTGTTCCCCATCCTGACCCTCCCTCCCACCTCCCTCCCCATCCCATCTCTCAGGGTCATCCCAGTTAAATATTGTCCTGAAAGTCATTTGGTGATTTGGTGTCTTAAGTCCATATCCAGATTTCCTGAAAGGGTTATTTTGGAATTGGAGTAGGGTGTGTGTGTGTGTGTGTGTGTGTGTGTGTGTGTATGTGTGTGTGTGTGTATGTGTATGCTGACCACAGATAATTAAGGGAAATGGGAAGAGGGTGCATGCAAGCTAAGTCACTTCAGTTATGTCCAACTCTTTGCGAACCCATGGGCTGTAGCCCACCAGGTTCCTCTGTCCATGACATTCCCCAGGCAAGAATATTGGAGTGGGCTGCCATGGCCTCCTCCAGGGGATCTTGCTGACACAGGCATTGAACGCAGCTTTCTTATGTCTCCGGCATTGGCAAGTGGGTTCTTTACCAGTAGCACCACCCAGGAAGCCCAAGAAGAGGATACGATAGGGATTTGGTGAGGACAGGGAGGAAGGGGGCGAATTCCCTGTCCTAATTCATCAAATTCCCTCTGCAGCCCTCCTGCTTACTCCCAGGGTCAGATTTATTTTCTGTGGACCTGGTTTAGTCTTACATAGAATAATAGACTTTACATAGGGTCTCCTTCTCGAGTCTTCTTACCTGTAGAGTTTTAGTTCAGGAGGACAGAGGAGACTCAGCCCTGTCTCCTGTAGAACAAAGAGCAAAGGGTGGGCAGACAAAGACTGTGACAAGCTCACTTTTTAATAAAATACTGGCATTCACTGTCATTAATCCTGATATTTTGTTCTTTTGTGGAATCAGTGTTAAAGTACCAGAATGGTAATTTTGCTCAGGTATTGCAATAACTAGGAATGGTAAAAAGAGAAGAATCAAGGAAATCATAGCTATACTTGTATATAGAGAGCAGATTCTTAAATATCTCATTAACTCCTAAAAGTATCAATATAAAAATTGGTGTTCGGAATGAAGAACCCGAGACATCAACACTTTAAAATATATTAAATTACATTCAGCCTATTCGGTCTCCCGAGGCATTGAAGGGAGTCATATATTTTCAGCAATTTGTCATCAAAGTCGGTTAAAATTAAGGTGATCATTTGAGCGCATATAGAATTAAACTTCAGTTTGTCTCAACATTCATTTATATGATACATTGCATTCCTCTACATGATACCAGCAAACTGAGGTATTGCTGGAAAATGCATGTTTTTAATCTCTTTTAGGTTTGAGTATCTTTTAAGCAAGTTGTTCCCTTGAGTGTCTTTTTCTCAAGCCTTAGATATGCTAAGTGGTGGATTATCAAACCACTGGCCAGAAGGAGCTAGTTCTCAAGATCAGCCATTGCTGAAAAAGAGACCCTACCTCTGATGAGTCAGTACTGGAACCAAGGAGCACGTAGATTTTACGCAGAGTTAACACCAGCATTTGTCAGTCACTCTCCATGTACCAGTTAGAGTTCTGGTCTTTACATCTATCTCATGACAATCTATACAATAGATTCAACTATTATTTCCACTCCGTAGTTAAGGAGGGGCTTCCCTGGTGGCTGAGTGGTAAAGAATCCGCCTGCAATGCGGGAGATGTGGGTTCGATCCCTGGATTGGAAGATCGCCTGGAGAAGGAAATGACAACCCACTCCAGTACTCATGCCTGGAGCATCCCATGGACAGAGGAGCCTGGCAAGCTACAGTCCATGGGATTGCAAGAGAGTGGGACACAGCTTAGTGACTACACAACAACAACAGTAGGTGAGGAAATTGAAGCTCGGAGAAGTAAATAACGTGACACGCCCCCCCCCCCCCCCTCCATGACCAGGTTTCCTTTATAGTTCCCAAGGAGATTCTTGTCTGAGGTCATAAGGAAAGCGTCCACCCTACTATCTTAACTCTCTAGGTTTCAGCTGTGAAATTGGAGAGAGGCAGGGAGAGGTACTGTGAGTGCCCGTCTGTGACTGCATCTAGTGCCTCCGCTGTTATTCCCACAGAAACAGAAGCTCTGCACTTTCACTTAGGACTAAAGTCAGCAGTTTATGTGTTTTTTTTTTTTAATGCTATCGTAGCAATTAATTATCCCTTTTAATAAACGCAGTGAAAAAGAATCATTATAGGGCTACTCCTTTAATTGAATTAATAATTTATTATGGCTATTAATGTTTTTTTTCATTTTCTGTGTATTATTCTTGTTCTATTAGACAGATATGACAGGGAGAAAGAGTGTGAAGTTCTCTGGGCGTCCATGGATGGAGTCTTCTGAAACGCACAGACAGTGGTCTGTGTTCCATGGGAGGGTGCAGTAGGTAGATGGTGTGAGATGCGCTGAGATCTTCTCATCACTGCAAACGTGATTGAGGTCTTCCGGGTAGTTTCTTGGGCAGAGGGGAATGGAATCACAAAGTCATTCATGGATGCTGCAGACTTCTTCATCTGAAAGTGACTTCTCAATCAGGTCCATTCCCATTTTCTCTAGTTATCCACTGACCTAGGCAAGGGGATGCTTTGCACTTAATAGCATGATAACCTGGTTCTGGGTCTAACTGTAGAAATAAATCATCATTTCTTTATATCCAGCATTCCATTTAGAGAGATGGCCCCTGTGTTGGAGTTATAATAAAGTTTGCGAGGTGTGGATTAAGGTTATTTTCTAGGGGGTATTCAGCAAAATGTCTCAATGGGCAGAGAAAAGCTGAAAAATTCTTTGGGGTTGTACATAGCCTGTCCTCTGTACCTGACTGCTTCTTGTCTAAGATTGTGTGCTGTGTTAGGCTTAGTCTCTCAGTCGTGGGTGACTCTGCGGCCCCGTGGACTGTAGCCTGCCAGGCTCCTCTGTCAGTGGAATTCTCCAGGCAAGAATACTGAAATGGGTTGCCATGCCCTCTTCCAGGGGATCTTCCCAACCCAGAGATTGAACCCAAGTCTCCCACATTGCAGGCGGATTCTCCACCATCTGAGTCACCAGGGAGTAATGAAAATTAGGCTCTTTGTTATGTCTCGGTGAAGATAGCCATCTAGCTATCAATTTAGCTGATACACATGGTTCTTTCCTTCATTTATTCACTTACCTAACACTCACTGAGGGCTTACTGTGTACTGGCATTCATCCAGGTGGGGGGAGTACACAGGTGATCAAGATACACAGCCGGAAAGTCCTCACCTTCATGAAGGCTCACATCTTAGCGTCTTCATGGGAAAAGCAGATGATAAGCACAGAATTAAACAAGGGCTGAGAAGAAGAGGAGCCAGTGATGTGATGGGAAATAAGTGGGTCAGGGTAGCCTGGAATGGACTCTGATGGTGGAAGTCGTTGAAGTGAGCCTTGAAGGGTGGGAGGGAGCCGGCCAGGCAGAGAACCTGAAAGGAAGGAATGGAATTCTAATGAGGAGCAAATAAGTACGGAGCTTGTATGTCTGGACTTGTGTGTCATCTTGTGGGGAAGACAGAAGATGTCACTGTGGCTGAGCACAGTGACAAGAGTGACGATGCCATAAGAGAGGCCAGGTAACCAGGCAGGCACCAGCTCCCGCCCTGCCCTGCCGGCCAGGGAGGAGCCTCTGTGTTTTCTTTGGGTGCAAAGGAAAGAAGTAGAGGTGTTAAGCTAAAAAATGGCTCAGCCATGTGTCTATTTCTGAAACACTCTGGCTGCTCTACATTTAATGCAAAGTGGGAGGGAGCAAGGATAAATCGTCACTGTGGAGGCTCTGTGGTCAAGCCAACGAGAGGGAGGGGTGGCAGCTTGGATCAAGGATGTGGCAGTGAATATAGAGAAAGGTAGATACGGAAATACATGTTTTGGAGGAGAGTCGTAGGACACTATGCTGGAATTTGCAATGAGAATAGAAGGACTCAAGGATGACTTCCAGCTGCTTGACTAGAGCACTTGATGGATTGCGATTCTTTTACTGAAGTGGACAAGATGAGAAGATGTAGGTGCGGGGAGGAGAGGAAGAAGTGAGAGGGCCATCTGAGGTTTGCTCAGTGCAAGATTTAGGATCAAGAGGAGTTTTCAAGTGAATTTACGACTGTGGAACTCGGGAAAAAAGATGAGAGTTGCGGATATAAATTTGGGGGAGATCAACTTCTATTTGTTTTTAGAGACTTGAAGCTGGATAAAACCATTAAAATAAGGAGAGGGTATCTCTGAAGTGAAGGATCAAGGATTAGAGTCTGAGAGAGGAAAAGAAAACATACAGAGTCAGCAGCCAGTTAAGCAGGGAGAAAACTAGGAGAGTGTGGAGTCGAAGGGACAGGAGCAGAAGATGTTCTAATAGGGAGTTACCAACCTTGTGGGATGCTGCCGCAACCAGGAGTCTGAAAAACTGGAAAATGGACACATCCATGGCATTGTGTCATACCGAAGGACAAATCTGACTCCATACTGGATCTTTTCCTTTTACTTTAAACTTTGCATTCTGTTGCCTTTGCTCCGGATGAATCATTAAAAGAATGTTGCCTAGAGCCTGTAATATGCGAGGTAGCCCATTCCCAAAGCTTGACCTTTAAGGGGATTAACATTTTTCCATTCATTGAGAGATAAAAGTTATAGAACGGAGAATAATTCGTCTTGTTGGAGGTTTATAGGAACACTGTGATCAGACCTAAATGGACAGCTGCAAGAACAAGGGATTACGACACCAAGGAGTTTGCAACAACCAACCCTACCACCTCCCCTCTTAGTATAAAAGAAGCCTGAATTCTCACTCATGGAAGATGGTTCTGTGGGACGTTAGAACACCATCTTCTGAATAAACTCACTGGTTTCCATATAAACTCGCTATTTCTTGCACCAGCAGCTCATCTCTCTGGCCTGCTGTGTTGCAGGTAGAAGGAGCTTGAGGACTCTGTAGCAATTAAATGAGATGAAGGCTTAGTGAGGGTGGCAATAGGGATTTCAGGTGAGCAGTAGGTCAGGAATGCACAAACAGATGGTGGTAATTGGAGAAGTAAATCAAATAAAAGTTATTGTGTGTTTGTTTATGTGTTCAGACACGCTAACAAGAGTTTAATTGCCTGCAGGTGAGGAAGTTGTAGTAGCGATGGGGTAATTGCGATGCGGGAGGGCAGAGGTGAGAGGCAAGTGTAAGCAGAGGGCAGGCCTTTGAGGGAATCTAGGGTGCACCCTCAGTGTGACGATAATTTCCTCTCTCAGGATCTCCACCCCTATTCTTCTCTTTAAAGTCTTTATTTATGTATTTATTTTTGGCTGAGCTGGGTCTCCGTTGCTAAGCAGGGGCTTTCTCTACTTGCGGCCAGCAGGGACTTCTCCAGTTGTGATGCGCGGGCTTCTCATTGTGGTGGCTTCTCTCGTTTTGGCACACGGGCTCTAGAGCACAGGCTCAGTAGTCGTGGAGCACGGGCTCAGTTGCCCTGTGGCGAGTGGACTCTGCCCAGAGGAGGGGTTGAACCCACGCCCCACCCCCCCACCCCCGCATTGACAGGTGGATTCTTAAGCACTGGACCACCAGGGAAGTCCTCACATTGTTATAAACAACTTAGCTGGGACAATTTCACTGCATATTTTTACCCATTTGCCAATGAGATAGTTGGGAGTATGAGGAATTTAGCGTATGAAGTGGATTTTTAAGATTCCTCTTTTACTCCCTTGAAAGGATGATACCATGTTTTGTGGACATCGGGGCAACTTAAGACAGGAGGAGGGCTGGGTACCACATTTCAGTAGGATGGGGATGGATGTGACTCGGTGATGTAGACGTGTGAGGATAGTAGAATCTTCCATCTGTGTCCGTGGATGTGCAACCTGTGGATATGAAGGGCTGAGGAAGGGATTTGGAAGCATCTTTGGATTTTGTATCTGTGGAGGTCCTAGAACCAATGCCCTGTGGGTACCAAGGGGTGACTTACCAAGTTTGATTCAAGGAAAGCCACCATGGGCTTCTTCATGACTGTGGAGATTTTTACCTGCATCTTCTCTTCTTGTTTGAATAGTTTGTTGTATGAATCTGAGCTGGACCAAAAGAAGTCTGTTTTAAACTGTGTGTAGAACATCTCACTTCAGAAAACTTTCCTCCCTGATTTTAACTTCATTGATTCCAACTTAGGATGGACAAGTTTGAAGAGATCTGATGTGTCTTATATTCAGTCTCCAAGGTGAAACCCTTACCAGACTTTGATTGATTATGGTTTCTTAGTTTCAGTTTTGACTTAATGGAAAGTGTCATCTGCAGCTCCTGT
This sequence comes from Bubalus kerabau, assembly GCF_029407905.1. Classification (NCBI taxonomy): domain Eukaryota; kingdom Metazoa; phylum Chordata; class Mammalia; order Artiodactyla; family Bovidae; genus Bubalus; species Bubalus kerabau. The sequence continues at coordinate 16,912,999 of NC_073628.1, forward strand.
GCAGTTTTATTATTGTATAACCTAATATAGTATAACATAACATAGCACTGTAGAATATAGTAGATTAGCTCCAGTACTCTTGCCTGGAAAATCCCAAATGGACGGAGGAGCCTGGTGGGCTGCAGTCCATGGGGTCGCTAAGAGTCAGACACGACTGAGTGACTTTACTTTCACTTTTCACTTTCATGCATTGGAGAAGGCAATGGCAACCCACTCCAGTGTTCTTGCCTGGAGAATCCCAGGGACAGGGGAGCCTGGCGGGCTGCCGTCTATGGGGTCACCCAGAGTCGGACACGGCTGAAGTGACTTAGCAGCAGCAATGTAATATTGTAGGCTATTCCCAGGAATGGTTGATTGCAGAAGAATGGGTATGGGGAATGCTTGTTGGAGATCAAACGAGTAAAACATTAATTCGTATAATTTACTGGATAAATTTACTGGATGGGGGCCTGTGTTTACTTGGTTGTCCCAAGTGTTTTCCAGATAATACCAAGTATACGTATGAGCAGATCTCCATGCTTAGTGTTTACACTGTTATCTAGCATTCCATTTATTGGGGAGCATCTTACAGACATAGTTCATTAACTTGAGTCTCAGATGTATACAGACACTTTTATCCCAAATGATTGTCCCAAAGCTTTCAGCAATGTTTCTTTATTTTCTCTCTTTAAACAAGTCTTTGTGATTCTTAGAGACGGGATGCCTTCCTTCTGATTCTGGGTAAGTTTACTGGAATATTTGAGTGCCTCACGCCAAACACAGGCTCAATCGCTCTTTGTACCCAACAAATGTTATTAATGAGTGTGAAAGAGAGATTTGATGCTGAATCTTGCATGTTATCCTAATGTTGCCGCATCCTTGAAGCATGAAAATTATTTAGATAAATTGACTAACCTTATTTTGATGACATAATCAGTTTATGAGTTGGCACAGTGATTTTTTAAAAAGATGTCATTTATGAATATGTATGCAAGTTACCAAAATGTTTTATCAAGGTGAACCCATCCCATCAAATACATTAAAATTTTATTTTTAATTGATTCTATTGACCAGAAAGATAAGGTCACATGATGGAATGAACACAGCATGTGGGTGGGTTCAAGAGTAGAGGGGAAGAATACCCTAGAGCAGGGGTCCTTTTTGGCCTTTTTGGCCCTGGGGACCAGTTTCTTAGAAGACAATTTTTTCCACAGTCTGGGTGCGGGGAGGGAGGTTTGGGGATGATTCAAGTGCATTTCGTTTCTTGTGCATATTATCTCTATTATGATTACATCAGATCCCCCTCAGATCATCAGGCATTAGATATCAGAGTTTGGAGACCCCTGCCCTAGAGGCTAAAGAGAGGAGAGACACATTTGACAGTTTCTCGCACATTGTATTTGTATTTGCATATTTTTTAAAGGGCAGTCACTCATACATCTGTCGCTCTGATTCCACTCATGGTCTGGCATTTTTCCAGTTTGTATTTGTGGGCAGAGCAGCATCCGCTTGGCCCAGAGCTGGGGCTGCATCTCTAACCACCCTTCTCTTTCCAGCCCCGGCTCCTTTGGGGATTCAGAAGAGCACACAGAAAAGAGCCCAAGGGTAGGGATTCAGGTCTTGTCTCTAACCAGTTGGGACCTGGGTTTCAAATCCAAACCTGCCTGAACCCCGGGCCCCTGCTCGTCTGGGTCCCCAAGCTGGACATGGGCTAGCGGCTTCCTACATCCGTGCAGCGCTTTCCAGGCTGTGAAGCATCTCCTCAGAGTCTCTTTACTTCTCCCTCTCCCCTGAGACTCTTAGCACCTCAAGAACAGGGAGTGCATGTCTGGTCTCTGCATCTCCAGAGCACGGCAGGACTCCTGGCCCCCAGCATTGTGGGACAGAGGCAGGTTCAGGCATTTCAGACTCCATTTCACTCCAGCCACAAGTCTGAGAGGTGTCAGGAGGACTGGGGTAAAGCTTGGCAAGCACCTAACACAGCTCAACAAACACAGGTTCCTACTGTTAGTATTGGGGAGCTGGTCTTGTTCACTCAGAGTGATCAAAACAAAATAAAAAAAGAACCCGCATAATCAATTTGAGCTCTCAACTCACTTCTTGTGTTTCCACTCGACTCCATTGCCCTTCAATCTAAGTGAAGTGTAGGTCTATTCAAATGGGCAGGTGTTGGCTGCATATGAATCCACATTAAGGAGCACACTTATAGTTCCTGAGCGTCATCCCATTGTATATAGCTGATTTTCCTTTCTTTACTTGTTTCCTTTTCCCGACATCTTCTCTTCCCTTCTGCATGCATTTATCAATGATCTATTTTATGCCAGGGTTTTAATGTTTGCTGGAGATGAAAAAAAAGTAAAGAAACCTGTAATTTTATGGGAAGATGGGCACTTTAAAAACTAACCATAGTGTAAATGGGAAGTGAGAGAGCAGAGGCAGGTACAGACTGCTTGGCAGGAATGGAAGGGAGGGTTGATTAGTGCGTGACTATTACTAGCTGCTGTAATAACTTCCAAATCCTAGTGAGCTAGCATGGTGCAAATTAATTTCTTCCTCTTGCAGCGTCCACTGCAGGTGACATGAGTCCCCTGGGTGGCCTCTTCCGGGGGATGACTCAGGAACCTGGGCTCTTTCCATCGAGTGACTCATTTTTGTTGGCTCCTTCACTTCCTTGCAGGTGGAAACAGGAGAGAGGAGAGGGAATTATGTATCCCTCTTGGGTCCAGGCCTGAAAGTGGAGCCCAGAACTGTAGCATGTCCCCACTTCGATGCAAAGGGACTGGAAAAAGGCATTCTGGCTCTGGGCCCAAGAGGAAAGTGATCATGGTTTGGTGGACACTCAACAGTGTGTGTACATAGGGAATGTTGTTTCACTGAGAGCAAAAGCAGCAGTCTGGAGTCTCGGAAAGACTCCATGGGGCCGTGTTTGTCCCAGCTCTTGAGGGATACGCAGGCTCCGGCCATGAGAGAGAGTGGCTGGGCATCCCAGGCAGAGACTCACAGGGGACTGGGCCCTGTGCCTTTGCCACTTTGATACAGTTGGGGATGGGGTCTTCAGGGGAAGGGGCCTTTCAGGAGCATCCTTGAGTCCTCTTCCTTAACCTTCTTGCCACCATCCTGCCTCGTGGTGGGTATTTACCAGTTTGGTTACCCAGCCTCCAGACTCCTCTCCTGTTGGAGAGTCTGTGTGGTGTGTGCTGTGGCCCAGCCATGGGTCCATCTCCCCTCTGTACGCCCACTCCTGTACTTGCCCTGCTCATTCCCTGGCACCTTGGGTGTGGACACATGATCTAGGCTCATCATAGCCAAAGCCATGTCCGAGATGTCAACTTTGGGCTGTGACATAGAGGAGGAGCAGGGTAGCTAGATGCCAGAAGCTCTCCAGAGCGGGCAGGCAGGGGATGGCTAAGGACTCTGCATCTTAGCAAACCCTTCAGGTGCGTCTGATGGATGCTGCAGTGTGAGAATCACCGGGAATCACCACTTTACCCCTTTCTCCCCTGAGTTCACCCTCAGAGTTTCTGATTCACTAGGCCTGGGGGCAGAGGTGGGGCTGGGAATTTACATCTCTGACAAGTTCCCAGATGATGCTGGGTGCTGCTGGTTCAGGGATCACACGTGGAGAGCCTCTGTGCTACCTCATTTCCTCAAAAACGTAAAGAATAGGAAAGAGAGGGAGGAGGGACATAAATGCATAGACTCTCATCCAGGGTGGCCCAGGGAGGCCAGTGAGGGCCCTGCGGGCTGCCGCTCTGCTGCGTCTCTTGTTTCCCTCTGCCCTCTGAGCTCAGGCCTCTTCTCTGCCCCATACCTTCCCATCACATCAGTCCCCTTAGCAGGGCTAAAACCATTGAGAAATGCAAGTTTCTGCCTTTCTTTTTCTCTGCAGATGCCAGTTCTGTCATTAGAAATGTCTTGCCAAATTAGATCACAAATAAGCCAAGACTATCCTTCAAAATGCAGATAATCAAAAGCACAGCGTCAGAATCTGATCATTAGATCACACATCCATGGTGACGGCCCAGAGCTGCTCCCTTTACTGTCTCGCAAGACATTCTAATTCTGACTCACATTTTTTTTTCTCCTAAAAGGGGAAAAAATTACCTCTTAGATTGATATTCCTTAAAGAAGATTCTTTCTTGGAGGAACTTTATAAAAATCATATTTGAGCATTACTTGTATGTGAAAATTGAGCTTGTCCTGCTCATAAACTTTTCTGAAACAAGTTTTCTTCCCCGCCTCCCCCGGGCTTTTTTGTGAAAGCTTAGAAAAGGCCTGGCAATTTTCTTTCTTTTTTTAATTATTATTATTTTTTTACTTTACAATATTGTATTGGTTTTGCCATACATCAACATGCATCCGCCACGGGTGTACATGTGTTCCCCATCCTGAACCCCCCACCCACCTCCCTCCCCATACCATCCTTCTGGGTCATCCCCGTGCACCAGCCCCAAGCTTCCTGTATCCTGCATCAAACCTGGACTGGCGATTCGTTGCTTATGGCCTGGCGATTTTCAAACGTATGTGACAGTGATATGCTTTTGGTAGCAGATAAATGCCCCTGTCTCGGGTGAAGACAATTTGCCTAGAAAATATGAAGGGCTATATATCCAGAATTACCAGGCACTGAGTAAAATTCTCCATTTGTTAAGAAAAAAAAATATCGCCTGACACGGACTTGAGGTAGTTGAGTCTGTTCTGTGCCTTATTAATCCTTCATTCATCTTGCGTTCGACACGGGAAGAAGGGGCTGCTGGTGAGCGGTGAATTCTTAATGAACTGTGTTTGGGTCACCAAATAACCTGTGTTGCGGGCTGAGAGCTTGGGCGATTCTCTGGTCCACACAGGAGACGTTGGGAATGCACCTGGTGATTTGAACTTCCACATCCCATCCTTGCCCTAGCTTTGCTTCCACTCAAGGAGCGAAGCTATCAGCTTGTAATCTCAGCATTTTGCCCTTGAAATAAATCCCGCCTGCTGCTCTTGATATCCAGTAGCTCACTCCTCACTAATTCGAAATGGGTCCCTGTGGATTGGCATCCCCTCCATCTGAATTGCATCATGCACTTCATCTCCTCCTGTTTAAGATGAGCATGAGTGTGCTTAAGAGTTGGAAGCTGCTCAGGGATAGGTATTTGCAGTGTCATGAATTATTTATGTAAGCAAATGTATACAGAGTGTTTATGTGTTGGGGTGTATGCCTGATCAAGTCAAAGGGGTGTCGTGGAAATGCATCATTCCACAGCATCACCATGTTGACACATGTAGCGTGTAGAATCAAAACACTGTTACTGGGAGAGAATGGGATTAGCTGAGTTTGGAGTCATTTGGCTCTCGTGATGCAGGACTAAGTACATGCGTTTTATCACCCCCCCTGTTGTGTAAGGATGAAGCCCAGCCTGCATCTATTTGGGCTGCATGCCTGGAGTTTTGAACTAAACACAGTCCCATTGGTGTGTTGTAGGATTTCATTGTTTTTGCTTGGTTTTCTCCTATCTCCAAGTACAAATCCAGGAAGACAGCAGGATGTGTTTTCTAGGTTTTCCTTATAGAGAGACTCACAAAAGAGTATAAATTGAGTCTAATTTTTAAATACATGTGCAAGACAAAGTCTCTTCTTGCCCCATTTCCTCAGCATCTCCTGTCTCACAGGTACACAACACGGGCACAGCCGGAGGTCTGCCGTGACACTTAACGATGCATCCAGGTGTTTAATTTGAAGCAGCGCCAGAAGCCAGAACCTGAGTATCCTCACACATCTGGGCATATCCAGCCTGGAGCGCATTTAGAACCCTTCATTCCACCAGGCCTGGTTGGGGGCAGCTTCTTGACCCCCTGGGCATCCTCAGCTGTCCTTTCTGGTCCATTGGCAATTAAAGTGAAGTTAGAGAATCTAGAATGTGGCCTTAAACTCATGTAAGCAGGTACTGCTCTTTACACATAGTAAGATCTGAAAGCCCAAGAGGAAAAGGTTAAACGGGTGTTCCAAGTTTTTTGCCTCAATATTTCCAAAATAATTTGAGGAATTAACCTCAGAGGGAATTATCAGCCAGCCAATGTTTGTCAAAAAGAAAAGGCAAATAGGGTCCATTACCTGGTTAATTGCCCCTGAGAGGTAGCCTCTGAATTGTGCAGTGACCTCCTGATACCCTCCTGGAGTCCCACACGGAAGGGTAAATGTAATCGCTAGCTGTGGTGCGTCCACCCTGAAATCTCCGTGAGACAGAAGTATTAAAATGAATAGATGGCGTCTGGCAGATCACTCGCTGCCAGCGGTAAGCAATCTTGCCTATTAAGTGTCTCCCACTGCAGGCAGACACTTACATTCCAGGCACGGCCACCGGCGTGGCGTGGGGTGATGGATGGAATGTATCTGTACTTTGTATACAGCTAATGAACTGGGGATGCTTGCTTAAAAGGAAGACGGATAGAACCCAGAAGTCACAGCCAGACTCTGGCCAGAAGGAGAATGAGAAAGCCGTCCAGGGAATCGGGCTAGAGGGGAGACAAATCAGATGGAAGGCGGTTATAAACAGGCCTGGGAGGCGGGGGCTTGCCGGCAGCATGAGAGATCTCAGGAAACAGGGTGAAACGAGGAAACGGACCACTGATGGATGCTGCACAGCTTTCCATCCTCAGCAGACTTAGGCTGGGCAGCCATATGTGCTTTTTAGAAGGGAATCTTCTTTCTGAATCCTAGAAACAGTCGCCTGAAAAGATGTGAAAAATCGTACCAAGTCCCTTGTTAATTTTTTTATTTATTTTTATTATTTATTTAAATAAACCACCCTTTATTTTTTTCTGAGACTTTAAACTTTTTATTTTATATTGGGGTATAGCTGATTAACAATGCTGTGATAGTTTCAGGTGAGCAGCCAAGGGACTCAACCATACATGTATCCATTCCTCCCCTAACACTCCTCCTATCCAGGCTACATTAGAGCAGAGTTCCCTGTGCTGTACACTAGGTCCTTGTCCGTTGTCCATTTTACATATAGAAGTGTGTACATGCCCATCCCAAACTCCCTAACTATCTCTCCCCCTCAGCTTCCTTCCTCCCCCAACCACAAATTCATTCTCTGAGAATCTGTTTCTGTGTTGTAAGTAAGTTCATTTTTGTATCACTTCTTTTTATATTTCACATATAAGGAATGTCATCTGATATTTCTCCTTCTCTGACTTATTTCACTCAGTATGACAATCTCTAGGTCCATCCACGTTGCAAATGCCAGGGCCCGTATTTTAGATAGAAAGCACCTAGCTAAAATAAATTGTATCAAAAGTCAAATGGGCATATTTCCTCACCTTTGTTGTTTCTAAAATGAAAAGAAAAATGTTTACTATTATTGTTCATAAGAAGGAAAAGAAGAAGAAAGGGAGAAAAGGACTTATGCTCATTATGAAAACCTAAACATTATTTTAAGAATTAGGGAAGGTTTGCTTAGAGAGGTCTTTTTCCTCCTTTTCAGAGGAGTCTGTAAGTTTGCATGTATTTTCACATGAATTTCTACCCAATATGATGAATACATTATGAATCGTACACAATGAAATGTGTTATATGTATTTATCTGTGGTTTCTTTCATTTACAAACAGCATTTTGGCTGTATGCATCCTTGCCAGCGTGAATAAATTAGTCTTACTTCTTTTACCTTGATGAACAATATGCTATTTTCTAAGATGCCATCCTGTATTTAACTGCTGCGGCTGTTGCTAAGTCGCTGCTGCTGCTGCTGCTGCTGCTGCTAAGTCGCTTCAGTCGTGTCCGACTCTGTGCGACCCCATAGACAGCAGCCCACCAGGCTCCCCCATCCCTGGGATCTTCCAGACATGAGTACTGGAGTGGGTTGCCATTTCCTTCTCCAATGTATCCGCTAGTTCCTTATAAATTCACATGCAAGTTGTTTCTCTTTCCTCTGCTCTGCCAAACAAGGCCACTGAGAGCATCTGGGTGGATACATGTGTCTATATAAGGAAAACTTCTAGATATGGAATTTCTGAGATCAATGGTATGCAAATTAAAAGTTTAAGAAATATTGTAAAATTGCAAAAAGAGAGGTTGTTGTAATGTGCAATCTCACTGACTGTGTATGAAAGTTTCCAGAAAATATGGCTTTTTACATTCACCAGACTGTGAGAAATGGCTAATTTATATTTCTTTAACTATAAAGTTAAATGTCTTTTCATAGAGTCACTGGGCATTTTTATTTTATTATCTTTGCTTGTTTATATTGTTTGCCTACTTATCTGTTTTTTCATCTTTTTAATATTGATTTGTGAGAGTACGTAATATGTTAAGGTGATTTGATAATTGTCATGTATATTATAAATTACCATTTGGTTGTTTGCAGTCTTATTTTGTTTATCAGATATATTTTTCTACATAAACTACTTTATTTCTACGTAGTCAGAAAACTTTGCCTTTATGACTTCTGAGTTCATGGGATCTTTTCCTTATCCTCCTCAAGATATTGAACAATATGAATTATAATAGTTTCCTAATGGTCTTTACTGATTTAATTTTATATTTAAATTGTTGATCCATCTGAAATGTATCTTATATCAGGAGGAGGATCAAGCTTATCTTTCGTATAAATGGGCTCACATCCCCAGCGTCATTTATTAAGTAATCTATCTCCTTCTCGGATTGGAATTGCCATCTCGGTTGTATAAAAATGACTGTATGTGTTTGGGACAAAGTCTGGACTCTCGTTTGTTTCGCTGAGTTGCCAGACTGTCGCCGGGCAGCAGTTCTATGCTGCGTTGTTCTTGCAGAGGAAACTGCTCCATGGCTTCTCTGGTGCGTCAGGACTCCATGTACAGCTTCCGCCTTTCCTTGCTTTTTTATTCGATGCTTTCCCATGATTTCCTCCCATACCTGACACTGATGAGCTGGGTGCCTCAGACCTCATTCTATTTTCCATCCTCACTGCACACATTAAGTGTGGGAGAATGTCACGGTTCACTGGAGGAACTTTCTTTGCCCTGTGGGTCCGATCTCTATCTTCATGGTCCATAGGGTCTGTGTTCCTGTCTTCAGCACTGCGTCTGTCCACCTTCACTGGATCCCTGCACCTGGCAGAGAGCCTGGCAAATAAATAGAAGCTCTCAGGAAGTGGTTGGTGAGGGAAGAAAGCCTAAAGGGAGAGGGGAGACAAGCAGGGATGCTCCAAGGATGCACCAAGCATTTGGAATGCATGTAACATATGTGGGATGCTGGGATGCTAAGGGCTCTCCTTGATTCCGGTTTGGTGGTCTTGTTCGAGTGCATCAGCAGCCTGGACTGTGTCCCCTCAGAGCCCTATCCATCCAGTTACCCACATGGGGGGAAGCTGGCGTAGCCCTTAATCACGTGGGCTTTGACAGCAGTCAGATCTGAATGTGTCTAATGGCCAGACCACGTATTAGTTAGTTATTGGTTTAATTTACCTTTTTAAGCCTCAGTTTTCCTCCTTAGGTTAGTGAAGTTGAAATGGGAGAATGTATTTAAAGCCTTTGACACAGAGCCTGGTATGAAATAAGCATCTGATAAATGTCAACCTCTACTAGTAGGATTTCTTTTTTTTTGTTTTAATTTTTGCTTTTATTTCCTCCAGCACTCTTTATTAAAGCCAACAAACAATTCTTAAAAAAGCAACATATTGAAATCAACATTCCTATGAGTGTGTTATCAAGGATTTCTATTATTTTTATTAATATTATTACTATCTTATTATTAAGTGGCAAGATTTTAAATGCAATTTTGTCTCTGGCCTTAAGGCTATAGGTGCTGCACTGGGCAAGATATAATATCACTTCCCTTTAACCTCATCCCTTTCTTTACATAGTTAGGTCCTGTTGTTTCGTTAGTTGCTCAGTCATGCCGACTCTTTGGGACCCCCATGGACTGTAGCCCTCCAGGCTCCTCTGTCCATGGGATTCGCCAGGCAAGACTACTGGAGTGGGTTGCCATTCCCTTCTCCAAGGGATTTTCCAGACCCAGGGATCGAACCCGGGTCTCCTGCATTGCAGGCAGATTCTTTACAGTCTGGGCCACCAGGGAAGCCAACAATTACTATCAGGTTGCTCAAATAAGACTTTTGTTTTTCTTTACATTTTTAAAACGATCTTGTAATTTTAGAAGAATAAATGCTGGTAACCTGCCTAGAAAATACGTGAAAAAAAGAGTAGGGAGACTGACTTGCCCTAGCAGATATCAGAAAATGCTACTGTTGCTGTGAGTCACTAAATCATGTCTGACTATTTGTGGCCCCATGGACTGCAGCACGCCAGGCTTCCCTGTCCTTCACTATTTCCTGGATTTCACTCAAACTCATGTCCAGCTTAAAAAGAACTTGGAATCTGGTCAAGTCCTGAGTCTGCTTGGCCAAGGGATAGCTCTTCCCTGAGCTTATGTTTAGTTTAAAAATCTGTCAAGGAATAATGGCACCTGTCTTATCAGGATATTGTTAACTAAAATCTTATGTATGAATGGTTTGGCATAGAGGCAGTCCCATAAATATGAGCTATTATTTCTCTTCAAAGCCCCATTCAAAAAATTTCACTCTGCCAACTCTCCCCTCCAGTCTTCCCAGACACAGCTTCTCTTCTTCCTTTCTGTCCTCTTGGAAGTCATGGCAATACTGGCCGTGCATAAGAACTCTTCCTACACACACTCTATTCCTTCCTGTCCATCTAAGATGAGAAACGCCTTGAAGTCAGGGATCTTTTCTTGTGTTCCTTGTGACACTCTGAACATTGCAGTTGCTCCGTATATATATTTTTTAACGGACTGAATCATTTTGCTGCTACCCAGGCTTTTTTTCTATCACAATATCCTGCAGATTAGGTAAAGATAGCCTATTTTCTACTGTGGTAATGGCTCAGCAGCGAGGCCCTGATTTTGAGCTCTTAATATGGTACCAGGAAAATCACTAGCTTTGAAAGAAATAAGATCTGAGGGTGAATAAAAAGGCATTTGATGAGGCTCTCAGTGTAACAGTATGTCTGGCTCATCTTTTTTCCTTAGCCTTTGAAATAGACAATGGCCTGGAGCCTTCTCGGCAGATGGACCATGTTTGTGCCTTAGCCACTTAACAGCCATTAGCCTAATTCCATACACTGCAGCCAAATTAAATGATAAGTAAGAGCCTATGAAAAGCTGGTTTGGAGACAGCGTTACTGCCTTTCACTCGATGGCCTCCTCTGAAGCAGATGCTCCCTCTCCACCCCGTTAACCTGGTCCAGGAATAAGGAGCCTTCCACGTGGAAACCAGGAGAGGCCTGGAGAGAGCTGTCTGGAGTCTGGAGAGAGGGGATGGGCCCAGTGGTCAAAGTCCAGCTTCCTCCCATGCCTGCCCCCTACATGCCCCCTATCAGGAAGACAAGGACTTCAACCCAGAGGCACAAGGTTATGTCTGCTTTGATGGGTCAGAAGTTGCTCTTAGTTCTAATGCAGGTACAGAACCTTCACAAGCTCAGAACAAGGAAGCCGCACCCGCATCTTATTCCTATCAAGTCTGATTCACCTTTGTGCCCCCATGTTCTTTTTTTTTTTTTTTTTTTTAGATTTTTTAATTTTATACTGGAGTTTAGCTGATTAACCATGCCATGATAGTTTCAGGTGAGGTGGACAACAGAAGGACTCAAATGCATGTATCCATTCTCCCCCAAACTCCCCTCTCATCTAGACTCCACATATCAGTGAGCAGAGTTCCCTTTGCTCTAGAGTAGGTCCTTGTTCGTTATCCATTTTAAATATAGCAGTGTGGACATGTCCATCCCAAACTATCCCTTCCCCCTGTCCTTCCCCTCTGGCAATCATAAACTCATTCTCTAAGTCTATGAGTCTGTTTATATTTTGTAAATAAGTTCATTTGTATCATTTCTTCTTAGATTCCACATATAAGGGATGTCATATGACATTTCTCTTTCTCTGTCACTTCCCTTTTCTTGCATTTATGTCCTCGTTTATGAATTCTTCCTCCAGGAATGCCTCCCTACTAACCCACAAATCCTACACACTATCCAAGGACCAGCCTAAATGTCCCTGCCCCCCTGCAAACATGTCAGACTCTCCACATTACTCTCTGTTGCCACTGACCCAGCACATCCTCCTCTGAGTGCCCACACTCTGAATCTCATCATAATTTTCATGGTACTTTCCACCTTCCCACTTGTATTATGAATTATTTGTGTGTGTGCCTTCCTTCTAACATCTAGGTTCTTGGAAAGCATCTTTCTACTTCCTACAAGTTTAACCTGACTTGTAGTTTATCTGTGAGCATACATATCGGTATGCACAAATACAGGAAATATTTTTTAAAGCAATGCATGCAAACTCACAGACATTTTAACTGTATCCCCCAACACCCGCCCCATAGTGAACTTAAATCCTTTCTGTATATAGGCAAACAGGTGTCTGTATTTGTGAAGCATCTCCATGAGCTGTCACTGCTCATTATCTGCTTGTCAAGAATTAGATTCTGTTATCTTTTAGAAAGCGTGGCTGCATTTTTCAACTCGGATTTTGGCGGAACACAAAAGCAGTGAACTCAGTTTTCATTGAAAAAGAGGACATCCTTTTTTCTACTGCGAAGATCCTTACTGCAAGTTACACTCCATCAATAGGCCCACCTGTTCACAGGTGTGGTACCTCTGACTGCAGGTTGGTATTCACTGCTGTTCTCTCTTCTTACGTTTGCTGAAGATCCGCCAGGGTAAAGGGAAGAAAGACAAAGGTGTTGTGCTTCTGCTAAGTGAGATGGCATGTAGCTCTAAGGTCCCTGATCCTAGTAACTCATGCCAATTTGTTTGGGGTCTGTTTTATCAATTTTTCAAAGGCAGAGCATAGTCCATCATCAGATTCCTGTTCAGGTTCCTCCAGCTGCTGGCAAGAAAGAGCCTGAGGTGGCAGAGTCAGCTCCTGGCTGGTTTCAGGCATCAGGAAGACCGGATGGTCTGTTGTCCTGGCAACACTTCTTTGATGTTGCAATAAACGTGGAAGATGAGGTGCTAAGTTGTCCAAAAATAGAGGCGGAATATATCCTGTTTTTCTCCATTATTTTTGTAAGATATTTTCACCCCATATCTTAGGAGTAAAAATTGAGATCATTTTTCCTGGTTGTGGGGGGTGGGAATGGTGGTGGATGTAATAGCCAGGACATTTAGAATGGCGGAAGCCAAGTCCATGTGGCGTGAGTGTGAGTGTGTGTGAATGAGTGTGTGTGCACTTAGTACTGAAAACAGACTCTGCAGACCACTGCATCTACCTAGGGGCATGAAGTACAGTGAAGTGTGTATTAAAATCATGTTAAATTTTGGGGAAAGTGGGCAGGTCTGCCTCCAAACCCAAAGAAAGGCACTTTCTTTAGATAAGTGATTCCCTTGACTTGGAGGCTCTGTGTGGTTGGTTTTCTGTGGTGTTGCTAGTCTGATCTGGCTTCCCTGATAGCTCAGTTGGTACAGAATCACCTGCAGTGCAGGAGACCTCAGTTCGATTCCTGGGTCGGGAAGATCTGCTGGAGAAGACATAGCCTACCCACTCCAGTATTCTTGGGCTTCTCTTGTGGCTCAGATGGTAAAGAATCTGCCCACAGTGCAGGAGGCCTGGGTTTGATCCCTGGGTTGGGAAGATCCCCTGGAGAAGGGAAAGGCAACCCACTTCAATATTCTGGCCTGGAGAATTCCATGGACTGTATAGTCCATGGGGTTGCAAAGAGTTGGACACCACTGAGCGACTTTCACTTTCACTAGGCTGGTTGGCACTAGGTCTCATTGAGGCTCAGTGCTGGACAAAGTACAAAATGGCCCCAGGAGTCTGGGCTTAATGTAAAATAGTCAACTCTGTAGCAATTCAGATTTTAATGAAAAAGAAGGAGGAGAGCATAGGAAGAACAGAAAATTGCTGATAGGCTAAAAAGAGCTGGATAAACTGAGAAAAGAAAAGATAGAGGGATCACAGGTGAGAACAAAGAGGAGGGTAGGTGAGAAACAAGCCCTGCGAGGAGTCTGGTTCGCCAAGGCGCTCTTGAGAGGGGACAAGTTCAGGGCATGCCTTGCTCTCTGGAGCCACCAGGGCCTCTGGTACTCTCTGTCTGTCTGTCAGGACAGAGAAGTAAGTTCCTTTTATTTAAAGACTTGTCATTGATGGCTGAGTAATACTCCATTGTGTATATGTACCACAGCTTTCTTATCCATTCATCTGCTGATGGACATCTAGGTTGCTTCCATGTCCTGGCTATTATACATTTGAATCAGTTCTAATGAGGTGGATGAAACTGGAGCCTATTATACAGAGTGAAGTAAGCCAGAAAGAAAAACACCAATACAGTATACTAACGCATATATATGGAATTTAGAAAGATGGTAACAATAACCCTGTGTACGAGACAGCAAAAGAGACACTGATGTATAGAACAGTCTTATGGACTCTGTGGGAGAGGGAGAGGGTGGGAAGATTTGGGAGAATGGCATTGAAACATGTAAAATATCATGTATGAAATGAGTTGCCAGTCCAGGTTCGATGCACGATACTGGATGCTTGGGGCTGGTGCACTGGGACGACCCAGAGGGATGGAATGGGGAGGGAGGAGGGAGGAGGGTTCAGGATGGGGAACACATGTATACCTGTGGCGGATTCATTTTGATATTTGGCAAAACTAATACAGTTATGTAAAGTTAAAAAAAAATAAAATAAAATCTGTTTTGCAAAATAAATAAATAAATAAATAAAGACGTCATTAAATTAGTCAAATCAGAGGGTTGCAGCAGCATCTTCCGGCAGCGTTCTCAGGGCTGAGATGCTGTCAGCGCTGTGACTTAAGACAGGACCTCCTTTCCCTAAGACGGCCCCTTGGGGGATGCTTCCTGGCACCAAACGGAGCCTGGGACTCAGAGGTCAGCACTTTGGGGAACGGGAGTGACACAGGCGTTGCAAGCAGCTCAGGGGGCTTCTCTCACTGAACCAGAAGCCCTGGTAGACTTATGGGGAGCGGTGTGGGGGGGCAGGACCATCCTGCTGTCCTCTGACCCCTGCTGAGGCTCTGCAGCACCCAGGCTGCTGGCTGGGCCTTCCCTGGACGTGGGTGGAAGCCCCAGCTGTGCAGGGAGGAGGTGACCCTGCTGTTCCTGAGTACTTCATGAGGTTCACGTTCAGCCAACCGGTGGCCTGCTCAGGGCTGGCGGTGCTGCGGCAGGATGGTGCGGGTCCTTCCACTAGGACCTCCCAAGCCTGCTCGCCTGCTAGAAATAATTTCTCCCTGTCGTGCCTGAAACTACGTGCATGCTCAGTCAGCTTTTCTAGAGTAAATTGTGTGGTGTTTTTTTTTTTTTTTAACAAATCATTATGTTTGTTGCAGGAAGTTTTAGGAAACATTGATAAGAAAACAGACACACACGTGCTTATACAATTAAAACTATTTGCAATTTATCCTCCACAGTTCATCACTGTTAAATAGTCATGTGTATGCTTTCAGTCTTTATGCAGTTATATATCTAATTATAATTTTCATTTACAAAAATTAATCTCTACCTTACACAATCTTTTGTTACATATAGAGTATGTATATATCATATAACATAACATTATGTATTGATATATGTTTTACATATATGTGTCAGTTCAGTTCAGTTCAGTTCAGTTGCTCAGTCGTGCCCGACTCTTTGGGACCCCATGAATCGCAGCACGCCAGGCCTCCCTGTCCATCAGTAACTCCCGGAGTTCACTCAGACTGACGTCCATCGAGTCGGTGATGCCATCCAGCCATCTCCTCCTCTGTCGTCCCCTTCTCCTCCTGCCCCCAATCCCTCCCAGCATCAGAGTCTTTTCCAATGAGTCAACTCTTTGCATGAGGTGGCCAAAGTACTGGAGTTTCAGCTTTGGCATCATTCCTTCCAAAGAAATCCCAGGGCTCATCTCCTTCAGAATGGACTGTGTAGTATATAACATATAGCATGTAATATATGCAATAAGATATGTAACATCTGTTATATATAATATGTATATGTATTATACATAATACATATATTATATGTTACAATTATATATTATGTGTATGTTATATATAATATGTATAAAATAATATGTATAATATACAATATGTTTTATATATCATATATAACATATGTATATGTGTAAGGTAGAATTATACATATGTTATATTTATAATATAATATAGAACATATTTCTGTGTTATTGAATATTTTATAAATTATATGTTGTGGCTACAAAAATCCTGTTTTCTGAATGGATCATTGTTTATTTAACTAGTAATCCTCATGGCTGGACAGTTAGGTTATTTCCTATGGTTTTGCTGTTGTAAATACCATTCAAATGAACATCTTTGCTTTTGAGTCTGTTCACAACCAGAGTTCTTTCCAGGAAGCGTCCTTCCAAGTGGCGCTGTAGCAGAGAGAGTGCAGACCCCCAGGGCTTCTTGCGGTCTGCTGTCAGGCTGCCCAGGGGGGTGTTGCTGTGCCCGGCTAGCGGAAGGGCCTCGCAGCCCCACAGCTTCCCTCGATCCCCAGCCCATCCGTGCTTGTGGACTGCTGCCCTCGTTTTGTTGGCATTGCTCGTTTGTTAGGTAGGCATGCCAGGTCATTGTTTCAGATTGCATTTCTTGTCATAGTAATGAGTTTGCACTTTTCTCCACTTGTTGATTGAAGCGCTGATCTTTTTGCCTAGTTACCTGCACAGGTAAATCCTGGCTTGGCTCCTGTCTGGAGCTATAGCAACCATTAGGCTTTCCCTCTCCTTGGTGAGAGGTCAGGTAGCAAGGATGCCTCATGTGTTCAAGAAAATATTTTAAAATATAATATGACAAACGGAGAGGCAAATTACAAACCGAGGGCAATTCTCCCAGTTCACAGGAAGGTAACGGCTCAAAAGACACATGAATAATAAAAAGAACAGATTGTCTGGGAAATCCACTCATTAGATGGTTTGGGAAATCCACTCATTAGATCATCCGCTCATTAGATGATCAAGAAAAGCACACCCTCCCGTCCTCCCAGCCAGGCCTGTGTTCAGTGCGCCACCGTGACTTCACGACTGGTTTTGTGCTAGCGTTCCCACCAGTGACACGTCCTCCCCTAACTCACTGGAACCAAAACATTCGTCTCCTAAATATACAGTCCATGCTTTAGCTTTTAAAAATAATGGCAGGAAATGACCAGAGCAGCACTCGGTGACGTCTAAAAATCCTGGGGCAAGTCAGCTTGTTCTGTCCTTGTCTTGCTGAATTATTTACAGAACCTGTGGGGCAGGGGCCGCGTGAAGGCATTTCCTGTCTGAACACCGTGCTCCAGAACTCTCAGGGCCTGGTGGGGAAGCCAGTGTCTCATACTTGGAGTCGGGGAGTCTGCCATTGATTTTCTCCAGAACAGACCTCTCTGCAAATGCCACAAACCTGCATTAGCCAGCCCTCCAGAGACCTGCCCAGAGGCAGGCAGAGAGGACAGGGGAACCCCACGTGCTGGTTTCACCTCTGCTGTGGATGGTTGCTTCTTTTCACTTCCGTATCTGAATGGTGGGGAGAAGACACATGCTCCCACATCTCAATCTGAACGGTGACCCCAGAGCATCTGAAAGGCCTGGCTGTTAAAGACACACTTACATCCATCTGCATTAAAAAGGCATTTGGGAATGGGAGGAGGGAGATGGGAAAAGATGATGGGCTTGATGTTTGAATTGATTTCTTCTCAACAGTGGTGCTTTCAGCGGGCTTTCTCAGATAATTTAAGATACTCTATCATTACTTTGGGCCTCTGGCCAGATTTTTCACTTTTGCCAAGTGGGGAGGATCTTAGGAGGAGGAAATCTGGAGAAGCCCCCTGGCCTTCAGGCACCACCGAGCACAGCTTCTTCTCAACATCTGTCTCCCTGTGGTTGGGCCACAGTGCAGAGAAGGCTCCATGCAGGGTGGTCCTTCCAGCTCAGGAACCATGCTCTCTCTTCATGTTCACACGCTTCCCTTGCATTCCTTTAAAACTTGCATTTCGCTCCTAGTATCTTCCCTTTAACTGAGGGAAAGTAAGCACAAGTACCTGGCCTTCCCCCTTCTCGGCAAGGTCAGCAGACACCTGTGTGGGGCTCAGAATTGAATGCCAGGGTCTGCAGCTAAGTAGTTCTGTATCATTAATCATATCCCCTAACTCTTCAAGAGGATGGATGTGTGCACTTTTAATCCTCAAGCATCTATTTTGCACTGTCTACTTTATGACAAACCTAGACAGCATATTAAAAAGTAGAGACATTACTTTGCCAACAAAGGTCCCTATAGTCAAAGCTATGGTTTTTCCAGTAGTCATGTATGGGTGTGAGAGTTGGACCATAAAGAAAGATGAGTGTTGAAGAATTGATGCTTTTGAACTGTGGTGTTAGATAAGACTCTTGAGAGTCTCTTGGACTCCAAGGAGACCAAACCAGTCAATCCTAAAGGAAATCAACTGTGAATAGGCATTGGAAGGACTGATGCTGAAGCTGAAACCCCAATACTTTGGCCACCTGATGCAAAGAGCTGACTCACTGGAAAAGCCCCTGATGCTGGGAAAGATGGAAGGCAGGAAGAGAAGGGAATGACAGAGGATGAGATGGTTGGATGGCATCACTTACTCAATGGACATGAGTTTGGGTAGGCTCCGGGAGATGGTGAAGGGTAAGGAGGCCCTGGTGTGCTGCAGTCCATGGAGTCCCAAAGAGTCAGACACAACTGAGCAACTGGACAGCAATAACTTTTTGCCCTTTGTGTGTTAGTCAGTCATGTTGGACTCCTTGGGATTCCATGAACTGTAGCCTGCTAAGCTCCTCTGTCCATTGGATTCTCCAGGCAAGAATACTGGAGTGGGTTGCCTTTCCCTTCTCCAGAGGATCTTCCTGACCCAGGGATTGAACCCAGGTATCCTGCATTGTAGGCAGATCCGTTACCTTCTGAACCACCAGGGAAGCCCTGTAAGAAGTTATCTCATTTAATCTTGGTCATCTTTCTTATGTTAAGTAGGGAATAGCATCACTAATTTACATACCAGGTAACTGAGGTTTGTAGAGGTCTGTGGTCACAGGAGCTACGAGGTGGCCGTGTAGGAGTTAAACAAATACCAGTTTTTATTTTAGCTCAGCTCTTATTTGCTTTTCAAGGTACTGTGGTTACCTTATTTCACAGGGCTGTTTTGAAGAGTGGATGATTGTAATATATATGAAGATAAAAGAAAACAGTCTGGCCATTGTCGGGGACTGTTTTGATTGCGTCTGTATTCTAGTTGCCTGTCTGTTATGAAAAGGCAAGTTTTCAGAGACCCTGGCTTTGAAGGAAAGGACTAGGAGAAATAAAGGGAGGGGGAACTGGAGTTTCTTTTTTCATCCTAGGAGACCAGTTCCACTCTGGCCGCATTCCACAGGTCCACTTGTCAAACTGGACCTTTGGCCACAACCCTTCTCTGACTACAGAAGGCCAGCCTCTCCTGGCTGGGCTCAGCTTCCCTTTAGCTTATGATCGCTTATGTTAAAATCACTCTGAATTATCTTATTACATCATTCCAAGGTTCATGCATCCTCAGACCCTGGACACTACTTCTTACTCTTGAATTCTTTTTTATTTATTGTTGAAACAACCCAAGTAAGAATAAGTATAATAAACGTAAGAGTATTTTGATGGCCATCCCACTTATCTTAAACATCCACCCTTTCTATTCTTCTGCCACTCTGGAACATTTTGAAATATGGAAGATTATTTTATCATCTTATCCTCTTTTCTTAATCTGAAATCAGAGGGTATGAAATTTTAATATTAATGTACTTTTTTAGAGACAGACTTTTTCCAGAGGATGATGTAGAAGATGAATGATGGATGGATAGGCAGGCTGAGACACACACACACACATACTCATACACACAGACACACAGACACACACACACACGCACATACTCTCCCATGGCTTCATGTAAAGTGTTTAAAGATCTTGGAAATTTTGCTGTAGGAATGGAAGCAGGAGAAGCCTCAGGCTTCATGGTTGATTGCTTTTCTGATTGGTGCCATAAAAAAAATGCATTAGAGGGAATGTTTGATTTAAAGAGCGCCTAGATGCCGACACCACCTCTGTTTGTTTTCCTTCCTTTAGCAGAAACCTTGTAAAATTTTTATGAAGCATTAATGGATCTGAGATTTTCTCAAGCAAATTTTATGAGGTGAGCTTAATCCCACACATCCGACCCAATTTAGCAGTCTTTAGAGACACAGAACATAAAAGGCACTTGGAAAGCATCCTGGGAGCCTCAGTGCCACAGGGAAAGGAGCACTGGGCAGGGGACTTGCCTTTACTCGCCCACAGCTACTTTGATAGGAAGTTCCAGGCCCCACTGGGTGGTAAGAGTAGCAACCATTCAGGATGGAAATGAGCCTTCCTGGCCTCAAAGATTACCCACAGGTAAACCCTCACTGCAGGTATCCGACCTGAGTTCATTATTTAGCACTGACTGCAACAACTCCCCCATATACCTCTGTTCATCAAGGAGAAAAATCACATTAGAAAAAACAAAATGTGTTTGTATCAAGAACTTCTGCAACGTCAACCTGAAATCAATGGCTTTGATCTCAGAGACACGCACACACACGCGCGCACACAAACACACATACCGACAGCTCGCCTTCCACCCTGATTTGTTTTCTGTATCAGAAACAAAAGAGCTTTGAAGATGATAAGTTAAATTTGGATGAGTGAAGTTCTGTTCTGTAACATGAAGTCAAGCACCTCAGCATGTATTCAGAGGCGCGTGGAGGGAAGCCCCAGAACTTGCCTGCTTGCATTGCTTTTGTCCTGCTCTAGGGAATCCTTGTCATTTGCTGTGGACATTTGGTCAGATTTAGGGTCAGATTTATGTTGCTGGGAGAATGGCATCTTCTGGATGACAAGCAGAAACCCCCAATGCAAAGACCTGTGACTGCCCTACAAAGACAAGATATCCTGCCTCCTGGATGCTGACGGGGGACACGAGACCCCTGGGCCAGAGATTAAGGATGTCATGACTCTTGGCAGAGTGAGCAGCTTGCCCTTCAAGTTCCCATCAATCCCGTTGGTTTTTTAAGTCCCTGGAGGGCGATGAGTGTGGCCCAAGTGGATGTTCAGGCAGTTTGCATGACTTTGGGAGAGAGGTGGGGAGACAAAGTGGTGTTGACAGGTGTGTAGTGAGGGCCTGGCAGGAGCAGCGCTATCGCCTGCCATCCTGATAAGCTTTTCAGAAGGTTCCGGGGAGTATCAATCAAACTGTGGCCTGGGCCATCGGACGTGATGGCAGATTGGTAGTCAGTTGAATTAAGGTATTGACAGCAGTTTAGGAGAGCTGCGCCGGGTCATTTTCCTTGTGAAGAAGGCTATGTGGGTGGCTTTACTTTTTACTAGTTTTATTTGTATGTGTCTGTCTTTTAGTTTTGGCTGTGCTGGGTCTTCGTTGCTGCACGTGGACTTTCTCTAGTTGTGGCGAGCACGGACTACTCTCCAGTTGCGTTGCACAAGCTCCTTGCGGCGGTGGCTTCTCTTGTTGTGGCGCTCCGGCTCTAGGACCTAAGGAGCTGTGGCTCCTGGGCTCTAGAGCATGGGCTCAGTAGTTGTGGCACACAAGTTAAGCTACCTCGTGACAGGTGGGATCTTCCCAGACCAGTGATCGAACCCTGTTCCCTGTATTGGCAGGCAGATTCTTAACCACTGGACTCCCAGGGAAGTCCTCCACTGGTGGCTTTAAAAGACAAAGAGGTGACTTGTGTTGCTTCTTCCCTGTCCTTTCCAGGAGGGCCTGGGGTGTCCCCTCCCAGGTGCCTGGGTTTTTGCTCCCTACCTCCAAAAATTGGAATGTCATGTCCAGCAGCTATAACTTCACCTTTTCCAGTCATCACCTGTCTGCACCTAGGTCTGTCATCTGGAAGAGTCAGGTGTAAGGGCATGGTGGACATCGTTATAAGTTACAAAGATGCACTATGTCCCCATGTTAACCCATGTGAGCCATGGTGGAGGGGTTCAGGCGAGAGAGTATGGAGCCATGTGGCCATTTTCCTTTTGATCCTGGACTTTGTCGGTCCAACAGGAGAATCAGGAGGTTGACCAGAATCAAGTTTGAATCCTCTAGATTCCCTTTGGTCAGGCTTCTGCTGGAGGATGGACCAACCTGCTGGCCTGGGCTTGCTGCTCTGAGAAGGAGAGATGCCATGCTCAGGAATGGTCAGAGCACCATCTTGAATTCTCAGGAAGGGCTTGTGTAAAAGCCTCATTCATTTCGTCCTGCTCATTATCTGATAAATGGCTGGAAAGGGATATCTTTCCTGGAAGAGACACAGTCTGTTGTCAGGAACTGTGAGGGTCTGGGAGTTGAACTTTCATGCTAACAGGGAAGCCAGCCACAGGCTCATGGGTGCTGATGGGAAACATGAGACCCCCCTGGGCCAGAAGCAGAGGACTTCATTCCTCCACCACAGCATGTACACAAGCCTCCCACTCACACCAGCTTCCCATGCTTCCCAAGTCCACAACTGTGAGACAGAGCAGCCAGCTGGGGTGTTGTGCATCTAGGGTATTGCATCACAGCTGTGTAACCCCAAGCTCAGGGAATCTGGGTCTCTTGCTTTAAAAGCAAACCTCCCTAACATATACCTAGGAGGGAAACCTTGTCTTTATTATACAGGACAGCAAAGAATATATTTACTCTGCTCTGGAGAAAGGTACTAGCTCTGTCTTCCAAGGTTATTCACTCTGCAAACATCTGTGAAAAGACTTCCGGGGCCTCTGTTTGTAAAGATGTGCAGAAATGCAAGTGACTGTGATAATTTTCTTTTTCCCTGAAAACTTGTAAAAGGATTCAAGCCAGAGGCACTGGCCAGATGACTGTTGGAGTGCTGGTCCTGACTTGGGAGACTCCTTTCATTCAATGGCTACTTACTAGGATGTTGTAGGCTCTAGAAGAGGCACAGAATCTATAAGAAATAGCTTGCACGTGTGCATGCTCAGTCACGTCTGACTCTTTGCAACCCTATGCTCTGTTGCCCACTAGGCTCCTCTGTCCATGGGATTCTCCAGGTAAGAATACTGGAGTGGGCGCCATTCCCTTCTCCAGGGGATCTTCCCTACCCAGGGATCAGAGCCGCATCTCCTGTGTCTCCTGCATTACAGGCAGATTCTTTACCCACTGAGCCACCTGGGAAGCCCAGTAGATAGCGTAGCTCTGTTTTTCTCCCATGGTAGAGCTTCTGCAGGCAAAATAACGACGGTGAGAGCTGCACTTGCGCAGGACGAATTATGTCCCAGGCCTTTCGTAAGTATCGTGCATTTTAGTCATTTTTAAATGACACTTGGAGGTGGAAACTACTATTATTATTGCTCTGCGTACAGATGAGAAAGCTGACACTGAGATGGAGTCAGGATTCAAACCAGGCAGTGTCTCGAGTCTGGGTGTCTGATCACTTGGTGTCCTGCTCCTTCTGGTGGAATCGTCACCTAGTATCATGAATTGTGATTTATGGCTCATTTAGGAGGAGCTTCTGGGCCAGACTGAAGGGCATCCCAGAGGAAGTGACCTGTAAGAGCATGGCTGGAGGATGATTAGGTACTAACCAGGTGGAGGTGGGAGGAGAGATTTTGCAGTAGGGAAACTGCATGTGCAAAAGCATTGGCTGTGAGCTGAGATAGTTCATGATAATAACATTTGCTTTGATGGGTCAATTATTCTGAAGTGCAGGTTTCTTTAGAATGAGTCAGGTTAATGAGATTTCCCCCAGAATTCTAACTCACAGCTCTTTGTTTTATATGTATTTTTAACTAAAATTATCCATACATTTATTTTATTTTTAGGGAAGCTTTATGTTTTAAAACCTTTACTTTTTTATTTAAGTATAGTTGATCAAGGGGCTTCCTTGGTGGCTCAGTGGTAAAGAACACAACTGCCAATGCAGGAGACGCGAGTTCCAGTCGTGGGTCAGGAAGATCCCTTGGTGGAGGGAATGGCAACCCACTCCAGTACTCTTGCCTGGAAAATTCCATGGACAGAGGAGCCTAGTGGGCTGCCGTCTATGGGGTCGCACAGAGTCGGACACGACTGAAGCGACTTAGCAGCAGTAGCAGCCTAATTATTTTGGGGTTTCCCTGGTGGCTCAGACGGTAAAGAATCCACCTGCAATGCAGGAGACCTGGATTCAGTCCCTGGTTCAGGAAGATTCTCTGGAGGAGGAAATGGCTACCCACTCCAGTATGCTTTCCTGGAGAATCCCATAGACAGAGGAGCCTGGTAGGCTACAGTCCATGGGGTCACAAAGAATCAGAAATGACTGAGCGATTAACACTTTCACACTTTCACAATTATTTAGTGACCAGAGAAATTAAGGTCAGCCACGCATGGGGTTATGGGAGAGAAGAAAACTGTCCTAAGCCCAGAAGACTGGGTGTTACTAACTTCTTTGGTGGCCTCGCTTCCCATGACCATTGGTAGACCTTACTTGCTGTCCACCTCCTGGCGCACTGTTGGGCTCCCCAGGGTGTGAGCACTAGCTGAATACTCTGATCTTCCGCACCCTAACCTTCCCTGAGATCTTTCGTCCTTTTCCCAGACGGCAGCCCCAGGTAGCAAATGCCCTGTGATCTGACAACTCTGAATAATTGATACCCCGCACACAGAAGTCAGGTTTAGGTCCTTTGGTTCAGCACGACGCTTTACTCTTGTTGACCTTAACCTTCAGAGGCGCTCGGGCATTACAGAGAGATCAATAAAACTTCCCCTGGCCGGTCTGAGCGGACAGGAGCCTGACAGAGAGTGATGACCAGGGGGAGAGGGAAGGGAAGGTTGTGCTGCAACCTGGGGAACCGGAGAAGGGAGGGTGCATGAGGCAGTGATGGGGGAGGCATGGGTCCAGGGAGAGCATAGTGAGAGACAGGGAGAGAGAATTTTTAGGTTCCATGAAATGAATAATAAAGTGATGGGGGAAGGGGTTTGGCAAAGAGCGAAGACAGTTGAAAGGATACAGGAACACAAGGACAATGCAGGAAGGATAGGAGATTTATTTCTTTTTAGACAAAATTGGAATATAATCGCTTTACAACGTTGTGTTAATTTCTACTGTGCAACAATGTGAATCAGCTATGTGTATTCATATATTCCGTCCTTCTCCAGCCTCCCTCCCGCCCCAGCCCCAGTCTCACCCCTCTAGGTCATCACTGAGCTCTGAGCTGAGCTTCCTGTGCTGTAGAGCAGCTTCCCACTAAAACTGCTGTTCACATGTAGCGTATGTATATGTCAGTGTTACTCTCTCAGTTCATCCCACCCGCTCCTTCTCCACTGAGTCCACAAGGCCATTCTTAACTTTCATGAAGTCTACAGCATGCAAAGCTCTGTCCTTTGGGGATGTCTCAAGTTGCTCACGACTCATGGGCAACAGACAACTAAATACTATAGCGTTAGTCTCTCAGTCGTGTCCGACTCTTTGCGACCCCATGGACTGTAGCCTGCCAGGCTCTTCTGCCCATGGGATTTCCCAGGCAGGAATACTGGAGTGGGTTGACATTTCCTTCTCCAGCAGATCTTCCTGACCCAGAGATTGAACCCAGGTCTCCCACATTGCAGGCAGACTCTTTACCGTCAAAGCCGTCAGAGAATGAGGCAAATAAAATAAGGTCATGACACAGAAGTGAGGTAACTTCTTGCCCTTGGGGGAGGGGAAGGGCCTTAATGCTTGACTGTCAACTCTGCTATAAGGGCATCTGGTACTATTCGCTTTCCTTATCTGACATTAATTATATTATTACATAGTATATGATATGCTGCAGTTATTTATTAATTGTTATTTAGTTGAATTATCTAGGTAGAATTATAATCCTCACCTTAAATGTGTAGAAATGTAAGCTGAGAAAGGTTGGACGTCCTGCATAAGCCGGTTGATAAATGCCAGAGATGGAATATGCACTCGGTTTCTCCTGACCCCTAAGAATGTGTGTTCCCTTCACCATCTCAGGCTGCCACCCACCAAGTGAAGCTTCAGAGTGATTTATTCATCTGGAGTCATTGAAGAAACCTTTAGTGAACTGTAAGCTCATTAAAAGTGGGCTGTCTGATTTAAAAAAAAAAAAAGTCTACCTTGTCTATAACATCATATATACTACATAAAGTATGCTAAAATATTTGTAGAAAGGAGGAGATGGAGGGAGGCAGGGAGGAGGTGAAGGATGAAGGGAGAAAAGAAGGGAGGAAGGGAAGGAATTGTGCTTGAGCTGAATCTAAAAGAATAAATTATATTTTTCTGGGCATGATGGTGGGAGGAAGACTTATTTGAGGCTGAGTAACATCCTCAAAAGGACGGGGTATGTGTTTATGTGATAAAAGAATGACAAGTAATTCTTTCTAGTTAGACTCTAGAGGGAAGAGAATAGTGGAAGGTGAGGTTGCTAAAGCAGAACCGGGACTTGTAGTTCGTTCATTCAGTCAAAGAAAATCTACAGAGTGACTTATGGAGGGCATTACTCAAGAGGCTTAGGGCATGACAGTGAATGAAACACCTGGCCTATGGATCTTATCTTCTAGTGAAGAGAAGCAGGGGATAAACATATAAATAAATTATACAGAATGTGAGAGGTACTAAATGCTTGGGGGTGGAAAATGTTAGTTGCTCAGTCGTGTCCAACTCTTTGCGAACCATGGACTGTCAAAAATCCCACCAGGGTCCCCAGGCCATGGGATTTCCCAGGCAAGATTACTGGAGTGGGTTGCCATTTCCTTCTCAAGGGGAACTTCCTGACCCAGGGTTCAAACCTGGGTCTTCTGCGTTGCAGGCACATTCTTTACCATCTGAGCCACGAGGGAAGCCACCTTGCGTGGGGGTGGAGGGTAAGCAGCAAACAGGAGCAGACCCAGACAGCGCATTGAAGGTAAGTTATTAGGAAGGTGACATTTGACTGGCATCTTGTGTTGGGGATGAATTCCAGGTAGCGAGAACAGGCTGCCTGAGGACTCGAGGGCAGAAGGCCAGTGTGGCGAGGTGCGCTTGGTGAGGCTGGAGGGGGGAGAGGGGCCAGGAGTCCAGAGCATGTCAAGCCTTGAGGGAAACAAGGAGCACTGGCCGATTTGAAGCAGAGGAGTGGTGCTTGTCTGGAAAGGGTTGGTCTGGCTGCTGTGTGGGGGCAGGTGTGGGGTTAGCTGTGGGGGTATTACGGTGGCTCGAGCAGCTGACTGTTTTAAGGAAGGTGGCTCCGGTGGGCTCTGCTACCCATGACCAGATTCTGGGTGTGCTTAGAAGGGAGAGCTGGTAAGATTGTCTGATGGGTTAGACGCAGAGTGTGAGAGAAACATGGCGGTCAAAGGTGACCCTGAGCTTTTTATGTTCAAGTTTCCAATATCTGGGGTGGAAATATTGTGGGTGACTTGAGTTTGTTGGCAAGGCTTTGGAGCTATTTTGTGCAGGATCCTTTGACACCCAAGTGGAGATGTCAGGTGGGCAGATGAATATAAAGAGGCTGGACCTTAGGGAGAGGACCCAGCAGGAGGCTTCCAGTGCAGAGTCATAAGCACGTAGAAGGGATTTAAAACCATGAAACGAGGAGAGGCAGCCAGAGAGAGGAGAGAGGTCCACACATCACGGATGGGCTCATCTGCCGTGCCCATGGCTTGAAACTTCATTTTGGATCAATGGGGAGCTATTAATATTTTTTGAGATTAGAAGTCACAGAATCTCAGCAGGGCTTGTTTCCTTGGCGCCTTTGTTTGCCTGTTTTATACAGATGCTGCTCTGGTGGTCCCATGGGGATGCCACAGGGAGGGACAGTGGCAGCCTGTGCAGTAGCCGCATGCAGGGAGAGCGGGGGCCTGCGGCAGACCAGGACTGGGCAGGGATGGAGGGGCTAGATAAAGGGGAGAAGGGAAAAGGCGGCAAAACCAATTTTCCCTTCCACCCATTTCAAAACAGAAATCACCAGATCAATAGAAAAGAAAACATAATTTAAGCCTAAAAAAGGGTTTTATGTGTTCTCTCTCTCTCTCTCTTAACTGCTTGAGGCATGGCTATGGTTTCTAATGCTTTGCTTCCTGGGGGCATAGCTGACAGCAGCCGGAAAGGAAAAGAGAGTTTTCAATGTCTCAGAAAATTCCTGTCTGAACCAAGGAGCAAGAGAAGCTTGCTCTTTCCATTAACTGTTTGGCACGTTCAGAGAAAACTTGTGAGACAGAGCTGAGTCCATCCTGATGGAAAGATGGGATTGTATCCCCGAGGCCCCCCAGACTAAATAATTGTAGTTATCTCACCTTGTATGGGATAGATGAGAAGGAACACAGTGTAGTATCTAGCCTTGTCATGACACATGCTAGCTGCTATTTGACTAAGAAGAATGCTTTAGGGTTTAAAATCACATTTTAAAGTTTTTATTATTGGGGTATAATTGATTTACCATGTTGTGCTAGTTTCTGCTGTACGGCAACGTGAAATCAGCTGTAAGTATACATATATCCGCTCCTTCTTGAGCCTCCTCCCCACTCCCTGCTCCGCCCCATGGCACCCCTCTAGGTCACCACAGAGCACCAAGCTGAGCTCCCTGGTACATATATACAATGCAGTGTTACTCAACCAATAAAAAGGAACAGAATTGAGTCATTTGTACTGATGTGGACGGACCTAGAGTCTGTCATACAGAGTGAAGTAAGTCAGAAAGAGAAATACAAATATGGTATATTAATACATATATGTGATGATCTAGACGAAATCTAGAATCTACAAACCTATTTGTAGGGCAGGAATAGAGACACAGACATAAAATCACTTTTATATACCTTATCACAATGAAGAATCACAATGATCCTTTGACATAAATAAGGAAGGTTTCCCTCTTTTACTGAGAACAGAGAAAGTCGGTCCTAACCAGGTGAAGTGACTTACTTGCATCACAGAGAAACAGAACTGGGAACTGACCCAGTTGGCAAAGCTGAGATCTGCTTTTCTGGAGTGTGTGCTGCCCGCAGAGGGGCCACGACACTGAGTACACCGGGCCTGGTGTTTGGAGCATGCTCAGGCTAGAGGGTGCATAATCCGCTCCCCTCAGCTCCATACTTGACAGCTGTTTTTTGAAAATATAACACTGAAGTGTGGCTGGTCACTGCCATCACCCACAAATGGGCCTGCAAAGGCAAGCTCCAAGCCTACAAGGGGGTTAAACATGGCCCCCATGTTGGTCAAATAGCAGTTGCCAGGTGTCAGGTCCAAGGGTAGGAATTATACTGTGTTCTTATCCACACATGCCCTGTCTCCTCATCTGGTCACGTCCGCGTCTTCCCCATGCTGTGCATTTTGCTGCCAGGTCTTCCTGGCTGGCCAGGTGATGTAGTGAGAGAATAGTGGCCTTTCCAACTGGAATTCTTTTGCTGTTTAGTCACTAAGACAAGTCCCACTCTTTTGCAATGCCATGGACTATTATCCATCAACCTCCTCAGATCTTTGATAGGGCATGGGGGTGGAATTCCTTTTTCATTGTCCTAAATCACACATGCAAACGCATGCTCAGTCACTTCAGTCATGTCGGACTCTTTGTGACCATATGGACCACAGCCCACCGGGCTCCTCTGTCCATGGGATTCTCCAGGCCGGAATACTGAAGTGAGTTGTCATGTCCTTCTCCAGGGGATCTTCCCGACGCAGGGATGGAACCCGCATCTTTTTTATCTCCTCCATTGGTGGGTGGGTTCTTTACCACTAGCGCCACCTGGGAAGCTCAAATGTTTCCTCCCCCAGAGGCATTTTGAATTAGTTGATGGAACACAAGCAGCCTTCCACCCCCTTGATTCTCTGGATGAGGATTTCAGCTGCTTCCCTGTCTCTCCACTGCACTTTGTGCCTGTTGAAGACCAGTGATGTTGGAGACCCACCTGATGGATTCGTTTGTCAGCAAGCAAGGAGACTCCACCTCTGTCCCTGAAACATTGTGATCAAACACAGTTAATTCTAGGGCAAAGGCAGCGCAGCGGCAGGGCTTTTAAAAATCAATTAGCAATGCAATTCAAGGTTAAAAACAGAAGAGGACTAATTCTGTTTTCCATTTGGGTGGTAGGCCATTTAAGGAATAGCAGGACAAAGGCCAAAGTCTTTATAGGAGAATTTAATCAGAAGTGAAGTAAGAAGCCAGGTGTCTTTGTTGGGTTCCCTGAGAGTGCTCAGTGGTTGAAGGCAGGCTTCATTCCCCGGGACCTTTCAAGGCTTTTGTCTTCCTAACCTCAACTCTACTCCATTCTTTTAGCTCTACTCTGTATGAGTTATGTGTACTTGTTCATGCTTTTTGTGTGTGTGTGTGTCCCTGTAATTATTCAAAACTATGTCTTCTTGACCTGTACCATTTGCCCATCAGCTCTAGAGAGCAGGGTCCTTTAATCTGCTGACTTTGGAAGCTGGGGAGGGGCAGGGTACATCTTCCATGCCTTTTACTATGGATTAGAGCCCCATAATGAATGTCAGGGGTTCATTGTTTGGGGTTTAGTGGCAAAGGATGTGAAGAGAAGTACTTTAGACACTGGCAGATCTATGCGTTTGAAGTCCTCCTATTATGTCTAATTTCAAGCACTACACAGAATGGACACTCTTTACATTTTGAAAATGATAACCTATTCTAAACTGAAATTTCTCTCTAACACCAGGATCCGCTCTCCTCTCTCCCCTTTCTGTGTTTTCCTCTTAGTATAAGGTGAGAATGGAGGAGGAAATGGCTACTCACTCCAGTATTCTTGCCTAGAGAATCCCAAGGACAGGAGCCTTGCAGGCTATACCCATGGGGTTGCAAAGAGTCAGATACAACTGAGTGTCTGAGCACACATAAGGAGAAAAACGATAATTCATTTATAAAGGCTATGAAAGTAATGCAGGTAGAGACTTCACCCATGCCTTATCGCAACTAGATCATAATTGTCTTCCCGAGTCCAGGTCAGGAAAGACTTAAAGTCTTACCAAATGCACGTTTGTGTGCCTGACACACAGTGAGGCAATACAAACCGAAACGCTGGAGTTTGGAGCAAAGAAAGGCTTATTGCAGGGTCCTTCAAGGAGAGAAGTGGCTTGTACCCACCAAACCCCTGAAGCGTTTCAGCAAAGCATCTTTCAAGGCCTGGTGAGGGAGCGGTGTGGTTAGTTGTTGCAAACTTCTTGGTGTTGGAATCCTTTGTTTTTGAAGCCATCCACACAGGTAAACCTCCAACAAGAAAAATGTCATTTTCTATTCTGCAACTTTTTATCTCTATGTTAATGGGAAAGTGTTATCCCCTTAAAGGCCAGAGTCTTAAGAATGAGATACCCTTTGTTTCAGGCTATGCGTGGGCGCTAAGTCGCTTCGGTTGTGTCTGACTCTTTGTGTCTCTATGTACTGTAGCCCACCGGGCTCCTGTGTCCATGGGATTCTGTAGGCAAAAATACTGGAGGGGTTGCCATGCCATTCTCCAGGGGATCTTCCTCACCCAGGGATCGAACCTGCTTTTCTTTTGTCTCCTGCATTGGCAGATGAATTCTTTACCGCTAGTGCCACCTGGGAAGCCCCGTTTCAGGCTACAGGCAACATTCTTTCACAAAACGTGCAGAGCCAACATGACTAAGCACAGGAAAAGGAACAGATCTATTACAGAGTCGGATTTGTTCTTCCTGTCACAGAAAGACATTCACCATGGCTCCGGTTTTCCTTGTGTTTCTCCTTAGCTCTGCTCGTATCGTTCATGAGATTCGACTGTGTGTTTCCTGTCTGCTTCCATGTTCTAGCTGCCAGTGAGCTTGGAGTGAAGTTCATTTCCTCTGGGCCTCTTTCCAATTCTGCACAGAGTAAACTCTGACTCCACACAGACCTTCCAGTTCTCTCACCCCGGTTGTCATTCACCTGTCATGCCTGATGTCATTATTACTTTCCTACAGACTTTATCCTTCCCCAGCTGGGCTGCTTGATTCCTACCTGTCTGCTCCCAGTTCCCAAGACTCCTGGGTGGAGGCAGCAGCTGCTTACACTCTTGTGGTCCCCGATTTTTGGAGTCAGTGATGTTCACCCTTGCATCTTGTTCCACCACGACTGGTGTTCCAGTTTCTCCTCCTGGGCTCTTACCTCGTTATCCATCCCTAACCCTCTCATGAGTCTTTTATATTGTTCTTTTTTATTTTTAATTTTATTTTATTTTTAAACTTTACAATATTCTATTAGTTTTGCCAAATATCAAAATGAATCTGCCACAGGTATACATGTGTTCCCCATCCTGAACCCTCCTCCCTCCCCATACCAACCCTCTGGGCCATCTCAGTGCACCAGCCCCAAGCATCCAGTATCGTGCATCGAACCTGGACTGGCAATTCGTTTCATACATGATATTATATATGTTTCAATGCCATTCTCCCAAATCTTCCCACCCTCTCCCTCTCCAACAGAGTCCATAAGACTGTTCTATACATCTGTGTCTCTTTTGCTGTCTCGTACACAGGGTTATTGTTACCATCTTTCTAAATTCCATATATATGCGTTAGTATACTGTATTGGTGTTTTTCTTTCTGGCTTACTTCACTCTGTATAATAGGCTCCAGTTTCATCCACCTCATTAGAACTGATTCAAATGTATTCTTTTTAATGGCTGAGTAATACTCCATTGTGTATATGTATATTGTTCTTATTGATGTATAATGGACACAACGTTATATTCATTCTAGGTGTACAACTTAGTGCTTCCATATATGTGTATTTTGCTAAGTAATCACCAGGGTAAGCCCAGTGAACACTGATCAGTGAACATAGTTACACATTGTTTTTCTTGCCGTGAGAACTTTTAAGATCTACTCTGTTAGCATCTTTCAAATATGCAAAATAGTGTTATTAACTATTGTCACCAAGCCGCAGGTTACCTCGTCCTCTCATTATTCTTCATTATTTACACACAGATGCTTGGTGGCCGAGGGCTGAGCTAATCTCATTCTTCAGTACACAGCACACTTTCACTCCTGGAAAAGGGTTGGTTGACCCCTGAAAAACACTTCCTTATTTTCCCTGCATCTCCAGTTTCACTCCTGTCCTCCTTTTCCCATAGTGTTCCCCACGTGAATGTGTTCCATAAATCTCATTAAATGTGCATGAATGTGCATGAAGCATGATGTGTACTCCATGAGCATGTCACTGAGGGATCCATCCCTCTGATTCTTCAGGGCTCTTTCCAACTTCCTTGTATCCCACACAGTTCCATGACGGGCACCCCCTTTCACACACTTTGCTTCCTGGTGCCTCTAGGGAGCAGAACCGGTGATGGCAGGGCTGGGTGACGGGACTCCACATGCCGACTTGTAGTAAGAGCTGCCATATTGCATTTCCATGAGGCATTACACGTCTACACTCCTCCATACACTGTGAGTTCCCATCTGCCACTTGCTCACCAACACTTACTCTTATCTACTTCCTGATTCCTGTTTTTCTATACCATGCTCATGGGCGCAGAGTTAGCTCATGATTACTTTCTTTTGTAATTCTCAGTTTACTGCTGAGTGGGAGCCTCTCTTCATGGAATTGTTTGCTTTATGGCTTTTTCTTTGGTATGAGACAGAGATTCTTTTGCTTATTTTGTTTAATTTTGCTGCCTTTTTCTCAGAGATCTGTAAGAATTTTTTTTTGTTGTTATTCCAGATATTAATTTTTTGAGCTTTAGATGTTAAGAAAAATATATATGTATATGTGTGTGTGTGTGTGTTAGTTGCTCAGTTGTGTCCGACTCTGCAACTCCATGGGCTGTAGGCTGCAAGAGTACTGGAGTGGGCAGCTATTCCCTTCTCCAGGAGATCTTCCTGACCCAGGGATCAAACCTGGGTCTCCTTCAATATGTATATATATATTTTGAACTTGGGCAGTTGGGTTACAGCATATACACTCTTTATACTCTTAATCACCATAGAAGGCACCATTGACAAAAGTAATATACATACACACACACACATATATATATATATATTACTTTTGTCAATGGTGCCTTATATGGTGATTAAGAGTATAAAGAGTGTATATGCTGTAACCCAACTGCCTAGGTTCAAATCCTAACTATGTGGCTTTAGTGATGCTCCTCTGTTTTCTGTCTATAAAATGGGCATACTAAAGTTACCGTCTTTATTTGGGATTAAATGATTTTACATTTGTAAAGAAAAAAACTCTGTGTATTTTTCCACTGAAAGCAAATATATTTTTTTCTTGGCTTTACACTGTTCCCATCGAGGTAATTAATATGAAGCCCACCTTAACATAGTATAACCTTGATGTAACGAAACATAAGGATCTAGCTTTGGTTTTTCCCCATGGTGTGAGCCAGTGTTCTTTCTCGGACCATCTACTGAACAGTCAGTCATCCTGTTGCTTTGTGGGGCTCCTGTTCCTGTGCCGAGTTCCTGCACGTATTCGGTTATTTTTCCGAGCTCTCTCGCCTGTTCCATCCGTCTGTTGTTCCTGGGCTTGTACTGCACTGTACCCTCAGCACCCGGGAGGATGCTTTTCCTCTTCTTCTGCGTTCTTTATCCTGGACCCCTATTGTGCTGGCGGTGCATATGGTACACATCTCATGGTTTCCGTAAGATTCTCAGAAGCTCTCCTGGACCAAAACACTTACCACATTTTCTTCCTCCGTTGTTAGACTGTAAACTGGTGCATCTTTTGCTCTTGTGGAAATTTCCAGGCATAGTATCAGGGGCAGACAATTAAGATATTTTTAAGGATTAAAAATAAGCACCACTTGCCAATTTCACCGTATCATTCTAAATGAAAGAGTGTCTAATGGTTTTCATGCACTGTTGAGTGAATTGTGAGTCGGCTTTGTCATTTGGAGTTTGTCCGTTTGAGGCAGAGAGTCATTTTTAAAACCAACTCTGTCAGAGAGGTTTAAACCATTGTGCACTCTCTAAGCTGAACCGATTCAAAACAATGAATAAACTGACAGATACACGTATAGCAAACAAATTAACGTGGAATAAATGCTGTGTATTTACTAGTCTGCTGGGTCATCAGGACCCCGAGAAGAACTTTAAGTTCGTTAAGATGGACTCCAAGTTTCCTACAGGGCTGTCCTGGCCAGGTCACCTCTCCCCTCTGTTCCTGTGTATAATAGGTCAGTACGATGGAAGTGGTAAAGAACCCACCTGCCAGTGCAGGAGACAGCAGAGACTCGACTGGGTCGGGAAGATCCCTTGGAGAAGGAAATGGTAACTCACTCCAGAATTCTTGCCTGGGAAATCCTATGGACAGAGGAGCCTGGTGGGCTGCAGTCCATGGGGTTGCAAGAGTCTGACACGACTGTGCTTCTGAGAATGCACACACTGTCATCAGGAAAGGGGAAAGGTTCTGCCCAGAATTTCCTGTCATTTATCATGGAGAGCTTTGCAGTATTCTCTGTGTGGGGTGAGGGATGAGATGGCCTAGACCAGTGACCCCACGGCTCTTCGTCAGAGCCCCACGCTGCCAGCCCCAACAGCCAGACATCCTCAGGGGGCCCTGGCCTGTGTCCACGGGGTCTTGTTACCTTTGCAAAAATAATTAAGTGGCCCTAATGTATTTACAGCGTATCATTGGTGCAGTTTAATTGCTGATCTTTTTCATTTTTGTAATTTTGGAGAATCTTGAATGCATATATTGGCTTTTGATATAATGGCATAAAGTCAAAGCAGCGAGAGCAGGGCCGTGGGTGGGCTTGGATGTGGAAACGGGTGAGTGGAGGTGATGAATTGTTCTGATCCTTATTGTTCCTTTCCTGTCTCCACTCGGGCTGGTGGGAGGGAGTCTGGTTGCTGGACAGCCGTCAGTCAGCTCTTGTCTAGAAGCTGCCATTTACAGCTCATAGTTTTCCGTGTTCTCTTCACATTCAGAAGAGAAATCATCTGATACATTCAGTTTTCTAAATTCTTCCTTTCTTGTTCCTGGTTTCTGGCTCTATGAGATGGGCACCCTGGGTAACACACAGGTAACTCGGAAGGATGCAGCAGAATCATCCTCTTTGCTCCAGCCCCTCCTGGCTGAGGGGTAACCGCATTCACAACCCATGGATCCAATTACTGGTGTAAATAACCAAGTCCATATGCACTCTGCAGCTCCAGGGTCTGCAGTTTGAGGGCATACTCTCAGAATTCAAAGTCTTCCCCATGCCTCTGTTTCTAATTTACAGAGGGAAACAAGCCAATGTAGGGAGTAGTAAAAAAAAAAAAATTCTGGCAAGGATGCCACGTGCTAATACAGCTCCCATTTCCCTAACTTTGCTCTCTCTGAGCACAAGCATGTTAAATTTCCCACAACTGTTACCTAAATGAAGAGCAGCAGGAGTGATACACCACGGATGAGGTTATGAGTGTGTGGGTAGCACACGGCCGCTAATCTCTGCTGACATTTACTTCCACTCCTGAGCAGGGGGTGACCAGCCCCGCCGGTCCTCCTGCAGAAGATAAATGTCAGCTCCATCCGTCGGATGCTTTCTATGCATGCATGCATATTGGAAATCAAACCTATTTGGCATATAACACACGGAGGCCCCGGTGCCCAGCCCTCTGAAGCACATTGATTGTTCTTGGCCATCCCTCTCACCACCAGGTTTGATAGAGCTGGAGAACAGTGGATGAGTTTGCTGCATGTTTAATGGAAGAACAAAAAAAGCCGACTAAGCTTAACAGTTTCCGCCTCTTGTGCCTTCAGGGCTAGGCTTTGTCTCCCCATGGGTTGTGCTTTTCCAGGAGCATCTGCTTGTCCTCTTGTGAAGGCAGTGAGCTGGTGCGTGTCTGGCAAGGGCTTTCTGTTCCTGTCCGGTGGTTCTGTGTGTTTTGATTGCCCTCAGAGTGGGCCCTACCCATCACTCAGGTGCAGCCTGCTTGCTTCTTCAGCCCTGGGCAGTGAAGTGATAGAATTCTTGAGCAGTTGCTTCCTTCACATAAAGGAAAAAGAGGTTTTGGTTGTAAGGTCTGGCAAGTTCATTAATGAGCTTACTCTTAAAAAAAAAAACAAAAAACAAAAACTTTTATTGGAGTATAGTTGAAAACATTGTGTTAGTTTCACGTGTACAGCAACATGAATCTGTTATATATACACACAGAGATCCACTCTTTTAAAATTCTTTTTCCCTATAGATCATTACAGAGTATTGAGTAGAGCTCCCTGTACTATATAGTAGGTCCTTATTAGTTACCTATTTTATATATAGTAGTGTGTATATGTCAATCTCTGCGGCTGCTGCTGCTAAGTTGCTTTAGTCGTGTCCGACTCTTTGCGACCCCATGGATGGCAGCCCACCAGGCTCCCCCGTCCCTGGGATTCTCCAGGCAAGAACACTGGAGCGGGTTGCCATTTCCTTCTCCAATGCATGAAAGTGAAAAGTGAAAGTGAAATCACTCAGTCATGTCTGACTCTTAGCGACCCCATGGACTGCAGCCTACCAGGCTCCTCCGTCCATGGGATTTTCTAGGCAAGAGTACTGGAGTGGGTTGCCATTGCCTTCTCCGATGTCAATCTCTATCTCCCAGTTAATACCCACCTGCACTCTTTCCCCTTGGTAACCACACGTTTGTCTTCTAGGTCAGTGGCTCTATTTCTGTTTTGCAAATAAGTTCATTTGTATCCTGTTTTTTATTCCACATGTAAGTGATGTCGTATGACATGTTTACTTTTAACCTTGAATATCTAAAGCCATTTGCATACAGTGTTCGTATGAGGTGGTAAATGGCTGATATAAATATATCCAGTAAGGGCTGGCATCATAAAATAGTCACATACAGGAGATTTTGTTTCTTTTGGTTTCATCCCATAAAAATATGGTGTCCCATGGAGATCTGAAGTGCAAACCTTGGTCACTCAGTGCAATGTGAGTTGCTTTCAAGAAAGAAAATGGAGAGGGTGGTGCCCAGTCTCCATTCTCTAGGCGTGATTAACAATGCAGCATGATGTGGCCTCTGATAGGCAAGCACAGCACCAAATAAATTTTGGAGAAAATCAATCATGAGCCAAAGAGAAGAGAAAGTTGCCCAGAATGGTTTCAGAATCAGGAGGGTGTGCTGGAGGGAGCTGGACTGATACCCAGGGGCTCTGGGTGCTCAGGAGGAAAACAGGGGTGTGTGGAGTCAGGCTTCCATGTACCTTCTGGAATGTTAAAAATGAGAATGCACGTCATTTGTGCAGCTGAGATAAAAAGCCTGCTTAGAAAGTAAAGCAGAATTTATACTTTGGAATAGAAGGTGTGACCTTGGAAGAAACAGTTGTGGAGGCGGGATTACTTGGAACAAAATAGTAATACTTTGAGTCCAGAGAACTCCAGGAAGCTAGTCATTTGGGTATTTTGTTATCACATATCTTTTTCTTCCGAACAGAAAGAGCTTCCCAGGTGGCGCAGTTTTAAAGAATCTGCCTACCAGTGCAGGAGAGGTAAGAGTTGCGGGTTCGATCCCTGAGTCAGGAAGATCCCCTGGAGGAGAGAATGGCAACCCGCTCCAGTATTCTTGCCTGGAAGATTCCATGAGGAGTCTGGCAGGCTATAGTCCAGGGGGTTGAAAAGAATCAGACATGACTGAGCACCGCACTCACACTCCTTCAAAACAGTGGTAGACTCATAGAACGCTTGCAGTGGGGAGGACTTCAAATAAGTTTGGTCAGAGAATCTGTTCTTATGAACCGATCTTATCTAATATTAAGAAGTGAAAGCTAACAGACAAAATCAGAAGAAAAAAACCCTAGTAGCCCCGTGGTGGCTAAGGGCAGGTGCAGTTGGAGGCCTTCCTTCTTCACCTGACCCTGTCCTGGAGGCCACCCCGCCCCCAACAGAACCTGAGGGATTTATGGAACAGGTCTGGAACCCTATTATTTCTGGTATTAGTTCCTCAACCAGCCTCACATGTACTCTATCAGAATAGGCTTTCTTAGGATGTTAAGTGTTCAGAAGCTGCTTATATAACCAGCGCCCGGAGAATGGCAGTGAGCACTAGCGCATGGAAGGCTGTGTGTGATCCTTCAGTTCTGAGGTGCATTCATGCATGTTTGACCTAGTTTCTCCCCTGCATCCTTGAGTGTATCCGTACCTGACTCAGAAACCCTTTCTTCAGAAACACCTATTAACATCTGGGGCAAACAAGTCGGCTGGAATGCAGTTTAGGAAACATGCCTCTTGTCAGGGTTCTGGTCTAATTCCCTCATTTTTCAAGTGGGGGCTCTGAGGCTCAGAGAGAGGGTGACATGCTGGGGTCACACATTGGAA
This sequence comes from Bubalus kerabau, assembly GCF_029407905.1. Classification (NCBI taxonomy): domain Eukaryota; kingdom Metazoa; phylum Chordata; class Mammalia; order Artiodactyla; family Bovidae; genus Bubalus; species Bubalus kerabau. The sequence goes on from NC_073628.1 coordinate 16,952,154, forward strand.
CATAGTTAGGAAGCATGTGTAGGACTCGTGGCTCTGTGAAGTTAAGGGGCTTTCCAGATAGTCTTTTGATTTTAACACTTTCTCACGTCTCTAGAAAAGTTGGAGGCTTTCCAGGTGGCTCAGCAGTGAAGAATCCACATGCAATGCAGAAGATGCAGGGAACGTGGATTTGATCCCTGGGTCAGGAAGATCCTCTGGAGGAGCAAATGGAAACCCACTCCAGTATTCTTGCCTGGAGAATCCCATGGACATAGGAGCCTGGCAGGCTGCAGTCCTATTCTGTTCTGTCCAGGCTGCACCCTGAAACACAGAAAGTCAAGATTTCCCAGCTGGACTTGACTATGAGACTCCCTACTGTGCCCCGGTTTACTTACTGGGTACTCAGTCAATCTCCCTGATGAAGAGCAGAGGTAAGGCTGCCCATTTCTTAGATTTCAGGACATGCTAAGACTGAGATTTCAACGGAAGCAGATGTGCAATGGCATCATTAGCAAGTGGCATGGTACTTTCATAAGGTTTCAAGAAACCAGTGGTCCTTGCCAACCCTCTGTAGTGATCTAGGTGTTTTGCTCTGTTGGCATCAGGAAACTGGACAAATCTCTGACCAAAGGAAACGGCCTTTCGTGAATTTGGTGGGCCATTCTGAACAAGGAGCTCACTGCTCTTTGCCCGTGTTAATTAATAAAGACAAGCACGTAGGACCAGAAAGGCAACTTTCTGACTTTACTGCTTCTAAGTAAACTGAGTCATATTTGAGCTTCCTCTTACTAATATACAACTCATTACAGAAACCACACAGAGTATAGTTTTAAAGTTAATTGAAGAGGAAAAAGGATCAGAGAGAAGAAAGTAGAAGCAATGGATGTCAGGAAATTTGATATTATTAGAATATGTGGTTGCCTTGGTTCCTTCCATTCATGTATTTTTGAAATAAGAGTTGGTCATTTGTAAGGGCTTCGCTGAAAGCTCAGTTGGTAAAGAATCTGCCTGCATTGCGGGAGACCTGGGTTTGATCCCTGGGTTGGGGAGATCCCCTGGAGAAGGGAAAGCTACCCACTCCAGTATTCTGGCGTGGAGAATTCCATGGACTGTATAGTCCATTGGATCGCAAAGAATCGGACAGGACTGAATGACTTTCACTTTCACTGGATTGGCAGCCAGACCTTATCCGGTAGATAAGCTGTTGGCAAAGTGATGTCTTGCATATGTGTCCAGAGCAGGATGAATTTATTAACTTCCTGTAGAGCCTCTGAGATGCTGGGTTCTGCTGTGAAGTCAAATTCAACTTGAGTGATGGTGCTTTATTGGCCCTGGTAAGTAAAGTAAAGTAGCTCAGTTGTGTCCGTCTTTTTGCAACCCCATGGACTGTAGCCTACCAGGCTCCTCTGTCCATGGGATTTTCCAGGCAAGAGTACTAGAGTGGGTTGCCATTTCCTTCTCCAGGGATCTTCCTGACCCAGGGATCAAACCCGGGTCTCCAGCATTGCAGACAGATGTTTTACTGTCTGAGCCACCAGGGAAGACACATTGGCCCTGGTAGATGTAACCAATGTCTGTTTGCCAGACACCTGTTTGAAAATGGAAATTTTAATTAAAAGCAGGAAACTGAATTGCATGATCTCTATTGATTTCCTCTAACCTCCCCCAAATTATCTAATGATGACTTACTTATAGAATATCAATCAAAGAATCATCTTTAAAAATGAGTTTACCATAAGATCCAGCAGACCCACTCCTAGGCATAGATCTGGAAAAGACAAAGCTCTAATTTGAAAAGATATGTGTACCCCAGTGTTCATAGCAACACTATTTACAATAGCCAAGACATGGAAGCAGCTTAAATGTCCATTGATAGATGAATGGATAAGGAAGGTGTGATACATATACACAATGGAGTGCTACTCAGTCATAAAAAAGGATGAAATCATGCCATTTGCGGCAACATGGATGGATCTAGAGATTATGATACTAAGTGAAGTTAAAGACAAATATCATATGATGTCACTTATATGTGGAATTAAAAAAAAGTACAAATAAACTTATTTACAAAACAGAAACAGACTGACAGACATAAAAAGAAAACTTACAGTTACCAAAAGGGAAAGGGAGTGGAGGAGGGATAGATTTGGAGTATGGGATTAGTAGACACAAACTCTATATTTAGAGTAGATAAACAACAAGGATTTTCTTTATAGCACAGGAAACTGTATTCAGTATCTTATAATAACATATAATGGAAAAGAATTAAAAAGCACACACACAAATACATTTATATGTGTGTGTATGTATATCTATCTATATATCTATCTATCTATCTATATATATATATATATATACAGCTTCACAAGTGGTTCAGTGGTAAAGAACCCACTTGCCAGTGCAAGAGGTATAAGAGACTTGGCTTTGATCCCTGGGTCAGGAAGAGCCCTTGGAGGAAGAAATGGCAACCTACTCGGGTATTCTTGTGTAGGAAATCCCATGGACAGAGGAGCCCGGTAGGCTACAGTCCATGGGGATGCAAAGAGTTATGACTGAGCACACATGCACATATATTTGCACACACCTGAATAGCATTACTGTATACCTGAAACTAACACACTATTGGAAATCAACTATACTTCAATTGAAAATGTTTTAAAAATAAAATTAGAAAGGGATAATTACTCACATTTTACAGTGTTCCATATAGAAATGAAGTGACTTTTCACTGTACTCTCAAAAACAAATGGGAGACCACACCATCATTTTATATATTATTTTAATTCCCAAATAGTTAATGAAGGACCTCCTAGGTGCCAAGCACCGTGCTGATCCCCTGATTTATTAACAGAAAAAGCTTTGATTGTGGCCCTTAAGACACTCAGTTCAGTGATAGAAAAGGAGATACACCAATATAATCCAGTGTGATAAATCCTACAGCAGAGGCATGAGCAAGCTGTGGCCAACTGGGGGGCAAAGTAGAGCAAGAGTTGACCTTGCAAGTAGCCCGATGTATTTTCAAAGACTAGAGTTTGAATCAGAATCTGTTATTGCTTGTAAGATTAATATTTGTTCTAGAAACCTCTTTGGAGATGGAAATGGCAACCCACTCCAGTGTTCTTGCCTGGAGAATCCCAGGGACGGGGGAGCCTGGTGGGCTGTCGTCTATGGGGTTGCACAGAGTCGGACACGACTGAAGCGACTTAGCAGCAGCAGAACCTCTTCCTGCCTGTTACTTACAGTGGATTTCATGCTCTGCAATTTGGAAGGATAGTGAGCATGTGTGTGGGTGTACAAGTGTATGTGTGTATGTGTTTATAGTAAGTTAAAATCTCCTGATTATTTTACAACCTCACTAATCCCTATTGGAATCTATTTGTTTTGACGTGGGGAGGGAAGTGAGATTTGGCATGTCGGGCATTCAGTAAATATGATTTCAGATGCAATACTAAGGTGGATTGTGTCCCGAACAATTTGGGCAGTTTAGTGATGCTCAGTATCTTTTTGCTCCATATTTTTTAAGGCTACCTGTTGAGGCCCAAGGAAGAGAAGAATAAAGTTGTTTCAGATTGCATAGGTGTTAAATAGGCACAGTTTTTCCACCTGGGATGCTCGAGTGTGTCTCTGATGGACCAAGAATTCTCTGGAAGCCCCCTACAGTCCCTCCCTCGCTCTCTCCAATCACAGGCTGGAGTGGTCTTGATGAATCTCTCTGCAGGCGTTTCTTCCTCCACCGAGGAGTGATTCATTGGCATGAAGCTGTTTGAGCAATTACAATAAAACACTTTTATGGAAATGTTCTGCCTTCTCTGTGTTTCTGGCACCTCTGCAGTGTCTCTGTGGCAAGAGAAGGCCAGAGCAGACACACCGCATCCTTGTTTCTTCTCTCTTATTAGAATATTCAGTATTTTATGCTGGAATAGAGTTTGGAAATTGTTCTAGCTCGTTTCAGATCACCTTACATGTGCTCAAGGGTTTCAGAAAAGAGAGAATATATACCCCCAAAACCACAACTTGAAATTGGGTCTGAGACTGCCCATCCACCTCGAGGGCCAAGAAGAGGATGAGCCACGACTGTGGATGAATGGCGCTGGGCAGCAACAGCAGCCTTACCAGGCAAAGGAGGGCTTTCTGTCCTCCTTTTTGTCGTTTATATGAAGGAACTTGCCCTGATGACCATGAGCCGCCTGGGAAGCCCAAGAATCCACCTGCCAATGCAAGAGACATGGATTCGATCCCTTGGTCAGAAAGATCCCCTGGAGAAGGAAATGGCTACTCCAGTATTTTCCCTGGAGAATCTCTTGGACAGAGAAGCCTGGCGGGTTACAGTTCATGGGGTCTCAAAGAGTTAGACACGATGACTGACTCAGCATGCATGCACGTGCGCACTTGCCCTGATTGGAGAAGAGTTTGCGATGCTCACCAGTGTGGGGTTTCTTTGTAACAGAAGGTGCAGAGAGAGAGAGTGTAAAGAGGAGGAAGGAGCACAGACAAAGATAAAAGGAGCCAGAGGATGGGAAGGGAAGGAAAAGGAGGAAGGGGGAGGGGAGGGGAGCAGAGGGGGGAATGGGCTAGATATAACTGCTTCTCAGATTGCAGAAGCAGCTGCGGCCATGCAAGGGGATCTGTCCGGAGGAGAGGGTCCTCCCGGGAGGGATGCTCTCCTGTGAAAACCAGAGTATCTGCTTCTCTAATATGTACCCTTCAAAGCTAGCAACACTGGGGATGTATACAATGAAAGGAAGGGAGGGTGGAGAAAAGAGGGAGATTATTATACTTCTTACATAGATGACTTTAAAAAGCAATGATTTGAGTCCTTTTATTCATTACACATCATAAAGGACCCAGACCGTTTTGCCGATGGCTTTAGAATCTAGGGCCCTATTAAAACCTTTTCTTGTTAGTTACTCAGTGCTTTGGAAACTAAGGAAAAAAGCCAATCTAATCAAGGCAAGGTTTAATACAAAGAGAGGACCCAATCTTGCTTTTCTGCAGAAAAACTTTCAGAATCAAATGGCTTATGATGTGCGTTTACCTAAAGAATCCCTGTGGAATCAGAGGTTGAGGGGTGGGGGTCTTTCCTTTAGCATGTAGGGCTCACCCAGATTTTGTTTTTCTTTTTCTTTTTGTTTCCATACTGAGTCCTGACTGTCTCCTTACTGATTCAGAGAAAAATGTTTTTTCCAGTAATTCTTGGGAGAAAACTCATGCCCTAAGCTGGAGATGAAAACAAACCTACCTAACGTCTGAAGCTGGGAAAAGACTGGTTTATCTTGACCCCAGTAGACCCTTTTCTTAATGACTGCTAGTGTGTCTTCAGTCTTTGGTTGATTGTGGGTGCACCGAGAGGAGATGCTGGAGCTGGGGAGACAGAGATGGGTGGTTATCAGGATTATGTTCAGTGCTTAAATAGCATCAAGCCCCTGGTTTTACAATTTTGTCAGTCTTTGTCTCAGTGGGTAAAGAATCCAGCTGCCAATGCAGGAGACACGAGAGATGTGGGTTCCATCTCTGGAGGAGAAAATGGCAACCCACTCGGTATTCTTGCCTGGAGAATCTCATGGACAGGAGAGCCTGGTGGGCTGCATTCCATGGGGTCACGGACACGACTGAAGCGAATGAGCACACATCCACTGAAATAAGTGTTTCTGATTTTTGGTGAGGAGAGAGCTTCTGCTCCTCACTCTCGGGGACCCAGGCTGACAAGTTTCTGCCGCCATGAACTTGTGACATTTAAGATCAGCCTTCCAGCCAAACCCAGAGGAGGCCCACAGAGAACTACACATTGGAAGTTCTCAAGGGTCATGATATTGCAGTTTTTTTCTTTTTTTTTTCTCACATTTCTTTAGCTAAAGTGCAGTCACTGACTGCAGAGCCTGAGGAAAGGAGTCTAGCCTAATGCCAAGAAAAAAATGGGAAATGTATTTTGGTGTGTAGTAGCCCGTCATTGTAGCTACAGTATTTTAACCAAACACCATTGGTACCCTCATTCACGTATTGAGAACACACGGCCCCAGTCCAGCTATTGCACCCAGCTCAAAGTCCAAGCTCACTTGGTCGTATTTACTCCCTCTCTTCATGACTAGACACAGCTTTTCATGAAGAAGTGACCGTGACCTATGGCCATGAATTTGAGGAATCTCCGGGAGACAGTGAAGGACAGGGGAGCCTGGTGTGGTGCATTCCATGGGATCGCAAAGAGTTGGACAGGACCTAGCGACTGAACAACAGCGACAAGAGGGATAAAGGTTGCTACCATTTAATATAGCATCCTTTTTAATGGCTTGCAGGAGAGGATCCTCACAGTGGGTGTTTAGGGGTTTTAGAATTTGGAAAGGAGGAGAATTGGAGATACAGAGCAGTTGCTGGTCCATGGTGGTAGTGATACCCAAGTCCTGGCACTTGGAGACACTGCGTTCTCAGATGCTGTTGTTCCCTGGAGGAATTTCTTGGTCTTGCACTCTGGAAATCTCACTCCCCTGGGCAGTTCTTCTTTGTGCCATGTTCTCTGTGACTGCGTCTGTAGTCAACACTGTGGAGCACCTGCCTGGGGCTGAGGGGTTTACATAGCTTCTTCCCTGTTAGGATGTGTTGGGGAGCTTGGCAGCTGTTTTATAGTCGTGGGCTCTTTCAGAGTAGACCCAGAGTTTCTTTGGCTACACGATTGCTTCAGAAGCACAATAAATATTGCTGTTTGTTTTCAGGCAGATCCATTTGCCACATGAAAAAATATCAAAGGCATAACAATATCACTTTCAAGCCAACCTTCTTTCCTTCCTTCTGTGCCCCCATGTTCCTCTCTCTCAACTTTATGTGGTGACATTAAGGTCATTCTAGAGTCTCTCTCATTTCAATATCGTCTTGAAACTGGTACATTCTTTCCTGAGCTGGTCTCTTTCTTGCAATCTTTGGTGAAAACAGGGAGGAGTGATGAATACACATGGGTGTTTTGGCATTTTCAGTCCATTTCTCTATAGTTATCGGCTCAGCAGGCAGTGAGTTTGCCTTTGAAGTTATCCAGAGTGACAGTTGGTACCAAATGTCCTGCTACTGCAAAACAGGGCTCCCCAGCCTTCTCGCCCCCTCTGTCTGTTTCATTGACCACCGCAGCCCAGCTTCAAGGTGGTGCTTCTGGGGTAAAGTGTGGGAGGCTCTACCTTTTGAGGTCACTCAGCGATGCTGCATAGTGAGCTGTTGCCATTTAATACGTGACTTCCAAGTTTGCAGAGCTTCCTAGGTGGCTCTAGCGGTAAAGAACCCAACTGCCAATGCAGGTTAGACGTAAGAGACCCGGGTTTGATGCCAGGGTTGGGAAGATCCCCTGGAGAAGGGAGTGGTAGCCCACTCCAGCATTTTTGCATGGAGAATCCCATGGACCTAGGAGTCTTGCAGGCTCCTGGCAATTATTCAAGTTAGCCCTCAAAGTACCCAGTATCCACTTAATAAGCACAGGATAAATGGATCACTATTCTTGTTTTTTTTCTCCTCGGAGTCAGGGACCTTTGAAATCTGACCCTGTTTTGGATTGAACGATGCTGAATCTCTTTGGGTCTGATTTTTGTCTGAATTAAAAAGATCTCTCAGGAAACCTACACTCTTTTCCAAAGAACCCCATCTGGTCTATTGGAAACTGTTTCAAAGTTGAAACATCAACCCTGACAGGTCCTTTGGCCACTAAAGATGTAGCCTCCAAGGACATGTCTGTGCTGGCTGTTAACATAAAATAGCATAGCAAAAATCGGATGAAAGTCATCTGCTGTGATGGATTTGGCATCCTTCTTATACACACCTGCTTTTAAATATACTTCTCACAGAAGCTTGGTTTTACTTTTCCCAGATTTTAAGTCGTATTTCAGACCACAGAAAGAATAATAAAGGGCTTGTTTTGTTCCTTTCCATTTCTGTACTTGTTTCTAGTGTTTGCTTCTTTTCCCCTCCATTCACTTTATTTTTTTCAGTTGATTAAACTTGTTTCCAACATTATTGAGGTATTATTGACAAATAAAATTGTAACACATTTAAACTGTGCAATGTGATTATTTGACATGCATATACATTGTGCTTTCGAACTGTGGTGTCGGAGAAGACTCTTGAGAGTCCCTTGGACTGCAAGGAGATCAGACCAGTCAGTCTTAAAGGAAATCAGTCCTGACTACTCTTTGGAAGGACTGATGCTGAAGCTGAAGCTCTACTACTGTGGCCATCTGATGCAAACAGCTGGCTCATTGGAAAAGATCCTGATGCTGGGAAAGATTTAAGGCAGAAGGAGAACAGGTGACAGAGGATGAAATGGTTAGATGGCATCACCTATTCAATGGACATGAACTTGGGCAAACTCTGGGAGGTGGTGAGGGACAGGGAAGCCTGGTGTGCTACAGTTCATAGGGTCACAAAGAATTAAACAAGACTTGGCGATTGAAAAATAAAAACAACAGAAAAATAACTTAAGAAAGGATTCTCCCTATTAAGTTACTTGACATATCCATTATCTCACATATTTGCCTTAATTTTTTAATGAGGACAGTTAAGTTCTACTCTCACTGCAAATTTCAATTAAACAACACAGTGTTATCAACATGTAAGTTGGTCACCAACTTACACATTAGACCGTCAGGCTTTATTTATTTATCTTGTACCTGGAAAGCTTATTTCTTTTTCCAACTTCTCCCTATTTCTCCCACCATCTCTCCATGCCCCCACCCCACCTCTACTTTAGCCCCTGGCAACAATTTTTGATTCTATGTTTCTGTGAGATTTTTTTGGTTGGAGACCTGGGTTCGATCCCTGGGTTGGGAAGATCCCCTAGTGAAGGGAAAGGCTACCCACTCCAGTATTCTGGCCTGGAGAATTCCGTGGATGATATAGTGAGTGACCTTCGCTTTCATTTAACTTTCATTTATTTTTTAGTTTTCACATCTAAGTCATGCCATGTGGTAATTGTTTTTCTCTGTGTGACTTATTTCACTTAACACAATGCCTTCCAAGTTCACCCATGTTGTTACTAATGACAGGATTTCACTTCTTTTTGAAGGTTTAATATATATATATATATATGAATATATAAATAGTGGAGTAGCATATATAAAATTATATATAAAATGGGCTTCCCTGGTGGCTCAGATGGTGAAGAATTCGCCTGCAATGTGGGAGACCTGGGTTCAATCCCTGGGTTGGGAAGATCCCCTGGAGGAGGGCATGGCAACCCATTCCAGTATTCTTGCCTGGAGAATCCCCATGGACAGAGGAGCCTCATCCGTGGGGTTGCTAAGAGTGGGATATATATATATACACACATATATATATACACACACTTAATATATAAAAATATATAAATAGATGTATATATTTAGTGCATTACTTATGGCAGAAAGTGAAGAGGAACTCAAAAGCCTCTTGATGAAAGTGAAAGTGGAGAGTGAAAAAGTTGGCTTAAAGCTCAACATTCAGAAAACGAAGATCATGGCATCCGGTCCCACCACTTCATGGGAAATAGATGGGGAAACAGTGGAAACAGTGTCAGACTTTATTTTTTGGGGCTCCAAATTACTACAGATGGTGACTGCAGCCATGAAATCAAAAGACGCTTACTCCTTGGAAGGAAAGTTATGACCAACCTAGATAGCATATTGAAAAGCAGAGACATTACTTTGCCAACAAAGGTTCGTCTAGTCAAGGCTATGGTTTTTCCTGTGGTCATGTATGGATGTGAGAGTTGGACTGTGAAGAAGGCTGAGCACCAAAGAATTGATGCTTTTGAACTGTGGTGTTGGAGAAGACTCTTGAGAGTCCCTTGGACTGCAAGGAGATCCAACCAGTCCATTCTGAAGGAGATCAGCCCTGGGATTTCTTTGGAAGGAATGATGCTAAAGCTGAAACTCCAGTATTTTGGCCACCTCATGTGAAGAGTTGACTCATTGGAAAAGACTGTGATGCTGGGAGGGATTGGGGGCAGGAGGAGAAGGGGATGACAGAGGATGAGATGGCTGGATGGCATCACTGACTCGATGGACGTGAGTCTGAGTGAACTCCGGGAGTTGGTGATGGACAGGGAGGCCTGGCGTGCTGCGATTCATGGGGTCGCAAAGAGTCGGACACGACTGAGCGACTGATCTGATCTGATCTGATCTGATATATACACAGAACTATATATGTATATATATAGGGTTAACCTATATATATATATACATGGGTAACCAAAAAGTTCATTTTCTGTAACATATGCAAAAACCAGAGCAAACTTTTTGGCTAACCCTATGTATATATTTGTCACATAGTCTTGATCCATTCAACCGTGGACAGGCACTTAGGTTATTTCTGTTACCAGAGGCAAGTTCCTGTCTCCACTGCGTAGTGAGGCCAAACAAACGGAAACATCAGAGTTTAAATCAGAGGAAAGTTTACTGCAGGGTTCGGCAAAGAGAGGAGTTACTTGTACTCTAAGAAACCCAACTCCCTGAATGTTTTCAGCAAAGCATCTTTAAAGACAAGGTGAGGAAGGTGTGTGGTTGCTTGCTGCAAACTTCTTCATATGGGAATCCTTTGTTCTTACAGCAGAGGTCAGTTCATGAGGTTCCTGTAAACCTCCAGCAAAACAAATGTTATTCTCTGTTCTGCTCTATGTTTTTTTTTTAATCTCTTTATGAATGAAAAAGTATTATACCCAGGGCAGAGCCCTGGGAGCGGGCTTTCCTGTATATTTCCGGCTTGCACGCAACGTTCTTTTACAAAAGGTGCAGGGTCAGCATGACTAAGCACAGGCCCAAAGCACAAGGGTTACAGTAAAGGAACAGATCCCATATGGAGTTAGATTTGTTCTTCCTGTTACATTTCCATGCCTGGACTGTTGAAACTAATGCTTGAATGGACTTGGGAATACAGGTGTCTCTTCCAGATAATGGTTTCCTCTGGATATGTACTCAGAAGTGGGATTGATATGGTAGCTCTCTGGTTCTTCTGCCTTGAAATCAGAGATCAAATTGCCAACATCCCTTGGATCATTGAAAAAGCAAGAGAGTTCCAGTAAAACATCTACTTCTGTTTTATTGACTATGCCAAAGTGTTTGACTGTGTGGATCACAACAAACTGTGGAAAATTCTTCGAGATGGGAAAAACAGACCACCTTACCTGCCTCCTGAGAAATCTGTATGTAGGTCTAGAAGCAAGAGTTAGAACTGGACATAGAACAACAGACTGGTTTGAAATTGGGAAAGGAGTACATCAAAGCTGTATATTGTCACTCTGCTTATTTAACATATATGCAGAGTACATCATTTGAAATGCTGGGCTGGATGAAGCACAAGCTGGAATCAAGATTGCTGGGAGAAATATCAATGACCTCAGATATGCAGATGACACCACCCTTATGGCAGAAAGTGAAGAAGAACTAAAGAGCCTCTTGATGAAAGTGAAAGAGGAGAGTGAAAAAGTTTCAGCATTCAGAAAACTAAGATCATGGCATCTGGTCCCATCACTTCATGGCAAATAGTTGGGGAAACAATGGAAACAGTGACAGACATTATTTTGGGGGGCTCCAAAATCACTGCAGGTGGTGACTGCAGTCATGAAATTAAAAGACGCTTGCTCCTTTGGCAGAAAAACTAGACAGCATATTAAAAACCATAGACATTACTTTGCTGACAAAAGTCCATATAGTCAAAGCTGTGGTTTTTCCAGTAGTCGTGTATGATGTGCGAGTTGGACTGTGAAGAAGGCTGAGCGCTGAAGAATTGATGCTTTTGAACTGTGGTGTTGGAGAAGACTCTTGAGAGTCCCTTGGACTGCAAGGAGTTCCAACCAGTCAATCCTAAAGGAAATCAGTTCTGAATGTTCATTGGGAGGACTGATGTTGAAGCTTAAGCTAAAATACTTTAGCTGCCTGATGCAAAGAACTGACTCATTAGAAAAGACCCTGATGCTGGGAAAGATTGAAGGCAGGAGGAGAAGGGGATGACAGAGGATCAGATGATTGGATGGCATCACTGACACAACAGGCATGAGTTTGAGTAAGCTCCAGGAGTTGGTGATGGACAGGGAAACCTGGAGTGCTGCAGTCCATGAGGTGGCAAAGAGTCGGACACCACTGAGCAACTGAACTGGACTGGATGGTAGCTCTTTTTTTAGTTTCTTCGGGAACCTCTATGCTGTTTTCCACAGTGATTGTACCAGTTTATATCCCACCAACAGTGTATAGGTGTTCCCTTTTCTGCATATCCTCCTCAGCATTTGTCATCTCTCATTTTTTGATAGGGCTTCCCTGGTGGCTCAGACAGTAAAGAATCCCATGGACAGAAGAGCCTGGTGGGCTACAGTCCATGGGGTTGCAAAGTGTCGGCCATGACTGAGCACAGTAGCATCAGGTGTGAGGTGGTATCTCATTGTGATTTTGATTTGTATTTTTCTGATGGTTAGTAATGTTGAGCACCTTTTTATGTGCCTGTTGGCCAACTGTATGCCTTTTTTGGAAAAAAAAAATGTTTGTTTTAGTCTTTTGCCCAGGTCTTAATTTGATTCTTGTTTTTTCAGTTTGAATTGTATATATTTTGTCTTGTACAGTTTTTATATTAATCCCTTATCAGATGCATGATTGGAAATATTTTCTCAATTCTATAGGTTGCTTTTTTATTTTGTTAAGAGTCTCTTTTGCTGTGTGCCGGTTGTTTTAGTTTGATATAATCTCACTTGTTTATTTGTACTTTTTTGCCTTTGTTTTTGGTGTCAGATCTAAAAACTCATTGCCAAGACCAGTGTCAAGAATTTACTTTCTATGTTTTATTCTAGGGCTTTTCCGTTTTTAGGTGTATGTTCAAGTCTTTAATCCATTTTAAGTTGATTTTTGTGTATGATGTAAAATTGGGTCCAGTGTTACTCTTTTGCAAGCTGATTCATTAAACATTTGTTGTGTCATGAAGTATATGGGACACATATGTACATAACTTCCCCAGAGTGAGACTTTTCCTAACCATCCTAAAATAAAAATTCCTTCCACTGAGCACTTTCTGTCCTTCACTTATGTTTTAATGTTTTATTTAACATATTAGCTGTGGCTCCCTTGTTGTCTCAGCGGTAACGAATCTGCCTGCCAAAGCAGGAGACATGGGTTTGATCTCTGGGTCTGGAAGATCCCCTGGTGAATGAAATGGCAATCCATGCCAGTATTCTTGCCTCAGAAATCCAATGGATAGAGAAGCCTAGTGGGGTCCATGGGGTTGCAAGGAATTAGATATGACTTAGCGACTAAACAACAGCAATTAACATGTTATCTACCAGCATATTACTTCTTTGTTTTTTGCTCATCTTCCTCATCTAGGATTAAAACTCCATGAAGTCCAGGACCTTTTACTCCTTGTGTTTATAGCTGTCTCCCTGTTGCCTAGAACAGTGTCTTACTGTAAAAGGGGTTCAGTAAGTATTCATTGAATTAATAAATGATTCTTATTTGTTGCTTTTAAAAAAAACTTAAATGCTTGTAAGCAGAAATCTGCTAGTAAACACATACTCAGATAATTAATAAGGCAAAAATGACTATATTAACTACCTTTAAAAATTTCAGTGTCTAAGGTAAATCAAGGAGAAATCAGGGAGAACAAACTTTTGCTAAAGCACTGTTATGGCATATGAACCTCACTTACATTATTTTATTTATTTTAATCCATAGAGTAATATTGAAAAATAAGTGGCTGATCTCCCATTCTATAGATGAGGAAACCAATGCTCCAAAAGGCAGAGTCATTTGTTCAAAGTTACAACTGGTAGAGACAAGATATTACTACACTCTACCTGGCTTTTTTTTTTCTTTTTTTTTTAATCTTCAGCAGTGATTTACAAAATTCTTTCTATCCACCCATAGAAATAAGCATATTCGAATTATAATGCTGTACAGATAAGCACTCACACATGTGTGCATGCACACACACACTCACATAGACCACAGAAGTATTTATATGTGAATCTTGCTAATGTACTCCTAGTCTGTTCTATTCTGTTCTGTTCTATTCTCTCCTTCTACTCTATTCTATTCCATTCCAAACCATTCCCTGTTTTCTCTTTTTCATCCTATCCTATTCTATCCTGTTTCTTAATTTGATTTGACCTATTAAAGTGTTTTTGCAGCAAAACCTATGGGTGGCAAAACAGAATTTGAAAATAACTTACTTTTGTCAGTGTTGAAAGAGACTGGAGCCCTAGACCACATGCTAAGTAACAGGAAAGACTTTATTGAGGAGGTGACCTTTGAGCTATGCCTTGAATGATGGGTTGGGTATAAGGAAACTATTACAATACAAATTTCACCCATTCAGGCAATAGAATACTTATATAATTTAGGCTTCTATCAAATCATCCAGATGCTTGACATTTGATGATAAGGCTGAAAAATCAAGGTACTCTGATATCTTGCTTTATTCACTTGGATACTCAATCCATCAAGCTCTGGTTGCTACACTTAGGGAGTAATTACTGAGCACTAGTTACATGTCAGGCAGGGAGTTCAGCACTGGAAACCTGTAGACGTCTCCAGGGTGATGTCTGCCCTTAAGGAGAGTGTGTTCACATCTCACTTTCCTCAAGCTGACCTGACAGTGGGCGCTTTGCACTGAGCATGTCCAGCTCTAGTCCACTGTCCCCAGGGAGCTGGTGTTCTTCATGTTTGGCTTTATGCTGGGCAATTCTGAGGATATGGCATTGTCCTTTCCTTTCTTCCATCTTGAAGTGGGATTCTGAGTTAAAATGGAGCTATTCCTTGTGGCCTGATGACATATTGATTGGCGATGGCTTTTCTTTGTGAAAGCATTTCACGTGAACGATGCTTCTAGACATTGTGAGGTAGGGTTATGGGTTTTGTCATCACCTCTTTTGGCCGAGATCAGATTTTTATCCCCCCAAGTCAGAGAAATGAAAGTTGACTTATCCATTTAAATCAGGGATTCTCTAGAGAAATTGATGTGTGGTCCCCTTGACAGTGCCTTGATTTTAACAGTTTTTAGGGTCTGATGAAGTGATTGGCAGTAGAGGCAGTTAGGCAGCTGGTCTTTGGCAAAAAGTGCTCCGACAAGGACGCTTCTAGCAAAAGTCCTCTGTTTTAAGTAGGCTTTCAATAACTAAATCATTACACCAAAAACTTTAATATATTTCTTTATTTTAAGCCTGTTGTAATGAACTTGCATTGTTTTGGAATGGATAAATAAACGAAGTTAATAGAAACATGAAATAAAATAGAAAGAGGCACCATCTTCCTGACCTCGTTAACTCAGATATACTGGGGCTGGAACATTCTATATCATTTTTTTTTGTTTGTTTTAATGGATGTAGTGCTGTTTATTGGTACTAGGCTCAGTCACTGAGATATGATGCTGGTTAGGATGCTGGTTTCCTTTTACAATATTCTGGGCTAAAGTCCTTTGAAATTAATTCTGTGTTATATGCTTCATGTTATTCCCAGCGTGGTGTCTAACAAAGAGTAGCTGCTCAAAAACATGCTAATTGACAAATTGATGTCAACTCATATATCAACACAGCAATTTGTAACTTATAAACACTTTGATATACATTTTCCCATTTGATTTTTAATGTATTTAGTGATTTGTTTTTATCAAGTCTTAACAAGGTACTGAACGTACACTTCATAGAATGAGAGTACAGCATGAAATTAGAGTAGTTCTGCATGGTAAAAAGAAATTGATTCTTGGCAATTATTTGCCTAACTTGTAGGATCAGAAAAGTGCTAATATACTAAGTATTAGTCTAATAACTTTGGACTTTCGGTATGTTTTGCAGAGGAAATAGAGAGCATCAGTTAACCTGATGGGGTATTTCAATGAAAATTAGTTAAGAGAGATACTAATGTGTATTAGTCAGCTTTGGCTAAGTTATGCAGCAATAACAAATGTCCCCAGCATGTCAGTGGCTTAGGACAATGATGGCTTACGACTCTGTGTGCATTCTCTGTGTGCCTACTGATACAGAGGTATGCGTAGGCAGATGGGATAGATGCAGATGTAGATGTATACATTTATATGTATTCACAAACACTGCTCCATCCTCCCCTCTCTTTCTCTGCCCCAACCCCATCCAGTTATTTCTTTAATTCCTGGACCACAGTTTGAAGGAGTAGGTTTAATTGGGACGTGCAGTATGACTCCAGAGAGAAAAGAGTGACAGAAACACATGATGTCTCTTAAAGCTTTCATTTCATAGTGACACAAGAGATTTCTATTCCCGTTGCATTGGCCAAAGCAAGTCAGATGGCCTGGACTGAGGTCAGTGTCAGAGGTGAAATATATGACCCTTTCCTACAGATACTTGGAATAATATAGTCATTACTCCCTGCTGTTAGTATATGTAGCTAAAATGGTGATTTAGATCCTCATATTAATTTAGATCCTTATAAGTAACCATATGTTCAACAAAATATGTCTTATTCACTATATTGTATAGACAAAAAGACCCCTAAGGCTATTTTTTAAAACAATTTTAAGTCTTATAGCTGGTAAATGGCAAATTCTAAATTTGAATTGAAATCTGAATCTGACTCACTTCCTAACCTAAATCTAAATCTGATGCTCTTCGTGGCCGTACTGCATATGTGAATGTCTGTAACTGGAACAAACAGAGAATGTTTCAGCTATAGTGTACTCTAGAATGTGGGTTTAAATTTCCATTTATTTGTTTCATACTTTTTTTAAGGTGACCAATATTTGACCAAGGTATTCTTTCTGTTAGTGGATATACTCAATTATTTTAGATTCTTTTTGTTAAGATTGTAAGTTTGGTGCATGAGGGTATTTGTGTGTGTGTGTGTGTGTGTAATAAAATCAGGTCCCTTCAATCCTCTGCAGGACCTTGACATAAGATTCTTACAGACCCTGCTAAAACTGCTGAGTTTCAAATCAGGAATTAGTTCTGATTCTGTTGATGTAAACCTGAAAAGAAAGGAGAAATAAAATCCACCTTCCTGTGTTATTAAGATTTCAGATATACAGTTTTGATAAAAGCTTGCAAGTACAAAATTTGCTATCAAGCCTAATGTAGCATGGAGGATTTTGTCTGAGCTAGCAAAGGATCACATTTTCATCTCCTATGAGGCAGAGACTGAGCTCTATAAACTATTTTCCACATGCACACTTTACTCAAAAAGAAGAAAAAGAATATTTTGTTGTGAATCTTTGCCTGATTTTAGAATGTGTGGGGGTGCATCCTAGACCCAGTTACCTGATAGATCACATTCTATAGGGGTGATGTGTGTGTGTGTGTATGTGTGTTTGTGCGTGTGTGTGTGTGTGTGAGTCGCTCAGTTGTGTCCGACTCTTTGAGACCTCATGGACTGTAGCCCGCCAGGCTCCTCTGTCCATGGGGATTCTCCAGGCTAGAATATTGGAGTCGATTGTCTTGCTCTTCTCCAGGTGTGATGCACACACTGCCTAAACTGAGCAAAAACATTGGCCTCAGTTACCAGGAAAACCGATACTGCACAATAAATGGGTCAAGTGACCCGTTCAGCTCTATTCGTGCATGCACTGCAACTGGGGCTGGAGTGTGTGCCCCAGAGAAGATGCAGCACCCTCCCAGAACTGAGGAGTCCTCCCTGAAGAGATGGGTTAAACTGTCTTGGGGCAATGCTCTGCAATCGAGTTTTAAAAGAGCCTTTTTCCATCTGACCTGCCTTTTTCTCCCCTAAGATTGAAACATGGTCATGCCCTCCACTGCATAGTTGAGAGCAATAGTTCCAGAATAAGAGAATCTGGTTTAGAAGTCAGATAGTGAGTCATTACTGGCCGTAGACAGTCACTTTTCTGACCTTTGCTTCATTTGGCACCGTCTTCTGATTATTTAGTAACTAATAACTGATTCGTTAATGAAATCAGTTCAGCCCTTCATTTAATAAACATTAAATGAGGCCATTCTCTTGAGTCCAGAGCTGTGCTAAATGACAGAGAGCTAAGGTTGTCAGCAGGCCCCTTACCCTTCATTTTCAAGTCCTTGAGGGAAAGCAGACAAGTCAACCAACGTTTCTAAATGCCATGTGACAAAAGCTGTGTTGGATGTGAGCACAAGCCTTTCTAAGACACGGGAAAAGAATACCTTTTCTAGATTTAAACATCCTGGTAGGGGGTTTCTAGAGGAGGTGGTCCTTGAAATGAATCTTCTTGGATGAGAAGGCTAATTGCCCAGATAAAGAATGTAGAGGGAGGGGACTGTAGATCTGTGTCACACGGTAGCATGCGCGGGAGAAGAAGGTACCAGTGGTCGTGACAAGGAGGTAAGGACGGTGGAGGTGGAGGGGACTGGGGAGGAGGAGAGGAGTTGGGGATGCTGGTAGACAAGTAAGATAGAAGTCGACTTCACGAAGCACTCAAAGTCCATGGTTATTAGTCTGTGCTATTTTGACTTTATGTGTAGAAACCAACTCAGGAAGGAAGGAAACTTGCTTAGAAACACTGAATATTTTCCTGGAGTACATGTGAGGCTACAACTTGGCCTCAAAAATAGGTCAGGCATACCACCAGGGACCTCCACTCCATCCTTCTGTCCTCTTTGTGGGTTTTTATTGCCCTCATTCTGCAGAATTGCTCATCCCTTTTTTTTTTAAATACAGTGATGGACACAGAGGATAAGACCATCATCTGAGATCTTACATCTTACATGTAGATCCACCTGGAAAGACTGAGTGCCTCTCTCTGTATATACAAACTCTTTCCAAAAGGAAATCGCTTTGGTGAGCTTGAGCCTGGTACCTCCTCTTGTACCCCTTTGTGATGAGAAGGCAAGTTGTGTTGCATGAGCTTTGTTTCTGGGACCATGAGATGCCAGGGCACTGGTTGCCTTGGAACTTCCCAAGGAGAGAGACTGGGAATTTTACAAATAAATGGATTATCGATGTGGGTTTCAAATGACAGTCCACTGGTAAGGTGCCTCATGATAGCTTCTGGAGTTTTGGAAACAGGCAGCAGCGTATAACTGGGGTGTACCTGCTCAACTTTCTGAGTCAGTAGGTCTGAAGTGGGGTCTATGGGGTGGCATTTAAAAATTCAGTAATTATGCTAATGCCCTGGTAGTGTCGGAATCCTTTTAAGGAAATTTCACTTTATCTCAAACAAGAGACGAAACCTCAGGAGGAAGACGGGAAGGCCACGGGGTAGGTTTGTATCATGGGACACCCGCGTGGGCAGGTGATTTGAAAAAGAGGTGAGGATGTAGTGACTTTGTAGCAGTCTATTACATTCATCCAGTGTAAGCACTCACTGAAGGCGGGAGTCATGCAGGAGAGAGAAAGGGGCTTAGAAGGAAGAGCTGACAGCTTGTCATCAGTTCTATCTAGGGTGGGGAGAGGGGCGAGGAGTGTGACAGAGCAGGATCCTAGGGACCTTCCCCTATATCCTCTGCTTTAGCTCCTCTCTGAAGTACCCAGATACAGTATTCGATGCACGTTTCCTGAGTTGTTTTGTAGATGTGAATCCCCCTCCCCCGAATGGAAGATGTTAACTACTTGATGACCCTGAGCACATTGCCCCAGGCCTCCTGGAGCCTAAGGACCGATGAAGTTAACCCCTGTGACCCTGCCCTGTTCCCTCACTATCAGCCAAGCACAGAATTGTGCACAAGCTGATCACACACCCCTCTTCATCATCTGCCCTTTAAAAGCTCTTTGTTAAAATCCTTCCAGCAGCTCTAGGTTTTTTAGGGCCTGAGCCAACGGTCTCCTTGCGTGGCCCTTGCAGTAAGCCTTTCTCTGCTCCACACTCCGACGTTTCAGTTTGTTTGGACTCACTGTGCGTTGGGCACAGGAACTTGCACTAACAGGAGTGCCTCTAGAGCAACTCACATATTTTGGGCATGGGTAATGAGGTAACTTCCCTGGTAGCTCAGAGGTTAAAGCATCTGCCTGGAATGCAGGAGACACGGGTTTGATCCCTGGTCGGGAAGATCCCCTGGAGAAGGAAATGGCAACCCACTCCAGTACTCTTGCTTGGAGAATCCCATGGAGGAAGGAGTGTGGTGGGCTACAGTCCATGGGGTCGCAAAGAGTTGGACACGACTGAGTGACTTCACTCACTTCACTCAATGAGGGCTTCCCTGGTGGTTCAGTGAAGAAGCCACCTGCAGTGCAGGAGACCCAGGTTTGATCCCTGAGTTGGGAAGATTCTCTGGAGAAGGGAATGGATACACACTCTAGTATTCTTGTCTGGAGAATTACATGGACAGAGAAGGATGGTGGGCTATATAGTCTAAGGGGTCACAGAGAGTTGGACACAACCGAGCAATTAACACTTCCACTTTTTTTCATTGAGGTAATTAGGTGATATAGGATGACAAATGGGACTTAGGACAGGACGGAAGATGACACAAGACCAGAAGGGAACTGGATGCAGGGGAGTTGTGAGCTGAAGACCACGCTTTTGTAATCATTGCTTGCAAATGACACATGAGGACTCTGTGTGCCGATTTCCTAGGGTGGGTATGGTTAAGGACCAATAAGTCTATGGATTTGGGGGACATCAAAGATTAAGTAGGAGGGGAGGTGAGAAGGTTGAGAAGGAGACATATCAATGGAAGGAGAATAAAAGTCAAGCGAGACTGGTGTCTATAAAACATAGGGAGAGATTTTAAAGAAGACAGAATTAACCATATGAAGTTAGCCAGATTTTCAGTGTCAAAGACATGCTGTGAGTCTGACTAGTAGCAAATGAATTACGACCTTGAGGAGAGCAGTTTTATCCTTTAAAGTTATTTTCATCTATCTTTCCTCCCTGTCTGATGGTAAACTTCACTCATGCGTTCATTGAGTAAACACTCTGTAGGCAGGGCTAGGAGTCCTGAAATCCATAATTTTTGACTCAAGGAGCTCATAATTTAATAGAAAGACAAATAAAAAGATTGTAGTAGACAGTGATGAGCTCTGATGAAGGTACACAGAGTACTATGGGTGCCCCCAGGAAGGAGAGCCAACCCCTTAACTAAGTAGGCACTTAATAAAATTATATTAAATTAGCATATTTATTAAGTTTGCTGGTGCAAAAATGAGTAATATTATCAATAAGTAAGCAGACACAGGGCCAGCTAATGAGGGCTGGTGTGTTGGCAGAAGTTTAAGAAAGGCAGTTACTCCTCTCTGGTTTCTTTAAAGGCTCATATTTTTTAGAGTTTTGTCACAAACTGGTCTCTTCTGGCTCTGCATGGACACCAAGGACTGTTTCCTTCCACTTCAGTGATTTTAGCCTTTGGACCACTAACTCCCCAATTTATGTGTCTGGCCTTTCCCGGAAACCAGTCTAATCTCTAGCTGCCTGCGGAACATTTCCACCTGTGTGTCTCACACTCACTTCTATTTAACAGGAGCACAGATTGGACACCATTTCCAGCTTCATATTCTGAATTCTTTTTTTTTCCTAAGCCCATCACCTACCTGGCCACCAGACCTGGAGTCATCCTAGACTCCTCCCTCTTTACTTCCCTTTGCTGCCGAGTTTATTTTTTGAGTGGCTTTCATCTCTCATCTGCATTCACACTGCCACTGTGGCAGGTCAGACTTGTTTCTTCCTTGCCTGGTTGAAGCCAGCAGATGCCCCATTCTCTGTATACCCTCTTCCCTGCCATCCTTCTAGGTCTTTAAGCTGATGCTTCCAGCATTGGTGGCTCCCTGTTAACAATAGTTGACCATCTAAACAACTTAGGTGGTCACGCCACACAGCCTGTCTCCTGCTGCTGCTGCTGCTAAGTCCCTTCAGTCGTGTCCGACTCTGTGCGACCCCATAGACTGCAGCCCACCAGGCTCCCCCGTCCCTGGGATTCTCCAGGCAAGAACACTGGAGTGGGTTGCCATTTCCTTCTCCAGTGCATGAAAGGGAAAAGTGAAAGGGAAGTCTCTCAGTCCTGTCCGACTCCCAGCGACCCCATGGACTGCAGCCTACCAGGCTCCTCCGTCCATGGGATTTTCCAGGCAAGAGTACTGGAGTGGGGTGCCATTGCCTTCTCCAGTCTCCAGGCTAGGCCAATTCAGCAATTTAACAGAATTTTATTTTTTCATATCATTTGCTGGGCACTGTGCCAACAGTGTCCTGCTCTAATGGGGCTGAAATTCCAGTGTGGATGACAAAAATGGAACTTGGAATTGAGAGTCCAGTGAGTGAAAGAAGTAACTGGAGGGGTGTGAAAGTCTTGGTTAGTCCCGGGGACGTGGTGGCATTGGGGGCCAGCCAGGGAGGCTTCTCAGGGAAAACCACCTTTATGCTGAGGCTGGGGAATGAAAGGGAGGTGGGCAGGTACAAGTTGAGCTTGCAGACATCCTGGGTGTGAGGAAGATGGGGTGTGGATAGAGCCAGCAGATGGAAGGGTCAAGGCTATAGGCGATCCTGGTTGGACCTCTGTAGGGGCCAGGTCAGGGAAAACCATAAAGGACTGCGTCAGGGGACTTGGACTTTCTCTTATGGGCTATGTTTTGTGCTTGAGAAGGCAACTCTGGACAGCTCCGAGACGAATGGATTGGGTGGGGCCAAACGTCAAGACAGGAAATGCAGCCACCTTACTGGTCTCACGCCAGCTCTTGTCTCCTGAGCTCACTGACCAGCATCTTCCATGCCCAGCACAGCATGTTCAGCACACTTGTTCAGCCAATGACTTAACACTATGCTTCCCCATAAGGAGCTAATGTTCTCTGCAGAGTAGCTGCCTACCTTGACCTCTGCATCAGGGCTTCCTCCACCAGGAACTTCCTTCTCCTTCAGCACCAAAAACTCATATCCACCTGTTAGAAGGCTGTTTAAATCCCGCTTCCTGTTCTCCTCTAATCCTTATAACAGCCACATGAGGAGCTGTGTTGTCTCCACTCTGTTGTGGTGGTTTGGTTACTAAGGCATGTCCAACTCTTTGCGACCCCTTGGACTGCAGCATGCCAGGCTTCCCTGTCCTCCAGTGTCTTCCAGAGCTTGCTCAAATTCATGACCATTGGGTTGGTGATGCCATCCAACATCTCATCCTCTGTTTTCCCCTTCTCCTTTTGCCTTCAGTCTTTCCCAGCATCAGGGTCTTTTCCAATGAGTCACTTCTTTGCATCAGGTGGCCAAAGTACTGGAGCTTCAGCTTCAGCATCTAGTGAATATTCAGTGAATATTTAAGATTGACTGGTTGGATCTCCTTGCTATCTACGGGACTCTCAAGAGTCTTCTCTAGCACCCCGATTTGAAAGCATCAATTCTTTAGTACTCAGCCATTTTATGATCCAACTCGCACATCCATACATAAAACCATTGATTTGACTATATGGACCTTTGTCAGCAAAGTGGTGTCTTTCCTTTTTAATTTGCTGTCGTGGTTTGTTACCTCCACTTTATGAGAAGGAAAAGGAGGTTCACAAAGCTTAGGACTTGTCTGAAGTTATATGGTGGGGTCTGGGGCTTTACAGCTAAGTCTTCTCTTCATACCCGTTTCGCACCTGACCAAGACTCCTGGGAATGTGAGTGATGGAAGAGGAACAGTTATCCACTGGGGTCTCAGCCCCGAGGTGAGCCACACGCCCTGGATGTGGCTGTGTGTCTTCTTCCAGGACTTCCTGACCTCGCCCTCTGACCTGCACCCCTGCTCTGTCCCTCTAGATGGAGGGACCCACCCCACACAGCAGTCACTCAGTGCAGCCCGTCACTTGCTGTCCTGTCTATCTGCCTTCTCCAACCTGGAAAACCCAAGGCCTCCTGGGTCACCCTTTAGGGCCACTGTCAGCTTCGTCCCGATCCTCACCGACCTGGACACTCTGGGGACAAAGCCTCTGTGTCTGGGGTAGTCCGTGTGGTCTGAGGTCAGCCTCTGTCACTTCTGTCTTGCTCAGGCTCTGTGTGTGGATGCCTGCGGGTCAGAGTGAACCCATGGCCAGTCCATTCCCCCTGCTCCGCCCTGAGTGCTTCCACCAGGAGCACCCACACTGCACCCCAGCCCTGGCCCCTGACTCTGCGGAGTGATGCTGGCTCTTCGTGGGGATGTGTAAAGCACACAGCCTGGCTAGCACATTTGGATGATTGAAGATTCCAGATGCGGGCACAGGGTGAGGTTGTCTCAGCCACAGTGACTCAGAAGGGGCCGATGGGCATGAGCCTCATTTGTGCCCCAGCTGAGGAGGGAAGCCTGCAGGGTTTGCAGCACCAGGCTTGCTCTAGCTGGGCGGAGGTGTTCTCACCCTAGTGGGCAAGTTTCTCTGAACTGCACGGAACACTTAAATTGCTCTGGGCTGGCTTTCTGGCCCCTTTTCTTTCTCTCTCTCTGTTTTTTTTTTTTTTTTTTTTTTCTGTAATGCAGGTGTCATAATGATGGGAAGATGTCCTTGAAGAAGTGCTATGGAGCCTGTGGTTCCCTGGCAGCTTCATTTTTTATCTTTCCACTGAAGGCACTTTCTTGCTCAGCCCCTGTTAGTTATGGGTCTGTCTGCAGAACCTCAGCTCCCTCTGTGTTTGGTGAATAGTGCTGGGATGTGGCATTTTGGTGCTCTTGAGTGCTGAAGACTGCGAAACCGCGTTCACGTGCATCTCTCCCGCCTCCCCCCCTCCCTTCCCCCTCCTTCCGTGCCTCCCCTTACTCCCCATGCTTCCACCCCACCCACACCTGCCTTCACTCAAGGCAGACCCCCAGCGGTGTTTCCTCCATCTTTCCTGGAGGCCTTGTAAATGCACAGACCATTTAGACTTTAAGACGGTGGGGCCACTTTTCATCTCAGGCCAGGCTGCTGCCTGGTTTTACAGGGTCATAAAAGTCCTGACAGGAGTCATAAAAGCCTCCAATTGCACTGCAGAAGCCCTTGGAGTATATTTTAAGGGCCCCTGAGTTTTCATTTTGCTGCTTTTATGGGGACTCGTAAAAGCTGCGTGGAGGGAGCCC
Organism: Bubalus kerabau; assembly: GCF_029407905.1. Lineage (NCBI taxonomy): Eukaryota > Metazoa > Chordata > Mammalia > Artiodactyla > Bovidae > Bubalus > Bubalus kerabau. The sequence continues at coordinate 16,976,986 of NC_073628.1, forward strand.
TCTGATTGGCTGTTCGGCACGGAGGTAGTTAAAATTACAGCTTTAGACAAATTGTTCCAGTCCCAATAAATCAGCAGTGGGCATGTGGCGGGGACCGGCTTCCAGCTCTGCCGCATTCCCTGTGGCCTCCTGTCCCACCTCACAGGCAAGTCTGTGCTTGGGGCCATGGTTCCCCAAGCCATTCCTGCAAAGAGAACTCTGGTTAATCAACCAGCTGCTTGTATGCATTTTACCAGAGAGCTGGTTGAATTTTTTATTTCTGTAAACCTGGGTGTTTGAATGCTGATTTATTTTTTGAATCAGTGGGAGTTAGAGACGCGGCCTCAGACTGTCCATTGGATAGTCACAGCATCCCCCCAGCCCACCCCTCAGCATCACCTACTGTCTCCCTGCAGATCCCTTGGCTTCCTGCCTCCCCACAGGCCCTTCTTTCCTCCACCTTGTACCTACTGGTGTGCTGGTGTGTCGTTCTCACCCAATGATGGGCCAGTGCGGGGCCCCTATCATCAGTGGGAACGCCATTCACTGCCCCCATCCCAGCTATTCTCTGATTGTGACTGGCAGAGAACCAAACGACAGTGGATATTATGGGGTGCTGTTTTGTGCCATTATCAACTTTTTATAAGCTTTTATTCAAGTACATCCCAAGTCAAACAAGCTGAGGCTCTGTCAAACTCTTAACTGAAATGTGGATATTAGGCTGGACTCACCCTTCACAACTTTGGACTTCTCCCTTTTCAGGCAAGGAAAGTTTTCAGAGAGGCTCGGAAGGTGCCTGAAGCAAGGAGGCTCTACTCAGCACCCCCTGGGAGGAATGTGCTACTCCTGTTTGTGTGGCCGCCTCCGTTCCCATGGCAACCACCTCTCTCCCCTGCTATTTCTGAAGAGCACGTGCTTGTGGGAGTATCATTCTGGGAAAAAAAAAATGATGCTCTCTCCTCCTTCTCTGGAGATCAGCCAAGTCAGCGCCTCCAGCAGCATGAGGTTTCTTATTACTTAGGAGACAGCCAGCTAGGTGCAGATGGGTGGGGGAACTGAGTGAAGGGGGGAGACAAGCTTGGGGTGGGGAAGGGATGAGGGGCCTGCTGCCAGGCAGTGGATTAACTTGAGAAATCAGATCAAGACACATGTGAGGAGAGCGCCACGACCATCAGCTTCCTTTTAGAGCCATGGGCTGGCAGATCAGCCCTTCTGAATTGGGGAGGAAAAGGGACGCAGGCATTGCATAAGTCAGGGGAGAAAACAGGCTCTCTGCTGACACATACCTCTGTTTTGAAGGGACTTATTCTTTTCTTAAATAAATGAACCAATCACAAAGGTTACAGGCTACGTGAGAGAAAAGCTCATCCTATTTCTGTCTTGCTCTAGTTTTATATAATTATTATATCAACTGTGGCTGATCAAAGCATTCATTAAAGAGAAACTATCTCTCCTATGCTTTTGTTACAGTTTGGAGAGAGTTGACAGGCTTTCTATGTCTCTGGCTATATTTCCCCTTTCCTTTTTCATGGTTGATTTCTCTCCTTCCTCTCCTCCTCCCCTTTTTCTATACCGGTGATTTTTAACACATTTTTCTTTTTTTTCTCTCCACCTGGCTTAATCACATCTCTTTTAAGGCATCAAGGGAACCATGAGCCCAGGCAGCTCCTGGTTGTAAATGTGGTCTGGAGAGTGAGCAGATCTCCAGTTTGAGAGAATGGAACCTGCTCTTCACTAGGCATGGCCCTCACCCCCAGTCATCCCTCTCTGGTATCTTTCCTGTGACTGATTTTGGTGTCAAGCTTACTGCCCTGTCCCAGCAACTTCCTCCCAAAGACAGGCACAGATTTGACATCCCTTTGTCAAAATCAGGAGAATCCTGTGCTAGCAAAGGAGTTCCATATGGTCAACTTTCTGTCTTCGCAAACTCTCACTTTCAGCATCATTTTTTGCTTCTCCTCTTTTCCTTATTTCGGCGCTGTTACTCCTGTGGAGTCTGCTCCAACTCACTTACCATAGAGGGCTCCCCAGGGGTTTCAGCAACCCAGTCAATCATAGGAGGATATGACTTGAACTTGGAGAGCACTGGGCGTGAGTGTGTGAAAGTACATTTTTCATATAGCATATGCCTCTATATCCCATGGTGTGGCACACTTTTATCTCACTCTCCACTGGGCTTGCTAATGACAGACTCCTTCACAAATTTATGAAAGAGCTTTGGTCTTCAGTCTATATTTCATCCTTTATTTGTTCACTGGTTCAACACACAAAGCACAGACTATGTGCTAGGTACCATGCCAATGTGCAGGCACGTGGCGATAAATAAAAACAATTCTGTCTTCTTGCAGTTCCTAAACAAATAAGGCAGGGAGAAAGCACAATCAGTTACCTGTTAACCATTGTGGAAAATGCAGTGATGCATAAGGAAGCGGTAGGGATAAGCAGTGACTTTCTGGCAGTTTTTCTTCAAGAGGACAAAGTAAGGAAAGGGCATTCCAGGTAGAGAGAGCAGCGTGGGGAACTCCCAGAAATGTATGACAGTGTGTGTGCAGCGTTCGTGGTTTTCTGCTGAGGAACAGCTGAGGGAAAAACTGGACAACACAGATGCTGGAGAGGAAATCAGGGATCAGATCTGGAGGGTATTTGTGTTATAGGATGAAAACGTGCATTTAGATTACTAAAGACAAAACACATCTCTGTATGTTGCCATACCAACTGGGGTATTTGGCAACCCACTCCAGTATTCTTGCCTGGAGAATCCCATGGGCAGAGGAGTCTGGTGGGCTACAGTCCATGGAGTCCCAAAGAATCAGACATGACTGAAGTGACTTAATACACACACACACACATACACACAAACCCTTCAACTTAGCAAATGCTTTTTGAGTGTCTATTGTATACAAAGTAGCATACCAGGTGTGGCAGAGATGCAATGAGAATTTAAAGATGTATCTTAGTACCAGACTTCTAATGATCAGAAATACTGTTGCAGGGACAGGACTTCATAGCTGATGTATGGCCACACACACACACACACACACACCAGACATCAGTGGAAAGTGAGCCGACAAGATCATACATGAGTAACTGTTAAGTAATCTTAAAGACTATCATGGAAGTGGAGGAGAGAGTAACTACATAGGCATGGATGGCTGAGGAAGGCAGTGTAGAGGAGATAAATTTGAACCCAGAAGGATGGGAAAGATTTGGGAAGGTGGAATCTACATGGGTAGAAAGATTTGATGGAAAGCGTAGTGGCAGGACAATCCAGATGTCCATTAGATAGAGCAAATACAGGAAGCGTACTGGGAGGGGAGCTGATGGCAGTGCCGGGTGACTGGGGCCGGAAGCGAGCTGCCTTCAGACCCTGCAGGGTCTTCACATGTCAGCTTGGAGCCTGTTGGACTTCTCCCTTTGGCGGCAGGGATCCACTGCAGGTGTGAGTGGGAAGATGACATAGGTTTGGCCAGATCCTCCTTATGGACTGTTCCTGGCACCTTTATTGTAGGAAAGCCGTCACCTTCAATAATTCTTCAGTTATCTGGAACATTACTATAGCAAGATATCATATCTTTTAATGGGAATTCAGGAATGGGAGTTTACTGATAAGCAGCTGAATTAGAAGGATATCAGGAGGAAAAATTTTGGGCAAAGAGGATAAGAAGGTGAGTTTTGAGCGGCAATGGTCCAAGATAAACCCCACTGTATCAATTTCTTTTAAGGAAATGCAATTAATACTCTGTTAACCATGTGCAGAGAAATGAAGTGGTGCCTTTGGGCTTGTTGCCAAAAAGGAGGCAGTTTCTGGCCATTGCTTGTGTAACTTTCTGCCATTAGTGGGCAAAGACTCATGTTTTCTTCTTTGCTTTTGTTCTTTTAATACCCCTGATTCTCCTGAATCATTTCTCTACTCAAGAATCTCAATCTATTAAATTTTATGGCAGCGGATTGCCTGGGTTTGGATCCAAGTTCAGCCACTTCCTTGCTTTGTGATCTGCCTGTATTAACTCATGTGGAAATGGGGAAAAATACTAGTAACAGTTTCATCAAGTTGAGGAGTAAGTACACCTTACTCATAAGAAGTACTTAGACCAAGTCCTTCACTTATTAGCAAGCTCTTTTCTCAGATCTGCTTGCAGAGCTGGCCTCACTAAAATGTTTCTTGTTCAGGATTTGTTTTTCAGTCACACAGATTCTCTGTGAGTTCAAGGTTCTCTTGTGACCTTTTTTTCTGGAACATCCGTTAGCCCCTGGGTGGCCCAGACCTCCTCTCTTTATTTTTCTGGCCTAATAGCCTTCTTAATCAAACATTAGCATGAAGTATTAGCATATCTATAGCACAATTATATTTTGATTACTGTAGTCCCAGTCAGACTGAAAGAGGCCTTCAATCTAGATGTAAATAATTTAGACTGTTTACACCAAGGGGAATTACAAGGTAGGGAAGGAGAGACAGAGTATTTGTGTGTAAGGGGTTTGGTGGGTGTCAGGGCTGGGATGGTGGCAAAAGATGTTAGACCTTGGAACACCACCTCATCCTGCACTCTGTCTGTATTGTTCTCTGTGAGGAGGCGTGTGTGTGTGAGAGAGAGAGAGAGAGTGTTAGTCTCTCAATTGTGTCCAACTCTTTGAGACCGCATGGACTGTAGCCCACCAGGCTCCTCTGACCATGGCATTCTGTAGACGAGAGTACTGGAGTGGGTTGCCATGTCCTCCTCCAGGGGATCTTCCAGATCCAGGGCTCAAGAGAGAGAAAAAAAATATTTAAAATACAAACAGCCTTTTGAATTGCTTCAAATCCTCTCCTTCCTTTTAGTGTCATTAAATCTACCAAAACTGTGTCTTATTTATTAAGTAAAGATGGTGGTTTTGACTTCCGTTTGTTCCCTGGGGCCTAGGATTTGTTTCTGAAAGCTCCTTCTTCCCTTGTGCACTTAACTTCCTCACCTCATCACTGATGTCACCTGTCTTTGTGCTCCTTTACTGTCAGTGTCGAAACCCGGTTCCCCTTGATTGGAGTCCACTGTAACCAGCTACAATAAATCTTACTACATTTTGGCTCTAAGGAAGTTTCACTCATGGGCGTGTGCACGTGCATACATACACACACACACACACACACACACACATACACACACACATCGTATCAGCTGGAGCCTGGGCATATCTGTGGTAGAATCACAATCACTCAATGTCTGTGAAGTTCAGGCTGCCTCTGAGATTGATTCAGCTTTCAAGTATCTGTGGATGGTAAGATAAAAGGACTTATTTCCTGGGGGACTTCTAAGTGGTGACATTATTGGTTGTCCTCTGAGCAGCATGGAGAGAAATTTAAGGCCTGAAGTGGAGATGACTTTTAAAGTTACATTTAGGATGAGTTATGTATATATATAAACTCATCCATGAAAATTGTCCCTCTCGTACCTTCCCGCCCAGAATGACCGCTGGAGGCTTCAGAGAAGCAGATCCTTTTTTTGTTTTTATTTTTGATGTGCTATTGATGATGGCTGAGATGGTGTGGGGGCTAAAGAAGCAGGGATGACACTGTGGAGTGGCATCACTGGTGTGGCTGATCGTATGATTAGGTTCACCAAGGGTGTTTAAAAATTTTTTTTGTTTACTGGTTTCTAGACCCAAACTTGGAGATTCTGCACCTTTGGAGCTAGAATCCCATCAGCTGACTGGCAGCCCGCCAGATTGGGGTAATCTGGGTTTAGATGTGTCAGAAACACCTAAGCCTGAACCTAGACAAGCTTAGGCAAGATGCAGCTCTCTGCATCTCAGTTTTCTCGCACTGTGGTCTCTGTGTTCCAACCCCGCTCCTCACCAGAAGAGAAACGACTCGACAGCTGTAGGTCTATTTTTTTCTTTGTCATCAGTTCTTTGCGTAGCACCAGAGAGTAGGAAGCCAATTTTAATTCTTTTAGAATGCATGAACGAGTGAATGAGTGAGTGTTGGAAGGAAGGAAGGGCTGCTTGAGTGAGACTCTAACATGCATTGTGCCTGTAAAATGAGTGGTCGTGTGTAATGCTCTTGTGTCCGGTAGGGATTCAAATTTCCTTCCTCCTTTTTCACTTGCATTTTCTACAATCCAATAAGTTCATTGCATTGTCCTTATTTTCATAGTCCTTTCCCTTTTTATTTATTTAAAAAATTTTAAATAGATAATTTTATTTATTATTTATGAATTTTACTTATTATTAAATAAAATAATTGTGGCATGTGAACTTCATATTGTGGCTTATGGGATCTAGTTCCCTGACCAGGGATTGAACACAGGTCCCCTGCTTTGGGAGCATAGAGTCCTAACCACTGGATCTCCAGTGAAGTTCCCCATTGTCCCCTTTTTAAAAGGGGGAAAGGTGCTAAGACGTTGTCCACCCCTCCTCCATCTATTTCACTCGCTTCGATCCTTAGCATACATTATTAGCACACCTAGGTTTACAGATTATCATTCTGACTCAAATCTTTCTTCTTTTCCTTAAGAGAACAAATACATCTTTTCCTTCGAAATTATAAAATGACTTTAAATAAGAAAGACATCTTTTGAAGAAATGGAAAATAAAGGATTGTAACTCCATCTGAGTGTTTCGGTTCCCAGTGTTCACCCTACCCCATTGATGGAGACGAGTGAGGTATCTTTGTGTTATTTTTTGTATCTTCCTGCCAGAAACACAACCCCTTTCTTTGCTCTTTCCTGGTCAGCTGTTCCCATCTTTCGGAAGCCTCGTTGCATTTGGCTAATGCATCCTGACACCTCCTTTAATAAGAGTGCTTGGTGTTAGCATTCAGGGAGGTGTAGGGGTTGACAGAAACCTACTTTGCAGTCTTTTCCTGGCTTGAAAATAAACCAGTCACCCAGGGAGACTTAGCACCTGCATCTCTCAACCCCAAATGGTAAGAAAGCATAAGGGGAGAGGAATGGCCATGGATTTAACAGAGACAGTTTGATTTGCTTGCATTTCTTTTCTTCCTCGTGAAAAGGCTGGAGGCAGGAGGAGAAATTTGGGAAGTAGAACCTGTTTCAACTTACCCCTCACCCCCCCAATAAAAGAGGAGAACTGCCAACAACAAGACCCAAGAGAATGTGAAAGAAAAGAGCCACCCTTTGAAATGCATTAAAGCTCCTATTGCAAGAACATCATGGGACACAGGAATTTCTATAGGATTGGAAACCCCAGCAAGGCACCTGAGATCTGGGGCTCACACCTCAGGAGAGCCTTGGAGGGGGCATCCTGCAGGGCAGGTGTGCCCAGGTACCATGCTGAATTCAGGACAGCTCTGCAGTCTTTTCCTTTGGGGACAAGGCTTAAGGGGCTGGTCTAATCAGTGATATACTATCAATAGGGCTCTTTCTCCCACAGAACAAGCATGTCCAGGGTCATCTGGAACTCACTTCATGCATCTCTTCCCCAGAGGCCCAGGTTCTGTGGTCAAAGGATGGTCTGGGAGGCACCAGAATGCCTGGGGTCCCCAGGGAACACCAGTACTGCACCAGTGGGACTCTCTTCTTCCCGACCACACCCTTGGGAAGGATTGTAATCCTCTCCTGTCCAGGAGGCCTGTGCCATGCGTCCTGGCCCGTGGGAGGCAAGCAGAAATGACCAGTATCATCTGGTGGATGGTTTCAACATCTCCTTTCCAATGTGGGGTCTCCCAGAGCTCTCCCTTCACCCTGTCATGGCAAATAATGGCTTTCAAGATTGTGGCTGTTCCATCAGCCTGGATCCCTGAGTGAAGGGACAGAATGAGCCCCACCCCACTGTGTTCCAGGTGCTGATCTATGATGGAATCTTGTGTAAAAGACAAATATACTTGTGTTGTTTCAACCACTGAGACTTTCCAGTTGTTTGTGGTTTTGGCATGACCTGACTCATACAGGCTCTGATACTAAAGCAGAAGATAATCAGGAGTCGAAGCCTGGCTCTACAAAGTGCCTGCTTGGTTGTGAGGCTCTGCATTCTGCAGAGCATTTTGTTGTTGTTCAGTCACTAAGCCCTGTCTGAGTCTTTGCCACCTCATGGACTGCAGCACCCCAGGCTTCACTGTCCATCACCAACTCCCAGAGTTTGCTCAAACTCACGTCCATTGAGTTGGTGATGCCATCTGACAATCTCATCCTCTGCCATCTCCTTCTCCTCCTGCCTCAGTCTTTCCCAGCATCAGGGTCTTTTCCAATGAGTTGGCTCTTTACATCAGGTGGCCAAGGTATTAGAGCTTCAGCTTCAACATCAGTCCTTCCAATGAGTACTCAGGGTAGTTTGATGAAATGGAAGTAAGGGAGTAGTGACAGTTCCCACCAGGGTTGCTTGTGAGGGCAGATAGACTGGCACCAGATGCCAGGATGTGAACAGAAGTGGGCCCCCAGGACAGTCAGTGGGGCCTGTCTTCCCCTAAATATTAGGAAGAACAAGAGGTTTGGGCAAGAGCTCAGTGCTCGGTGAATAAGCCCTTGGTGTGAGGTCTCCAGGCAAATGCTTTCAGTGCTGCCTTTCATTGCAGCTTGCTTTGCTCTGTGCAAAGGATATATCCCTGGGGGAAAATCAAGTCGTAACGCAAGTGCATCAGAGAAGCTTACTATTTCAGGAAAGCCGTGGTGAAGCCTTTTGTGAAGGAATGGTCACCCACCCTGATTTGCACTTACTTTGTACATGTTGGGGTGTCTTGGTATGTGCTTCGGGTTTTATGAATTTGGGGCACATTGTAATGCATGTCAGGTATAGAGTCCAACAGAGCTGGATTTTATCCTTAGGTCAGCTAAAGCACTTAATTTGACTTTATAATGGGAGGAGGACAACTTCTTCCTAAAAAGCTCTTCCCCATGAAAGGTAGGGATGAGGCAGATGGTGGGAACAGTCCTGGTGCGGTTAGGCTGTTTGTGAAGGAGGCCAAAGACAGCTGAAATAGGAGGAGTAGAAAAGAAAGCGTTGAGCAGCCTGAACTTGGATTTTAGAGTGCGCTTTAGTCTTTGGAATGTGGAAATTGTGAAAACTCCACCCAGCCCTGGAGTCAGGAGGCAAGAGGCACATCTGAATGTACTAAGTGAGAATAGAGAGGACACTGGGTTTGATTCATTCAGTGATCAGAAACATGAAATAATGGGAAGAGCATGGACTATGGTCTGAGATTGATGGGAGGTTAAATTTCAACTCTAACACTTGCCACTTCCTTGGAAGGATCTCTTTGGGCAAGACTTATATGTTTTAATTTTATTATCATTATTTTTGTCTTTCTGAGCCTTGGTTTCCTACCCATGTGCTGAATGTCATAACCTCTCCTTTCAGGACTGTTATGTGGATCAAGAGCCTGTGGATATCTAGTACTAATATTATGGCTGACCCCGAGCAGGATGCAGGAAATTAAAACTATTAATATTGTTGACTGCATATTTATTTTTCCCCCAAATCCTGTTAAAGTGTTAATCATAGTGTGGAGTCCATGGTAGGGCTTCTCTTAAACAAATTATTTATTTTTTATTATTATTTTTTTAATTTTTATTTTGGTTGTGCCGTGTCTTTGGTGCGGCTGGCAGTCTTCTCTAGCTGAGGTGTGAGGACCTAATTGCCCTGCAACATACAGAATCTTAGCTTCCCGTGTGTGTGTGTGTGTGTGTGTGTGAGAGAGAGAGAGAGAGAGAGAGTTCAGTTGCTAAGTCATGTGTGAGTCTTCGCGACTCTGTTGACTATAGCCCGCCAGGCTCCTCTGTCCATGGGATTTTCCAGGCAAGAAGGCTGGAGCAAATTGCCATTTTCTCCTCTATGGTATCTTCCCAACCCAGGGATTGAAACTGCACCTTCTGCATTGCAGTGGATTCTTTACCACTGGGCTACTGTGGAAGCCCACCTTAGTTCCCTCACTAGGGATCAAACCCACATCTCCTGCATTGCGCAGTGGATTCTTAACCATTGGACCTCCAGAGGAGTCTTATGGTAGAGCTTTTATAAGTATTTGTTGAGAGACAGCCGCAGTGCCGGTGTAGGGACCATGCAGGGTGGAAATCAGACGCGGGTGCCTAGTGCGGTGGGCTGCTCTGTTTAACCTTCTGCTTTTCCTTCTAGCGATACTGACCCCCCATTCATGCTTGCCTGCTAAGTCGCTTCAGTCACGTCCAAGTCTTTGTGACCCCATGGACTGTAGCTTGCCAGGCTGCTCTGTCCGTGGGATTTCCCAGGCAAGAATACTAGAGTCAGCAGCCCTGCCTCCTCCAGGTGATCTTCCTGACCTAGGGATCAAACCTGGGTCTCTTATGTCTCCTGCATTGGCAGGCAAGTTCTTTACCATTCGGCCCCATTTCCCCCTAAAAACATGTCTATCTCACAGAACCCACGTTGCTCAGAAGGATGAAACCGTTTTCAGCAACTCTGTGTTCTTTTCATCCCTTCTCACCTGCCCTGTCAGGCTCCGACCCTTTGATTCCACCAACTCAAAGAGCATTCCGTTTTCTTTCCCTTTAACTTTTTCCTTTCCTTTTCTTTCTTTCCTTGTTTTTTTTTCCCCCCCCTTGTTGTCAGAGCCCTAGGAGTTTCTTTTCCCTTTTTAATTAAGAGCAAATGAAGGTAGTGGAGTGTTTTATCACTGGAGAGAATTCCGCAGCGGGACACCAAGGTGGAAATGCATGTGGTGAGAGAAAGGCGGGCAGCTGCATCTTGGCGTGGAGGGAGGTGGCCACCACGGGGTCTGTGTCTGGCTTTCCCCTAGCCCAGCCCTCCCTCTGCCTGGCAGCTTGGAAACTTTACCTCAGGCGCAGGTCCCCCCATCTTTTGTTAGGAAAAGCTGCGATTGGAAGCGCGTTTCTAAAAAGCATTTTTAAGCACACAGTGTGCTCTCCTGAAATACGCCTGTGCCTGCAAGGGCCCTGCAAGTTAATTCTTGCCGCCAGGGAAATGTCCTAATTTTCCCTGCCTTCGCTCACCTGCTCCTCGTGGTGTACTTGGCTGTCTTTAGACACAGGTATGGTCTGGGGTTGGAACAGCAGGTCCGGTGGAAGTGTCTGCCAGGTGTGTGTGGATGTGCTGATGCGAAGCATGGCCAGGAGGCTAGGAGGACATCTGTAAGCAGGGAGAGGGAGGATCAGGTCCTGTTGTAGAGAGACCCTTTCCGCCCTGATGCTGTGGCCAGGCCAGGGCTGTCTTGCTGTCCTGGCGACTCTGGAGGTTCTCGTCTTGGGAGAATGGACCAAGCGCAAACTCTCAGTGACTTCTCCGGAGCCCTGGGTCTGACCCATTGCTTTCCCGAGCTGTGTTCCGGATTCCACGTTTAGAAGATGGCATTATGAGATTCCTAATGAGGAAAGCGTGCTTTTATTAAACTCCTGGACCAAACTGCCTCCCTGTTGCCCTCTTTCTTTTTCCACGAGACATGATGGGTTATTACATTTGTGATTAAAACAATCCGTCATCGGTGTGTTTTGCCCATTCAGTTTTGTAGGAAGGTGATCATAATGCCAGTTCTTAGAGGAACAGAATGATGGCAAAGAACAGGCGAGTTTGGATATTTATGGAAATGCAGCCATAGGGAAGGGCTGAGCCTTTTTTTTCCTACATTCACTGCTGGCCAGGTGACTCAGTGGTGGTAGAGGGTCACTGAGCTGACCACAGGCACACTGTACCAGTTCTGCATGGTGAGTGAAGTCACGGAATGGGCTGGCTTCTCAAACCAGTGATGAGACTATAAATGTCCATACAAATAATTCTGGAACTTTTAGATCATCCAAATAAGTGCTCATCCTTGCCATGGCTTTCACATGGTACCTAATCATGCGGGTTTTGTACTTACTCTCTATTTGGATCTGAATGTTTCAGAAATGACAATTTCCTTTAAAAGATATTGAACACAAAACCGAGCATTTGAAATTCAAACAGTGTCTAATACAGTGGCAGTCCCAAACGTCCAGCTCACCTCAATCACTTAGATATGAAAGGAGGAAGAAGGTAAGCGTTCTGTTTCTCTGTGGTTAGACCACCTGCTTTTGGATCTAGTTCTGAAGTTACTAGGAGGCGGATACAGTACAAAGGTCGAGTTCCTTCAGAAGCCCCACTGCTCTTCCCGACGACTTGACTCCTCCTTGGAATTGGTAGGATGGTGTCTTAACTCATTTCTTCATTTCCAGTCTCAAACCTCCCATTTGTTCCGTGTCTGGGTACGGTCCTTTGTGCTGAAAGAATGCCTTGATCCTGTCTAGTCTCTCCTTGAGCAAACTTCAATGAGTTTCCCCTTCAATGGCCATTCCTGTCTCATCCTGGCATTTGAGGCTCCCTGTTAAGTTCCCACTTGTACTTCTTCTTGTCTTCCACTCGACTGCACTTCATGGCAGCTGGGTGGTACTCTCAGCAATCATGGAAGGGGCCTCATATAGTTCTCCCAGCCTGGGACTTTACCAGCATCTTTTTGTCTCCTCATAAGTACAACTTCCCCCTCCCTTATTTTTGTCTATCAAAACTGCACAGTTTTCTCAAAAGCATGGCTGCTTGCTGACCCTCTTAAGATTTCCCGATGAAAGTAGCATCTACTTGATGCCAGGAGACTCGGGTTCCACTTCAGCTCTTGGGAAAGACTCTTAGACTTCTCTTAGTTTCAGTTACTTGTCTTTTTTTAAGATTTTTTTTTTTGATGTGGACGATTTTTAAAGTCTTTTTTTGAGTTTATTACAGCATCGTTTCTGTTTTATGTTTTGGTATTTTTGGCCGTGAGATGTGTCAGACCTTACCTCCGTATGTGCATGGGTACTCAGTTGCTAAGTCGAGTCTGACTCTTTACGACTCCATGGCCTATAGTTCCCTGGGCTCCTCTGTCCCTGGGATTTCCCAGGTAAGAATACTGGAGTGGGTTGCCATTCCCATCTCCAGGGGATCTTCCCGCCCTGGGGATCGAACCTGCATCTCTCGCATCTCCTGTGCTGGCAGGCAGATTCTTTACCTCTGCTCTACTTGGGAAGCCCTTAGCTCCTTGACCAGGGATCAACCCCGAACACCCTGCACTGGAAGGTGACGTCTTAACTACTGGACTTCCAGGGACGTCCCTACTTGTCTAATATCATCTCTAAATGATCTTGGTCTACATTCTGTAATGGAAAGTGACCGGACACTTATGTATCTCTTATGGGCGTTGCCACTGTGTGTATTACCTGGCAGAGAGTCATTTATATACCTGATTAATTATAAACCTCAGTAAGCATGGGGCCATTTCTTATATGACTAGTATCCTATCATAAGAAGTAGTTCTTATATCATAAAAGCAATTAGTTCTATGCTTTGTAAAATTTGTCCCATAAAGTGAAGAGCTGAATGAAATCGCCTCTAGTGAAAACTCTATAATGATCCTATGACTTGAAAAAATAAAGGGATATATGGAGATGAGGAAGTCCATGTATGAGACACTGGTTTCTCACAGTATTGCTAACATTTTCTTAAAGTATAAGTAAATGAATTTTAAGGAGTTGACTTCTCTTTGACGTGACCTGAATGCTGCCAGTGCTCTGGAATGGAAGGAATTAAGCATCTCTGTTAAGGAATAGAAGGCAGATGCTGGCAAGGTCAAATTGGTGCCTCACCACGTGCTAGGTGAGAGATATCTGTGCGCCTGTCCAGCTATTTCTTCACCAGGGCTGTCTATAGTTGACATGGCCTTTTTACTTATAAGAAAAGGATATTTGCATGGATTTACATTTTCCTTATTTACAATGTCCCTGAACTTTATGAGCATTATTCCAGTTAATGCTCTTAATAACTCTGTGATCCAGTATATACACATTGCAAAGCTGAGAAAAAAAAAAAAAAAAAAGCTAGGACTCAGGGAGTGTAAGCAACTTGGCCAAAGCTACGCAGTTAGTAAGTGGCAGAGCCAGTGTTCCAAACCAGACACATCCGAATTCAGAGCTCATGGTCTTTCTGGGCGTCACATGGTTTCTAGGTAGGCCCCTCCCTTTTCCTGCTTCTGTGTCTTTGTGCAGACTTCTTCCCAAGCTTGCACTGCAATCTTCCCGTCTGCATCTCTACAGGTGTCTTCTCTTATCCCTAAGCCCTGTTCTCCATCAGTTAGGAAGTAATTACTCTTTTCTTGGGAATTCTCTCAGCACTTAAGATTTTTATCTAAAACTCCTTAAAAAAAAGTAATCACTTTCATCCACATGATATAGTCATTTATGTACTGATTTCATCTTCCTTGCTGAGCAGGATGCTTCATGAGGGAGAGCTGATGTCCTTTGATACACTGGGATTCTTCAGTTAACGCACTGTGTAGTCGCCCCATACACGTACGTGGAAGATGGGGTCGGGGAAGGAAGGAGATAGAGAGAAAGGAAGAAAAGAAGGAATTACAGAACAATAGAAGCTGGTATATAATTAAGTGTTAAATCGTGTGGTTCAGACTAATTATAAAGCCTTTTAAAAGAAACGCAGTTTTATTACTTTCAAGAACATAAAGTTAATTAATGGCTAACACAGTGTTGTCAAGGCGCTGTCTTGTCATTCCCACTGTAATTAATCAATGCTTTTTTGCATAAATGCAAAAGTGGACTTAAACCCAGCCCATCTCCAGGTTACTGAGAATTTTAAGTTAGCACAGTCTGAAATAATGAGTTTCTTAGAGGGTACGATAGAGGACTAATGATGAAAGTGTATGTTGATAAAGACGGCATAGGACACTTCTAAATATTTTTTTTTCTCTTTAAGCAGTACTAACCAAGTGAAGGTTGTGCAGTCATGTCCAACTCTTTGCGACTCCATGGACTATACAGGCCATGGGATACTCCAGGCCAGAATACTGGAGCGGGTGGTCGTTCCCTTCTCCAGGGTATCTTCCCAACCCAGGGATCAAACACTGCTCTCCCGCATTGCAGGCAGATTCTTTACCAGCTGAGCCATCAGGGAAGCCCCAATTTTGTTAAAGCACATATAGGACCTTACTTGCTTGTTTGCTTAGAATTTTGACTTCTTATTTCTTCTCTATCAAAGGTTCAGAAATAAGAAAAGTAAAACCAGTAAATAGCAAAGTGATAATTGATAAAATTTTACTGTGCACACAATAAATGGACAGCTTGTAAACCAGGATTCCTCAGACTAAAACGTGGAATGGGGCTCAGGGGTGTATTGTTATAAAGCAGCTTCTATAGTGAGAAAGCAGTGACTGTGTAAAGGTGATTGGTTATCCTGTTAGAAATTTCTTAAATGATAGGGAATTGGTTAGTAGTTACCTGATATCAACTTTGAGAAACAGTTTAAATTTTGCATAGAGGCATGAGCAAGAAATGGCCCAGGTCAAATTCATCTTGCAAAATAAGCTAGGGAGTTTTCAAGGCTGGTCTTCTTTTTGTTTGTTTATTTTAACATCTCCTTCTTTTGATTAATTAAATGGTTTATTTATTAATTTTAAAATAGAGATTCATGTCAATGTATGGAAAAAACCACTACAATATTGTAATTAGCCTCCATTAACACAAATAATTGATAAAAAGATAAAAAAGAGATCTAAAATGACTACTTAAAGGCTCATTCAAGAATGCTAAAATGATACAATAATAAGGACAATGAAGCCAGTAGTAGGAGAGAGTGGAGAGGAGAAGATAGAATCAAAATCTAGAAACGATAGGCTAGGACTGGGGAACAGTCTAGCATAGGGATCAGGGACAGAGAATGGGCTGCTAAGCAGCTTCCAGATTTCTTCTTAGACCACAATTTGGCAAAGGTCCACAGATGCAGAAAAAGAAAGGGATTTGTGAAAAACAGTGTGGGATTAAGTCTTGGGCCTACTGTGTTTAGAGTGATTATGAGATTCAAATTATTCAGAGAGCAGGTGACCAGTAGACATGAAACTCAGAAGAGAGGGTCACCTAGAGATAACTTGCTTAGAGTCATCAGATGTGGTAGGTGAAGCTTTACAACAAGGAGGGTGTGTCAGGTCAGTCGAGAATGGACCAAGGAAGGGGCCATAAAGATCCATGGTAAGACTCAAAGAAGCTTATCTAACTAATGGCTTTGAGAGTCAGAGAAAAGCCCAGAGAGAGTGAGGTTGACGGACCAAGAAGAGAGTGTTTTTAAGAAGGGATTATTAAAGAAAAACCTACAAAGCATCTACTATTTAGAGTGTCGTGGACCAGAGGAACCTTACTCTCACAATGGAGGAGGAGCCCCACTGGAGCCAACTGTGGGATGAGAATTGGGAAATGGCCATGTCTATCACAGACCGTTCTTCTAAGACATGTAGGGGAGAAGCTAGTGGAGGACTTGGGAGAAACAGAGAGAGTTGGGAATAAACAGGATCCAGGGTAAAAAAAAAAAATTGATGGAGGTCCTTTGGATCAGAACCAGAATCCCCGCCTCCACTCAGGCAGAGAGGAATAGTCACTGAAGTCTGACTTTGGAAGACAGCTTAGTGAAAGGTTCGCTTGCTGTGGTGTTGTTCTTTGTGATAGCTTTGTTAAGATATAACTTAAAAAGCATAGAATTCACCCACTTTAGTGTAAAACTTGGTTATTTTTAGGTAAATTTATTGAGTTTTGTTACCATCACCACAGTTCAGTTTTTAGAACATTTCTAATCACTGTAGGAAGTTCCCTTGTTCCTGTGTGTTTAGTTCAGGTCAGTTCAGTCGCTCAGTCATTTCTGACCCTTTGACCTTCATGGACTGCAGCATGACAGCCTTCCTGTCCATCACCAACTCCCGCAGCCTGCTCAAACTCACGTCCACCGAGTCAGTGATGCCATCCGACCGTTTCATCCTCTGTCATCCCCTTCTCCTCCCGCCTTCAATCTTTCCCAGCATCAGGATCTTTTCCAATGAGTCAGTTCTTTGCATCTGGTGGCCAAAGTATTGGAGTTTCAGCTTCAGCATCAGTCCTTCCAATGAATGTTCAGGACTGATTCCTTTAGGGTGGACTGGTTGGATCTCCTTGCAGTCCAAGGGACTCTCAAGAGTCTTCTCCAACACCACAGTTCAAAAGCATCAATTCTTCAGTGCTCACCTTTCTTTATGGTTCAACTCTCACATCCATACATGACTACTGGAGAAGCCATAGCTTTGACTATACGGACTTTTGTTGGCAAAGTAATGTCTCTGCTTTTTAATATGCTGTCTAGGTTGGTCATAGCTTTTCTTCCAAGCAGCAAGCGTCTTTTAATTTCATGGCTACAGTCACAATCTGCAGTGATTTTGGAGCCCAAGAAAATAAAGTCTGTCACTGTTTCCATTATTTCCCCATCTGTTTCCCATGAAGTGATGGGACCAGATGCCATGATCTTAGTTTTCTGAATGTTGAGTTTTAAGCCAGGTTTTTCATTCTCCTCTTTGACTTTCATCAAGAGGCTCTTCAGTTCCTCTTTACTTTCTGCCTTAAGGGTGGTATCATCTGAATATCTGAGGTCATTGATATTTCTCCAGCAATTTTGATTCCAGCTTGTGCTTCATCCAGCCTGGCATTTCATATGATGTACTCTGCGTATAAGTTAAATAAACAGGGTGACAATATACAGCCTTGGTGTACTCCTTTCCCAATTTGGAACCAGTCTACTGTTCCGTGTCTGGTTTTAACTATTGCTTCTTGACTTGCATACCTATTTCTCAGGAGGCAGGTCAGGTGGTCTGGTATTCCCATCTGTTTAAGAATTTTCCGGTTTATTGTGATCCACACAGTCAAAGGCTTTGGCGTAGTCAATATAGCAGAAGTAGACGTTTTTCTGAAACTCTCTTGGTTTTTCAATGATCCAACAGATATTGGTAATTTGATCTCTGGTTCCTCTGCCTTTTCTAACCAGCTTGAACATCTGGAAGTTCTCGGTTCATGTACTGTTAAAGCCTCAATTGAAGAATTTTGAGCATTACTTTGCTAGTGTATGAGATGAGTGCAATTGTGCAATAGTTTGCACATTCTTTGGGATTGGAATGAAAACTGACCTTTTCCAGTCCTGTGGCCACTGCTGAGTTTTCCAAATTTGCTGGCATATTGAGTGCAGCACTTTGACAGCATTGTCTTTTAGGATTTGAAATAGCTCAGCTGGAATTCCATCACCTCCTCTAGCTTTGTTTGTAGTGATGCTTCCTAAGGCCCACTTGACTTCAGACTCTAGGATGTCTGGCTCTAGGTGAGTGATCACACCATCGTGGTTACTGGGTCATTAAGATCTTTTTTGTATACTTCTTCTGTGTATTCTTCCGTGTTCCTGTGTGTAGTTAATCTCTTTTGTCTACCTCCACCCCAGTTCAAGGCAACCACTAGTTTACATTCTGTACGTATACATTTTTTTCCTTTTCTAGATATTCTATATACGTGGAATTATAGAATATATAGCTTTTGCATCGGTTTCTTTCATGATGTTTTTGAGGTTCATTCCTGTAACTCATTCTTTTGCATTGCTTAATAATATGCTATTGCAAAGATATAACATGTTTTGTTTTTTTATTCACCAGTTGTTAGCTACTTGGATTGTCTCCAGATTTGGGCTGTCCTGGATAATGTTATTATGAACATTCACCTTCATGGCTCTATATGAACATATGTTTTCATTTCTCTTGAAAAGATTCCTAGAAGTAGTATCACTGGGTTATTTAGTAAGTTTATTTTTAACTTTAAAAGAACCTGCCAAATGTTTTTCCAAAGTGATTACAATATTTTACATTTCCAGCAGCAATTTATGAGTTTTCCATCTTCTCCCCATCCTCACCAACACTTGCTTTTATCTCTTTTTGATTATAGCCATTCTAGGGGGTGTATAAACCACAAGGGGTATCTCCTTGTGATTTTAATTTAAATTTCTTTAATGACTGATGTTGAACATCTTTTCATGGCTTAATGCCTTTCATATATCTTCTTGTGTGAAGTATTTATTCAAAATCTTTTGGCAATGTATTCTTCATGCTGTTTTTGTTCTTGCTGCTGCTGCTGCTAAGTCGCTTCAGTCGTGTCCAACTCTCTGCGACCCCATAGATGGCAGCCCACCAGGCTCCCCAGTCCCTGGGATTCTCCAGGCAAGAACACTGGAGTGGGTTGCCATTTCCTTCTCCAGTTTTTGTACTTATGTTGTAAGAATACTTTATACACTGTAGATACAAGTTCTTTATTAAGTGTATGATTAGCAAATATTTTCTCCCAGTTTCTACCTTGTCTTTTAATTTCCTAAGTAGTGTTTTTTTTTAAAGACAGTAATTTTAATTTTTATGAAACACAATTTATCATTTTTTTCTTTTCCAGATCTGTCTTTTGCTATTGTTTCTGAAAACTTTTTGCCCAGTTCAAGGTCATGAAGAATTTCTCCTACATTTTCATTTAGAAGTAGCATAAGGTTTTGTTTCTTATATTTAGATCCATGATCCAATTTGAGTTATTTTCTGTGTATGGTATGAAGTAAGGATTTACATTCATTTGTGTTCACATAAATATTCAACTGTTCTAGATCCATGTAGTGAAAATACTCTTTATCCCATTGAATTATTTTAGCATTTTTGCCAAAATTCAACTGATCCTATATGAAAGTTATGCCTCTTCTTTTCTTCCTGTGAATAAGATTTATTTCTGGAATCCCAGTTCTATCCCCCTGATCTAAATGCTTGTCCTTGCACCAAGAATTTGCATCGTTGATTTCTGCGGTTTACAGTGAGTTTGAGATCTGCTAGTGTGAGTCCTCCAACGCTGATCTTCTCTTTTCGAATTACTTTTGCTCTTCTATATCCTTTGCATTTCCATGTATAGTTGAGAAACAGATTGTCAATGTACACCAGCCTGCTGAGATTTTTATAGGGATCACATTGAATTTATAGATCAATTTGGGGAGAATTGCCATTATGACAATATTGAGTCTTCAAATCCATGAACATGGAATGTCTCTCAATTTATTGAGATCTGTTTTAATTTCTTTCCACATGGTTTTATCATTTTCAGGGTAGACTAAGTATTTCATTCTTTTTTATACTGTTGGGAATGAAATTGTTATCTGAGTTTCATGTTTGGCTTGCTTTGGTTATTGATACACAGAAATGCAATTCATATTTGTTTATCCATGGTATTTCCTGCAATTTTGGAAAATTGTTTATTAGTTCTAATAGTTTCTTTGTGAATTTTTTAACATATTTATATTCAGGATTCTATCAAAGGATAATAGAGACTTTTATATTTCTTCCTTTTCAATCTAGATGTCTTTCATTTCTTTCTCTTTCTTTTCTTCTTTCTCTTTGCAGTGAGTAGAACTTCTGGCTCATTGTTGAATAGAAGTGTCAGAATTGCATGTCCTGCCTCCTTCTTGGAGAGAAACATTGTCTTTCATCACTGAATGATCTTAGCTGTGGATTTTTCATAGATTGAGGATATTTCTTGATAATACTCTTGGTTGAGAAATTTTTCTTTTTGTCATGATTGGGTGTTGGATTTTATCAAATGTGTTTTCATTATTTGTTAAGACAACCATGTGGCCTTTCTTTTTATTCCGTTACATGATATGTTTCATTATTAGATTTTTTATATTATATCAAGCTTCCATTTCTGTGATAAGTCCCATTTGGTGTTGGTGTATAATTCTCTTTACATATTGCCTGATTCAGCCAACTAATATTTTGTTAAAGGTGTTTTTGGTTTTTTTTTTCCTCTTGTGATTTTTTTGGGGGGAGGCATGGGTCTAAAGTTAATATCAGGTAATACTATTACCTGATATTATATTTATCAGGTATATATATATCAGATTATATAATTATTATATTATTATTATATAATTTCATATTATAAATTATTATATATATAATATATAAATTATATTATAATATAAATTATTATATTATATTATAAAATTATCAGGTATAATTTATCAGATTATATAATATCAGGTAATACTATTACCTGATATTGTATTTCAGTAATGCAATACTGAAAGCATGAGTTGGGAACTATTTATCTTTCTATATTTTAAGAGTTTATGAAAAATTAATATTTTTCTTTTTAAAATATTTGATAGAATGCACCTTGAAATCACGAATTTCCCTAGTGGCTTAGGTGGTAAAGAATCTGCCTGCAATGCAGGAGACCCAAGTTTGATCCCTGGGTCAAGGAAGATACCCTGGAGAAGGAAATAGCAAACCATTCCAATATTCTTGCCTGGAGAATCCCATGGACAGAAGAGCCTGGCAGGCTACAGTCCATAGGGTCTCACAGAGTCGGACGTGATAGAAGCAACTTAGCATGCACACGTGGCAACTGTGAAATCACAGGGCTGGTTTGTGGGGAGAGTTTTAATTATTTACTTATTTGTTCGATTTAGTTCTATTCAGATTTTTTCATGTCTTCTTGAGTCTGTTTGGTAACTTGTGTCTTTCTAGGAATTGGTCCATTTTATCTAAATTGGCTAATTTGTTGACATAAAATTGTTAATAAGATTTCCTTCTAATCTATTTATAGTCATATAAACTTAGGGTCTGTAGACCATGTCTTTTTATTAGATTTTTGGTATTTTTTCTTAGTTACTGTACCTAAAGATTTGTTCATTTTGTTGATCTTTCAGATACTTAATTTTTTGTTTAACTGGCTCTATTGTTTTTCTCATTCTATTTTATTGACGTTTCTCCAAATCACTGTTATTTCTGTTCTTCTGTTTAATTTTGATTTAGTTTTCTAAACTAGAAGTTTCTTAAGATACAAACTTTGGTTACTTATTTGAGACTTTTCTTCTTTTCTAACATAGGTGTTTACAGCTATAAATTTTTCTCCAAGGTTTGCTTTTGCTGTGTCCCATAAATTTTGATGTCTTGTATTTTTGTTTTCATTCAGCTCAAAATATTTCCTATTTCTTTTTGCTATTCCTTCTTTGATCCATGCATTATGTATCAGTATATTTCTTAATCTCAAAGATTTCCCAGATTTCTGTTATTGATTTACAGTTTAATTATGTCCTTCTTGGAAATGTGATTCAGCCTTCTTATTTTTATTTTGTAACAGATGTTTTTTGTATATGGGGTATTTTTAAATCTTTATTGAATTTATTACAATATTGCATCTGTTTTATGTTTTGGTTTTTGGTCAGAAGGCATGTGGAATCTAGCTCCCTGACCAGAGATCCAACCCACTCCCCTTCATTGAAAAGTGAAGTCTTAACTTCTGGACTGCCAGAAAGTCCCCAACACTTTCAAATGTTGAGGATTCTCTTGGTCCACCACTTATTGAGTCCTGGAGAATATTCCATGCACATTTTAAGTAAACATATCTGCTACAGACATTGATTGGAGTCTTCAAATATATCTTTAGGTCATTTTGATTGATAGTGTTGCTTAAGATTTTTGGCTGTTCTATAGTTATTCAGGGTAAGGTATTGAATATCCAACTTTAAATGTTGATTAGTCTATTTCCTTTTTTCTTGAAATTTTGTCAGCTTTTGCTTGCTGTGTTTTGAGGTTCTCTTTTTAGATACATCTGTAAGTTTTATAGTGACTTCCCTGGTGACTCAGATGGTAAAGAATCCACCTGCAGTATGGGAGACCTGGGTTCAATCCCTGGGTCAGGAAGATCCCTTAGAGAAGGAAATGGCAACCCACTCCAGTATTCTTGCCTGGAGAATTACATGGACCGAGCAGCCTAGTGGTCTACAGTCCATGGGATTGCAAAGAGTTGGACACAGCTGAGTGACTAACACCTTCACTTTTCATAAGTTTTATATCTTCCTGATATGTGGACTGTTCATGAAATACATCTTATATCAACTTTTTTTTTTAGTTCTTTTTTTTTTTTAATTTTAATTGGAGGCATATTACTTTACAATATTGTGGTGGTTTTTGCTATACATTCACGTGAGAAATGTTCCTCTTGGTCTTTGAATGTTCCTAGTCTTAAAATCTGTTTTGCCTGATATTAAAATTCTTCCTCACCAATTTGGACGCCTTCTTTTTATGGCTAGTGTTTGCACAATACATTTTTATCCTTTTACTTTCAGCCTATTTGTAGCCTGAATCTAAGGTGTGTCTCTAAAGTGCTTGTTTCAATTTTATCCAGTCTGATCATCTCTGACCTTTGATTGGACTATTTTTGCCATTCAATTTTAATTATAATTATTTTTGCATTTGGATTTATATTTGACATTTTGCTCTTTGATTTCTTTATGAGTCCTATCTTTTGAGTTCCTGTTTCTTTTAAATTGACTTCTTTGTACTAAATAAATATTTTAATGTATTATTTTGGTTCTTTTATTGACATTTTATTTATATATTTGAGTTGTGTTTTAATTGATTGGCCTAATGATTTTATGATCCAGATTAGCTTATTAGGATCTACTTCAGATTAATGTTAACCAATGGATAAAATATAGAAAACTTGCTGTATTAAATCTCTATTTTCTTACTTCCTTTTTTTTGCTATACTATTGTCAGATATATTGGGTTGGCCAAAAAGTTTGAGTTTTTCCATAAGAGGTTATAGAAAAATCTGAATGAAGTTTCTGGCCAACTCAATATTATATCTATATATGTTATAGACCCAATGAAATATAATAATTTTTCTTTATTCATTTTTATATTTTAATTATATTAGAGAAGAAATGAGAAAATACTTACAGAGATATTTATATGATTCTATGTTTACAGGATGTTTGTATGTATTATTTCTTGTGTTCTTCATTTCTTCCTGTGTATTCAGGTCACAATCTGGTTATTTCATCCTGAAGGACATTTTTTAGTAATGCTTGTAGGCTAGATCAACTAACAACAAGTTGTTTATCTGAGAATGGTTGTATTTCACCTTCATGTTCTGCTGGATGGAGACTTCTTGGTTAACAGTCTATATAGTGTTTCCTTTGGGTACTTTGACTACGTCACACCCCTGTCCTGGCCTCCATCGTCTCAGATGAGAAGCCGGCGTCTGCTTGTTGCTGCTCTGCTGTCTGTTGCCTTTTGCTGCTCTCATGATTTTCTGTTTCTCTTTGGTTGCAGTAGTTTGATTATTATGTGTCTAGATGTGGATCTCTTTGGAGTTATCCCACTTTGGATCTATTGAATTTCTTACATATGTAGATTAATGTTTTTCATCAGCTGTAAGAAGGTTTCCCAGTTATTTCTTCTTTTTTATTATATAATGGCTATTTCATCGTCTTCTATTTTTTTTTTTTTTTTGGCTAAGCAGTATGGCTTGCAGGATCCTACTTCCCCAGTCAGGGATTGGACCCAGAGCCTCGGCAGTGAAAGCCCCGAGTCCTGATCACAGGGAATTCCCTGCCAGGTACTTCTTTGAATATGTCTTCCGTTCCTTTCTCTCTTCTCCTGAGACTCCTATTAAGTATATGGTGTTACTCTAGGCTCAGTTTTTCACGTTTCCTCAATCTTTTTTCCCTTCTGTTTTTCAGTTTGGATATTTTCTGTTGATCTCCTTCTAAATCCATGGATCCTTTTTCTGCCTTCTCAAATCGGCTCTCGAGTCCTCCAGTTAAATTTTCATTTTCTCATTATATACTTTTCTGTTGCAGAGTTCGCATTTGGTTCTTTGTAATTTCAGTTTCTGCTTTGAAAATCTATTTACTAATTTATGGTTGTCATACTTTAATTGTAAAAACATGGTTTCTTTACTTTTTTAAGCATATTATAAGAGTTGTTTGGAAGTTTTGACTGCTAAACCCAACATGGGTCGCTACGAGTCGGACACAACTGAGTGACTACACTTTCACTTTTCACTTTCATGCATTGGAGAGGGAAATGGCAACCCACTCCAGTGTTCTTGGCTGGAGAATCCCAGGGATGGGGGAGCCTGGTGGGCTGCCGTCTATGGGGTCACACAGAGTCAGACACAACTGAAGCGACTTAGCAGCAGCAGAGTTTCTATTGCCTACTTTTTTGTGAGTATGGATTACAATTTCCTGTTTCTTCCTGCATCTCATAGCTTTTTTAGTGGACATTTTGGAAGACACATTGTGGCCAATCTGGATCATGTGGCCTCTTGAAAGTACCTGTTCTGACTATTTTGCATTTGTTTCTTTGTTTATTTAACTGCCTGGAATAGCCTCTGAAATCTGTCTTCTCTGCTGGGCAGTGTGCAGTCACTCATATTTCTCCTCAGCTTTTTAAAAAATTTGTGTTTTAATATTTGAGCCTAGCCTCCTACGGTTACCTCTGGCTCTGTGGGGCTGAGTAGGTAGCCAGTGATGTAGCAGAGGTTGTGTTCCAATAGCTGAAGCCAGATTTGTGTGGGGGTGGTATTCTTGCCTGGAAAATCCCGTGGACAGAGGAACCTGGAAAGCTGCGGTCCATGGGGTTGCTGAGGGTCGGACACGACTCAGTGACTTCACTTTCACTTTTTACTTTCCTGCATTGGAGAAGGAAATGGCAACCCACTCCAGTGTTCTTGCCTGGAGAATCCCAGGGCCGGGGGAGCCTGCCGGGCTGCTGTCTCTGGGGTCACACAGAGTCGGTCACGACTGAAGTGACTTAGCAGCAGCAGCAGCAGCAGGGAGCACATTCAGAGACCAGGCTATTTTCAAATCTGTCCTGGTTTTATCTCCTGCTGGAGTCCTGGGTGTCCCTTTGGCTTGTCTTCAAGCTCAGAGTCAGTGATGGGTGAAAGGCTGACTGGACTGCTTCTGCAGGCTGTGTTTGCTCAGCCCCAACCAAAACCTCATGCCTTAGGATGCTTGTACTCCCTCCAGCCATTGAAGGTGTCATTTCTACCAACAGCAACAGCAGCGTCACCCACAGCTCCAGCTCATGGGAACCCCTTACCCTGATAGGGGAGCTGCCCGTCCTCAGAATGTGCCCTGCTCTGGAAGAACCTCCACACGACTGGGCAGTGGCTGCAGCCAGAACACCACAGTCCACAGGTCTCCGCCAAGTTCAGCAGTCTCCCATGGGGGTGTTTTCAGATGGTCGTCTTTGTTCAATTTCCCTCACTTTTATGGTTGTTTCTGCCGGTTGTGTTAAACTGTATAACCTCTCTTGGGCTTTCCTGTGAAATTTGTCTTCCCTGGTGATGGACAGGAAGCCTGGTGTGCTGCAGTCCATGGGGTCACAAAAAGTTGCACACGACTGAGCCACTGAACCAAACTGGGCTTCCCAGGTGGCTCAGTGATAAAGAATCCACCTGCCAATGCAGAAGACGCAGGAGATGTGGGTTCAATCCCTGGGGCGGGAAGATCCCTTGGAGTAGGAAATGGCAACCCACTCCAGTATTCTTGCCTGGAACATTTCACGGACAGAGGAGCCTGGTGGACTACAGTCCATGGGGTTGCAAAGAGTTGGACATGACTGATCACACAGCACACATGATCCCTCTTGTTGTGGACAAAGTCCAGTTTCTCTTCTGAGCCATGGCAGGAGTCACTGGGTTTTGTTTAATACAGATCTCAGACCTTTATATTTGTCACTTTGGGTGATGTTTCTTCAGGACCCACATGACATTTGTTATAACATTCTCAAAATTTGTAAGCAAGCTTCTAGTCCCAGGAACCCCTGCGGGGACACTGCCTCCGCTGTCTGTCAGTCTCCATGAAGTCACCTAAGAGACTTACTCCATTGAGCTTCCAACACGCCACCTTCAACAGTGATGTAAACTCAGAGGCTTGCATTTGCTGAGTAGTGTGGAGTCAGTGGCAGTCCCCAGTCTAAGCATCTCTTGAATTCACTGGTTTGACTCAGGACGAACATACCATAGGCAGCTTTAGCCCCCAACTTGTCATGAAGACAGGATGCCAGGCCTGCACTGAGTCACGTACCACGGGAAGAATCTCAGAAAATGTGCAGCGTGGCCCTTTAAGATTTGAAAGCTGCAATTCAGGGTCTGTTAAGACCTTCAGCTGGTGATAATTGGATTTGTGAGACAGTGCAACATGTGATAAAAGCGCTCCTGCTGGATGAGATCCCAGTTTTCCTCTACCCTTCCTATTAATGTGATAAATGCTGCTGTCTCAGCTGATAGGGCCGTGTTGGATAATCAGATTGGAATCAAGTTTGAGTTCTTCCGGCTTGCTCCGTGGGAAGCTCGTGGGAAGCCTTGGGAAAATGGTGGTAGAAAATGAAAGGGGGACTCGGGTTTGCGGAGAGGAAGTTTTACCTTTATCAGGCTCTGTGGGAGAGTCACTCACCAGAGACTGAAGTCGGGGTGGAGCCTCTGCCCGCATGTCCCTGGGTGGGAGGGGTAGGAAGCATCTCCTGTGTTACATACTGGACATGTGCATGTGCCTACTGGATGCTGCGGAGCAGGGCGGCGGGGCCAGGCGGGAAACAGCAGCGTATCTTGATGTGGGTGTTGGGCCAGGGAGGAGCCAAAATAATGTTGGAAAATTAAACCTCTCTTAATTAAAGCTGATGGCAAACAAACTCGAGTAATATGGCACTACAGCTGGGAAACAGAAGTATGACTTGAAACTGAACAGCTGTGAAATTGGGCGCTCTGGTCACAGCTGGGCCTGAGAAAGGGACAGACGCCCTGGCAAAGGCACTCACCCTGGCTGGACTGGGCTGCGGACTGGCGGCCAGACTGCCTCCCTCCACCCCTGACTGTTTCTGCCACAGCAGACCCCACCCAGATACCCGCTCTCTCTGAGTCTCCAGACTCCTGGGATCTGCTCACCAATAGCACCCGTCTGTCCCACAGGCTGGCTTAGGATATTTTTCTGAAGCGAATGGCATCGTTGCCAGTGTGGGAATTGAAGAGACTCGGAGAGGGGAGAAGAGAATTTTTGATCTATTCATTTTCCCATCGACCCCCCAGGCTGTGTGCCCTTCACTGTTGGTATGGTCCACTAGTCAGTTCCTGCCTCCTGTTTCCAGTCTGGTCCTGAAAGCCCTGGGCTGCAGCAGACAGTCTGGATGTGGTCTGGCCGCACACTTGCTGGGATGGCGGTGTTTGAGGCTTCCCTGAAGTTGTCACCTGACTCAGTCACATCCTCCTCCTTGTAGGCACATGGCTATCACTTTCTTCTGCATTTTTTCCTTGGTCCTCTTTCTCGCGTTAGGAACAACCACAGCAGTATACACTGATCATCACATGTGGGTCAGGATGGGCCAGGCTGTGCTGCCGAGATAAATAAGCCCTGAAATCTCAGAGGCTACATTGAAGACAGTCAGTTCTCACCCCGTTTACTGCTTGCATCGGGTTGCACAGACCCACCCGTGTCTCTTGGCTAACTGGTAACTCCTGGACCACGGTTCCTTCTCCTGGGGTCACACCTGTATCTCGGAGTTCCACAGCACCTGGCCACAAATGAGAGAAAGCCGAGCTGGGAGACTGGGCAATGGGAGGGCAGGGCAGTGGAGCAGGATGTTTCAGGGTGTCTCTCCCCTCATTCCGTGGTCTGGTTCAATAGTGCCTTCAGCCTCCCTGTAAGGGGACTGGAGGAGGGAGCCTTGCCCTGTGCCCAGGATTTGACCAGTCTCTACCACACCATAAATGCTAACATCAGTCTGTCTGGTTGTCCACGACTTATTGCCTGGGCTTGAAGGCATCTTTGGAAGCAATTTGGTACTTTTTCTGTCAGCATCTGAAATACCTTAGCCCAGAGCTGTCAAGAGTGTGCCCCTGGGACAAGGTGGTCCTTGGCAAGGCCTGGCAACTTGTTAGATGCAAGTTCTGGGGCTCTCCTTCTGACGCACTGTTTTGACAATTGCGGGGCTGGGGCCAGGCGGTCAGTGCTTTCGTGAGCCCCCAGGTGATTCTGATGCCCCCTGAAGTTTGGACCCATTTTCCTAGGCTAGCAGTTTTATTCAACCAAGGCCACCCTCTGGGATTTTCCAGATGGCCAATCTAAATGGTCAAATTCATAGTCAGAAAGTACGTTGGTAGATTCCAGGGGTCGGGGGATAGGGAGGTGAGGAGCGGGGATGGGGAGTTAGTGTTCAATGGGGACACTTTCAGTTTAGGAAGGGGAAGAATTCGGGAGCTGGATGATGGTGAGAATTGCTCTATAATGTGAATGTACTTAGTGCCACTGAACTGTACAGTTGAATATGGTTAAAATAGTATGTATGTTTTATATCATGTGACTTTACCACAATAGAAAAATACATTTAATAAAAATATAAAATCCTTGCAGGACCATAAAAGAGTACTGATTGCTGTGTCCACATCCAGAAGACTCTGAATTGACTGGAGTTGTGGCTTGAGTCCGGGTGAGAACTATTGACCTAGGAGGATTTCTTTAAAAAAAAAAAAAAAAAAATTTTTTTTTTTTCTTTTCAGTTGTTTACTTGGTTGAGCCTGGTCTTGGTTGTAGAACATGGGATCTTTGATGCGGCCTGTGGGGTCTAGCCCCCTGCACTGAGTCTTAGCCACTGGGCCACGAGGGATGTCCCGCCTAGGAGGATTTCTGATGAATGCTTTTCCCCCTGAAGATTTTCATGAAAGTAGATTCCATGTAGCTTTGGTGGCACGTAACAGCCAGTCAGAGGCTACGGGAGTGATTGTGTTTCATGTCCTAGGCACTCCCCTTTCCTTTTTAACTGGAAGCAGCACCCAGCTTTGTATTGAGTGAAGACAGAAGCAGAGAATTGGGGACTTAGAAATGGAATCCTGATTGTGTTGTGGACTCATCACGTGGCCGTGGGCCAGTCGATTCATTTCTCTGTGTCTTGTGTCTGTGAAACAGGAATAGTAAGTTGCCAGCATTATTTAATTAATGAGCAGAGTGCGTCTGGGAAATACAGAGTACTGTACAAATGCTAATCATTATGATGAATGCAGTGCATTTTGCTGATACCA
Source organism: Bubalus kerabau (assembly GCF_029407905.1). Classification (NCBI taxonomy): domain Eukaryota; kingdom Metazoa; phylum Chordata; class Mammalia; order Artiodactyla; family Bovidae; genus Bubalus; species Bubalus kerabau. Next base: position 17,006,601 of record NC_073628.1, read on the forward strand.
AAGTGCTGTGTATATGCTCATAATTATTATAATTATTGCTCATACCAATAATATTGCTACTACTGAGACTACGTTCCCCTTGCAGGGGGAGCTCAAGTGTGTCCTTTGGGTTCACATCTTCTCCACATTGTCAGGAAGTCTTGCTAAGCAGCTGTCGATGACATTGCTCCCCATCTCCTGGGAAAGTGTCATTCATTGGAGGTGCAAATAGTCATGTGCGCAAACCATTCTGGAGTCCACTTAGGAGAGGTCCCTGACTCTTAGGTCATTGTTAGCTCATGTTACAGACACTCTTCTTTAGGTTAAGAAATGTCTGGAATATATAGTTCAATGATTCTCTTTACTATTTTCATCCAAGGAAATTCTGTGTTCCGTCTTCTGCTGGTCTTTTATCTACAGTAGCTTTGCCATCTGCTTTCATTAGGTGGTAAAAGTGCTGAAGAAAATCCTAGTGTGTGTGGCAGAGTGAGACTAGGATCTGGTGCTGACAATTCGCAGACATTATCGGCAGCGATTGGTGTTGAGAACAGTGTAACTATATTGGCTGTGGTTTTGCTTTGTTCAGTTTTAGCTTGGATTTTGATCGGGCGGAAGGGCCATGGGGGCAGGCAGTTGTGTCCCTACTTCTGAAGAAGGAAATGGTACTGGGAACTGAGGAACGGATTTGGGCAAAGCAGATTGGGGAAAACCATTGATAGGTGATACGAGGATACAGTCAGCAACGTCAAGGCCTTTGCCCTGTATCCATGATCATTCTGACTCCCGTTTTCTGGTTATAAGATGTGGAAGTCTGAATTGCTTGGACTTCATCCACACTTGTGCTTCCTGATGGGGATGAAGCTTACAACTTAAAGCCATCCAGAGAATTATTCCAATCTAGTCCAAGGCCTTGGAACAGATGGAGTTGCCCAGTTGTCTCTGCCAAAGACCCCTGCAGGCCCTCCAGGTATCATCACAATTTCAGAGCCCTGATGGCTGTTTTCTTTGCCTCTTGGTGAGGACACATATGAAACCGACGTGTCAAGCTTCTTTATTTTCAGCTCGAACAACACCAACCAGATTACTGCTGATTGTCTCATGCAGATCAGAATCTCTGATTGACAGGGATGTCTTGAATAAATAAGAAATGTGAAAACAAAATATTATGACTTTAGATGGATCCAAGTTTCTGACCTACATCGTTTTTCTTTTCTTCAAAGAACTTCTTTTGACATTTCTTGCAAAGCCCTTCTACTGAACACCGATTCCCCCAATTTTTGATTGTTTGAGAAAGTCTTTATTTCTCTTTCACATTTGAGAGATAATTTTGCTAGGTACCGTATTTGAGGTTGGTGGGTCTTTACTTTTAACACATGAAATATTTCATTCCACTCTTCTCGTTCGTGTGTTTTCTGAAGAGAAGTCTGATGTAAATCTTACCCTTGCTCCTCTGTAGGTGAGTCCCTCTTCCACTGGTTTCTTTAAAAGTCTTGCTTTGGGACTTTCTGTGTATATCCACCACATCTTCTTTATCCATTCATCTGTTGATGGACACTTAGGTTGCTTCTGTGTCTTAGCCACTGTAAATAAGGCTGCTGTGAACTTTGGGGTGCTTGTATATTTTCAAATTAGTGTGGGGTTTTTTTTTCTGATACATATCCAGGTATAGAATTGGTGGGAATGTAAATTGATGCAGATACTATGGAAAGCAAGAGAGATTTCTTAAAAATCTAAATATAGAACTAATAATCATAGCTGTGTATTAAATTCCCAATCTCATACCTTCAATATCGCCACCATATCTGAGTCTGGTTCTAATGCTTGCTCTGTTTCTTGAAACTATCTTTTTTGTCTTTTGGTATGTCTTGCAACTTTTTTGGTGAGAGCCATAAAAAATGTTTGAGGTAAAGGGAACTGAGTTAAACAGGTGTTCAGTGTAAGGCTCTGTGTTTATCTGGCTAGGGTTTAGACACTCTTTGCTCTTTGCCTTAGCTATAGGTGTCAAAGGCTGAGACTTTCTCTTGGTGTCCTTGTTTTTATATGCCTGTTGTCTTTGGGTTTCCCTAGACATTTTCCTAGAAGGAAATGGCAACCCACTCCAGTGTTCTTGCCTGGAGAATCCCAGGGATGGGGGAGCCTGGTGGGCTGCTGTCTATGGGGTCGCACAGAGTCGGACACGACTGAAGCGACTTAGCAGTAGCAGCAGAGACTTCTCACATAGCATCTGAGAAAATGCACCATAATTTCAGCTGTGATCTCCTTTTATTATATATAGGACCCCCTTTGGTTGTGAGATGTGGAGGAGAGAAAGCATCAGGAGTCCTGTGATTAGGTTTCAGCACTGTGGTGAGCCCGGGTCCCTGGACTGTGACCTTTATAATCACTTCTCGGTTTTGTTTTCTCCTCTTCCTTAGGTGAGTGGGTGCAGTTTGGTATTTTCTTTTGCCTGGTCATTTAGCTGATGGTGAAATAATTTCTCTTATGATCATGCCTTGTTCAGAAGAACAGGATGCCCTGGATGGAGTTTACTGTGGCCCTGTTTTCTCTTTTCCTTCTGGAAGTAAGGGGGGATTTTTCCTGATCTTCACTGAAAACCTGGTGGGGCTTCTGGAGGTGACGTGACAAATGTGTGTAGAAGCATCACTAAGACAGGAGCCCCTGGAGTTATTAAGCTTCAAACTTGTCCATGCTGCTCCTCCAGTGATTCCTGGATAACAGTGTAAGTTTTTCTCTCCCAGTGCTGATCCCCATGAAATTGCTTCCTCCTGTGATTCTGCCCCTGTGGGTTGGGACCCTCTGTATCCACCTGTCTGTCCATTCGGTTTTGGGGCAGCAGTTTTCCCTGTGACCTTAGTTTTCTGATGGGTCTGAGGAGAGCTGTTGGTTTTCAGTTTGCTCAACTTCTTTCTTGTGGTGTGACGGGAGCCGTAACTTTTGTGCTGGACTGGAAATTAGAACTACTGTTTGCTCTAATAACTACCACTCAAGATATTCCATCCATGTAGTTCATCAGGCAGAAAATAATCATCTGGGCCTTTAGCAGAGAAAAAGGTGGTAATAGGCTCTAACTCATAACTACTAGTGTTTGTTTTCACAAACTACCTTTTTAAGAGAAAAAGAAGAAAGCTGCCTAAGGTCATAGAAGAGGAGTGGGTAAAAAATCAATTCTGCTCATTATTCATGGGGAAAGAATAATCAGCAAACTCATTTCAGATCCTGATGTTTATAGAAGAAAGTCTTGTTTATGAAGCACCCACAGTGTTCCACATGAATGAATTTGTCATATAGCTGAGCTGTCGGCCTTTAAATTGAACTTAAAACATTACAATCTTTTTTGATAGAGTTCTTTTTCTAAAATATATATATTATTGTTCTGTCTTATTGAGCAAAGCGTGGAGAATACCATTTATCTTATTTTGTTACTCAGGTCATGACTGTAAACATCAGTCACAGAGCTGCTCCCAAGGGCTGTTGAGGTGACTGGGATCATGGGCACCTGAGCACCCCCATACCTGCCTCCTTGCTGACACTTCTCACCAGTGACTCGCCAAGCCCCCAGCTCCTCTGTTCACCCTCAGTAAAATTAAATATATTTTATTTGTTTAAAGGCTGTCCATTTATCTCGTGGAAGCATTCCACATTTCACTTCATGGTACACATACAGCAGCTGGAAAACCACTGCTCTGTAGGGTATGGAGAATTGAAAGTCAGCAGGGGAACCTAAATTTATGTCTGTTTGATTACTGAGCAGACTGCAAGTGTGAAAGTAAGTTATAGGCTCTGGCCTATTGGCTAAAAAATAAATAAATGTTTAACATGTCCGTTGTATTATGGAGTACCGTGGAGAAAAATAAACTGAGGCAAAGGGTCAGAGAGAAGTTGAGACAGAGGCCCTGGAAATCCTCTTTGTGAAGACGATATTGAATAGAGACCTGAAAGAAGTGAAGAACGGGACCATTTGGGTATTGTGGAGTAGGGAGCGGTAGCTGCATGCGCAGAAGGCCTGTGGCAGGAGGACCCTGAATCAGGAAAGAGAAGCGGCAGCTGTCGAGGTAGAGTGGGGTGGGGCACACGGCTGATTGTTGAGAGGCAATGCAGTGCTGCAAGCAGAACTCTGAGACACACGGCAGCATCTTTGCCCCTCACTGTTGGATTTGTAAATTGGCTGCAGTGGCTGTAGGCTGCAAATTAGGCTCAAGCTTCTTTCACACATGTTCATTCTGGGCCCCAGGCTGAAGAGCCAGAAGTCACCCACCCCCAATCTCTTCTCCAGGGAGACCCCCCAGAGTGCAAGAGGAAAGCCTGACCACCCGAGCACTTTGCAAGCTTCAAGCCTGAGTGTGTTCTGTCTACAAACATCCCAGAGGCCAAAGCAAGACACACGGCCAAGCCCCACATCAACAGGCAGGAAAGTATACCCTGGCCACATGGGGAGGGGAGAGAAAACTCAAGCTCAGTAATTCAATCCACTAGCACCAGGAGGAGTTTGTAGACCACTGAGAGTCTTTGATGTTTACTCTTTATGTAAAGGGAGGACACCGAAGAGTATTGAGCCAAGTAGTGACTTGTTCTGACTTTTGTTTTCAAAGAGTAACTCTGGGAACCCGAGGAGAATAGACTGTAAGGGACTAGCTGGATGCAAGAACAGTGAGGAGTAAGTAACGTGTCGCCGTATTCCAGAGGTGAGGTGATGGTGGCGGCTTTGGGATGATGTGGAAGAGTCCTTTTCTGGATCTGTTTCATGGGACTGCTTGGCAGATTGGATGTTGGGTACAAGAGGAAGAGAGTGGACAGGAAAGACTCCACGGTTTTTGGCTAGAGGACCTGGAGTGAAGTAGGAAGGCAGGACAAGGAACAGGTGTGGGAGCTGGAGGTGGGGACTCTGAAGTTCCAATTTGATCACATAAGGTTTTGATGTCCATTGGACTTTCAGGTAGAGATGCCAAGCAGGCAATTGCATGTATGAACCCAGTGCTCAGGAGGGAGGTCCAGGCTGGAGACAGGGTTCCCTGAAAGCTTATAATAGACTTAGGCCTATGTTTGTCTTGGTATTAAAAATACTATTTCACTTAGAACCAAACTCTGCTATGTCATCTCTTGTGGGTGAAAGTCCCTAAATCTTCGTGTTCTCTACTGGCTTTTCCCCAAAAAACACAACTGAAGCTCACGTCCTCTACTCCCTCTCTCTTTTCCTGTTCATTTATTTCATTCTTAAGTGACATTTATGGAGTAAAATCTACTTCCTTATTTCTGTTCATTCCTTAATAGTCTCACAAGTGCATCTATGAAAACAGCTCTGACAAACTTCCCAAACTCTGCACACATCCGAGTGCTTTCTTCATCACTGCATTCAGATCAGCCCTTCCCGAGCCCCTGTCCAGCTGTGGCTTCAGCAATCCTGCTCCCTTGCTTGGTTTTCATCATGCCCCTCTAGATATTCTGGCTTTGTCTCCTTGGGTGCACTTTTCTGCCTCTGCTTAAACCCCTTAAACACTAGGTCTGTCCCTGACCCAAAGCTGCTAGCCATCTCTGTGGGAAATCTCATGCATTTCCTAGGTTTTCACTGTCACTTACATGTAGGGGCTGCACACAGGACCATCTCTGACTACAGTCCCTTACTTGAATGTAATCAAAGTATTTCTAGTTATAGGTTGCCACACTCAAATCCATGTCCAATAAGTACTTCAATGCCAGTGTATCCAACATAAAACATCCCCTGTTAGTGGGAGAGAGGTAGAGCTGCCATTCTTTCTTTAAATGCTAGTGACTCAGACCTTCTTGGAGAAGGCAATGGCACCCCACTCCAGTACTCTTGCCTGGAAAATCCCATGGACGGAGGAGCCTGGTAGGCTGCAGTCCATGGGGTCGCTAAGTCGGGCATGACTGAGCGACTTCACTTTTACTTTTCACTTTCATGCATTGGAGAAGGAAATGGCAACCCACTCCAGTGTTCTTGCCTGGAGAATCCCAGGGACAGAGGAGCCTGGTGGGCTGCTGTCTATGGGGTCGCACAGAGTTGGACATGACTGAAGCGACTTAGCAGCAGCAGCAGACCTTCTTACAGATATGTTAACCACCAGTCCTGACTTAACACCCGTCTACCTCTGAATATCCCTGTGATGCTCCCATAAGAGGATGTCCTCTGAATGCTCCTTTCCTTTATTTCAAGTTGCTCTACTTCAAGACATCTGATTTAAATGGTATTTCCTCTGAGAAGGGTGCCCTGAATTCATAACCAGGATTAGGTATTTGTCCTTGGTCCTCTGCCAGCTGTTCACCTGTCTCATCACTCTGTATAGACATGCTATGTATATCTTTTTGCCTCACTTTATTAGTTCAGCTTCTCCAGGGAGGAATGCTGTATTCATTCACACCCCTCAAGTACCTAGATCAGTACTCAGAACCTGATAGGATCTCAAGAAATGTTCCTAAATTTAACAGAAATGACACACAGTGTATCTCAGTAAAGATAAGCCAAGCCTTGATATAGAGATAGACACGTACGTAGTCTTTTAGACCTCAGAGCTTCACCTCTGGAATTCATGATCACTTTTGTCCATGCCAAAGCTTATTCTTCATGCCTGTTGTACACATAAAATGAGGATGTGCTCATGACTATAGGCAAGAGCTTGGATGATTTACATGAGTTCTGACAACTCCTTAGAAAGAGAAAGTAGCCCAATCATCTCTGGCTGGGTGATGAGTGTGTCTCATGTTATTTCCAGGCAATGTAAGGTTTTATTTTTGTCGTGCACCAAATGGACTTAGTGTCAGGCAGTCAAATGCCTGGCAATCTGCCCAGCTGAAGGGATAACACGAGTAGTGAATAGAACATTATTGTGTGATAATGATTTCCAGCAGCTATTGAAGATAAATTCCAATGCAAAGTAGAAAGCTTTATTTCCAGGGGAGGAGATATCGATCCTGTGGCCACTGTAAATAACATCAAGTCACTGGTGGGGAAAGACGTCCTGTCTTGTCATGGGCATTGAAATCTGACCAGGGGAAGAAATTGCAACCAGAAGTGGGTGCAGACCCACGTGTTAGGGGGCAGTTGGACTTTCCCCTGATGCTGCTGTTCCCTGCAGGGACATGTCCTGGAGATGAGATGCATCATGTGAAATGTAGCTTCCTCCACAGCGTTGCCAGGATGTTCCTAAATGTGTACCCTGAGACTTCTGTGGATCAACCATGATTTGTCACAATACAGCCCTGGGATCTCGCTTGGTTCTTCGAGAGAAAATATTGTATGAGCTAGAGATAGGTTAGGAGCCTAGGTGACTGAATTAGTTTATAGCCTTAATTGTTGGTTTAAACGTGAGTCTCTTTTTCAGCATCTTGAGATCGAGAATGTGATTATTCTTCATTAACTTTTGAAAAACTGATTGTTACAGCCCTTCTAGTTCATCTAGGGTGGACCTGAAGGACCATATCTCCCAACCTTTTTCTTTTTTAGCAAGGAAATGACAGCCCAAAGATAAATAACACACACACGGTCACATAGTTAACTTGGAGTTTTGTTTTTAAAGTGTTATCAAAATGTGGCACTCTTTTGAATCTTACCAGGATTCTGGTGGTTGTAGAAGATATCTTCTTTGGGATAGCACTGATTTATTCCAGAAAGAGAAAATCTCCACTGACACCTTTCTAGTTATTAAGGGTCTAGAGCGGGTGCAGACTCTTTACAGTTTTTCCATGGAGAAGTGAAGACCTCCTGGTGCCCTCATTTTCCTTAGCATCACCCAGAGACCAACACCATGGGCCCTAGAGTTTAAGGTGTCCATCTCCAAGGTCTCTGGGGGCCCTGAACCACAGTGTCACTAACTTCAGGATCCATACTGAGTGCGTCTGTACACCTCACAGGTCAGTGAAGAACATTTACAGGGTAAATGTTGTAGATCTGTGGCTGGAAGGTCAGCCAGTCAAAAGTCTGCTCAAGTGCCAGTCAGATGATGGCAAATGGGTTTCCATTAAATCCAGATAAAACCCAAGAGGCCATTTTGATTAACCTTCAGCAGTAGCTCTATAGTAACTCTGTCATGTCACTATTCCCTGGACAACCGGTTAGGAATAATGATTGGAAGTTTGGAAGTTTAGGGGCCAAGGAACCTGGAGAGGGGAGGTTGTTTCTTGGAGAAATACCCTCATTGATCCCCAATGGATTGTACCCTGTATTAACTGGACGCTTTGATTAAAGCTTTTGTACTTTCTCAACTCAACAGTTGTATTTTCCCCTGTCTCAGACAAGTTTCTGAGTCCTTTGGTTGATCAACAAACATTCCTACTGCTGTGGATATAATACCACCCAAGTTATAAAAATGTCCTCAAATACTAAAGGGACACGCACGTTCTTAGTATGCATCTGGTCTCCTTGCACCTTGACTATACACAGCTTTAAACTTGTTTATGCTCATATTTCTGATATTTTCCTTCCCAAGGTTTCTGTTTTTCCTTAATTCAAAAAATGAACTTATTAACGAGACAGAAACAGACTCACAGACTTAAAGAACAAACTGATGATGTCCGTTGGGGAAGGATGAGGGGAAGGGATAGTTAGGGAGTTTGGGATGGACATGTTACACACTGCTATGTTTAAAATGTATAGTCAACAAGGTCCTACTGTGTAATACAGGGAGCTCTGCTCAATGTTCTTTGGCTGCCTGGATGGGAGCAGAGTTTGGGGGAGAGTGGATACATGTGTGTGTATGGTTGAGTCCCTTTGCTGTCCACCTGAATTTATTACGACATTGTTAATCAGCTCTACCCAATACAAAAAGTTTTTTTTTTTTTTTAATTCTGTTGTGTGTGTGTGTGTTTTTTTTTTTTTTTTTTTTTAGTGGTTGTTTTTGGTTTGCTCTTGGAGAACCGAAAGGACTGTGGATGTAGAGAAATGTGAACAGTCTCTTTCTAACAGACCTTGAGTGAAAGTGGTATTTCAGCTCTCTTAGATGTTCATTTCAATCTATAAGAAGTGATGGTTGTGATTATACCACCCCAAAGTGAGTTTCCTTTTTCTGTTATTTCTATAGTTCTCGTGTCTGTTCCAGTCATTTGGCAGATAATTGTACATTGCCTGTGGAGTTATAATTTAACTTTTTATGTATTTATGTTATCTGTGTAAGTGGACTTAGATACTTGGGGGTGGGGAGAACTGAGTATTATTCGTCTTTGTTTTCTCTCTATCACCTAGCAGAATGCTATATGCACAGTCGGCTGTCAAACAATATTTGCTGAATAATCTACCACACAGAATTTCTTAATGCCTCTGCATAATGGTCCCAGAGAGTATGTTGCATAAAAAGAGACAATATTCCTCGCAGTATTAAAATATTTGGTGAAATGTTACAATAGTGATGTTTCAAAAGTCTGCAGATTAAACGTTCCAGGCAGTGTAAATTGGCTGTTGGTATGTGTGTGTGCGCCCATGCACACATGAGCATTTTTGTGTGCGTGTGTTGGGGAGCCTTTGCATTTTGTCTCTAATTTGGGGAACCTTCATCAGTCCCTCTGGTGTGAAGGATAGAGAACGCTACCTGGTTAATGGATGTCTTGCTATGGATGGTGAGGCAGTTGTGTCTCACCTGGAAAATCATTAAATCCCAGATTCCAGCCTGTCTGTCTATCACCTGTCATCAGCAGCAAATCTGCTTTAGTAGCCAAGAATTCCCTTATCTCTCAGTGACTACGGACCATGCGCTGCTGCTTTCTGTAGATGCGAGATAGAGCCGCATCGTTCCCCGGAGGTGACAAGGATGTAATTTACAGTCTCAATCTGCTCTCGTTACCGTGTAATTACAGAGTTATTACATGGTCGTTTGTTCCTGATGGACACCAGCAATCTCTTCTCCTGTTCTCCTGGGGTCTGTTTCTTGTCTTATGCAACTAAGGATGTTCAGTCTCTTCGGCCTGGAGTGTTAAATGTGTACTGGGGAGGAAGGACAGGGATGGTGCGGGATGAGATGTTGATTATCCTTTCGTCTTCCTGAATGGTCCTGGTGTTTATAATAGCATCCTGAGCCTTCCCGCCCCTTGGCTCCAAGTTCACATTTGCTCCTTAAGAGGAAAGACGGGGACAGTATTTGATGGCGTGGGGGCCGGGATGGGTGTAAGAAATATTCTGTCCAGTCCCACCCAGGAAGAGGTGGCAATATCAGCCTCGAGATTATGTCACCACCTCTTGTCATTTGAGGCTCATGTTAACACAGTACCTCTTGGAACAAAGATTTCTATTCATAATGAAGAGGAGAGGAAAGCATTTGAGTGTGTAATTCAGTATCACAGAGAAGTCAGGAGAAGGTTCAGTCACCTGCCGAGCATCACCCAGGGAATGCTGTGTCTGGAACTCAGATGACAGGCCTCGATTCCTTCCACTCGAATGAATCTCGGTGAACTCCTGCCTTCAGGAGCCAGCGCACTGTTAGAAGCGCAAGTACTAGGAACCATGTGAAGAAATTTGAAGATTGCTACACACTTGCTTGAACGGCTTAGGACAGGCTTCTCCACTCTGGGGTTGTATGTATTCATTACCAGTGGATTGTGTGATACCACTTCATTTTCTGAGAGTGTCTAATATGTGTGAAATTTTAATTTAGGAGAAAATGGTCCTCGTGGGGCATTTCAAGAAGTGTGACGGATGATGCGTTCGGATGTGGGTGGTGTACTTAACAACAGCGTGGCATGCAGGCCAGGAGACTTGAGTTCCGGTCTCAGGTTTCCCCCCTAAACTGTGTCATTCAGAGCCACTCCCTTGCCTGCCCGGGCCTCAGTCACCCTCTCTGACTCGTGATCAGTGGGTCAGACCATGGCTGAGGTCCCTTTCAGCTCTGACAGTTGTCTGACTCCATATTTGATAGCCTGCAGATGAGTCTTTGAAAGCGGGTGACATCTTGGGTCCAAGGTCACATAGAGACAATACCCACTGTTGTTAGTAGGTGAGCATCACTCCTCCTGGGAGGCAAGAAGGTGCTGGCGTACCCGTCCCATTTCAGTTGATGGAGTGCGATGAATCATTAAGCTCTCTGCTGCTTCTCTCTGCTCAAAACACCTTGCTGATTTAATTAAAATACTTTTTTTTTTCACCTTTGAATGGCTGAAAACCAGCACTAATTATAATGTAACTGCTATGTAACTAATATGTGCAGGTAATATTGTGATTATATATAGACAGCCATATGCTACGAGGCAGCCATTCTCCCTGCCGTTAAACTGCTGAAGCGGATGACTCCGTGTCCGCGCACAAAGTAATTGCACCAAACTAATTTGTGTTTGCAAACAGATCCCAAATTAACTATGTAAATAGGCAGATCTGCAAACAAAATATTAACGTGTGCATGTGTGCATATGCACTTGGCCAGTGGGTGATTTTCTACCTGCACAAGTGATGTCGGTGAGAGGAACCAGGGTCTGTCTGTGCTGAGTTCCCTTCCCGGCTTGAGTTTCTCTGAATTCTTGTCCCATGTCACTCGTTTGAATGTGGTAATGAAGGGCAGTCTGAGTTTGTTTTCGCTAAGCATGAAGCATGATTTCCATCAGTCTACCTTTCTTTACCTCCCTTGCGATCGCCATGCATTCTTTGGCAATGATGCTTACAGCAAAGCCATCTCTGCTGCTGCTGCTAAGTCACTTCAGTCGTGTCCGACTCTGTGTGACCCCATAGATGTCAGCCCACCAGGCTCTCCTGCCCCTGGGATTCTCCAGGCAAGAACACTGGAGTGGGTTGCCATTTCCTTCTCCAATGCATGAAAGTGAAAAGTGAAAGTGAAGTCGCTCAGTCGTGTCCGACTCTTAGCGACCCCATGGACTGCAGCCCACCAGGCCCCTCCGTCCATGGGATTTTCCAGGTAAGAGTACTGGAGTGGGGTGCCATTGTCTTCTCCATACCCATCTCTGGCTAAGGGTTTAATGCAGAGTGAAGGTTTTTTCACTGTAAAGAGAGAAGTTGGTTCTCTGGCCTGGCATTTGTTATTGTCCCAAGGACTGCACACGGTCTTTTGAGTCAAACAGGGCAATTTGCAATCGTGATCCACCTTGGGCGAGTCCCTGGACTTCTCTGTTTCCTTGTGTAATAGGATGGGTTTGGTGTTGGGAGTTGCCTCCTAGGGCTGTTTGGAGGAGGAAGTGAGTGTGTGGGGGTAGCGTTAGCCCAGGATCAGGAGTCCTTTGGTGCCTGAAGCCACTTGGGCGCAGTCCTCCCTGGCTGTCCCAGCACAAGTTCCTGGAACTCCTGTTGGCAGAGGAAAGACTGATTTCAGGCAGGTTCCTGAGAAGGAAGCCCATGGTAGTAGCCGAGGTTCTCCAGAGAAACAGAACCATTAGGATTTATAGGGAAGAGAACAGTTGTCCTGGGAGTCAGCAGGCTGAGGGCATGCTGCTGTGATCTACCACTGGATGCTGGAGATCCAGGGATGCTGATGACGTAACTCGGTCTGAGTCTGAAGACCCGAGAACCAGGAGCTCCAGTTCTGTGGGCAGGAGAAGACAGACGTGCTAGTTCAAGGAGTACCTAGTGCCTTTTGTGCACTCTGGGCCCTTGTTGGATGGATGATGCCTGTCTACCTTGGTGAGGGGGTCCTCCTGACTCAGCCTACTGATTGAAAAGCTCACCTCCCCTGGAAACACCCGCCAAGACACACCTGGCAGAGATGCTATCTAGGTGATCTGGGTGATGTAAATTAGCTATCTGGACTAACCTTAGCCCAGTCAAATTGACACATAAAATTAAACATCATGCCCCAAAAGGCGGGCCCTGAAAGATCACACCTGCCTGCCTCCTGTGTCCTCTGCAGCCTCCACCAGGTCCAATACCTCCCCTCTAGGGAGGAGCTCCAAGCTCATGGTGATGCTCCACCAGGCAAGCCCCCATCCTTCACTCTTCTGACCTGCTCCTTGTTCTGTTCAAGCCTGGTTCCTGGGGCCCAGCTCTGCAGACTTGCCCTGCCCCTGGGCATTTGTGTTGAGCAGGGTGTTGGAGGGCACCGTGGCCAGGCTGGTCTCTGGGGGTCCCTTGCTCTAGCTGCTTCCCTGTCCCCAGGTCTTCAATCTGACTCCACTTTCCCCAGTGCCCCCCACAAACACAGGATGGCAGAGCAGCCCTAAGCCCCGCTCAGCCTCCATCTTTCTCTTTCCCTGTCCTAGTTTCCTTTTTTCCACAGCCGTCATCACCTTCTAATATTTTGTGTTTTCCTTATTTGTATTGCATGTCGTCTGTTTCTTCTCACTTGCTTATGAGCTCCTTCCAAGTAGGGTCTTTGTTTTGTTCATTAGTGTTTGTGAAAGAGCTTGGTCTGTGCCTGACAGTAGAAGGGCCCCTTGTAAGATTTATCACAGCTTTGCCAGCTCTCTGACCACGGACACATCACTTGAGCACCCGGTTTCCTTATACATACAAAAAAAGGGTAACAGCCAGTCCCATGGTTGTCGCAAAGACTCAATCAGTTGGTTACGTGGAAGTACCTGACAGAATTCCTAGCACGTTTTAGGAATGCATGTTCATTTTGCCCTTCTGTTCATAAATTAGACTAGCTGGAGTCTTCCACACCCAGAATTTAGAAAGACAGGGGGTTCAGTTACATTTATCTAGATGAGCGCCTTGGTTTAAAATGCACACATTCGCCTGTGTATTGTTTTCGCTTTTCGTTTTATGGTGTGAGTGCGAGCCTGTGTGTATGTGTGTGTCTCGTGGTGGCTTTTTTAGGGGAACTATTTTTGTTTTGTTTTGTTTTGTTTCAATTTGTAGTCAAGGCAATGGAGAGAGCCAAAGGAGAATCAGGTGGAACTGATGACGGGAACGTGGAAACAAAGAACGTTCTCTAGGCTCAGCCTGAAGTGCCGATAGCAAAGGACATTCGTTTGTCAAATCCACTCACATGTATTCAGAACAACCTGAAGCTTATTTGGACAGGCATGCATTTTGTTTTTGTCTCTCGGTCTTAATGTGCTGACTTGTAGGATTATTAAACTATAATTCCCGGCAATAGATTGCTGTCACTTAGTGGGTATGAAAGTGCAATCACCAGCAAGCTCGAGGTTCAGGAGTCTTGATTCTCTGTTCAGTGGGAACAGAAGAAGGAGCGTTACTGATGCCAGAAGCTGGGGCAAACTCCCACTGTGTTCCTGAATCACTGCAAGGTTCTAAGTGATAATGGATTTGGAATCAGAAGACATAGGAACCAATTCCAGCAGTATGACCTTGGGAAGCCCACTGGGCCTCTCTGAACCTTAATTTCCTCATCTGTAAGATGGGGAGAATATTGTTGTATTGTGAAGATCAAGTAAATTACGTCTATTGGCAGATTAATAAACTGTAAAATGGTCACTATGGTTTTGTAATTTTACATGAGCCATCCTGAGTTAGTAGTCAGTTTTCCAACTTGGGAAATGAGTGCCAGATGGTGCTAGTGGTAAAGAACCCACCTGCTAATGCAGGAGACATAAGAGACATGGGTTTGATCCCTGGATCTGGAAGATCCCCTGGAGGAGGGCAGGGCAAGCCACTCTAGTACTGCTGCCTGGAGAATCCCATGGATAGAGGAGACTGGCAGGCTATAGTCCATAGGGTCACAAAGAGTCAGACATGACTGAAGCAGGCACTTAGCATGCACAAATACATCATTTCTGCAAGATTTGAAAGTGGTCACCCATTATGGCTGCTGGCTGTACCACTGGGTCAGTTCAAGCACATGACTGCGTTATTCTCCCAATAGCTGAACGCAGGGAAAGCCAGACCCAGTACTGGATATTCAGGAAAAGCTGGGATTACTGTTGTCTCAGCAGCATTTGCTGAGTCTGAGAGGAGAGGAGAGCGTTCAAATTGAAGAATCATGCAAAGAGTAAAAGTGCTGATTGAATAGCATTGACAGATATACACTACCGTGTGTAAATAGGTAGCTAGTGGGACGCTGCTGTGTAGCACAGGGAGCTCAGTTCTGTGCTCTGTGATGATCTAGAGGGGTAGGATGGAGGGTGGGAGGGAGGCCCAAGGGGGAGGGGATACATGTATACATATAGCTGATTCACTTTGTCGTACAGCAGAAACTAATAAAGCATTATAAAGTAATCATACTCCAATAAAAAAAAAATCACCAAGGATCTCTATTGTGATTCTTCTCCAGATCAAAATTATGTCTTTTTTCTGTGTCCCCCTGGGACCCCACAACTGTGTGAGAAGATGAACAATACAGGACAGAAGAGCTGGAAAAGGAGAGAGAACCAGGCTTTCCTGCTTGCTGTTGTATGTTTCCTGGGGCAGGAGGTTAATCAGTCTCCATGCATGTGTGTGCTCTTAGTCGCTCAGTTGTGTCTGACTCTCTGCAATCCCTATGGACTGTAGCCCACCAAGCTCCTCTGTCCATGGGATTCTCCAGGCAAGAATTACTGGAGTGGGTTGCCATTTCCTCCTCCAGGGGATCTTCCCGACCCTGGGATGGAGCCTGGGTCTTCTGCATTGGCAGATGGATTCTTTACCACTGAGCCATCTGGGAAGCCCCTTCAGTCTTCATAGGGTTGTAGACAGTGAGAGTCACCTAAAGAGATCCAATTCCAGCACAGTCTCTGCTTCCCTGAGTGTGCCTCCTAGAGGAAGGGGCTGCGGTCAGATGGGGAGAAGAGGGCTTTTCTTGTAGGAACAGCTTGCTTATTGGGTTTGTGCTCCTGTGATAAGGAGGTTCACATCTCTGCAGGCAGGAAAGGGTTAAGCTCTGGCACTGTGTGGGAGGCTGCAGATCTGAAGGAGATGGAAGGTGATGCTGACAGTGTTGCTGGAAGGAAGAGAAGTGGAGAAGGACTTGGAGAGACAGGAGTGGGCCGGGTGGAGTCATGGGCCAGCCCTCACAGATGCAGTGGGAATGAGACGACTCTCTTAAAAAACTGATAACACTTCTTTTTTCAGTTTATAATTCTATACCTAGAGCTGTCTGAAGTTATTCTTCGGGCACATTTCCTTATATTTAGCTTCTTTTGCAAACATGATATGGTTTTCTATGTGAGCAGTTATTGTTCAGACATGTGATTTTGATGACTATTTAATATTCTATTCTATGGTTAGTCCACCAATTCCTTAAATACAACCCAGCAGGAAAAGCATGGAGGGTCCTCAGCTCCCAAGTCTGAGTACTGCTAAGTCAGAGCTGGGGTTTCTTCCGAGCCTGTTTCTTGGTGTGGGTCAGTTGGCAGTGGGGCTGCTTTCTGTTCTGGGATTTCTCCATCCCTGGTGCAGGGGGCAGGCCTGATTCTCAGTGTTCACAGTCACCAGCTCACTTCCTTTGACTCACTTTCTTTGACCTGGAAGAGCTGACCATCTTTTTCTGAGCTCTTGCTGAACTCCCACCGTCTCTGGACATCTACTGGTGGGTCCCCAGCAGTGTTTGGATGGGAAATCAAGAGGTGAGAGAATCCTGCTGTCCTGGTTGTGCATAGAAAAGTAGTTGCTTGTATACATTAAGAAACTGCAACGTATTTTATCTGTGCATCTGCCTGTCTTTCCCACCGAACTGTAACCATCCTTTACTGCATGACCTTGTACGAGTTACTCGACATACTCAACCTTCCTTTTCCACAAAATGGGGATAAAAGGAGCGTCTACTTCATAGGATGGTTTTGGGAATTAAATGAGATAAATAAGATCCTGTGCTTAGCACAGAAGCTGGCAACCAGTAAATGTCCCAGAAACGACAGTTCTTGCCTTTTTGTCATTGTTTCGATCATTCTGACCTTGTCTACAGCAGAGACTGTATTGTATTTATCTTTGTCGGAGATATTCAATAAATATTTGTTAAACTGAGCTACCTGTTATAAGTAAAAATAAATAAGTAAGAAAAAGAAAAAAAAAAGTCTATCCTTTTATATAACAGTGCAGCACTTCCACTGACCAGTGGAGAAAACATACTGTGAGGATGTGAGTTATTATCTCTGAATAAACATAAGCCTTTCATATGACCTAATGATTAATGACTTAGGCAAGGAAATTTTAATACCATTAGTAAAAAATTAAGCAGCAAGCGTTCACCACTCTTTTGACAGTGTCAGACTTTCACCTGTTCTCCTGGGGACAACAGGTTTCTGGGAACATGCTGAGTACAGAAAATAGATCATCCCAACAGTGCTCCCCATGTTCTTTGGGTCATTCTGATCATTATGTGGGATGGAGACAAGACACTCTGTAGAGAGAAGAAAGGGCCATGAAGCAGAGGGAGAAGCTGAGTGTTCTCTCTGCCTACCATCTGTCCTTTATCCATCCAGTCATCCATTTATCCGTCTGTCCATCTATCTGTCCATCCATCCATCTGTCTATCCATCCATCCTTTCATTCATACATTGTTTATTCATTCATCCATCCATCTATCCATCCATCCACGCACCCACCCACCCATCCATCTATCTAGTATCCTTTAATCTCCTTTGCTAGGTCTTCTATGCCCTTATAAACTAGGATCTGAAATGACATCAGTCATTCAGGCAAGAATGAACATGATTCTGGCACTGAATGCCCAGGAAGGGAGTCTTATTCAGTTATCTAAACAATCTTTTAGTGTTGAGGCCAGATTCCAGCCAGCGTATCCAGGCCAGCCTGATGCTAATTGCTGGATATCCCTTATGCATACCTTGTCTACAAGCCTTTGAACAGCAGTGTTTCCACATCAGATGCCATTTTTCTTTTCCTTCCAAGGCATGTTTCAAACCATCATTTGAAAGCAAAAATCCCAAATTTCTAAAACCAGAATTCTCAAACTTCAAAACTAAGGGAGTCTGCCAGAACCTCACCATCGCTGAAATTTCTGAGCAGATGTGAGCATCCCTGACCCTCTTGGACTGGCTGGACAATGTGCACCCTCAAATCTGACATCCTTGCTGTCCCTCGGGCCCCTGTGTTTTCTCACATCACTGTTCTGAGGCCAAGAGAAGAGAACTCCTTCCCAGTGAACTGCTCCTTGGCATGGTCTTGAGGACTCCATCCTGCTCTTGACCCATATGAGAGTCCTTTTCAAGGTCAGAGCTGAGTGGGTCAACTGCATGCTGTCTTGAGTGTGTGGTTAGGTTGCCTGTGTAGCCCCAACTCCCTCATTCTCTATGCTGAGCTAACTTTTCATCTTTAGTTAGTTTCACGTTGTTTCTTTGCAGCTGTGTGTGTGCACCTGAGTTTATGCTCATACCTATTCTTCTCAGCTACACTTTTAGGAGGAAGATGCTATTCCTTCTTTGTCAGCTTTTTGGATGAGCCCAGAGTATAGGGATGAACCTGAGCGTCTCAACACACTGCTGCCTGGTGGATCACAGGCGTCCTCTTCTGCTGAATCTGAAGGCATGCTTGTGGAGCAGCGGTGCCCCCCACCCTCATGCCTACACCCCTCACCCCTCCCTCCAGCTCCAAGCAAAGCCCAGGCGCCTCCCTGGAAGGTCAGACTACCTTCTGGGCTGTAACGATCTCTTGGGTCCACACCACACAGAATCTGGCAGCGGGTGCGCCCTTCTTTGCTGCCAAGGATGGAGGGGCTGATGTTACCTATTGAGGGTAAAAAGCAGGACCATCAAAGCTCGTGAATCTGTGCTTGTATTCCCTCTGGAAACAGAAGAACAGACTCTTCTCACACATCAAAGTGGAAAGAGTCCTTTGTTTCTTGTCATGGTTCCAGAGTCCCTCTGAAGCCATGTGTGAGAAAACCGCAGGACTGTGGTAGGCATTGGTGGACGGTTGGTCCCCGCTGGCGGTGATAATGGCTCAGGGACCCAGAGTCAAGAAACCCCAGCAGAAGTCTCCTTGGTTTCAGAACTAGCATCCTGACATTCTTGGGACAGATAAACAGAGAAACCAGACCAAACCAAGCAGCATCACTGACAACATCAACACACAGAAATAACAAGAACTGTGAGCTCAGTAGCCCAAGAGCTACAACTGCATAACACGCGCCAGCCACCAGCTTATGCCTGGGGCCAGGCGGGAACACATCTGAAGAGCCAGCCATTGTCTTATAAGAGACCCCACATAACCAACCCTGGAGAAGAAGACTCCTGGATTATGACCCAGGATTTTTGTTTGTATTTTGCTAATGATAAGCCCCAAAGAAAGGAAATGCAGTTTTTCAGGTATGACCAAGCCACAAGAAATGCAGTGGAAAGAAAATAAAACTGCAAGGTGATGTGCCTTCCTGACTTCAGGGTTGCACACCTCACATGTCTACTGATGAGAAGCAACAAAAAGAACAACTCAGACCTGTGTGACATAGAAGAGAAAAATCCGAGCGTCAAGTATGTTGGCAAAAACTCACAAGCGACCCCTGGAGGAAGACTTGGGCAGATGACCCAGGAATGGAGACCACAGTGGGTCACGTGGGCATGAAGCATTTCCGAGGAGAAAGGAGAGTGAGTTTTCTCCTTTGTCTGTCTCTGCTGTTGGGACTGGTTACTCCTGAAAAGGTTCGCTGGGTCCTTTTATCCAGTCAGCCTCCTGCCTGCAAGCAGAGCTGGGAGAGGCAGAGATGGAGATGGCAAAGAACAGGAGGCAGGAGGTGGCACCCCCAGTGAACAGAGGACCCGTCCCCCAAAAACATAGCTTCTGAAGTCAACAAAGGCTGTCTTGAAGCCACAGCTGGTGAGAGGAGCGTGCCCTTCACCTGCAGCCTCGCTGGTTGTCAGCACCGCTGGTGATGTTCATCTCATCTCACTCGCCTGGGACCAGGTTATATGATGTCAGTCCTGGTGGCTCATGGGGACACACTTTACCTGGGAGACAGGCACAGCGCCAGGTTCAGCTGGAGGTGCCATGGGGAAAGCTGGAGGGAGGAGAAGACAAAGCAAAGAGGGACATGCATTCCACTTAGCTCAGCCAGGAGGGCAGCCTTTAAAGCTCTTGTGTGTTTGATGTACTGGCTACCTGATGGAGGTGGAGCTCCAACTTAGGGGAACCTTGATACCCAATTTCTGAATTTCCGAGTCCCTTCCTGTGAGGCTCTCCAACAGGGCTCATAGGACACCCCTCACCCCGCCTATCTCCAGGTTATTTGGAAAGATGCCATCCATGTCTTCCTCCCAGTTTTTGCACTGACCTTTTTCTGAATTTCTGGGTTGGGCCATCCCAGAGGTGACCGGAAATTTGCTCAGTGGCATTTACCTAGCTGAGGCCACTGGCAGTGTGCCAGAGTCAGGTGATCTAGGGTTTAAAGAAAAAACACTGGCAGGAGAATGGGGAGGGCAGGAAGGCTAGAAGGGAGGCATAGGTGTCCCTCTCCTGTAGTGCTGTGTGATGCTTGAACGCCAGCTGTTTGGCTGATAAGTATCCCTCCAGGGAGGTGACGGGAGACCCGCTGCCCAGTTTGGGGCTGTTAGAAAGGCGGAGCCTGGACCCGAAGCTGGCGGGCTCCCAGACCTGCCTCCTTCGCCCTGTCTTCTGGAGCCGCAGGGCACTCCACAGTTGGTCCTCACGGCCAGCGTGGACGAGCACACCTCTTCATTATATGTCCTCTCTGGAGATTCTTGAAATAGGTTCACAGGAGACAAAGGAGGAGGGAGAGGCCAGGCAGTCGTGTCCCTGGAGGAGGTGCAGTCAGTAATCCTTCACTGTATACTGGGCATTGCATGTGGTCAGACCATGGAGAAACCACCCCTGCCTCCATGGGTGTTATTCTCAAGTGAGGAGACAGACATGAGCACAGCACAGCACATCTGGGCTTCAGGGGGGACCGTGTGCAGTGGAGGGCTTAGAGGAAACAGAGTCTAGACTGCAGAGGCCAGGAGCTCCACGCTGAAGGGGCATCGCATCAGGCACTTCTAGGATGGAGAGGAGGCGGTTAAGCATGAGGGAGGGCACAGCTTCACCAGGGACAAAACCTCCCAAGACCGGAGCAGCTGAGCACACTCATCTGGAAGGCCATTGACTCCAGGGCAGAGCACAGGACGCTGCATGGGCGATGGGGGGACATTTCCCTTTCGTCCTTATTTGACTGTTCCTGCTGTTTGTCTTTTCATAGTTACATGGGATTCCTCCCTACAGATAGGGAAGCCACTTTACCACCTCTTCTGCATCACTGTGTCGTAACTGGTAGTAGGAACTCCGTGAGTAGGACTTGAAGTCTCAGAGCCAAACCCTGTGTCAGGAGGTGAGAAGGATGTGTTGGTGCCCACTGCTTGGATAACCTTGACCAAGAGAGGCATCTTGATTCTTAGCTAAGCATTTCCCCTCCGGAGTCAGATATATGTCAGTTTGAATCCTAGCTCTGTAACTACATAATCGAAGTCTCAGTCACATCTATAGAAAAATACAGATAATATCTGTCTTCATTCACCTGCGAATAATGATGATGATGATAATGACACTTTTATGCCCGGCACAGTCCTGAGCATTTCACAGGTATTAACTCATTCAGTGCTTAACCGTGGCTCTGTAAGGAAGGGAAAATTATTATTATTCCCATTGTACAGATGAGTAAGCTGAGGCCCTGGGGAGTTATTACACAGTGACCGTGGGTTGGAGCCACAGTGTGGATCCATGGTCTTTGGATCCTGAATCTGCACACTCAGCTACCATTTTCAGTCTGTTTGGGGTCTGGAATTGCGGGTAATGCTGTGTCCCAAGAGATTAGACAGGGAGGAAGTGAAGCGGCTTCAGTGAGCCAAGATCCCCTCTTACCCCTCCCTCAGCATATCATTTTTTATTAGTATTAATCTTATTTATTTATGTATTGATTATGCTGAGTCCTTTTTGCTGCATGCAGGCTTTTTCTAACTACAATGAGAGCCGGGGTGCCTCTCTAGTTGCGTGTATGGGATTCTCATTGTGGTGGCTTCTCTTGTTTTGAGCATAAGCTCTAGGGAGCACAGGCTTCGAGGCTTGTGGGCTTAAGTATTTGCAGCTCTTGGGCTCCAGAGCACAGGCTCAGGAGTTGTGGTGTGCAAACTTAGATGCTTCATTGCATGTGGGATCTTCCCAGACCAGGGATCAAACCCATGTCCCCTGCACTGGCAGGCAGATTCTTAACCACTGGACTACCAGGGAAGTCCCTGTATCACTTTTTTGTTGGAGGCTGTTATTTATCTGTGATATTGGCCTCTGGTGTCTCCGGGGTGAGAAGGGAGGGAGCAGAAGGGGAAGGACCGAGTCCCTGGTGGTGGAGGACTGATAGATTGCCAGCAGGACGGGCCAGGTGCTCCCTTCTCCCCAATCATCCTTGAGGGAAGAGTCCCCACTAAGCCCTGCCACCCTGGATTGTTCCCCCAGCCACTCCATCTACAGTTTTGATCCAGAACGCGCAGGGCAAAGCCATGTAAAAGCTTTCTCAAGTGCTGAGTCCATTTCAGAAATGATTGTCGGGAACTCGGGAATGCAGGAAGCTTATTGCACTGTGATCCCTGCAGATTGGATTCAGTGCTGTGCGAGCTGACAGCGTGATGGGCTGACCCCGCTGGTGGGGTCACCTGCTGATTGCGCCCTGCGGCCCTGCCGCTCCTCTCCCCAGCTGTGGAGAGACTGGAGGCAAGAGGATCAATTAAATTGGTGGAGGAGGTTTCACCTTTAAAATGTGGGGAAAAAAATCAGGCTTTGTATATAGAAGTTGATGTAATTATTAAGAAATAAAAATAAAAATATTGGCATGTTAAGAAAATACCCAACTGGTTTAGAAAAAATGTTTTTTAAATCCTCAACAGACATTTATCCAGAGGAGGAATATTCACTAAGCCAAATTTGCTCTTAATCCTTAATCCACAAGGCTATGATCCCTGATTTCACCAAGTAAGAGCTGGCATGAATGCTAATTGGACTCTCTCCCGCCCCCATCTCTTCTGTTTTTGGAGGCCAGCATTTGACGTTTGGAAGTCCTGCCTTGCTTTCCCTTGTGGGGGCCTTGTGTTTGAATGACACACCCTACCATTCTCTTTGCCATTTGTAGTTTAATTGTACTTTATTGGTGAAAATAGGAATCTTGTCAACAGCCCCCAGCTTAACCAGGCTTATCAGGGAACCAGAAAGGGAGAATGAGATTCAGAGAGATGTACCTGGCCTGGTTCATTCCAGAAGAGTGATAGATGGTAACATTTCCGGGCAAGACATGGCAGGAAATCTGACAGACAGGAATTAAGGCACCAAATGGAAAAGTCAATCGCTTATTCACTCCAAGTTTCATAGTTGAAGGAAATGTTATTTGATTTCAAGGCTCCCTCTTTCCCCTCTTTCTGCAAGGCAGGAAGTACAGAAGAATTAATTCTCTGTCTTCACAATCATTTTCCAGGCTCAGTGAGTCTGTGTTTGTGTGTGTGTAAATTGTCATTTAAACTTGTACTAATGTTTTGCAAATGTGTATTTTCCAACAACATTAGGTCTTTCAAAGTCTCATGTAAGTAAAAGGCTGTGATTCCTTTTCTCAGAATGTCTCCTGTCACTTCCAGGATAGACCCAAAGCAAGAGCGAAAATAATAAGAATTTAAAAAATAACGGTACTACTTTTCTGTATTATGCGTCTTATTTGTACACCGTTTGATAGTTTTCTATGATACTTGCATCGCATTTGATGGAAATGGCTAACAGCAGTGGTATACCATTGACGCAAATACTTATCGGCTAAACACTGGGCACCCGTGAAATAAAATGTTGCTTGCACTGACCCTGGGACCAAGTTGCTGCCATGTTCCTCGCTTACCAGGGAGAAGCGCAGGCTTGGAGAGTTGATTCATGTCCCCAAGATCCCCCACCAACTAAGGGAGAGAAATGAGGTTTGGTCTAAGCCACATTGACACTGGAACCTGACCTCTTAAAAGGTTTGTTCTCCCTGTGTTCAAAGTGAGGATAGGGCCAAAAAATGAAGGACCAACCCAGGCACTAGACTCAGGTCTTATTAACTCTTACAGCTGCTCTCCTCACCCTGCTGAGGCCAAGGATAAGGATAATCTTGGCGCCAAAACAGGAATTCCTGTAGGGTGCCTTCCAGTCACCCTCTCAATGCAGGAGAAAAAGGTTCTGAGACTCTGGGCCAACCTATGCATGGTCCCTTGGGATGTAAGAAGGGAGAAAGGGTTAGTGAGAATGGAGACTGACCTTCTGAGCGTGAAATACTATGAAACAAAGAAGAAACACTCTCTCCTCTCCGACCCCGACCTTCCAAATAAAATTCTTACAACATTAAGCAAATGCTTACTTCAAAACCTCAGATAGAGCATTCATCGCCTCTAAAGCTGCCCAGATGTCCCCTGGAATGGAAGGCTTGCAGTGACTGTGTGCTCTTTCTTTTCTCAGACTGATTACTCTGACTGGTGGGTTCCCTTCGGAACCATGGGCTTCCCTGGTGCTCAGATGGTAAAGAGTCTGCCTTCAATGCAGGAGACCCAGTTTTGATCCTTGGGACACGAGGATCCCCTGGAGAAGGGGAGAGCAACACACACCAGTGTTCTTGCATGGAGAAGTCCATGGACAGAGAAGCCTGGAAGGCTACAGTCCGTGGGGTCCCAAAGAGTTGGACACGACTGAGTGACTAACACTTTCACTTCATTTCCAGTAACAGCTGTCAGCTCCCCACCAGAATTACTGCTGTTGTTCAGTGGCTAAGTTGTGTCCAACTCTTTGTGACCCCGTGGACTGCAGCACTCCAGGCTTCCCTCCTTCACCATCTCCCAGAATAGTTGCACTGATTCTTGGAGTCTATTTACAGTAGCACCGATAGGGTTACCCAACAAAATTCAACCAAGAAATAAAATTAAAATAGTGTGCCTTGGCTTCCACTGTACAAGCGGCCTGAATTTCATCTATAGCTGTGTACATTCCATAGAAGAGTCGGGATTATCACCTTATAGTCTTGATTTACTTTTTTTTTTCTTTAAGCAAATCCATCAATTTAGTTACAAAGCCATTGTCTACATTATTGTGGATGAAAGCAACTGATTCCTATCAGGATCATAGTCATTGAAAATAGCCAAATGATTTTTAAATTAATTTTTATTGGAATATAATTGATTTGGCTTCCCCGGTGGCTCAGACAGTAAAGAATCCACCTGGAATACAAGAGACCCAGGTTTGATCCCTGGGTCGAGAAGATCCCCTGGAGGAGGGCATGGCAACGCACTCCAGTATTCTTGCCTGGAGAATCCCATGGTCATGTAGCCCTAATTCACTGTGATGTTGTTGTTCAGCCACTAAGTTGTGTCCAACTCTTTTCAACCCCACGGACTGCAGCACACCAGTCTTCCCTGTCCTTCACTGTCTCCCGGAGTTTGCTCAAACTCATGTGCATGAGTTTGAGTCGGTGATGCCTTCCAACCATCTTGTCCTGTGCATGTCCATCCCATGGACTTGTAGCCCTCAAAGAGTTGGATGTGACTGAGTGATCGTCATTTTTATTTTTCTATAGTTGCTTTGCAGTGCTGTGTTAGTTTATATTGCACAGCAAAGTGAATTGGAAAAGACTGAGGGCAGGAGGAAAAGGGGGTGGCAGATGACCAGATGGTTGGAAGGCATCACCGACTCAATGGACATGAGTTTGAGCAAACTCCAGGAGATGCTGAAGGACAGGGAAGCCTGGTGTGCTGCATTCCATGGGGTCAAAAAGAGTTGGACACAACTTAGTGACTGAACAGCAACAGCAGAGTGAATTAGCCATACACAACAAATAATGTGGAATGCACTTCCATACAAAATCCTTTCTCTGAAGATCTCAAAGCAACTTTGTATTTATTACGGCATTTGGTGGCTCAGATGGTTAAGCATCTGTCTACAATGCGGGAGACCTGAGTTCGATCCCTGGGTTGGGAAGATCCCCTGGAGAAGGAAATGGCAATCCACTCCAGTACTGTTGCCTGGAAAATCCCATGGACAGATGAGCCTGGTAGGCTACAGTCCACGGGGTCACAGAGAGTCAGACATGACTGAGTGACTTCACTTCACTTCATGGCATTTCTACTCAAAATACTCCTTTAAGATGGGAAGGTGATAGTGGTAATCTTCACATTAGAGAGGAGAAATGGATGGAAGCAGAGTTAGTTTGCCAGTGTGTCTTTGTGCTGGTAACTGTAAGTGGATAAGCTGTTGCTGCTAAGTCAGGTCAGTCGTGTCCAACTCTGTGCGACTCCATAGACAGCAGCCCACCAGGCTCTGCCGTCCCTGGGATTCTCCAGGCAAGAGCACTGGAGTGGAGTGCCATTGCCTTCTCTGGTAAGTGGATCAGGTGTACATAATTCAACCCAGACCCAGGTGCAGTGGGAGGAGGAGGGAGCAGTCGGAGGGGACACCCTAACTTGGAAGCCACTGGAGACTTAGGGATATCACCAATCTACCTTGAGTGGAAAAAAGGAATCCCTTTAGGGAGTACTACTGACTTTCCTAAAACTAGTCCAAGTGTTTGTGTAGCTTATGACAAACTTAGCCAGATAATTCTGTGAGATGATGGAATTGAGATAGAGGTCCTGGCAAATGACCAGCTGCCCTACATGCTAGGATGGCGCCTAGGACCTTGATGCTGCAGGGAGTGAACAATAGAGGTAGGCAGTCCTGATGAGGACTTCAAAGGGCTTGGGGCAGGGATCGAAGAGGGTGGAAGAGGGTATGGGACTGATGTGGGCAGAGTCTCAAGAGCTCTCAGAAAGTGTCTTTTAAGGTGTACTGCCCTCAGAAGGCAATGGCACCCCACTCCAGTACTCTTGCCTGGAAAATCCCATGGACGGAGGGGCCTGGTAGGCTGCAGTCCATGGGGTCGATAAGAGTCGGACACAACTGAGTGACTTCACTTTCACTTTCATGCATTGGAGAAGGAAATGGCACCCCACTCCAGTGTTCTTGCCTGGAGAATCCCAGGTATGGGGGAGCCTGGTGGGCTGCCTTCTATGGGTTCACACAGAGTCGGACACGACTGAAGTGACTCCACAGCAGCAGCAGCCCTGAGGGGAGGGAGATGATGCTTTTTCCGGGAACTTGACTGCTGTGGACATTTAGAGATTCAGATCTCTACTCGCAGTAACCGTGGTTGTCAAGAGTTGAAGTCCACACCAAATGACTGTGGTGTGTGTGTGGGTTTCATCTGATTTGGTTTGTTTCTTCTCCATCCTCTAAAAGGCCCTGCCTGTGTCACTGTGATTGACATGTCATTGTCCAGGGATGGGCATCCAGAGTAAAGAGTGAGGTACCGCTTCCAACACAGTATTCCCTCAGTCTATCTCCTCCTCATGTGACCGTCACCCTTATTGAGGTAAGGAGACCAGGGCTTTTAGAGATTCAATAACTAACCCAAGGTCAGGTGGCAAATAGTAACTGACTGAAGAGCGTGGACTCAGCTACCATGTCAGGCTTTTGGTCATTAATTTATTTAGAAAGAAATTTAAAATTCCCATGGATTCACTTATAGGTCTCAGAATATGTCTAAAAATAAGTGTCCTTTGGTCAATAACCGGTACGGGGCTGTGGTTAACTCCTTGCGTTCAGCCCTGGCTCCCTTGCTCACTAGCTGCATGCCCTCGATCAAGTCATTTAACCTCTCTGTGACTCATTAGAACCCTCGTGAAGGTCGAATGAGTGAGTTTTTATAAACCACTTAAGACAGCATTATTTGACATCCCAAAGGTTTAAGAAAAGCTGGCAGGCCAGAGAATGAAGTCAGAAGGGTCTGAGCTCCTTGCTGAGGGGCCGGATGGAGTTAAGTCCTGTTGCAGAAGATTTGATGCCTTAGAGTTAGGATCAGGTATGGCTGTGTTTTTGACTGTCAATTTCCATCCCCAGTCTTTTCACTTGAACACCTTTTATTGGCACTAAATTTGTTTTCGGATAATGAAAGCAGATGTTCTGTTTATGCCCTCACCCGTTCACCTCCAAGTCTCACCTCAAAGACACCTTCCTTCTTCCACCCCTGCATCTGAGCTCAGTGGAGCCCTGTGTTCAGGGCCGAGGTAGGCGTGGGGAGAGCACGCTGCTGGAAAGCCATAGCCTGGGAGGGGTTAACACAGTATCTGGGCCTCCTCCTCCAGTCGTAGGGGCTCATCAGATAAACAAATGCACGAACTTACAAGTGATTAGAAACATGTTTACTAGAGTGGAAGAAAAACAGCCTTTTGGCATGGCTGGCGCTGTGGCCTCAGGAACAGCAGCTGCAGCCTGGGACAGCAGTCGGGGGGCGGGGAAGAGAAAGTCCATGTGGACCTGCCAAGTGTTCCACTTCAGGAGTGGGTATTTCCAAGTAGAGGAGAAGCGTGTGTGTATGAGAGAGAGAGAGAGAGAATTGGAGAGGGAGAGAGAGATGCCAAAGGAGATGGAGAGAGAGAAGAAATGCAGGGGGACAGTGACAGAGGCGCGGCGTGGTGGCACAGAAGCAACAAGGCAGTGGCAGGCGAACATAATCCCAGTGGGTTTGGGTTTGAATCCCGTCTCTTTCAGCCAGGAGCTGGGTGTTCTTGACCTCGCTCCTTGCCCTCTACGAATCTTTGTTTCTTCACCTCCATGATCCTGGCCGTAATCCGTCCTTGGCATCTCAGTATCACTTGCTGTACCTTTAGCATCTAGCACGAGACCCACAACACAAACGGTGCTCAGTAAATGCTGGTTCTCTCTGTGGTTCTGCAGTGGATCTTCCAGGAAGGCTGCAAGAGCAGAGGGTCTTCCATGCTGAGTGCAATGCTTTCAGGAGGGGAGGGGGACAGGTGAGAGGTGTCCGGCAGCAAAAACTCTTGAGAGCATATTTTTACTTATGAAGTCACTCTTGCAGAGGGTGGAGAAATAGGACGCACACCTCTTTTATAATTAAAAATGAAAGATATTTATTTTTATTCAGTAAATACAGAGTATGACTAAACTATACCCTCATCTCAAACTTTGCCATTTAACAGGGAAAGCAGGAAGAAGAGAGAGGTGTTAGAATTGAGATGAGCTCAGCTCAGTGCTCTATGATGACCTAGAGGGGTTGGAGGTAGAGGGTGAGGGAGGCCCACAGGGAGGGAATATATATATATATGCATATATATATATATATTTATGCATGTGGCTGATTCTCTTCATTGTACAGCAGAAACTAATACAACATTGTAAAGCAATTATACTCCAATTAAATAGAAAAAGAAATGAAATAAGAAAGGGCCCTGGATTGCAATCCTGGGTTCCTATACATCCTCCCATCCCAACCCCAAATAAACAGCTCAGTTTCATAACTTGCTGAACTTTCAGTGTAGGATTTCATTGGCCGATTAGATTCTACTACCTAAAAGGCAAGTGTGATAGCCATTCATGCACACTCTTTGGTATCTGTTCTTTCCCAAGCAAGCTCCATGAGGGCAGGATCAACAGTGCCTGCAGAAGGTGAGCTTACACAGATGATGAGCTGATGAACACACGAGTAAAGGATGGGAAGAGAGGAAGCACAGACAAGGGAGAGTGTCTTCTGAATTTCTGCTTCCTTAAGTGAGTCTAGCCTAGAGTGTTGTTTAGTCACGAAGTCTTGTCCACCTCTTTGCAACCCCATGGCCTAGAGTGAGAACTTCTTAAATTTTACATGCTAATTGATGTGCCATGGATGAAGAAGGCATTCACGTTTAATGGAACCATGGACATTAAAATAAGAGCTTCCCTGGTGGCTCAGATGATAAAGAATTTTCCTGCAATGCAGGAGACCCGGGTTCGATCCCTGCATCGGAAAGATCCCCTGGAGAAGGGACTAGCAACTCACTCCAGTATTCTTGCCTGGAGACTCCCATAGATGGAGGAGCCTGGTGCACTATGGTCCATGGGGTCAGAAAGAGCTGGACAGGACTGAAGCAACTTAACAGGCACAGGTGTTAAAAAAAAGTGAGTTATTCAAAGTGCTATCCTTCACTGATGTAAGCTGGGGGAGAGAGAGCTTTTTGCTACTGATAAAGCAGTAAATTTACTAAAGTAGATCAGAAACGTGGAGCGACACAGAAAATGCTTTGCCGCATCATGTGTTGTTGATGAAAACTGTTTATAGAAACCAAAGGCAGACTGTGACTTCCAGTCCTGGGAGAAGTATATACTATGTCAGATTCCCTTAGGAATGTACATTCTCTTGTGAAACGATGGCTGCTACCCTTTTTCTTCCATGGGGTCTCGACCTGAGGCTGCAGAATAATGAGGCTGCAGAAATCCATGCATTGCCTGCTTCATATTGGTGTGATTAATCTTTTTTGACTTTACGTGTCTACAAATGGTGTTAGTGGCCATAACTGCGCACGACTGCTATTTTTATCGGTCTGGAAAGTGAATATTTGTGTTAGAACATCTGCAAAAGCAAACACTTTTGCTCTGTTGAAAAATAATGAAGATCTAAGTGATTTTAAGAATAAACACTTAAATGCTGCTAGATTTGTATTCCTTTTACTGTTAATGCTGCATTGAAGATATTGTCATGCTGCAGCACACTTTTTTTTTCTTGTTTCTTCTTTTCCTTTGTCTTTCAAAACATATTCATTCTAGCTGCATTTTCCCTCAAAAATCATGATAGCCATGCAGTATGTTCATAAGTAAATATACATAAAATAAGCAGGATCAGGTATTTTCTGTCGCAAAATATGTCACAGTATATAAAAGTCCTTCCTGACACCTTTTGTGTCATACTCACTAATGTTTAGCACGCTCATGATGCAGTTATAAAAGTCCCTCAAACAGTAGCTGATCAATTATTTTAAGTTCCTTGTATGGGGAGGGGTAGTGTTTAATTTTCATACCAGCTTGTAACTAATAGAGTATGTGGTTAATGAAGGTATTGAATTAAATTGAATTAGATGGAATCAAATTGAATTGAACAGAAAGAAATTGAATTGTATTGAATTATGAACCAGAGAGTGAAAATACATGACAATCTAATAGCATCTGATAATCACCGAATACTGAATGCATATGCCCAACTTAGGAGACATTTGATAACTCATAAGTGAGAAAATTGCCCTACTCCTGTGTTATTGGGTATCCTTGCCAAATGGATATGAACAGCACAAGAGATCCAAGACAATTATACAGTTCAAGCATCTTCTGTATTTGTGCTGTGGTAGATGGTGGCAGGAGGGTTACAAACCAGCTTTATTGTTCTGTATGTCACCAGGTAGGAGCTCTGATTTTTCAATAATTAAAAAAATTTTTCCTTTTGTTCAGCAGCAGCTGGCTGTGTGCAGGCACTTAGAATAATGTGATGCAAGTGTGTGTGTGTGCATCGGATAGGGGGTGTCATTTGCTAGTTTTAATTGGTAGATTCAACATCTTCCACTAACAGTGCAGAAGCCACTGGCTGAGATGTTACCATGGTAAATCAAACCCTGGTGTTTGATTGGTCGTTTTCTGAAGCAGGTACAATCGTTTTCATCAACTCCAGGAAAGTTGAGGCCATCTGGGTTTGCCTCACCTGGAAGTAATTTACCACCCCAGGTGCAAAAAAAAAAAATTACCCTGAGGTCAGTAACACTGAACCTAGCTCAAGATGTTCCAGCAGCGCATGAAAGAGGAACAGTGTCACATAGTAATTTTTATCTGTTTGTGTTTACATTTTTGAGCTGGGAAAAGTGAGGGGCTAATCATGAAAAACAGAGCCAAGAATAGACTTGGCAGATGCTAACCCAGTTCATTCCAAACAGCAGAGCAAAAGCCTTCAATCTCATTCTATAGCAACTATTTTAGTGGTCCTGTTCTGAATGTCTAATAAATGGTTTTTTTTAAGCCAACTTTCATAGGAATCAAGTATCTCATGAATATGACTGAAGAACAGGGTGTGATTTGAAGGAGTAAAGAGTGAACTGGATGCACATGCAATGAGGGACATCTTTCAAAAAGGCTTTCCCCTCCAGAAGTGTGTTTAGGACATATGTATATATTTTACACAGCAGCTTAATATTTTAGATAGTCTTGAGGTCACATACAATGTAACCAGCCCTCACCCAAATTTAGAGGGTGAGACAACTGCAGATTATTAGTTCTTTGGAATCCTTAGAAGGATTTATTTGGCTCATGTGACATTGATTTGTTTTGGCTGCACTTGAAATGTGTGGTCTTTGCAAGTCAATAGAAATGAAGTCCTTTATTGAGAAAGAAACTCCATGGAGTGAATTACACAAAGAAACTGAAGGCCAAGGCTCTCAGTCTCTTGTGCATTTGTGAGAAGGCAAGGCCAGGGAGAAGGGGTTGGAGGATGGAGGAGGGTGATGAGTCGGGGTTGGGGGATTGTGGGGGAGCGACGAGTGTGAGTTGGAAGGTCCATTTACAGGGAAGTCATAGGAAGCATGTTTTGGAAGCTGGAGTAATGAAATGTGTGGTCAGCAGGAGCCTAGGAGAAGAGGAGACAGAAGACCACAGTGAACCCCTAATTCTTCCAGGAATGCCATCATCCTGAGGGCTGGGAATGCAAAAGCCCTGCAGAGTCATTTCGTAAGATGCCTCTATTTATTAAAGAGGCGGGTGGAGGGTCACAGAGCAGCTGAGGGAAGAACTGATAAGAAGTGACGTGGGTGGATCTAGAGTCTGTCATACAGAGTGAAGGAAGTCAGAAAGAGGAAAACAGATATCACATATTAACGCATATATGTGGAATCTAGAAAAATGCTACTGATGAACCTATTTGCAGGGCAGGAATAGAGGCACAGACATAGAGAACAGACTTTGGACACAGTAGGATAGGAGAGGGTGGGACAAATTGGGAGACTGAGGTTGACATATATACACCACCAGGTATAAAATAGATAGCTAGTGGGAAGCTGCTGTGTAGCACAGGGGGCTCAGCGTGGTGCTCTGTGATAACCTAGAGGGGTGGGATGTTGGGTGGAGGTGGGGAGGCTCTAGAGGGAAGAGATGAATGTATACATAGAGCTGTTTCACACTGTACAGCAGGAACTAATATCACACTGTAAAGCACCTGCTGCTGCTGCTGCTGCTGCTGCTAAGTCACTTCAGTCATGTCCAACTCTGTGCGACCCCATAGACGGCAGCCCACTAGGCTCCTCTGTCCCTGGGATTCTCCAGGCAAGAATATTGGAGTGGGTTGCCATTTCCTTCTCCAATGCATGAAAGTGAAAAGTGAAAGTGAAGTCACTCAGTCGTGCCCGACTCTTAGCGACCCCACGGACTGGAGCCTACCAAGCTCCTCCATCCATGGGATTTTCCAGGCAAGAGTACTGGAGTGGGGTGCCATTGCCTTCTCCGGTAAAGTACCTATACCTCAATAAATAAAAAAAGAAACGGTCAAGCAGAGTGAAACCCAGTTTCACAGACAGCACCAGCTTCAGGAATCTACCAATTCAGCAGGACCCAATTCGTTCATGGAATCAGGTTTCTCCCCACCCCCTCCATGAACTGATGTTCAGTTATTTCAGAGCCTTCAGACTTCAGTGGCTGGAGATGAATCCAGCATTGCGAGGAGCCAGATGGATCTCTGATCATCCATGTTCTCTTTGATCCTCGACTCTGTGTCTTAGAGGCCATAACAGGTGAAGGAGGAAGGTACAGTTCATCCCTCTGCCTCCTGGGGCTTTGGCTGCAGTGGAAACACAGTGAGATGTGCTCTTAGTGAGTCAGCCTCCACTTGACCTTCTCCACACAAAGGAGACAAACACAGTGCTTGCCATAAGCTGGCCCCTTTCAGCATCTTCCCCACTTAATCTGCTGGTCCTGTCCCCAGAGTCAGACCCAGTGAGAACCCACTTAGCTTGGCCGAAGAAGCAGTAAGTTTAGGGAGCAGGATGTTCTGTCCTGAGCATTGAGGGCACAGCCCGATTTGCTTTAAAAAGTGCAGGGGCAATTGAGCAGGGGCGGGGAGCGTGTGTTGAGAAAGACGGTAAGGATGAGGAGAGAAAAGGAGAAAGGAGGGTGGGTGACAGAGAAGGAGAGTGGGGAGAAAAAGGGAGAATTTAATGCCAAGAGTCAAACTTTGGGAGTTGCACATTCCTTTTTTTCCTCCTTTTTTGTCTGCACAACTTCCCTGACCAAGGATTGAACCTGGGCCCTCAGCAGTGAAAGCGCCCAGTCCTAACCACTGGACATCCAGGGAATTCCCATTACACACTATTTTAAAGAATCTGATAAAGATGATCTTTTTCTCCAGGAAACAAAGCCAGCTATGTGTCTCACGTTATGAGTTACATATATAAATATGTATAGATACATATAAATGCATATATAAAATCAGTTTAGCAAAGTTAGTTACATATATATGTCTGTCTGTCTGTCTATTAAACATATATATATATATATATATATATAAATGTGTCATGCTAAGTTGCTTCAATCGTGTCCAACTCTTTGCAACCCCCTGGACTGTAGCCTGACAGGCTCCTTTGTCCATGGGATTCTCCAGCAAGAATACTGGAATGGGTTGCCATGCCCTTCTCCAGGGGCTCTTCTGACCCAGGGATTGAACCCGCGTCAATGTCTCCTGCATTGACAGGCAGGTTCTTTACCACTAGCAGCACCTGGTAAGTCCCACATAAACATATATATAACCACAATTTAGCAAAGTTACATATATATGTTTCTGTCTATCTGTCTGTCTATCTATATTTTTTGCTAAGTTGCGGTTAGGTTATGCATGTGTTACCCAAATGGAAATGGGACACAGATATCTATCAACTACAGCCCTGAGTATCTAAATTGTACAAGAGTGAAAGATGAGCAGAAACTCAGCCAAGACAAGTTCAAGGTGACTGTCAAGGAGTGAGGAGTTAGTGGTGTGGCTCCCACCATGCAGTGCTTACTTTAAGGGAGAGGATTTGATGATACCGGTTTTGGATGATTTAAGATGAGCTTCACAAAGTCCCGGATAACACAGTGCATGAGACAAACCTG
Source organism: Bubalus kerabau (assembly GCF_029407905.1). Classification (NCBI taxonomy): domain Eukaryota; kingdom Metazoa; phylum Chordata; class Mammalia; order Artiodactyla; family Bovidae; genus Bubalus; species Bubalus kerabau. Next base: position 17,041,303 of record NC_073628.1, read on the forward strand.
AAAATAGCCAGAGGAGCAGGCGGGGAAGATGAACAGATATTTGCTCTTTGAACCCCATGGTTCCCTTCCATTTCATCTTTCTTCAAACCAACATAGTTTCTTTTCCTAGGGAAGGCAGCTTAAGTGGCCACCACCTTAGATTATGGGTCAGGGCATCGTATCTCACTATTTCAGATGGATGAACATTTCATAAAAAAACTGCATTTCAGTTGTTTTCCAGAACATGACTCATTGCCTGCGTATTTCTGCGTTTCTGCTTTGTGAAGTACAGTGTGATATTATGGATTTGCAGCCATCCCCTGCAAGGATGTGCCCCTGTGCTGAAATTCTAAGAGCATGTTTGTCTCCACTCTCAAAGGAACAGATTAGGGACTTGCATGTTGCTGCTGGCCTATCTGTGCCCAGAGTTATGGCTCTTGGAGCGACATATGCAGCTGGCTGTCCACATCATTAGGAATCATGAAAGGCAGGCTTTGTAAACATTGCATACATTCCCAGCCATTGAACACTGTGACATTTCATAATCAGCTCTCTCGGAAGAGATGCCAGGCTCAATGTCCCTTCTGGAGTAGCCTGGTGTAATTAGGCTGCCCCCAACTCTTCACCAGCACGAACACGCCTGCCACATCTTTCTGCCGTTGAGTCATTACATGTGTGCGGTCACTTGTCTGCCTCCTCAAAAATTGTCTCAAATCAGCAAGCATGCTATTTGGAAATATGCTTCTTGTTCTGTCTTAATCAGGGCTTCATTATCTACCTCCCAGAACCTCTTGCAGCAGGGTCCAGACTGGCTCCCTTCTGACTGATCTTTCCACTACCAGACAGCCATCTGTCTGGAACACAGAAAAGGCTGTGCTATTCCATCCTTGAAAGCCTCTCCATGGATCCCAGCTCGTATCGTCAAGTCCAGACCCCTGGTGTGTCATTCAGGGAGTTCACGTTCTGCTTTGAACGCAGGTTTCTAGCCTCATGGTGGAAGGGAAGCATCAGCTGTGTAGAGGGGAGTCCTGACGTTCTCTCTTACTTACTGTTACTGAATACTGAGTTAAGTTCAAGGAACTGTGCAGGTGTGTGGCAAATATTAGCTAATTGTCCTAACAGCCAGGCAAGGCAGATGTCCTTACCTCTGTTGGTGAAACTGAACTCACAAAGGTTCAGTCACTTATCTGTGGACACACAGAGGCACTCCATTTGAACCCAACTCCGTCAGATGCCAGTGCTCTTCCTTTACCCACTGGGCTGTCCTGCCTTTCTTTGTCTCTCTCTCTGTGTTCCTGGGAAGTCTCTTTCTTTTCCCAACATCAAGTTCAGGAATGGGGAGTAGGCCAGAAAACAACAACAACAAAAAAACAGTGGATTAGATCTTTTTATAGTTCTCCCATGTCTCTCATAAAGCACGATTTGACTACCCTAGAGAATCCCAGGGACGGGGGAGCCTGGTGGGCTGCCGTCTATGGAGTCGCACAGAGTCGGACATGACTGACGCAACTTAGCAGCAGCAGCAGAACATCTCCAAGAGACTGCTTGCTGTAGCATCCTAATTTTAGCTCTTGGCTGGTTGTGGCCCTGCTGTACCACTTCTCAGAACCACAAATGTCATGATTCTTCCATGTGGAGCATCGTCGTCTTCTCTACTTACCTGCGTCCTTTCTCCTGCTCGCGTCACACACCTTACTCTCTGTGAATCTTGTTGATGCAAAAACAGTCCAGGCTCTTCACATGTCATTTGCTTTATTGTTATCTGTATTGTTGCCAGTCCTGGGTTGGAGTTTTATGACTCTTCATCTTATAGAGCTTATGAGCTCTTTCAAGGAAAGTCATATCTTTTTCACCTGATTTTTAAAATATTAATATTTATTTATTTGGCTTTGCCAGGTCTTTGTTATAGCACGTGGGATCTTCCATCCTCGTTGCTGTATGCGGGACTTTTAGTTGTGGAATGTGAACTCTTAGTTGAGGCATGTCCGATCTAGTTCCCTGACCAGGGATTGAACCCAGGCCTTCTGCATTGGGAGCATGGAGCTTAGCCAAATCACCAGAGAAGTCCCTCATCTTCATTTTTGATAGAGTCTGTATTGGTTTCCTGTGGCTGCTATAACAAATTACCACCATCTTGATGGGTTAGAACAACACAAATTTATTTTCTCACAGTTCTAGAGCCTAGAAGTTCAAAATCAGTTTTACTGGGCTGAAATGTGTTGGTAGGGCCACAACCCCTTCAGGGGCCATGAAGGGGAATCTGTTCCTGGTCTCTTCCAGTGTCTAGTGGCTGTCAGGAGTCCTGGGCTTGTAATTCATCGCTCCAGCCTTCGAGGCCAGCATTTCTAACCTCTGCGCTCCATCTTCACTTGCCTTCTCTATGTGTATTCAAGTCTCCCCCTGCCTTCCTCTTGTAAGAATGCACCCACTTAGGGCCACTGCATAATTCAGGATCATCTGCTCGTTAAGATCCTTAACATTTACATATGCAGAGACCTTTCATTTTCAAATTGTTTCCATATGAACTTATGTACTCAGGCTCCAGGGCCAGGGCTGTAGATATCTTTGGAAGAGATTTTATAGTGTACTAGGGTTTGCTCATTCCTCCATAAAAATTTATATCATTCCATGTGCACAATATCTTGACCCTGTCCTGAAACCCCCACATTTCTCAACCAGTTACAGCATCAACTCATGTAAAAGAAATCTCACCTAAATATCATCAGCCCTCAAGGTCCCAACTTTCATCATCTAATCAGGTATGGGTGACAGTCTGGGGACAGTCCTCCTAAGACAAAATGCCGCTCCGTCTATGGGCCTGTGAAACTAAAGGGCATGGGGCCTGCTTCCAGAATGCAGTGGCAGGGCAGGCAGAGGGAAAGAGTTCTAGTAATACTCTTCTTCCTAATGAGAGAAGAATGCAAGGAAGAAGAGGCCACCAGTCCTCAGCACCTTAAAAAGTCAATTATAGGGTACAAGGGCTGGGAATAATCCTCTGTGAGTTCTCTCTTCATCTCATGGGCCCACAGTTCTGCCTTCTAACCCTGCATTTCTGGCTTTTGGACCCAAGTCTCAGCCCTCAGGGTCAACCTTTTTTTTGAGAGGCAGCACCCAGTTGTACCTTAGTTTTAGCCACCTGGAAATCCCATCAACAGAGGAGCCTGGTGGGCTACAGTCCATGGGGTCGCAGAGAGTCGGACACGGCTAAATAACTAACACTTCCACTTTCTCTTGCCTGTAGAATTTGCGGAGCCCAATGGTTTTCTTTTATTCTGTCACATCTTCACCATTTTCAGCCCAAGCTGGCAATAGTTCTGCTTAAAATTTTCTCAAAACTTTGTGGGTCTCTTATGAATATCATGGGAATTCATATCATTAGGCAGAAAGGTCTCCACTGAACTTTTTTATGTAACCCCTATCTGTTTGTGGCTTCTGCTGATATGGCCAAATGGTCCCATCTGATATCTTTAGTGCTAATGAAATGTTGTCCACCCTTGTTTTTCTCTTTAGAGCATATTTTCCTGATTTTAGCATCTTTTGCAATTTAAATAAGCTAAAAATTTCCCAATTCACCCACTTTTTTTTTAAAACAGTTTTCCCCAATTTATATTTTTACCATTATATTTTACTACAAGCAGGGAACGAAAGGTCGTGTGTCCCACCCTTTGCTTGACACTCTCCTCAGCTGAATTCCCAGTTCATAACTCACAACTTCAGCTTTCCAATCACTATAGGATACAATTCAATTATGTTTTCTACCTCTATATTGTGTGGGTCATCTTTCCTCCAGTTTCCAATAACATTTTACTCACTTGCTTCTGAGATCTCACCAAAAGTGTTTTTACTGTCCACATTTCTGACAGTAACCTGTTTAAGGAAATACAGCCTTTTTCTATTATGCACCTAACAATTCTTACAGACTACCCATTATCCAAGTCCAAAGCCACTTCCACATTTTAAGGTATTCGTTCCGACAGCACCCAACTTCTTGGTATTAAAATCTGTCTTAGTGAAAGTTCAGAGAAACAGAAGCAGTAGGAACCGTGTACTAAAGGTCTTACTGTGGGAACTGACTTACATGATTGTGGGGCTGGCTAAGCAAGTCCAGAGTCCACAGGGCAGGTTATCAGGGCAGCTGAAGCCTCTAGTGGAGGTTGAAGCTGCTGTTCATGGTGGGACTTCTCCTGCCCAGAGGTCTACTTCTGTCCTTATGGCCTTCTAGCTGATCTGGGTGAGGCCTGTCCCGATTATCTAGGACCATTTACTTGAAGTCAGCTGAGGGTGAATATTAATCACAGATTAAAATAAAACACTATGTTAGTGGACTATTGTCTTCATACCAGTGAGGAAGTCATTTGGTGAAAGTCCAAGACCATTCAAGACTCATTAAAATCCATTAGACACCTAGAGACTGTCATACTGATGAAGTAAGTTGGACAGAGAAGGAGAAATGTCCTATGACATCCTTTATATGTGGAATCTAAAAAGAAATGATACAAATGAACTATATTAAAAAAAACAGAAGCAGACTCACAGACGTAGGGAACAAACTCAGGGTTGCTGCTGCTGCTGCTACTGCTAAGTCGCTTCAGTCGTGTCTGACTCTGTGTGACCCCATAGACGGCAGCCCACCAGGCTTCCCGTCCCTGGGATTCTCCAGGCAAGAACACTGGAGTGGGTTCCCATTTCCTTCTCCAATACATGAAAGTGAAAAGTGAAAGGGAAGTCGCTCAGTCGTGTCCGACTGGAGCGACCCCATGGACTGCAGCCTACCAGGCTCCTCCGTCCATGGGATTTTCTAGGCAAAAGTACTGGAGTGGGGTGCCACTGCCTTCTCTGAACTCAGGGTTACCAGGGGGAAAAGATGAGGGGAAGGGATCCTTAGAGAGTTTGGGATATGCATGTACACTCTGCTGTATTTTAAATGGGTAATCTTCTGTATAGCATAGGGAACTCTGCTCAGTGTGATGTGGCAGCCTGGATGGGAAGGGAATTTGGGGAAGAATGGATACCTGTATATGTATGGCTGAATCCCTTTGCTGTGTTGTTAATCACCTATATCCAAATATAAAATTTAATAAATAAATAAACATCCATTGAAAGTGAAGGTGTTAGTCATTCAGTCATGTCCGAGTCTTTGCAACCCCATGAACTGTAGCCCACCAGGCTCCTCAATCCATGGGATTATCCAGTAGGTAGCCATTCCCTTCTCTAGGGGATCTTTCTGACCCAAGGATTGAACCTGGGCCTCCTGCATTGGCAGGCAGATTCTTTAGTTTGAGCCACCATGGAAGCCAACTTTAGGTAGTGTAGTAATATCAAATCTTGTTTTAATCACATAAATGTCTATTTTATTTATCCCATTCTAAATAACCATGCAAAGAATTTTTTTTAATTCATTTGTGGTAACTCCTTTAAAAAAATATACCTCACTGAGGTAATAGCTAGATCTTTTATGTTTTTTTCCAAGTTTTTTTTTGTTGATATTCTTAAATGCTCTTATTAGCATCTGTAAGCCCATTGAGAAGGCCTCAGTGAAGCTTCCTAAACTGGTTTTTCCTTTCAAAAAACCTATTAGATATAGTTATAATGGGAAGTCGGGCGCGGTGGAGAGGGGAAACCCACTCAATATTTAGCAGAAGTTAAACTTCTAATGAAGTGAAATTTCCTAGCCTGGGGCTGGTGGAGCCATATAAACTTCAGGACAGCCGTGAATTTTCTAGAATTATAAGGTCTGTGTGTGTGTAAGAGAGAGTGAGAACATACATTTGTCTGCAATCAGAGTCCATAGTCTTCATCAGATTCACAAAAATATTACTTTATCATATGTAATAAACAGTAAAATACTGCCTCATTTATATGGTAGTCAGATTATCCGTCGGTAAAAATAGGTCTCCACTAGAAGTCTGAACTGGTGGATCTGATAAAATCTGTGCTCTTAAACCCTCACCCACCTGGATATTCTACAGCCAAGTCCTGGAGAACTCCCAGGTACTGCTGAAAACGGTTCTTCTGAGGACTGGCTAGGGAGAATAAGGAGATGCTTATTAGCCCAAAGCTTACCGGGAGATGTTTGCCACTAATAACTGATAACGTCTGGCCTGAGTCAGTGGCCGAGGGAGCCAGGTAGCAGTGATCAGCACAGTTGCACAGATGAGCCAAGCGCTGCACCTCCCCCAAGTTAGAAAGGGGTTAATGCACACAGATGGCTGCAAACCCCCCAAGCAGTCAGCATCCTGTAAAACAATATTAACATCACTGCCTTTTGAATACCACGTCTTGTAAACCCCAGGATATGACAAGCCTCTTTAGAATCGTCTTTGATTGTGTTACTGAGTCTCCCGTAGGGAAGTAGGGAGGGGTAGGGGGTAGATTCCAGAGGAAACATATAATTAGATATCTCTTAGAACAATAAGGGTCCTCAAAGACATATGCATGAAACTGCTTTGTTGCTCTGGTTTTGCTGTTGGTGAGTAATTAGCCAAGTTTGGTGGGGAGTGTGTATAGTTTGGGCAATCCCATTGTTGTGAGCCGTGGGGACAGAATAGTTCCCTTCAGCTACGTTTTCAGGGAAACACTAAATGGAGATGTGAATGGAGAGGAAAGAGCAGACTTTCTGGAGAGATTCCACTGTGGTAATGTCAGAACTTCCTCTCAGACTCAGATAAATCTTTCTTGTTCTCATCCTTATTTTTAGTTTCGCGGAAGACAGCAGGCCTGTTTCTCTGAGAGGATGCTGTGTACGTAGATCTCCTTGTCACTTCCTCAAGAGAGACCCAGGGCTGTCTGTACTGGTTTCTGGTTCTGTTTTTTTTTTCTTTTTCTTTTTTTACTGTAGTGATTCCTCATCATGACACTGACTGTGCAGATCACGGGGAGGAGGTGTTTTTATTTTGGTGCAGAGAGAAAGAGAGGTTTTCTCCTGGGAACTCTTCTGAGAGAACACGTTTCTGACAAACACTTTCTGAAAGTTACTCTGTGGCCAGATTCAGATCACCAAAGACGATTGTCACTGCTGAGAAATGAGGCTGGCCGTATGGTTCTCTGCCTGCAGCCCCTGAGCCTCTCCACTTAGAGACGCCCTTGAGATGCTCCGCTTGGTCCTGGGGACCACTCAGACTTGCTGTCATAGACATAAGAAAAAAGAGTTTGGCAGTTCCCTAGGCTAAAGGTTTCCAATGTAAGTGGCCTCTGTATTAAAAATAGGGAGCTCAAATGGGAATTTTTGTGTTTATGAAAGGAATATGTCTAAAAAAATAAAATATTTTAATTGAAATCGGAGACCTTGGGCATGTGAATTATCTTTCCTGGGTTTCAGTTTACCTATCCAGAAGAATGGGAGCAGAAGTATTTACTTATTCATAGGACTGTTATGAGACTTACAGCGCTCATGCAATAATATTCTGATATAACTGGCCCGCCAAGTGCATCAGGTTAGTTGTATTAATATTAAGTTTTCCAGAGTACCTGGCTCCTCCGATAAAAATGACCTTTCGGAAATGCCAAGCTGTGAATACTATATAAAGGAGGAATGGTTTCACCTGCTCTCCAGAAAAGTGAAGAATATAGGGGCCACTCTTTAAGCAAAGAAAGAGACTCACTGTCCTGACCTAAAATTGTCCTTAAAAACTGCAGTCCCAAACTCCTCAGTGCAATTCACCAAGCTAACCACTACAGTTAATTCTGTCTGGAAGCTGCTGCTGCTGCATCATTAACTCATCTGTCCAGTAGTTTAGGCTCCTGTGTGGTCCAAGGCGGCATCTGGAGGCTGCAGTACGTCCTGGACTCAGGAGCCCCTGCTCCCACAAAGAGCTTTCCCTTTCTGGAGTCGGTGATCTTGGGATTCCACTGTTAGTTTTTCGGGAAGCCCTCATCTCTGGCCACAGAGATGGAGTTTGATGGGTCATCAGTGGACACAGACAACTACTCGCCCATCAGGTTGCCGACTGTGGAGGTCGCGGTGGGTCTGGAAGGAGTTTCTTTGGGGGCTTTTAGTGGATTGGTGCGATTTGAATGTGTGCCGTCCGGCCACGGTCACGGTGGCAGTTCTAATTGGCTGAGGATGAGCCTTGAAATGTCACAGGAAGATGTATCTCTCAGCACAGACTGTCCCTCAGCTAATTTTGCAATAGAATGTGGGATAATGGGTTGTTGGGAAAACAGTGCCGTCTCCGTGGCTTTTTGCTTTGGGAGGAACCTGGTAGACTTCTTGGAGCAAAGGAGCGCATGGGGACGAAAGCCACGATGGGCTGAGAGACGGTTTTGCTCTGGGAATGAAGGGCCTGGATACTGCGAGCGATTTTGTTGTGTCTTCCCCCGGTGCTGTCACTGTCCTTGTGGGGATTCATCATACAGGTGGGTGGAGAGACCTGCCTTGGGACGTAGGACCCCTGAAGAAACATGAGGTTTGACATCTTGGACCTGTTCTATCAGCAGCAAGGATTACTTTCGGACACGATAGTTCATGAAAAATGGACTTCTTCTCATTCACTTTTGGTGGCCCAGGAAAATACAGTTTGTTGAGTTGAGATCCCACTGCCTGTCAGGTGCTTGTTGATTTAATGATAACTTTTTTAGGGCTGGGAGAAGTAGGAAGGTGGGTACCATGTTACTTGCACATACAGATTATAAGGTACATTTCTAATTTGGAAACCTTAAAATGTGAACATATATTTTGTAAAACAGTATGACAGAAGTAAAACATTATTTTTGGTGGCTCAACATCAAACGTTCCACATGTATTTGCTCTGAAATCTTTTTCCAATGGGATTCCCAGCTTGATATGGCATTTCTTAAGACAATGAAGGTCTGGTTGTTTTACACATGTGTACATCTAAATGAGAAGAGAATTTCCGATGGCTTTGATTTCAAACAAAGCCCCTGTCATCTTTAGACAGCTCTGGATTTCCTGAGCTATTATTAGCCTGCAGAGTATAGATAATTGCAATCCACACAGAAATCTAAAAATAAAGTGTTCATTATCTCAGAAGATTTTTTTTAGCACATAGCATTTTTCCAGAAAGGTTTACAAGTGCTTAGATTAAAGGATGACGTTTTGCATAGCCCACCCTCCCCCTGGAAGTTTGAAGGAAAAGCAAAACAGCCCATAGGCAGAAATCAGGAGAGGAGAGAAAGTGCAGAAAAGGTCTTATTAATCTGTCTCAGAATGATTGAGAATTGGATGAAAATCTAAGTCTTCTTATGCAATTGGTAACCTTTATGTTGCTGGCATTTACTCGCACAGAGGTAAATGTTGATAGTGTTGGTAAGTATATAATCAATGACATCTTCTCATCATTTTTTTTTAAAGGACACAATAGTATTGATCACCCCATACATTCCATGCTAAGTAGTGGCATTAATCTGACCTAATGAGCATGTGTTTTTGAAACATGGTTGTTCTGCAACTGTCACCAGCTTTCAGCCACGATCCTGCTTGCTAAAATATATCTTTGCTTTATCTACAACCTCTGCTTGATTCTTGTGAGCCAAGGGTCAACACACTTTTACTGCAAAGGGCCAAACAGTTACTATGTTAGGCTTCCTGGGCTGTCCTGTCTCTGATGCAACTGTTCAGCAAAGCTATTGAAGGGTATGCAGTCACAAAGGCATGGCTGCTCCATGTGCTTAAATTGTGGGCCCTTGGAGTTGGGACTTGTCTGTATCTGATACACAGGCTGTATCTGCTAATCACGTTGTGATCTGGGATTGGAGAAAAAGCTGTAATCACCACTGTGACTTGTTGAGGACCAAATCCATGGTGGCAAGCTGGTCAACTTTCCTGCTCTTCCAGAGTTAACATTCTCCCTGAGAATAGGGAAACAAAAATAAGAAAGTAAGTTAACAAAGTAATTTCACCTCTATGTGAAGAAAGGAGATTGGATGAAGAATAACTTACACTTGTTGGGTTTTGATTATGAACCTGGGTTTTTGAGAGCCAGATTATCTTTTCCTAATGAATTTTGTGATTCCCTTCAGACTCACTTTTCAATTTGTAAATTAATAGCAATACTTGTCTCATCAGGTCGCACTGAAGGATGAATAAGATTCGGGAAGGGTCTTTTGTGAACCAGTAGCGCCCATTCCATGTTTATACACCTTATTGTCAGTATTTTTTTTAATGTCATTTTTATCATTCACATCCTTGTTATCAGTCACATTTGCTTAGAAGGGAAGGAACTATAATGAACATAACAAAAGGTAGTCCAGAAGAGGCAGAGTGAACTGCAGTTCTTTGCCTTTTGTATCCACTGAAGAGACTTTCTCTAGGTCACTGGCAAGTCGAAGCTGTTATCTGCTATTCAGCCAACATGAGAGGCCAGTGTTTACTATCCACACTTTTCCCCCTCCTGGAATATCCGTCTTTGTCAGCAGCCAACCCTATGGACTTGTTGATAACATTTGAAAAAGCACAGGAGGAGTTGGTCCAGACACTCAGCAAAAGACAGTGGGCAAACTTCGGAATTGTCCTTGCTTGTCGGCAGCTTTATACACATCCATTGACAAATGCGATGAGTGACAAACGGAGATAATTAAGCTTTCTCTTGCTCTGTCCTCTCGGATTCAAAATGACCATCTGAAATGTGTGCTCCGTTTCTGCCTCCTGAAGTCAAATTTCAATGGAAACTCGGAGTGCTTAGAATATGTGTGACCACAAAATACAAGCAGCAAGAAGAAAACGCCGTAGTGGCTATCCATTGCTGAGACGTTAGAAGCCAGGGACTCTGTCAGAAACATTGGATTCAACTTTTTCCTAAGCTCCCCAATAAACTGCCACAACCTTTGTAGGTAGTAAAATTCTCATTTTACGAAGGAGGAAATGGAGCCTCAGAACCAGAGTGTCTTCCCCAAGGTCATCTAGCTGCTGAGCGACAGAAGCAGAATTCAAGTGAGTCTGAACCAGGCCAGTGCTTTATTTACCCGACAGCGATTTTTAATTTTTTTTTTTAATTGCTTACATCCTCCAATAGGAAAATAAACCATACAAAGTAAAACAAAGAACAGAAACTTAAAAATACATATCTCCCCATTATATGCATGGGTATATGGTGAAAGGTGAGAGCGTTAGTTGCTCAGTCGAGTCCAACTCTTTGGGACCCCAGGGACTGTAGCCCGTCAGGCTCCTCTGTCCATGGAATTTTCCAGCCAAGAATACTGGAGTGGGTAGCCATTTCTTTCTGCAGGGGATCTTCCTGACTCAGGGGTCGAACCGGGTCTCCCACATTGCAGGCAGATTCTTTACCATCTGAGCCACCAGGGAAGCCATATATATCATATATCTGTGCATCATCCATAATTATGCATATTTATTAACAAAGTAAATCTCTGTGTCATTATACTAACGCATATTAAACAAAATAATCAAACATTTAGTAAAAAAGTGAAATGTAAAAAGGTTGCCCTAAGGAATGAATACAAAGGGAAGAACTTTTCTTCCCTGGGTGAGCACTCAACTGATGTTGAGTAAAGGGTGTAGCCCACTGCACTGGACCTCCAAGACAGGCCAGATAGACACAGCAAGTCTAATGGTATTTTGTCTCCCTGGTAATCAAGTTTAATCTCTGCATGCAGCCCTATCTACATAGCCTTCATATAGCATGGCATGGCGAGGCTGGCTCAGGTGACGGGGGGCTGGCCCCCATGGGTGTGGGGCCTTAGCCCTCCACAGACCGATGGCATGTACTGGGGAGCAAAGCACAGGCTCCCTCTGAGTGACTCTGGCTGCTACTGCCACCCACTCAGCACCGGGTCCTTGGGAGAGTGCTGCCAGGCGACCCCAGCAGTGGGTTCCGGCCATTTCAGAAATGAAGTGCTTCTTCCAGCGCACAAATATCTGGCTCATCAGCAATTAGCCATCAAGGGAGAAGAAACGAGGGAAACTGGGGATCTGAAATAGTCTCCTAAGAGATGTTGGGGGGAAAAAAAGCCAGCACTTAAAGTAAGCCAGATAAAAACGGGGAGCTGCCTCATTTGGGCAGGATGTCTCGCACTGTTTTTCTAAATGTTTTTGATTCAGCAAAGGGCCCCAGTGCATTCTGCTAAGGTGCTTTCTCCCTTTAATTTTTAAATGCATTCAGATTTCAAGGGGAATTTAATCCATATGTTTCTGGTTCTTTTACACTTAACTCATCAAAATGTTGTTCTTTAAGAGCTGTTTGATCTGTAAGGCTTATGAGCCTTTGTTATAAGCCTTTTCGAAACCTCTTTCCCCCTTTTGAATCAGCAAATGGAATTGTGCCAATTCTGAATGGGATTTGAGTAAAGAGAAGTCCAACTTTAGGATTAAGTGCAGAACCTCACGGGGATCCGAGCGAACCCTGCAGAGACTCCCAGGTGGCCCTGGCATGGAGGGAGCACCACCAGCATCCTGGGTGCACTCTGCACGGGGAGCAGGGCTTGGTCAGAGCCAAGAGACGGGGCTGCAGAGGGTGTGCATATATGTTTGAGAACCAGAGGCCTTAGAATTAGGCCTGAGAAGCCACCTACTCCATCCCTCCATCCGGTGGCATGTGTGACACATAATAATGAAAATGACATTATCAGTAACAAAGGAGCTGATACTCAGGAGCACCAGCTCAGTGGCCAGCTGTTCCTTTATCCTCATCAAGCTCTGAGGGAGGCTTGGAGTTTGTAAAATTGAATAGCTAGAGCTTAGGATTTAGAATCAGCTGACCTGGTTTTGGACATCATCGTCAACATGGTACACTGCAGAACATCAGGAACATTCTTTAATGCTCCCCAAACTGTGCTTCCGTTGCTCTTGTTCCCGTTGTCATGGTTGTGATAATGCTGCTGAGGATGCTGTCACACTCCACTGTCTTATAGGGCAGCCATCGTTTCCATTGTTAGCTGCTATTGTTAGAAAGTTGTCTGTCACCTTTTTGGTTTGTGTTTGTTTCTGAGTCAAAATCTCCTATCTTACAAAGTTGACCCACTCATTCTATAGTAGACGCCGGCTAACTCCTCTTCCACGTTGCAGGCTTCTCACACTTGAAGACGCTTGTACCCCTGAACTTCTTTTTTCCAGGGTGAATGAGCCATATTTGATCTTCGGGTGTAGAAAGGGCCCTGTTTCCTGACCTCTGTCTACCTGCCCCCCTTGTCGCTCTGTCCTGATGCCCTAGAACACGCGATTGAGGTCTGGCCAGGGTGAAGCACAATGGAAGCCTGCCTGCTTTGAGTTTGTATTTTATGCTGTAATTAATACAGTTGTTGCATCCTTTAGCTTGTGGCGTTCACATTACACATTTTTGTTGATTTAGGGTTAATGCCAGTAATATAGGCTTCCTGGGCTCAGTGGTAAAGAGTCTGGTGCCAGTGCAGGAGACTCAATAGATGTGGGTTCGATATCTGGTTCAGGAAGATCCTCTGGAGGAGAGCATGGCAGCCCACTCCATGCCTGGAAAACTTCCATGGACAGAGGAGCCTGGAGGAGTACATACAGTCCATGGGGTCACAAAGAATCAGACACGACTGAGAAATTAAGCACGCATATGCATGCCAAAAACATAAGGTTTTCTTTTGTGTGTGTGTGTGTGAGTTGTTTAAGGCAGTGTTCCATCTCCTGTACTTCTGCAGTTGATTTTTGTTTCAAAATATGGTGCTTTCTCATAGGCCCTGTTGAATTCATAAAAATGAATAGGGATTTAATGGGGGAAATGCACATTGTACTGAGCATTTAGATGTTAAGAGGGGACGTGATCAAACAGGAAGAGTTCCATGGATTCCTCTTCGTACATGAAGTGAATTCATGGCTCTCAGATTCCAAGCCTTTAAAGCGTCATTCTGGAGTCATTGTGAAGCTCAAGTGAGTTTTATCATGAAAGAATGCTGCAAAATCAATTGCCCTTGGCCCTCCCATTGGGTAGGCAACGGAGAGTGAGCTTACAGCCTGTGTAGGACATCTTTAATTTGCCAAGTGACTAAATGTGCAGTCACTGGAGCAGGCATCTGCCAGCTGTGCCCACATGGCCCACTCAGCTGGACTACATTTCAGAGAACAGACCAGGCTCATCTACCTTATCTTGACACTGAAATTCCATTCCAAAAAGACCATCATTGGATTTGAACATTAGCGTGAAATCTCCAGCAGCCAAAGGGAGGCGGCTTCGCTTGACAAAGGCGGTTCTTGTCCTTCAGTCCAACAGGCAGTGTCTGGGGAGCGCCTTGCCCACTGTTGGGCACCATGAAAAATGGCCAGTCCCAGGAGCTGACCACCGGTCCTGCTGGTAAGGCCAGCCATCTGTCCGCTTACCTTTTACCTTCATTTCATCTCTGTATTCTCGTGGGGGCCAGTAAGCCCTTTAAGCTTCCCTGACCTATTCTGCTGTGAGCTGGGAAGCCCCTGCAGGTCCTTACTTAATGTGAGAGCTTTTCAAATGCATCTCCATGGAGATGTCTTCTCTTGCTAACAGGCCTTGGTTTGTATTTTAATCCCAGAAACCTGTGAAATGTTATTGTTGTATATGATGTTTCTGAGAGGCTGCTTGGAGATCAGATATCAGGTAGATTAGGACAAGAGAATTTATTGAGACACAGCACCTGACTTCCTAATATGCACCCAGCCTGGGGCTAGACCCAGAAAACCACATATGACTTAAGGCAAGGACCCATCCCCTTCCAGTCCTGATGGCCATTTAATGTGGTAGAGACACAAGTGCTCAGGAATTTGGTACAGGCTCTAAATTCTGTGGTCACTGGAGTGAGAAAGGACACTATAAGCCAGAAGGCAGGACCAGATCTGGGCTTTCAAACTGGTAGGACTGAGAGGGGTGCAAGAAATGGTGAGGTCTGGGAATGGGGGTGCATTGTTGAGAAATACCGTACATGGAAGCCAAACGGACAGACTACAGGCACACAGATACATCACAGAAAATACAGGTCAGTGGTGTTTCATCCTCATTTCATTTCCTGACACCCCAAAGCTCTGAGACCACTGTTGCTAATGGTGATGGACACTAGCATCTTTTTAGTAAGACTTTTTTCACTGCCCAACAGGGTGGACACTATCCCTTTTCAGAGCCAGAGGAGCTCTCTACATTTACTGACACTTGGCTGAAATCACATGTGGAAAAACTAGAGAAACAATGCAGGCAATAGCCCAGTGGCTGGCACTTGGAAGATGAAAAGCACCCATACTGTGTGTAATTCCTAGAGCCCTTGCTACGTGCTGAGCGCTCTCCCGAGGGCCCCATGTACGTGTTCATGGTTTCCTCTAATCCTTAGGAGGACCTCTGAGGGTAGGAACATTATCATCCTCATTCACAGAGAAACAAAACAAGGTAGTGAGAGATTGAGGGCAGAAATGGAATGAAGCCGTGAACCACACATCCTGAATAAGATCAGTCTTGAAACAATGGTTTGTGTGTAATGAAGCCATCACATCTGCAGCCAACCATTTGCAAGTAATCTTCTCATGTGAGATCTTCTTTGTCCTTCACAACTTTTCTGGGAAATGGAGAGAACCATGGTCATAAGAAGCCAGGTTGTTCAGCCGCTCAGTCATGTCCTACTCTTTGAGGCTCCAGGCTCCTCTGCCTATGGAATTCTCCAGGCAAGGGTATTGAAGTGGGTTGCCATTTCCTTCCCCAAAGAAGCCGGGGATATGCACACATCCTTTCTTTTTTGAAGTCTGTGAGTCTGTTTCTATTTTGTAAACAAGTTCATTTGTATCATATATGTTTTTTTAAATTCCATATGTAAGCAGTATCATATGATACTTGTTTTTCTCTAACTTCACTTTGTTATAATCACTTGATCCATCCACATTGCCCCAAAAGGAATTATTCCATTCTTTATTATGGCTGAATAGTATTCCATTGTATAAAGGTACCAGATCTTCTTTATCCATTCCTCTGTCGATGGACGTCTACATTGCTTCCATGTCTTGACTATTGTGAATAGCACTACAGTGAATACTAGGGTGTGTGAATTTTTTGTAGCTGAATCGGTTTGCTGTACACTTGAAACTAATCCAACATTGTAAATCAACTCTACTCCAGTATGAAATAAAATATTTAAAAATAAATAAATAAATAAAATGTATGAAAGAAAAAAAGAAGCTGAGGTAAAGATAAAGGTTCCCCCAGGGGCTGCAGTCTTCCCTCTGTCCAGGCCTGTGTTGTGCCCTGTTTGGCGATGACTCAGTAGACATTGCCCATTCAGTGTTTTTACCTTCCCTTCTCGAGTGCACTTCACGTCCCTTCCATGGTAGCTTTCCATCCATGCGTCTCCTCCGAGCTCTGCCATCACGCCCAGTTCTCCAGCTCAACCAGGCGATCAGATGGCCTGTGCCCTGGCCGTACCTCCTGCCCCTCCCCAGCCTGCTCATCTGGTTCTTCCTCCTCCTCCGCGACACTGAGACCGAGGATTCACTGACCGCTCTCCTTTCCTGAGTCCTTCAGCATCCTTTCTCTGCTGCCTTCTGTATCTGGCAGAGGTGAGTGGTCCATGGTTTCATCTTCTGTTGCCAATATCCTCAGCATTCTTATCCCATGGCCCTTGTCTCAGACTCTCATAGCAAAATTGAATTCCGGGGGTAGGGAGTGGTGGGAAATTCATCAGAAGAGGTCACTGTGGGTGCTGCTGGAGAAAAGCCTAAAATTCTTTGTAGTGATATCTCCATAATGACATTATCTCTGATCTTACTGACGTCTCTGATCTAGACCACCAGACAGACAGACAAGCAAAAACAACAGAAAACCCTGGCAATTCTGAGTTTCCCTGTTTGGTCTCCTTTCTCATCTAAACAGTGGCCACTTCCAGTCTTCTCTGTAACATTTAACCCTCTCAATCCTATGTTTGTCTCTTATTCACAGAGGGTTATCTTGCCTCTAACTTGGCTTTTTTTTTAGCTTCAAAATCATTTTTTTCAGGGAGGTTCTTCCTCATACCTGTCCTTTCCTGGTTTCCTTATCTTTCTGATTGTAACACCACGTGTTTTATTGCTTGTTTAAAGTTGCTATTATCTCTAAGTTTAAAGAGGTCTAATGACATGAGTTATCCTCTGTGAGTACATGTTCTAGTAGGTGTCTAATCAATGCTGAAATGGATGAATGAATAGAGGAATGAGTGAAGGAAAAATACACACAGGCCAGCATGTAAGAGCTTTCTTAACCCCTTGCACTGGAGCTCTGAGTCCTCCTTCCACACCAGCTTCTGTCCTCCTTAAAGGAAAAGCTGTCCTCTCCCATCCAAAGCTCTATCTCCCAGTGATGCTTGGGTCCCATTTACCCCCACCGTCTTGGCCACTTTGTTTTATCCTCCTTCTTCTCTGATGCCTTTAACATTTTACTTCTTATTGTTTCTCCTCAGCAGTTGGAAGTGATCATATCTATCTCTTCTTTAAAATAAAGCCCTTTCCTTGATTGTCCTTCTCCAGCTCTTGTATTATCTCCTCCTGGCTTTGTTTACCTTGCTGCTGCTTCTCCTGGTCATGCTTGGTCCTCACTGCCTGACCTCTGCTGCCACCACTTCCCTGACACTGGGATCTTTGTGGCTCGACTTCCTGTGACAATCGTGGAAATATTGCTGTTCCCCTGGGGCTCACTGGTGAGCCTGGGGTCCAGGGCCTTCTGCACACTGGTGACTCACCTCCCCTGACCCTCCTTCCCTGCCCTGTGGAGACCACAGACACCTCACACTCAGCAAGTGTACACTCATTCCATTCGCTTTCTCCCAAACTGGCTTCTCACACCACGATCGCTCACCCCGAGGACCCAGTCAGAAACCTTGGTGTCATCCCAGTTCCTCTGTCTCTTTTCCCAAATGTCCATCAACCCTGACCCTGTGTCTCCATTCCCATAACCACTTGGCTGGTTCAGGCGACCTTGACCTCTCATCGGGACCACTGTCCCTAACTGCCCTGCTCACCTTTGGCTGAAACTGATCTGATTCACTCCTTGTGCTGCAGCCAGAGAGGGCCTTGGGAATTGAATGTGGATCCTGTCTTGTCACGGGTTAGCACTTCTCATTGGATTTCTCCTTTCAGGATGAAGTCCTGCCTCCTTGATGGGGCTTCCAGGGCCCTAAGTCTTTCACCACCTGACATCTTCTTGTCTCTCATCTGCACCCTCACATCTTTATCACCTCCTCCCCCTGGCGTACTCCCCACATCCCTCGTTCCATTCTGGCCACACTCTGACCTGATTGTGGCTTCCTCCCAGGCCTGCTCCTGCGTCTGGACCTTTGTGGTGCTGATCTTTCTAGCTGGACACCGGTCAGAAGGTCTGTCATAGTTACACGTGCTTGCTGAGTCCTGTAACATGGGGCATCAGAAGAACACAGAATTTGGAACCAGAGACCTGGCTTACCAGTGTATGCCTCCATCTGTCCACCCACCCATCCAACAGATGCTGGGTCAGCTCCCTCCTCCCCTCTTCCAAACACACTTGACCCGGCTGCTTCCTACTTGTCTTCAGGCTGCACCTTAGCCCTCAGCTACTCCAGAGAACCTGAACACACACACACACACACACACACGTGCGTGCATGCACTCTTCTGTCTTTTTAGGAGTTGCGTTGTACCCTGAACTTTGCCCATCACAGCAGCTTCTGTCAGTCAACCAGCCTGAGTTGAATGGCTCTGTTGTGCCAGGCGCCATGGTGGGTGCTGTCCACACTGCACATTGCGCGTTTCCTGCCATCTATGTCTGCAATGGGACCCGTGCTGCCTGAGGGCTGTGACAGGGAGCATCCCACAGCTGTATTGGCCAGTGATGAGCCCTGCTCGTGGATTATGGAAGATTACTAAATAATTTCTGTTGGCTGCTGGCTGGCTGGTGAGAAAGACAGTAAACTGGCAAGCCCCTTCTCTGATTCTACATCCTGTGCTTTTCCAAGTATCCCGGGCTCTCTGTAGCTTCAGGAAGTGTTCCTAAGACAGTCCTCCTGCTTTCCCTTGGGGGGCCCTAGCCGGTCTCAGGGGCCCAGGCCTTCTCATCCCTGCCTCTCTGGTGTCTCCACCTCATTTGTCCCAGTGAGAGTCTCAGCCCTTCATGATCATAGCCCTTTTCTTTGGGAAGGCTCAGAAAGCAATTTGGAGGGCCATACAGTGGGGGGATGTACCAGGATGGAATTATTTGGCTAGAATTTAGCATCCGTGGAGGACAGTGGACTCCAGGTGTTGATAAATAGAGGTCCCTTTCAGCAGAAGCGCAGCAGGCTTTTCCTCCTCTTTTATTGTCATGATTATTATTATTTTTGTGGTTCCCATGGAAACAACTAGAGTGAGAGAACAAAAAAGTCAGGGAGGTTAGAGTGATGAGACGGCCCCCATATGCTTGAGGAGACTGAGAATGTGTGTGCGCGTTTGTGGCGTGTGCACACGTCTGTGTGGACTGCACTCACTTTGTTCCCCAGCACACTGCTGGGTTGGGGAAAACGGTGCTGTTTATTCAAGGCGTTTGTTACAATTGGGCTCAACCAGGAGACAACTATCAGCTCTCAGCAATTAGGGAGCCTTGTAATGACAGCTCCCCCATCCGCTTAACAGCGGAGGGAGGCGGGCAGAGATGGAGACATTCAGAATGAGAGTAGAAATGTCGGAGAAGAAGACGTGGCTCAGAGATGGAGTCACGGATCGGCATCCTGTCCCCTCTTGTGTCCTTTGGTGGGTGTCGGGGGGCAGTGGGGGTTCTCTAGGTGCCTCCTGTGTGGCATCAGTGGGACACAGGGAGAACAGCGGCCCGGCAGCCCCGTCCTGGGTCCTTCATCTGCAGTCTGCTTGCTGCCTTTATGATTCTGTGCCTGACTCAGGGGTTGGAAGAGGAGCCAGCTGAGGAACCCTTGTTCAGTGGCCAAGCTGATCACTAACATCTTGAGTCTCCAGAAGAGGTCACAAGGACCTTTCCAAAGCATCACTCCCCTCGACTGTCCTTCCTGTGGACCTGGAGGGACTGGTAGGGTCACCCCCTCAGTCTCGTTCCTGGCCTTAATGATCAGGAGGCCCTAGGATTTAGGTGGAGTCCCAGCCACAAAAGGCATTGAAACAGACCTGCAATCGCTGGACTGAGAGCGATTCATTCAGCTGGCACTGGGGTGGAGCAGATAAAGATGAGAACCAGAGGAGGCCTGCGTGTAAGAGAGCGACCTGCCCACAGTGGGCGGCCCTCCTCTCCAGCCCTGCGCTCCATGTCTGGAGAATCCAGGGCTTCTCATCAAGCCCTCCCTGCACTGGCTGTGGCCAGGTGTCTGCTCCTCACTCATGAGGTTACCTGTGCTACTTCCAGACCTCCCACCGCTGTTATTTCCTCACAGGACGGTCTTGGAGAAAACATGCTAAAAACACATGAAGCTCATCATCCCAGACCCCTATGCTCAGAGCATTGGCACCCCCACCCTGGCCCCAGCAACCGGCACCACTCACCTTTGGACTTGAGAACTAAAATATTGCTACCATGTCAGTTAACAAAGGAGGCTGGAGCCATCAAGCCAATTACAGCTGCCAGAATGGTGAACCCTTGAAGAAACTCAGGATAAGAAACTCAGGATGAGAAAACACAGGATGCTGCTCCCAGATAACTGAGGTGGATATTAAAGGAATAATTTCAGTGAGCCCAGACTCTCGCATCTTCCCATACATAGACAAGTGCTAAATTCCTTAACCTGAGATATTTTGTTGCTGTTATTTAGTAGCTAAGTCATGTCTAACTCTTTTTGCGACTCTGGACTGTAGTCTACCCAGGCTCCTCTGTCCCTGGGATTTCCCAGGCAAGAATACTGGAGTGGGTTGCCATGCCTGAGATATTTGTTTTTCTTTTATTAACAGTCACCTTCTGACATTCCGGCTACCTGGTCTTTTGTTGCAAACTCCTGTATATATCTTGGCCCCCTTACCTCGCCTCTTCAGAACAGTTTTCTCAGCATCGTCTGAGATGCTTTGTCTCGGACTTGGAGTCCTCAGAAAGCCCACTGAGTAAAAACGAACTCTCAGCTTTTAGGCTGTGTATTTTTTTTCAGTCAACACATTGTGCGTGCGTGCTAAGTCGATTCTTTCGTGTCTCAGCCTTTGGGACCCCATGGACTGTAGCCCACCAGGCTCCTCTGTCCATGGGGATTCTCCAGGGAAGAATACTGGAGTGGGTTGCCATATCCTCCGGGGGATCATCCTAATCCAGGGATCGAACCTGCATCTCTTATGTCTCCTGCATTTACAGGTGGGTTCTTGATCATCAGTGCCTCCTGACTGTACCTAAGCTGAAAGACTCTTCCTCTGCATCTGCCAGTGGCATCTCTGGGTTTTCTAGTCACAGCCCCTTCTCCTCCCTAACTAGGAGATCCTCTCTCTGTGCAATGCAGGAAGTGGAAGTCATCTTCTAACCCACCCCACTGCCCTAGCAGCCCCTTGGATTTGCCATAGTGCCTGACGGACTGAGTGCATCCAAGCCTGAGTGACAGGTCCCATCTCATGCATTCCTCCTTCTTCTTCATGGGTTCTTGGCACCCATACCTTTAAGGTCAATTTTTCCCCGCCCTGAATGATATATTTTTTTTCTTTCTGACCAGTGGCCTTTGATAGCAGGGAGCAACTCAGTTGCATATTACCAGAGGAACAGTGTGTGTTGTAATTGGCCAGGGATCGGTCTTGAAATGTCAAGGAAAGATTTATTTCCTCATGCACCCTCTCGAGGTGCTAATTTTGCTATAGGCTGCTGGATAATGGTTCCCACTCACAATGGCCTGAGTTCCTAATCAGAATACCGGGCTGTAATTGGGTTGAAGGGATTTTAAATCATTAAAGTTGCATTTAGAAAGGGGAATAGAAATAGAACCCCAAGATTGAATGACTCACTTAGTATTTAATGAGGGAGTCATGGAATATTACTTATAATATTCTCTTAATGACCTTACAAGCAATGTAACTCCCCCCGCCCTCCAGGGTCTGTTCACGAGGCACTGTTCTACAGCCTCTGATCCAGCACTCTGGAGCAATTAATTACTGACCCATCAAAGAACAATCAGGCCCTGCTCTGCCAGCAGAAGTGCTGATTTCTGTCCCCACCATCTCCTCACTCTGCATCATCCTGCCGTCCCTGTTCTGGGGCTGCCAGGAGAGCACTGGATGTTTCCCAGGCCATAAGTCATCAGGCAGTTTTTGGAAAGCCTGGCTTACCATGAGACCAAGAAGGTGTCAGAGAGTTCCACGTGGTGGGTCTACATGGAGAGGGTGACAGGAGGGGGATCAGGGGCTCTGGGGGTTCACAGACTTCAGGTTTCTGAGAATACTTTCTCTGTGCTTCCAGCTGGACTGGCCTGTGCTGGGTTATCCAATGTCAATCACTGGTATAGTGCTTTAATAGCTGGGTTTCCATGTTATTACTAGCCATCAGAATCAGGGCAACCCTGAATATTTATTGGAAGGACAGATGCTGAAGCTGAAGCTCCAGTACTTTGGTCACCTGATGTGAAGAGCCAACTCATTGGAAAAGACCCTAATGCTGGGAAAGATTGAAGGCAAAAAGAGAAGGGGGCAGCAGAGGGTGAGATGGCTAGAGAGCATCACTGACTCGATGAACATGATTTGAGCAAACTCTGGGAGATAGTGAAGGACAAGGAAGCCTGGTGTACTGCAGTCCATGGGGTCGCAAAGAGTGGGCATGACTGAGAGACTGAACAACAACAATAATTGGAATCAGGAAGCAGGTAGCATAGAGGAAGGAAACAGACTCCAGAGTCCTATAGATCCGGCCCTGCCTCTTAGGAGACCTGCAGCTCTGGGCATGTGACTAAGGGTCTGGCACAGGGCAGGCACTGGACGAGTGGTCACTTCTCTCAATATGATTGTGAGCAGGGCTTGCCCTCCCCCGGCCCCTGCCAAGTAAATCTGTTTCAGGTCGTGTGCAGTTCCAGCACCTATGTTGGCTTTTATCTCTGGGTAGACTTGTAAGCCTCCAGACCCATAAATAGCATCCCTCAGCACTGAGTTGCAGAGGGGCTGCTTGGTGTGTGTTGGTGAATGCAGAAAGGCCTAGACTCCAGAGGGAGCACACGAGTGTTGCACATATGCGGGCCCTGTCATTGTCTCTGGGGACAAAGGCCAGGTAGGACCCCACCTACCTAACCCTAACCCTAACCCTAACCCTACTGGGACACACAGTTTGGAATCGTGATCCTTGCAGAGTGAGCTGAGCTGCCCTGGAGTCAGAAGGTCCAGAGTCGGCTGCCTGTGGCCACCGGGTCCGTGTTGGCCAGGCTCTCTGAAATGCCTGTTCTCTGCACAATTGACCCAGTGTCCCTTGGCAGGAACGGCTTCACCTTCTTGAGTCATCCGTGGTGCCACGTGCCCATTCTGACTTAGGCCCTTGGGGAGGGGACTTTTGTCTTTTCTAGGACTAAATAGTAAGTCTGAGCTGATTTCAGCTTCAGTTGTAATTCCTGTTGTCTGACCTGCAGTGGAGACACACTGATGAGCGAGTTGCACTTACACAGCTGCCCACATCGGGTCCATCGGAAAGACTCTGATAAGGGAGTACGGCTTCCTGAACACCAGGGAGAAGGGTGAGGCCATGGGTAACACGGGTGTCTTCTTTAGATGATAGAGTTGTATTGCACTTGGGTGGCTATGCAGAGGACCATCCTCCATAAAAGGGCAGGAAGGGGAGAGAGCTGATATTTGTGGAGTGCCTCCTCTTGGGCAGACAGCAGACTGGTCATTGCATGGAGAGGAACTGCTTGATGATGGCTTTGGGTGGTTTGTTGTTGTTTAGTCACCCAGTTGTGTCTGACTCTTTGTAACTTCATGAACTGTAGCCCGCCAGGCTGCTCTGTCCATGGGATTTCCCAGGCAAGAACACTGGAGTAGGTTGCCATTTCCTTCTCCAGGGGATCTTCCCAACCCAGGGATCAAACCCTCATCTCTTGCATTGCAGGTGGATTCTTTATCACTGAACCACTTGGGTCAGGTCGTACCCAGCTGCACAGACTTGGTGAGTTCCTTCTACCAGTTTTGCTTTTGCCCAATGGATGCAAATTGTGGCAAATGTTTTGTTATAATATTTGTTATCATTAACATCCAATGAGCTTACCAGAAGGAAATGCACTATGATTCAGAAAGTTAAAACAACTGGGATGTTCTCTAATTGTGAGGTGTTGACTGATTTTAGCTTAGTCCTTGTGAAAGCATCAGTGGTTAGAGGGATGGTTTACCAAAAGTAAAAGTGATCACGCGCACATCTTACAAATCAAAGCCAAAACAGTGTGACATTGTGTGTGAAAGAACACACTCTCCTTTGTTCAGTTAGCCCCTTCCACCCCAAACTGTGACATTTATGATAAATCTAATAATGTCTTACATGCAAAAAATTGTAAAGAGTCCTACAGAGGCTCCTTTGTGCAAAGATTCTTGGTCATTGCCACCATCTCTATTAAGTCATCAGTTCAGAAACTTCCAGTGTCTGTGCTTATCCTTGAAGAGGGCCACCTCTGTGCATTCTGAGCCAGATGGTTAGAGTATTTCTTTGTGGGCTGCGTTTGTCACCAGATGCTGGAATGATGGGGACAGAGCCTCCAGACCACACGCCCCAGCTACCGGCAGACCACTCTTTCTGACCCTAATGCCATTGCTTTCTTTTGGATTTTTGATCTTCCATTTTTGTTTCAGTCAAGGCTGGCTACCAGACCAGAGGGCCCCTTCTAAGAGTAGAAAAACCTGCCTTCATGGGTAAACATGGCCCCCCAAGTACAAGGTAAACCTACGGCATCTTTGTGCAAATTAGATCAGGAGGTACGGCCCCGATCCAGGCGTGTTGCTGGTTTCTAGCCCCCTGGAGACCCTTGGCCTGGCTCCCTTGTGCAGTGAGCAACCATGCAGCGTGTACAGGGCTGCCCTGCTGTCCTAAAACCTGACTGTTGTGATCATGGCCAGAGTAGCGTCCGAGAGATCTGCTCCGTATTTAGGTGAACTTGATGATGTTCAGTCGGGAATTATAGTTTTATCTTCTGTATAGAAGCAGCAAATTCCCTGAAGCTGGTCAGGCACCCCAGCTGTTTACCGCCTGCAGAAGCTGCTGCTTATCTCCACGGAACAACCTGCCTTTCAGAGATCATGTCTTAATTAACTCCGGGCTGTTGAAACTGAAATCGTAGTAATGTCGTGAGATCACATTGTCAGTGAAAGACAAAGGGGCAGGAACTCTGCTGACAGGGAGTGGTGCTGGGCACTCTTTCCTGAGCTGGGCGCTGGCTGCGGGCTACTCAGTGGCGTCTGGCTGGGATTCAGAACAACATTTTATTGCACTTGGAAGGAATCTTAATGCTCTTTTAATCCTGTAACTTGGAAATATCTTTAAAAGTTTTATACCATATAACTTATTCTTACGGTACTCAGGATGCTCTGATAATTTCTGTTCTGTCCTATTTAATTCATTTACAAAATCAATGGTCAAAAATCATCCAATTGATTCACGGCCTGCTACTGATTCACAACATGAAGACTGAAGAACAGTGATGTAGTTCAGTTCCTAAATGTTAGCTTTAAGGACTGAGAGCCAAAGAGACGAAGGAACTTATCCTGGATGGTTGTTAGTATCAGAGCTTGTTCTTACGCTCTTCCCAGTGGCTCTGTGCCTGCTGTTACTGGACCCGTCCCTGGGGAGCCTGTTCCCTTCAGTACAACATTAGCTGAGCACTCCTGTGGTGTGTCCTTGGGGAGACAGTGCTTTCTGGTGTACAAAGTGTTGGCGACAAGCACTGGTCCTTGGCACACTTGTTCCCAAACTGGGCAGTGGGATCACAGATGCCAACACCTGACCTTGTCCTGTACCTTCACCCACATGCACTTGATCCAGTGTGTACTCACCTCCCCTGGAGCTGCTCCTGAAATGGTGAATAGTCAGGCACTCTTGTGGGGACTGAACTTTTAGTTTTTAAAAGAGAAAATACTTGGGACATCTTGGCAGATGTGTCTTGCTCTCCAGGCCTGGGTTTACATATTTTTCATGCCCTGAAGGGAGTTTTCCATTGAAAATCTTCTTGTTGATTACTGTGCCCATCAGCTTCCTCCCTGTGGGCCCTCGCAGCAATCCACGGACCAAAACAACTTGCAGTGAGTCCCCTCCACTCTGAGAGCATGTTCGTAAGACCAAAAAGGTTAGCCTAGGTACCCACCTATTAGATGCGTGCAAGTCGCTTCAGTCATGTCCAGCTGTTTGCAACCCCGTGGACTATAGCCCACCAGGCTCCTCTGTCCATGGGATTCTCCAGGCAAGAATACTGGAGTGGGTTGTTATGCCCTCCTCCAGGGGATCTTCCTGACCCAGGGATCGAACCCACATCTCCTGCAGCTCCTGCATTGCAGGCAGATTCTTTACTGCTGAGCCATTTTGGAAGCCCACCCAAATAACACAATTGGCTACATAGTACTATACTGTAATAGGTTTATAATACTTTTCAGACAAATACATGAGCAAACAAACAAATGCAGAGAGTAAAGAAAACATTTTTAACTCGGCAGTGCAGTACCCTGGAAAGCACACCAGTTCAGTACAACAGCAGGACCACAGAAGCCGACATCGAGTGAACAGACAAGAAGAGTTACTGATGAAAGAGGGAGAGGAAGTGGGGGGATGGTAGGGCTGAAGGATCACCAGCAACAGGGCCCTGGATCTGCAGCAACCAGGATCAGCAGCAACAGAGAGGGAGGGCAAGATGCAGTTTCACTCGCGCCTGACTTTGATGGAACGCACATTCCATCTTTGAAAGTTCACAGCTTGAAGGTTTGTATGTAGGGGACCTCCTGCAGCCCCTTCCCAGAACATAGATGGGCAGGTCCCTGGGTCCTGTTTTCAGAGAGTTGACTCCTTACCCGTGGCCTCATGTCCTCCGGCCCTGGCATGTGGGCACACACTTCTCTGAGTAGCCGCCTTTGGAAAAAGCACCACTTTATCCAGCAGACTGTCAGCAACCCTGCCACCTTGGGATGGCTCTGTTCTCTTCTTGCTGGGGGAGCCCCCCTGCCTTTCTTGACTCGGGCGGCTCACCACCAGCCCCGCCCCCTCACAGACACAGATGCTGAGCCGTGTTTAGGCGTGTTTACACATATGAGGTGGGCTATCAGCTGTAGTTTAACGAATGGTACCGCTGTCAGAATTTTACAAAATGAAATCTCATCAGATGCTGGAGAAAGATTCTGCATAGAAACTAACAGAGGAAATTTGACAGCCTTTCAATCCAGTTATCAAAGCGTTTGCGGTTCAAAGCCAGTGAAACAATAATGGAGTCGTAGCGCTGAGTGCTCATTTGTATCTGAGTGTTTCAATAAATAAAATGGTGGGGGAACATGAAAGCAGACCTGTTGTCTCCAGTCCACTAAATTTAATATCCCGAGTATTGACTGACAGCTTTTTATCACCATAATTAGTATGGATTGTTCCTGAGGCCATTGATCAATCTTCCCTACCTCTGTGGACTTGAGTTGCTGTTTTCTTCCTCTCTTGCCCTCCCCACCTTTTATTTTAATATTGATCCTGCCAGTTGCAATCTGCCACAGGGAGGCTGCTCACTTAGACAAAGGAAACCTGTGGGTGAGGAGGGAGGCTGAGCAGCTGCCAGCCCTTCCTCGCTGGTCCCCAGCTTTGATGTCACGCTGCCTCATCCTCCACGAGCTCCTGGCCTGGTCCCAGGTCCCAGGGACCTCCACGATCTCTGATGTAACTACACGCACACACTATCTCTCCCGTGGGTGGGGGCCATGTGAAGACCAGCCACAGAGCTGGTGGTCAGTGGATACTCGTTGCACGACTGTTCCTTCTTTAGTGTCACCAAGGCAGAGGAACCAGATATCAAATTGCCAACATCCGCTGGATCATTGAAAAATCCAGAGAGTTCCGGAAAAACATCTATTTCTGCTTTATTGACTATGCCAAAGCCTTTGACTGTGTGGACCACAATAAACTGTGGAAAATTCTGAAAGAGATGGGAATACCGGACAACCTGACCTGCATCTTGAGAAACCTATATGCAGGTCAGGAAGCAACAGTTAGAACTGGACATGGAAGAACAGACTGGTTCCAAATAGGGAAAGGAGTATGTCAAGGCTGTATATTGTCACCCTGCTTATTTAACTTCTATGCAGAGTACATCATGAGAAATGCTGGGCGGGAAGAAGCACAAGCTGGAATCAAGATTGCCGGGAGAAATATCAATAACCTCAGATATGCAGATGACACCACCCTTATGGCAGAAAGTGAAGAGGAACTAAAAAGCCTCTTGATGAAAGTGAAAGAAGAGAATGAAAAAGTTGGGTTAAAGCTCAACATTCAGAAAACGAAGATCATGGCATCTGGCCCCATCACTTCATGGCAAATAGATGGGGAAACAGTGGAAACAGTATCAGACTTTATTTTTTTGGGCTCCAAAATCACTGCAGATGGTGACTGCAGCCATGAAATTAAAAGACACTCCTTGGAAGGAAAGTTATGACCAACCTAGATAGCATATTGAAAGCAGAGACATTACTTTGCCAACAAAGGTCTGTTTAGTCAAGGCTGTGGTTTTTCCTGTGGGCATGTATGGATGTGAGAGTGGGACTGTGAAGAAAGCTGAGCCCTGAAGAATTGATGCTTTTGAACTGTGGTGTTGGATAAGACCCTTGAGAGTCCCTTGGACTTCAAGGAGATCCAACCAGTCCATTCTAAAGGAGATCGGTCCTGGGTGTTTGGAAGGAATGATGCTAAAGCTGAAACTCCAATACTTTGGCCACCTCATGCGAAGAGTTGACTCATTGGAAAAGACTCTGATGCTGGAAGGGATTGGGGGCAGGAGGAAAAGGGGACGACAGAGGATGAGATGGCTGGATGGCATCACCGACTCGATGGACGTGAGTTTGAGTGAACTCTGGGAGTTGGTGATGGACAGGGAGGACTGGCCTGCTGTGATTCATGGGGTCACAAAGAGTCGGACACGACTGAGCGACTGAACTGAACTGAACTGAACTGAAGCTAAATAAAGAAGACTGGCTAGACTGATGAACTCAGCTGTGTGTGTGTATGTGTGTGTGTGTGTGTGTATGGATGTTATCTGTGCCTACAATACAGACTAGAAACCTAGGAACACAGGACCTACCTTCTTTTTCACCAAGGTTTTCCAGTTTCAGGTTCTGGTTCTTTCATTCCATCCTCCCTCCCTCCGTCTCTCTCTCTCTCTGTGTGTCACATCATCTCATCTCAGTGATGCCGTTGATTCCTCACTGGCCCTTCACCTGTGATCATTTACCGTGTCACCTCCTATCTCCTTCCCTGTCTTGGCCATCCTCAACCTTCTATCCTTAAATCCTCTATACGGACCATAAAAATGTTACTCGCTCAGTTGTGTTCAACTCTTTGTGACCCCATGTAGCCCACCAGCCTCCTCTGTTCATGGGATTCTCCAAGCAAGAACACTGGCATGGGTAAGCCATTCCCTTCCCCAGAGGATCTTCCTGACCCAGGCATTGAACCCAGGTCTCCTGCATTGCAGGCAGATTCTTTACCAGCTGAGGCACCGAGGTACACTGAGAAGCCCATACAGACCACAGGTAGATTTACATAAAATACACATTCTTATTATGCCCCATGTGCATTTCTTGTCCAAGCTCCTGGCTATAGCACAGAAGGTTCTGTAACCTGATCCCTGCCTGCCCCTCAGCCAGCCTGCCCTCTAGGTCCTTAACCTCCAGAAAAACTCCCTGTAGCTCCTCTTCTCACCACCTGTCTCACACTGGTCTTTGCTCACAATCTTGATTTTACCTGGTACAGCTTTTCTGCCTCTTCCCTTGACTGCTCTTTCTCCTCCCTGAGGACCCTGCTTAGAGGGCATCGTTCTGGAACCAGTCTTTTAGCCCCAGGAGTCCCCTATGAATGCCTGTCCTCTGAGATTTTTGAGGAGTAAGCATGGGTTTTCTTTCCACGTGTCTGTGTCTCATAGGAGAAAGTGAACCCCTTGGGGACAAGGGTGTGTATGTTTTTGTTCTAACCCCAGTCATGTGGGACAAGACACCTGACACCTTGATAGTGTTTTTATCCTGGAAATAAGAGTCCCCGAGAAGAGAACCAGCAGTCTCCAGGAGCAGGGGCCTGCTTCATGTCCAACAGGATGTGTTCGTCCTGCCTGTAAGGTGCTGTGCTGCAGAACTGTGCCCGGAGTGATAGCCCGGGAGGGTCTCACTTGTGAGGCTGGGGAGAAGGGCTGGGGATGCATGCCTTGTGCATGTGAGGAGTAGCTGGGTATCTTTCTCTGACTGCAAGGAATCCAGGGCTGGCACACAGCTGAGGTTACACAGTGTGAGAGAGTTTAGCAACCTGCATATTGAAAGGATGTCTCTTGCCCATCTTCCCGGTGGAATTTCTCTTGCCCCACCTTGTAGCGAAGATGACGCCATCAGCACCAGTTTTCCGGAGGGCGTTTACTGAGGGGTGCAAGACTTGGGCATTTCTCTCGGTGCCCGCGGAGCCCTTATGGGCTGCCCTGGCATCCCTTGTGCCATCTTGGAGACAAACCTCCCCCAGCCCCCACCCCACGCACATGTGGAGCTGCCTTCCTGGCATCCTCAACAAGACGCCTCCACCACCTTGCAGGTGCACCCAGGCTTCACATGCCTTGTGTCTGGGCCTTCAACTGTGTGCAGCTGTCCTTCCTGACTCAGCACAACAGAGCCCAATGGGAGGACAAAGGCCACACCCTCCATGGGCCCCCAGGGAGCCTGGGTGTCTGCAGTGCAGAAAACAAGCAGTGCCAGGGCCGGCCTGCATGGCAGCCCCCCGTGCCAACTGCAGACACTCGTGCAGGAGTTCCTGGAGGTGACCTCCAGACGCATGCAAACACGGGGCACCTCCTGCTCAGCTGCCCTGCTCTGTCCAGCTTCTGCAAGACAGATTTGACAGACTGATGCCAGTTGGCACATCTCTGGGGCCAGATTGGAATCAGCCCCTTCAACTGTCCACAGGGCTACTGTCCATGACGGTCCACGTGGCTTCAAGGAGAACACACAGAAGGAGCGTGATTGTCAGTTAGGTCGCCAGTCCTGTTTGCTT
The DNA here is from genome assembly GCF_029407905.1 of Bubalus kerabau. Lineage (NCBI taxonomy): Eukaryota > Metazoa > Chordata > Mammalia > Artiodactyla > Bovidae > Bubalus > Bubalus kerabau. The sequence continues at coordinate 17,072,285 of NC_073628.1, forward strand.
CTGGGCTGGCGTTTCTCAGTTCGGGCGCACTGTGGCTGCAAAGATCAGACCTCGCGATGCAGCTTCCAGTGCGGGGGCTGTGACGACCGTGAAACTGCCCTTCCTGCCCGTGCAGTTGGTCTGCTTGGTTTACTCTAAAGCAGAACCACTACAGGAGGTTCCGCGTGTGCTGTTAACGTTCTTCCTCATTCACTTCTGTGTGGCCAGAACTAAAGAAGGCCCCCGCTGTCTCCACATAAGACTCCGGTGGCTTCAGCCTGTGTGTCCTTTAACCTTTAAACCCGAAGGAAGGTCAGGGCTTGGAGGTCTCCCTCTGGCTCTTGACTGTACCAGAGACTGGCTGTGAGCTTGGGCAGGATGCTCAATTTTCCTGAAATTTTATGCCCTCACCTGTAACATTCTTTCTGGATTGATGTGAGGCTTAAACAAGGTGCCATGTATGCAGCAGCCCAGCACAGAGCCTGGGACACAGCAGGGGGTCAATAAATGCCATCCCCCTCCCTTCTCTTTGGATGGACTTTCCACAGAAGGAATCGCATGCCTTCTGCACGTTTTCCTTGAAGCTGCATGGACCCTGGAGGCCTGATTCCAATCTGGCCATGGAGATGTGCCTTGGGACTTAAATAGCTTATTCATAGTACAGTCCCATTGCATGTTGTGTATGTAATGACACACGCACGTGGATGTTGTTGATAACTGTGTGTGTGTGTGAGGATGTGCACCAAGATGTTAATAGTGAACATGCCTCAGTGAGGAGAATATGGGAAATCTCCTACTTCCCTTCTGTCTCCTTCCCGCCTTCCCTCCCTTTCACCCTCTACCCTCTCTCTCTCCCTCCTTCTTTCTTTCCTTCCTTCCTGTTCAACTGTTTCCCCTATAATTAACACTTTATAAAGTCATAAAATCTATATTAAAAAAAAAATCTTGAAAGTTCACCCAAGGCTTTAGCAGTGGAAGGACTGTGACTTGGGACCAGAGGTCTGAGCAGAGCTGAAGATGTGATTTCTTGAAGCTGCACCCTGTTTAGTGAGAATGAATGGCAACTTGGAACACGGAAAGTCCCTAGGGAATGGGATGCTGTAAGTTCCGAATAAATAAATGCATGTCTTATTAATTTAATATGCACTGTTAGACCAGGACCCTATTTGTATTAGTGTGAGAGAGAGGGGGTATTAAAAAATCATCTTTTAGGAGAGGAACTTGAGAAATCAAAGGATAGGGGAAAGGAGCAGGGTGCCAGGCAGGGGCGGCATGAAGAGGGAAAGAGCCAGGACAGGGGAGGATGTGGTGAAGAAAGACGAGGAAGAGGAGTGGGAAGAGAGAGAGGGAGGGAGAGAGAGATGCAGAGACAGAGAGAAACAGAGAGAGAGGGAGGGAAAGAGGGAAGGAGGAAAGAAGGAAGGAAGGGATGGAGGAAGGAAGGAAGGAAGAGCGAGCCAAGGCCCCCAGCAGAGAAGCTTTCATCCCAAGGTCCCAGGGTCAGCATAGAGCGAGGGTCCTGTACAGCCTGGCCACATGGCTAATTACCCTTAATGATCATGAGTTGACTCCTCCAGGCCCCCAGGCCAGGGCTTCGGGTGTTTTTCTCTGCTTGGCTGCCTGACACCGCAGGTTTTTGTCATCACAGTCTTGATGGGCTGGCTTCCAAGTGCTGAGCTGATGGCTTCATGTGGGGTGACACCGGCTGTGGGCCCGCCTCCACCCTGCCATCTTTTGCTCCTGAACCTAAAGATTTCCTTGAGACCCGGGAAAAGCATCTGTTCTAGGTATCCATGCGCTAGGAACAGGGGACCTTGTGACCAGCTACCCTGACTACACAGTCCTTGTTGTAAACCCTTTGGACAAGGGCATGTGGAAGTGCGTCTATTCCCGGGGGTCTGGGTGCACGTGCTTGGTATTTGCTGGGGTGGGTGTTGGTCTGGAATAAGTCAGTGAAATCGTGAGTTTCGGTGACGTGCCTGCTCCCTGAGGCTGAGACAATTGCTGTTAGCCCACCTAACGTGGCTTGACCTATATTTTACTTGAAAGCCTTCAGCTAATAATGAGTTTGAATGTTGAGTTATAAATAAACATGCTCCTATTCCAGAAGTGAAAGGGGGAGCTACCCAGCAGTCACCCCCTCTCTTCCCTCCTCCCCTTTGGCCTCTGCCTTCTGTTGGCTGTTTCAGCTGAGCTTTGTGAAGGGGATTGTGATCAGGGAATCATTTCTTCTAAGGGGACCGTTCAGAAGGCACAAGGCAGCCAGGCACTATCTGGGCAAGTGGCAGGGTCCTTGGTGCTCGGGAGATTTGAACCATCTGGATAAAAAGGGTCAAACTCTCCACTGGCAGCAGCTTCACTGCTCCATGTGGGGAAGCCACGTGACCACGCCACAGGCACTGCCGAGAGCAAGAGATTAGTAAACAGAAGCCCACAGCAGCAGGCGTCCGGGCTGGCCCGCCTCCGGTCACTTGGCATTTGTGTGATCCCACCCGCTCTGAATGTTAAGGAAATCAACGCTGAATATTCATTGGAAGGACTGATGTTTCCAAACTCCAATACTTTGGCCACCTGATGTGAAGAGCCGACTCACTGGGAAAAAACCCTGATGCTGGGAGTGATTGAAGGCAGGAGGAGAAGGGGACAGCAGAGGATGAGATGGTTGGATCGCACCACTGACTCGATGGACATGAGTTTGAGCAAACTCCGGGAGATGGTGAAGGACAGGGAAACCTGGCATGCTGCAGTCCATGGGGGTCGCAGAGAGCTGGACACAACTTATTGACTGAACAACACCACCTGCTCTGGGGTCCCATCTGTCTGTGCCCACAGCCTGCCTCTGTGCTGTCTTCAGAGCTGAAGCAGACTCATTTCTGTCTGACTTTGTTTAAGATGTTGACAATCCAGTGCCAAATGGATCCTGATGATGAATCTCAGGCATCCATCGCAGCATCCTTTTCCACACGCACCCCTGGCACCTCTGACAATCTGGCTGCTCCTCACTCTTCGCTGAGAGGAGCCGGAAGATGTGGTGTGGTTCAGCGCGATGCTGAACTCTCAGGTGGTGATCATGAAGGTTCATCCGACATTCACAACAAGGTTAGGGCACACGGGCCTGGGTTATTTTAGGGCAGTCATTGTGCTGATTTTCTGAGTAATGGAAATCTTTTATGAAAAAACAAAATCAGGTGCAACTCCCAAATGTATCACTTATTCATTCAACAGATATTTATTTGTCAGGCGCTGTGCCGGTCCCTGTGGCTAAAATAGAGACCCATTCTCATGCAGGCTGCCTCCTAGAAAAGGAAGAATGCACAGGCCTTGTGAGTGTAGACATGCCCCCTCCACTGTCCCCACCTGCTGTCCTCGTTGTGATGTCCAGTGGCATGTCCGGAGGCAACTTCACATGACCCAACACTGGTTTTTCCCAGTGCCATGTAACACCTGGAGCCTTGCCTGTCCTCTGTCGTGTGTGATGTACAGAATGGTAGATTGAATAAAGATCTATGTTTTTTCAACATGAATTAAAGACAGCTTCCTATACAGCAATCCCATGGCACATTCTCAGTGTTCCTAATTTCCTTAGTTTCCAGGCATATCACACCACCCCCTTGTTCTCTTTGTCCACTTTCACTGGACACTGGTTGGCTCCACACTATCTTGGATGTTGCCTTTGCTTAGGATTCTAACTCTGTGTCTTTCATACACTCCAGATCTCTTCTCACAATCTACATGTCCATGAAGCTCCAGACTTGCAGGAATGACATGATGGACAGTCCCACCTGAACTGATTATCATAATGCTTACTATACATCCAAGGGGTGATTCCAACTGGCCATTGTGTGCACGGGTCTAAAACAGGACTACCTACACACTGCTATATACAAAATAAATAACTAATGAGGACCTACTATATAGCACAGGGAACTCCACTCAGTACTCCGTAATGACTTATGTGGGAAAAGAATGTAAAAGAGTGGGTGTATGTGTGTATAACTGTTTCACTTTGCTGTACACCTGAAAATAACACATCATTGTAAATCAAGTATACTCCAATGTTTTTTTTTTTAGTGTGAAAAAAAGCAGAGCTATTGTTTTTCCCCCTCAAACCCTGTTAGTCAAGCCCATTCTGTTTCAGTAAAGAATGCTGCCTTCCAGCCTATGGCTCAGAACACAAGGTCAGGCTTGACTCCTTTTCCATTGTTGTCTCAGCCCTGCCACCTCCCCTGTCTCTGTTGCCTCCACAACTTTTGTTGACTACTTGCACAAGGTGTGGATCCAGGGAATCCGAAGCGGGGACGGCGTCGGCAAAAATCAGGAAACAACTGCTTAATTAAACGTTTATTAAGGATATAAAGAGTGGTGAGATAAGGATAGCTCAGCGAAGAAATTCAGTGAAGAAAAGAGGCTGAATAAAATTCCAAAGCAGGGAATTTACGTCACCTACGAAGGCCGCAGGCGTCCTCCCGTTCTCCCGAAGGAGAGGAGACACTAAGGCCTTCCTGGTCAGATCTTAGAACCCCAGGCAAAATTAGTAGGCTTGACGAGCTTCCCTGCCTCAGAGGAAAAGTTCAGCTAGAAGGTAAAAGAACGACATGGGGAGACCAAATTTCGGTGAACAAAAAAAGGGCATACTTTATTTTCCAAAGTAGTTTTATACCTTAAGTTGTGCATAGAGGATAATGGGGGAAGGGGTAGAGTCATGCAAAGACAGCAGTTCCTGATCCTTATCGAAGCCAGGCTTTCAAACTTATCATATGCAAAAGTTTAGGTGATTTGCATCATATTCTGGCCAGGAGGCCTGTTAACATTTTAAGAAACTTATTTTTCTCTAAAGGTGATTATTCTAAAGTCAGGCGCCAGCCTCCAAAAAGCATTGGATAAAGTTGCATTCCTATAGGGCAAACGGTGAGGTGGGCTCAATCAAGAAAAGAATTAACTCAAGGGTCCAAGGTTACAAACATTGAAGCTACTACTTACATTTCTGTACACCCATTATATCAATCAATACACCGCCAAGGACACAGTAGGTAAGGGATATGGAGACTTAGCAGCAAACATTGGCCCAACAAGTGAAAAACCCTTCACCAATACAATTTCTAATCAATCTTTTAACTACTCAAAGGAATCTGTGTTTAGATAGTTTAGAACATCTCCTGCCTCTCACATGTTGCCGGAAAAAACCTATTCAGGCAGGCTAGAGGACTTCCAAAGGAGTTTTTAGGTTGAAACACTGTCACACCCAGGAATTATTAACTGGAGCTGTAAGCTAACTTTTTTCAGAGAGAGGTAGTGGGGGACAGCCCCCCGTAAAGTCAGAGGTGTAGGTGAAAGCACAAAGCAGAAAGTAGGTAGACTCTGGTTTTGGGGGTAGATGCTTGAGAATTTCCAGGGGGACTCCTGAGGCTCAATCCTGCCTTTGCGTATGCCGAGCCTCCTTCCTCATGACCTTTGCCACGGGCGGAGTGCCTCACGCTGGCCCCCGGCAGTGATAGAATTCTAGTTGAGCTATTCCAGATCCTCACTCAATATGCAATATGCCGGCTCCCGGCACCTAATCTGTCCTTTGATCTTTATTTCCAAGATCTCTAGTTAAAACCACTGTCAGGAAACATGGTGGGAACCACACAAGCTTCCACACTGGGCTTCCTGCCTCCTTGATCTTCCTTTACACTTGGTTCTCCACGCAGAAGTCGAAGGCATCTTTTATCACATAAATCACATCATATAACTTCTCTGCCTAGAACCCTTCAGGCCAAACTCTGCATATTCAAAGCCCAGGCTCCTCACCAGGTGTCTAGACCTGCAAGCTCTGGCCCCTGCCTTCCCCTCACCCAGGCTCACAGCACCCCCCAGGGGCCCTGGGACCAGCTGCAGTGGTATCTCCCCTCTGCTCCAGGATGGCACCTGATCCCCACTTTCTCAGCACCTTGGCAGGATTCTTCCCTCTGCTCTCCCCACACCTGTACTCTGTTGGCTGATGCTCACAATGTGGCTTTCAGGACAAAGGTTCCCCCTGAAAGTGGACTTCAGTCAAGACACAACCCCACCTTCTGCTCCTCTCATCTCTCTCTCCCTAGCTCATTGCCTGGGCAGTCTAGAGCACTCACCAGTCTCAAATAATCTTGTTCAGTATATCTCTTCCATGCCATAGAAAAGGAGGGGTTTTGTCTTTGGTGTGGACACCCCAGTGTATCCAGCTATGGCTGACTGGCCTCGGCACCCCACAGACACTTGCTGACTCAGCGGATGAATGGCTAAGCAAATGAATCATGAACTCCTCACCCCGTAATTTTGGTCTTCCTATCTCTAGCCGACTTGAGAAATACTATCTTCCTCAAAGTTTCTATGAGCCGTATCTCTACCAAAGACAGTGCCCTCACCAAGGGGCTGGTTGTCAGCCTCAGCTGAACTTCAGTTGTGTGGACGGCCAGCACAGGGTAGATTCACGTTGCCTGGTGGCAAGGGGCTTAGCATCTTCTCCATGTTTGAGAAGTGACTTCAATGCAAATGTTTTTGATCATAATCGTGCTTAGTGGAAATGTTGTCGCAAGAAGTCATTTAAGGAAATAGGAATTTTTAAAACTTGAATTTTACGTGAAAACATACTGCTATTTCTGGATGTGGTTTCAGGATTTAAATGAGCAGACAGAGTTTTTTCTTGAACTTCTGTATTCATATAGACTATACTTATATGTCCTCTTCCTGAATCCTCACTTGGTGTCAACAAGAGAACATACAGCAGGAAGTCTCTAAAAGTTCCTCTCTATATATATATATATATATACACACACACATACATATATATATATGTGTGTGTGTGTCAGTGTATGTACACACACTGACACACACACACATATCTATTATCTATCTTCCTATCTATCTACCCATCTGTCTATCTATTTTTTTAAAGTTTTTGGTCTCTTGATTTTCTTTGTCTTTTCTATCTCTTTTTGTTGGGAAAAACTGGAGTTAAAAAACTTCAAACCTAAGCTTCTTATGAGCAAGATTAGTGAACAGAAGGAATGTATTACATTGAGCTGCTTTTTAATTGAAATATAGTTGATTTACAATGTTGTATAAGTTTCTGCAGTATAGTAAAGTGATTCAGTTATACATATGTATACGTTCTTTTCTAAAATATTTTTTCCATTCTGGTTTATCATAGAATATTGAATATAGTTCCCTGTGCTATACGGTAGGAACTTACTGTTAACCCATTCTATATATAATAGCTTACATCTGCTAACCCCATCCTCTTTCTCCATCCCTCCGCCATCCCTGAGCTACTTAGGATAAGCTTAAAGATAGCTTTAATACAGCCTAGAGATTTAAACGCAAAGGTGAGCACTGACGGGTCCCTTCAGTCGCTGGTCCCCTGGTCCCTGGTGCCCTGCAGTGCTGAACAAACCAGAAGCTTCTCTTTGTGCTGCTACCTCATTTGTGTTAAGTGTTCGTTGTTTTAGGACTCTCCATGAGAGTTCCTTGAACTGACCCTCTGAAGGGTTGCAGGCGCCTCAATCATCAAAGTCAACTGAAGAAAAATAAGCACGAGGCTTCAGATTTATTTCCCCAAATGATTCCCTTATCGAAATTATTTACTAGGTAAAATAGAAAACGTTTCTTCCAGCCAGTTGACACCAACTGGGATTGGAGTGAGCCTCCATAATCATGATTATTAATAAAAATTCTTTAGTGCACATTTGCACTTGCTGCCAAGGTCATCAGCGATTCATGCTTGAGGCAGAGGGTGACCAGTTTGATTCTAAACAGACATTTTGGTTGCTGAGGGGAATGGATAGTTAGGGACTTTGGGAAGATCATGTACACACTGCCATATTTAAAATGGATAAGCAACAAGGACCTATTGTATAGCAAAAAATAAATAAACAGGCATTTTGGCAAAGGAAGGGGGAGTTTACTTTTTTCAGTCAGTTCAGTTACTCAGTTGTGTCCAACACTTTGTGACCACAAGGACTGCAACACCCCAGGCTTCCCTGTCCATCACCAACTCCCGGAGCTTGCGTAAATAATTTCCATCAAGTCGGTGATGCCATCCAACCATCTCATCCTGTCGTCCCCTTCTCCTCCTGCCTTCAGTCTTTCCCAGCATCAGGGTCTTTTCTAATGAGTCAGTTCTTTGCATCAGGTGGCCAAAGTATTGGAGCTTCAGCTTCAGCATCAGTCCTTCCAATGAATATTCAGGATTGATTTCCTTTAGGATGGACTGGTTGGATCTCCTTGCAGTCCAAGGGACTCTCAAGAGTCTTCTCCAACAGCACAGTTCAAAAGCATCAATTCTTTGGCGCTCAGATGTAGAGGAGCTGCTCTACAAGGACTGGAAGGTCACTCCCCACTTTCATGGTTCCTTCCCTGATTGTCTGAAATAGGGTGAGTTGAGCTGCTCCTCCTCCTTTCCTTCTCCTGTCCCCCGCATGGCCAGCTTCACCTGCTGCGTCATGGGTGGTGTGTCTGACCCACGCTGAGGGTCTGTATAGATGGAACAGACCATAGTGGAAGTGGTCTTGCACCATTGTCCTGTCTCCTGGAAGTCATTGAATAGTACATGAAAGAGACCAGTGTTTCTTAACAATTAGCCTAGTTCTACATCTTGAAAGACAAGTTGGGTAGAAGAGTGGAGCTAACCTGTCAGTGGCTGAAAATATGAAAGGAGAAAAGAAAAAAGACATTTTCAGAAACCATTCACTTAGTAAATAATAGAACTTCTCAGAAAAATCCCTTGAGTTACTCTAAATTGATAGAAAGTGTTGTTTCAGTCTTGGTATGGGGCATGGCTGGCTGACTCAACAGCAAGATGTCAAACTCCCATTGGGAGAGTGTGCCCTGGCTAAGTTGCACGTGGGCAAAAGGGAACTCAGTCCACGGCACATCCTTCCACAGAGCAGACCCCTGCGCCCTCATCCTAACCTTCCCAGGGCCCTCGGGGGGCATGACTTGGACCTGAACGCCTGTGTCGGTGTAATAAACATCCGTGCGTCCCTTCTATTCAAGTACATACTGTGGGACTCCTGTTCAGGGGAGGGGGCTAATGGCTGGGCCAGCTTTGAATGAAATAATAGCAACTCTGTTTTCTTATTGTAAAGATTACAAGGATCACAGTGGGTGAAATAGTCAGAGGAGGTCTTGTTACCTCTAGGAAAGCCCAGGAAGGTGCTGGAATTCCTGCGGGGCCGGCTGGACCACCCTTTATGTTTTTGGACAGAAGGAAAGGTTTCCTGGGAGAGCTCCTGGGAGCTTCTCTGTTGCTTTTTTGTATTGTTGTTATTATTCAGTTACTAAGTTGTGTCTGACTGTTTGTGACCCCATGGACTACAGCACGCTAGGCTTCCCTGTCCTTCAGTATCTCCTGGGGGTTGCTTAAACTCATGTCCATTGACTTGGTGGTGCCATCCAATCATCTCATCCTCTATTGCCCCCTTCTCCTCCTGCTGCCCTCAATCTTTCCTGGTATTAGAGTCTTTTGCAATGACTGGCTCGTCACATCAGGTGGCCAACGTATCGGAGCTTCAGCTTCAGCATCAGTCCTCCAGTGAATACTCAGGATTGAATTTTTTGGATACATTGTGCAAATTGCCCGGTTGCTTCCATCAAGTTAAGGTCATGAGCCCGATTCTCTCCTTGCCGTGTTCTGTGTCCACCTGACCCCCAGCCACCTCACTGAGGAGCTTCACCTGGGTGGTTGATAAAGATATTCAACCTGCAACTTGCTTTTTAAATAACTTCCGAATCATAGCCACAGTTGTAATAAATGCCTCTGTGATTTGCATTTAAATAGTATTTTCATCCACAGATCACAAAAAGGGAAGCTATCTTAACTCAACATCATGACCTGAATTCCCTTCATCTCAAAGCCAGCCCGTGTGTACCCGATACCGATTTTCCCTCAGTGTCACATTCAGGTCTGTGAACTGTACTGATTAAAACAACAGTTAGATCTGAATGGCTGGGATACCCCCTGGGTTCTGTGCCTCAAACACGCATCGTTGCCCAGATCCAGCGAGCTCGGACCGCAGCACCTGCATTGCCATCCTGGGCGGGATGCAGGGCAGAGATGGGGCGTGGCCTTCTCTAAGCCCAGCTGGTGCACTCAGCACCCGGTAGTTAAGAAAAGCATCTCTTGGGTTGTCAGGGAGGCCAGTTTGACCTAGAAGTACTTGACAGGCAGTAAACACAGATCCCAGCTTCACTTTAGCAGTCACTCTGCAGAGCACTGTTGCTGTTTGAAGTGACTCCCGTGCACTTCCTTGGTTTCATTGGCTTGTCAGCTCTTGGGAAGACAGGAGAGAGACAAAATGCTGGCAGGACGCAGAGTTGGAGAAGGCATCTGAGCACACACGGGCGCAGGACTTCAACCCCACTGGTGAAAGCTCAGTCCTCATCACCCAATTTATACTCTGCCGGGGCCTTTCTCGAGTCTTTTTGTCCCATTTCATGTCATTCTTCTTCATCTTTTAGCAGGGACTTTTTTTTTCATACCGTGCCATTGAACTTATTTCATCATCAACACATTTTTTTCTCTGCTCCATGGATTCTTTAAAAGGCATCCTTTGAAGATGTGTTTCTATTCAGACAGAAGCTTTTGTTTAAAAAAAAATAAAAGAGGTGTAAATATGAAATTTTATTGAAAAGGTCTTATCTTGCTTTAGACATGACATCGAAAAATGTGTTTAAAATAAAGAGCAAGTGTAGTACAAGGCATATGTCAAAACAGTTGGCTTCCTGTTGTGAGAAACTTCGGCTGCTTAAACACATCCTTGCCCCTGCAAAAGCATTCCATGTCTTCGGTCTCTGTGACCCCAGTTCCTTATGTGGATATGTCCCTTCCTGATCTGCCGCCAGTGGGGCACATGGGACTCTGGTTTGCTGCCTCACCTGGATCACCAGTTAGTCCATTTCAGTGAGGTAATGGGCTTCCCTGGTAGTTCAGCTGGTAAGATATTCTCTTGCAATGCAGGAAACCCCAGTTCAATTCCTTGGTCAGAAAGGATTCCCTGGAAAAGGGATAGGCTATGCACGCCAGTATTCTTGGGCTTCCCTGGTGGCTCAGATGGTAAAGAATCTGCCTGCAGTGCGGGAGACCTGGGTTCGATCTCTGGATCGGGAAGATTTCCTGGAGGAGGGCATGCAACCCACTCTAATTCTTGCATGCAAAATCCCATGGACAGAGGAGCCTGGCAGGCTACAGTCCACGGGGTCACAAAGAGTCAGACGCAACTGAGCAACTAAACACAGCACAGTGAGGTAATAGATGTACGAGTTGGACCATAAAGGAAGGCTGAGCACCAAATAATTAATCCTTTTGAATTGTGGTTCTGGAGAAGACTCTTGAGAGTCTGCTGGGACAGCTAAGAGATCAAACCAGTCAATCCTAAAGGAAATCAACCCTGAATATTCATTGGAAGAACTGATGCTGAAGCTGATGCTCCAATACTTTGGCCACCTGATGGGAAGAACCGAACTTTTCATTGGAACTTTTTATTGGAAAATACCCAGATGCTAGGAAAGATAGAACGGCAGGAGGAGAAGGGTGAGACAGAGGATGAGATGGTTGGATGACATCACCGACTCAATGGACATGCATTTGTGCAAACTGGGAGACAGTGAAAGGCAGGGAAGCCTAGCTTGTTGCAGTTTATGGGGTTGCAGAGTTGGACATGACTTGGTGACTGAATAGCAACAACCATGAGATAAAAATATTTTTTGAAAAATAATAATATCATTCTCATAACGAGCATAGTCTTCCTGACTTGACATTACCCTCTTTATTCACTCTCCCATCTTCCCACAGCTCTGGACATTAGCATGTAACACATTCATAATTCTATAGATCAGAGAAAAGTCCAGGGAATTCAAATTTGTTCTATAAACCCTAAACCACAATAGACAATTGTAGTATCTTGGAGGACCTCCTTAAGATGAGGAGACCTGAGTTCAGAAAGATGGGCAAGGCCATGTGCTCATTCCTGGAAGGCCCTAATTGAAGGTTGTTTGGCGGGATGCCCTGAATGCCTTTGGGCCCAAGGCTCACCTCACAGGTGCACACGCTCTTCTTCCCTGATGTTTGTCAGCTCTGGTGCTTGGGATCTTTAGTGGTACTGTCCAGTAGATAAAAGTCAGAGACATGTAACGTTTGTGGTACAGACTTCAAGAAGGCATCTCTGAAGGAGCAGGCAGGGGCTTTCATGGAGGGGAACCACTACCATCCATCTGGACTTGATAACATCCCCCCCGACAATTGGTCACTGCACCCCGAGGGCGTCCTTGGAAACTAACGCTGGTCCCAAAATCTGTTGCAGACACCATGACCTGGTGTCCCCTGACCACCTGCTTTCTGGTTCTCATGTGAAGTTTGTAACATCATGATGTGCACACTCTCCTTTCATTGATTACACTCACACTTTCTTGGAATCTGGTCATGTACACTGTCCAGAGGCTGCCCAGAACAGGTGGTGGAGCTCAGATCCTCTGCAGCCCATCTCCGTGACCATTCTCTGTCTATGGCCACCATGTGCAGACACGCTGGCCCCCAGGACCTGCCTTCACACCTGCCCATCCTCCTATTACGCCCTTGTCTTTGACTCAACTCTGCGGGGCCTTCCAGACTGGGCTCAGGGTGTCCTCCTCCTCGATGCTTCCTGAGTGTTTCCCCTGCCCCTCGGACCAGCCAGAGCCACCGTCAGCATGACAGGCATAGTTGGTTTCACCAGTGATGGAGGTGATGGGGAAGCTGAGGAGCCAATCAGGAGATTGAACACCATCCGCTTATACCTGTCCTCTTCCCATCCATATGCGTCTCCAGGCTGGGGGCATGCAGGGAGGGGCACTGGGTCAAGTTAGGGGGCCAGACCCAGCCATCAGGAGCTACACATGCAGAGAGGGGCTGGAGCCCCTGGGAGATGCAACCAAGGCCACAGATGCCTTGTGACCACAGAGGGAAGAGAAGGTCCTCCTGCTCTGCCCTGCCCTTCCCCAGTGGACCCTGTCCTGCACTGAAACTTGAGGACAAAGAGACCTGGGAAGTATGGGGGATGCAGTACTCTGGACCAGAGCTGAGGAGAGGCGGTCAGGAAGTGGACAAGCAGACAGGTGCAGTGATGACTGAGCCCTTTCTCTGGACTCACAGCAGCAGACCTAGTGGTCACCACGTTGCATCTCCTCATGATTAGCACGACCTCCGATATGCCCCAGGGACCTGGCACAGTGGCTGGTGCAGAGAAGTAGTGAAGGAATGCATGTCAAGGTCTGCAGAGTGATGACGTCTTGTAGAAACGCAGCTGACTGTCACGTAAGTCAAGCCGGAAGTGTGAACGTGATTGAGGGTGGCCGATTTCCAGATCTTGCTTCACCACGGGTCGCAGACAGACAGCTCCACTCTTTTCCCTGGTGCCATCCTCGTCTGTGGGTTTGAAAATGAAAAGTAATGCAATCTTTCACTAGGAGGCTGTGGATGAATAAACTACTTGTTCAGAAAAGAAAGAAAGGTGCTGTGACCAGCCCAGGTTAGAGGAGAGTGAGAATAGAAATGTCCACGGAGCACTCTGCAGAGCTTATGCTAATACTTTCTCAAGAGGTGAGTCTTTCCCGGCATCTGTGGATCCAAGCAGGATCTTCCCAGCCCCCACCAGCCATATAAGTTCAAAGTTCCTGAGTGACTCACATTTAGTTCAAATTATGCATTAGAAAATTTCCATTAGAAATCAAGAGTCTTCTGTTAAAATGAGTGTTTCTTTGTATTACAACTATATTCTACTAGCCTAGTAAACCCTCCAGCAATCCAAATAATAGTATTCAGTCTTGCCACACAAAGACAAGAAGCATATTTGCCAAGCTCTGTACAGGGAAGGAAATACCATTTTTATTCTCTCTGTTGTTGAGATTGAACAGATCAGAGAGGTCTGTCAGGCTCTAGGCCGGAGGCAATGGGTGTGCCCCCCTCTGCCTGGTCTGTGTGTGCCTCTTGGTCCATCTTACTGGCCAGATCACCTATGATCCTTTGGCTTCTACAAGCTCCTACTGGTAGAGTGACAAGTCCTTCATCTCAGAAGTGGAGGGCCGTGCCTTGGCAAGGCCCTGATGCATAAAGAATTGCTATCTTTAGTGTAACTGATGCTGAAGCCATAGACCTCCAGGTCCTTTGATTCCTCCCAGAAAGAAAATCCCAAAGGCGTTGAGCTCTGCTTGGTTGATGTGCTGCAATAATTAAAAAATAGTAAAATAGAACCGCCGCCCATCTTTCCTCGCTTCCTGTCACTCATTTATCTTCCTCCAGAGCACTTATCCTCTGATGCATTTGCTTTTTTGATTTGTTTGTGTCAGCCCCAGGAGAATGGGGGCTTTGCCTTTTTTTTGACTATGATGCTGTGTGCGGCATGTGGAATCCGATCAGGGATTGAACCCCAGCCCCTGCAGTGGAAGCATGGAGTCTTAACCCCCAGACCACCAGGGAAGTCTCATATCTTTTCTTTTCTAAAGCCACTGTTCTGTACCCAACTCTGAGAACAGACACGCTGCGGAGGCTCCGTACATACACACGTACAGGATATACATATTCCAGGCCCCTGTGGAACTTCAGGGCAAAGATTAGCCAAGAGTTACAGGTGTCAGTCTAGTTCCCTGCCTGTCCCTACACCCCAAGTACCTCCTTCGAAACAGGAGAAGAGCTCAGGCTGCTCTGGAACCAAGATCTCGGGACTCTTTGAATTAAATCCATCTTGTCACTCCCATCTGCCTGCCTCCATGTCGGTGTGGATTAATTACAACATAATAGAACACAGAGTATAGCATCTTCACAATAGTCCCGGGTCCTTTACAGTCTTACAATCTAATTAAATTGTAGCTTTGAACATGAATTTCTTTAGTTTAAATGCATAAACTAGGCAGGCAGACCTCATTTTTTTTCAACCTCCCTCTTCTAAAACTAAAAGACCAGCTGATTTCAGTGTCCCTGAATATTATTAATTACCAGTAGCTGAAATCAATGTACAGGGTTTGTCTAGGAAGCTATTTCCTCCTTAGGTGAATGGCGGAGAATACAATACATGATCATCAATGATTTGGGATGGGTGTGGATGGAGGCTGAGAAAAGGCTGGAGCTTGGCATTGCCTTCCCCTCCCTGTGCAGGAGGCAGAGAATGAAACTTGACTCTGCAAGGAAGACAAAGGCGGAGATGTTTTCCTCGCACAGGTACATGGCCAACGTGACAGAGTGAAGACAAATGCAAGGAACACAGGCTTCCTCTCCAGGGACCCATACCTGCAGTTTGGAGCAAGCTGACGTGCACTCTTTTCACCAAGAAACTGCCCTCCTGAGGAGCTGTGGGGAGGGGCTGGAACTAGGGAGCCCACCAACAAAAAGAATGATGAAGTGGCCCTTTAAATATCAATCTCTGGAGCCCCAAACCCGGTGGATGTTCCCTTAAGTATTCAAATGAGATTGCGGCATCAGATTGGTATGCATTAGGCTGGTTTCAATGAAAATTAACATGTAATTGCTTCAAATGAAGTAAGTGAGGAGGTAATCTGTTCTTAAATTGGATTCCCAGGATTTTGTGGTACCATAATGCAGCTGTGAAATGAAATATATTTTAAGGATGATGTCCTCAAGGGGGTGCAGCGGCTAAGAGGGGGAGGAGGGGAGAGAGGAGAACCACTCTCCCCACCAGTCAGCCTCACTCCCTCTCAGGCTAGTTCCCCAACTGCCAGTGGATGAAGAGACTCTCCTCCTCTACCCTTGGGCGGCTCCCCTTTTCCTGCCGCCTAAACTGAAGCCGCCTACCCCGTGGGTCCTTTCACCCTCTTACAGTGTCAGGAGCTGATTCCTGGTGGCACTGAACACTCCTGGCCCCATCGCTCTGTGCTCTTCCTTCCGAGCTGGATGGAAGATGCTCATTCTGGTTGCGGTCCCTACTGAGACCCTCCATCCTGAGGCTTGTGCCCCCGGGGTTGGTCGTTTCGTCTGGAGCACAGAGTGCAGCAGTTGAATCACGGCTTCCTGTCCTCCTGGTGCCCGAATAAGGGGAGGTGATGCTTCACCTCATGACTGACGCTTCTGATATCAAAGACTTAGCCTGGAGCAACAGCAGCAGCAGCAGCCACCAAACTCATGACCACCTCTAAAGTCTATGTCCAACCAGACTGATCCCCACTCCCACCCACCTCCTCAGCAGCCATGATATGGTCTGCGAAGTCTGGAGATGAGCCTGGGAATAATTAACCTTCTTACCCTTCAGTCAAGATGAGAAGCAACGGGGTGAGGACTCAGTGTAGGTTAATGCATTAAATGGTTTGCCTTTGCAGCCCTAGGCTGAAATGGAGTTTTCAGCCCCAATTTGAAATGAGCTGGTGGTCCTCAGGTCCTGTGGCCTCAGTGCTCTTACCGAAGAGACGTCTCTGGTGGGCTCTGGGGGCCTCCTGCACCCAGGCACAGATGGGCAGAGCTGTTAGAGGAAATGAATCACCTGTCAGCGGGCAGGCAGAGCCGTGGTGAGGTTCACGGTGGTGCTGCTTCTGGGCTGGCCTGAGCTCCATGTCAAGGGGCTCGGGACCAGGCTGGTAGGGCAACTATTCCTTGGCTCGTGAAGAGATAAGGATTTATAATAGGCTGTATAAAGAATATATGTTTCAATAAAGGAGCCCCCATTCATGCTACGGAGCAGGGAAATTAACAGGAAACGGGGAAGAATGAGTTTCTGGGGAGTCACGGAGGCACCACGGAACGGGCGCCAGTCTGAGCCTGGCTCGCCTTCCCCCAGTCACAGCTTGGTTTTACAGCTCGGTTGATGATGTTTTTAATTCCTGTCTTTGTTTCTCCCTCTGTTTATGTTGCTATTTTCTTTCTGCACATGTTTGAACAGCTCTGGCTTTAAAGCTGATCAGAGCTAATGGCTTCTTCAGATGTACATGCTGTATTTCTCTCTCGGTACATGTGACCAAGAAGATTTTTGAAAGGACACCAGGCTGGTTCCCTTCTCCTTGGGGACTGCTGGGCTGATGGATTCAGAGAAGATAAAATGCAGCCGAGAGGGAGAGGGAGGAGAGGAGACAGCACCTGGCTGAGGACAGGTCTCCCTGGAAACGATAGCCCGAGACCCCTGAGGTTACCCTGGCTGTTGGTTTTTATTTCCTACTGTAGGCATGGCCACAAGGTTGCATAGAAAATCAGGGTCTTCGCTGTGGGCAGAAGGGGGACTAGGCTACAGTGCGGACATTTTTATTTGCTATGTATAGGGAATCCAACCTCCGGTTCCTCTTAGGAAGAGAAGTTCTCTACCACTTTAGACAAATCATCTGGATGGATTGTTCCCTATCTTTCTTCATCTGACAATGGGAGGAGACTATTATTTGCTTATCTGCCTAGGGTTCTGCAAAGATTCACAGCCATCTCGTCCCCATGCCGATCGCAACAAAGGAGCTTGGCGTACTTTTCTAGGATGTGCAGATGCTGTGTCTGCTTTATACTTCATTTGTGCTCAGCCCCACTGCCAGCACTTGATAGGAGCTGGTGGGGCTGCTATAAGCTGATCCTGGTTAGGAGAGACTGGATGGAAATGAACATCTTGGTGTATGTGTGTGTGTGTCTATGGTACACACAAGTGCATCAATCTATCCCCTGATGATCTGCTATCTTGTATTAATCACTTTGACACCCTTTTCTGCTGTCAGAATCCATCACATGGCCCCCTGGATGTGCTCTTCTGGTTTCACCCTCTCCAAAGTTTGCAGAGTTCACAGAGAAAAGTAGACAAGGCCATGGTTGTATTCCTGTTTTAGAGACACAGAAGGAGCATTCCCTACACGAGCCTGAGGAAGTGTAATTTATCTTCATCACTGGATCGTCCGTGTGATGACATCCACATGCCCTTCTACCTGGGACCTCATTTGCTTTGAATATTAAATCGGGGTCACGGTGTTAATGTCCTGTTCTTAAAACACGAGACAGCATCAAGGTCCAAGTATAAAAAGTAAAATATAAACCCAAATGCATAAAGCTGATGCAGCTGGGGATATTTCAGTCTGACACAGAGAGAGAAAAAAATCAAGTGCTGCCTGTGACTCCCAGGGTCACTAGGGGCTTGAGGAGATGCTCAGGCTGAGGGACCACATGGAAAACGCCTGGCTCCATTCGTTGAAGTAAAAGGACTATGAAGTGTAGAAAATGTAAGTGAAAAGCTGGTCTGAAGACTTGCCTGGTGGTCCAGTGGTTAAGGCTCCGCCTTCAACTGCAAGGGGTGTGTATTCCATCCTTGACTTGGGAGCTAGGATCCCACATGCCTGGTGGCCAGGAAACCAAAACAGAAGCAATGTTGTAACAGATTCGATCAAGACTTTAAAACATCATCCACAGCAAAATAAATAAATAAATCTTAAAAAAAAAAAAAACAAGCAACTGGTCCATAATGGTCCATATGGACCCCCAGTTCATAATGAGATCCTGTTCTGAGGTCCATTCTTCCCACCCCTCCCCCTACCTATGCCATCCTCTCCCCCAACCTATGCCATCCCTTCCCATCACTATCTTAAATTCGACTTCAGAAGCTTTAGTTCTCATTCTGTCCTCCTCCCCGATGTGTAATCGATGTCCCCACAAGCTCCGCGGCCCTCTCTTCCAACCAGCGGACCCACCCCTTCTGTTCATCTTCTCTCTCCAAGGAGCCCAGACTGACAATTTTGCCAATAGTTTTCATGCATAATAACTTAAGTGCATCACTTTCGCACAAACATGCTAGCGTTCAAGTTCAATTCTTCTCCTCCTCGCCTTTTGTACCTGGCAAATCTATTCCTCTGACGTGTGTTTAGGAAGATGGCTTCGTTCTGTGCCTGTGCCATCAGTGGCAATTGCACAAAGCAGAAACACAAATTACCTGCATTCCACAGACGTCGCTAATAACCTAGACACCACGGGCTGGCATTCAGTGCAGCCCCCGCCTCCTTGCAGGAGCCTGAAAAGGGACACCTGAACCGCCTATTAGTGTGAAATGTAGGTAAAGTGCAGAGGCTCTGGAGAGTCTGTTTGGGAGGTTCTGTGTGCCAGGCGCTGGGGGCTCTGTGCCCTTTCCCTGAAGGAGGGCTCTGTGCCAGCCTCGCTGGGGAGATCTGGGGCCGGAGAGCTTAGGACCCTGCAGAGGCTGAGAATTCCTATGAAAATAACCCCTACTGGAAAAGGAGCAGATAAGCCGCCCAGCAGGGGGGCCAAGGAGGGCGCTTCCTGGTGTTCGGACCTGGAGAGGCACGCGTGGGTTCCTCACTGCACTGCTCTGGAAGACTCTCTTCCCACTGGTTTTATTTAGGCAACTCTGTAGTCAGCAAATCAGCCTCCCCTGGGGCTGTTCAAGTCAAATCCACAGGGTTTTCATGGAACAAATACTTATAACAAAGAACCTGGGCTCCTCCAATGCCACCTACTGTCAGACTTCAGGAATGTGCTAAGGGGAGCCTAAAGGTGTGTCTCACCTGCCTGGGGAGGAAACAAGGGTCCTTTCTTGTGAATGGGCTCCCCTTCCCTGCCAGCCCTGGGCGGCCAGTATAGACACCAGGAGTCTCAGCAGGGTGGCCTCCAAAGGGAGCAAGGGGGCCCGCGCTGGAGACCCCCCGGTGCTGGGCAGACTGGCCCTTCCCAGGACCTATGCTGCCAGACTCAGCCTTGTGAACTCCCTAGTTGGTATTGCTGTCAAGACACTTCATCTCACCCCTGCTCGGACTTACTCCAGGTGTGGGGCTTATCACAGTGCAGCCCAGACTTGATTCTTGATGCTTGTTACACACACACAGACACACACACACATTCATCCAACAGGAAACAAAGAAGAACTCAGAGAACAGAAAACCTGTCTCTGTTTTCTTCTCTCTCCCCATTAAGAAAGCCTCATCCTTGACAGAGACCGCAAGGAGCTCCTGCCCCTAGAGGTCCAGTCCCTGCCTAATGACTTATTACCTGGCTTTCCCCTTTCCCTCCCAAGCCCCGTCCTGTCAGCCTCCCTGTTTCTCCATCCTGACCACCGCTTTGCTTCTCTCTGTCTCTCTTTCTGTCATTTGTAATGAGTCTGGTGGATCAGTGCTGTGATCCACCAGGGATCAGTGTGAGGGCCACAATGACAAGGAGTGAAACAGGTAGATTTCACAGCTTCATGTCAAGCGCGCTGTCCATGGCAGGGACAGCGAGGACGCTGGAGGGTGAGGGTGGTTTGGGGAGAGAGGTGGACTGAGGACTGGCTGCATAGCGGGGAGGGACGTACCTGTGCGCTTCCACACGGATAGGTTCACGGCAACGGATCTGCCATCTCTCCCAAACCAGACATGTCCTCAGAGGGAGACCCACTCACCTCTGCAGGCTTGGATGGTGGGGCTCTCTGTGGGCCCAGGGCACACATCAGAGGCCCCCACAGCCCTCCTCCTTGAGAGATACTGGGACTGGTCCTTCTGTAGACAGTGCTGTGTGAACATCCCATACGCTGGTCAAAAGGTGTCTGCCCACCTTCAGGGGACCAGCCAGCAGGAGCAGCCTTGAGGCTCAGCCAGAGGCCCTCCGCCTCAGGCATTGGCTGGGTGGGTGGGGAAGCGATGCCAGTCCAGAGAGTCCTCAGAGAGCCACCTGTGACACTCACCTTCCAGGCTGAGGCCCCTGTAGGCACTGCCCATGCCTTGTTCCAGGGCTCTGCCCTCACCCCCTTGCCCCAAAGGGGATGGGACCTGGCTACAGAGTGCCGGTCTCCTGGAGACAGGCCACCAGAGGTCCTGTCCCCGCCTTGTGACTTATTCCCTGTGTGACCATGGGTGATCTATCAGCTTTGCTTCCTTGCGTGTGAAGTGGAGATGTTGCTGACCACGGCCTAGCTGAGCAAGTCGAGGGAGAGCAGAGTCCTGGTGCCCAGTGCCTGCTGGCCCCCAGGACGTGTTCCCTGCTCTTGCTACTGTATCTTCCTCCCTTCCCCACCCCGCCCACTCCCAACTCCCCAACCTGGATGAGTATCTCTCCATCCCTAATCTCCATCCCTCCATCCTTCCCGGGCCCTGCCCTGCCCTGCCTCTGCTGGCAGCCCTAGCGGGCTGGACCATGGAGGGGTCTCACAGATGCTCTCTGCTTCTCAATATGCTCTCCCGCAGCAGCAACACCCTTTCACGACACAGGTCTGAGCACATTCTTATCCTGTTTGAAACTCTTAGACTCTACATGTCAGATTCCAGATTCCTCAGGGTCCAGATTCTATAGAAAAGACCCTTCATGATGGTGTCTTTGCTCACCTGTCCAGGTTTTTCATGCACCTGATTTCTGTCCAAACCCTGCCCTCCAGCCACTCTGAGATTCAGTAATAATTCTCAGCTTTATCCATCAGAAAAATCTGTGGAGCTTGTTTGGAATTTGGGCTAGGGGTCTATTTATAAAATACAGTCTTTTTTTTTTAAGAAAGATTCCACGACTGTGTCTGATGTGCCTCATTAATACCACCTCGAACATGCTCTGTGTTGGGCTACACAGCAGGCAGGCACCATGTCCTTTGACCTTTGTGTCCCCAGGCCCTTACACGTTGACTGGTTCACAGTAGGGTTGCAATTTTTTTTGGTGACTTATTGATGATTAATAAATGAAGGATATTTCCCGTGATAGCAGAGAGATTGAGACTAAACCACAGACCACATTCACGCACAGGATGCAGGGAAGCAAAAGAGAGTGTGGGTTTCCCTGGTAGCTCAGCAGGTAAAGGATCCACCTGCAATGCAGGAGACCCTGGTTCAATCCCCGGGTTGGGAAGATCCCCTGGAAAAGGGATAGGCTACCCACTCCAGTGTTCTCAGGCTTCCCTGGTGGCTCAGATAGTAAAGAATCCACCTGCCATGCAGGAGACCTGGGTTCGATCCTTGAGTTGGGAAGATCCCCTGGAGGAGGGCATGGGAACTCACTCCAGTATTCTTGCCTGGAGAATCCCCATGGACAGAGAAGCCTGGCCGGGTTACAGTCCTTGGGGTCGCAGAGTCGGACACAACTGAGCGACTACGCACAAGCGCAAGAAGAGAATATTGTGTGCATGTTTGTATGTGTGTGAGAAAGAGACAGAGGGAGAGAGAGAGGCAGTCTAGTCTGGGGGGATGTGTGGGCTGTTGGCAGAGGGAGGACACAGGCCCAGGAAAGGTGCGACATCACATGTTGTAAGCACTGTGAGTCTTCATAGGCACCACTGCATGATGGGGGTGGGAGACGCGTTTCAGTGGGGGTCTGGCCATCTGTGTGTATGAGTGAATGTACGTGGATGGGAACAGGAGGACCAGGACAAACAGCCAAGGGGAAAAGCGTCCTGCATCTGTCAGTTCTTTCCAGAAGAGGAGTCTGGTAGATGGGATCTGTAGGTGCTAGAACACTGCGACAGGAGAGCCGCAGCCCAGCTGTGGCCAGTGACTTCTCCACGGTGAGGCGGCAGGGGCAGGGCGAGAGCCCCGGGTGGCGGGTGGAAGGACACCTGCACCAGGCATTCGCCCCTGGAGATGGCGGTGGCTCCTTCTTTTATTCCTTCCATCACCCCTTCTCCTCTGTGATAGATGGGCCGAGCTGTTTGCGGTGTGCAGAGGCTGACAAAACGCAGTGATCAGATTGGAAATCAAAGCTCTCCCGGTGCTGGCTGGCCGGGTGCCTGCCTTCCTGCTACCTCCCGCAGTGGGCGCAGCAGAGGGATGAAGCAGCTGCTGCCGTTTTCCCCCAGGAGTTGTTTGGGGTTTTATTTTTATTTCTCCCAAGACAGAGTTGCTGGAGAGGGTAGCCAAGGCCGCCAAAGAAAGGAAAGGAGACAGAAGGCAAGCACTGGAATGCACGGGAGAAAGAGCCATGCACACGGGGAGGAGAGACGAGACAGGCAGCTGAGGGAAGCCTTTGTCCCTGCCTTTTTCTCTGTGTTCTCTGATTTCTACCTGGCCTCCTATCTTTTTCCCAGCTGCCCTGTCTCTGTCGTCAGAGGTACTCCACAAAGCACGGTTTAGCGCACAGGGTGTGATGCAAAAGAGTCACGTGTTCTGCTCCCTGGAATGGCTGGGAAACTGAGGCAGGACATATTTGGGGCTCTTTAACTGGATCCTCTTTGGTCCTACCTACTCCCTGTCTTTGGTTTCGGAAAGTATCCATCCTCACATTCTGCTTACAGGATAAAGCGTTGATTCATGTCTCTGCTTCTCTGACCCCTTCTCCCAGGACACTTCGTGCCTGGAACTGCCCCTCAGGGTCCCCGACCTAAGTGTTATGGGTTGACTCTGCCCTCTGCTGGATCAAAAGGTGGAAATGAGGCAGAAAAGGGGAATCGTTCCAGAAAACACACGCTGGCCTGCTTCCCAGGAAAGTCTTTGGTTAAAGCAACCCAAACCCTAAATGAATACAGCTCAATATGTCTGTGATGTATTAATACCCTGATAAGCCGGTCAGAATAGGTTTCCAAATAGACCTGTTACATAAGAGGCAATAAATACTGTCTCTCTTCTCTCCATGCTTGTGCACAGAGAAGGGCCTTTGTGCAGGATCCTGGGGCCTTGGAGACAGAGTCCTGGAGATTCTGACCTCTTGACTGCGGGGGTGGGATGGGAGGGTGGGGTCCTGAATCCTATAATGTAGGTCTCCCGTGACGCCCACACCGCGCAATCCTGCCCTTTGCTCACTGCTTAATGACTTTCTATTTTGTTTTACAACCTACAATCTGCTGCCTGTCCTGGTCAACAGTATCTCTCTTTCCTGCTGCTGCTGCTGCCTCGGATGCTTTTATGGCCATCGATTCCCTCCACTGGTTCCCCAAAGAGGTTCTTTTCCTTGAGCCAGAGCATCATTCCGGCGGATTACAGTGCCTGCCACTCTGCACTCCGATTTATTGCCATCCTGGGCTTTATTCTCCCCTACACTTGCAGCCAAGCCTCATTCATTTTGTTTTCTGGGGCAAGCAGAATGCAGGAAGTTGCTATTAATAGGAGAAAGAATGTCATCCCGGCAGGGTTAGTGATGTCTGCCTTTATGGTCTGCAGTTCCAGAGTCTGGCTGTGGCCCGAGCGCCACTCTTCTTCCCAGAAGTGATGAACCCAGTAGGAATCTCCCTTAGGAATTGACCCTCTGAAAGCTTGACACTCTTTTCAAGCTTTAGTGGACAAACGGTGTTCTTGTTTGGGGGCAAGCTCGGCCATACGTCCTACACTTTACCCTGCGTGTGACCAGCAGTTTGCATCTAGAGGGAGAACTGGACAGAGCTGTAGGTGAGGTCTGAGTGCAGAGGGCTGGGCGCGAGGGAGGTGGAGAGGAGGCAGGCGCAGCACGTGACATGTCAGTTCCCCTTAAGAGGGCTTTGCAGGTTTCCCAGACACTAATGTATGTGAATCCAATTGAAGTCACTCTATGGGTTATATTTACTTTGATAAACATGTTTACTAATCACTTATCACAAATCAAATAGTAGAGCACTTTCTAAACAGTGTCCCACAGATAATAAATGTCTTTTGCATATGAATGGAAAACGTTACATCTCAGCTTTTTGTTGCAAGTCTGGCTCACTCTCTCAGAATTAGAATTTAGAAACTGGCCAGGGGCTGCAGAGAGCAAAAGGGCAGCAGCTGCCCCTCCAGGGAACTTCCTCAGCTCCTGTGGACTGCCCCCAGGCTGTGTAGTCTTTAGCTCCTTCATACAGGAACAGGAGCCACAGAAAAACCTCCCAGTGGGTTACACTTGTGGGTGTAGTTCACCCAATCTAGAGACAGCCGATGAGGTTGGAGACCACCGAGGACTGTGTTGGGATTTTTTCCTGGCATGGGCTCAAGAAGCCATGTCTTAACAAAACGTTCCCAGGAAAGTACAGTTTTCCAAAGCAGTATGGCTGGGGGATGGGGTGGCTGAGATAGCATCTGTTTGGTCATGTATTCTTTTTTTTTTTTTTTTAATGTTATTGAAGTATAGTTGATTTACAGTGTGTTAATTTCTGCTGTGTAACTGAAGGAGGACACGATGGTTGGCTTAGCATCAATGATTCAATGGACCTGAACTTGGACAAACTCTGGGAAGCAGTGAGGGACAAGGAGGCCTGACATCCTGCAGTCCCTGGAGTTGCAAAGAGTCAGGCATGACTTAGAGACTGAACAACAACAACAACAACATTTTTATACACACACACACACACACACATATATGCACACATTGGGCTTCCCCGGTAGCTCAGATGAAAATCTCCTGGAGAAGGAAATGGCAACCCACTCCAGTATTCTTGTCTCAAAAATCCCTGGACAGAGGAGTCTGACGGGCTACAATCCATGGGGTCACAAAGAATTGGATAAGATTGAGAGACTAACATACATTAAAAAAAATATATATATATATATACACATATATAATTTTTCATATTCTTTTCCACTATGGTTTGTCATAGAGTATTTAATATGGTTCCTTGTGCTATACAGTATGACCTTGTTGTTCATATAGTCTATATATAATAGTTTGCCTCTGCTAATCCTAAACTCCCATTCTTTCCCTCCCCTCCCTGCCCCTTGGCAATAACAAATCTGTTCTTTATGTCTGTGAGTCTGTTTTGGTTTCATATGTATGTTGATTTGTATTGTATTTGTTATTATTTAAAAATATATGATTATGTATTTATTTGGCTGCCTTGGGTCTTAGTAGCAGCACATGGGAGCTTCGTTGGATCACGTGGGATCTTGCGTTATGGTATGCCTGAGTTGTGGCGCTTGGGCTCTGGAGAGCTCAGACTCAGTAGTTGTGGCACATGAATTCAGTTGTTCCATGGCATGTGGGATTTTAGTTCCCTGACTAGGGATCAAACCCGTGTCACCACATTCCAAGGTGGATTCTCAATCACTTGACCACCAGGGAAGTTCCTGTATTGTATTTCAGACTCTACATTTAAGTGATACCATATGGGCTTTCTTTTTTAGTATGATAATCACTAGGCCCATCTATATTGCTGCAAATGGCTTTATTTCATTATTTTTGGTGGCTGAGTAATATTCCATTGCATATGCATACCACAGCTTCATCCATTCATTTGTTGATGGACATTTAGATTGCTTCTGTGTCTAGTGTTTGGCCACATATTCTAAAAGAGAAGTTTGGAGGTGGTCAGGGAGGGACTTGGTGTCTAAAGTGATGTGCATTTCTCAAAAGGGTGACACTATATAATGCACATGATTGTGTGAGAAGCATTGTTGCCGTTAGGTTTCTAATGCCATTAGGTTTCATTAGAAACGGCCAACACAGAAGGTACTCTTGCAGCCTCCTGCATGAGTACTGATCTGAATATTGGACTTCACCTCCAGGAAGATAAAAAAGTGGCTGCAAACAGAGCCTGGGAGCCTGAGTCCAGCTTTGTGGTTTCCAAGTGACTCTGACCCATTGCTTAGACCCTGTGGGTTCCTAGTCTCATTTTGAAGACAGGAGAAATATATTTTTAGAAGAAATTCCTAAATACAGACCTTGGTAGGGGGTGGGGGGGACAGTTTCCCATGCCTACCTAGAAGCAAGGCCAGCTTTAGATCAGTCTACAGCATCCTGTCTGCTCTCACTCAAAACTGTGGAAGAGAGAATTGCTAGGAGATTAAAATTAGACTTTTGTTATTATCATTCTTGTTTTTCTTTAGCACAGATGCAATAGCTGCCTCCTTCCACCAATCATTCCAAATTGGCATGTTCCTCACTCTACAGAAAGGCAAGGGTGAAGGATGTAAAGAATATGTGAGGTACCACATCCCTGGAAGCAGTGAATGATGCTCAGACAGCAGTGTGACTGCTTCCCGCACCCTCCTCTATTCCACTCCCTCTTCCTAAATTTTCTGAGCAATTTGGCCCAGGCTTTTCATTGAGAATAATCTTCAACCCTGCAGGTAACTATATTGCAACCCTCTTTCTCCCTGGGTGTTCTTCTGATCACTGAACATTTTAAACCGGTTTTGATGAAGCTAAAACTGCCAAAATGCATCCTGTTAGGGCTCTGGGAGTACAGATGTGTGTTAGCACCACATTCTCAGTAGGAGAAAGAAGCCCAGGGGTGACCAAGAAGAGGGGCTTACCCTGCAAGGTGGGACCCTGCATCTGAAATCCATTCACTAGTGGGGAAAGAAACAAGGGGAGACTTGGTCAGCTTTGTTGAGGAGATGCTAGGAAACACTGTATCGGACATAGAAAGCCACAAGATCAGGGAACCTGGAAGGTCTCCAAGTGGGACGAAGGAGATCTGTGCTTTCATCCCCTGACTTGGCAATTCTCTGATAATTACCACTGAAGGAGCCATCATGTTGCTGATTTTACTTAATGTGCTTAAATTCTAATTAATATTATTGGATTCTTCTTAGAGGTGAAACTAAACATGCTTGTTTGCTCTTTCAAGAATTTGCATAAGGAGTGAAGGCATGTTGGCATTTATTGCTTCTCAGCAATTGGCATTTTTGTCTTCCCAGTCTCACTCCACCTTCTGTTCTAACCTGCTAACCTTTTCTCTCTCTGTTCACCTGACTGAGGAGAGGACAGTTGTGGGTGTCAGACAGCCCTGCCTGTCAGAGACCAGGATGCAGTGATGGGAGCCCAGGCAGGGAACTGGGAAGTCCTGCAGGGCTGGGGCTCCTGCAGAGACAGCTTGTCTTGTGCAGGTGAGGAAACTGAGGTGAAGCTTCACAGAAGCGGAGCGACTCACCTGTGATCACAGGTTTTAGGTTCCTGTGTCCGAAGGTAGAGATTTGTCTCTGCCTCCGGCCTTGTTTTGATAAGTCCATGAGATATAATTATACATGAAAGGATTTTGCCTGCTATCATGTATCAGAAAGTCTGAGCTATTATTTTTCTGGTTAACTAATAAAACAACCCCAAACTCCCATGAAATGTCTGCTGCATCCTCCTGGCCCACGTTTCAAATGGAGCCTGAATTGTGCCATGGAGACTTCTGGTGGCTCGCCATGTGCCACGAGGGGCAGGCTCCTGAGTCGCCATGGAGGGCAGCTGGAGCGACTCTGTGCTTGGGTTGTGCCTGAGGCCAGCCTGGTCTCAGAGGAGCCTGGTTTGGGGTGGAGTGTGTCTGCCATGCGCCTTCGCCCTGGACATTCACTAACTGGCGGTGAGGATGGGCGAGGTGCCATGCTGAGCACAACTGGGCCGGGGGGTAAATAAAAAAGAAAATGCATGAGCCCCGCCTTCACAGTGGGCACGTGGCCTAGGCAGTGACAGAGGTGACAACGGATACAGGTATTGCAGGGTGGTGGATGTCACACAGGCATGACAGGTGGGAAGGAAGGTGCATGTGGGGAGGAGGTGGGGAGAGGTGCTCTAGGCAGACAGATGGGGCAGCATGGGATGTGGAAACTGGGAGAAACTCACAAACACACCCTGTTTTACAGCTTCTGTGCAAGGTGATGGGTCTGGATGAGGCTGGGGCGTCCTGGTAAGCTGTTCTGAAATGTCATACTGAGGGTTCTGGGCATCACTGGAGGCTTGGGAACAAATGAGTCTCAAATAGATTTGCTAGAAAGGTCCTTCCAGCAGAGAGGCTGGAGGCCAGAGGTCAGTCAGGAGAGGCCGGAGTGGCTGCCACCCAGGGTGGGTGAGGTGGGAGTCTCCCCACCCATCCCATTGCCTGGAGTTCAGAAGGAGGTCAACCTAGTGAGCTTTGGGATGATTTGAGCTGCTGTTGAAGGGTCAAGATAAGGGGGTACTTTATGCAGAGAAAGACAGCTCTCCTCCAGCCCAGTGAGAATCCCTTCCTACAGAGACCAGCTAATAGAGAGTTTCACTAAAGGCACCGGGGGGTGCTGTGAAGGACTTGCATAATCACTTGCCCGGTGTTGGTTGAAGGAAATTACTCCGCTAGGATCAGCTGATGTATCTCCAGCCACATGAGGGCTGACTCCATGGCTGCATCTTTTCTTTGGAGTTTCCTGCCGCCTCCCCTTCCAGCCACCCTCACCCTCCAGGATGCTTCCTGCTCTTCCTGCTGCTTGGGGAGGCAGCCAGAGAGGTGGAGAGCATCCCTCTGTGCAAGGCTCCCTGCTTTTGGTTCAGGGCTGGGCTTCGTGCCTTCAGAGCTAAGATTGTGTCCATCTTTTCCAAGTCTGTCTGGTGTCTATTACTGAATTGTCCATGCCAGTCCCCTGCTTTCTTTAAGCAGTTGTTATCTCCTTTTTTGGATAAACTCCTAAAACATAGATAGTAAGGAACATGTTTTGTTCTAAAAAGTGAGCAGAGCATCCCCACAGGCATAGAAGCACAGAAAATAGCTGTTTAATGGTGAGCGTGATGATGGAAGCATGGATTTGGTGACTTGGAAAATCATACCGAAGAGAGGGGTATGTGTGTTCGCACACAAGGTTTTAAACATCAGCACCTCCCTGTTCTTCTCGAGTTCTTTCTACTTTCCTTGTATGTTTCTTTGAACCTCGGATGGTTTTGAGGATTGAGTGGGCAGATAAGTTTTTCCCCATTTGACACATAGGAAAACCAAATCGCAGAAAGGGTGGGACCCAGGCTTGTCATAGCAAATGAGATAAGAAGACAAAGACCCAGCTGGCTCAACTCTGTGGAAGTCAGGCCAGAAGCTCGGTGCATGGCCGCTGCTTCTCTTCACTATGAACTGGGAACTGAGGTTCCATCAGATAAAATACACCAGTGTCTAGCAACCTCCAGATGGGAGAGATCTCCTTAAAATCTAAGTAATACCTGGTGCATTGTCAAGCTTTCAGAGAGCTCAGTGCACAATCTCTCTTTGAATCTACCAACCCCAGAAAACACTGTTGTTTTATGTCAAGTTAAGGAATCAGGAGATACACGTTCCCATCCCCAACCATTTTTTTTTTTTTTTAAATTTCTATTGGAGTAGAGTTGCTTTACAATGTGTTAGTTTCTGCTGTACAGCAAAGTGAATCAGCCATGCGCATACATATATCCCCTGCTTTTGAATTTTCCTCCCCATTTAGATCACCACAGAGCACTGAGTAGAGTTCCTTGTGCTATACAGCAGGTTCTCATTAGTTATTTATTTTATACATAGTAATGTATATATTGGAGAAGGCAGTGGCACCCCACTGCAGTACTCTTGCCTGGAAAATCCCATGGATGGAGGAGCCTGATAGCCTGCAGTGCATGGGGTTGCTAAGAGTCAGACACGACTGAGCGACTTCACTTCCACTTTTCACTTTCATGCATTGGAGAAGGAGATGGCAACCCACTCCAGTGTTCTTGCCTGGAGAATCCCAGGGACGGGGGAGCCTGGTGGGCTGCCGTCTATGGGGTCGCACAGAGTCCGACATGACTGAAGCGACTTAGCAGTAGCAAGCAGCAGCAGTGTATATATATCAGTCCCAATCTCCCAATTCATCTTACCTTGCAACTCTTTTTTGCACTAAATAGCTACCTGGCCATCGGCTTAAGAGGGACATAGCTTTGTGTCTAAATTTCTCCAAGGTCTGTATCTATAGATGACTTCTTAGGCCCCTCCAAGCACCAAATATACACCTTCTGCAAAGTTCTCAGTAAAACACCTTCCCTGGCACATAGACGCAGCACACAGACCTATTTATTTTCTGTGCAACATGATATACTATCCTCTCATAAAATGCCCATGCGATTATAATCTGTCTCAGCTTCTCTTTGGCAGAGCAAAATATCTGTGTCTGTCTTATTCATCCTATGCGGCATCACTTAAGCACCCAACGCACTGCATGGTCCGCTTGTCAAACAAGTGAAGAATTCGATAAGCCCCTAACCCTAACCCTAACCTACAGCCCTGTGGCCATGGCCCCATCTCTGGATGCTGTTTTCTTCCCGTGGAGGCAACTCCCTTCCCCTGTGCTCCTGTGTGTGTACGTTTAGTTCAAGGCGAACTCAGAACTCACTGTCCCGCCCTGAGATTCCCAGTCCACATGCCCCTCCCACCTCCAGGCAGCTGACACCCCCACCAGGAGGCCCTTCTGGTGCTCGGACCTGCTGGCTTGACCCTTTGCCCCGTGGTGTCAGCGCCCCTGGGTGGCCTTTACCCACCCCACCCGCTCGTCTGGCTGCCGGCTCTTCTCAGCACCTCCCAGAGCAGGACCTCGTTGCCCACTGCACCCGCCCCCCCCACACCCTGTGCCGGTTCCTCTCTGCAGCCTCCCAGGCATCTCATGTGGGGGCTGCAGAGAGGAACGGCACAGGGTTGTGGGGGGGGCGGGTGCAGTGGGCACCCATAGTCTAAGGCAGCCTCTGGGGAGAGGCAGGCGTGGCCTCTTCAGAAGATAAGTGCAGAACCAGGGCGAGGGCACAGACACAACACGAGGGCCGCAGGGGCTGGGCCGACGGACTGCAGCCACGCTCTGCACGGGTGGGGATACCCTGTGGATGGAGGGCTGGGGCTCGTGCCCGGCTTCCTGCCTCGCTGGTCCAAGTGCTGTTTTGTCTCCTCAGCCTTGAGCTTCTCCCCAGCTGGTGGTTCGAGTCCTCACCGTAGGTCATCCTGACTGGTGACAGGAGGGCATCGGAGAGAGGATCCAGGCCCGGGGGAGGGATTCCAAGTGTGTCCAAACAAGGAGCTGGAGCTGAAACTCGCCCCAGAGATGGGACCAGCATGGCACATATGCTGCTTCGTCTGAGGCTGACTCCCACGCACAGAGTACCAGGCTGGCACGTCTTCCCCAGCCACCCCCAGCTCTGGGCTCAGGGACACTGAGGACATCCAGGCCTGTTTCCAGCATGACAGGGCACCCTGATACACACCGTCCACCTCCAGTGTACCTGAGCGAGTATTGGTTTTCCAGGTGCACCTGTGAACAGTGTCAGCTTGGACCAAAATTAGTGCATCCCCCTGCTGCTCTTCTACCAGCCGGTCCACCCTCTCCAGGGTGAAGCTCCATCTCAGGTGTGGGCTCTACACAGCCTGGCTGTCAGGACAGGATGGCTGGTGGGATCAGAGACACAGAGGAGAAGAAGCAGATTCATTTGCCTCTGGGAATCTGGCCCCTCCTCCCAGGGCGGGCCACCCTCGAAGAAGGGGGCGGGGCTTAGGCTTGGTGTCTCGGTGGTTTAGTGGCCCTTGACGATTTTTTCGGGTGGTCGTTGCAGAGCTCTTCAGTTTGGGTCTCTGGTCTTTCCTATCTTCAGGAGAAAGGAGACAGTCCTTCACGTGGCTTGCTGCCTTAGTTCCTGTAGGGAAAAAATGGCATGCTCAAACTAGGCAATTTGAGGAGAGTTTTTAATAAAGTGGATGTTTACAAAGGTGCAGCAAAGTGCAGGAAAGACCACGATGGTTAATTAGGACCCCCAGGCACAAACGGGGCGGGAGGGGGGATTGGCTGATACCCCCGGTCTCGAATGGTTAAAGGAGGAGGTTGAAGCTCTAACCAGGGACAGAGGCCCCAGGCCAGGAGCTGTGACCTCTGACAGGAGTGTGGACAACTGGTGGTAGCCCCTCCCCAGCCCATCAACTGACTCGACAGGAGGTTGGAGGTCAGGAAACAGTTGATGTGACCCACACTAGTCAGTCTGAGGTGGATGGATGGAACACAGAAAGTGAAGGACACTCATTTACTGGCTTCATCTCACCTACCTTTTCTGTCAAAGCCTGATGCTCCTTACAGGCCAAATGTCCATCCTTCTGCAAACACGCTGGTGTCTTTCCACAGCTCTGCTGTACTTTGCTATGCTGTTTTCTCTACCTGAAATGCTGTGCCTTGCTCTGTTCTCTTTAGCAAGCTCCTTCCAATCTCAAAGGCCACCTTGACTCTCACAAGACCCAGATTGCCTTGAGAATAGCCAAAAATCCTTGGAATAGAAAGACACATGTTGTATGCCCCCTCCCCCTATCCATATTACAAATAGACTGAGGATGGATGGCCTTCAGAGCACACATCTTTGTTTTCTCTGGAAGGCAAAAACTGTAGCAGTTGAGAGATGTGAGGCCAGTGTGAATTGTGAGTTCAATGTTTGTGTCTGTAGGTGACCCAAGCCAATTTCATACAAGTGCATATTCCAGTAGGGTCAAAATTGGGCTTCCCTGATGGCTTAGTGGGTAAAGAATAGGCCTGCAATGCGGGAGACCTGGGTTCAATCCCTGGGTTGGAAAGATCTCCCTGGAGGAGAGCATGACAACCCACTCTAGTATACTTGCCCAGAGAATCCCATGGACAGAGAAGCCTTCCAAAGGATCACAGAGTCGGACATGACTGAGCGACTAAATACACACACACACACACACACACACACACAGGGTCAGAATTAGCAAACCCCCTTGCCCCTGTAGTAAAGAGCTAAGGTGCCAGCTGTTTTTTGCTGAATTTTCAGCAGGTTGGTGATGGAGCATCCTGGTTTTTCCGTTGGTTGGTGTCCTGCAGAAGCGGACATGGGAGATGCACAGGTCAGCTGCACAGAGCTCGCTGTTGGTATTTCCGGGCCCTCCTCCTTGTGATGCTTTGCTCTGAAGCTTGAAGGGAGGTGCCAGGCACAAGCTCAGAGGAACCAGGCTTAGGGGGCAGCCGGACCATTTCTGCGAGATAAGAGGAGATTGTGATCAGGTGCTGTGAAGGGCGGAAGCACTTACTTTGCCGTAGGCTCAAATGTTGCTGGAGACGTGTTGCTTTTCAAAGGCAGTTAAAGGGCCATTTGAGAGAAGGGATGGGTGGATTACCCACTGTCCAGGCCCATTATAGTCCTCAGATCTTCAGGCAGGTGTGTTTAAGAAAGGCCGAGCCAGAATTGTTCTGTCTTTCTTCAATAATCCTTCTCTTTATTTCAACACTCTTTTTGCGTCTGTCTTCAGAAGGTGCCAAGCAGATCTTTCTGCACTATTTTTCTTCCAGCTTCCAGGTTCCTATTTCTCTCTCTGTCTCTTTTTCTCCTTTTCTCCCAAATCCAAGAGGAGCTTGAGACCCGAATCCACATTTTATGTTTTATCTCTGCAGCACTCATCTTAGCCTTGCTTAATCATTTTATCTTGCTATTCCTCTATGTACAAATGCAGCCACTGTAATAAAGCTGCTATTCATCAGCAGGAGATTAAGGGCACAGAGGGCTGCATTTTCAGAGCCTTGGTATAATCGGAGCAGCTGCAGAAAATTTCAGGTGTATCAGCTCTCCCCGCTATGCACCGTATTCAGGTGCATGGTCTGGCATGGCTCCATGGGGCTGGTCCTCTTCTGGGCAACCACACGTGAGACTCCTTATCATCAAAGGGGATGCAGACTATCCATGCAGGCCGGACACCCTTGACGGCATGCACTCACATGGACCAGGCCCATTCTCTGTAAGAAGAAACCTCTCCAAGGAAAGAACAGGGTGAAGACAGACAGACTGAGAAGGACACGGGCAGAGCTGAAGTGGTAAACAAGCCATGCCTCCCAGGTTTTCTCTCTCTGTCTGGATCCGCCAAGGATGTTGCATACAGGCGAGACCATGCACTGTCCAGGGGGGACTATACAAGGGAAAGGAGAGCCTCCAGTCTGGTGGGAAGGCAGGCCCTTTCAGAGAAGTAGGGAAGGCTGAGGACCACTGCCTGGAGGGCCGGACTGTAGATGCAAGTGAGGGCATGCACTGAGGCTCTGAATGGAGAGATGATTGGAGTTTGAGGAGTCCCAGGGCTCAGGCTGGAAGCCCGGTGTGTGCAGAGGTTGTTCCTCTGTTCTTTGCACATGTCGCAGGACGGGCAGAGGAAAGGATGCTCAGGGTGTGTGCCTGGTGCGTCTCAGGGCTGTGGGAGAGGGATGGAGACCTTCAAGGTTGGGGCAGGGAGTCTCCAGTCCTTCCTGGCTCTCTCCTCCTCTTCCCGGCCTGCCTCATGCTGACTTGTGACTCCTTCTCCAGTGACAAGTAGCTATGTCTTGTTACTCTTACCTGGATTAGTTAGGGCTGGTTGAGTTTGAAGCTTTACTTATTCCTGATTAATTTTACAGTTGATCCCCTTCCTGGAGGAGTTGAAATAGCAATGAAATACGTCTGATTTTAGGAGTAATTTTGTAGAAGTGAATTAAGGGCTATCCCTGGAAAAAGCCTGGTGACTGAGTTTTCCACCCAGTCTTCTGCCAACTCCCACTGACCAAAGCTTCGGCTCTGCTTGGAAGTGCACTTACGCTCTTTTCACTTTTTTTTTTTTTAACTACCTGGGAGAATTGTCTCCTGTGCATTGTTGTGGAGACTCGATAAATGAGACAGATAGAAGGGGGCAGGTGTGAGGAAGGGCCAGGAGTTGGCTGCCAGGTTACCTTTGCGATCCAGGTCTGTCGAAGCCACATTAATTCCGTGGAGACTCAGCAAGACTGACAGCCAGCAGTGGCGGTTTGGACATCTACTCATGACCTTGGAAGTGCCCCAAGCCAGGATGGAAGCCATGCCAGATTTTCCATGTAGTATTTCACAAGGGGGCCGCCTAACCATGCTGCAATTGGGTGTGTTGGAGCATGAGTGATTCTGCAAACGGCCGTGTCTGGCCCTGTGAGCGTGGTGCAGTGTGGTGAGACCACTTCCATTTCAGTCAATTTCCAGTCATTAGACACTCAAGAGAAAGCCCAGCATGGTCCCTCATGTTCACCGAGAGGCTGCGAGATGCCCCCTTGACGGGCATCAGAAACAATTATTCAGGCAGTTTAGAGGTTGTCGATCAGCCTGTCCTGCAGCAGCTCCGTTCACCTGGTGTCTGGTTGCATTTAAGCTGCTGGAGGAGAAAATGCCAGGACTCTGCTTCTGACTTGCCAGAGTGTATTGGTCATAAGAAAGTTCTTTCCTATAAAGTGGTTGAAAAGTGTTTCAAATGAGAGTCCTAGTGCCCATTGGGCTGCCGCTCTCATGTCACCAACAACCAGAGAAATGTCTAAATTAATGGTTCTCAAAATGGGGTCCCCAGCCCAGGTAGGGGCCGAGCAGTCTGTCCTTTATCAGGAATTACAGGTGGTTCTGGTGCTTGTTGAATTCAAATGTTGTGGGGACTTTAAAAAATATATATTTTATTGCAAAATATTTGCTTTACAATATCGTGCTGGTTTTTGCCACACATTAAAATGAATTGGCCACAGATATACCATATATCCCCTCCCTCTTGAACCTTCCTCCCATCTTCCACCCCATCCCACCTCTCTAGGTTGTCATAGAGCACTGGGCTGAGTTCCCTGTGTCATACAGCAAATTCTGACTGGCTATCTATTTTACATAGGATAATGGATATATTTCCATGCTACTCTCTCAATTCATCCCATTATGGGGACTTTTGAGAGGCTCTGGATAAGGACATTCAAGATCACTGGCTTTAGGGAAAACAAACAAAAACTGGGTTTGAATCTTGTTTCTGCAGCTTACTATCAGGGTCATCTTAGTTCATTTGGATAATATTTATTAGACACAGTTAGCCTCATCTGTAAATTGGCAGTAATAAATGAACCCAACCAAGTTTTTCAAGATGACTGAATAACACACAGGATACACTTGCAGTGTGTGTGTGCTAAGTCGCTTCAGTTGGTTCTGACTCTTTGCAACCCCATAGACTATAGCCCGCCAGGCTCCTCTGTCCATGGGGAATTTTCCAGGCAAGACTACTGGAGTGGGCTTCCGTGCCCTCCTCCAGGGGATCTTCCTGACCCAGGGATTGAACCTGCATCTCTCACAAATCCTGCATTGGCAGGCGGGTTGTTTACCTCTAGTGCCACATGGGAAGCCCCATAGACTTGCAGGGTACCTAGCATATAGTAATATGTGTTCAGTAAATATTAGCCATGAGTATGAATTTAGCCAGTTCCTCCATTTGCATCCAAGCAAAATCCTGAGCAGCGGTCACCCTTAAGGTCATGAATATGAATGACATCCCAGGTACATTGCCGACAAAGCAAGCTGTGGAGTGTGTTGTTCTTAAGGGATTTCACACCATTATGGGTCAAATCCACAGTTCAATGAGGTAGCCTGAGAGGAAGAGCATCAGGTGTGCAAGGAAAGCACAGCATCAGGGGAGGTCCAGCATGAGGTGCTTCCTCCATCAGCTGCACTTTCTCAGGTATGTTCAGGATACTATTATCGCAGCTGACAGTAAATGTGGTCTAGACCGGTCCAGACTGCAAGTGCCTCTGGTGACTGGAGAGCTTATTAAAATACAGGTTCCAGTTCATTACATCTGAGGTGGGGGCCTGAGAATCTGTTTCAAATAAGCTCCCAAGTGATGCTCATCTGCTGGTTTTCTGATCACACTTTCCTGTGGTGAAGTGCTATTAATAACTCAGTGCTCCTCAAGCCCTCATATGCATATGATTCCCTCTAGATTTACGCTGTTGAAGAAATGGTCTGGGGGCTGCCAACATTGTCATCTCTTGGGAGCTTACTGAAAGTGCAGAATTTCAGGCCCCACCCCAGATGTACCAAATCAGAATGTGCATTTCGGTAAGAGTCCAAGGAAATTTATCAAATGTGACACCCATTCAGGGTATGTGTTTATTCACATTGGACCCTGCTCTGGTTAAATGCCATGCTCTCACCATCTTGAAATTCTTAATAATTCTTGAACAAAGGGTTCTGCATTTGCGTTTTGCACTGAAAACCACAAATCATGCAGCCTGGTCCTGGACACCACTCTCTACATCCGTGCTTTTCAAACTTAGGTGGGTACATGACCCAACTGGGGTATTGTTAGGAATTCATGTGTCTGGCTTCCAAAAGATTCTGAATCCGTAGGACAAGAAGATCTGTAACAAACACCTCACCTGATTTTGATGCAAGTGGTCCATACCCACTTTGAGAAATACTCCCCTGGTCGGCTTTCCCATCATTTCTCTCCTTTATTGTTCAAAAAAAAAAAAAATCAGTAAGCAGCACAAAGTGAGCTGGACAGCAGAGCAGAGGTGTTTCTGGTTGAGCAGTTTTCCCCACAGGGGCTCTCAGCAAGCCTCCACACCTGCGCCTGAGAGGCCCAGCGATGATCCTGTGACATTTACACAAGTACGAGTGGAAAGGATGCACAGCCCAGGAGAGCGGTCTCGAGAGGGACCGCCTGGGGGAGCGGGCGCGCCTGGCAGCAGTCCTCAGGCTTTTTATGGTCACAGAGAACTTTGAGAATTCAATGGAAGCAACTGTCCCTCCCCACTGAAAACCTCACCTTTGTGCATCCTAAGGGGAACCCAGGACCAGGAATTAGAACCTGGCTGGGATATTTGACTCCATCACCCCCTAGCTCTCTGTTCTGGGCAAGTTATCCGACCGTTCCGATCCTGGAGGCCTGGTCTTTAAGGCGGAGAATGGTAAGATCATCTATCTCAGCAATTTGCTGCAAGAATCACAGTGTGGATGTAAAAGCGCTTTGTACTCTGCAGAAGAAGATATAAATTGGAGGCAATATTGTACCTGCTGTGTCTCTGTTGCTATTTCCAGCCTTATACTCAGGATCAGGACACGGCGTTTGTGAATTTAGCCTCAGGCCATAGAACATATCCTGTGTAGCTAGAGAAGGAAATGAATGCAGAGAAACTTGATGAGGACTTGGCCAGAGGAGCTAGGAAATTTGAAAGTGCAGGAAAAGGGAAGGGAGCTTCCACAATTTGGGGACTCCAGATGCAGAAATAAAAGAAAGAAAATCTATTTTTACACGTGCGAACAGTTTTGAGATTTTGGAAAATGCCTTCAGTCTAGCAGTAATTGAACATTTCTGCCCCTGGGTGTAATGAAGAGAAATAGCAATGGTGGAGGTCTGTATTTAGTTTTGACTTCAAAAGCCTTCTGTTGGAATCTGCTATTCTGAGATGAGAGGAAGAATGTTTAGTAGTTCAAGTCTGGGTTTCTGATCTAGCAGATATTGTCTGTGTGATGTAGGAGAAGCGTTGAGTGTTTTGTTCTTCAATTCTTTTCACCAATAGGACCTTCCTTGTGGCGTTGCTATGAGTATTGGACAATTTAGTACACCCAGAACATTTAGAAAGTAATGCGAGGAATTATCATCATGCATATCATGGAAATCTCAGAGGGAGGGGAGGTGTGGGTAGTCCCAGGGCCGAGCTATTCTTGGGATGGACATTGACTCCAGGTTATAGCTATTGAATATTTAGGACTATCGAAACCATTCTGTGCTCAGGGGTTTTCAGACACAGGGTCACTCAGCCAGTGTGCTGAGGCTGCAGTTCTGCAAGGCCTCTGATGCTGAAACCCAGGCCAAATCAAACAGGAGGTGCCTGTGTGTACACTGGGAGCAGGGTGACCAGTCATCTCAGCCTTGCCAAGAAGACCCTGATGGCATCTGTTTCTTTGTGGTCCCCTTGACTTACCCGTCTGGTCCTCTCTCCAGGTGCACGATTGACAATCGGGTCACCCGGGTGGCCTGGCTGAACCGCAGCACCATCCTCTACGCCGGGAATGACAAGTGGTGCCTAGACCCCCGCGTGGTCCTCCTGAGCAACACCCAGACCCAGTACAGCATCGAGATCCAGAATGTGGATGTGTACGATGAGGGCCCCTACACCTGCTCTGTGCAGACGGACAACCACCCCAAGACATCCCGCGTCCACCTCATCGTGCAAGGTAGGTGGCCTTGGGGGCGGCCAGGGGTGGCTGGGAGGGCCTGTGTCTGACACTTTCACTGTGATCCTCAATTTAGATGAGACTGTCTGTTCCATCTGGCCAGGACGGTTTCCTAATTTTTGCTTTGCCCTTAGATGGTGAAATTTCAAATCGTTTTCCCATTGAATAGGACTAGGATTTGGGGCCTTTTCTTTGCTCCTGATCCAATAATGTATTGTCTCAGAAAATTATCTCCTCATTATTTCTTTCCTTGGCTTTTTTCTCCTCTGAGTTTTTTAAAGGTTCTATCCAGCGCTAAGCGTGCTTTATTTTCAGAGCAGCGTGTTAGCTCTTCTGGCTCTGCGCATATGCCATCCCTCACACAGCCTGCAAAGAAGGCAGAGCCGACCGCGGATGCTCTAGACACCTACCTGGGATGATAACAGCCACCTCTGCTGTTTGCAGCTTGCTTGCTTCTTCTTTCCTCTCCAGCCCGGGACCATGTCTCCCCTTTAATACCTGTGTCTGATTCTCCATGTTTTGGTTGCATCCCACTCCCGTCCTGTTCCTCAGAGCCGCTCAACTCACCCCCAGCTTTTGGGATCTGTGTTTTTGCCTCTCTCTTACTTCTGCTGTCTCTGTGCTTCCCTGGCACTTCTGTGCTTCCCCTTAAGCAGAGGAGGTGCTAAACATTCAGACCACAGGTGACCACACAGACAGGTTCCTTGTCAGGGAGCCAACGCTTTATGGCTTGGGGGAACCTCAAGTTACCAACTGCATCTCAGGGTTTCCTTCTGTAAAATGGAATCAGTATTGCAAGGGTCTGCGGTGAGGATTACACTTTCCACGTACTGGAGTGTGAAACAGAAGAGGGTCTGGCACACAGAGATGCTATTTAAGTGTTAGCTAGGGACTGCAAGGGGATCCAACCAGTCCATTCTAAAGGAGATCAGCCCTGGGATTTCTTTGGAAGGAATGATGCTAAAGCTGAAACTCCAGTACTTTGGCCACCTCATGGGAAGAGTTGACTCATTGGAAAAGACTCTGATGCTGGGAGGGATTTGGGGCAGGAGGAGAAGGGGACGACAGAGGATTAGATGGCTGGATGGTATCACTTACTCAATGGACGTGAGTCTAAGTGAACTCCGGGAGTTGGTGATAGACAGGGAGGCCTTGCGTGCTGCGATTCACGGGGTTGCAAAGAGTCGGACATGACTGAGTGACTGAACTGAACTGAACTGAGGGCTTCCCTGGTGGCTCAGCAGTAAAGAATCTGCCTGCAGTGCAGGGGACCCGGGTTCTGTCCCTGGGTAAGAAATATCCCCAGAGAAGGGAATGGCAACCCACTCCAGTATTCTTGCCTAGGAAATCCCATGGATGGAGGAGCCTGGCTGGCTACAGTCCTTGGGGTCGCAAAGAGCTGGACAAGACTGAGAGACTCATGCTTTCACTTTTAAAAAATACCGTTGTTTTTAACTTTTTAAAAAATATAGTTGTGTGTGGACCAGATACCTTACTGTATTACCTCAGAAGTGATGGAGCTGGGGCCTCTGCTGGGGTTTCTCTCCTGTTCTTCATCCCCCTAGATGGCTGGCCAGGGGCAATATGCCCCCGGTCTCCAGCAACCCCCTTGGCAGTACACCCACAGGGAGGAGAGAGCTGTGGATGGTGGGTGAAAACACAGGGAGCAGGATGGTTCTTCAAGGAAGATGAATAGGAAGGAGCTAGAAGATTCACGGGGAGCAAGCTGGGAGAAGGCAGGAGAGAGGGCAGCCAGGGTCAGGGTGCCGATTGTAAAAGGCAAGTCGGTGGGCAGTGATGGTTAGAGGTCAGGCTGGAGGGATACTTGCTCAGGGATTAGGCCAATGAGGCCTCTGAGCCCCTCGTGCTCTGACACACCTTGGTCACACCACGTTGTGTGCATTCTATGTTTTTTTTTTTTTTCCCCTCTCCTTTTTCCCAAAGAAAATGATGATGGCTTTTTTCTTTTGTTGGTTCTATATATGAATATCTTTCAAACTGCTGAGTACAAGCAGCATTTTTTAAAGGAAATGAAATTACAGAGACAGGATCAGAGTGTATCACTAACAGAAGAATAGGTTTTGTTCCTTGAGATGGTTTCAGTGGGTGAACGTCTTGTTGTTGTTGCAAAGAATTGGCCAGAAGAAGGCTGAGAATCACTCTTCTGCAAGGAGGTTTGAAGGATGCCTCAATGGCTCAGGTTGCAGCAAGTCGTGTGTCCGAAGCCACACCCCATGCCCCCCACCCCATTCCCTCCACACACACACACACACACTTACCGCTGAGAGTGTCTGACACTGACAGATAGACCTTAGGAACTCTGCACCATCACAGACACTGGTGTTAGGCAGCAGGGCTTTTATGGAGCCGGAAAACGGAAGGAGTTGTGAAAACTCTAAAGCCCCCATGCAAACAAGGATCATGTTTGTGCCATTTATTAAGTTCCCCTCTCCCTCCTCCCACGCACCCGTATACTCTCACCATGAGTGCCTGGCAGGTGTCTTAAACAACGTGCACATTTAACAAATGCTTCTTGAAGCAAATGGCTGGATTGTAGCCCTGAGGACTCACGCAGACTCAAGGAGGGAAGGATGAGTGTGTAGGGGTGGGAAGGCGTGAGGGGCAGGGGATAGGGGATGGGGTCTACAGCAATGCTCCCTCCTGTCCGCGCTGATGGAAAGTGTCTAATCCACAGCTCAGCATTTATACCTCTGGCTTGGAGAGGTGGCCTCTGAGCATGACACACCTCCTTGAGTATCGAAATCTCATCTTGGGCTAATTTTCGAATGCTGATGGGTGTATTGATCTGGAAACGAGCCGGGTTAAAAAAGGCTCTGGTCTTGTCCACAGACTCAGCCCCAGCTAATCTGCTGTCGATATGCCTGGACCAGGCATTATTGACACTTTAATGAATAGAGGACCGTGGTTTCTCGGAGCCAGCCTGTTCCCGCTCTTAAAAGCAATCAGACAAACTAAATACAGCCAAGCTTCCCTGTTTCTGTATTGGAAAGAGGATGTATCACCATCCAGGATTTTTTTTAAGAATGTATTTATCCTGGGGTCATTTATTGTACTGAACATAAACCCTCATTCCCTGCAAAAGCGGACTTCTGGATTCTGTTGTCATCCCCGCTCAAACTTCTGCAGAACAGTGTTGAAATGAAAGATGTATGAACTTTTCAAAACTGTATTGTGATTGTTAAAAACACACTCACAGACAAACACACACATCGTAGCAGCAGCAGAAAGGAAGTAAACTGATATTTTTACCCAAGAGTGTGTGTATTTGGGTACGTGTAGTCAGCTTCGTACATAAATAAACCCACACAGAAGGAAGGTAATTTTTTTTCACAGGATCACATGAGCTTATTGAAGTCTGGGATTATGTTTCCCTCATTCCTATCAAATACCCCTACTGCCCGGCTTGTTCTCTGTACTGGGTCTTCTCTCTGCTTGTGATTCTGTGTGTTTATTCTCTGCTTAGGCCTGGTTCCACCCTTGAGTCTGCCTTAGTACCAGCCACTCTGCCCTCTCTGTATGGGCTCCCACCCTCGCCTTCATTCATAAAGGTGAGGGTGGGGCATAAATCACCATTGAGAACAACTCTGTCCCGGGACCCTGGCCCAGCTCTAGGCACATGAAGATGAATGAAATGCCACCCATGAAACATGAGTT
Organism: Bubalus kerabau; assembly: GCF_029407905.1. Lineage (NCBI taxonomy): Eukaryota > Metazoa > Chordata > Mammalia > Artiodactyla > Bovidae > Bubalus > Bubalus kerabau. The sequence continues at coordinate 17,115,402 of NC_073628.1, forward strand.
CCCCTTCATGGGGAGTGGATGGACTTGCATGCCACCTCCAAACCCTCCCCAGGAATTTAGGTTCTAAGCTGCTTCAGTCGTGTCCAACTCTTTGCCGCCCTGTGGACTGTAACCCACCAGGCTCCTCTGTCCATGGGATTCTCCAGAAAGAATACTTGAATGGGTTGCTGTGCCCTCTTCCAGGGGATCTTCTCAACCCAGGGATCAAACACATATCTCATGTCTCCTCTACTGGCAGGTGGATTCTTTATCCCTAGCACCACCTGGGAAGCCCCTCTGGGAGTGTAGACTTTGGCTAAATCCTTCTGGGGCACCAACTTCCTCCAAACCCCTGGGTCCTCTCACCCCACTGGTGTGTGATCAGACATTGTAATAGTATTCAGAAACCATCTCTACAGAGACTGGTCCACTTACGTGGCTCGCGTGTTTCTGAGGGCTGCTGGACAATGGGCAGTCCTCTGGCTGAAGCTCGGGGCTGAAGGCTAGGATTTTTCTTTCCTGTGTCTTCCAGAGCTTGAGTTCTTAGTGCATCTTCAGCCCTTCCACCCCTCAGGGCAAACCTTTCACTGTGTCAAGTTCTAGAGTTGTCCTTGGTTCCCTAGGATATTTTAAAAACCTGCTGATAATCTGTCCCGTCCTTATAGTAAAAGAAAAGGGAAAGAAGGGGTGTTCAGTTCCTTTTATTAGTGGGTCCATCTCCTCTCACTGCCTGTAGTTATTGCACTGTATTTTCTGTGTCTTTTTTTTTTTTTTTTTAGATGGATAGCTCTGCAGCTACCTATATTCTCCCAGAGCTTTCCAATGCTGATGAGGGGTGGGGTGGTTTCCAAAGGTCCCGGCAGGACTGGTGAAGTGACTGGAGTGGAGACGGGGGTGAGGCAGGCCTGGGCGGCAGGGAGAGCCCTGCAATGGGCAGCCTGGGGGACGAAGGAGCAGCTCTGGAGTCAAGCCATGGAGAGCCCCGGGGCAAAGGAGGGGAGAGTGTGAAAGCCCAGGGAACTCAGCCTTCATGGCCAGGCCTGTAAGACCAGCCAGCAGGATAGAGTTGGTGGTGCTTCTGATTTGCACTGTCCTGGGACAGCATCTGGGGAGGAGCCTGGGCAGTCACATGGGGTGAGTGTCCGAGGCAGGTCAGGAGCAAGGGGCAGCCTTGGGTGGAGAGCGGTACTGGAGCTGGTGTGGGAGGGAGGTGGGGGCAGGCAGCTGGGGCTGGTGGCAGGAAGGATGAGGGACAGACGGAACAGGTGAGCTAAGTAGCTGCTCAGCAAGGTGGCTTTTAAATTAAATTCGAATTAGCTATAACCAAATGCAATTTAAAAATCTACTCCTTCAGTCACACTGGCCATATTTCAGATGCTTCTAGAGCTACAGGGGGTGGTGGCTCCTGTACTGAAGGTGCAGATGGAATGTCCCCAGCGGCCTTGAACTATCACCTGGGCAGCAGTTGCTGACGCCAAATGGGCTTCATTGACTTCAAAGGCCGGGTGTCAGGAGGAAACAGGGATGGGATTTCGGAAAGAAGATGGAAATTAGAAAAGATGGTGGTGCTTTAAATACAAGAGAGAACTGTGGGAAAAGATGTAGGTCTGGGGTTCCTCTGTTAGTTACAGAGAGAAGGACGTCCGGAGTCAGAAACTTTGTCCTAAAGAGCAGAGCAATAACTCGGTGGCTGGATAAGTGTGCGAATGTGGGGGAGGCGCGTCCACCAGGACTTGGAGATTCTGGCCTTGGAGATTGGGGCAGAGTGATGCTCACTCATCTAAAGGGCCCTGTGCTGAAGAAGCAGCAGGGTGGGGGGCTTCAGCTGACATGGGGGCAACAGAGAGGGGGGCTTCAGACACTAGGAATTCTTGATTTTCTGATGCCTTGAATTCTCCATTCAAAATAAGTTTGTGAAGAGTGAAAAAGACCACCCAGGGGTTTGCGTGCCCACTTAGGCAGCCGGAATGTAATCTCTGAGACCAGAGTGAGGAAGCTCCATCTACGATTTATTAAAATTTGGGTCTAGCGATTTCCATCTCTTTGACCTCAGGGTGCCCTGCTTTATGAGTGTAATTAATAAGAAGCCGCTTCTCCAGTTCAGCTGCATGCTTTAACTCTTTCCCCCTCTGGATTCGACTGCCAAAGCAAGCTTCTCGGAAAAGCTCTACGCTTGTCTTCATTGCTCCTTGCAAGAGGCCCCATTCTGGAAAGCAGAGTGAACAAAAACGCTTTGTACTGAATTGTTTCTAAATTCAGGACAGCATGGAAGACCTCCCCAAAGCCCTAATTGTATCTATAAAAGCCCTGGTAGTGCAGGGAAACCGCCCTGGTGGTCTTAGGGAACCTTAGGGAATGGTCTTCTTGTTGTTGTTGTTCAGTCACTAAGTTGGGTCCGAATCTTTGCCACCCCATGGTCTGCAGCATGCCAGATTTCCCTGTCCTTCACCATCTCCCAGAGTTTACCCAAATCCATGTCCCTTGTGTTGGTGATGCCATCCAACCCCCTCATCCTCTGCTGTTGTCTTCTTATCAGAGGGCAGAAATTGACTGGTGGTCTACCTGCTGAGCTTAAATCTCACCTAGAGACCTATTTGCATGATAGAGAAGAGTACAACAGAGTGCTTATAAAAGTGGAGGTATTGGTATAATAATAATAATAACAAGCTTTTGGACCTTTATCAATTTTCTAGACCCTAACCAGGTCTCTCTTTTGTCACTGGAGCATCTAATCACCCCCTCCCTTTTGTTTGGTGTAAATGAGTTTTCGTAGTTCTTCCTGGGCAGAATTAATCTGAAAATCCTTTCTATTGTTTGGTAGTTAATTACCTGCCTTTTGGAGTCAAACAGACTCTGAAGCTCACTTGAAGCGGGGCCTCCACTAATGTCTGTGGAATAAGGCAGAAAGGAGCAAAGGAAACCAGGATGTGGCTGTCCCTTCCCTGGGCTGAGGGATTCAGAGAGAAAGGGAAAAGGCCAGGGAATAGCCGGCAGCAGCCGGTGACTTGCAGACAATAAACAGAGCTTTGCGAACACCAGCCCTTCTTTTAGCTTGTATTGTCTCTCTGCTCAGAGCCCTCCCCTCTTACCTGCCTGATAGGTATAATAGTGTTGCTTCCTAATCCTGAATAATTAATTGACCTTGTCAAGCCAAACTCATTATTATGATTAAGAGAACAGGAACAATAACTTTTAATTTCTAGACACCAAGCCCCGTAGACCCTCCCCACCCCAAACCTGAACAAAAGGGAATTTGAAAAACATCAGATCAAACGGAACCATGTGGTGTAATCCTTACAATGAAAGCAAGTTCTGTCTCTCCAGTCACATCCTCAGGAAAGCAGTCTCCCTCCTCCTCCCCCCTTCACCTGCCCACCCCCAGCCCTGCAAGGCTCCCTTGGAGCTGAGAAAACCTTTGCACCATCTAATTTCCATTCGGGCTGCCGTCTCCCTGAGTCCATAACAGAGGAGCATCACCATTGAGCCTGAGTCCACAGAAGTCACCTTTTGAGCCCATCTGCCTTCTTCAGCTGCCAGTGGCCTTGCGTGGCTGAAGGTCCCATTTGCCATCCCAAACTGCTCTCCAAACTGTCTTAGCCACTCCCTGCCCCATTCAGGACAGAGATGAAAATGCATATTTGGCCTGGCTGTAAGACTGCCTCTGAATTCCACAGGACTTTCCCCAAAGTCAGGAAATTAAATTCTTCCACGCAATTAAGTGTTCCTCAGAGCACCCTGGAGAATGACAAGAAAGTAGGGCATTTTACCTGAAATTGATTCACAGAATTTCAACTGCATGCGAATGAGGCGACTCAGTTTTACCTGCTGAGTTTAAAAAATTTTTGATGCGGTTATGGGCCATGGAGGGGCAAAAATTCTGAGCGAGTTTACTCAATTTTAGTAAACCCCCTGGAACGTCATCCATCTGCTAAGCCAAGTAGGGTAAAGTCTATTAGACTAAAGGAATCTGAGGAAATTGCTATAGTAAAATTTATATAGGCGTAATAATAGCATTTTCTGTGCGGTCTGGTGTTGCTGGGGAGGGTCCACCAGTTTTCTAGGCTAGTTGGAAAAACTAGGCTCCTGCCTGCTGGGGCTTCCTGGTCAGCACAGTCAATAATATTATTATGGGTCCCGTGTCCAAACTGTCCACACCACAGGGCTCTAGGGAAGCAAAAAGCCTGGGTGACCCTGTTGCTTCACAGCAAGCCTTACGGGAGTCGGACAGTGTCCCTCCAGGCAGGCAATTAGAGCTCCCGAGGGGAGGTCTTTTTGCGCAGCTGCAGAATTCTCCCTTAGGTGGTCTTCCCCAGGGAGTCTGCACTTCCTCAGATTCTCATCCCAGAGGCTGAATCAAGTGGCTCCGATTTCTCCTGGATCTTGTGTAGCCTTGCAGCCTCCAAATAAGCCTTGTTGTCCTTTTTCACTGGGGAGAGGTCACACAGCAGATCCTGAGCAAGCAGCTCTTCCTAATAACTTCCTCCAGACTCCCATTCCACACCAGAGGCCCCCTGTGGTTTACTCAAATTGAGCTCGAAGCAAATATTTTTAATAAAGGATTGTATAAGGTGTCTTTACAGCTTTGTGACCCACTGGATCTGCCTCATGACTATTTTCCTAAATGTTCTGGTAGGACATCCCTGTAAGGGTGTGTATCAAGTGCGATCAAGAACAGCATCTTATGTAAAGTTTAAAAATAAAATAAATTTAAAAAAAAAAAAAAAGAATTTTTACCTCCAAAGGTATTTGCAAAAAAAAAAAAGAACAGCATCTTTAATTTGAAAGTCATAACTGTTGTCAATGACTCAGAAACATCTGAAACCTCTCTCCTCTTCTTGCTAAACTTGAAATGCCCAGCTTCCTAGGGCATGGGGAGAAACTGGTGACCAAATCTCTTAGTCTGTCTTTTGTCAACTTGAGGATTGTCAGCTGTCAACTTTCAATTCCATTTAACAAACATTTGGAAACCAGGCGCTGGGCACACGAATATTCAGAGTGCCCACCTTGTCTAGCAGAGGAGATGCAGTATTAGCAAATAACCCTCTTAGAAGGTCACAGGGATTCAGATGCTTATACATAGAGAAGCCATTAATACACTGAAAGGGAGGAACTGACTTTATCTGCAAGATTAGGGAAAACTGCAAGATTGCATGGGAGAAGGCAATGGCACCCCACTCCAGTACTCTTGCCTGGCAAATCTCATGGACAGAGGAGCCTGGTAGGCTGCAGTCCATGGGGTCCCTAAGAGTCAGACATGACTGAGCGACTTCACTTTCACTTTCCACTTTCATGCATTGGAGAAGGAAATGGCAACCCACTCCAGTGTTCTTGCCTGGAGAATCTCATGGACGGAGAAGCCTGGTAGGCTGCAGTCCGTGGGGTCGCACAGAGTCGGACACGACTGAAGCGACTTGGCGGCAGCGGTGGCAAGATTGCATTTCTCCAGGGTCTTCTGGGGTGAGCAGGATTTTGGGGGCCCTCCGACAAGAAGCAGTCTAGGCAGGAGCAGTGGCATGCACAAAGGAGGAAAGTCTGAGAATGTATGACATATAGAAGGAGGAGTGAGGAGGAGCAGATGGGGTCCCAGGGCAGGGCTCCTGGGACGAAACCACTGAGAGTGTGGCCAGGGAGATCGGCTGCATCTAGGCTGGCCTGTGTGTCCAGAAAGGAGCTCAGTGATGATCAGAAGGATGGGTGTCCTGTGATTTCCCTTGACGTCCTATCCCTTGACGTCCTTCAACAACATCACTTCTCTTCCTCAAGGAAAGTTGCATTCCATTGTTTTGGCAAAGGCCAAGTATCCAGAAGGCTCTCAGTGGAATAGAGAATGGCAAGTGTCAGGGGCAACGCACCTTGGAGGAGAGAGAAGTGTTGGAAGGAAGAGCAGATTCAAACCCAACCAGTCCAAGGCCCCTCGCATGTCCAGATACACAGGGGAAAGACTGCAAAGATTCTTTTCCCATAAGGTCAGTATTTAAAGCATAGCAATATATGTTTTATAATTGCAGTCACATCAATGATGATTGATGTGACTCCCTATAGTTAAGGTACCTTTTTTTGTACACTAGCGTACGGGTCCCCAACCTCTAGGATCTAAAGCTTGATGATCTGAGGTGGAGCTGATGCAATAATAATAGAAATAAAGTGCACAATAAATGTAATAATGCTAGAATCACCCCCAAACCATCCCTGCCCCTCGCTGGTTCATGGGTGGAAAAATGGTCTTCCATGAAACTGGCCCCTGGTACCAAAAAAGTTGGGGACCCCTGCACTAACAGAGTCCTTGGAGCTGGGGTTTTTAACTCTGTCATCATGATAACTGAATCAGAGAGGGTGAGGATGCTGCCAAGGATAAATGAGAATCACAGGAAGGGGTCCACAGCCCCTTGGGTCCACAAGACCACCCACCACCAGCATCTGCCTCTCACTGGTACCCAAGAGCCTGTAGGCAGAGGACACCCAATGTTTTAGATGTCTCCAGGCCAACTTAGGCTAGATGGTATCACCCCTTGGAGCCTACTGTAAGATTTATAGTCCTGTTGAGAGCCGTCTGTGATAATTTAGAGTCTGACATTGGTGAGAAATCTAATTGGCTTCTGCTGGAGTTGGGCTCAGTGGAGAAGGACTCCCGGAGATGCTGGAGCTGGATGTTTTTCTTTCGGGAGATCTTCATTTCATGTTATTTGAGAAAAAAATTTATTGATTTAAAATTAGGGAAGTTTAATTTGGTGGCATGTTTTCTTTATGTCTCAATTATATATTCATGTCTTTGTGGTAAACTCAGCTGGTGGGGGGATTAAGAATTCAAAATAGAGGATTTTCACTTGGCAAATAGTGTTTTCTACTCTGATTAATTGGGAGTCTGCACAGTGAACCCGGCGTTGGCTCCGTCGGGGATGGAATGGCTTAGCAGAAAGAAGTAAATTTCAGGATTTAGGAGTCCTGGATTCTAGTCTGAATCTTGACATAAGTACCTGGAAAAATGACCTACTTCTTTCATCTATTTCAGATTAGACACACTTTATAGAAATGTCTTGATGTATCACCCAGTCTTAATTTGGAGAAAGGTACAGGAGAGAAGGAAGCTGAACATCGCTAGATAATAACGTCCTCCGTGTGCGTAGTCATTTATCAGCCATAAAGGCTTCCAGGCTCTTCCTTCCCTTTGTCTTGTATTGGCTCTTTTAGACAGTCCTGGTTCTCTGTACCAAGAATGCATCTGTGCCCTCTTGCAGATTTGGGTCCCTGTTCTTGGAGGTCATCTGGGGTGCACCCCCCTCTCCCCATCCTGGTCCCCCCATGGCACTCTGTGTGCCTGGTTTCCTGACCTCTGACCTGCCAATCTCCCTCTGCTCTCCTGCCATCATCCCCTTCTCTCACAATTCCCGGGCCTGGTTTGTGGGGGTCATAGGGTACCACCGTGCCTGGACTTCAACAGGGGGCACTTGTGCTCACGCTGCTCCTCCCTCTAAGCACCCAAGCTGGCCATGACTTTGCTCACTACTTTGAGATAAGGGATCAGAAAATTTCACTGTTCTTTTCCCCTTTCACTTGTGCATAAACTATCACATGTTGAGTACTGATATACGGTTTGGAATAGATACAAAGATGAATGAGACCGGTCCCTGTGATCAGGAGGTATAATGGGGTTGGGACAGTAATTAGGGTTTATAAGGGAGCTGTTGGGACAGAGCCATTCACGAGGATCCAAGGACTAAGACAGAGATGCTCTTGTGAGCTGGGGAGCCAGCTTGGGTTCCGGGAAGGCCAGGCAAATAGAAGGTCTTTTGAAATGAATGGTCTGACATTTTAGCGCTTGGCTGTTAAAATGACAATAAAACAGCTCGTCTGTCCACACACTCTCTGCTCTCCATCACCCACCAGTTCTCCACTTGAAGCCCAAGTGCACTTCTCAAGCCGTCTCTGGGGTCACACAGAGTCGGACACGACTGAAGCGACTTAGTAGCAGCAGCAGCAAGGACTTTGGGGCTTCCCAAGTGGTACCAGGGGCAAAGAATCCCCTGCCAATGCAGAAGACATAGAGACATGGGTTAGATTCCTGGGTCAGGAACATCCGCTGGAGAAGGAAATGGCAACCCACTCCAGTATTCTTGCCTGGAGAATCCCATGGAAGTGGGCTATAGTCCATAGGGTGGTAAAGAGTCAGACATGACTGGGCGTCTGAGTATATATATGGACATCCTTTAGACATGAATCCAAATGCCATGTCCTGAGGGAGCTTTCTCAGACCCCCTGTCTTAGGTTAGCCCCTACCCTTCCTTCCCCTGGAGGTAGAATCATGAAACTCTGTGTTTCTCGCTGCAGTTGTAATTTGACATTAGTTTTGTGATTAGCTGAATTATGTATGTTTTCCAAGAAGCGTGTCTGCTTTTGCATTCCTATCCCCAGGGCTTGGAACTTAATAGGGGCTCCCAGGCTCTTTGTTGGATAATGAATGGACCCATAAAGCTTCTTTTTTTTTTAAATCGTTAAGCAAATTGATTTGTGGTGTGTTGAGACTATCTGCGACCAGTTAAATAATCCCCACCCAAAAATATCAGGTCCTAATTTTTGGAGCATTGAGTGTTACCTTATATGATGATTCTTTGTAAGTGATTAAGGTTTGGCATGGAGAGATTAGCCTGGATTAACCAGGTGGACACTGAATGTAATCACATGTATCCTTAGAAGAGGGAGGCGGGAGATTGTACACAGACGCAGAGGAGAAAGCCATGTGAAGATGGAGCAGGGACTCAAGGTTGCTGTCCTTGGTAACTAGGGTGATGTGGCATGAACCAGGGAGTGTCAGCAGCCCCCAGACTCTGGAAGAGACCAGGGACAAATTCTCCCCCTAGAGCAGCCAGAAGCCATGCGGCCCGGCAGGCATCTTGGTTTCAGCCCAGTGAGACTCACTTTGGACTTCTGGTCTCTGGGACTATGGGAGAATACATCTCTGTTGTTGTAAGCCACTGAGTCTTTGGTAACCTGTTAACAGCAGCCACAGGAAGCCAATACACTGGCCTTTAACACTGAGAGTTCCCAGTGGCTGAGTGTCAGCAAAGTTTGGTATTTCAGATCTGCCAGAACTGCAAGTTTAGCCAATGGAAGAGTTGAAGAAAGGGCTATATTTGGGGCAGGCTGTTTCCATTATTTATTTTTTAAAGTAAGAAGCTCTTTGGTGATCCACCCTTGTAATGTAGACATATGTACGATATCAAGGAGGTGGGGTGCCTGCAGGAGGTGACAGAGTAATCCAGATGCCAAAACAGAGACTATGCTCTGTGACCATAACTGCCCCCCAAGGTGCTGGGGTGAGGGAAACACATGTGGGTCTATTGGGAGGAGATTGGTGACATTGTCCAGCCCTGGGCTATGAGATGTGGTTTGGGAATGTGGAGTTGGAGTTGAGATAAAGTTGCTCAGTGTTCTCTTATTAACTGGCTGGGATTGGGGTGGAGGGGTCGTTACTCTTTGGACTTGATCTCTGTCTCCCGGGCACCTTAAACTGAAAAGGTACAATGTTGACCTCTTGCATTCTAGCTGTCTTTGCAGATGGGCCCTCACCCCAACCCCAAGCTTCTTCCTTCTGTGTCTCCCCATCTGTGGCCTTGAGCGCGTGTGAGTTGTTGATGATGCCCTGGGTTGGCCACAGGGAGGCCCTGTTTGGAAGATGGGCAGGATTGATGTAGAGGTTAAATGCGCACTCTCTCTGGGATGGTTGTTCCCTCCCTCTGCCATCTCCCGTCTGTCTCTCCGAGACTGTTTTCATCTGATCTTGCCAGCAGTTTCTTTTTCGTTGCCGCCTGCGCTTTCTGTGGTCTTCTGCCTCTTGCAGTCTTTCATCCTTTTTCCTTTCTTTCCGCCCTTGCTCAGGTTTGTTCTCCTTGTCGCTCTGTTTCCTGAGCACCACCTTGAACTTGTGGCCGCACTGTCCTCACTTTGACCTCCTGGTCTCTGTCCTGGGCCGTCTTGTGCTCATGGGCTCTTTGCTCTCATATTTGTCTGGATCCCCTCTCCCTGCTGTGTTTTCTTTCTGTCTCTCTCCTTTCTCCCCTGCTTCCTTGGCCCCTTTTCGTCTGGCATCCCTTAGTCTCTTCCCTCCTGTCCACAGCCCCATGCTCCCCGGCCTACCCCCTGCCCCGCAGTCTCTGCCCTCCAGCTTGTCCACTAGGGCACTTTCTCCTGTGATCGACATCTGTGATTTCCTTCTAGTACCAAGAGCTCACATGGCTGTGATGCAGAGAATAAGTAATCAAGTGTGCTTTTTATTTCTTTATTTTCATTTCACCTAATAAGCACATCTTGAAATGGAGCTGTGTCACTCACACTATATCACTTCCCCTGGGGAGTCCTCATTCATTCTCACTTGGAATTCTCTCCCTGCACAGCCCAGGGAGGGAAGATGGTACACTGAAGGTTTCTTTGTTGAGCTTCAAACATGGTGTGTCTGTGTCCTTTATCCCTAATGCTGTTGTATGTGTTGGGGAAGGGGTGTATCTGTTTATGAGCCAGAAGGAACTCACAGTTGATCGTGATGTAATGGACTTATGTTAGGCTAGATTGAATGTGAAGAACCGTAGAGGGAAGGAGGGCTGCACCCTGGGGCTGGGGTCTCTGGGGTGACTTTGGAAGAAGGACCGTTCTGAAAGACTGTTCCTTAACTCCACCTGCCTTTCCACTGATCCACTCAAGAGAGTGAAGAGTGAAAGTACCAGTTGTCTGAAACATCATGGCCACTCCACTGGTCGCCCAGACCCTTCTCCGCAGAGAGGCACTGCCTGTCATGAGGCCGGGCCCGGCCACACGCAAGAGCAGCAGGACAGAGGGACTCCCTGGAGTGGGACGGTGGCCGCAGGGCAAGCATCTGAGCTGAGTTCTGAGGTCTTCCCGGCCCCCTTTATGCCCAGAGGCTCTAGACTTCGGTGCCTTACTGGGGTACAGTGTGCCCACAGCTGTGCTGGTCTTGGGAGGCTGTACATAGCTTCTCATCTCATCTCACTGTAGAGGCAACTGGAGGAAAACAGAGTGCTCAAGCTTTCATTATGCACTGATCATGATACTTACAGCTGTTCCTTACTGAAAGCTTACTACGTGGCAGCCAGGAAGTGGGTACAGCACTTTACATATATCATCTCATTTAATGCCCAAAACAACCTTGTGCAACAGATGAGGAAACAGAAGTTTACTCGCCTGGGTCTAAGGTCCCCCACATTGGGAAACAGCAGAGCCAGGTCTGAGCTCTGGTGTCTTGACCACTACACACCTGACCACAGGCATTGCCCTCCCTCTCATGAGCAAAGACTCAGGTTAATCTGACTCAGAGGAATGGCTGCCAGGTGGGAATGTGCCCTATGAGCGTGGACCATGGTCTCAAATCATTTCAGAGCTGGAAACACCTTGAAGGCCACCTAGCCAGGGATCCTCCATACTGTTGTACATCATTTTTACTTAAAGCATTATCCAACACCACCAGTCTGGAAGGTCTCCTCCCTGACTAGGGTTTCTGACTCAGTTTACTGGAGATACGGTCATGGCATACTTATATCTTAAAACACCCTGGGTCCTTGTATATTTCACCTATGTTGAGAACCACTGTTCTAATATTACAAATTGTTCTTATTGTTCAGTCACTCAGTTGTGTCCAACTCTTTGTGAGCCCATGGATTGCAGCACGCCAGGCTTCCCTGTTCTTCACTATCTCCCGGAGTTTGTTAAAACTCATGTTCATGAGTTGGTGATGCCATCCAACCATCTCATCCTCTGACACCTCCTTCTCTTCCTGCCCTCAATCTTTTCCAACCTCAGGGTATTTTCCAATGAGTCAGCTCTTCCCATCAGGTGTCCAAAGTATTGGAGCTTCAGCTTCATCATCAGTCCTTCCAATGAATATTCAGGGTTAATTTCCTTTAAGATTGACTGGTTTGATCTCCTTGCAGTTCAAGAGACTCTCAAGAGTCTTCTCCAACACCACAGTTCAAAAGCATCAGTTCTTCAGCACTCAGCCTTCTTTATGGTCCAACTCTCACATTCATACATGACTACTGGAAAAACCATAGCTTTGACTTTGCAGACCTTTGTCAGCCAAGTGATGTCTCTGCTTTTTAACATGCTGTCAAAGTTTGTTTTCTTTCCTATAGAACCCCTAATGCAGTCACCTGATCCTATAGGTACCCCTAGTTTATATCGGCCCATCTCTACTGTCACTGTCTTGGCTCAGGATTGTATCTCATTTTACCTAATCGGTGTACAGTACGTGTCCTCCACTATGCATCCTCTGTCCAGCAGTCATAGCAGTAATCTTCTAGGAAGTAGCGTGCATGCATGTTCAGTTGTGTAGACTCTTTGCGACCCCGTGGATGATAACCTGCTAGGCTCCTTTGTCCATGGGATTGTCTAGGCAAGAATACTGGAGTGGGTTGACATTTCCTCCTCCAGGGGATATTCCCAACCCAGGGAAATGAACCCAGGTCTCCTGTATTACAGATAGATTCTCTACCACTGAGCCACCTGGGAAGCCCACAAGCGATAATAATAGAAAACATTTATTGGGTTTTTTACTAGATCATGGGTACCAGGCTTTAGTACTTAACAAAATGTCATTAAATCTCACTGCAGATACTTCCCTGGTGGTTCAGCAATTAACACTCCCAGCTTCCATTGCAGGGGGTGCAGGTTTGATCTCTGGTAAGGGAACCAAGGTCCCCTATGCTGCATAGCATGGCCTATATATATATCTGTCTGTCTATTATCTATCTATCTTTCTGTCTATCTCACAACAATCCTAGGTGGTAGGTTAAGAATATGATACCTACACTTTGCAGATGAGGACACTGAAGCTTAAAGGGGTTAAAATCTTGTTAGAGATTCTAAAGCTTCCACATGGAAGATGGGGCTTGAGCCCTTACCTGCTGTTGAAAGGGTGGTTGACCCCCTTGTCGGCAGGCTGAACTTCTGAGGTACTTTCTCAAAGTCATCCTCTTGCCAAATGCTGCTACCTGCAGAGAAGAGTCCTTTTTTCTTTTATTTTTGGGAGTTTCCCTGTTTTCTCCATAATGTTGATTTCATTGCATTTTTATAATATTTCAGGCTTTAATTTAATTTATTTAGTGCTGTTGCTCAGTGCCCTGGGCGTCTCAGGAGAAGCTGGAATTTTATAAATAAAATTATTATTATAGCTCTCTGATAGCAGCCCCTGAGCTAGTTGGTTGATGTATTGATTACTCCCTGTGTTGAAAAGTTTCCCCTAAAGCCCTTTATGGCCCAAGTCCTCCCTGTCTTTTTCTGCTCTCCCCTGTTTGTTGAAATCTAGACCCAGTTGTGTAGATTTTCTTCTAGAGCTCCCTGCCAGGGTTGATCAGAGAACCCCTCAGCCAGTGTTCCCTGTAATGTATTCCAGAGAGCATGACCTAATTTTTTTTTTTAACTTTTTTGAAGCACTGAAGTACCAAGTCCCATTTGCTAGACCTATAATGTCAATTTTGCAGTGATTCAACCCTCTTGGCCCACCATGCTAAATAAGACCTTGTTAGTTATTGGACTGCAGCAGGAATCTCTTCCAGGATACTCTCAGGCTAGATAGGAATTAATCATGACACTCATTTGGAACCCAGAATTTCAGAACTCTAAATTTGAAGAGATAAGCAGACATAATATGTGTCAGTCTCAAAAGGAAGAGAAGCCCAAACCAGAGGAAGAAGGTGAGAGTCTGTGTTATTGACCATCATTTTTAGCATTAAGGCTTCTTTCTGGAACTGCCTGCTGCCTCACAGTCTCAGAGGCCTTTATCAGCAAGACGTGTGGGAGGACCATTGTCTTGTATTTATAGAATACCTGTGACATGATGAGGAATTCACAGGATGAGCTCATGGCTGTGCTGGGGTTTCTCCCTGGACATCTCTCAAACCATACCAATGGATTAGACCTTCCCTCTCTCAACTCCTTACATGACATGTTCCTTTTCCCATTATTTTCAATGCATTTTGCTCATTTATTCATTCAGTAAAATTTTGTCAATGGGAACTTCCCTGGTGGTTCAGTGGTTAAGAGTCCACCTTCCAATGCGGGGGACATGAGTTTGATCCCTGGCTGGGGATCTAAGATCGCACCTGCTGAATGGAAGCTAAGCCCACGTGTCACAACGAAGACCTGACACAGCCAAACATCATTCATTTATTAATTTAAAAGAAACAAAAATTCTTAAAAAAATTCACCAAGCAAAATTCCCACAAACAGGAGAGATCAACAAAAGACAGGGCGAACTGGGGCCACAGAAGGCTTTAGGCGAAAGTACATCCCACCTCTGTGGCCAGCGTGCATCAAGACCAGGATGAGCGAGATCAACCTCGGTACTCACTTCTTTGGTGTTTGGTGCCCACCTCCTTTCCTCCTTTCATCTTGACTTGTCTCCATCTCAAGCCAATATTTTCCTCCTAATTTACAGTTGCTTTTAGGATTTCTGAAGAAGTTTCCTAATTAACCAAGAGCAATACACTGTGCTGTCTCTGTGCTTTTAGAGAACGAATGCGAGTAGCCAATCTGTCCATTGCAAATGAGTTCATTCCTATTCAGGCAGCTGCTGGCACGCACCTTGCCTGAGGCCTCTGATGTTATGAGCAACATATTGGCTTTCGATGTCTGTACTTCTTCCCAGCTACACTGGGAGCCCTAGATGAATGGAAGACACAGTAACTGGAAAGAATTTATTGCATTACATGGCGGCCATGCATGGTTTCAGTAGCAGGCACCACGGTGGGTTTGTTCAGGGTGGATGTGTACTGCCTTCTCTCACCACACAAAGGTTGTTGGCTATCTAACAGCTATATTTCCTTCTAGCCAAATAAGAATATGAAACAAGCTATGACCCAGATGTCTAAGTCCATGAGACATAGACAGGATGAAGCCTGTTTCTCTCCCAAAAGGAAGAATAATTTCCTATGAAAAATGACTAACTGACTGTTTGCTACAAAGGAAGCAGCCTAGAGACTTGTCTAGTTTGGTTAAACTTTCCTGTGGCTCAGAAATGCCTCCCGGTCCTTAGTAAGCAGAGAGAACCCAAGGAACTTTTCATTTCTCAGTCCAGTCTTCTCAAGATGCAGGAATCACTCAATGGCAGTTTGTAGCCCTACTAAGTGCAAGTCACTGGTTCACAACACTGCTTGTGCTGAGCAAGGACTTCTACCCCATTCTTCATGGTACCATGAGTTTGGCTGGAGTGATTTGTCTTTTGTCCCCTCTCTAGAGTTCACCTAAAGAGGTACAAATCTCCCATTTCTCCAAATAGACTGAGTTTAGGAGGCCTTCTTGCCTGGATCATGAGAGTCCTAGGCTGCTGTCTGTCCCTTCACCGTTGAGTGTCTCATGTCACTCATTGTCATTCTCTGCTAGTCCTTTAATGAAAATGGCCAACTCGCTCAGAGATAACAGAATAGGAATCAATGGGACCTGCGATTGTCTGCATGCCAGACTCTCTTGTCAACCTCGTCTTCAATCCATTCTGCCAACCCAACCTCCTCTGGGACTGAGACGTTTGAAAACAGCGCAGCAGTCTCATCTCCCGGGCAGTGTTTTTCTCCATCATTTGCTTTATTAAATATTGATTTTCTGTTGCATTATTAAACCTTAAGTCTAGAGCATAAATTCTGGGCTGATACTTTAATCTGGCTCTCCTCTTTTTTTTTTTTTTTTTTTTTTTGGCTTTTGGAACTGATTTTCAGGCCAGATCTCCTGGGGAATCTTTAAGTCAACCCAAGGCCTGTGAGAAATCTGCCTGAAAGAAGGGGGAAGAGCCCAGGCTTGAGAGTAGCTCACCTCCTGGGGCAGGACAAAAAAGACTGAGCTTATGTAAGGCAGACCCTCACTTGGTGCAGACCCAGAAGCCTGGCCCTGCTGGGATGCACATGCTTGTACCAGGAAGGCCTTTCGGAGTCACACCACCAGAACTGAGGAGCAGGCAAATGGTGTACTGAACTGATTTTAGAATTAGACATCACAGAGCTCCTCAGACATAATCTGATCCATTATCCATCCACCTCCTTTTGTTTTGGTTTCTATTATTCCTAGGATTTGAGTCATCAATTCTAATCACACAGTCCTTTGGCTTTTCACTTATTTTGAACCTCTGGTTCATTCTTTCATCTTCCTCTCTCTTCTTTCTGAGGGCCAGTGGCTGAGTGGTCAACAACATCAGTCCATTGTATGGAGCCATACATGTATGATACATGTATGATGGAGCCATCATACATATTATAAAACTCTTTCTGAGGGATGTAGACATCTCCAGACAGCTGTGTTAGCTAGGGCGATCTCCAAGTTCAGGTCCCCATCCTGAGAATAGCCTCCTGGAACTGCCACTGGCTGGGGCCTGGAGATTAGAAACAGGAGGAGCACCTTGCCTTTGTCTCAGCCCTGACAGACAAATAGGAGAAAAACTAGGAGTAAATATTGATGGAGTTTCCCTGGCAGGGATGGAGCATGGCAGTATCTCTCTGGAGGTTTGCAGAGAGCTGTGACCATCTCCTGCCCAGACTTCAGCTCATCCCATCTCTTTTTCTGTTGTTGTTCAGTCACTAAGTCATCTCTTTTGCAACCCCATGGGCTGCAGCATGCCAGGCTTCCTTGTCCCTCACCATTTCCCAGAGCTTGCTGAAACTCACGTCCATGAGTCAGTGATGCCATCCAACCATCTCATCCTCTGTTATCCCCTTCTCCTCCTGCCCTCAGTCTTTCTCAGCATCAGGGTCTTTTCCAATGAGTCTGCTCTTCGCATCAGGTGGCCAAAGTATTGGAGTTTCAACTTCAGCATCAGTCCTTCCAATGAATATTCAGGATTGATTTCCTAAAAACTGTGCCTCCCTCTAAAATCTGTCATGTTTTTTTCTCCTCAAATTGCATCGAGTAAGTTGATTTCTTTGCAATAATAAAAAATGTTTGACTTTGAATCAAGAGATATGAAGTTTGAATCTTCAGATCAGATCAGTTGCTCAGTCATGTCCGACTCTTTGCAACCCCATGAATCGCAGCACGCCAGGCCTCCCTGTCCATCACCAACTCCCGGAGTTCACTGAGACTCACGTCCATCAAGTCAGTGATGCCATCCAGTCATCTCATCCTCTGTCGTCCCCTTCTCCTCTTGCCCCCAATCCCTCCCAGCATCAGAGTCTTTTCCAATGAGTCAACTCTTTTCATGAGGTGGCCAAAGTACTGGAGTTTCAGCTTTAGCATCATTCCTTCCAAAGAAATCCCAGGACTGGTCTCCTTCAGAATGGACTGGTTGGATCTCCTTGTAGTCCAAGGGACTCTCAAGAGTCTTCTCCAACACCACAGTTCAAAAGCATCAATTCTTCAGCGCTCAGCCTTCTTCACAGTCCAACTCTCACATCCATACATGACCACAGGAAAAACCATAGCCTTGACTAGACGAACCTTTGTTGGCAAAGTAATGTCTCTGCTTTTGAATATGCTATCTAGGTTGGTCATAACTTTCCTTCCAAGGAGTAAGCGTCTTTTAATTTCATGGCTGCAGTCACCATCTGCAGTGATTTTGGAGCCCAGAAAAATAAAGTCTGACACTGTTTCCACTGTTTCCCCATCTATTTGCCATGAAGTGATGGGGCCAGATGCCATGATCTTCGTTTTCTGAATGTTGAGCTTTAAGCCAACTTTTTCACTCTCCACTTTCACTTTCATCAAGAGGCTTTTTAGTTCCTCTTCACTTTCTGCCATAAGGGTGGTGTCATCTGCATATCTGAGGTTATTGATATTTCTCCTGGCAATCTTGATTCCAGCTTGTGTTTCTTCCAGTCCAGCGTTTCTCATGATGTAATCTGCATATAAGGTAAATAAACAGGGTGACAATATACAGCCTTGATGTACTCCTTTTCCTATTTGGAACCAGTCTGTTGTTCCATGTCCAGTTCTAACTGTTGCTTCCTGACCTGCATACAGATTTCTCAAGAGGTAGATCAGGTGATCTGGTATTCCCATTTCTTTCAGAATTTTCCATAGTTTATTGTGATCCACACAGTCAAAGGCTTTGGCATAGTCAATAAAGCAGAAATAGATGCTTTTCTGGAACTCTCTTGCTTTTTCCATGATCCAGTGGATGTTGGCAATTTGATCTCTGGTTCCTCTGCCTTTTCTACTGTGTAAATTTCCACAAGTTATAGATCAAAGTGGCTGAATATTAGCAGTTGTGTTTGTTTCAGTCAAACACTTAATGTTTGTGAGTTCCAGATTTCTCATTTATAATGGCCTGAGTACAACCACTCCTCAGTTTATCGTGATGTGGATAATATGAGGAAGCATTGAATATTTTTTTTTACAATTCAGTTTGACAGATATTGAGTATTTGTGAATATTTGTGTTTTGAGGCACTGTGTTGAGTGCTAGGAGTAGGACAGTAAGCCATATGTGGTCCTGACCTCATGCTGGAAATGACAATATTTGACAATGCCTGTCGTGTTCCTTAAGTGTCCTTTTCTCCCCTAATCAGATTGTTCAAGTATTGCATGGGTCTCTCCTTGTACTGACCTCATTACATCCTAATTACCTATTCACCCAAAAAACGTAGCTCTTTGGGGCTCAAGAGTCATTTGCCAAAATGTCACATATTGTCCTCAGTAAATGTGGCTTGTTGAATGAATCTCTAATTCCTCATCATTCATTCTGTGATAGATTCTAGTGTCTTTAGGACTTCCCTCGTGATGCAGTGGGAATCTGCCTGCCAGTGCTGGAGACGCAAGAGACCAGAGTTTGATCTCTGGGTCAGGAAGATCCCCTGGAGAAGGAACGGCAGCCTACCTTAATATTCTTGCCTGGGACATCCCTTGGACAGAGGAGCCTGGTGGGCTACAGTCCATAGAGTCACAAGGAGTTGGACACGACTGAAGTAACTTAGCATCCAGCACGTGCACATGTGTCTAGTCAGGGTTCTGCTGTTGCAAAATTGATATGCATAAAGTGTTAGCAATTGGCAGCTTTCATAAAGAGATGCTTTGTAACGTCTGCATGTTAAAAACCAAGGGTGGGGACTTCCCTGGTGGTCCAGTGGCTAAGGCTCTGTGTTCCCAATGCAGGGGCCCCGGTTCCATCCCTGATCAGGGAACTAGATCCCACACTGAGTTCACATGCCACAGCTGAAGATCTCATATGCCACCGCTAAGACCTGGCACAGCCAAATAAATAAACAAACATTAAAAAGAAAACATGGGTGCTTTGCATGAACCGTGTCTGCTTCCTCCTGGTTCTTCTCATTTATTTGACTCCCTTTCTGAGCACTGTGCTGAGACAGAGTCAGCAAGTATGTTCAGAGAGCACAAGGCTTCTGCACAAAAAACGACTTGGGGGAAATTCGTTCAGTGGCTAGAAATCATCCTAAGTTTGGTTGGGAGATACAAAAATGTTTTGGCCTTATAGAAGAACGAGACCATTAAAATCTACTTAAATGCCAATAATGCATGGAGTCACAAAGAGTGGGACACGACTTAGTGACTGAACAACAGCCACAGTATCGGAGAAGTCAGTCAACTCCCAAGTCTCCAAGCACACACAAGATGTGCAGTTCCCACTTGTGCGTCACGGAAGGCTCCAGGTCACATAGGAATATTGCAAATGCGTTGGGGGCCCAAGGGCTTTGGGCTATTTCTGCCTCAAATTATTTTGATTTTTCCATTCAGTGCTGTCAGAAACTCAGGAACTGATCATTTGTGCTGGAAATAGCACAACTTCTGCCCTTTGTTTCGATCGCTTTGGCCGTGTTTGATTGGCGAGTTTGATTGCTGGCCGCAGAAAATTGCATTTGTGTCGAGAGCATTCTGAAGAGATCGATGTAGGAGGAAACCAGGCAAGATCAATTATAATACCAAAGGACTAGTATAAAAAGTCATGCAACTCACATGCCATCCTGTAGCTCTCTGTGTCTAAACATCTCCCAGGTCATCTGGAGGAGAGGGGTATAACTCCATGTCCACGCACCTAACCTTACATAGAACATGTGCAAAGAGTGAGACAACCTGTAATCCTACAAATAATTATGATAATTGCTCCCCATGTTTCCCAGCTATGGTGTCATCTCCTGTAGGCCCATTTTTAGTTGAATCTTCAATAGAAGTGTGTAAAAGTGATAGTTGCTCAGTTGTGTCTGATCCTTTTGCCCCCACGGACTATAGCCCCCCAGGGTCCTCTGTCCATGGAATCCTCCAGGCAAGAATATCAGAGTGGGTTGCCATTCCCTTTTCCAGAGGATCTTCCTGATGTAGGGATCAAACCCAGGTCTCCCACATTGCTGGCAGATTCTTTACCATCTGAGCCACCAGGAAAGCCCCTGAAATAGAAGCTTTGAGTTAAATCTCTCTATCATTGCCATTTTATGACCAAGGAATCAGAACTCTAGAGGTTGAGGAATTGGTTTTATGACTGTTCCCGTGTGCCCAGGAGGTGGGGATGGGCATGTATGTTCTGACTGCTCCAAATTCTATCCTTTTAACTATCTTTGTGTGTTTTCATTGTGTTTTTAAACCATGGCATTTTACACCAGTGTGAACATGCACTGTGGTTGCTGCTGCTACACCCGCTGTTTTAGTAATTCCACCGGATGTGTGTAGTAGGCTAGCCATTTCCTCGTCTCCACCAGAGGACTCTGGGAACCTTGGAGGAGGTTTCTCAGACTCTTAAGACATGTGTAATAGTTGTGTGCATGTGACTTTATAAAGCGGTTTCCATACCCACTATTACCAGCAGCTTATGAAATAGGGCAAGTGTTATCAATTCCATTTTCTAAGTGCTGACTAAAAAAATGCACAATGTGAGAATTTTGAGTTAAGTTTTATTGGGGGCAAAATGAGGACTATAGCTTAGGAGGCAGCATTTCAGATAGCTCTGAGAAATTGAAACTGCTCCAAAGAGGTAGGAGGGAGAGTCGGCATATGTGATTTTGGTGAAGGGGGAGTGCATGTAATCAAGCACAGATTTTTTGCAGAAGCTTTCTTCTGGTCATTGGGCACACTCATCACTATGAAGGATTTTCATGCTTTTCTAGATATGAAGAGACACAAGAATCAGGCTCCTAAAATCAACTCCTGAAAATATCTAACTATGAAGTCCTGTTCTACCAGTTCTTCCCTAAGCACAGAGTGCCTCATTTCTGCTCTCCACCCTGAGCTCCTTTCCGGGGTTGTTCAAAGTCAGCAACTACCGCAGCACCTTATTTAATCCTTGTAGAGGTAGATGGCAAGTGTCCATGGCAAGCACCAATTTGTAGTTGACATAAGCGAAGAAAGTGAGTCTCAATGAATGTGACTGGTGCCCAGGAAACTAAAGAGAGAAGCCCTCTGGCTACAGAGCTGCTGGTCTTTCCACTCCCTGCCCTTCTCTAAGGTAACACATTTACTTTAACAGTAGCACAGCTTAAATGGGATGATGCTTTTTCTTAAATGTTGGACTGTCTCTATTCCTTCTCTCTTAAAAACATGAAACAGCAACAACAGTCACCAAAACATTCCAGAATGCTTTGGTCAAAGAGTGTGTCTTGTTTGATGATGGCTTATACGTGGTTTGGCCCTGCCTACATTTGACCCTGCATGCATGCATGCTAAGGCTCTTTGGTCGTCTCCGACTCTGTGAACCTATGCATTGTGGCCCCGCCAGGCTTCTCTGTCCATGGGGTTCTTCAGGCAAGAATACTGGACTGGATTGTTGTGCCCCGTTCCAATGGATCTTCCCAACCCCGAGGTTGAAGCTGAGTTTCTTATCTCTCCTGCATTTGCAGGTGGGTTCTTTACTATTAGCACCACCTGGGAAGCCCACATTTGACCTTACCTAGCTCTTAATACTCCAGCACTCTTGCCTGGAAAATCCCATGGATGGAGGAGCTGGGAAAGCTGGAGTCCATGGGGTCGCTGAGGGTCAGACACGACTGAGCGACTTCACTTTCACTTTTCACTTTCATGTATTGGAGAAGGAAATGGCAACCCACTCCAGTGCTCTTGCCTGGAGAATCCCAGGGACGGGGGAGCCTGGTGGGCTGCCGTCTATGGGGTCGCACAGAGTCGGACACGACTGAAGCGACTTAGCAGCAGCAGCAGCTCTTAATACTCCAGCACTCTTGCTTGGAAAATCCCATGGATGGAGGAGCCTGGTAGGCTGCAGTCCATGGGGTCGCTAGGAGTTGGACACGACTGAGCACCTGCCCTTTCACTTTTCACTTTCATGCATTGGAGAAGGAAATGGCAACCCACTCCAGTGTTCTTGCCTGGAGAATCCCCGGGACAGGGGAGCTTGATGGGCTGCTGCCTATGGGATTGCACAGAATCCGACATGACTGAAGTGACTTAGCAGCAGCAGCAGCAGCTCTTAATAGATTGCCTTGAACAAAGAGAGATGTTAGATAGAGGCTTCCACTGGCTACTAGACTACCAACTCCTTGGTTCAGATACTTAACGGTTTAGTCTCATCATGCTTTATTGCCAAAAAAAATGTTTATTTATGGCCTCCTGCTTTCTAAACCCTCAGCTGGGCACTGAACAGATGGCTGACCTTGAATAAGTCATTGAACTTCTCCAGGCTTTGATCTTGTGATCTGTTAAATAGAGGTAATAGTGGTCCATTCCCTAAGTTAAATAGAATAAAATTGCATCATGGATGTGAACTGATGATGCAAAGTAGTCAGTCCTGTACTTATATATTACATTGAGCTCTCAAAAATGTTTGGAGATGGGTTGGCAAATGAAGAATGTGCTTTTCTACACCCCCTAAGTGGTAACGGAAAACAATGCTGAAAAAGTGACATCGTGAACTCAGGTGTGGTGGATGAAGGCTGAGCAGGACGGTGGGCGCGGTGTCCCTCTTTTCCCCTCTCGGTGGAAGGGGCCACCTTGGCAGGATTTATCCACTCATTTCTGCTTTTGAAACTGCTTGCTCAGAATGGTGTGATCTCTATGGCATTTTCTCCTTTCTCTTTCTGACAGTGACTCTTTGAAATATTATTTTTGTTTCCTCGACGGCAGGGGTATATAATTGATGGCCTGTCTGGGTCGCTGGAGCCCTGCATTTAAACCATGCTCGCCTTGGCTCCTCTGCCTGTGAGTTCATTACTTTTTGAAAAGCCTCACGTCTGTTTGTGTTCAGATGATTGTTACTCTGGAGAGGGAGGTGACTGTCAGGCAGGAGGAGGAACATGGAGCGGAATTAACGATAATCAAATCGTCTCTTGTCCTTAGATGGATATTTCTGGGTAACAGGACTTCACGTTTATCTGATGTGGCTGTTCTGAACTAGGGGACTAAGAGCCTGCACTTTGCCCACGGCATGCCAGAGGGGCTCTACCACTTTCAGTCTTGGGATGTGGGAGGCTGCGGCTTTGCAAATAAAGTGGGTAATGAAAGTGTCCAGCTCAGGTACTCGAGGATGATTTAGTGCAGAATATATACATGCAAGATTTTTAATTAAAGGTGTGGGATACCCGTGGTTCTCAGTGATCAGGAAGGTGGAGGGCACATTGCCTCCTCCCCTCAGCCTGGGGTTTTCTCTCCTCTCTGCAAGGATCACCGTGTCCCTCTCAGCCCTGCTCTTTCAGCCCACTGGTTCCCCCACATACATCCAGACCCTGTCTCATGCTGTCCTGCTTGGTAAGCTATCGGGTCTCAAATCTGGTAAAGTCAATCAAGTTTATAGAAATTTAGAATATCCCACAACCTAGTCTTTATGGCAGACGAAGAGTAATGTCTTCAGTTTGCCAGAGACGGAGATTCAGTGACTGACTCTTGGGAGTGGTTGTGAGAGGTAGAACCGAGAACTTTTAATTCTCTGAAACTTCCTTCTCAGCCTGAAACAAACAAACAAGCCCATTCTTTAAGGCTGAAATTAACTGCCTTCTTGGAGAATCCATCTTTTGAGAGTACCCTTCTGCACCCATCCCATTTCAAGCAAGCAGCTGGGCTCTGTCCTTCAACTTTCAAAGATATTTGTTCCTATCATGACTTCAGCGTCCCTTACACTGTTCCAGGATTATTCATCTCATGGGTGCTTCCTTTGCCCTCATTTCACTCCTAACAGGAGCCAGGCAGGTTTATTGTTTATTTCTGTATAATCACTTTTCAGTGTGGTCCTGACATATGCTTGACAATAAAGAAAGGTTCATTGTATGAATCCATGGAAGGACTTCGTTGATCAAAGCACATTCACATCATCTCTGCAGTTACACACCACTGTGTGCAGAAGTGAGTCTATGTGCTGTGCAGAAGGCGTGTTCATTCATCTGCCCTCAGGAAGCTCACATGGCTTCTCACCCAGGGGGAGAAGAAGCCAGGTGCTGCATCTTAGGTGGGCATGTTTGCACAAGCATAGGGCTTCCTCGATGGCTCAGATGGTAAAGAATCTGTCTGCAATGCAGGAGACCCAGGTTCGATCTTTGGGTTGGGAAGACCCCCTGGAGAAGGAAATGACAACCCACTCCAGTATTCTTGCCTGAAGAATCCCATGGACAGACGTGTCTGGTGGGCTGCAGTCCATGAGGTTGCAAAGAGTTGGACACAACTGGGAAACTAACACACACAGGTGATAAAGCATTTGTAAAAGATGGGTTTTGAGCATTTTGGTCAGTTATAGAGAGAGAATCATCCTTCAAAGATAAAAAAGAACACACACGTAGAAAAATTAGTTTCAGGAAGAGTTTTCATCTCTGTAGGAGATTAAGTGCCCTTAAGTTGAAGGCAGTTTCTTTCCCTTTTGTAAGATCATGAGTAGAAGACACTCATGTCTCATCATTTGAAGGCTGTACAACTAGATTATATAAGTAACAAAAAATATCATGCATACAGTGATGTTTAACAAATAAATATTTGAAAGATTTTTCTCTATAAATGTCAAAAGACTTTCCAAATAAGACTCCAAGGGGTAGACTTCCTCACAGATTAAGCGTGGCATGTGGTATTATATCGATATACACCTTAGTATTCTGGGAGTGAGGAAGGATTTAGGCTTTCTGAATCCTAGTCAAGTATATGAGTCTAAAGTCTATTGTTTCCTTGTTGCTCAGCCTTCTCCTTGATGCATTCCTCGCTAGATTGTGTGGGTTATAACAGCCTAAAGCTCAGAAAAGTGGAGATGATTATCAGAATTTGAAATGCTGTGACATTTTGCTGCCAAGAAGTAATTGATTTATTAGAGACATTACAATACATGCACAATGCAACTTAAGAGATTCCTTTGAACTTGTTCAGTATCAAATCCTGTGGGAGACTAATTTCTTTCAGAACCATGGAGAGAAACTCCCTTTCATTCTGATTCCATTGGCCTTGGAGAAGTAAATTCCAATCCAGTGGCCACCATATGACTCAATTTCATAGCTTTAGCAATTCCACCTGGCGAGTACCAGAATCTTAATGCATTACTGTGCACTCATGTTGCCACACAGTGGAGTGAGGGACAGGATGCTGCTGCTGCTGCTAAGTCGCTTCAGTCATGTCTGACTCTGTGCGACTCCAGAGACAGAAGCCCACCAGATTCCCCCGTCCCTGGGATTCTCCAGGCAAGAACACTGGAGTGGGTTGCCATTTCCTTCTCCAATGCAGGAAAGTGAAAAGTGAAAAAGAAGTCACTCAGTTGTGTCCGACTCTTCGCGACCCCATGGACTGCAGGCTACCAGGGTCCTCCGTCCATGGTATTCTCCAGGCAAGAGTACTGGAGTGGGGTGTCATTGCCTTCTCTGGAGGGACAGGATAGGATGACTTATATTATTATCCTTGCCATCATTCTGTTGCTAAACAGAAGGATAATACCTTACAGCAAGTCAGATAAAACACAGAACATTTCAGAAGACATTTGAGTTATTCCTAACAAGCAACTTCTTAGTAATGCTGTACTTCAAAACTCTATGCAAGAAGCTGTAATTGAGTTCAGTGGTTCCACACCTGAGCAATGAACCAAGCAGACTAACAAAATGCTTAGAGCTAATGAAAATCTTGTTGTTGAAAGCAGTGAGGCCCCAGTGGGCCATGGGGTAAAATACTGGGAAGATTAGGCTCTCTGCCTTAATGGTTGTGAACTAATATACTTATCCTAACCAGCTAAAAACCTCTAGTCAATTCCCAGTTGCTTTGGGCATCTGTTCAAAAACTTTTTAAAAATAGAGACACAGTTTTAATCTAGGATACTGTTTGCTTCTTTATTCTGTATTTACTGATTATTAATTTTCCAAAGCACATGAAAAAATAAATGAAAACTAATAATCGGATAATTCAGAACCTTGGCTGAGTAACTCACATTAGACTGGAATATAGAAGACATATCCATGTTGGTGGGGTAGTGGGATGAGTTGGGAGATTGGAACTGACATATATATGCTGCTGAAACTATGTATAAGATAGATAACTAATGAGAACCTACTCTATAGCACAGGGAGCTTCATTCAATGCTCTATGGTAATCTAAATAGGAAGGAAATCAGAAAATAAGGAATACACATACTCATATAGCTGCATCACTTTGCTTTACAGCAAAAACTAACAGAACATTGTAAAGCAACAATACTCCAATTAAAATAAATAAAGTTT
Source organism: Bubalus kerabau (assembly GCF_029407905.1). NCBI lineage: Eukaryota > Metazoa > Chordata > Mammalia > Artiodactyla > Bovidae > Bubalus > Bubalus kerabau. The sequence continues at coordinate 17,141,926 of NC_073628.1, forward strand.
CTGGTTAGAGCATTAAAAAAGAATACATATCCATACTGATGCCAGAATTTAAAATATTTATAAAACATAAGATGATATAGGTCTCAGGTAACATGCAGTCCATGTCATCAGTAGGGAAACCGTCTTCTTATACCTAAGGGTATTTGGATCATCAGAACAGCATCACTTGCCTGAGGTCTCAGGAATAAACATGTGGATTATGCTTAGGACTTGTTTGGGAAAAAAAGAGGGCAAGCTTTAATATGATGTACATTGTCTTTTTTATTATTATTATTATTATTTGGAAAAGCTGCAATGTGTCCTTCCTACTTAACAAAGCACTCATACAACTGAACATCATTCCCTTTCTCCCTTTATCCAAAAGAAACTTAAAGCTTATAATCAGAATGTACGCTGGCATTTATGATTGCCTTTTGAGGTATGTAGTCTGCTTTCCTTGGACCTTACTCTGTGTGCTTACCTTGCTCTTTAATTTTGTGTGTTCATTGTAAGATGCCTCAAATTTATTGTGGAGATTGTGGAATATAAATAGTTGTGAATAACTTGGTAAAGCTACATATATATATATATATATATATATATATATACACATATATATATACATAATGTAGCATGTATAAACATATATATAACACAAATTATGTATAATCTAATGTTGTTTTAATTATGCCCTGGGCCACTGATGACTCGTGCTTTTTATACATGTGGATCATTTGTTTATTTTAAAACTTCAGTGTGAAGGAGGATTGCTCATTATTTGTCCATCAAGAAAATATGATGGGGAAGAAGGATATTAAAAATTAAATCAAAGAAATAAGAATTTCATTAGTGTAGATGTTGGCCATCTAAGAGAGGCAAGATTTTTATTGAGAACAGAAATGTTTTTTAAATATTATGGGAAAATTTGAGTTATTAGAATTTAACATTTAACTTGTCAGTTGGATTAATGGATTCAAAGCAAAGAAAAACTTGGGCGTTTCAGTTATTCAGTTCAAACAATTACATTAATTAAGGAAGCTGAATTCACTTTTTATTCCTGATTTTATTTATTTTGCCATTCATTTATTGAGTGCCTGCCATGTTCCAGGCACTTTGTATTGTCTGAATATGATGAGAAAAAGAGAATTGCTTTTCTCATGGAGTTTTCAGGAGGCTCCACCCTTTGTTAATAGAATGCAATGAATTGTTGTAAGATGCTGGAGAAACAGAAAAGAGGGTCAAAATTGACCTGGTTCAAGGTGGAGGAGTCAGGGGAGGCTTCTAGATTGGGTCTAGATATAAAGGGCTGACTGGAGTTAGCTGTGTGAAGACTGAGACTCTGCCAATCCAAGGAACCAGAATGGATGCACAAGAGAAAATTCTGGGGAGAGACGACTGGCACAAAGATCCTAATACAATTTATTGATGTCAATGCTTGAAAGATTGGGGTGGGTAGGCAAAGACTGAGCATGTTTGACTGTGTGATGCCCATGAGTGTGTGTGAGAGACAGTGACTGATTGACTGGGTACCGTACAGTAAAGCATAAACTTGCTGGAGCTACTCATGCCAGTCCTGAAGGTCCTTGCTTGATACACTCACGTGAGGATTGTACACACTGCTAACCCGAATGAAAAGGGAATACTTTAAAATATTATAAGCCAAAGAAATTTGCACTTCTGAAAAGATAAGGAAGTTATGTTGAAAGATGTTCTGGACAGAACTGGCATCCTCTACTCTAGTCATTTCAGGGGACCAGTGAGGATGGCCTGAATTAAGGTAATTGGCTGTGATGATGGGGAAGGTAGTACAGACTTGAATGCTTTTTTCACCAGTAAAGACCCATGGGATTCAGTGACTCATATGGAGAGTGAGGAAACGGAAGAAGAATGGGAAAAGTCCTTGATTGTGGAATAGTGTAGCATAATGGTTTAGCACTGAGAGCTGATTGGCTATGTTAAAATCAGACTGACCATGACATGTGTCTTAACCTCTCTGTGTCTCAATTTTTCACCTGAAATCAGAGGTGGTAATAATAGAAATGTTATTTCGCATGCACTTTCAGAAAGTTATTGGAAAATCTGATACTCTTCCTTAAATCTTCTTAAAGGCCTGTGAATACCCGTTTAAGAGCTTTTAGAATATATTATAAAAGGGAGACTGATTGGGTTTGGAGAGAAAGGTGATTCATTCAGTATGGAACTTCACATTCACTTTGTATCATGTATTCACATCTAATAAATTATTTCCTAACCTGTGAAGATGAAAGAGAATAAGAACATCCTTAAGGAGGATGAAATTATCCAGTAGATGTTGGAGATGATTAGCAAGGGCATTTGGGAGGCAGAGAGAAGTTGACAGTCATGTTAAGTCAAACATGGCTTTTAAAGAAGCTACTAAACAGTGATGGATTATTATTAAAGGCAGAGATTAGCTAAGAAGTGAAGCAGGCAACTTCAAAGGAACAAGAAAAATGGACGAAAATGTGTTTAAATCTTTAAAGGAAGAGGACAAATGATAGAAATTTTATATAACTGAACAGCTTCCCCTAAACAAGTAGTTCTGATCTGCCCTGGATTCCAGGAATGCAAGCTCTAGGTTTCCCAGGCCAGAGGAGGAAAAACAAAAAACAAATCTTCTCATAATTTTCCAAAAGTGTGTCCTGAGCAGCTGGACACAAACAAAAGGACCTGAGTTCCTAATTTCTTGTAAATCTGACACCTTTATCATCACCAAAGTAGGTGTTCACAGCAGCACCTCCATCCCCTGTTCTCCTTTGTTATTCAGTCACAAAGTCTTGTCTAACTCTTCAAGACCCCATGGACTGTAGCATGCCGGCCTTCCCTGTCCTTAATGTCTCCCGGAGTTTGCTGAAACTCATGTCCATTGAGTCGGTGATGCCATCCAACCATCTCATCCTCTGTCACCCCCTTCTCCTGCCCTCAATCTTTCCCAGCATCAGGGTCTTTTCCAATGAGTCAGCTCTTTGGATCAGGTGGCCAAAGTATTGGAGTTTCAGCGTGAGCATCAGTCCTTCCAGCACACATTCAGGGCTGGTTTCCTTTGGAGTTGACTACTGAATTGAATATGGTAAAGTTCTGTTATCAGATGTCTCTCCACCGTTTTATGCTGCTACCAGTACTGGGAAAACATGGGCACCTTTCCTGGAAAGAGTTTCAGAAAAAAAAGAAGAAGGAGAGGGAGAAGGGAGAAAGAAGAAGGAGCGGGAGAGGAAAGAAGTGATACATTTGGTCCTCCACTGTATGGATATGGTTTATCATCTGATGCTATAAATTAAGACTACTTATTTTATTTGAGGATCTCAGAATAAGTTACTCAAAATAAGGTAAACTGTTCCTCTAAGGACACCAGTAATTTCTTATCATCAACTCCCAGGGCATCTTTTCAGTATTCTTTCTGCTGAAATTGATGTCTTTGCCACCACTCTTTTTTGATCTTTTTTTCTCATTTTTCATGAAACAACTCTCTCCTGACATTCACCTAGCTCTGACCCACTCCATCTAAGTCCCCTTTGTTTAATAACCTAAATCCTTCTCATAAATCAAAAATGCCGACTCTCCTTTGGGTTTCAACTTTGAGCTTCTTCCCTTCGTGTTTCCCAAGGTGATGCTATCAACCATGGCATGAGCTGGAGATCCTGATGTGGGCAGACATCAGAGTGTGCCCACCTCTAAATTCCCACATGATTACAAGCTGTCTAGTGAACATCTTAACCTGTATGTCCTGAAGACATTTGAACTCAACATATTTCAAACTCTTCTTATTATCTTCTGTATCTAGCTGGGTTCTTGGTCTCAGTCAACAGAAATTGACTCAGTTTGACTTAACAGAAGAGAGATTGATTGCAACTATGTTGTAGAGCTCAGGAAATTGACAGAGCGCTGATTAAAAAATGGGAAAGATGTCAATATGCAGGAAAAAAATCACAATACAAGAAGAGTCTTGCCAGGGCCTTGCGGCCACCATGGCTAACATAGGGACTGTTCTTGGCACTACTGTGGTCCTTATGACACCTCTGAGCACCAGGCATCCCAAAAAGAATGACTCCCACACTGTCCCTGCCTCTTTTGATCACTCAATATAGAGGCAGAGTTCTTGAGAAGAGCACCTAGCAAGCAGAGGCCAGGCAATATGCCCATTCTCCAGCTACTGGAGTGGAAGAGCACAGCTCTTTGGTCTTACCAGATGTCAGACTAGACTCACACTGTCTAGGGTTTCTGATATTTAGGAAAAAGCTTCAGAGTCCAAGTAATAGCTTGAAAGAGTGGGAAATGCACACTGCATGTTCCATAAGATAAATCAACCCTTCTGGTATTTCTCATCTCAACAAATGACACCAACATGCATTTGGTCAACAAAGCTCAGAATCATCTGCAACTCTTTTGTGGAAAAAAAAGAAAAAAGTCTCATCATTTATTTACTGGCTACACCATGAAGCATGTGGGATCTTAGTTCCCCAACCAGGGATTTAACTTGTGGTTCCTCTGGAAACACGGAGTCCTAACCACTGGACCACCAGGGAAGACCCAAGTATGTCTTTCTCTTTATGGTATGCAACTACTTTGTTGGTGTTGTTTGTTTAAGTCACTAAGCCTTAAAATTTTATTGACAAAATGGTCCTTAACTCATTTCCACTCTACTTTTTCTATTTAGATCAACCTATGCCATTTCTAGAGGACTTTAAATGCTTTCAACCAATGATGGGGTGAATGGTATAAAGGCGGTGGATGCCGTGTGTACAAATCATACTTCTGTCAGTCACTAGCTGGGTGACCTTAAGCACTTTCCCTCGCCTTGCTCTGTGTTGTGTATTGAATAATGTTAATAATAGTACTTGTCGCCTAGGATTGCTGCAGTGTCTGGTTGAGGCAGTCTTGTTAAAGCACTGTGAATGCTACAAACAATAGTCATGCCCTACAGGTCAGGTAAGGCTGAAAGTGAAGAGTGGTGGTGGGGAGTTGATGATGATGATCATAATAATGGTGGCAGTGATGGTAGTAACTTCCTCTGACTAGGACTCTCTCCAGTGTGCCGTCTTTATTGCTATCAGCATTATCTTTCCAAAGTAAGATTTTGATTTTGCTATTGTCCTGCTTGGAATCCTTTGGTGGCTCCCATTTCCTACGAGATAAACTCCAAACTCTTTAGTAAGATATTAGAGATTGCTGCAAAAGGGGACCCTGAATTATTTTTCTACTTCTGTCATCTGCCACTTGTCCTCACTCATGTTATGATAGAGGAACATGGATCAACTCATCCCTCAGCATTTTATAAATTTTACTTCTAGTGTTCACACACAGGCTGTTTCTGCCTTCTATATAACCCTCTCTTTTGCAGCCCTGGAAGACCAAGCACATGGCAGCTGTGCATTCCCCCTCTGGCCTCCTCCCTGTGTGCCCATCACAGTTGGTCCATGAACATGACATGGTGAACATACAGAGTATTTGTTCCATAGATTGTCAACAAATTATACACCTGCTGCTGTGCCCTTTCCCTGAGTGTTCCTGTCTTATTCATTTCTGCTTCTGTTTTGTGGAACTGGCACACTGTAGGTACTCAGGGAATGGCTATTCAACTCCTGTATTAATGAACACATCTGTAAGGACTCCGTGAAGACCCAGAGGAGTCCAGGAAGAGGTGTTGCAACTTGTTCCCAATGAGGGCACTGTGTCCTACCTGCTACACTTGGCAGTGGAGTGGACACGCAGAGCACTTGATTCCTGCAGCTCTGCTTTAATTGTTTCCAGTAGGTGCTTGGCACCATGCACCTTGCTAGATATTAATACTTTAACAGAATATCGGGAAGAAATGCTCTCTTTTTCTGAAGGAATTTTCATTTCGGTAGACTCTAGTCTACTTCTTTAGTAGATTAGCAGACATCATCCGTATGGGACTCTGGAGCCAAATTTGCAATCACCATTAAGGGGAAGAGCCCAAAGACTGTGAATTTCCTAGTACAATATTCTGAAACTGCTATCACTGCCTTTATAAACACAGGTGCCATATGAAAAAGCTCTATGTTCCTTGGAAGAACAAGGACAAGTGTGTTTTCTCTGGATTTAAGAAGCTGTAGAAATTTGCCTCCCTTCCTGCCAAAATAAAGTCACACACCCTAATCAGGCTAACTGCCACTCTCTTTATTGTATTTGAAAACAGTAAGTACTATTGGATGAAACTAAACTATCTAATTGGAAGAGAGAAAAAGAGACCAGCTGAGTTTAGAATATAATTCTTATGATATTTAATTATTGAAAAAGGATAATTTTATACAAATGCATGGACTTTCTATTTGTTGAATATGCCAAACTACCCAGAAAGAATTCCCTGGAAGTATTAAGTTCTGGGGGCCAGTGTTGGGAAAATCCTGGTGTAAAATGCTTCCATGGTCTGAGTCGAGAATGAAGGATTTTAGCAAGTACTTGGAAATTATAAATCATTCTCTAATTAACAAATGTGCTACAGCAGAGACACAGCCCCATCATATCATGGATCTAAAAAAATTGCATGGATTTCCTGTAGTCAGCGCAAACACCCTCAAGTTCTCCATTGCCCCAGGGCAACCATCACTGCTCTAGAATCTGATGCCTCCACTCTTTTATCCTCCTGCAGTGACAGCACCCTTGCCTGTGAGCTGCTTAATGAATGTTATGTATGTTAGTACTGTGGAGAATCATTTGATCTCAGCATCTCCTATGCATGCAGTTGAGCTAAAATAAGAGAAGGATTCTGTGCATCAAATAATTTATTTTTGACAGCCTCTCTGGAAAGGACTGAGTGTTGGGATAACCATGGTGTTTTCTGCCTCATATCCTGTGTCCACTCACCAAAAGGGGGAAATTCCACAAAAATGCCTGTCTCCTTCCTAGGGATGGAGAAGAAGGAGTTGTCCCTCCTGTCTCTACTTTCCTCTCTTGGAGGAGAAAGAGTGATACTGAGTTGACCTCTAGATCATTGACCAGTTCCAAAGTAGAATTCTCTCCCCTTGTTCTCTTTGGACGCTCCTTTTTATGTGTGTCGAGGGCACTTAGCCTGGGTTCCTACAGTAACAAGCAGGTGGGTCTCTGTTACCTCTAAGACTTTCCAACTACTGGCTAGGTAGACCAGATGGCTCGAGAAGAGCTGCTCTTTTTCTGTTCATGTAGGAGAGAACAGGAAGTTTCTTTGCCTGCAGGCATGTTGCACTCTGGATCCTCCTGTCCTGGCAGTAAAGCTGGTATAACCCTTGATCCCACCTGAAGTTTGATCTTGACCGAGTACCTGAAAGGAAAGCCCGGAGAAGAACAAGCTCCCTAAAACATCAATGCTGCATTTTTTTTATTTACAGTATTTGTAATTCTAATGTATGAATTCAATGAACCATTAACTACATATATATTTTTTTGGCTAAAAAAAAATCAGTTACAGATACTGGGTCTTCAGGAAGGTTAACACAGTGTTATTAATGTGTTGTGTCACTGTGAACCTACACTATACACCATCACATCATCCAGTCACGCGTTGCAATTTAGGAGATGACATTCCTATGAAACTGTGTACCTGGCCTTCTGTTTTCTGCTCATTTTTTGGTGTTAATTTCTGTTGATTTGAATTTTACTGAAGTCTGCCTCAGCACAGCAGGTTCTTCTGCTGAAACTGTTTATACATTGTGACAGTCTTATGATGGCATCTGATCTGTTATTCTCCCAGTTCCTCTAAAAAAATCTTGCGTCTGTGTTCAGTTCTATAGAGATAGAAGAATTTCTTGACAAAAACAGAAAACAAAACAAAAAAACTCTTATGTGCTGAATGTCGGAAGACACTGCATGCTTGAACATTGTGTACCCTCTCTGTTGCTCCCTGCTCACTCCTTCCCAGCACGTGTGCCTTAATGCAGATGCGTACACAGAAGTGTATATGTGTGCATGCACATGCGGACCTATCAACCAACCTACCAACACACATGCATGCACACATTTTCTTCAGGAGACATTGAAGATTTCGCTTTTCTCTTTAATGTTCACTTTTCACTTTTCTTCCTCAAGAGAGGAGATTTTCATCCATCAGAGAATCTCTCTGAAATTAACCTTGCGTTTATAATGCATGTAAAGCTTTTTTCCAGTGCTGGTCTAATGAAAAATGATACCCCAAATTAGTGATTGCTGCCTTCCAATTTTCCCATTGCTCATGATTCTGTTACACCACAAATAGTTATCCTCTTCCCTCCCCAGTAACGACATAAATGGGCTGTTGTAATCTACTCCAAAACAAATGACCAGGCCTGGCTAATTTTGCTGTATATATGGTTTTATGTATATATAGTTTTTAAAATGTCAAATATTAGAAGAAGACTATCTGGTTAGTGTGTGTGGTCCCAGTCATCCAAGGAGCCTCCACATCTCTGGCATGGAAGAGGGTTGGAATTTAGTTTTCCAAGAGCATGGCTTCTCTGAGAGCTGGGAGAGAGCCCACGAGAGGGCGGGCAGGGGTTGGGGGGCTCAGGAGCATTCATCACTTTCACGTTATATTGTGGCTTGGATTTTCCAGTGCTGACCCTGCTTTGTGCTCAGGAAAATCATGGGTCGTGGCACTTACAAGCAGACAGCTGCACTGGACTTGATTCATCCTAGTCACACATAATGGCCACACTTGGCTATTAATCTCTTTTTCACCCTAGAAATAAAGAGAAGGGGAAGAAGGAAGTCAAATCTAAGTGGTTGTGCCTTAGATGTTAAGAGGACTGTTGAAGTCAGTCAACAGGCTTTGGGGAAGCCCACTAGATTCCAAATGTCCTGGAGACAGAAACAAAGAGACCCTGCAGGAGCCCTGGTCACCACGCTAGACCCTGGGACTGTTCCCAAGCTCTCTTCTCACACTGAGGTTCTCATCATGTCCTGCCCATGGGGAGCACACATCACAGCGAGCGCGGGCAAGATGGAACAGGTTGGACTGCAGAGGAGCCAGAGATGCAGGAATCAGCCAATGGGCAGCAGATACACCAATATGTCAGTTTGCCTGTTTCCATTCAGCCCAGACCTCTCCATGGAAACCCCATCAAGTCTCAGGTGACTCAGGCAGCTTTCTGTCTTTGGTTTGGCTTTGGTGTCATGGCTCCCTGAGGAACCCACAAGATGACAGCAGGTGGAGACCCTGCTCCTCATCCAGGTACTCACTGCATGGGACTGCCCACTTCCACTCCCTCACCCCACACTGACCTTTGGGTCATAGCATCACAGCCCTGCCTCATATTTTTTTCTTTATTGATATGAAAACATTTTCATTTAAATTGCCTAATTTGGGTCTCACAGAACTCTATAAGGCAAGACAGCTATGATAGTTTCTAGTTTATAAAGACAATAATCTTCAAGATATCAATCCTTTGGCCCCAAGTGCACGGGCGCTGGGAGTCCTGTGGTTCTACCCCAGCGATTCTGCCCTGGTTCCAGTGCTGCTGTCTCGGGTGCCCTGGCCAGGGCTCCTTGTGATCTTACATGGGAGGGTCTAAGAGCTGGTGTGACTGGCCATGGACTGCATGCGTCATCCTCTCAGAGAGGCGTGGTGGTGGCTGGTATGTGGACAAAGCTTCTTGCTTGGTCCTCCATCCAGGGAAGCACCGTGAGTCCCTGAAGGCCACTGTCCACATCCACCAGTCTAACCTTCCCCATCGTGTGCAGGATGGGAACGGAGCTGGTCAACCTCTGGCCTCTCTACCCTCACCAGGAAAACATCTCTGGAGACCTTCTCAGAGTCTTGCTTCTCTTTTCTTCATTCTCAGTGGGAAGGAAATTGCTCAGATAGTGTAATTTTTTTTTTTAAGGCTTTGGTGCCCTGGAAAAAAACAGATGAAAAGTCTGCAAGTATGTTCCATGCACCGTGGCTGCTCTCTTGCGTCCCCCACTGACTTCGTGTTTTTCTTAGCTGTTCTGTTTTAGTTTGTACCAACATAGTCTCCCTCCACCTCACATATCTCTTCAGGGTGAAATGCCTGCTCAGTAAGCTTTGGAAAGGCAGTATATTTTAGGCAGCCTGATAAAAGGCTCTAATCGCCCCAGATTAATGCATTCATTCCTAGCCAATTGAAGGATTCATTCCAGTGCTCAGGCAGAGGCTCCTCTGATGGACTTGCCCTGGGTAATGAGCCATTCAGCAGCTGCTCCCCTGCACTGCTGGGAACCTGCAGAGTGGGCCGCAAGAGGGAGCCAGGCAGTCGTAGGTGACCTGCAAAGGAGAGTGGGTGTCTGGGTACCTCTGACCCTGGAGGGAAGTCGTGGGAGCAGGAAGGTACTGGTAACCATGATCTCTGCCTCTGCAGGGGGAAGTGGGAAGCATCTGGTGGGGATGTGCCAAGGAATGTGGCCACTCAGATGGCACACGAGCCGCTAAAGGCTGGGAGATGAGGTTCATGGTGGGCAAAGGATGTCTAGGTTTTGAAAGCAAAGCCCAGTCGTGCAACCAGAGAAGAGTGTATGCTGGAGGAGCTTCTAAACAACTGTGGTCTGTGCCCCTAACTCACCTCTCTACACAGACATTTCCAAAGAGGGAACAAGAGACATAGAGCCAGAGGAAAAGTTAGGAGACTTCCTAGGGGTTGGCTGGCCTGGAGTCTCTAGGAGTGGGCGTGTGGTGTGTGAGGGGGAGTTTCCCCTGCCAGGACACTTGATGATGTCTGGAGACAGCTGTGGTTGTTCAGAATTTCAGGTGGAGAAAGAGCGATGATACTGGCATCTAGTGGGTGAAGCCCAAGGATGCTGGTAAACATCCTGCAAAGGACAGAATAGTCCCCAACACAACAGAGGAGCATCCGCTCCCAAAACCAGGAGTGCCAAGGCTGGGAACCGGCTAGCCCAAACCTACGCTATTGCCAGTGAGACAGATGAAGCAGGGCAAAAGCGACGGGCTCAGGGTTACACAGATGGAGGGTGGAGGAGTTGGGAGGGCGGCAGCCTGCGGTCTTTCCCTCTCACCTCCATGATGCCCCTAGATCCAGGAGGCCTGCTTTCCAGTTCTGCACTGCACTGATAAGTGGTCTCAGAAGCAAAGTCGTTTCCTCCCCTCCTGGACCACAGAGCACCTTTCCAGCCCCTGTCTCCAGTAAGGAAAATACCACCGCCTGCCTTTATGAACACACATCGGTGCCTACCCACTTTGGTCCAGGCAGATCTCTTCTGGGGGATTAGCTTATTATCTTTGTTATGCATTTTAGAAGCGGATGCTACTGCTGATAAAAATAGGAATTGCCAGAGGAGCTAGCACCAGACGTTATGAGATGCTGATGCGCTGAGTTGTTGCAAATGGTTCCCCATGAGGGTGGAAAGGAGACCCCTTGCGTGCACATAACTATATCTCACAATTATTAAATATTGATTCATCTCAACAGGGGCCTGAGCCTGATGCCACGTGGAGGCCAGTGCATTAACTGTTGTTGATCTCATCTGAACCCCCTGGCATCACACCCTTGACTATCCCTGCTGACCCTTGTTCCCAGACTGACAGTGTGGAGGGGAACCAATTCCTTACCCCCCATTTTGACAAGAGAAATAAGTATATATGAGTTTATATCAGGAGTCTAGGGTTCCTGGGGTGTGAGCACTAGAGCTTCATAAACAAAGAAAAGAAATCAGCCTGTAACAGTCATTACAGGGACTTAGATTAGCATCAGTGTCCGGAGCAATCGTAAACGTTTCCTGGGACCTGTGTTTGATGGTTGGGGGAAGAGTGATCAGGGCAACAGAAGGAGAGAGGGGCCAAAGATAAGAACAAATATTCAAGTCCAGAGTGTGTGCTTAATGGAACTGAGATTTATTTTTCTATGTGTCTTTTTAAGCCTCTAGATCACAAAAAATACAGCCAGCCAGGAAAGAAATAGCCCAAATGTAATTTAAAGGCTGACTTTTTAAACCAATACTTCAGCTTAGAGACACCTGTCCTGGTCCCTTGAAGATGCCCAGCTCAGGGGAGGAGTATTCAAGTTACTGATTTATCTTCAGGCACACAGACCTATTTTTAATGTATTGCCCAGTGGCAGGCTTTTGTTTAGCTTTTCTGTGCAACTCTACACACCCTTCTCTGTGGAAGGAGAACAGCCCCGTAGGCCATTGTTTCCTCTGATGTCCTGACACCTCAGAAGACACAGAGCCTGGCCATCCACGTCAACACTTTCTCTGGCTTCATAACAGGCAGAAAATTCCAAAATAGGAGATACAGCCGCCCTGCCCTCTGACGTACAACTGAGAGGTGTGTATGCACACCCAGGACATGTGTGTAGCTTTGGGAGTGCAGGCGGCAGTAACAGTATGTCCATGGAAACTTTACCGCAAATATGTCTTTTACTTACCAGGGAGCCACAGCAAAAGACAAGCCTGATTCAGTCCAGACATACATGCCACACACATGTCAGACACAACCCATGTAACCCATGTAACACATGTCATGCATGTCACACACATGTGCATGAACACCTCTCAGTTGTGGATTAGAGGGCAGGGCGGCTGTATCTCCTGTTTTGGAATTTTCTGCCTGTTACGAAGCCAGAGAAAGGATTGATGCAGATGGCCAGGCTCTGTGTCTTCTGAGGCATCAGGACATCAGAGGAAGCAATGGCTTATGGGGCTCTTCTCCGTCCACAGAGAAGGGTGTAAAAGAGTCGCACAGAAAAGCTAAACAAAACCTGCCAGCGAGCATCTGTTGTCTGCAAGGACCCTTGCTCCTTGTTGGGGCAGGCACAAGTGAAGCCTAGAAAAAAAATAACACAAATATGATAGAGCTGTCCTTGTGGGTCACGTGTTCAAGTGAGGGTGTGCTGTCCATATACCAACGATGCAAAATGGGATCTGTTTCCTGGGAGTGATGTTTGAAAAATTTATTTTATTCAAATATAGTTGATGTTTAATGTGTTAATTACTGCTGTACAGCACAGTGACTTAGTTTCATAATATTATTTTCTATTATGGTTTATCGCAGGATAAAGGAACATATAGTTCCCTGTGCTATAGAGTAAGATTTAGTTGTTTATCCATTCTCTATAAAATTGTTTTCATCTACTAGTTCCAAGCTCCCAGTCCATGCCTCCCCCGTCCCCTCCTCCTTGGCAACCGCGAGTGTGTTCTCTATGTCTCTGAGTCTGTTTCTGTTTCATAAAGAAGTTCATTTGAGTCATATTTTAGATTCCATATGTAAGTGTTGTTCTGTGGTATTTGTCTTTTCTTTCTGATTTACTTCACTTAGTTTGATAATCTCTAGGTCCATCCATGTTGTTGCAAATGGCATTACTTCCTTATTTTTTATGACTGTATGGCTAATATACTATTGTATGTGTATATATAATTCTGCATCTTTATCCAGTCATCTGTTGATGGACAGTTAAGTTGTTTCCATGTCTTGGCTATTGTGATTAGTGCTGCTGTGAGCCCTGGGGTGCATTTATCTTTTTGATATATAGGGGCTCAAACTATAAAGAATCTGCCTGCAGTGCAGGAGACCCAGATTCAATCTCTGGGTGGGGAATATCCCCTGGAGAAGGGAATGACAGCCCACTCCCATATTACTGCCTGGAGAATTCCATGGACAGAGGAGCCTGGCAGGCTACAGTCCATGGGGTCTCAAAGAGCCAGACAGGACTGAGCAGCTTCCACTTTACTCGTCTGTCCAGATAGATGCTCAGGAGCGGGGTTGCTGGATCATACGACAGCCGTGTTTTTAGTTTTTTGAGGCACCTCCACACTGTTTTCCATGGTGGCTGCACCAACTTACAGTCCCACCACCAGTGTAGGAGGCCTCCATATGGGAGTGTTTTGAATGAAGGACAGTGAGAGCTGAAGAAGGGGAAGTTGATTGTGACCAGGAAAGGTCGGGTATTCAGCATGCATGTACTGAGCCCCTACTGAGTGCTGGGCACTGTCTTGGGTGACAGAGATACTGAAGGGATGAACGAAGTTTAGGGTTTAATGGGAAGAGATAAATAACAATAAACAAACAAATGGCGAGTTTCAGAGAATGAATGTGAACCATAAAATAACTATAAAGCAGATAACTGGGATGGGGCTGGGAGCTCTTTGAGATATTGTGGTCAAAAAGAACGCAGAATATGTTACAACTGAAATGAGAACTGAGTGACATGGAGATCTGGGGACAGAGCATTTTAGGGAGGGGACAGAAGCGGCAGTGGTCATGCTAAGGTCAAAATTCACCAGGGGCAGCTATGTCAAGTCTTTGAGTCATGATGTGAACTTTGACTGTCATTCTAAGGGCAGTCAGGTGCCGTGAGAGGTTTTTCAGCACGGGGTGATCTGATTTGTGTTGTTGTGGTTTTTAATTGGTCCACCTGTGATGCCGAAAATGGAATGTCCATGTAAATAGCAGAAAAAAAGACGAGAAGAGAAGGCATCGAGGCAGAATGAGGGTTATTTTTGAGATAAAGTCTATGGGACTTATAAGTGGATGTAGAGTTTGAAGCAAAGGGAGACATGATGGGCAATTGCTACATCTTTGTCCTTGACAGGAGACCATGATGGTGTCATGAACTAGGATGGGACAATCAGGACCAGGAGGTGAGGAATCTAGACCTCTCTTTGGGACATAGCAAGTGAACTTGTCTATTGAACAAGTAAAGATCAGGCCACCTTGCTATCATTTATTTAGCACACATTGTATACCTGGTATTATTCTAGGCTCTTAAGTGTATGACCTCATTGAATCCCCAGGATAACCTGATGGGAAGAAGAAGGTGAGACTCTTTGATGAGCACAGATAGCCAAGTGCTATTCAAACACTCTTCTCTCGCAGCTCTTATGGGTGAGGGCAGAGGCTGGCAAGGAGACCATACAATGGTATGTCCAAGTGGTCAGGCGCCCTCCTCCTCTCTGCACCAGGAGAGGAGAGCTCTCCTCCCAAGTGGTGCCAGGGAGCAGACGGCCTCCTGTTAAGTTTCACTGACATCCTGACGAGCCCATTTCCACCTACTGTGAGCTGATGAGGGAGAGAGAGAACTATTGTCGAATTCCCAGCTTGCCCTTTTCGATATAAAGTTCACTTGTGGTCTTTTTTTTAACTCAGGTTGCTAATGCATCTTATTCTCCAGAGTGTGAGGGACCCAGCTTCCCTCGTAGCCTTTAATTAGTTTCTGGATGATAACATCTTCACCGAGAAGCAACTGGTGGCGTCCTCCCACCGTCTCGGGGGGAGGTAAAAGAATCTAATAAAGACATTCAGTGTTTCTAGGTGATGTGTTTGACAAGCTTTGTATTAACAAGAAGTCTTGTTAGAACTTTTTTTTCTTTCCCACCACGCTCCCTCCTTGGCCCCGGATCCCTGGTATTTCGCAGGAGAATTCACAGAACTGAGAACTTGTAGCTTCAAACAGACCAGTGCACATCTCCACCTCTCGTCCTAGAGGGGAAGAGACTTCACCTTGATCTGTTCGCAGACCGTAACCTTTATGAGGGATTTAGTGGCAATAAAGCCTCGGAACAAAAACTCAGCTTAAAACCAACTGACGGGTTACTTTGCACAGCAGTGGGGCCACTTCCTGGGCCTCTGGATTCAAGGCCAGACAATGAAATGTTCCTTCCATTCACCTTAATTATTCCCAAAGATGCTGATCACAGGGAGGGAGGTATAACTCACAGTTTAGTTTTGATGTCTGCAGCATCAGTACTTGGATGGAGAAAGGCAGAAACTCCCCTCCGAGCTCCTCTGAACTTAACCTTGCAGGTGCTTGAGGGAAGGAGAAAAGTCTGTGGAAAAATTTGGGCCATACGGCAGTCCAGGCGGGGTGGGGAGGACTCCGCGGCCACTTTCACACTGCCGTCAGCACAATTCCCCGCTGCACATGGTTTTATAGCTTGTGTTTGAGCGTGTAACTACCAGTGCTTTTAGGCAATTAGAATTAAAGTGCTGATGACGCCATCAAAGCAGCTGAGAATGGAAGCGATCTTGGCACCACTGGCAGTCAGCAGATTGACAGCCTGGAGATGCCGGGCTCTGCAGAGCTGAGTGCAGGGCCCCTGGGAGGCAGGGCCTCTGTCCCTGCCCTGCCGCTTTGCCCCTTGGCCCCCGTCTGACCCAGATGAGGCAGCCTGGGAGTAAGGGATGATTGGAGCCTGCTCTCCTGGGAAGCTCTCAGGGCAAGAGGGGAGTCTGAACAAAAAGAACCATTGCCAGGAATCTGGAAGATCATGGTGACACATACAGACACATCTGCGTAATGTTTTCTCTCAGGATGGCCAAGGGTGAAGTTCATCCTGGGGTCCGGTGAACAGCCGTGCCGACTGTTGTAGAAAGACTGTTCTCTCTGCAAGGTGGGTTTCTGAGCAGAAGAAAGAACATTCAGATCATCCAGGGACAGAGTTAGTGAACATCTTCCTGAATGGGGAGAAATGGAATCCTTGCTATGCAGGGAAAATGCAGTGGGTGCATCAGAGCTGAGGACATAAAACTGAAATAGGTAAAGGGTCCCTGCATCTAAGGCCAAGGCTGCCTGGAGGACCCAGCTGTGTGTCCTGAGCCAGATAGGGGCTGTGTCACCTTTCTCTGCAGATCTTTGAGGCTTGTGCAACAAGTCTGTCTGGAGGATGGGGTCTAGGATACAATAAGATGGCAGTCACACTTGGGTAGCTGTTCTTAACTGGCCCCTCGAGTTTCATGGGCATCAGCTGTGTGCCTTCTTTGGAAAGCAAGAGCCACCGAAAGATACCAGAGGTTGTTGCTCAGTCTCTCAGTCGTGTCCAACTCTTTGCAGCCCCCGTGGACTTCAGCCCTCCAGGCTTCCCTGTCCTTCACTATCTCCCAGAGTTTGCTTAAATTCATATCCATTGAGTCAGTGATACTACCTAACCATCTCATCCTTTGCCACTCCCTTCTCCTCTTGCCTTCAATATTTCCCAGCATCGGAGTCTCTTCCAGTGAGTCAGTTCTTTGCATCAAGTGGCCAAAGTATTGGAGCTTCAGCTTCAGCATCAGTCCTTCCAATGAACACTCAGGACTGATCTCCTTTAGGATGGACTGGTTGGATCTCCTTGCAGTCCAAGGGACTCTCAAGAGTCTTCTCCAACCACCACAGTTGAAAAGCATCAATTCTTCGGCACTCAGCTTTCTCTATGGTCCAGCTCTCATATCCATACACGACTACTGGAAAAGCCATCGATTTGATTACACCAGCTCTGACTTTGCCAGATGCCAAGGCAGAAAAAGAATCTGCTTGAAGAGGCCTGGGGGCAAGGCCTCCAAGGACATGGCGAGGCTGTGGCTGCTGGGACCAGCAGGATGAGACAGCTCCTGGAGCATCTCCCCAGCCCCTGTGTCTGAGTGGTGTGGAGGAAGCTGGCCCTAGGTGTGCTGTCAGGAAGCCCTGGTCAGCCCTCTGGGTTGGCTTTTGCAGCAGACCCTAGTGCTGTTTATCAGGAGTGGATTGGACTCTGTATTATGTTGATTGATCACAGTAGCATTCATCCGCGGTATAATTAGCAGTTCACTAAGTGCTTTTAGTTATGGGATGTATTTCATCTGATCCCAAAGTCCTGTAGGCCGAGCTTAGGTCTCAGATCTGCCACTTCCTAGCTCACTGGCTTTGAGCGAGTTAGTAGCTGTTTACAGACTCAGCATTTTACATTAAATAGGAAAATACATGGATTCAGTTCAGTTCAATTCAGTCGCTCAGCCGTGTCCAACTCTTTGCGACCCCATAAACTGCGGCACACCAGGCCTCCCTGTCCATGACCAACTCCAGGAGTCCACCCAAACCCATGTCCATTGGGTCCGTGATGCCATCCAGCCATCTCATCCTCTGTCATCCCCTTCTCCCCCTGCCCCCAATCTTTCCCAGCATCAGGGTCTTTTCAAATCAGCTCTTTGCATCAGGTGGCCAAAGTATTGGAGTTTCAGCTTCAGCACCAGTCCTTCCAATGAACACCCAGGACTGATCTCCTTTAGGATGGACTGATTGGATCTCCTTGCAGTCCAAGGTACTCTCACAAGTCTTCTCCAGCACCACAGTTCAAAAGCATCAATTCTTAGCACTCAGCTTTCTTCACAGTCCAACTCTCACATCTATACATGATCACTGGAAAAACCATAGCCTTGACTAGACAGACCTTTGTTGGCAAAATAATGTCTCTGCTTTTTAATATGCTGTCTAGGTTGGTCATAACTTCCCTTCCAAGGAGTAAGTGTCTTTTAATTTCATGGCTGCAATCACCATCTGCAGTGATTTTGGAGCCCCAAAAAATAAAGTCTGACACTGTTTCCACCGTTTCCCCATCTATTTGCCATGAAGTGATGGGACCAGATGTCATGATCTTAGTTTTCTGAATGTTGAGCTTTAAGCCAACTTTTTCACTCTGCTCTTTCACTTTCATCAAGAGGCTCTTTAGTTCTTCTTCACTTTCTGCCATAAGGGTGGTGTCATCTGCATAACTGAGGTTATTGATATTTCTCTGAGCAATCTTGATTCCAGCTTGTGCTTCTTCCAGCCCAGCGTTTCTCATGATGTACTCTGCATATAAGTTAAATAAGCAGGGTGACAATATACAGCCTTGCCATACTTCTTTTCCTATTTGGAACCAGTCTGTTGTTCTGTGTCCCATTATTTATCAATTGTACAGAAAATATTGGAATCCTCTTTCCAATTTTCTTCATGAAATCATGTATGTGAATCAGGTTCTTGATGCCATTTTGCTGTTCCCTGATTTTCATTTTTGAGGACCTCAGTGTGTATAAATTTTAGTTGATTTCTCTCTAATAGAGCATCTGTAGTCTGTCTGACTCCCTGTATGGAGACCTTGGGTTAGCTGCATCACCTCTCAGCGTCAGCGTCTTTGCTGTACAATGCAGGGAATGTGTATGGGTTCCCTAGAGGATTTAAGAGGAAGCAGCAAGTGGCAAGGAAATTCCAAAATGGCTCAATAGCTAAAAAAAAAAATCCACCTGCTAATACAGGAGATTCAGGAGACAGGAATTCAATCCTTGGGTCGGGAAGATTCCCTGGAGGAGGAAATGGCAACCCAGTCCAGTATTCTTGCCTGGAGAATCCCATGGACAGAGGAGCCTGGCAGGCTTCAGTGCAGGGGGGTCGTAGAGAGGCAGACAGGACTGAGTGACAGAGTGCACACACACAGCAAATGTTAAGCCCCTGACAAAGCACTTGGCATACAAGGTGTCCTTGCTGTCTCTCCTTCCTTCGTGAGCTGGTCCCTAAAGAGCTGAGTGTGGAGCAAGAAGCCAGTCACGCGCCTTCAACCCAAAGCAAGGTGCTTTCACACTAGAGCTGGAAAGCACTCGCTCTGTCTGGATATCGTGATGAGCAATGATTCCCTTACATCTGCACTTTAAACAATTGATGAAGAGAGCATTCTTAGCAATTTCTTGGATGTTGCCAAATATAACAGTGCCCTGATGGTGGCAGGTAGGTTGCTGTGAAATTCAATTTGCGCTAATATGCCCAGAAGCAGGGAAGCGTGGCGTGGGGCCCGCGTGTTGTTTACCCTCCTGCCCACGTCTCTATCAGGCATGAGGAAACCAGGTCAGGATCAGAGCTCGCAGAAACTTCCGCCTTTCAGTGGATCCTGAAAGGAACATATTCCGAACTTCGGAACCAGTGGCTTAAGACTAATCCCAGATAAATCACTAGCTTTTCTCCCCAGGCTTCTTGATTTTCCCCCTGCAAACAAGAAGGGTTTTAATATGGGGAGAGAGAAAGAGTAAGATGTAAGAAATGACAAAATGATTCTGGGTAAAGAAATAACAACCCGCCCGAGGCTGTGTCGTCAAGGAGCTCTCTGCATTTTCAGACTCTAATTTGGGATTCTGAGTATCTAGGATCTAACCTCTCCCTTCTGGAGAGTGGAGAGAGCAAGCACAGTGCTGGGGCAGGGGTAGGGGAAGCGAAGGGTCCTTTTGAAAACCCCTACCCCACACCCTCTGCATCCCATGTCCTCACCTTAGGACCCTGCTTACCTCGAAAGCACCAGTACTTCTGAAGAAGGGATGAGCACCCACTTGGGGGGTGGTCAAGCCCATCTCAGCCTCTAAACAAAGTGTCCTTCTTCTGCCCCACTGCACCTAATGTCTATATTTAGCCTCATCTGGGCCTCTAGAGATACACATTGTTAGTAATATCGATAAATCACATTTGAATAGTACTTTGTGTTGAAAATATAATTTCTCACAGTTTTATCTGATCCACAGAGCATGTGCTTTAAAAAGGCAAGACAGGTATTCATATAATTAAAATAATCTGAGAGTTAAATGATTGACATGAGTTTATACAGCTAGAAACAGTCAGCCTGGGCTTAATATTCAGGCTTCTGGGGCAAAGCTGAGGATTCTTTCTATTGAGATCCCCCAGATCCCACGATACCTGAAGACATTTCCTATTATACAAATATTTGTCCTGGAAAAAAGGAAGAAGGGAAAAGGAATGAAGAAAAGACAAGCTGACTAGTTTTTTTCAGTCAAAGTAAGCCAAGAGAATGCCCCTCAGTGGACTCAGCCGTGGGTTTTATGGATCATTTCTCTGTCACAATACAGGAACAGCTAGGACTCCTGGTTGCAAGAGGCGGCAGTTACAGCCTGCCTCACATGAACGCTCCCCAGGAGCTGCGGCTCTGGGGTCCAGTGTACAGGGCGAGGCCAATGCAAAAGAGAAGGAAGGTTAGGAAGAGCCAGTGATGGATAGGGAAGATAACGAAACAGTCATGCAGACACTGGAAGGTCCAAAAATATGCTGATGAAACCTCTCAGCCACTCTCCTGATAGAGACCGATGCTATGTAGGAATAACGAAGGGCTGTGGGTGGACAGGTGGTCACAGGGAGCTGCAAAGCCAGGTGCCCGTCATGGGAGGGTGTGTCAGCAAGACCCCAGGCAGGGCACCCACACTCCACTGCACTAACTCTGTGTACAGAGAATACATTTGGGATCAGACATAAGCTGCAGTCTGTCGTACCATCTGGATAACCTGGCACATATCACTAACAGCTCACAAAGCCTTAGTTTCTTCATCTGTAAATCGGAATCATAATAGTGCCATCTCATAGCATTCTTGTGAGATAAAATAATGGAGTCACACTTCCTATAAAATTTCTAATGCACGACAGAAATTCACAGTCTCGGTGCATATATGAGATGGTTGAATTCTATTTTTTGTGTGTGCATCCATGATTCAATATGCATTTCTTATTTTTCTAACCCATCTATCTACTCATTAAAAAGAAAACACTTTAAAATTCTGCATTATAAACTCCCTACACTTTACAGATGAAGATGTACCTTCACCTGTAAAACGTAGGGAAGGAAACAGTGAGGGAGGCCCAGGCATCTCCGTTTGCCTGGAACTTGTCTGGGTTTAGCACTGAAATGCCCGTGTTCTGGGGATCACCTTATGTGCTGTGTGCGCTTAGTCACTCAGTCGTGTCCACCTCTTTGCAACCCCGTGAACTGTAGCCCGCAAGGCTCCTCTGTCCATAAGGATTCTCCAGGCAAGAGTACTGATGTGGGTTGCCATGCCCTCCTCCAGGGGATCTTCCCAAACCAGGGATCGAACCCAGGTCTCCTGCATTACAGGCAGATTCTTTCCTGTCTGAGCCACCAGGGAAGCCCAACTTCCAGGTAAACCAGGAGAGTTGGTCAGCTTAGAAATAATACCTACTTGTGGGATTAATGCAGGGGTAAGATAAAGTGGGGCTTCCCAGGTGGTGCGCATGGTGAAGAATCCACCTGCCAATGCAGGAGATGCAGGAGACATAGGTTCAGTCCCCTGGTGAGGAAGACCCCCTGGAGGAGGAAATGACAACCCTCTCCAGTATTCTTGTCTGGGAAATCCCATGGACAGAGGAGTGGTGGGCTACAGTTCTTGGGGTTTCAAAGAGTCGGATATGACTTAGCTACTAGAAAACAACAACAATTTAATAAACAGGAACCATTGAAATTATTATATACTCTGAAAGCCTTCAAGGACTATTTAAAGATGTTGAGGAAGTTTAGTTATTTCAATGTACTTATATTTCCATACAGCCTTGTCAAAGCACTCATTCATTCATTCATTCAAAACCTATGTGTTGAACACAAACTGTGTTCTGGCATCATGCTGTGTGCAGAATGCTTCGTGAGCAAGACAACCAGTTGGGCTTACATTTTCCTTGCGAGAGCAGACCATATGCAATAATCTGGTGTGGGGTGTTCTACATCTGGAAAGATGATGGAGGAAGGCTTCATGGAGGAGCTAAGATTTAAAGAGTAAGACAGACCTGGCCAGGTGAAGAGCGGGGAGAAAGGAAACTATGAAGAACCAAAGAATGACCTGCGGTGTTTGGGGAGGAAGGGAAGCCAGTGACTGGACATTCCTACACCAGGTTATGGACCCAGGCCTGGATGTCTCTGGACACCAGGAAAGTCGAGGGTATTCCAGATGGGTCCTTTTAATTCTGTAAAGACACAGGTCCCAAGGCCTTAGCTGTGATGCAACCCTTGCTGTGAGAACAGTCCCGAGCTGCCATGGGCATCTCAGATCTTCACTGCAGAGAGGAGGTGAGGGTCAGGGGGTGGGTGTGAGGAGGGGGGACATGATATCAGCAGCAAAAGCAGCATCTAGGATCTGCACATGTCCTCAGGAGCCTGGTCCAAGGCACTTCTGCGCATCCTCAGCCCCACAGGACCGTGAAAGGCTAATAAAGCATCTTAATTTGGATTTAATAGGGTATCTACTGTGTCCTAAAAACAGCCAATTGCTATTTATTAATGACATAATTATTAGAACTTAACACCTGGCCAGTGGAGGCTACATGAAGAGTGAGGAAGTTCCCCAGAATACTGTTTTAATAATTATGTTACTTAATTATTTACACATTGGAATTAAAATTCAATAAGAGCCATATTATACCTTAGCATAATACACTAACGTGAAACTCAATCCAAAGAGCGTGGCTGAGGGGGTTTCCACCTTTCTTTTTTTGTTGTTGTTGTTGAATTTTTTTTTAATTTTATTTTATTTTTAAACTTTACATAATTGTATTAGTTTTGCCAAATATCAAAATGAATCCGCCACAGGTATACATGTGTTCCCACCTTTCTTTCCAAACCTAACCTGACCATTTCCCAATTGTTCTGATTCAATAGGGATTGATTTTCTAGATTCAGACCTCAGAAGTCAGCAGAGACGTCACATGCATCTATGTGGAAATAAGCTTATGGCCTCTTTTAAGGGTCCATGGACTCTTTGCAGATCTCAGACTCACCCCAGACCTCGATTGTGTGATCCCAGCTGCCAACAGGACAGTCCTGCCAGTCTGCTGGTCCCTTGTCATCCCCATGAGCTTGTCTAATACAGAATCAAACTAATGTTCTGCCCCAAAGAAGTTACTCATGTAATGTAAATGAATGAGCCATCCAGCTGCTGTTGAACAGAACGGCCTTCATGTCAGACTCCAGGCTTCTGAATCCTCCACCTAGGAAATCCCCAGGCACCACAGCTTGACCTTGGCGTTGCTCTCAAACCCACCCTTTTCTTTAAGGCCCATGGTTTAACTCAGGCCTTGAAGATTACTTGTAGAAATTGTTTTCTCAGCTCGAATTTCTGTGTATTTGCTCTCTCTGATACCTTGTTACAAGCTTATTTTGCTTAAAGCATATTAATATGTATATATATTTACTATATACTTATATATAGTATTTCCTCTTTTAAACAATTTCAAATGCTTGCCATTGCCTATAGGATGGAGTTAGAACCCAGGAAGTGGGTTAATCCTTGAGTGGGTTAAATTTATCTACCATTCATTTTGTGTTGACATGGTGCACATATTTGCCAAGGACTGTGCATGCATGCTCAGCCTTGTCCAACTCTTTGTGACCCTATGGACTGTACCCCACCAGGCTCCAATGTCCACGGATTTCCTAGGCAAGAATACTGGAATGGGTTGCCATTTCCCCCTCCAGGGGATCTTCCCGACCCAGGGATTGAACCCATGTCTACTCATGTCTCCTGCGTTGCAGGCAGTTCTTTCCTGCTGAGCCACTAGGGAAGTCCTCACCTAATACTAAAGCTCACTTATTGCATAGTTCACATAGCTTGGAAGTTCTGTAAGTGCATTTCACAAACTTACCCCTAAGTCCTGAGAAGAACCCTGTGAAGTACATGCATTTGACTTCATGACATGAAGATGTGAAGCACAGAAAGTTGAGGTGTTGCAGCCAAGACTGCCCAGCTTGAGGGCCGCAGATCCAGGATCTGGACCACTGCTCTCCATTGCCTCTGGTGGTGGGTAGACTGCATCCTCACGTGCGTCCTGGATTCCTGCCTTCCCATCTGTGCCCATTCACTTCTGTCCCACCTGAAGCAGCTTAACTTCCTTCACCTTCTTGACTGTATCTCCATTGTTGATCCCTACAGTAGACTCTGTGGCCCAGGAGAAACTGTTCCCATACCCTCACTGGCTGTGATTCTCCCACACTAACTCACAGAACTTAATGTCTGTACTGCTGGTGTCCAGTCACACACAGCCTTGTGATGCACAGGGATGTTTATAGGCAGTTTCCCCCAACAGATTGTAAGTTCATGTAGGATCCACAAAACATGTGCATTTCTGCACATCATGCACACACCCAACCCACAGTTATGTATGCAGTAGGTGTTCACTCAATGTTTTTTTTTTTTTATTCAATGTGGACCAATTTTAAAGTCTTTATTGAGTTTATTACAATATTGCTTCTGTTTTCTGTTTTAATTTCTTGGCCGTAAGGCATGTGGGACCTTAACACCCCGAGCAGGGACCAAACCCATACTCCCTGCATTGGAAGGCAAAATCTTAACCCCTAGACCATCAGGGAAGTTTCTTACTCAATGTTTGATGAGTGACTTTTGGCCCTTCCTCCTTCAGTAGCTATTCTTCCATTAATAATGGTGCCTGGCCATCAAAAGTCTTAATAATAGGATTTTTCTAACATCACCTCCTTTGCCTGGAATGTCTTTCCTCCTCAGAACCGATTAATGTTTACTTATCTCCTGGAACTTGTCTGGGGTGTCTCATATCCAAGGAGCCCTCCATGACATCCATCTCCAGGCTGGCTAGGGTGTCTCTCTCTGCATTTCCTCACCACCTTATCGTATACATTAAAGGGATTTGTTTCTGTTCTGGTTTGTGCATCTCTAGACTGTGGACTCCTTGAGGACAAGCACTATGTCTTTTTATCGTCATGTCCTTGGGGCTGAGCGCAACACTGGTATATGGAAATACTCAGTGAATAGTGATGGATGAATGAATGAACAATGCGTAAATCAGTGAATGAAAGCAATGCAATCTTAGTATGTTTCTAACAGCCTGCTTGATTAGCCAAGGTAAGATGCAGGATGTATCCATGGAAACAAAATAAAATTGTAAGTATCCCTATCCATTGGCCAGAATCTTCTTATGAACATGTATTAGCCACAATCACAGTGCATCCTTGCCAATTTATTTTAATTTCACATACTGGCAGCATGTTAGAAGTTGCCACCTGGACAATGATACTTGTAATCTCCTTGCATCTTAGGCACTGTGCCAGTTTGGTTCTGATAATTGGGATTGCACCTCTGGTCAGACCACCTCACCTCTCTGCCCTGAATGGTCTGCCTTTCAAGTTCATCTCAGGGCAATCTGCCATCTTCAAGCTCTACTCTGAGGCAGGCTTGAAAGGCCAGCGAGCATTTCACCAACTTCAGCTGCATGAGTTGGATGAGTTCCAGTTGTGAGTGGAGGGAGACAATTCTAGATGATTCTTCCAAGCATGAGGTGTGATGGTCTCATTTGATATACTCACTCTGCTGACAGCTTTGGCCCAAACTGCCTCCTCTTCTACTCGGGGACTGTCCATTGTTCTCTAGTGTATGATTAGCAGATTAGCTATCATGTAAGAAGCCAGGAAAATGAACTCCCAGCAAGCCCTTCCAAAGCAAGAGTAATTCATTACCCAGCCTGATTTCCACTTAAAATGTACTTTGAGCACACTTCCAACTACAAACCCTAAATCACCCTGTGTTCACAAAGTCCATCATTTTTTATTTTATTGCGTGGCGTTGGCGTGACATAATCCCTTGCAGAGCATCTCAGAGTGCTTTACAGATCAATAAATTACTTACCTGCAGAGTTGAAGCGATGTCTGCAAGGCCAGCACCGTCATTCTGCAGCAGCCTGTCCTCTGAGAAACAGGCAAGGCTGTGCAATTGCCAAGTGGGGGCAGGATCAGGGCTGGGGCTTCAAGAATTATGTGCCAGTTAAAACTGTGTGTATAAAATGCATCAGATTTAAATGACTTAGAGAGCTTAGGAATTGGGATCCTTCAGACGGTCAGCAAATCAAGTGTTCAGTCATTAACTCATCAAGTTTCTTTCTCTTCTGGAAGTTTCAATTTAGCTTTTATAATGATACAGCCATAAATCACAATGATATGTCTTAGAAGTTTCAGATCTTAGAGGTTGGGGTCACTCCCCAGCCCTGGCTACATCCACCTCCACACTGCTCCTACCTGAAGCTCCATGTGTATTTAAGTCTAAAAATGATGAATTGGTGCTTGCTTTATGCAAGGTGCTGTATTGGAGACAGCAGAAAATAAAATGATGAGCAAGGCTCTTGTACAGTGTCTTCCAGTATAATCATGTATAGTCAAGGAAAAATATGATGCATGTTATGTAAGCCAGCTTATTTTAATACTGTGGAGGAAGCTACATGGTCTCCAGGATGGAGAGGCAGTGCCCTTGGGCATGGCCTGGAAGACCTTCTGGAAGGGATGCCGGCTCAGCTAGGCCTTGAACGATTCCAGTCAGTCTAGACAGTTGGAGAAAGGTGCTAGGGGACCAAAACGAGAAGCAAGGGCTTGAGGCTCAGGAAACAACGTCCAGTGAATGCTTGTTAATGAGCATTCCTGGTTGGGTGGGGCTTAGAGATGATGGGAAGTCAGTTTTCAGGAGAAGGATAGAAAATGGCAAAGAACAGCTCTCTGCAGACACCTCCATTTCTGGAGGAGAAAATCCAGCATAACCAGGAGTGAGTGATGAATAGTTCCAGAAGAGAAAAGACAAGCGCAGAAAGTTCCAACCAGTCTTATTTTTGTGTGAGGGTTGCATTGGGGTCTTAGCTGCGTCTGGGAAGTGAGAGTGATGCTCAGCTTGCCTGGGGTCTCCTGCAGGCCGGGTGTCACCGTGTCTTGGGAGATCATGGGTTCTGGAAAGACACTTGGGGTGGCTCAGAGGCATGCTGACTGAAGGAGGAAAACTCATGTGAAGACACCTATGAGAACTGGACAGAGAGGCCACGTAAGCTTGAAGCACTAGTGTGTCAGAACCAATGTTGGTAGAACTGAAATGACATGTGTTATTGGCCCAGTTTTGAGGTTGTTGTAAACATGTAGCTAGTGGGGGAAATGATTCCTTTGAACAACCGTTCTAATTCCATCCTATAAATATTTGTTGTATTTTTACTATGAAAATGCACAGTAAAAGTGTTTGTGGCTCAGTTGTGTCCAACTCTTTGCAATCCCATGAACTATGGCCTGCCAGGCTCCTTTGTCCATGGAATTCTTCAGGCAAGAACACTAGAATGGGTTGCCATTCCCTTCTTCAGGGTATCTCCTAACCCAGGGATCGAACCTGTGTCTCCTGCATTGCAGGCAGATTCTTTACCATCTGAGCCACCTTTCCAGGCTCTCCGACATTGCCTTTAAATAGGAGGAAATAGAAGCTGAAGTCAAGGTGAGATGTTTCTCTCAACTGTAAGGTGATCCCTCTAGTTCCTCCTCATTGACTATAGCCCCTGTGTTTCTGTCCCTGGGTTATTCTGCCCACTCCCCTTTGAAGACAACAAATAAATATTTCAACAAAATTTTAATTTTCCTTCTACCTGTTTCGTCTCCACAGTATCTCCCAAAATTGTGGAGATTTCTTCAGATATCTCCATTAACGAAGGCAACAACATCAGCCTCACCTGCATAGCAACGGGTAGACCGGAGCCCACGGTTACCTGGAGACACATCTCCCCCAAAGGTAAGAGAAGCGGCTTGGGACATCGTGTCATGCGAGGAAGTGGGAGAATCATTGGCTGTGGCAGGAGGTTATGGTGCTGGTGGCCTGGTCACAAGGATCCCACATTCTTCGTGGCCTGATAACAATATACCCATAGCTCCTCAGAGAATATCGGTGTTCTCAATGCAAGATGGGCATAACCTCTAAGATTCCAGAAATCACACTGGAGGATTGATGCAATTCCTGGGAGAGTAATCTCCCTTGTTTCTGGGTGAAAGGGTGGTGAGATGTTCTGGGTGACTTTTCCGTTCATGCTGGATGGTAGAGTGCTCAGAGTGGTGTTGGTGGCATTGTTCAGCCGGCTGTGGGAAGAGAGAGAAAACACAGACACACAGCGATGGGTGAGAGCTTGGAATGGCCACATCCCTAAAAGGAACACTTCCAGGTCTGTACTGCTTCAACCTTGCCAAGCATCTGGTCTCTAGGCCATGAGTCCTCGTGTGGTTTTGTCGTCGTTCTACTCTGATTAATCCCAGATAACAAATATCACTTAATGTGTGACTCAATTGCAAAACTCACTTTGTCTAAATGTCTAGATGTTTTGTAGACCAGATTAATTGTTGTTTTGGGCTTGCATAGATTGAACCTGAAACTTTAACAATTTAAAGCAAGATGCCATTTATTAAGGGCTTCCCCAGTGGCTCAGCAGTGAAGAATCCACCTGTAATGCAGGAGATGCAGGAGACGAGGGTTCGATCCCTGGGTCGGGAAGATCCCCTGGAGGAGGGCATGGCTACCCACTTCAGTATTCTTGCCTGGAGAATCCCATGGACAGAGGAGCCTGGTGGGCTACAATCGGGTCACAAAGAGTCAGACGTAACTTGAGGGACTGAGCGTGGGCGTCATATATTATAAAGCTAGCTTTTATGCAAGGTGCATTACATGGTTTCATTTGTTCTTAAATGTCGACTGAGTGCTTGGGGATATAGCGATAAGCCAGAACAGGCAAGTCTCTGCTCTCATGAGCTCATATCCTCATAATACAAATAACCAGTGATATTAATAATAATAATAAGTGGCGATAAGGATGGGACAATAGAACAGGATACGTGGACAGAAGGACAAGAGGTTTGGTCAGGAAAGGTGTTTGACATGGTGACATTTGAGCTGAGACCTGAATAAAAATCCTTAAATTTCATTGCTTGTGTCTGGCTAGCCTAAAATGCACTCATGTAAGTATGTATGTGTATATGTGTGTGTTTGTGTATAGGCATGTGTGTATATGTAAGTGCATTGTTGGCTCATGAAGGTTTAAGATGCTAAAGGACAGATACCCCCTATTGTAAAATAGATAAACAACAAGGGCCTACTGTAAAGCACAGGGAATTATACTTAATATCTTGTAATAATCTATAATGGAAAAGAATCTGAATATATATATATATATATATATAACTGGATCACTGTGTTGTACATCTGAAACTAATCCACTATTGTACATCAACTATATTCAATAAAAATGAAGATGCTAAATTCACTGCAGGAGTGGTCATTTGCTTGGTGTTGCAGTCTGAATCCCCCTAAAGCAGACCCTGAGATGGTGATTGGTGAGCTAGAAGAGGTATCGGAGATGGCCTTGGGCTCAGCCCTGTGAAAGGGCAGGGGGGTCGGGCTGGGGGAGAGGTTGACTGTGGTACCATGTGTGAGAGCAGGATGCCTGTGGGGTGTTCTGAAGACAGGATGGGTTGTGCCCTACTGAAGGTATGGGAGTGACCTTTTACGCCAGCACCATAGTTGGTCAGAGAATTTGGGCTGTGAGCCCAGGCCAGGTATCTCTCTTCCTACTGGAGCTGAGGACTGTCTGGTCCACCCTGGGGCAGTTGTCCTCCATTCCTGAAGAAGGCAGGCATTGCAGGGTCCACTACACCTGGGCTTTAATGCAATCAGTTGAAGAAGACTGCATGGGCCCCAGATAGCAAATTCCCTCTCTTGGGGTGACAAGCCACCCTAAGGATGTTTTCACAGAAAGGGTGAGATTTTCAGTGTGTTTAGCTGAAACCCTGAGAACTCTCCATAGCCACTGCACTTGAATCCACCACTGTGAGCGAGGGAATCAGAGAGATGCTTGCATTTCTGCCAGTCTCTCAACTGGAACTGACCTTACAGGTGGCATGGCCCACAACCTGGGAGGAGGTTTCACTGGACCTAAGACCGCTAGTGATGAAAAGTGGTCTTGGGGCACATCCCAGGGAAGGGTGTCCAGGTGGACAGACTTTCTGGTTCAAGGTGTGCCCCGTTCATCCCTGAAAATGTCGGGTCCTCAGTGCCGCTGGATGCTGGGACGGTCTGTGCCTGTAGACTCCGCAGAGCATTCATCATCTCAGCATCACGGACTCTGCTTCTATCAGGAGGCA
This sequence comes from Bubalus kerabau, assembly GCF_029407905.1. NCBI lineage: Eukaryota > Metazoa > Chordata > Mammalia > Artiodactyla > Bovidae > Bubalus > Bubalus kerabau. The sequence continues at coordinate 17,172,292 of NC_073628.1, forward strand.
CCTCGCCCTCCATCCTGCAAGTCCCCTTCTGACTCTTGTTTGATGTCTTTTCTCATCCCTCCTCTGGCCCTGCAGCTCTTTGTCCTTTTCTGGGTTCTTTTTCTTCCTTTCCTTTTCTTTCCTTTCTTCCCTTCTCCTCCATACGTCTCCTCTTTTTGTCCTGCCCTTTCATGCTTTCTCTTTTTGTTCTCTGCTTTCCTGTCTCTCACAGCCTCCTACACGTTCCCTTTCCGTCTCATTTCATCCCACATTGTCATCTCCTTTTCTCTCTCTTCCCCTCACAATCACTTTTGTCTCCCCACTGCGTTGGCACCTTCTCCGTTCTTCCTGCGGAGGTTTGCACTGCTGTGCGCTAGCATCCTTCCCCCACCCCGGCCATCCAGCTGTCTCATTTCCCCAGGAGACTTTACCTGAGCCCCGGCCAGAGGCATCCATTTTCCTGGGGTTTTAGCTGCTATGGAAACAGAAGATGGATCAAGATGGAGAGGAGCAGGATAATCAGAATCTACCTGTGGATCAGAGTAATTTAGACGCGCAGCTTTTCCCAGATCCCCGGTCAGGATTAGCTACCCAGATTCAAGCTGACGAGAGACATGCCACGTGGTAACTAATCACCTTGGGGTTCACGCAGTGCTGCTTTCTCGGTGACTGATTATTTGGAGATGAGAGCTGTCACTGGGCTATGGCTGAAACCAAACGGAAGCTGGAGACCCTTAGTGGCCAGAGCTTCATCTCACCCCACTAAGTGTCTGCAAAATGCGGCTTATTTTACATACATGTGGACAGAACAGGGTTCCTTAGAAGAAAAGATGCCCTACACCGAAGCGAAGGCTCCAAAGACAGAGCCTCTATCATCCTTCGTGCCATTCTGTGTGGGCAGGTCACAACTCAATCAAGGTCATTTTTTTTAATTTAAATTTATTATTTTAATTGGAGGTTAATTACTTTATAATATTGTATTGGTTTTGCCATACATCAACATGAATCCGCCACGGGTGTACATGTGCTCCCCATCCTGAACCCCCCTCCCACCTCCCTCCCTGTACCATCCCTCTGGGTTATCCCAGTGCACCAGCCCCAAGCATCCTGTATCCTGCATCAAACCTGGACTGGCAATTCGTTTCTTATATGATATTATACCTGTTTCAATGCCATTCTCCCAAATCATCCCACCCTCGCCTTCTCCCACAGAGTCCAAAAGACTGTTCTATACATCTGTGTCTCTTTTGCTGTCTCGCATACAGGGTTATCATTACCATCTTTCTAAATTCCATATATATGCATTAGTATACTGTATTGGTATTTTTGTTTCTGGCTTACTTCACTCTGTATAATAGGCTCCAGTTTCATCCACCTCATTAGAACTGATTCACATGTATTCTTTTTAATGGCTAATACTCCATTGTGTATATGTACCACAGCTTTCTTAACCATTCATCTGCTGATGGACATCTAGGTTGCTTCCATGACCGGGCTATTATAAACAGTGCTGTGATGAACATTGGGGTACATGTGTCTCTTTCAATTCTGGTTTCCTCAGTGTGTATGCCCAGCAGTGGGATTGCTGGGTCATAAGACAGTTCTATTTCCAGTTTTTTAAGGACTCTCCACACTGTTCTCCCGAGTGGCTGTATGGCAAAGATCATTGTTCTTATACTCACACCCATGAAAGACCTGGGCCAAGCATTGTGGGCAACCTTAATGGCTTCACTACGTCTTCTCTCCTGAATGATCTGTTTGTTCTGCACATTTATGAAAACTCCTAGTATCCTGTATCACAACTCATATGGTGCTCCCTGCAATAAGCTGACATTGGTTTATAACATTATGTAAGTTCCATGCAGAAAAGATTATATTTTGACTGCTGTATACACTACAGTGAGCTCACCACCAAAACACTGGCTTCCATCCACCTCCATACAGTTGACCCCCTGCTCCCATTTCACTACCTGCCCCCACCCCACTCCCCCTTCAGTAACCTTTATTCTGTTCTCTGCATCTATGTGTTTTGGTTTAGTTTGTATGTGTGTGTGTATATATATATATAATATATGTGTGTATATATATATATATATATATATATTCCCCATAAAAGTGAGATCATTTGATTTTTGTCTTTCTCTCTCTCACTTATTTCACTTAACATAAGGTCCCAGATTTCACTGCCTTTTATGTGGAAACAAAATAAAGAAGTGTTAACCACCATTGTATAATAGTGGCTTATGTATCCAGATATACAGAAGCTGGGAGTGATCTTATAGTGGGGAAGGGGTGGCAGGGTCTTTCTCAGAAGGTGTCTGCTTGGCATGTTACATCAGAAGGCAAAAGTTCAGTTGTCCCTTTCCAGAACAGAGAGAAGGTAAGACTTCTCAGGCCACCTCTTGACATTGCCATGGGATGTGAGAAGTAACATTTCACTTGTTGGTACTGGTTGTATGTCTTATTGGCTCCCTTCATGAACTTAGAGCTCTCAGGAGTTCAAGGAGAAGGTGTATTAGCTTTATAGAGATACCTACCCTCGCTGTACATACCTGTTTAGAAGGGTCCAGGTGTTGCCTTGGTCTTTTAAGGACAAAAAGCCCATATCACTTTCTCCTACAGAAACACCATCTGGAGCTACACAAATGTTGCGATGGCCCCTTGCTGAATCCCCCCTTTTAACCTGCTGCTCCAGGCACTGAAGGACCAGCAGTGGTCCCCAAAGTCCCGCAGACACAGCCCCTACTTGTGATTCTGTGTCTTGTCTTCTCTTTGCCTTCTCGAGATGTTCAAGAACTTCTCTTAGCACAGCCCGTGCTATCCAAAAGAATACCTTTAATGCTGTCTATTCCTCCAAGTCTTCCAAGTAAGCAGATATCCCATCTCTTCCAGTGTGTCCTAAGAGATGCTTTTTAGGACCTCACAATTCATAGGAAGGTATTCTCAAAGCCCAGTTCTGTGTCTCCAGCTTCCTCTGGGCTGTCAGAACTTTAGAGAGGAAGCTGAGATTTCTGTATTTCCACCTCCCTGGGAGCCCCTCATGAATCCCAGTTGAAGGCTGAGTCCAGCTACTATACCTATGGGGTCTGGACTCCCTGACCATCCTAAAAGAAGCAGTCCTTCTGGTATACCTACCTCAGCATTTATCCCATCGAATACAACACTGAAAAATGACTATGTCAAGGCTATTGAGAGGAAGCTTCCAACTTGGGTATTGGCTGGGGCTCAGGAGGGTCCAGCGATCAGTCCACAGAGATGTCCAGATTCTGGCTCATGAGTTGAGACCAGGGCCTGTGTCTCTCTTTTCTAAGATCTTCCACCTCCTAACTCAATACCCAGCACCCAGAAAGCATCTAAGAAATATGTGTTGATTCCATAAACAGCACTTGTGCTTGCTGGTACCCCCAAGGGCATGACCGTTCTCCTACCTAATTCAAATATTCCATCTGCATCCTTGAGGGATTCTCCTCCACTTTGATATTGTGGTCCAGAGATGGTGTGTTTCCTGCTGAGACTCTGCCAGTGAGTCTCCAGGAGATTTTCTCTGGTCTTTTTCTCAGGAGATTTTCTCAAGCCTTTCTCCAAGTCCCTCTGGCGGGGCAGCTGCTGTGGCAGCTGGACGTCTCCTTGAAGGAGAGTCCTTTTCGAGTTCTCTTTTGCAAGGGCTGAGATGGCTCCCGAACATCTTTGGAGGTGGATCTTGGGTGGGCTGCCTTCTGCCCTCATCACCGCCTCACTGCAGTCACTCTCGCAATGTCTGTGTTTCTCTGACACGTAATTCACCGGGCCCTTCCAGGCCCCTGAGCCTTTTGCACACTTTCTCATCCCAACCTGCCTGTGCCTAAACCCATGACAACTTCCAATGGTTTTGTAAATCAACCCTGGGTATTCCCAGAGAGAATGAATTCGGTAGTCCATGAAAATGTACTGTTCCTCATGGGTTAAAAATAATAAAATTGATACAAAGAAAGAAATCAGTACAACAAAAAAGAAATATTATTTAAAACGTCTCCCCTCCATCCCTCAGTGTATGAAGTGACGTGGAGTAGAGGTGGAATGTTTCTTCTCGGGCACCACAAAGACCCCAGGGTTTGGGGGACAGAGTTAGAGCCAGACTCTCCATCTGTTGAGCTGCACACCAAGTCCAGCTCTTCCCACAGTGCAGGGTAGATGCTTCTGCAAGCCTTCCACACCCTCACCTGTGGGGATGGGCAACCTGCCTCCGCTGCCCATTCCCTTCTGCCTCCTCCTCCCTGAGCTCTCCTGCTGGACTTGAGGACCCAGGGGGCTGTCGGCTGTCCAGGCCCATTCTTGTTTCTCAGAGCCTTCAAAGGCACCAGCTAGTGAGCACAGGGTGACCTGCGGATGGGACGGCTTCTCCAATGTTCTGAGGTTCTGAGCCCTCCCTGACCCGCCCCCCACCCCCCCGCGAGGCCCTCCCCTGGTCCTATGCCCACCCATTTCCCATTTGTCAGCACTGACAGGCCTCCCTCCCCAGCCGAGCAGGACACGGCGCACTAATTGGCACTGGAGGTATCACAGCTTGAGTTCAACCAAAGCTGGCAGGTGCCGCAACTCTGGTGACAGCTCTGTGGAAGGGTGTCAGGAGTGGCGCTCCGGCGTGCCACCGGCTGACGCGGCACCCTGGCACTAATGAGCAGCCTGTCAGCACCCGCGTCAGGGGCCCCGCGTGGCACAGGGATCATTAGGACGGCCAACGAGAAAAGAAGTCTCCTGCAAAGAGGCGCCGGGCTGGGAGGGAAGGAGGACAAAGTGGGACTAAAGGCTTCACCTCGCCCACCGATGTTCACCACCCCGAAGGAGGGGGCCAAAAAAAAAGATGCAGGAAAGACAAAGATCTTCTTGAAAGGTCTCTATCTACGCCCACCCTGGACAACTCGTGGAACCTTGTTCTGGTGGCTGCCCTGAAATTAGCAGTACAGGCGATACATCTTTTCTGCCATAAGCCGGGTGGGGGTGCAGGGGGCACAGACCTCAATGACTGAATCACCTCTCCAGTCACGGCCAAGGTGTGTGAAGCCAGGGATTAGCCTAAGTTCCCAAGAAACAGGGGCCTGAAGGAGTGTGTGTGGGGATCTGTGTTCTTTGGCTCCATGTCAGGGAGGCTCCCTGGCAAGGGGACCGGCTGAGCTGTGAGGGGCCCGCCTATCTTCTGCTGGAAGGTTGAAATCGGGCCGAGGCAGTGAGCAGAAGGCTTTTTCCCTGAGGTGTTGCTTCCCAGAGGTGGGCTGGGGTGATGAGCAGTGTGTCTGCTCTCTCCATCTGCTTCCTGAGGACAGGTGAGAATGGTCCAGCCGGTCCTTTCTTTTGAGACGTGTGCAATGTCTGGCCCTTGTCTGAGGCTCTGACCACCTGCAGTGATTCCTTGTCCTGGCTGGAGTGACCTTCCCGAAATGGGTGACTTTGAAGGCAGGTCCAGCTGGGTATGCGTTCCCTTCGACAGCTCAGTGGCTGGGTCCCGCTGGGGCAGTGAGATGCCTTTCTGAAGATGTGCTTCTTTCTTGGGATTTTGTTCCTGCTTCTCGGCAGAGCACCTGAACTTCCGGGATCTGGTCACAGACCCCAAGGGCCCTCCGGCTCGTGCTGTGGGTCACACTGGGACTTGAGGTTCACCTCCTTCTAGGACTCACCCTGCTCCCCTTACACATCTCCCTGCAGCTTCTCGATCGAGTCCTACTCTTTTCTTAAGACCAGACTCAAATGCTACCTGTTTGAGAGCCTCTGGTGACTTTCTTCCAGCAGAGCACCTCAGTCCTTCCCCACAAGACCCCACAGCACTCTGCATGGTGGCGATGTTCGCCATTGGCCCAGGGCTCTGGAGGGCTCCGCGACCCCACGTCCATGGGACCAGGGGAGCAGCGGCAGGCCTCCTGAGGTTGCTTTACCTCCAGTGCCGAGCGCAGCACCTGACGGTGGCGGGTACTGTAGGGGATCAGGGAAGGACCAAGTGTCCGGTAGTGCAGATAGAGGATGTTTCTTCCCTTTTTGAAGTTGAGTCTGGTGCATAATGTAAAACAAAATCAACTTTAGCAAGGAAAGGGTAAGATCCAGGAATGTCATATCTGCATCATCACGTTTCACTAACCAATCAAAGGAGTTTGTATAAGAAATGCCTCTCCCACCACCCCTCCCCGCCCCGGGAACCAGCTCCCTAGTAGACCCAGGACTGAGCCTCAGACACTTGGTCTGCAGAATAGAGCTAACCAGGCCCTGCCAAGGTGGACGTGGCTTGACAGTCATGCTTCCCAATGCAGGGTGCCCAGCTGACAACATACAGCAGGTGCCTAACCCTGGTCGCTTCTGTCACCCAGGCCAGCCCTTCCTCTTCTCTCCCGCCCAGAAGACAAGAACAAAAAGGAGGAAATTAAAATTCCTTCCTCTGAAAAGGTTAAGTCCTTACAAAAGGACTCAAGTTCGGTCAATTGCCAGAAAGGATAGATAGTCAAAGGTGCTTCCTCAGCACCTCCCTCACTCCCATGATTTTCTAATTAACGTAGGTGCTTGATTAAAATTCCCAGAGTACCCCAAGTAGCCATCCCAGGAGGGAACACATAATTGCTATTGCAAAAGATATTACAGCGCTCATTGATGGTGGGAGAAAAAAAATAATTGCATCATAATGGAAAGTGGTGGATGTCCTGTCCCGGGGAGCAGGGGTGCATACGGTATTAGGTCCAACCTGTACAGAGAAAGCGGTTCATTATGATGGAGATAAACCAGTGGTCCATCCTCAGGTATGGGGCGAAGCGATCCACAAACTCGTTAAGTAAATGGTTTAAACACAGATCAAGGTGGCAAAGAAGGAAGTGGATTCAGACATTTATAGATCACTCTTTTAGCTCTGTAATTTTCTTTAACTGTAACATTATGGCTATATAGATACATTTAGGGTAAAATTTGCCAATGTCAATAAGGGTTTTGTAAGTTTAATATTTATGATCTGGTTTAAAGCAATATTAGAGCCGTGCAGCTTCCTACTTCAAAGAAGAGGGAAATCATAAAAAGACTAGTGGGGAAATTAATGAGTTCAATGTGCCTCAATTGAGAACATATGAAATCAAGCCTCCGTCTAGAAACCGAGGGCAGGAGTGCACACCACAGACGCTGTTTGTGGTTTTACCCAATTATTTTAAAACCCTTGAAAAATGTAGACTGAGACGTCCGCTGAATGCAGACACCGCTAACAGCATCCTCCCCCACGCTCTCCCGAGTCTTGGGCTATTTATGCGGGTACTTGGTGACCGTTACCATGCAGAACTGTTTTGATGAAACGAAAAAGGAAACAGAAAAGCAGAGAGATTGTATTGTCTTCCCCACAGATGCTAGCCGCCCTGGCTTGGTTATTACAAAGGCCGGTTAAAACAGCAGCCCCTCTAGGCCAGGAGACCCCATCTCTGAGGACCATACCTGACAGGCAGCTCTTTGGGGGGTACAGAAGGGCCTCTGCAGGGCATCGCCCTCCACTCCAGCCATGAAACCTCCTCTCCGAGGAATCCCCGTAGACCAGATGAGGGCTTCAGGAATCCCATAGCCAGGACTCACCAGGAGCTGCCAGGAGAGCTTGGACACAGTTTGCAATCAGATTGTCCTGGCCACAAGGACTTTGCTGTGTTGCTTTGACTTTACAGCTGCTTTTCCATCTTGCATCTTATCTTGCCCTGTGATGACTGCTTTTTCCCTAGAGTCTGAATGGAAGGGTCTCTATTATCCAACCACAATAACTAAGACTCCGAGGATATTAAAAAATGTGCTATCCACTCTTCTAAACATGCAGCAGAGTCGTATGAACTCTTCTCAACAACAGTGTGAGGCAGGTCCTGTAATGAGCTGCTTTACTGATGAGGGGGCCAAGGCTTGGAGCATAGACAAGTGGGCCAGGACACAGGGCTCCAAGTGGCAGAGCTGAAACCCCACCCACGGCCGCAGTGTCTCCAGGAGGCATGTGCTGTACCAGTGTTCTGGACCGCGCCACCCTCCAAGGGTGGCCCCTGGACCAGCAGCGCAGGCGTCACCTGGCTCGTACCCCAGACCCCGGAGGGGACGCAGAAATCTGCATTTCGAGCCACCGCTGGGTGCTGCTTGCTCTGTGCTGGGCACTCTGCTTTACATACCTTAATATCACTTAACTCCTACAGACGCCCTTACAAGTAGGCATCATTTCCATTTTGGCAATGAAGAACTAGAGAGCTGATAGGAAAACTGGCCCACAGATATTAAAAAGGTGAAGTTCAACTCCAAACCTTTTTGACTCCATGATTCATATTCTTTTTAAAAAATCTTTTTAATTTTTATAATGCTGTATTGGTTTTCTGCTGTACAGCAACATGAATCAGCCACAATTATACATATATCCCCTCCATCTTGAGCCTCCCTCCCTTCCCCCCATCCCACCCCTCTAGTCATCGCAGACTGCCAGACGAGGCTCCCTGTGTTATCTTCTCACCAGCTATCCACTTTACACACGACAGTGTTTATATGTTGATGCTATTTTCTCCATTCGTCATATTCTCTGCCTCCTCCACTGGGTCCACAAGTCTGTTGTCTACGTCTGCACCTCCATCCTTTCCTGCAAATAGGTTCGTCAGTACTGTTTTTCTAGATTCCATATGCATGCTTTAAGATACGATGCTTGTTTTTCTCCAAGATCCATTTTCTTTTCCCTGCGTTGCTTCTGACCTGTGGCTTCTCCGTCTGTGGGACATGACTACTCTCTTTCAGGCCTCTTTCCCGCCCAGAGTCTGTGGTCCGTGGGTTCCCAGCTTTCCACAGTATTCCTACAAGTTCAGTCATACTCTTGTCTAGACCCTGGGCTCCAGGCTGGGCTCCGTGCTGGGCCAGCATGCTCCATCCTCCCCAGGCTCTCAGGTGCCTTCCAGTGGATCTGTGTACCATCACCTCCGAGAGCAGCAGACGCAGCCCCAGCACGCCCGGCGACCACTCAGTTCTCAAAGGAGGCATCATCCTCCCCAGAGCAGCTTGTGTGAGCTTCAGGCTCTCTTCCCTCCCCCGCCCCCCGGACCATGGAGCACGCATAGCCGTGTGGCAGCTGCTCTCTGACTCGATCTATTTCTTCCTCATGTTAAATACCATCATTCACTCACACAATGGTATGTCTTCTGCTTTGATTGTTATTATTAGGTTGTTTTACACGTTAACGGCTTTAGATATGAAAAGAAATTGCTGGATGCCAGGCTATGTTTTTCATTATCTGACTCCATTCAGTTTCACTCCGTGTCCTTGTGGCATTTGGCACACTTCATCTTCCTAGGGGTGTAAAATGCCTTTCCTGCTGGAGCCAGGACAGTCAGAGAGCAATCCGCAGAATACCAATTCCTGTTCTTCCAGACCCAGGGGCCAGCCTCCCTCGGGGCTGGGCTGCACACACTCTCCAGATGTCCCACGGTTGCCTGGGTGTTTGGGGTCAGGACTAGGTAGCCCTTCCTCGCCTAAGAGCATCATCCTACCCTTTACTCTAACAGAGGTTGATTCTTCTACATTAACCTTCTCCCCCAGCCCCCAAAACAAATCCTTCTTCAATTCTCTTAGCAAGAGTTAAAAGGAATGACTTTGGGCTTAATCATTACTTTGACAGATTCTGGACTCCTTATGTTTAACGGGTCTGCAGCCCAGGAGGCCTCATGCTCCTTCCTAATTCCCTGCATCACTGCTTTGCCCTTTATGGGATGGTTCACCAGGTCACAATGGTTGACGATATTTGGCCAGACATCTGCGTGATCGAGAAAGACGGATGGCTTCTTCCCTCCATTGATTTATTTCTTCTGTCGCCCATCATCTCCAAAAGGGATTAAAGCAGAGAAGGTGACATGGATTTTTGTGCCCAGAAAATCTTCTGGACAAAACAATCTTGGTTGTTTCTACATTGATTCAACTATTTACTCAATAATTGCTGTTGAGCACCTGCTTCTCTGCAGCTGTCTCAGACCATGCAGATCCATGGCAGGACAAAGCAGATGGAATCCCTGGTCTCACAGAGCTTATATTCTACAGGGAGAGACAGAAAGTAAATCCAAGGATAAGTGAACCTGGGAGTGTATGATATTGTAATTACTGTGAAAAAAATTAACCAAGATAAGAGGCAGAGAGATTGTCAAGCATCAGTTTGGGGTTTGCAGCCTTCCATAGAGTAGATATGGATGGACTTATTAAGAAGATACCCTATAGAGGTTAGGGGAGGAGGTATTTGGGACTTTGCTGGCAGGGCTGGCTCTTGAGTCCCAGGCCCTCCATCATGACACATCCAGGCTGCTCCAGAGTCGTCATGGGGACCACCCGGCTCTGGAAGACTTGCTCAGTACCTGCTTGCCTCTCAATGGACTCTGATGCTGAAACCAACAACCCAGCAGTTTCTTGAGAGCTCCCCAGGAGGTGCCAACCTCAGGGAATAGCTGGATTTGGGTTAATAAAGGCATTCCAGGGGCTGCTCAGCCCAGAGCCTGAGGTCTGGGCCAGCATTTTGCTTAGGAAGTGGGTGTTCCAGAAGCAGAGCCGTCAGACATGGAAGGTGGGGGAATGTGAGGGATGAGAGCTGCAGAGCATGGAAGGCGGGGAGGCGGTCCCCTCCATGCATGACCCCCCCCCGAAGTGTGGGGTGTGAGGCTGGTGAGGTTCAGCCCCCATGGTCACCAAGGGAAGGCAGGAAAGCACATTTCACAGGCTTCAGCTGCAGCCTCAGTCCTTTTTCCTCCTGAGCCTTCAGGTGAGTGCGGACAGTAGGTAGCTGTTGGCAAGACCAAGCCTTCTGATGATCCAGAGCAAAGAGGCTGACCTTCAGGAAGCTACTGAGAGGTCAAGGATCATGAGATGGCATGAGTGGAGAATAAATGTGGAACATGGAGATATGTAGGGGACCAAATTGCTGGAACTAGCCATGGGTTTGATGTAGGTATGAAGCTGAGAAAGACCTCCACGTTTCTGACTTGACCTCCTTTACTGCCCATTTTGAGGGATTGGGGATTGTCTTTATGGATGAGATTCTCATGAGTCCTCTCATGTGGCCTTGTTGCTGTCGTTCAGACACTAAGTTGTGCCCGACTCTTTTCAATCCCATGGACTGCAGCACACCATGCTCCTCTGTCCTCCACTGTCTCCCAGAATTTGCTCAGATTTATGTCCATTGAGTCAGTGATACTATCTAACCATCTCGGCCTCTGCTGCTGCCTTCTCTCTGTGCCTTCAATCTTTGCCAACATCAGGATTGTTTCCAGTGAGTCAGCTCTTCGCATTAGTGGCCAAAGTATTGGAGCTTCAGCTTCAGCAGCAGTCCTTCCAGTGAATATTCAGGGTTTGTTTCCTTTAGGATTGACCGGCTTGATCTTCTTGCTGTCCAAGGGACTCTCAAGAGTCTTCTCTAGAACCATACTTCAAAAGCATCAGTTCTTCACTGCTCAGCCTTCTTTATGGTCCAATTCTCAATATCCATACATGACTACTAGAAAAACCATAGCTTTGGCTGTATGGACCTTTGTTGGAAAATGTGACTCATGTGGCTAGGTAGAATATTAGGAACCAGCTGGTGCCTGATTTATTTCTGCCTGTTGCTCCACGTGGGTTAGTTCCCTTTTCTCCAAAAGTGATCGTTGCAACCCCAGGCTTATTTATTTATTTATCTTTAGAGAATCAGGATTTATTAGATTGAACAGAAATGAAGAAGTACAACAGAGATATGATAAACAGGCAGAAATGAATCATCTTTTATTCATCAGATATTTTTTGAGTACTGAATACATGACAGTGTGTGGCCGTGAACACAGCATTCAGAGCCCCTGGCCCATGGGACTGCAGTGTGGGAGTGGGGAATATAGTCAGTGATAAATATGTGAGCTGATGTCAGGGAGACAGTACCGTGGAGAAAAAGGAAACAGAGGTAAGCGAAAAATGATAGTGGTGCTCCTTTGGTTAGAGTGTTGAGAGAAAGCTTGAGCACACGCTGATGCTGAAACTTAGCCTCTGTGCACTGATGTGAAATTGAATCTCAGAGACAGAGGTTGGGATGAAGTAGAGAAGAGCTTTATCGCTCTGCCAGGCAAAGCGGGCCACAGGAGGCTAATGCCCTCTAAACTGGGTGTCCCAACCCCGGGTTGGGGGAAGGGATTTGGTGAGGAGTTTGCTAGCAGCGCTTCACGAGCAGTCTTGCTGATGAGAATCAAGGTATTTGCAGGACCTGGATTCCTTCAATCCAGAGGTCATCTGGCCTCAGGCAGTCTCATACTGTGCCCTTCTCTTTGGATTGAAGAATGCTTCGTCAAGGAGTTAGCATCTCCCATGGGTTGGCAGTTTTAGTCCTGCAGAACAACTCAGAGATACTGTTCTGTGTATCCCTGGAGGGGGAACCAGGAGCCTACTGTAAGCGGTGCTATTGTTTCTTGACTGCTCCTCCCTTGTCTCCATAGTCCCCTCCTTTCCCAGATTAGTGGGCTCTTCCTTGGTGGCTCAGACGGTAAAGCATCTGCCTACAATGCAGGAGACCTGGGATCCATCCCTGGGATGGGAAGATCCCCTGGAGAAGGAAATGGCAAACCACTCCAGAACTCTTGCCTAGAAAACCCCATGGACAGAAGAGCCTGGTAGGCTACAGTCCATGAGGTTGCAGAGAGTCGGACACTACTGAGCAACTTCACTTTCCCTTTTCCCAGAAAAGCAAGTGTTTGAACCTACCCTTTGGAACTCAAGGAAGACCTGGGGGGCTGAATGAAGCCTATTTCCTGCAAACAAAAAAAGAGGGACACAGAAAGACTTTTGCCCCGTAAGAGCCCCACTTGGGTCCTAGTGGGTTTCAAGACCTTGGGAGCTAAGTGAAGTGAGGCAGTGAATAGGTCAGAGAAAGAAGGGGTGTTCCAGGCAGAGGGACCTGCGAGTTCCAAGGCCCTGAGCTGCCCGACCTTTGGTGTCTGTGAGGAACAGCCAGAATGGAGATGTAAGGAAGTGCCATGGATGCTGTGAAGAGAGCCAAGAGTCAGGTCATGTCCTGCCTCGAAAACCAAGTTAAACACTTTGGCATTTGTCCCAGCAAGTGTCAAACAGGATCATGAACTGATTGAATAAATGTTGTTAAGGGTTACATTTACTGTTTGAAAGGAAAGACTGGAGTAGAGGGGTAGGGGTGTGAGGGTGGCAACTCTGGTGCTGCTTAGGATGCTGTTGCTTAAGTCCATGACAAAGTGACGAAGCTTGGGTTGTGCTGGTGTTGTCAAAGATGGGAAGACTTGATCGAATCTGGGATGTATTCTGCAAGCTCACAAGGTTTGCTGACTTCTTAGATAGGGTTTGTGAGAATGAGTTAGGAATCAAGGGGTATTCTAAGATTTGTGACCTGTACCAGCTGGTGGCTACTTCTATCCATTCCTGCCATCAGGAACTCCACAAGGAGCAGGTGTGCAGAGGAAAAAGGAGCTTGGTACTTTAGGTATGCACATGGAGATGCCGAGTAGATAGCGGGCTCTGCAAGGGGCAGGTGCTGGGAAAATAAATCCAGGCATCATCAGCATGCAGATGGTGTGCAGAGCCACATGTCTGGCCATCACCACCTATTGGGTGAAGGTGGACAGAAGAGAGAAGTGTGGACAGAGCCCCGGGGTATTCCAACATTGTGGTGTTAGAAGAGGAGTATCCAGCAAAGGCAATTGTGAGGAAGTGGATGGAGAGTGGTGAAGGAAATCTGAAAGTTGGGTGCAGACAATGCCTTGTGGAAGAAGGGAACAATTAGTATCACATGCATTGCTTAGAAGTCAAGGGAGATGAGGACTGAGAAATGGCAGAATGTACTCACACGAGACATTGGTGAGAGAGGTTCTGCCCAAAGATGGTAGATTAAGATTAGTTGGAGGACTTCCCTGGTGGTCCAGTGGTTAAGAATCCACCTGCCAGCACAGTGGACGTGGGTTCGATCCTTGGTCCGCTAAGAGTCCACATGCCATGGAACTAAGCCCGTGCCCCACAATGAGAGAAAGCCTCCATGCAGCAACAAAGACCCAGCACAGTCAATAAATAAATAAAAAAGATTAATTGGAAAGGGAGAGAATGGGTTGAAGAAATGGACAAGACTTTTAGAGAAGTTTTGCAATAAGGTTTTGTAGAATATGGGATTGATGGGAAATGTGAAGTCAAAGCGACTTTTCCCCAAAGTGTGGTCTGCATCCTGGTCACCCTTGGCCACTCCCTAGCTGTACTGCTGGGTAATTGCTAGCCTTCAAGTTCTCTTCAGGTGAAAAAAAGAAATTAGCTATGACTTGTCTCTTTTTGCGGAGCGGCTTATACATTTTGTTTCTTTAGGAGGCTTTCCAATGCTCTTGGGAAACTGGAGCCAAAGTCACCATGTTGCTAAAGCAACTGACCATCTCTGACCTTGGGAAGCATCGCCTGGAGGGGAGACCGGCTGGGAGGTCTGGTGAGGGTTCCCTGCTGCTGGTGGTGGTTTAGTCCCGCAGTCATGTCTGACCTTGGTGACACCATGGACTGTAGCTCACCAGGCTCTTCTGTCCATGGGATTTCCCAGACAAGAATACTGAACTGGGTTGCCATTTCCTACTCCAAGGAATCTTCCCGACCCAGGAATTGAAACTGCATCTGCTGCATCTCCTGCATTGGCAGGCAGATTCTTTACTACTGAGCCACTGGGGAAGCTGGGGTTCCCTGGAGACTGATAGTTGAAGCACTTACTTCTTGGAGTGTGAAACCTCCCAGGAGGAGGGGCCTGGGTATGTAGGATGATTTCTGCTCACCCCCAACCTCTCCCCAGGGACCACGAGAAGTTCTCAGAGTCCGCAATATTCTACCCTCCTTGACCAGACATGAACCTGAAGCAGGATGTCTGAATTCATCTTTTCTTTAAAATCAGAACAGGAACCAAGTTACCCCGGGGAAGCCCACATATGGCAGCCCACATAAGCCCACTTATGACCACAGTCATTATCCAAGTGAAGCCTCCACCACAAAGAAAGCTCCCTGTGGATGGAAGGAGAAGGTCAACTAATACCAGGAAGTGTGGACAAATACAGCCCAAATCCAGTTCTGGAGGGCGATACTGTCTGGGGAAAATACCTTAGCCTTTACAGCTGTGCACTTTGGACATTCTGCAAACACCCCTGCTGTTTGAGTGCAGCTGAGGCCGGGGGTCAGTTACCAGCGGGGCAGAGGAAGCAGACGACCTCAAGTGTTCAGTCTAGAAAAATACTAGAGACAGGGAAGAGCTCACCCCCCTGGAAGAAAGCTGCCTGTTGCTCAGACAGGTAGCAGCAGCATCTTCTCCACCTAGTCCTGCCTTGCAGGCACGTGCCCGACTCTCCATCCACAGTTTCTCCTCCGGGTCCAGACAGACCCGCTCTCCCTGTCCTCCTTACACTAGGGGCACTCCTTGCCTTTCAGAGGGGAAAGCCTGACTCTGTGGGCTCCACTGTGTAAGATGGAAGGATTGGAGCGGACGAGTTCCATCTCCGTGTGCATCTCTCTCTCTATCTAGAGCCCCATGGCGCTTGAGAGTCCAGGGCAATTCAGCGAGTGTGACCGCAGTGTTTTCTTCAACATTATTTTGCTCCCTCTGGCTTTGTCGCCAAGTGTCCGCACTGACCAGCCCCTGTTCTTGCTCCTAAGAGGCCACGTTTCTCCGTGTGTTGATGCGTTTCCTCTCTTTATCAAGGCACTTTCCTAGGCCTCTTGATTTCAGTCACTCAGGTGTTGTCATGGCAATGACATCCTCAGAAGAGTGGTGCTGCTCATGTTGTCATGGTTATAAGGACCTCTTGATGAGAGCCCCACTTCATTGTCATCACGCGGCCAGCAGCGAGGAACGCCAGGATCTCTTGGCAAGCTTGAATCCTTAGGCTAGAAGCTAGTGGTTCTGTGCCTGAAAATGCAAGGGGCAGTAATTAGGAAAATGACAGCAGTCTAAAATGGTCAGATTCGATCTGCATGAAAAGGAGACTTAAAGAAGGACCATCCTCACCTCCTTCTCCTCCTCCTCCTCTTCATCATCATCCTAACAGCTAATATTTTTATTGTAGGTTGGCTGTTTTCCAGGCACTTTTCTAAATGTTTTGCCTATGTGAACTTTTGTATTCTCTTGACAATCTTTTGGTGCAAGTATTATTAATGTTCTCTTGTAGGTGGAGGAACTCAGACCCAGAGCATTCACTTAAGTAACTTGCTCAAAGACACACATGAGGCTAGGAGGTGGCTGAGACTTAAACAGCCACATTGGTTGCAGAGGCCGCACTCAGAACACATTAATCCACTGTTTGCCATTATTCCTGACAGCAAAAATCAGGATGAATCAGTCCAGCTAGTAAAGGAGAAACCAACATTGATCATCTTTTTTCCCCACTGGAATTTGAGTAGTTTATACCAATTTTAATTTTTAAAATAGTTTCATATTTTCCTTTGATTCTCTGATATGCTTGTGAGTTTAATATCGCTACTAACTTTTGCGGAGACTATGCTGGGTCTTCATCGCAGCTCCCAGGCTTCTTCTATTTGTAGCGCACGACTTTGTTGCCCCACAGCTGTGGGGTCTTCACTCCCTGACTAGGGATGAACCCACGTCTCCCTCATTGGAAGGTTGATTTCTAACCCCTGGACCACCAGGGAAGTCCCTGCTATTAATTTTATTTTACAGATGAGGAAACCCAAGTCTGGAGAATCTATGGTTTCCCAAAGAAACTTGTCTGCTAAACTGTCAGACTAGTGGTGAATATGGAGAAGGCAATGGCACCCCACTCCAGTATTCTTGCCTGGAAAATCCCATGGACAGAGAAGCCTGGCAGGCTGCAGTCCATGGGGTCGCAAAGAGTCGGACACAACTGAGCGACTTCACTTTCACTTTCCACTTTCATGCATTGGAGAAGGAAATGGCAACCCACTCCAGTGTTCTTGCCTGGAGAATCCCAGGGATGGGGGAGCCTGGTGGGCTGCCGTCCACTGGGTCGCACAGAGTCAGACACGACTGAAGCGACTTAGCAGCAGCAGCAGCAGCGGTGAATACGTGACTATCTACAGATTCAGAATCAAGGCTTTTGTTCCATCCCAATGCCCATCCTACCAAGGGATGTGGCCCAAAGACAGGCTCTGGGGAGAGGAATAGCCGAAGCATCTCGGGGGAGAGTTGCCCTCAGCCACCTCTGTCGGTGACAGAAGGGATGAATGGCAGGTCAGCCTGTCACTCAGGTGGACATCTGCCCTCTCCCGCCTCCTCCTTCTGTGTGTAGTGACTCCATGGTTTCAGCAACGGCTTCTTCCATCCATCGCAGTGCACGCGGCAGAGGGCAACCTGCCCGCCATCCTGACTGCTGTCATTGGCTCTGCTCCTGTGAGCAAGCAAGCAGTGTAACCTACGTGGGAGAATCCCAATAAAAGGTTAATTACAGCTCCGTGTTTATGCTGATTTTCAGAAAATGACAATTAGACACATGTAAGTTACTTAGAAACCAGCCTCTGAGAAGGGACAGCTATCATAGCAGAATGCACAGACCCCTAAGAGTTGGTAGGCCTCGTTCAAGTCAAGGGGCTTGGAGGGAGATGTGCTGGGTAGGGGGTGGCCGTGAGGTTCATAAAGGTGATAAAAACGATAACAACAAAGGCCTATGGTGCTAACATACTACTGTATGTTAGCGCGTTCCCTCTTCTGACTCATTCAATCTTTGGAACAAAGCTGTGAGTTGAGATTCTGCTGTTAATCCATATTTGACAAATGAGGAAATAGGCGCAGAGTTGCTCAATAACCTGCTGAATGTCAGGTAGCTGCTAAAAGGTTGACCTGGAAACCGACCTGCCTTCCGAGTGTGTCTTTAGACGCTGTCACGCCGTCTGTCATGGCTTGGGCTGGGTTCCGGGAACTGGGCCTGAGCTTAGAGGCTTGAGAAGATGAACTTTCACCACTCGAGCTCTGAATATACCTCTTTCTGTGCAGAGTTCCCTTGCTCACAGTGCCCACCCTCGGAGCCTTGGTCATCTCACCTGGAAAGGGAGCATCCTGATAGGATGGCCATCCTGAGTTTCTTGTAAGGATGGTGTGAGTGACCACGTAAAGGCACGCCCTTTGATTGGCCCAGGAACAATGCCCTGTGAGCGTTTGTCTTGGTAGTGGTGGCATCATGGTGGTGCAGACGTCAGCATTACCAGGCATAACTCCCCTGTCCTTGGCCTTAGCACCTTATCTTACTTTCAAAGATAAGCAGGCTGCTCAGAACATCCGTAGAATGTGTCAGAGGTCATGTGTAGCAGGTGAGGTGTGGACGCCCAGTCCCGTGCCTTTCCAAGCACCCCATCTCATGTAGCACAGAGTTGTTCCCACACTGTCTTTACACGGCCTTTTGGTAGAAGGGCCACCATTTCCTTTGGACAGCCCTTTCCAGAGCCTCTTCTAATGGCCCTGGTGGCCACTGGAGGCTCCTAGCATATGCCCCTTAAGTGGATACAGTGAATGCCTGACTGGTAATAAGGGTCTCCTTACCACACTTTCATTCTTCTGCAAAAAAAAAAATCAAGTTCACAGCAGCATGTGAGTGGCACTGACATATATACACTACCTGTGGAAAATGGATAGCTAGCGGGAGGCTGCTGTGTCAACAGGGAGCTCAGCTCGGTGCTCTGTGGTGACCTAGAGAGACGGGATGGGGTGGGAGTCAGGGAGGAGGTGCGAGAGGGAGGGGATCCGTGTATGCTTATGGCTGATTCACATTTTTGTATGACAGGAACCAGCACAACATTGTAAGGCAATTATGCTCTAATTAAAAAGAAATGAAAAAAAAAACAGAGTTTTTTCAAATGAAAAAATACAGCAGAAAGTGACTAGAGATTTAACCAAACATAATGCATTTTTTTTTAGGTTTTAATAACAGAAAGCACAAATAGAAAATTCCTATTTTACTCCAAAAGGACAATTATCAGGCCTGCAATGAATCATGATTGAGTTGGATGGGTTCTGTTCTTGTCATTTCTGTGTAAGTGGTGTTCTAGCTACATGAAGTGTGTGTGTAGCTGTGAACTGCAAGTCCAGTCTGCAGGAACAAGGGACCTGACAAAGACACCCACCTCCAGCTCTACTTCCAAGAAATGCAGCTTAGAAACAGGGTCTGTGCTGCCCATGGAACTTGGTCATGGCAAGATGCTCTGCAGATATCCAGGTGCGATGCTTAACCATCCGCTCTGGGGAAGCGTCCACCTGCCTTTATAAAGCTCTCTTCTCTGCCTGGCCAGCTGTTAGGGCAGCCAGCGGGGAAGATGCAGCTTGTCTGCTGCCTCGTGGGCACCACAGCCGCCAAGGGAGTTGAAGGCCAAGTGGGAGAGGGCCAGGAGGCTCACAGTGGCGTCTCCGTCAAGATGCAAGTTAGACACAAAAGGAAACTGGAAGCTTCCTGTTAAGCTGTCATCGCCCTCCCCACGCCTCGTCTGGGAGAGTTCTCCAGCTGAGAGCGCAGAGCATCCAGCCCTGGGGAGCTGTCCCCATCTTGTGGACTATAAACTTCCTGCTGCGAGGAGGATAAAGGGAGGAGGTGCTTGCCAAGTGCACCAAGGGAGAAATGTAAGTGATTCAACATCTGAAGACAGGCCTCACATTGGGGAGCATGTTTGTGCGTGCTCACTTGCTCAGTCAGTCCTGTCTGACTCTGTGCGACCCCATGGACTATAGCCTGCCAGGCTCCTCTATCCATGGGATTCTCCAGGCAAGAACACTGGACTAGGTTGCCATTTCTTTTTCCAAGGAATTTTCCTGACCTAGGGCTCGAACCCACATCTCCTGTGTCTCCCGCATTGACAGGCAGGTTCTTTACCACTAAGCCACCTGGGAAGCCCTAGGTAGGGAAGAAGAGGAGGAGACAGTAAAGAATGTGATGGGAAGCTGGCAGCAGATAGATCATTGGGTCTTCACTGAAGAGTTTCCATGTGAATCAGAGTAACCTTCCAGAGCATTCCATCAGACACCTGTTTTCATGGAAAGCTTGGCTATCTGTGTCCCTACCCAGGAAGGGAAATCCTCCCATGCATAGATGCCCACCTGGCAGCCCAGGGCACACAGGACGAGAGCAGGGGTCAGGGATGCAGGGACTTGAAAAGCGCAGCTGTGGGGACCCTGGATTTGACTCTTTGCTCTGCCGGTTACTGAGTGGGTGACCCTCCTGAAGCCAGTGGACCTCCATGAACCTCTGCTGCCTCTTCTATAAAACAGGATCAGAGCATGGAGTTTAGTAATCCCACATTCTGGGTGCTTGGTCAACAGGAAAACATTGTGTGTGTGGTCCTTTATTAATAACCAGTTCTGCATGAATCATGCATATTCTCTGGAGTGATGCCAGGAAAGTCATGAAGGCGGGGAGAGGGGAACATGACCCCGGCACAGGGCAATCTTCTAAGACAAAGATGCCTTTATGTTTTTGCAAGACAAACTGGAAAAGCAAATGATGCAACCGCTGCTTGTGACCGTTGTTATAACAACAGCGATTATCCTGTGTTCCCGTTATCTAAGTTGTTCGTTTATCGATGTGGCATAATTAATTTCAGAGTTCTCCTAAAGCATTTCACAAATGCTACCTAGATTGTTGCCCAAATGAGGAGAGTTGCGTCTGGAAATTGTTTGAAAGGAGCAGAACAATGGGCCACAACCTCACGAAACAGAAATTACAGAAATCAAAAGGGGAATTGTAGGGCAATAGGAAGATGGGGGTTGGGGCTCGTTTTAGGATGCAGCTGGGATCTTCGGCTTCCCCTGGACTCAGGATCTGCAGACCAGGGCTGGTTCTCCGTGTCCTATTTCACTGCGGCAGAGATGAGGCTGGTAGGTGGGCCGCATCCCACGTGCTGGCTGCTTTTGAACCTGTGAGCTCAGAAGGAACTTTACATTTTTAAATGGCTGAATTTAAAATGAAAGGATAGGACTAGTTCATGACAACCGCACGCTATTTGAAATTACAATGTTTTATGAGAACATAAAACATAGTATGATAAGAACCACCACACCCCTTGGCTTATGGTGTCTTTCCTCTTCCAGTGTCAGAGCTGAATAGTTTCCATGAGGTCCTATGTCCTGCAAAGTCTAAAATATTCATTATCTGCTTCTTAGGAGAGAAGTTTGTCAGCATCTGCAATATGTGAAGAGTAACTCTTTTTAAGAAACTTTTGAAAAATCGGTTTACAGTGATAGGTTTACAGTATCTTGTTAGTTTCAGGTGTACAACAGTGATTCAGATTTACATATATATATATATTCACAGGTATTATAAATATATATAATCTTTTCTTACATTCTCTTCCCTTATAGGTTATTACGAGATACTGAGTATAGTTCCTTGTGCTGTATAGTAGGTCCTTGTTGGTTATCTAGTTTTTATACACAATAGTGTGCATCTGCTAATCCCAGTCTCCCTGTTTATCCCTGCTTCCCCTTTGGTAACCATAGGTTTGTTTTCTTCATGAGTCTATTTCTGTTTTGTAAGTTGATTCCTTTGTCTCATTTATTTAGAGTACCCACATAAGTGATATCGTATGGTATTTGTCTTCCTCTGTCTAGCTTACTTCTCTTACTGTGGGCCTCTCCAGGTCCATTCATGTTGATGAAGACTGACTCTTGACAGTTCTAATTGCTGCTATTAACACTCTTAATTTTATCCCTGAACCTCCCTGGGTTCCCTTTCCCACCCTTCTGTGAACTTGCAATTATGGCAGTTTTCATCCGTATTCACAGTGGTCCTTCCAACGGTGGTCCTTCCAAGGCGGCCCATGCCTTCCTCACGGCCCCCCACTGGCTCGCAGATGCCACGCTCCACCTGACGGCTCTGTCTTACCTTGGTCTTGACCTCTGCTGTCACAAGGCTCTTACTTTCTGGGCCCTGGAGGAGTGCTTCCCTGATTCTCACGCTATTCTGCCTTCCACAGCCTTTGCCTTCTTGCAAGCCACCTTTGCCTGGAAGGATCACAGCAATCCAGCCCTCACCTGGGTCTTTGATCTTATAAGCTTCAAACATGATTGCTCCTCAGTTGTTGATTCTGATTTTCCCCTTGGGGAAGCTGTTCAGATGTTGTTGCTCTTTCTCTTGTTCCCGTGGTAGCATCTGATTCTGCCTTCACTCCTGGTCTTAGTACTGGGTATCGTCTCCTGGGAGGAGCAGGTTTGCCTTAAATCAGCACCTTCTGACCACCCTTCATGAGTGCAGACACCTTAGTGCCTCTGGTTTCGCATCGTATCTGACCACCAGTGGCACTGCCCCCTGCCTCCTGTTTTTGTCTAAAATCTGTCTCTTGCACTTTTATTTGTGAAGCAGAGGCGACTGGTCTTATGAACCCTTATGGTCATACAGATTCTACTCAGTTTATGACTTTCCTTTTGAAATTCTCAGGCATCTGCTAGATGAATAGTCTTTCAGAATCTCATCATTGTGATTTCATAGTTTCAAAAATACTTTCCACATTATTATAATAATAATTTGACTAAAGAGAGAAAAGGATCAATCTGTCCAAGAGATTTCTTTTCTATTGAGATGCATGTTGAAATCCTGTCACTCACTTTCAAAGGTGAATCCCAGTCTTTACATCAAAAAAATGAATGAGTGGTTCTTGCTAACTGTTGAAATTACAGATGTCATCTCTATTCTTCCCAACTTTCCTACTTCTAAAAATGTTTAATATATGATTGCAAAAATTATAGTCATAAACTTAACCTTGAGAAATAGGTTTTCAGTTTTCAAAATTTGAGAAAAATAAGATATTGAGTTTAAAAAGATAGGCCTTTGGTGAACGCTCAGCAAATGGGTCTTATCGTAGACTAATTCTCACCCTAGGACAAAACCAGATTTGTTCATTCATTTCCCTCTTTCCTGTGATTCATAGAGTTCCCTGTGATCTTAAGATTCTGTTTTAGCAGATGTCAGAATCACAGTACTCCCCTTCTGTCAGTGGGATAAATTCTGGAACAAAGCCTGGACCCTAAAGTCAACCCACAGGGTTTCCTGCAGCTGGGCAGTCATTTCTGCTTCCATGTTTATTAAACATCATTATAGCCATCTTTGGTGATTCTGGAAGATGCTGGAGTCTGATGGTGACATCAGTGGGAAGCAGAATGTACAATTGAACACCTATCAAGCTGTCACGGTTCTGTGCGTGTGTGTGTGTGTGTGTGCACACGTGTGTGTCTGTCTTTATGTCCTATGCATTTCTAACCTCCACATTGTTCCTCCTCTTGTGTTGTAATCACATTGAATGGAAAAGTGAGGAGGTTTTACAATTAGCTGATGCCTAGAATGTGGTACTTTGGGTAATACTGAAATAGGAGGGAAACTATCAAGATGAAATTCTTTGTCTTTTCTCCATGTTCGTTTCTTTTTTCCTCTCTCTATATACCACTAAAGAATCTGATGCCCTGGGAGCATCCCTTGGGCTTTTTGTCAGGTCACTGAGGTAGTCTATCTTGAGACATATGGAACTCAGAGGCCATCCCCACCAGAAGCATTGATGGTTAAACAGCTGACAGAGTCAGGTGCGGGATGTTTTTTCAAGACAGCTCCCCAGACGCTCTATGGGCCTGCTTATTAGTTCATTGGGGTTATTAAAAGTGAGCCCCCTGGGAAGGCGCAACTAATTAAATGTTCACCTTGGCATAGACTGTCTATTTGAACAATATGGTGCTGTTGACAAAGACCAGAATTTTAGTGAACCCCTCATCCATCAGCAGGGCTGCCTTTGCTCTCATGAAGGTGCCTGTTTAAAAAACCATCACACTTTTTGACTAAAGGAGCATGCATAAGTATTTTAGTCAAAAAATTCAATGGCTTTATATATATATATATATATACACACACATATGTGGGGGTTTCCCAGGTGGCTCAGACTGCTAAGAATCTCCCTGCAATGTGGGAGGCCCAGGTTCAATTCCTGGGTCAGGAAGATCCCCGAGAGAAGGGAATGGCTACCCATTCTAGTATTCTTGCCTGGAGAATTCTATGGACAGAAGACCCTGGCAGGCTACAATCCATGGAGTCACAAAAGAGTTGGACACAACTGAGCGCCTAAACAACAATAGACATATTACTCATCTGATTCATGATACTTTGATCCAAATGGCTCTGTACAAATGTAAAAGCCATGCTTGAAGAATGAGCTTCTTGTCATTGAAATTGTTAAGAAAACATCGCCAAGAAACTTGTTTGGAGCTTTTATTCTTTGCCGGGTTGGCAAAGTGCTCTCCACTTGTGGTTGCTTTTAATGTTCATTACAGCCCAGTGAGGTAGGTACCATTATAATCTCCATTGTACAGATAAGAAGCTCTGCTGAAGCTCAGAGAGGTCAGGACCCTTCAAAGTCACACAGTAATAACAGCTGTTGTTATTTTTCATTAACTTGCATGGTATCTATAGAAACTGATTTCACATAGAAAGAAGACAACACAATAGAAAGAGAATAGATGTGGAATTAGACAGACCCATGTTTGTGTGATTAACCTTTTGCAGCCTGTTTCTTCATTTATTAATTGGGAATAATACGGGCACTTCTAACTAGGACTGCATAATTATCTTGTGTCATTTATAGGCACCAAGGAGCATTAATTAACAGATGCAATGATCACTAGTATTATTATGAAGACACATGGGGAAGACTATCTGTACATGTTACCAACTTACAAATGGACAGAGCAATGATGAGAATTTGAACTGAAATTAGAGAAAAAAGAAGCCTGTTACTGTGATGGGAAGGCAAGAGACAGCAGAACTGGTCTTGTGGGCTGTGCTGGTCTTGAGACGTGCCCACGGATTCTTTGAGCCCCTCCCATGAGATGGAATCCCAGCCCTTCCCTGGATTGCTGGCGGCTTTCCTGACTCCCCTAATGCATGGAAGGAGGTAGAAGCCAGGCTGGAGATGTGAAAGACCAGGTTCCCAAATCCTGTGCTGCCTTCTGGCGGCACACAGGTTGGAGAGCCATCAGCCACCATAAGAGAAACACAGTTGCCCTGAAGATGCTGCAGTTGAGGCTATATGGACAGACCCCAAGGAATGCTAGATTCCGAGGCTTGGCTGTTGGAGTCAGTAAACAAACCTTGGAGAGGACCTCAGCCCAGCCCAGCCTCAACCTCATGCAAAACCCTGGCCAGACCTCCCACGTGAGCCCAGAAGACCCCAGCATCATGAGAAAAACAATTCAAGCACCTTGGAAATACTGCCTGTTCAGTTAGAGACCACAGCAACAAAGCAAATATCTCAATTAAGCAAGTCACAAAGTTTTAGGTTTCCCAATGCATATAAAAGCTATATTTCCACAACACTGTAGTCTAGCAACGGTGCAGTAGCATTATGTCTAAAAGTCAATGTATATACCTTAATTTAAAAGCACTTTATTGCTAAAAAATGCTAACCATCATCCGAGCTATCAGCAAACTGCAGTTGTTACATCAAAGATTACCAATCACATAACAAATACAATAATCATGAAAAAGTTTGAAATACTGCAAGAATTACCAATATTTGACACAGAGACACAAAATGAGCAAATGCTCTTGGAAAAATGGAGCCCATAGACTTGATCAACATACAAACTTTCAATTTGTAAAAAAAAAAAAAAAAAAAAAAAATGCAGTTATCTGTGAAGCAGAATAAAGGAAGACGACTTATCCCTGTATGACTATTGCTGTTGTATGCCTGGCTTGGGGTGGACTTTCCTTAGCAATAAGTTACTGAAATGTGGGCACATAAAAGAGAGTAAAAACTAATACAATTTTGTAAAGTTTAAAAATAAAATTAAAAAAAAATTAAAAAAAACATAAAGTTTACTTATGATGGGAAAAAAAAAGAAAGAAAATTCCTCACTTAGCTATGGCCTTCTTTTTCTGTTTCCTGCTTTGGTTTCTCCTTCCTGCTTCACTTTTTCCTTCTCTTCAGGCACGTGTGCTGTGTGCGCTCCCTTACTCTGGTTTCTGACTCTTTGCGACCCTTTGGACTGTAGCCTGTCAAGCTTCTCTGTCCATGGGATTTCCCAAGCAAGAATACTGGAGTGGCTTGCCATTTCCTTCTCCAGGATCTTCCCGATCCAGGGGTCGTACCCACGTCTCCTGTGTCTCTTGCATTGCAGGTGGGTTTTTTACCTGCTGAACCATCGGGGAAGGTAGACCTAATGATCTTGGTCCCCTGAGGGCCTTTTTGGTGCCTGAAGGTGACAATCTGGTCTCCAAGCGTTCCTCCCAGATTTGAGTCATTTTTGGTGAGCCTGGTGTTTGCATTTGATGACAGGGAGCTTCCAAAAGCTCCGAGGGTTAATTCAGGCCGCTGTGTATGTTCTGAGAACTGCCTCACTGCTTTGTCTGCCTTTGGGCCACAGTGCCCATAAAATGGAGGAAATTTGGAGAAGACCGTAGGTAAAGGTCCTGAGTTTCCCAACCCAGACATTCCTGTCCTCATCCCTCATAAATCCCATTAGACTTGAGACCTAGGCTGAGGGGTCCTCCGTTATCACAGTGTCATTCCCTCTTCCTTACATCCACAGGCAGAGGCCCGGGCCACCTTGCCTGTCCTTCTTTATAAATCAGAAGCAGGGCAATAGGAAGCTGGGGGATCTCTGTGTCTGCATGGCCAGAGGAAACCAGGCTGCCGGGAGAGCTTTGGAACACTTGAGCAGAGGAGCCTCACTTGGTCCTCCTCTGTCAGCCAGTCCCAGGCCTGGGCTCCAAGTCAATTAACTGAACCGTTTCAACAGGCTTGAATTCTGTCAGCAGCTCAACCATCCCCTTGTTTACTGTTGAAATAATTACTACTTTGCCATAATATTAGCTCTGAGCCGTGACTCCATTACCATTATCACCGGAATATTACCCATTTATTATCTCCCAGCAACCCTGGAAGATGAATACTGGGCTTCGGAGACCCATCGCTGTTGGGCAGACAGGATCTGGGTGTGCATTGTTTAATGAGGTAAACTGCGCTCCGGCCAGCTCTCACTTGGCTGCAGCGCCTCCACTCCATCACTCTTAACCTGTAAATCTGCCACAGTTTTTGATGTGAATCAGCGAGGAGGGGCAGCACCAATTGAGGAGGGAACTGAGCCTGGAGGAGACGAGGGGGAAAGGTGCAAGTGAGCTCTGTCCTGTTCCTGGGTGTGTTCGTGGCTGACTGGGAAGCCTGAGAGGCGTGGTTGTACCCCCAGAAACAGGAGGAGGAAGCGGGCAGTGTTCACACAGCCTCTGATCCTTGGGTCACAAGTCCTAAGAAGATGCTAAGATGATGTGATGGTTTCGACATAATCAGAACACCTCCTCTCTCCCAGCTCAGGAGTCGTGGGTCCACAGAAAGCATTTTCTCATCACTCTTGGTGTTTTGCTGCTTCTGTTCTGCATCCTTGGCGTGGCCACCACCTCTCACCCCCAAAAGACCAGGAGAAGCAGAAGATAGAGCTGGAAGTCGAGAGTGTCTTTTTGCCTGAGTGTGGGAGAGGCTCCCGGAAACAGCCAGCCCTCCCTGCTTTGCTGAGCACATGGGAGCCCCGCATGTGGGCGCACAGAGCTCTTTGCCGTTGAGAAAACACAGCTGGAGACATTCTAGGGGACCAGGGAGCTGAGCAGCAGATGAAAGAAGAGCCTGCAGCCCTCCCTTGTCAATGCCATGCCTGCTTCTCAGACTTTTAAGGTGCACAGAAACCACCTGGGGATCTTGTGAAAATGCATCCTCAGGTTCAGTAGGTCAGGTGGGGCTGGAAATTCAGCACTTCTAACCAGCGGGGCTGAGGCTGCGGGGTCCACAGATTCACCGCAGGGGACGTGAGGCCCACGGGCAAGGGGAGCGGCTCCTGGCACAGAGGGAGCCATGTCTCAGGAATGCTGGCGCTGGCTTGGCCCAATTCAGACATGGGCAGGTGGGGTTGTGTGGCTTTTGCTCCATCACATGCTGGTGGCTTCCATACAGGCTGGGGGTGAGCAAGGCGTGAAAACTTCTCAGAAGTAATATTCCAGGAGCAAGCGAGAGCAGGAAGCCTGCCGGAAATCAGTGCCTTCGGTGTTTTCTAGGATATTTTGATGTAGACCATTTTTAAAAGTCTGTATTGAATTAGTTACAATATCGCTTCTGTTTTATATTTTGGTTTTTGGTCTGGGAGGCATATAGGATCTTAGTCCCCTGACCAGGAATCGAACCTGTACCCCCTGCATTGGAAAGTGAAGTCTTAACCACCAGACCCCCAGGGAAGTCCCTACTTTCAGTTTTTCAGGTTGAGAACATTGTATTCCTGAAGTGTCCTAAGATTGCTTTTATAGTATAAATTGTCAAAGAAGCAAAAGAACTTGAATATAACTCTGGACTCTTGAACTCTCCATGCAATCTTGTTCTTCAAAGAGAATTACACTTTCTGCCATGTCACTTGTGCGTTTCCCCAAACAACCTCTTCTCTCGATCTTGAAAACCTTCTCTCCACAGAAGCTAAGTAAAATTCAGATTTCAATGTTTCCTTTTATCATGCCCAGGTAATTAGGGTTGAACTTAACAAAATTGCTCCAGAAAGTTATATATATTTTTTTAAGAGTAGAGCTAATGTGCTTCTCTAAAACCTGTCTCAGTTTACCTCCTGTCTGTCTTGGGGTAATGCTGAGTTTTACTGAAAGGGAGAAGAACAGGGAGAGGGAGAAATCTTTGTGATTTAGTAAGTAATTTCAGGAACAACGGGAACTGGCAGACAGGATAAATTTGGAATATATCTTACTGTGTACCAAAGCTTTTCATTGTATTCATCAGAAAACTTATTTTTATCTCAAGATATACATTGCAAGTATAATATCAGGGTTTGCATGTGTGTGTGTGTTTCATTCTTTATAAGACTAGAATAACAATAATAATTTTCCTTTTAAATGTAATTATAATTAAAGAAAAAGAACAGATAATTTTCTATTGTCTCCAAAACTGTTCCAGCAGTGGTTGGATAACATGTGTATGGTTTGAGAGCATAATTCCTTCCTTGGTTCATTTGCCCACCCGTTCACTCATCCAAACATCCATACATTTGTCCATCCATCCATGGAGATAATTATTTAGCATCTACTAGGTTCATGTATGGATGTGAGAGTTGGACTGTGAAGAAGGCTGAGCGCTGAAGAATTGATGCTTTTGAACTGTGGTGTTGGAGAAGACTCTTGAGAGTCCCTTGGACTGCAAGGAGATCCAACCAGTCCATTCTGAAGGAGATCAGCCCTGGGATTTCTTTGGAAGGAATGATGCTAAACCTGAAACTCCAGTACTTTGGCCACCTCACGTGAAGAGTTGACTCATTGGAAAAGACTCTGATGCTGGGAGGGATTGGGGGCAGGAGGAGAAGGGGACGACAGAGGATGAGATGGCTGGATGGCATCACTGACTTGATGGACGTGAGTCTGAGTGAACTCTGGGAGTTGGTGATGGACAGGGAGGCCTGGCGTGCTGCGATTCATGGGGTCGCAAAGAGTCGGACACGACTGAGCAACTGAACTGAACTGAACTGAACTGAGGTTCCCCTAACCGACTCTAGTATTCTTGCCTGGAGAATCTCATGGACAGAAGAACCTGGCAGGCTATAGTCCATGGGATGTAAAGTCGGACACAACTGAAGTGACTCAGCATGCACGCAGGTTCCCCTAAAGCTAGAAGAAAATAGAGGAAAAATAAAAATAAATGAGACATGATCACTATCCTCAGGGGTTTCACAGTTTAGCAGGAGAAGCAGATACATAAAATGTTGGTTGGGATACCATTTGCTTCCAATCATGTCTCCTTCCCCCAGTCTTGAAAACGGTTTGCTTTATTGAGATCGCCTATTCTCTTTTTAGTGAAACATAGACAAATGGTTATGTAGAATCTAGAAGAATGATACTTAAGTAGTGATTATCACAACCTTATTGAGAGTGGAGTTTCCAACACAGTTGCATCACTAGCTGTTTGTCTTGACTTCCCCAGCCTCAGAACTGGGCTAAGTGTCTTGAAGATTCCATCTCAAGAGTATTTTTATAGACTCCAGTGGAGGGTTGCCTCATTCCAAACCTGCCTGGGGCCTTCAGCTCACCTTTGTAGAGCAGCTGTTCCTGTCCACTACGTGTTTGAGAGAAAATGCCATCCCGCTGAAAATGCTTGGCCACTGGCCATATTCAACCGGGGGAGACGCTGCTGAAGAAAAGCTGTTCAAAAGAACTTGAGAGACAGTGGATGACATTTGACAGAGAAAAATCCAAACTCTGAGAGATCTATCATTGTAAAAGACACTTTGTCTGGCATACCAAGCTGGTGGACTGAAGCAGTTAATTAAGAACGCTGGGGAAGCAGAGACCCTAAATGTTTCTGTTAGATGCGCTAAGACACTGGCCTTATCAAAAATCCAATTATAAATCAAGCGCGTATATTCATATATATTTTTGTTGTTGTTGTTCAGTTGATAAGTCCAATTCTTCATGACTCCATGGACTGCAACAGGTCTGGCTTCCCTGCTCTTTACTATCCTCCATGCATGCTAAGTCATTTCAGTTGTGTCTGGCTCTTTGTGACCCTATAGACCATAGCTCACCAGGCGCCTCTGTCTATGGGATTCTCCAAGCAAGAATACTGGAGTGGGTTGCCATGCCTTCCTCCAGGGGATCTTTTCAACCCAGGGATTGAATCCAAGTCTCTTGCATCCCCTGCATTGGCAGACAGGTTCTTTACCACTAGAGTACCTGGGAAGCCCTCTGTTTCGCAGTTTGCTCAAGTTCATGTCCATCGAGTCAGCGATGCTATCTAACCATCTCATCCTTTGCCACCCTCTTCTTCTTTTGCTTTCAATTTATATAAGTAAATGCACATTAGGCAATAATGCACATATACATAGTAATGTGTATATATTATATACAGATACACTATCTTTGTGTGTATACATATAAAATTATGTTTTTCTTTTTGATACATTAACGTATATCTTACCTGGTTGCTAATCAGTCATGTGGTTAGTGTTTTGATACAGATTTAACCGTATTTATTGAGCAGCTAACACGTGCTAGACATAGTACTATGTAATTAAGTTTAATCTTATTTACTCTTCATCCCCTCCTAGCAGTATAATTTGGTGGTGTCTAGTTACATGAGCCAGATTCACTAAGGGACTGTTTTTGGCTGTTGATTGAGCAGGGACACGAAGTCAGAGTGATTCAAACTGGCAAATCTAGTGTCCTTGTAGTTGCCTCTGTTCTGGAGCCTTCACCTCTTACCATGACCTATCCCGTTTTTCTCTATAAAATGAAGCAAATGATGAGTCGTCTCTATTCTCAATACTCGAAGTATCTGTGGCATAGATAAACATTTGGAGGGCCTGACTTAAAAGAGATCATGAAAAGCAGCATCCTTTGGCTCATATTTGTCTGTAAGTCTCTTATCCATCAGCATGGTGTCCTGTCCTGTGCTCTGATTTTAAGTACATCCATCAAGCCCAATTGCCCATAAACAGCAGAAAGGCTCTGTTACGAAGCCGTGTTTGGGAGGGAAGATGTAAACTACCCTTTGTTGTGATGGTCTCAGTGTGTGTGCTCTGTTCTCTCACTTAGAGGCAAATTGCTGTGGGTAAAACATGCATTTTGTGCTCAGATGCCATCCCAGTCTTTGTTCAAGCACACTCTGCAGAGGCACAGTACAGGGTGGTAGTTTGAAATAATCTCCTTGGTTTCTCTCATCATATTTGTTTGTCTCTCCACTGATGGGCAGAATTCAGAAGCCCTTGGTGGGTCTCTCTGTCCTTCAGCCCCACCTCAACCAACCAGGCCTTCAGCATCCTGGGGACCCTCTGGAAGTCACACCTTCTCTGTTTGCTCTAGTGATCCACTCTCAAGGGAGGCAGGAACCACATTAACAATTAAAGTACCTACAAGAAGGCAGCCAGAGCTTCCTTTTGGCTTCCCTGGCAATAGGGGATCATCCTGGGTAAATTCGTTACGCTTCTAAATTTGTAAAGACAAATGGTAAAATTTAAAAGGGCTTCCCAAGTGGCACAGTGGTAAAGAATCTGCCTGCCAATGCAGGAGACATGGGTTTGATCCCTAGGTCTGGAAGATCCCCTGGAGAAAGAAATGGCAACCCACTCCAGTATTCTTGTCAGGAGAATCCCATGGGCAGAGGTGCTTGGCAAGGCTCTACAGTTCATGACATCACAAAGAATTGGAGGACTTAGCGACTAAACAACAACAAAATTTTAACAAGTTCTGCTTAGCTAAAAAATAAAAAGAAAAAGATGAGTTGGGCAGTGGGAGAAAAAAAGAATGGCAAAGAAAGAAGAGGAAGGTGTCAGGCATCTCACTTGCCTTTCCTCTACCCTGGTTATCAAAAGAGCAAAGAAACCCCCACCCCACTTTCTCCACCCAGATGCACAGGTCTGAGGTTTTCATGTGGCCCAAGTAAGTGCCCTGCTTGAAAGGAAAGCAGGAACAGCCATGGAGTAGCTGAGATTCCTGAGATCACTCCACAAATTAAAACCTTTTATCAGCCTCTAATAGCTGTGCAAACTAATTATATTTTGGCCAAACCTTGCCAAAGACTCCCCCGAGGTATTATTATAAAATTTTGAGCTTGGAAATGCGTCCCCATTCTGTCAACATCAGGATGTTTCAGCTGCAGGAATGGAGCTCCGGATCATTTTAGCTTCCATGATGTGCTTTGCATACGCGTGGCATTTGCAGGCTGGTGGGGGCGGGAGGAGAGCGGAGAGGGTACAGCTGTATTTGAAAGCGCACAGGAGTGTGTTGCCTGCCTGCCATCACATTTCAGACGCAGGGGCTGAGTTTTGAGAAGGATCCATTTTTTTTCTCTCCCAAATTTTAAGGAGCTGCTGTAGGGAATCTTAGTTCATTCAACATCTCTGTTGAAAAAGCTTCTAACTTAGCAGG
The DNA here is from genome assembly GCF_029407905.1 of Bubalus kerabau. NCBI lineage: Eukaryota > Metazoa > Chordata > Mammalia > Artiodactyla > Bovidae > Bubalus > Bubalus kerabau. The sequence goes on from NC_073628.1 coordinate 17,205,129, forward strand.
GAGGGTATGTCATCTACCTTCTCAGGGCCCCAGTTCTTCACATGTAGTCCCCAGAATGACACTGTTCAAATCCTTGGTTAGGACTCAGAGCAAATTCTGGAGGGGCAGGGGAAACTTTCTCCAAGAGCTTGATAAGAAGTTGTTAGAGTCTCGGAGGATTTAGGTTTACAGATAATAAAGGTTCACATCCCATGTGGTTGAAATGAAGTTTTTAGCTACCAGTGTTTGTTTACCAAACACAAAGGGACAGTGTGACACTTAGAGGTACATGGAGGCACTCCTTATGCCTGTGAGGGCTGGCAGGTCCCTCCCACATCCTTCTGGATAATTCTCTACAGCAAATGTTCCCATCCTCAAGCACAGAGTCCCATGAAACCTTCAACGTCAAAGGTGACTGGAGAAGCCAGCTTCTCTGTTCGAGACCTGGTGTTCATTTCCCTTGCTGGCCTTATTTAGTCTGAGAGCAGGAGAATGAGTAAGATGACCTTCCAATGTACGTGGGCAACATAGGACAGTGTGTACTGACCACTGCCAGAACTGACCATCTGCCTAACTTTTTGACCAGCCGAGGGCCACTGGGTGCAGCCAGGAAGCCTGGAGCGTGTTGCCCAATGGTCGGGGGAGAGTTTTCGGGGGCTGGCACTTCATGCTGCAGCCCCTCCAGCCCTGCAGTGTGGCCCAGAGCCCTGCCAGGGCCAGAGCAGAGGCAGGGGATTGGGGATCAAGGAGGCTGCCAGGGTCTAGACGCTCCCCCACCAAAGGGTCCCGAGTTCCTTTTTGTCTCTGCCATCTGCCATCCCATCTCCAGGGTTCCCAGGATGGGTTCATCCAATTCTTGAATTCTTTCCAGTTGTCTCTAATTACACTGCAGGTCCGTAAATCATCCCAGGCTGGGGCTGACAGGGAGTGACACGGGCACCCTGCCACTCGAAGCCAAGGGGCTCCAAGCCCCACCTGCCACAGGGACCTCCCAGGCAGCTACCCGTCACTGCTTGGGGCAGACAGGAAGGACAACCAGTCACTCAGCCCCCCGTGCCCCAGGGACCTCCCTGTTCCTGGGTCAGCCCTGAATATGGGTTCTTGCCCTGAAGCTGCCTCCAGCAATGCAGTCAGGGCTGGAAGAGTTTATTTAGGCTTTGTGTGTGGAGCGGAGGTGGTGATCCCTGTGTCCCTATTGAAGGCAGCTGAGCAGAAAGGTGATGTTATTTTACCTGGAATTTTAGCAAGTTGGGACAGTGCTTCTCAGATTTCACTAAATACTGTGATAGATTGATTCCTTGGTTCTCAGGTGGGTCTAGAAATCTGCATTTTAAACACACACCCCGAGTGCCTCGTGGGCGGTGACCCAGAACCCCACCTGAAGGACGGCTGGGCATCGGGTTCCACCCTCCCTCTCTCTGGCGGTGGCTCTGTGAGGTGCTGATGTTCTCATTCCAACCTCGGCATTCCAGTAAGGACTCAGATCCCTCTGATGAGAGCCACACTCAGCCTCTCTGGCACGAGCACCTCAGGCCCAGCCCAGGTGTCACGTCGCTCCAAGACCTGCAAACTGCAATGCTTAGGCCCTGGAGGGAGCCTGGCACCCCCAGCCCCTGGCTTCTAGGGCACAGATTGCTGGCTAATGGGGCGGAGCTAGCCGGAGTGCCTTCTATTAATGGAGCAGAATATAAACAGAATAAAGCCTTCATTTCCCAGGCTGTGGTTTCATTATTAATATACTTTACAGTTCACGGGTTGTAGTCCGCGCCCGTGTTTTCTCAGCTGGTGTAATCTGCGGCTCCGAGTGAGAACAGTCATAAAATTTTCATTTCCAGTTGAATGTGCGTCCAATTCGCCGTGAAATGTTCTATCTGTCGTGAATATTAAGTGCACTGAAGCAGTGGCTGCTGGATTAGGTGGGGAGGCTCCTGGGCCCCTCCCAGGCCGGGCAGAGGATGAGGCTCCCTGGCCCGGGCCGGGACTGTCCCAGGGAAGCCCCTGGAAGAAGGAAAATGGGCACTGAGGTGGCTGAGGGTCAAGGGAACAGAGATGGATAGCTGGGGGCCAGGGAAGAGCCAGCCATTGGGCAGGAGGTCAAAGGGGTCTGGAATTCAAGTGCAGGGAAGTAGGGGCAAAGTAGTGCGGGCAGGGAGGCCCCTGGGCAGGCGGGATGGTGGAAAGCAGCTGCCTTGAGAGGGGCAGGTGGGATAGGGGCAGGATGGACGGGGTCGGCAGTTGGGAAAGCATTGCTGTTGCCTGCATGGCCTTCAGACCTGGAGCAGGCAACAGCAGCAGGGGCTTGGTCCTGGGAATCGGTGTCACCAGCTGCCCGCTGCCCAGAGGGGAATTATTTGCCTTCTGGCACTAACTTCATCCTTCTTTCTTTCTCACTGCCTGTACTTGGCCACCAGCCAGTTCTGGCTTCCAGGTGCCTCCCTCCTCCCCTGATGCCTGGGGAGCCTGCAGTCAGGGCGGGGGGCCCTCACCCTTCCCTCTGGGAGCAGCACCCGCCTGCAGTAAGCCAGGCTTTCTTCCTGGATGCCGGGAGCCAGCATGAGGAACTCCGCCCGTGGCAAAGGTCACCAGCCCACCACAGGGCAGCTGAGATGGGATGGGTGGCCTCCTGGGCTCCGCTCCACTTGGTCCTCTAGCCACCCTCCAGGTTCTTCCCTCCCCTGGGCCAGCGCCCGTGCTGGAGTGTTTCCTGTGCTCCCCGTTGCCCCAGGCTGGAGGGAGTGACAGGCTGGAGGACGGAGCTGGAGCCAGTGGAGGCTATGGCCTCAGGCCCACAACTTCATTAGTGGTGGCAGGAGAGCGGGCTGTGCCCTCGGGAGAACACGGGAAGAATCTCCTGGCGCTGCTGGTTGCTGGAGGCCAGTCCAGGCCCGGGGCCAAGCCTGCACGGCCCCCCGGGCAGGCAGGAGAGTCCCAGCCAGCCAGCGGGGAGAGAAACAGAGGTGTGCAAGTGTGAGTGTGTGTGTGTGCATGTCTGTGTATACACAGTCAGAAATCCAGAGCCAAGAGGCTAGCGCACCCTTGGCTGTTTACATGAAGAGCTCCCACCCGCCCAGGGTTGAGCATTGCCCTCCCTGCCCATGCAGGACCATAGCTATGGGCATCCAGGATGTCTTCTTGGTTCCAGAGCAGAACCCAAGGTGGAGCCGGAAGAAAATGCCCATGTTCTGATGGAGAGGTGTTCCCCCAGCCCCCCAATTCCGTGTTTGGCTCCCTCTCTTAGTTTCCAGTTGTTTCCATGTTGTATTCAAATCACTTTCTGTTTCTCGAATACACACCAACTAGGAGACATAAGGGCTTCCCTGGTAGCTCAGCTATAAAGACTCCACCCATAATACATGAGACCCCAGTTCAATTCCTGGGTCAGGAAGATCCCCTGGAGAAGGGACAGGCTACCCACTCCAGTATTCTTGGGCTTCCCTGGTGGCTCAGATGGTAAAGAATCCGCCTGCAGTGCTTGAGACCTGGGTTTGATCCCTGGGTTGGGAAGATCCCTGGGGGAGGTCATTGCAACCCACTCTAATATTCTTGCCTGGAGAATCCCCATGGAGAGTGGAGCCTGGTAGGTTACAGTCCATGGGGTCGCAAAGAGTCAGATACAACTGAGAGACTAAGCATAGCATAGGAGACATAAGTTGGGGAGAAAAACTTGAAAACAACCTGACAAGGAAGGTAAAGCAATCAAAGATGAGTAGCACACCATCAAAATCCTAAATGTACCCAGTTTCAGTCCCGGGGCCGAGAGCCTGTCCTTTCTCACACTGACTGCACCCCTACTCCTCTTAATTGCAGCAGCACCTTGGGAACAATCTCAGAATTGCTCACAGTGGGGCATACACAAGCTAAAACTGAGTGATGTGATCAAAGATGACGAAAACACCCAGAAAACCTTGCCCGAGCCTCAGGGGGCCCTTGTCTTCCAGGGCCCTGCAGGGGTAGCAGGCCAGACCTGCTACAGCCAAGTCTCTGCAGATGCCCCTCCCTCTACCCAGGATACCACTTCATCACCCCCCACCCAGCCGACCCCCAAACATCTCACTCACTCTGCAGTCCTTCCAGAGTCAGTTTACATTGGGCCCCCCGGGGACCCCCTTGGCACCTCCAAAGCATAGTTCCTCTCCTGGGTGTCACCTGGACATGCACCCCCTCCCTTCCAGGGCTCATCGCGCAGGGCTCATTGTCTGTCTGCATGTCCAGCTCCCTGGAGAGACAGTGAGGTTTTCAAGCAGGGACTGTGGAACCTCCACCCTTTAATAGACATCAAATCCAGAGCCTGGGAGCCTGGGCTTTGAAATTAGACAAACATGGATTTTTAACCCAAGAGCAGCCCCTTCTGTGTTGTGAAACTGACTGAATACTACAATATACTTGTGCATGGATCAATTTCCTGTTCTCTAAAATGGGGCTAAGTAGCTTCCTTAGGGGCTTCCCAGGTGGTACCAGTGGTAAAGAACCCACCTGCCAATGTTGGAGACATAAGAGACCCGAGTTCGATCCCTGGGTCGGGAAGTTCCCCTGGAGGAAAAAATGTCGACCCACTCCAGTGTTCTTGCCTGAAGAGTCCCATGGGCAGAGAAGCCTGGCAGGCTATGGTCCAGGGGGTCGCAAAGAGTTGGACACGACTGAAGTGACTGAGCAGAGCATACAGTTTACTTAAAGGCAGGTGGTAACATATCTGTGGGATAATAGATGTCACAGGAAACTTAGAACAGTATTGAACATAAAATAGTGCTTTAGTGAAGGCTGGTTTCCTTTCCTTTAAGAAACATCTCTTCTTTCAAAAAACTGTTGATTAAGGAAGATTCATGTAGTAAAATGCAAAATGAATGAATGTTTCAGATTCAAATTCTATGAGGGATTCAGAAGGAAAAGATCATCAAGATCAAGTGGTGGGGAAGGTCTGCCAAGACGAGTTGACCCTCCAAGTGACCCTTGATTTAGATAGAGTGTCTTTTTATTCTGAATCTAAGAGGTTGGCTTTCTGCACATTTGTACGTTTCTTTCTCTCTCTCTCCCTCTTTCTCTCCCTTCTATTCTCTGACCCTTTCCCTTTATTGGAGCTGAAAGTTTAGCTCATGCTTTCTACCTCGTGGAGTTTTATCCCATGTACTTCTTTAACCTTAAAATAAAATCGTTAACCTCTCAGAAAGGTCTTAATTCCTGGGATCTTCTGAGAGCATCATCTTCTCCCCATTGGCCCTGGAGAGAAGGGCCTGAAATGACGCTGAATGGTCACAGTACAGAGCGTCTACACACGGCAGAAAATGGAGAAATTAACAGGAACTGCTCTTCGACTAAGCATGCCTTCCGCATCCTTAATTCTGCCCCTTGTTGCTCAGAACTCCCGCCCTTCAACTGCATTCAAAATGAATCCCCCAGCGGCCCCTTCTCAGAGAAGGACAGGGGGAAAAAACTGTACATCCTTCTCCTGGCTTGTCACTGCGGAGTTGAGATAATAATAGTCTTTTTCTGATCCCCTGAACTTTCCCATCTGCTTCATAAAACAATGGCAATTTTTCCCTTGCTCTGTCTTCCCCTCTCTCTCTTTTATTTTTATCCTCCTACACTATAATTTAAAACTGTGGCAGTGCTAGAGCCCTTGAGTTTTTTTCCCCTTTCTTCTCCCCTTGCTTTAATACATGACTGTTATTTAAAATGGCCTTTCATCTGAGCACGGGAAGCTGCCTGGCCTGGGCTCTTGCCTTGTGCCTTTGTGGAGGGAGGGTAGGGCCAGCCTGGCCCCTGGCTTAGCCCAGGACCTGCTTCCGTGAAAGTCAGGAGTGTTGTTTGTGTGTTTGTTCCATTCCCTTCTCCCAAGGCATTTTTTAGGAAGACGTCAGAAACCTAGGTCCCAGAAATGCTCCCACCTCTGAAATGGCCATCCTAGCAAGCTGGTGACTCTCAGCAGTCCACGGGACACCAGGTCCAAACAAAGCAATTCCAGCTGCATGCAGCAAGTGTGGCATGCCCACGGACGCCAGGAGGGACGTGTGTCGGCCGCCAAACACAGGGACTTTCAGCTGTTGCTATGCAAGCTTCTCCATGGGTCTTCTGCCAATCACGCCCCTCCATGCCCCCTGCCTCAGCCGGATGGCCACGCACAGGAGAGGCCAATGCCAGGGCCTGCTTTCCCAGGGGAAATGTCATCTATTTTAGACCAGGCATCACTCTGCTGTAAAATTCCTCACATGCTGCCTGTCTCTGTGTCAGTTCATTATGCCGATGCACCTGTACCTCGAAAAGTGATTTTGGCCTTGTCGTTTCTCTCCAGAGTCTCCTCTGAGCTGGCATGGGCAAAGCCATCATATTGTAAATGATCTTCATGAGGGAAGATGCCATTGCAATAAAACACAGGGACAGAACAAGGCTGAAGGCTAGAATATAGAGTGTGCGTAGGGGGGTTAGAGGGAGGCCCGGCCCACACTCGTGGAGATGATCACTCGGCTCTTTGGAACATGCAGCCATCTCGCCAGCTGGAGACGAAACCTCCGGGGAGGACAGGGAGTGCCTGGCCCCAGCTGGTCTGCTGGGGAGGCCACAGACCCGCTGGAAACGGACGCAGTTTGCATCCTAGCCTGTGAGCTGACTCCTTAGCTGTGGTATCCAGACCAATGGGTGGCAGGAGGAGGTTCCCGGATGTCTGGTCTCTTCATTCAGGTTTTGGGGCTTGTTCTTTTGGATTAGGTGTCAGAGCTTCTGTCCCTTCCTCTCCTCTGGAAAACTCCCTTCTCTTAAACACTGGGGATCATATTTAAAGCCACCGAGATATAAAGTTAAGAGGGACCTTGGATTCTTGGTGAAGGAGATTTCCAGCCCCAAGGTGGTGACACAGGTCTAGGCCACAGCCACCTGCCCTCCTCCGTAACTTGATGAAGAGTAACTATAATCAGGAACTTACCTTCCTCTGATGGGCTTCCCTGGTGGCTCAGACGGTAAAGACTCTGCCTGCAATGTAGGAGACCTGGGTTCAATCCCTGGGTTGGGAACATCCCCTGGAGAAGGGAACGGCTACCCACTGCAGTATTCTTGCCTAGAGAATCCCATGGACAGAGGAGTCTGGTGGGCTACACTCCATGGGGTCATAAAGAGTCAGACATGACTGAGACACTAACATTTTACACTTACCTACCTCTGACAGTCTCCAGGGCTGTCAGAATATTTTAAATGTGTCTGCCACCATTCCAATTTCATAGCCATTGCTGACCTACACTGTGATTAAGAATAATTTTTATTGAAGTACAGTTGATTTACAATGTTGTGTTAATTTCTGCCATACAGCAAAGTGATGCAGCTATATATATATATACACATTCTTTTTCATGGTTTTATGGATAGTGAATATAGTTTCCTGTGCTATAGAGTAAGACCTTGTTGTCTATCCATCTTGTATGTGATGGCTTGCATCTGCTCATGTCAGCCTCCCACTCCATTCCTCCCCACACCTCAGCCACCCTTAGTCTGTTCTCTGTGTCCCTGAGCCTGTTTCTATTTTTGTAGGTAGGTTCACTTCTGTCAGACTTCAGATTTCACATGTAAGTGATGCTGTGATTCTTTCTTTCTCTCTTTGACTTATTTTACTAGGTGTGACCGTCTCCAGTTACATCCATATTGCTGCAAATGGCACCGTTTCTCTTTTATGGCTGAGTAGTATTCCATTGTATAGATGTGCCTTGCTGACCTACAGTATAATTAAAAATCTAGTTTTGAGTTAAGGTTTCCTACAACTTTCATTTATCACATTTTTATCACATTCTTTGCTCTTCATCCCTCCCTGCACCTCCATCTAGAATTGATTATTTATTTAAATTTATTTATTTTTTTCCTGCTTAAAGTACTGTGGTTAGGGCTTATTCTAGTGTGATCTGTTTGTAACTTTTTTGTTGTTGTTAGTTTTGTTTAGTAAAAATGACCTATTTTGACCTGATTCCTGAAAGGAACTCTTTTGGGTTATAGAAGTTTGAGTGGAGAGGTGTTTCTCTTCAGCTTTGTTAGATCTTGACTTCCAACATCACTGTTGGGGGTCAGTCTTCCATCTTACTTTTGCTTCGATGGATGCGATCTATCTTGCTCTCCCATCTCCCACAGTCCTCAATTCTTTTAAGGCTTTTTCTTTGTGTTTGTTCACACTTCTGTCTGCTGTGTCTAGGCATAGATTTCTATTTTTACGTGGCTTGGGATTTGTTGGTATTCTTGAATTTGTGGATGATATTTCTGCTAGTTAGTTCATGGAAAATTCTCACCCATGACCTCTTTTCTCCTGTCCCTTTCTCCCTTTCTCTTCTCTGGAATTCCTTCCTGAATGTGCCAGAATGTTCCTTCAATCTGTGATCCTTACTTACTTTTGTATTTCTCTGTCTTTGTGTCTCTGTGTTCTATGTACTGGTAATTTCTTCTGACTTATCCTGCAGTTCATTGATTCTCTCTTTAGCTAAGTCACATCTTTCTGTTTTTGTATTTTGAGAAGTCTTACTGTGTTTTCCTCAAATATGCTATGTACTCTTCACGGTTTCATTTTCCACAATGGATTTTCAAATTTGTCACTCATCATTTTATAAAAGCAAACACGGCTGTTTTACCGTCTCTGTTTCCTAATTTTTTATCTACTGGATCTGCGAGCCTTTGTGTTGTCATGTACCTTATGCTTCTTTTGCTCTTAATATCTCATTTCTTCTGTGCTTACTAATGTTTTGCTGCATGGTGGACCTTGTGTTTAAAAAAAAAGTTTGAAACAATTTAAGCAGTAGGATTAAAGTATTTAACTTCAGAGATGCTTTGGGTTTGTGTCTGCAGGATGGTTAGGGGACTGTTCAGAATCACTTTAAGCTAAGGTCTTCTTGTTCCCTGGGTTGCCAGGTAATTCAAACCATGATGCACTTTCTTGTAAAGATGTTTAGCTTTCAGGGCACCCTCATCTTGGAGAGGAGACCTCTTGAGGCCTCAACTTGCAATAGGAGTGTTTTCCTATTAGACACCCCCACTTCAGAAGTCTCTCGAATTTTGATTTCTGTTCCCCTGGCCTCTAGAGGTTGTCAGACACAGCAAATGCCTTCAGGTTAGGGCCCTGGTGTTTCTTGCTACCTGTTTTCCTTTTAATTTAAGGTCCAAATTCCCTACCAGGAAGGAATCTCTTTAGTGTCTTACTTATCTCTTTCAGTGATTTTCAATAGAAGGACTGGCTGAATAACCCAATCTGACCTTTCCAGAAATAAAAGGGTCAGTATTTTCTTAAGCCACCACCCATGTCACCCTTCCATCACATACTGAAACTTGTTCATGTGATGATGACTGATGATGACTGACCTCATGGATTCCTCTCCAACATTCAAGGGCTGTTTGACTTTATATGAAATTGTTATCTTTCAAGGTCTCAGTATCTTCAGACATGAAATGAGGTTTTCACTGCCTCCCTCATAGGGTTATTGCAAAGCTAAGTACAATCAGAATACCTGGTTTTCATTGACTTGATGGTGTATATGAAGTGCTTTGCGATATGATGAGTTTGCTATGTATTTACTAGGCTTGGGATTTGCTTGCTTCTCAAACAGTCAAATGAGGAGAGTGTTTAAGTGGTGGGTGGGGCCGCCTGCTGCCGCTGGCCCATCCTCCCTGGAGAACAACGTCTTCCTGAGGGAAGGGAAGAAGCCCAGCATCAGGTCTGGCCAGTGCAGAGGGGACTCCAGGGGCTCGAGGCTTCGTGCTCCTCCCAGTGGAAGGTCTTGGCAGGAGGGTTCCTCCTGGACTCTCACCCCTCCCATGAAGCCCCCCAGCCTCCCTCCTCCACCTGCCCTGTCCTCCCAGCTTGGCCGGGGCTGGTCAGTCAGTGCAGCGCTACTTGGCACACCTTCTTTTCCTCATCTTTATTTTAACGTTGGTTTCCCCATCTTATGAAAAATTGAAAATTTATCTACAATCAGTCTTTGCCTGTCTCCTCACCGGCTTCCCTCCTGCTCCTCACTTCTTCCCATTTATTTCTGACAGGCATCATGTAACAGGTGTGTAATTTGATGAGCTAGAAGCAGCCGGAGGCAGAACAGGAGCTGGACCAGGGCTGCCTGGTGGTGGTCCTGGGTGACCCAGACCATCCACTGCCGACACCTAAGAGCACAGTGCCTGCAAAAGGGGGTGGCGTAGATGGGTGAGGAATGTGGAGGAGCTGGGCAGCAGTAAAAGAAACCCTCCACAAAGATCAATGGTGTTGTTTGAGGAAGCTGGAAGGTGGGTCCTGGAGCCTGGATGTTGGTGGGTGGATATGGCTGTGAGCAAGTTCACTGCTGGGTTAAATGAAAGAGGCAAGATGCTTTCCAGCAGCTGTGGATGCTCTGATAATGATGGATGAGAGTCATGGTTGGATACATGGAAACCTGGGTCTTTTCGTGACTGACATATTGCTGGGTAAGCAAGGGATGTGTGTGTGTACACCTCTCTTTCTGAAACTGTGTTCAGACTTATACTGATGGCCTCCATGAGACTAATAGGTATTTCTGTAGGAAGTAAAAATGTACTGTGTTCAAATCAGTTTAAAAAACTGTGCGTGTTCTAGTCCCCTTTTGGAGATCCATGGTGTGTAAAAACTGATCAAAGATTCTGAAGAGCCTGCAATTTAGTGGATTCAACCCAAAGTTTCTCCAAACTTGTTCAAAACAGGAGTCTTTCTTTTTAAACAGTGATTATAGTAACATCTTGTGGGGAACTTAGAACTGGGGGGGGAAATATTAATCCTAAAGCAATGGCCCTCTCTGTTTTTCCCTCTGTGGTTTGGAGATTTTCTATCCAACAGCAGCTTGTTTCTAGAAGAATACCTGTGACCGAAATTCTCCTCCTGGAAACTCTCTGTGCTAGGAGCTTCCTATCTGGCCATACACTGAGGGTCTGCCCTGTGTCCGTGTAGCATGTCTAATCCTAACAACAAGCCTACTGGATTGATAGATAGCATTGTTCCCATCTCAAAGATGAGAAAACTGAGCCATTCTTGTGTCTGAGGCCAGTGTCTAAGCCAGGATTTGACTTAAGGTCAGGCCATCTCTAACGCAGTGGCTTCCTATTCAGTTCAGTTCAGTTTAGTCGCTCAATCGTGTCCAACTCTTTGTGATCCCATGGACTGCAGCACGCCAGGCCTCCCTGTCCATCACCAACTCCTGGAGTTTACCCAAACTCATGTCCATTGAATCGGTGATGCCATCTAACCATCTCATCCTCTGTCGTCCCCTTCTCCTCCTGCCCTCAATCTTTCCCAGCATCAGGGTCTTTTCAAATGAGTCAGCTTTTTGCATCAGGTGGCCCAAGTATTGGAGTTTCAGCTTCAGCATCAGTCCTTCCAATGAACACCCAGGATTGATTTCCTTTAGGATGGATTGGTTGGATCTCCTTGCAGTCCAAGGGACTCTCAAGTGTCTTCTCCAACACCACAGTTCAAAAGCATCAATTTTTCTGCACTCAGCTTTCTTTATAGTTCAACTCTCACATCCATACATGACCACTGGAAAAACCGTAGCCTTGACTAGATGGACCTTTGTTGACAAAGTAATGTCTCTGTTTTTTAATATGCTGTCTAGGTTGGTCATAACTTTCCTTCCAAGCAGTAAGCGTCTTTTAATTTCATGGCTGCAGTCACCATCTGCAGTGATTTTGGAGCCCCCCAAAAATAAAGTCAGCCACTGTTTCCACTAATTGCCATGAAGTGATGGGACCGGATGCCATGATCTTAGTTTTCTAAATGTTGAGCTTTAGGCTAACTTTTTCACTCTCCTCTTTCACTTTCATGAAGAGGCTCTTTATTTCTTCACTTTCTGCTATATTACACCAATTCTGAAAATACAGCCCATGGACAAAACAAAAGATAGCTACCTGGATTTGTTTAGAAAGCAAATCCAGGTAGCTATCTTTCTCAAGTTCCATACAAAACAACATTGGGTGTTGGCTCCAGAGAAAAATCCTGAAAACCATCTAGCCCTATTTTTCTCATCCATTTGCAAACAAGCATCTCTTGCGTTCTCTACTTGTTATTTCTATGATTTCTCTTCCTCTCGTGTCTAGAACCGTGGTTCTGTTTTCTCACCTGTCCCCACGTCCTCACCACATCCTCACCTCTCACCTGTTCCTCACCATGTCCCTTGGAACAGTACCTCATCCACGTCAGTATCAATTTAACACACTGCTTGTGAATAGGCTTCGTCTCTGCTCTCCTAAGCTCCCCACATATCCTGCCGTGTTTCTTCACAGCCCTGCCCACGGCGAGCTCCCGAGGAGCTTCTAGCATCCACCTTCCCCCAGCCAGCCCTTTGCTGCACTGCATTTCACTTTTCCTCTCCATGTATTTTCGTCTCCTGCCTTGACGTCTCTTGTAGAGAGCATCCTTTTCTTTTCTTTCTCCGACTCACTCCTCATCCCTCTACCCTTTTGGGTGGCATCCTTTGGCTCTCTCCTAACCTCTGCCTGGGGAGACCGAGCAGCTAGGTTCCTAGAGACACCAGTGCGAGTGGGCAGGAGGGAGCTGGGGCTCTGCAGGTGGGTCAGCATCTTCTGTCCTGCTTGGGTCCTCCAGTCTGGGGCTTCCAACCTCAGGACCATTGACATTCGGGCTGCACCATCCTCTGTGGTGGGGGTGTCCTGTGGGCTGCGGGCTGTCCAGCAGCATCCCTGACTTCTGGTCACTAGACACTCGCAGCCCCCACCTCCCAGCTGTGACAACAACAATGAGCAGATGTCTGATGGGGTGAACTTGAGCTTGCCTTTGTTGGTGTAGTTTTGGTCCCTTTGGCTCTGCCCTGGCCTTTCTTCCTCCCTTCCTTTATCTTTTTATCCATGTTCTCTTTAGCCTGACTTCACTATAAAGCCAGGCTTCTCTTTCACGTGACCACATGGTGCTCTTGAGCCCAGTCTGCTGAACACAGCCTTGACCACAGCCCCTCAGTGCTCCTTGCTTGTGGGCTCTACCGGGGCCCCGTCTGCACCTACAAAGGTCACGGCGTCACCCAGCTGGCTGCTCCAGGAAACGAAGCTTCCTGGTTCCCAGGTGGTTAACGCCTGTTTGATTAGCTGTAAAACAGAATCCAGCAAATGCCAAGAGGCAAATCTTCATTCACCTTTCAGAAGGGAGCTGGCTGCCCAGTCAAAGACAGGGGTGAGGTGGGGTGTGGAGTACCCCAGCTTATTAAATCGGCAACCGTTGAGCAGCCAGAGAATGGGTTCTGAAGATACACCTGTTGAGTCACCTTCAGCTTTTGGCTGCAACTCTGGCGGGAAGAAGATCTGGGCACAGGCCGCCCTCCCAGCTCAGCTCTGCCTTCCTGGCCGGTGCCTCCTCCACCCTGAGCAGCAGCTCCTGCCCTAGTTTAATGCCACCTTGTGACTTTCATTCCAAGCTCACCTCCTCGACCAACAAGCTGGTTTCTACCATGCTTCTCTCGCAAACACATCTCACTCCCAAATCTGCTGGAAAAAAAACAAAAAAAGAAAAGAAAAGAAAATCAAAGAATTAAAAAAAAACAAAACAAAAGAAAATGGACATACCCAATGAACCCTTCAGTAGATAGGAAAAAAAAAAAAAAAAGAGACACCCATCTTCTCTTCTTTCCCCCTGCACTGCTGAGCACAGCCTCCGGCCACTCTGGAAGCGAATGTGGACTATTCAGTTGGGATCACGTCTGTGGCTGGTTTCGGATTATCGCTCCTTGTACGGTGTTATCCTGCTGTGAAGCACTAAGGTTTCACTACGGCTGTTGTCTTGATGGCAGAACATCTTATGTGCAGCCAGACCCCATGGTCATTATTAGAACAGCATCAGGACCAGATAGGGCTCATCAGCCAGTGTTGCCTCTGGTCTGCTGGTCACAGCAGAGGCGCTGTAAAGGACAACTGACCAGATATAGAACGGCATGTGTGGCCCAGGCCGCCGCACAGCTGGGCCTTAGGAACGCATGTGCTTTGTACCCGATGGGGTCAGTTCTACCTTTGAGTTCCTTTCTACCTTGGCTTTGGTGCATCTCCTTCCGTTTCTGCACATTCACGATTCCCTGGATCGTTTTTAACCCCCGGTGGTTCTTCTCTTTTATTTTTCTTCCTGTTGCACCACTTGTGGGATCATAGTTCCTTGACCAAGGACCGAACCCACACCTCCTGCATTGGAAGCACAGATCTTAACCACTGGACCACCAGGGAAGTCCCCCCAGCTGCTTGTTAAATGGGGATGCTTTCTGAATCCAGCCTGGCTCCCTCCCACTCCATTGGTTTTTCTCCTGGGCCTGTGTGGACAGGCACAGCATGATCTCAGACAAGTGGTATAACTGGGACCTGTGTACATCCACAGAAAGCCCCCCCAGGAGGCCTTCCGTGACTACAGGAGAGGCTGGGGTAGGCTCACCAGCCACTGACTCTGAAGCCCACAGCTCACCTGTGACGCCTGCTGATTCCCGCCCAGTGATAACGGGCGAGCATCCCCGGGCCTCAGCTCCCACAAACAGGATGTGTGTGTCTGTCTGGCTGATTTTCTGCAAAAGCATCTGTCACTCCCCAACGTTTCCTTTCTCATTGCAGCAAAGTATTTAAACACTACCCACTGAACCCCATCTGTCGCCGAGCCCCATCGCTGTCAGGGCCCGGCCTCCCCAGGTCTGTGAAGAAACTCGCTGCAAAGGCTCCGTGCCAAACAACAGGGCAAATTAAATCAAAGCTCGTGCTGCACCCAGGGGGACCATGCACATCAGCTTTGACTTACTGCACAGAGCACGCTTACAAGAGAGAAAGCAGCGGCTTTTGTCACCGCGAGGGGCCATGAAACATGAATTAGGGCTTCTGCTGAGAGAGGGCATGGAGGAGAATCTTTCATTCCGAGATGCTGTCCTCTCTCACCTTGCAAGGAGGAAGTAATGAAAGAAGAACTTGTGGTGGATCTGAGTGTCCCCCAGGTTTGACTGTGCCCTTAAACACTGCCGGTGCAGAGAGGAAGTGAGAGGCGGGGAGACGGACCGGTGGGGGCCGTGATAATAGCTGAGGTTGCACATGGCTCCCCGAGGGCAAGAACATGAGCAGATGAAACTGAGAGCAGGTGGTGCCCTTCGGGGGAGGGCGTCCAGAACACAGGTCTGTGCTCAGTCTACATCAGCCCAGACCACAGACCCTGGGGAATGGGCCAGGGCATCTCCAGCCCCTCATGATGGGTCACTTACTGTGCTAACTCTTCTTCATGCTGATCTCCCTTAATCCTCACGTTCCCACGAGACAGGGATCCTTTTTGGCCCATTTTACAGATGAGGAACCTCCAAAAATTTAAAGCCATTGCTTGCAGCCATCCAGTTGGTGTGCAGCGGGGCTGAGAGCTCAACCTACGTCTGCCTGACTTCAAAGTCCATTGCCTCCCCTTATAAAGGAATCTGTCCTCCGTCTCCGGGCTGCCTGTGAGACACAGCTCATTTATTTCCCTATAATGAAGGAGGGGCCTTCCATTTCCTAACAGATTGCTCACCTGCCATACTAATGGAGCTGGCACTCACTGTGGTTTTAGCCGCAGCGTTTTACCCACCAGGCACATTTGTACTTGGTGACGGGGTAGAACACGTGGACAAGTACTCAGGATTTTCTGATGCAACCTTTCACAGGCAGAGATCTGGGCTTGGACAACATCTTACAGGAGAGGAGGAACCCAGGGACCAGCTCTGGTTAGATCACAGGCCAGACGGCTAGCCTTATGTGCCTGGGGTGGGATTGCGTGTGTGTGTTAGCTGGGCTGGCAGAGGGGATGTTGGACAGAGTCACAAATTCTTGCTGTTCTGACCTCATCTCAGTTGCTCACCATCTTCTGTCCCTGTGTATCCACTTGTGGGTTCTCACACTCCGCCATTGGGCATTTTCCTCAAGTTAAGGGTTGGGCTTACATAAAATCTACTGGGCTTGGGCTTAGATGGTCGTAGGTTTTATGATTTTCCTCTGGAGGATGGCTGGGTCTCGCCAAATGTTTGGGCAGGGCTTGGACTGCTGACCCATTTCGAACAGGCTTTCCACCTGAGTAGTATGGTTTCAAAAGTCTCAAGTAGAATCAGTTAATGAAAGGATTTGTCAGGGGGAGCATAGGTGAAGCTCCCCAAGAAAATGTGGGGTATTTTGTGTCTGAGCCACTGGGGAGAGGGAGGACCACAGTTTGGGGAATTTGGTGGCTCTGCTTCCGTGGAACTCATCTCAACCCTTAACTCAAAGTAAAACTGGGTTTATACAGTCTTTCTTTCCTCAGTTACCAGGGGCCTGTACAGATGAATCCAATGTGCAGTCTGGAAGGGATTTTAAAATCACACAGCCTAATCTCTTGCTCCTTTATTTATTTACTTAAAGAGAAAGCACAAGTTCAGAAAAGTTTCAGTGAATTTCTCAAATTCACAGTTAATTAGTAGCAGAAGCAAGACTGTACTCTAGGAAACTGGACTTTATAGTAATACTTTTCCTAAACCATCATGCTATCTCTTTGTATCCCCATGCAGATCTTTAATATTGTTTGTTCGTTTTTAAGAAAATTCTCCACTTTTACTTTGGATAAAGATGTTTCAAAATGCAGGTGACATAATTAGAGGCCAGGGAAGCTAGAAGATGAATAAAAGGTAGTTATACAGATCTTTAAGATGGCGATCAATTGTGCAGAGCAGAAAATTTGATACAAATCTGTGCCCTCAGATTTGACTTGTCTAGTTTGTAGAGCTAGATTATAAAGTATTTTTAAAAGCAGTTTTATTCACAGTCTGCCCAAATTGACTTGTTTTGGCTGAAGAGCTGCAGCAGAAGAGGGTCACCAGATGGGACAGCCCTTCGTCCCCGGAGCGTGGCCTGAAGCACAGCTGAGTTTTTAGGGGCTGGCAGTGGGACACGGAACACCTTCTGTTCAAATGTGCCCCATACCCTGCAGTCGTTAGCCACAGTCTGCTCTGGAAAGAGGTTCATAAGACCTGACCTTTTTCTCCTGCGCATCGCGGGTAGATCCATGTTCTTCAGGAGAGAGAGCAGCTCACATGAGCAGGTATCACGGTACTTTATGCTTGGGAGTCAGGATTTGGGTTCATTCACTTCATCTCCTCATTTTAGTTGCTTGGCCTGTGCTGTACTGAATCGCTTCAGTTGTGTCCGACTCTATGCGACCACACTGACTGTAGCCTGCCAGGCTCCTCTGTCTGGGGGATCCTCCAGGCAAGAATACTAGAGTGGGTTGCCATTTCCTCCTCCACGGGATCTTCCTGATCCAGGGATCGAACCTGCATCTCCTAGGTCTCCTGCATTGAGGAGGGTTCTTTGTTACTAGCGCCACCTGGGAAGCTTGGTCTTAAGCATGTCTGTCACCTGGATGTGAAGGTGAGACCTTTTGCTCAAGTCATTAGTTGACCTGCACTAAGCCAGATCACAGCTTCCCAGGTGGCCCTAGTGATAAAGAACCCAGCTGCCAATGCAGGAGCCCTAAGAGATGTGGGTTTGATCCCTGAATCGGAAAGATACCCTGGAGGAGGAAATTTCAGTTCACTCCAGTGTTCTTGCCTGGAGAATCCCATGAACAGAGGAGCCTGGAGGGCTACAGCCTGTGGAATCACAAACAGTCAGACATGACTGAAGTGACTTAGCCCAGCATAGCACAAGCCAGGTCGTGTGCCTTACCTGAAGACAGCAGTGGACATTCCATGCTGCTGCTAAGTCACTTCAGTTGTGTCCAACTCTGTGTGACCCCATAGATGGCAGCCCACCAGGCTCCCCCATCCCTGGGATTCTCCAGGCAAGAACACTGGAATGGGTTGCCATTTCCTTCTCCAATGCATGAAAGTGAAAAGTGAAAGTGAAGTTGCTCAGTCGTGTTCAACCCTCAGCGACCCCATGGAATGCAGCCTTCCAGGCTCCTCCATCCATGGGATTTTCCAGGCAAAAGTCCTGGAGTGGGGTGCCAGAGAGAACTATTCTTTTTTAGAATACGTATTTATCGGTTTTGTTTGGCCAGGTCTTAGCTGCGGCACACAGAATCTTTGATCTTTATTTGTGGAATGCGAACTCTTGGTTGTAGCGTGCAGGATCTAGTCCCTTGACCGAGAATTGAACCCTGGGCTCCCTGCATTGGGAGTGGGGAGTCTTAGCCATTGGATGCCCAGGGAAGTCCCGAGAGAACTGTTCTTTAACCAAGGGTGTCCGGGTAGCTTCACTGACCTGTCAGAACTTCCAAACAAGCGTTGGAGAACCTTCCAGTTCATCCCATACCTCTGAGCTTCTCTCATTTTCCTAAAGTCAAGCTGGTGATGGTACCCAGCCCCCCGTGGGTGGGGAGGCTGCAGAAGGGTGGAGTGGGAGGCGCCGGCTGTGACATGTGTTGGAATCCAGGTATCAGTGTGCACCTGCCCCCACAGAGGCACCACTCCGCATCGCAGCTGGGGGAAAAGCAGCCGCTTCTCCCTTCCATGCAGTTACAATACTTCAACAAGTGGGGAAGATGAGCAGAGCAGATGCCAGGCAAGAGAGGAGGTTGGGATCTTTCCTGTATTTGGGCAGAGCTGGTTAAAGGCAGAACTGGTTAAAGCAGAACTGGTAGTTCAGCTGCCCACGTTCACAACCTCGTTTAGATGAGGCATCCCTGAAATGCCCTTTAGATGGAAGATCTGATCCTCAGAGGCCACACAAGCACAATAGGAGATGGAAGGCTTGTGCTTCATTGTCTGGAGAATAGATGGGTTGCAGGCTTCCGGAGAATAGGAGCTGCCAGTCAAGCAGTTTTAATAGAGCAGGGAGGATAGATTTCAATAAAAGAAATGAGTATAAATATTGTGAGTGGAGGAAGGGAGACAGCAGCACGATCATGTTTGACTAGTCACAGTGGGGAAACTTCAGGAACTTGAAACGGAAGGCTCTGACTGAGAGCTGAGGCAAGTGACTGGGCTGATTCCGGGAATCCAGGGCCACTCAGGGAACACCTTAATGAGGCTCCAGCTGGATAGGGGGACCCCAAATCAGTGGGCCTCAGCCCAAATTGAGCCCTCCCAAGCACGTGGAGTGGGCACTCAGGAGTACACAGCATCGAGGGAGCCCCACCTGCAGACTGTCTGCGGATGGAACCTCATGGGCCAGGGAATTCAGAAATCATGTCCTCCCGGGGTGCCTGCGGGCAGCATCTCCCCAACCCCCATAGCACCAGAGCTTTCTTCCTTAGCAGCCTCCTGCTTTGCCCCAAATGTGCAAAGCTGCCCAGGCCCCTGCCCCCTTCTGTGTGGGCCAGGTCTGAAGCCCAGGAGATTTGGGATCTGCCTGGCTGTGCCGAGGTGCTGGTACCTCTTGTCCGACTCTGCCTTGCCTCTGGCCAATGCCCAAGTGGCCAGACGCCCAGCCTGCACTGCGCCTGCCTCTCCCATCTGGAGCCAGCACCCCGCCATCCTCGCCCTGCCTCCGTCTGCACATCTCCTATTGGCCACCCTCCTCATGGGCTTAACCTGCAATCGCAGTCTCCCTGGAGGTGTCCGGTCTGCCCTAGCCTTGCCTGTCACAGTTCTCTGCCCCTCCTATTCTCAGCAGGTCATATCCAGGTGCATGCTAATTTTGTGGGCGCCAAAGCTAATTCAAAGAATGTGCTTTTTCCTATTTAAAAAATATATATTTACTTTAATTGGAAGACAATTACTTTACCATATTGTGATGTTTTTGCCATACATTGACATGAATTGGTCACAAGCACATGTGTCCCCTCTGTCCTGAACCTCCCCTCCCACCTCCCTCCCAACCCAGGTTGTCACAGAACACCAACTTTGGGTTCCCTGCCTCATACATCAGACTCCCACTGGCTATCTATTTTATATATGTGGAAGCACAGAGTCGTAACCAGTGTACTGTGGTCTGTTAAGTGTGCAATAGCATTATATCTAAAGCACAATGTACAAATCTTAATTAAAAAATACTTTATGGCTAAAAAATGCTAACCATAATGCAAGCCTTCCACAGATTGTAGTAATAACATCAAAGATCACTGATTGCTGTGGCACATATAATAGTAATAATAACATTTGAAATATCATGAGATAATGGGAAACAGAGACACAAAGTGAGCAAATGCTATTGGAAAAATGGTGTTAATAGACTTCCAGGGTGGCCACAAACCTTCAGTTTGCAAAATCGCAATGTGTGTGAAGGGCAGGAAAGTGAAGCATGATAAAAACAAGGTGTGCCTATGTGACCACGTGGTCATTTTATTAAGCTTTTGGATACATAGTCATTCATAGTCCTTCCCTCGAATAGCCTTGGACATATAGATATTTATACGCATACGTGAATATTTCCATAGGCTAGGTTCCTGGAATAGAATTGCTTGGTCATGTTTATTTAAAAGCGTTATGTTTCCAGCTCTATTACTCCCAAAAAGGCCGTGTCAATTAGCAATCTCACGAGCTCCCCGAAGTGCCCGTGTTCATAACCCTTGGCTGTTCATACAGATATTCTCAGTAGTTTACATTCTGCCAAAGTGATGGGCAGGAAATGGCACCTCGTTTCAATTTGCATATCCCTGTTACCAGGGAAGTTACAGCATATTTATTTCCATATTTCATATGTTTGCAGGGTATTTATATTTCTTCAGTGAATTGCTTGTCCACGTTTTTCATCCATTTTTGAATTGCATTGTTTATCATTTTTAAAATGGATTTGTGGAAGTATATGTATGTTACATAGGTTAACCCTTAGTTATAAACGTCGCAGACAGCCCTCCCTGTCTGTCTCTTGCCTTTTTTCTCCATCTGATAGCGTCGTTTGTCATTCAGCAGTTTCAGATACGCTAGGAATAAAATCTGACAATCTTTCCTTAAGGTTCGGCAACCCCTGCTTTGCTTATGTGGCTTTCACACACACAAATTCTGTTGTGTATTTGGGTAAGCTATCCTAAATCCCTTAAAAAAATTAGACGCAAGACATAAAGAAATGAATGAATTAAAGTGAGACGACTTCTTCCCAGGCACGTGGAGGGTAGCCGTGTCTTGTATTTACATAGCACTGTTACTTCCCAAGTGTTTTCGGCTTTAGGATCTCTTTAATCGGGTCCACAGTGCATCCAACAGACAGCGCTGCGCCCTCAAGCGGCGCTCACTGAATTTACCACTGTTTGCTCTGCTATCACCCCAGGAGGGGTGTGCAAACTCCTTTAGGTGGGTAGCCTGGAATCACAGCCTTGCCCCACAGTACTAGACTGACCTCAGGAACCCCTGGCAGGTCATGAGGAAGTGGCTGCCGTTGTGTAGGACAGGATGACTGGAGAGGTACTTCAAAGTGTCCACTAACTGGGGAGTAGTTGGGGGCCCCTCCTGGCATGACTTGCCCTGGCATTGACGCTTCCCCACTATTCCACTTCAGAGGCAGCAGGCGAGGTGGCGGGAGGCTTACAGATGCTCCTCTGAGCCAGCAGCTAAGAGGCGAGAGAGACATCCCTTCCTCGCTTCAGTCCTAGCAGCCTTACACTGACTGACAGCCTGAGTAAAATCCTAGGATGTGAAGATAAGGAGGCCTCAAGGAGGGGAAGAGGTAGGCCCCCACGTGGAAGTCTTGAGGCTAGTGTGAACACACCAGCTCCGCCCAGACCAGCCATGGAGACAAGTGCATGCATGCTAGGTAGCTTCGGTCATGTCCGACTCTGTGACCTTATGGACTGTAGCCCACCAGGTTTCTCTGTCCATGGGATTCTCCAGGCAAAGATACTGCAGTGGGTTGATATGCCCTCCTCCAGGAGATCTTCCCAACCCAGGAATGGACCCACATCCCTTATGATTCTGGCACTGGCAGGCAGGTTCTTTACCACTAACTGGGAAACATGGAGACAGGCGCCTGATTATAACTTCCATCATCATGTTTGCCGTGTCATCCCCAGGACACTGGAATCTACTCTCATCTCCTGGGGCTGTCCAGAGGATTAAATAAAAGTATATATCTGAGGCTTTTTAAGAATAGTCAATGCTCAAGAAAAGTCGGATATTTTAAATAAAAAGTTCCATCCTCTGGTGCGGTTGAAAGGACATGGCTTTTGTAGACAAACTTAGGTTTGACCCTGAGCTCTGATGTGGGATCATGGGTGAATGACCGGACTTCTCTGAGAGGCTGACGTCCCCTCCCGGCCTGGTTCTGATGTGGCTCCAGAAATGACTCAGACTCTCAGCTGCCTCCTGAACCCTAACTGGTGGCTTGGGTATATTCGTTACCAGTTAGGATTCCTTGCAGGAAACCTGCACTAATTCCTAGAATCGGAAGCTAAAGAGAATAGAGTGTCAAGAATATGGGCCCACGGAATTTATAGAAAATTTATCAGAAAGCAAAAAGTAAGAGAGCTGAGAGAGAAAGAAGAAGCACGTGGATGATTATTGTGATGATGGGGACCACGGACACAGTCTGTGTATCAGACACAAAACATTTAACATAATCACCCATTCAGTTCTAATAACAATTGGAATTAGGTACATAGTAATAATATCCCCATTTCACAGATGAGGAGACTGAGGCAAGGGTGCAGCAGAAAGCCTAAAGGAACACTCCCAGCAAAGTGGCAGAGCTGGACTCCCATCAGCGTGGGGGCTCTGGCTACAGCTCTTCACTTCCCCCCCAGAACACTGTCTCTACCTGCCCTGGCTTCAAGTTCCTGGAAAACAGAATCTTATGCCAGAATTGCATCTGCTAAGTCTCATTCCGAATTGGGAAAGGCTGTATATTGTCACTCTGCTTATTTAACTTATATGCAGAGTACATCATGTGAAACGCCAGGCTAGATGAAGCACAAGCTGGAATCAGGATTGCTGGGAGAAATATCAATAACCTCAGATATGCAGATGACACCATTCTTATGGCAGAAAATGAAGAGGAGCTAAAGAGTCTCTTGATGAAAGTGAAAGAAGAGAGTGAAAAAGCTGGCTTAAAACTCAACATTCAAGAAACAAAGACCATGACATCCGGTCCCATCACTTCATGGCAAATAGATGGGGAAACAATGGAAGCAGTGACAGATTTTATTTTCTTGGGCTCCAAAATCACTGCAGATGGTGACTGCAGTCATGAAATTAAAAGATGCTTGCTCCTTGGAAGAAAAGCTATGACAAACCTAGACAGCATATTAAAAAGCAGAGATATTACTTTGCTCACAAAGGTCCATCTAGTCAAAGCTATGGGTTTTCCAGTAGTCATGTTATGGATGTGAGAGTTGTTGGGCCATAAAGAAAGCTGAGCACAGAAGAATTGATGCTTTTGAACTATGGTGTTGGAGAAGACTCTTGAGAGTCCCTTGAACAGCAGGGAGATCAAACCAGTCAATCCTAAAGGAAATCAGTCCTGAATATTCATTGGAAGAACTGATGCTGAAGCTGAAGCTCCAATACTTTGGCCACCTGATGTGAAAAACTGACTCACTGGAAAAGACCCTGATGCTGGGAAATACTGACGGCAGGAGGAAAAGGGGATGATGAGGATGAGATGGTTGGATGGCATTACTGACTCAATTGGCATGAGTTTGAGCAAGCTCCAGGAGTTGGTGATGGACAGAGAGGCCTGGCCTGCTGCAGTCCATGGGGTCACAAAGAATCAGACACAACTGGGCGACTGAATTAAACTGAACTGAAGTCCTTCTTCAGGGTGCAAAAGAAGGAAGGATGAGGATGAATGCTAGAGAGAAGAGAAGCAGAGACAGGAGGTCTCCTGGCCAGAGCTGGTTGCTCTCCCTGGTGACCTGGTCTCAGGGACAATGTTGTAGATTCAGCTAAAACACCTACACCTACACCCAGGTGCATAGTTCATCACCTGGTTCCTTCACATCTCTTGTCTGCATTGGTTGAAGCCCACATCTCCGACTGGGTTACCCAGACTCCCAGAAACCAGAGAGCCCCTGGGGCTACTCCAGCCAGAGGGCGGGCAGACTGGTATGTCTCTGATTGTCTACACAGTGTGTGGACTCCTGGTCAGAGCCACAGAATGGTGTGCATCCAGGCTAAGGCCACACTGCAGCTCAAGGAATAGCTATCATCCCCTACAACCTGAGGTGAGGGTGAAAGAGAGTCCCATTCTCCATCTAAAGACTATTTCATGTGGAGATCACTCTGTGGGACTGAACAGAAGCCACACATAATGAAGAAAGAGGCCTTTAATCTCTTCCTCTGAGATGCTGGCATGATCTCAGTTTTAAAGATAGAGAAGTTGAAGCCTAAAAGGATTATGTGATTTGAAGGCAGTTTTACAGCTATTTAGAGATGGTGGTGGGAGAAGGCAATGGCACCCCACTCCAGTACTCTTGCCTAGAAAATCCCATGGGAGGAGCCGGGTAGGCTGCAGTCCATGGGGTCGCTAAGAGTCGGACATAACTGAGCGACTTCACTTTCACTTTGCACTTTGATGCATTGGAGAAGGAAATGGCAACCCACTCCAGTGTTCTTGCCTGGAGAATCCCAGAGATGGGGGAGCCTGGTGGGCTGCCGTCTCTGGGGTCGCACAGAGTTGGACATGACTGAAGCGACTTAGCAGCAGCAGCAGAGATGGTGGAAGAAAGAGAATCCAGTGACCTAGACCTTTCTGAATGAAGACTCCTGAATTTCTGATTGTTGTTGCTCATGTGGTCTAAGGTGCTCACAACCATGTGGGGTCGGGTGGGAAAAGCTACAGGAAGGGAAGCTGTTGGGGACTGTGGATGGATTAAGGCCACTTGTTTGGAACAACACAGGCAGTGGTCCAATGACTTAGTCAACATCCGAACCAGAGGAACCCGTGAATAGATTTTGACTGCAAGTATTTCATTTAAAAGCAAATGATCTTTTTGGAGAATACAAACATTAGGGGCTGGTAGACCTCTTCAGGGGAGGGTGGTGTATCAACTATGATGAAAACATCCAGCTGGGATACTCAGGTAACAGAAGAGGAAAAGACAAGATGGTGAGTCCCTCTGTTTGCCGTACTGACGTGCTAGCACCTTGTCAAAGGGACCAACAGTCTCCTGTGTGTATAGACTGGATTCCCTCCTCCAGGAGCATCTGCATCAAAGCGGTTCTCCTGTCAGGAGCTCATTTAGTCTCACAGCAAAGATTCAATAGATGAAAGACTAGATGTACATTCCAGGAGCACAAAATCAATTAATTTGAAAAACACAGTGTAATATATTATAGCTGGTTACTTGGAGACTGCTGCTGAAATACTGGGAAGATCATTGGGGGCCACATTATTACTTAGATCTATGCATTTCTCACCCTTTGGTTACACCACTCTCCTTAAATCTACTGGAATTTACTTAATATCACGCACACTCTTTACTCACATCCAGCAAGTTTCAAAAATATACATCCAAGCCCTTATTTTAGGCATTTTCTTGAAGCAATCTTTCATCCTGAATTTTCCCTGATGCCTATTTTTTCTTTACCGGGGAACTCATGGGGCATCCTACCTGATCTATGAGCTTCTGCCTAGAATCCGAGAGGGTGTTTTCTTTAAGATTTAGGAAAGAAAAGGATCTGAAGGGAGGGTTGCCAGGACATCACCAAGAACACCCTGAGTCCCTCTCTTCTCAAATGGGCACACGGCTCTTAAAAGGCAGAGACTGGACCTTCAAGCCTCAGCATAAGGGACACCACCTATTATTACCAAACTGTGAACTTAATAAATATGTGTTGAATGCTGTCATTTTGCAAAGTCCTGTGCCAGTGTGAGTTGGACACGCATGACTAGCACATACCTCAGCTGACATCCACATGGGAGTCGGAGATCATTCCAGCAAGGTGTTTTATATGGTAAGCTTTTGGAATCCTATATTTTTCTTTAAAATCACAGGTCTAAATAGGTCTGTGTGGCTTAAAAGACACAAAAGCGTCTTAATTACTGTTTAACACTATAATAATAGATTTTGAAATCCAGTATTAAAAAAAAATAAAAAATAAAGTATATATTCAGTGCTTCCTTTGTGCCAGGGACTGTACCAGTTAAATGCACATTTTTGTTAGTTTTTTAAAACACACATTTATTTTTGGGTGCACTAGATCTTCATGGCTTTGTGCAGGCTTTTCTCTAGTTGTGGCGAGCAGGATCTACTCTCTAGTTGCGGTGCGTGGGCTTCTCATTGCGGTGGCTTCTCTTGTTGCAGAGCATAGTCTCTAGGGTGCGTGGGCTTCAGCAGTTAAGGCTCATGGGCTTAGTTGACCCGAGGCTTGTGGAATCTTTCTGGACCAGGGAACGAACCCATGTCCTCTGCATTGGCAGGCAGATTCGTAACCACTGGGCCACCAGAGAAGTCCTATTATTGTATTTTAATCTGTATTGTAAACATGCAAAGTCAATAGTGTCTTCATTTTTCAAATGAGAAATTCTGAGTCTATGAATAGTTTAATAAAAAATTAGCAACACACACATAATAACCAAACAGCTTCTGTATCATGTTTCATTGTTGTTTTAGAAGATTGGCAGAGGATTTGTCATGCGAGTGGAGCCTGCCCATATGTTCAGGGTTGGCTGATGGTGGTGATTCCTAATTCAAGTGTTCACATGCATGTTTGGGGTGGAGGGACTAATTTAGGATAAACATGCACCATTTATAAAGGTGGTCTGGGCTAATCCTAGTTCAAAGGAAAATCTCCAGTTTGCTGAGAGGACAGTAATATTGATAATGACATCTCTAACAGAAAAGAAATAGTAGTGAATCTGGGCCGGGGTCTGAGGAAGGTCAGAGAAAGTTGACTATCTATCTCCCTGAGTAACCTGAAGTGATTGTCCAGACTTGGTCACTCACGACAGCTCAGCCTCAGACATAATCAAAGGATCACCCGAATCTCCATCCTCCTAATGCCTTTATCCCTTGCATTCCAGAGCCAAAGCTGCATGAAAGAGAGAGGGGAAAATAAAATTGAATCTGAAGGCAAAATCCACGTGTCCAGTTTAATTGAATGTAAGAAGGGCAGCTGTGTGAGGCAAAGGGAGAAAACGCAGGAGAACAGACGGGGTACTGTTCTGAAGCAGCGACGCTGAACAAGAAATAAAATGAGGAAAAACTACTATTTCATGTGCTTGAGAATTTGTCTTGTATTTAGACTTAACTCCACTGCAGATCTAGGGATTGGGAGAAAAGAAGAGAGAAGACAGTGCTGGGGATTTGTTTTGTTTTTAAATTAATGATCAAAGATAATTAAATTTTCCCTTTGTGTGGCTCAGATGGTAAAGAATCTGCCTGCCATTCAGGAGACCCAGGTTCGATCCCTGGGTTGGGAAAATCCTCTGGAGAAGGGAATGGCAACCCACTCCAGTATTCTTGCCTGGGGAATTTCATAGACAGAGGAGCCTGGTGGCCTACAGTCCATGGGGTTGCAAGAAGTTGGACGTGACTGAGTGATGAACTTTCACTTCCTTCACTTTGTGTTTCAATGGGCACAGAGTGAGACCAGCTCCAAGGACAGGCTGGCATGTTTCCTGGGCTCGGGCATGGTTGCGTCATCGATTCCCATGAAAATCCTGCGGATAATTCAGCCAAGTGCAGCACTTCTCTGTGTAGATGAGTGTTAGTAAAATACTTAGTGGCAGCAAGCCCATCTAATATGGCAGATGGCTAGATAGGTCTTATATAGTTCAATCTGTGCAACGATCCTGCAGAATAGGGATGTTACAGGCCCGGATTTATACCCCAAATTGCACAGCTCGTAAATGATATAGCCTGGGTTGGAATCACGATTCCTGACTTTCAATTTAGCTTTCTCTGCGTTACACGATGCTGTACTGAAATTACCAGGATACGGATGCCGAGCCAGGAAGGTGAGATAGCACGGTCTTGTGATTTGGGGGTCCTCGCAAGTCAACAATTTACAAGTGTTCCTGAAATCCCATCGCTCGGGAGCTAACCCTGCAAACACATCTGAGAGATGTGCGATTTACTTGTTCAAATGACTTATTGGTTTTGTTTTGTTTTGATTTTTTAAATCAACTTGGCTGAGCTATAATTGCATACAATGAAATTCAAACATTTTAAGGTTGATGGCTTTTGACAAATTGTATACAATCATGTAACTACCACCTTAATCAAGGTATGAAGACTTCTCATTGACTAAGAAGGTCCCCTCACACCCCTGTGCCATCATTCTCCCTCCCTAGCACCCAGCCCTGGGCAACCACTGATGTGATCACTGTACCTATGGGTGGATGTCGTATTTATGAAGTCATGCACTAAGCAGTCATCGGGTGATGCTTCCTTCACTTAGCGTAATGTCTGTGAGATGTGTCTGTGATGTTGCACACAGTAGTCTGTGTGGAGGGACTCTGAGATCATTTCTAGTCTCAGGTTATTAAGAATAAAACCATTCAGAGCATGTGTACACATACTCCCCCCAGTACTCATACTTGGAAATGTTTTCCAAGAGAGACAGCATGGTAGTTCATAAAGGAAGCCTCAGTACATTTAAAGGAATTGAAAAATAAAAAAAAAATAATTGAAATCATACAAAGTATATTGACTGACCACAATGAATTGAAATCAGGAATCGATAACAGAAATAAATTTGAGCAAGTCACATGTATGAAACATTAAACTACACACTCCTAAACAAACAATGGGTCAAAGAGAAATTAAAATATGTACCAATAACTGTGTCTCATGTTAACCGTATATTATTAGTAAATTTTACATGATATAATGACAGTTTACAGAAGTGGTTGAGCAATTTTACTACTGAAAATATGAGCCTTCATTTTATCCACAGACTAGTCTTTTGGAAGTAGGTATTTATTTTGGTGTTACAATTAGTTAATCCATTGATTAAATAAAAGAACATAAAACATAATAAAATAATTTCAGTTGTCAGCATTATTGAGATATAGCTAACATAGCTTACAATCCATTCATTTAGATGTGTAACAAATTAATATTTTCATACATTCACACCGTTGTACAAGTGTCAGATTTTTTTATATGCAACACAATTGTAGAAAACTTTCAGTTCAGTTCAGTTCAGTCGCTCAGTCGTGTCCGACTCTTCGCAACCCCATGAATCGCAGCATGCCAGGCCTCCCTGTCCATTACCAACTCCCAGAGTTCACTCAGACTCACGTCCATCGAGTCAGTGATGCCATCCAGCCATCTCATCCTCTGTCGTCCCCTTCTCCTCCTGCCCTCAATCCCTCCCAGCATCAGAGTCTTTTCCAATGAGTCAACTCTTTGCATGAGGTGGCCAAAGTACTGGAGTTTCAGCTTTAGCATCATTCCTTCCAAAGAAATCCCAGGGCTGATCTCCTTCAGAATGGACTGGCTGGATCTCCTTGCAGTCCAAGGGACTCTCTCAAGAGTCTTCTCCAACACCACAGTTCAAAAGCATCAATTCTTTAGTGCTCAGCTTTCTTCACAGTCCAACTCTCACATCCATACATGACCACTGGAAAAACCATAGCCTTGACTAGACGGACCTTTGTTGGCAAAGTAATGTCTCTGCTTTTCAATATGCTATCTAGGTTGGTCATAACTTTTCTTCCAAGGAGTAAGCGTCTTTTAATTTCATGGCTGCAGTCACCATCTGCAGTGATTTGGAACCAAAAAAAATAGTCTGACACTGTTTCCATTGTTTCCCCATCTATTTCCCATGAAGTGGTAGGACCGGATGCCATGATCTTCGTTTTCTGAATGTTGAGCTTTAAGCCAACTTTTTCACTCTCCACTTTCACTTTCATCAAGAGGCTTTTTAGTTCCTCTTCACTTTCTGCCATAAGGGTGGTGTCATCTGCATATCTGAGGTTATTGATATTTCTCCCAGCAATCTTGATTCCAGCTTGTGCTTCTTCCAGCCCAGCGTTTCTCATGATGTACTCTGCATAGAAATTAAATAAGCAGGGTGACAATATACAGTTTCATCACCCTCCAAAATAAACTTGTATTTGTCAAATGTCGTCTTCACCTCCCCTTTGTCTGGTACTTGCCCTCAGCCATAGGTAAACACTAATCTACTTTCTGTTCTGTAGAATTGGCTATTTGTTTGTTTGTTTGTTTGGTGGACAGGCTTCTCATTGCAGTGGTTTCTCTTGCTCTGGAGCACAGACTCTAGGGCAGTTGGGCCTCAGTCCTTGTGGGGCACAGGTTTAGTTACCCCACAACATGTGGGATCCACTCAGACTAGGGATCAAACCCATGTCTTCTGCATTGGCAGGCAGATTCTTACCCACTGGACCACCAAGGAAGTCCTTGTTTGGAATGTTTTAATAAATGGCATCTTTTGTCATTGCCTTCATTGGCTTAGCAGGATGTTCTCAAGGTTCATTTATGTTACAATGTTTATCAGCACTACATCCCTTTTTATGATCAAAGCATTTTATTGTATAGGTATTAATGGATATGCCAAATTTTGTTAAATTCACTGATTAGTTTGTGTGTACTTGGATTAGTTCTGAAAAGTGAAAGTGTTAGTCATGCAGTCGTGTCCGACTGTTTGCGACTCTATGGACTGTAGCCTGCCAGACTCCTCTGTCCATGGGATTCTCCAGGCAAGAATACTGGAGTGGGTTTCCATTCCCTTCTCCAAGGGATCTTCCCAACCCAGGGATCAAACCCGGATCTCCTGTATTGCAGGTGGATTCTTCACTGTCTGAGCCACTGGGGAAGCCCAATTTATTTTTAAGTGTCTCAAATAGCCTCTTTATACAGAGAACATGAAAGCGTTAGTCACTCAGTCTTGTCTGAATGCGACCCCGTGGACTAGCTTGTCAGGTTCATCTGTCTGCTTTGGGACTATTGTAAATAACACTGCTATAAACACCCATGTGCCAGTTTCTATGTGGATATATTCATTTCTGTTGGATGCGTAGTTAGGAGTGGAATTTCTGAATCATGCGGTAGCTCTGTTTCACCTTTAGAGACACTTCTAGGCTATTTCCCAAAGTGCTGTACCATTTTATATACTCACCACAGTGTATGAAGTTTCCGAGTTTTCTGTATCCACACCAACACTTATTATCCATCTAATCACAGCCATCCTAGTGTGTGTGAAGTCTTGTCTCATTGCGGTTATGATTTACATTTTTCTGATGGCTAATGACTATCTTTTGATGTGCTCCTTGGCCATTTATATACCGAATTTGGAGAAATAGCTGTTCAGAACCTTTGTCCATTTTTAATTGGGTTGTATATTTTTAGTGAGTCATAAGAGTTTTTAAAAAATATATTCTATTAATATATATCAGTGCCTTATCAAATTTATGATTTGCAGACATTGACTCCCTGAGGGTTCACTTTTCGCTTTCTTGATGGTATTCTTTGATACCAGTTCTTTAAATTTTTATAGAGTTCAATTTTTATATTCTTCTCCCTTTTATTGTTTGTGCCTTTGGTGTCCTATCTAGGAAACCATTGGGTTTCCAAGGTGGCACTATCAGTAAAGTACCCACCTGCTAATGCAGGAGACATAAGAGACATGGGTTCGATCCCTGGGTCAGGAAGATCCTCTGGAGGAAGGCATGGCAACCCACTCCAGTATTCTTGCCTGGAGAATCCCATGGACAGAGGAGCCTGGTGGGCTACAGTCAGTGGGGTCACAAAGAGTCAGAAACAACTGAGCACGCACGCATGCTAGGAAACCATTGCCTAACCCATGATCATGAAAATTTACTCCTATGTATTTTATAAAAGTTTCAATTCTGACATTGTTCATTTTGAGTTCATTTTTGCATGTGGTCTATGGTAGAGTATAACTTTATCCTTTGCATGTTGATATCCAGTCTTCCCCCCTCTGTTTGTTGAAAACAAAATCCATTATTTTGGTCAGTGACTTGGTTTTGGCAC
The DNA here is from genome assembly GCF_029407905.1 of Bubalus kerabau. Classification (NCBI taxonomy): domain Eukaryota; kingdom Metazoa; phylum Chordata; class Mammalia; order Artiodactyla; family Bovidae; genus Bubalus; species Bubalus kerabau. The sequence goes on from NC_073628.1 coordinate 17,236,855, forward strand.
TGTAGTAAAAGATAAACTTATCATGAACTTGGGGGTTTGCTTGTGGACTCTGAGTTTTATTCCATTGATCTATGCAGTTATCCTTATGTCAGTACCACACTGCCTTGATTATTGTGACTTTGCAATATGTTTTGAAATTTGGAAATATAGATCCATCAAGTTCGATTTCCTTTTTTCCAGATTGTTTTGGCTGTTCTAAGACCCCAGAATTACCATATGAAATTTATTATCAACTTGTTAATTTTAGGAAAAATTTCAACTTGGATTTTGGTAGCAATTATATTGAATCTGAAGGTCAGTTTGGGGTCAGTCTGAATGTTAACATACTGAATCTGCAGGTAAATTTGAATGTTAACATTAAGCCTTCAAGTTCACAAACACAGAAAGACTTCTCAATGATTTAGAGTTGCCTTAATAACTTTTAACAATGTTTTGTTGAAATGCATTGCCAAGTATGTTGTTCTTTTTAATACTGTTATGAATGGAATTCATTTTTTGTGATTTCATTTTCAAATTGTTCACGAAAATGTACAGACATGGAGTTATTTGTTATGTATTGATCTTGTATTCTTAATATTGCTGAATTCATTTATTAGCTCTAATAGTTTTGAATGGATTCCTCAGGCTTTTTCTGTATCTAAGATCATGTCATCTGTGAATAGAGTTTTACATCTTCCTTCCCAAAAGATCTTTTATTTCATTTTCTTGACTAATAGTCTGGCTAAAGCTGGCAGTACAATGTGAATAGAGCCAGTTGATAATAGATATTCTTCTCTTGTTCCTGATATTGGGGGCGAAGGGAAGCATTCAATCTTTCACCATTAAATTTGATGCTAGCTGTGGGTTTTTGTCAATCCACATTATCAAGTGGAAGAAATTTTTTTTTCTATTCCTACTTTGTTGAGTGCTTTTTATCAGGAAAGAGCATTGGATTCTGGCAAATATTATTTTGATGTATTGAAATGACCATGTGTTTTGCACTTTATTCTGTAGATACGGTTCATTACCTTAATTGAATCAATCTTGCACTCCTGGTATAAGTTCTGTTTGGCCATCGTGTGCCCTCATTTTCGCCTGCTCCTGGGTTTTCTTTGCTAGTATTTTTGTTGAGGATTTCTATGTCTACATTCATAAGAGATGCTGCTGTATGATTTTATTTTATTGTGAAATCCTTGTCTGATTTTGAAATCAGGGTATATTGGCCTCATGCAATGAGTTGTGTATTTTCTTCTATTTTTTTTTTCTTTTTAGAGAATTTGTGACGAATTTATTAGTTCTTAAAATGTTTGGTACAATTCACAGTGAAGCCATATAGACCCGAACTTCCTTTGTGAATAAACTTTAGCTACTAATTTAATAGATGTATTTGCTATAGGTCTATTCAGAATTGTTAACTCTCCTTGAGTTGGCTTTAATAGTTTATATCTTTCTATAAATTTGCCCATTTCATCTCAGTTACCTAGTTTCCTGCATATACTTATTCATACGATTGCTTTATATTTTGTTTTCAGGAAGGTTGGCTGGTATCTCCTCTTTCATTCCTCACTTTAATAACTTGAATTCTTCATTTTCTTAGTTACTCTTTCTAAAATCTTGTCAAAGAACAAACTTTTGGCTTTGTTGATTTTCTCTATTGCTTTCTGTTGTCTATTTCATTCATTTATTCTTTATCCTTATTGTCATCCTTATGCTTGCTTCAGGCTGTTTACCCTTGTTTTCCCAGTGTCTAAAGGCGGCAGTTTAGGTTATTGATTTCAGATCTTTCTTTTTAATCTTAATGTAGACATTTACAACTGTAAATGTCTAAGTATTGTTACCTGTATCCTGTAAGTTTTGATATATTCAAATTCATTTTAATTTATCTCAAAGTATTTTCTAATTTCTCTGTGACCCACGGGTTTTTTAGAAGTGAGTTGCTTGTTGTTTACATATGTGTGAATTTCCCAAGTTTCTTCCTGTTACTGATTCCTGATTTCAATTCATTGCCTTCAGAACAACATACTTTGCATGGTTTCAATCATTTTAAATTTACTGCGGCTTGGTTTATGGACGAGCATGTGGTCTCTCAGAAAACATTCCATGTGCCAATGATGTTTATTGGGTAGAACATTCAATGCCACTCTTTTAAAAAATGTGTTCTGCTCTAGTGAGTATTGTTATTTCATTGTGGTTTTAATTTATGTTTTTCTGCTGAATAATGATATTGAATATCTTTTCATGTGTTTATGGGCCATTTGTATATCCTCTTTCATGAAATGGCTTTTTAAGTTTTTGCCAATTTTAAGTAAAAAGATGTGTTGCTATTATCAAATTATACGAATATTTTGTATGTGGGATGTGATTCCTTTGCTGAATACATATGTATTGCAAAGTTTTTTTCCCCCGTTCTTTAGCTTACATTTTCTTAAGATGTCTTTTGAAGAGCTAAAGGTCTTACTTTGATGTCACTGAAATTAGCAACTTTTACTAACACGGTTAGCTTTTCCTTACTTATGCAGATTTTGTGACCAGCCAAAGATCTTTGTCCTACCTCAAGGTCATGAAGATGTCTTCCTATGTTTTCTTCAAGACATTGTATCATTTTACCTTTTGTGTTTAGATGTACTGTCCATTTATTTTTTCTTATATTATGTAATGGAAGGATCGAGATCATTTTTCTGATTCAGATATCCAGTTTTCCAGAACATTTGTTAAAGAGGCAATCCTTTCATGCACTGAATTGCATTGGTGACTTTTCAAAAATTATATGGTCATATATGTGGGGGTACTTTGAACTAAGTATTCTCATCCATCAATCTAGATGTCAGTGCTTATGCTTATACCACAATATCTTGTAACTTTATAGTAAGCCCTACATAAGATAATGTAACTCCTCCAAGTTCAGTCCTCTTTTTAAAATGTTTTGTCTATTTTTCTTTTTCATGTATTTTGCTTGTTCTTATATATTTTAGTTTTTCAATTTCTTTTTTAAAAAATCCTGATATTTTTGTTGCTGTTGTTATTGTTTTATTGGTAGGTATTTGTTCTGAAAGAATTAATATAGCAGACCCAAGACAGTTACCTTTAAAGAGAACTACCTGCAAGATTGACTCCTAGGGGTGGTGCCTGGGAACATTCCCTATAAAATGTGAAAAGTGAAGTGAAAGTGTTAGTTGTTCAGTCGTGTCTGACTGTTTGTGATCCCATGGACTGTAGCCCACCAGGCTCCTCTGTCCATGGTATTCCCCAGGCAAGAATACTGGAGTGGGTAGCCATTCCCTTCTCCAGGGGATCTTCCCAATCCAGGGATCACACCTGGGTCTCCTGCATTGCAAGCAGATTTTTTTAACATCTGAGCCACCAGTTATATACAACTTTCCCTAACTGATAAGAGAGGCTCACTGGGCCTAGACTGTACAGTGTGGTTTATGCTGCACACCTGGTTTCTTCCTGGAAGTCTGGCATTTGGGTACACACTAGGCACGTGAACAGCCCCCAGTTAAAACCTTGGGCATTGAGTCTCTCTTGAGCTTCCTTAGGCAGAAGCATCACCCATGTTGCTGCATATTCACTGTTGAAGGCAGCCTGTGCTCTCTGTGACCCCTCGCAGGAGGAAGAGAGCCCACATAAGCCTCGTATGGACTCCTTCCAACCCTCTCTTGGCCCTTATGATTCAGTGGCTTCTCCTCATTATGCCTCTGAGATCAATACCAGACATGAGCACAACTCATGCTGAATCCTGTGAGTTCTTTCAGGGAATCACTCAGGGTGAGAATGGTCTTAGAGACCTCGGACTAATTATTCTGTTCCAAGCTGTTGGCGCTAGTATATAGAAATACACTTTATTTTTGCGTGATGACCTTTTCGTGTGTGACCTTAATAAATTCACCTGAAGTCTAGCAGGTTTTTTGTAGATTCCTCATATTTCTGTGGGCAGTTGTCATCTGTGAGTAAAGCTAGTTTTCTTTTCTAATCTGCAACCCATTTTATTTTGTTTCTTATTTTTTTTTTTTTTTTTGCTCTGGTTAGGTCTTATATTGAATGGAGGTAGTAAGGGTTTGCATCCTTGCCTGGTTTCTTATTGATGGAAGAAGACATGAATTCTCTCTTTATTATCACTTACACTTTCAACTGATTTATGACTTAACTTTAAAATTGTTTGATATTTTTCTAAGATAATATTTCTCCGAAACAAGAGATAGGACAACAGATACTGTATGGGTACCAGGTGACCAAAAATTGAAGGAAAAGACATTTATGGATGAGGATAAAAATAACTGAAAGCTAAGCTTGTCGTATCTAAAGAAATATTTAACATCTTTTGTGATTTTTTTTCCTCTAGTTTGCCTTTCTTCTTCACCTTTATATCTCTTAGTTCCTGGACTAATGCCTAACATGGTAGATTCTCAGAAAAATAAAGCTTAGAGAATACTTGAATCAAAAGTCAATCACTACAAGTGATTATTATGAGTTTTGTTAGATGCCTTAATTATATTTGGCAATATAATATCAAAAGTCTTGACTAGACAGACCTTTGTTGGCAAAGTAATGTCTCTGCTTTTCAATGTGCTATCTAGGTTGGATATAACTTTTCTTCCAAGGAGTAAGCATCTTTTAAATTCGTGGCTTCAGTCACCATCTTTAGTGATTTTGGAGCCCAAAAAAATAAAGCCTGACACTGTTTCCACTGTTTTCCCATCTATTTCCCATGAAGTGATGGGCCCAGATGCCATGATCTTCGTTTTCTGAATGTTGAGTTTTAAGCAACTTTTTCACTCTCCTCTTTCACCTTCATCAAGAGGCTTTTTAGTTCCTCTTCACTTTTTGCCATAAGGGTGGTATCATCTGCATATCTGAGGTTATTGATATTTCTCCCAGCAATCTTGATTCCAGCTTGTGCTTCTTCGAGCCCAGCATTTCTCATGATGTACTCTGCATATATGTTAAATAAGCAGGGTGACAATATACAGCCTTGACGTGCTCCTTTTCCTATTTTGAACCAGTCTGTTGTTCCATGTCCAGTTCTAACTATTGCTTCCTGACCTGCATACAGATTTCTCAAGAGGCGGGTCAGGTGGTCATGTATGGATGTGAGAATTGGATTGTGAAAAAAGCTGAGCGCCAAAGAATTGATGCTTTCAAACTGTGGTGTTGGAGAAGACTCTTGAGAGTCCCTTGGACTGCAAGGAGATCCAACCAGTCCATTCTGAAGGAGATCAGCCCTGGGATTTCTTTGGAAGGAATGATGCTAAAGCTGAAACTCCAGTACTTTGGCCACCTCATGTGAAGAGTTGACTCATTGGAAAAAACTCTGATGCTGGGAGGGATTGGGGACAGGAGGAGAAGGCGACGACAGAGGATGAGATGGCTGGATGGCATCACTGACCCGATGGACGTGAGTCTGAGTGAACTCCTGGAGTTGGTGATGGACAGGGAGGCCTGGTGTGCTGCGATTCATGGGGTCACAAATAGTCGGACATGACTGTGTGACTGAACTGAACTGAATATCAAAAGTACTGCTCTTTAATGATGTATTTTGAAGAATTTCCAGGAGAAATAATTTTTAAATATCTGGGATTTACTTTAAAATACTCCAGCAAACAAGAGCAGTAACTAAAATGATATTATATTGGTCATTATAAAAGCTGAGTGCTGCATGTACCATACTAAAAAGTCTTGTAAAGAGATCAGTCGTGTTAAAACTTTGTGACCAACAGATAAATTCTGGTCTGGGAAATCTTATTTTCTGAGTTCCAAAACATGAAAAGTATATTTGCCAATTAATATTTTTGTAACACATTATTGAGAACTGAGGGCTTCCCTGGTGGGTCAGCCGGTAAAGAATCTGCCTGCAATGCGGGAGACCTGAGTTCAACCCCTGGATCGGGAAGATTCCCCTGGAGGAGGCTATTGCAACTCACTCCAGTATTCTTGCCTGGGGAATCCCATGGACAGAGGAGCCTGTAGTCTACAGTCCATGAGGTTGCAAAGAGCCAGACACAACTGAGTAACTAAGCACAGCACACAGCACTGAGAACTGTAAAAAATATTGGCACTCATCAATCATCAAACTGTGCCTGAAAGAAAAGAGAAAGCCTGGTAGAAAGAGCAGTCTGCTTTTCCAGGGCTTACCTCGCTAGCCTACTAGAGTCTGCCCTCTAATCCCACCGCTGCACTGAGACACTCAGGCCACCGTGGGCCTTCTGGTTGGCAAATCTAATAGACTCCTCCTCCTCTCACTCCAGATGTCTGCTTCTTTGTCCACCGGGTCTTTCAGATTTGTGTCCCTGTGCTTGGCCTCAGTGCCATTTAGCTATTGGAACCAGCCAAATGGTTAGTGGTGGAAACTAACAATGGTGTCCCCACTCACAGAGAGTTGGGGCAGGGATCTGGAAGGGGCATGGGGGACAGCCTGCGTCTGTCCTATGACACATAGGGCCTCACCTGGCAAGGCCTGAAGGCTGGGCGAATGCTTGGGGCGTGGAAGCGTCCCAGGCACCCTCACCCACCTGTGTAGTTACTTCTGCTGATGGTTGGCTGAGATCTCAGCTAGGCCATCAGCCAGGCATAGGCACACAGTCTCTCTGGGGCCCATTTGGCTCCTTCACAGTAGGGGTGACCAGGTTCCTAGAGAGCAAGTGAAGGAAGGCTATATCCGACACAAGTGAGGCTGACACAGGGAGAAGGCACCACAGACCCACTTCCCAGCGAGAGGTTGTCCATGTCTGTGTGCCTGGGAGACACTGTCAAGAGATCCTTAGGAACATGGTCTCCTTAGCCCCATCACTCTGCTCCATGCTTCTCCTCCCTCTTTGAAATTTCCTTCTTAACCTCTCTCTACTCTCAGCTTAAGGACAGTAATCCTGGGGGGGTCTGGCCTGGATCCTTTCCTCTTTTCACTTTGCACTTTCTCCTTTCATCTCGGTCTAGACCACAGCCACAACTAGCTCCACTATGTATCAGCAGCTGCAGGAAACAACACGACAGCAGGTCTGCAGAGCGCAGACTCCACCGCTGAGCTCAAATCCAAAGCGCTGATGTTTACCGACAACCCCATTTTAATGCCCTATAGACGCCTTAAACTCATTTTTTGCAAATGGAATTCATTATGTGTGTCCTGTATCATTACAGGGAATGGCACCCCTGTCCCGCTGCCCCAGATAGAAAATTGTTATCTTAGATTCCTTCTTTTTACTGCACATATCTTTTCGATCAATTTCCAAGTCTTTTAGGATTCCCAGTCCTTCTCAGTATCTTTTCAAAACCTAATTTCTCTCCATTCCCACTGCCCCTGGCTGGTTGAGCTGCATATGACCTGTTACCAGGATCTGTTTGTCCTCCTAGTCTTTTATCCTTAACGTCCACACAGAAAGTTCCTTGTTCTTTCCACTGGTGCACTTTAAACTCCAGGACTGACACACTTCTTATGAATATCTCTTAAAGGGCCACACGCTTTTGTGCCTCTGAGCCTTTACACCTGCTGATCCACTTGCCTTTTTCCTTTTGTCTCCCAGCCTCTTTGTTCATGGTTTGCCTTTTAAAATCTCAGTGTCAGTGTTACCTCTCCCGGGAAGCTCTCCCTGATAAGCAGTGCCCTTCACCGGCACACACACACACATTCCCACCAAATCAACAACTGCAAGAACTCTGTACAATTGAGGATGCAGTGCTCTGCGCTGCTTCCTCTGTGCTCCTCCAATTTAAAATACTTCCACGTGTGACCATGGCTGTACTGCATAACTCTCTGCAGGCTGTAAGCCTCTTCCCATGAGAACTCTCCTCTCCTAATCTCTTATTTATTAATGCTGTCCACAAACAATGATGGCATCTCTTGCTGCTGTTGTAGGGGCCAGATGCCATGGTAAACAGGACTCCATTCATAGCTTGGCTGTAGCTCCTGGTAGGTTTTCAGAAAATCTGTGTTTATAGCTTGGCTGTAGCTCATGGTAGGTTTTCAGAAAATATGTGTTTACTGTTTGAATAAATGATGAAAAGTTGTGGGTGCTCACCAGCGTTTTGCAATGACTGATGAGAAGGAAGGCACCTCCCTGAATCTCCACTGGGGTCTTTACAGAAATCCTCTTGTGTGCATAGGGCCAGGAGTGTGATTTGCCAGTTTACATAAAGCAAGTCAGTAAACCTCAAGTATGCTGTGGAAGCTCCCTTGCTTTAAAGGCTGTTGACATCCATGTCCCAGAGGAAAAACAGTAACATCACATCACAGAAGCCCACGCCTCACCAACAGACATGGGCTGTCTGCATCAGCATTCCCAGCTCTTTTCCTTTCCAGGCTGCACCTGCTGGCCTACCCGAAAGCACATCTCCAGGCCTTTCTCCCAGATCTCCTTTGGTGGATTCTCTTGGGAACTGTCTCCACTTGAGTCTGGTCATGTAGCCCACTCCCAGATTTGGAAGCAACAAATACCTGTTCTTTACCCTTCTATTTTCCCAGGTGGCACAGTGGGTAAAGAACCCACCTGCCAATGCCTGAGATGTAAGAGACTTGGGTCAATCCCTGGGTTGGGAAGATCCCCTGGAGGAGGGCATGGCAATCTACTCCAGTATTCTTGCCTGAAGAATCCCACGGACAGAGGAGCCTGGTGGGCTACAGTCCATGGGGTCAGAAAGAGTCGGACACGACTAAGCATGCCACGCACAACACACCAGTCTATGGAATCAGCTACCATTGCCCTCTGGGCTACAGGGACTCTGGGGGGAAATCATGCTTTAGGCGAACATCATTTCTTTCACTTTTAGCAGCTTTTATATTTTGGCGGGAGACTCGATCGCATTGTAGACGTTTTTATAATTGGCATAAACCTTCATTTACTTTTATTTGACCTGTGCTGCTTTAAAAGCACCACATCACCACTGAGTATACCTGGCTTAGTGACTGAGCTCTGTTCGTAGGTACAAAGGATCGACTTTGGGTGTGATGGTCCAGAACCACAGAATGGCCACTTTTCTTGGTTAAACATGCCATCAGGCTAGTCAACCCACACACATTTACCAGGGCATCATCACAGGTCCGAAGGGTGCAGGGGCTTCCTTATGGGGGAACATTGCTACTTTCTCAGTATGTTATCTGTTCTAAGTACCTGGCAGTGTCTAGGTGAATAGATTCTGTGCAGGCCAGAGCACAGGGTACTGCCTCCAAGAGAAAATAAAAAACATACGTGTTATATGATTTTCACACTTCTAACTATTCTGTATTTTCAAAGTTTAACTTATGTGAGTAATGCGCATGTGTGTGCGTGTGTGTGTGTGCGTGTGTGTGTGTGCATGTGTGCGTGTGTGTGTGCATGTGTGCGTGCGTGCGCGTGTGTGTGCATGTGTGTGTGCGTGTGTGTGTGTGCGCGTGCGTGCGTGCGTGCATGTGTGTGTGTGTGTGTGTTTGCACGCGCACCTACTCAGTTGCTAAGTTGTGTCTGACTCTTTTGCGACCCCATGGACTGTAGCCCACCAGGCTCCTCTGTCCATGGAACTTTCCGGGCAAGAATAATGAAGCAGGTTGCCATTCCCTTCTCCAGAGAATCTTCTCAACCCAGGGATTGAACCCGCATCTCCTGCGTCTCCTGCATTGGCAGGTGGATTCTTTATCACTAGTGCCCCCTGGGAAGCCCTATGCAAGTAATACTGAACCATCTGTCCAGTTTCAACTGGGGCTGTTCACTGTGCCCTAATGGATGACTGGGAACCTTCCCCACCCTGTGAGCATAGACTGTGGGGGAGAACAAGAACCTTCTTTTGTTCACAGAACAACAATCTGTTCCTTGTAGACAAATAGAAACACAGGGGCCTGATGCCCAGAAATAGCCTGTGAGGCCTGATTCTGAAGCAGGAACCATGAGACCCCAAACACAGCTAGACAGCAGCTGCTCACCCACACAGAGGTCAAGCCTGGGCACTTTTTTCTTTTCGGTTTGGAATAAGGGTTAATCACATAATTTAGGAAGCACTTGGGAACAAAGTCCTGTGAATTCTCACAGTTACAGTTAATATATTAAAAATTAACCTCACGTGGTGAAAAGAACAGGAGAGATGAGAATACTTTCAAGTTTAAAAAAAAACAACAACCCTGTTATATTAATAACACAGAAGAAATTTATTTTTATTAACTCCTGCTTCTAAAATTTCAACCAGTGTGATTCAGGCTCGCATCTTATCATACTGTGATGTTGTTCTGCCAAAAGTAACTCCGTATCGATATTTTAGAAATGCCGCAGGGCTTTTATGTAACTAGTTGCTATTTTACCTCAAAAAAAAAATAAATAATGCTTCCTGTTTTTACTTTTACTTATCTGGAATAAGTAGCTATTGACATCGGCTGAAGTCAGTATAAAGATTTATTTACCCCAATGCAAATATTGACCAATAGGGAGCCTGGCTTGGTGTTTATATTGAAGGACAATAAATTGTGATATTGACTAGGCTGGGGCATCGATATTTGCATTGTTGTAAACATTTAAAAAATCTCCATGAAATATTCTTCAGAAATCCTCCTGTCATCAGATGAGCTGAGCTAGAGCTGTTTGGGGACGAGCTGTGTCTAGAAGCAAGCAGGTAGCTTGAAAGAGCTATAAATTGTTCTGGTTTCCACATTTACACAAAGACACATTTTTTATGGTGATGGATAATGGTGATTATCAGGAGCTTTCAGGTGACAACCCCCACCCCCACCCCAAATAAAAGATTTTTGTCTAAAACACCTCCCTGTGCAGAAATAGTCTCCATGATCAGCTTATATCTTAAAATATCTCATGTCTTCCAAAGAATATCTGCTCCTAATAGAGTGAAACATTAATTCCAACTAGACTAATTCATACCTGGGGATATTTAGACTCCCCTGGCGTCAAGTTTTCCTTTGTGTTTACAATGGAAAGAAGATGGTTTAAAATAAATTGGTAGGTAGGGCAGGTAAGATGATTAATTGCCTACTTAGTCAATTGAGCAAAATCTATACAAAATCTTATCAGTGCCTATGAATACTTGCGTGCTCCTGTAAGTTCTTAAGTCAAGTGGTGTGTGTGTGTGTGTGTGTGTTTAGAGTATGTATAACTTTTACCTAATTGCATACATATGTGATTGCATACTTTTGACAATATGCCTTGACATTATGGTATAGAATTGGAAGAAATGAGACATGGGCAGTTCCTACCAGCTGCTGCTACTGCTGCTAAGTCACTTCAGTCGTGTCCGACTCTGTGCGACCCCATAGACGGCAGCCCACCAGGCTCCCCCATCCCTGAGATTCTCCAGGCAAGAATACTGGAGTGGGTTGCCATTTCCTCCTCCAATGCATGAAAGTGAAAAGTCAAAGTGAAGTCGCTCAGTCGTGTCCAACCCTCAGTGACCCCATGGACTGCAGCCCACCAGGCTCCTCCGTCCATGGGATTTTCCAGGCAAGAGTACTGGAGTGGATACAAATACACTTTCTAGTTAATCCATGAGTAGCATAGAGTCGGACACGACTGGGCGACTGAACTGACTAACTGACTGACTGCATGTATGGTCAGTCATGTCCAACTCTTTGCAACTCCATGGATGGGATTTCCCAGGCAAGAATACTAGGGTTGCCATTTCCTCCTCCAGGGGACCTTCGCAACTCAGGAATAGAACCTGCTTCTCCTGCATTGGTAGGCAGATCTTTACCACTGAGCCACCTGGGAAGCCCAGTTAATCCATAACTCCTAATTATTTCCAAGTTGGGAAAGCTGTAACTTCCCTTCTCTAGCCTGGTAATCCTAGGTGAGTGACTCCAGGTAATGAGCCCCCTATTGGAGAAGCAAAGACTGAATGTCCCAGCACAGGGTTTGAGGTCCAGTGTCTTTGTAAAGAAAGGCAACTCCTACAGCACCCTGATCGAAGGAGATCAAAGAGTGTGGGAAGATGAGCCAAGTAGGATGCCTGTTAATGTGTGAGCGTGAATTTGGATGGAAAATTTGGAATTTCAAGGTATGTGCATCACGGTTACATTCCTAGAGGATGTGAGATACAAAAAAAAAAAAAAAAAGTGCTCTATACGTCTTGTGATGCCTAACTATCTCCTCTAGGCAGTTCTCTCTGTTATAGAGCCCTGTTCTCAGTCTCTCAGCTGTAACCCCAGTCCCTCTCTGCCCTCGGCCTCCCCAGCTCCAGGACTGCACCCCTCCCCACCCTGACTCCTGCCCTGCTGCCCATCAGGGGAAGGCAAGGTGTGTAGGGGCTGTGGGCTTTCCTCCAAGGCCCCAAGAGCCTGCCCTGAATGCCCAGCCACGCACATGCCAGTCATCTGGCTCAGAGACACCAGGGCCCAAGTATTCAGGAGTCTGAGCTCCTGGTTTTGCCACTTGGACACAATGATGAAGCACAGCTTAAAGATGGATGTTGCCTGGCTCTCTGGGCAGCCGGAGGGGAGGGGAGAGTCTGGGATGGGGCTGCGCCCCCCAGGACAGCAGGAGAAGCAAGTGAATGATCAAGGTTCCCATCTATGCTCTCCCCTCCAGCCTGCCCGCCTCTTGATCTTCCATCCGACCCCTCGCAGGACTGGACCCTGACTTCTATCTGCTTCGTGGCTTCCCCTGCGCATGAACTGGGTGTTATCCTGGGTGGTCATGCCCCACAGCCCCCACCCTCCACCCTGTGATCCCAGGAACATCAGAAGGCACTGCTCTGGGACCTTCCTCGTATCTCTCTCTTCTCATCCTTTTGAGCCTTTTTATAAATTGCCATATGAAAGTGAAGTCACTGAGTCATGTCCAATTCTTTGTGACCCCATGGACTGTAGCCTACGAGGTTCCTCCATCCATGGAATTTTCCAGGCAAGAGTCCTGGAGGGGGCTGCCATTTCCCACATGTAAATTGCCATGTACATCTTTTAAAAAGTGGAACGAAGTCCCTCGGCTGGCTGAGTCTGTCCCTGTCCATCGCAGCCCTGAGCCAGCTGGCACCTCCCTGGCCCTGTCTCTCCTTCCTCCTCTCCAGGCCCTGACCTCACTTCCTGCTGCCAGGTGCCGCCTGGTGTGGCCACCACGTGACCTGGCTGGCCTTGCTCGGTGACACGGCATCACCCACTCTGCTCAGCTCTGTTGCTCCTTGAGAAGCACCCCCAGGGCTCCCCTGGGACCAAATTCACAAAACAAGTTTCGCTTTCGGGTCCAGTGGCTGCTCAGAAATGATTTATTCTTCACAGCACACTCCTTTCTCAGGAAGAAATGAATCTTCCCGTCTCTGCTCCGGCCCTGTTCGCTGCCAGTCCTCGAGCTGTCGGCCCCCGGCCCGTCCTTGACAGATGAGTCTCGCTGCACCAGGGTCTTTGCAATTCCAGGCACAGTCTGCCCTCTTGCAGATGGTCCTCTTGTGAACGCCCCTCCTCCAGCTTACCCTGCTGCATCCTGAGACCGGTGGAGCTGAGCACAGGACAGGATAGGCCCCAGGTAGGCGGCGCTGGCAGATACCTGCAATCTCAGCATTGTCCCCTGTGAGGAGGACCCATAGCCCCAACAGCTGACCCCAGAGGCTTGGCCACTGGCTAGCAATGGACCATTAATCAGTACCTTCACTGTGAGTGTCTGAGTTTTGTGAATTAATAGCTTCTCATGGCTATGCAGCATTCTACACTGTAGAGAATATGTCCACATATTTAAAACACACAAGCAAACCCATAGAATGTAGGGTAGATATTCACACCTTCCCCTCTTGTTTCAGAGGGAACGTAAGGGACTCTGCCCAGGTAGCCCAGAGATAGTTCAGCTAAAGCAGCCAGGGGACTGATGGTGGGACACCGCTGTCTGTTGCAGCTGCCACTCCAGAATCCATCACAGGAGAAGCAGTTTAAATGCCTGGTTGTTCTTTCCAAATGGGGTTGTGTTTCTGTTGCTTTCTTGGAAGAGGGTCTTGTCTGAAGGGTTGGAAGAAGATCAGAAGGAAGGAGGCATAGGAGTAGCCCAGAAGTGCCACCAAGGATGCCGAGAGGGAGAACACATGATCACAGACCGCCCCCCCCCCACCATCCTGGCCCCTACCCCTGCCCCCTCAGTGGGCAGCTTGGTCCCACGTGCTCTTGTCTCTCTGCTGTGTTACTGAGGCTGGGACTTTTCGCGCTTCATCACCACGCCTGAAGACACTCTGCACTCAAGGCTCTCTGCTGGGGGCACTGTCACTGGGGTGAATTTGAATATGTGAGGGCATGTTTGCATCTCAGAATGACTGGGGGGTCTAATGGCATCCAGAGGAAGGGAGAGCCTGAAAGCCTGCACATCAGCACCGTGGCGGGGAGTTCCAGCGGCCACCCCCACAACCCCCGCACGGTGTCACCACCTGCGGACACATCACATTTAGGAAGCCCTGCTGTCCGTCCCTGGAATCGCTGAGAACCTGAGGGACCGCGCTTCTCTGCTTCTTCTCTGCGTCTGCCTGCTCATCCTTCCTTCCAGATGTTTTTCTTAGGTGCTTTGTCCCCTTCCTTTTGAAATGACTCCACCAGAGGAAACCTCTCCCTGATACGTGAACAGGACTTCCTCCTTTAAATTCTTCCTTGTGTGTGTGCTCGGTCGCTCAGTCATGTCCTACTCTTTGCGACCCCAGGGACTGTAGCCCGCCAGGTTCCTCTGTCCATGGGATTCTCCAGGCAAGAATACTGGAGTAGGTTGCCATTTCCTTCTCCAGGGGATCTCCGTGACCCAGGGGATCAAACCCGTGTCTACTGCGTTGCAGGCAGATTCTTTACCGCCGAGCCACCAGGGAAGCCCAAGTTCCACTCTAGTGTGTATTTATTCTTCAAAATATTCTCTGCACCCCTCAGGCACTTGACAACAGAGACTATCCTGTCTAAGCCTCATGGATTGTTCTTCGGAGTCAGATCTGACTCCCCAGTTTTAAGCCCTGGAGACAAGGCCAGTCTCCATTCTTGTAGGTGCAGGGCCGAGTGCTGTTCTTATGCACAGATAAGACTACAGTCTCAGTGGTCATCATCAGAATCATGAGTTTTGGTAAGCGGAATATCCTAGGCTTTCCAAACACTTTGTTTTCATAACAAATAGAATGAATAATGCAAGAGACATGGAGCTCTCAGTTCAGAAGTTCTGTTTGGGGACATTTCTCCCCATGACTGGGAGGAGACTTCTTTGATGTAGTGCTAGACAGCATGTCAGGCCAGGTGTGTGTGCCACCCAGCAGAGGGCACCTCAGCCCGTGTATATGTCACACTGGGAGTGCATATGAGGTTGAAGTTCTCTGAGTTCCTGGGGGGGAAAAAGTCTGGTTTGTAAGAAAAAATGAAACACCAGAAAGAATTGAAAACAGGATCTGAGAGACTGAATGACCCCTAGAGAATATCATTATAGAAAGTCAAGTGCTAATGAATCAGGATCTTGGGATTCCATGAATGTTCCCCAACATGGAACATCTGACAAATAGATTTACAGGGAAATAAATGGCAAGCTAAGTATTCTGCTAAATAAAGAAAGAAAATGTGCTAACATATATGCATGTGTGGGCATGCCAGTGAGTTTGTCTCAATAACTTCAAATGTATGAGCTTACTATCTGGGGTCTGTGTATGCCCAGGAGCATTAACGTGAATAAAAAGAAAATGACGATGTTCTGGGGATGTCTTTGGAGCTTTATGCATCTATTTTTAAAAATATTGAAGAAAAATTTGGGCAGTTCATACAATAAACATTTCTGTGGTTGATGGGGACAATGTATATCATCCCTGGAGACCAGACTGTTGAAAAGTAAAATTTCAGTTACTTTATAGGCTTTGTGAAATGTAATCTCCTCCTTTTTTTCAGAAAACTGTTAGCAGTGTGTGTGTGCACAGAGTCTAGAATCAGTGTTTCTCTGGGAACTGAAGCAGACAGTTTACCAGCCAGTATAGAGGGAGCTACCTGGGGGAGGGCACAAGAATGGGGTAGAGCACGTGACCTTCAGTAGAATCCAGAACCAAGACTCCTAAGGTCAAGAGGGCTGTCAGCGTCTCAAGAATCCACAAGTTATTCGAAGGAATGTCAACTTTCTCAGTGCACAGACCATCCAGATTTACTTAAAGGACAAGTGGATTTTAAGAAGCTGCAAAACTTGAGGACAGCCAAGATTCCGACACGCGATGAAATTTGGCACCTGTGTTATTCTGAGCTACTAAAGTTAGCTGCACTGTTTAGTGTACATTTCTGTGAGTTTTAACATATGCTCGGATTCATGTACCCACCACCACCACCAGAACTGGACATAACACATGGCATGAGTCATCTTGCCCTTTTGTAATCAAGCTCTTACCCTTCTCCCAACCTCTGCTGCTCAGATGACACGAATTCTGTTCATCTGTTTTCAAGTTCACTGACGCTTGACTCTGTTATTTTCATTCCACTGTTGAGCTTATCCAGCGAATATCTGAAATTCAGTTCTAAATATTTTCTTTTTTTTATTGTTTATGGCTTCTGGGTCTCTGTGGAAATTCTCTATTTTCATATTCCTTTTGAGAGTGCTACTTTTTACTTCATGGGACACAGTTATGCTAGGTGCTTTAAAGTCTTTGATCATGGTAACATCTAGGTCTTCTCTGAGTGGGTTTCTGTTAACGGTCTTTTCCCTAGTGAATTGTTTAGCTTTTCCTTGTTCTTTGTGTGGTTATTAATGGACTGTATCCTGCCCATTTTGAATATTATGTTAGTAGACTCTCAATCTGGTTAAAATCCTTTGAGAATACACTGGGAGGTAGAATCTACCCAGTTTTAGCAGCCAACTAGACCAAAATCACTGCAGATGGTGACTGTAGCCATGAAATTAAAAGATGCTTACTCCTTGGAAGGAAAGTCATGACCAACCTAGATAGCATATTGAAAAGCAGAGACATTACTTTGCCAACAAAGGTCCATCTAGTCAAGGCTATGGTTTTTTCCTGTGGTTATGTATGGATGTGAGAGTTGGACTGTGAAGAAAGCTGAGCGCCAAAGAATTGATGCTTTTGAACTGTGGTGTTGGAGAAGACTCTTGAGAGTCCCTTGGACTGACTGCAAGGAGATTCAACCAGTCCATTCTAAAGGAGATCAGTCCTGGGTGTTCTTTGGAAGGACTGATGCTAAAGCTGAAACTCCAGTACTTTGGCCACCTCATGCGAAGAGTTGACTCATTGGAAAAGACCCTGATGTTGGGAGGGATTGGGGGCAGGAGGAGAAGGGGACGACAGAGGATGAGATGGCTGGATGGCATCACCGACTCGATGGACGTGAGTTTGAGTGAATTCCACGAGTTGGTGATGGACAGGGAGGCCTGGGGTGCTGCAGTTCATGGGGTCGCAAAGAGTCCAACATGACTGAGTGACTGAACTGAACTGAGACCAGTTAGGCCTACACCACAGTCCTGGCCCTCCTGCTCCTGTGGCTGTAATGTTAGTTCTGATTTCAAAGTGTTGACAGTGTCGGAAGATTGTTCTGCATTGGCCAGCCAGGACCCTGAGTGGAGGCATGAACCACAGTTTAGTTCTCAAAGCCCTTGGTGTGCTGTCCTGGGTGAGTTCCACACACAGTCAATGGTGAACCTGAGATTGCTCACAAGCTTCATGTGAGCTCCCTTGCCTCTGAGATTTCCCCCCACAGGCTGGCTCCCTGGGTGCCCCTTCCTTGCCCGCAGCTTAGAAAGCAGAAGCCTTAGCTCCCGCGAATGTCTCTCACTTCCTGTGATTGTGAGTCAAACTGCAGGGCAAAGCAGGGAAAGAGAAGAGAAAACTATAAATGAAATTCCTTCTGTTCTTCTGAACACAGTTCCCTTAGTATTCCCTTAGTACCGCAGGTCCCAAAGAAGGTCTTGCTTGTTGTGCTGTTTTGTCTTCAATTTTAGGTGGCCTCTGAGGTTGCCACCGTTGCTCCTGGACTTTAGCTTCAGGACTGAGGTTGACCACAGGGCAAGGAGAGGGGAAAAAAGAACAAAACCAGTAACAAAAACAAAAAGTAATGTCTCTCCATCTTGAAATTTTCCCTTTCCTTTCCTCAGACCAAAAAGTGAGGGTTTATCATGTTTTTTCTGTTAGCATCCTCTACTCAGTTTTAGATTCTGGCTGCTCTGAGTCAGGCCAAGAAAGAGGAAGAAAAATACCAAGAAATTTACCTCCGTGGTATTCTTCATACAAGTTTCGATTTTCCCCTTCATCTACCTTCTATTCTTTACTTTTCGGAGTCCTCAGGTTTTTTAAAAAGTTTCTTTTCTAGTTGTAATAGCAGGAGAGATCAGGTGAAGTGTGTTTGTGTGTGTGTATGCTAAGTCGCTTTAGTCGTGTCTGATTCTTTGTGACCCCATGGACTATAGCCCACCAGGCTCCTCTGGCCATAGGATTCTCCAGGCAAGAAACTGGTGTGGGTTGCCATGTCCTACTCCAGGGGATCTTCCCAATCCAGGAATCAAATCCGATTTGATGTGATTTGAGTCTCTTAAGTCTCCTGCATTGACAGGCTGATTTTTTACTTCTAGCGCCACCTGGGACACCCCAGGTAAAGTATGTTCACTCCATCTTAACTGGAACTATGAATGCTGTCATAAGAATTGATGATACTGACATTAACTAATTAAATCAGTCCAGCTTTTTATTATCACTATGTTTGTGTAACTTTAAATGATGTCTATGAACAGACATCCCCACCGCCCTGCCTTTGATAAACCATCGATATAGGAAAATGGAAGCTGGGAATAATAGGAAATGGGGCTACAGAGTCAGGTATGTATGTCATACCCCTTAAATTATAGGGAAGGCACAGGGTTTAAAAAGATGCAGTCCAGAATTTCCATGGCAGGGCAAGGATACGAAAAAAGAATCAAATACACTGTAGTCTCCAGTGGACAGGACCAGTCTGTAGGGGAATCCACTCCCCCAGACCCAGGTATCAGTGGTAGGAGGCGAATCTCCAAGAAGAGCGGAGGAAGTCAGGAATTGTGCTAAGCAGGTTCAGTGTGCAGAAGGAAGGGTCTGAAAGAGTGTGGAGGTGAGGCAGAGGAAGCAGTTTAGGAAACAGCATGGCCTGGGGACAACAGGGAACAGGAGGCAGCTGGAGAGGTCAGACACTTCCATCAGGAGACATGCGCGTCAGGGGCCAAGTCCCGTCTACCTACTGTTTTTTGTGTGCCCTGCAAGAATGTCTTCTTATGTTTTTAAATAGCTGAATGTCCATCAAAAGAAGAGGAATCGTTTGTGACACAGTAAGATGATGTGACATGAAAATGTTGTGCAGAATCCACTTTGCTGGAATCCTCTCCTTCTGGCTCTTTCTCATGGCTGCTTTTGAGTGACAGTGTCAGAGTTCAGAAGTCACTGCACAGGCAGTATGGCCTCAAATATTTGGGAGGTCTCAAATATTTGCCACGTGGTCAAAAAAAGTGTGCTGACCCTGTTCTAGAGGCTTGGCGATGAGGGCCTCACAGAAGGGAGGTTCCTTGGGCTGATGCTGGGGTCTTCAAGGCATCACAGAACACTCATGTGAGGTCTAGGAGTCAGCTGTGCCCACAGGCTTCATACAAACCTGGCCATGGCCAAGTCCTCCCACGGGGCTGGCAGTGGCTTTGAGCTCTGATGAGAACAGAGCAGTTGTGGGGGCAAGCTTCTGATTTACCTGAACTACTGAGTGACTGTCTCCAGCAGACACCTTTGGTTCTCCCTGCTTTCTCTGTTTAACGTGTTATTTTATCATCTGCTTATGCTCTGTCTCTCTCTGCCCCTTTCTTCACCAGTTGCTGACTTCACTGGTCGATCCACGAGCTCCCGTCCACCCCTCCCCTGTCCCATGGAAGGTGCCAGCAGTCAGGTCACAGATGTGGTCTGCTGAAGAAGAGAATTAGAACAGAAAGAAAGAATAACTTGTCCCTCAGTTACAGGTGTTAGATTTTTCACTTCAAGGACCAATGTCATCAAACAAAAGTATTCCTCTATCCCAGATCTTGGGGTTGTGGGAAAGGAAAAGAGTGACTAGGTTGGAAAGAAACCAGGGGGGTGGGAATTAACGCCATCTAAGCAGAGCAGCTGAGGAGAGGCAGAGAGGGAAAGAACTCAGCGCCCTCAAGGCAGGCAGAGCACAGGGCTCCAGAGGAGGAGGGGGCTGGGGAGGTCACGTGCATCTCTGTGCACCGTAGGTGTCAACCCCCGGGAAGCAGGTGCCGAGGCTTCTCAGGGAGGCTTTGATGCACCAGCATGGTTTTGCCCTATTAGGTCAAGTTCAAGTTCAAGTTCAAGCCCTTGCTTGCATCCACATCCCGGTTGCCAGCTTCCATTCCTTGCCTAGAGCTCTTATCATAGCGCCTGTTAGTGTTTCTGCTGTGGAGGCTGCCGGTGTCTCTGCAGAGGCCCGTTTTGTGTGGACGGCAGCACTTTTTCCCTGCCTGCCCATCCCAGGAAGGTAGAGAGCCTAATCACGTTCCGTGCAATCATTCCGCTGCTAATTGCATATAGACAGAGCTGAATCACCAAGCTGATTCCACTCGGGAAAAAATGCAACCCAATTGATGATGCCATAAGAAGACTCTCTGAGACACTTCTGATTAGACACTTCTGAAACCTGCTGCATCCTAACTCATTCAGAGGAAGCAGGGGCCTTAGCTACAAGAGCTTTTAATGAGGGGTATTTGTGAAGATGGACAAACCAAGCTCTTTTCTTATTCACTCCAGGTCTAGCTTGATGGAGGCTTTTTAGTTCCCCCTTAGGAAATGTGCAATAAAATTATTTAACCTTAGGAGATTAGGACACATAAAGGACACTCTTTGTGTGTCCAGTTCTGTATCAAAAGAAATAATAAACTTAAAAGATATCTGCTGGCTTCTTAAAAGTCACCAAAGAAGGTTTGAATAGTTCATTTCAAGAGCCAGACTAGTCACCAGAATTATAGTCAGTTATTTCATTCATTCAGTCTTGACCATATAATCATTCAGTGACTTCTGTGTGTTCAATGTTGCTATACATATTGGAGTTAAAGATAAATAAAATACCCTTCTGTCTTATAAATTTGAGGGAGGTAAACACATGCGATTACATAACAATGCACTGTGATTGGTGCAACACTGGAAGCAAATAAATGAATAAATAAATAAACTGTAGAGAGGAGGTAAGGAATTTTGATTGCAAGAAAGGGTTCCCAAAGGAGTGATATTTAAGATGGTTTTGAAGGTGAAAAGGGAGAGGATGCAAAGCACAGATGAACAGCTCAGTTTGTAGGAACTTCATGGCGCATCTAGTGGGTGGGGGGAGAAAGGAGCTGGAACAGAAGACTCTAAAGACATGGATGAGAGCCAGCTCAGAAAGAGCAGGGGAGCAGGACAAAGGGTTAAGTTTGGGGGAGGTGAGTTTTGTTTTTTTGTGTGTTGCAATCATTTGGGGATCAATACTAAATATAATAACCTGGAGGAAGGGGTAACAGTGGAGAAGGGGTTGTAATAATCCAGAGTAGGTAACTGGGATTGAATTAACACAGTTAACAGTATGAGAGAAAGAAGAAATTGGATTTGTTGATGGGAGGGAAGGAATGAGTGAAAAAGTAGGAATCAAATGTGACTCTATTTTATCCTGGGAGACTGGGGAGGAAGCCCCACCACCAGCAGAGATTAGCAGATGCTGGGTGAGAGCAGGTTTGAGGGGTGAGATGATGGTTCAGCCCGGGGTGTCTGGGAGGCACATGAGAGGTGTTTTCCTGGCAGTTTCAGAGACAAAAGTCAGCAGATCGTCCTGGGATGCTGACATGGACATGGAAATCGGGAGTAGAGCTGGTCATTTAAACTGTAGACATGGGATTCAGAGTATACATTGACCAAGGGGACGAGATAGAGGAGAGCTGAGGAGGGGGAGACTTTAAAGATGCCATCAAATTGCCGAATTGCTCCTAGAATCTGTTCCTTCTGACTCTTTTAGATCCTCCTTCTGTGAAGGATCTAAAAACAATTTGCTCAAATTCTCTCATACAATTCTCAGACCCAACCTAGGAAGGAGGAATAAAAGCATTTCCAAATGTCACTAACAAGGGAACTGGGGCTCAGCAGTTTACTCAAGGCTGCGTAATTCCTAAGAGAAAGAGCCATAATGAGGGCTCAGAAGCACCAAGTTTGTTCTGACAAATTATGGTCGTCTTGTTTTCTTACATTGTGCTCCATCCGCACGCAGGTGTGCACGCCTGTTTAGATTTTGTGTGAGATGAAGAGAGATGGAAGGAAACCTTAGCAGTGGAACTGATGAAAGAGTAAATGAGCTCCTCTTTTCCCTGCACCTCTCTTCACTTCTGCGTGACGGGATTGAAGGCCCACCTGTGTGTGGAGGTCTACTCAGAGCTGAGGAGGGAGGCGGTCCCAGACAGCCAGGCAGGGCCGTGCACGCATCTCAGCCAGTGTGATTCGGTGGCAGGTAGATTTGGTGGTGGGTAGATTTTGAGAACTATTTGCAAAGATTGTTATGTTATGTTAAATATGTTCAAAAGTGATAGTGAAAGTGGCTAAGTCGTGTCCAAGTCTTTGCAACCCCAAGGACCACATGGTCCGTGGAATTCTTGAGGCCAGGATACTGGGATGGATAGCCATTCCCTCCTCCAGGGGATCCTCCCAACCCAGGGATCGCACCCAGGTCTCCCACATTGCAGGCTGATTCTTACCAGCTGAGCCACCAAGGAAGCCCAAGAATACTGGAGTGGATAGCCTACCCCTTCTCCAGCACATCTTCCCGACCCAGAAATTGAATTGGGGTCTCCTGCATTGCAGCAGATTCTTACCAGCTGAGCCACCAGGGAAGCCCTAAATATGCTCAAAGGCTATAATCAAATTTAGTATAAACAAAGGTTTTCACCATGCCTCCCTTTCTCACTGGACCCAAATAATCCTACATCCTCAGGCTTCCTCTTACCCTGGTGGGTGGCCTGTGTCCTCATCTCCTCCCTGGGCCAACTGGAAGTGCAAGCTGGCATTTCCAGCTCCAGCATTGATGACCCTTGCCGCTTTCTCTCAGGATCCGATCTGAATTTATTCATTAGATTATTTTAACTATAGATCTGATCCCATCCCGGGCTTTCTTCTCTCTCCCTTCCCCGAAGCGGGCATGTTTTCACAGCCTGTTTGCTTGGTACATCACCAGTGCTCCCTCCGTGTCCAGCAGGCCTCTCGTTGGCCTCCAGTGGTCGTGGGTCTCAGGGAGAAAACAGATCCCCACCCACTACACTGCGTTCCTCCTACGTCTGGGTGGGAGGAGAACTCCTCTTGTTTAGTGAACAAAGTACTGCTCAGATCTGCATGCCTATTCTTCAAAAGGATGATTTATAAGTTACTTCGCTTTCCATCCTCTACAAAATATTTAACATATACCCAAGGCTGTGCTTTACTCCTAGAGTTATTCCTTTTTCCGATCATCAGTTATATTTTAAAGAGTTTTCTCATTTTTCTTTGTAAGACTGGGGGTTGATAGAGACTTGGTTCCGTGAAGTCACTGTTAGATGAACCGCAGGACCATAGAGGGGGCGATATGAATCTTTCTGGGTCCTGTGCCCCTTTTAGACCCCTGTTCAGAAAGAAATAGAATCTCTTGTTAAAACACACATGCACACATACAGAGGCATACGTGCATGATGTCATTTCCTTAGCTTCAGAAACCCCTAGGGTTGGAGTTCTAGTTTCAAGATAAAAAATCCTGCTCTTAATCCAGAAACCATCATCATGGCTAAAGCACAGACACCCCTGCTTTCCCAAGGAGACTCAGGACCAAGTGGCTACAGTGATGCCCTGCAAGTGGACTTCTGACCATGTGTGTGCGTAACAGAGCCCGGAACCTTAACCCATTAAGAATCTCTTTTAAAAAATCCATTAAATTAATCTGGACAAGGATTTTCCAAGCAACTTCAAATTCCGCAGCCCTCATTCCTGGCTTATATCTCTAGGGATTTAGAAAAAGAGAAAGCAAACAGCGGACGTTCGAGGTAATACGACACTGCGGAGTTCTATATTTATCCCCTATCAATGTCTTTCAGATCAAATTGGCTGAGTTTACAAATCAAAAGCTGATTCCTTCATTTATTTTTTTATTATTTTTTTTTTTTTAGCAGCCATCAGCTGCATCATTGCAAACATCCAGGTTCCAGACATCAAGCTGCAAACTCTAAACCTCCAGCTGTATGTTTTCTGACTTTGAAACCATCCCCCATAATAGAAGGTCTGCATGCAAACCTGAGCTAGGGGTCCTCGTGAAAAGGCAGGCAGCAGAGGGACACAGAACCCCAAGAGCCCAGCCGGCTGCTGGAGCTGCGTCTGCAAAAACAGCTTGTTGTTAAGGGAAGGGATGGGCCTCAGAGATACATGGGACCTGGTGTGGTGGAGTACAAAGGGGTCATTTTCATATAATTGTGTTTTGGTTGTAGCTCCTCCTTAATACAAATGTAAATATGATTCCCAGAAAGAGTCCCACTTTAAAAATTAAGTGAATTCTCTTTTCTTTTTTTTTTTTAATTTTATTTTTGAACTTTACATAATTGTATCAGTTTTGCCAAATATCAAAAGCACGTGTTTGCGGACCAGACCTCCCAGCACCTGAGCAAAACCATGGCTTCCTCCATCAAAGCACAAAACTTCCCGTGCTGCTCAGCTCAAAATTAAGACACCTTGGAGGGACACCCTCTTACCTGTCCTGTAAAGAGCTCTCCCCAAAGCCCAGGCGGCATTGAACAGGAACTTCCTGATGCAAATCAAAAGGGAGGAGGGAACCAGAGTCTAGAGGGCTAGTTTAGGACTAGACGAACCTTCCCAGGTGGGCTTTCCCTGGTGGCTTAGCTGGTAAAGCATCTGCCTGCAATGCAGGAGACCTGGGATCAAGCCCTGGGTTAGGAAGATCCCCTTGAGAAGGGAACGGCTACCCACGCCAGTATTCTGGTCTGGAGAATTCCAGGTACCGTGTAGTCCATGGGGTCACAAAGAGTCAGACATGATTGAGTGACATTCACTTTCAGACAATCTAGAGGATGAATCTAGGACTAGACTAGTCACAGAATTTGAGATAATTTTTTAAACGATTCCAAATTTGGAATTTTAGAACTCTGTGCTTTTTTTTCTCTTAGTTTCTGAGGTCCAGTGATTTTTTATTTCAACTCATATTTATGCCATAAAAATATTAAGCAAGGAGACAGCTGTGCCTTCTTCTCCTCTCCAGTAGCTGCAGCTGTTCTTGACAAGTGTTTCTTGGGTGAGATAAAAATGATAACCATGGCTATTATTATTTTCAGTTATACAGATTTCAAAGCCCAATCTATGAACTCGGAAACTTGGGGTTTCTTTTCCAAAGGAATATTATTACACAGGGCAGTTTTCGTCCTTCTGTGGGTTATAAACTTCTGAGCTTAAGTCCTCTGAAGAGTATGAAGCTTCTTTGGAGCTTCAGGAAATGAAATCCAACTTGCTTCCTTTCCCTACTTGGATTGTCAGAGTCCACTTAATGAAGTAGTTCTGTTCCTGAAAAGTTAGTTGCAAAACAAATTCTGTTAGATAAATCACATTTCCTCATTGATCTCCATTTTTAAATTAAGGATGCATTCCCCAAGGAAATAATTGGCCCCAAGATTAAATATAAATTATACTAAACACTCGATAAAACTTTTAAAATCACATATTTAAAGAAAGGCTATTGTTGGAATACTAGTGGTGATGATATTTTTTAAAGTCAGGAAGTACAAATATTTTTCCAGGAACAATTACCAAAGGTGGTGCTGTTTGGGAACAGAGTGAATGGATAAGGACGATATGATACATATATACCTTGGAATATTATTCAGCCATAAAAAGGAGCAAAATTGAGTCATTTGTACAGATGTGGATGGACCTAGAGACTGCCATATAAAGTGAAGCCAGTCAGAAAGAGAAAAGCAGGTATTGTATATTAATGCATATAGATGGAAACTAGAAAAAGGATACAGATGAACCTACTTTTAGGACAGAAATAGAAACGCAAATGTTGAGAACAGACTTATAGACACAGTGGGGGCAGGGGAGGACAGGATGAATCGGGAAAGCAGTGTTGACATATACACACTACCATGTGTAAAATAAGTAGCCAGTAGAAGGCTGCGGCACAGCACAGGGAGCTCAGCACTGCGCTTGGCGATGACCTTGAGGGCTGGGGTGGGGGAAGGGTGGCAGGGAGGCTCCAGAGGGAACAGATATATGCGTGCTTAAAGCTGATTCCTGGGCCAGGAAGATCCCCTGGTGAAGGGATAGGCTATCCATTCCAGTATTCTTGGGCTTCCCTGGTGGTTCAGATAGATGGTAAAGAATCCACCACCTGTGATGTGGGAGACCCAGTTTCGATCCCTGCATTGGGAAGGTCCCCTGAAGGAGAGTATGGCAACCCATTCTAGTACTCTTGCCTGGAGAATCCCCATGGACAGAGGAGCCTGGCGGGCTACAGTCCATGGGGTCACAAAGAGTCGGACAGGACTGAGTGACGAAGCACAGCATAGCATAGCTGATTCACGTTGTGTACAGCGGAAACCAACACAACATTATAAAACAATTATTCTCCAATTAAAATAAAATTAATAACATAGAAGCAATAAATAAAAAGAAAAAAGAGGTTGACAAACTTCCAATTATGTAAACTACATCCTGAGTGCCTTGAAAGCCAGAAATGCCCAAGACATGGTCCCTGCTGTTAAAGAGCTTCAATTACATGGGAAAATAAAGCCAGTGCACAAGGCATAAAACCACCATTAGAAAACACTCATCGCTGCGGGATTAATAGGTGTGGGCGCCATCCTGTGACCTGGTGTGCTGCCTCTGTCCACATGTGTGATCCTGGACTCATCTGAGCTTCAGTTTCCCACATGAAAAATACAGAATTGACCTAAATCCCTAATTCCCAAAGTTGAGTATACATGAGAGTTTTTAGAACTCCTCATCCCAGGAGATCCTGATTCATTAAGTATGACTGGCAACTAAAATTCTCTATTCAAACAATGATTCTATGCAATTCTTTTGACATCAGCCTCTGTCCTGCCTCTGTGGATCTGTTTTCTTTTTGTCTTTCTTCCAATATTTTTATAAGTTCTCCATTCGAGCGACAAAGCACTGATCATTTCATAGCCAGAATACAGATGCTATTAAAGGAAAACTTTCCTTGAATCATTAACTCTATAAATTCAGATTTCAATTAATTTTTTTTTCTTTTCTGTTTTCTTGTTTAAGTAGTACTGATGGTTACCTCATTTCTGGTGATTCAGAGTTTTATTTGTTATCTACGTATATGTATGTATGTTTAGTCGCTAAGTCATCTCTGACTCTTTGCGACCCCATGGACTGTAGCCCATCAGGCTCCTCTGACCATTGGATTTCCAGGTAAGAATACTGGAGTGGGTTTGCCATTTCCTTCTCCAGGGGATCTTCCTGAACCAGGGATTGAATCTGGGTCCTCTGCATCAGCATGTAGGTTCTTTACCACCAAGCCACCTGGGAAACCCATATATGTATGTGTATATATATATATATATATATATATATATATATATATATACTAGCTTTCTCTCTGGTTTTGATATTTTTGCTTCTAATTGAGAAAAAGTATATGAGGAGAAAGGTGAAAAATATGACAATGAAAGCTAAAATGTGTAAAGCATTTTAATCTATACATATTAATTTTCATATACCTTACCCAATTTAATTAGGAAGTGTAGGGACTTCTGCTTTATTGATTATGCCAAAGCCTTTGACTGTGTAGATCACAGCAAACTGTGGACAATTCTTCAAGAGATGGGAATACCAGACCACCTTACCTGCCTCCTGAGAAATCTTTATGTAGGTCAGGAAGCAACAGTTAGAACTGGACATGGAACAACAGACTGGATCCAAATTGGGAAAGAAGTACGTCAAGGCTGTATATTGTCACCCTGCTTATTTAACTTACATGAAGGGTGCATCATGCGAAATGCCGAGCTGGATGAAGCACAAGCTGGAATCAAGATTGCTGGGAGAAATATCAATAACCTCAGATACACGGATGACACCACCCTTATGGCAGAAATTGAAGAGGAATTGAAGAGACTCTTAATGAAAGTGAAAGAGGAGAGTGAAAAGCTGGTTTAAAACACAACATTCAAAAAACCAAGATCATGGCACCCAGTCCTGTCACTTCATGGCAAATAGATGGGGAAACAATGGAAATGGTGACAGACTTTATTTTCTTGGGCTCCAAAATCACTGAAGATGGTGACTTCAGCCATGAAATTAAAGGACACTTGCTCCTTGGAAGAAAAGCTATGGCCAAACTGGACAGCATATTAAAAAGCAAAGATATTACTTTGCCAATAAAGGTCTGTCTAGTCAAGGCTATATTTTTTCCAGTAGTCATGTATGGATGTGAGAGTTGGACTATAAAGAAAGCTGAGCACCAAAGAATTGATGATTTCAAACTGTGGTGTTGGAGAAGACTCTTGAGAGTCCCTTGGACTGCAAGGAGATCCAACCAGTCCATCCTGAAGGAGATCAGTTCTGCATTTTCATTGGAAGGACTGATGCTAAAGCTGAAACTCCAATACTTTGGCCACCTGATTCTAAGAAGTGACTCATTGGAAAAGACCCTGATGCTTGGAAAGATTGAAGGCAGGAAGAGAAGGGGAACAACAGAAGATGAGATGGTTGGATGGCATCACTGACTCGATGGACATGAGTTTGAGCAGGCTCCGGGAGTTGGTGATGGACAGGGAAGCCTGGTATGCTACAGTCCGTGGGGTCGCCAAGAGTCGGACTCGACTAAGCAACTGAACTGAACGAACTGTAGGGACTTCGCTGGCAATCCAGTGGTTAAGGCTTTGCCTTCTGTTGCAGAGTCGTCCAGTGCATGTGGTGTGGGTTCAGTCACTGTTCAGGGAGTTAATATCCCGCATGCCTCAAGGCCAAAAAGCCAAAACAGGCAAGGGAAACAATATTGTAACAAATTCAATGACTGTACTTTTTCTCTAATTCTCCATTTGTTCTAGAGAACACAGGTTAGTCAAATTAAGCTTCCTTGGTTTTTGTAGGGTGACGTTAGCGTAATTCTCTTCCTCCGATAATACAGATGTAGATCAGTAGGAAACGTACACTTTGCCCAAATCTTAAACTATCCAGCTTCCTTCCCTACATAAAATTGCCTGATATTAATATTGTAAATTTCACATAAAGTAGCACAATGTTCCCACAAAAAACTTGAAAATTATTATTTTTTTTTACTATGATTGCCCCAATATTTACATACTTGCATTTCACCCTATGGCAATATCCCCTCTCTGCCTCAACTTCTCCATTTGGATGTTCCTATAACAATGCAGGAGACCTGGGTTTGATCCCTGGGTCGGGAAGATCCCCTGGAGAAGGAAATGGCAACTCACTCCAGTATTCATGCCTGGAAAATCCCATGGACCAAAGAGCCTGGTGGGCTACAGTCCATGGGGTTACAAAGAGTCGGACACGACTGACTGACTTCATGCTTCATACATGACAAGTTCATCAGAGTTTGGTTCCTGAATGTCTTACTGTGGTCGCACAAGAACCTGTTTGATTGGTAGAATTAAACCAGATGCGTGATCTGTGGTTGGAGAGAACAAGGGACCCGGGAGCCCTGCGTCGTTTGTTTCCTTGCTTTGATGGTGTCATCTCAGCCTCCCAGGAGATCTGAGGTCCTACCAGCCACTGTCCTGACACTGGAGCTCAATCCAGAAACAGCTCAGCAGAGCTAATTTATTTCCTAATGCTACAGCACTGTTAATTTATAAATTACACTGGTAATTCGAGCTATTATTAATTTCAGATGGTGTAGGGCAAGCCTAATTAAAATATGACACCAATTGCCACACATATGTACCAAGGACCACCATTTAAAATTAATGGGAATATTAAGTGTGACACGAGTGTCCGCGATGCTCTGCACAGTAATTACAGCATCTAGCGGGGAAGATCTGACACATGTAGGCTCACGGTGGGTGCAAGTAAACAACCACAACGTAAAAGGAAGCGCGAGCTCTTCATTCAGGCCTCTTCTCCTCATTTCCTCCACCCTTCATCAGTTCAAGGTTAGTGCTTTTCTCCCCTAAAGATGCTTAGGGAGCAGTGACAGACAATTAAGGCCACTGTGCTTACTGGTGGGGACCATGAGTCTCTATGGGCTAATGTTGACTGTCATCTCAGACTCTGGACTTTGGGGCCCTGCCTGCGACATTCAGCGTGTTCTTGGTTCTTCCCGTTAATTTATTAACACTGGCTTGCCTGCTGTGATAGATGCTGTCCGCAAGAAGTACAGGCAGGGGAGCTCCTGTACGTGTATGCCGCAGGTTTCGTAGGGCAGAAAGACACCTGGGGGATGCTCAAGTTGGACTAGGTCTGGATGATGACAGACTTATCAAGACCCAGGAGTGCCGGCCCCTCTGGGCAGGCAGTGGTCCTTCTGTGTACGAGAGCTGTTTTCTTCTATGTCATTGTCATCACTCCTGCTATTAACCGTTATAAAAATGGTGATCTTAGCAACGTCACAGAACAAATACAAGCATTGTTTACATGTTATTGTTGTGCAGGCGCCCAGTCGTGTCCGACTCTTTGCGACCCCATGAACTGCAGCACGCCAGGCCTCCCTGTCCATCACCAGCTCCCAGAGTTTGCCCAAGTTCATGTCCATTGCATCGGTGATGCCGTCCAGCCATCTCATCCTCTGATGCCCTCTTCTCCTTATTTACATACCACGCACATAATTCTTTGTATGACATCAGTTTCTTTTTATTGTCATATTTATTTTCTGCATCACAGATACAGGCAGCATTATGGAGAGGTTTTATGCCCTGGGGGAAGGACTGTGCCTCTTCCCTCCCCGCTCAGAATGGAATCCCCACACTGCATTAACATAGCCCTGATCCTCTGAGTCTGGACCTCCAGGAAAATCATAGGATAACTGTATAGTGCTTTCAAAGTGGGTTTCAAAGTGCTTTCATGTAATCAGCTTATCATTTGTTCCTCCAGACATCCCGGTGTGCTCTGTGATGACCTAGAGGGGTCATCCTAGGTCATCCCCCATCCCTAAAGGGGTGGGATGGGGGTGCCTATCTCAGACCCAGAGCCTGACTGCTTGGTGAGATTCGGGGAGGGTGAACATTGACATTATTCATCACTTGCTGAGGACCGGCAATTCTCCAGACTCTGTGCTTGGTCCGGGTGGGAGCATTGTACCTGGTCCGCTGGGGAACCGAAGACAAGCTAGTGATGTAAGAGGCAGAAGGGAGGCAGGCAGGGGAGCTGGCGTCCATCCTGAGAATCTGAACTGAGAATAAGCGCAACTCTCTGCAGACGTAGCCGCTCCACACTTGGTTTGCTAAGTTTGTGCCTTCGGTGTTTTTCCTCCTATTTCCTCACCCCTTCTCCTGCAGCCGTGGGCTTTGTGAGTGAAGACGAATACCTGGAAATCCAGGGCATCACCCGGGAGCAGTCAGGGTACTACGAGTGCAGCGCCTCCAACGACGTGGCGGCCCCGGTGGTGCGGAGAGTCAAGGTCACCGTGAACTGTAAGTAGTCTCAGGCGCACCCACCCGGCACCTTCGGGAGGTGCTGCCCTCCTGGCCACAGAGAGAGCTGGACCACAGTGCCAGCCCTGACTCGGGGCGGGAAATGGGGCAGCCTCGCTGTCCATTTTCTGCTTTCAAGAGCAACAGTTCTAATCTCTTAAAGAAAATAAATGGGTGCTGAAAGTAATTTTATATCATCCAAAACTTGACTTAGAGTCCTAAAAGATCATTACATGGCATTCAATGCATAATTTATACAAGCTTGTCTTTGAATCCCAATTTTTACTCATAATGTCACCAAGCTTCTCATTCTCTGGACAGTCATCTCCTTAATAGGGAGCAAAAATAAAAAGCACGTGTATGGAAGAAATATTATAATTTATGTTTATGGTATACTTATGTCATCTCATCCTCTTCTAGTTATGTATGTTGATTGACATGGTATATATTCACAATTGAACTATAAATAGATAAACATACACATATCCAATATGAGAGGGTATATCTCATACCTATGTTTTGCTAAGAGAGGTGCTGCTGCTGCTGCTAAGTCGCTTCAGTCGTGTCCGACTCTGTGCGACCCCAGAGACGGCAGCCCACCAGGCTCCCCCATCCCTGGGATTCTCCAGGCAAGAACACTGGAGTGGGTTGCCATGAACCCCAAAAGCTGGAGGCCACTTCTCTGGACTCCTCCTCTTCCTTCACCAACTCAATTCTCTCTGACATCGATGCTGCTCAATGTCCCGGCTCCCTCATGCACTCTCTCTAGGTTCCCCGTTAGGTACCCTGACTCAGGTCTCTAGGACATTCGGAAAGTTTTCCCAGCTGTGCTGATTTCAGATGTTCTCAGGACAGAATAGAACCCAAGAGTCAAACCAGCAGACAAGAAGAGTTTCTCCTTCCAAACTTGGGTGGGGTTGGACATAGAGGAAGAATACCTTGGTGTGATGTTTACTCCTTCTTTATTTTAATATGTTGATTTATGTCACAATTTGAGCCTAATTAACACAAAACACTTGAAGAATCAAGGAAACAGGTGAAGCAATCATGCCATTTTTGTACCCTACCACAATTTCTTTAAAGTGACATAATTTACAGTTAATAAAGATTGACCTAAACAGTAAGGAGATGTAAGAGAAGGGAAAAACTTACGTAGGGAAATAAGAGAAATCTATGGGTAAATCAGCACACGATGTTTATAGCCTGAGGTGGTCAGATGCGGGTCCAGGATTTGGCTTTGAGGTGCAAAAGCAAAGAGAAGAAACATCATTTGGTTTGAGGTTTATGTCCATAAGATAAAAGTGAATTTGTCGCTTGGGAGAAGCACTGCTTTTTTCTGGTGCTGAGACTTGAAAAATCATTTTACTTGAAGGTCTCTATAAATAGAGCACGACCAGCACCACTTGAAACGGCCATGCAATGGCTGGCGCTGGCTCTTCTCCATAATGCATTTCAGAGCAACTGCCGGCATGACAGGGGTGGTTTGGCAAAGACTTGGGATGAAAGCAGCCCGAGTACTTAAGTAAAGTTGTTCTGGCTGTGTTCATGGGTCCAGGGAAGAACACCTCCAAGAATGTCAGATCTGTATATCCCTCAGGCAATTCTCCATGACTATTATTTCTTGCAACTGAGTTTTCGATGGGAATTGAATAGTTCAAGCTTATATACTCTGGCAAAAACCTGGTGTGCAGAACATCTATAGGGCTAGATTAAAGGTGCTGTCAAGCCATGGGGCATGCGGTGGATGGAGTTGGCGATCTCCTGTGAAAGTGGAGAAGTGTAAACAAGAAATAGGCCCAGATCCTTGCTCATCCCGCTGGCGTCCAGAGGGGAGCGGAGGCAGTGCACTCGAGCCTTTCCCTAGTGATCTGGGATGGCTTCATTCTCCGGCAGTTTCATGGAGACCAGAGTTAGAGTGGGGCCTGGAAAACAAAGTGAGGAGGGGCATTTGAGATGCTGTCGAATGTCCTCTCTTTGTAGATCCTCCATACATTTCAGAAGCTAAGGGGACCGGCGTGCCTGTGGGACAGAAGGGGACCCTGCAGTGCGAAGCCTCCGCAGTTCCCTCGGCAGAATTCCAGTGGTACAAGGACGACAAAAGGTAAGACTCCCTTCCCCTCTCCCTCCCCCAAGAAGAAGGAAGCTCTTCCAGGTCCCTGGGTCCACACGGATGCAAATGGATTCCTGCAAAGTCCTCTCTTGAACTCCTCCTGCCTATGACGGAGAAACAGTACCCAGACCAGTCTCGTCTTGACGTGAATGAACTTCAGCTGTGTTTATAATGCTGCCATGCAGAACTATCACTCGCCAGTCAACGAGCCTAAGAAAAACTATTCTTTAGGAAAATGAACTGTCAAAGGAAAGACCACCAGGAGCCCTGGAAAGCCTGTGAATTTTTTATAGGCCTGGGAAATAAGTGTTCTGCCCGCAGCTATTTTTAACACATTCTCAGGCTTGCATTAAGGCGTCAGGAGTGCTCCCAGTGCTGAGTTATCTGTGGCCGAGGACTCCGGTTCCATTCCAGACGCGTTCAGTGGTGGTGCAGGGATGTGTCCGTGACCCGACTTGGCGCTCCTTTGTGCAGAGCTTGCACTCTCACGGCAGGAGAAAAGACAAGGGCCTCCCCGTCCCCTCCTATTGTTGCAGCTGCCATCCGGATGTTTGCCGTGATTCACTGAAGTTTGTCACTGCGAGGAGTTATCAAATGGCACGTTAGCACAGGGTTCAGCAGCTCCGAAAGCCAGGCAATTACTGCCATCAAAGAGCTATTTTAAGGTGGATGAACAGCAATTGATGGGCAAGAGCTTTCCACGGTCAGAACCCAACTTGGTGAAGATGGGAGGGGGCAATGCAGGGTCCTGAGGTGTATGTGGGTTACGGGAGGGGGAAGGAGTGATGAGCCTGAGAAGCTGAGGGAAAAAGCCACAAAAAGGGCAACTTTGGGAAGGAGAGAGGGTGAGCAACTCCAGGGCAAGACACAGATTGAGAGCGACCCAGGTGCTGCCCGCAGGACTCAACATCCCCAGTGGCTGGGGCTCTTTACTCAAGAGGCCAGTGTTCAAGGCAGCCCTAGGTACAGTAGCCAAGACGTGGAAGCCACCTAAGTGCCCACTGACAGATGAATGGATAAAGAAGATGTGGTACATATATACAATGGAATATTAGCCAGCCATAAAACAGCATGAAATAATGCCATTTACAGCAACTTGGATGGACCTGGAGGTTATCATAGTGAGTGAAATGAAACAAAAAGACAAATACCATATACTATCACTTATATATGGAATCTAAAATATGACAAATGAACTTATTTACAAGATAGAAACAAACTCACAGACATAGAAATCAAACGTGGTTATCACAGGGGGAAGGGAGGAAGAGACATAAATTAGGAGTTTGGGATTCACAGATACACACTGCTGTTGCTGCTGCTAAGTTGCTCAGTCATGTCCAACTCTTAGTGACCCCATGGACGGCAGCCCACCAGGCTCCCCCGTCCCTGGGATTCTCCAGGCAAGAACACTGGAGTGGGTTGCCATTTCCTTCTCCAATGCATGAAAGTGAAAAGTGAGAGTGAAGTCGCTCAGTCATGTCTGACTCTTAGCGACCCCATAGACTGCAGCCCACCAGGCTCCTCTGTCCATAGGATTCTCCAGGCAAGAGTACTGGAGTAGGGTGCCATTGCCTTCTCCGACACACTACTGTTAAATATCTATAAAAGAGATTCAACAAGGGAAGGACCTGCTGTATAATAGTACAGGGAACTATATTCAACATTTGGTAATTACCTATAAGAGGAGAGAATCTGCAAAAGAATATATATATATATATGTGTGTGTGTGTGTGTGTGTGTGTATGAATGTATAACTAACTCACTTTGCAGTACACTTGAAGTTAACATGACACTGTAAATCAGCTATACTTCAATAAAAAATAAAGTTAGGGCCTTCCCTGGTGGTCCAGTGGTTAGGACTCTGCTTCCACTGCAGGGCGTGCAGAGTTGACCCCTAGTCTGGGAATTAACATCCTGCATGCCACATGGGGCAGCCAAATTTTTTTTTTTTTTTTTTTTACTTTACAATATTGTATTGGTTTGGCCAGTCAGCACCAAGAACGCCTCTAGTCTCTAACTTTGTTTACAACCAAGTCACTTAGTCAGAAGTTCCACTGTGGCTCATTATAATCCTTCCAAGTGAGAAGCACTACTTTTTGTTCTTAAGCGCCAATTCTGGCAGCAACTTGGGTGCACTGTGTTCATCTAGCCCATTTTGTATATGTATGTACTGAGACAGAATGAGTAAAAGCAGACTCAGAAAGAGATTAGAAGAAATAACTGGCTTTTCCCCTTTTTCCCAAAAATTCATAATTAAACTGAAGGGAATGGTATTTTCCCAATAAATAAACATGGGTATCTTTCTTCAAAATCCTGCTTCCTTTCTCCATCCATTTTATCTTTTCTTTTATACTAAGAAGAAAACTGAGACGTGAAAGTCCAATATCAGAAAACATAGCAAAAAAACAGAAATCCGTTGAGCTCCAGGGTAAATTCCTGAACTTTCAATGGTTCAGATCTTCAAGGAAATTAATCAGCTACATCCTGTTTTTCTAATCCTTGATGGGATGAAAATGCAAGCAAAATGTGGAGGAAACAAAATCTTAAAAGACGTGGAGGAAAGATTAGCCCTTAGGCAGAAGTGGCCAATGGTGGGCATATGAAGGGCGAGCTCAGCTCTGCACAGCTGCTGTGTCACAGGGAGGGGGCTGCGGGCTTCACCCAGGATGAGAGAGCCCGACTGACAGCATCTCCATGGGCAGGGGGCTTTCAGAGCCCTGGGCTCAGGTGGCTCTGAGTCCTCTGTCTGAGCCCTTCTCGAGGCAGCTCCTTTTCTCTCCTTTAGTTGAGGCTCTGAGTCCTCTGTCTGAGCCCTTCTCGAGGCAGCTCCTTTTCTCTCCTTTAGTTGATTCTGCTCAGTTTTTCTATTTGTTCTTCATTTATTTACCCCCTACCCCTTGTTCTTCCATTGAATGGAGGTGTCTGTCCTCTGGACACCAGGCTCTTGAAGAGCATCTCTGCCTCTGAACTCTTGTCACTGCCTGTCCTTCCTGGACCACTGGCAGGTCACTCCTCCAGGGAGGTCTCCCAGAGAAGATGGCCCCCACTAGAGGGAAGGCCACCTCTGCTGCTGCCGCTGCTAAGTCACTTCAGTCATGTCCAACTCTGTACAAACCCATAGACAGCAGCCCACCAGGCTCCCTCATCCCTGGGATTCTCCAGGCAAGAACACTGGAGTGAGTTGCCATTTCCTTCTCCAATGCATGAAAGTGAAAAGTGAAAGTGAAGTCGCTGAGTCATTTCCGACTCTTATCGACCCCATGGACTGCAGCCTACCAGGCTCCTCTGTCCATGGGATTTTCCAGGCAAGAGTACTGGAGTGGGGTGGCAAGGCCACCTCTAACCTAACTGATATCCCTGGTGAGATGAGCGGATTTCTGAGACCAAAGTAAAGGAGTCCTTGTAATGGAGACAGGCGGTTTTCTCAGAATGTAGGGTAGACGTCTCTCTTGACTGTGTTCTAGTCACTCAGCGCCCGCCACCACGGGGCGAAAGTGGATCAAAGGGAGAGGAAAGGGAACCCTGTCCTTAATAAGGACCACTCATCTGTAGGGACTTGAATTCTTGAAAAGCATGAAGAAGCTGAAGCCTGGTAGTGATACTGAACTGGCCTCTGTACCCTGACACCAGATTGACTCTGTCTCAGAGATAGAGTTTTGGGTAAAGAAGAAGAGAATAGCTTTATTGCTTTGCCAGGAAAAGGGGGTCACAGTGGGTTCATGCCCTCAAAACTTTGTGTCCCAACCTGGAGGGGATAATGGGGAGTTTTATAGTAATGGTTCAGAGAGGAGGATGGGATCAGCTAGTGGACATTCTTCTGATTGGCTGATGGTGAGATAATCAGGGATCAGCATCATTAACATTTTGTACTTGTGGGCAGTTTGTAGTTAACTTTTCCCACCTGGTGGTAGTTTCAACATCTGCTAAACAACTCAAAGATATGTGTATGCCTTAAAGGGGAGAGGAGGGCATGGCAACCCACTCCAGTATTCTTGCCTGGAGAATCCCATGGCCAGAGGAGCCTGGCGGGCTACAGTTCACAGGGTCACAGAGTTGGACACAACTGAAGCAACTTGGCATGCACACATCCCTTAACAGCCTCCCCAGTGGCCTTGAAGGGGAAACAAGACCCTGTCCCAAGGCTGTCCCATTGCTTCTTGGCTGCTTCTCCCCGTCTGGCATGCTGTCCCTTCCCTAATTAGCAAGTGTTTGAACCTGCCCTTTGCAACTCAGGGAAGGTCTAGGAGGCTGAATGAAACCTATTTCCTACAAACTAGAAAACTGAGGATACAGAAAGGCTTTGTGCACCAGAGCTCCACAGGGTCCTGCTCAGTTTCAGCACACCTGTCTCAGCATAGCTGTCTCAGTTTCAGACACCTCCATTCTGCCATTGCATGGAGGCATCTATCCTCTGTGGCATGTGGAACTATGTGACCACACGGAGCGTCAACCCAGAAGCTGCAAAATGCTGCCGAATACCACTGCCCGCCCTGCTCTGCTTTTAGCTAAAGACATTTCAGAGCTGTCAGCAAAGCCTGCTTTCTGGGCAAGTGTCTCTCCCCACTGCAGAGCGGAAATCTAATTCACAGCTTGGTCCCGATGTGACGACTTCCTCCCCAGCCCAGGGCTGGCTTCAGAATGGCAAAAGGGATCAATAAGCTTGAGGAACTCAGAGAAGCCTCTGGCAGGTGGGCTGCAGAGCCTCCTATGGACAGCATCCCCTGCAGGACAGCAACAGAACAAGCTGGAGATAGAACGGTGGCTTCTGGCTGCACAGCCAGACACCTCATTCCTTTCGGACTGTGCTCCCATTATAACAAAGTACGTGGACCCGGGCTGGTTCGCTGTCCCGCATGTGGGAGAGATAAAAGCCCCCAGATGAACATCTACAGGATGGAAAGCAACACAGTTACCACAGTCCCACTCTGACTTCCCTGGAGACAGATGCTGGGTTGGGACAGAGGCCCGAATCCTGGTATTCTCATCACAGCGGTCACAAGTCTTGGCGACAGAGAGAACCGTCCATTCATCCTGCAGAGAAGACACCTTCAGAGAATGATACAGCAGCTGATGTCGCTGCCAAAACTGTCCTGTGGCCCAGGGACAGGAAGGAGTTTGCAATGTCTCACTCCATGGAAATATATTATTTTGAATAACATTTTATGGTTTACAAAGCATTTTCTCATCATTGTCCTGCTGGGCTTTACTTTCTATTTCTGCCTGGAATATTGTCTTTCTCGGTTTGATGACTCCAGTACCAACCATTTGCCTCAATTTCTGCCCTGCGAACCCATTCCAACATGTGTCCACCTTGACATATTGTCCTGTCCACATGTCCTGCTCCAGCCAGGCCCTACACAGGCAGCTGAGCTTTTGGGATCACTCCCTGAGATCCTCCATTTAGAAGGATGGTTGTCCCCACTGGTGGTTATCTTTCCTGTAGCATAGACAGCTTCTAGGCAAGCAAGACAAATTATTTCAGGGAAACTAACAGTTTGGCTTAAAGCCTGTTCTCTGAAATAGGACATCCCAGCGGTTTTTACAAAGACGAGCACTGGTCTCATGATTTCCATGAAGACATGCAGGTTCAATAGGAATTGCTCCTGACAGCCTCCAAAGAAGGAGAAGGTGGCCCCACCCACCACCGAAGCAGTTTTTCTTTCCCCCTCTGTCTGCCCCGTAATAGCGTCTGCATTTGTAACAAGTGTGTCTGGCTGTCCTCCCCACCTCTCTCCCTGGCTTTTATCAGTGGCCCCCAGCCACTGGTCTGAGCCCTTAAGGCACGCTGGACTCCATGATGGGGTAAGACAGCCAGCGAAGTGGTCCTGGCCACCTGAGACCACATGCTCAGGCTTCTGTAATCCCTCCCAGGATGAGATGCTCAAATGCAATGGACACCCAGGCCCATCAGGGTCCCCTAGTGTGAAAACAGTCCCTGATTCTTTTATCCTGATCAGGGCCAAAGATAAATTACTATCTGCAGAATGTCTCAAGTTCTTAAGGGACAGTGTTACTACCAGGTGCATGAAAAACTTTGCTCTTTCAAACCTGTTGGGTTTTTCTCCTGTTTGAAAACTAGGTTCTTCATTTTCATGGTTGCAGTCATCATCATCTTCATCAATAACATCAATTATCCAGCACCTACTGCTCGGATCCTGTGGGGCTGAATGGCACACAGCTGGTGCATTGTATTTGTTGAAGGCACCTACCTTCAGAGAACTTCAATAACTGCATAGAGAGATGAAGATCTGCATTGTGCCAAACATGTCTCCAGGCACACACATAAAACAGAGAGATGTAATTATGTGCACCAAGGTGGCGAACTTGTTGTGTGGTTGAGTGGGAAAAAAAAAAAAAAAAATGGGATTATAGTGATGCCAGAAAGGGGGAAGAGGGAAGATCACTAATTCCAGAGTTTTTCTTCTTCCTCGTGAGGAAAAATACATATAACCATCCCCTTTGTCCTCTCTTTTCGGTCTGTCTCTTGTTTGTCTCAGGCTGGTTGAAGGAAAGAAGGGGGTCAAAGTGGAAAACAGACCTTTCCTCTCAAAACTCATCTTCTTCAACGTCTCTGAACACGACTATGGGAACTACACGTGTGTGGCCTCGAACAAGCTGGGTCACACCAATGCCAGCATCACACTGTTCGGTGAGACGGAGCCCCACTCTGGACCACAAGGAGCACGGTGGGGGGGGTGGGTGGGCAAGGAGGAGAGTCAGGAGTAGTTAGGTGAGGGTGGGCGAGA
The DNA here is from genome assembly GCF_029407905.1 of Bubalus kerabau. Taxonomy (NCBI): domain Eukaryota; kingdom Metazoa; phylum Chordata; class Mammalia; order Artiodactyla; family Bovidae; genus Bubalus; species Bubalus kerabau. The sequence continues at coordinate 17,277,177 of NC_073628.1, forward strand.
AGGACAGGGATGATGAGGGAGGGGGAGAGAAAGAAACAGCACACATGTGAAAGGAGACACCAGGTTTCATCCTGTGCTAGAGGTCCTGACACTGCAGGAAAGGGTTTGGGGGATACTGAAGTGATGTTGAACTTTCCCCCGCAGTATCTCCTTAACTGACTGTAGGGATTGCAATCGGATCTAGTCGTCAAGAACCCAGAGAGGAACATACACTATTTCCATACTTCTTCCCTGGATGAGTGTGAAATGTTACCATTTCTGAAACTTTTTCTAGTCCTCGGGATATAAGAGAAACTGCATTGTATTGATAAAAGTAGACTCCTGGTGGGCCTTGGGATCCTGAGTAATGTTAGCGTCAGAGGGAGAATTAACATAGCCAGTGGGTGTGTCCCTGGTTCTTCGTTTGTGTCCTAGGGTGTTGTCTGGCTGCATTAAGATATTATCTGTCCAACTGAGCCACCATCTCGACAGAAGTTGCATAATCATTCATGCATTAATTCATTCAGTCACTCTTTATTGAAGGACTAATCTGGGCAAGGCAAGTTGCGGTGCCTTTATTGCACACCCGGCAACTATAAGGGTGCCAGAAACAAGGGAAGGAGGCAAGTAAACAGACTTAGATCCCCAGGTCTCACGCTTCTTCGGGGAAAACAGTCACACAGACCTGAGCCTGGATGCCTGAGGGCCATCCTGCATCTCTGATGGGCTCCCTGCCCAGGAAGATGCAGACTGACCACACAGCCCATGGGGCTCATTTGTGGTTGCTTTGCGGGGGTGGGGGTGGTGGGGGGTGGGAGGCACATTCCTCCAGGCCTCAGCAAGTACCTTAGCTTGGAATCCTTCAAACTTGTTCCCCGGTCTCCCATGTTAACAAGCACTCTTGAGTGTCCTGGGGAGGGAAAGGTAAGGAAGCTAGCAGATCATTGGCAGGAGCCTAAACCCCTTTATTCTGAGAACTCCCAGATAATCCAAGAGCTCCATAAAGCACCCCTCACCCCCTGCCCACCCTGCCACATCTCCTCCATGGCACCACAGACCCCGATAAGATCGTCCAGACAGCCCACCTGTGCTCTTCCCCTGCTCCAAACAGATTTCCAAATTGCATTCCATCCCCCCTTTTACCCAGCACATAAAATAAAGCCCAGCTTTATCCTCCAGGGCTTGGAGGCGGCAGGCTGCCCTTGATCCCAGAACTGGCAGACCGGAATGGGCAGAGCTGTGATTAGACTGATTGATGTGTCTGACGCCTCCCACCCAGGGACAGTCATCAGGGCCGCTCACGTTTGTCAGCCTTTTAGCTTTTTGGCAGGTGTCTGTCTGCATGAACAGAAGGACCATGATTAGGAAGGGGCAGCCCCACCTCCCCTTGCCTCCCAGATCCAAGGCTGTCCCCACCCTCCACCCACAGCCTTCCTCTTCCCTGTAAACAGTCTCCCTCCTCCTTTGACCCCTTTGCTCCTCCTAATCAGATGCATGAAATGGTTTTGCAACTGACTTTATCACTGCTGTCTAATTCCCTGGCCTCGTCCCCTGAAGACATCTAAGATGAGAAGAGAGAGAAAAAGCAAACTTGAAGAGTGAAATACCGGCATTTGTGACAAGCAATGCAGTGAAGCATGCGCCATAAATCTGCTCCTTTCCACAGACCCGTGTTTGGCAATTAAGACCTCTGCCCGCATCCCCGGCAGCCTGTCAGCATCCCCTGCGCCCCGTGTGTCATGTGGGACGGCCCTACAGTTGCCAGCTTTCTGGAGTCCAGGGAACTCTCTAAAGACATGTCTGGAAAAGTCATAGTATGGATTCAAGTAGGTTTAGAAAGACTAGATCAAACAAAGGTGAATTGGGTCCGTGTGGGGATGTTCTCTAACACAGGAGGGCTCAGAGCCCTTGCATGCTAAATCTCTAAGAGGAAGAAACAGTTTGAAACATTTCCAGATTTAATCAAACAGCAACCAGGTTTTTAGCTTCATTTAAGAGAGCGTTTCTGAAAAGCCTGTCACAGCATCACCACCTGGGTGACACCTAGTTCCTTGAGGCTATGAAATCCCATTAACGTGCCACACCTACATTTCCACCCCCTAGGCTCACACTGCAGCTGGTCCACACAGCCCAGCCCCTAAACTCTTTATCAACGCCCACTATCAATAAGGCCTCTTGACAGATATAAATGTGTTAGCGAGTCTTCTATGCCCTTTCCTATGATCAGACCCATTAAGCCGACTTGGGCAGGTTAGGAAGCAGCCTTTGCTTTCTGTGAATACACAAACTTTGTGATGAAACTCCTTCTCCTGTAGCATCCGAGAGCCAGCTAAATTAGCATCATTTTGCCACCAACCTGCTCGGAAGCTGCACACATGACCTGATGTTGAAAAGTCAGGGACGCAGGTGCTGGTTAGACTCCTTCAGGGTCAATACCTTTGAGGGACTACAGTCAAATGGGGAAGGGGTGGTCCTTCCTAGCAGGAACCCTACCAGTAGGATTCTGAGAACCTCGTCCCTAAGGCTCCAGAGACGTCAGGGGATCAGGAGAATTCAGCCCTTGGGATCCTGAATCACAGAGATTCCTGGGGGACCTTGCTTCTGCTGTGGTGCTGGGAGGCCAGAAATCCCTAAACTTGGTCTCCCCAAGTGAACCAATGGAGCTGTGGATGAGACACAGATCTCATCTGGAAAGAGGCTTTGGTCCTCTGCTACCAAGTCAGCACCCCAGCTCAGCACACGCCCAGAGTCCATGCTCCTGCGGGGGCTGTGAATGCATGGCCAGCCCCTCGCCTTTCAACCTCGGTATCCCGTGTGCACGCACCCAGCCCTTCACCGTTCCTCATCTGCATCTTGCCCCACCACCTCTGGTTTTTGTGTGTTCCTTTATTTTTCCATCCCTCCAGAAATGTTTGTGAAAGCCGGTATACAAACTATATATGATGGATATATAGCTACTGTATATAATATGTGTGTTTGTTTTCATTTTTCTCTCCTGTGTGTCCCTCACCCGATATAGAGCTAAGTGAGCCTACAAGCTCATCTTTGTTGCAAGGTCAGTATCCCCCCTCCCCCTGCTTTATTGGTTCTCCCCTCCCCGCTTTCTCCCAGAGTCCCCTCCCCCTGCCCTGCTGTGTGTTCCCTGAGGCTCCTGTCTGTCCAGCAGCTAGTGGATGGTGGCAGGCACTAAGTGGGTTACTGGGAGCCGATGAAACTCCAAGGACCCCCTTACTCTCTGCTCACATTGCCCTCCTCCCCTGAAGGGCTGGAAGGGAGAAGAAAAGAAACAACCCTATCTTTTCAAAGCCTGGAGGTCTGCATGGAGACAAAGGGCTCAGAGAGCGAGGCTTGGGGCAATAGGCAGAGAAGTCCACCCACTGAGTGCTTCTCATAGGAGCCCCCAGTGACAGCATCCCCCCCCATCAGCCACAGAAGCAAACCTCCAGTGCAGGGACTTTCAGAGGGTCCCTAAGCTGCCACAGAGCATTCATGTGGAGCGTCTTCAGGGAGGAAGGTGGGCAGGTGCCCGTGCAAGGTCCTTGGAGTGGACGCCGCTGAGCTCCTATCCAGAGCGCGACATCCGGGGGTGCTGTGCACTTGGGCAGGTCAGGAAGTATCGTTCAGACTCAATTTCCTCTTCTGGGCCATAGAACTGACCCGCCTTACAATCTGAGAGTTGTTCTAGCCTTCACCTGAGAACACATAGTAAAAAGGCTTTGAAAACCACCAGCTGCGTCTTGAACCATTGGAGCCCAGTCTCTGGTTACAGGACCCTCCCATATCGCGATCCAGGGGTTCATGAACTCATTTCTCAAGCCCTCTCCCTAGCTTCTTTCCACCTCTTCCATGCCAACCCTCCCCACACTGTGATACCTGCATCTCTTGCCTCATTTTACTCAGCCCCTCAAATTTTTTCAAGGTCCCTAGCCTAGCTAAAGTGATTCATTTAGACCATGACGAAATGCTCAGAAGTGGGCCCAGGCTGAGTGGTGGTATGTGTGCCGCGAACTTTTCCTGCTGAGGACAGTGCCAACCCTCGGAGAGCCCCCCAGGAAAGTGGCTGTGACCACAGTGAAGAGAGGGTCTTTCCCCACTTCCTGCCATCCTTCTCATCCCACCTAGCACCCCCCTCATCCTGTTCATCCATTCACATCTGGCCATGCAAGCAATCTTCAGAGGATGGCATTAGACTTGGGGAGGGGGAGACGGAAGGAAATGAATTATAGGGGAAATTATTTGACAGAAGAGGAGAAAGCTTTTATGGTGAGAAGATTCAGGGATACAGTGTTCACCTTAGTGATATAGAGCGCCATGGTGATGAACCACAAACAGGAAAATGAAACAGAAATAGAAAGAAAGGGAAGTCAATGGAAGGCTCCAGGTTCAATTAGTGATTCAATGTATGCTTATTGAACCCCCGACCAAGGCATATGCACAAATCTCGAAGAATGTTGGAAAAGTAGCAAAGGACATAAATGGTGAAAGGCACGTGTGAGAGGCTGGAGGTAGGCAGAGGACAACTTGTGAGGGACTTTAAGTGACTTAGAGTGACTCAGCTCATTGTAATCATTGATATCTGTATTCTGAGCTGGAAAAGGAACTTTTGAAACAGGGATTGGTTGCTAAGGAATTAGAACTCCACTGAAAGTGCACCCCAGGGATGGAGGGAGCACATCCCACATCGAAGCCAACAGTAACAAAACTGACCAGAAGCAAACAAATCCCTGCCTGGTTCTGAGCAGGGGACTAGGAGCAGAGGCTCCACCTGCCGACTCGGAGCTGAGCATCCTCGCCGCGCTCTGTGCTCTGTGATCCGCTGTGAATGTGGGGCAGGGTCTCCATGCCAGCTCTCTTCTCTACATTGCTCCCACCCCATCACCATTCTCATTGGGTGCAGGGCAATGGGTCAAGGCCAGTGCTGTGGATGGTAGAATCCTGGAATATTTCAAGACTTGGATTAGTGTGGTCTTCAGTATAGCTGTTGGACTCCTGTACACTAAGGACTATATTAGAGAAAAAAGACCATGCTCTCGGGACATTTATCTTATGCATCCCTCTCTCTGTGTGTATGTGTGTGTTGCTTTTTCCTCCTCCATGGCTAGCCTACCCTAGAACAGAGAGCTACCTCGCTTCTCTGGAATACGCCCAGGTTATGCTCCCCTCATCTAGATGGATTTCCACCCATGAGGAACACTTAGCTTTAAGAGACATTCCAACCTATTTTGTTACTCAGTATCCGAATGGTCCAGAAGGATCCAGAAAAGAGAATTTCGTTCCTTCTCAGCATTGTGTGCCGCCCTGACGTGTTTCTCTGCTCCCCCTCTCGCACACACAATGGATGGCGTGTCCCCCCTTGTGTTAATATGTAGTGCTGCAGGACTCCTGCCAGGACATCTCCCATCATGTATCATCATCATCCATGCCAGGAGACCCACCACCATCCCTCATGCCCTCCCTCGTAAGCAAGTGTGCCGGGGACGCACTCAGCGGCTCGGTGGCTGTTCATTTCCCATCCCTGGTCCATTGTCTTTTATCTTCTGGGCTAGGAGTCAGATTCGATGGTATCAGTAGTCTGGGGAAGGTCGGCTGATTCATGCTGGCAAACCTCACAGTGACCATCAAATCATCTTAATAGAGAATAGGGGAGTAAGTCAACTCTGTGCATCAGAAGAAACAGTTGCAGTGGGAGAGAGGATCTGTTCTTCCCTGCTGAGGATGAGAGAGAGCTCATTAAATCCAGCCTCTCAGCAGTTAGCATTTCTATGGTACGTGTGTCTAAATACAGAAGGTGCCAAACTAAAATCCCCTCGCCCTATTTCTGGAATGTTTGTGTATCTTATGTATCCATTCTGGCATGAACCCAGCCCTCTTCTGCTCACTAGGACAGCAGCCCTGTGCTCACCTAGGAACTTGGATTCAGCTGGGTTTGGTGGCAGAGAGATCGTGTTATAGATTGACCATTGACTTCTCTGAGTCACCATTTTAATCTTTGATTACTGATCTGCCCACAGCCTTTTCCAGAGTGGCTTCTTGGGGGCAGCTAATGTCCAGTTGGATCAAGAGTTGTATCATGTCTCAGGTGCCTTTAAAGAGTAGACTGAGAGTTTGAATACATGGGGATGTACTCAGGTGTTTTTGGTCAAATGTTCTGGTTGAGTTTAGATGGAGTCATCTCTAGGTTATCTTTCCTTCTATATGCAAGGATCTTTGCACGGAGAATCCTATCACTTCGATGCAAAAGGCTTTAATGTCATTTTCTTTTTTTCAGCTTTATTTTCCCTTATTTCAGGTATAATGGATGAGTAAAATTATAAGATATTTAAAGTGTGCATATGGTGATTAGATATCTGTACACAGTGGAGGGCTTCCCGGGTGATGCTGGTGGTAAAGAACCCACCAGCCAATACAGGAGACACAAGAGATGCAGGTTCAATTCCTGGGTTGGGAAGATCCCCTGGAGAAGGAAATGGCACCCCACTCCAGTATTCTTGCCTGGGAAATCCCATGGACAGAGGAGCCTGGTGGGATACAGTCTATGGGGTCACAAAGAGTCGGACACAACTGAAGTGACTTAGCACGCACACATGCACATACTCTGTGGAAGGATTTCCCATCCTCTGTATCCAGGATGAACTCATGCAGAGGCCCCCCAGCTAACGAGGAAAGATGAGAGGTCAGCCTGCTTCTGGCCAGTCAGCAGGACAGGCTCTATGCATTGTCCTGAGAGCCTAACTGGTGAATGGAGGTCTTTCCTGGTCCAGCCAGCAGAGGGGAACTGATGCCCAGCATTTCCCCAGGCAGGTCCCAGCATCGGGGATGCAGATCTTGCTGTCTTAGATCACCCCAGAGAGAGGAAGCCCTCGGGCCCAGCTGGTTACAGTCTGACTCATCAAGAGAGGTCAGCTATCAAAGGCCTGGCCTCCTCCAGTACACAGAACCTCACTCACTAATATCTCAAAGATGCATAGATGAATGCCGGTTAACTTTACAGATCAAACAGAGCATGGGCACCTGCATTCATATTACTGCAGGAGGGCCTAAGCTTTAGTTTTATAATAAAGCCTGCAGACTTCAGGGCTTCCCTGGTGACTCAGACGATAAAGAATCCACCTGCAATGCAGGAGACCCAGGTTCAACCCCTGGGTTGGGAAGATCCTAGAGGAGGGCACGGTAACCCACTCCAATATTCTTGCCTGGAAAATCCCATGGTCAGAGGATCCTGGCAGGCTGAAGTCCATGGGATCACAAAGAGTCGAACACAGCTGAGATACAAACACTTCCACTTCTGCTTCTGCAGACTTCAACTAATTAGAAGGTAGTCTGGAAACCAAAGAAAAAAGGTTGTTCTACAGAGAAGTGTTTATTGGCTTAGGGGCTCAGGCTCCAGGGTACCAGCTTCCCCAGCCAAGACACGGCGGGGATGCTGGATCTCTGAATCAGAGATCCAATGTGAGCATTCTGCCCCAACCCCACTCAACCTATGCCAACTGACTTCCCAGCACAGCAGAGGGGCGCGTGTCCCAGGGCTGGGCTGTGGCCAGAACAGTACAGGGTCTGGGCCGGTTCAACCTCCTCCCCTAAACCATCGGAGGGTAAAGTGAACGTCTCTGGCTGCTTTCTGCCTTAACGGTAGCTTGTTTTCCATTTCTTTTAGAAGTGAAAACCACAACTCTGCCCCCTGGGAAAGGTTGGTATGTTTACTTTCCAGGCAGCTGCTGCCTTGGGCTGGGGGGCGCAAGACTCATCGCCTTCTTGCAAGATGCGTTCTCTTCTGTGCTAACCCCAGGAGGCAGCCCGGTGGGGACCGCCTGACCTCGGGCCGGCCCTGTGTCAATTCAGATTAACCATCCCCAAGGACATCGATTCTCCCCGGGTGCCTCCCCTGCAAAGTCTAACTTGTCTTTGCTGGCAGCACTAATGGGGGCCTGTCAGTGCCCAGAATAGCTCCACGTCTGGGCCCTTCTGTAGCAGGCCCGCCTCTTTCTTTGCACACAATGCTCTCATGCAATGATCTTCTTGGACCTTGGCCTTGCATGCTGGCCTCTGCTTACCCCATTCTCTCTTTTTCTAACTTGGAGCTGGAAGGGAAGTGGCAGGAGGAAGGGGTCAGGGGAAGGAAAGGGGCGGTTCTTGGGTGAGTCACTTGGCTACGAATAAAAACTCATCTTATTCGGGGGCTTTCATTCCGTCCAGATGTTTCCGATGGGTAAATTGACACTCGTCACAGCGCTCCGGGACCCTGACGGTCCTGGTAATTAGTTTCTTCAGGCCTCCAGAGCTCGCTAATGAGACTGAGGAAATAAGGCCTTCCACGCCGAGTGGAGGCGCTGCTAGATGGACCACACAGACCTCCTCTCTGCGGCTGCATCACCAAGCAGACGGGCTGAGCTGTTACTCTGGCCAGCACGGGTTCTGAGAGGGCCTCGCGCGCGGATCCTGGGATCCACACCTGCCTGGACAGAAGGTCCTCCTCTCATGGGGATCTTCCTGTGCCGATCAGTGTGGGCAGGCCTGGGGTCCCCACCTTGACCGGTACCCGGGCTGGGCAGGCCCTGCAGCCTCACTCTCTGCTCTCTTCTTCTCTGGAGATGTGAGTGGCCCACAAAGCCACAGCTCCGAGTCCATGAAATCAAGGGACCTTGGGGACGTCACTTACGAGTGAGTTTCCACACATTAGAGCAGGAGATAACATCCTTTATCTCCTACATGAGGGGCTTCAAGGGTCCAGAACCCATTTCCAGGTGCAAACGCTCCACCTGGAATCCTAACCAATGTGGCCTTACCTCTGGGTATAGCTTCCCTCAACCACGCGGATTTTCAGTGACTTGTATTGGGAATTGTTAGAAAAGTGGGGGAGAGGTGTTTGAAAGAAGGCAAAGTAGGAGAAGAGTGTTTTGCTTTGTTTTTAGTTTGGTTTGTACTTTTCTTTTTCAAGTAGAATTGTAAGAAAAAGAAAAACACAGACACAAAGTAGGTATAGACACGTCAGCATGGGTCACTGTTCTGGCCCCTTCCTTCCTTCAACTAATGTTTGTTAAGTACTTGCTGAGGGCCCAGCTGGGCACAGACCCTGCCCTTATGGAGCTCACAGCATGGAGGAGGAGACACATGCGAGACTCATGAAGGGAAATGTAGGACGGGTGTGTATTTTAATAGTGGGATGTGTATGGTGTGGTAGAAGGGAATAAAGCAAGTCAAGGAAGGCTGCCTGGAAGAGGTGGCTGAGGCCAGAACAGAACCTGGAACAAGGAGTAGAAATGAATCTAGTGAAGAGTATTTCAGGCAGAAGGGGTGATGGTGGGAAGGAAAGAGAAGAGGCTGGAAAGTGCACACTCATGCATACACGTATGTGTGTTGCTGGTGTTGTGTGGAGAGGGAGCAGGGAGAGCCCGAGGCACACGTGTCCAAGAGTGAGGCTAAGGAGTCAGAGCAAGCCTCTGAGTGTCCTACGGAGCAGCTGAGAGGTTTCCTAAAGGCCAAAGGAATCGAATCCATTAGTGGTCTGGTCAGCTTGGAGTCACAAAAACATCGGCCTTGGGTTGGCATAAGGAGTCAACCCAGAAAGTCCAGGGTGGGTGGTGGACAGCTGGTGCGTGGACTCTGAGAGGATGCGAGGAGACCCCGCCTCAGGTTTCTCCAGGAACCACCGCTGTTTCCTTCTCCAGGGCAGCTGTGTCCAGAGAGATGCTGGGTGGGGAGTAGGAAGGGATGGGGAGGTGAGGTCCTGCTGGGCCAGGGGGGCAGGCAGTGTCCAGGGGGGCACCAGCCCCACGGACACACCTGGGAGAGGAGGGCAGCTACAGAACATCATACTCTGAGCTCCCTCCCCGCTGCCTCACTCCCAGCAGGCATTTCATCTCTTCTCTGGGAGGCATTCTCTGATACGGGGGATCAGGGCCCTCCCCACAGGCTCCCTGTGTGCATCCCAATAGGCAGCAGAGCATCCAGGAGCCCCAGGGGACTAGGAAGAATCGGAACACAACATGCACCCCAGATACCTGCCACACTGTGGCCATTGCCAAGTGCCTGGCGTGTTTGCCAGCTCCCAGCCTCCTCCCGCAGGGTGCTACAGACTCCCTGGCCAGCAGACAAGGCTTCTGACTTTTCTTGCCTGGCCAGATCCCTGCTGGGCTGTCTGCCTGGCGTGTGCATCCTCCATCCACCTCCCTGGAGACGTGCGGTCCCCGCAGCCCAGAGGGGTGGAGGGTGGCAGGGGCAAAGAGCGTCTCCATGCAGGAACTGGCATTGTCCCCCTTTTCCTACCAGGAGCCAGAACAGGAGGGCCACGCTGGGATGAGTGGGGAGTGAGTTTCAAAGCTGTGTGAGCCAGTGTTCAGGAGAGAAAAGAGGTGAGAGAGGAAGGGAGCCCTTGGTGAATAGATACCTGTGTGTCCAGACGCGTGAGCAAAGTGAGCAAAACACACTTGGAATCATGGGCAGTGTGCCTGGGGGAGGGCCGTGCAGCCACCAACCCTCCCATCACACTTGGAACCTGGCTCCCAGGGACCCAGAACAAACTCCCCGTCTCAGAGTTGGCCTCGGGCAAAGGTAGGGCTCTCCTGCCAAGAATCTTGGGGTGTCCCAGAGTGGAAGGGCATCCTCTCTGGGGGCAACTTCTCTCCTGAGATTTCGAAGAATGCTGTATAGAGTCAGCAGTGACTGAACATAAAAGCTGGGGTCTCTGGTGATGATCTGTATAGAAACAGGAGTTAGATTTTAGAAGATGCAACCAATTTGTGATCAATGGTCAAGGATAAGCAAATCTGAAATTGAATTACAAGTCATCCGGAGCTTTGGAGGTTTGCAGGGGTGCCCCTTTGTCACGGGTATGCGGTGGACTGGGAGAGGGAGGGGATTAAGCTTTATGTCACCCAGACATTTACCTCCCTGGTGGGGAGCAGAGGAGTCATCTCTTGTCCTTCTCCTCGGGAGAACTCGCTCTGCCAAGGAGTTCTGGCCTCAGGAGCCCTGTGGTTGGGGAGGAAGAAAATTTCCTGTATCCTTCTAGGTTCTTCTGGCTGGCTTAATAATTAAATTGACATGAAATAGAGTAACAGGCGAAAATAAAATACAAATTTAATAATACATATATACATGAATGAAGAAGGAAATGGCAACCCACTCCAGTACTCTTGCCTGGAGAGTCCCATGGACTGAGGAGCCTGGTGGGCTGCCGTCTATGGAGTTGCACAGAGTTGGACATGACTGAAGCGACTTAGCAGCAGCAGCATATACATGAAAGGGGTTCCCCTGGTGGCTCAGTGGTAAAGAATCCACCTGCAATGTAGGAGACACAGGAGATTCGGGTTTGATCCTTGGATCGAGAAGATCCCTTGGAGGAGGGCATGGCAACACACTCCAGTATTCTTGCCTGGAGAATCCCCATGGACAGAGGCACCTGGTGGGCTACCGTCCATGGGGTTGTGAAGAGGCAGACACGACTGAGCAATTGAACTCACACGAACATGGAAGAGACAAGGAAACCTGATGCACTCACCAAAGTGTCCCAAACCTTCAACTTAAATACCGTCTTCAGCTAAAGACAGAAGAGGATGCTGGGGACAGGGGGTTAGGACTTCAAAGGGAGAGGAGGCAATTCACATGGAGATGGAAATGCCGCTGTGGGGCGGCAGTTATTGGCGGGCAGGCAGAGATGGACACAGAGGAGGGCTAACAGACGGATTCTGCAGCTTCCTCCCTGTCGCCACAGCCAGTTCACACTGTGGTTACCTGTGGTGACAGCTTGCTCCCTGGGACGGGTCCTCCTTCTACATGCTTTACCCAGGCAGGTGTTGTTTTTGTTCAGTCGCTCAGTCTTGTCCAACTTTTGCGACCTTATGGACTGCAGCACACCAGGCTTCTCTGCCCTTCACCATCTCCCTGAGTTTGCTCAAACTCAAGTCCATTGAGTCAATGATGCCATTCAACCATCTCATCCTCTGTCATGCCCTTCTCCTCCTGCCTTCAATCTTTCCAAGCATCAGGGTCTCTTCCAATGAGTCAGCTCTTCACATCAGGTGGCCAAAGTATTGGAGCTTCAGCTTTAGCCTCAGTCTTTCCAATGAATATTCAGGGTTGATTTCCTTTAGGATGGACTGGTTGGATCTCCTGGCAGTCCAAGGGACACTCAAGAGTCTTCTTCAACATGACAATTTGAAAGTGTCAATTCTTTGGTGCTCAACCTTCTTTATGGTCCAATTCTTACATCCGTATATGACTAATGGAAAAACCATAGCTTACACCATGCAGACCTTCGTCGGCAAAATGATGTCTCTGCTTTCTAATACCCTGTCTAGGTTCATAGCTTTTCTTCCAAGGAAGATCAAAGCTTCTTCCTCAGTCTTCAGCCTTGACTGTTCTCAGCTTAAAATAATCTGTGTGCCAAGAGATACTTTGGGGTGACGAGTCACCACCCTTCACTGAGAAGCAGCAGCAGAGACACAGAGGCTGGATGACCTGGTGCATTTCAGACTCATAACTGTTCAGGGGTAGGCTTAGGTTAGAACAGGAGCTTTGTTCCAAAGGCCTAAGAAAGAAATCATATGGGCATTGCTTCCAGGCTAGGAGTTCTAAGACTTGAGAACATAGTTCCATATGGCATTAGGGAGCCTGGCTTGATGGTAAACTGTATTAGCCAGAATTGTCTCCGTGTCCAGCATCCGAGTCAGGCAAGCAGGTCTAGCTTTGTCCCTTCAACCTGGTGAGGATGTGGACTTAGAGGGGGCACCAGCTTCAAATGCCTCTGCTAAGTCCAGTGATAGCATCACCGGCTCAATGGACATGAATTTGAGCAAACTCCAGGGAGACAGTGAAGGAGAGAGGACGCTGATGCGCTGCAGTCCATGTGGTGGCAAAGAGCTGGACACGACTGAGCAACTGAACAACAGCAACACAGTCCAGTGCAACAGAGGCTGCCGGAGCAAGTGCGGTCTGAGAAGACGCCTTGCTTCATTAGGCGCCTAATTCATTCGGGCATCCAAACGTGGGTGTACTGTTCATGAATCCTAACTACATTCGTCATTGGAGTTCATGGTCATGGGGCTCAGGGAGCCGGAAAGCTTAAATGATAGGGAAGCTGCTGGGGAGTGTTATGACCTCATAGTTACCTTGCCTCTCGAATCTGGCTCCATCTCCAAGAGTCTCTGTGTGCAGGCCAGGCTGCTGTGTGGCTCTTAGAGAAAAGCGCCGTCCATCTCCCCTCAACAGACACATGCCATGGCACGCTCTGCATCCCTCTGTCCCTGTAAATCTTCCTGTGTGCATAGCCAGAGGCCACCTGTCTGTTGGCTTGATCCCACCTCATGGCAGCTGGTTTTGACCTTCTCAGCCTGTGGAACTTGAGGGAGGTCTGATCTTAGCTGGTCTAGATGGGGGAGAGGCCAGGAGCACTGCCCTGAAATAGAGTGATTAACAGAAGGAACGCCAAAGCTGATGCAGCAGCTTCAGGGGTATGGTCAGTGTGCCCACCAAGTCCTTTCCTACAGGACAGGTGGAGCAGCTGAAGGGCCACGAGGATGTTTGAGGCGGGCAGTACTCAGAGGGGTTGGACGATGATGTAGACTATATAGGGATTTCACTTTACCGAAGCTCTGGGTAGAGTGTTCATGAATCCACCACCTTCTTCTTGAACCTGCCCCCTGAGCCAGGGCCTCAGTGTGTTCTGATGGCAGGGGAGTATCGGCCACCTGCACACTGAAACCCACACCTCTCAGCCCCTCCCTGCACGGGCGGATTCCCCATCACCTAGCCGTGTCCTCGGGATCAGGCTGTGGAGGGTTCATTTCCCACGCAGTCCCAGTGTGTGGACCTGGGGCGCTGGAGGCTCCTGGCTGGAAAGGCGCCTCTGTGAGGCAGGGGGCCTGGCTCATGGCAGGTGTGTTCTGTCTGCAGGCCCTGGTGCCGTCAGCGAAGTGAGCAATGTGACGTCGTCAAGGAGGGCAGGCTGCCTCTGGCTGCTACCTCTCCTGGTCTTGCACCTGCTCCTCAAATTTTGATGTGAGAGCCGCATCCCCAACGGGGAGGAGCCGCCGCACCGCCAACACGTCATCGATGGCGACCGACAGCAACAAGGCGAGCACCCCTGTTCTAAAGCAGACACAATCCCACCAAATTCAGACAACAGAGCCGAAGGGGACACAAATTCGAGGGAGGGGAACAAAGAATGCTCTGGGAAAACGAATTGAACGAGGACACTGGAAATCACCGTGCAGATACCTAGGTACAGCCGAGTTTTCTTTCTTTTTCCAAATGGGAAGAACGCCCGTGGCTCTGGACCCACCCGTAAACTGCATGGCGTGACCTCTGTTACCAGGCGGGCAGGGGCTCAGCCGCTCTGCCCACCACAGTGCCCCCCAACCAAGGAAAATTCTGGAGTTCGGCCACCCCAAATTCAACCATTCCATAGAGAAGAACTCAGAGGGAGGCGAGCGGGCCCGTTCCTGGACTGTGTCCCTATGTTGTGTGTGTGATAAAACGCAGCATCAAAAAGATAAATAAAAAGGAAAAAAACAAGACAGCCTGACAGCTACAACAATCCCACAATCAACAGTCACAAAAGATATTCTTAAACTTTCTTTTTGTTTTTTTCCATTTTACTACATGGACATCATGGATAATAAGGGATTCTGATTCATTATTAATTTTATTAATTATATTTTCTGATATGAGTCTAAAACTTAGTGCAAAAACAAGACAAAACTAAAAAAAAAAAAGTACACAGATGAAAGGGGTGAAGGAAGTATGTTTGTTAAAGGTTAGACGTGAATAGTGTACTTCTTACCTAGGTTTACAACTGGTGGACCACACACCAGGCACTGACCACCTGGTGAGGATTTGGCAAATCCACCAAAAAAAAAAACCACATACAATTTAACCAACATCTCCACCAGCGCTACAGATTTCTTCTTATTCTGTGCATTTAATGCAGACAATACTATGCTTCTACATGCTGTTTAGAAACGGAAGGGTGACCTGCACTCTATCTTGAGTTTGCTGGCAATGCTTCTTTTGATGACATATATTATACAGTATATATATATACATATATTTTTTTTGTTAGAGTTCTAGCCATTTTCTTTCTCAGCAGGGTCCTTTCTCAAACATTACTGCATGCTGTATATGGCGTTAGCTGTGTGTTGGTCTTCTAAAAGATGATAGAGTTTACTGGTAATTGTGTAATCAGCTCCTGCCTTTTTGTTTTCTTGGGTTATTCACATGTCAGAGACATTTCTAAAACGCGAAAAGAGAAACCAAACCCTAACACCAGGCGCAGCATCTTTTCCAGGGGCGGCTCTCGGACGCGAGGGCTAACGCGGGAGGCCCGGCTTCTCCAGCAAGAGCCCCGGGCGTGGACAGACAGCAAGCAGCCGAACCAACTCCGCAGTCAGTAACTACTCGCTTTAGCCCGTCATGGGAATCTAGGATGCCTTTGTGACCGCTGGAGAATCGAATCCTCTTGGTTTATTTTATTTAATTTCCCACCTTTGTGTGCGTGTGTATGAAAGAGAAGAAAAGGCAGTTTTTAGGTAAACTTTTCTTCGTCCCCCGAAGTCTGGGAACCGGAGGGGCCTCGGGGAGGGGTCCTGATGTGGTGAGGGAAGGTGGGATTGGGGGCTGGGAGGGAAGGGTTGTCTCTGACTTGACATTAAAAAGTGTTCCATGTCCCTCTTCACCTGGTGTGGTACCTCATTGTCAAGCAGGGGGTGTGGGGGAGCAGAGCCTGCCTGGCTCAGGCGTGAAGGAGGGGTCGGGCTCCTGACTCAGGCTTTCTGGCCCCCTCGGGGGTGGAGTGGGGCTCCCCGTGGCGTGGGCTCTGACCACAGGCAGGGGTTCGGGAAAACACTCCTCCATTACAAGCAGGGGAGGCGAGGCTCTGGCAACTGCACCTCCAGTGCCTTCGGGAGGACCTGCTGTGTCCACAGCTCCCCTGGTAACCCAGATGGCAGGTCCAGGGACAGCTTTCACACGTGATTACTTCCGGGTGCAGAGTGCAGCCATCGCCCCCCCACACCTCTGAAATATTGTGCGTGAGTATTGACAAACCGGCCAGCATGTTGGGGACTTTCCACCCAAGCCTGCCTCCCAAACCTTGCCTCTAGCAACAAATTAAGAGAAAAGGTAGGTGTTAATGCAGAATAGTTTTCAGATAAGTCTAACCTGTTCTGATTCTGGGAATTCAATAAGCAGCTGGAGAGTCGCTGAGAGGCAGAAATGAGGTCGGAGCTGAACCATGCATGGATTACTGTGCTCTGTCCTTGGGGGCCAGTCCCACCCGAGAGGAGGAAGTGTCGGAAAGCAGTCGTTTCATTTCCAGCGGCTCCTGGCAGCTTTGAGAAAAGCTTGTTGACTTCATGTTTCTTTTTTTTTTTTTTTTAATTCTTTTCTTTTTTCATATTCTTTCCCACTGGTTTATCACAGGATCTTCAACACAGTCCCGTGTGCTCTACAGTAGAACCTTGTTGTTTATCCATTCTAAATGTAACGTTTTTGCATCTCTTAACCCCAAGCTCAGTCCGCCCCTCTCCCACCCACCCCGCGTGATGTTTCTTTGTGCCTTTTCTGACCTTCCACCTCCGCCAGCAGGTGTCAGATTCTCCAGCTTCTTCCTGGCAGCGTGGACTGAAAAAGTCTGACCAAGCTTCGCAGATCTGGGCTACCCTGCAGTCATTCTACCCTATGTCTCAAAACCGCTAAAGGCAAGGGGCTTGTCTCCTTACAGTGAGAGTGGGTGAGATATACTAGCTTCCGTGTGACCAGAGCTTCTGTAGACACGGAGGACCAGAGGAATTCCATGCAGATTGTGCATCCCAGGAATAGAGCAGGAAAAAGGCAGATAATTTCCATACTTCTCAACTTGCGCCCAGAACTGCTCTGAATAAAACGTACCAGGGCACTTTGCAGACAGTCTTCTCAGACCTTGCCAGGACGACAGCACAGCATGACAGGTAACCTCCACGTGAGTCAGAGCTTTCTTGTTCAGATTTACTAAGCTTGATTTACTTCACCCATCACCATCCTCCCAGGAAGGATTCTATCTCTCATGACCAGCTCTGTAAAGTGATACCGATGAGGAAGCTTTCATTTACCTAGTCGCCATTTCCATAACCCTTCCTATCTCGAGGCTCTTTAGAGCTGTGGTCATTCCCAAGCGTGTGTCTGATAGAACCAGCTTTGCCCTGACCTCTGGGCTCGGCAGCTGGGAGAGCTCCCTGCCCTGCCTCCAGAGGGTTTCTTCTCTTCTTCTGTTTAGTGCAATGCCCAAGTTGTGAGCTGCTGAATTTCAGTCTTTTTAAAGGGTGCCTATGAGGCAGGGCCTCCCACCAGGCTCAGAGTTCAGTCCAGGAGGATGTGGTTTTGATAGGAGCTCATGGAGTGATTCCCTAGCTTCTCTTCTCAGGCAAGAAGCTTGGAAAGACAGTGCTCACTAGAGCAAGTAAAGAAGGATCCTGAATAGCCTGTGTGGGTGTTTTTCACTGTGCAGGTGCCAATGGATGCCCGTCACTGCCTGCCTGGATTTCAGACATACAGGACCCCTTTGGAACTCAAGTTGTGGTCATGCTTCAGGATTCAGGCACCACCTCTAACCTTAGGTTGTCCTTTGGGGAAACCATGATTGTGGTTTTGCAGATTTTATCCTATAATAGTGTGTGTGTGTTGGGGGAGCTACTAATAGTGGGGTTTGAACCCTAATCACTCTAACCACATGCTCGCAGAGAAACCCATTCATCTTCTTTCAACAGAATATCTGCTCCTTTCCAACCTCACAAGGTCAAGCTGCTCTTGAGTTCCTGCTGTGAACTCTCTCCCCATCAATGCTTCTGCACAATTGGTTTAGATGTCTAACGTGTTATAGAACTGGTCCAAGGATGTCCGTCTGACAAATGGGATGTGCTGAGCTGGAGCTGTCTTGGCCATCGATGAGCCACAAATGTTTGCTTTTGTTGCTATGGATGGTGATAATGATGGTGATGATGAAACACAATTATTGTTCTTCAGGCTGGAAAGAAGTTCACAAATGAATGGACCCTGGAATCTGATGGAGGTCCAGGACACTTCACTGGACTGACCCTGTCTTTACCTTGTACCTCTGGACCCTGAGTTCAGATGGGAAAACAGTCTCACTAATTAATCCCAAGAAGGTCCCTCTACTGTGTGGTTTGTTTAGTAAAAGTGTATCATCTGGGAACAGCAAATTGCCTCCAATTTTTTTTTTTTTAATTCTTATGAGGGTAAACATTTGAGGAACTTTTCATTAGAGCACAGAAGTCTCTGCAGATGGATAGAAGTGGCTGAGGGGTGAGGTCTGCCCCATGAGCCTGCCAGCTGCCCTGATACTTGCTCACCAAGTGCATATGCACACAGCAGTCACCAAACAGCTGAGACTCGAGAGTGTTTGTATCTGTTTGTGAGGCACTAATACTACCCCTCTCAAGCATTTTTTAATGTTTATTTTTTTTTTAATATTTATTTGGTTCCGCTGGATCTTAGTTGCAGCAAGCACTCTCCTTTTACTGCAGCATATGGAATCTAGTTCCCTGACCAGAGATGGAACCCAGGCGCCCTGCATTGCGAGCACAGAGTCTTAGCCACTGGACCACCAGGGAAGTCCCTTAACATTTATTTTAAACCAAATCCCAGAACTAATTTGGTGGCGAGCTTACTCCTTGGGCTTTGAGGACATGGAACCATCTCCTTCGTCATTCCCATTGTGGCTGAGTCAGGCTGTCCAAGAGCATCAGTGCTCACCCCTTTCGGCTGTTACTTCTGGCCATATTTCCAGGAGTGCTCAACTCTGTCTTCCTCCAAGACAATACGTGCAAGTCAATAGTGCTGTGACATATGAGTAACAGAGCTCTGAGATCTCTGCCCCTTCATGCTCACGCGCCTCCCACAACTCCCAACTTCTCCCATCAGGTCCATATCATGGGACGAGAGCAACCTGGCTTTCTGCAAAAAGACTACCCTAATTCCTGAGCATTCCATGAAGGTCATTTTTTACGGTGTGTATCTGATGTACTGGGGGCATGAACCTTTACGTAGGAAGCATGGTTTGGCTTTAGTTGTTTGCATGTTGATTTTACCACCAGGCAAGCCTGCAAATCACCTAGATACTTGCTTCTGGCATATTACATGAGTATGTGAGTAGATTTCCATTCTTTAGGGCTCATTAACATTATTTGAAAATGAAGTATTCCTCTGTCAGAATATTTTGAATATAAAATATAATAATATAAAATCTATTTGATTAGAACTTCCTAGAAGTGTAAGTTGGCTATGGCTGTACATTTACCTGGCTTCCAATGTATCTGATTTTTGGAATTTCTGAGTATCAGCATAGTATTCTGGGAAGGAACTGAATTGTTAATCAGTAGAACTAGGTTTTAGTTCAGATTCTAGCTAGGCTAGAATCCTTTAGTTAGGCTCCTTTTCTGTTTCCTATGTATGAGGTGTCATGATGGAAGATTGCTATTTTTTTTTCTCTCTCTTTAAAATGAAACAATCAAGTATTTTTGGATTTTAAAAAGATTTCTACAAGAAACATTTTTGGAAAGTTGTTTTTTTTATATATATAAATGACAATTGAAGGTGTGACTCTGGGCAATTTTATAGCCAGTGCATTGTCTTTGTTCCCAGAATGGCTCATAGGAAGGGAAAACACACCATCAGAGCTGCCAGTTTTGCAGACTTTTGAAGTGGTTCCTCGAGGAGAATTTGAGGGATGGACATCATAGCAGTTGGAAGGCAATGTTTTCTAATAAAAGACAGTGGCTTTTTCTGGGACAAGCAGTGATGTTAGCCCCAAGCTGTTGTTCAGTTTTGTTTTCTATATGACACAAGGAAAACAAGGGGAAATAAACTGCCAGATATCTTAAAGTCTGCAGAAGGAAACTATATTGGGACTAGACAAAACTCTCAGAGTTCCCACTAAGTGTGTGTGTGTGTGTGTGTGTGTGTGTGCACACACGCACGTGCATGCGTAAGTACTTGTGCACGTGTGTGGTGTTTACTGTAATTACTTAATTCTTCAAAACAGATGACATCTGTTATTCCCAAGATTCATCTTTAAAATAGCAGGAAATAATAATGAAAAGAAGGTCTCCAGATAAGGTTTTTAATGATCACATCACATCCTCCTGAACAAGTATTCTCCTCAGGAGAAAACATTGCTGCGGATCTCACTTGAAATATTTGTGTGTCGTGGGCTCAATTCTTCACTCACCACGCTCCCTACACCTTTCTTCTCAAACCCTAGACCTTCTGTTTCATTTTCAAATCCTCTATGAGGAGCAGGAGGATGTAAAGGCAGCGGGCCCAGCTTGGACCAAGCTTCTTTCGGTTGTGGAGTTGAAGGGAGGGCCAGGTGGGGTCACACCTCTCGTGCTCTGTCAAGGGAAGGGAGAGCACGGGCTCACGTGTGGGTGAGGGGGGTCCTTGTGTTCCCTGGGGAGGACGGAGGAGACAGCGAAGGAGAGTGCAATCAGTGATCCAACCTGTCACCAGTCCCACCTATTGCCACCTCATTCCCTTCACTCACACCCACAGTTCTCATCTGTACTGGACCCCTCGGAAAGGGAGGCAGGCAGGAACTGAAACGTATGGCAATAGACGTCATCTGTTAAATACAGAATCTTTTCTCTAAATGCCCATGTTATGTTTAAAAAATGAGAATGATGGAAATGAAAAGATGAAATACAGAAGAAATCCAAAAGGCTAAAGTTATCCTTTCTGTACACGGGAAGAAGTCTACCTGTACAGATGGCAGGCATGTTCCGTGCTGCTGACGGGAATCCTGGGGAGCAGAAGTACGGCCCCACCTCCCGGCTCCCCCAGAACGGTGAGCTCCGCTCCTCCACAGGCTCTTGATGACATACAATCAGGGTTTGCATATTTAAAGTGGCATGCGGATTGCTTGTCAATTTCCCCTCACTTTTTTGAGGAATGGGTATAGGTGGAATAAATAGAATATGACACAGGCAGACAAAAGATGCCTTCTGGTCCAGACACAGCCTCTGGTTTGCTGTGGGATGCACAGCGGGTCATCGTACCTTCCAGGGCCTTGATTTTCCAAGCGGGAAAATGAACATTGGCCGAGCTGCTGTCAGGAGTCATCGCGAGGTCTGAAATCCTCAGCCTCCTTCTGTATCCTCACATAGCTCACATCTGTTTCCAGAATTAGGACAAGGCCACGTTTGAAGCCAAGACAGAACCTTTGGATGACCATCAGGCAGCCGTCAGCCTCGTGGTGCTGTATAGGGAACACCCCTTCGCCACTCACTGGGGAAGGACCTCCTTCTGTTGGGATGACATGAGATGGGAAGAAAGCCTGCCATTCTCATACTTTCAGTTGTGAGGCTACTTTCTGAAAGTCAGAAGACAAAACACAGAGGTGCTCTCAAGAGAAGAAATTCCAAAAAGGTACGAGTGCTCAAAATGCTCTAGAGAGTTTTGGATGCTGTGTGAACTATTTCAAACGCGCCAGTGAACTCCTTGTTAAAAAAAAACCCAACTGTGGACTTCCTGGTGTTCCAAGGGTTAAGACTTCCCCTTCCAATGCAGGACATGTGGGTTCCATCCCTGGTTGGGGAGCCAGGATCCCACTTGCCTTGTGGCCAAAAAACCAAAACAGAAGCGATACTGTAACAAATTCAACAGAGACTTAAAAAATGGCCCACATCAAGGAAACCTTTAAAAAAGAAAACCTGCTATGAAATTTCATCCTGGATTTACTTCTAAGTTGCTTAAATTTCTCAAATATACTTGAGAAGAGTTGTGTTCAACATGCTTTGACATATAACGAAGTAAACAATTAAAAAGACAAAGCAAAACCCGAGCCCCTTCTGGAATCACTCAGGGAGCTCTCCATAGGTTAGAGCCGGTTCTTTAGGAATGGGGACTCAAAGGCACTGGGCTCTGAGTGCTCCAGCTCTTTACTTCCAGACTTTCTGCTTGTCCTCAGTGTAGGTCTGACCGCTGTAAGGAAAGGGAAACCTGCTTGTTCTGTTATTTGTAACAGGGAGTGATTTTGTGATTTTGGCTCTTCCGTTACACCTAACAGCTCATAGCCCACAGTGAGCCAAGGAAATTAAATCGACGCTGTTTTGTTGTGGCGGTTGTTTTCTGTGAGGCCTAAGGTAGTCAGAACATTTTACTCAAAAGGAGCTTGCTTAATTCACCAAACACTTGTATTAAATGTCAGGATAGTTCATCCCTCTCGTTGGCATTCCTTCCCCATGTTCTGGATAGGGGATGCCTTCCTCCAAGGGTAAAACATCATCTACTAAGCATGCGATTGAACCAATATAAGCACAGCACGTGTGTGAGAGGGTCAGGCAAACCATTTGCCCAGCGCTGGCTCTGAACAAGGAAATCAATATTCCATAGTGTAATTCACTAGTCAGAAGTAATCGCCCTCGATCACAGTGGCGCAAGGGCAGTAAATTCATTACAACCTATTTGCTGCCACTTCTCTCACAAACCTCAACACCACTGTTTTACAAATACTTCAGACACCCTGGCCTCCTGATCATTTTTGCATTAATATATGTCTTTTTTCACAGCCACATATAGAATCATTTTTCCAAAACGTTGGCACACTCAGAGCATCTATATTAATGCCTCATCATTCCTTGTCTTCAAAAGTATAAAAGAATAATCAGTCAGGCAGAGTCCAGGGCATAGGATGATCTGAGCGCCAGGACACTGGGGATCAGACTGGAATTTGTGAATAGAAGCTCGGTCTGTTTCCATTAACAGATACAGCAGTGTTGAGGCGCATCCCTGAACCTTTGATGAAAAAGTCTTTCCAACTAAATAACCCACCCACCACCCCCCTCCCCGGATCACCCACAACTCTTTTAGTAGCATTTTTCTATGTATTTCCCTCTATCGCCTGTTCTTTTCCCCATTTGCTTCTTCCGGTGCAGCCCACCTTTGCAGTAAAAACCTAAGAAGTAAGCTAGCTGCTGCTGCTGCTGCTGCTAAGTCACATTAGTCGTGTCTGACTCTGTGCGACCCCATAGATGGCAGCCCACCAGGCTCCTCCGTCCCTGGGAGTTTCCAGGCAAAGAGTACTGGAGTGAGTCGCCAGTGCCTTCTCCGTGCTATCTGAGGAGGATCAGTTTCAAAAATCAGAAAGTACGCTGTCCACAGTGTTGTATAAGACCCCTTTGTTTACACTAGGGGTTCAAAGAAAGAAATGTGATCAGTCGGGGCAACCCCGCCGGGAGAGTGCATTAGGTGTTCATTGCCCTGACATTACGTACACATCAGCCCAGATCATGGTCAAGGGCTTGGCTGGCCTCTGAGGCTGTTCTGAGTGGTAAGTTGTACCAGTGCATCCCAGTCACTAGGTTAACAGGAAAGTTGTCTACACTCAGGCACTTTTATTCAGCCTCAGCCACCTAATGAATAACCCAGATTAGCCACATGAACAGAGCAAAGAACTCCAAGTTCCATCATTTCAAAAGTTCCTTGAGGAATGATGTCAGCAACATGGCGGATAAGACATATTTGTCTTATCTCCCCGTCTCCAGGACAACAGTTCAGCATCTATCCATGGAAAAACGTTCCTGCATGAAGTTATATGCCCAGGGCCTTGGAGGGGACCTGCCTACTTATGCATTGTGTGTTGGGCATATAGATCTCAGTCCTGGCTGTGGGCCCAGCGGTGGTCCGTGAATTGGGCCCAGTCCCTCTCAGCTGAGAAAACTTGAGCTTTAGGATCACCCATGAGAAAGTCAAAGGGAGGTGTCACAGCTAGACTTTGCAGAATCAAGGGAAGGCATATAAGCTGAGGAATTCTGCCCCATGAGAGAGCAAAGAGCATGGGACAGTCATATCTGCAGAAGGTCTTAGCTTCAGTATGCATAGCAGGGCCAGGCATTTCTCTCCCAGAGTCACTCAGTAAAGACAGGAGGAAGTGACTGCCACTTTAAATGTGAAGTTAGCAATGCAAAGCTTCAAGGGATGTGAAAAATCAACACACATGAGCCCCCTAAATGATCATGATAATGCTCCAGTGACCCACCGCCAACACATGCAATCTGCAATCTTCCCAATAATTCAAATAACTGTTTTAAGGAAGCTGCTCACATTGGTTTTGGCGACAATTTTTTGGATATGACAGCAAAAACACAAGCAAGAAAAGCAAGTGTAAATAAGTGAGATGATGTTCCAAAGCTAAAAATCTGCAAAAAAAAATTGTCAGCACTATATATAAAATAGATAACCAACAAAGACCTAGTGTATAGCACAGGAAATTATATTCAATGTTTTATAATCATCTAGAAGGGAAATCTGAAAAAGAATATATATATGTATATATATATATTTTTCATATACATACGTATAACTGGATCACACTTGAAACTCACATGACATTTAATCAACTATACTTCAACAGAAGAAAGAAAGAATCAACAAAATGAAAATGTAGCTTACAGAATAGGAGAAAACATTGCAAACCACGTATCTGATAAGGCTTTAAAATATATTGGAATATATACAACTCAATCACAGATAAAAATTACCTGATTTTTTAAAATGAGAAGAGGGACCAAGTAGACATTTTTACAAAGAAGACATACAAACGGCCAGCATGTACATGCAAATATGCTCGGGATAATTAATCATCTGGGAAATGCAAATGAAACCCACACTGAGAATCACCTCACCCATGTTAGGATGGGTGTTATCAAAAGAGAAGAGAACAAGTGTGGGCAAGGATGTGGGGAGAGGAAACCCTTGTGATCTGTTGGGGGGAATATAAACCGGTGCAGTCACAATGAAATAACAGCCTGGGGGTCCCTCAAAAAACTGGAAATGGAACCACCACACAGTCGTGCAGTAGCACATTAGCGTACTTCCAGAGGAACGAAATCAGGATGTTGAAGACACGTCTGTACCACTATGTCCATCACAGTGTTATTCACAATAGCCAAGACATGGAAACAACCGCAGTGTTCCTCTGTGGCTGAATGGATGAAAAATGATGTGATAATGCATATTGTATATATATATCATATATGTGCTGTGCTTCGTCACTCAGTCATGTCCGACTCTCTGTGACCCCATGGATGGACTGTAGCCCACCAGGCCCCTCTGTCCATAGGAGTCTCCAGGCAAGAATACTGGAGTGGGTTGCCATGGCCTCCTCTAGAGGATCTTCCCAACCCAGGGATTAAACCCAGGTCTCCTGCATTGCAGGAGGATTCTTCACTGTCTGAGCCATCAGGGAAGTCCATATCCTATATATGCAATGTATAATATATAGTGTGTTTGTATAAATGTGTGTGTGTGTATACATATATATATATTTATATACAATTCACCACTTGAAATAAGAAAATCCAGTCATCTGTGACACCATGATTGGACCTTGAGGGCATTGTGCTAAGCCAAGGGACTTCCCCGGTGGTCCAGTGGTTAAGACTGTGAGGTCCCAACGCAGGGACCCAGGTTCAGTCCCTGGTCAGGGAACTAGATCCCACATGCCACAGCTAACTGTTCGCATGCCACAACTGAAGATCCTGCCTAAGACCCAGCACAGTCAAATTAAGTAAATAAATAAATATGAAAAAATATGTTAAGTGAAGTAAGTCAGCAGAGAAAGATAAATACTGTACAATAGCACCTAAATGCAGAATCTAACGAAGCCTAACTCACACAAACAGAGAGTAAAACGGTGGCTTCCAGGGGCCGGTGGGCGAGATAAAGGGGGTGTCAGTCAAAGGGACAGGCTCCCAGTTTGGGGGAGGATGGATACACGAATGTATAGCCGAGTCCCTTAGCTGTTCACTTGGAACTATCACGACATTGTTAACCAGTTATATCCCAATACAGAATAAAAAGTTTTTAGTTTTTTTTTTTTTTTTTTGAAGTACAAACTCCCAGAGATAATATAATGAGCAAGTTTGGGGAATTTAATGCACAGTGTGGTGACTGGAAGTAACAATACTGTCTTTTGTACTTGATTCTTCATCAGAGTCTTATACTTGAAAGTTGGGAATTGTGTGACATGATGGAGGTGCTAACTGACCTTTCTGTGGTCCTCATTTGGTAATAGATAAGTGTAACCCATTATCACAGTGTAATCCCTAAATTTACCCGTTGTTATTTGTCTATTATAGCTCAATAAAGCTGGGGACTGGGACTTCCCTGGTGGTCCAGTGGTTAGGATTTCACCTTCCCGTGCAGGGCGTGAAGGTTTAATCCTTGGTTGGGGAGCTAAGGTCACATATGCCCTGTGGCCGGATAAACCAAAACATAAACAGAAGCAATATTGTAACAAATCCAATAAAGACTTTTAAAAATGGTCCACATTTTTTAAAAAGGCTATATATGCCTTAGAGCAGAAATCAGCAAACAAACAAACAAAATTAAATTAAATTTTAAAAAATTAAAAACTGTGCGTGTTCCTTAAGGGAAGGAGAAGGTCATATTAAACTCCAGATGCCCAGTCGCTCTGTGGTTCCTGGTGTGAGAGACAGCCAGCACAGGCTTAGTGAAAGTTTCCACTTCAACCCTTACATCACATGAGAACTTACAAATCCCTTTCAGAACTTTAGGTCTCTGCAGAGAGTTGAAAGAGGAATTCAGCAGACTTTTGTTTTTCTTACTGAATCTAAATTTATGTAATGACTTCTTTCAGTCCCATTGTTTTCCTTACATTTCTGAATCATGTTATCTTCTTTCTGGTGCACGTGTTCCTGAAAGTAAACAAGCACCTCTCTAGAAATCAATGCACTGCCTCAGTGAAAAGCAGTTACATTGGAACTGGGTAAGAAACCCATGTATACACTGCCTCATTGTTTATTCAGGACCTAATATGTTCCTGACACTGTGCTAGGTGTTGGGATGGAGTGAAGTGCAGCCAAAGCCATTCCTGCTCCGGAGATGTTTCCAGTCTGGTGGGTGAGAGAGTCAATAATATTATACATTATTATACACATACACACACAACACCCAGCATTTCACAACCCATGGTAGCTTTCAATTCATTTTATTTCGTGGATTTGGACAACCCACCTTTGGGGCACTTCTCTGACTCTGATTTTCAGATCCCTATGTTCAGGCATAAGGAGGCACAGGGTCACTAGAGGTGAAGCCAGGATGGTAACCCAGGGGCCTGACTCTGGAATCTACACCTTCCGTCTCTGAGCTGTCCGAGCTTCCACGAATACCGCTTGAATTCAGTGCTGAGATTCATGTTGAACTCTTTGAAGATGTGGCATGCACTGAGTGGCATGTCATAGTTTAGCTGGCATCTTTTCCTTTCTTGTGGTACATAAACTGACAAACAAGCGGACGGGCACAGGAGGAGCAGCATCTCTGCTGTAGTCCTTGCCCCCAGGAGAGCAGCACACACACGCAGCACGCTGAGTACTGAGATCTATACAGCTATTTTTTATTACCATCATTTGGACTTCCCAGGTGGCATTAGTGGTAAAGAACCCGCCTGCCGATGCAGGAGATGTGAAAGACACAGGTTTGATCCCTGGGTCCGGAAGATCCCCTGGAGGAGGGCATGGCAACTCACTCCAGTATTCTTGCTTGGAGAATCCCATGGACAGATGTAGCCTGGTGGGGTACAGACCATGGAGTTGCAAAAATTTGGATACAATTTGGCATGAAAGTACTCACATAATTAATTATATGTTAATTTATTTAACAAAAAAGAACTTAAGGGCAAGTTATATTAGAGTACCCCTCTTGGTTTAACATTTCTTGATGACTATTAAGAATTTTTATACTCAAACATTTCTTCCAAAATGCTATCCTGAGATTTTTTTTAAGGCATTAAATTGATGCCATTTTCCATCTTTCTAGATGGTTTGATCTAGATGGCCTTAATTTAAGCCACCATGATTATTATTCTCTGTGAGTCACACCTCTAAACACAGCCTGATGTTTTCTTGTGTTAGAAGAAAACGAAATCCCCACCAGGTACAGGTAACACTCTCGTTTCTATTTGTTTGTCTGTATTTTATTCATTATTTTAAGTGGCTGATTTGGACTGGACATTTAGGGGTTTGCAGCATACTGGGAATAACTGCCTGGAAAATCCGGCACTAGTCATAGTGTTGAAAATAAAAATCATTTATTCTTTGCAGTTTACAAAGTCTTTTCACATACTCTATCTTATCAAATCTTATTTAAAGCTCTCCATCACTATGGAAGGGAAGACCAGCCTTTCACACTCTGCACATTCTTCATTGCTTGCGTCTCTCTCAGACCACCCTTTGGGCTCTGAAATGCCTACTTTGGACCCAAAGACATGAATTAGTCAAGGAGATATCAAGGGTCTCAACAAATGGGGAATTCCCTTCTTAGGTGGGAATGAGCCCTCGATTGTAGACAAGAACCACTAACACGTGTTCCGTGACCCTACCTACAAACACCAGTTCAGTTCAGTCACTCAGTCGTGTCTGACTCTTTATGACCCCATGGACTGCAGCATGCCAGGCCTCCCTGTCCATCGCCAACTCCCAGAGTTTACTCAAACTGATGTGCATTGAGTCAGTGATGCCATCTAACCATCTCATCCTCTGTCGTCCCATTCTCCTCCCGCCCTCAATCTTTCCCAGCGTCAGGCTCTTTTCAAATGAGCCAGCTCTTTGTATCAGGTGGCCAAAGTATTGTAGTTTCAGCTTCAACATCAGTTTCCTTTAGGATGGACTGGTTGGATCTCCTTGCAGTCCAAGGGACTCTCAAGAGTCTTATCCAACACCACAGTTAGAGAGCATCAATTCTTTGGCTCTCAGCTTTCTTTATAGTTCAACTCTCACATCCATACATGACTACTGCAAAAACCATAGTCTTGACTAGACTGACCTTTGTTGTCAAAGTAATGTCTCTGCTTTTTAGTATGTTGTCTAGGTTGGTCATAATTTTTCTTCCAAGGGGTAAGCATCTTTTAATTTCATGGCTTTAGTCACCATCTGCAGTGATTTTGGAGCCCCCCCAAATAAAGTCTGCCACTGTTTCCACTGTTTCCCCATCTATTTGCCATGAATTGAAGGGACCAGATGCCATGATCTTTGTTTTCTGAATGCTGAGCTTTAAGCCAACTTTTTCACTCTCCTCTTTCACTTTCATCGAGAAGCTCTTTAGTTCTTCTTCACTTTCTGCCAAAAGGGTGGTGTCATCTGCATATCTGAGGTTATTGATATTTCTCCTGGCAATCTTGATTCCAGCTTGTGTTTCTTCCAGTCCAGCGTTTCTCATGATATACTCTGCATATAAGTTAAATAAACAGGGTGACGATATACAGCATTGACGTACTCTTTTCCTATTTGGAACCAGTCTGTTGTTCCATGTCCAGTTCTAACTGTTGCTTCCTGATGAAGACCAGGGGCTTAGAGAAGATCCACAGGGCAAAGCCTGAGTGGCAGGGGCCCCTGAGCCAGGGACATCTGTGACAAGCTCTCTCCATGTACCCTCGGATGTCACGCACAGACACACACGTGTTCTCTGTGTGCTAGGACACACTGAGGTTGGGAACACTGTATACTTCAGAGCAGATTAGACCTTCCATCTGGGCCCTAGAAATCCAGGCCCACTTCCCTGACCAAGTCTGTGGTGTCCTCGCCTCTATGCAAGAAATGCACAATCAAGCCATGGATGGAGCACGCTGCCTGCATGGCTTCTGCTGGGCCCTGTGTTTTTCTGCAACAGAGATGCTAAAACAATCTCACCATTCAAGTCCACGTGTGGCCCTGTTCTTGGAGATTCCAGGCCAACCCAGGTGCAGTAAAAAGCTTCGGGCTTTGGAAAATTCCTTTAAATAACCTCAGGATCTCTGGGAACTAAAGCTCAGAGCAAGATGATACTGCCAATCCTCACTCTTCCTGCTCCCCATCTTCCAGGGACCCGAGAGGACTTTCTCAGACATCCCCCTCTGCTAAGATGAGTTGAGAACTAGCGCGGGTGTGGCCAGAACACATCCTCTGTGGTGAAGCAGGCTCTGCTGATCCAGAGCAGGTGTCTAAGCCCCATGGATATAATGTGGGGACCAGCCCTTTATGTTAAACAGGATTAGCAGCTCAGCCATTAACAGAGCTATAATGCCAGAGGCTCTAAGACCCTCCAGGAGCCCAGGACCTCTGGGAGATTTTACCTTCCATTCCATTTAAATCCAAGAGGCTTTAACCCCGCCAGCAGCTCAGGAGTTACTGCGGAGGCTTAGGGAGAAGCTGTTATGAAAAGCCACGGTTGTTGCTAAGCAAAGGGAGTCTGGTGGAGGCAACTGATGGCATCAAAGCAACACCTGGTTAAACTGAAATTGACAGGAGAGCTCCTCTCTGCTCTGAGCTGCTTTTGTGAGGGTTAGAGTTCCATCTGCCTAATACTAAAAAGGCAGTAAGCACAGAGAAGCTTGGTTCCTCTAGACACGTGTGTCCCCTACAGCATGGACACAGTAAGATATATGACAAACTGGGGGGTCATCCTGGGGACTCAGGGTGTGGGAGGCCCCCAGGCCATGCTCACCATTCCAGGCTATCCTGGGTTGAGCAGAGGTGGGCTGCACAGAGAGGGCAGACCCTGCACCATAACATCTTCTGCCAGCCTCATCTGGAGAAAGGAAAGTGCAGGACAAATGGCTTCTACCTGGTCGGTGAGAGGGCAGGGCCCCAGGCGTCTAGGGTGGAGGTGGTTTTGCATCTGGGGAGCCTGGACCAGTTGGTCAGCAGGCCTTGCTTTCCCCTCGGAGCCACACTGCGGTCTCAGGAGATCTGGGAGTCTGCTCACGGTCCAGATCTCAAGGTAGTCTCCTCATTACAGCCCTGATGCACAGCAGAGATTTATTTTAAAGATAACGTAGTTCAGAAGGACACATGTACCCCAGTGCTCATTGCACCACTACTCACAATAGCCAAGTCATGGAAGCAAACTAGATGTCCATCAATGAATATAGAAGACCTGGTACATATGCACAATGGAATACCACTCAGGCCTAAAAATAACAAAATAAAGTCATTTGCGGCAAAATGGATGGACCTACAGATTAGGTGAAGTAGGTCAGACAGAGAAAGACAAATAACATATGATATTGCTTATATGTGAAATCTAAAAATATGCAAATGAGCTTACTTACAAAGCAAAAACAGAGTCACAGACTTGGAGAAGAAACTTTCAGTTCCTAGGGAGGAATGGTGAGGGGTGAGGGATAGTTGGGGAGTTTGGGATGGACATGAATGCACTGCTATATAGTAAAACAGATAACCAGCAGGGACCGACTGTATAGCACAGGGAAGATGTATAGATGCAAGTGCATGTAAAACTGCATCACTTAGCTGTGCCCCTGAAATTCACACAACATTGTAATCAACTATACTCCCATGTTAAATACAGATGAAAAAGAATGAAAGATAGAGTGTCAGGATAGCCCAAATGGTGTTGCACAGATTCTAAGGAGGGCGGGTATTTAAAGGAGACTGGGACTGTAGTGGGGAGATGGTGGTTGGAAGGGCCCGGGCATTCCATTGAGTCAGGGCAGGACAACAAGAATATAAGGCCTTCCAGCAGGGAACCCACACGTGGGAAACTCCAAGGTGAAAATGAACAGCACAGTTAGATCTTTCTGGAGTGAGAAGAGACAAGAGATGGCTGAGACCCGAGCATTTCTCAATTTTTTCCTTCCCCGAATGCACTTCCGCAAAGGCGACAGAGAGAGGACGAGGACACAGAGATGAATGCACTCAGCTTACTGCTGCGAAACTTTGACTGCAAACACAGCTGCGACCTCTGCCCTGGAGCTGGGCCAGCTGTCCTGTGGGTCACAGTCCAATTGACTGCTGCTTAAAGGCTCACTACCCTGACTGCTGGAAAAGCTAGTTCCTGCTTTCTTCCTTTGGCAGTACTTGCCTCTCTTCTCCTGATTAGAGTTGTAAGTTCTAATGGGATGAAAATGTAATGGAAACTAACACAAAACAGGAAAGAGAGTGTGCCATTCTAAGACACTGTGCTTTAATCAGATCCTGGTGCCCCAGGAAACAAATCCATTCTATCTGCTGTTCAGGGACACAGAAGAGCCTCCAGTCAACAGGACCTGGCCTGGGCCACCCTATTCTGCCAGGCCTTGGGTGCTTAGCTTGAGTATCTTCCTTCTGTCCCTCTGAACCGAGCTCCTTCCTTCTCTCCCATGCTCTGCACCCAGAAGGCTGGCCTTGACTGCTGGCCTCAGTGATGAGCCCTGCTGCCCAGCTCTAGGCTAAAGGTGGCTCCTGGGGCCACCTGGAGGAATCCAGAAGGGAGAGGAGGGAGTGGTTGGGGTTTTCATTCCTGGGCCCCTTCCCACTGGCTGAGGTTGGCACAGACGAAGTGCCTCCATGAATTCAGGCCTCAGCTCCCACCTGGCAGCCGTCTCCATGGTGACAGATCTACCCAAATTCTCATAAGCACTCCACGCCCTTGACCTTTCAGGCTGAAGGATTGCCGGAGCTTCCCACTGTCCCTGGGGCTGTGATGTCTCTCCATCCCCTGAGGCTTTTCCTTAATGCCAAACATGTGACTCTATCTGAGTCCTTATTTAATCTCTCTTCAGCCTCCCCCTTTCGGACTTGTTTCCTGCTTCTTCCAAAACTCCTGGATGATCCAGACACCGCAGCCTGACTGTGGAGGGTCCCAGGAAGCTCCATGTAGAGTGGTTGGGGTGTCCAAGTGCAGTAGAGGCGTTCAGGGGCCATGTGGCATCCAGCACAGAAGTGCTTCCACATTTCAGCAGCCGCAGTCATCACACAGGTGCGTGCTGGCTGCCATCAGCCCCATCCTGAGCATTAACTGCTCCTGTCTCATTTTTCACATAAAGAAACCAAGACTCAGGAAGGTCAAATGAAATGGCCCATTATAATTTTCCTGTCTGCGAGGGTTTGGGGCTACAGCTCACGAATCCTTTCAGGATGGTGAATGCCACATTCTATATATAAAATCATGACATATAAAGGAAACATGTAAGAAATTCTTTCTAAAGGGTCAGAACCCTGAGTGCATTTATGTCCTTTACCTGTGAATTTTTTTTTTTTTTTTTTTTTTTTTTTTTATCACCAACTCAATGAATTTAGTTTCTCTGCTCCCTGGGAAGAGACTGTATGATAACAGAGACCTTACCTAATTCTTTGTTTTGGTACAATGTCTAACATGTTTTGGGCATTTAATGAATGTCTATTAATAGCACCTATCCACAGGGGCTCAGTGCTCAATGTGGTCGCTTGCTGCTTCATATGTGGACACATAATACAAAATAAGAGGTTCACTTTCTTCCAGGTGAAATCGTGGGTCGGCCTTCGAGAGGACTCTGGGAGGCTGTCGCCCAGCTCTCCACCCCGGGCAGTGCTGGGCTCCAGCTGTGACCATTCGGGTGGTGTTGCTCATGGACACCCCTGCATAGGTGCCTAGCGGGCCCTTCCCAGGGGCTACCAGGCTGGCAGCACCTCCTCCTGCCCAGTCTAACCCCTTACCCTCTCTATGCACACAGTGGGCAGAGAGGACTAGTCACAGCCGGGCAGGAAGAAGTGGGTGGAAAATGGAAACATACTCAGTGGAGAATAACAGCCAAGGGCTGGGAGGCTGAGCGCTCACTCCTCTCGAGTGGAAAGCAGAAGGATGCGACCTTTTGAGGGAGGTCCTGTGTGCCTTCCTCCCCAACACGGGAATAGACACTGAGCCTTTGTCGTGTTTCAGGCAGTGTATTAGGTGCTAAGGATGCAGGAATACGTATAAACATAAAAAGACAGCATAGAGATGAATTCCAACCATGAGGAGACTTCTGTTTAAAAAGGATGAAAACTGGGACTTCCCTGGCAGTCCAGTGGTTAAGACTCCAACCTTCCACTGCAGGGGGCCCAGGTTGGATCCCTGGTCAGGGAAATCCCCACATGACACACAGAACGGCTAAAAAAATAAATAAATAAACGAAGAAAACTAGAAAACAGTCCCATGATTGGTGGCTAATTCCTTCCCATATTCTGAGAGCACCTACTTGTTTCAGGAGCCTGGGTTATGAACAAGAGAGCTTTGGATGTTTGCTTTCTGGCAGTGAACTAGAGTTAACCACTAGCCCAAAAAAAAAAAAAAAAAAAAAATCAGATGGTTATTTAAATACCCTAGTACCCATGGCATCAGGTTCTGATAAGATTAGATGAATCACTATAGAGAGAGCACTTTGAAGAGAGCCTGTGTAGAGAGGAAGCAATACATGAGGGTCACAAAGGAGAGGTACAGAGTGAAATGAGAGAAATCTAGGGGCCTAACCTGCTCCTGGGGATCAGAAAAGGCCTCTTGGAAGAATGTCCTGTAAGCGTGGGTAGGGGTTAGGCTGGGAGAGTGCCCCCAGGCAGAGAAATCAGCACCGAGCAGACACCGTGGAGCAAAGAGCTCGGGACAGGCTGGTTGGGGCGCAGGTGAGAAGAAGGGGGTGATGAGGGAGGAAGCTGCCTCCACCCTCAGGGAGCAGACCAAGCACAGCCCTGCCAGCTGGGCGGGTGGTGGGCTAGAGTCCAGTCCAGACAGCAGGGTCCAGCCAGTCTCCCTGGAGCGCTCCCTTCCCTCTGCCTCCTCTATGTCCAACTCACAGAGAACAAGGTCCCAGAGGCCCAGAGAATTGAAAGACCTCACAGTGGAGAATCCAGGACTGTCATTTCTGTGATGCTGGACGGGAGGGATTCATACTGTGGGGACTGGCATGACCTCTCAGGGACTCGCCCAAGCACTTCTTGGGTGTCTAAGGGAGACCATCCAATATTTCTCAGGGTACATTTCTGAATTGATCCCAAGTAGCTGACGCTACCTCAACCAAGAAGAAAAAAATGAACACGTACATTTCATTTCAATGGTAGACCTCTTCCAAAAGCCTTTAGGATAATCCTGATCCAGGAAACTCGTTTCAGGAGACTGCACTAGGTAAGGACCTGCACGTTTAGCCCTGGTGGAGTAACAGATTTATTCTCCCACCTTATGATCTGGGCCACAAACTGAATACAGGAGCCCAGATTTCACTCCCTGCACGACAAAACCAAGGCAGCAGGGAACAGCCATCCTTAGAGAAAGGAAACAAAAGAATTCAGTCAACAATCGCCCCAGATCACTGCTCAGAAAGAGTTCCCAGGCTTCAGTACAGGAAGCAGAGACCAGCATGGGGCTGGCAGTCTCCTGACACAGCTGGAATTCACAGGCAGAGCATCGAGAGAAGAAAGCAGCCCAGGCCCCCTGAGGGGTCTTCAACTGAGCAGGTATGTGCCTGGCACACTCAGAGCCCTGGAAAGGCCTCTGGCATGGATTAGGCAGAGGAAATGACTACACAGCACCCAGGAATGGGGAGCCTCCAGACCTACCGGACAGCGTAGAAAATCCTCCTAACACAGAGCTGCCTTGAAAAAATAAGTGTCTGCTGCTTAACACCCAAAGCATGTACATTCTGCTTCTGGATCCACCAATGTGGGTGCTCCTGGTCCAGTTCAGAGGCAGGCAGCGTCCACAGCAGTCCTGAACCCAGAAGGAGGCTGCCTTGGCCATGTCTGCCGTTGGTGTCCAGAGCTGCCCTGGACATGGGCGTCCCTTTGAGCTCAGAGAGGACAGACACTGGGGGCTGTGCCTTTTTACCACGTTGTCCTGGAAGTCACACATCACATCTGCTCTCATGGTTGAGAGGAAGTTGTCATGTGGGCCACTCAACAACAGGGCTGACTGCTTGAAAGAAGTCTCTTCTTGTCATCAAGGAGTCTTGCCTCCTAGACGCAGAGCAAAGTCACAGGGGTGTGAGTTGTTTCAGTGACTGAGTCCAGAGAGAAGGCTGAAGGGTAACTGGCGGAAATTGATATGCTTGTCATCTAAAGCTCAAATCCCGCTGTGTGCTTGCTAAGTCACTTCAGTCATGTCCTACTCTTTGTGACCTTATGGACTGTAGCCCACCAGGCTCCTCTGTCCCTGAGGTTCTCCAGGCAAGAATACTGAAGCAGGTTGCCATTTCCTCCTCCAGGGGATCTTTCCTACCCAGAGATTGAACCCGTGGCTCCTGCAGCTCCTATATTGGCAGGCAGATTCTTAACCACTGAGCCACCTGGGAAGCTCCCAAATCACCAAAATCGAAAGCTCAAATCAGGACTCTGTAAAAGGACCTCCCACAAAAAGTGTATCACCTCCCTGGTTGAGCCCCCAGTATCCCATGAAAAACTACCATCTTTGTCATCAGATGTAAATCAGGCTCCTGAACTCTGATGAGCTGCTGAGGAGGGTTGACATCTCAGGTGCAGATTTGCTCTTGAGGTGGTCACTATCACTCCATCACTGACCAGTCCAGGAGGAAGTTAAGTGACAAACTCAATTTAAGCAAAGTCCTCAAAATTAAAGAAGCAGCATTTTCCTCTTCCGCCCCTATGAAGATGTGCGTCCATGTCTTCAGCACTGAAGAGTCACAGTTTGGGGAAAATGAGTGCCTACCCCTTCTCTGACCCTTCCCCTCCTTGCCTGCGTGCTTCTGTCTGGCTGCAGCCTTTTGGGGGTGTCGGGGGGTCAGCATGCCAGGGGTCCTCCTGATAACACATAAACCACGTCAAGACAACTTTCCATCTAGGGTCCCCTCTCTAGAACTTTTCCAGGCTATGGATCAAACTCATAGAAATGGTAAAAGAAAAAGCATTTTCAGCTTCACAAACATTTTCCCCAATAGTCTTTAATTCTACTCAAGTAGGTCAAAGTCTGGTTTCAGCCATTAAAAGACAAAAGGCTAAAATAATAGTCTTTTATGTCTAGAGAGAGCGTGAGTGTGAACCCTGATCCTGGCTCACCCCATGTGGGCTGCACAGAAAAAGGGCTTCCCTTGCCCCCTTCCCAGCCCCCAGTGTTTATTTGCATGATAGAAAAACTGGCCCTGAATATTTGGTGACAATCTAGATGGGAAAAGAATTTTTAAAAGAATAGATATGTGTATATGTCTATCTGAATCACTTTGCTATGTTTCTGAAACTAATATGACATTGTAAATCAACTATACTCCAACATAAAATAAAAATTAAAAAAAAAAAACCAAAAACGGGCCCCCAGAAGAACTTTGTGTCCTCAGTCCCGGGCAGCAGGCGGCACACAGGGCATGGGGCTCTGACCTGCAGGTGAAACATCGCATTTGTCCTGGAACAGGAAGATGCTGTGGGTTCTCAGGGATTTGTCACTGCCCAGAGAGTCAATGTTTGAAACAGAACTTGGCTGTCTCACAGTGGGTGGCCGGGAGGCCGAGCAGTGCCCAGCAGGCAGCCTTGGTGAGAGACGTGAGCAGAGAGAGAAAAGTGAGCCTCCCAGGAGAGCTGGGTGGTGGAGAGGGTGAGGGAGATGGGAGTGAGGTCCAGCAGTCACTCAGGGGTGGACGGGCCAGCAGAGTTCCCGCTGCAGAGTTCACAGCACATGAAGGCAAAGTCTGCGTCAGCTGGGTTACGCTGTTGGTGATCTCAGGCAGGACTTGGAGGAGCCTGGTACAGTGTCCATTGGCATCCCCAATGACTGCTGTTTTTAGACTAGAGTCAGAAATACACCTTCGCCACAACCACCACACTGCCCAGAGGCTGGACAGAGCGCAGGTAAGCAGCCAGGTCTCGGGGTCTCACACAACAGGAGAAGACCTGTGGTTGGGTCCACTTTGATGATGGAATCAGTGCCCCGAGGAGAGGCGTCCTGTTAGGAACGGAATACCTCAAATAGGGAACAGAATCTAAGTGATTTTTTATGAACTCTCTAAAGCAGTAACATATTCGAAAATGTCTCGAAAGCATCCAGGGAGGAGAATCCTTGGAGGTGTGTGTAAGCATTGTCTGTGCATACCTCATTTCTAAAACCACAGACAACAGAGCTCCACCCAGAAGGGAGTCTTCTGAGGAAGACTATGCCTCGTGAGCCTGTATCACTGGGCACCTGGCACAATATGAAAGTCATGGTGATTGTTCACAATATCATCCCTCTCAGACAGGGCCTCAGGAAGTGTGTCTCTCCAGGAGGCTGGTGTTTGGGAAGGTTTCCGTGGAGGCTGTGTCTGTGAGGTAGACTCAGGATTTAAGCGAATCTGCAGAATCAAAACACAATAAGGTGACTCTGCAGAATCAAAACACCAGTCAAAAATGGCCATCATCAAAAAATCCACAAACCATAAACGCTGGAGAGGGTGTGGGGGAAGGGGAACCCTCCTGCGCTGTTGTAGGGAATGTAAACTGGTACAGCCACTAAGGAAATAGTATGGAGGATACTTTAAAAAACTAAAAATAGAGCTTCTGTATGATCCAGCAATCCCAGTTCTGGGCATATATCTGGAGAAAATTATAATTGGAAAATATACATGGACACCTATGCTCATAGCAGGGCTATTTATAATAGAATGGACATGGAAATCATGTAAATGTCCATTGGCAGATGAATGGATAAAGATGTGGTATATATCATGGAATATTACTCAGCCATAAAAAAGAATGAAACAATTCCATTTGCAGTAACATGAATGGACCTGGAGATTATCATACTAAGTGAAGTAAGTCAGACAGAGACAGACAAATACCAAACAATACCACTTACATTCGGAGTCTAAAATAAGTGAACCTATCTACACAGCAAAAACGGATTCAGACATGAAGAATAGATTGTTGGTTGCCAAGGGGCAGAGAGAGGTTGGGGAGGGACGGACTGAGAGTTTGGGGTTAACAAATGCAAACTATTATGTGTAAGGGCTAGATGGACAAGATCCTACTTTATAGCACACGGAACTATAGTCAATGTTCTGTGATAAACCATAATGCAAAATAACCTACAAAATTATACATGTGTATAACTGAATCACTTTACTGTAAAGTAGAAATTAACACAGCATCGTAAATCAATTATACTTCAACTTAAAAAAATAGGAGTGTCTGCAGGAGCGTTCAGGATGAGGTACCTCACCAGGAAGTGGTTCAGACATGCTGAGAACCCATCACATCCAGGTGAACACCAATCACGCAGAGCCCACACTAACAGAGGCAGGTAACAGCAAGGCTGCTCCTTCCCCCGGGGACCCTGTGTGGCCTGGAGCAGAGGTAAGAGAAAGGGAAGAGCTCTCCACTAGGGGACGTGTCTGGAGTTTCTCTTCTGCGTTGCATGCAAGTGGCTCCCAACAGTCTGTACTAATTAGCCCTGTCACAGTTGGTTTTGAGACATGTCACAAGCAATTTGTGGATAATAATAAAGGAGCAAATTTTTCCAATGATTCCTTTCTTTATAAATTAGATTAATGTGTTAAGACTTCTTTGGTTGTAATCGAGAGAGAGCCAAATTGAATTAGTTTGGGCAAGAAGAACTTATTACAAGCTCTGTGTCACGCCAAGAGCAAGGCTGCAGCTGACTGTGACCAGGGACCCCGTATCCTCAGGGTGCTCCTCTCACCTTGCACACCTACTTTTCTCTGCACATTGGATTTATTTTCCCAGCAGTACAAGCATCTCAACACGGCAAGAGGTGCAGTGTAAACAGTTCACAAGCCTCACATTGCACGTTACCAGTCCAGCATCCTAAATGTTTGTTCCAAGTTTCAGTTGGAACATCTCTAAGGGTTGAAGCCAACTCACTGGAAAAGACCCTGATGCTGGGAAAGATTGAGGGCAGGAGGAGAAGGGGGGTGGGCAGAGGGTGAGATGGTTAGATAGCATCACCAACTCAATGGACAATGAATTTGAGCAAATTCTGGGAGACACTGGGGATCAGGAGAGCCTGGTGTGCAGCAGTCCACGGGGGCCTCAAAAAGTCGGACAGGACTGAATGACTGAACAACAAAAAGGGATGAAGAATTCCTGGGTGTGTCTTTGGTGATGCAGCCACTGCCCAAACAAGGTGTGTAACATTCCTGGTTACCTGACTCCAATCCAGGTCCCCACCTCCCAGATAAACTCTGTCACCCCAACACAACCTCTAAATCCCTTTAATGATCATTACTCTGACCCCATTTTCCATGTCTCTCCAAAATCCTTTACATTCTGGTCCAGAACTAACAGTCTGCCAGTAGAGATTGCCCGAATCCTGAGTTCCTTCTCTAAAAGTGACTCTCATGAGCCACTCTGGAAGATACTAGCTCTTGAGTTCATTTCTCAAGTGGAGGCTGAATCTTCTCATTCCCTGTCTTCCTCAAATCTCCAACTCTATACTCTTTGCTCTCTGTTGCGTCTACAAAACCACTTCTTTCTCAGATTCACCCTCTTCCTCCAAGACATCTACTCTTGCTTTATCGATTATGCCAAAGCCATTGACTGTGTAGATCACAACAAACTGTGGAAAATTCTTCAAGAGATGGGAATACCAGACCACCTTAT
Source organism: Bubalus kerabau (assembly GCF_029407905.1). Lineage (NCBI taxonomy): Eukaryota > Metazoa > Chordata > Mammalia > Artiodactyla > Bovidae > Bubalus > Bubalus kerabau. Next base: position 17,317,463 of record NC_073628.1, read on the forward strand.
CTGCCTCCTGAGAAATCTGTATGCAGATCAAGAAGCAACAGTTAGCACCAAACATGAAACAACAGACTGGTTCCAAACTGGGAAAGGAGTACCTCAAGGCCGTATATTGTCACCCTGCTTATTTAACTAATATGCAGGGTATGTAGTGCGAAATGCCAGGCTAGATGAAATACAAGCTGGAATTAAGATTGCCAGGAAAAATATCAATAACCTCAGATACAGAGATGACACCACCCTTATGGCAGAAAGTGAAGAGGAACTAAAAAACCTCTTGATGAAAGTGAAAGAGGAGAGTGAAAAAGCTGGCTTAAAACTCAGCGTTCAAACAACTATTATCATGGCATACAGTCCCATCACATCATGGCAAATAGACGGGGAAACAATGGATACTGATAGATTTCCCTTTCTTGGGCTCCAAAATCACTGTAGATGGTGACTGCAACCATGAAATTAAGACTTGGAAGAAAAGTTATGACCAACCTAGACAGTATATTAAAAAGCAGAGATATTACCTTGCCAACAAAGGTCCATCTAGTCAAAGCTATGGTTTTGTCCAGTAGTCATGTGTGGATGTTAAGAGTTGGACTATAAAGAAAGCTGAGTGCCAAAGAATTGATGCTTTTGAGTTGTGATGTTGTAGTAGACTCTTGAGAGTCCCTTGGACTGCAATGAGATCCAACCAATCCATCCTAAAGGAAATCAGTCCTGAATATTCATTGGAATGACTGAAGCTGAAGCCAAAACTCCAATACTTTGGCCACCTAAATGCAAATAACTGACTTATTTGAAAAATCCCTGATGCTGGGAAAGATTGAAGGTGGGAAGAGAAGGGGATGACAGAGGATGAGATGGTTGGATGGCATCACTGACTTGATGGACATTAGTTTGAGCAAGCTCCAGTAGTCGATGATGGACAGGGAGGCCTGCCTGGCGTGCTGCTGTTCATGGGGTCGCAAAGAGCTGGACATGACTGAGCAACTGAACTGAACTGAACTGAACTGGGATTCAGGTGAATAAGTCATATCTACCCCCATCTGCTCTATTCACCTCATCACTGACCTCCCAATCATTTCCCCTTGTTCATTCAAATTTGAGCACTTGCTTTATTACCATCATCTTCTCTACTCTGTCTTCCCTTTCTGTGAGGACAATTCATCCCAAATCTTGCTGTTATATTTGCATTATATTTGGGCCAGTGGGAACCCAAGGGGCTGCAGAGAACAAGGGAAGAAAAATTTTAAAAAGTGGAGCCTCAGCTTTGCTTTGAATTATGCATGATGGAGCTAGATGGTACCGGGAAGGGTGTATTGGGGTAAGAGCAGTGTGGAGCTAGAAACAGCCTCATTCGTGTCAAAGAGGAGACGTGATTTCTACTGGGCAGGACGGAGGGGAGTGGAGAGTGAGGAGGGCTGAGGGAGCAGACTAGGAGGAAGCTTTGGAGGGCTGTCTCTGATGACTGGAAGGAGGTCCATCTTTCTCCTGTTTTTACAATAAAGGAGAGTTGAGTGGTTTGGCACCTGGGCATGTGTTGGTGACAGTATTTTGCACTTTGTTCATGATAATACACTTCTTAGGCTCTCTCTTTCAACTGAAGATTTCTGAGATGCAAACATCCTCTCCATCTTTCTATTTCCTTTATTGAACACATAGTAGGGGCTCTGTGTTCGCTGAAAGAAACAGTAAACCTTGTGAGATCCCTGAGCATTTCCTGTTCATACAATTACTTACAGAGAAAAATAGAATGAAAAGTATATTCCAAGTTTTGAATAGTAGCCTTAGAGACAAGCTTTTGGAAACCCAGCCAATCCACAGCCCACACTCCACAGAGATGACATTTTTGTGACTTCGACAGTTTTTCAAACTTGCCCTGGAGAAGCGTGATTAGGCAAGTTGTGTCAAGGAGTTTGGGAATACAACTAATACTTTACATGGCTTTATTGCTTTACAGTCTGCAAGGTGGTTTTCAGGAACATTATTTTATTAAATCCTCTCCATCAAGCGTGAGAGAGTGAGAGGGAGGTCTTATCATCCTTGCAAGAAAGTAAGGCAGAGACTTGAAGCCACTTGGCCAAGGTCATACAACCAGTAAGTGATAGAGCCTGGACTTAAACTGATATATTTGAACTTAACTGACTCTTGACTGAACTTGAACTGGTTCCAAGTAGAGAATCTTTCTGTTTCTTTGCACTGACCCTGGATCACAGTAAGAATGCCTGACATTGGAGAGACTGTGGGTTACCAGTGAGGTTGTCCTATGGCATCGCCTAAAAAAAAAAATCCCCAGGTTAAAGCCATCTGTACTAATAAGTATGTGAACTGCCTACAAAACCTGGGAATACTTTCATCCTCTCACTGCTATTGGTCAGACCCTGGTATTATGTCTGGCCTGAATCTCAGTCTTTCAAGAGAGATGTACAGAAATGTAAAAGGGTTCAGTCTATTCTATCTGATATATGAAAGAATATTATGGGAGGATTATGGTCACCGTCGGCACACAGGGAGGGCATAGCCTCACAGGAAATTAGCAACTTGCTGCAACATAAATATAGGTTAGACCCAAGGGGAAAAAAAAAGTCCTGATTGTGAGGGCTGTGAGATGCAGAGAATGTCTTCAAAGCAGGATATGAATTCTCTATCACTGCAGATTTTTAAGAATAGGAGAAATTCTTTTCAGAGTATGTTGGAAAGCTGGGAGCTGAGGAATATATATAATCAGCTCTGGTTTTCCTCCTGAGAGGGCGGGGGTGGCGGGATGTGGCAACAGTATCCTTGGGGCTTACCCTGAACTTTTGGCTTTTTATTCATCTCCCCTCCCATATTATGTTACTGTGTAGCTTGCTAACTACAAGTAGATGTGTTTTCCTCTGTTTATTGTATTAAACATGGGAAGCATGATCTAGGTATCCATTCCTAAGAAATATCTGCTGTCTGAAAAGTCCAGCCTGCTGGTGATAGCAGAGGTGAAAACAGAAAAGAGAAAGACATGAAACCATCTGTCTTTCTCCTATCTTGTCCTCAGCAACCCCATGTTAGAAGCATCGTGCGACCCTCCTAAAAATGATCTTAGTGATTCTTTTCACTCTTTATCAATCGCCTTGATCTGCACACTTCCCTAGATCCAAAGTAATTATATATGACTGTCTTTTTGTTTAAAATATGTACTTATATGTTTGGAGGCATGTATTTTTGGAGGCCTTTAATGATTTTCTTCTTACATCATTGCACACTATTTTTAGGGTGCGTGGGAGAAGCTTCAAAAATAACAGGATTCTGCCCCTCCCTGCATCCACCTCATCTTGCCATACACGAATCTGAGCGATCCTCCCCATTGATTCTGGGCTTGGCAGATGCCAGCAGTCCGTCCTGTATCGCCAAGACCCTGGCCAGCTCATCTCTGACCTCAGTCTCATCACAGTCCACAGAGATGAACAAAGACTAAGCCTATAGCCAAAGAACCATCAGTTGATCTACAGAATCCTTACTTATACAAGTGGTTGGTTGAAAACACTCCGCTTTTGGATGGTGTGTTACCGAACTCAAGATAACTGGAGTCCATAAACTTAGAAATGGCAGGATTTGTTTCTAATTACTTCCATTTTAGGTTTGGCTTATTTCTGGGGGAAAAGAAAAATAACAAATACAAAAACTAAATACACATACAGAGACTAATGCATCCAACCCCAGTATTTTAACACTGTGTTTGTTTCAGGTCATTTATAATACAAAGAGGATTACAAACCCATTCTCCTTTTTACTTCCTTTTGGCAATTATTTTCATCAATTTGGTATGAGTTTGTCCAAGCATTTCCACTTGTACTGTACATATGTGAGCATGTATTTTATTTAGATAAGAAAGTTTTCTTTAGTCAATGAGGCTAAACATATTTTAAATTATATATACACCCATGGCAGATTCATGTTGATGTATGGCAAAACCAATACAATATTGTAAAGTAATTAGCCTACAATTAAAATAAAAAAATAATAATTACATATAGAATCCCTTCATGTATGTAAACCTGAATTAATTTTTCCATCGCCTGCTAATAGACATTTGTGGTTGCTTCCCACATTAGAAACTGTATGTCTGTACTTATTTCCTTGTGCACATATGAGGGTATTAGCTAGAATCAGTTATTATTTAATAACTGTTTAATGTGTATCTTCTCATTTTACATAAAACTTCCAGCTCTCTAAAGTAGCAATGATAATTTAAATTTGTATTAGCAATGCATGAGCTTCAATTTCCTCACCTGAAACAAATACTTAAATTTTTTTTTCAGTCAAGAGTGAAGTTAAGGAGTAGAGCAAACATTTTGAAACATCAAAAAATTAAATAAAGGGAACTGTGTACAAAAGATTTAAGTATAATATGTGCTAATATATTTTAATAAGATAGATGAAAACAATATCTTGTTTTATTTGCATTTCTTGATTACTGATAAAATATAGCATTTCTTTATGTTTCTTAGTCATGCAGACCTTTTTCCATGAATTTCCTGCTTGAATTGTTTGCACATTTTTCTATTGTGTTTGTCATTTTCTTACTGTTTTTTTTAAAAGTTCTTTCAATGCATCTTTACTTATTTTTTTTTAATAAATGTTACAATAATTTCATCCAGTTGGTTTTTGTGTTTTACTTTGTCCCAGTATCTTAGCCGTACAGAAAATTCCATTGTGGTGTAAATTAATGTAACCCATCTTTTCATTTATCATGTGGGCTTTTTTGTTTCACCCTTTGTTTAAAAAAGTACTTCCTCATTCAAATTCATGTATTTACATATATGTTTTTTAAATAATTCTGTAGTTCTGCATTAAATCCATGTGGAACTGAGTTTTTTGGCAATGAGGAAGAGATCATACATTATTAATAGGAAAAGGAAATTTCCTTTAAGGAATTACGCATTTTAACCCTTTCTGCTCTCCATGTTGATTTTTAAAAGTGTCTGAATTAAACTATCAGACTTTTTAAATGCTTGGCTCTGGTTCTGGGTTTTCTATTCCACTCTGATTTTTTCCCCCTCTTTGGTCTATTCTTATACCCACATTCATTTAATTATTGTAACTTTAAAATGAATGTTGACAAATGGTAATACATGTCTCGCCTTTTTGTTCTTACATTATAGAACCATCTTGGCTACTCGTATTCATTCATTATTTTATTTTAGACATGATGTTTTAAATTTCACAAAAAGTCCTTTGAGATTATGATTAGAATTTTGTTGCACTTAAAGATCAAATTGGAATAATTTTATATTTATAATATTGAACTTTTGTATCAGAATAATGAGTGCCTCTCCGTCTATTGAGGTCTTCTTTGATGCTCTTCATGAGGTTTGTATTTCTTTTCATAAGGGTTCAGCACATCTTTGGCCAGAGTGTTTCAAAGGACCTTTTATAGGTTTTGTTGTTATTGCAAAAATAAGGATTTTTTTTTCCCTGTTACACCTTCTCTCCCATCATTCTTCACAGAGAAGGAATAAAATACTCAGATTCTATCATACAACTCTGCTGTACTTTTTATGTCTATAAGTTATTTTAGATTTCTATTCATGCAATTATTACATCTCAAATAAACCAAAAAGTATAACTACTCTTCCTTTCCAATTCTAAAACGTCTTTTCTTTCTCTTCCTTGTCTTATTTTTGTTTGGTATTTTTGTTTTGGTATTTCCAGTAAAAGGCTTAACACTTACTTATATCCCAAGTAAGGGATATAAGTAAGTGTTATATCAGGGATACAAGTGTTATATAAGGGATATAAGGGATATAAGTAAGTGTTCATTGAGGACTTGCTACATGACGGACCTTGCAGTACACAGTATATAAAACATAAAAACATCATTTTCCTCATGTAGGCCCCATTCTAACGAGAGACAAAAATATATGTATATCTTATATGTATGTTGCTGCTGCTGAGTCACTTCAGTTGTGTCCGACTCTGTGCGACCCCATAGACGGCTGCCCACCAAGCTCCCCTGTCCCTGGGATTCTCCAGGCAAGAACACTGGAGTGGGTTGCCATGTCCTCCTCCAATGCATGAAAGTGAAAAGTGAAAGTGAAGTCGCTCAGTCATGTCCGACCCTCAGCGACCCCATGGACTGCAGCCTTCCAGGCTCCTCCATCCATGGGATTTTCCAAGCAAGAGTATTGGAGTGGGGTGCCATTGCCTTCTCTGATCTTATATGTATAGTGTTAAGCAATTATAAGCGCTGTAAGAAAAATATAAAGCAATGTTGGACTTCCCAAGTGGTGTTAGCGGTAAAGAACCTGCCTGCTCGTGCATGAGACCTGAGAGAACAGACGGGAGTGTTGATTCCTGAGTCAGGAAGCTCCTCTGGAGGAGGGCACAACTAAAGCAACTTGGAATGCTCTCACGCAAAGCAGGATTACAGAGCGTAGGCTCAGAGGGTTATTGTTGTTTAGTCGCTAAGTCATGTCAGACTCTTTTGCAACACCATGGATTATAACTCACCAGTCTCCTATGTCCATGAGATTTCCCAGGTGAGAATACTTGAGTGGGTTGGCTTCCTACTCCAGAGGATCTTCCTGGCCTAGGGATAGAACCTGTGTCTTTTGTGTTGGCAGGCAGGTTCTTTACCACTGAGACAGCAGGGAAGCTCAGGCTCAGAGGGTACTGGCTATAATTTTAGGTAGAATTCAAGAGATGGGAATACCAGACCTCCTGACCTGCCTCCTGAGAAATCCGTATGCAGGTCGTAACAGTTAGAAGAACAGTTAGAACTGGACATGAAACAAGAGACTGGTTCCAAATCGGGAAAGGAGTACGTCAAGGCTGTATATTGTCATCCTGCTTATTTAACTTATATGCAGAGTACATCATGAAAAATGCTGGACTGGATGAAACACAAGCTGGAATCAAGATTGCTAAGAGAAATATCAATAACCTCAGATATGCAGATGACACCACCCTTATGGCAGAAAGTGAAGAAAAACTAAAGAGCCTCTTGATGAAAGTGAAAGAGGAGAGTGAAAAAGTTGGCTTAAAACTTAACATTCAGAAAACTAAGATCATGGCATCTGGTCCCATCACTTCATGGCAAATAGATGGGGAAACAGTGGAAATAGTCGCAGACTTTATTTGGGGGGGCTCCAAAATCACTGCAGATGGTGACTAAAGCCATGAAATTAAAAGACGCTTGCTTCTTGGAAGAAAAGCTATGACCAACCTAGACAGCATATTAAAAAGCAGAGCTATTACTTTGCCAATAAAGGTCCATCTAGTCAAAGTTATGGTTTTTGCAGTAGTCATGTATGGATGTGAGAGTTGGACTATAAAGAAAGCTGAGTGCTGAAGAATTGATGATTTCAAACTGTGGTGTTGGAGAAGACTCTTGAGAGTCCCTTGGACAGCAAGGAGATCCAAGCAGTCAATCCTAAAGGAAATCAGTCTTGAATATTCATTGGAAGGACTGATGCTGAAGCTGAAACTCCAATACTTTTGCCACCTGATGTGAAGAACTGACTCATTTGAAAAGACCCTGCTGCTGGGAAAGATTGAGGGCGAGAGGAGAAAGGAATGACAGAGGATGAGATGGTTGGATGACATAACCGACTCAAAGGACATGCGTTTGAGTAAACTCCAGGAGTTGGTGATGGACAGGGAGGCCTGGCATGCTGCAGTCCATGGGGTCACAAAGAGTCAGTCAACTGAACTGACTGAACTGAACTGAACTGATCAAGATGGGCCTTAATGAAGTGATATTTGAGGAAAGATGTGAAAGTGGTGAAATGGTTCACCTTGCAGCTATCTAGGTGGATGTTCAGGCCACTTTAGATGACTGTTTGCTTGCTGTCTATCTATCCCACCCCCAACCAGTTTCTGCTTCACCTACAACCCCCCTTACAGACTGACCTTCATCCTTAGGAGTAGAGCCTAGTAGTGAATACCTACATCCTCCCTTCCACCCCCAGCTGGTGATTGTCCCAATCTCTAGATCAGGATGACTCTCCTTAGACAACTTAACAAGCTCCTCCCTTCCTTAGCCCAAGGGGCTAGGAGGGCCAGGCTCTTCTGGTTTCCCTGTTAACCAATGGGCCAATCAGATGTCATGCATGGTGCTAAGTCACTTCAGATGTGTTTGACCCTTTGCGACCCCATGGACTATAGCCTGTCAGGCTACTCTGTTCATGAGATTCTCCAGGCAAGAATACAGTAATGGGTTGCCATTTCCTCCTCCAGGATATCTTCCTGACCCAAGGATCGAACCCATGTCTCTTTTGTTTTCTGCATTGGCAAGTGGGTTCTTTACCACTATTACCACCTGGGAAGCCCAGTAGAGCTGCAGGATAAAATGATGTCAATTCCTCCTATAACTGGTACTTGTCCTCTTGCTCCCACCATTTTCCCAGGAGCAAAGACTGCTGCTGTCTTCTTCTGCTCACCATCCATAGTAGAGTGTTACTCCAGAACCCTTTTGCTCTAGACATGTAAGATTGCCCATCTATTTATTAAACCATTGCTGCCATCGACTCCTGGCTGTATCTTCTGTCTAAGGCATGGCTAAGTATAGGGCTTTGCAGGGCTGCGCGGAGCAACCAAACGTTGGGGAACACCAACACTGGAGAATGAACCCTCCAGAAGAGAGAAATCCTCAGACAAGGTTCAAGGCAGTGGAGAAGAGGAGAAATGAGCAGTGACCGACTCCTGGGTGTTCTTCTGAACTGGACTTGATGTGTGAAAGAAACGAAGCCCTCATCGCAGATTCTTATGTTGGTGGCCTATGCAATCAGAAAGAGGCTTGTTCTCTCAACGGAAAAACGAAAGTCCAGGGTTAAACAGATTAAGGGGGAGAAGATGAAGCATCTAAATCCAGACATGGTGCTGGCTGCACCCCACAGGCAGTCCAGATTCAAGACAGAAGAAACAGCCCAGTGTCAGCAACATAGACATCGATGGTTTAATGGATGGGGAACTTGCACATCACAAACAAGGTCTTGGAGTAACACCCCAGCCAGTGCAGTGGGAGGCAGGCCAGCAGTCCTCCTTGGGGGTGGTGGGGGGAGATTATCAGTTAGAGGGGAACTGACATCAGGTGGGGCTCATTAGTTACCAGGGAAACCGGCAGAGGGGCACGCCCTGCATAGCCCCTTTGGTAAGAACACTCCACCAGCTGGGGCCTGGGGCAATAGGAAGGTAAATCAGAGGACAGGGTGGAGGTGAAGCAGGCACAGGTGTACAGAGAGCAAGAGAGCAGCCACTTGACAGGGCCTGACTACAAACCTGGAAAGCTTGAGCTGTGGATGAGAAATCCAAGAAGAGACCTGAAATCTCAAACTGACATTCAAAGTTGGTAAGAGAGGTCTGGCTAGAGATAAAAAATTGAGAGACACTGGCAAATAGAACATATTTCAAGTCAGGATATTAAGTATTTAAAGTCACGAGATGGTTAGATGGCGTCATTGACTCAGTGGACATGAGTCTGAGCAAACTTTGGGAGATAGTGAAGGACAGGGAAGCCTGGCATGCTGCAGCCCATGGGGTCTCAAAGAGTAGGGCATGACTCAGTGAACAGCAACAAAAGTTATAAGATTAGATGAAAACATTTAGACTGAGAACTAAGCCCTGGGACACTCTAAAAATAAGAGACTGCAGTAAAGAGGAACCAGGAAAGGTGAAGGAGAAAGGCCTGCCAGGCAGGAGGAAAACGAGGATTCTGACATCCTAGGAAGTAAATGCAGGTTGTGGAACCGGAGGAGAGTGAAGATGGGTATCAAAAGCTGTAGAAGGGTCAGCAGAGACGGAGGTCAGAAGTGACCGCTGAACATAGACCTAGATGAGTTCCTGTGCCATAGAGCATGCAGACAAACCCTCACTGGGGGGTTAGGATGGAGAGAGTCATCTGACACAGGAAAAGGAGCTCACGCTTCAGAGTTTTACTGGAAAGAAGAGCAGAAAACTGAAGCTGTAGCTACAAGAGAAACAAAAGACGCAGAGCACAGAGAAACTGCGAGTTTACTGTGCTGATGAGAAGCATCCAACAGCAAGGGAAAAGATGCAGAAAACAAAGGTGGAGGTTTTAGAAGTGACATCCTTGAGTGAGGAAAAGGGAACACGAGCTTGAGTGTAAAGCAGGAGAAATGGAGTCAGATAGAGCTAATAAGGCATTCCTAAGCAAGTCCTGGGCATGCCCTTCACTCCACTCTGCTCAGAGCTTGTGTGAATCATAACTGAACATCAAGTTGCATCGTATTGTTCTCTAGGACCTATTTCAATGATCATAGCACGTTCCCTCTTTTATTAAAGTGGTATGTTAGAAGCTTATCTCATGTTGAACATCTTTGTATACATGGGATAAATACTACTTAGTCATGATGTATTTTTATGCAATATTATCCTCACTATTTTATGAATATTGCTTCTGTGTTTATAAGTCACACAAGATTATGATTTTTCTGTATCATCATTGTTCAGTTTGGGTCAGTTTTATACTAATGCTTGAAATGAGTTGAGTAGTTTTACCTTTTTAAAACAGTTTTGTAAGTCAGGAATTATCTGTTTATCTTTCCTGAGAATTTGGTGAAATCTGTAAAACTATCTAGAACTGACACTTTTCTAGGGAGAAGATTTAGACTAATGATTTAATTCCATCATAATTATTAGAATATTCAGATTTTTCTACTTCTTCTAGAGTCAGTTTTGTGATTTTTATATATATATATTTTTAATTGTAGGAACAAAATTATTAATAATATTGCTTTAAATATACCTGTAATTATGTTCATTTCCCATCTTCATTGCATAGAATGTTTTAAAAATTAATTTTATCATGATCATTTATTTTTAGTTACACAGATATATGCAGTAGAAAAATAACCGACTCTTCTAATTCTAAGATAGCCTATGTGCTTGAGTTTAATTCTAAAGATACCTTTGAAGGCTCACTGAATGGGCATACATGGCAAGGTTTATAAGTAAATTTTATTTCCTAGAACAAATACAAAATGAATAAACACAATTTCCCACAACAATATTAACATACATTGCACCAATCATAACCTTGGACTTTAGAGTTATATTTTATAAGACACATGTAAACCGCTTCGGTTAGAACCTCTTAGGAGAATTTCTTGCAAATAAACTAGCTAAGAAAGCAGTATTATTGTAAAAGTACAGGTGAAAATAGATATAATCTTAAAAAAAAACAAAAAACTTTTTGCCATCTGGCTTAAAAACACTTGTCTACAAACACTCTACTGAAAATTTCTCATTATTTTAGAATTAAATGAGTAGCCTATGATTTATTCTAATTTTAACCAAGACTGAATCAATGTATTAGGGACTTATAATTTTCTATTCCCACTTCTCTCTTTCCTAAAGTTTTGCCATACATTTTCTCTTGTGTTATTTTAATTTATAGAATTAGCTTTTGGCTTTGTTAAAAATTCCTAAAGACCCATTTAGTTTATTTCTGTGTCAATCATCTTTACTTTTATTTTTATTATTTCCTTCATTCATTACATAGTTTATTTTTCATGGTCTAGATTTGTGATTGAATGCATAATTCATTAATGAATAGCTCAAGTTTCAGATTTTCTTCTTTTTCATTTTGTGCATTTAATGCTATAAAATTTCCCCCAATTATTACTTTAGACACAACCTGCAATTTGGATGTATAGAGATTTCTTTGTTGTTCCTCTCTAGATATTCTATAAGCCTACTAAGATTTCTTTACTTCCTGAGTTACTTAGCAATATGTTTTTAAGTTGCCACGAACATGGGTAGAGGTCATTGAAATTGTGTTTTTGTTGCTAATATTGCACTGAGATCAAGGAACTCTATGTGTTTTCTTCTGAATTTCTGGTAAGTGTGCAAATATAGATATAAAGCTTCATAACAACAGGAGCCTGCTATAACATCATTTCAGCTCTAAAATTTAGCTGTTGCCCCTGACTTCAACCTAAATGTTTTCTTGCAGCTGTCTTATCTTTGAGGTGTGGAACTGTGAAAGTAGAACTCCAGAGAAAGTCTTCACATATTGTCTGTGGCTAAAAGTCAGTTTAAATAGTTTTGTTGTACTCTTGTTTTGTTTTATTTTAATCTCCAAATGTCCACAAACTAATACTTTTATAAGCTACAGAGCCTAAAGCTTAGCTGCAGTGGAAGTATCAAAATGATATGTGAAAGTGTTCAGTTGCTCCTACTTTCTATACTTATTAAGTTATCCCTTGTTGTTGCTGATGTTCAGTCACATAGTCATGTCTGACTCTTTGCGACCCCGTGGGCTGTAGTCCTCCAAGCTCCTCTGTCCACGAGATTTCCCAGGGAAGGATAATGGAATGGGTTGTCATTTCCTTCTCCAGGGGATCTAATCTATTCTGCAAGCAGCAACCAGGAATATTACTTTAAAAATACACAAATCAGATCCTGTTATTCCTAGTTCACAAACCTCCAGTGATTTCCCCAACTCATTTAGGGGGAAAAGATTATTTATTTATCATGTATCAGCAGCACTTGGAGTATCAAATTTTGAGTAGCATGGCTCTAAATGCTTTAATCAGACATACATATCTATATGTGTATATGTATAAAATATATATGTGTGTTTTATTTATTTACATCAAGCTAGGCTTCAGCAATATGTGAACCGTGAACTTCCTGATGTTCAAGCTGGTTTTAGAAAAGGCAGAGGAACCAGAGATCAAATTGCCAACATCCACTGGATCATGGAAAAAGAAAGAGAGTTTCAGACAAGCATCTATTTCTGCTTTATTGACTATGCCAAAGCCTTTGACTGTGTGGATCACAATAAACTGTGGAAAATTCTTCAAGAGATGGGAATACCAGACCACCTGATCTGCCTCTTGAGAAATTTGTATGCAGGTCAGGAAGCAACAGTTAGAACTGGACGTGGAACAACAGACTGGTTCCAAATAGGGAAAGGAGTACGTCAAGGCTGTATATTTTCACCCTGCTTATTTAACTTATATGCAGAGTGCATCATGAGAAATGCTAGACTGGAAGAAGCACAAGCTGGAATCAAGATTGCTGGGAGAAATGTCAATAACCTCAGATATGCAGATGACACCACCCTTATGGCAGAAAGTGAAGAGGAACTAAAAAGCCTCTTGATGAAAGTGAAAGTGGAGAGTGAAAAAGTTGGCTTAAAGCTCAACATTCAGAAAACGAAGATCATGGCATCCGGTCCCATCACTTCATGAGAAATAGATGAGGAAACAGTGGAAACAGTGTCAGACTCTATTTTTGGGGGCTCCAAAATCACTGCAGATGGTGACTGCAGCCATGAAATTAAAAGACGCTTACTCCTTGGAAGGAAAGTTATGACCAACCTAGATAGCATATTGAAAAGCAGAGACATTACTTTGCCAACAAAGGTTCGTTTAGTCAAGGCTATGGTTTTTCCCGTAGTCATGTATGGATGTGAGAGTTGGACTGTGAAGAAGGCTGAGCGCCAAAGAATTGATGCTTTTGAACTGTGGTGTTGGAGAAGACTCTTGCGAGTCCCTTGGACTGCAAGGAGATCCAACCAGTCCATTCTGAAGGAGATCAGCCCTGGGATTTCTTTGGACGGAATGATGCTAAAGCTGAAACTACAGTCCTTTGGCCACCTCGTGTGAAGATTGACTCATTGGAAAAGACTCTGATGCTGGGAGGGATTGGGGGCAGGAGGAGACGGGGACGACAGAGGATGAGATGGCTGGATGGCATCACTGACTCGATGGACGTGAGTCTGGGTGAACTCCGGGAGTTGGTGATGGACAGGGAGGCCTGGCGTGCTGCGATTCATGGGGTTGCAAAGAGTCGGACACAACTGAGGGACTGAACTGAACTGACTGATATGGGTGTCTCTGTATACATACAAAAACACATGTACCAACTGCGGAATGAGAAATGTTTTGTAAAAGTTATAGAAATTCAAAAGCATGGCACATTTGTGCTGCAGTCTGAGATATACTGTATCATTGCAAAATGCAACTGGCTGCGCTCTGCACCTCCTTCAAGTAAGCTAGAGGCATAGCCCTTGGTTGTCCGTTTAGGATTTCTGAGGTAAAATATGCATCATTTGGGATTATTGCCTCAGATAACTTATTGAGCCATCCAGAGACTTCCATATAAGGGTTTTCTGTAGGTTCAGACTGCGCACCACGCTGCTCGGCCTCCTGGGCCATATAATTCAGGAAACAGAAGAACCAGGGTGGGTGAGGATACAGGTGACATTTTTGTTGAACTCTAATAGAAGTCACAGAGAAGATGTCTATGATTTACCTATCAGGGAACCACCTTCCACTTGAATAATAGCTTCTAGTGAGAGACTGGTGTATAGTAGAGACTGAGCTCCTGACCACAGAAAACCAAAGAATTGTAACCTGCAAAATGGCCAAGGAGCAAAAGGGCAAGGCCTAAACAGAGAAGCGCATCGGAAGCTCTGAATTACAAGCACCTTCTAAAACTTCACAAATGTAGTCTAATGTCAAGGGGCAGGAACGTGCATTCTGCACACTCTGAGGTCAAAGAAGGTCTGTGACCAAGTCAAACATCAATGGTGGGACTTCCCTGGTGGTCCAGTGGCTAAGACTCCATGCTCCCAATGCAGGGGGCCTGGGTTCAATCCCCGGTCAGGAATTTAGATCCCACATGCCACAACTAAGACCCAGCACGACCAAATAAATAAATACTTGAAAAAAATCAATACAATTGAGACATAAACACCTCCTCCGGAGGGAGGGAGGAGAGTGAATATGTTTGAACAATAGCATAATCTATTGTACCTACTAAATTATAAAGTTGGGCAGGCCGATCAGAAGTCCATCAGGTAACAGAAGTGGTACCTTTGAGACCAGGCTCAAACAGACCCAAGAAGCCCAAATGGGTTATATGCACAGGTGTCAGCCTCATTTGATATCCTGTCTCTGTTCCCTCAACCCATCCTTACCACCCCATTGTCACCTGAGAAGTTTCCTATGACCATCTGACTCCAGAGGAAAGGAACTTGACCAGATTCCCAGATGTATCAGTACAAAATATTAGCACTAATGTGAAATGAAGTACTGCCTCATTGTCTGGAAGGCATGATGGGCACAAGTAAAAGGTTGTTCCAGTGTTCAGATGAAAACAGGAGGCATTCTGGATTGGCTCTTTATCTGTCATGCTCTCCTATCAACATAAATTCCATTAGCAGTCACTTAAAAACAAATCCTAGACCCAAACATTTCTCGTGCTCTCCACCAATGGCACCTGAGAGAAGCCACTTGAACGTCCAGCCAGGATGACTGCGTGTCTTCCAACAGCCTCCCTTCCTTCTCTTTCTTCTAATCTACACTGTACACAGCAACCAGGAATATTACTTTAAAAATACACAAGTCAGATCCTGTTATTCCTAGTTCAAAAACCTCCAGTGATTCCTCCAATTCATTTGGGGGAAAAGATCATTTATTTATTTATTTAATCAAACTCACAAGGTCCTGCATGAGCCGGCTTCTGGGTGCCTCTCTGATTTCATCTGCCAAGTCCCCTTAATCCTTATTCAGATCTAGCCTTATGTCTCTCAACGTCTTCAACATCCAACCACAAGCTGACCTCAGGACCTTTACATCTGCTCCTTTAGCTCTTCTCTAGACGTTTATAGCTTGTTCCTCCATAGCATTCAAATCTATGCTGATATCTAAAGGACTGTCTCCATTGGGCTAGTTTATATTTTTCATACCACGTATCACCGGCTGGCAACTTATTCCATGTTTACTTTAATATTTTTTGTCTTTCCCATGAGAAAACGTGGTCCACAAAGGCTAAAACCATGTTACTCATCTTTGCATCCCAGCTTGTCGCTGGTATTTAATAAACATTTGTTGAAGGAATAGATGAACAAGTGAAATGACTTAAGAGCCTTTTACCATAATATATATGCTTCTCAGGTGGTGCAGTGGTAAAGAATCCACCTGCCAATGCAGTGGGTTAGATTCCTGGGTCAGGAAGATCCCCTGGAGTAGGAAATGGCAACCCACTCCACTGTTCTTGCTTGGAGAATCCCATGGATAGAGGAGCCTGGCGGGCTATAGTCCATGGGGTCGCAAAGAGTCGGACACTGTTGCCAGCCAAAATCTTGGCCTTCTCCACCCACCAAATGAAAAATACAGAGACAGAGTTTGGAGCAAATAGAAAGGTAGTTTTTATTCTCAGCTGGTAAAGAGGGGAATACAGTAGGCTCATGCATTAAGAACTGTGCTCCCGCTCCATGAGGAGTCTAGGGGCTTATATATGGCAAGGGCTCACAGTCTGGAGTCAGTGATGAGGAGCAGAAGGTGATAGGATCTTGACTTCTTCCTCTTTCATTGTTTCAAAGACAGTCATAAGCTGGCGTCTGTAATCTAGTAACTGGGTCTGGCAGTTCTGTGGCTCTGCAGCCTTATTTCTGATACGTAACAACAAGGGGAAGGGGGTTGTAAGGGTAAATGGTGGTGGTGGTTTAGTCGCTCAGTCGTATCCCACTCTTGCAACCCCATGGACAGTAGGCTGCCAGCCTCCTCTGTCCATGGGATTCTCCAGGCAAGAATACTGGAGTGGGTAGCCATTTCCTTCTCCAGGAGATCTTCCTAACCCAGGAACCGAACTCAGGTCTCCTGCATTGCAGGCAGATTCTATACCAACTGAGCTATGAGGGAAGCCCTCGGAACCCCCAGACACTAGATAGGGGATGTATTTAGCATAGAGTCAAAGGAAAATAGGTGTAAAGTATAGCTCTTGCAGAGTTAGAGGGCAGAGGAGCGAACTTAGTTACAGACGTTCAGAGTTAGGAGCAGTTAAAGTGAAAGACTAGGAATGATCAGGCCTGCTCTCTGTTCTCTTTATCTTCTTTGTTCTCAGGAAAGGGAAACAGAAAAACTCTTTCCTCTTTTTACCTTTTCACTGCGACAACATGACTGAGGGGCTGAGCACACACGCACACCATCGTATATATAGGCTCATCTTTATTTACTTACTTAAGCTACTTATTCTTTTTTGAGTGTATTTTTAGCTGCACACACGCACATTATGTCTTCCTACTTTAGGGATTTTGCATTTCTCACAGTTGTAATTTTTACTTTAAATACTGAGATATTGGATTTCTGTACATATTTTAGCACCTTGGATCATGAACTCTGTTTCCCAGACATGTCTTCTGTGAGTGTTCCTGTGTTCTGGGGACCACAGAAGCATCCAGAAAGCTTGGTTTCCTAGTTGCCTCTGTTAAATTGTTACTAATTTTGCAGGTTCCTAACCGGTTTTATTTAATACAAAAATTTGGGTCTACATCCATCTGCAGTGCAGAATACCCTCTCTGAGGTCTGTGGTTGAATCCTTTGTGCCCCAGGGGTGCAGCTAGAGTTATTACTTCCTGGCTTCCTTCAGGCCAGAAAGTGAAGATTTTTTTCTAAGCATTTCTAACATTTCCCAGGCTCCTGGCTTTTTCAGCTGCTCCCTTGCCCCACCCCAGAGAGGTCTGAGGCCCCTCAGGTGTCCATCCTGCCCATTTTCCTTCACATGTCCTTTGGTCTCGCAGCCTGGCTTTCTTCCACGTGTTCCGTCTTTCCTCTGGAAACTGGAGTTAGCCCCTTTTTGATTTCCAAGCTTGGCTACATATTTGATTTCTTTAAAAACATCTATTTTGGGACGTCTCTGGTGGCCCAAAGGTTAAGATTTTGTGCTTCCACTGCAGGGAGTGCTTGCTTCATCCCTGGCTGGGGAACTAAGATCCTCCAACATGCAACACAGCATGGCCAAAATAAAATAGAGTAAAACAAAAAAATGACTTGTGCAACTCTGCTATATAGCCCAGGGAGCTTGGCTCGGTGCTCTGTGATCACCTAGAGGGGTGAGATGGTGGGTGGGAGTGGGAAGGAGGGAGGTTCCGGAGGGAGGGGATGTATGCATACTTATAGCTGATTCATATTGTTGTACAGCAGGAACTAACACGACATTGTAGAGCAATTATCCACCAATTAA
Organism: Bubalus kerabau; assembly: GCF_029407905.1. Lineage (NCBI taxonomy): Eukaryota > Metazoa > Chordata > Mammalia > Artiodactyla > Bovidae > Bubalus > Bubalus kerabau. Next base: position 17,335,424 of record NC_073628.1, read on the forward strand.
AAACAAATTAAAAAAAGTAAAAAACACTAAAATTAAAAAAAAATGAAAGGATGAGTAAGATTTACAGGTACTGATGCCCATGGTCTAATGTAAAATGGAAACAAGAAAAAAACAGGCTATAGATATTGTGGGGTATGATACCATTTGCTAAAAATGGATAAATAAATAAAATACATATTTTATGTAATGTTTTACGTGTTTGAGGCAGAAGGTGACTTCCCATCGTAGTTCAGCACTAGACTAGACATATCTAAGGTTGTCTACACACACCTGGGGAGACATCACACGCTCAGAAGTTCACAGGGCTGGTAGTGGTGGTGATTGCCCCTGTGACGTATCACATGGGGTTGCAATGAGCCCCTAAAGAGGCAGTCTATATTCAATATCCTGTAATAAACTACCATGGAAAAGAAAAATAAATAAATGAATCAAAAGGCAATTAGTATCAGGAAGCACTTCCAAGTGTCTGAAAAGAGGTCATAGATGCTGGATTGACTTCCTGTGTTTGCTAGAACAAATGGTCACACAACTGACCATTTAAAGCAACACAGAGCCGCTCTCTTACAATTAAAGAGTCCAGAAGTCAGGCATCAGTATCCCAGGGTGGAAATCAAGGTGTTGGCATGACCATACTCCCTTCCAAATCTGTAGGGGAAGATGCATTCCTGGCTCCTTCCAGCCTTCGATGGGGTCAGTGTTCCTTGGCTTGTAGCTGCATCATGTCAATCTTTGAAGCTGAAATCTTCGAGTCTCTCTCTGTTCTGTCTTCACATGAACTTCCCTCCATACGTCAAATATTCTTCTACCTCTTTCTGGTAAGGATCCATGTTATGGCATTTAGTGTCCACTGGGTAATCCAGGATACTCTTCCCATCTGGAGATTTTGAACTGGAAAGACTCACCCTGTTTTGTTTTGTTTTCTGTTTCTATACAAGGATAGATTTATGGATTTCAAGACAAAGGTCTGGATAGTCAAAGTTACAGTTTTCCCAGTAGTCATGTATGGATGTGAGATTTGGACCGCAAAGAAGGCTGAGAGCCGGAGAATTGAGGCTTTCACTTGTGGTGCTGGAGAAGACTCTTGAGAGTCCCTTGGACAGCAAAGAAAATCAACCCTGAATATTTATCGGAAGGACTAATGCGGAAACTGAAACTCCAGTACTTTGGCCACCTAATGTGAAGAGCTGACTCATTAGAAAAGACCCCGATGCTGGTAAAGATTGAGGGTGGAAGGAGAAGGGGACAACAGAAGAAGGGATGGCTGGATGGCATCACCAACTCAATGGACGTGAATTTGAGCAAACTCAGGGAGATAGTGAAGGACAGGGAAGCCTGGCATGCTGCAGTCCATGGGGTTGCAAAGAGTTGGACATGACTTAGCAACAGAACAACAAATGGATTGCATGAATTGGAGGGTGGGTTCATGACTGACCCACAGCGACAATCATGTGTTTGGTTTAGGGGACCACTTTTCCATCTACTACAGGTGGTGATGAAAACTATGAACAAGAAAATTGTCTCTTTTCTCCCAGCATACTAAAGGAACCATTTCAGAGGGAGAAGCAGAAACGATAGACAGCATGTTCACTAAGACCAGGAGAACTGATTTGCAGAGAGGAAGTGGGAAATGAGATGAACCCAGTGCTAGGAATGTGCATCAGAGAGGAGGTAGTTTTGAGCTGATTCTGTTCTGCTGGGAACCCTAGGGAGATGCTTGAGGACAAGGAAGATGGTAGAGCTGCCATAGATACCCCCCGGTCCTCCATGGCTCAGCTGATTTTTTAGGCAACAGGAGTTACTATATAATTCCAACAGTGCACTTGTCTATGAATGTGTGTGTGCTTAGTCACTCAGTCGTGTCTGACTCTTTGCAACCCTATGGACTGTAGCCTGACAGGCTCCCCTGTCCATGGGACTCTCCAGGGAAGAATACTCTAGTGGGTTGCCATGCCCTTTTCCAGGGGATCTTCCCAACCCAGGGATTGAACCCAGGTCTCCTGCTTTGCAGGTGGATTCTTTACTCTCTGAGCCACCAGGGAAGAATGGCTGATGGAATAAAACCATAAACGTGCTATGTCATACTCTCCTTCATCAAATTCCAAGAACATAGTGTGAAAATCTTGAGGGATGGGGTCAGATAGAGATCAATACATTCAGTTCACCAGGGTCGACTGAAGGGCAGTGAAAATCCCTCAAAATAAATTAAAGCATGTTCTACGGCAAAAGTATATTTTCAAAATTTGGGGAGGGGAAGAGGGGAAGACCCAGGCATACAGGGGTCATGTCAAAAGAGGGGGGGATTGCACAAAGTTCAATAAACTAAGAAGCTCATCTGGGTCAGAAAAAAAGAAAATATTAGAGGTCACGCAAGTCAAGTTAGAGACTGAGTGCTATTTCTCTACAAAATTAAGCAGAACAGGAGTGTCCCTTGAAGGCAAAGTTCGGAGAAAAGACAGAAATTTTCCACATGTGCATCAAAGCTTCTTGAGATTCAACAGAAAGACTCGGTAAGTTTCTTTTCAGACTTGAGGATCCAAGTATTTGATCAGGGAAAGGGTGATAGAAAACCCCACACTCCCAATGCAACCTGATCTGGAAGTACATTCTACCTCTTATAGGTTCACAAGTCTAGCAGAGCTTCAGGATGGGGAACACAGGTATACCTGTGGCGGATTCATTTCGATATTTGGCAAAACTAACACAATATTGTAAAGTTTAAAAATAAAATAAAATTAAAAACACACACACACAAATAAGCCCAGAATGAAAAAAAATGGAGATCATTATAGACCTCAATGTGAATATCTTCTGTGAATGAACCCCTTGCCTTTTTAATGCTTCAGTCTCAGGAAAGACATTAAAAAAAAAAAATATATATATATATATATTATATGTGTGTGTGTGTGTGTGTGTAATTATTTCAGTTTTGATTGTTCTTCACTGTTGCTTGGACGTCCCTCTAGCTGTGGCAAGCAGGCTTCTCGTTGCAGTGGTTTCTGCTGTTGCAGAGCAGGGTCTCTAGAGCTTAGGCTCAGTAGTTGTGGCTCATGGGCTTGGTTGCTTGGTGACATGTGGGATCTTCCACCGACTAGGGATCAAACCCTTGTCTCCTGCATTGGCAGGCGGTTTCCTTCTCACCCAGCCACCAGGGAAGCCCTATTTTATTTTATTTCTTTTTTATTTTGAGGAATTGAGAAGAAAAGTGGATGCAGGGGAAACTTGGGGCAGCTTCAAAAGGGGAACCCCAAGGAGACATCTGGGCTATGAGCTGTGGTCAGCCTGAGGCAAGGGAGGGAAGCTCCCAGACATTTGTTTTCACTTCTATGTGGAGAATATTGCCATTCATCATCTCTGGTTTACGTTTCCTCCCTGCCCCTGTGGGTGGTGGGGCTGCCTCACCTCACAGATGTAAGGGACACCATTAGGGTGACAGTGTTTGGAGCCAGAGGGGCAGGAAGCCCAGCCCTGGCTTCTCTGTCTTACTTCCAAGTCTGGAGCTTTCTGGTTCTGGGGCTTGGGATGTGGCCACGTGTTGCTTCCCTGCACCTGGGCTGCCTCAGGCCCAGGGGAGGGGTCCTCACACTCCCCTCCTGCTCCTGCTGCCGCTTCGGGTGGGCTGGGTCCCTCCCTTGTTGTCCCAGCACCAATGCCCCACGTTCCCCAGCCCCCGGGCATCCTGAGAGCAGGAACTGGGTCTTATTTAGGTGGCCTGCCAGGTGCCCAGCACCAGGCTCGCTACACATAAAAAACGGCCCAGAATCTGGTACCCAGTGAGGTCACAGTCCCGACAGGCCGTGGCCCTGGGAACACTCACCAGTGTCCTCTGGGCTCCGGCACTGTGTAAGGCGCTCACACAAAATTTGTGTTTTTTAATCCTCAAAAGCGCTCTGTGCCAAGACTGTGACTCAATTCCACAGAGAAGGAAACCAAGACTCGGAGAGGCAAACCGGCTTGTCTGAGGTGACCCAGCCATGGAGGGTGTTAGGGCCGGAGCCCTGCCTGTGGTGCTCCCCTCACCCCAGGCTGGAGGCCCGGAGATGACCACAGGGGTCTGGCAGCACCAACAGCATCTTTTGTATGGAGACACTTAAGGGAAAAGATGACCCAAGGGTTCTGCAGAAAGCAGCCTGTTCCATGAGCAGGTACAGGGCTGGCTGACCAGCATGCTGGGAGTGGGGGCTAGGGGTGATCAGAGGAGCAGGAACCCTGAAGGAGGAGGGGGCTTGGGAACAGCAGACTTGCAGCCTGCAATGCAGTCTCTGCTCCCTGAGAAGTGGGTGAATCATCTGCCCAGCAGCTGCAGAGCAGACGTGTCGCCAGCGCCCCCCTGTGCACACAGGGAGAACTGGAACTGCTGCGGGGGTGGCCCTGCAGCCGCTGAACCCTGAGCATGGCGCATGCCTGGCTTCCAGGCCAAAAATTGGCAAATGCTCCTTCAGTCCCAGGAACAAATGACTAAGCGGGTCTCCAGGCCCAGCGGGAGCGAGGCCAGCCCTTCGGTCTTTCCTGTCGCAGTGGAGCCTCTGGCCCTGGGCCGATTTTGGGTCTCCGGGCTCCTCCCAGGTGTGCAGGGAAGGGATGAGCTGGGGCATCCTCCAGAGGAGAACAGGGCTTTACAGTGAGTTATACTGCCCAGCTCTCTGCAAGGGGGCAGGTCTCGGGGAGAGGGGAATGTGCGCTGGGCTGTCCGCCGGGTTGCCTTCTCCTTTCATTGGGCAGTTTTTTCTCTGGATTTCAGTTTCTCCTACTGCAAAGCGAGCATTGGATCATATTGGGGCTGACATAGGGTCAGGTGTTGTTTGCCTCCTCCTGGGTACTTTCTGGCCCTTCCCCATGGCCCCTCATTCCGTACCTCCCCTTGGAACCAGTCATAAGGAATGTGGAGGGTTTTAAAAAAAAGAAAAAAAAAAAAAAACACGGGGGTAGAGAGTTTATTTACATCAGAAATCACAGGACAGGGTTACTGAGGTTCCTCTGGCTGCTGGCTCAGATTCCATGGGAGAAAATCCACTCCGGAGGTGAGAGGTGCTGTTCCTTTAATTTAATGGTCACGTATTTATTTAGCAACTATTATGTGCCAAGTGAAGCACTGTGCCCATTCCCCCTCTTCCTCCCTGCAGCCTAAGTAACAATCTAGAGAAGATATAGAGTTGCATCCTAGCGGCTATAATACAGAATTGTGTCTTTGCTCTGCTTACATCTCTGTAAATATGCCTTTGCATGAAATCTAGAAAAATGGTACAGATGAACCTATGTGCAGGGCAGGAATGGAGACACAGAAACAGAAGGGGAGAGTGGGATGAAGTGGGAGATTGGGATTGACATGTATGCACACCTTGGGTACAACTGAGAGCTAGCAGGAAGCTGCTCTGTAGCTCAGGGCGCTCAACTCAGTGCTCTGTGGTGACCTCGAGGGGTGGGATTGGGGGAGGGCTGGGACGGAGGGCCACGAGGGACGGGATATGTGTATACATGTAGCTGACTCACTTCTTTGTACAGCAGAAACTAGCACAACATTGCAAAGCAATTATAGTCCAATAAAAACAATTTAATTGCCTTTGTATGATGAAAAGAATTGGAGAGAACTAGAAACTTAAGGTGGCTCAGTGGTAAAGAATCCGCCTGCCAGTATAGGAGACCTGGGTTCCATCCCTCGGTCGGGAAGATCCCCTGGAGGAGGAAATGGCAACCCACTTCAGTATTCTTGCCTGGAGACTCCCATGAACAGAGGAGCCTGGCGAGCTACAGTCCACAGGATCGCAGAGTCAGGCACGACTGAGCACACACACACACACACACACACACGCGCGCACACACTGAAACTTAAAGTGTGAAACAAGAGTTGATTTGATGGTGTGTCAAAAGATGGGAATGGGCAGCTTTTGCTGTTACAATGTTGCCCATGAAACTCACACACAGAGTATCCCAAGGGTGTGTTGACACAGACTCAGGGAGCCTCCATGCTGGGGCCCCAGAGGCCCTCTGGCGACAGCAGCTAGAAAGTCCTGGCACAGATGTCATGTCAACATCAGCATTAAAGCAGGATGTTCACACACCCAGGGAAGCAACTACAGAATTAAAAAAAAAAATTATTAGATTCATTCATTCCATCAGTCAGTCAGTCATTCACGGCTGAAGATACACAGATAATTAATACACACTTCGTGCCCCGCAGGAAAACACAAGGAGAACAAACGGAAAAGAGTCAAGAAATGTTCTTTATCAGGTGAACACAAGCCTGAGAGAAGTGTTTTCTTAATTAGCAATTAATGATACATTCCCATCTTCACAGCTCACTGTTTATAAGCAATCTGTCAGATATGAGTACTTTATTGTTATTATTGACATTATTATTTACCTTGACATTATTATTTATGGAGCTTTCTGGGAGAAACGGCAGGGAGGAAAGAGAGACAGGAGGAGTATATTTTAAATGGACTAGGAGAGTCTATCAGTTGGAAAACAAAACTCTTGAAGTTTTTGAAAACTTGAAAAGAATCTTTAACATACCAATTAACCCTGAACTCACCCAGGACATCTACAGCTGCCCCCAGTCCCTCCAACCCCCAGAGCACCTGAATAAGGATGGAGAGTGCTCTTTGACTGACCTCTTTCTCCAGGACTGCAGGGACTGCATGCTGGTCCTCTCTGTACCCTGGGGTGCAGCAACCAGTTGCACAGAGGGGTGGCTGGGGATCACAGCTGAGTGGGCAATGCCCCCTCTCTACCTCTGGTTAACCCAGTGGGCAGCCTGGGAGGAGGCAGACTGCAACCCTTCTGTGCATTACTGACCCCTGACATTGCAGGGAAGTTCAGGGCAGGAGTGGACTCCACTGATCAGAGGAGGGTCTGCTGACCCTTGCCGAGGGGGTCGGCTCCTTGCTGGCCAGCATCCTCTGCTTTACGGACAGGGCGGGCAGGACGGATCTTCCAGAGCTGGGCAGAGCTTAGCTGAGCTCTTGAATTCCTGGCTTGCTCCATGCTTGTCTTCCTCCTGGCTGATGAATGAATTGGATTATCGAAAAACAAACAAAAAAAAATGGACACAACCTCGACCTTTACTCCATGACCATCATTACCACCAAAATGTTCCCCCTCCAAAGCACTGTAGGCTTATGCACATATGAATAAAACAACCCCCTTTGCCCTCTCCTCTCCTCCCAACCCCCACACTTCATGTAACATTAGGCCTCCAAGAAAAAAGGATGTTGCCTAAGAAACATTACGGAAAGCCTGTGGATTTTTGTTTACGCGGACCTTTCAAATCAAGTTGTCATCTTTGATATTCTTATCCCAAGCGCCATCCAAAAGCAAAATTCCTGTAACCAACGCCCATGAGGAAATTTAGTACAGAAGAATTTCACAGGGATCAGACTTTTCTCCCTTTCAAGAAGGTACTGAAGCTAAAATACAACAAACAATACAACAGCCTCTGCAGGAGACAGTGCATCAGAGAAGCCCTTGCTTGTTTCTATACATTTCATTTTTAAAAATTTCTTTATTTTTAACTGGAGGTTAATTCCTTTACAATATTGTGTTGTGTTGGTTTCTGCCATACATCAACATGAATCAGCCATAGGTATACACACACATGTCCCCTCCCTCCTAGTTCATTTTTTGATCAACTTATCTGCCCATGAAAACTGAGCCCAGGGGAACGGATGTAAGTCCCAGTCTGGGGCTGCAAAGGGTTAACGCTTTGTTCTTCTTGTGTGGAGCTCTGAAGATGTGAGAAGAGCCCTGGTCAATAGACAGATATATTGACTTGTTATTATTTAAAGTTGTTTAACCAGGTAGAGATAAACGAAAGCTTTCAGCAGCTGAACTATCACACAAATCACAATTAAGGTGGCATATGTGTTTGGGAGACGTAAAATCAATTGCCGCGAAGATAATGTTTTAGTCTCTATTTGAACTTGAAAACAGAAGTAAATTTTCAGCAGCAACAGCTGGGCTTGTTCCATCCAGGAGGCTCTCTATTAACTGTACAAGAAGGGCCTTTATTACTTCTTCTAATGGTTTTCCTCTATGGTTTTGTCTTCATCAAAAAAGCCAAATTGATTGCGGTGGTGCTGTTTACTGATGCGCCGGTCGGGGTGGGGGGGTGGCGGCTGTGTGTTCCCAGCCCCCAGGTGGACCTCTCTCTCCTCGTGGTGCCTCTTGCTGTTGGGAGGCCAGGATGATGGAGCCCTGGGGGCTGCTGGGCGGACCCGGTCAGGAGTTTGGGGGGCTGGTCTCAGCCTGTGCAGGAAACGGAGGCATCTTTTGATCTAAAGTAACCCCTGGGGTTGGATCACCCCAGAGGGATGCGACCTCTGAGTCCCACCATTAACATGTTAATCATGTGAGTGTGTGTGTGTGTGTGTGTGTGGTCATGTTAATTCTATCTACTCCCTGGAGTATAGGGACCATATTTAATTTCACTGGATCCTTTATTGGACTTAGTGTGTTTCTGGCACATCATATGTGATTACAAAGTGGGTAATGGATGTGGGGAGCCCACAGGTGCAAAGGCCTGGATCTAATCCACTCCCAGTCACATTACCCTTCTCAGCCTTCCTCACACTCAGTCATGGGCATGGAGGCTGGTTACCTTTTCACTCCTCTTGCATTTGCCCAGTGAACTAGGACAGGAAGCTGCCAGGTAAGCTAGTGCAAGCAAGGGTGGGCACAGGTCCCCCTTTGGGGGTCACAAGGCTTGCCTATGAGTAAAAGGAATATACAAATGAGGAAGATTGGCCTCCACCAGGAAGCCAGTAGGGGAAAAAGATACCTTGATTCTAGAATGAGAACAGAGCTGATCAGGACAGGAAGAGGGTCAGTGAGGGACCAGAGGCCAGGAGCCCGGCCCCATTTTCATCTCGTCTGGGTGCTACCAGCTGGGAGAACTGGGGCTCACCACAGGCTCTGGGTTGTAGGGGCTTTGTCTGAAAAATGTGAGCAGTGAGATCCAGGCTTAAAACATGAATGTTTGTAAAAATGCAAGATTAGTATTCCTGCCAAAGGGAAACAGACAGACAAGCAAACAAAACAAAACAAGCAAAAAGAAGAAAGGTGAAAAGAGACGACTTGTTCTGTTCAGACCCGTTCTCGTTTAGACAACGAAGTGAGTAGGTAAGTCCTATGACAAATCTCGCGTCTCGACATCTTTTGCTTCTGGGTGATTCTTTCTAACCCCTGACCTCCTGCATCAACACTGGGGACCAAAACATGGACCTCACACCCGTTTCACCCTACTGGAATTGACTGCCCCCTTCCACTCTCCAGGGCATCTCTACACAGCCTCTGCTCAGGGCTGTGTAGATCAGGTTCCTCAACTCAAAAGCCAAGGAGTCACTTATGCACCAGTTACTGAGGTTTTCAATGCACCAGGCACTGTGGTAAGTGCTGGGGAAACAGAAGCTCTGTGACAGACAGAGGAGTCAACGGGGGAAGAGAGAAATTCTCACAGAGACAGAGGCACTTATATTTATAAGTCAGTGGTTCCTAATTGCCTTGAATGGAGTCACATTTGGCTGAATAGTGTCTGTATTTCCATCATCCATAATCTGTTGTCCTAGGCAGTTATTTTTGGTGATCTCTCTCTTTTTCATTCAAACTAGAAAACAAAGGCAAGCCTTTCCCTCCTATTGCATGACCCTCTCCTGTGTACTGGGAGCCTGGAATTAAATACTTTCCTCCCTTCATTTCTATGCAGGATCAACAATTCCCTCTGTGTATTGCTTCTCAGAGGCTCTCAGACTTGTGCCTGGTTTAGGGTCAGGCACTCATGAGCCACCTCTCCCTGGGGCTTGCTCCCTGATGGCAAAATGGAAAGGGGCAACCCGCAGAGCACAGGCATCTTCTAGACCCGACCCTTGGAGCCAAGAGAGCGTCCTGGGACTTGGTGCCATTTTCTCTCAATATGTGTCACCCCACCTTCCCTTCTGGAAGCTCACAGGGAAGGTGGATGTCCACAGACTTAAGTGACTGCTCTCGGTTCGGTCAACAGAGCCCTGAGAACAGGGGGGCCGTGGACCCTGAACCAGGAAGAGTGTGGGGTGTGGAGCCAGAGGGACCCAGGGTGGAGGTGGTTCCAACCCTGCTGACTTCTAGCCCCGTGGAGATCCCTAGCACCTACCTCTGGTCTCCAGGGGGATGGTGCATCGTGCTTGAGGTGGTTTGAATACTATATGAATTAGGCATGGGAGAGCTCCTAGCTCTGCTAGGTCCATGCGTGAGCTCAATAAACGTTAAGTGCTGTCTCCCTCGGGCCCTTGCTCTTCTCCCTCCATCCTGCCTGACTCCTCCCTGTACACACATTGCAGCCGTCATAACACAGTTGTGCAAGGCACACTGGGCCGGCCACAGTGTCTCTTTCTCCTGAGCGTGTCACCGTGATTGTGCATCTTCACCCTTGGGCACATCCCCGTCACGTCTTACTCTATTCCTCAGCAATTTTCAGCTTCTTAAGGTAAGAACTTTGAGAAAGAGAGGGGCAGGTTGAAGAGCGATGAAACTGCCCATGACCAGAGAGAGTGCAGGGAAGAGCTGGGCAGGGACAATGGAGCTTCTGCCTCTACAGTAAGGATTGACATCAAAGCGGGCACATTCAAACAGCAGACTGACTCTGATACCAGAGCACCGCTGCATGAAGTGGAAGACGGCAGATGGGAGCAGTCGCAGATAGGGTTGTCCAGGCAGAACTGAGATGGAGGCTCTGGCTTCATCAAGAGAAGAACCGGGGGCTTTGTATCTGAGGACCTCCAAGGAGTCCCTTTACTGTCCTAGCCGACTCCATCACTCAGCCAGTGCTTCCCTAATAAGCTGATTCCCCCTAGACCTTCACCGAGGAAGAGACAGAAACAGCAGTGATTTGGTCTTGTAACCAGAGCAACCGTCCTTGCAAGCTCGCCTTGCAGGGAATGAGGCCAAGAGTGAAAAAGAAAGCAGGCTCCATGGGTAGCACCCAGCTTGACTTCCTCCTCAGCCAACCCAGAAAGCATCTCCCACCCTGTGGGGTTCAGGCATCAGGGAAGCCAGGGAACTCCTCTGTGCTTTTGAAGTCAGTTTGCTCATCTGACTAGGACCACATGGAAGCAGAGGAGAAAGGGGGGAGAAAGTGGCATTATTTAGCACTCAGGGGCTGGATGCTTTGCCTGGCACTCTTTGTGTTTTACTCCCTGTGACCCTAAGGACAGCTCTGAGAATATGATATTTAAGTAGAGCCATTCTTCCTGTTCTGTGGGGTAGGGGATGGTCCCCCCCACATGTTGGGACCATCATGTGGGGTAGTTGGGGGTGGTGGTTGGAGAAGGGACAAGACAGAGTTGAGGGCGAAGAAAAGAGACTCACTGCAAGGCCACCTCCCTGTTCAGAGCATCCAAGCTGGTAGCTTGCCTGTTCTTCCCATGGTGTCTGCCCTCGTCCACCTCGCAGCAGTGCCGTGACAATTATAGACACGACTTTGTAGACAAGGAAACTGAGGCTGTAAGAGATGTTGCTGTCAGCTCACAGGCACACAACTCATCTATGGCAGAATCCAGATTTCAAAGCTTTCCCTGGTGTGCAGCTTCCACCCCCTCGCCTCTGAGCAGCACACATGGGCCGGCCCAGACTCACATGGCTAAGTGCTTACATGCACCAATAGGGCCACCTAGACAACTCACAGTGCAGAGGTGCAGTGGACACGATGCCTCCTGCTGAGATGCAGCCTTCCTGGCGGGTCTCTCTGGGATCATCGGGGCGGTGGGGGGGAATGAACAGAGCAAGAAGAGTCATTCAGGTTGAATGTACGCCTCTTAAAGTTGCTCTGATGAGGTCTGGAAGCTTACAAACCTTTCTGAAATTTGCTCACGAGCAAATGAGCATCAAACAATGTGATAAACAGACAGAGGACTTGCCTGACTCTAACATTGAACAGCGTGGGAAATAGACAGGACTTGCCTGACTGTAATGCAGATAACAGATGAATCTTGGTGTTTGGTCATCCCTCCCACCCCGTCACCTGCTGAACTGAGGTTGGGCCTCTTGCACTAGACATGAAAAGTGCCAGATCCTATCTAGGTGGGGGGTAGCTGTGCCAGTTTGCCTTCTTCCTGCTTAACTCATCTGGTACTTCCTGACTCTCCTCTTCCATCACAGCAAGCGATGAAGGCAACACCTTTGTCAAACAAAATCAAGATGCAGAGCAAGTGGAGGATGCTGAATGAATCGCAGATGATCCAAGGAGCTAGAGTTCTTATGGAATGAAAGTGGGAAGCAGAGAAGGAAATCAGGGTCCCTTGTAGATGATGATGATATAATTAGATGACTCAGGAAGACGCTGATGGTGCTTAAACCTCTCCACCTGGAAGTTCTAAGGATTTTTGAAAATGAATACATCAAAAATTGCATGAGACCTCATCATCCTCCTGTTTTGAGGATCTTAGAATTGTACAATCTCCTACCCAGTTGGCTGACTTAGAGACCTGGAATATTCCTCAAATTTCACATTCTCCATCACCCCAGGCATCTAGTCCTTCTTGTTTGATTTCTCTTCTAAAACTCACCCCTGACTTGCTTAGTGTTCCTTATCATTCCTCACCTGAATGATTTTAACCCTAACATGTTACTTTTTTGCCCATTAATCTGCTTTCCTGACATGGTGATCTTCCTAAATTGCAAATATGGTTTAGCTACCCTACTGATTAAATCCTTCTACACTTCCCCTCTTTTAGGACAAGTCCAAGCATCTCAGCATTTCTGGAGATTTAAGGACCTGTCCCTGCTTGCCCCTTCCACCCCGTCTCCTGCCATGCTGCCCCTGCCCTCACCCTTCTTGGGATAATCTGCACTTCTAAGTTCCTGACCATGCTATGCTTCTCACATCTGTATAGGCTCCTCAAGGAGGAACTTCTCCCATTACTTAGCTGTTTGCCTCCCTTTCCCCAGCTCAGCCCTCCTGCCTCTATAAGACCCAGCTCAGGCCTCTCTGCTGCAAGTGAGCCCTGAGCCCTGTGATCTGGCTGCCTGCCCTTGCCCTGGGCTCCTGTGGCCTTGACACTACCTGTTGTCTCATGATGTAGTTCTACATCCTCGGGACCGGGGTTTCCTGTACAGTCGCTCCGTCCCTCATGCTTGTGCCCTCATTATTTGTCACATATCAGCTGCTGACACAAGCTTATTAGACTGAAATGCACTTCCACCCTCTCTACTTTTTCAACCTTCCTGGAGGTTCTACAAAAATTCTTCCCACTTTCCAAGCTTGTGTCCTTGAATTATCCAATACTCAGAGATGCCTTCCTTCCTTTTAAGCTTCAATAAATAAATAATTCATAAAATACTTTTTTCCCAGTTTTTTGAAAGAAATATACAGAGTTGAGATTCTATCTTAGGCAGCAACTTTTTTGACACCAGGGACCAGTTTTGGGGAAGATTTTTTTCCACAGACAGTGGGGTTGGGGGCTTGTTTCAGAATGATCCAAGCCCGGTACATTTATTGTGCTTAGTATCTCTATTATTATCACATCAGCACCACCTCGGATCATCAGGCATTAGATCCCAGAGGTTGGGGTCCCCTAAATAGAGGATCAGGTACATGAGGACAGTGAGGGAAAGCGGAGGGAAGGAGAGGAAAAAACAACTCATGTTTATTTTGCAACTAATAAATAACAGGTACCGTGTTACATATATTTTCTTATTCACACCTAATAATTCTCACAGTCTGTCTTCTGAGGCAGGAATTATTACCACTGTATTAATGAAGATGAGACTAAACGGGTATCACTTGATGTCTCTGAAGAGAAAGGACTTGGAGAACTTACATAGAAGGAAATATGTCTCGTAGGACATGAAAAGTGACAGAAACCTGGTGAAAGTGTTAGTCGCTCAGTCGTGTCTGACTCTGTGATTCCACGGACTGTAGCCCACCAGGCTCCTCTGTCCATGGGATCCTCCAGGCAAGAATACTGGAGTGGGTTGCCATTTACTCCTCCAGGGCTTCTTCCTGACCCAGAGATTGAACCTGGCTCTCCCGCATTGCAGGCAGATTTTTTTCCCAACTGAGCCACTAGGGAAGCGCCTTATAGGCCATAACAAATAGAAGACGGGTAAGAACTGTAAATATTCTTATTTTGAAATAAGATATGCTGTTAAACATGTAAATGCAAGTGAGCCATGTCTTCACCCTAAATCCTATAGTTTTAGGAAGAGCTTATCTAGAGAAACTCAGTTTTTAGAGGAAACCATCCAGAAAGACGAAACTTTCTGCTGCTCACCCTTTGCCTCTTAGTTTTGCCCTGCTCCTCTGTCTCTGCTTCCTCTTCCCCTCATCAGAAAGGTTAATGGAGATTTGACATCCTATGAAAGATGCTCCAGAACCCCTCTCTCCCCAAAATCGTTATATTCCAACCAGATTTGATGTTCTCTAGATGGTATATGACTGGAGAAGGGAATGGCAAACCACTTCAGTATTCTTGCCCTTGAGAACCCCATGAACAGTATGAAAAGGCAAAAAGATAGGACACTGAAAATTGAACTCCCCAGGTCTGTAGGTGCCCAATATGCCATTGGAGATTAGCAGAGAAATAACTCCAGAAAGAATAAAGAGAAGGAGCCAAAGCAAAAACAACACCCAGTTGTGGATGTGACTGGTGATGAAAGTAAAGTCTGATGCTGTAAAGAGCAATATTGCATAGGAACCTGGAATGTTAGGTCCATGAATCAAGGCAAATTGGAAGTGGTCAAACAGGAGATGGCAAAAGTGAGCATCGACATTTTAGGAATCAAAAAACTAAAATGGACTGGAATGGGTGAATTTAACTCAGATGACCATTATATCTACTACTGTGGGCAAGAATCCCTTAGAAGAAATGGAGTAGCCAACAGAGTCAACAAAAGAGTCTGAAATACAGTACTTGGATACAATCTCAAAAACGACAGAATGATCTCTGTTCATTTCCAAGGCAAACCATTCAATATCACAGTAATCCAAGTCTATGCCCCAACCAGTAAGGCTGAAGAAGCTGAAGTTGAATGGTTCTATGAAGACGTACAAGACCTTTTAGAACTAATACCCAAAAAAGATGTCCTTTTCATTATTGGGGACTGAAATGCAAAAGTAGGAAGTCAAGAAATACCTGGAGTAACAGGCAAATTTGGCCTTGGAGTACAGAGTGAAACAGGTCACAGGCTAATAGAACTTTGCCAAGAGAATTCACTGATCATAGCAAACACCCTCTTCCAACAACGTGAAAAGAAGACTCTACACAAGGATGTCACCAGATGGTCAACACCGAAATCAGATTGATTATATTTTTTGCAGCCAAAGATGGAGAAGCTCTATACAGTCAGCAAAAACAAGACCAGGAGCTGACTGTGGCTCAGATCATGAACTCCTTATTGCCAAATTCAGACTTAAATTGAAGAAAGTAGGGAAAACCACTAGACCATTCAGGTAAGATCTAAATCAAATCCCTTACAATTATACAATGGAAGTGACATAGATTCAAGGGATTAGATCTGATAGACAGAGTGCCTGAAGAACTATGGATGGAGGTTTGTGACATTGTACAGGAGGCAGTGATCAAGACCATCCCCAAGAAAAAGAAATGCAAAAAGGCAAAATGGCTGTCTGAGGAGGCCTTACAAATAGCTGTGGAAAGATGAGAAGCAAAAGGCAAAGGAGAAAAGGAAAGATATACCCATTTGAATGCATAGTTCCAAAGAATAGCAAGGACAGATAAGAAAGCCTTCCTCAGTGATCAATGCAAAGAAATAGAGGAAAACAATAGAATGGGAAAGACTACAGATCTCTTCAAGAAAAGGAGAGATACCAAGGGAACATTTCATGCAAAGATGGGCTCAATAAAGCACAGAAATGATATGGGCCTAACAGAAGCAGAAGATATTAAAAAGAGGTGGCAAGAATACACTGCTGCTGCTGCTATGTCGCTTCAGTCGTGTCCGACTCTGTCCTACCCCATAGACAGCAGCCCACCAGGCTGCCCCATCCCTGGGATTCTCCAGGCAAGAACACTGGAGTGGGTTGCCATTTCCTTCCGCAATGCATAAAAGTGAAAAGTGAAAGTGAAGTCGCTCTGTCGTGTCTGACTCTTCGTGACCCCATGGACTGCAGCCCACCAGGCTCCTCGGTCCATGGGATTTTCCAGGCAAGAGTACTGGAGTGGGGTGCCATTGAGATGGTTGGATGGCAACATCAACTCAATGGACGTGAGTTTGAGTAAACTCCAAGAGTTGGTGATAGGGAAGCCTGGAGTGCTGCAGTCCATGGAGTTGCAGAGTCCGACATGACTCAGCGACTGAACTGAACTGAACTGAGATGGTATGTGTACTTCTCCAGGAGATCTGAGTCAGCTTTATCCCAAAGTACATACTGTGGTCCTTTGGACACTGACGGTTTTACTGCCTTTCATAGTCTCATTTGTCAGATAGTGTTTATTCACTCTGCCAGTCAATACTTGAACACTGACTGTGCCGTGGTCCTGGTGGCCCATCTGTGTCATGATACATCTGTTCACTACATCCTCTGCCTCAATCTGCTGTATGCATCCCTGGGGTGGGGGCAGGGGAAGAAGCCTCCTAATCATCTCCCAATATTCACTCCCTCTGCTGCCACCTTCTCATAGCTCCATCCTAAGTGTTGTAACTTGACCATGTATTTCTTCTCTGTATGCAGCCATTTTCACATCTTAGATATGAGCTCCTCATGGGAGTTCATCTCCAAATTGAGTGCATGGATGAATAAATGAATACATGGGGAAAGAATCACTTAAGGGAAAAAAAAAAAAAGGTTTCCTAATGGACAGGGGAACATGTTAAAGGAAGGTAGCATCATTTGTAGCCTGAGGGTGCTGGCTTTCAAAACTGATGATAGGATTTGATGCCAATCAGTCCAACACCCTAGTCTTCACCAAAGTAGGTGACTTATTCAACAGAAAAGCAAACCAAAGAGAAGGAACAGTTGTCGGTTGAGGTCTCTCCTATTTCCTTTGTCATTTCTTATCTTCATGGCTTGATTACCTTCATAGTGTCAGAAAGTTAAATATAGACATCTGTTCCTCTGGGTGTTTCCACTGAAGCCCCAGTTCTCCACCCTCTGCTGACTGTCATACATCCAGATGGAAGGAAATATGATGCCCTTAATAAATATCCAAAAGCAAGGGTCCTTGCCCTCGGGAATCTAATGTCTGATGATCTGAGGTGGAGCTGATATAGTAATACAAGAAATAAAGTGCAAACTAAATCGAATACACTTGAATCATCCTGAAACCATCATCAACCACCCCTCCCCTAACCCTAATCCCTGGAAAAACTGTCTTCTATGAAATGGGCCCCTGGTGCCAAAAAGTTTGGAGTCTGCTGTTCTAAAGCACTTCTTTATGTGTTTATGCTTTTAATAGGGTGCATTGTGGGAGAAGATAATAAAAATGCATCCTATTGTTTAGCTGCTATGTTTAAGAATAAGCAGATAAAGCATCCTGCTCAGAATGGAAAGATAACAGCAAAGATTGCCATTACCTGGAAGTGGGTTGGTAAATAGGAATATCTGCCAAAGGCTAGTTGGAGGATGCTTACTGGCTAGATTGACAAGTGAAGAATGGCTGGACTGTTTAAATAAATAGATGGGGGACAGTCATATTAGGGAGGTGCATGACTGAATAGAGGGAATAAGGGTTAGATAAATGGAGAAGTAATGTGTGAATGAATAGGTGAGTGGTTAGCTGATGGAGAAATAAATTGGTACGTCAATGATTGATGGCGCTGAGTGGCCGGATGAAGTGAAAGACCGATAAATGTCTGTGCCAGCAGGCGAGCAGATGGATGGGTAAATGTTGTGGGATGAGCAGGAGCAGGAGGGGGTCAGGCATGGGTGGGAAGATGGTGATTAAAAGGAAGAAGCAAAAGGAGAGGGTGAGCGGGAGCACTCAAGGCATTAAGATGTCAGAACTGGAAATCTGTTTCTTTGACAAGTCATGATTTTACAATGAGTCTGAGAAAATTGGAAACTCTCCATCACTTGGTGCCCACCATGTCCTTGGTGGTTTAATTTACAAAGAACATGATCTAGTCCATCAAGTTATCTGTGTTCCATCCCCTGTGGGGAACAAAGAGTCTTGAAAGCCAGGGATTAGCTCTTGTCTGTCCAGGAAGCCATGAGAAACAAGCCTCATCATTCCAGCTTCCAGACTTGACCAGGCTTGGCAGAGATTCTGTAAAATCAAAAGAAGAATCTTCCGCCACTTCCTGCTGCATGATCACATCCTTATTGGCCACTGACCTGCACTTTATTAGGGGTCAATCTTGAGGAATCCAACGGTTGAAAGAGACACAAAAATTTTGCAGGCAACTTTGATAGAACGCACTGAGGGGGGTAAATTTACTGATGGTGCAGCTGGGAAATAAAGACATATAAAGCAAGACGTATACAGCAAAATATCAAGTCCAAGATCACACATTTGGTCAACAGCAGAGCTTGGAAGGGTTTGTTGATACAGAAATGGCAGGTGGGAAGCTAAGTTGCAAGAAAGAGGTTAATACCCATTCCTTTGGAAGAGCAGATGGATATGTGACAAGATAGGGGGAGATTTATTGAAAGAGAAAGATGTTTTAGAAAAGACAGTTGGAGGAACGGACTTGCTCTCCAGGTCTCTTCCTCATCCATTACCCTGTGGATGCTACAGTAAACCAACAGTATCTCCAAGGTACTTTTAAGAATAAATGTGTTTTGAAGGAAATCCAAAAAAGAGTATATATATGTATACGTATAGCTGATTCTCTTTGCTGTACAGCAGAAGCTAATACAACACTGTAAAGCAACTATACTCCAATAAAAATTAATTAAAAAAAAAGAGTAAGTGCACTCCACAGTCACCATATTTCCTCATACTTACTCTTGCAGGAACTGTTAGGGAGTACTCAAACCGAATCATACCTGGTCATTCATTTTCTGAAACTTCTCTTCCGATTTCATTGTAGCCTAAGCCAATAAATTAGACTTCGACGCTGCAGCTGCATTTTATATTGTTTGCATTTTGTATGATTTGTAAATGGCATAGATATGACACACAATTGTAACATGAAATTGCTTATCATCATATTCTGTGTGCATGTGGGTGTATATATGCATGAAAGAGAGGGAAAGAGAGAGAGAGAGGGCACTCAGTATTCTGATTGCATCTCCTTCCCAAAGCCTAACACATACACACACACACACACACACACACACACACACACAAACACGGGAAAAGCATATCCTGCTTAGATTTTCCCCATTCCTAGATACTCAATGTGGTGTCCTAATAAACAGCCCCCCAAAAGTTACAAATTACTTTGAACTTTATTGATACACTGCACAATCACAACCATCTCATGTTCATCCTGAATTAGAAAAGGTTACAACTACAATGTAACATGCACAAAATTCAGGTAGTATTTTCACCCTTAATACAATTATTGACAGAAATCAAGTCTTCATTGATTTTTGAAGGAAAAAATTAAGAAAGAAAATAGAAGGGGAGGGGAAAAAAAAACCTCTAGAAGGCTGACAAAGTTATATTCTTGTATCATGTGATAAAATTTTAAAGCATTTGAACACAGATCTGTTTTCAGGATAATTGTGAAAACGGGCACACCCCTTGTCTGACACAGCTAGGGCGGCACCATTGATAATTCATAAGTTTTTTTTAATCTAGAGGACTCTGAACTTGACAGATACATTTTCATACACCCACACGTTCCTCACAATTGCACTTTACATGTCACAAAAGATTCTGAATGATTAAAAATGCTCCCTTTAACTAACACAAAGGCAGCTAGGATTACTTATCATTGCTATGATTGATATCATTTTAAATTGGCCAATAGTGTAGAATGTGGCCCCCCCAAAAAAAGAGTAGAGGGTTCATCATCTTTCTTTCCGCACTCAGCATCATGGAACAACAAAAACAACCCTGTGCTTTAAAAGGACACCGTGGAAAGAAACAAAATGGAATGTCTTTTAAAACACGGGAAATTAGACTTCACTGGCTACTTGCAGGCTGAAGACAATTGTGTCTAATTGAGTCCACTCCACAGCTCTGTGGACCGCCGGTGTTCTGCACCTGAAGGCTAAATTGCTTGGTTCAGCTCTATCTTCTCGCTGCGTCTTTTAATTGCATATCTATCTCTTCCTTCTTTCATTTACTTCTCTTCTCTCAAGAAATGAGGGAAATGAGACCAGCATTTTTATTTGTTGGGTGTTAGTGATCATTAGGAGTTCTCATCACATGGTGTCTTTCTGAGAACGTTGCCTTCATAGCTACACACCTGTGAAGTTTTCCTGAAATTGCTCCAACTTACTCGTCTTAAAATAAAAAGACAGGGAAGCTTGGGCGAGTAGGAGGTCAGGCAATCGGGTGTAAGTTTCTAGGAATAGGGCTCATGCAAAATGAATGTGAATGATCCTCATTTTTGGAGAAAAAGAGAAAAAAATGAATATTGCCAATGGGAAACATTCTATATCACTTCCCCTACTTCCTCTAATTCCAAAGATATTACAAATTTTTTTCAATTGTTTGGGGTTTTTTGGTGGGGGGAAGGAGGGCTGGTTCCAGGTATCACAAAGCCAGTTTTTCTCTGGTGAGGACTCAGGGTCAAATTGGGAAAGGTGACATGGCCCCATCCCTCACCCCACTCCTCCATCCTGCTGATGACATCCATACCCTAACAGGGAGGAGAAACCTTCCCTTGGCACTGGAGGTACACAGCAGTCTCCAGCCACTCCTGATGCTATGCGGTTGACGAGCTCGCCTGGAGATGACTGCCCACCTCAAGGTTCTCTACTCTTCTCCCGAGCATTTTCCCAGCAGAATTAGAGCTTGATGACCCCTCCACGTAGAGAGCAAGTTGCTGGATTGATTCAGGAACAGATCCTTGAACTCAACCTCGCTCTGGACTTTCCCCGAGTCCCACAGTGTACCTCCCACCCAGGTTTTGAGAACGAACAGTGCAACCTATGAAATGCATTTCTACCTTGAGGCATGGGTTTCAGAGGAAAGAGCTCCGGTCCTCTTTCTGATACAAAACCTCACCTTTCCTTCTGTTCAGTTGAACACAACTAAGCATAATTTCTCTGCATAAAACAGGAGCATGTTTTAACCACCACTTGCGTGGATGGCCTCCTTCCCGCAGATGAAACAAACAAACAAAAAAACTAAACGCACTTGCTTCAACTTGCAGAAGACTGTATCAGGCACTTGACATGAAACTACTGAAAAAAACAGCTTGGCCAGGACCTCAACGCTAGCACTGCACTGGCTTCCCTTTGGTGGAAATACATATTTTGGAGAGAGGCAGGGTTTCAGAGTGCCTATTATACATTGTCGAGTTCCTCTCACCTGATTTCTTGATAAGCCTTATGGGTTTCCTTCTCACATGCAGAACCCGCGAAAAGCTGCAGGTTCTCAAAGACTCGATAGTTATTTTTTTCCTCCTCTACCCCAAGCCCTACCCCACCATTGGCACCTTGAAAAAGAATCTCTCTCCAGCAGGCCTGATCCATCTGTCCTCCATATGTAAAGAGGACATGGACGTTGTCTTTAGGGCATTTGCTACTCCATATGCTCCGAGGAGGTGGGTAACAGCTCCCATCCTGTGGAGCCATCCCCACCAAAGGAACCCAGACAACACAGAATCTGGACTGTGTATGTTGTGCAGAAGGGTTTTCTGTCCCACTGCCCTGTTTCCTTGGGTCTTGCTTGTTTTATTGTCTTTAGCCCAGACAGGTGGGGAGTGACATTAGCACCCTTTCCCTCTGGAACAGGGCTGGAGTCTGTAACTCCCAGACATGCTTCCTGGTATCTGCTGTAAGAGGCAACATGGAGTTCTGTAGTGGCTCTGAACCCAGGCTCTTTGCGTTTGGAAGGTTCAGGGATTCTCCTGGCTGAAGAAGGATGGATGCCTTCCTTTTGATCAAGTCTCGGAGGAAAGAACATGCCCAGCTCGTCCATTTCAAGCACCCTGTTCTCCAAGACCATCCGGTCCCCACAGCGTCCACACTTCTACTCCTAAGGAGCAAGCGTGTTATAAGCAGAACACTTGATGTGACACGTTACACGCTCATTCGGTGTCTGACACCAGCCTGGCCGCAGGTGCTCAGCATGGTGACAGGTCTGAAACACTGATGTCCGACCTTTAATTCTGACTCTGCGCCTGCTCACGATTGTCCCTGGAACTTGGAATCCACATACTGCTTTTGGCACATCATTCATGTTCTGCAAATCTGGCTCCTGGCAGCTCCCTGGGAAATGCAGATGTCTGTTTACAGCTGGCAAGTGTAATATTAATTTCACTCACACCAGCTCTAACTCTATGAAAGTGCCGAGCTTTTCATATGCCAAGACAACCCACACATGCACGTGCACACGTGCGTGTTTCTCCACTGTGTTCATCATGTTCATAACATAGAAAAACAAAGAGGCCACATTTCAGAGGAAGAAGACCCATGAAGCATGGTGGGAAGGGAACTCTGGAGCTGATATTTCTCATGCTTTAGATCGTGGAGCTAAAGAGTATTCCGTTGGGCCTGGGTCTTTGATCCAGTCATTGCTGGCTCTCCTCATTCTCAGCAGGTCATTTCCTGCAGCGCAGGTCAAGGGCACAGCCCTGCAGGTTTCTGATGCCATTCTTCTGCATCCCAGTGACTCTCTGGCTGAGTCCTTCTTGTCCCGGGAGATAAAGCAGAAGGATAGGGTCAGCTCTTTTTTGTGTTCTGGAAAGATCTGCTCTGATCATGGAGAGCTGAGGGCATTATCCCCCAAAGTTCCTGGAGAAGCAGCCAGTATCCAAGGAAGATGCATGTTACTCTCTTCGTCTGTTTGCAGTGTTGTGTTAATCAAGAGCTTGGAAATTAAGTCAGTTTGCTCAAGTGCCCTCAGCTCAGAAGAGCTTCCAGAAACAAATACCAGAGTTGTCAACACACCCGCCGTGTAATTGGCTTCTATCGGCTCTTTACTGGATAGTTTTCAAACAGATGAAACCAAAACTGGAGCAGAAAGGGGACAACAGCAGAAGTCACCCCACTCAGATGGACGGCTGTCTTCACATCGAAGAGACGTAAGTGTGTTTTTCTCTTTCTGTTAAGGACAGTCTCATAGATTCCTGACATGCACTTTCTTGAAAGCCTGAGAGACGCATGAAGATTGGCACCTTGGTCCTTCAAGTGAGAAAGATAAAACACGATGCTCATCAAGGTTTTGCCAAGGCCGATCTGCTTCCCAAGAAGCTGTTTCTGGAAACACAGTCTCTTCTGGGAAGAGTGACTGACTGATCCTTCACTTGCTACTTCGGTCCATCTGTTACCAGCACCTACTTGGGATAGATGGACGGGCACATTCCAGACAGCCCGTGACATACTGCTTTTCTATGTTGTCAGCCCATGAGATCATTGGCTTTCACATGAGAAGCTGATGGTTAATTCTGAAGATGCCAATGTCTGCAGAAGGTAGAGGAGACATGAATCCAGGGGAACAGACATACTATGACTAGAGGTGAATACAGTGATGGAGTGACAGTGAGTAGTGGGGAACGAAATAGAAAAATGTGTTGGATAATTACATGGATGGATTGATATGTAAAGGAAGTAGATTGCCAGAGAGGAAAATGGGTGGGGAGATAATTGGATGGAGTGATCAATCAGACGGTTGAGTAGATGGGTAACGGTGTATTACTTTGATAGTGAGCTTGATAAACCCTAAATAATCAGCCACCTATGGATCATTTTTTAAGAACTGGATAGTATTTTTTCAGAGAGAAATACTCTCCTCAAGATTCTTCCCCCCATTTTCGGTTACATGACTTCTCAACGTTTAGGTTTGGGTTGTATGCCTACCCCCAAACTTCGAATCCTTATAGCTGGTAGAGAAAGCAAATAGGGCAGAATGGCTAGGAAGGATGGCAATGTTTCATATATATGTAGAGAGAGAGAGAGAGACAGAGACAGAGACAGAGAGTCAGAGAGAGAGACAGGAAGAGAGAGAGAACTTCCCAGAAAGAAAGGATGTGAACCCTCATGTAATTAGAGCATAATAAACATGGAGAGAGGGATCTGTACATTATAGTCAGGAAAATGGTCCACAGCTTAAAAGACACAGTAATAGGACACTTGGATATAATTCTTGCTGTGCACTACATTATAAGTCAAGTTGTGTCTTCAGGGTGTTTATCACGAGGCACATTTTTTGCCCAAATGGAACATATGGTTTGGTGTGGGAGGGAGGTTGGTTGGTGGTGACGATGCCGGGGGGAGCAGTGGGAAGGGAAGGGAAGGGTGGAGAATGGGTTCCAGTTTTGGACACACCACCTATGAGTGATTATCCTACATGTGGTAGAACCCTGCCCACCCCTCCCCCAAACCCCACTCGTTCAAACTAGAAAGAAAAATCAAATCAACAAAGAAAAAAGTCCGAAAAAAAAAAATACTGAGAAGAAGAACAGAAACAGAAAGAAGCCCAAACTGTTTGGCCCTCCGCAGTGCAGGTAAAGTCTGTGATATGGAGAAGCAGGCGTTGCTCAGAAGACCTATGGTTTCTTATCAAAACTTGATGAAGAAGTGGGCAAAGAGGGTCCCTGATAGCCAGAGGCAAGCGAGCGCTCTAGAGGCCGAGTTTACACCATCAATGACGGCTCCAGGCCCTGTGTAGGGGAAAGAGAGACAGGCTTGTTAGCATTAGCACACGCCCAGAGGGCAGCTTCCTCAGCCCCTCCAAGCACTGCGTAGACATGCTTCTCCACCCGGCCCCTGACCCTTCCATGTGCCCATAAACGGAGAGACTCAAAGGGGCTCCTCTCTGGGACGCCTGGACCCTGCAGCCTGCTCTCAGACACCGGGGTTAAAGCACCCACAAGGAGGTATAGGGAAGGCAGGGTTAGACCTGCCGGCTGACAGGCCAGGGCAGGCCCTTGGAGGTGGTGTGCAGGACAGACAGGGGTGGGAGGGGAAGCAGAGGAATGGGGAGAGGAGAGTCAGGATGGAGGGGAGAGGCGGGAGGAGGGAGAGGGAGAGGGAGGGAGGCTTTCGTGAGACCCAGGAGTCTAGGTGTTGCTGTGGCCGACTCTTCATCTGGTGTGACTGGGATGTTGTGGAGCAGCTGGGGAAGATGAATAACTACACCCCATCATTTTAAAGACTATGGTGGCGTTTAAGCCAGCAGTCAACCCCGCATCACTATGGGGTACCGAGAGGACCCCGCCTTCTCAGACCTAGCAGCCACTGTCCTCTGCCTGGTGGGCTTTCCCTCGAGCGTCCTTCTTTCCTCTTCCCTCTCTCTGGGACTTTGTCACAGTCCCCCTGAATCCCTCATATTCCACGAGAGATGAGAGCACGGACTGACAAATGCTGTTCCTTTCCCTTTATCTACATCCTCCTCCAGAAGACAGGCTGAGTGCACTGGGGTTGTCCTCGCCTATCCTGAGGACCCAGGGCTGAAGGATAAGTGTCCTGCCCTGCCTCCATACCCGTCCATCACCTTTGCTGGGCAGCATAAGAATCTAGGGTCATAAGCAAGAGCAGTGGCCAGTGAACAGAGAGATTCCAGGGTAAGCAAAGCTACATCTTAGTCAAAGGTTTAAAAGTCCTCAAGAGGCAACCTGCAGGGCCAGTGACAAAGGGCAGGAGCAGTGAGAAGACAGGCAGGGCATCACTGCCACCTTTAGTGGTAATGTGGCTCCTTGGAAATGAACTTTACTCCCAACAAAAGGGTTGGTGGAGTCGGGTCTCCTCTGACAGCACCCAGGTCCCACAGCTTCCTAGTCAGTGCCATGGCTTGGACCCAGGCCTCGTTGGGCCGACAGTTGATGCTGACCTTTAGCCAGGGGACATATATGTCTCTCGCTTCAGCAACCAGCATCTACCTGTTCCCACCCCAGGGTTCTCAGCAGGATACCTTCTATTTCTCCAATGCATAACACAATTCTCTTATTTACTAAGAATTCATATTTACTTGAGAGCTTGAGAGTCCTGCTCAGAGTTTTATGTACTTTGGTTATAGAGTATTCACAGAACAGGACAGAGTCCATGCCTTAGCCCATTGCTGCGGTCCCCATAACGGCTTCATGAACGTTTATAAAGTGGCCTGACTCTGAGGTCCCCATTAATTGAGGTATATATCCTAAGGGATTGTACCGGCCTAGAGAATGCACTGAGTTGGAAAAGGCCCAGTTTGAAGCCCAAGGTAATTCTCTATATTGTCTTCTGCAAAATATGAGCGATTGAGATTTTCAAGGTAGTTTAAAAGGAAATGGATGATGCAGAACCATATGATTCTTTAAAGAATATTTAAAATATAAAGTCTATATATGATGTGTAATAACTAGTTTTTTATATATATGTGTGCATGTGTTTTGCTAATTTATTACACTGATGTCAACTTAAGAAAGAGTTGAGTGGGCTCCATGCTAGATAGACAGGGGTCTTTACTATAGGAATCACTTTATTCCAAGTTCTACCAGCGGGCTGAGCATTTTGGGAGGATGTCACACTACCAACGTAAGGTTGGATGTAGATAAAATAAACAGGAGAGGAGATGTATTAATGAAGCCAGTGCATTAAAGTGTGGGAAAGAATAAAGAGTCATCAGGATAGCAGGTGGCAATGGCAGTAAGGTGTTCATGCTGATCAGGCAGGCAAGGGTGCAGCCACTGTTCACGCCAGCCGAGTTCTCCAAGGAGTAGAACCCCAGCAGGCATCGAGCCTGCTCAGCCCACTTGGGGGAACGGCCATAAGGCATACTAATAATATATGGTGCTCTCTCTGTGCCAAGTTGTGACTCTAAATGCCGAACCTCCATTAACCCATTTTATCTTCAGGAAACCCTATGGCATGCCCACATTTTGGATGGGGAGCCGATGAGCTGCATAGTTAAGCGCCCTGCCAATGGCCACACAAGACGATACACCCAGAGCTGGATTGGAACTGAGTCACTCTGTCTACAGGGCTGGTGCCCTTGGTGACCACAGCTCCGCCTGTTCTCTGTGGGAAATTGTCCGTTATGCATATTTTTCAGAGACTGTGGCATCATGCCTTGATGGCCTCTGAATCGGCTCAATTTTTCCAGAAACTGGGAAGTAATCATGCGTGCGTGTGTGCTAAGTCGCTTCAGTCGTGTCCCACTCTTTGAAACTCTATGGGCTGAAGCCTGCCAGGCTCCGTCTGTCCATGGGATTCTCCAGGCAAGAATACCGGGATGGGTTGCCATGCCTTCCTCCAGAAGTAATCATGGGACCACACCAATCCACTAAACAGCTGCAACCCACAACTTCTTCTGTCTTAAAGCATAGAAAAGTATTTGCATAACCAGGTGAGTGGTTTTAGCATACAGAAAACCTATGAGAGAGATTCCTCCCTGAGGGATAGCCCCTCTGTGGCCACGGTCCTTCCACCAGCAGAGTGAGAGAAGACTGGGAAGAGTAATCTCTGAGCTCTTCTCCCTTAGCGTCTGGAGTTACAGAATGGCTGGACACTATGTATCTGGTCCCAGAAGGGACGGCTGGGTCGGGGGGCAGCCAGAAGGCCTTTTACAGTAGGTACAAGACCACCACCATGCAGCTTTCTGCGTGCCAGCGTGCCATCTCCTGAGACAGCAAAAGGGCACCAAATGTTCCTAGACTCTAACGTTCCCTATTTTGGCCTCATTCTCTAAGCTGCTGCAGGGAGTTGTATTCTTTAGTGAGTGTGATAAGCCCTGTACTAAGCATCAGACCACATGGCAATTTAGAAGTGTCTATGGCCCATCCGTGTATGAGAAAGGGCCAAGCTGCTCTGGCCAAGGAGTTCACCAAACCTACTAGGTTAGAGATTAAACTAGCCTTGCTTTCTTCCTATGGGTCCTGGACACATTTGAGATTTGGCAGTTGGGACAAATGCCAGTGCAGTGAGGAGCCACAGGAAACCTCCTGGGCTTTGTTCAAAGCTGAGAGAGGAGCCCGTGTGCATGTACCACACTGCAGGTTGGCGGAATGTAGGACAGAGGCCTTTAGCAGCGAATGGATTCATTAGTGAAGCTTCAAAGTAACCCTGATTCTATTGGAAATGAGGGAGTGGGGAGAATCTGGGTTGGGTATCTCCCATAGGTTTTTCTTAAAAATTGGAGGATAATTACTTTATAATACTGTGTTGGTTTCTGCTGTACAAAAACGTGAATCAGCCATAAGTAAACATATATTCCCCACCTCTTGAGCCTCCCTTTACCCACCATCCCACCCCTCTAGGTCATCACAGAGCACTGGGCTGGGTTCCCTCTGCTTTACAGCAACTTCCCATTAGATATCTATTTTACATAAGATACTGTATATGTTTCAATGCTAGTCTCAATTTGTCCCACCCTCTCTCCTGCAGGTTTTCTGTATCTGAAGGTCACTGACCTGATTATGTAAGTGCTTCTTTATGCTTTAATACAGACGCAGTGGTGGATGGGTGCTGTTCAGCAAATTGGCATGCCCCCCTTGATTACTTCTATGCCTCTTCCCTACCTTGGCCTCACTGCTTTGTCCCTGCAGCCCTAAACCTTTTGGGGTCAAAGTCACTGGTCCCTAGAAAAGTGCGACTAATGGTTGGGACTTGGCTTCAGACCGAATTGGGTTTAAATCCTGACTCTGTGGCTTGCCAGCTCTGTGATCTCAGAGTGCTTTAAGTTGCTTCTTGAAAACAGGGCTCATAATGTAGTTTTCAGACAAAGAAATGGAGGGGTCAGGATGGCATCTGGCAGGAAGCAGACACGTGATCATGGGAAGGACCGCTGTCGTGGGTCCACACCCCCTCCCTTCCACGGCCAAGTTGTGGCCGTGCTTGCTAAGTTGTTTTAATCATGTCTAAGTCTGTGACCCCAGGAACTGTAGCCCACCAGGGTCCTCTGTCCTTGGGATTCTCCAGGCAACAATCCTGGAATGGGTTGCCATTTCTTCCTTCAGGGGATCTTCCCCAACCCAGGCATTGAACCTGTGTCTCCTGAAGCTCCTGCATTGCAGGCTGGTTCTTTATCACTGAGCCACCAGGGAAGCCCCTAGTTGAGGCTAAGGTTAGCTTATTTAGTAGATCTTTTCCAAATGCATTGATGCTGAGCTGGGTTTTGGGAGGTGAGAGTGAAGACATGAGATGGGTGACAGAGGTCACTGGCTGGGAGGACCTAGGAGGTGTGGGGTGCTGAGCAGGGTGATGAGAGAAGGCCAAAGCCACATTCTGTGGCAAGTCTGAGGAGAAACAGACCCTACGCTGGCCTCAGAAGTCACGTCATCCACCCAAGAACTGGGTGTTATTGATGTCATGTGCCAGCTTCCAAAGAGAAGGAGAGGCACAGCCTCTGCCTGCACACAGCCTGCTGCTGCTGCTGCTGCTAAGTTGCTTCAGTCGTGTCTGACTCTGTGCGACCCCATAGACGGCAGCCCACCAGGCTCCCCGTCCCTGGGATTCTCCAGGCAAGAACACTGGAGTGGGTTGCCATTGCCTTCTCCACACAGCCTAGCCCCCTCTAGTTTTTGGTTGTTGTTAATGTGTGGTTTGTGTGTGTGTGAGAAGTGGGATCTTAGTTCCCTGACCAGGGATTGAACTCATGACGCCTGCAGTGGATCTGCCAGGGAAGACTCCCTATTCTCCATTCGGATGTACAACTCCTCTGCCTTCACCTAAATCAATAAACAAACATGTTTTAATCCTCACAGATTCTGAGAAGAATGCCCTTTGAAACAAAACAGCCCAACCTCCCTTTCATCTCAGGAACGCCTTGCCTTTTGGATAGTCTAAGAGGACTAAATTTAGGAGTCAGGGAGAACTGAAATTGAATTCTTGCTCTGCTATTTACTAGCAGGATAACTTTTGTTTTTAAATTAAAAAAAATTGGAATATAATTGCTCTGCAATGTTGTGTTAATTTCTGCTGTACAATGAAATAAATCAGCTATAAGTAAACATATATCCCCTCCCTCCTGGACCTTCCACCCACACCCCCTTCCACCCCTTCAGGTCACCACAGAGCACCAAACTGAGCTCCCATGTGCACGCTCTCTAGCAGGAAGTAGCACAATGACTTGGACGAGATGGTTAACATCTCTGAAGCAGTGATTTTCATGTATAAACTCTGTGGGGAGGTGCTTCTCTCATCTGTGCAAGGATGCTCTGAGGATGAGTTCAGATGACATATAAAATTACTGAGACTAAGTAAAGGATGAATAACTACTGGGTTAATCAGAACTAGGGCCATAGCAGCTAGTTTCTAAAGTAGCACCTTTGGTGGGGCTCATGCTTTAAATAAAGACACCCTGTGTACACTGGATTAAAAGTTAATTGCCAAGCAAAAGTGACTCTGGCTTAGCAAGCACGTGACTGGTCTCTCCTGACAAGACCAGAGGTGGCTCCAACCACAGGTAAAGGCTTCTCAGGGAAGGCCACTTACTCTGAGGAGGTATAATTAGAAGCCCAGCTCTATCTGGGAAATCCCCACATTCAAGAAATCCTTATTTACCCTTAACAATGACTCAGTCCAACAGAATGACTCTTATAAACATCAGACTTAATTACATATTTTTTCAGGGATAAACTAAAAGTGAGAACATGTTACTATGTCCTTTCTCCTCATTTCACCCTCCTCATCGCTAAAAATGTATTGCTTCCTTCATTCCTGCTGTTGAGCACCTTTGAAAATAAACGCTCACTGCTGCTGCTGCTGCTAAGTCTCTTCAGTCGGGTCCAACTCTGTGCGACCCCATAGATGGCAGCCCACCAGGCTCCCCCATCCCTGGGATTCTCCAGGCAAGAACACTGGAATGGGTTGCCATTTCCTTCTCCAATGCATGAAAGTGAAAAGTGAAAGTGAATTTGCTCAGTCGTGTCCGACTCTTAGCAACCCCATGGACTGCAGGCTACCAGGCTTCTCCGTCCATGGGATTTTCCAGGCAAGAGTACTGGAATGGGTTGCCATTGTCTTCTCCATAAACGCTCACACAAAGACACAAAGCCACAAAATCAACCATGAACCACATAACAATGACAACTAAATACCTTGGGGACATATGCAGACAAAAATGAGCTGCTGCTGCTGCTAAGTCACTTCAGTTGGGTCCGACTCTGTGTGACCCCATAGACGGCAGCCCACCAGGCTCCCCCGTCCCTGGGATTCTCCAGGCAAGAACACTGGAGTGGGTTGCCATTTCCTTCTCCAATGCATGAAAGTGAAAAGTCAAAGTGAAGTCACTCAGTCGTGTTCGACTCTTCGCGATCCCATGGACTGCAGCCAACCAGGCTCCTCCATCCATGGGATTTTCCAAGCAAGAGTACTGGAGTGGGGTGCCATTGCCTTCTCTGGAAAAATGAGCTAATCCTCGGCATACAGAAGAGAGAAAGAGACAGAAATGATCAAGAGATAAATTCCAGAAATGATAAACATCAGAAAGGTCAATCATTCTGTCCGTGTGGTCTGCACTGGAGGTAAGGTTTTTATGGCCATGTGTGAGGCCCAGCAGTGGTAAGACAAGTAAATAAAGAGGCAAACAAACAAATGAATAAAATAAAGTTCACTTGGAGAGGCTACTTACTTTGTTGAATTAAATATACTATACCTTATAGATTTTTAAAAAGCAAATTTGGTCGAGGACTTAGCATAGAATTAACCTGCAAACCCAGTTCTCTGGAAAACAAGAGTGGCTGACCTCAAGGGCAGGCTGATCACACTCTGGAGGAACAGGGGTTGAAAATCAAAGTAACCAAACTCAGCACAAAGCTCCCAGCAAACTACATAAGCTTATGGATGAGATCCTGCTGTGCAAAAGATTTTGAAGCTTAAAAATTGAAGGGCCCAGATACGTTTTTTTAAAGTAGCTTTGATATCAATTTCTTATTTTGATATTAATTTCTCATTTAAATGCTTTCTTCTATGCAATCATCCACTTTGTTTTTTCAGTCTCCTAACTTTATTGAGGTTTTCAATGGCTAAGTCAAAGATCTCTCTTGGTAAATGCCACATTTCTCTTGAAAACACATGGGTTATTTTCAAATGTCTTTTGATATTGATTTCTAGCATAATTCTACAGGGATAAGAGAACAGACTCTGTATGATTTCAATACGTTTAGACCATGAAATTTTTACACCTTGTTTAATGTCCCTGGATATGTTCCAGTGTCTCCTGGTTTATAGTCTATGGGAACTTGAATAGAATTTGTATCCTACTGTTATGTGAAAATTATATAAATCTTAATTATGTTGAATTGTTTCACAGTGCTCTTCAGGTCTACTATATCCTTCTACTTCTATGTATATTCATTAATGAATTTTCAAGAGTTTGATATTGAAACTCCAACTAAAAGCCTTATTTACTTAAAAAACTGTAATATACAGTGGAACTATGTGTACTTTGTTCTATATTCTCCAGGTCTCGTGTAAATGCGTTGTCATACTTTCATATAAATAAAGAGAAAAACTGGAGGGTCCATTACAAGTGAGAAAGGTATTGAAATGGCCTCCTTTTTCTTCCTGTGATTGCAATGAAAACTGGGCACAGTTCTTCAGCAAGAAATTCGATAGCAAGTTGTGGCTGTAATCCTACTAAAATAGCAGGTGGTAGTATGGTCATCTGGAGAAGGCAATGGCACCCCACTCCAGTACTCTTGCCTGGAAAATCCCATGGATGGACGAGCCCGGTAGGCTGCAGTCCATGGGGTCGCTAAGAGTCGGACACGACTGAAGCGACTTAGCAGCAGCAGCAGCAGTATGGTCATCATAATAAGAGGAAAAAAAAAAAAAAAAACATGGGAAGATTGAACATGGTAATACCACAGTGAGATCAAGGAAGCATCTGAAATCTAAGAAGATACACTTTTGTTCTGAAGTTTAGATGAGTTTTATGAGTGTGAACTATGTGACCTTCCTAATGAGGAACCAAAAGGATAATGATGTTCTTGGTGATTAAAAGAGGAGCGAGGAAATCTAATTAGACGATGCATGTGTTACTCTTGTTGGGGAAACGTAAACCTCTTTTTAGCAGGGCTGGCTGATGAAGGCGCATCACTTGCTATCAAAGGGAGCTGTTCCTCCATTGTCTTTAATTACAGCAGAAACAGGGCGTGGTATTGTTCTGCAAGGAAGACGAACCAGGCTTCATGCTCTGGGAAGGCGTGGGGATAAAGAGGTGAAAATGGCAGCCACTCCCACAAAGCCTAAGGCCTAGGAAGTTCATAGCAGAAGTTAATTCAGACCCATCAGCTCATCACAGCCCTGAAAGAGGCAAGGCTCTGGTCTGTGCCGAACCAGAAGCTCCAGCATGTGCTGACATCAGCATAGCCAGGCACTCTGTGTTAAAGCCTAAATGCTCTGGCTGATGGCCAGATGTCAGTGATTCAGACAGAGGGGAGCAGGGTGCGAGGGAGTGACAAGGAGCCTCATCAGGAATGAAATGTGAAATGTCTGCATATTTTTTCCCTAATATGTTGACATTTTGCAGGTTGGGGAAAATACAAATGATGCTGCTGCTGCTACCAGCCAGAAGCATTGGCGTTTCTCTCTGACTCATTCCCTCCCACCTGGATTTAAATAGTGGATTTGGAAAATAAAAATCATACGTGCTATCAGCAGGAAATGGACAAGCATGGCCGTCTCTGCAAGAAGAAACCACTTGATGAGCACCTTCTTCAACAGTCTGTCAGGATGTCTCCCTTATACTGCCTTACATTCCCTTACGTTGCCTCCCTTACAAGGAAGACCCGGTTGGAGGGGACCCTAAATTTCAAATTAGAACTGGGACATATGGTGGGGCTGGAATGCAAGGGATAGTGTGAGAGCAATGTGTTGATTTGGCCTCCTTGTGGGGTGGTGGGGGGAAACTATGAGACCGTTAGAGTATTTGTCTTCCCTTTGGTTAGTGAACACTTTCACCCTTTATGGAGGCTGTTATGGACTCCCTGTTGAATGGAAGATATATTTATTAATCCACTCAGGATTAATAAATTACTGGACAATAACTATTACAAGGTTCAGGGCTATACCCTTCAGTGTAGCAACAAATACAAGCCTAAAGGTAAACTATCAAGAAAATCTAAACCATGGGTGTACAATTCTTCAGTGGGACTCAGAAATGCTTGGTAGATGGAGTACAATTAAGGAGAAGCTTCAAAGGTAAGTGTAACTTAGGCAGAGAAGAGACAAATGCTTCCCTCTGTGAGCCTACAACACACTGGAAGAGACTGGGTACTACTGGTTAGAAAGAAGCAGGGGATTAAGGCCAGACACACTTGGGTGCAGGACCTGATGCTAAGGCGTCCTTCCATGGTGGACTTTCTATCTGAGGCAGGAAGGAATTCATCACATGGCTCAGATCCTCTGAGCTCCAGGCATAGCTTCCTCAGAGGGTTCTGAGCTGTCTAAAGCCACGTCTAGCCAACACCTACTAGCCAGTAGCTTCTTCATTCTTCTGATGTAGCACTTATGTTCTATATTCTATTGTAAATGCCTGTTTACTTTCTTGTACAAGGTTGGGAAGTGTGTTCCTCTCCATATTTCAATCTGACTCTAATTCCTGCATACTAGGCTCTAAGCAAGCATTTGCTGATGGACGGAAGCTGGAATGTGCTGGGATCCAGGGTCCCAGGCAACAGAGGGGGTTGTCTAGAGTGGTGGGTGCAGAGAAGGCCGCAGGGAACGTGGCGACACGATAGAGGTTGATCTCAGAGCAAGGCTGATGTCAGGCTTTTCTGGGAGGCAGGTTTCAGCAGGGGGTGAACAGGTTGACTCTGAGTTTGGGAAGGGTCACTGGGCCCCGAAGTGGCAGATTGATGAGATTACCAAGGACAAGGGACCCACACATCGTAAGAGAAGCTCACAACCAGACATGGCACCGGCTCCGGGGTGAGTGACGGGGGTGGGCAGAGGCAGTGGGAGGGGTGGTGCTGGGGTCTGCTTTCTTGGACCTGTGGGCTGACAGGCATAGGGAGTGAGGGGATGGAAAGGTCAGGATGACCACAGACATTGTAGTGAGGGGTGGGTGTGAAGATAAGGTGTACATTTGAGGCGGAGGAGGAGGTGCCAAGGAGAGAAAGATGGAGCTAGCCCTGACAGAACATTCAGGCGGCAGAGCGGCCTATGATTCAGAACTGAGGAGAGCGTTAGGGACATAGATGGGAAGCTCCCAGACAGCTGCCCAGAGACTGGCTGGCTCCTGGGGGCCCCGGCCTCCCAGGGAGACCTGCGCACGGAGCATATCTTCAGGGCTGTCCTTGGAGACTTTCATTCAATGGCTCTGGGACCAGGCCCACGGACCTGCATTTCTGAAGCACCAGAAGTGAGGTCTGAGGGCAAAGACAGGGCTCCCTTCAAAGATGCCCGAGGACACAGAAGACCCTGCCCCTCTTGCTGTAATGCCTTCCCTGGGCAGACGGTGGAGGGGCTAGATGCAGACTGAGACTGAGAGGGAGGAAGAGAGTGACATGGCTGCATCATAGAAGATGGAAGCAGAGGGCTGGGGCCAGGAGATCTGGGGCCAAGGGGAGTCTGGGTGTTAGGGGTGGGAAATGGGCCATGAGGCTGAGGTCTGACTGTCTGGACTGGAGGTGAAGGGAGAGGAGAGGCTGGGTCCTCGATCCCTGTGTCCAGCCCTCAGGTTGCACCTGGAGCCACCTGGGGAAGGTGAGGTTGTTGGGAGCCTTTATGGAGGAGGGGGTGGGGGGCAGGCTGTGGCCAGCTTTCCAGGGGCTGCCCTAGGTAAGGCCGGCCAGGGTGCAGGAGGAGAAGAGCTGTCTGGCTGCCTCTAGTTGAAGAAAATCTGGTCTGAAGAGCCAGCCTGACATGTATATTTATTCTGGAGGAATGCCATTAGCAAAAGAAAATAGAGATTCTGTCCTCATGGCTTCTGGGGGCAGGGGAGGTAGACTGTCTTCCAGGCTGCTCCAAGGGACTGAGACTTTGCCTGAGGGAAAGAAATCCTGAGCCCAGATGCCACCTTCACTGGAATACTTTGCCATTCTCTTATGCAAGGAAAAGATTCAGAGGAGGGGTCCCTAGTCCTGGTACTTAACTCAGAGCTCCTTGTTTGTGTCGCTGCAATTTCACAGATGAATCTGCTCTCCTCTCTGCACCATCCCCTCCTTTGCGGCTTTGTTTGCTTCCCTGTCCCTCTCCCCCGCCAGTTCCAATCCAGACGTTCATGTGGCTCATTGCGTGCCTCACGATCTCTGCAGTGCCGGATGTAATCAAGTTCAGATCTTCCCTCCTTGCACCCTAAGGATGGGGGAGGGGAGGTTCTTGCCCAAGACCCAGCAGAGGCAGAATGGGCTGGCAAGTCTGAGAAAGTGAGTGGCTTCCTCGAGGGGCAGAGGTGTGCCCAGCACACCAAGCCCAGCTGCCCCGGCTTCATGCGGTCCTGGCAAGGCTCTAGGATGTCAGGGCTGGGTGGCCTTTGGAGGCCTCATCCACTCCAAGAAGCTTACGAATACTTCCAGCAAGTTGCTTTCAATAATCAGAACAGCTGCGGCCATCCCCAAGGTTATGGATGTCAGGCTTTGGAGATCTACTTCTGACCCTACTTTCCTTTTGTTTTTTCAGAATAGAGACTTAGAAAGCAAGAAGGAATACTGGAGTGTGCTTTGTTCTGTTCTTACATTTTACAGGCACCATGGAACAGAGGGCATCATGGTGTGTGCCAGAGTCAGGCCTGGTACCCAGTTTCCCCATCCATCTCCGTGTTGGTCTGTTCTTTACCTTCTGCTGTCCCTCTAGTCCTGACAGTGGCCCCGGGGCTGAGCAAAGTGACAATCTGAAATGCTGCTTTGAGCTGGCACGCTGCTGGTGACCTGTCCTGTCTGTGTGGCTTCTGGAGGGGCAGCAACTGGTGGTGAGTGAGGAAGAAACATCCCACAGCAACACCAGCCACTTATTTATCTCTGAGCATCACTCGCCTACCTGGGTTGTCTCTCCTTTTTCCTAAGCACTTCCTGCCTCAGCCCACTACCTCCATAGCCCGTGTCGTCTGCCTTCGTTTGAGATTTTCATCTCATTTTCCTGTGTTCTGTAAGTGTAGGCAGAAACTATATGAAAGATGTTTGTGTGAAAGGTCTGTTATGAGTGTGTGTTGTGATGGATTCACATATCACTTCAGGGCCCAAAGAGTCCCCACAAACCCAGCTCACAGTCCTTGAGGGCAGACACCAATGCACGCCTGGGGATGCGGCATGTCTGTGTGTGGGTTTGGGGGGTGTGAGCAGATGGTGTGTAAATGCTCAAATGGTCCTTTAAAAGAATGTGTTCAGATTGCATAGAAGATGGGAGATGGAAATGGAAAATGAGTTCAAACAGGCTAACTGCTGACCTGGGCTTCGTGTGGCTGGCTGCCCTGGGATATGAAGCTACGTCTTTCCCATGAGCTGAACTGTGTCCCCAAGCTCACATGTTGGAGCCCTAACTCCTGATGTGTGTTTGGAGACAGAGCCTTTAAGGAAGTGTTTAAGTTCAAGTGAGGTTATAATGGGTTTCCCAGGTGGTGCTTGTGGTAAAGAATCTGTCTGACAATGGAGGAGAGGTAAGAAATGTGCGTTTGATCCCTGGGTCGGGAAGATCCCCTGGAGGTGGGCATGGCAACCCAGTTCTTGGGAAATCCCAAAGACACACGAGTCTGGCAGGCTGCAGTTCATGGGGTTGCAAAGAGTCAGACAGAACTGAAGTGACTTCGCACAAGGTTATAATGGTAGGGCCCCAATCGACAGGATTAGTGTTCAAATGATAAGAAGACACCCCAGGGAGCCCTCCTTCCCCATCTCTGGCCATCTCCATGCCCCAGCCCACCATGCTCAGGGGAAAGGACATATGAGAATTAAGCTGGCATCTCCAGGAAGAGCACCCCCATCCAGTACAGCCAATACAAGTCTTCCTGGCTAACCTTGGCCTTCTGGCCTCCAGAACTATGAGAAAATCCATTTCTGCTGTCCCAGCCTATGCTCTTTCATTATAGCAGCCCTGGCGGGAGAATGTATCTTTCATCTCCATGAGCTGCTGTCCTCGGCTGGGACACACCTCTCTCCTGAGTTCACAGCACAGGGGGACAAGCATCCAGGCCTCTAGTGGTCAGTCCTGGGCTCCTCCTGTCAGCCACACCCCCACGGGCAACCCCACCAGCTCACAGGGTCACCGCAGGGTCAGTGCAGGGCAGCACCCCAACCTCATCCTTTGCCAATCTCATCAGCTTTATCAAGACCAAGGGATGGACAATCACAGACACCAAGGTGTGGGCAGAGCCACTGGCCGTGAAAGTGGCAGACCCAGAGCTGGGAGAGGAGAAGGTCAGAGCCGACTCCTGGTCTGGACGATTCAAGTCACCGTGGCTGAGATTGGTCCTTGATAAGGAGGGCTGTGTGGAGGCTTCCCCTCAGCCTGAGAGTGTGAGTGTGTGTGTGTGTGTGTGTGTGTATGTGTGTGTGTATGTGTGTGTGTATGAGTGTGTGTGTATGTGTGTGTGTATGTGTGTGTGTATGTGTGTGTGTGTATGTGTGTGTGTGTGTGTGTGTGCCCTTGTTTCACGTCCTCTGGTAAACCTTCTAGCACTGAGGAGGGGTCTGGTCTGGGTCTCATCAATACCTCTTCACTAGCTACATATACCTCAGTGTCACTTAGCCTCTGGGGTCCTCCTCTTACCCGTCTTTAAAACAGGCTAATAACCTATCTTGCACAAAACTAGCATGATGAGTGGAAACCAGTTGATACTTGGTAAATGGTAGGTTTTATGATTGCGATTCATGGGGTCGCAAAGAGTCGGACACGACTGAGTGACTGAACTGAACTGAACTGAGGATGATCATTATGAACATGACCCAAGTACTCATATCTTAAAATGAAGTTTTCAGAATTAAGTCATTAGCCCTTTTTGCTTTGGGCTGAAGGGATTATCTTGAGGGACAGGGAGGCCTGGCCTGCTTTAGTCCATGGGGTCACAGGGAGTCAGACATGACTTAGTGGCTAAACAACATTAGGATGACTTCCCCAGGAAGACAATCATCTGATAAGCCATTTGGTGTCTGGGCTGGGTTCCCCTAGTGCTATATACAAATAGAATACACATCCTTGTTAAAAGCCATCAAGTAGAAGTTTATCGTTTTGGAGAGATCCCTTCTCCAGAAATGAATAACGATATTCATATGTATGTGTGTAAAAGCCATCATGGGCTTCCCTGGTAAAGAATCCACCTGCAACCCAGGAGATGCAGGTTCAATCCCTGGGTTGGGAAGATGCCCTGGAGAAGGAAATGGCAACCCACTCTAGTATTCTTGCCTGGGAAATCCCATGGACAGAGGAATCTGGAGGGCCACAGTCCACGGGGTCACAAAGAGTTGGATACAACTTAGTGACTAAACAAAAACAACAAAAGCCATCATATTCTACATGTTTGTTACCTAAACTGTGCACACCAGCCCCCTGAAGTCTATCCAGTAAGGAGAAAAAGTCAGGGAGGAGGAGCAGGCAAGCCTATCTTGGAACGAGGCTTAACATCAAAAGCATAGGCATTCAGGCAGGCAGAGGAGTGAAGGAACATGCGGTACCCACCTGCCACTGCTGATGAGGGGCTTATTTCTAAGACACACACAGCACAATGCACACACAATGCAGAGAGAAAACAAGAGACATAGATCACACATTTCAGATGGTTGGTGGACAAAGTTTAGTTCATGTCAATGCTGAAAGCTGTTCAGGGTCTGAGGTCCATATGAACAATGAACACCTTTCCTTCCTAGTTACCAGACAGTTCCCTCTTGCCAAATCTCGGCAAATAAACACACACATAAACACACGGACCATCACAACAAGCTGGGCCTGGCCGGTGGGGTGAAATGTTGCACGAGGAGATGGACACGGCAGTGTGAGAATGGAGGGAAGGCGGGATGAAGGCTCCTGAGGGGCCATTCGGGGCTCTGGGGCCCCCTCGCCCCGTGTAGGAGGGGGAGACCCTCAGAGAAGGGATGGAATGTCCCAGCTGATGGCCTGATGAGGACCAGCCTCTTTCTCCGTTCATTCCGATGAATGAGAACATGCCATGCAGTCACTATGACAGTTAGGATGGCAGAGTTGACCTGGTTTACAACTGCAACTAGAACCCCTAGAATCATACACTCTTCCTGTAGGGCATCTTAACACTATATCTAATTTACTCCTCAGACCGATAGTGCTGCAGCTGAACTCTTCTGTGGTTCCATCTTGTTTAAGGCAACCACTGTGCAACGTGGTTCAGAATTCGGTTCACTCCTTTTGTAAGGTGGAAAGCTCGCCTCACGATAGACCAGGAGCTATCGGTTGCCTTGTAAACACCACAGCATCACAGGCTAAGAGAATGACCAGGTGGGGTGGTGGGGTTGCGTTAACATCTTAGGTGGAGGGGGGAGCAGTATGGATGGACACAGGCCAGTGGATCTCACCTTCCTCCCCCGCCCCTCCAAGCCCCGCGTCCAGGCCTCCTGCACTCACCATACAGTGTGATGCTGGCATTGGTAATCCCAAGCTTGTTCGTGGCCACACAAGTATAGTTCCCATAATCCTTCTCTGAGACGTTGAAGAAGGTCAGCGTGGATATGTGGCCTTTGTTCTCGATCCTCATGCCGTCCAGGCCGGTGGCCAGCCTGCAAAAGAAGAGGAGGTACTGTGGGTCTGGTTCCACTCATGGAGTGAGGGGGCAGGCAAGAGTGGCTGGGGATTCACCCCCTGACACACAACTCTCCTCTGCACGAAGCCCTTCCCTCCAACTAACCCAGCGCCTCTCCCTCCAGCCGTAAGCACCATAGTCTCCATCAGGGGTGGGAAGGGAAGGTGCCAACACTCCCAGGCTGCTTTCTGGGGCTCCTAGTCCTTCAAGATGGCCCCGTCTACAGCTAATCTCAGATTCTGAAACAAAGTCGATCCACATTGCCCACTTCCCAACTTCCTCTGCTTTTTTGCTGCTGGTTCTAAAAGGAGGCTCTGTTATAATGGAGGCTGTCATCAGTTTGGTTTTGCTGTATCTCCCCCCTGGACTCCATCACCCTCCTTCTGCGTGGGGCATCACCCATCAACTCTGCTTCAGACACGCCCCGTTTCTGCTTTCAAGGTACCTGGTGTCTTCCTTGAACCACTGGAACTCAGCCATGGGCACTGCCGAGGCTTCACAGCTCAAGATGCCCTTCTGGCCAACGGAGACCCCTGTGTTCTTGGCTTTGGAGATATAGGGGGGATCTGTGGGGGGATGCGGAGCAAGGCCATAAGACAGATGAGAGGCAGGACAGTTGACAGTCACCTGCTATATATACCCCCTCCTCCAGCTAAACAACCATCTATCTTAGGAAAAGGACTTCTTGCTTGAAGATACTGCATTTACCTGGCATCTTCTTCAAGCCTTCAAATGAACCCAGAGTTAACAATTCTCCCCATTAGCTAAAAGCTCTGACAGTCACAGGAAGGCCCCATGGCCCTGGAGATGGTGATGAGCACAGAGATCTGACACAGTGTTTTCCTGTTGGAAACAGCTTGGGTCTATTAAGAAAATGGCCTTGCCATTACTTGTCTGTCCCCATGCCCTCCTGCTCCCTGGGACTCCCGACAGTGGGTCCACTCACAGTTGACAGTGATCTTTACTTTCCGCACGTCAGGGGCAGCA
Organism: Bubalus kerabau; assembly: GCF_029407905.1. NCBI lineage: Eukaryota > Metazoa > Chordata > Mammalia > Artiodactyla > Bovidae > Bubalus > Bubalus kerabau. The sequence goes on from NC_073628.1 coordinate 17,377,021, forward strand.
ACATCATTCAAGGCGCTGCACTCATACTCCCCGGACTGGTCACGTTTGATGTCAGAGATTTCCAGGTATTCGTCCTCACTCACAAAGCCCTGGCCTTCTGGGAGGCAAGAAACAGACAGAGACAATCAAGAACCTATGCAACTGGGGACATAACTGTATTTCCATCTAGAATTTAGAGGAGAAGGAATGCAAAAATCCACAAAATAGGGTTTGAACCTCAACTCAAAGATTCTAGACATCTGTTGGCCCCAAAGTATTTGAAGAAATTCTCTGATTGAATCTTGGGTCAATACGTTTGGGTCCAAGTCACTCTAACTTTTCAGATCATTTGTTAAGAAGGGCATATCATTCATTTTTTTTTAAATTTTTTATTTTATTTTATTTTTTAACTTTACAATATTGTATTGGCTTTGCCATATATCAACATGAATCCGCCACAGGTATACACGTGTTCCCCATCCTGAACCCTCCTCCCTCCTTCCTCCCCGTACCATCCCTCTGGGTCGTCCCAGTGCACCAGCCCCAAGCATCCAGTATCGTGCATCAAACCTGGACTGGCGACTCGTTTCAAATATGATATTATACATGTTTCAATGCCATTCTCCCAAATCATCCCACCCTCTCCCTCTCCCACAGAGTCCAAAAGACTGTTCTATACATCAGTGTCTCTTTTGCTGCCTCGTATACAGGGTTATTGTTACCATCTTTCTAAATTCCATATATATGCGTTAGTATACTGTATTGGTGTTTTTGTTTCTGGCTTACTTCACTCTGTATAATAGGCTCCAGTTTCATCCACCTCATTAGAACTGATTCAAATGTATTCTTTTTAATGGCTGAGTAATACTCCATTGTGTATATGTACCACTGCTTTCTTAACCATTCATCTGCTGATGGACATCTAGGTTGCTTCCATGACATGGCTATTATAAACAGTGCTGCGATGAACATTGGGGTACACGTGTCTCTTTCAATTCTGGTTTCCTCAGTGTATATGCCCAGCAGTGGGATTGCTGGATCATAAGGCAGTTCTATTTCCAGTTTTTTAAGGAATCTCCACACTGTTCTCCATAGTGGCTGTACTAGTTTGCATTCCCACCAACAGTGTAAGAGGGTTCCCTTTTCTCCACACCCTCTCCAGCATTTATTGCTTGTAGACTTTTGGATCGCAGCCATTCTGATTGGCATGAAATGGTACCTCATAGTGGTTTTGATTTGCATTTCTCTGATAGTGAGTGATGTTGAGCATCTTTTCATGTGTTTGTTAGCCATCTGTATGTCTTCTTTGGAGAAATGTCTATTTAGTTCTTTGGCCCATCTTTTGATTGGGTCATTTATTTTTCTGGAATTGAGCTGTAGGAATTGCTTGTATATTTTTGAGATTAGTTATTTGTCTTTTGCTTCATTTGCTATTATTTTCTCCCATTCTGAAGGCTGTCTTTTCACCTTGCTTATAGTTTCCTTTGTTGTGCAGAAGCTTTTAAGTTTAATTAGGTCCCATTTGTTTATTTTTGCTTTTATTTCCAATATTCTGGGAGGTGGGTCATAGAGGATCCTGCTGTGATGTATGTTAGAGAGTGTTTTGCCTATGTTCTCCTTTAGGAGTTTTATAGTTTCTGGTCTTACATTTAGATCTTTAATCCATTTTGAGTTTATTTTTATGTATGGTGTTAGAAAGTGTTCAAATTCTTTTACAAGTGGTTGACCAGTTTTCCCAGAACCACTTGTTAAAGAGATTGTCTTTAATCCATTGTATATTCTTGCCTCCTTTGTCAAAGATAAGGTGTCCATGCTGCTGCTGCTGCTAAGTCGCTTCAGTCGTATCCGACTCTATGCGACCCCATAGACGGAAGCCCACCAGGCTCCCCCATCCCTGGGATTCTCCAGGCAAGAACACTGGAGTGGGTTGCCATTTCCTTCTCCAATGCATGAAAGTGAAAAGTGAAAGGGAAGTCGCTCAGTCATGTCTGACTCTTAGCGACCCCATGGACTATAGCCTACCAGGCTCCTCCATCCATGGGATTTTCCAGGCAAGAGTACTGGAGTGGGGTGCCATTGCCTTCTCCAAAGGTGTCCATAGGTGCGTGGATTTATCTCTGGGCTTTCTATTTTGTTCCATTGATCTATATTTCTGTCTTTGTGCCAGTACCATACTTTCTTGATGACTGTGGCTTTGTAGTAGAGCCTGAAGTCAGGCAGGTTGATTCCTCCAGTTCCATTCTTCTTTCTCAAGATTGCTTTGGCTATTCGAGGTTTTTTGTAGTTCCATATAAATTGTGAAATTATTTGTTCTAGCTCTGTGAAGAATACCGTTGGTAACTTGATAGGGATTGCATTGAATCTATAAATTGCCTTGGGTAGTATATTCATTTTCACTATATTGATTCTTCCAATCCATGAACATGGTATATTCCTCCATCTATTAGTGTCCTCTTTGATTTCTTTCACCAGTGTTTTATAGTTTTCTATATATAGGTCTTTAGTTTCTTTAGGTAGATATATTCCTAAGTATTTTATTCTTTCCGTTGCAATGGTGAATGGAATTGTTTCCTTAATTTCTCTTTCTATTTTCTCATTATTAGTGTATAGGAATGCAAGGGATTTCTGTGTGTTGATTTTATATCCTGCAACTTTATTATATTCATTGATTAGTTCTAGTAATTTTCTGGTGGAGTCTTTAGGGTTTTGTATGTAGAGGATCATGTCATCTGCAAACGGTGAGAATTTTACTTCTTCTTTTCCAATTTGGATTCCTTTTATTTCTTTTTCTGCTCTGATTGCTGTGGCCAAAACTTCCAAAACTATATCATATCATTCATTTTAAAAATATTATTATGAGGATTAACTAAGAGAGTACATGTGAAATACTGTAGCACTTTAATAAGCTTTGATATTTTGAAAGAGAATTGCCATGGTCAGCAACATAAATTTTTAAATGTGGGAATAATGTTAGGGTATGTGAATATGGACATCTTCATTTTTCACTATATTTTCACCATGTACTACATGCCTTTGTACACAGAATACAAACTACTAAGACTTGTAGAATGAATAAGTAATCACTTAACATTTTGGTACAAACAGACACAAAAGAGTTGGTTGGTTTCAAATGTCCTGGGGAAGATACAATGGAGAATGAATGAATGAAGAAACCCTCCTTAATTGCTATGTAGTAGGTGTTCAATAAACATTTGCCAACATAAAATAACCGAGAGCCCCAAATGATAGAGCTCTGGTTACTCGAACCTGGGGTGAAGGTACTTAATAATTGTAATACCCAGCTTTGTGGGACATTCTGGAGGCTTTGCTTGTATGCGTGCTAAGTCGCTTCAGTTGTGTCCAGCTCTATGCAACCCTATAAACTGTAGCCCACCCGGCTCCTCTGTCCATGGGATTCTTCAGGCAAGAATACTGGAGTGGGTTGCCATGCCCTCTTCCAGAGGTTCTTCCCAACCCAGGGAATGGACCTGCGTTTCTTATTTCTAGACATTTGTGAAACTTGCAATTCATGATCCCAAATATTCTTGGGCTGAGAAACTCACATTGTTTGCAGCCACCAGGACATACTCTTGCAAAGATCTGTCTCTGCCTCATCCCTCATTCCACTTCCCGTGGCTCAGTGCAAAGAGGACAGACCTTCTATCGTCCTGCATCTGCCAAAGCATCAGCCTCCTTTAAAAACCCAGCCCCCCAAAGGCCAAGGAGAAAGTACATCCATTTGCATTTCTTATAAGCCTGATACCTGATTCCTTCTTGTGCTCTGGGCATGAGAGCAGAATTCGTTTTCAGGACAATAAAAATGTGTTGTAAATTTTCTCCAAACCCATAGAAGCATATCTAATCCAATGGTCACTCAATCAGCCAAGTCTGGGCCCACAATGGGTTTGGGACAGGAAGCAGATGTTGGGGCTGGGGGAGTTGACTGGCAGACACCAGGCAGGTGCTTTGGCATCCTGATTCCGCTGACATAGAAGCCTTGGGACATTCCCACCACCTACCCCTTTCCCAGGACACTGACTTTTTTCAGCTCTTCTGGCCTTTCTTGCCACCATGCCCTCCTTAGCTCAGCACACCCATCCAGGCTCTGCCTTTAGTGTCTGGATCCTGGTTGCTAAGACCAACAGCAGAAAGTGTGGGGCTTCAGGCAAACATGTAAACAAACAGAGTCTCCAAATGAGCACTGCCCTGGGAGGCCAATCTCATGCTATTTTGTGAGGGAAATCCTGCATCATTGGCCAGCAGGAGCAATTACTGGCCAGGGCAGCCTCCTGGGATTTGTTCCTGTGGATATGACCCCAGGACAAGCCCACAGGGAGAGTTTCAGGATCTTGGGGAATCTGGTCAAACCCACGTGAGGAGTGACTGGAAGCAGAGGTGAAGGGGAAAACGGGGTTCTGGGCAAGCTCACACTTCCCAGCCTGAGATCTGAGTGTCAGTTCAGAATGGTATTACCGGGCTAAGTCTGGTCCCAGGCACTGGACAAGAACTTTGAAAACTGTGAGGGAGATGCGCCAGGGCAGTTGCCTCCTGGGCCCCGGGGTGGGACCCTGTTTGCTGGGATCTCGGGGTAGCAGGGCTGGTCACAGCCCTCCAACTCACAGACATTTAATTATCCAGGCTGGCTCATATCTAACTCCTCAGGATCATTAGAGGGATGTCAACATTCTCTCACCCTCATCTCCTTATTTCTCTTAGACTTAACAACATCTCAGTGTCAAAGGGGATTCTGAAACCACTTATTTCAGGATGTGTAATAAAGATACTTCCCAGGTGATACAGTGGTAAAGAACCCACCTGCCAATGCAGGAGACCCATGTTTGCCATCCCTGGGTCGAGAAGATCCTCTGCAGAAGAAAATGGAAACCCACTCCAGTATTCTTGCCTGGAAATCCCGTGGACAGAGGAGCCTGATGGGCTATAGTCCATGGGGTCTCAAAAAGTTGGACGTGACCATACAACAACAAAGATAAAAATTGCCTCGCTCATTAAAATGATGCTGGTTGACCAACCTAAGTGTTTCGAAGGAAAAAAACAACAGCAAAATCATACAGACATAATGACTTTCCAGACTCAGTGTGCCATTTCTGCGGTGGATAAATATACAGGATGGAGAGGACGGCTTTCTCCTATGAAGGCTCCATCATTCTTTCAAATTGTACTGCAGTGAATTTGCCACGAGTAATTAACCTCCCTGTACTTAACCAAGGAGATGAGCTACCTGCAGTGGGCCTGGCAGGAACCTCTGGCGGGGTCACTGACCCACCTTTCTTGGGGAGAATGAGTTAGACCCACAGCAGGCTGCCCAGTTTACACCAGACAAATGGCTTAAAGCCCCTGATGATGCAGATCTGTGATGCTAGTCAGCACAGAGGGGAGGGAGCCCTTTGGGGATGACAGGGGTCTTTGCATTGGGACCCCGAGTGAGTGTCTTCTACCAGAGCGAGGGGACAGACCTGGGTCCTCCACGGGGGAAATTGCTGGACAACAAGGCCACTCCCTGGAACGCGGGGATTTATCTCCACTCTCTGTTCTGTTTGCATGGACTGTTCTGTGACAGCAAATAAGGGAGGAAGTAAGAGTGTTCTGCACAAATTGAGGGTTGTTACGATAATACTACCTCATTAAGCGAGAAAATGAATTTCGTCAAGTTTGTTCTGTAAAGTAAGTGGTTCTCGGGTTTTAATTGGCACATAAATTCCTCCGAGATTTTATGTATTACATATAGATTCTGATGCAGTAGGTGCAGGGTGGGGCTTGGTTTCTGCATTTCTACCTTAAAGCAAAACTGGGGGAGACGTGAAAACTCGCGTTTTCATACATTTTCTCAGAAAACACAGTCTAGGCTTGCAGCCTATCTTTTCTGTAAAGTCCCTTTTGACTGTGTCTTCAGAATCTTCCCGTGGTACCCAGAGCATCCTGCCTGCACCCAGTCTGCCCCCGTTTCTAAGTGTCTCAGGACTTCCATTCTGTTGGCCTCCTGTCCCCATTCTCCATGCGCTGTTCTCAGCCCATTCTGACTCTCTTGTGCACCTGGGCCTGTGAAGGGGTTGGCTGGTCAGTGACATTTACTGCCTGCCCCTTGAGTTGAGATCCTCGTGGAGCTTGCGTCTCAAAAGGCACCCTTTCTTTGGAGCTGCAAGCTTGGCTGGCAGGTCTGCGCTGAGGATCTGGCCCCTTGAAACTACCTTTCCCACCGTGTCCTTGTGATCTTACTGAAAAACACACGCACCCTTGAACACCACTTTTGCTAAGAAAAGGAAGAAGATGTTGACATTCGTCCCCACCTCAAGCCCAAGGAAAGGGGTGGAGATGCTGTTTCCTTAACCGCTTTGAATACTGGGTGAGATTTGCAAAGCAGAACAAATCTAGGTTGCTAAATGCCTGGAGACCTGGCAAACTGCAGTGTGGAATGCTTTCCCTGCCCTCTGCAATTCTGGCTGTGACATAAAATCCTGATTCCACACTGCAGAGAAAAGGGCAGGAGGCTACAAATGCTTGAATCCCCTTTGCTAGCTGCCAGTAGGCAGATTGCTGACTGGGGGACAGAGAGAGGGAGACAGGCAGGAGGAAATACATGAGTAGGGACAGGAAAGGAGGGAGGAGTCACTGATGTAAGGAAGGGAATAAAGGTAGATGGGGTGCAGGTGAGATGCCCAGGCTGCAGGCAGGATGCTCTGGGCACCATGGGAAAGGTTGTAAAGACACAGTCAGAGAGATTTAAAGAATAGATAGGCTACAGGACTACAGCATTTTTTCTGACGATATGAAAATCAGAGTTTCACATCAGCCCCACACTTTTGCTTTCTGGTAAGAGGTCCTGAAATAAGCCAGTAACCCAGAGGCATCTCATCCTGCCCTATGCATTGGGACAGCCAAATATTACATGATTGGAAGTCAAAGGAAGTGGGCTTCGCATCACTGGCAGAAATATATTAAAAATGCGGGTTATTTCTTTCCACGGAGGAGCACTTTGAAGCAGATAAGTCCAGCTCACTGTATTAGGAAGATTAAGATCTGCAGGGATCCAAATGGGGCCATTTATCAGGGGATGGAGGGGTTTCTTGGACCCGAACCCTGCAGATGCAAGGCACGTGCCTGGGGAGGGGCTGAGTTGGCCCCAGGGTTCCATGGGCACAAGGCAGCCTCTTGTGCAGGAGTATACATTCTGACATAACAGTCTTGGAGCACAAGGAACATGTAACCCCCAGCAGCAGGGTCTGCACCATTTCAGAAACGGAGGCAGGGGGAGCAGACACACCCCAGGAAGAAAGGTCCCTGGTCCGGCCTTCTGTTCCTAATGTCACCTGCAGCTTTTTCACTCATGCTTATGATGAGTGAGGTGATGGGTAAGAAGCCAGGAGGTGGAGAGGATATTGAAGGCAAGGTCCTTGACCTTGGGGAGTCCATAGGGTGATGAGCCGAGAACTGGAATATTTTATACGTTTTTCTTTTCAGTTTCAATTTTTCCATTCTTAATTGTTTTGGACTCTCAAGTCAGGGATGGTGGGTCAGAAAGACTTATTAGAGATGGAAGAATAAACCTGGGTGTTCAGGGGTGAAAAGCTCAAAGAGAAAATTCAGAGTAAAATCTAGGAGCTTCCTGACCCACTTCTCTTTCTTTCTCCCTCCACATCCCATCCTTCCAAGCCTGCTGTTTTGCAGCCGTCACTCTTGGCCCAATTTTCCCTTCTTCTTCCCCAGCCAAGTCCTTAGATTTATAGAGTTGGAAGTACCAGGAAGGGTCAGAGATTTCAGCCTTCCACTCTTTTGATGATGGTCCCTGACAGAATATCTTTCCCTCCACACGAACGTCTCCCAGGGAGGATTCCAGGGGGTGGCCTATTCCTTTGCCAGACTATTCACTTCATTCAAGAAATCATCCTCATTTGGAGGCAAAATGCTGCCCAGCTTCTCCCTTTGAAACTGGCTTTGATGAAAAGCCACCAGCGAGGGGCCCCCAGCCCCTCCACCCGTCCTTGTCAGCCACAGGAAGCTGCTGTTCTATCTGGGGAAGATGTTTTGGGAAGTAAACGCCAGCACCTGTCACAGCTCTCGCCAGGATACCTGTCAGGAGGTGACTCCTGTGGAACATGTCTGGGGGAGGGTCCCTGGAGGAAGAGGGCAGGAGGGGGTGACGATGGAGGTTAGGAGGCGCTGGCCCAGGGAGGCATGGGCCTTGGGAAGGAATGGCCAAGAAAGAACGAAGATGGGCAAGAAAGCAAGGGGAGGGGAGCTGCAGCCGGAAGCAAGGCGGTGGGAGGGGCGCACCCCGAGGGCACTGGACTCAGGAGGCAGGGCTTCCGAAGAAGCCTGTAGTTAGTTTCCTGGCTCCCCAGCAAGAGGGGCTATTACACACGATTCCTAACATCACCGACCTTGGAAACGTGGAGTCAAACGCCCCGACGACCCCATGCGTGCTGCTCATCAGCTAGGCTCCCACCAGGCTTTCTGATTGACCCTGGAGAATGAACAGTCCCTTGCCCACTCATCAAAGCTGGGTAGCCATGCGAGTGATCAAAGAGCTAATCCGACTCTTGTGAGGAGTGCTCCATGCGTAGGAAAAAGTGTGGGTTGATGGGCAGGTTGTATATTTGCTGGAAACCCCACCCTCGGGGTCTGGAGCCAGGTCACCTCAGTCGGGGTGGGGGGCGGGGGGGACAGACGTTGTCTGGAGCCCTCCCCCTGCTTCAGTCCCTGGGAGTGCTCGGGACAAGGCAGACACTGTCAGGGGTGCACGTGGGGATGTGTGCCCAATTCGTGTCACTCGTCCCTCTCTCTCCAGGATTCTGGTCTATAGAACAGAATCACAGAAAATGAACCCTGAGCAGGTGAAACACCAACTTCGTGGCTGTCAAGCTGGTCTACAGTTTGGGCTCGGCATGCAAGACTAATGTGGGTCTTGTCTGTCTCCCTATGAACTCAAGACAACTGGACTTGTACAATGCAAGGACTCAAGCTGAGTAAGGTCTGACCGTGGGCCCCAAACTGGACCTGCGAGAAGGGCTGCCTTGAAATAAAGAGTCTGCATTAGAAGGACTCCTTAGACCCAAGTAGAGTAGATCAGAAGGTGATGGAAACCAGGACTGCAGCCCTCACTGGGAGTTGATGGTCTTGTCCCTGTTTAGCTGTTGGAGCAAATAACCTCACAGTTACCCGAGTCCCCCATCTTCCCTGGGGGGAGAAAGAGTGATCCCGAGGGAGAGGAGATGGAGGAGCCTCCTTCTGGAAATCCACAGACTAGGAAGAGGGTCTCTCCTTCCTTCCTAGGGATCTCCTGGTGTCCTTCTCCATCACACACCTCCTGACACAAAAGCCTCCTTCTTTTGAAGGATAGAAACCTTAGAACACACATGAGTTGGGAACCAGGGTAAGTTCAGCAGTTGAGAACCTCAGCACTCACTCCCCACCTGCTGTCATCCACTCTCAGTTGCGGACACACAGAAAGGGAAGGACACCCCAACTTCTTTGACCTCCTTGTGTGACTGGTCAGGCTGAACTCTGATCACTCTGCACATGATGGCTGGGGGTTTGAACCCCTGAATTTGCCCTCCCCCAACTCTCTCCTCACTAGATCTGCTCTCTCTGCTCATCTCTGCACACTTCCAGCCTTCCCCACCCCAACCTCTCCCTACGCCACGGCAGGCACCCAGCAACACTGGGCTCCCTCTGTCTTCCAACCAGGAAGTGTGGATGGAGGCCCCAGGCAGTCTTGACTCCCAACTTCAGCTTCATCCCTTCCCCACACTGGACTTAAACAAAAGTGTGATGAACTCACAACCCAAGACATGTGCTTGGCTTGGTTTTACCGACGCTCTCTTTCTGAGATGCGTTCACTAGCTGTAGGAGGAATCAGGAGTCATCAGATAGTTTTGGAAACTAGATGACACTCTTGACCCAGAGGGAAGGGGCTGCGAAGAGTGATGCAGAAACAGCCAGGCTACCTGTGAGGATGTGACCCAGTCCCCTTAAATGAGAGTTTGGACTGTGGGCCAGGGAGAGAAGAGAGACAGACAGACATAGACCCAGAGAAGGCGGATGCAGAAGGCAGGAAGCTGGGACTTCACACACAGGCAGACTAATGGCTGAGGACGGAAGCTTGAATCCATTTCCGGAACAGGTTGCCGATCTGGATTCAAAACGTAGTTAATATTTATATTCTAAAAAGTCCCTAAATATAAATATACATAAACAGTTCAGACCGAAACATAGAGGTTGAAGGAAAAAAAAATCATCACACTTTCAAAAGCAGAGCTTCAACAGCTACATTACTGATAAAATGTTAAGGACAATTGGACAGTTTTTATTTATTCCATGCTTTCCTCTTGTATTACTATTATTTGCACTCTGAACCAACAGGGTTATCTCAGTGTTAACAACTACCAAGTGAAATGAATTCTGTGCTTTAATCTAAATAAACTACTGCTTAAAAAAAAAAAAAAAAAAAGCTGATGAAGGCACCAAATGACCTATTGCTTCTTTCATGTATATATGTTTTCAGAAAGCTGAACCTGACCTTGCCTGCATTAGCCTAAGCAGGCACCTCCAGTAACCCAGACCCCGTTTCTCAAAGAATACCATATTTCGTAGGAATGGAAAGGCCCCAGGCCAATACAACCAGTGAGTTTCCTGAGGGCACTTTGGCAAACTGACGTTTTGAGCTCAGAGCAGACCTCTAGGGTCGGAATCCGTGGGGGTCAGGTAGACCCAACATCTTCAAATGATTTCTTTTTTGCTTTTCCATCCCGGTTTATGACAGGACATTGAATGCCGCTCCCAGCACTGTAGACCTTGTTGTTTATCCATCCTGTATACAATAGCTTGCATCTGCTGATCCTAAACTCCCTCTCTGTCCCTCCCCTGCTCCCCACACCTTGGAAAGTCTTTCTTTTTTTAATTTTTAATTTTGTTGATTTATTTTAAACATTTTTCGCTGCACTGTGTCTGTTGCTGTGCTCGGGCTTTCTCTAGTTGCTGTGAGTGGGGGCTCCTCTCTGGTTGTGATGCCTGGCTTCTCATCACAGTGGCTTCTCTTGTGCTGGTGCACAGGCTCTAGCGTGCATGGGCTCAGTAGCACTGGTCCACAGTCTCTTAGCTGCCCTGCCGGCACGTGGGATCTTCCCAGACCAGGGATCGAACCAGTATCCCCTGCATTGCAAGGTGGATTCTTAACCACTGGACCACCAAGGAAGCCAGAAATTGTTTCTGATGATAGAGCAACATCATAGCAAATGCTTTACCTCTCACTTGCTTTGTGGCCGGACTTAAAACTTTCCTTCTACCCCACCTGCCACGCTCAGTTCCCTGGGGACTGGTGTGTGTGTGTGTGTGTGTGTGTGTGTGTGTGTGGCAATGCCATCAAGGCCTTTGTTACTTTTATAGGTGGGTAATCATACTGTTAGGCTTGCCTGGACAGTTAACACTGTTTTCCACTGTAATTACTGACTGCTGTCTTCGGCTCTCAACACCATGCTGGTCTGGATGACAACCACCATGGCCCCTGCCCTCTGGCCCACAGAACAGCCTGCGTCTGGTCCCAGTACCAGGGCCGCTGCAAGTGCCCGACTCTGGGCTGTTCTGGCACACCTTTATTCCCAGCGAGAGGCAGTGACTGGGCTGTCAGACCCTGCGGGACCAGGATGCAGGGCAGTCCCCCGGACTCTGCAATCCTGGAACTCTTGGCGCACCAGCTCGGTCTCCTCTTGGAGAACAGGGTGAGGGGCCAAGTGAGGGTCAGTCCTGCATTCCCCGGGGAGACACCCAGCTGGGGCTCAGGGCCCGAAGTCCTGGAGGGTCAGAAGCCAGACCTCAGCCTTCTGGTGTGGAAATGCTGTGGCTGCCCCTTCCCAGCTCCCTGGAGGAAGAGCACAGCCTGGTTTCTGCAGGTGAAGCTCAGATGCAGCCTAATTCCTCCTGCTTCCTCTCTTTCTTCTCTTCTCTTTCCTTCTCGCCTTTATTAGGGCACAGCTGCATGGCAGTGGTGCTAATTATCACCTTCATTAATATTTCTGAAATACTTCGATTCGCTCCTGGGCAAAACACCCACGAAGCCAAGCAGCACTCGGCAGGCAAGTCACGCTGGAGCTAGTGGCCGCTTCGTGGAGCACAGACCCGGCTCTGAAGCATCGCAGGGAGATAGTGAGGCTCAGGTGCTCAGCTGTGACTGGGCTGAGAGGGGAGGGCGAGGAGCTGGTGCTTAGCAGGCGAGTCCTCTGCTCGGGGTACGGGGGCGCTTCCTGCAGGGTGGGGGCCCTTGGAAACTTTTTGACAAGGACTCTCCATATCCACACACCGGGAGCTATTTCTAGGCAAGTGGGTCTCCCGCCTGCCAACCAGGCTGGACTCTGATCAAGTTGATCTCTCATCAAAGGCATCTGTCTCCCTGGCCCCCCTTTTTAGCCTCATCACTGTAGAAGGAACATTCCATGGGACCTTCTATGACTCTGGGCCAATCATAGGAATCAGGATATAAGACCACTGAATTGGACTTCAAAAGACCTGGGTCTACCATCAGGGTCGCCACTAACGTGGTATGGTTTGGGCTAAGTGTTTTTACCATTCCAAGTCCCAATATTTTTTTTTTTTCTATCAAATAGAAATTGCACCAGAGGACTTCTAAGGTCATTTGTAAGTTTCTTAACTTAGCAACATGGTCAGTGACCCAGAACGCTAAATAATTCTTTGAGTTCTGGAAACTGATGACCATGTGTCGATGGGCAGAGCTCCCACCAGGAGCGCAGGGCCACTGGCCTCTGAAGAAACATCACAAAGTCCCTGTACCCCAGCCTGTGCACTGGGGAACTGGCCCAGCCGCCAGCACTGGGCCTGGGGTCTCGATGACGCAGACCTCAGAACAGAGACACCCTGTGACTTCAAGGTGGCCTTATCTGTCACTGTGCAGTGGCTGCTTCGCGATGGGGGAGAGAGGAGCTGACAATTATGAAGGACTGTGTGTGTCCGGGGGTAATGTCTTGTATTAATGGAGGAAATTAATTATTTCTTTTCCCTTCCCAGTCTCCCATGCACGCCAATTTTGACAAGTAGCTGTTCTTTTCTCCCTCCCCTTGATGGGCAGATTGGAATAATGTCTTACAGATATAACTAATCATCCACTGAGATGACTCGGGGCCCATTTTCCCAGGTCTGAGGTTCACTTCAAATGCAGGACCACAGCGCTCTCTGCTTTCTGTCCTCCCACCTTCCCGGCAAACACCCCTCCTTCGCTACGTGGCTCACCTCCTAATCCTTCCCGACCAGACAGCAGATGCTGGATGACAGGCAAGGAGCCAGCAGCAAGGAGGCCCCATACTCTTCGGGACCACAGCCCACGCCTGCCCCGTGCCTGCACAGCAGGACCTGTGAGGACCACGTGGGAGATAAAGGCAGGGAAGATGGTAAGAGTGACTGGGTTCCACGGGGAGGCCTGAACCAAAGGATGTTGGACAGAAAGAGAGATTGGGAGGGCATCTCGTGTGCCACTCCACGAGGGACAGGGCCTTGAGCCTCGGGGGAACAGGTAGCTGTATGGATGCTGCCTATAGTTTCCCAGGACCCTCCAAGACTACCCAGAGAGGGCAACTCTTAAGAACTGGTCAGAATGCAGTGTCAGTTACCCTGTAGTGTGGCCCTGACTTACTCACATGCAGCATTAGAGGCTCTTTCAGTTACAAAATATTGTGCCCCGAGGTAAGTCCTGGAAGTGATGTAAGTAACAGAGTGCTATGGGCTTCCCCGATGTCTCAGTGGGTAAAGAATCTGCCTGCAATGCCGGAGACACAGGAGATGTGCATTCAATCCCTGGGTTGGGAAGATCCCCTGGAGGAGGAAATGACAACCCATTCCAGCATTCTTGGCTGGGAAATCCCATGGACAAAGGATTCTGGTGGGCTACAGTCCACAGCATTATAAAGAGTCAGACATGACTGAGCACACACAAGCACAGGGCATGCTATGTACCTGATTCTGCATATCACACACACATGAGCACACAGATACGTATATGATGTGTGCCCATAACAGCAGAGAAACATTCAATAGGGAAAATGAAATCGGGAGCTGTTACAATTCTGGCCCCCATTCCCCTGTGCAGGTTTCCCCCTACAGTGAGCAATTCAGCACCAGCTCAGGGTCCTGCAGTTCAGCCTTATTCTGGTGCTCTCTACCTGGAGTTCCTGCAGCTCTTCCCCCGCCCCCCCACCCAATCCACCCACCCAACTTCAGATGCCAAGTGCAGGTCCTGGTTGTCACCTGTGCTCCTGACCCAATGGCTCCAGATCAGAGCACGCCACGTCCCTCTCCTTACGTGTGTGTTAGTCGTTCAGTTGTGTCTGACTCTTCGCGACCCTGTGGACTGTAGCCCACCAGGCTCCTCTGTCCATGGGATTCTCCAGGCAGGAATACTAGAGTGGGTTGCCATTGCTTTCTCGAGGGGATCTTCCAGACCCAGGGATAGGACCCAGGTCTCCTGCATTGCAGCCAGATTCTTTTACTGTCTTGGGTTTGATTAATTTGCAGAGCAGCTCACAGAACTCAAGGAAACATTTTACTTACTAGATCAGGAGTTTACTATGACATGATATAATTCAGAAGCAGCCAGTTGGGACCCACAGAGAGCAAGATGCAGAGGAAGTGGCCGGAGCGTAGTGTCCTCCGAGTTTCCGCCCTCCCTGAATTATCGCCACTTGATCAACAACCTGAAAACTCCTGAACCTCTTTTGGGGGGGTTTATGGAGGCTTCACGGAGAAGGCAAATCCCATGGACGGAGGAGCCTGGTAGGCTGCAGTCCATGGGGTTGCTAAGGGTCGGACACGACTGAGTGACTTCACTTTCACTTTTCACTTTCATGCATTGGAGAAGGAAATGGCAACCCACTCCAGTGTTCTTGCCTGGAGAATCCCAGAGATGGGGGAGCCTGGTGGGCTGCCATCTAGGGGGTCTCACAGTGTCGGACACGACTGAAGTGACTTAGCAGCAGCAGCAGCAGCATGGAGGCTTCATGGCATACGCATGGTTGAAATCTTGGCCACTGATGACTGAACTCAAACTCCAGTCCCCGCCCCTCCCAGGAGATTATGGTTGGAAGAAATTTAAAGTTTCAACCACCTGATCACAGGACCCAACTTCCCTGGCAACCAGCCTCCATCCTTAGGTGTCATCCAACAATCACCTTATCAACATAACAAAAGACACCTTTCCTCTCCTTTCAGGAAATTCCAAGGGCTGGAGGAGCTCTGTGCTAGGAACTGGACAAAAGCCAAATAGATATTTCTTATCATAAATCACAGTGTCATAGCCATTCTTTGCAAACTTCCCTCATTACTTAGGAAATAGCATTACACCAGGTCCACAAGCGATCTCTAACTCTCCTTGTGCATCTGAGTGAGTTACTGACTTAAAACCTCCTTGGGCTTCCTGCTTTATCACCAGTGAAAATTAGGGATTAGATTTGATAATTTCTGAAAAGCATGAGCTCTAATATTTTATCATCAGTAGCTGAGTTGGTTGAAAAAATGTTTCTTTCAACCATTGATTCAAACTATGTGTGTGTGTGTGTGTATGTGTGTGTGCATATACAAAGAAAAATATAACAAAATAAGAAATACATCTCACCTTCAGTCTCATGAGAAATCTCAAAGAAATAAACAAGCCCAAAGAACCTTGAGCTTAGCAAATCAAAGCCGATTCATCTTCAGAAGAAAACAAGTGATATTTACATTATTAAATCACAATTACAAAGCCAATCAGCTGAGGAAGAGGAGAGACCATTTCCATCAATTATTCCTGAACTGAACATAATTTTCCCATCACCTGCAGATTGTAAATGGAAGCTCCAGCTCATCCCAGAACTCTTCCATCAGAGGAGTTATTAATCGGGTAATAACTTTGTTGAATTAGCAAGGACACCGATGAGATGGGGGGGAAGCAGGACACAGGGAGCCCGCAGGTGGCAGCCAGGTTAATTCCTGAGACAGGAGGAGTCTGCGTTCGGCTCCTGCCCCTACTTCCATGCTGAAGAAAGCACTCAGCTCTGGGGTTTTCATTCCAGGGAGTCAGCGGGTGGACAGATAACACTAAGTCCACACTGCATCCTTTGCTGGCTGCAGGAGGGCTCTGGTGTCTGCTAGCTATGAGGGCACCCAGTGTTTGGGGAGCACCTCTGTCTGTTGGCTTTGTTTGGGTGCCCCCCTCCCCTCATCCCTGTAAGAATGGGGGCTTCAGTCTTGGGAAGTCCTGACTGTCTCATCAGGACTGCTTGTGGACTGAGAAGGGTGAGAAGACATGGACTGCTCTCTTATCTCTTTCGATGTGCTGGGGTGACCACATGGGTCTCAGTAGAGAGTGCTGTGTACTTGATACCTGAGCAGGTTCTCTGTGTTCCATCTTTTTCTCTCACCCCCTTGTTAAAGCTCCAGCCCCACGGGATTTCTCTGCCAGACCCAACAAGCTTCAACCCCGCCCCACCCCCTAACTGGCCGTGGGTCCAGTCCCTGCTTTGTAACATGACAGGCAGTCTGTTAAGAAACCAGGGTGTGCTTTGTTTTGGAAGCTGCAGAGAGCTGGAAGGACCGAGGGGAGGTCTTCTCTCTCCTATCCTGGAAGCCAAGCTCTGCAGTCTCCTGGTCTGAGCTTCTCACCTCAGGACTGTTAATGACTTTTGTGTCCTGGGGTCTAAAGGGGTTGGTTGCTAGGCACCCAGAGATGATTATCATGCAGGCTTTTGTTTTAAAGAAACAAGAAAACAAACTGCCCAGCTCCTGGAGAGGGAAGTGGGCGAACCTGGGGGTGGGGTGGATGGAGGCATCTCCCACCATGGGGGGGGCACCTGTGCGTTTCCCACGCTGGAGCCTGTAAGTGACAGCGATGCAGACAGGTGACAATGAAGCTGGGTCCAGAAGCAGAGATGCCCTTATCCTCCACTCTTTGCTCCTTCATCCAGAGGGGTGTCTTGCTCCCACCCCTGAGGACTGAGACCCAGAGACCATGTTCTAAGGCTTCAGGATCCTCGAGAGAGAGAAAAAACAGCTCCCTAAACATGACTCAGATTGACTTTCTCATCAGCCAGGCTGGTGGGGGCTCCACAGATGAACTATAAATGCAACAATGATCCTTTTAACTGAGTTTTGTGAAATGGAAATGACATACCTCATCTGCACGCTCTATTCCACCTTCCCCCAAGTAACTAGTGTATCCTTTGGGGCTCAACTTAACTTTTCCACTTTAGGGAAGCCTGTAATACCAGATGTTTCATTTTCAGCCTTCAGACACAGCACCTCTTCTTTGTCTTGCTTTCTCCTGGGCTATCTGGCACACATGGGCTACAAAAGCCTTCTGCTTGGGGTGGCCAGGGGGAGGGAAGGAGCTCAGATGTGTGTTCCCAGAAGGCCACCCCCAGCTGGTCACTTGGGTAAAGAACAAGCTCCTCTCAAGCTGGTTCTCACCCACAAATCTCCCCTCCTGAGCAGGTAGATCCCTCCTTACCTGCTAACTGGGAGTGAGGAGATGGAAGGGGTCAGGGGAACGGCCCTACTGTTTCAGCCTTGGGTACATCACTACTTGTGTGGCTCTTCACACCCTCTCCGCACCTGATAAATAATTCTCTTATTAACCTGCCTGTGCATGTGTGTGTGCTAAGTCACTTCAGTCGTGTCTGACTCTTTGTAATCCTATGGTCTGTAGCCCACCAGGCTCCTCTGTTCATGGGGATTCTCCAGGCAAGGAATGAGTTGCCATACCCTCCTCCAGGGGATCTTCCTGATCTGTGGATTGAACCTGGGTCTCTTATGTCTCCTGGATTGGCAGGGGAGTTCTTTATCACTAGCACTACCTGGGAAGCCCTATTAACCTGCCTACAATTGTTCAAGGTCAATGGTGCCATCTGTTTCCTGGGAGACACTGACTACTTGATTCTGAAGTCTGAGATGCCCCAGCTCTAGGCTCCAGTAAGGCCTGTTTTCATCATTATATTTATCACTTAAGTGCAACCTGGTGATTTTTACCCCAAAGGGCTCACGTGGAAAACTCTGAGGACCATTCTGGTTGTCAAAAGTGGGGCTTGGGGAGGGGGTGCTGCTTACGTCTAGAAACCAAGTTCAGGGATGTGTCTAAAGGTCTCACGATGTGTCTCCAACAACAAAGAAATGCGTCTCGGGATGTCAAGGTGCCCATGTGAAAACCCTGCATCAGAATGTAAACCCCTGTTCTGTCACTGGCCTGTCCAAGGAAGCTTAGTGAATGCCAAGACCGTCCACAGTGTCCCCAACAGCACCCCCCTGCCCACTGCAAGTCCTGGCAGGTGGCGGGGGCTCACAGAGAGCTGCTGGGAAAGCATGCGAGTGAAAGAAGGGAATTCGCCAATGAGACCCGTTCCTAGTTTCCCATCTCACTTTCCAGTTCTGGGGATAAGACTGATTACCCACTGATTTATTCACACCTAAACACAAACCCCGGAGAAGGCAATGGCAAGCCACTCCAGTACTCTGGCCTAGAAAATCCCATGGATGGAGGAGCCTGGTAGGCTGCTACGAGTCGGACACGATTGAGCGACGTCACTTTCACTTTTCACTTTTCACTTTCACACAATGGAGAAGGCAATGGCAACCCACTCCAGTGTTCTTGCCTGGAGAATCCCAGGGACGGGGGAGCCTGGTGGGCTGCCGCCTGTGGGGTCGCACAGAGTCGGACACGACTGGAGCGACTTAGCAGCAGCAGCAGCAGCAAACACAAACCCATCAAGAGATAGATGCATGCCATCTAAACTGCTCATCTGCTGGAATGGAAAGGCTGCATGCAATTTAGCTGGGGGCAGTGGTGCAAGGAGATGCCTCTGGGGTGTGGCCAGGCTGTGATGGACACTGACCTCCAGATGACCCCACTTCAACAGGCAGACCTGGAACAGCATGGTGGATGGGGAGACTGGAGGATTCAGGAAAGTTTAAGCTATTTTATCCCAGTTCCTCTGAGGAAAATTACTGGTTTGTCCCTTGGTTAGTGAATTCTGGAGTCAGGGGAGAAATCCCCTCACTTAAATCATTCACTTTAATCACTTAAATTTACTCACTTAAGTTTCTCATCAAACTTCTCATGGTCACACGAGTAGCAAGAAAAGACACTCTCTGTGTGCAAAGGACATGATGGAAGCGTAGTTTTCAGCATTTTAGGGGGGAAGCTAAGACTCCAGGCTGCCCAGGACACCACTCAGTGGACCTGTCAGCTTGACTCTTCCTCCATCCTCTGTGTCACCCTGGGCTTATTTGTGTGGTCTCTGGTTTTACACTCCATGTGACTACAGAGTCACTTGCCACCTGTGTTTTTACTAACAGACCCAGCTTCTTCCAGGCCCTAACCTGCTCTTGGGGGAATAAAGTTCAAGTAACTCACTCAGCGTTTGCTCACCGTCCTTGGCAAGGTCAGCGAGAGGAGAAGGCATCTCAGAAGTCTGATCATGAGCATCTGATTCAGGAGGCTGAGGACCAGCGCTCAGTGAGCTGGGGCCATCTTCCCGAGGCCAGGCTTCAGTGGGCTGATAGCCGATCCGATAGGAGCCACCAGGCATCTCATCATCCCGCCGGGCAGTCCCTCTACGTTGGTGATGCTTCACCACCTCTTCTGGGACTGCTCACAGTGACAGCCCCTCGGAGGGGTTCTGGGCAGAGCTGGGGTGAGGGGACAGAGCTCAGAGAGCAGGGCGCCAGCGCCCAGAGCTTCTCACAGATGTGGCAGCCCTGGTCCTGGGGCAAAGGGTGTCTGTGCTTCCTCATAACTGAGTCTATGGGCCTGTTGCAGGGAGGCCAGTGGGCTGCCTTCACATGCAATCAGGCTGCTCTATGGGAAACCCACACCAGCACAGAAATTGCTTCTTGACTGCAGGGACCTATAATATCTGCACACAGCAGCATGCATACCACCTAGGAATGATGTGATTTCCAGTCTAAAATGTCAATTTATTTTATTTTTTTCCAATAAGGTTATAACAATCATGTCCCAACCCGGACTGAATAAACATGTCAGGGGCAGTGCGGGATACCAGCCGCTTCACTCTCTTCCTGGGAGACTCTTGTAATTTTACAAACAGAGTGTGATGCACTTATAATGGAAAGTATCACATAAACATGGATATATTAGAGGTCAAACCCTTCTCCTAAAACATAACGGGGTATTCTTAAACAGCCTGATCTACTCCTATGCCCCTGGAACCAGCTCTGAAAAAGAGTTCCGCTGGGCTTCCTCATTTCCTTTCTACTTTTATTTTGAATTCCCAGGACCAAAACATCCCTTTATGCCACAAAGGATCACATGCATCAGGCGGTGCCTTGGGAATGCAGGAAAATGAGGCTGGAGGATCCAGTGGCCTGCAGGGGGTTGTCTAACCCACAGTCTACATTGTGCCCAGAGGGAAGTCCCGGTTAGGGAGGGTGTTTCCACCTCTGGTGCTGTCCTTCGAATAACTGAGGTCACTCTCCAGGATAGATCTCTGTAAGGTGCTTGGCAGAGGGAGTAGCAGAAGAGGTGTCTACCAGAGGGGAAGTGACTTCATTTCTGCATCACTCAGGGAACTGACATTGTTGATAGCATATTTCATTCTGGCCCCAAAGGAATCTTTACCCCTTCTGCTTGTGGCCCCAATCTTTAGTTACTGTCAACTACAAATTGGCACTTGCCATGGGCACTTGCCATCAACCTCTACAGGGATTAAGTCATGTTCTGCTGTAGCTGCTGACCTTCAACACTCTCTGAAAGGAGTTCAGGGTGGACAGCATAAATGAGGCACTCTGTACTCAGGCAAGGGAGGGGGGTAGGGTTGGAAACTGGCGGGACAGGTCTTCAGACAGACATTTTCAGGAGCAGATTTTATGAGTCCAACTCTTCAATCTCCTCATGTCTAGAGAAGCAGTAAAATCCTTCATGGTGATGCCTGCTCCTCGTAACCGGCAGTAATATGTGCAAAATATCTGCAAAAATATGTGCATGACCAAAATCACATATATACTGACCTTTCCCTGCTGCCTCTCCGGAGCAGTTTCTCAGAGCTATCTGAGGTGCCATCTCCTGGGCTACAGTCCTCATTTTGCCCCCAAATAAACCTTAACTCACAACTCTCACGTTGTGTATTTTTCTAAAGTCAACGCATCCACACAGACGCTTGCTCTCCTAGGAAGAAAAGCTACGACAAACCTAGACAGTATATCAAAAATCAGAGACATCACTTTGCTGACAAAGGTCCAAATAGTCAAAGCTATGTTTTTTTTTCCTAGTAGTCACGTAAGGATGTGAAATTTGGACCATAAAGAAGTCTGAGCACTGAGGAACAGATGCTTATTGCAGTGCTGGAGAAGACTTTTGAGAGTCTGTTGAACTGCAAGGAGATCAAACCAGTCAATTCTAAAGGAAATCAACCCTGAATATTCATTGGAAGAACTGATGGTGAAACTGAAACTCCATTACTTCGACCACTTGATGTGAAGAGTTGACTTATTGGAAAAGACCCTGGTGCTGGGAAAGATTGAGGGGAGGAGGAGAAGGGGGCAATGGAGGATGAGATGGTTGGATGGCATCATCAACTCAATGGACATGAATTTAAACAAACTCTGTGAGATAGTGAAGGACAGGGAAGCCTGGCGTGCTCCAGTCCATGGGGTCGCAAAGAGTTGGATGTGACCAAGTAACTGAACAATGAAGATTCACTAAGTAAAAAAAACTGTGCTGCTCTTCTGGGGAGGCTCTGAGAATGTGTATAGGATCCCAGGATGCAGTCAAGAGTCAGGGGGTCAAGGTCACAGCCATTCCTTCCTTTGTTCCCTCCCTCCACTCCTCAGCCCTCACAGAGGCACCTGTAGATGCTCCCAGGAAAGCCTAGGCTTTTTATGAACTGCAGCTAGGGATAAACAGGCTTCCATTGTGAAGCAGAACACGGCACAATGGAGAAACAGTCCATACAAAATAGACAATATTAAATAACAATGAATGATTTTAAGGAGCAAGTCAAACAAAAGAAAAGATGTCCAAGGCTGTGTGAATTAAATAACTAAGAATTCTAATCACTGCTAAAGGAATTTTAAACCAGGAGAGGTCACCCCAGGATGGAATCTTTTAAAGTTTATTTTTAGTCAATTATTTTAGCGTTTGTGGATTTTAATTGGAAGAAAATTTTGTACAGTCTGGTCTAATGTCCTCGTGTCTCTTCTGGTTCATGTCCAACTGCACTGTCGTCAGCAGAAAAAGAAAAGAGCAGAGCAGACTGTAGGGCTTCCCAGTTAGCCCATAACCACTTGTTCCTCCATTTGTTCAACACATGATAAATGGTTCTACCCGGGATTCATGCAGAGGCTGGTGAGGGCGGAGGCCCAAAGTGCCCCACCAAGAGGCGACGCGATGCACCCACGGAATCAAGTGTGGAGGAGAGAGCAATACTGTCCATGAAAAGTGCTTTGAACTTGTCGGGGGTAAGTTATCAAGTAAACATCTGCTATTTTTGCTGTACTGCCCAACACACACCACTTAAAATGACTTAGCCACTTAAACAATACCTTCTATAACGCTGTTTTTACAATTCTGTGGTTCTAGGAAGATGTATTATTCAAGACTGTTTGTCCAGCAGTAAAGGAATACAGACATAAAAGACAATCTAAGTTGGAATCTTGGGGTCATAAAGACAATTACAATGAAGAGTAATGTAGATGACTTAAGGGGAGAAGCCAAGGGGATGAATGGAACCAGGCAGAGCATACGGAACCAGGAGGAACTGAGGCTGAATGAGGAGGAATTAGCTCAGCCTGTAAGTTCGGGAAGGGCATCCTGGGCTTGTTTGGGGTGCAGAGACCAGAGGGAGTCAGCTGCTCCACAAAACACAGGAGCAGAGACGAAGCTGGGAATGGGTGAGTAGGATGGTAACAGCCCTGAACACCTTCCAAACAAACCGTCACCTTCGAAAGGCAACAAGGACAATACCAAGAGATGTAAGACACATACCCTGACCTTAGGAAGCTTACACTGGAGTTGTTGAGTAGGGCTGCATTCACTCACACACCCTTCTTCAAAAGGAATTAACATAAAAGGATGCTTCCTTCTATGGATATTTACTGAATGCCTGCTGTGTTTCAGGACTGATGAATGACTGATAACAACGCATTGAATGATAGAAGTCCTATCTCCTAGTGGAGGGACAGATCATAAACAGACAACCCATAAATAATAAATATAACATCAGAGAACAATAAGGGCTATAAAGAAATGTCAAAACAACAACAACGATGATAATGATGATGATAGCAACTAAAATGTATCATGTAATTACAGAGTGGCATGCACTTGCCATGAATTTCCCTGTTTCGTGTTCTATGGCGAAGGCCATGCATGCTTGATCAGATTGCCCCTTTGCACTGAAACACTCATTCACTCAGATGTCTGGAGTGCTGTGTGCTGAGTCCCCCCAGGGAACTGAGTGATGGGCTGCCCCATGCGATGTTAGGTCCCATCTCAGGGCAGCATGCTCTTGATGCCACAGGGGCTGGA
The DNA here is from genome assembly GCF_029407905.1 of Bubalus kerabau. Lineage (NCBI taxonomy): Eukaryota > Metazoa > Chordata > Mammalia > Artiodactyla > Bovidae > Bubalus > Bubalus kerabau. The sequence continues at coordinate 17,400,527 of NC_073628.1, forward strand.
CCCTAGCCTCCACTCAGGACAGCTTCTTAGCAGCCAGAGCTCCCTGGAGGATGAGCCCAGGCACATGTGACAGGAGCTGTTCAGTGCAAGGTCTCAGCCTCCAGACCTGCCTCCTCCTCTACTTCCAGTGATGTTTCCAAGAAATCTCTATCCAAAGCTAAAACCTCCATCCCAGAGATTGCTGGCTAGAGGAGGCACCTAAGATACTGCTGTGATAATTCAAGAGACTGAGGCTCAGAATGTTGTCTGACCAGGAAGAAATGAAGCTCTTACCCCACAGTTTATTCCTGCTAAGGAGGAAGGGAAATAAGTCCTGCTGCTGCTCAGAGCATATGGTGGTACCCAGGATGTGTCTGGGAGGGGACTTATCTGGCCAGACCAATGGTTCCCAAAGAAACATCCCAAACATCTCAAGACATGCGTTCTTTTAGTCAACAAATATGGACAGCATCCTTTTGTTTTTTGGAAGCAGAGTTTATAGTGGTCTAACTATATGTATAGTTAGTGGCTTTATTACATATATATACTTTCTTGGATTCTTTTCCAGTACAGTTTATTATAAATATTGACTATAGTTCTCTGTGCTATTCACTGGGATCTTGCTGTTTATTCGACTACTTCCTCTGTGCCAGGCACAGTTCTATGTTTGGGACACCCACAGAACAGACACGTAAGAGCATAGATTCCAGTGAGAAGGGCCAGTCAACACACAGATGAGCCAGTCCTGCAGGGAAAACTAGCCAAGTGGGTTGAGGAGGCTGGGGCTGTTCTGTCCTGGGTGGGCAGAGAAGCCTCTTTGATACAGCAGTCATAAGCAGATCCCTGAAGGGAGTGAAGGAATGAGACAGGAAGATGTGATGGTAGAGGAAAGAAAGGAAATTGAGGAGAAAAGAGACGGGTGACATACCACCTTAGCATGCATGACCCAGGACCAGCTCAGGAGCCCACTCAGACCTGACTTATGCTCATGTCAGACACAAATGGCATAAATCTGGTTATACTCTGATCTCCAGGCTAATTGTAGAATAAAACACTCCAGCCAGATGGGTAGAAGATATGGACTGTAATCTAGACTTGCCGTAATTGATTATGCCTCAGTTTTCCCTGCAGCAAGATGGTGATGGCAATTCCTTATCAGCTTACCTTGCATGATTGTTGTGAGGCTGTGAGGAGTCAATGCTATATAAGAACCAAGAGCTAATTCATCACCATAATACAAACTTCTTGGTCTCGGGACTCACTGATACTTAAAAGATTACTGAGGACCACAAAGAACTTGCTTTACTGTATTATACCTATCAATATCAATATTTACCAGACTAGAAATTAAGCTGAAAAAATTAATTATTTCTTTAAAATAACAATCATAAACTCTTTACACTTTAACATAAGTAACCTATTCCTATGAAAAATGCTTATCTTCTTAAATAAAAGTTAGTGAGAAGAGTTTTACATTTTGGCAAGTAGCTTTAATATTTCCCTAAGCAGGCACAGTTAGATCCCCTCACATATCTGCTTCTGTTATAATAGATTGTTGTGTTTGAAGTGTGAAAAGAAAATGCCACACAGAGATACAGTCACAAAAGAAAGTATCTAGTAGCCTTTTCAGATAGCTGCAAGTATTTTTCCTTGGTATACACCAGCATTTAACAAGTGCTTAATTTAATTTGTTAAAGGTTAATTTCACTGTGAAATCTGAAACCCCCTAGATCAAGGAATATTTTGTATTCTGTTACTCTAAAATCCTCTGTCCTGTCTTCCCCTTTGACTGGCTCTTTTATCCATGCATCATTTGGGAACATTGTGTGTTGATTATTTAGAAAACTTTCATCCACTGATTTGTGCAGATCTTCCACATTCTAACATACTTCATTATATAATTTTTAAAGACACAGAGTTGTGAATATCACTGCCAATCTGATTAAGAAAACCTTGGGCACTGGGAACCCACTAAGGTCATGAAGTAAGTACAGATTTCCCAAATTCGGGAAAACTCAAACTGTATGTTTTGTTACAAGTGCTGTCAGCTGTTCCCTGAGTTTCCAGGTTTGCATTATTCATTTTCAAGGAAATACCTGCTGAATAACAAAGTCTGGGTGACTGTCGTGCACCTGTCAATTGTTCTTTCCAGGAAAAATGTTGTTTTCCAGACAAAGAAGGGGCTACTTTAGCTTGTAACTCAAATTGTCTAACAAGTGGTTTTTCCTTGAGAACGAGCTGTGCTTTGTGCTTTAGGTGGACCTCTGTTTCATCTCACAGAGTAGTGAAAAGCCAGGTATTCAGTGTTGAGATGTAATAAAATCAAATTTTGATGCCTCCTTTCACTAAGCTGGCTTTTTATTCTTCTTTTTCTGACTGTGAGTGTGTAGTGATGAGGGGCACAGTGAAGATGAGCAGATGTCAGTGATGCTTCACGGATGAGTGGTAAGATTCAGCAGTACACCCACCATGACCTTGGTACTGTTAGGACAAATGCCAATACTTGGAAAAAGCAAATCATGTCTTAGTAATACTATGAGAATAGTTTTGTCTTCACAACCTCTCTGAAAGGGTCTTGGGGAATCAATGGATCACATTTTGAGTGTGACTGTATAATAAACACTTAGATGTGATGAAAGGGGTCAGGGCAGGGTCTGCAGGAGGAAAGCATATGGTGAGTAAAGATAAATGAATTCCAGCAGCAAAAAATTGATGACTGGTAACCTGACAGCAAGGAGGAATCAGGAAATACTATAAAAGGTAGACGCAGGAACTCAAAAGCTTAGCGTCTGGGGGCTATTTTTCACAGGAGCAAATAGCCATGCACTTCAATAGCTCTGGAGGGTATCTCTGACACTCAGCTTTGCTCAATAAACACTATTCATAATGATGACCTTGAGTCATTAAAACAAGATTAAACAATATCAGCTCTACTATATTTAAGAAGCCAAGGAAAGGTTTCTCTTTAACAGAATCTCTTGAAAATATTTCCATAGCAGTGCTTGAAATTTAAAAATTGCTTTGGGGCTTTATTTAGATGTCGACTTGTGTGGACCAGCTCATTTCTGATGATGGATAAACAAAGTGTCTCAGTAATTAAATAAAAGACCATGAAATTAGGTAGGATTACTTATCCCACTTTATAGATGGGCAGTAGGCCTGAGTGAGATTAATGAGGGATGTGAGGATGCTGAGTGAACTCAAGGAGAAGCAGAGCACGAGTCAGATCTCCAGCCCCACACATCTGCCATTTCACAGCCCCCTCTCCTGAGGCTGCCCAGAGGACTGTCCACCACCACCTGTGAAATTTAAAAACTGAGCATCTCTGAGAACTTTCAGCCCTGCCCAGGAGAGCCTGGGAAGCTGAGTGTTCGGGGACCTTGAGTATGATCTCTGCCCATCAGTCATGCTGAGCGGGGAGCTAGCGGCACTGAAGGAGAGACGGTGATTTATAACATCTAAATAATGCAGCTGGGTTTGCTTCCTGGCCAGAGCCTCCTTGTTAGATGCCCTGAGAGCAGATTCCTCTGCCATGAGAAACAGAGAAACACAGATTCAATTACACTGCCTCCTAAGCTCTTTGGAAGGGAAGAAGGAAAAGACATTCAACAATCAAGACAAAATATCTTAATCCTCCTGGCCCATCTCTTAAGAAAACATGTAATTCATGGCATCAGAGTGCATTTCTATGGAGAGAGGGTAGCTGGTGACCAGGCCTGGGTAATTAGGCTTTGCTGGAAATCAGTGCTCTAGCTGGCAGCTGGAAATTACCTCTGAAGGTCAGTCACACAGCAGGAGGGACTCGGGTAGCAAAGACGGCAGAATTCCCAGATCTCCAGCAAAGAGGGCTCATGGTCTCAGCAAGACCACGGACACTGTTCTCAGCACCTTTTGCAATGACTGTCCAGTTGGATGAGTGTAAGAAGTGATAAAAGAAATTCCCTCATGGCTCAGATGGTAAAGAATCTGCCTGCAATGTAGGAGATCCAGGTTCAACACCTGGGTCAGGAAGATCCCCTGGAGAACAAAATGGCAACCCACTCCAGTATTCTTGCCTGGAGAATCCCAGGGACAGAGGAGCCTGGCGGGCTAGAGCCCATGGGGTTGCAAGAGTCAGACACTACTGAGTGACTAACACTTTCACTTTTCACTCACACCAATTATCTGGATTAATCAAGTTAAAAAATTATCCGCTCATCCAGTACTTGGAGACATTTGACTTGACTTACATGTATAATTTCTTCAACTTTCTCTTTGTAGCATCCGTGTAAATATTATCTGGGATTCATACTTTGGAGATCTCATTGCATCTTCGACTCACTTCAATTCATTCACTTCCCTTCCCGTTTTGTCCACTCACTACCATCTCTTTTCCCAACACTATCACTGGGCACAAAAATGACATCTCATGGTCACTCCCCGGAGAAGGTGATGGCACCCCACTCCAGTGTTCTTGCCTGGAGAATCCCAGGGACGGGGGAGCTTGGTGGGCTGCTGTCTATGGGGTCGCACAGAGTCGGACACGACTGAAGCAACTTAGCAGCAGCAGCAGCATGGTCACTCTCACACAAAAGCACTTCGTTTTCTTATCTCTAAGGCTGATGCCAGGGCAGGAAACTCTCGAGGAAATTCTAAGTTCTTGCTCTGAAAGTGTTATCCTTGACCGGCGGCACTGGCATTACTAGGGAGCAGCTGACTCGGGAGGCCTCATCCAGCTGCACTGAACAGCATCTGAAGTTAAAACAAAACCCCAGCAGGCCCTCAGGCGCCTTTGAGAAGCCCTGCTCTACTGCACTTCAATGCTTGAGAAACGTTGAGGATCAGGGCATCTGGGTTTAAGTCTGCTCTGCCACGTGGTGGAAAAACTCCTGGGCCATTTAATGACTGAGAACATCCATTTCTTCCTTTTCTGATTCAACCTAATAATGCGTTTTTGGCGCAGTCACACAGATTCAAGTATGTGTCTACGCATTGATCTTTTTATGTAACTAGGATGATAATATACTTATGATTCTGCAACTTTTTCACGAGCTACTTTTCCATAGCTGTATGCCCTTCCCTATTCTTTTTATTGGCTGCATAGAAAGATATACCAGAATTTCTTTACATGTTCCTCTCTTTTTTTGACACATCACACAGCATGTAGGATCCTAGTTCCCCAACTAGGGATCAAATCTGTGTCCCTTGCATTGGAATCACAGAGTCTTAACCGCTGGACCACTAGGGAACTCCTGTACATTCTCCCCTCTTAACGAGCATTCACGTTGTTTCTGCTTTTTCTCAATTAACAGTGTTGCCATGAACATTCCTCTCCACCTCTGTAAGAATTTATTTAGAAAGGATTCTTAGAAATTCTCAATTAAAATTTGATCAATGCTCCCACTCTTGTCACTAGCGGCTTACCGGCTTTCAACCTCACCTTTGGTCATGAGGATGCCTACCTCTCTGGTTCTCACCAAAATGAAATTTATTTACCTCCATACATGTTGCCAATCCCATTGCTTTAAAATACCTCCTGCCATAATTTATAAAATTTGACTTCTACTGGAATAAATTATTATTATAATATTTATTATCTATTTATGTTGTTCATTTTCTCTGTATTCATTTTTTTCTATTGGATTGTCTTTTTTTTTTTTTCCTTTTGTCAGATTTGTAAGAAATCTATGTATATTCTGCATCTGGTTGACTTTTTCTTATAGGCATTGAGGATATTTTATTCAAGATTGCTATTTATATTTTAATTTCATTTCACAGTCTGTCTTTCATTGTAATGCTTTTTCAAATCACATTATAACTTCTGTACTCGAGTCTTGCTTAGGAAGTTATTCCCATATTCAAGGTCATAAAAATATCTTGTATATTGTTTAATTCTTTTTCATTTTCATGTTTAACTCCTTTTGGAAATCATTCTGAATTCTTCCAAACACTTTATTTAATAAGACAAAATTCTTTAGTTTTTTTTTTTTTGTCACTAACTTATGCATGTCTTTAACAGTGAAAAACTAAGGTTGACTACAGACTAATTCTGAATATCCGGGTCACTGTTTCATATTTTAGACTTTTTTTGTGAATTCAGAATAATTTTGACTTGGCCTCTCCCAATGCACACTCATCTAGAAAGAGAAACTCTGATCATCCCAAGATGCCCCCTTCCTTCTCATTGAGGACTGCCCTCCAAGACTTAGAGAAGATACTTCATGAACAGGTTACAAGAGCAGAGGGCAATGTCACAGGGTAAGTCCCAGTGACTCGATAGGACAAAATAAAACCTTCATCCAGCCTGGTCAACTCCTGTTGGAATAACAATTGAATTTTCAGGGCAATAAATTGAAAAGACCAATTGATGATTTGAACTGAATCAGCAATGTGGAAACCATTGGCCTTGGCAGACGAGATCTTATTAGGTCTCGTCTAGGTGTATCTGAGCTGGTGTAGGAAGTGGTTCCTACAGCAGAATCCATGGGGTTCACTGAGATGGAGATGAAGATGAATCCTTGCCCAGCTCAGAGAGCAAGACCCCAGTAAGCAGCAGGGCTGGCTCCTTGGGCCTGTACTGTTAATATGCAGCAGATACCTATTTGTCTCTTCTGGATCCAGTATTGAACACAAGAAACTGAGGCAAGTCATTTTAATTATGCAGGCACCTGTGTGTATTTGTACAGAGGCTTATTATAATGCTGTGGCTTCCGACTTGAAGAAAGGGAGGAAAGTAAAAAGGTCAACTAATATCTTCTCCTTTGTGGAGGGGGTGGGGGCCCCACTGAACAACAAAAAGGAGATAAGCTGAGAGGTGTAAAACTAAAGGATAATAAAATCCAGCCGATGCAGTTTAAAGACTGCTCATTAACTGGCCTGAGATACGGCACCCACTGTCGCTAGTGGCTGGAGATTATTCCTCAGCCTGCTGTTGGCTGATAACAGACTCGTCCCAGGGCCTAAAGGCTCATTGTTCTGCAAGCAGAAATGGTGTCCCAGACGAAAGCCCAGTGGCTCCAGCCAGCCATGCTGGAGCCTTTCCTCTGGGGCCTTTCCTCTGCCTTCTCTGGGCTTAGGAAGAAAGTCAAGTCTGTATCACCTGCGCGCTGCTCTGGGACTTTTCCCAACCTCCCCCCTCACACGCCCATGACCTAATTTGGATCAGGGTAATTCTTGAAAATAAAATGCTGAAGTTTTCTTTTCCTTGAGAACAATGTCACATCCGTCAACTTAAAAAGACTTGCTCATAGCACAAATTGTCTATACGACTCATTGGGCCCCTTCATTACGGTCCACCTTGTTTTATTATTTAAAGGCTTGGTGGGAGCTAAGTGTTTATAGATACATCACATGTTGGCACTGGAAGAGGATCTGGAGATGCGGTTTAATGCTCTCATTCAATAGGCTGGTGCTCTGCAGCCCAGAAAGAGAAGCGCACGCTCATCTGAGAAGACCGTGGGGGCAATGAAGCTCTTCCCCCTGTTCCCAGGGCAACACTGAGAGAAAGGGGTTTCTGGGTCAGGTGGAAAGGGAGCAAGTGCCACAAAAATCACGGAGATCAGGGACTCTCCCAAGTCTTACTTTTCTTTCTTTTTTTTTTTTAAATGCATGATCTTTACTTTCAGCCTGCAAACTCTTAGTTGCAGCATATAGGATCTAGTTCCCTGACCAGAGATTGAACCTGGTCCCCCTGCATTGGAGTCTTAGCCACTTGGACCACCAGGGAAGTCCCTCTCAAATCTTACTAATAATGTTCTGTGAAACAAAATGGAAGTTAAGGATTCTAAACTCAAAGCTCAGACCCTACCGCCTGTTGCTCAACCTGCTTCTAAAGACAGGTGTGCTGATGATGTCAGAACGAGGTACCTGGCCTCAAGGTGTTTGCCAAGGTTAAGGCTGTGCTCTGCTGTGTGACCTCCATGCTTGCAGACTTCTATCGTCCCTCATCTCATTACTTCTTGGTCCAAGGGAAGAAGCGCTCCATCATCTGGACAAAACTCCTCTCCATCTGACCTGGTCTCCTCACATCCTCGTTGCTGGGACCCTGTTTATCCCATCAGTCCCCTTTACTCTCTGGATTATTCTGGCTTTTGTTCTTCAACCTCCAATGATGCTCAATGCTTTCCTCTCATTAGAAACAACTCCTGAAACTGCAAACCCCCTTGAGCCAAAGTACATACCTTTCCTTCCCCTGCAGTCAAACTAATTGTAAAAGATGTACATTCCTGCCTGTGCTTCCCTTGCTTCTGTTCACCCTTTGCAGCAGGCATCTGACCTTCTCACCCCACTTAAACTGCCTGGGCCAAGGTGACCAGCAGACACTATATGAATGCAATGGATTCTTTTCAGTCTTGCTTCACTTGACCGCTCCACGGAAAGGTCCAGGACATACAGACCAATCCATTATATTATAATTACTACTACTACTGGTATTATTATTAAAATCCCCTATTTTTGACATGGTCTTTTCTCTTGGGATCAACCTCATTACTTTCTCCCGGTTCTCCTACTTCCTAAATTCTCATTCCTCTTAATCTTCTAAACAGACTCCTTTTCCTCCACTCCTTTACTCAGAGTGGGTACTGACTCTGTCCTCAACCCTGTCTCCTGCCCATTGAAATCCTCTTGTGTTTCAACTACCACCTACTATACATATAGATAAGAATAAGGCAGACCTGACTGCAAGATAGCCCTACATTTCTCAAATGAGGAGAATCAAAACAGAATTTTGAAAAATTTTAGGAATGAAGATAAAATAATAACCAATGCTTATATATCATATTAAATTATTTAACTTAAATGAACACATGCATTTAAAATAACACTATACAAAAACCTTGGGCTTCCCTGATAGTTCCACTGGTAAAGAAACCACCTGCAATGCAGGAGACCCTGGTTCGATTCCTGAGTCAGGAAGATCCCCCGGAGAAGGGAAAGGCTACCCACTCCAGTATTCTTGGGCTTCCCTGTGGCTCAGCTGGTAAAAAAATCTGCCTGCAATACGGGAGACCTGGATTCGATCCCTGGGTTGGGAAGATCCCCTGGAGAGGGGAAAAGCTACCCGCTCCAGTATTCTGGCCTGAAGAATTCCATGGACTGTATAGTCTGTGGGGTCGCAAAGAGCCGGACATGACTGAGTGACTTTCACTTTCATACATAAACCAGTATATTAATTTAGAAATCTTGTTTTTCTCCCACTGGGGGTCAGTTAAACTCTTCCTATGGATCATGACATCAGGCTCTTAGATTTCCCTGGAGGAATTCATGTGTCATCCAACACAGCTTTCAAAGCCCAGCATCTTCATACCAGTGTTGGTACCAGCACGCATTCTGCTTTTCTGAATCACCTTATGAGGCCATCCGTGGAAATTAAGCTCTGAATCACCAGTATCTCTTTGCATAGAAGTTGGCTGTTTAGTTTTCTATAGCGTTGTATATATATCTGATTTCCACTTAATATGTTGCTTTTTAAAATGATTTCTAAAAATCTGTTTACATCAGGTCATAGCCATAAAAATTATTTAAATCAGTGTTAAAAGTCTTGAACCATGTTTTAATCTATTCTTTCTGACCATCTCCTAATCATTCCAAAATATCAGTGACGGAGGTAGTTTCAACTAATGCGTCCACCCAAACATGACTTCATTGCTCTAAATAAATAAGTAATTGAGAGAACATTTTGGATTGTGGAAGACTCTATAATGATTGCAAGGTAAAACTGCTGTACCTTTGCCTGGGGACTAATTTTAAGGGACAACTCACACTGAATTAGATCATTTATGGTACATGCAAATGGCTCTCAAAATTATATATACCTCCCAGAACTCTCTGGCACTCCAGAGTCATGAGTCTAATTGCACACCAAGCCAGTCACGTCCAGACATCACCAACACCCCAAACTGGAGATATCTAGAATTACACTCATTACTTCACCTCCAATTAATGTGTCCTCTATATCTTATTGAAAGTAACCACTACCAATCCCAGTTAGACAGTCAGAGCTCTGCAGATATTCTGAGGCTACTGCACTTGTCTCACTGGCATTTGTTCTTAAATTTTACTTATTTATTTTTATTTGGCTGTGCCGGGTCTCACTTGCAGCATGTGGGATCTTTAGTTGTGGCATGTGAACTCTTAGCTGCAGAATGTGGGATCTAGTTCCCCGAACAGGGATCGAACTTGGACTCCCTGTACTGGGAGTACAGAGTCTCAGCCACTGGCTGGATCACCAGGGAGGTCCCTGGCATCCTTCTTTAAACAAACCTCTAGGGCGTACCTACCCTGTTCTGAGTGTAAGTGCTAGGGAGGCATCAATCAAGCAGAGACGTGTATTATTATGGGATATATTGTCTAGCAGGGGAAGTGAGAAACAAAGAGAAGATGCCAAGGAAAAATGTGGAAAAATGAGAAGAAAATATATGATATGAAAGTGAAACAAGGTGATATATTAGAGAATGAGTAGGTTCTGCTCTAGATCAGAAGGCCAGAGATGTGGACCCTTAACACCAAGGATGGGGGTAAGCATGTACAGATATGGAGGAAGAACCCTGCAGGCAGAAGCAGCCCCCTGTGCAGAGGCCGTGGTATGGGGATGAGCAAGACAAAGACTAGGAAGGAAGCTTCAAAACTGGAGCAGAGTCAGTGAAGGCCAGGAAGTGTGTGTGTGTGTTTGTGTGTGTGTGTATGTGTGTGTGGTGGGGCAGTGGCTATGAGGTGAGGGTAGATAAATAGTTAAGGATGCAATCATAGAGGAGAAGCTTGGATTTTACGCTAAGTGCTAAATCATGTGACATTTCAGGATTCTGAACATTTTGGCCTCTTTATACTTGGTAAAGAAGTCTATTACAACTTGTGGTTTTGTTTGAATATTTGTTTACATTCTGTTTGCTGTTCTTTTTTCCTTTACTAGAGTATTCCTCCATGGCTTAGCTGCTAAAGAATCTGTCTGAAATGCAGGAGATGTGGGTTTGATCCCTGGGTCAGGAAGATTCCCCAGAGAAAGAAATGGCAACCCACTCTAGTATTCTTGCCTGGAGAATCACATGGACAGAGGAGCCTGGCAGGCTACAGTCAGTCCATGGGGGTCATAAAGAGTCAGACACGACTGAACACATCAAGCCATTTTACATTCAGTTGGCAGTTCTTTTTTCCTTTACTAGAATATAAGTTCTCTGCAGGCAAAAGAATATATTATTTGTCTCTGTATCCCCAGGGCCTCATACATAGTAGGTACTCCACAAAAAAATCTGTTAAATGTATAAATAGTTCTACTTCATATCTATCTATCTAGTAGATATCTATCTAGTAGCTAGTTGAGGGTTAACACGATTCATTCCTGGCAGCCTGATCCATCCTCGGAACAGCTACAGCGGGCTCATTACCAAGGACAATGCTCTGTAATGAAGTCTTCTTGCATATCTCTGGTAATAATCATCATAGAGGGAGAAAATGAGCATCTCTGGGTAATATTTATATTTCCTAGCAGCAAAGACATTCTCCTCTGTAATACTGCCTGTAAAAGCAGCGAGGAAGCCAAGAGGATACAAGTTCTCCATGGCAACTCGGTCACAGCAGCAAGCAGCCTGTGCCAGGGCTTCAGATAAATGGAGTAAGTGGAGGTGAGCTTCCAGCTGCAGGATGAGCCTTGCAGCGGGGCTTGCAGTGAAGCCTCTCTCCCCACTGGGACCAAGAAGCCGCAGCGCCAGGGCCCCGTGCATCATCGCTGCGGGGGGTCAGTGGTGGCCTGGCCCCACAGCATCCCTCTTGCTACCTTCAAGGGCTGCCCTGAGAGCTCAGTCTCAGCAAACCAACAGGCCAACAGTCTATCAGCTGCTCCGACACCCACTAAAATAGATCTCTTACGTTCAGAACATTAACCCAAGAAGACTTTACCCAAGACCACCGGGAGTTCTCTCCACGTTTCCTTAGGCTCTCAGGTCATTTCTCTCACTGTGATTCAGAGCCCACTGTCTTCCCTTGGCCTGGAAGGGGAACCCGACGTGGCACCTGGCTAGAAGGAACAGCTGCCACATGCAAGGCGATGAGAACCTCCCATCGCACCATCAACTTCCCGCAAGAACAAGAGGTGCCAAGCAGCAGACCACCAGGGAAGGGCCTTTGGCAAAGCTATCCTCAGGGCTCTCAGCTAATACAAAAGTGAAAAGTCCAAGTGTTTAGTTAGTCATGCTGTTGAGTCCGACTCTTTGCAACCCCATGGACTGTAGCCCACCAGGTTCCTCTGTCCATGGGGTTCTCCAGGCAAATATACTGGAGTGGGTTGCCATTTCCTTCTCCAGGGGATCTTCCTGACCTAGGGATTGAACTAGGGTCTCCTGCACTGCAGGCATACTCTTTACCATCTGAGCCATCAGGGAAAACCCAAGCTAATACAGCTACTAAGAGGCATTTGTAAAAATTCATATGAATGGGGAAATCAATGGAAAGTCAGGAAAGAGCCTTGGGGAAACTTCGGATGCAGAGCCCTCTCCTCAGGGCCCTCTCTTTTGGGAAAACCCCACCCTGTGAGGGAGACATCCTCATGGACCCACACAGATTAAAGAGTCATCACTAAAGGGACCTCAGCTAGGCCAATGGCCCCAGGCCCTCCCTATCAGTGCTGCTGAGGAAGACTTGACAGTTGCTAAGTTGCTTCAGTGGTGTCTGACTCTGTGCGACCCCATAGACGGCAGCTTACCAGGCTCCCCCATCCCTGGGATTCTCCAGGCAAGAACACAGGAGTGGGTTGCCACTTCCTTCTCCAATGCATGAAAATGAAAAGTGAAAGTGAAGTCACTCAGTCATGTCGGACTCTTTGCAACCCCATGGATTGCAGCCCACCAGGCTCCTCCGCCCATGGGATTTTCCGGGCAAGAGTACTGGAGTGGGTTGCCATTGCCTTCTCCAGACTTGACAGCGCTCAGTACTAAATTAAGACCCTGACAAGGAGACTGCATCTTGAGAGGGAGGTGCTTCGTCCCTCTAGGAGCACTAGAATGTGTTCTGAAACATGCAGTCAAGGAGAGAGTAAACTAAGAGGAAGTGGATTTATTCACGAAGGAGAGGACAATCCCAAAGGAGAGACAAGGTCAAACAACAATCAGGTCTCAGTGCCCCATGGCCTGGGCGCCTCAGCCCCGGCTGCACTTGGTAGTGAGACCTGTACCCTCTGACTCTGTCCAGCCTGGCCCCATCCTCTCCTGTACATGCAGGACCTCAGCCCCCATGGGTGGGCAGAAACAGGAAGTCCTCTGCAGTGACCACAACCTGGCTAGAACCTCTGGCCTCCCTTCCAAGCTTGCTGTTGGTGTCCTCTGTTCAGATGATGCTCTTCTGTCTCAAACTTCATGTTCTCACCAAGGTGGAGCTCCACTCTGAACCTCAGCAGGTTTTACTAGGACCAGGACACCTTATTGGATCCTGTAGGCTCTCCTCCAAAGCCCTCAGTTGTGGTCCCTGCAGGTGAAGGGAATAGCTACTCCCAGAACCTCCGCTCTGGCCAACCTGGTCAAAGAACGTGTGCCACCTTGAGTGGCATTTCTTCTGGGTCCCAGCATCAGTCTGTCTCAGCCCATGGTCATCTGTTGAGGCCCCTCCCTCTCTGTGCCTAGAGGCACTGACCCCACTCCCCATGCTGCTGGTTTATTTTACTATTACTGAACCACTGGAGTGCTTATTCCCTTCTGCTCACCTATCCCTGGGGTCCCTTCCTGAGTCTCAGCAGAGCCCATGGGATAAGAATACAGGGTGGGTTTTGGTGGGGTCTATGAGAAAGTTCAGGAGGTCTTTGTTGTTGCTCAGTCACTCAGTCGTGTCCTACTCTCTGTGACCCCATGGGCTGCAGCATGCCAGGCTTCCCTGTCCTTCAGGAGGTCTTAGGGCTGCCCTAAGTCCCAGAGATGTAATACGTGTGTTTTTCCTGTTTCCTTTGTATTTTATCAATTCTAAGTGGGTCATTGAGTTTATAGAAACAAAGTTATTTTAAGACTTCGTTTTTTAGACATGAAGCTCTAAAGAGCAAATTAGAGAAATGTATTAACCTCCTATGATGGACTGGATTGTGTTCCTTTCCCAAATTTATACGTTACCCCAGAATGTGACTGCATTTAGAGATGGGGCCCTTAACAAGGTGATTACAGTAACAGGAGTCCTCTAGCGGGGCCCTAACCCAGTCTGAATGGTGCCCTTATAAGAGGAGATCAGGGCACACAAAGAGACACCAGGAATCCAGGTGAGCAGAGAAAAGACCAAGTGAAGAAGCAGCACGAGGGTGGCCATCTGCAAGTCGAGGAGAGAGACCTCAAAGGAAACCAGCCCTGCCCGCACCTTCGTCTTGGACTTCAACCCTTCAGAACTGTGAGAAAATAGACGTCTGCTGTGGAAGCCCCCAGCCTGGGAACGTTGTCATGGCAGCCCCAGCACCTCCCCTCCAGCACCGGAAAGCGTACCCTGCAGTGCCGTCCATGTTACACGGATGCTGAACTCATGTGATGTCTTTCTATCTCACGCACAGATACCAACACTTATTCCAACATGCATTACAAGTATTCAGATGGATACACAGATCTCTGGTGACCTTCAACACAGGAAGCAGGCTCAAGCCTGGAAAAAGCCCATCAGAATGAGGAGCACACTTGTTTCTGGAGTGTGTTCCTGTTTTTATTCTTAGGGGCCGGGTGTGGTGGGTGGAATGCAAAAAGACAGGAAGCATGGGCTGGTGAATTCAAGCAATCACTGGCTTTAGGAAAGAGGATTCTATTTTTTTTTTCTTTTAATTGTGAATTCTCTTCGGATGCATAGAGTAATTAACTTGAAAAAGTTTTGATTTACAAATGAGGACTCCCTGAAAACATTTCTAAAATGCAAATACTGTAGCAAATGAAATATACATTTATATCTGAGGTGACACAAAATAATTTGCTGAGATGTCATTTTGTTCATTTTTAAATGTATGGAGGACATTTAAGTAGAAAAAAAATAATAATGGCAGATATTTAAAAGTTTAGGCAGCTGAAAATCCAGCAGGTAGAGAGAGAACACGAATATAGACTAGGACACTGCCCTAGCAACAGCATCACTGGCCGTATATCCTGTTGAAAAATATAATCCAAAAAGACTCATGCACCCCACTGTTCATTGCAGCACTACCCACAGTAGCCAGGACAGGGCAGCAACCTAGATGCCCGCCAACAGAAGAATGGATAAAGAAGATGGGGTACATATATACAGTGGAACATTACTCAGCCATAAACAGCAAGGAAATTGGGTCACTTGTAGAGATGTGGAGGGACCTAGGGATTGTCATAGAGTGAAGTGAGTCAGAAAGAGAAAAACAAACATCATACATTAATGCTTATATGTGGAATCTAGAAAAATGGTATAGATGATCTTATTTGCAAAGCAGAACTAGAGACACAGATGTAGAGAACAAACATATGGACACCAAGGGGCGAAAGGGCGAGTGAGATGAATTGAGTGACTGGGGTTGACATATATACACTGCTATGTATAAATTAGGTAACTAATGAGAATCTACTGTAGAGCACAGGGAACTTGACTCAAGGTTCTGTGGTGACCTAAATGGAAAGGATGGAGAAGGCAATGGCACCCCACTCCAGTACTCTTGCCTGGAAAATCCCATGGATGGAGCAGCCTGGTAGGCTGCAGTCCATGGGGTCACAAAGAGTTGGACATGACTGAGCGACTTCACTTTGACTTTTCACTTTCATGCATTGGAGAAGGAAATGGCACCCCACTCCAGTGTTCTTGCCTGGAGAATCCCAGGGATGGGGGAGCCTGGTGGGCTGCCGTCTATGGGGTCGCACAGAGTTGGACATGACTGAAGTGACTTAGCAGCAGCAGCAGCAAATGGGAAAGGTAATCCAAAAGAGAGAGATATAGGTATTACATACGGCTGACGCACTTTGCTGTACAGCAGAAAGCGTCACAACCTTGTGAAGCAACTATATCCCAATTTAAAAAAAGCAACATCGCCTACACGTAAGTGAAAGTCAAGGCACAAGCAGTGACACACGGGTATAAGAACTTTAGCTGGAGTCACACGGATCTAGGAGCAAACACCAGCCTCTAAGTCTAAACTGTATTCTTCCATACGTTACTTGAATTTCGATTTCTCAACTTTCAACCTGTGAAATGGGTTCATAATACCATTTTTAACTGTATGTTAAGGAATGATTAAATGAAATAATACAAATGAGTGTACACAGCTCTGAGTATCAGGGACCTAGTAAGTGCTCTGTCCTTGTGGATCGAGGTGATGGTGGGAAGAAGAGAAAGATGAGGAGGGGAAGAGGCAGAG
This sequence comes from Bubalus kerabau, assembly GCF_029407905.1. Lineage (NCBI taxonomy): Eukaryota > Metazoa > Chordata > Mammalia > Artiodactyla > Bovidae > Bubalus > Bubalus kerabau. The sequence continues at coordinate 17,416,800 of NC_073628.1, forward strand.
CGAGGAAGAGTGGAGAAAGAGACAGGGCAGCTGCACAAATTCTGCCTGGACACTTGGTCCCCAAAGAGTCATTTGGGTCAAGGACTTTGTTGGTCCCAGTTGAGAATCTAACAGCAACACTGAGGGAATAAAGTGTTTAAGAAACCCAGTGGATAATTATTCATCAGCTGTAAACTGATGAGTGGACTCTGGTTATGCTGATCCTTCTCTTCTCAGTTTAATGACTTGTTAAATAATATAATTGATGACTGTTGCCTTTCTCATCAAAATGATACTGGCAGAGCCCAGGAAAGCTATTAATTTTACTTGTGTTTAGTCCTTGATTTCTATGATGAATTGGTGCTGCTCCTGATGCTGAGGGGACCCTTTAAGAGGGAAGTAAGTCAGAAAGAGAAAGACAAATATCATATATTAACACATATATGTGGAACCTAGATAGATTGTTCTGATGAACCTATGTGCAGGGCAGCAAAGGAGATGCAGACATAGGGAACAGACTTGCGGACACAGGAGGGGAAGGAGAGGTGGGGACGAATTGAGAGAGTAGCATGGAAACATATACTCTGCCATATTTAAAATTAGACAGTGGAAAATTGTTGTATGACTCAGAGAGCTCAAATTGAGTGCTCTGTGACAACGTAGAGGGTTGGGATGGGGTGGGAGGTGGGGTGGGAGGTTCAAGGAGGAGGGAACATACATATACCTATGGCCAATTCATGTTGATCTTATGGCAGAAACCAACACAATATTGTAAAGCAATTATCCTCCAATTGAAAAAATTATTTTTAATAAATGACATTAAAAAAACCATCTAAGGCCAGCATCTACCAATGAATGAGCAAAATGCCATGCTGAAATAAAGAAAGTAGAATTGGGGCTAAATAACAAGAGTCAGGCTTACCTCGTGGCTCAGCTGATAAAGAATCCACCTGCATTGTGGGAGACCTAGGTTTGATCCCTGGGTTGGGAAGATCCCCTGGAGAAGGGAAAGGCTACCCAGTCTAGTATTCTGGCCTGGAGAATTCCATGGACTGTATAGTCCATGAGGTCACAAAGCGTCAGACAGGACTGAGCGACTTTCACTTTTACTTTCAACAAGAGTCAGTCTGGAAGATCCCCTGGAGAAGTAAGTATATGGCAACCTACTCCAGTATTCTTGCCTAGAGAATTCCATGGACAGAGGAGCCTGGTGGGCTACAGTCCATAGGGTTGCAAAGAGCTGGACATGACTGAAGTGACTGACCACACACACGTGCACAAGAGTCAGTGATAAACTTAATTTAAAAAATTAAAGTGCAACTCATCACCTACCCAGGTATCAGAAACATGTTGTTTCACAGGGAGATATGTAGGAGCACATGGAAAACACATACATGGAACTGGCTTCCAGGGCCAAAGAATTGATGCTTTTGACCTGCAGTGTCAGAGAAGGCTCTTGAGAGTCCCTTGGACTGCAAGGAGATCAAACCAGTCAATCCTAAAGGAAATCAGTCCTGAATATTCATTGGAAGGTGAAACTCCAACTCTAAAGCTGAAACTCCAATTCTTTGGCCACCTGATGCAAAGAACTGACTCATTGGAAAAGACCCTGATGCTTGTAAAGACTGAGGGCGGGAGGAGAAGGGGATGACAGAGGATGAGATGGTTGGATGGCATCACCAACTCGATGGACATGAGTTTGAGCAAGTTCTGGGAGTTGGTGATGAACAGGGAAGCCTAGCGTGCTGCAGTTCATGGGGTCACAAAGAATTGGACACAACTGTGTGACTGCAAGGAGATCCAACCAGTCCATCCTAAAGGAAATCAGTCCTAGGTGTTCTTTGGAAGGACTGATGCTGAAGCTGAAACTCCAATATTTTGGCCACCTCATGTGAAGAACTGACTCATTGGAAAAGACTCTGATGCTGGGAGGGATTGGGGGCATGAGGAGAAGGGGATGCCAGAGGATGAGATGGCTGGATGGCATCACCGACTCGATGGACATGAGTTTGAGTGAACTCCGGGAGTTGGTGATGGATAGGAAGGCCTGGTGTGCTGTGATTCATGGGGTCACAAAGAGTCGGACATGACTGAGCGACTGAACTGAACTGAACTGAGCAACTGGACTGAACTCATGGCCCTTCAAGAGAGTTCTCCAAGTTGATCCACCTCTAAGTATCTGGGGATTGGCCACTTTTATTCTAAAAGATTGGAATGAACACTGCCCCCTGCGACAGGACAGATGGGTCACCTTACATCTTCTGTCCTTTCCATGGGCAAGTGCTGATGGGACATCACGACTGGGATGTGTTGACAGAGCTAACAAAGCTGCCCTGTGAGGAAGGGGTGCCAATTACTTTGTTTCCATGTTTGTACTGAGGTTTAATTTATATATAATCAAATGCACAGATTTTAAGTGTTTTGTTTGATGAGTTTTGACAACTGTAAGCAGTCATGTAACTACCACTCCAATCAAGAAACAGCCTGTTCCCTTCACCCCAAATATTCCTCCAGGGCCCCTCTAGTCAATTTCTCCCACTGCTTTTAGACCCACCCCTTAACACAAGGTGACCACTGACTTGATTTCTGTCACTATGAATTTGTTTAAGGCTTCCTGGTGACTCAGGCGGTAAAGAATCTGACTGCAATGCAGGAGACTCGGATTTGATTTCTGGATTAGAAAGATCTCCTGGAGAAGGGGATGGCTACCTGCTCCAATATTCTTGCCTAGAGAATTCCATAGAGGGAAGAACCTGACAGGCTACAGCCCATGGGATCACAAAGACTCAGACACGACTGAGCGACTAACTCCAACTGTGAATTTGTGTAGACTGAAAACTTTAAAATTAATGGGATCAAATGGTATCCAATCTTTCTCATGCAGCTTCTTTCGCATTGTTGTTCAGTCACTCAGTCATGTCGGATTCTGTGTGACCCCGTGGACTGCAGCACGCCAGGCTTCCCTGTCCTCCACCATCTCTCATAGCTTGCTCAAGCTCATGTCCATTGAGTTGGTGATGCCATACAACCATCTCATCCTCTGCCACCCCCTTCTCCTCTTGCCCTCAATCCTTCCCAGCATCACAGTCTTTTCCAACGAGTCAGCTTCTTGCATCAGGTGGCCAAAGTATTGGAGCTTCAGCATCAGTCCTTTCAATGAATATTTAGGACTGATTTTCCTTTAGGATGGACTGGTCTGATCTCCTTGCAGTCCAAGGGATTCTCAAGAGTCTTCTCCAACACTACAGTTCAAAAGCATCAATTCTTCAGTGCTCAGCCTTCTTTACAGTTCACCTCTCACTTCCATACATGACTACTTTTGCTAGCCTAATTTTTTTCTAGATGAATATTTACTCTCCTTTGACTTATGGATATAATAAATAAAATATTCCCCTTTAAGTCTTTTTGGGGACATTTTTACTCAGCCCTCTTGAATGAATACCTAGGAGTGAAACCACTCTGTCATAGTATAGTATTGGACTTCATACAAAATCCCCAGTTATTCGAAGCATTTTCCCTATTTGACGTTCCTAGCAATGACTCGGCATACAAGGTTCCAGTTGCTCTGCATTCTCATCAACACTTGGTATTGTCATCTTATTTATCTTAGCCACTGCAGTGTGTACCAAGGATGCCCATTGTTTTTTATTTTTATTTTTGATGTGGACCATTTTTAAAGTCTTTATTGAATTCATTACAATATTACTTCTGTTTTAGGTTTTTCTTTTTTTGACTGCAAAGCATGTGGGTTCTAGCTCCTCAACCAGGGATTGAACCCTACACCCTACCTTAGCAGAAAAAGTCTTAATCACTGGACTGCCAAGGAAGTCCCTCCAACTCTTTTAATACTAATAAAAGCATGGTGCTCAAATCCTTATCTGGCAGTGGAAGAGACTGTCCTCTAGTACTAATATTATATCCTTGCCTGGGTAACCCCCAAGCTGGAAAATTCTCGGAAGGGCTTCCTGAATCATCCGCTAATCCATAGTCCTTCCTCAACAGTAATATGGATGTGTTACTAAGGTTTTGGTGACTTAAGAGAACAGCAAAGAGGCCTTAGACATAAAATTCACTGGTTAAAAAAATCATTCTGGATTTTAGAACAGATTTGCAAAACTGCATTTTTATAGTCTATTAGAGAATGATTCCATGCCAAAATAAGTTTGAAAAATTCTGTGTATTATTTCTCTTCCTTGGTGCTTACAAGGCACATTAGCCTATTAAAAATCTCAGCAAAATGCTGCAGGAGTGAACATATTTACTTCTGTTCAAACCATTGCTTACACATTTGTCACATTTATATATATTTATATATATATAAATATATATATATATATTTAAAAAAAGATACCCTGACAAATATATATATATACATATATATGTATTATATATCATCTATCAGTATTCTTCCCACAAAACATATTTTGGGAAATACTGATATAAACAGTAATGGTAAGCTTGAAGTCAGATTTCTTGGTTTTAGTTTACCGAAGTTTAACCAAGGGGAGCCTGTGAAAAAAAAATGTAGCTTGCAATTCAGGCGACAACTTGTTTGTATTTCTCTTATTTACCACAAGCCCACTGGCCAGAGGCCAAGTCTAATTCAATGCTTATTGAATCCACTGCACACGATGGGTACTCAGTAAACATTAATTATTAGTGGGAGTTGAATAAGTGAAAACGGCAATAACGATCACGATAATGCTGTATTTTCAACTTTGCCATAAACCAAAACATCTGAGAGGAATCTTGAGACAGCCTGTGAAACCCAAACACAGCTGGGCTCTCTTGTTTCCACTGGGGATGTTTCACCATGAATTGAGTAACAGTCGCTACACAGAGGAAAGCAGGTTGTCTTGGGTCATCGAGAGACGGCTGCTCAGTCTTAGAGATGAGTCCCATTGTGGGGATCTCCTGCAGTCTGCAGGAGATGGCCAACTTCACGGCTGCTCGTAGGAGGCCCCATGGCACAATCGCCCGTGACCCTCAGGTCCTCCGTGATGAGGTGCTGCCGGGCCTGAGGTCATGACCTGCTGCCGCCTCCCGCACACCACAGGGCACCCCCTTCCCGTTACCTCCTTGTTCCTGTAGCCAGTGAACAAGACTTCCTCAAGAAACGATAGGCCATCAGGCCCTGGATCACAAGGTATTAGGCAGCTGAGACGACAGACGTGGCTCCAGTCTCCAAAGGGCTTTCCCACACCCACTTGCTCATTCTTCCTTTTCTCATAATGCCTCCCCATACAGACTCCCTTCCCCTCTTCTTGGCTTCCTCTCCTTTTCCCTCAGGACCCAGTTTTGTGTTGATGCCTTCCAGGAAACATCCCCTGATCCCATGAAGTCACCTGATAGAGACATGGAAATGTTTCTGAGTTGGACGAGATCTCAGAAATCTCCCAGTTCAGCGTGGCGCTAATGGTAAAGAACGTGCCTGCCAATGCAGGAGACTTAAGAGATGTGGGTTTGATCCCTAGGTCAGGAAGATCCCCTGGAGAAGAAAATGGCAACCCACTCCAATATTCCTGCCTGGACAATCCCATGGACAGAGGAACCCGGAGGGCTACAGTCCATGGGGTCACATGGAGTTGGACATGACTGAAGCGACTTAGTACAGCAAGGCCATATATCCAAGGACACTCAGGATCAGAGACATTAAGGGTGTGGCCTCGGCTCATCACCAGGAATGGCCGTGCTTCTTATCTAAATAGATAGTAATGTGCATACCCATTTTCTAATCTGCACTTTAGCTCAGCTTTCTCACTGAGATGACTGCTATGCTTGAACAGTCCTATCCATGTTGGTATGCTTATTTCACTCTGTTGTCTCTTCAGTGCTTCCAGGATAAAATTGAAGGTAGGGACTTTGTTTTGTGTTGATCTATCTCTAGTGCCTAGAACAGTCCCTGGCACACAGCTGTTGCTCAATACCACTATTGAATGAAGGCATGAAGGATGCTGTCTGGTACTGGCATTGTTCTTGGCAGACAGGAACAGGCACTCCCTGTTCCTAGCTGCTCAAGAAATAGTAGCTGGATGATGGACAGATTAAATGTAATCCAGGAAAGAATGGGACATCCTGTTCTCAGGACCTTATTTGAGAACAAAACGCTAAGCTGTCATGTTTGGAAGGCCATCTTTCCCTCTGAGGTTATCATGAGTCTGGTTGTGGGGTCTTGTATGAAACTGGGCGGATAAGACGCTGGGCCATGCTGGGAATGACACTTTCTGTGGAACCATGGGGGTGATGGCAGATGGCAGGACCTGCCCTCTGGTAGGATGGGCACAAGACAGAGCTGAGAGAAGGGAGCCATCTCTCTCCACTCCCAGACCACCATGGAGATGAGGCTTTTCCCTGTGGTCAGACATGAGGAAATGTTCACGTCTGCTCGAAGGTGAAGTCTATACTGACTGTCCAGGGTGCAAGGTTAGTATTCTAGAAGTATTGCAATGCCTGTTACTTTCCCCTCTCTCTAATTTTTAAAGCCAAATGCCTTCCCTTTTCACCTTCTGCTCCGCTGTCCATGTCCCTCTATAGCTTCCACGTTTTCCTTTCCCTTCCCCTGTCTGCCTTGCTGCTACCCTTTCCCTCTCCTTCCTGATTTCCCATTTCTTTGTTCAAAAAACCCCCTAAAAAAGTAAAAGGGGAGAAAAGATATTCACAGTATCCCACTGAGAGAGAACTGAAGAAAAAGAATTGCCAATGTAGAAGAGGCTTTCCCTTTCTGTTGCAATGCCGGCCGGTAGCAAATCTTTAAAAGAAACACTAACATTAATAATACATCGTTTGCTTTGTTGGAATCAATTTTACCCTGATCCAAAGGGCTTGGAATGCAAGGCACAGGCACTTGTTTATCCCGCGCTTCACAAATAGCGGGATGATGTTCCCGCCTGGCTCCTGTGAGCCTCTTTTCTCATCTGTTTTGTTTTTCCGGGTGCAAAACATTTTCAGCTGGTTGTGGAAGCGCTGGCAACCTCAGCTTCAGCCTCCTGCGAGCGGGTCCCAGCTGCCACCAGCTGTGCTCCCTGTAGGAGCCCTCCTAGCCTGGTGAGGCTTTGGGATGCTGGCCAGGCATCCTGTCCTGACTCGCCATCTGCTTTACCTCCATTGCTCACTATGGCCACCTTGGACCTTAGAAGTGTTGGTACCTGTTGCCAGCTGTCTTTCAGATCCAAGAAGATGCTCTCACTCAGAGCTCTGTGGACGTGAGAAGGAAACTGAGTTGATGTGTGCTGGGTCTGTCTTTCCATCCAGGCACAAATTCTGCACACGCCCATGAGCTGCTACTTACAGTAAAACTGCAACAAGTATGTCTTTAAAATAGATATTTTTCCCCCTGCTTTCAGTAGCATTCACATCGCAAAAGTATGAAATAAACTTTGTTTCTTTACACAGAGTGACTTCCAGTTAAAACCGATTTTAGCGTATTTCTTTTTCTTCTATTTTTGACAGCAGAAGAAAAACAGATTTTTTCTTCTCCCCTCACTCCCCATGTTCTTTCCCTTCCTGTCTCCTTCTGGATCGATGTCAGTGAAACCCTAATAATTCTCAAAGAAGCTGGTTCCTCATGAAGAGGAGGAAAAAGGTCTTCAGCCAGCAGAGAGGAAGACAAACACCAGCATTTCCATTTTAGAAGAGATCTATGCTTTTTCTGGTAAGGAATTTAAATCCATTGTCATCGATGTGGCCATTCTATGCAAGGGTCCCAGCCAAAGACCAAACCATCTCGTTTTTTAACAAAAGCATTTGTTGCAGAAAAAACCCTTCCTCTTTTGCTAGACAAGCACAAGACCCTGAGGTGACCGAGGGGGACAAAACTCGACACCCTAAGCTTTCTAAGAGCCTTGGGTATTTTCCTTTAGGAGAAACAAGAGGAAGCTCTTAATTGGCTTAGACTCAATGTCAGATAATCCATGCTGTGAGGAGGGAACTCAGACTCTACAGGGATCACATTTCTACTGAAAAGAATTTTCTCTCTCAAGCTCAGTGATTGTGGGCAACTTTTTTTGGTTTGTTTTCTCATAGAAAGTGTTTCTCAAAAAAAAAAAAAAAAAAAAAAAAAGAGTTTCTCTGCTGTCCTACATCACTGCCACCTCCCTGGAGTCTCCTTTGTAGCTTTATCTGGATAAGCAATTTTCATTTAGTTGATTCCAATCCACTCAGTTTCTTCCATATTTTCCATTCTGTTCCACTTTTCTCAGCAAACCTGAACTGAGCATACATCCATCAGGACCGGCCTCTGACTTTTAGGGGCTCTCAATGCGGCAGAGTGACGGGGCAATAACATTGATGTGGATGACAGTCACAGGTGAGGACAACATCAAATAGAATATGAGTGTTTTAAAAGAAATGTGCAAAACATACTCCAGGGATTGAGAGGAAGAAGTTGAAACAGCTGTAGGTAGGCTGTGCAAGGAATCAGAATACAGATATTTGCTCAGAAATCAAACCCATAAACATGAAGCTTTAATCCAAGAGTGCGTCTAACGAGCTTATGTTTATCAACCCCCTTCTGGATGGCTCGGGGCAGTTGTGCCTCACACACTCACACTTTGCAAGGATAAACTCACAAGGCATTATGAAATCTGCAGTGGCATATATGGGATGATATTAGATACACTGGTTGGAAGTAAGTGTTATAAGAAATCATTTAAGCTGAGTGACAGTAATCGTATCTATCTCCTTTTGTTGAGTCTCAGTTTTGTGCTGGGTGGGCTTCCCAGGTGGCTTAGTGGTAAAGAATCCATCAGCCAGTGCAGTAGACACAGGACATATGGGTTCTATCCTTGTGTTGGGAAGATCCCCTGGAGAAAAAAAGGCAACCTGCTCCTCTATTCTTGCCTGGGAAATACCATGGACAGGAGCCTGGTGGGCTATATAGTCCATGGAGTCAAAAGACTTGGACATGACTGGGTGACTGAGCATGCAAACTGTGAAGCCACAAGAGGCAGAGCCAGGAAGACTTGAAGACAGTCCAGTTCCTGAGGAAGGATGTCTTTTTAATCGAAATGTGCCTGAGTGCCCCTCCCTGTCTGAGCCCTGAAGCAGTACCTTGCAGGGCTTCTGTGTGGATGAACTGGAGGCCAGCCTCCTCTCCCCTCTGGGCTGTATGAGGGCAAGCAAACCAAGAGATGTGGAAGGGCTTCAGGGGAAGGTTTACTATATCAGTTCTTGAAGCACTTCAGAGCATCATAGGCAGGGCACATCATCTCTAAATGAGTTTTTATTTACAGCAATACTTCTGAGAAGTATCCAAATGATGGTAAATATGTATTTTTATTTTCTGAAAATTCTTTCTGATTCTTCTTATTGGGAAATAATTTGGCTTCTCCTGAGACCCCCGTTTTCCTCTTGAGATATGCAGAAAGTCAGTGGAGACACAGAAGTTTGGCTGTGAAAACTGAATCTGACCAGTTGGAGATTGTCTCTTATCAACATGGGCCAAATAGTCCCCAAGTCAGATTCTAACAGAGTCTTACATCACTTAACTATGAGTTCAGAATCATGAAGATAACATCAGGAAAAGAACTGTGGGCTTTGCTACCTTCAGGGTTGGTTAATTTAGGAAACCAAGTAAAACCAAGAGTGTAGTTTAAAGCTCTACATTTCTAAGACCAAGAGAGTCTCAGTATCAAGTCATACAATGTTACCATGATGTCTCAGATGAGGATAGGAAATTAAAGGATTTGCTACAGGAAAAAGCAAAGAGACTATCTCTGGCTAGATTAGACAGTACCTCACAGAGCCTTCCCGAATGATAGCAAGTTATCCGCCGTCCCCTCAGTGGTTACTGTGTGCTGATATCATGGATACCTTGGTTCATGGAAGCTTAGCAATGAGGCTGTGCGGGGGCTTCCTCACCCTGCAATCAAGCCCCTTCTTACAAACCTTGCACCAGGAAAGCAATCACGGGCCAGTGGGCCAGGGAGGTGCTTTCCCCTAAACAACATGACAAGATCCCTAGGGGAAAATATCCTTCCTCTCCGTCCCGCCTTTCTCTTTTTCTTATCTTGAAGGCTGGCGTGGTGGCTGGAAGGGTAGTGGCCCGCCTCCAGTACTAAGGTGAAAAGACACTAGAAGGGTGTGCAGTTGCCTACCTCAGGGATAGAAAAAACATTTTTATTTCAATAATTCCATTCAAATCAAAAGAAAAAATTTGACAGCGTTATTTCAACAACGTCTTAAATTCACTTTACATCACGTAGAGGTTCAAGGAGAAATAAACTAGCAGATTCTGTACACGGAGTAAACAATATAACTGAAATCCTGGACACCAAGAACAACCGCCATCAGCTTAGATTCCTTCTCTTGAACGTCACAGCCCTGGTTACATCCATAGGTGTCTATATTTTTCCATCTCATCATAAATGGACTCTCACTGTGCATTCACGGTGTTCAAAGAACCACCAATCAGGACATGGATTTTTGCCATACAGCTTCAGGTTCACAATTTGTCTATTCAATTTAAGACAGAAGAATTAGATGATTTTTACCCAATAGAGAGTCTGTCAACAATGTGTAAGGACACTGCACTTGTCCAGATTACTTGGCTGTATTCATGCTCCAAACAGGAGGCTTGAATTTTCATTTTCAGTACTTTGGGAGGGAATCTGAGGAGGGTTCTGATGTTTTAAAATGATGTGGTACCAAGACGCAGGGCATTATTTTATTGGTAACACGACACCCTCCAGATTTGAAAAGGGATGGAAATTCACATTTTGAGAAAAATTAGTTGTTCCAAATCTTAGAAAAAAACGAAAGCCAGCAGAGATGGGTACGTGCTACACAAACAAATTTGAATTCAAATGTGAGGACAATTCTGATGGAGATACCACTGTGGTCCCTCTGGCCTCTTAAGCAAAAGCTGTGCTTCCAGAATTCTATGAGTCGGCTTCCCTCGTGGGGGCAGTAGTTCTTAAAGCTCAGCCGGGGACTTAGAACAGAAGGGTCAGGAAAGGGAAGGACAAAGAATAGATCTAGAGGAGGCTGCCGCGGGCCAACAGTGGAGATGGGTTGTGCCCAGGTGTGAGGGGATGCGGACAAGGCATTGCTGCTGATGGTAATCCTGGCTCCATTGAGGAAGCTGAGATGGGGGGCTTGTCTGGGGGCCAGGCATATTGCCTAAGTACCGTGCCATAGTCATCCTTAAGCCTGGCACAATATGATGACTGCCCCCCAGAACAAAAGTCCACCTGCTGTCCAGGGGAGAGATGACCCAATTCAAGCTGGAAACCAGTCATCTCACACAGGTGAGCTGAACACAGGGTGGGGAACGTCAGGTGAGGCAGAATCAGTCCAGGTGTAAAAGTTCAAACTGGAGCTTGGAATGTCTCTGGTGGGCCAGTGGTTAAGAATCTGCCTGCTAACACAGAGGACATGGGTTCTATTCCTAGTCCCCAGAAGATCCCATGCGCTGTGGGCCAACTAAGCCCAAGAGTCACAACTCCTGAAGCCCACACACCTAGAGCCTGTGCTCTGCAGCAAGAGAAACCAGCACAGTGTGAAGCCCTTGCACGGCAGTGAAGACCCAGCAAGGCCAAAAATCAGTAAACAAATAAAATGAAATAAAAAACAAAACCTGGACTTTGAATTCTTGGGTTGGTCTGAATCCTGTTGGGCCACTCACTTCCCAGGTGATCTCGGGCCTCAACCCAACTGTCGCTACCTTAGCATCCTTAACTGAAGCACTGGATCCAAACAATTACTATGCTATAGAGTTGTCCTGAGGATGAAGCGGGCTGGTATTCTCAAGGACAGGTTGGCACACAGGGTGAGCTGAATTCGTGTTACCTTTTGTTTTAACTGCAGGCAGTTAGCATCAAGGTACACTCTGTCAGTGGGTAGCAAACCTATTAAAACCCTAAATCAGCATTCACAGACAGTATTCTACTTCCTGGGAAGTGGAATAGAAAGAATAAAACAGGATCTTAGATGGAGGGACCAAAAGAGCCAGAAGTGAAAGTGCAAGTCGCTCCGTTGTGTCTAACTCTTTGCCACCCCATGGACTGTCGCCCACCAGGCTCCTCTGTCCATGGAATTCTCCAGGCCAAAATACTGGAGTGGTATCTGTTCTCTTCTCCCAGGGATCTTCCCAACCCTGGGATTGAACCCAGGTCTCTTGCATTGCAGGCGGATTCTTCTGAGCCACCTGGGAAGGAAGAGCCAAAGCGCAAGTCTATTGATCCTGTCTTGTCATAAAGCCACATTTGGAAAGCATCGGGGATGAAGGTATTAAGCAGTGAGATGCAGATCTGGAGTCCCTTAATTATCTCATACATCACATCAAGATTGAGTCATGATGCTGATGCTACAGTAACTAAACGGGAAAGTCAAGGTGGTGTGGGGAGTTTAGGGAAATTGTTTCCACATTAGACACCACCTGCAAGGGAGAATCCTGATTTGGTCTTATGACACCCCCACCTCACCCCCCACCTGAGATTGTCCAACTCCTCTAAAAGCTGATATTTGCAATCTTGCCTGATTGTGTTTTAAATGCATAATCTTTAGCACCATCTCCTGCAAAATCTGACTTGATAGGCCTGGGATGTGGCTGGTCATGGGTAATTGGACAAGAGTCTGAAAAATTCTTATGATCGAGCAATTTGGAAAACACATGAGGAGGAGAGGTAACCCTCCCTTAGACACGAGTCCAGAGAGCTGCTTCCCAAACCAACCTTCAACCTTCAAGGCCTTCGAAGACATTGACCACACGCACCTTTAGTCTCTCTGCCCAGTCCCTTCACAAACTGTAGATTGATGTGGAATCCTGCCTGAGGTCACAAGTGTGGGCCCTTGTGCCAAGATCATAGAAGCAGAGCCCAGAGCCAAGGTCACCTCTGAAGCTGACTGAGTCCTCTTGTAACCATTGCCAAAAGCCCCCCAGTCATCACCAGCAGGCTTCCTGACTCCTTTCTATGCAAAACGCCCATGACAGCACTCACCATATAGAACCCTAACAGATCACCTAATGCCAACCTTCCGGCAGGAATTTTGTCTGAGGCTATAAAAACTGGCCACTAACCCACAAAAAGAGTGGCTTCTCCCTGGTCTGTCAGGAGGTTGGCCCACTGCACTCTCGGGGCCCACATTATCTCTGCTCTTTGTACTTGACGAACTCATTCTGTTCTGCAGTACTCTGTGTCTGGAAATCCTTTTCCAACGTGCGTTCAGACTGCCATGACAGTTTTTCTTTTATGTATTAACTGATTTTTATTTAAACTTTTAATTTTATACTGGAATATAGCTGGTGTTTGTGATAGCTTCAGGTGCATAGCCAAGGGACTCAGCCACACAAACACAGGTATCCCTTCTCCCTCGAACTCTCCTCCCATCCAGGCTGCCACATGACCCTCAGCAGAATTCCATGTGGTTTTCTTTATCAACTGGATTTTAATTTCTGGGGCCACAGTGTGGCAGCCTGTGCTTCAGCAACGTAAAGTCTTCCTTCCCTCGGCCTGTAGGGACTATCACCTGCCAAGCCTTCTAAGTTCAGTCCAATCCCCAGGGTCTTTTAGTCCATACCGGCCCGAGCAGCTGGACACAGGCAGAGGGACAGTGCCGTGTGCTCGGGGGGAGGGTGTGGCTGACTCCAGCAGAAATGATCTCAGCGTCACGTGACTGCACTGGTTCCTATCACGAGCCATGCTTTTCACCTGCACCTTTATCCACGCCCAGTCTCCCCATCAACACTGTGCTTCTAGAAAGAGGCCATCCATTTACAGCAACAGAGTGGGCAAAGGCATCTACTGGGTGGATGCCTTTAACAAACTCCTTGTGAATTATGCTTGCCTGGTCTTCGTGTTGAAGGGTTAGGAGGGAGAAGACACTCATTTCATATTTGGTTATATCCTGAAGATGCACAAATGATTTCAGGAAATCTGTTTCCAAGTGCTTTAGACTCTAGGGAAGGAAAACAAAGAAAATCTAGGAGAGGGGATGTGGATTGTTAAATGAGATCACAGAGGAGAGGACAGTACTTAAACCAGACCCAACTGATTTGCCTTTTTATTATAACCACTCTGTGGTGATGTAAGACAGACACTGTTTGTGGAACTAGGCCAGCGATCTGTTACCCTGACCTCCTGCATTTCCTGGCCAATACCCAGTTGTTCAAACTGCTTTGAATCACTTGCTCCATCTCCATCTGCCATAGGCTCCTTTCCACCCGTCATGTGGTCTTTCTATTCTTACACTTGCTCTTCTTTTTGGTAAATTTCCATTTTTCAGCCCCTCCCTTCCTCACCCTTCCCTCTTTAAAATCCAGTTGCCTCATCCTGCCCCTCCCTATGTGCCTCTTCTTCTGCAGGGTTTCGCCGTCACAAGCCCCCTGTGTCTGCATCTTCTGCCTCTGTTTTGGGTCCCTTTTCCCTCCTGCCCCAACCTCCTCTTGCTTCTGTAAGCTCCAGCTCTCCCTGATACCCTCGTGGTTGTTCTCCTCAGAACGCAGAGGGCTGACAGAATGGGGACACTGAATACAGTGACGATAATGTCAGCAGCTCAGGGGAGAAAAATGAAAAGAGGAAAAATGGAAAAAAAAAAAAAAGCCACAGGTTTTAATTAGATATCCATGCCACTGACTCACACTTAATATGCAAATTTTTAGCCCTTTCATTGTTAAGTGAAATGAGAGTTTTATTTAAATGTAAAAATGGCTGGGAGATGAGGAAGGGTAATTAAGTAGCACAGAAACCAGAAGAAACGTAAGCCTATGCTTCATGACGCCTGTAATAACACAGGAAAGCGCAAGGATCCGGCTTTATGCAGGGAGTGAAGAGCCAGAGCTTAACACAACTCCACTGCTGCTGCTGCTGGCGCTGATGATCCATTTGTACCTGTGTGCGTGGACTCCGGTTCAGAGGTCAGATCATATCTGACCGTCATAGCAGTGGTTCTAAGGAATGGAGGGGGCTGGTTAATTGGCTCCATTGTACAGATGAGAGCTAGAGGCTCAGAAGTTGTAATGGCTTCTTCAAGATCGAGTCGGTAAATAGAATCACCTGGGGATATTTCTCCTACTCTGCACGGCCAGAATTGGGATCTCAGCACTAATGAAATAGGCTGGATTACAGAGATGAGGTAAAGAACCTGAGCTATAAAAAGTAATGTTTGTACCTCCATTTGCGGGTGACATTTAATTGTAACTTTGGGGAATAAGCCTGGTGGCAGGAAAATTGCTACCCTACCTCAAAGGTTCTCTGTGTTATGGTTAGTGCATTGAACCACTGTAGGACTTGAAAAACTATAATCCGAAGCATTCATGGTGGTAGTAATTACCATTACTTCTCCTGCGAGGATGCATTGATCATCTATGCATTGTCAGGAAATGTGCATTTCACTGTCTCCTCTACTGCATACAATGCTTTAATTATAAGAGCACAAATTTATTAGCAAATAGAATCAAACAATACATTCAACAGGTAAAATGTTCCTGAAATTAATTCCAAGAATAAAAGGTGTGCCAATATTATGTGTGAAGTTATAGAAATACTTGAAAGAATAAATAAAAATTGTACATTTGTATATGATCTCTCAATAAGTGAGATCTCACTGCAAATTGAAAGGAGCATCACTATTAATGGAAAAACCTGGAGGCGATTGCATGAAAGCAGAAATAAGACATGGGCTTCCTGTTATAACTGTCAAAAAATTCTAACCAATGCAATGAGACAGGAAAATAAATTAAAAACTACATAAAGAATAAGACAAAACCCATCTTTACTTAAAACTGATAAGATTGTCTTAGTAAGCAAAGGTAATTCATATTTTATTTGAAGAATTGAAGGAAATACAGATGTGTTGGATTTTTTTTTTTTTTTTTTAGCAATGAAGCATGCTAAAGATGAAAAAGTATCTTTTATGTACCCTTGTTAAGGACAAGAAGAGATATCTGGTTCAAAACTGTCTTTGATTTTAATTTAGAAAAAAAATGTACCAAAGTAGAAAACTCAAATGCATTCTCTTCACTTCTTACTAAAATAAATTATAAAAGTTTAGAAAAAAATAATGATATATTTTTAGGAAAACTAAGATTGAAGAACAATTTCTTAAAATTAACTAGAAATTGATGCTACTTATAAGGAAAGTTGAGCTGGACTGAATAGAGATATTTTCCAATCATGACAAAACTTATCCTTATGAAACATGATTACAAAAGAAGAAAGAAAAAAGTATACATCATCTTTACTCTCTGTCTCCTTAGATAACAAGGCTTCACCCAAGGGAGGACTGAGCAGCCATTACTAATATGGCTAAATGAAAGGATGCACTGGTTAGTTATCTACTGCTTACTAACAAGTTACCTTAACACTCAGTGGCTTAAAACAGTAAATATTTATAATCTCACACCATTTTTCTTGAGAGTCCCTTGGACTGCAAGGAGATCCAACCAGTCCATTCTAAAGGAGATCAGTCCTGGGTGTTCATTGGAAGGACTGATGTTGAAGCTGAAACTCCAATACTTAGGCCACCTGAGGCGAAGAGCTGACTCATTGGAAAAGACCCTGATGCTGGGAAAGATTGAGGGCAGAAGGAGAAAGGGACGGCAGAGGATGAGATGTTTGGATGGCATCGATGACTCAGTGGCATGGGTTTGGGTGAACTCCAGGAGTTGGTGATGGACAGGGAGGCCTGGCGTGCTGCGGTTCATGGGATTGCAAAGAGTCGGACACGACTGAACTGAACTGAACTGAACTGAACCCTTTTTGTAAGTCAGGAATTTAAGAATCGCTTAACTAGGTGGTTCTGACTCAGCGTTTTTCATGAGGCTGATGTCAGGGCATCGCTTGAGGCTGAATCACCTGCAGGCTCGACTGGGGCAGGAGGATCTGCTCCCAAGGTGACTCGGTTATGTGCCTGGCAAGTCAGTACTTGATGAGGCAGGACCTGACCCCATGACCTCGTGTTATGGCTGCCTGCATTCCCTCAGAATCAGCTGTCCAAGAGAGAGACGAGAAACAGAGCAGAGGTATCTGTATGACAGCCTTGCGGGTCACACGCCGCCTCTCAGGTGTATGCTGCGGTCACAAGGCCAGTGCTCATGCAATGTGGACACGAATATTAGAAGGAGGAGAGCACTGGGGCCTCTAGGAGGCTAGCTACCATACTAGATTATCTAAGATAGCACAATGGACTTGCAATACCAGCGCAGCTTCAAAGCTGATCAGCAGATACCTATTCCTGCACCCGCATTTATGCAACTTTGTCCATCATGACTGTGTATCAGAAATTCCAGAGGACGATGGAAAAAGCACCATTTCAATAAAGCAGACATGTAACAGGGAGAAGCGAGTAAGATGCTGGGAAATGAACCAAGAGCTTGACACCTCCATATACATTTCAGGAATAGAACTAAAAGGGCATCCAAACATTATCCAGAGGCAGAGGGTCAGGGCAAGGAGGTGTCTGCTTACCACAAGATTGTACCATTTTTCTTCCTCTATGTTGGATGTATGTGTGTGTGCTCAGTCCTGTCCAACTCTTTGCAACCCTATGGACTGTTGTAGCCCACCAGGCTCCTCTGTCCATGGGATTTTCCAGGCAAGGATACCGGAACGGGTTGCCATTTCCTATGTACCCTTTATTCAGTGTCCCCCAGTGGAAGATTGTACCATTTTTTGAGAGTACATACTGAAAGAATGTTGCAAAAAAAAAAAAAAAAAGACACAAGAATTTCAGGAAGAGTGTACTTTAAAAATTGCTTCCATTATACAACATTGTGTATGCACTTAATGCTACTGAAGTATACACTTAAAATGACTAAAATATAAGATTTATGCTATGTATATTTTATCAAAATTAAAACAAAATTGATTCCCAGGACCCTAGTAAAATTTTTAAAAAACTGTCTAGCAACCTCAAAAGATGGCCTCATTAAAGGACTTACGGAGGCAAAGCTGAAAAATAATGCCATAAGGTCTGAGAAGGAAAGTTAACAAGATGAATTCAGAAGTCCAAGAAGGTAGATAAGGAAAACGAGCAAGGGGGCTTAAAACAACAATGAAATGTAAAATCTACATTGGGCTTAGAACACACGA
This sequence comes from Bubalus kerabau, assembly GCF_029407905.1. Taxonomy (NCBI): domain Eukaryota; kingdom Metazoa; phylum Chordata; class Mammalia; order Artiodactyla; family Bovidae; genus Bubalus; species Bubalus kerabau. Next base: position 17,434,808 of record NC_073628.1, read on the forward strand.
GATGTGAAAGTTCAGAAAACCAAATCAATGATATAAAGTCCAAAGCTGAGAAGCTCTCCCAGGATATATAGAAAAAGACAAATAGAAGAATTTAATGAGAAAGAGGGAACCAAAAAAAAGATGACGGATATGAAGAAAGGGAGTAGAGAGTCAACTTGGGTATAATTAGTGTTCCTCAGAACAAACTGCACAGAACCAACAATCGAGTTTTCAGTAAATACTCAGTTCCTTGTGCTTGATCAAGGGAGCCCCAGACTTCCCTGGTGGCTCAGATGGTAAAGAACCTACCTGCAATGCAGGAGACCCAGGTTCAATCCCTGGGTTGAGAAGATCCCCTGACCCAGGAAATGACAACCCACTCCAGTATTCTTACCTGGAGAATTCCACGGACAGAGAGCCTGGAGGGCTACCATCCATGGGGTCGCAAAGAGTTGGACACGGCCGAGTGACTAACACTCTCACTTTTCACACAAGAGGAGGAATTGAGCACAAGACCCATGTCCACATCTCAGGAAAGAGCTTTAAACCCAAAGATAAAGACAGGAATGTGTTCATACCTCGAAGCAGCAAATGAATTAGCCATAAAATTCCGAGACTTGGAAAAGGCCTCAGTGTTCTGCCTTCCAAATGCCAAATATTGATCTAAGGAGACAGTAATACAGGAATTTTGAGGATAAAGATGGTGACCTTTGGGTTTCATACTCAGAAAAGATGCCAAGTTACACTTGGTGGCAACAAAAAGGTCTTCCTAGACGTCTGCTCCTTGAAGGATGCTGTGCATTTATTACTGGATTTCCAGCACCTGCTACAGCTGCTGTTGCAAAACAGATTTTCAATAGATATTTATCACATGAAAGAAGAAATATATCAACAATCAGAAAATACAGCATTCACACATCTTTTTGGTGTGCTTGTTAAAATGTATTCTAAACAACTTTGGGAGGAAACAATGGGACAGATTGACAAATGGAACCTACAAGGCATTCATGAAAGGAGTAGTGGGAACTGGGTTTTAAAGAGACGAGGCTGCAGAATTGCAATAAATCAGACAATCAAGCTAACCGAGAGTACAAATGTCACAATACACATAGTCTTGGATTATAAGTTCAAAATGTGACTTTGATAAAGCCTCAGAGTGTTGAGGCAGGATGAGGTTGGCGGGGGAGGGGGTGGGGGGGTGGATGGCTCCTGCAAGTCTCGTCTCAAATAGGAGCACAAGAGAAAGCATTTTGCTTGGCCTGAATAATTAGAGTCACATAGGTTAAAAACACTTCTGGGAAACCTACATGTAAGTACCAGGATGAATAGAAGCATGATATATTCATTTCACAAAAACTATAGAGGATAAAAGGGGAAAAATGTATTTCAAAGAGCACAAAGTATAAGACACAGAGACTATGAGACAGAACAAAAGCAGAAAACAAAAAGATGACAAGGAACAAACACATCAGCTCTAATAATACCTGCAAGTGGGTTAAACTCCCTATTAAGAAGAAAGGCTCAGAGTGGATTAAAAAAAAAGAAGAAAGCACAATACATTTCAGTTCTGTTTATAAAAGATATACCTAATCAGAATAATACAAGTGTTTTTTCTAAAGATGAGGAAATGACTTTTAGTATTAAAAATCAAAGCAATAAATATAATATTAATGTCAGATAATGTTGAATGCAAGATTAAAAACATTAAATTCTGAAAAAGGGTCACTTATATAAAGGGAACAACTCATAGGGAAGCTTTAATTATTTTCAAACTTCATGAATGATATATATAAAGCAAAAAATATTGGAAATCCATGAAAACATAATATAAAATCTGGCAGTATTCACTTTAGTATTTGAAATAGCTCAGCTGAAATTCCATCACCTCCACTGGCTTTGTTTGTAGTGATGCTTTCTAAGGCCCACTTGACTTCAGACCCCTGGATATCTGGCTCTAGGTGAGTGATCACACCATCGTGGTTATCTGGGTCATTAAGATACTTTTGTAAAATTCTTCTGTGTATTCTTGCCACCTTTTCTTAATATCTTCTGCTTCTGTTGGAGAAGGCAATGGCAACCCACTCCAGTACTCTTGCCTGGAAAATCCCACGGATGGAGGAGCCTGGTAGGCTGCAGTCCATGAAGTTGCTAAGGGTCTGTCACGACTGAGCGACTTCACTTTCACTTTTCACTTTCATGCATTGGAGAAGGAAATGGCAACCCACTCCAGTGTTCTTGCCTGGAGAATCCCAGGGACGAGGGAGCCTGGTGGGCTGCTGTCTATGGGGTCGCACAGAGTTGGACATGACTGAAGTGATTTAGCAGCGGCAGCAGCAGCTTCTGTTAGGTCCATACCATTTCTGTCCTTTGTTGTACTTATCTTTGCATGAAATATTCCCTTGGTATCTCTGATTTTCTTGAAGAGATCTCCAGTCTTTCCCATACTATTGTTTTCCTCTAATTCTTTGAATTGATCACTGAGGAAGGCTTTCTTATCACTTCTTGCTATTCTTTTGAACTCTGCATTCAGATCGGTTTACTTTTCCTTTTTTCCTTTGCCTTTAGCTTCTCTTCTTTCCTCAGCTATTTGTATGGCCTCCTCAGACAACTATTTTGCCTTTTTGCACTTGTTTTTCTTGGGGAATTTCTAGATCACTGCCTCCTGTATAATGTCATGACCCTCCATCCATATTTCTTCAGGCACTCTGTCTATCAGATCTAGTCCCTTGATTTATTTGTCACTTCCACAGTATAATAATAAGGGATTTCATTCATGTCATACCTGAATGATCTAGTGGTTTTCCCTACTTTCTTCAATTTCAGTCTGAATTTAGCAGTAAGGAGTTCATGATCTGAGCCACAGTCAGCTCCTAGTCTTGTTTTTGCTGACTGTATAGAGCTTCTCTGTCTTTGGCTGCAAAGAATATAATCAATGTGATTTCTGTGTTGACCATCTAAAGACATCTAATGATGCTGTTAAAGTGATGCATTCAATGTGCCAGCAAATTGGGAAAACTCAGTAGTGCCCACAGGACTGGAAAAGGTCAGTTTTCATTCCAATCCCAAAGAAAGGCAATGCCAAAGAATGTTCAAACTACCACACAATTGCACTCATCTCACACGCTAGCAAAATAATTCTCAAAATTCTATAAGTGAGGCTTCAACAGTACATGAACCAAGAACTTCCAGATGTTCAAGCTGAATTTAGAAAAGGCAGAGGAACCAGAGATCAAATTGTCAACATCTGCTGGATCATAGAAAAAGCAAGAGTTCCAGAAAAACATCTACTTCTGATTTATTGACTATGTCAAAGCCTTTGACTGTGTGGATAACAACAAACTAGAAAATTCTTAAAGAGATGGGAATACCAGACTACCTTACATGCCTCCTGAGAAATCTGTGTGCAGGTCAAGAAGCAACAGTTAGAACGGGACATGGAACAATGGACTGGTTTGTTCCAAATCCAACTCCATTATTCCAACTCCAGTTGGGAAAGGAGTTAGCTTATTTAACTTATGTGTAGAGTACATCTTGTGAAATACCAGACTGGATGAAGTACAAGCTGGAATCAAGATTGCCAGGAGAAATATCAATAAACTCAGATATGCAGATGACACCACCCTTATGGCAGAAAGAGAGAGGAACTAAAGAGCCTCTTGATGAAGTGAAAGAGGAGAGTGAAAAAGCTGGCTTAAAACTCAACATTCACAAAACTAAGATTATGGCATCTGGTCCCATCACTTCATGGCAAATAGATGGGGAAACACTGGAAACAGTGAGAGACTTTATTTTTGGGGGCTCCGAAATCACTGCAGTTGGCGACTGCAGCCATGAAATTAAAAGACGCTTGCTCCTTAGAAGAAAAGCTGAGTGACCTAGACAGCATATTAAAAGCAGAGACATTACTTTGCTGTCAAAAGTCCATCTAGTCAAAGCTATGGTTTTTCCAGGAGTCATGTATGGATGTGAGAGTTGGACTATAAAGAAAGCTGAGCATTGAAGAATTGATGCTTTGAGTTGTGGTGTTGGAGAAGACTCTTGAAAGTCCCTTGGATTGCAAGGAGATCAACCCAGTCAATCCTAAAGGAAATCAGTCCTGAATATTCATTGGAAGAACTGATGCTGAAGCCAAGACTCCAATACTTTGGCCACCTGATGCGAAGAACTGACTCATTGGAAAAGACCCTGATGCTGTGAAAGTTTGAAGGCAGGAGGAGAGGGGGATGATAGAGGATGAGATGGTTGGATGGCATCACCGACTCGATGGACGTAAGTTTGCATATGCTCTGAGAGTTGGTGATGGACAGGGAGGCCTGGTGTGCTACAGTTCATGGGGTCACAAAGAGTCAGACAGGACTGAGCAACTAAACTGAACTGAACTGAACTGATTATTCACTTTGGGTTTTATAAACTTTGAGGAAGCCAACAATTCAGTATGGTTATACACAAACTGAATAATAAAATTATCTCTGTGTATGGATATACATCTATAGTATATGATATTAATGGAATAGTTTTTATACAGTGCTATAGTAATGGAAATTACTATTTTCCAAAGATTGGAAAAGCATTTGGAAATGTCTTGTAAAGTTAAGTGTAACTTTATCAATTCTACTCTTAAGTATATACCCAAGAGAATAAAAAATACATGTCCATGAGAAGACCAGGTACATAGAAGCTTTACTCATAATAGTCAAAAAGTAGAAACAATCATTGTGCATTAACTGGCAAATAAGCAGGCAAATAGCAGTATATTCATATAATGGAACACCACTTAGCAACAACAACACTTATACAGAAAAACATGAATGAGACACAAAAGCTGAGTGAAAGCAGACTGAAATAAAAATACATGGTCTCAGATTGTATAAATTTTGTATATTTTTCTAGAATATAAATATGTTGTGTATTCTGTGTGCTTATGAAACTCTAGAGAAAAGTCTAGTACATAGCAGCTGAAAGAAGGTCAGTGTTTGTCTCAAGTTGGGATGGAGATAAGATTTGGGTATGAAAATAAGGAGACTTTTTGAATTGAAGGGAACATGCTGTGTCTTAATTAAGGTGGTGGTTATAGGCATGTATACATTTGTCAAAATTCACTAGTTATAGCTGGAGGAGGAAATGGCAACCCACTCCAGTATTATTGCCTGGAGAATCCCATGGACAGAGGAGCCTGGCGGGCTACCGGCCATGGGACCACAGAGTCAGACAAGACTGAGTGGCATGTATACACCAGTTATGGAGGGATCTGGAGGGTATTATGCTAAGTGAAACAGGTCAAGCCAAGACAAATGCTGTCTGATCTTACTTATATGGAGAATCTAAAATACTAAAAGAAAATCACAACTCATAGAAAGTTATCAGATTTGTGGTTACCAGAGGTGGGTGGGTGGGAGATTGGATGAAGATGGTCAAACGGTGCAAACTTCCAGTTATAAGATAAGTAAGTGCTGAGAAAGTAGTGTGCAACTTGGTGACTATAGCTAACACTGCTGTGTGGTGTGTTTGAAAGTTGCTAAGAGAGTAGATGGTAAAAGCTCTCTTTATGAGAAAAAACAAATCTAGGTAAAGGAGGGGACGAGTGTTAACTAGACTTACTGTTGTGATCTATGCACATCCTTGTGCTGTATACCTTAAAATTATTCAGTGTTTTATGTTAATTATAGCTCAATAAAGTTGGGAGAAAAAACCCTCACTGGTCCACATGGCAAATGCGTGCATTTTATTTTACATAAGTTATAAAAACACAAAAATTGGCTTTTTAAAAAAGACCATGTCCTTACCTTCTATTCACTGTCCATTCATCAGCTTACGATTTGCCTTCCACATCCTACATAAACCTCATCTCATGTCAGTGCCATGTGGACAGAAATACATACATACATATATAACGAAGTATAGATGTTGAATTGGTTCTGAGACTTTGTGTTGCTCAGGATAATGAGTAGAGCTGCAGAATCAGGAGTTAGCAAGCTAGGTCAATTTACCTTAGAAAGTTAAGCTACCATTGGACCAAGAGAAGATAGATATATAGATTAGGTAAGAAAGCAGAGATCTGATGGCCTAGAGCAGTGATCCTCAACATTTTTGGCACCAGGGACCGATTTCATGGAAGATAATTTGTCCATGGACCAGGGGTGGGGGAGATGGTTTCAGGATGATTCAAATGCATTACGTTTATTGTGCACTTTACTTCTACTGTTATTACATCAGCTCCATTCAGATTGCTAGTCATTAGACCCTGGAGGTTCAGGACCCCTGATCTAGGGTTTTCATTAGATATAGCGAAAAGACAGGCAAAAACATCATTCAACTATTTTACTAGCTGTTATATAACACTTGTTGGGACCACTTTGAAAGATTTTGGTAAAGAGTTAGCTTGTCTTAAAATATGTTTATTCTCTTCTTGTGACCAACCTTGATTCCTTGTAATGCAAAGTTATAGTCGGGCCAGCTACAAGTGGTCCTAAATTTTATTCAGCTTACAAAAATTTCACTTGCTAAGCCCCAGCAACACTAGGCTGCTTATACATTCCCAATTACACCATGTAAATTCTTCGGTCTCTCAGCCGTGTCCAATTCTTTGTGACTCCATGGACTGCAGCATGCCAGGCTTCCCTGTCCTTCACCATCTCCCTGAGTTTGCTCAAACTTATGTCCATCGAGTTGGTGATGCCATCCAACCATTTCATCCTCTGTCATCCCTTCTCCTCCTGCTTTCAATCATTCTCAGCATCAGGGTTTTTTCCAATGAGTCAGTTATTCACATCAGGTGGCCAAAATATAGGAGTTTCAACTTCAGCATCAGTCCTTCCAATGAATATTCAGGACTGATTTCCTTTAGGATTGACTGGTTTGATCTCCTTGCAGTCCAAGGGACTCTCAAGAGTCTTCTCCAACACCACAGTTCAAAAGCATCAATTCTTCTGCGCTCAGCTTTCTTTATAGTCCAACTCTCACATCCATACATGGCCACTGGAAAAACCATAGCTTTGTCTAGATGGACCTTGGTCAGCAAAGTAATGTCTCTGTTTTTTAATATGCTGTCTAGGTTGGTCATGTAAGTTCTTATTTCTACATTTTTTTTTTATTTTGCTGACTTTCACCAGCTGGGATATTCTTCTCCTCCACCTCACTCATATTGTTCCCTTTCCTTTGACTAAACTCTGACCGATTTTTGAGTCATATTGGTAGTCACCTCTTCAGGAGGCCATCCCTGGTTCTCCCATATTTCCCAGTTGGATGAAATGATCCTGTTCTGTGAACACACATGCACCATATTGTGCTGTAACTATATATTACTATGCCTGCGAATTTTACTAAATGGAGCTCCTTGAGGAAAAGTATCCTGTTATTTATCTTTCTAACCCCGTCATTGCAGAGAGTACCTGACACATAAGATCCACTCACTAATTCTTTCTTGAGTAATTGAACAAGTGCATGAATAAATAAATAATTGAAAGAATGTTGTTTCCAGTGGCCATCTGTTTAACCAGTCCAGGTTCCCTCTATAAAATGCATAGGTTACTCCCTGTCTTCATTTATTTTTCTGTCCACATTTAGACAGAAAATCTTTGTGAACGCCGTATGAGATTAAATCAACGTGGCAAGTCACTACATTTAAGGGATGATTCTGGTGATGACAGGGGTGACAATCATGGCGATGTCATGGCAGGATTTTACAGGGTCAAATGTGTAGTCAAAGCATGGAGACAATGAGAAGTCAAGAGGGTCCTGAACAAAGACTCGGCAGGTACCAAGGAACAGCAGTAGTCACGCAGGATGTCCAGAGACACAAAGCTGGAAGGATCCAAACGGAAAAGGTGTGGGGGAGGGGGTTAAATTAGGAGTTTGGGATTAACATAGACACACTACCTACATATAAAAAGCCTACATATAAAATGGGCTTCCCAGGTGGCGCAAGTGGTAAAGAACAGGCCTGCCAATGCAGGAGAACTAGAGGATGCAGGTTTGATCCCTGGGTTGGGAATATCCCCTGGAGGAGAGTATAACAACCCAGTCCGGTATTCTTGCCTGGAGAATCGCATAGACAGAGGAGCCTGGTGGGCTACAGTGCATAGGGTTGCAAAGAGTCGGACATGACTGAAGCTCTAGCATGTACACAGATATAAAATAGACAGCCAGCAAGGGTCTACTACACAGCACAGGGAACTCAACTCTATACTCTAATTATCTATATGGGAAAATAATCGGAAAAATAATGATATATGTATATATATGCCCTGTTAATGGAGAAGGCACTGGCACCCCACTCCAGTACTCTTGCCTGGAAAATCCCATGGATGGAGGAGCCTGGTGGGCTGCAGTCCATGGGGTCGCGAAGAGTCAGACACGAATGAGCTACTTCACTTTCATGCATTGGAGAAGCAAATGGCAACCCACTCCGGTGTTCTTGTCTGGAGAATCCCAGGGACGGGAAGCCTGGTGGGCTGCCGTCTCTGGGGTCGCACAGAGTCGGACACAACTGAATCGACTTAGCAGCAGTAGCAGCAGCATGCCCTGTTAAAATGCTCCAGTTGTGTCCAACTCTTTGCAACCTCATGGACTGTAGCCCACCAGGCTCCTCTGTCCATGGGATTCCCCAGGCAAGAATACTGGAGTGGGTTGCCAAGCCCTCCTCCAGGGGATCTTCTGTACCCAGGGATCAAACCCAGGTCTCCTGCAGCTCCTGCATTGTAGGCAGATTCTTTACCGCAAAGCCACCAAGAAAACCTGTGTGTGTGTATGTGTGTGTGTTTGTATTCAGTTTGCTGAATACCTGAAACTTTAAGGGAAAAAAAAGAAGCATAAATAGATCTTAAGAGTGAAGGCAGGTGAGATGTGATTGCACAGGTAAGGCAAGCTACTGCAGCAATGCCCTGAGATATGGACATGCAGGCGGGCCAGTCAGATGCCGCAGCACAACAGTGTCTCCTGGGCCCTTTTGGAATCCTGCTGGGAACCAAACCACCTGGGCTCCCAGGAGTACAGCTCCAGCTGGAGGTGGCTCCTGAAGCTCCAGGTACATTTCACCTTAGCTTCCGTCAGACATGCTGGAAACATTGGGAGATTCTTAAACTACAGCTCAAAGTGTATGGTCATGCCTTTGCTCCAGCCCCCTTCTGGCCCCTGGGGACAGGAAGTGCTGAGGGAAAGATACTCGGAGGGTTGCAGGCAGCCTGGAGCAGAGGCAGGAGTAAAAAGACTGCGAGGGGTGCTGGGTGGAGGAGAAGGAATGGCAAGGTGTGCAGCCTGGCCCCGGAGGAGGAACCTCCAGATATCCTGTGGACTGATATCCGGGGGCCTGCTGCAGCCAGTGATGCTCTGAAAATAAGGCTCCTTCCTTCATTAGCAGTGCTGGGAGCATCCTTGCTGCCCACAAGGGAGACAAAGTCTTTGACTGCAGATGTAATTACTGCATCCTGTTCCAAGCGTGTAGGGACACATAAGCAGGGGCTCAGTGGAGCAGGAGGAGGCCCGAGGGAGTCTTCAGCAGAAAGCATTTCTGGCCAGCAGTGGTGTGGAGAGGGGAGGTAAGCTGAGCAGAAGGAGGGTGGGAAGGAAGAGAATTCTGGAAGCAGAGGACGGGCAGTTCTGATTACATCAGTTACTTCACTAAACATTGCTCTTAGGAAGCAAAATCATCCAGAGAATCATTAAAAGGAATCATTTGTAGCACCCCCGAGGGAGTGACTCACCAGTAAGTGATTCTGGAGTGGGGAAACTGTTGATAAAATAAGAAAAGAGAAAAACAAAATGAAAAGACAGGAAGGGCTTCAGTGCCCACCTCTTCTCACTAATGAGGCTTTGCAGGCTTCCAGGAGTGGGGTGAGGTCCTTGGGCTTTGCTTCAGGTGGTCCAGGGGAGATCAGATTCCTGCACCTCCTCACAGCTCTAGTTCCTGAGTGCCAGAGTCATTCACAGCCTCCAGCTGGGAAACCCAGATTCAAAGAGGCAACCCTTTTTGCTTCAAGATTTCACTTCCCCTTGATCCCTCTCACCTCCAGTGGGGGTTCCCTCTCAGAGGCTGGGCCATTCGACGACTGGAGGGCCCCTCTCCAATTAAATCCTCCACTTTATATCACAATGTGACTTCCTGTCTCCTCCATCCCTCCCTCCTCTGCCTCTCATAGGAACAGAAGCCCTAATTAAACACGGTCACTATCTTGAAGGGCTTCCCTCATAGCTCAGTTGGTAAAGAATCTGCCTGCAGTGCAGGAGACCCTGGTTCAATTTCTGGATCAGGAAGATCACCTGGAGAAGGGATAGGCTACCCATTCCAGTATTCTTGGGCTTCCCTGTGGCTCAGCTGGTAAAGAATCCGCTTGCAATGTGGGAGACCTGGGTTCGATCCCTGGGTTGAGAAGATCCCCTGGAGAAGGGAAAGGCTACCCACCCCAGTATTTTGGCCTGGAGAATTCCATGGACTGTATAGTCCATGGGGTCACAAAGAGTCAGACAGGACTGAGGGACTTTCACTTTCACTCACTTTCACTATCTTGAAGAAGGAAAGAATGTCCCCCACCTCTGCCATCTTTTCTAGAGTCACGCCTTGACCTCTTCCCTGAGGAGGTAAGACTTGGCACTGGGGAAGCCTACGAAGGCCAGTGCTCTGAGGAAGAAGACCGGATGGAGACGCTGGCAGGGATGGGAGCCCAAACTTTCTGCATCTCACAGATTCATGAGCATAAGATGCTAAATTCACTCGTACGATACGTCCAAATTGAACAGTATGTGCTCAAGTGAGTCATCCCCACTCTTCGAGTGCACCCCGTTTATAAAACTACCAAGCTTTCCAGCAAAAGTCAGAGGTTCTCCACAAGGACAGGATGGGTCAGGAGATGAGGACCACCTTCCACATCATGGGTCACCACCCTCTGGAGACCCAGTCTGGCGGGAGTCTCACTCTTGGGTAAAAATATGGCATAAAGAAACCTCAGCAGTAAGACTACCTGGTCTCTGGCATGGCGGGCAGTTTTAGAGAAGGATGGGCTAGGACAGATGGTGGGGAAAAGAGAGAAAAGCACTTTGGGATAAGACTGGAAGTGCCCCCAACCTTCTAATGCAGATCTGACTCGAGTGTCTGTGAAACCAAGCAGGACCCTGTGGGGCTCCAGGCCATAAAAGCCTTTCTGTGTCCCCTATTTCTTGATTATGGAAAATAGGCTTCATTCAGCCTCTGTGACTTTCCTGAGTTCCAACAGGCAGATTCAAACAGTGGCTAATAGAGAAGGGCAGTGAGGTGAGGAGGGGGAGGAGGCGGTGGGGTGGGGTGGGAGGGGTGGGAATATGCAGTGATAAGGAAGGAGCAGTCAAGGAATAATAGCGAGCCTTGGAGGGCAGGGTCCTGCTTCCCTCTCAAGGGATACACAGAAAAATTATTTTTGAGCTATTTTGCGGATACTGAAAGCCCCTCCAGGTGGGAGCAGTTAACTGTGTGCTGCCCACAAGCACTAGACCTCAAATGCATTGGGACAAGAAGGTTGATGATGCTGACTCCGAGTTTCCTCCCCACCAACCAATCAGAAGAATGTCCATGAGATGATCACACCCTCCTCTTTGCACCATTACTATAAAACTCCTCACTACCGCCTCCAGGTTGAGACACAGTTTTGAGGGAATCAGCCCACTGTAGTCCCCTTTGCTTGCCAAAGCAATGAAGCTATCCTTTTCCAATGAACCTGAAACTCTGTCTCTGAGATTTAATTTGGTGTCGAGGTTCAGAGGCTGCATTCAGCTTCACCTTCCCTACCCAGGCTTCACTCCTTGCACCAAACTCCCTCTTTACCACTCAGACATTGCTTCCTAACATCTGGAGGCTAGTCTCAGAGCCTACCTGTCCCCTCATTTCCTCTGGCTTCTATAAGACAGGTACAGGATTGGTGGGTAAGCATTCAGTCATTCTTAGGAGGCCTCTAATCACAGGCACTGTGCCAGGTGCTGGGAACATCACCAATGTTTAAATCCCTTACCTGTTCTCTTCTGTGTGGGGAGGGGAGAGCTATCTTCTCTGGGTGGAATGGAGCTCACCTTCTCAAGGAAAAGTCAGTGAATCAGTGAGTCAGCTAATAAAGATAAACCACGCCTTTGATCCCAGAGCAGCCAGAGAGCTGAGCAAGTACGGAGGCTGGTGGATGCCACTCTTTTCGTCCTCAGTGGCAAGCCTGCTCCACAGCCCATGGGATCACCTGGATGGATGCTGTGTACATGATGTACTAAGGTGGTGATGAACCCTTGGTCATCACTGATTGCTGCAAGACTCGGAGCCAGAGTCCATGTGTCTATCTCAGCCTGAGTCTAACTGATTTAAGCGTGGAATCCCCTTAGCAACCCAGTGCTCCTTAGTCAACTCCCAGGGCCTCCCAACGCCCATGGGTCCCTGACTCACGATGGAGACAGTGGTCTTAAAATTAACCGGGAACCCCTGGCAGCTCCCTAACTGTCTGGTTTCTATAAAGAAGAGCCTTTCCGTGGTGATGAGACCCTCACCACACCACATGGCAACATCATGTTACGAGTCCCTCCCCTCTGAGCTCAGAGCAGGGACCGTACTAGGCTCAGCTGGCTCACACACTGCCTGTCCAGCACACAGTGAATTTAACCGGAATGACTTTGGCTTTAAACAATAGAGACCCAATTTAAAACAGTTGGAGCAAGAACAGGTGATAGAGAGGAACTTTGGTCCTGGAGATATAGAGGCTTTTAGGAAGAGACGTAAATTGCTGTGCAGAAGGAACACTAAGAGTTACAAGAGCTCGTGGCTGGCCCTGAGATGCTTTTGTCCACCATCAAGGGTGCCCATCCAGGAAGTAGGGAGGAAGCTAACTTCTCTGATGTTCCTTCAACAGCTGTCCAGATGTAGGAGCTCTGTGCCTAAATTAAAGTCCATTATCTCCAGAGGTGGCCGAGGTGTGTGAGTGTGAGGCCAGGCTGGTTATTTTCTATTGAAGCCTACAATTTTTGTTCAGCAGCAAAAGTCACTGTGGACCCACCGCTGAGGCCAATTAGATATACAGCACTTGTAAAGCCAGTCTCAATTTTATCAGTGTCCAACTGATTTCAATGGCGTAATTTGATATCGCAACAGCATAGAGGACGCTTTACAACAGACGGCAGGCAGCCCTGGATGCCTTTCCAATTCTAATTTTACTTTTGAGTTAGTTGGGATTTTCACTTGCTAGATACATGTTAATATCCCTTCTTACATTATCATCTAAAAAGTATTTGGAATAGATACTTCCAAATTCCCTTTACCCTTCCTCTGTAAAGAAGCCTATTCCTACTGACTCCTTCCTGGTTGATAGTGGGGGAATGGAGACAAAGGTTTAGTGATCCGGCAGATTTACATAGATAATGAGTAGATCAGACATGCCATGTTCCTGGTTAAATCCTGATGCCAGAACATTTCATTTTTGCAAATTCTAGTGACTTTAGAATAAAGACCAAATTCTATAAAGGACTCTGTATGATCCAGCCCCTGACTCCCCCACCCCAGCCCGTGGTCTCTCCTGCTATCTACATATTCAAGATGTGGGTCTTTCAGGTGTACAGCGAAGTGATTCCGTTTCACATACAAGTATACCGTTTTTTTTTTTTTTTTTCAGATTCTTTTCCCTTATAGGTTAGTACAAAATATTGAGTACTACACAATAGGTTGGTTATCTATTTTATATATAATAGTGTATATCTGAAGGTTTCCCTGGCGGCTCAGACAATAAAGAATCTGCTTGCAATGCAAGAGACCTGGGTTTGATTCCTGGGTGGGGAAGATCCCCTGGAGTAGAAAATAGCAACCCACTCCATGATTTTTGCCTGGAGAATCCCACGGACAGAGAGCCTGCTTGGCTACTGTCCACGGGGTCACAGAGAATCGGACGTGACTGAGCAGGCATGCGCACACAGATAGTGTGTTATCTGTTAATCCCAAACTCCTAATTTATACCTCCTCCCTGCTTTCCCCTTTGCTAACTATTGTAAATCAACTATACTTCAATTAAAAGGAAAACTGAAAAAAAAAATTTACTTTGTCATAGGGGAAAAAATGCACGTTCTCTGCATTAGCAATTAACTCAGGTAAAAGGCAACTGAAACATTTCTGATCTTTCCCAGCCATATGAAAAATAAACTTAGGATGAGTTTTCTTCTAATAAAAAAAATGACTTAGAAATAAAAAGACAAGGTTCTTTCGTTTCTTGAAAAGCCACACCCCTGGCACCTCAGGGCATTCACATGTGCTAGTCCCCTCACCTGGAAGGTTTCCAGTCGGCCCGGCTCTATCACAGAACTGTATCCCCATACTTAATTGCTATTCATCTTCCTTTTCTTGGCCATGAGGCGTGGCTTGTGGGATCTTAGTTCGCTGGCCAGGGATCGAACCCCTGTCCCCAGCAGGGGAAGCATGGAGTCCTAACCACTGAACCACCAGAGAAGTCCCTCCTCTTCATCTCCTATGTCTGTTTCAAGCATCACTATCTCAGGAAAGACTTACCTAGTCTAGCTCACACCACTCTGTCACCCACCCTTAGAGCAATTGCTACGCTCAGAAATTACCTATTCTTGATGATCCAGCTAATGACTATCTCTTTGTCTAGACTATAAGTGCCACGAGGGCAAGAATTATATCTGCTTTACACATCATTGTTGCTATAGAGGTAAACAAATATTCTTAATGCGTTGAACAAAAGAATGAGTTAATGCAAAAGAAAGAACACCATCTTACAACAGATATCGGGCAGCATTCCCAATTCCAATTTTGCATTTTGAGTTACTGGGGCTTTTCACCTGGTACTTCTGTCATTCAGTCACTAAGTCATGTCTGACTCTGCAACCCCACGGACTGCAGCACACCAAGCTTCCCATCCTTCACTTTCCTGGAGCTTGCTCAAACTCATGTTCATTGAGTCAGTGATGCCATCCAACTATCTCATCCTCTGTCACCTGCCTCCTGCCTCAGTCTTTTCCAGCATCAGGGTCTTTTCCAATGAATCAGCTCTTTGCATCTGGTGGCCAAAGTACTGGAGCTTCAGCTTCAGTAGCAATCCTTCCAATGAATATTCAGGACTGATTTCCTTTAGGATTGACTGGTTTGATCTTGCTGTCCAAGGGACTCTTAAGAGTCTCCTCCAGCACCACACTTTGAAAGCATCAGTTCTTCAGTGCTCAGCCTTCTTTATGAGCCAACTCTCACATCCGTACCTGACTTCTGGAAAAACCACAGCTTTGACTATCCAGATCTTTGTTGGCAAAGTGATATCTATGCTTTTTTTTTCCCACTCAGTATAATAAATGTTAATATCCATTCTTATTTTTATAATCTAAAAAGTCCAAAATGAATAAGGTAAGGTTACTTCAGGGCAGCCTTATTTCTGATCTATATTGTTGATCAACTTGGTGTAAAGAGGGTGAGAAGCATTAAGTATAGTCACACATGAAGAATCACAGCTCAAGATCTCATGATGGCTTCTGCTAAGGTAAGTTATTTCACCTGGGTACTTAGAAAGAAAACTCTGGGGATTGTTTTCTATTTCCTAATGAGGGCTTCTCCTCAGGGAGGAAGAGACAAGGATACTCCCAAGGCATTGAGCCCACATTCCTAGTTCCCCAGGCTTCCACTCATCACTTTGGATCCAGGGTCAGGGCCATCAGCTACATCAGCTCCACACTGATGCTGGTTGCTGGCATCCCTCTGACAGGATGCTCTGCCCTCCCCTGCTCACACAAAAGAACTTTAGTCTCCCAAAGAAGAAATTCACAGGGATTTATGACTCAATCAACTCACCCAAAAGGAGCATAAATGGGATTAGTTTTAATATTGTTAAGTTGCAAAAATACAGGCATATGTGCATGCCAAAGCGAAAATGTACGCAAGCAAAGGAGGAAAACATATGGGAGCCCATATGGAGAAAAGCACATGGCTAGACCTTCACACACTTCTCATTTACAACAAGAACCAAAGTTAGTGAACATAAATTTGCTTTGCAAAAATATGAGAGGAACAGCTTGTTTGCCCATAACTGTTCCACTGAGCAAGATAGGGGTAACCTTGATTTCTCAACTCAGACACCTCTTTCTCACACTCCAGGGATTAATTAGGCTCTTCACACAACTTCAGATTAGAAACAAGAATCCTGGCTGCCTCGCAGAGAGATAGAGAAGTGGGCGCAGGACTGGGTGAGGCAGTGGGTCAACTGACAGGCAATCCCATCTGTGGCTGGCACTGGTACCTGGGGTGACTCAGAAGAGAAATGAGGTTGGTGGGTCTCTGCAGGTTTATCTTAATTGAAGCAGAGAAGCAATGGAGACCTACTGCAGACAGTGGCAGGGAAGTGATTTCCACTTGGAGGCTGTGTTTTTCTCAGCACAACATTGAGTGGTGGCTAGAAACTGTCCAGATGCAAGAAGGTAGGTGTGGAATCAGAGAGGAGAATGTAAGAGCATGGGTGCCCCAGATAACAAGTGGAACTTGATAAAATACATCACTTTATATTGCACCTGTTCAATCTTTGTACAGCAGACAAAGATGGACTTGGAAAACAAGGACAATGTTCCTTTCACAGATCTCCCACTTTAGTCGCCTGTGAGTCATTTGCCATTAACTTTTTCAAGCCTGTTTCTTTGTCTGGGAAATATTTCTTCTCTGATCTATTTTAGAGGCTTGCTATAAACCCTCTTGAAATGAGGCGTGTGGAAATATTTTATAAACAGTACTTTCTTACGTAAGCATGTTGTTAGTGGAAACCTAGAGATTCATCTTACTTATGATTCCTAGTTTGCATCTTTTAATTTCAAGTAATTATTGATTTAATGGCAACCCACTCCAGCATTCTTGTCTGAAAAATCGCAAGGATAGAGCAGCCTGGCGGGCTACAGTCCATGACTTCTCAGAGTCGGACACAACTGAGCTACTAAGCACACACACATACAAAAGGTTGCAAAAATAGTAGAGAGAGGTCTGTGTACTCATCGCCGGCTCCCCCAGTGATGGTATCTTTTCTAATTAAAGCATGTCATTAAGGCAGATGATTGATTGGGCATGGCACAGTTAACCACGTGATGGGGCTGAGTTTTTTTTTTTTTGGATGTACCTGTATTTTATTTGTGTCTAATTCTAACATTTCATCATGCATATCAACTCATCTAACTACCCCAATAATCAAGGCATGGAGCTGTCTCTTGATGGCAAAGCAACTGCTTTGAACTACTTCCTTCCCTCCCCTGTACCAACTGCTGGCCACCACTGACAGGTTATGCATCTTGACACTTTTTCCATTTAGGGAATGTTTTAAAAGTGAAATCATACAGCATCCTACCCTTTGACAATGACTCTGTGCATTCCTATAATGCCCTCAGGTCCACCTATGATGTCAACTGACATAATAGTTCATTTACTTTTTATTGCTGAAATACATTTTAAGGTGTGGGTGTAACCAGACACCCCTTGAAGGACAAGGAAGTGAAGTCGCTCAGTCGTGTCGGACTCTTTGCTACCCCATGGACTGTAGACTACCATGCTCCTCTGTCCATGGGATTTTCCCGGCAAGAAACTGGAGTGGGTTGCTATGTCCTTCTCCAGAGGATATTCCTGACCCAGGAATCGAACCTGGGTCTCCCACATTGTAGGCAGACACTTTACCGTCTGACCCACCAGGAAGTCCTTGAAGGACATTTGGACTATTTCCCAGTTTGCCTATTACAAATAAAACTGCTGTGTCATTCTGAATTTTCAGGTGGACCAGAGAGGCACTGAATGACTAATGAATGACTCATGATGTTAAAGAGTAAGAGACAAAGACAGAGGTAGGCATAATAATGCATAATAAGAAAGGCACAATTATAAATATTAGCACTTTCCTTTCAGGGCTACTGGGGCAGTAAATTAGCTAAAACATGTAAAGTGTATAACAGGGCTTGACATACAGTAAGCATGATGTTAACATAACCAGCTCTCAGGATGGCTGTAAGCTACAAGGATTCTAAGAAGAAATTTAAATTAAAACATGGCACAAAGGCAATTTAGAACACTGTTGGCAACTCATGTATGTGTGTCTAGTGCAATTATAAGCCTTCTATTCATTCTCTCTTTTGGTCCTGGTAATCATCTTAGGAAGTTGGCATAAATAGCCCCATTCTGCAGTCTAGGAGACTGGGGATCCTGGAGAAGATGTGATTTTTCTAAAGTCACTCAGGCAGTTAACTGCTTGGGCCAGATTTCAATCCCAGGTTACAAGAATCTGAAGGCTAGCTCTATCTAGAAGCTTAAGCTGCAATACTTTGGCCACCTGATGCCAAGAGCTGACTCACTGGAAAAGACCCCGATGTTGGGAAAGATTGAGGGCAGGATGAGAAGGGGGCAACAGAGGATAAGATGGTTGGATGGCATCATCAACTCAATGGACAGGAGTTTGAGCAAACTCCGGGAGGTAGGGAAGGACAGGAAAGCCTGGCACGCTGCAGCCCATGGAGTCGCAAAGAGTCAGACATGACTGACTGAATAACTACAATCTAGAAGCTAACCCTGCCAGCCACGAGGAGTTGACACCTATACACGAGTATGAGTTGGTGCTTCCTTTATTTGGAATGTGAGGGACTTGGCAATTTCTTTTAAGCCTTTCTTCTCAAGGACATCCAGGATGAAAAATACGAGTTGGAGTGGAAACATTCTGGGACCAGTATATCTGCTAACCTCAATACCTGGCAGAGAGAACAGGAGGGAGACTGACCTGCTCAGCCAGGTCAGGACCAAGGATGAGGATTTTGCTGGAATTATCCCTCTTAGATGGAATTCACTTGTCTAGCACTGTCATATCCAGAACAAAGCTGCACCCCGCCCCCCTCAGGATATGTGCGTGCTTGCTAAGTCGCTTCAGTCATGTCTGACTCTGCGACCCCATGGACTGTAGCCCTCCAGGGTCCTCTGTCCATGGGATTTTCCAGGCAAGAATACTGGAGTAGGTTGCCATGCCCTCCTCCAGGGGATCTTCTAGACCCAGAAGTCTAACCCGAATCTCTCCTGCATTGGCAGGCATGTTCTTTACCACTAGCGCCACCTGGGAAGCCCCAGGATATGTGTACTTAACACTTATTCTTTATCTTGTTTTACTTGCTTTCATTTTAGATTAAATGGTATTTATTCTTTATTATTCTCTATTATTTATTCTTTATTATTTATTTATAATTTTTCTTTATTATTTATCCATTTTACAATAAATTTGATTTTTTTTTACTTTTAACATTTTTAGCTTTTATGCTTTTGCTTGATTTTTAAAATCTTTTGTTCTTGATTCAATATAAAATGTAGTTGTCTAACAATATTGTAAAGCCACTATTCCTCCAATAAAATTAAAAAAATAAAAAATAAAGATTATGTTATATTGCAGAGACAAAGCTATTACTTATTCTTGAAAGCTCAAAGTCTTTCCTCAGAGAATGCCTTCCCCCACCACGTCCTTCTTAGTCAGGACTCATCAACTTGGTTATGTGGACTTCTTTTTTTCAAGGAGGAATTAAAAATACTTTATCTGTGAATTCAGAATCACACACAAGTTATCTTTACAGTTCAACTTATTATATAGAAATCACTTGGGTTTTATATCTTCAGTTAAATTCTTAACTGAGATTACAATGCTTTTTAAAAAAAGATTGCTACATTAATTCAGTACTTTTTCTAGCATACCACATTGAAATGAAAGTGAAAGTGTTAGTCGCTAAGTCATGTCAGACTCTTTGCAACCCCATGGTCTATAGGCTGTCAGGCTCCTCTGTCCATGGGATTCTCCAGGCAAGAATACTGGAGTGGGTTGCATCCCCTTCTCCAGGGGATCTTCCTGACCAATGGATCGAACCTGAGTCTCCTGCATTGCAGGTGGATTCTTTACCATTGAGCCACCAGGAATACATATAGAAGTTCAAACTTCAGATTTATGGCACACAGTCTTCAAATCAACACAGACATTCCTTAAAGTTACCATATCATTCACATGTCATATTTGCAATTCTGAGCTGTTATACACAGAATAGCTCTCCTTTAAATACAGCAAAATTGACATGCCATGAAGCTTAAAGTTGTATAATCAAGCCAAGGACTCAAAGTTGTGCCATCTCTTAAAAGATTTGGCATTTCTGGACCAAAACGTACAACATGTAAAGAAGGTTAGGAACAATTCCTCCTCCTTATTACAGTTTATGAAAAAGAGAGAGAAAGAGATAGATAGAAAAAAATGCAGATGCTAAAAGGCACATGTGGCTTTAGGAAGCATTGACAATTCTGATACGAGAGAAGGAAGGAGAGATAGAAGAACTACCAAAACCTGAAACAACAATTTAAATAGTATTTTAGGGTTATGTTAGTCGTTATCCAGACCTCAAACACTGAGGCACAAACAATTGATATGTATGATGTTATTACAGTTTTTAAAAGGAGGCCAAACGACACCCACTCTACTCAAGAAAACAGAGAAGCCCGTAATACATTTTTAAACTGCTTCCATCAACGACCACTCATGTTAAGGCATAAAGGAGTGTTTCAGTTACCTGGAAAACTCACTTCTGTGGGATTGCTCATTCTCTGGCCCCCTGAGGAATTACTGAATATGAGCTGACTGTGGCAGCAAGTCACTCACAGGCCAATAGCTGGCATCTTAAAACCTCCATGGACAGCACACAGAAAAGAAGACTATTATCCCTCCCAGACATCTGGCCTTTCCAAACATGCACTGGAAATGGAACCACATATGGAGGCACTGCGGTGGGTTACATGGCACCCTGAAAGAAGACGCTCCTTCCAACCCCACAGCCTGGGGTTGGAACCCACCTGTCCCAGCATGTATCCCAAACACACTGGCCCCTTGCCTGTCCACTTTGGGGGCCTGTTCTGGGACCTGCCCATTTTTCCCTGGCCTGGGATTCCAGCATGATCCTAGTTTCTAAGCTGCAGGTCACTCAGAACATATTTCCATGTGTGTGAAGTCTATTAAACAAGTGCCACATTTTCTAGTAAATCCAATAAATGCCTAAAATAAATCCAATAAGTACCTAAAATAAAAATCTAAAATATGAAAACCTAAAATTAGGGAATAAAAACCTAAAAAATACCTAAAAAATCAAGTTAGTTTAAAGGGGCTCCAAGGAAAGTGGCAATGATGGGAACATTGACACCATGGAAACTGGCAAATGCCACCAGGCCTCCCTTCCCTGCCCGCCCTCAGCCCCAGTCAATTTTTAACATTTACCAGCAGTATGACCTAAAACTCTGCCTTTTTCAGCTATCATTTCAGGCATAGATCGTATTCCTGTGTTTTGAGCTGAAATTTTCATTCATTGTGTCTATGTAATTTTTTTTTAAGTTTTTTTTTTTTTTGGATGTGGAACATTTTTTAAAGTCATTATTGGATTTTTACAATATTGCTTCTGTTTTACGTTTTGGTTTTTTGGCCATGAGGTATGTGGGATCTTAGCTCTCTGACCAGGGATGGAACCCATGCCCTCTGCAGTGGAAGCAAGGTCTTAACCACTGGACTTCCAGGAAGTCTCTACACACTTTTTATATTTCAGAGATTCCTCATAGTTTTATATCCACAAATGCTTCCTATTCTCTAGTGTGATCATGAATTTGTTCACCTTTACCTTTTCTTCTATAGTTTCTTGAGATTGGCACGTGCTTAGTCTGTCATCTTAAACCATAACCATAATTCTTAATCTTTAATAATCTGGTCATTAAAATATTCTTTTTCTAAATGGAACTTGGTTATTCATTCTTGTATATGGTACCCAAATTTAAACAATCATTTTCAAACATTGCATTAACATTTTGGAACATAGCTGTCCAGTAATCTATGTTCTCTGGTGCAATTTTGTTAGAATTTCAAAGGAAACGCCATTACAACTTCTATTTCTTACTCTTGCTGGATGAACTAAACAATCAGCTGTTCCACATGTATACCTGTGGCGGATTCATTTTGATATTTGGCAAAACTAATACAATTATGTAAAGTTTAAAAATAAAATTAAAAAAAAATGCTATTTGATGTTCAAGTTGTATTGGCTGCTCTTCTAAACTTTTACAAACAACTTCCCAAAGTTGCCTTAACTCCAAGTGAGAAGGAGTGTCCTTCTAAAAGTAAATATTGGTGGTCACCTGCAGGTGCAAATTTGAAATGTGCAAATCTCCCAGGTTCTGGTGCTTTTCAAACTCAGGAAACAAGGCTTTGAGTTTATATGATGAAGTGTCATTGGGAGGGGGGAGAGAATAGAAGAAAAAAGAGACAGCAAAGTGAAGGCCAGAGCAAGGGAAAGACAAAAGGGAATTTGAAAGTTGAACATGGGCTGGGAGACTTAAAGGCGAGAGAGAAAATGTAAATTTAATATTCTTTTGTTTTTGAGGCTGAATTCCAAATACCGTGTTATATAAAAGATTAAGAATGTGGATGAATCTTCCGTATTTTAAGCGGGAAACAAACTTTACCGCAAAGTCATTATGAAGAATTGCTTTAAAACATTTCCATAAAATCAAAGTGCCTTTCAAGAGATTCCTAGGCTGAGAGAACTGTGTGTTTAGGACCAAATAAATGCAGTCTTGGATTTCAAGCATTTATAAAGACATGTGATTTTACCAAAAACGTAGAAGCTGGTCTGATGCTTAAACATATTTTTGTATATGACATAAATCAAAATTCTCCCTGACTTACAGCAAAATTTCCACAGGGCCTGTATCTTTGGGAACACAAGCTACCGCTGTATTTATATTAAAGTTGAGCTTCCTGATACCCCTTATAATTCTTTTAATATTCTTGTTAATATTACTTTACAATATTGACATTTTGGATTTCAATATCTGAGGTCTTTATGCAAAGGGTGTCTGGGGATTTATTATTATTATCTTTCCCTATAATAAGGCAGGTGCTGAAATATGTGTTCTCAATGCACATGGAGAACATTAGATGGTGAAATTTTGAACAACGATCCTGGTAAAAAATCCAGTGTCCATTTGTAAGGGCTTCTCACATAGTTAATGTTCCAAACTAGGGGGGCACTTTCGGGTCATTTCCTATATCTGTATGTGTTTAGTTTTTAAGTTTTATTGGGATTTAATTCACATACAATGAAATGCACTTATTTTTAGCATAGCATTGATTAGTTTTTGCTAATTTAAGTAGCAATATAACAACCACCCTCCTCAAGATTTTCATCACCCCCAAAAATGCCCCTTGTACCCCTTTGTAGATAATTATTAAAAATCCCTACCCTACATAATGATTGACTTGATTTCAGTCACTCTAGATTAATTTTTGCCTGTTGTAGAATTTCATATGAATGACATCAGTGTCTATTTTTTTGCTATTTTTCTTTAGCATAATGCTTTTGTGATTTGTTCCTTTTAATTGCTGAGAAGCCATCTGCTGCTTACATTTACTACGATTTAGCTATTTTACCTGTTGTGGGTTCTGGCTTACTTCTAGTTTGAGGCTATTAGAGATATAGCTGCTATGAACATTTGTGTACAATGCATATCTGTGGACATAGGTTTTCATTTATCTCTGGTGAATTCCTAGAATTGCTGGGTCATATGCTAAGTGCATGTTTAACTTTATAGTAAGGTGCAAACAGTTTTCCATAGCGTTGATACTATGGAGAATGCAGCTCTTTCCTGTTTGTCCATTTCTGTTTCCTGTGACCTTAAAAGAACCTAATTATATTAGTGAGATCATCAGGCAGTTTAACCTAACTCGGGACCTGTGCTCTCCTGAATGTAAACCATGCCTCCTCTAACCTGCTGACTCTTTTCTTAGATAAAAAGAAGACAAACTCTCTGTTTCTAAGATCCCTCCCTTCCGCCATCAAGCAATCCTGCAAGCAGATCACTCAAGGGCAAGACAACTAAAGACAGCAGTCCATACGCAATGGAGATGTAGAACCCAGACTCCCATCTTGAAGACTCACTGATTCTTCCCCCTTCTTCCCTTAAAAACTCTCCGAGCCCACAGAACCCTCAGAGTTGGTCTCTGGACATGAGCCCACCATTTCCCCAGATGGCTGGCTTTTCTGATTAAAGCATCTTTCCTTTCTACTGATGCTTGCCTCTCAAATATACTGGCTTTTGGAGGTGAGCAACCAAACCTGAGTTAGGTAGCAATACCATTTCACAGTCCCAGATCAATGTATGAGAGTTCAGTTGCTCCACAACCCCACCAACACTTGATATGGTCTGTCTTTTCAGTTTCTCTCATTCTAGTATTTGTGTAGTGGAGTTCCATTACAGCTTAATTTTCATTTCTAAGACAGATACGTTTAGCATGTTGCTTATTCCATTCATGTATCTTCTTTTGTGAATTGTCTGTTTCAATGTTTTGTTCACTTCAAGGTAAGCTGTTAGCGTTATAAGAATTCTTCACATAGTGTAGATGTAAAATCTTTGTCAGGTATGTGTATGGCAAAGGTTTTCACCTAATCTTTGACTTGTTTTTTTGTTTACTCAATGGTGTTTTTAATTTTGATGAACCCAGTTATGAGCTGAATTTCATCCCCACCCCCCAAAAAAAAACAAAAACAAATAAATAATAACTAGTCCCAATGCTTCAGAAAGTGACCTTATTGGGAAATAGGGAATTTACAGAGGTAATTGAGATAATTTATTTTTCAGTAAAGAGTCGGACACGACTGAGAGACTGAACTGAACTGATTGTTCAGTCACTCAATCATGCCCAACTCTTTGCAACTCCACAGACTTTTCCTTCTGTGGGATTCTCCAGGCAAGAATCCTGGTGTGGGTTGTCATTCCCTCCTCCAGGGGATCTTCCCAACTCAAGGATCAAACCCACGTCTCGTGCATTGCAGGTGGATTATTTACTTCTGATCCATCAGGAAAGCCCAATTAAGATTACATGAGGTCGTAAAAGAACATCCCCAATCCAGTATGTTTGATGTTCCCATAGCAAGGGAAAATCCGACACGGGAAGGTGCACATGGGAAGACGGCCACGTGACATGACAGCAGGGAGGGGTGACGCACCTACAAGCCGGAAACACCAAGGTGCCGGAAACGGGCGAGAAGCTTGAGGAGGGGCATAGACAGACCTCCCCTCCCAGGTCTCAAAAGGGACAAGCCTGCCTACACCCTGATCACAGGCATCCCGCCTCCAGAACTACAAGGAAATACATTTCTGTTGTTTAAGCCATGAGCTCCGCAGTACTTCGTTATGGGAACCACAGAAAAACAATACAAAACACATTTATCATTTTTCTCTTACGCTTAGAGCTTTTAGTGACCTAGCAAGTCCTTGTCTAGTTCAACATTCCTAAGATTTATTTAGGTTTTCCTCTAGATTTATATTATTTTTATATCACACACAGGCACACTCCACACATTTTCCTTTTCACTGGGTTTCACTTTTAGATTTTCTAATGCCTGAGAGAGCACTTGTTTCTTATATAATTTATAGAATTTATCATAGTTTCCGTTAACAGGGTAAATACACCAAGTGGCTCTTTGCCCATCTCTTCAAGTTCAACTTGGAGTAAGTTTTATTTCCAAAAGGATAAGATCTGCTGTCCTTCGGGGTCCCTCCCTATTAAGTTGGAGATGACCACGGATAAAGTCTTAATACCAATCACCGAGTTTCCAGCACAGCAGGCACGAGAGTACTTAACCCTCTCTATCACCTTTCTACCACCCTGGGTAAATGTTCTGAAAACACTGAGAAGGAGATCCTTTCTCTCCTAGATGTACAAAAACACCAATATTTTCAGTGCATTTTCTAGCACTCTGCTTCTAGAAAGGACAGACCACCCTTTGACAAGTGCATCTCCACCTTGAAATATTAGTGTCTTTGTTGTAAGTTACTCTTATGGTACGTCTGCCCTTCATAGTTGGGAAAACAAAAAGCTTCTAAGGAAGGTCACAAAAGGGCCTGGGGAAATGATTCATTAAAAGTTCTCTATAAATCCTTCAGAATTCCAGTGACAGAGGCATGTGGTCTCTTTGCTCGTCCATCACTGTGCTACAAATACAGCATTGTTTTCTGACTCCTCAAGTTCTGTTGTGCATTAGAAGCGAGGCTTCACTATACCAACTCTGAAAACTTCCTCCAGGGAAATGCCTTACCCTTGACTGACAGGTGTCTCCACGTCACCGTTGGCTCCGGTCTGCCGATAGCAAGACACAGCAGGGTCACGCTGCTCCCCTCGTTCACGGTGACATCTGAGGAGATGTTCATGATCTGGGGAGGGACTGGAAAGAGACAGAGGAGAAGAGACATGTATGAGAAGGATTCTTTGCAGAAAAGGAGGCATCAGCCTCACATGTATTCAAATAGCATGGATATTATTCTCAATCACAATTTCAGTTTATTTCAGTTTCTTATGCTTGATTCATCAAGGAATGTGACCATTAACACAACATGTACAGGGCACTCCTGAAAGCAGTTCTATGTAAGGTCTGGCCATAGCAGGAGGCAGGTGTGTGTGTGTGAGGGTGGCGTTCTGAGCAAGCAGTAACTGAAGAGATAGGCGTTACTGATGGTGGATGGAAAAGTAGAACCAAAGGGAAAATACAAAGTGCTTTTAAGAGTTCCTGTCTACCTGCGTGCAACAATCTCATCACACTTCCCTCTCTGATCGCCCCTTCACTTTTCCTCTTCTCTTCCTATCTGAAAACACACAGCTCATCTTTCAAGGGACATCAAAGGTCACTTCCCCTTTGCATTTTTCCCTCACCTCTTCCCAAATCCTGAAAAGAGAACCCCCCCACCTCCCCTAGCAAAGGAACTGGATGTGTTGTCCTTACAGTTGATTATTTTACACCTGCTTCACTCTCTTTTATTCTCAGTTTATTTTTTAAAATATATATAAACATATATTTTGTGATTGCTTTACAATGTCGTGTTAGTTTCTGCTCTACAACAATGTGAATCGGCTCTGTGTATATTTCCCCTCCCTCTTGAGTCTCCCTTCCACCCCTCCCCCATCCCACCCCTCTAGGTCATCACAGAGCGATGAGCTGAACTCCCTGTGCTGTACAGCAGCTCCCCACTAGCACTCTGTTTTATACATGGTAGTATATTTGTATCAATCTTCATCTTCCAGTTCATCCAGCTTTTTCCTTTTTCACCCCCACCCTACCCATGTCTCTGCCTGTCTCTATACCTAGAGAGTGAGGTGCTGAAAGATAAGGATGGAATGACATCCACCTCTATTCCACAGTGTCTGGCACAAGGCTGATATGGGTACCTGCTTAACTCCTCTTTGAAAGAATGATCCAAAAACCTATTGAACAAATCTGAAAACTAAGAGGGGTGGGGCAAAGCTTCTAATGGAGGATTTCTGATACTGAAAGCTTTCTTCTCAATTTTCTTTCAGATTCTCAAAATAACATATACACAATGGAGTATTACTCAGCCATTAAAAAGAATACATTTGAATCAGTTCTAATGAGGTGGATGAAACTGAAGTAAGCCAGAAAGAAAAACACCAATACAGTATACTAACACATATATATGGAATTTAGAAAGATGGTAACAATAACCCTGTATACGAGACAGCAAAAGAGACACTGATGTATAGAACAGTCTTTTGGACTCTGTGAGAGAGGGAGAGGGTGGGATGATTTGGGAGAATGGCATTGAAATATGTATAATATCATATATGAAACGAGTCGCCAGTCCAGGTTCGATGTACGATACTGGATGCTTGGGGCTGGTGCACTGGGACGACCCAGAGGGATGGTATGGGGAGGGAGGAGGGAGGAGGGTTCAGAATGGGGAACACATGTATACCTGTGGCAGATTCATTTTGATATATGGATTTTAAATTGTTCTTAATAAAAAGATAAAACAAAATAAAAAAAAAAAACAGAGAACAAAAAAAAAAGAAAAAGAAAGGTCGGCAGAGAGAGGAGCTCCAAGCTTATATCTATGCTGATTTATTCCAACTGCCAATTTAATTATGAATTAGCAAACAGGTAGAGTCCTAGGAGATTCCGAACCACCTGGGTCAGTGGTGGAAGAGAGTTATAGCCGATGCTTGATCCAGAAAACCCTGCAGCCTGGAGTTTTATGCTGCTGAGACCATAGAGGTAAGTCTTTTTCAAGGAGAAGCCATAAGTAACATGGAGAACATTTGCCATCATAAGGGAATCCACGTTAGCAAATAAATAAAATGTCCCTGGCTTATAAATCTGCCACGTTTTGGATTATTTCTGCATTAGGAATTGGTCTGAAACTTCATTGCACATATTTTACCAAAACACACAGTGGGAAAGAATAGTGTACTTTCTAACTACATTGCACTCTCTTGAGAAAACCCTACTCCTTGTTTTTTCAGTATTTTCCAGCTTGTTAAAAAATCATTCCTGGCTTAGAAATGTCAATACTTTTTTTCTCATTTTTATAAAGCAACAACTTCAGTTCACCTTCCAAAATATTCTCAGAATAACATCTGCTTATTTGGACGGGTTAGGTTGTCTGAAGTGCTCTTTCTCGAGACCCAAGCGTCTCACTTACTGTAAGGTGGACACAGCTGAGGCGGGAGGGTGAGGGGCATAGCTGATCAATGGAGGATGATTTAGGACATTGAAGCTGTGATGTCCAAGGAAGGCTCACTCAGTACAGCCCCCAGTTTGGAACTACTATTTCCAGATGTGTTTGTCTGATAATTTAAAAGGTGCTGGGTTAGGCGATATTGGCAAAATTCTACAGATATTTGGGGGATATTCCCTTTTCCCAAAGTGTGTGGACAGTGCCTCCCACTAGGAGGGAGCCTCCTGGAGTGGGATCCTGGAAGTTGACCCCAATGTTTTACCAAGCCCGAGGCACTGCCCCCTATACCCTCTGCAGGCCCACACTGTCCTCTGTCACTTCCCAGAAAGGAGGGACGATAAGGACAGCATGAAGGGTGAGGGTTGCCAGCAAGACAGGAAACACAGACAGTAAAGTGGGAGAAAGGAAAAGTTTTTCTGTTTTCAATCATGGCATCATTATTAATACATAATATGTAATCATAGGTATTAGGGCTTCCCAGGTGGCTCACCGGTAAAGAATCCACCTGTACTGCAGGACATGTGGGTTTGATCCCTGGGTTGGGAAGATCCCCTAGAGAAGGAAACGGCAACCCACTCCAGTATTCTTGCCTTGGAAATCCAATGGACAGAGGAGACTGGTGGACTGCAGTCTATGAGGTTGCAAAGAGTCAGGCACAACTGAGCAACTAAACCACTACGATATTAGCTATTGCTTATTAACATATGATTTGTTTGCAAATAGCTTACATGTGCATTATCTCATGACTTTTTCACAAATTATGAGATAAATAGAACAAATATTCTCACTATTAAAAATGAAGAAATTGAGGCATGGGGAGGGGTAAGTAAATTGCCAAAACTTATGTGGTCAATAAATGACAGAATCCCTTCCATTATATTGTGTCACCTTTTTGTTTAACCTCCTATAAGTGCCCCAAACACAATATTTATATTTGCATTCTCTGCTTCAAAGGTCCTCCCACCACCTCTTCCTTCATGGCGATGCCCACCGTGAATGAAACCACGTCCTGGTCAGTCTGTTTCTCCAGAGAAGGCCCTGCTAGGAGTGCAGGGCCGCTCAGTCATCCTGGTCTTACCAGCACCAAGCTAGCAAAGGGAGACGCTCAACACTTCTCATTTGATTTTCGATTGAATTGAATTTGGCAACACTATTATGGCCCTCCTCTGTTTCCATCATAACTTTATATATATATATATATATATATATATATATATATATATACACACACATATATATATATATATGAACATTTGGAAATGACTTAAGTACTTCTACCTATGTTGACAAGAGAGCTTTGTTCAATTTTCAAACACGTATCTGTGGCATATGAATCTGTCTCTCTATCATCTATCTATCTATTGTTAGAGATTATGAATATACAGATAAACACAAAAATGTATAACAATCTCACTAGAAATGCTGAAATGACCCAAAGAAAATGGCAGGACCCACATGAGTCTAATTAAAGGATGACAAATAGCTCAGTATGTTTCCAGTCACATCTGCAGACACTGGGGACCCTCCCTGCAGGTCTTGTGTGCACCTGGTTGTCTTCTCATTGCCGGTGGTGGGTCACAATGTGTTCTCACATGACTGGGCAGATGCTTCACTGCACAATGACAAGGACTTCAGACTGTGGTCATTTTAGATGGATGGATGGATGGGTGGGTTGATAGTAGACAGATAGATACAGACATATAGATACCTATACAGATACAGATATAGATATAGACATAGATAAAATATTATCCCTCTCTGTTATATGCATATATATACACACACACACACACACACACACACACATACACACACACATACACACATACAGAGAAACAGACAAACACAGTTGTATCAGGCTGCAATCAGTATCTTGAGGAAGGAAGGTATCTTGGGCTCTGGGTTACCAAGTGGTATTTGTATGTTCTCTCTGTACTGTCAGCATGGCTGACCGCTCTTAAAGATACCCGTGTGTCTTACCCATGGCCTTTCCTCTCCAGTCTTGCTGCCACTGGCTGAGTTGAGAAGCTCATCACCTCTACCTCGGAATATTTCAATTTCCTCACTTCTCTACCCACCTCTGTTTCATAGCTCAGACCCCATACAGCCACCACCATTTCCTCTTAAATATTGCTTTTGCCTAACCCCCAACCTTTGTCCCCAGCTGAGACTATGGAGTCCAGACTTTTGCACAGGATCTAGCAAATCATTCCCAGCCTGACCGTAGCCTCGGCGCCAGCCCCCTCCTCCCCTGACAAGGAGCCCCATGTCCTCTCTGGGGCTACGCCTTTCTCTCCTCCTGGTGCTTTTACATACCATGTTCCTTCTGCGGGTAGACACCCCCACTTCTGTGCCCTAGGGGCTGCTCACCTTCTATACTCAACTTGAATATGAGCTCCTTTATGATGCTTTCACTGCTTCTTCTGCCCTCAAGGCATTCCTGTTTATGTCTTTATCATATCATTTATCTTTACCACTAAGCTCCGTCCATGGACAGAATCTGCTATATTCATCCTTGTGTTCCTATAGTATAACAACAAGCCTGACATGAAGTAGCATCTTTCCCCCAAATGTAGCGCATAATCGTGTAGTTTTTTAAAGTGTATATCTTGAATCTGCCAAGTATTCTCCACCCTAGACACTTGACATCTGCCCTTTCCCCTCCCTGAAATACTCTCTACTTTATTCTTTTTTTTTTTCAGTTATAATGTGTTTTATTAACATAGATCACAGTTTCCTTTGTGAATCATTACATATGCATCCATGGCATTATTTTCAAAAGCTGTCCAGTCCAAACTCAAAATATTTATCCACCCTCTATTGTTGCCTTTGGTTTATTTTCAACCCAATCTGTGATGCGAACAATTTCACGCTCTGAGATAAAAAAGTTTTTCTAAAGCAGAAATGTTTCTCTGTGCAAAGGTAATTGGGGACTGAACTCTGGATATACCGGCCCCACCCTACACAAAGGTGATCTGACAAGGCTGAAACAGTGTGTGAGAGGCTGTGCTCCACAGCTTAGGTTCTGCAGTTGGTAAACTTGTGTAGCCTTGGGCTTAACCCCTCTGAGCCCTGGTTCTCCATCTGTAGAATGACGAAGATAGAATTGATCTCTCTTAGTTGCTATAAGAACTGAGTGTAAATGTGTATAGCATGCTAGTACAGTGCCTGGAAATAAGTAAGTGCTTAATAAATGTTGGCTGCTTTTGTTCATATTTATATATGGTTGTTAATATTATATATGGCATTGAGAATCTCATAAATAGCTTGGTGGTGGTGGTGGTTTAGTCACTAAGTCATATCTGATTCTTTGCATCCCCATGGACTGTAGCCTGCCAGGCTCCTCTGTTCATGAGATTTCCAAGGCAAGAATACTGGAGAGGGTTGCCATTCTCTTCTCCAGATAAATGACTTAATCTGTGCCTAAGTGCTCATTCTCTCAATCTCGATTCCTTCCATTTTAAGTCAAGACATATAAATGAAGTTTGCCTTGGATAGCAGGGACAATTTCATGATATATGCTTGCAGAATAAGAAGGAAATACTTGATAAATAGATATTCATCTCTACCTCTTCATCTGAGCTACTGAACCTAAGTGAATGTGTAGGGAAAATTGCACGTTTCTATAAAGAAATGGTCTGGCTCTTCCATATCTATTTTCTTTCAGGGGGGTGCTGCTTCTATTTCTAGAAGGAGCTTCAGCACTGCGCCTCCCTGTTTCCAGGGTGGTAATTCCACCTGTTAAAATTCTTCCATGTTTTAAGTGTTTTAAGACTGAATGGCACAGTCAAAACAAATGAAAAAAGAGAATCTTATAATTTGGAGTCATAGAGGCTAAAGTCTGAATGGCACTTTTTTATTGGCTACACAGGGTCTTAGTTGCAGTTTGTGGGATCTAGTTTTCTGACCACGGGTCGAACCCAAGCTCCCAGCATTGGGAGGACGGACTCTTACCCACCTTACTAGCAGGGAAGTCCCTGCATACCACTTCTTTCCAACTTCTTTTTGTGTGATTAAGCCCTTGAAGTATAAGCTTCCTCAACCATAAAATGGGGATAAAAATATTTGCCACACAGGAATGTGGAGAAAAGATTAGAGATAATGATTGCAAAGAGACTTAAATACTTATTATTTTTGTTTTTACATTATTATTATATTGTCATCACCCCCAGAGAATAACAAAATATTAAGAGACCAGGGAAAATGAATATAAATATGAACTGCATTCTAGTACATTTTTAAACCTCAAGGCTAGTTTATAAAAATAATAGACTTTTAAAGTCTCATTGTTTTATTCTTCAAGGATTACCTTTTATTTTGTGTTTTAACAAGGAAGATAATTTCATAAACTAGAGTTAAGACTAATTTGGGAATTACAGCAAACATGCTAGGCTTGGTCATGCCGTATTTTCTATACTAAATAGTATGATATGGTGCAAAGAGCATTACACCAACTGTCAGGAGATGTGGACTCTAATGTTGGCTTCTCCATAGCTGTGTGACTTATTGTAAATCAGTTAATAGTTCTGGCTTAAGATGTGGGTATGTGTGATGTGTGTTTCTGTGTGCATGTGTGTGTGTGTTGTATGTACGTGGTGGCGGTCTCTTTTATTTATTTGGTTAGTTCTGAGTGAAGACGTTAGATTGTGAATTCTTAGGTCCATTCTAGTCTAAATTCTGTGAATTAATTATCTTCTAATAACAGTGCAAGTTCAAGGTGGCTACTCTGGGGTACAAAGTGACACCACCACCAGGAGCAGTAACAAAATATCGAGTGTTTATGTATTTGAGCCTGGTATTAAGTGCTCTTATACATCATTTCCTTCAGTCCCCAACATATCCTTAGTAAAGTCTCCCTATTAAAAAATCAGCATAAGGGTAGATATCTACATCAGTGGAAAAGAAATAAGTGTCCAGAAATATACCCATACATTTATGGTCCATTGATTTTCAATAGGATGTCAAGACAATTCAATGAAGAAAGAATAGGCTTTTCAACAAATCGTGCTGGAACAACTGGACAGCCACAGGAAAAACAATGAAGTTGGACCCCGACGTCACATCACATACAAAATTAACTCAAAATGCATCACATACCTATATTTAAGAAGTAATTCCTAGGAGAAAGCAAAGGTGTGAATCTTTGTGATCTTGGATCAGGCATGATTTCTTAGATATGACACCAAAGGCACAAGCAACAGAAGAAAAGAAATAGGTAAACTGTACATTACTGAAATGTTAAAAACTTTTAATTGTATTCAATTTGAAGCAAAGTTTGTGCTTCAAAGGATACTATCAAGAAAGTGAAAAAACTCCCACAGAATGGGAGAAAATTTTTACAAATAATATATCTGATAAGGAACTGGTATCTAAAATACATAAAAGCACACGCAACACAACAAAAAATACAAACAACCCAATTAAAATGTAGACAAAGGGATTTGAATAGACTTTATTCAGTGAAGATATACAAATAGCCAGTATACACATGAAAAGATGTTTAGCATCATTATTCATTAAGAAAATGCAAATCAAAACCACAGTGAGTTTCCGCTTCACATCCACTAAAATGGCTATAATCAAAAAGACAGATAATAACAAGAGTTGGTGAGGAGGTAGAGAAATTGGAACCCTCCCGCATTGCTAGTGGGATTGTAAGATGGTGCAGCCGCCAGACAGTGTAGCAGTTCCTCAGAAGATTAAACACAGAGGTACCATGCGATTTACCAATTCAACTCCTAGGTGTATACTCAGGATGAACAAAAACACATCCACACAACATATTTTACACAAATGCTCATAACAGCATTATTCATGGTTGACAACAATTGGACACAACCCAGACTTTCAACCACAGCTGAATGGATCAACAAAATATAGCACATCCATACAGTAGAATACAATGCATCCATGAAGAGAGACAAAGTTCTGATGCTTTAACATGTGTGAGCCTTGGAAACACTGTTATGTGGAAGAAGCCAAACATAAAAGGCAATGTGTTATATGGTTTCTATTTACAGGAAAGTTGCAAAATGGGTCAATCCATAGAGACAGAAACTACATTAGTTGCCAGGGGCTGGGGAGAGGGCAAATAGGAAGAGGCCACTCTTGGGCCTGGGTTTCTTTCAGGGGTGATGCTCTAGAATTGGACAGTAGTAACTGGTCTGCAATCTTGCACATAGACTAAAAGTGACTGGATTCTGTTCTTTAAAAGGATGAATTTTCCAGTGAAGAATTACATCCCTATAAAGACCCTGTTTAAAACAAACAAAAAACCAGTCCTATCAGCTCTTGAGTGGTAGAATCGGACATTCTTGCACTAAGGAGAGAGGGCAACCTCCCACATGGGATTCTCAGGAAGTGCGTTCTTCCTTTATGATAGTTCCATGCATGTGCTTAACTCTCCAGCATTCGTTGCTTGCCCACTGTCTCCTCCCCCCTTTTCAAGACAGCTAGCCATGTGTGCCCCAGCCAAGTCAGCCTCTCTGCAATGCTCAAGGTACCCCGTGCTCACTCACCGTCCCACACTATTACCTGTGCTGTGTTGTCTGCCCGTGAGCCCCTTCTCACTCATCTGCCTGTTCAAGTCCTACTCACACCTACACATTGATACTGAGATACAGCACCCTCCTCCATCACCACTCTGCATCCTGAGGGTGAGTGTTGGGAGGTGCTCTGTGACTTCCTGTGCATAATGATGTAATATATTCATTCTAAAATTTACACGAGTGTGTAACATGTCCTAGGATTACTTTAGCGATAGAAGAGAGGACAAGTCCCACTCTCATGCCAACTGTAGAGCTTGGTGTCTACAGGAGAACACTAGCACAGACACACGATCATGGGAGTTAACATGTGATGGTGCCGTGGGTGTGCAAGACACCAGGAGGGCCCGTGATGGGGGTCCTTCCCGGCCAGTGGGTCTAGGTGAGGGATTTGTTCTGAGCAGACCTGGGCAGAAGGATCAGCATATGTAAGGATTACATAGAGACAGGAAGCAGGGTGAGCTTGGGGGGCTGTGGGTAAAGTAAAAAGAGGAAAGCCATGCAAGGTGAGACTGGACAGGCAGAGGCCAGAATTCATGGGTTTGTGGAGGAAATGCTAAGAGTTTTATCCTTTTACAGGAGAAATGGGGGGGCTTTAAAATGTTGGATGATGATGGTGATGATGATGGTGATGATGTTGCTGGTGATGTTGGTGGTGATGATAATGATGATGATGGTTGTGATGATGATGGTGGTGGGGGTGATGGTGATGGGGTGATGATAATGGTGATGATGGTGGTGATGGTGGTGATGATGATAAGATGATAACGATGGAGGCAGTGATCATGGTGATGATGATGGTGATGATGCTGCTGGTGATGTTGGTGGTGATGATGGTGGTGATGATGGTGGCGGTGGTGGTGATGGTGATGACAATGATGGTGGGAATGAGTGTTTGCAGGAGGACAGATTACATTGGGAAGAGGGCAGAAGTGGGAACAGGAAAGCTAGCTCAGCTGTTGCCAAGCAGGGAGGTGGTGATACCTTAGACAAGTGTGGTATAGCAGGGAAGATGGGCAGAGAGGGAGATGTGAGAGACATTTAGAGGTAGAACAAGCAAAGTTTGGGGAGGGTCAGGATCTGTGTTAAGCATTAAAGCACTTCTCACAGTGCTCTGTTATCAGTGTCTCTCTCATCTACCGGGTGAGAGAGAAGAGAAGAATCTTCATAAACAAGGACAGCTATTTGTTCATCTCAGCATCCCTAGCACCAATCCACGTGTGCTGGATTTAACTGACAGCATAGAGAGGCTCCTAGAAAACACAGCTGTCAGGATCCAGGGGGCAGCCAGGGAATTGGAACTGGGTCAGCCTGCGTGTGGTCATACCCCAATTCTTAAGAGACAGGACCAGCTGATGCAGTTTCAGACTCTGACTGTGAGCTGAACTCCTTTTGTGCCCTGGTGTGATGTGGTTTTATACTATCCTGGCTAAGATTAGACCTGGGGGGCTCTGACTGATTTTCTATTCTTGGCTCTAGTTTGATTCGTGGAATGTAGGGAAGGAGAACAAATGGTTATGAATTACACATGAATATACTCCGGGGACCAGAACATCCCCAACCCTCCAAGCTCCATTGAGGCCATTTGTGATGATTGTCTCCACTCTCTCTTACGGAACCTATTTATAGACACAGACACACGTCTCCTATTTTTAATTTGCACGATTTGAGCAACTGACCAGGATCAGAGAACCTCCATGCTGTCAGAGTCTTTCTCTTCTGTTGGTCTTTCTGGGGCAGGAGATGCCTCCCTCCGGAGCCTTCTTTTGTCCTGTCCTCTCTGACTCTCCACCTCCCCCTGAGGGTTCTGCTTGCCACACACACACTCAGAATCTCAGGGTTTAATTTACATCATACAATTTTCAAGTCAAAAATGGACCTTAGGGATCACCTAGCTCAACCTCCTCATTTTGCAGCCAAGGAAACACTCGTGTCCTAGCCCCAATTCTGTCAAGCGTGTGTTGTGAGCTGGCGGGCAAGTCCGAGACCTCTCTTCACTCAAGTCTCCCCCACTTCAGGACCCCCAGGCCCTGGTCTCAGACCTCTCTCCTCCTCTTTACTTCTTTACTTGGTCAGAGTTGTCTTTTGTTACAATCCCTCCTATTCACAGCATGGCCTTGAAAGAGTCACAAAATGTCTCTAACCCCTTGTTCCCAAACTGCAAAATGCGGTAGTGATGTAGGTCACTCAAAGGGTCCTTGGGAAAAATAAGTGGTAAAGGAATATAAAATGCTTTAATCACGGAGTCTGTCACATGATAAATGTCAATATCATTGGCTCTTAAGTCTGCTTATAGATTAAAAAAAAATTTTTTTTGCCAGTAACTCTCAGTTTTCAAAGAACTTCATGAGTGTCAGGAGGTACCATACAGATAACTTCCCAAACATCACTTATTTCATTCTGGGGAAATCTTACCAGGAAGGTTTACAATTGCACATTGTAACAGTGAAGAACTAAAGACAGGTTAAATAAGTTGCTGAATGTCACACAGCAACAGAGGAGAAGCTGAGATGTGCACACAGTCCCCACTGACTTCAGAACCCCAGGTCTCAGCACTGCAAACCACACCCACAAGCAGCACCGGTCCATGGGCTCATGAACGTGGCAGCCAGCTCCTGGCCTCGCAGTTCGCACATGGCATGTTGGGTTTCAGGGGACTCCTATGGAGTTTGGAGTGAAGCTGCCCTCTTCTGATGGCCTGGAACAGCAGGTGATGCCAACCACACTGAACAGGGAGCAGGACCAGATGAGGTGGTCTGCGTGATGTGCCAGCATGCCCTAATCACCGACTGCTTCTCATTCTCTGCCTCAGGTCCTTGGGCCCCTCATTCTGCGCTCCTGGGTCAGAGGATAGCAGCATAGAAAGGAGTTGGAGGTGGGACTATCCCGCCCAGGGTATGCCCAGCCCTGCCCTCCAGCCTCTCAGCAGAGTCTGCAATGCTCCAGTTCTGCTGGACCAAAGCCCAGCTTGGCAGGGACAGGAGGGAGGAGGACCCCCCACCTAAGAATCAGGCCACATGCATTTAGGGCTTCATGAACCCCCTCCAACTCTTCCATCAGCTCCTGGCCTTCCTGATTTTTGTTTGTTTGGCCCAACACCCTGTCAGCAGATGATCTCTGACATCACCTTTGTGTGTCCATCCTTCTCCCTGTCCCCAAAGGCCTCATGATGAATGCGGGGGTGGCAGGGGCAGGAAGGGGTGTGGAAATGGGCTTCTATCATGATGTTCTTGACAGCTGGTCCAGGGGCCCACCCGACACTCAGGCTCCCAGGTCTGGAGCCTTTGGCAGGGGCCTTCCCGACCTGCTCACCTCTCACTTGGCATCGGAGTATTTACTGGCTCCTGCCCTGCTCTGTGCCACTCATGCCCAGATGACAAGGATGGGCATCTTGTCAGTCGGGATGGGCATCCCTACTGTGCTCTGCTCACCTGCACGGCAACCTCAGAGCCTCAACGGACTCACCTGAGTTTCCACCACTTTCCACACAGCCTTACCCTTGGACTGTCCTTCAGGAACCATCTGGATTCTCCCCAGCAATTCTCCTGTCTGCCAACTCTGTAACTTCCTTCCCTTCCCTCCGCTTCCTCCCCGCTCCCACTCCTGTACTCCAGATGGAGTCACCTGTGCCCAGCTCTGAGATAGAATTGAAGAAGAAATTCGCTAGGATTAGACACAGAAACCTTGCATCTCGGGAGGAAGGTGGGACTTGGAAAATCTTAAAGGAATAGGCCCTTGCCCACAACAATGCCCACGGCAGGCTGCTGGCATGGGAAGGAAGCTGGAAGGGCCTCTCTTTCTCACTCAGCATTTATAAGGAAATGGCAACCCCTTTCTCTCCACGACCCCTGTTTCAGTATTTTATAACATGAAAAAGCTAAAATTTGCTCAAAAGGATCTAGTTATGAACAAAGGATCTTCTCTGGTGGCTCAGACGGTAAAGGATCTGCCCGCAATGTAGGAGACCTTGGTTCAATCCCTGGGTCAGGAAGAGCCCTGGGGAAGGGAATGCAACCCACTCCAGTATTCTTGCCTGGAGAATTCCATGGACAGAGGAACCTGGTGGGCTACAGTTCATGGGGTGGCAAAGAGTCAGACACCACTGAGAGACTAATACTTTCAGTTTTCATGAACAAAGGGAATCATAAAAAATAATATACTTTAAATATTGCATGTACCTCTACTTCGGTATTCTTATTAAAGAAGATGTGGCACATATATATGATGGAATGTTAGCTATACAAGGGGATGAAACTGAGTCATTTGTAGAGATGTGGGTGGACCCAGAGTCTGTCATGCAGAGTGAAGTAAGTCAGAGAGAGAAAAACAAGCACCGTGTATTAATGCAAATCTGTAGAATTTAGAAAGATGGTACAGATGAACCTATTTGCAAAGCAGAAATAGGGACACAGACATAGAGAACAAAGGTATGGATAGCAAGGGAGGAAACGGGATAGGGGAGATTGGGATTGATATATAAATATATGCATATATATACACACACACACACACACACACATTACTATGTATAAAACAGGTAACTGATGACAACCTACTGAATAGCATAGGGAACTTTACTCAATGCTCCGTGATGACCCAAGTGGGAAGGAAATCCAAAACAGAGGGGATACATGTACACGCATAGCTGATTCACTTTGATATTCAGCAGAATCTAAAGTGACATTATAGAGCAACCATACTCCAAAAAACTGCTTAAAATAACAGTTTAAAGATTTAAAAAATAAAGTTTATTAACCAATGGCAAAAAATAAATAAAAATGAGAAAAATCATGTTCTCGGTTCTCTGGGATTCCACCAGCTCTATCCTCCATGAGTTTTTACTGTGTCCTCTACAGACCCGGTATTGGCTGCAGCATTCATTGTACTTTGATCCATATCTCACAGAAAGTACAGCATGGAAGCCTTCCTTAGTCCATATACAAGCTTATGCACCCCCTTTATAAAACTCATTACTAGATCCACAAAAGACAAGATTTCTAATGTGAGAGAACATGCTTGATATCTGAGTATGAGGAAGTCCTACCGAGCGTAGGACTGCAGTACCATTGTATGTCCGTCTTTCTGCAAATCTCTAAACGCTGTCTCAATTCCAGCAAATCTGGAGAATCTGAAAATAAGGACCACTTTGCTTTCCCATTTTCTTACATCGGAGGAGGGGGAGGGGCCCGTGACTGAACATCGCTGATAAAAACATGATAACTGAGTCTCATTACAGCCAAAGACAAGTCTCATATTTTAGCATTTTTATTAAAGCTTTTTAAATTACTGAGTGTCTGGTAT
The DNA here is from genome assembly GCF_029407905.1 of Bubalus kerabau. Lineage (NCBI taxonomy): Eukaryota > Metazoa > Chordata > Mammalia > Artiodactyla > Bovidae > Bubalus > Bubalus kerabau. Next base: position 17,475,158 of record NC_073628.1, read on the forward strand.
ATTCAATACCGGGCCTAAGTGATTTATATTAGTCTATCCCTAGATACCCTATCTAATAAATAACTTGGCAATCTCCTAACCCATAAATATCCCTGGCCTCAGCAAAAAGCAATTAAAGCCCGTTAGGAAAAAAAAAAAAAAATGTGGCTTCCCAGTACTCAGACTGCAGTGTCATTGGAGGGTCCCAGAGGAATAATTCAAGCCTTTTATCGACGGGGCCATGTCTCCTGTGCTTCCCACTCACCCACCAGGAATTTGCATTTCTGTTCCTGTCAAACACGAGCACATCCCAGCTCTCTTTAAATGTGTGACGTGTCGCCAGCATGCAGGTGACATCATGGAACTACTATTCCCAGCAACAAGTGTTCTATAATATCTGAGACAGTTTAGGCTTAAAATATTGTGCAAAACCTTTTGGGAAAGCCCTAGTGCCCAAAATGTTCAAAACGCATTAAGCAGCAAGCCAGCTACCTGAAAGGTTATTAGAGACTCCTATGTCACTAGCCCAGAAAATACTTCAGATTAATAAGTTTCAACCAGCACGTCAGGTAAAAAGCTAAGGATATTTACGATAGTGGCTTAAAGTTCAATACTTTTAGCAGCAAAAGAAGGCCTCTTTTCCTGGAAAAAACAAAAACAGAAAACCTGTCTCTTCCTGGCCTTCCCTGAATCTCCAGGGGTATGTGAAGAAGCAAAGTCTGGGTCTTTCTTTCTTCTCACGTTAATGATTTTGCTCTGCATTGTATGCAACACACCGCCACCCATCTAGGACAGGAAACGGTCCCACACAGACATGTCTCATTCTTCTCAGGGAAGTTTTCAGGAAAAACTGCCATGAGCAGGGAAGGATGGCCCTGGTCCAGGTTTTACAGGGATTCTCCAAATTATAATCACAGTGAGCCCATGGCAAACTCGCCATCAATTTCAGAGCATTGCGGGCTTTTAATTCAACTTAATTTGATGTCCTCTAATAATATTTTTCATCATTTTCTTAAACATTGTCTATTTTTTTCCACTTCACTTCCCAGATAATGGTCACATATGGCTTGTTGGGGGAGGGAATAACGCCTTCTCTGCTTTCACAGGAGCCTAATAACACCCTTCTCACACATCTTCTCTCTCTAGGCACATCCACAAGGCATACGGATGTCAGGCCATACGAATGTCAGTATAGTTGAACTGGATTATAGAGCTGTGAAGAGGGGAAATCTGGAAACTGCCTTCCCCCTTCCATTGTTTCAGGCACTGGAACAAGGAGCACCCACTAAATTTCATGTCCATAGCTTGGTGTTGGAAGATCTGGGTAACATTGCCAGGGATGTGATGGAGAAGATTTACTTTTGCCCTGAGAATATTTATATTTATTTTACACTCCTTGTAAACAATAGGTTACAACCAGTTGCTCAGAGTTGCCCACAATTCTGCAAGCTACCTACATACTATCCCATTTCCAAATTATTTAATGTCATGGTTTTAAAGGTGACCACACTGACATGATCGAAACAACAACCTACTTCAAAACACAGACAAGTGTGACTCCCGCCTTGACTCTCACACCGCTCCCCACTTGTCTTCTGGTCTCTTCTAACTCATCTGTACTTTGTTTATCCAGCCAAGGTTTACTTGTGCGAGACAGGCAAATAAGAAAATAGATTTTCCTCACCCTGCCTAAGACAAAAAGTAGCAGAGTATACATACTGTTGTTCCATATTTATAAAAATACACTGCACACAGGTTTAGGGCTGTACTGTATTCCTTTGAATGTGCGTTTGTGCTCTGACACTGAGTCGTGTCCAACTCTTCGTGACCCCATGGACTAATAGCCCACCAGGATCCTCTATCCACGGGATTTCCCAAGAAGAATACTGGAGAGGGTTGCTGTTTCCTCCTCCAGGGGATCTTCCCCACCCAGGGGTCAAACCCAGGTCTCCTCCATCTTCTGCATTGGTCGGTGGATTCTTTACCAGTGAGCCACCTGGAAAGTTCATTCCTTTGTATACACACGTATACTTTATTGAACTAGTATCCTATGCGAGCTAAAATCCATTTCAATTTACTATCACAATGCCACTCAAACTATTGTACATTTGTGTGTGTGACTGTATGTGTATACGTGTGTGTGTGTGTGTGTCTGTGCATTTTAGGCTTGTGAATGTGTGTGTGTGGAACAGAGTTCCAGAACAGGTAGAGGTTTAAAGTGTAAATCCTCCTATCATCTTGATGGATATCGATAGATTTCTTCGTGTGGGGGTCTGATCATGGTTCACATCCACCAACAGTCTGTGAGGCTATCTGTGTCCCCAACAGTCTTGGCAGCAGTCTGTACCACTAAGCTTTTGGATTTTGCCAATAAGTGAGAGATGGCATCTCTGTGTGGTTTGATTGCATCCTTTCACTCGTGTCAGAATGGTCTGCAGCATTTTCTGTGGACTTTCTCTCTGTGCCCCTTGCCTGGGCCAGCGGGACTTTGCAGAGTCCTCTGTAATGAATCATCTTTCTCTGTCCGTCAACTAGAGTTAATTCACTGTGTTGGTGAGACCTCAGCCTCTGGAGACAGAGGGCCTGGCCTGCTTCCTGGAACTACCGTTTCCTGGCTGTGTGACCTTAGGAGGTTTATTAGACTATTTGTGCCTCACATTTTATCTATAAAATAGGGACACAATGAGGACCTAAAATTCATGGGTGTTTAAGGTTTGCTGCTGCTGCTGCTAAGTTGCTTCAGTCGTGTCCGACTCTGTGCGACCCCATAGACAGCAGCCCACCAGGCCCCGCCGTCCCTGGGATTCTCCAGGCAAGAGCACTGGAGTGGGTTGCCATTTCCTCCTCCAATGCATGAAAGTGAAAACTGAAAGTGAAGTCACTCAGGCATGTCCCACTCTTAGCGATCCCATGGACTGCAGCCCACCAGGCTCCTCCGTCCATGGGATTTTCCAGGCAAGAGTACTGGAGTGGGGTGCCATTGCCTTCTCCGTTTAAGGTTTAGGTGAGTCAATTATATGTCCAGTGATCAGAACAGTGCTGGCTGCATGGTCAGACACTCCTGGTCTCAGCACTGCTCATTCAAAGGTTGCTCAGCCCTCATGGCTGAGGTCACATTGGTCCAGGTCATCACTGGACAAGGGCTGGGCTGGGTGGTCCTACCTACCATGGCTCAGGGAGGCGGAGGCTTGATTTGGGACCAGAGGCACCTCCTAAGAGTCAGCATGATCATTAGTCTCTGCAAACAAAGCCACCTGTGCACTGGCCCCTGTGTATGTGTCAGACAGAGGAGCCTGGTGGGCTACAGTCCATGGGGTTGCAAAATAATAAAACAACAACCAAACAACACCAGAGAAATGTCAGGCTTTGGGGACACAGCGAAATGGGGAGGGGACAGGCACCTATGCGCAAGCTCAGGGGGGCAGCAGGACATTCCACTGGCTCACTTTGAGCCCAGATGGATTAAATGCCTTCTTTTCTCTTTGGAAAATGCAAGAGAAGAAATACTGGCATGTCTCTAAGGCAGATGTGATCCTCAAGGGCAGGAAAGGGCAGGGTGGGGATGGCCACGCTGATCTGGACACAAAGGTGTTTTCTGTGCCCCTAACTATGTGTCTGTGTATCTGATAAGACAAAGGGGACGGATCAGGGTGAGTCAGACAGTAGGTACCCGGTTGGCATCTTATGGAAAGGAAATGGAGGAAGCCAGGCCATGGTTTTGGGTAAACTGGGATGGTGGGTAGAGACATGGCTACAGCCAGAAATTCTCAGTGAGGGCAGAGGTAGAGATTTTGCAGAATCCACAGCTGGGTTCCCAGTCCAGCAGAGACTGCATGTTACCTCTGGAGAAAATAAAATTCCCCTTCCAAGCACATTAACACACCCTTCATCATATTTACTCCCTTAGGGAAAAGGTCAGTGTAACAACGTGCCAGCCATTTTACGGGAATTTTTTAATCCCTAAATTAGATCTCTCCTAATTTTTTTGAATTGGGAAGTTAAAACTCCTATGCAGAGAACTTTCTGACTCTGCCATCACTCCTGATGCGGACTCTGTGTTTAGACACCGAGCAGACCCTCCCTCACGGAGACAGAGCCCAGCAATAGGTATTGATGGCAGGAGGAGGGAGACCCAGTGGAGCCCTCAAATGATGGATGATTAATTTCCAATGGATTTCATTTCTCCTAAGGGTGTAAAAATGAGAGCTTAGACCCGGAACCTGCTGTGGTTCTTCTCAAGGTGATAAAAACTCATTACAGTTAGAGCCTGTTCTACTGAATGTGCCAGAAGCAGAAACACGGAGCATTTGGGAGGATTCAGAGCAAAGAGAGTCGGGCTTATAAATGGGCCATGTGTGTGGACAGAGACTCAGAAAGGTTATCCAGCTTCCTCTTTCTGTAACTGAGAGGATTCTTTCTGTAACTGCCAGGCTGGCTGGGGTGGGTATAGGGGCTGGGGGCCAGGCTGCAGGTTCCTGAAGTCTGTGGATATGGAGATGGGAAGACAGAAGACAGGCTGGAGATGGAAGATGATAGAAGCAGTCCTAGAGGAGAAACAGGGGACGAATTCCTACCCATTGCACTTCATACTCTCTCTCTCTCTCTCACACAGGCACCCAAGAACATTTCTATTCATTTGCTTATTTAACCCCTGAATTCAGTGCCATTTCAAAGCTAGATAAGGCAACAAACAAGTCTTCATAATCATGTTGTTGTTCAGTCGCTCAGTTGTGTCCGACTATTTGTGACCCCATGGGCTGCAGCACGTCAGGCTTCCCTGTCCATCACCAACTCCCAGAGCTTGTTCAAACTCATGTCCATTGAGTCTCATGTATCAAGTACCAATATTTACACAGTGGTAAGCATGGAGCTGGGGCTTCTCTAGTGGCTCAAAGAATCCGCTTGCCAATCCAGGAGATGCCCACCTGCCAACGCAGAAGATGCGGGTTCGATCCCTGGGACAGGAAGATCCCCTAGAGGAAGAAAAGGCAACCCATTCCAGTATTCTTGCCTGGAGAATCCCATGGACAAAGGAGCTTGGCAAGCTACAGTCCATGGGATCGCAAAGAGTCAGACGCAACTGAGTGACCAAACAACAACAAAATGTGGAGCCAGGCAGGGAATAGACTCTCCCCTATCCAACTCCCTTAAAATATTTTGTAGAAAATCAAGATATCTTGAAATCTAGCAGGACCCTGTGGGACTCCTGGGCGCAAAATCTTTTTCATATCCTCATTTCTTGTTTGCAGGAAATAGGCTTCATTCAGCCTCCAGGACCTTCCCTGAGTTCCCACTGGCAGATTCAAACACTAGTTAATCAGGGAAGGGAGGGGGATACAGGGTTAAGGGAGGAGCATGCAGGGAACAATAGAGCAGCCTTAGGGACAGGGTCCTGGTTCCCCCTCAAGGGATACACATAACAATGGCCTTTGAGCTGTTTTGAAGAGACTGAGACCCGCACCAGGTGGGAGAAGTTAACTGAGTGCTGCCCAGGAGCAGGAAGACTCCAGGCCGAAGGGAACCGAAGGTTGATGATGCTGACTCCCTGACCTCGCCAGCAACCAATCAGAAGAATGTCCGCGAGCTGATCACACCCTCTTTGAACCAGGACTATAAACACCCCACTACCCTAGCCAGGTCAGGACACACAGTTTTGAGGGCAGGAACCTGCTGTGGCCCCTATTTCCTGGCAAAACAGTGAAGCTACTCTTTTCTACTTCACCCAAAACTCTGTCTCCGAGATTTAATTTGTTGTAGAGGTACAGAGGCCAGATTCAGTATCAGTCTCGAGGGATCTCCTGGTTTAAGAGGAATAATTAACTCCCAAAGGGCAAAGTATCCCATTAAATTAAAAGCTGAAATTGTTAACTCAAATTCCTGGGCCCAGCACACAGTGAGGCCAAACAAACTGAAATGCCAGTTTGGAGCAGAGAAATGTTTATTGCAGGGTCATGTAAGGAGACATGCCCTAAAGCCTGGAGCTCCTGAAGGGTTCTGGTAAAGCATTTTTAAAAGCCAGGTGAAGGAGGGTGGTTGAAGGGTCTGTGATCAGATCCTGCACAATTTCTCTGGTTGGCTGATGGTAAGGGAACAAGGCAGGGTCACAGGGGTGAACTCTGTCAGTCCCTAGGCTCCAGGAGGCCTGGAGTATGTGTTCATGGTCATCAAGTAGTTAACATCTTCCATTTGGTGGGAGATATTTTATATCAACACAAACATTGTTACCTAGGTACTTCTGAGAGCAGCTAAAGCAGAGGCTATGGGGGAAAGATCTATCCAGGGAAGGCTCCATAGGATCCTGCTTGGTTACAAAATCAGTTAGCAAGGTATTTTATCCCTTATCTGTTTTCCAAAATACATCTTTAGCCATGTCAACTTTTTATTTTATCTCTCATTCTTCAACCTCCCATCCTAATATGATGCCTGGTATAATTGGAATGAAGACATGTTATTAAATTCATGCCGATTGCATTACTACACCGAGAATGGTATCAGCCCTCTCCTCTCATGAACTTGATTATAAATCCCATACACAGCAAGTGAGCTTATACAAATACAAACTCATCTTACATGCACAGAATGGTTCCCAGGGCAGAATGAGACCTGATCCCTGATGTTAGCCTCTCTAAATCTGGACTCAGATAGAATGACTCTGGAAGAAGGGCTGTGTCAGTTTCATCCTCTGCTGGCCAAGGGAAGGGAGAGCCCTGACTGGTTGACTCCACCTTCCTGGTTTCTGTAGCAGAAATAATTTCTTTGAGTCAAGTGGATTATGCCAGAATAACTGGATGCTATAAAACATTTGAACAGGGCAATGATGTCCCATCTGCATGATTCTGCCACCTTCTAATTTAAATGTAGTTTTCCATTTAGACCTTATATAAGAAGGAAAAAAAAGACTTATGGAGAGATTCCTTGGGCTGGCCCAGTCTGCAGACTTGGCTCATTTTCAAATCAATAAAGTGCAATTGAGAGCTTGACTGTGAGCTTCCCTCAGAGGCCAGGCATTCTCTGTGCCCCACAAAACCAAGTTCTGAGCCCTGGGAACCCAGGGGCACACATGTCTACCTAAGAAGTTGCCTTCTGCCCATGCAGCTGGTCAGATCGATCTCTCAGGATTCCCTCTGAGTCTGCACCCGATGAACTGTCCTGAGAAATGGAGTATTTCCCTCCAGATCAGTAAACAAGGATGTCACAGTCATCAGTGACAGCTGCCACAGAGAATGGTGAGCCTGTGAGTCTCAGGAAGCTCAGGAAGGTTGCTGACCCCAGATAGATGAGGTGCATGTCAAAGGAATTACTTCAGTGAGCCCAGACTCTTACATCTTCTCATACAAAGAAAAACACTAAATTCCTTAACTTGGGATATCTGGTTTTCTTTCATTAACAACCATCTTTTGATGTTCAGACTACCTGCCTTTTGTTGCAAAACTTCTATACAACCTGGCTCCTCCCCTCACCCGCTAAGAGCAGTTTTCCCCGGGTTTCTTGAGATGCCATCTCCCGAACTTAAATGCCTAAAAATTCCCACCTAATAAAACATAACTCTCAACTTTTAGGTTGTGAATATTTTTAAGTCCACAGTTCCCTCAGAGTATCAAGGCATCCTGTCCCCAAGGGACTGAATGGGACCCTCCCAGGCCCAATCCAGCAGGTCTCAGTAGTTCTTTGGGAGTTAGGTGTCTCTCCTAACCACAGAGATCCCTTGAGATCTCTTGAGTTTTTAAATATTGTAATACCCAATAGAATGTGTTAGTTTCTAACAAGCCCCCAGGTGATGCAGAAGCTGAGATTCTGGGACTGCTTCTTGGAGACCCATGAGGCCCCTCCTTAAAGCTACCCAAGACCACCACCCCATGCACATGAGAGGTTTTGCCATTTCGGGAGGACATGGAAACGTCTCCCCTTTATGAAGCTGATTCTTGTCTCATTCTCCAATATCCCCGGTATTTACCTGCAAGTCTGAACCTAGTTAATAGCAACTGCAATCACTTGACATGTGTTCACAAAACAAGGACGTTTGATTTTTCAAGCACCCTAAACACAATTAAGGGCACTGTCAGCCAACAAAAGTGTTTAATTCTCTGAGAGATCTGAAGGTAGACTTTCGTATTCTCAAATGTATGGGTAATACATGCCTTGTTCCTTGTGTCTGGAACGTATTTATCTACTTCTTCTCCAATTACAGAACTCCTATTCATCCTATAAAACCTTTTTTAAGATATCACTTCTACTCTAAAGCCTTCCTGTTCCCTCTTTAAGCAGAGTGATCAAACATTCCATTCTCCTTCGCCACCTGGGCCTTCTTGTGCTGATGTACTTCCCCCAATGAAGTGGATGTAATGTCCTTACTTACGTGACATTCCTGATAAGCAGGAAGCCTCCGCTTGCCTCTCCTAATGGATGGCAACCAGTCAAAGGCACTTTTTTATGAGTCCTAGTTTCAAGCACAGCATCCTCACTTAACAGACCCAAGAACTGTTGATCCGAACTGAATGGTGGACATGGAATCATGCAGAAAATAAAGCTGGTGACTTAATAGACTTGGTTATTTGCCTTTCCCCGAAGACATTCATTTATTCCTAAGTTACTGTGGACAAAAGATTAGCAGAAGTGGAAAGAGTGGCCTAAGCTGATGAACAGACAAGTGACACCCACAGGGAAGAACGTGACAGTTTCACCAGTAAAAACAGCTCAGAATGTGGAGCCGCTGAGGGCACCTCCGGGTGGCATTTCTGGGAGGTAGAGAAATGCAATGAACTGCTGTTTAAAATATGGTAAGTAAAGCAAGAGATGGTTAAGTTATAATCAAAGTATTCTATTTCAAGCCAAAGATGCTTATAACACACATTTAACAAAATATATAAAAATAGTTTAAAATTTAAGAGAAGTTTTACTGTTTAGCAAGGAAGGCTTATTTATCTAGAAGGTTCCCTCATCTGGAACATCTCATTATCCGATAATGCAGCATGAATAATGCATTCATGCACATTTTCCCCTGCATCCGCCATATTCTCTCCTTCCCAAACTCTCTGCCCATCTAACTTCACAGATGAATGTGCCTGGGGCAAAGTGGATCTCCTGGGTTTGGTTATGAATGCAGAGAAGAGAAAAGGTGTTAATCTGGAAAGACCATGACTGCCTCCTGAATCCTCTCCCGTTCCCTGCTCCTTGGCATCTTTGGTGGAACACCCGGGGCCATGGACTGGCCGTGGAAGGCAGGCCTGCCAGGGAGCTTTGTGGAATGTCCTGTGGAGTTCAGCACAAAGAGGGCAAGCTGGGAGCTGAAATTTAGGTATCAAAGGAGAGGATGAAACTTCCCTCCTCCCTTGCTTGAACCCACAAATACCAGCAAAATTCTGCTCTTCTTAATTCCGAGTCCGATGGCAGTTCCACAGCCATTAAGCTGTGTTTATAAAGTTTGTCTGGTTTAGGTTTTGGCAAAACTCTAGGCCAAAGCTGCAAAACCTTTTGGGGCTCTAGCTTCATCCCAAAGGCATCCAATCCCGGCTTGAACCTGGTATTTACTCTTCAACACTGGGTCAAATCAAAGATTCTCAGGAACAGAAGGAGGGCCAGGGCAGAGAGAAAAATAAATCATTTCCAACCAGTTTTGGCCAAGGGTGTTGGAAGCCGGCTCACCCCTGAGAAATCTTGGACATGCCCACAGAAGAAGGGAGCAGGGGCTGCTCACAGGTCGCTAACCTGGACATGCTATGCTGGAGACAAGGGCATCTGGGTCCATCCTTGCAGTATGGAGGACCTCAGCCTCAGGGCCCTTCTCCACCTGCTGGGCCTGAATTTTCAACCTAAGCTCTGTGATCCACTTCAAGTCCCCGTACTCAGAGCTTCCGCTGAGGGGTTTGGTAAACACCGAAGTCACTCTCCGTGAATGCAGGGTTTATCTGTGATTGCAAATGATTTTCACTTAAACATAAATACAAATTAAAAAGGGGGAGGAGGGGAACTTCCCTGGTGGTCCAATGGTTAAGACTTCACCTTCCAATGCAGGAGGTATGGCTTCCATCCCTGGTTGGGGAGCTAAGATCTTACATGACTTGTGGCCAAAACAGCAGAACTTAATAAAAAAAAAAAGAAGCAATATTGTAACAAATTCAATTAAGACTTTAAAAATAGTACACATCAAAGAAATCTTAAAAAAAAAAAAAAAGGAGGAGTAGGGTGGGCTAAAGTATTCTTTTTCCCTCAAACCTGCAGCTAAGATATCGCTGGAGGTGTTTCTGTTTGAGAGTTCTCTGTGAACAACTTGGGATGCACCCAGTGAGGTTATTATTCCGAACAGAGACCTTTCATGGACACATAATGCCATAAAATGCCAACTGACCTATAGAAAAATGGTAGAATCGTTGATTAATTTATAAATACTAGCATGACCCATGTAAGAGGCCAGAGGTGGGCCATAAGGAAAATCTATGTTTGATAAATCAACAAACCTCTGAGAGAAAAGAAATAATTTGTTTGTTAGAGGGAAGTGGCAACTTTAAATGAATTCAGATACGTCTTGAGAAGCGGCTGATTTCAAGAAAGGCTTGTACAAGCTGACAAGCCCACAAGGCTGAAGAAAGGAGAGGAAGAGTGAAGGCGCAAGACTTCCGGAGGTAAGACAGGGAGCAGCCACGCCCTCCTCAACCATTTCGGTCCTTGTTAATCTGAATTCTGGGCCCACGTATGCATCAGTCTGAACAAGTAATAGTTTCTGTCGTCTTCTAAAACATCAGTTCTATTTCTACTGGGTGTTAAGGCTGTACAAGTTGTTGTAAACTGAGATAAACAAAAAAATGGTCTCTTTTCAGGACTTCCCTGGTAGTCCAGTGGCTAAGACTCCATGCTCCCAGTGCAGGGGGCCTGGGTTCAATCCCTGGGCAGGGATCTAGATCTCACATGCCACAACTAAGCCCTGGTGCAACCAAATAAATAAATATGTACTTTTAAAAAGTTGGTCTCTTTTCAAAGAGAATGTAAAGAACTTTAAGGAACTATACTAAAACATTCTGTGTTCTAATAAATGATACATTGTCAATAATAAAGGAACCAGAATATATTCATTCTATTACAATGGGTTTAAGACTATTTACAAGAAATATGGATCTCACCTAATTTTTCTCCTGGGATTATAACCCTACTCAATGTTCTTCCAAAGCACAGAAGACCATTTGGATCTTTGATTTGATTTAAGGAATCATGAAATTTTAGAGCTAAGAGAGAGAAGTGAAATCTCCTGGGGGTCCAGTCTCCTACCCCACAAATGAGGACCCTGGAGTCATGGGCAAGGATACATGGCTCTCTGAGTCCATCTGGGCTGCAGTCACAAACACCCCGGGTGTCTTGTACAGAGCAGAAATGTGCCTCTCCCAGCTCAGCAGGCTCTAAGTGTGAGTCCGGATGCTGGCGTGGTGGGGTGGGGGTCCTCTTCCAGCTTGCAGCTGCTTGCCGTGTTGTCACATGGCAGACAGGGTGAGATAGCTCTCTGGGGTCTCCTTCATAAGAGCATTTACCCCATGCACGAGGGCTCTGCCTTCACGATTAAGTATGTCCCAGAGCCTCAGCCCCAATACCATCATCACCTTGGGGGTGAAAAGTTCAACATATGGATTTGTGGGAACACACATCCACAGCTCTGCCCAGAGCTGCACAAACAGGAGAGCGTGTAGAATTTTGCACCACTGACCACTTCTGGCAGGGCTTCTCCAAAGGCTCAGTGGGTAAAGAATCCACTTGCCATGCAGGATACACAGGAGACACGGGTTTGACCCCGGGTTGGGAAGGTCCCCTGGAGAAGGAAAAGGCAACCCACCCCAGTATTCTTGCCTGGAGAATCCCATGTACAGGGGAGCCTGACGGGGTACAGTTAGGGTTGCAAAGAGTTGGCTAAGCACGAGCACACACTTTGCTTCTGGAAGCTGAATGGCAACTGCCTAGGAAGGCAGGCAGAGGGGCTGCTCTTCCACTTCCTGCTATGCAAACAGATCAAAACCCGCAAGCATCACCTCTCCCACCACCATGGAGACAAAGTAGCGAGGACCACTCTCTCTCCTCCTGCATCCTGCCCTCTGCCCAGGGCATCTCCACTCACTCCTTTTCCTTCCAGAGCTGCTCCCCACGTGAGCATCCCCAGCACAAAGCAGGGCAGGAAAGAGGTGTGCAGTGTGTGTGTTAGTCCCAGATTCCACTTCCTCCTCTGAACTGACCTCCATTCACCCTGGAGTTTCACCCATTGGAAACCCCTGGAGGACAGGAGCTCTGACTCCTTCTCACAAATATGTGCTGATTAGGCCTCTGCATTTCCCTGGCTGAAAAGAAGCTTCTCATTTTATTTGTGAAATTAATTCTATGGCAATAACATTCAAAACAAAATCCTATTCTTACCCTACTGGAATGGCTAGTTATGAAAAGAATGGAGACCGAAGAGTAACTCAATAAATAACACCATTTTACCCTTTTTTATTGTCTCTAACAACTGTTGTTATTAAATGCAAGGCTCAGGGAAAGTGCCAGATGAGATCGAGGGAGCCAGAAGCCAATTTAAATTCTGCCTAGAGGCCGTGGTTGGCAGCAGTGGATTCCAAGGGCTTGTTCCCTCAGTCATAGAAAGAGAAGCATGGGGTCCCTTGGAAATAAGCTACACAGGTATCCATACAAACTAAGCCAGGCAAATGCAGGATTTGAGGACTCCTGGTTTTCCTTCTTCTTCTATTAACCCTGCAGACAAAGAGGGAAAAGACCTTCTAGTTCCCTGGGAAGGAGTCTCTCTCCCAAGTGCCCTGCTCTGAGGAAATGGGGCCCCTTGACAGCACCCAGGCGCCTCATGTGTCTTTTGGCAGCTGAGCAACACCTGTTTGAATCCTTCCTCTTGAAGAAGACTCCAACTCACAATGCAGCTCTTCAAGAAAACCTTTCTTATTAACCTCGCCTGAATCATGCTGCTGCTGCTGCTGCTGCTAAGTTGCTTCAGTCGTGTCTGACTCTGTGCGACCCCATAGACGGCAGCCCACCAGGCTTCCCCATCCCTGGGATTCTCCAGGCAAGAACACTGGAGTGGGTTGCCATTTCCTTCTCCAATGCATGAAAGTGAAAAGTGAAAGTGAAGTCGCTCAGTCATGTCCGACTCTTCGCGACCCCAGGGACTGCAGCTACCAGGCTCCTCCACCCATGGGATTTTCCAGGCAAGAGTACCGGAGTGGGTTGCCATTGCCTTCTCCGCACTGACTCATAGCTCTCCTTAAATTATATCTTTGATCAATGGACACTGGGAACCCACACACATCCCAGCACTGAGCCAGGTTCTGAGGTAGTACAGACACACCGGGCTCAATTCCTGCACCTTGTTATTCCTGAGAGGGTCATGGGACAAGCATCCTATGTAATACACACATGTGACGTGTACTTGGCGAGTCCTCAAAGATTTCACGAAGGAGGAGACAGCATGGCCTTCTGGGAGGTCTTTATAGATAACTAGCTTGAATTCATGACTTTAAACAATCAACTCATTTCTCTTCTGAATGATTATGTTGGCTTTTCTATTGGGTGGAAGGAATGGAACAAAAGAAAAACACACACAGGGAATCATTTAGTCCCACTACGTGCTGAATGTGCAGTAGAGAACAAGATTCTCTCACCTGCCTGGCTCTTTTTCCCTGGTAACCTTTTGCTCTGACTTAACTTTTCTCCTCCATCCCACACATATCGAAAGTTTCCTCATCTTTTCATATCCAACTTAAATTCTTCCCTTGTCCATGAAAACTTTTATGATGATTTTGGCCCTTATTTATGTCTCATTTATCTTACTATTATTTTTTTCCAGTGGCTATTAAGTCAGTGACATCAACAATAAGAAAAACATGAAACTGACCTCTCCCAGAGACAAATATGTTTATAGGAATCAGTTCAGTTCAGTCGCTCAGTCGTGTCCGACTCTTTGCGACCCCATGAATCCCAGCACGCCAGGCCTCCCTGTCCATCACCATCTTCCGGAGTTCACTCAAACTCACATCCATCAAGTCAGTGATGCCATCCAGCCATCTCATCCTCTGTTGTCCCCTTTTCCTCCTGCCCCCAATCCCTCCCAGCATCAGAGTCTTTTCCAATGAGTCAACTCTTCGCATGAAGTGGCCAAAGTACTGGAGTTTCAGCTTTAGCATCATTCCTTCCAAAGAAATCCCAGGGCTGATCTCCTTTAGAATGGACTGGTTGGATCTCCTTGTAGTCCAAGGGACTCTCAAGAATCTTCTCTAACACCACAGTTCAAAAGCATCAATTCTTTAGCGCTCAGCTTTCTTCACAGTCCAACCCTCGCATCCATACATGACCACTGGAAAAACCATAGCCTTGACTAGACGGACTTTGTTGGCAAAATAATGTCTTTGCTTTTGAATATGCTATCTAGGTTGGTCATAACTTTTCTTCCAAGGAGTAAGCGTCTTTTAATTTCATGGCTGCAATCACCATCCTGTTTAATTCTCCTAATAACTCTTTCTGAAGGTAACGTCTCCTTTTACAGGTTAATGCATGCCATGTAGCTAAGGATGGATAAAAAGCCATCCATAAGCTATTGCTTGAATTGTGGTGCTGGAGAAGACTCTTGAGAGTCTCTTGGACTGCAAGGAGATCAAACCAGTCAATCCATAAAGGAAATCAACCCTAAATATTCACTGGAAGGACTGATGATGAAGCTCCAATACTTTGGCCACCTGATTCGAAGAGCAGACTCATTGGAAAAGACCCTGATGCTGGGAAAGACTGAGGGCAAGGGGGCAACAGAGAAAGAGATGGTTGGATGGCATTATCAACTCAATGGCCATGAGTTTGAGATAACTCTGGGAGATAGTGAAGGACAGGGGAGCCTGGAATGCTGCAATCCATGGGGTTGCCAAGGGTTGGACATGACTTAGGGACTAAACAATGACAACATGGAAGAGTGTAGCTAGGAGCTGCAGTCCCGTCTTTAGATTCCTGATCCATTTTCCTACCTTCCTGGCTGAACGTTTTCGAATTGTTGAGTGTCCTGTTTTCAACCAGAGCCTTGATTTCAGATGGGGAAACAGTGGAAACAGTGTCAGACTTTATTTTTCTGGGCTCCAAAATCACTACAGATGGTGACTGCAGCCATGAAATTAAAAGACGCTCACTCCTTGGAAGTAAAGTTATGACCAACCTAGATAGCATATTCAAAAGCAGAGACATTACTTTGCCAACAAAGGTTCGTCTAGTCAAGGCTATGGTTTTTCCAGTGGTCATGTATGGATGTGAGAGTTGGACTGTGAAGAAGGCTGAGCACCGAAGAATTGATGCTTTTGAACTGTGGTGTTGGAGAAGACTCTTGAGAGTCCCTTGGACTGCAAGGAGATCCAACCAGCCCATTCTGAAGGAGATCAGCCCTGGAATTTCTTAGGAAGGAATGATGCTGAAGCTGAAACTCCAGTACTTTGGCCACCTCATGCGAAGAGTTGACTCATTGGAAAAGACTCTGATGCTGGGAGGGATTGGGGGCAGGAGGAGAAGGGGACGACAGAGGATGAGATGGCTGGATGGCATCACTGAATCGATGGATGTGAGTCTGAGTGAACTCCGGGAGTTGGTGATGGACAGGGAGCCCTGGAGTGCTGCGATTCATGAGGTCGCAAAGAGTCAGACACGACTGAGCGACTGATCTGATCTGATCTGAATGCAGGTAAGGATAACGTTTTAGACTCTTAATGATATTACACTCAAGTAACCCATCTCCCATTACAAATCCCAGTTGAAGGTTGATCACATATAAATGTTCAGTTAATCCTTCCAACTGTTTGGAAGTCACCAATTCAGTTTCAATAAGTGATTGAGAGCATGATGATTTCCATATGTTTAGTTTAGGAAATGGGAGAGAGAAAGACAAGTACAAAAGTGATATAGGAAAGGGGAAAGCAGGAGAGAGGAAAAAGGAATACAGAAGAAAGAACTGAGGGGAAAGAGAAGCAAAAGGAGAAAGAGAGAGAAAGACCAAAAGTAAGGAGGAGAGCAAAGCTTCCATTGTTTGCTCCCAGATCCATCTCAGGCCCTTCAAGGAAGCAGGTCTGTAGAAAACCAAGACCAGTGCCACAAGGTTATGGGTAATAATTGATGTTTTTTGTGGGGCAAAAGGGAAAAGGAGGGGTTGAGGATGAAAGAAGTCAGGAGGGAGATGGAAAAGTTTTCAGGGTCACAGGATACATTTATCAGAAGCTTTTAAAGAAGTGTTTAAGAGCAGCTAAGCTGTTGCTATGGAAATAGGTAAAAGCTAATCCATTATCTGCAACCTCTGGATGCCACCAGCCTGCCGCTGGGGGGCATTCTGCATTTTATTATTATTTCTTTTTCTTTCCTCACCTCTATTTTTTCCCTATCTGAACACATCACTGGAATTATGAGAAACAAATTAATAAAAGCCGAGGGAAAGGGAATTTGACTCCCTGAGAGATTATATTAACACACGAGGGAACCTTCACCCCATGTGTCAGCTCGTAAGGAGAGAGATTATTTCAAGAAGATAAGACAGAAAGAAAACAACAATATCTGAGCACCTGGAGGGATAAATGCCCTGTTCCTCCTCAAGCCACTCACATCCTTGGCTGCACCTCTGGTTTGTGCTAAAACCTGCAGAAGGCAGCCTATGCCTCCTGGTTTCCACCCAGTCTGTGACCCTTGATTGGAGCCACTTAAGAGGCTTTGAAGCTTCAGGAAAGAATCTGCAGAAGCCATTTTACAAGTAGCCCTCATTTCACATAAAAGCTGTGATTTAGCTATGGGCAAACTCAAGAACAAATTTATGCAAAGCCAATGTCATTTCCCATAATATGCGTGTCTGAAATATAGGTTTTAATCAACGGATGCTTTAAATGTGCATATTTGTGGGAAGTGCTAACGATGAAAACATTACCAATCCCACTTTTATCCCAGGATCCTCCTGCCTGCTCACCATTTCCCAGGTAAGAGGAATGTCCACCCTGACTTGGGCTCAGTACTTCTGACTCTACGTAGACAACTTGCAGAACTTGGTTATCTTTGTCTATTTACCTATAGAGTGATGGTCTCACAGTTAAATCAAACTCTTAGTAATTACCCAAACTCACAATGTAATACATCTTTCCACACATCCCAACACCCGGTCATCTGTGTGTCTCCCTGAAACCTAGAAGACCATTTAGTCTCCTCCTCATGTCTTCCTTCCAACAGCCAATAGGTCACTGCATATGGCAATGGTCATTGTCTACAATGACTTATATTTCTTCATTTCCCTTCATCTCCACAACCACAATCTCTTTTAAAAAATGTATTCTGTTGAAGTATGCATGAATGCTAAGTCCATACAGTCGTGTCTGACTCTTTGTGACCCTATGGACTATAGCCTGCCAGTCTCCTCTGTATACCTCCCAGGCAGGTATACTGGAGCGGGTTGCATGCCCTCCTCCAGGGGATCTTCCCGACCCAGGGATCGAACCTGCATCTCCTGTGTCTCCTGATTGGCAGGTGAGTTCTTTACCACTAGTGCCACCTGGGAAGCCTGACATTGAAGTATAGTTAACTTAAAATGTTGTGTTAATTTATACTGTACAGCAAAGAAATTCAGATATATATATATATATATATATATATATATATATATATATATATCTTCCTTTCCATTTGGCTTATCACAGGATATTGAATATAGTTCCCTATGCTATTGGAGAAGGCAATGGCACCCCACTCCAGTACTCTTGCCTAGAAAATCCCATGGACAGAGGAGCCTAGTAGGCTGCAGTCCATGGGGTCGCTAGGAGTCGGACACAACTGAGCGACTTCACTTTCACTTTTCACTTTCATGCATTGGAGAAGGAAATGGCAACCCACTCCAGTGTTCTTGCCTGGAGAATCCCAGGGACAGGGGAGCCTGGTGGGCTGCCTTCTATGGGGTCGCACAAAGTTGGACACGACTGAAGCGACTTAGCAGCAGCAGCAGCAGCCCTATGCTATACCCACCTTGTTATTTATCCAACCTATATATAATAGTTTGCATCTGCTAATCCCAAACTCCCAATCCCTCCCCACCCTCCTGCTTGGCAACCACAAGTCTGTCCTTCATGTCTGCGCGTTTGTTTCTCTTTCGTAGATAAGTTCCTGTGTGCCATATTTTAGATTTCACATTGAGTGATATCATATGATATGTGTCTTTTTCTGCCTGACTTACTTTGCTTAGTATGATAATCTCTACTTGCATCCGTGTTGCTGCAAAGGGCATGATTCCATTCTTCTTTATAACTGAGTCGTATTCCATTGCATATATGTACCACATCCTCTTTATTCATTCCTCTGCCCATGACCGTGATCTAACTGGGGCTCTTAGTATTATTCAGACTACCCCGACTACTTCCTAACTGCTTTGCCTGCCTGCCTCAGAATGCTTGTCTTCCATTCCCCACTTTGCTAAGGAAGCCACCTCTGTAAAATGGCAATCCGCCTGCTGGCTCTGCTTCCTAAAATCCTTCACAAGCTCCCAGTGGCCTCTGTGAACTCCTGGGATGGTGAGATGCTGTCTCCTGCCATCTCCGTGGACTCATCAGCTGCTCCACTTCTGTGTGTTCCCTGGATTCCAGATTTGTGGGTCATCCTCACTAGATACATGTTCCTTGATGGTGAGCCCTGTATCCTGTTTATCTGGGACTGCTCAGGAGCTGGGTCAGTGCCTGGACGAGACAGTCTCTCTATAAATGCTTGCTGATTGCCACTGGTGGGGATTCATTACCTCCCTGCCTAATAGCAGCCATCAGAGAGCTCATCCTCCAATCCACTGTGAACTCCATTCACAGCTTAGCTGTAAAATGAATTCATGCCTTTTTTAATCAGTTCTGCGAATTTAAATTCTGAATCATCAGCTCACTTAGAGAGAGACATAACCACTAAACACCCCATGTAACTCAGTGTCCAGCGACAGCAAGGGTGAGCAGTGCTGTGGGCAGCCAAGTAAATGTACTGATGCTCAAATTTAAAGCAAATTATGACCCATTTTGCAGCAGATTTCCCTTTGCAATTGAAATTACTGGGCTGCAGAGCTACGTGTCTGACACCCATATGGCAGCATCCTCAACAATCCTTGGACACCCATGGAGTTATGGAAGGGTCACCCTTGACGTGGGCAGAACTGGAGGCTTCCAGGGTTAAAGAGGATCCTCAGAGGAGTCTGCAGTAAATTCTCTTTCCCCCAGGCACGCATGAACCAAAAAGCACAGGCTGGGAAGAGACAGAGAAGAACGTATTTGGGTTATAATGTGAGCTCTTGCTTGAAAACAGATGATTAGACTCTGAAATGAGGGCCTGGCAGCACAGGGCCCTCTGATTTAAAGAACCGAAATTGATGTTTCCAGGGCATGGTCCGTAATTACTCAGAGCTTCAGGAGAAATGATGGATTAAGAAAAAAGAGACACATAGACATTTTTTGAAGTACTATTTGGAGACTAGGACTCAGAAGAAAAAAGAAAGGACAGTATGAAAAAGAAATATCAGAGGTAGGACCTACAGGAGTAATTTTGTTGGCGTATGGGTGGTTCTTGACATTTGGGTGACAAAGAAGGAATCTGCAGTCCAAATTGAAAGACTATCCTTCCTAATCATTCAGAACAACTAAAGGCAAGCTTGTGTTAGAACTGAAAAATGGAACTGGAACTGATGGTAAAAACCAGAACCACATGCCCGTACAAAATCTGATATATAGATAACTTTTAAGATTGTCTGGTCTGTTTAATAGCCCAGTGTGCTTGAGGACATAATAAAGGAGAAATAATGAGTAGAGGTGAGGAGGGAAAACTATGGTCTGTGAAGAAGAAACTGTTCATCTGGATGAGTCCTGGCAGGAAGTTATCCTGAGAGGAGTGATGCTGTCAAGGACAGGGATCCCCAACCTCTAGGACCTAATGCCTGATGATCTGAGGTGGAGCTGATGTAATAACAATAGAAATAAAGTGCACAAGAAATGTGATGCACTCGAACCATCCTGAAACCACTCCCCACCCTCACCCCCGGTCCATGTAAAGACTGTCTTCCACAAAACCAATCCCTGGTGCCAAAAAGGTTGGGGACCTCTAGTCTAGGAGACCTTTGGGGTTGAGGTTCTCATTTCAGCATCATAATAATTTGACTCAGATTGAGCAAATTTAAGCGAATTGGCTGACACTAAAACTGGAAACTGACAATGCATAACTGCCGTCAAGGATGGCCTGCAACACGGGAAATGCCTTCATGCAAAGGCTGAGCTCAGTGAATGGACAGAGGTCAGGCCACACATCAAAAGGCAAGGCGGGCCGTGAACCGTGTTCTGTGCTGCTTGCCACATGGATACAGAGTATACAGAAAGTGCCTGTCTGCGCTCCCCTGGTGGCAAACAGACCTCCTCTGGTTGCGCATGACCAATTTTTTTGATTCCCTGAGATACTTGCTGACACATATTACCAGTTTAAGTGGCCATACCACTCTGAGACATGTTATTACCCCGCCACCCTAAAGATGAGGTTGATGTGACCAGTCGATAGCAGAGTTAGGATTTGAAGATGGGAGTTTGACCTCAAAGCCTGTGCTCCTTAGCACTCCGCTGTGCTCTGGGATAACACTCTTGCCCTGATGCTTAGAGCTTAAAGAATTCCTGTTAGGTTTGTAAATTTGTAGCTGTAAGTGAGAATGAGGAAACAGAGAGAAAAATGTGTGCTATGCGGAGGGGCCATACCCATCTCCCACTGCCCCTGGGCGTATTGTTGGCCTTTTCAAAATTGACATTCTCCTTGGAATAAACTGCTTAAGGCTAAGGGGTCTTACACCAGAGGGTGGGGATGTTTGAAAACTGTAGAGGGGCTATGGTTGCACAACCTTGTGAATGCTCTAAATGCCACTGAGTTGTTCACTTTAAAATAGCTAATTTCATCTTATGTGAATATCACCTCAATACATTATTTTTAAAAACTCACCTTCTCCAAAATTGTTCCATAATTAAACTCGCTTGATTGAGGTGTTTTATTTTCAGTGCCCACTTATCCCTTCTGAAGGCAGTCTGCAGAAGCCAGTTTTACACGTTTATTTTAAAGCGCTGATGTACTATTGTCAGCTTTTGCAGTGTAATAAAACTTTGCTGATTTGCATTTTCTAAAAAAGTGAAAACTTTTTTGGGTGGAGGTGTACCAGGGAAGAACAAATCTGACTCCATATTGGATCTGTTCTTTTTACTGGAACCCTTGTGCTCTGTAACTTGTGCTAAGTCATGCTGGCTCTGTCCCTGTTGTAAAAGAATGTTGCCTGTAGCCTGAAATATACAGGCGAGCCCATTCTTAGCACTCTGCCCCTCAAGGATATAACACATTCCATTCATAGTGTTAGTTGCTCAGTCTCATCCGACTCTGCAATTTCATGGACTATAGCCCACCAGGGTCCCCTGTCCATGGAATTCTCCAGGCAGGAATACTTGAGTGGGTTGTCATTCCTTTCTCCAAGGGATCTTCCTGATCCAGGGATCAAACCTGGGTCTCCCACATTGCAGGCAGATTCTTTGCCCTCTGACCTACCTGGGAAGCTCTTATTTTATTTATTTGGCTGTGCCACAAGACAGGTGGGATCTTAGTTCCCCTGACCAGGGATTGAGACTGTGCCCCCATTCATAGATAAAAAGTGGCAGAACAGAGAGCAACATCTCTCTTGCTGGAGATTTATAGGAATAGCATGACCTGATCTGGGTTTCCCAGGTGGCGCTACTGGTAAATAACCTGCCTGCCAATGCAGGTGACCTAAGAAACACATGTTCGATCACTGGGTTGGGAAGATCCCCTGAAAGAGGTCATGGCAACCCACTCGAGTATTGTTGCTTGGAGAATCCCATGGACAGGGGATCCTGGTGGGCTACAGTCCATAGGGTCACAAAGAGTTGAATATGACTGAAGTGACTCAGCAGCAGCAACATGACCTGACCTAAGAACAAAGGATTCCAACACTAAGAAGTTTGCATCATCCAACCTCATGACTCCCTCACCAGGTCTTTAA
The DNA here is from genome assembly GCF_029407905.1 of Bubalus kerabau. Taxonomy (NCBI): domain Eukaryota; kingdom Metazoa; phylum Chordata; class Mammalia; order Artiodactyla; family Bovidae; genus Bubalus; species Bubalus kerabau. The sequence continues at coordinate 17,497,167 of NC_073628.1, forward strand.
ATATGCTTTGCTGAAACCCTTCAGGGAGTTTACGGCTCTTTATGCGCAATCACCCATTTCCTTGCATAACCCTACAATTAACCCTTCTCTGCTCCAAATACTGACATTCTGGCTTGGTCTCACCATGCATTGGGCATGAGGACTTGCATTCAGTAACAGAGGGAGGGTGGGGTAGTTGATTCAGGATCTACCTCCAAAACATTGATTGCAACAAAAAACTTTGCTACATCCAGATGGAAATGCCTTAGGTGGGCAAGTTTAGATGACCACACTGTCATCAACTACAACCTTCTAAATAGAGGAATTTATAACATGAATTCTTGAGGAACATCAATCCACTGATTCATTTTATGGATGAAACCAAGGGTGAGGGATAGGAGTCAACTTGGCCAAAATCACACAGGATGTTGAGGATATTCTAGGTCCTTGAGGACAGACCCCTGCTGGACCTCTAGCTGGGCTCTCTTGATTGGGCCACTTTGGTCAGCATAGCCTCTGGCTTTTAACCAATAGAGTCTCCATGAGTCAAGAAGTCTTCCCCCTCTTCCTTGACTCTCTAATGAAATGACTCTCCTGTAAGGCACAGCCCTTGCTGCTTTGGCACTTGTGAGAGTCCTGGGAAGCCCAGGTTCAGGATTTGCTTTAGTGTCTTCTTCCAAGAGTGGGCATGTTTTGATGATTCATCCCATAGCGTCCGTTCCTTTACATATAGAGATCTTATTTCTTCTGAATTTCTGCACAATTTTTTTTTCATGCAAGAAGGGCTCAGAAAACATGGTTCACAGTGGATAGTGGAGGCTATCATTGAGGAACACAGTATCAGTCGATGATACAGTGAGGGAGTGATCCCACAGAACCCCCTAAGGCTCTAGAATGAGTGTCTCTAGCCCTTAGACAGTAGGCTCCCTAAACGATGTGATGTGAAGGAATTAATTTGCACTCGCCCTCAGGGATTTTTCCCCTGTGTGCATGCATTTATACATTAGGTACTCCACAGTGTTAAAAAAAATGTGCTGAGCTTTGGGTCTCTGTGGCTGTGTTTTATGTGCAGGGTTAAACATGCTCAGAAAGCTTCATCGGTTTATAGTCCTGGTGAAAAGCAGTGGGGTGGAGTAAACATCGTGCATATACCTCAGAGACAAAAGTCAAATACTCTACTTGAGACTCCTCCACTTCTTACTAATGGAATCCTGGGCAGAATGCTAAATACTGCAGAACCTGTCTCTTCATCTGTGAAAAGGGAATAATGCTAGCACATCTAACCTCATGATGTCATGATGGTATTCCAACAAGAAGATGCAGATCGAGGCATTTTGAGAGCTGTGAAATGATTCTGGTATTTCACAAATAACAATTTGAAATTTGTACATCACAGGTCTCCACAATCTGTTGGAACTTGCACTATTCAAATTCAGAAGCAGAAAGCATCCCTTTGAAAGTGTAGAAACTAAATGCTCTGGCTGCTGGAGGCCTCTCTGTAGGTCATCTTCCCCTTTGCTCACTGGATGCTACTTCAACTCGGGTATCCCTTTTTCCCCACATGGTCAGTGTTTCCAAAACATAAACCCTAACGCTCAGCTTAACTCTGACTTGTGTCCATGATGTGTGCTGTGAAGGTCTGCTGGTAACTTCCCAGCAGGTCCCACATCTGGACCACATTCTGGTTGCACACTGCTCTTGGGTGTTAACTCAGGAATCATATATACTCTCTCCCACGCCCACATTTGATCTCCCAACTGCGAGCTCTCCCATGACCCCACTCACCTTATAGGAGCTCATGGGAACCAACATCCCGAGAGCTTGCTCAGACTCCTGCCTGGGCTGTACCCCTGCCCAGGGCCTCACCTGGGCTCAAACTCTGGACATTCCCTCCTGCATAACAGAGTTCCCTGCTGGCCCGCTAACCACCCCAGTGGCTATGACTGGCATTTCCCAACTGAACAAGAAGCTCTCCTTACATTTAATGCTCTCGATACATAGACGACCAGAGTACCTTCCACTTCTTTTAGCTTTATCACATTGAGTAGATGTCTTTACCTACTTTGCTTCTGGTGTCTGTTAAACCCCCAATATTTACAAAGCATGGTGCCAGGGGGTATAATTTGGAGGAGAGAAAGCCACAGATGTATGCGAATTATCATTTTGAGTCAAGAAACCAAAAAATTTTGTTTGTTTAATCCTTAGGTAGAAAAATTGGGCTCCAAATCAGACAATACCTATGTTACTGTAAAATTAAGTAGATTTGGACTGTCTAACATAGGATTTGAAATCTGAATTAGTTGTGAGCATAGCATGGACAAGTAGGGTATCTGAACACTTACCTGTTATAATCTCTGTTGCCTCAGCATAGCTCTTTTTTAAAGGTGTTTTGCCCTGGATCACCCCAATAGTACATCAAGAGAAGCAGACAGCTAGAAAATGCTACTTGTTAATAGACTGACTCACTGGGTTAAAATGTTTCTGATTATCACTGAGACCTAAGATACGATCACTTGGAAACGTGTGAACAGTTCACTAATGAGTTATTCAATTTAATCAGCATTTTTTGGTGAAAGAATTGCTTTGTTCCAGGCATGATGATACTGTGGGTGAAACAATGGTAAGAAAGAACCTGCAAAAAGCTTGTGTGCTGCTGGGCAGTCATCACTAGCATTGCCTGTATGTTGCTGTGAGGTCCTCTGATAGGGTGTGGAGACAGGTGCTGTGGAAGTTCAGTGGAGGAGAATCTTACCAGTCATGGAATGTCAAAGTGAAAGCGGTATATGCCCATGTGTACCTTGTTTCTGTTTTAATATTTATTTTTATATATTTGGTAAAAGCCCGACTCCAGAGTTGATTGGGAAATGTGAAGATGTAGAAACAAAGAATATCTATTGGGCAGAGGAAATCGTAACAGTTTGGACTATAAATCAGACACATAGCCGAGTCACTGAAAGACAAGTTCCCTGAAAGATACGAAGTCCTGACACATAGGAATCTAAGTTGTTTTTAGAGGAAGCAGAACCCCCTCCAGATAAAAACTACTGACCACAAGAACATGGACCCTAGACTGGTTGAAATCGGGATTGATGATGCTTGAAACCTCACCTGGATGCTAACCAATCTGAGCACTGTGCAGGAGCCTATCACACACCCTGCAGCCCCTCCCTCTCTCTGCCTTTAAAACCCCTTCCCTGAAGCCAAAGGAGGGGTTGGGTCTTTGGGGAATGAGCTGTAACAGGCAGATTGTTGTCCCAGGGCATAGCAGAGTGCTCACGAGCACAGACTTGAGGTCAAACTCCCATCTTCAAATCCGAAGTCTGCTATTGACTGGCAACATCAGCCTCCTATCTAGGGCAGGGGATAATGACACGTGTCTCAGAGCAGGGTGGTAAGTCACTAGTGGAGCCAGTTTAAGCAAAAGTAGAACATTACAGTGAGGACGCAGGTTGATGTCACAGATCCCAAAGGCAGGAACAGAATGATGGCCTCAGGAACGGAGTGAGATCCAGGGCAAGAGGCACAGCAGCGACCTAGGAAGTTCTCTCTCTCTTACCACCTCCTGCCTCCGCGTCTCACCTCATCATTCTTCTCTCGAGTGACAAACAGCTCTTACAATTTCCCAGTTCACATGGTGAGAGAGCACCAGTCCTGGAGTCACTGGGGTGCCGTCACCTTCATTTAAAATAGCTGAGGCACGTTTTCTGTCTGATTTCAAATGCTTTGAGGATAGAGGGCACTGGCTTAACCCTCAACAGGCGGCACCTATGGTACAACAAACGATAAAAGAGGGATGGAGTTCTATTTTTATTTCATTTATTTATTTTAAATTGGAAGATAATTGCTTTACAATATTCTGTTGGTAAGGATGGAGTTTTATTGAGCTCCAAGGAGTGTTACTCCATTGAAGGACGGAGTTTTATGTAGGATGGAGTTTTATGTAGGATGGAGTTTTATTTATTATAAGGATGGAGGTTTATTGAACTCCATTGGAGAAGGAAATGGCAACCCACTCGAGGGTTCTTGCCTGGAGGAACCCAGGGATGGGGGAGCCTGGTGGGCTGCCATCTATGGGGTCGCACAGAGTCGGACACAACTGAAGCGACTTAGCAGCAGCAGCAGCATAGAGTGTTATTCCTTTGTAAGCTTGCAACAGGGTTGGGGGAGGGGATGGGTTAGGGATGATGTGGAGGTGGGGTTACTTTGTTACAAAAGAGGAAAACATTGTGAGCTGGAGGGACACAGGGCTGTTTCCACCTCAGGGAACTTTCAAGTTGTCAAATGTGGTTATGATCCTATCATGACTCGGGGAGGGCAGGTCATAAAAGCATTGAAGAGTTATGCTTAAATGAATGGATTTTTTTTTTTTACCCTTAGGGCAATGAGAAACGATTCTAGAGTAGGAGGGAGTCGGGTAATGTTTTGTTTGTATTTATTTGGAAGTTGGATCCAGGAGTAGACAGAATCTGACTCATACTTTAGAAAGATCGTTCTTGCTGTAGTTCAAAGGTTGGGTTAGAGGCAGTTAAAAAGCTTTGGTCTGAGATGATAGTTCTGGTAGCTAGGGAACAGGCAGTGGGCCTGGAGTTGTACAGAGCAGTGTGTATTGTTTGACTCTGGTCATGTATGTACAACCTACAGGCAGACACCTCAGTGAATGGCAACAGAATCCAGAAATGTGGATGAGGACAAGTCAGCAGCTAATGTAACAGGTGGAAAGGAAGCCCGGGACAGAATGAAGGAGGGTTACTTCATTGCACCTTCCTTAGTGTTTCTTCCTTATCTCTGTTTTTCTCTACCTCTTTTGTTCCGATTAATCAAGGCAGAAAAATACAAACGTTTGTATTTGAACCAAAATGTAATATATCGCTGTGCAAATGCCAAGAGATATATAGGGTTATAAAACCTAAAAGTAACAGCATTAATCAAGTAATTTCATTGCCACATATTTATTCTAAGGAAATAATCAGTGACATGCATGAAGTTCCTTGAAAAATGTTCTTTACTGTCAGGTCATGAATAGAAAAAACCAACCAACAAATGTTAGAAGCAATCTATATTTTCAATCCTTAGGATGGGTTAAATGAATTATTTCCATAAGATGGAATATCATTCAGCTGTATTGGGTTGCACAGGATCCCACCAAGATTTCTGTCCATCCCAGAACCTTGGTACATGACCTTCCTTGTAAACAGGGTCTTTGCATATGTAGTCATACTGGTGGGTCCTAATCTGATGACTTGGTGGCCTGATAAAAACAGGTAAACATGGACACGGTAGACACACTCAGAGGAAAGATGCTGAAGAGAAGAGAGAAGCAGACACTGGAGTGATGCAGCTGTCAGTCAAGGATGCCAAGAACTGCCAGCAACCTCCAAACAAAAGAGGTGAGAAAGGATGCTCTCCTAGGGCCTCCAGAGACAGCAGTACCGACACCTACATGTCCTGCTTCCAGACTCCAGAATGATGAGAGAAGATACTTCTGCTGTTTTAAGCTACCCAGTAAGTGGTATTTTTTTTTTCCAACTAATAGTGCAACCATTAAAGTTCAGTTCAGGTCAGTCGCTCAGTCATGTCCGACTCTTTGCGACCCCATGAATCGCAGCACGCCAGGCCTCCCTGTCCATTACCAACTCCTGGAATTCACTCAAACTCACGTCCATTGAGTCGGTGATGCCATCAAGCCATCTCATCCTCTGTCGTCCCCTTCTCCTCCTGCCCCCAATCCCTCCCAGCATCAGAGCCTTTTCCAATGAGTCAACTCTTCCCATGAGGTGGCCAAAGTACTGGAGTTTCAGCTTCAGCATCATTCCCTCCAAAGAAATCCCAGGGCTGATCTCCTTCAGAATGGACTGGTTGGATCTCCTTGCAGTCCAAGGGACTCTCAAGAGTCTTCTCCAACACCACAGTTCAAAAGCATCAATTCTTCGGCGCTCAGCCTTCTTCACAGTCCAACTCTCACGTCCATACATGACCACTGGAAAAACCATAGCCTTGACTAGACGGACCTTTGTTGGCAAAGTCATGTCTCTGCTTTTCAATATGCTATCTAGGTTGGTCATAACTTCCCTTCCAAGGAGGAAGCGTCTTTTAATTTCATGGCTGCACTCACCATCTGCAGTGATTTTGGAGCCCATTAGATTTAACTTATTTTAAAAATTAGTAAAATATAAAAATTACATGTTCATTGAAAAGAGGTTATAGATTTTCATTCATGGTAGTGTGATAAAGATGTTTGACATGAAACATAAATTTTTTGTTGTTAACATTAAGAAATATATAATTGCACTAAAAATAGAAAGAAAACATGGGGGAAACAGGAAACACACGGATGTAAGGGATACATTCTGCCCCTTGGGAAGGAGCAGGGCAGGGCAGTAGGGTCCGGGGGCACATTCACAGGATTGGAGGCTGGCCGTGCTCACACCTTTTAGTGACTAGAACTGGGTTCCCTACAAGAAGCTGAAGGCAAGATGACATACCCATCCGTGAGCTGGGCTGAAGGGTTCTGCTTGGCCCTTAAAGAAAGAGCCTGGGTATCTATGTGAGGTCAGAACCAGACCTGAGTGAGTGGGGATTTGTCCAGAGCTGAGAGACCCACACAGGTGACCACCATCCCCCACTGGAGTGGGTTGCCATTTCCTTGTCCAGGGGATCTTCCTTTACAGAGGGTAATTAAGGTAAAATAAAGTGGTTAGGGTGGGCCCTAATCCAGTATGATTGGTGTCCTTGTAAGAAGAAATTAGAAAACAGACACACACTGAGGAGACCAGGCGAATACACAGGAAAGACATGGCCGACTGCAAGGCAAGGAGAGAGGCCTCTGGAGAAACCAGCCTGCCGACACCTTGATTTTGGACTGCTTGCCTCCAAAACTATGAAAAAATAAATGTTTTCTGTTTGAGTCATAGATGCTGTATCCTCACAGGGCAGAGGGGTGAGGGAGCTCCCTGGGGTCTTTATTATAAGAGCACCAATCACCTCCAAAGACCCCCTCCCTTCCAATACCATCCCCTGGGATGAGGTTTTCGCATATGATTTCTGAAGGGACACAGATATTCAGAATATAGTGCAAAGATGGACAACCTTAAAAACTAGAAGACTGAAAAGTTAGATCCTCTGCAGAGAAATGTCAATGAACAGGTTTCTAAGCAGCAGCAATAAGACGCCCTAAGACAATGGGCTGCTGCAGGCTCAGCTTAGGAAGGAGTCATAGCCGATGGACAACTGTATATCCACCTTAGGTGCCATTCAAGAGAGAAGGGAAATAAAACTGGTTGAAGATAGAAAAGGAATGATAGATTTTACTGCCCAGAGACCTTGGTCCTAAAGGACCAAGTAGGGGAAAAAAAAGCCCAAACAAAAGTAATGAATTCAGATTAAAGCAACCAGTATTTAAGCTGAGGTTAAAGAAATAAATTAGAAAACTAAGGCAAATCTAAATATTGATTGCAATCATAATTATAACTTTCATATTAAAAATACCTGAATCTAAGCTTGTAAATAAGAAGTCTGCAAATTACAGTCCATAGGCCAAATCTGCCCTTCCTTCTGTCTTAATAATAAAGTTTTATTGAAACACGGCCACACTCATTCCCTTACAAATTGCCTATTTTTTTTTGATGCTGTAACAGCAGAGCAGATTAGGTGCAATAACCATCATATGACCTTTAAAGCTTAAGAAAGCTGCTGTTTTGCCTTTACAGAGTAAGTTCTAGATCACAATGCCATGGAAATATGATGATGAGAAGTAATAATTTGAGGAGAGAGTATGTATGGGCATAAAAGTTTACTGAAGTCCTCATTTCTGGAAGAAGGTACCACATGCTGTTTTTCTTTAATTTCCTTGAAAGCTATCAATTTAAAAATGCATGCATACTAAAATCTTAAAGGTAAACAGTAAAACAACAGGAATAAAGAAGATGTGGTACATATACATGGCAGAATATTACTCAGCCATAAAATAAGTGAAACTGTGCCATTTGTAAAGATGGAGATGGACCAAGAGACTGTCATATAGAGAGAAGTAAGTCAGAAAGAGAAAAGGAAATTTTGTATAATATTGTTTATATGTAGAATCTAGAAGAATGGTATAGATGACCTTGTTTGCAAAGCAGAAACAGAGACACAGATGTAGAGAATAAACTTATGGATACCGAGGCGGGGGAGGGGTTGGGATGGATTGGGAGATTGGAATTGACATATATACACTACTATATGGCTTTCCTTGTAGCTCAGTCAGTAAAGAATCCACCTGCAATGCAAGAGACCCAGGTTTGATCCCTGGGTCAGGAAGATCCCCTGGAGGAGCAAAGGGCAACCCACTCCAGTATTCTTGCCTGGAGAGTCCCACGGACAGAGGAGCCTGGAGGGCTACAGTCCATGGGGTTGCAAGAGTCAGACACGACTTAGTGACTAGATCAGCACTAGTCACCGCCACCACCACACTACGATATACAGCACAGATAACTGCTGAGAACCTACCAGATAGCACAGGGAACTCTACTCAGTGCTCTATTGTGACCTGAATGGGAAGGAAATCTAAAAAAAGAGGGGATATTATATGACTGATTCACTTTGCTGGACAGCAGAAGCTAATGCAGCATTGTAAAGCAACTATACTCGAATAAAATTTTTTAAAAGAAATCATTAAAAAGAAGCAGGAGTAAAACATCATCTGTAAGTGCGTAGATTCCAAGTAGGAGATTTAAATTTTTAAAACTTTCAGTTCCGTTCAGTCGCTCAGTCATGTCTGACTCTTTGCAACCCCATGGACTGCAGCATGCCAGGCCTCCCTGTCCAACACCAATTCCCAGAGTTTACTCAAACTCATGTCCATTGAGTCGGTGACGCCATCCAACCATCTCATCCTCTATGGTCGCCTTCTCCTCCTGCCTTCAATCTTAAAACTTTATAGACGACTGTTAAAAAGTCAAAAAAAGGAAGGAGAGAAAATAAGGATGAATAGAAAGTGCATATGGATGTATGTGCATTTAAAGTGTTTAAAAATACACTGAAGTGTTGAGGCAGGGAAGATGGGGTATGGAAGGAGAGGCGATACAGCTGTCATCTTAAAAGTTTTTTCTTTCTTTATTTGATTGTGCCAGCTCCTAGTTGTGGCATGTGGGGTCTTAGTTCCAGCACCAGGGACTGAATCCAGGCCCCCACATTGGAAGCTCAGAGCCCTAGCCATTGGACTACCAAAGAAGTCCCTCATCTTTTTTTAGAGTCATCTTTTTCTACACAATTTCAGTACCTTATATTAGGAAGAAATTAAGTAAAATTTCAACCATTGTCAATTCTAGGTATAGGGATTAATGCTTTTGTCTTAAGGTTATCTTTAGTTTTGTATACTTTTTAGCTTCGTAAAATTAAATGAGACTTTAAAATTATAGAATACTGAGACTGCACTTCAGCTAACCTTATGTGCTACACCCTCACATACCTGCCTCGCAGCAGACTGCAATCTTAAACATCCAGCTTTCACAGTGATCCCTCCATGCCCCTAGCAAGTAACACACAGCCGCAGCAGTGGCCATCCTGCCAAGAGGGAGCAGAAATGCTCAGACTGGTAACTTACAGGTCCTGTAACTCCCTTTGTGAACGGGGTGATGGTGTCAAGAAACAGGACCAGAAATGAGACTTTCCTTGTAGGGACCACCCCACCGGTCTTTTGCTAAGAGCTCAGAAAATGTCATCTCTGGTGTTCAGGCTGCAATTAGCTATGTAAGTGGTCACAGGAACTGCCTATGAGACCTGTTCTATTGCCAGCCTCTGCTAGAGTTCTGCTTCTTTTTAATTCCCCTGTTTCCCTAAATGTACGGTTTTAGGGTTTGGCCATGTGGTCCCTATGTTAGTATCTAAGAAGGGACATTCTTCAGTGAGTTAGCCAGTCCCACGTTTATAGAGACACCAGCATGTAACAAGTGATTGAACAGGTAATGTCCCCCGACAGTCCAGCAGATTGCTCTGTACGTAGAAGCGAGTATAAAAGATACACTGAAAAGATGAGTATGTACCTTAGTATTGGTATTTTACTTTGTCTTATAAAAGTGGACCTTAGGCCTAGACAGTAAAGAATCCGCCTGCAATGCAAGAGAACCAGGTCCAATCCCTGGGTCAGGAAGATCCCCTGGAGGAGTAAATGGCAACCCACTCCAGTATTCTTGCCTGGAGAATTCCATGGACAGAGAAGCCTGCTGGGCTACAGTCCATGGGGTCACAAAGAGTCAGACATGACTGAGCAAGTAAGGAGCAGCAGCAGCTTACCTGGTATCTAAGTCTTAGGCATGCATGGATGCATCTTTAGTTTGCATTTCTGGACTTTGCAGAGTGAATTCATTACACTGTTTCTGCTTGTGAGGCCCCAGGCCACTCAGCTTTTGTTATGATGCCCCTCTGTCTGCTTACAGGTGCAATTAGAGAAGTGGTTTTCCATATTGAGTTTGCTAAGTTCACACTAGTTGTCAACCAATGCATTGAGTTTGTAAATCATATTCCAGGGGCAGGTGGTGGTGGTGAACCACATAAAACAAACAAATAAACAAGCAGAAAAAACTCATTATAACAAGAGCCGGAAGGGAAACAATAGCAGTAAATCTTACTCGAGGCAGAAAAAGATATTCCATATCCATCACTAAGCATAAAACTGAAAAATACACACAAAATACAGATACCTTCTAGTTTATTCTTAGGTCCTAATGGTAACTGGTCTGCATGTGCGGAGCTTTGTTAACAAAAAGCTTTTGTCCACCACTTGTATTCATTTTGGGGTATGACAGTTCCAAAGCGTTGGTAATGTACAAGCCAGACTTGCTGAATGTAACATATCAAACAGTTCAGTAGGCTTACAAGGTTCAGAATGTTGAAAATAAAATTGTCCCAATAGCTCTGCCCATCTTTGTGCCAAAGCAATACAGATGATTTTTGAACAAAGAAAACAACAGTGTTCATCTGAGTTTGCTAACAGCACCCAGTGACACATGATGCTGTACAATTCCCTGACTCGATCTCAAACACCCATTAGGACGCATTATCGTGTGCAATATTACATATTCAGGGTCTGACAACATTGATGCGTGCCTGGGAAAAGCAAGACAGGGAAGCCAGACCTGGGCTTTACCCTGTGGAAACCACTCTGCAGGCTGGGTTCCTGCTCCTTCCTCCATCAAGATGACCCCTCCCCTTCCCGCCACACTGGTGAAGAGAATAAAAAAGTCAGATTCTACGTAACAAAACTGCTACTTATTTCTGAAAGTAGAGCTACAAACCTAAAACCCACTGTGACTTTGTGTGCTAAGTCACCAGTCATGTCCGACTCTTTGAGACCCTATGGACTATAGCCTGCCAGGTCCTCTGGCTATGCGATTCATGTTGATGTATGGCAAAACCAATATTTAAAAAAATAAAAATAATAAATAAATAAAAAAAAATAAAAAAAATAAGAGTACTGGAGTGGGTTGCCATTTCCTCCTCCGGGGGATCTTCCCAACGCAGGGATCTAACCCATGTCTCTTATGTTTCCTGCACTGGCAGGTGGGTTCTTTACCACTATTGCCACCTGGGAAGCCCCACCGTGACTTCATCTCTGTTGGTTTCCTTGGGTGGACAGCAAGGATGAAGTGGGGTCCTGTAAGAATCCAGTAGATCTGTTGGCCTAAGTACAGATCACAGTGGCATCGGCGCACTCCACGTTCCCAGGGTGTCTGTGGGTATCTGTCTCCCCTTCAAGGCAAGAGCTTTTGTATACCTTCTACAATGTGACATGACTTTGGAGTCTTCCGAGAAGAGTGTGTTCCTTTCATCGGTGGTCCCCAACCTTTTTGACATCAGGGACCAGTTTCGTGGAAGACAATGTTTCTATAGACTGGAGTGACGCGGTGGTTTCAGGACGATTCAAACACATTATGTTTATTGTACACTTTATTTCTATTGTTATTACGCCAGCTCCACCTCAGATCATCATGCCAGTTAGATCCTGGAGGTTGGGGACCCTTGTCTTATGACAATCAACTACAAATCGTTATGACTTGGGTGGGCTTGCCAGGATGATGGACAGATTAAAGTATGTGTGTATGTGTGTGTGTGTGTAAAAGGAGGGAGACTGGGGATGGTAAGACTGGTAGTAGACCAGGTATGATATCCAGATGCGGTGGTGATAAGTAGCTTACAGACAAGCACAGTGGAGCTCCAGGACCTATAGGATCGTGGCAAAACCCTTGAACAACAGCCCCTTGGAGGCCAGAGACCTTGCTTGCCGAGGGTTTCAGGAAGGCAGCATCTTCTTGTCCCCCAAGGGCCTGAAGATTCATCGCGCTCATCCCATGAAGAGCTCCCACTTAGCACTGCGGCACGTGGGGATGAGCTGTTCCAAGAGATGATGGAGCTCTGATGGCTGAGATGCTCGGAGGACGGTGCTGGATCTCCGCAGCCTAATGGGCCCAGCGAGGCAGTAAATTTCACATCAACTTGACACATTAATATAGAAGTACAGTCTGTTATATCAAAGGGAGATTGTCTGAATCCTTAAGGGGAAACCGGCAATCCAAAAATGAGAAGTGTGCACTGGTGACTTGTGAAAAAATGTAGTTAACACTAAACTTGAGAGCAGGGCTGCATGCTGTCCCTGTGGAGTTCTCCTCAAGGGCGGACTCGGCCCCTGCCGGATGCCGCATGGCCCAGAACATCCACCTCTGCAGGCTGGGGTGGGGAGGAAGAACCGAGCTCTCTGTGCAGCCGGCATAGGGAGAGCCAGCACAGACATCTGTGGGTCGTCCTGGGGGACTGCACAGGCTGCCTTTCTGCAGCTCTGTTTTCCCTGTGTCTTTGACTAATCATAGCACATTTCTGTAGGACTCCACAGAAAACAACTTAATCCCCAATAAGGGAGAGATGGTTTGGTAAACTACAGAATATCCACAGGATGAAAAAGGATGACTCCGTTGCAGTGATCATTATGAAGACCAAATTAGAAACAAACACGGGGAATATTTCGGTTCAATGTTTAAAGAACATGTAGACCATGATATCATCAGAACAGATGAAAACCCATGAAATTACAGTGCTCAGGACTGGAAAGTAACACGATAGAACGGAACTAGTTATGTTAGAAGAAAGAGATGATATTGTGGTTTGTTTTTTTTTTCATTTTGCAAATGTGCTTTATTACTATTGTAACATTATATTCTTAAGGCCTATATTTTTAGTAAACCATAGGCATAAGGTGCTAGCTTTATCTGTTAAAACCTAGTATCTTTTTGCTTAGTCATTATCTAATACTAATATTTTTAGCACATGCTTAACTTTTCATCCCAAAGCTAGAGCCCAAGTACAGCTGAAGGGAGAAGGCCCTTTATTTCTCACACCCAGGATTCCCTTTCCCTGTGATTTTGCTCACTTCTCAGTGACTTTAACAAACTTGGTCCCTGTGCAACACAAGGCTCATGTAACCAAATCCATATGCATTGTTCTCAGGAGAGTCAACTCCAGAGAGAACCTTTCCATCATTCTGCTTTGGTGGTTGTTGTTTTGTTTTGATTTTGCTTCAAATAATGCTCTAAAATCAACTATCACAAGGGTAAGTTTTAATTGCATAAGTCTAGCAAGTGAAAGTCTAGGGGATTTGGATTTTGGATTGAGTCCAGGTGTTTCTGTAAGTACTTTGGAAGCTAGTTGGAATGGGCAACACATTTGGGGTAACAGCATTTGGAGTCTCTAAAAGAAAAAAGGCTTTAATGCCATCTAGTTAAAGAGAAGTGATCATGTGTGACTTGCTCAAATTCTGGGAAATGTTAGTCCTCAAGCCAAGAATTATATATTGCTTTCCATGGATTGCCAGTATGCTAGACAGTGTATTAAAAAGCAGAGACATCACTTTGCCAACAAAGGTCTCTATAGTCAAAACTATAGTTTTTTCAGTAGTCATGTACAGATGTGAGATTTGGACTATAAAGAAGGCTGAGCACCATAGAATTGATGCTTTTTAATTGTGGTGCTGGAGAAGACTCTTGAGAGTCTCTTGGACTGCAAGGAGATCAAACCAGTCAACCCTAAAGGAAACCAACTCTGAATATTCATTGGAGGGACTGATACTGAAGCCAAAGCTCCAATATTTTTGCTACCTGATGAGAAGAGTCAACTCATTGGAAAAGATCCTGATGCTGGGAAAGATTGAGGGCAGGAGGAGAAGGGGGCAACAGAAGATAAGATGTTTGGATGGCATCACCAACTCAATTTGACATGAATCTGTGCAAACTCCAGGAGATAGTCAAGGACAGAGGAGCCTGGCATGCCGCAGTCCATGGGGTCACAAAGAATCAGACGGGACTTGGCAACTGAAGAGCAACAACAGTGGATCATTACACAGGTGATGCCAGAGTCATTTATTTACTTGGTGGTGGAGCTACTTACTGTATTATTTCTAATGTACACTTATCTTTATTTTAATGTCATAAATAGTCAAGCTTCAAGAGAACTAAACAAACCCACTGTGCTCTCCACATCCTGTCCCCTTGGTCTGCAGGTGCTCCCAGTCCAACAAGGGCAAAGGCTAGTTTGATCACAGAGAACTTCTGTCAAGCCCTGTCCTGTGCTTTGGTTTATAGGTGGTTATGTGTGAAGCTACTTCCAATGGGATGACAGCCTGGCAGGGAAAGAAGAACTGTATCTCACCAACCTGGTTCACATACAAAGGAACAAAAAATATTTTGAAAAGTAAACAATTTTGCTGGCCTCGAATGGCTAAGCAGTGGAGGTGGGACTGGAAACTGAAGCAGAAAAGAGAGACTTGGCTTCTTCTAATCCTCTCCAACCTCTCCAGCACTTAACACCCAGAAGTGGACATGACAAATTGCAGATTCCTCAGGGATAACCCTTTATAGAGAGAACTGAACTGGATACAGGGAAGCCAGCTCCTTCATGATTCCTGTAATTCTTTCTCCTTAACAGCAGAGGGATATTTTAAGAAGTTTATATATACATTTATTTGAAGGTCAACTAACCCTTCATTTTTGGAGAAGGAAATGGCAACCCACTCCAGTATTCTTGCCTGGAGAATCCCAGGGATGGGGAAGCCTGGTGGGCTGCCGTCTATGGGGTTGCACAGAGTCGGACATGACTGAAGAGACTTAGCAGCAGTAGCAGCAACCCTTCATTTGTACTTAAATTTCTTTTTCTTTCTTTCCTTCTTGGGAAATTCAAATGGGAAGTGCATTAATACTTTTATTAAAACTAAAATACAGCTCCATGCATATATTTGTAATCTAGAAAGATGGTACTGATGAACCTGTTTGCAGGGCAGCAATGGAGATGCAGATGTAGAGAACAGTTTTACGGACATGGGGGTGGGGGAAGGAGGGGGTGGCGGAAGGAGAGGGTGGGAAGACCAGAGACAGAGTAGCATGGAAACACATACACTACCACATGAAAATAGATGGCCAGTGGGGATTTGCTGTGTGACTCCGAGAACTTAAACCAGGGCTCTGTGACAACCTAGGGGATGGGATAAGGTGGGAGGGAGGGCCATATGTATACCTATGGTTGATTCATACTGATGTATGGCAGAAACCAATATTGTAAAGCAATTAATCCTTCAATTAAAAATACATAAAAACCTAAAATACAGTTCCAATTCTATAAAGCATAATAGTCCATCAAGTGAGGGGACAAACATCTGTTTATGTGTGCACCCTGATCTCTGCAGACAGGGGGTGATTGGAGGAAATGCTGTTACAGACCCAGACCCCCAGGTAACAGGGAAGATGATTAGGTCTCAGATGATCAGTCAGTTCAGTTCAGTCCCTCAGTCGTGTCCGACTCTTTGCAACCCCATGAATCGCAGCACCCCAGGCCTCCCTGTCCATCACCAACTCCTGGATTTCACTCAGACTCACGTCCATCGAGTCAGTGATGCCATCCAGCCATCTCATCCTCTGTTATCCCCTTCTCCTCCTGACCCCAATCCCTCCCAGCATCAGAGCCTTTTCCAATGAGTCAACTCTTCCCATGAGGTGGCCAAAGTATTGGAGTTTCAGCTTTAGCATCAGTCCTTCCAAAGAAATCCCAGGGCTGATCTCCTTGAAAATGGACTGGTGGATCTCCTTGCAGTCCAAGGGACTCTTAAGAGTCTTCTCCAACACCACAGTTCAAAAGCATCAATTCTTCAGCACTCAGCTTTCTTCACAGTCCAACTCTCACATCCATACATGACCACTGGAAAAACCATAGTCTTGACTAGACGGACCTTTGTTGGCAAAGTAATGTCTCTGCTTTTGAATATGCTATCTAGGTTGGTCATAACTTTTCTTCCAAGGAGTAAGCGTCTTTTAATTTCATGGCGCAGTCACCATCTGCAGTGATTTTGGAGCCCCAAAAAATAAAGTCTGACACTGTTTCCACTGTTTCCCCATCTATTTCCCATGAAGTGATGGGACCAGATGCCATGATCTGCGTTTTCTGAATGTTGAGTTTTAAGCCAACTTTTTCACTCTCCTCTTTCACTTTCATCAAGAGGCTTTTTAGTTCCGCTTTACTTTCTGCCATAAGGGTGGTGTCATCTACATATCTGAGGTTATTGATATTTTCTCCCGGCAATCTTGATTCTAGTTTGTGCTTCTTCCCGCCCAGCGCTTCTCATGATGTACTCTACATATACGTTAAATAAGCAGGGTGACAATATACAGCCTTGACGTACTCCTTTTCCTATTTGGAACCAGTCTGTTGTTCCATGTCCAGTTCTAACTGTTGCTTCCTGACCTGCATACAGATTTCTCAAGAGGCAGATCAGGTGGTCTGGTATATCCATCTTTTTTAGAATTTTCTACAGTTTATTGTAATCCACACAGTCAAAGGCTTTGGCATGGTCAATAAAGCAGAAATCAATGTTTTTCTGGAACTCTCTTGCTTTTTCAATGATCCAGTGGATGTTAGCAATTTGGTCTCTGGTTCGTCTGCCTTTTCTGAAACCAGCTTGAACATCTGGAAGTTCACGGTTCATGTATTGCTGAAGCCTGGCTTGGAGAATTTTGAGCATTACTTTACTAGCGTGTGAGATGACTGCAATTGTGCGGTAGTTTGAGCATTCTTTGACATTGCCCTTCTTTGGGATTGGAATGAAAACTGACCTTTTCCAGTCCTGTGGCCACTGTTGAGTTTTCCAAATTTGCTGGCATATTGAGTGCAGCACTTTCACAGAGTCATCTTTCAGGATTTGAAATAGCTCAACTGGAATTCCATCACCTCCACTAGCTTTGCTCGTAGTGATGTTTCTAAGGCCCACTTGACTTCACATTCCAGGATATCTGGCTCTAGGTGAGTGATCACATCATGATTATCTGGGTCGTGAAGCTCTTTTTTGTACAGTTCTTCTGTGTATTCTTGCCACCTCTTCTTAATATCTTCTGCTTCTCTTAGGTCTATACCATTTCTGTCCTTTATGGAGCCCATCTTTGTATGAAATGTTCCCTTGGTATCTCTAATTTTCTTGAAGAGATCTCTAGTCTTTCCCATTCTGTTGTTTTCCTCTATTTCTTTGCATTGATCGCTGAGGAAGGCTTTCTTATCTCTTCTTGCTATTCTTTGGATCTCTGCATTCAGATGGGAATATCTTTCCTTTTCTCCTTTGCTTTTCCCTTCTCTTCTTTTCACAGCTATTTGTAAGGCCTCCCCAGACAGCCATTTTGCTTTTTTGCATTTCTTTTCCATGGGGATGGTCTTGATCTCTGTCTCCTGTACAATGTCATGAATCTCAGTCCATAGTGCATCAGGTACTCTATCTATCAGATCTAGTCCCTTAAATCTATTTCTCACTTCCACTGTATAATCATGAGCGATTTGATTTAGGTCATATGTGAATGGTCTAGTGGTTTTCCCTACTTTCTTCAATTTCAGTTTGAATTTGGCAATAAGGATGATAAGATTCAGATGATAAGATTCCCAAATAAGAGAAGCCAAGTAACAGTGATTAACCATTAAAGGAATAACGGGGATAGTTACCATAAAGAGTAACGAGATTTAAGTGGCAACAAGGCAGGTGGGTATCCAGTTCTCCAAGAGCCATGGAGATGTGAATTAAGCCATGAAGCTCCTACAGCCAAGAGAGGTAGGCTGTGCTTGCTTTGTGCCATCTAAATAAATCAGCTACAAATGATCAGGAGTCTATTATTATTACCATAATAAATATACCATCTCTTGCCCAGTTTCTGGAACTCAAATGAACTCAGACTCAGAATCTACTGAAGGGAAGAGACGTGCCTTCCAGTGAGAAGGGTGTTTGCCACATGTGGGCAGTAACTGCCTTGAGTCCTTCCTCAAAGACTTAGAGCCATTTGCTTGCACATCCACGCATTTGGAGAAAAGTGAATTGTTGGATGGAGTCTGAGTTTAAAATGATGCTCAGAGTGCAAACAGCATTGTTCTTGAGTCTTAGAACACAGGTGTATTGGGGGTCGCCCACCCATGCCCAACTCCAAGGGGCCCAAACACCTGCATGACAGTCATTTCCCCAGACCTCATGTGTGTACAATGGGATTAACAGCTGGGAGCTGGCAGACCTCACATTCGGTCTTCTGGTTTTTTACTTACTAGGAGTTACTGGAGTGGAAAAGGCCAGGTAGAAATTTTTGTACCCACCACCTACCTCAAACAGCAATTGAAACTGCATCTCAGTTCTCGCGACTTAAAGAATAATAGGGTTGTTCCCCGCTGTATCACCATTTACTTAGAAGACGTTCCCTTAGAGAAGCCAGAAGGATCAGATCCGAGCGGATGGCCACACCTATCTGCGTCACTGCTTCCAGTCCAGCTACTCTGCCAGATGTGGTTCCTCTGCCAGAGCAGATTGAAGCAGATCATGGGCCTCAGTATGCAGCCAATGACCTGGTAAACTTGTTATTTTCTTTTCTGATAGGAAAATCATTCTCGTGGCGTGAAACAACAGTACGTACACATTGATGGTTTGCCCCCAGGCTGTGATAACTCTCCAGCCTCTAACAGATTTCCAAGGGGCTAAACTTGCTGGACATTCTGTAGACTATCATTCGCCCACTATGTCGATGATACCATGTTTGTTAGAATAGGAGAGTGAGGACTGGCCAGATATTAGAGGCTCTGCAAAGATACATTTATTCCATAGAGAGGAATAAACTCTACAAACCTCAGAGACCTACAATGTCATTGACATTTTTAGGGACTCAAAAGTCAGACATGCTGAGATAGCCTTTCAAACACAAGGGACAAATTACTGCATTTCATAGCTTCCACCACTAAGAGAGAAGCACAAGACGTGAGAGCCCTCTGCAGGTTCATGTTCTGCACCTGGGGATCCTAGCAAGCCCAGGCTGTATGCAGGCATCCCTGATGCACGGGGTCATTAGACAGACAGGCCTTATAGCGAGAGACGCACTGTGGAGCTTATGGCAAGTGCCAAGAAGAATGGCTGCAAAGATGCTTAGGATTTCGGAAAAGGCCAGGCCATTTCTGAAACAGAACTACACAGCATTCACAAACACCTCAAGAACGCCATTTGATCCTAGAAGAGACAGACCATTTATCTGCCTGGAGGACGTCACGTGACCATGTGATCAGACCTGCCTATCTTCTTTGTGTGTGTGTTTGTTTAATCATTTCTACTTAATTAAAAGAATCTATGTATTTTCAATTAGATTAGTGTTAAGTATAATTGACATGGAGACTTTTATTCTACTTGGGTATGTTTTTACTAAACATAATCGGGTTTGCTCATTGAATGAAATATCATGCTTCTACTAAATGTTTAAGATTATGAAAAACTATAAATATTTTCAACCAAAATCAAATCACTATTCTGAAAAATTTTTTGTTAATGTGCAGCGGACTCAGAATGTGGTTCAGATTGGAGACTGAAGATGTGACACAAACATCAAGAAGATAGGGAAAGGTCTGTTATTCACAGAAGTGCCTTTCAGGATAGAGCAGGGCAGGCCTCCCAAAGAGGTCCAAAATTGCTTTAAAAAGAAGATGGAAAGGAGGCTGGCTTTCTGGTTTCTGGTGGTTAGGCCTGGGGTTGGAGCACAGTTTCACTCGTGCAGGCAGGGGCTTGCCTGGATTGAACTCCTGTTCTGCAACCCCGACCCAGGCACTAAAGGAGAAAGCACCCAGGCTTCCTGATCAACCTGCCAAAACATGGGACAGAGGGAAAAGGGGGCCTTAAAAGCTGCCAGCAAGATTTCCATGGTGGTCCAGTGACTAAGAGTCTGCGCTTTCATTGTGGAGGGTATGCGTTCAGTTTCTGGTTGGGGAAGTTCTGCATGTCAGGTGGTGCTAGGATAACTTGAGGCCTTTCATGGTGGCTCTGGAACAATCTGCCTGCCTATGCAGGAGATGTGAGTTCGATCCCTGGGTCAGGAAGATCCCTTGGAGAAGAAAATAGCAAGCCACTCCAGTATTGCTGCCTGGGAAATTCCACTGGCAGAGGAGCCTGGTAGGTTATGGTTCATGGGGTCACATGATTTAGCGACAAAACAGCAATGTCAACCTGAAGACAATTTCCAAGATTTTTAGGCAACTTAAACCTTGTGCTGGTATTAACTTGAGTTAATCAGAGGTCATTCGATGTCTAGACAATTTCTAAGATAGAATACTGAAACATTAGTTACTAAGCAAAAGTTTAAGTTTATATATTCTATCTCTTATTTTTATGGTATATAGATAGATAGATATGGTATGCATTTGTGTGTCTTACAAAAACATCTTAACCTCGGCTCTGCAGAGACTGAGCAGCTCAGCCACCTTAAGATCAGGTAGGGTGGGGTTGGAGGAGATAGGAAAACTAAACAATCTGTGTGGAGTCCTATACCAAGGTCACAAGTGTAAAGCCTTGTACCAAGGTCACAGATGTGGAGCCCACACCAAGGTCATCTTTGGACTGACTGAGCCCCATAGCAGGCATTACCATGAGCCCCACCCCAATCTAAACTGGCCAGCTCCCTGACCCCCATATTACATCCTAACCAATCACCTAATGCCACCATTCTAGGAGGAATTTTCTCTGCCTTGAGGCTAGAGAACTACCTTCTCCGTTCACAGATGAATCTGAGTATTTGATCCCCGATAAAGATCCTGCAAAATATTGCCTTGAATACACTTTACCACAATGTGGCCAAGGGCACGAGACTCTGGGAACCCTGTCATTCTATCATATTCTGCACTTTCCTGATGTTCCCCACTGGATGGAATTGTGAATGGCTTCTTAAAATTGCAGCTGAGTGTTGATGTCTAACTGTGTGTGTGTGTGTGTGTGTGCGCGCACGCGCGCGTGCTCACTCATGTCTAACTCTTTGCGACTCTATGGACTGTAGCCCACCAGGCTCCTCTGTCCATTGGATTTCTCAGGCAAGAATACTGGAGTGGGTTGCCATTTCCTACTCCAGGGGATCTTCCCAACCCAGGGATCAAATCTGCATCTTTTGAGTCCTTGAATTGGCAAGTATATTGTTTACCGCTGCCCCACTTGGGAAGCCTAACTACCTGGGAAGCAAGGAAGGCATTTACAGAGTTGGTTTCTCTACACATGAACTGCACAGGTACAGAAACCAAGGAGTGGAAGCAGGAGTGACCCTGCTTACCATCATACCCCTCCACACAGTTGCAGAAACTGTTCTTATCCTTACAACTTCAGGGAAGCAGGATGGGGGGATGGGGGTGGAAGGAGAGACGGGCTTGGAGAAAGGCAGGTCCTCCAGCCAGGCTGGTGTTCGTAATCCTAAATACAGGGAGCCCAGACATGGAATCATCTTTCTTTCTCCCTCTCTCCCATTTGAGAAATGTCTTTCATACACTGAATGGGCCATAAATTAAACACTGAGAAATCTGCTTCACTACTTGTAGAGTAAAAGAGGACTTGCTCTCTGTACTTTTTGTGTTTGACCTTTCTATCAATTTCGTTTAGCAATATTAAATACCTGATTCTCCAAGCTCTAAAAGAGGTCAGAAACATGTCATCGTGGTCTGATGATCTAATCACTAGATTAAGGGCATCTGTGATTCTGAATGTGAATCCTCTGCT
Source organism: Bubalus kerabau (assembly GCF_029407905.1). NCBI lineage: Eukaryota > Metazoa > Chordata > Mammalia > Artiodactyla > Bovidae > Bubalus > Bubalus kerabau. The sequence goes on from NC_073628.1 coordinate 17,519,185, forward strand.
TGTGCTGAGTTTCCAGGCTGCCTGGACAAGTCAGTTCATCTCTGCCTCAATCTCCTCATCTTTGAAATGGACGGAGTAAGGCCCACATCTCTATGGGCATCTTGGGGAGCCATGAGATGCTGCATAGCTGCTGAGTATGATTTTCTGTATTATCAGAACAATAAAAGGAAATATCGTCCCTGCATTTCTGAGAAGCGTTAGCACATATACCTTTTGCCGGAGACATGTCTGTGTTCCTGTGAGTATCAGGATAGGAGGGGAGATAGATGAACCATGTAGATATGTGCTCTGCAGAGTGGGATAAACGTGTGGGCCTCCTTGCCACAGCAATCAAGTGTGATGCACTCAGGTGGGGAGCAGGCAGCGGGAGGAGATGAACACTTGAAAAAAAATACAGATTCTGTTTCTAGGCAAGTGTCCTTAATAGTAAAAAATGAGAGAGTAGAAATACAGAAAATGTCTGTTATATAAACATCATTGGTCCCAAATAGAAGCTATACAAGGAGCAATATCAACTCATCAAGCTGCAGTGAGAGCGGAGCCTGCCTCAGGCTCTATCTAAGGAAGAGTTGTTTTCCAAATGCTGCAGGAGCCCTGAGCTGCTTTTAATCCCCCACATTTCCTTTGTGCATATTCTCAGAGTGGGGAGAGGTCAGGAGAGATGAGAGCTGCCTGGGCCAGCACAGTGCTGCCTGGTGGGGCTGGGGGAGGGGAGAGAGTGGGCAGGGGGCTGTGGGGAAGGCACTCAGCCCGAGATGAGCCATGGGCCTGGTGGGCATCAGGAGAGAAGATGAGAGGATGTGGCTGCAAGCTACCTGTCACCTAGGAGATGCGACCAAAGGGCGGGGCCCTGAATGGCTGAGATGCTCCGTACCCTCAGGCCCAGGCCTTGCAGAGACCCTGGGTTACCTTCTGTGTACAACCCTGAGGTTTCTGGCGGCAGCTGAGTGCGTCCCCAGCTGAGTGAGCATCCTGGTCGCAAGAGCTGTGCACGCTGGCACAGCTCTGTCTTCCAACCCTTGGCCTCCCTCAATTGCTTTGCTGCAACTTTCTGGACACAGCCTAGATTCCAAGACCACACTTTCTCCTCCACTGTCCAACCACCTGCCTTCATTTTGTGATTCTCAAACAATGCAGTGGTCCAGGAGGTACAAGAACCAAGGGAAGGTCGACCAAAGTCATTCATAAAACAACAGGCCCCAAACCTCGTCATTCTGATATGTCTAACATATAGCAGGCACACAAAATATGTGCTCATTTATTTGTCTCATTGCTATTGACCACCTGCTCAGTTGTAGGTGTTGGGCATACCGTGGTAAATTTTTCCCTTGAGATCACCTTTTCATGGAGTTCTGGAGAATGGTAGACAGACAAGGAGAACATGGAAAGTTCAGTTCAGTTCAGTCGCTCAGTCGTGTCCGACTCTTTGCGACTCCATGAACTGCTGCATGCCAGGCCTCCCTGTCCAAAACCAACTCCCAGAGTTCACTCAAACTCATGTCCATCGAGTCGGTGATGCCATCCAGCCATCTCATCCTCTGTTGTCCCCTTCTCCTCCTGCCCCCAATCCCTCCCAGCATCAGAGTCTTTTCCAATGAATCAACTCTTCACATGAGGTGGCCAAAGTATTGGAGTTTCAGCTTTAGCATCAGTCCTTCCAAAGAACACCCAGGACTGATCTCCTTTAGAATGGACTGGTTGGACCTCCTTGCAGTCCAAGCGACTCTCAAGAGTCTTCTCCATCACCACAGTTCAAAAGCATCAATTCTTCAGCACTCAGCCTTCTTCATAGTCCAACTCTCACATCCATACATGACCACTGGAAAAACCATAGCCTTGACTAGATGGATATTTGTTGGTAAAGTAATGTCTTTGCTTTTCAATATGCTATCTAGGTTGGTCATAACTTTCCTTCCAAGGAGGAAGCGTCTTTTAATTTCATGGCTGCAATCACCATCTGCAGTGATTTTGGAGCCCAAAAAACCAAAGTCTGTTTCCACTGTTTCCCCATCTATTTGCCATGAAGTGATGGGACCAGATGCCATGATCTTCGTTTTCTGAATGTTGAGCTTTAAGCCAACTTTTTCACTCTCCTCTTTCACTTTCATCAAGAGGTTTTTTAGTTCTTCTTCACTTTCTGCCATAAGGGTGGTGTCATCTGCACATCTGAGGTTATTGATATTTCTCCCAGCAATCTTGATTCCAACTTGTGCTTCTTCTAGCCCAGCGTTTCTCATGATGTCCTCTGCATATAAGTTAAATAAGCAGGGTGACAATATACTCCTTTTCCTATTTGGAACCAGTCTGTTGTTCCATGTCCAGTTCTAACTGTTGCTTCCTGACCTGCATACAGGTTTCTCAAAAGGCAGGTCAGGTGGTTTGGTATTCCCATCTCTTTCAGAATTTTCCACAGTTTATTGTGATCCACACAGTCAAAGGCTTTGGCATGGTCAATAAAGCAGAAATTGATGTTTTTCTGGAACTCTCTTGCTTTTTTGATGATCCAGCGGATGTTGGCAATTTGATCTCTGGTTCCTCTGCCTTTTCTAAAACCAGCTTGAACATGGACAAGTACTTAAAAATACAATCATTTTACATACTAATGGGGCAATTTAAAAAGTACATATCTATAATCATACATTCGTTTTCTAAATCTGTGAGTCTTTTTCTGTTTTGTAACTAAGTTCATTTGCATCCTTTCTTTTTAGATTCCACATATAAGGGATGTCATATGACATTTCTCTGTCTGACACTCCACTCAGTATGCCATTCTCTAGGTCCATCCATGTTGCTGCAGATGACATTACGTCTCTCTTTTAAATGGCTGAGTAATATTCCAGTGTACACATGGACCACATCTTCTTTGGTTGCCAGGGGGGAGGGTAGTTAGGGACTTTAGAAAGGTTGTGGACACACTGATATATTTAAAATGGATAACCAACAAAGACCTACTGAGCTCTGCCATTGTCATGTGGCAGCCTGGATGGGAGGTGGGTTTGGATACATGTGTGTGTGTGGCTGAGTCCCTCAGATATTCACCTGAAACTGTCACAACATTGGTAATAGGCTATATCCCAATAAAAGTATATGAAGATTATTTCATAGAAAAAAGTTAAAATTACACGTCTAAAGGAGCATGGCATGTCTGAAGGCTTTGAGGCAGGGTCAGGGAGGGTCTCCAGGAAGAAGGGCATCAGGCAGGAGCCTGTGTGATGGTCTTGAGGAGCGTGTTTCAAGCAGAGTGAAGGACCAGGCCAAAAGTCCTGCAGAAGGAACAGGTTTGGGTCTAAGGACAAGAAAGAACACTGTGTATCTGGTGGGGGGGAGGTGTGGAAGATGAAAGTGGGGAGTAGGCAAGGAGGAGGGCATGTCACTGGCATCTCGCTGACCATGACAGGGACTTTGTGTTTTAAGTGCAATGAATGAGACCACATTCACATCTTTGATCTGCAAAGTGATGCAACTTGGTTCATAAATAAAGAAGAGATGGCAGAGGGAGCTGCAGAGAAAGGAAGGCCAGCCAGGAGGCTGGACAGGTCAAGGGAGAGCTTATCCTAAGAAGAAACATGGGACAGACATGAGATTTGAGATAAAATTTAGCAGCACAGGCAGAAGGACCAGCACTGATCGGGTGTTGGTATTTGGGGCTTGGAGAGGAGACCAAGAAGACTTCCAGGGTTAGTTTAACAAAGAATGAACTCATTGTTTAACGATTAAAATATCTAATTGATTCATTAATGTTGCTTGTCCTGGAACCATGAAAAATCAATTGTTGGAGAAAGATAGCTTTATTAGATTAAAGAAAAAAAATTGATGATCATAATAGTTAACATTTTAAGAGGATTTGCCATTGCTAAACAGTATGCCGGCTGTGTAAATATATTCTCATCCAATTTTCTCAAAACAGTAAAGGAGGAAGTTATCTGCCACTCTACCTCTGCAAAAGCTTACAGAAATGAACAAACTTTGTTAAAGCCACACAAAGAGTAGGAGGGAGAGTAAGGCTGGGTGCCCTTACCCTGTTCTTAAGCCTGATTCTACAGTGGCTCCCACCTATTAGTCTAAGAAACTGCTGAATATCCAGATGAGAACCTAAGTAAATGCATACTTAGCCAAGATTTAATATTTTTCACCCTTGACACATAAAGGCATATTGAAAGAGACAGTGCTATAACTACTCAAATAAGTGGAAGTTAAATAATACTGAGCTAATAGTTTTCACTAACTGATTTGTCAAAAAATTTTTGTAAACCATCCCCTCATGGCACAGACATGAGAGTACTCTAAGTGTCCTCTGATGTTACTCATTACTGAATCCTTGAAACAGATATGCATAAGAGAAAATAGCGCAAGTTATTAGCACAGCAGTTAGAGTGCTAAGCCGATTGGGTAATATTTGTGTATTTTAAAGATCTATTGAGATATATGCTTTCATAATTTGAAAATGACCATTTATATCAATTTACCAAACACCTTTGTGAGAACTTTCACGTCTGTAAATTTCCAATTCTAAGAACTCTTTGTCAAATCATGAACTTCATGTTTCTTTCGGAAAATCTAATGGACATAAGATGTGGAACAGATACTGCATATCCCAGTATAAGTCAGGGAGGAGAGAAAGTGTCAGATTCCAAAGGGATGGGCAGGTTTAACTCAAGAGTTTCTGTTGATTGTGGGTGAATATTGAATTATATCAACAAGTCCAGAGAAGGTATGAAGGTCTATGCTGGTCAGGTCTGGAGAAAATAACCCTCAGTCTGATTCCCCGAACGGCCCTTCATTTCAGATGCACATCAACGTACACTCCAAGAGGGCATTCTCTAATCAAATAATTGTTGTTGTTCAGTCGTGGCCAGCTCTTGGCGACCCCATGGACTGTAGCCCACCAGGCTCCTCTGTCCGTGGGATTTCCCCGGCAAGAATACTGGAGTGGGTTGTCATTTCCTTCTCCAGGGGATCTTCCCTATCCAGGGATTGAACCTATGTCCCCTACATTGGCAGGCAGGTTCTTTACCACTGAGCCACCAGAGAAGCCCCTGGGGATCCTAAAAAGCCACTGCCCTTTCACTATAGTGACCATGTCAGTAAAGACACCAAACACTGGTTCTGTTGCCCTGCTGTTGGTTAAACCGCATCACAGCAAATCCCAACACACGAAGCATGGCTCTAGGAATTTTTGAACCATTCTGCTTGGTGGCCTTTGTATCTATTTCTATCACAACACTTCACACATCACCCTTGCCATTGTCTGCTTCCTGCTCTGGTGAGTGAAGGCCTTGAGAACAGGGCCCAGAGCTTTGACCTTTATCATCTATTACCCAGCACAGAGCATGGCTCTCAGAAGGCAGAGCACACAAATTTGTTCAATAAATCAATCAATAAACCCATCAATCTAGTTCAATACACTCACTTCACAGGTAAAACCTAAGCCCACACTGCTAGTTAATGATAGAGCCAGGACTACACGTGATGTTCCTCAAACTTTCCAACCCCCAGTCTATCTATAGCAGCTGCTGTGTCTATTTCAAGGCTTGTATGCATAATACAAAATTAAATCAAAATTGAAAAAAAAAAATTCCTTTCCTCGAAATGATCTGGATACATTTGACCTGAATCAGAAAATACCATTTTCAATGTATAATCAGAATTTTGTGTCTTAGGGAACAAGAGGGCTGTTCTTAGTGACGGCGTCCACGTGTGTCCTGAGCTGTGGTTTGTAGGAGGCCTGGGAGGGAGGAGCTGTATCAGGAAATGGGAGGAGGGGAAGGGGGAAGGAGAAAAGAATATTGAGAGCACGATCCAAGGAGAGGAGGATTTTAAACAGTAAATTAAAAAATATAGCACGTTGAGCAAGTAATAATATTTCTACAGAAATGATAGTGAAATGGAATGGGGCCCAGCATCCTGTAATAAATGTCCCCATCCTGCTGCATGAAAATCCATGGGCAAGTTATTAACAAGCAGATGGTTCTCTCCAACACCTGTCTGTATCACAACCCATTTACTTCTTATTTTTTTTTTCCTGCTGAATTGCAGGTTTCCATTAATGAAAACTCTGAAGATTCTAAAACCTATTTCATCTCTGGAGACTGCTACAGACAAGCAACTGCAGCATTAAAGAGGTTAAAGCATTTTGGGGGAGACAGGGCCTGGGCTTATACACAGGCCACAGAGCTCTCAGAACCCCATGGAATTAGGTCCTGTGCATACAGAATAAAATGGAAATGTCCTTCTGGGATGTTTAAAGGTCCTGGAGAATATCAACACTGGCACTTGGCTGTTGAGGCTTTGCGCATCCACAGGACGGAGCAGAGGGACCAGCCATAGAGCTCTGGTGCTGGCTTGCTTTCTGGGGCCTTGTCTACCCAGCACGTAGGCTGTTTCTCTCAAGGTCAGATCGGTCAAAAAGCCACGGATGGTGCTGCATCATTTGATTTGGCGGTGAGTCAAACACAGAGTCCTAACAGGTGCTGCCCCTCTACTGTATTTGGAGACAAAGTCAGTGAGTAGGAGGTGCATCGTTACAGTGAAGGGAGGTGGCTTTGCAATCAGTTCTATCTGGATGGGGTGCTGCCCCCAACCACCTGGTAGGGTGTCAGCGAACAAGTGATTCAGCTTCTTCAGACTGGATCTTCATGGGTGTCACATCAGCATAATAAAGTCATGCTCCTGAGTTTTTGTATAGATTATATGAGAAAATGACTGCAAACTGCTCATCACAGAGCCTAACAAAGGGTTAAGGGATCAACAGAGTTTGGGTGTTATTATTACTATTATCATACTTGGACGAAGTATTAATTGCAAAAATGCCTAAGAGACCAGAGACATATATCTGCTTCTGTCTATATCTGTCTTTCTTTGTGTCTCTCACTTCCTTCTCTTTCTTCTTTAACAAACACTACCAGCTTGATCTAGTAGTGTTTTTGAGTCTATTTACAGCTTTGTTCCTGGGGGCTTCCTCAATGGCTTAGCATGGAAAGAATTTGCCTGCCAGTGCAGGAGACACAGAAGACACAAATTCAATCCCTGGGTCTGGAAGATCCTCTGGAGGAGGAACAAATGGCAGCCCACTCCAGTATTCTTGCCTGAAAAATCCCATGGACTGAGGAGCCTGGCGGGCTACAGTCCAAAGGGTCGCAAAGAGTCAGACACGACTGAGTGACAAAGCACACATATGGGTTTGCTCCTGGACAAAAGTTATTCTATGAAAGCAAAACATCTCCTAACTTTTGTGTTGGGACCAGTAAGAAAGAAACCTTGAAAGAAAGGAAATGACAAAGAAGCAGAGGAACATTTCATACCCATCACGTCCCACAGTCCTCAATGTGCAGAGAACCAGTCCCTAAGGAAGGAGGATGGTATGGGTTGTGTCCAGTCCCCAGAGAGAGATGGAAGCCAGGCTGTAGGTCACCACATCTAGGAGGAAGGCTTCATGCTTCCTTGATTAGCAGACATGTCACCCAGGCTCAACAGGGCTCCCAGTCTTGGGGAAACTATCTCCTTTACTCTTTAGTCCTAAGTACCTTATCTTTCCCAAAGTATGTGGAAATGACATTTGGTTTAAAAAGTGGAACAAAATGAATCCATGGGACTTGGCTTCCCATTGAAGTTGCTATGCCATGAATGGACTAGGCTACTTAAGAGGAATCCAGAGGCTGTACAGAGCTCCAGATGGTATTCTGGCTCCCACAGGTGTCCCTGGCATCCCCCCCAGGCTTCCTTCAAATTCAGATAGTATCACAGGCCTTCCATGGCATCTCTGCTTCTTCTCTCTGATGTAGAATCTATGTAGAGCAGCATTTAGTATTTACTGAAGCATCATCCTTTTGGCTAAATATAGAACACAAGAAATGTCTACACAAAGTGTTTGATAATAAAGAAAACTCAAAGAAGGAAAAAGAACCAATATGCCATTTAGTCTGTGAAGTCTAACCTGTTATTCCTTCTATTCTTCCAGCAATGTTTCCCAGCCATCCTAGCTTTAAAACAGCTTGATTTGGACTTCTTATTACTAGGTCTTTTCATAACATGCCATATGCAAAGATATTTAATAACAGAGGCACATTTTTTCTTTGTTGACTATGAATAAAGCTGAAATAAAAGAGGATAACATCCAGGCATTTGCAAGAGACTATATTTAACCTGTCTCTAAGAGCTTTCAACATATGGCTCATATACATCTGCTTGCTCTATGATGGCTCAAGGGCCCCTACTGGCCTCTTATTCTTCTTTCCTTCCTGCTAACAAGCTTCGAAATAGCCCCAAACTTTGTCAGAACTGAGACAAAGCAGAGGAAAGATCTCATTCCCATCGGGGCTTTGAGCTCCTAAAAGGTTTTGTGGCGAGGACTGACACTGACTATTGAAATAAATGATTAGCAGCCAGGCCTGAAAAGCATGAGGTTTATACAGAAGAGTGAGAAGGTAGATGCTGTGAGCACTCAGCACGGGACGCAGACCCTGACCACTGTCAATCATGGCTTCGCTGCTACAGAAATGTTGAGTTTGTGCATAAAGGTTACAATGTGTTTGGATAAAACATACAAGGGTAAAACAAATGTAAATAAACTTTCTATGTATGCATGTGTGCATTTCTATTTGACAGGTTAAACACCTTCCTTTAAGGCAGGTCTCAGTTTTCTCTCCTTCCATACATGTGGCATGGGTTATTTATTTATATTTTTTTAAGGGATTCAAGTCTCTATCTGGAATTAATACAGAATATCTCCTTGTTTCATTAACACTTTACTTGCTTCTTGTTTTCTGTCAAGACAAAGCTGACGGGCCATGTCTTCCATGAAGTTACTGCAACAAGTCTGACTTCAGTCCTGGTTTCTTTCATCCTCTCATTTGACAAATAATTATTAAGCATATGTCAGGTATCAGGTACATGCTAGGGGCTTGGAGATAGTGCCAGTCTCTGCTCCTCTTTCTCTATCATCGTGTGACAACGTCCCTTATAACACCTGTCATCTTTTATTGCAATTTGTAATGGGTGTCTGTGTCTCACCTACTAGACAACCAACTTCTTGATTTGGGAACAGCTTTTAAAAACATTTCTACCGCATTCTAGGCCTTGCAGGCCACCTGGACATAGCAGGTGCTCAACAAATTTGTTGAAATAAAATCAAAATTTGGAAAAGAAAGCCGAGGCATGGGAGATATGCAGAAGCTCAATATTTCTGACTATTAAACTAATTTCCCAGCACATCATTTCTATGAACATGAATTTAATATGCAACTAATAGTCACCATGAAAACAAGTACCAACACATTTTATTTAAGGAAAAAAAAAAAACCTTCTCATTTTTAGCACTAAGCAGTGCTTAGAAAATTTCATCAACACATTGTAATATTAATCAAGAATAAGTTGATACATACTGTTTGGTGTGCCAAAAAATAAATTTACACTATAATTTGTTTCTCAGAGAGGCCATGGAGAGAAGTAGAGGGAAAATGGCCTGCCTCTGAGTTTAATACAAATAACCCCCCAACTGATTAGCCTTTTTACATCGAAATCCGAGTCACTTAATATTCTTTCTCCCACAGTTTGGTCCATATTCATGTGCATTTTCTAATTGATGTTTCTTTTTATGCTAAGGTCAACTTTTAGGTTTAAGGCCTGGTTTTCCTCAATATAGCTTGGCTTATCTCAGGAGGCTGTGTTCTCTCTCTTGGAGCTCTGAAACAAGTTTTAAAGAAGGGGCTTTACTAATTTGGTGATCAATTTTATTGCTAGTCAGCAGTAAAAACCCTGAGCCCAGCACAAACCAAAGATTTCAGTCCCAGACAAAACCCCCAAAGTGACAGGCTCCTGTTTCACTTTTTCAATACTTTGGCCACCCGATGCAAAGAGCAGACTCATTGGAAAAGACCCTGATGCTAGGAAAGATTGAGGGCAGGAGGAGAAGAGGATGACAGAGCGTGAGATGGTTGGATGGTGTCAGTGACTCAATGGATATGAGTTTGAGCAAGCTCCTGGAGATAATGAAGTACAAGGGAAGCCTGGCATGCTGCAGTTCACGGGGTCACAAAGAGAGTTGGACACGGCTGAAGGACCGAACAACAACAACAACAACTTATTCTGTTATTGAAACATCAACCTGAAAGAAGCCACCAAGTGCCTGCACCTCATTATATGTAAAGGCACCCATAGTCTTGATTTGTATGTATTTTTATATAAACGCGATCATGCTACACGTCTTGTTTCGCAACTTATCTTTTAAGGTTTAACACTATGACTAAATCTTCCTAGATGAGAGCAGATTGATCTCTTTCTTCCTTTTTATCTGCTGGAAAGTATGCACACTAATTCCAAGCCACGATATATTCAAACACTCCTCTTTAGGTGAACACTTAGATTGTTCTCAGAGACGTTTCTGGCTGATCTCAATGGGTGGTTTTATTTACATAACTGAATACAGAAGGCTCTGACTCTCCACAGTTTTACATAAGGGGCTTGAACATCGCAGATTTTGGTGTCCTTGGGGGTCCTGGAATCAGTCTTCTGTAGATATGAAAGGACAACTGTAATCATTTTTTGCCTTCAAATGAAATTTCAGAGAGTTCTGCAAAATACAGAACACATAATTAAAAGGCCTCCTCTAGTCAGTGTCAGATTCAGATAAGGGGGCCGTGTGTAGAATCCGGATCTCACTCACTCAGCTTTGGGGTCTCTCGCTGAGCGGGTCTGCCCACATGCTACCACGGTCTGCTCTGAGCCACCCTGACCTCATCCTGCTGCTCCCACGATGTGGACTGGAGTGTCTACAGGACCAGGACAAGATGCCTAATGAATCTCTCTTCTCAGCACTAAAGGTATCTGACCCATTGGCCCAGAGATTTGAGAAGGCATTACTGGAGTGGGTGTTGCCAGCTTCCAGTGTGAGGTATCTGTAGTCCTGAAGATTGTATTTATGACAGCCATGGTCGTGTCCAGCAGACAGACCTCATACGTGTGTAAGCATGGAAGGACTAAGCGGGTCTCCCCATGTCTTCACATGGAGCTCCCTCTCTTACTTGATGAGTGATTGGACCTTATGGGCTATGAGATGGACTCCAAGGTGTTTTTTTTTTTTTTAATTTTTTTTAAAATTTTATTTTATTTTTAAACTTTACATAACTGTATTAGTTTTGCCAAATATCAAAATGAATCCAAGGTGTTTTTTATTGCAAAAAGTTTGTCTTCCAAATGATGTTTTCTGTAAGCTAAAAATAAAGTGCATTTTTGGCTCCTGTGTACATCAACTGAAAAGAAGAGCCAACAGCCCTGATACAGAACAGCAACAAAATAATTTGGGACCAAAATATATCTTCCATTCAAAGTGGATAATTCCTATTCTGTTAAATGGGAAATTATGAGTACATAAACATCCCGGTTATTGTTTTCCAGAACAGGTCAATTCCTCGACACCAATGTATATCATGTTCTGTAATTCTCAGGGACTCAGAAAATATCTGTTGAATCAGTTAACTTAATTGAAATTTGTTTTTCAGCTGTCAGTATATAATTTATACATGTATTGAAAGAATAGAAGGGAATTAAATCACATCCAGAAAATTAATCAAAAGAGCTGACAGTGAAATGACCATTTGGGGTTAAAAATTAAAAGCAAAAATTCTGTAATGCCAACACCAGCCTGTAAACTCCTCTCCCATGTGAGCCCAACTGTGAAGTCATTGCCTCTGCCCAGACCTTCCTCCTCCCTTTGCTGCACCACCGAGACATCCTGCCCTCACCTCCCAGAGCTGCCTGCACTGCTCTCATCTGTACCCTCAAATATAAAGCTCCCTACTTTAAAACTCTGCCTGGGACTTTTTATTAAGACATCTCCCATGGTTAATGACCACATATCTCAGATTTTCAAGAACGGCCAATTTTAAAGTAAGCCATCTTACTTTCTCCATGAACACGCTCATTTGTTACAACACATGTCTTGCTTAGGAAATATGACCATTGTACTGATGCTACTATGTAACCCCTTCCTCCCTTACGTTACTTTATACCGCATCAAAACTACCATTCATTCCTAAAAGAAAAGTGAAGAATATCTGATACCACTAGAGTGAGAAATATCTTGGCCAGTAGAGATAGGGGTTTTTTAGGATGAGGCTTAATGCAAAGCCACGAGTTTCTAATTCTAGCACATATTGGTCCATGATGACTTTTATAGTATCCATCTATTAATAACTACTCCATAACAGACCAAGGATACAAACGACTCACTAAATGTGCTGTTTTGTAAGTTTCCTTACATTATTTTTCTCCAAATGTGGGAGGGGTACATCTGCTTATAGGTACCTATGGAAAGAGAAACTAACAAAAGGCTCTGTGGCAAATGTGAGTTACATGGTGGAGTGTTACTGTATGAGTATTTTCCTATCTTCATTAATGCTCTTAATCATAAATATTCCATGCATTCCCCATTCCCTCCGGGCACTGAGTCATGTCTGCTCAGAAAGACACTGCTCTCACAGGCTGCCACTCACAGCCATTGTGAGAGACAGACACTTCAGCGCTCACTCAGAAAGTGTTTACTGAATTCACAAACAGGAGACGGCTTCACAGAAACAAATCTCGGCCGAGCCTTCTGCACAGATGTCAGATTTCCGTAGAAGCCTCCCGGAGGCACACGATTCCACAATGGACTATTTTTAGTCCTGATAATTAATATTGGAGGAGAAGGGGAGGAGGATGAAAATGTAGCTCTGGTGAAAAAAGCAATTACCATCGACATCATATATTCTCACCTACGAGACGTGTTATTTTCAGAGAAATAAAGAGACAAACCTTCCCCAAACCTATAGATTTTTCAACTGTGCCTCCCATGAAGTAGATGTTTAATTCTTCCCCTTTAGGATTCCAGAAAGAGCTTGGACTCGTAGGTTAATATATTCAGCAAATGTTATACCAGTGTGGATCTTACTACTACAAAAAAAGATGTTTGTTTTGAAGTCCCAGAAAGCAAGAATTTGCATCCCTCGCACACACCGAATATTCATGATCAGCAGCTGCAACAGAAGTTGGGGATGCCTTCAAATTCCTTTCCTCCAGGTCCCGGGTGTCTAATTTTTGAGACATTTTCTCACTCCTTTAGGGCATCACTGAAATTGGTCTTGTCTGTGAAGACTTCTGCATTCCATGCGGATGCACCCACATCTGCTAAGGAACACACTCTTGTTCCAGCTCAATGAAAGCCAGTCTGTGATGAAATAGAACAACCTCGGGTTGCTCAGCGTCCAGAAGCACAGTGAAAGGGAAGACAGGTGCCTCATCGTGCTCAGACAAGGTTCCCACCTCAAGCTCCTGTCTGCTCACCGTCCCTAAACTCACAGGTCAGGGCTGAGGCCCTGGAGAGGGATAGGGCGGTTGCATCACAGAGAACCACAGACGACTTTGATTTCAGAGCTGTTGTTGTTCAGTCTCTCAGTTGTGTCCAAATCCTTGCCACCCTCATGGAGGGCAGCACGCCAGGCTTCCCTGTCCTTCCCCATCTCCTGGAGCTAGATCAAACTCAAGTCCATCCAGCCATCTCATCCTGAGTCGGACCTGAGTTCTGGGTTTAGTTTACCCCTCTGCTGCATACACCCTCTCCTTCTTGGAAAGCTGTGCTCTCCTCGAGTTTATGAATTTTGCACAAAGTTTAGTCTTTTTCTCTGACAGTTTCCCCTCTGTTTCCATCACAGCTTGCTTGTCTTCTGGCTGCCCCAGAAACGTTGGCATTGCACAGGGATTCACACCCTCTGTGCTAAATCTAAATGTCCAGCCCGGACTCTCTCAGGAGTTATACTCGTGTATTCACATGCTGGCTAGGTGTCTCCTAGTGATACATCACAGAATCTCAAATTCACACATCCAAACTGGCCTCAGTACCTTTCCCTCTAAGCCAGTCTCATCTCTGAGGCTTGCATTTCATCACCGGGACTGTGGTCCCCTCAGCCACGAATAAGCCTGTATGTGTGTGTCCTCCATGGCTGTCTTCCTCCACATCCAATCTATGACCAGTTCACATCACAGCATCTCCAAAAGAGTTCTGGACTCCACACTCATTGTTGCCTCTGCCATCGGTGCCTGATCCAAGCCCTCATCCTCACGAACCTGGACAACCATAGCAGCTTCCTGAAGTGACTCCCTGTTTCCGCATCCTCAAATTCACCCTCCATCTGCCAGCGAGATCGTTCCAAAATATCATCAGATGTACGAAACTGCCCAACTTAAAATCTTCCATGGATTTCTTTAGCATCTAAAAGATAAAATCAAGACTCCTTATGGTTGTGTAACACCTGGTCCCTGCTTTTGTTCCTAATCTCATGCCTGCCTAAAGACAGTCATCCCGCCTGGAATTCAGCATTCTAGCATGCTGAGCTATTTGAAAATGGAAGTATAGTTGCTTTTTAAAAATTGAAGTAGAGTTGATTTATAATATTGTGTTAGTTTCAGGTATACAGAAAAGTGATTGCTATATATATAATATATAAAATTACTACAAATTTACTGTATAATAAAGGATGAGATGGTTGGATGGCATCACTGACTTGATGGACATGAGTTTGAGCAAGCTCTGGGAGTAGGCAAAGGACAGGGAAGCCTAACACACTACAGTCCATGGGGTCACAAAGAGTCAGACACGACTAAGCGACTGAACTGAACTGAGATATACTTCCCAGATTATTTCCCTTACAAAATACTGACTACAGTTCCCATAGTTCCCTGTATTATGCATTGAATCATGTTTTGCTTATCTATTTTATGTATAGTAGTTTGTGTCTGTTAATCCTATACTCTTAATTCAACCCTCCCTCACTCCCTTTTCTTTTTGGTAACTATTTAGTTTGTTTTCTATGTCTATTTAAATCTGTCTCTGTTTTGTACATAGATAGATTATCCTGTATTATTTTTTAGATTCCACATATGTCATATGGCATTTGTCTTTCTCTTTCTGACTTACTTCACTAAGTACTCTCTTGGTCCATCCGTGTTGCTACAAATGGTATTATTTCATTCTTTTTTATGACTGAGTAATATTCCATTTCATGTCTGTGTTACATCTTCTTTATCCATTCATCTATTGATGGACACTGAGGTTGCTTTCATGTCTTGGCTATAATGAATAGTGCTACTATGAACATTGGGGTGCACGTGTCTTTTCTAATTATAGTTTTCTCTGGATATATGCCCAGGGATGGGGTTGTGGCTTATATGGCAACTCTGTTTTTAGTTCTTTAAGGGACCTCCATACTGTTTTCCATAGTGGCTGTACCAAATTACATTCCCAAACAGTGTAGGAGGGTTCCTTTTTCTCCTTTCCTCCACACCCTCTCCAGCATTTGTTATTTGTAGACTTTTTGATGCTGGTCAATCTGACTGGTGTGAGGTGATACTGCATTGTAGTTTTGATTTGCATTTCTCGGGATCAAGACCATCCCCATGGGAAAAAAAATGCAAAAAAGCAAAATGCTGTCTGAGGAGGCCTTACAAATAAGCTGTGGAAAGAAGAGAAGTGAAAAGCAAAGGAGAAAAGGAAAGATATTCCCATTTGAATGCAGAGTTCCAAAGAATAGCAAGGAGAGATAAAAAAGGCTTCCTCAGCTATCAATGCAAAGAAATAGAGGAAAACAACAGAATGGGAAAGACTAGAGATCACTTCAAGAAAATTAGAGATACCAAGGGAACATTTCATGCAAAGATGGGCTCGATAAAGGACAGAAATGGTATGGAACTAAGAGAAGCAGAAGATATTAAGAAGAGGTGGCAAGAATACACAGAAGAACTGTACAAAAAAGAGATTCATGACCCAGATAATCATGATGGTGTGATCACTCACCTAGAGCCAGACATCCTGGAACATGAAGTCAACTTGGCCTTAGAAAGCATCACTACGAATAAAGCTAGTGGAGGTGATGGAATTCCCGTTGAGCTATTCCAAATCCTGAAAGATGATGCTGCGAAAGTGCTGCACTCAATATGCAAGCAAATTTGGAAAACTCAGCAGTGGCCACAGGACTGGAAAAGGTCAGTTTTCATTTCAATCCCAAAGAAAGGCAATTCCAAAGAATGCTCAAACTACAAGACAATTGCACTCATCTCACATGCTAGTAAAGTAATGCTCAAAATTCTCGAAGCCAGGCTTCAGCAATATGTGAACCATGAACTTCCAGATGTTCAACCTGGTTTTAGAAAAGGCAGAGGAACCAGAGACCAAATTGCCAACATCCACTGGATCATGGAAAAAGCAAGAGAGTTCCAGAAAAACATCTATTTCTGTTTTATTGACTATGCCAAAGCCTTTGACTGTGTGGATCACAATAAAATGGAAAATTCTGAAAGAGATGGGAACACCAGACCACCTGACCTGCCTCTTGAGAAACCTATATGCAGGTCCAGTTAGAACTGGACATGGAACAACAGACTGGTTCCAAATAGGAAAAGAAGTACGTCAAGGCTGTATATTGTCACCCTGCTTATGTAACTTATATGCAGAGTACATCATGAGAAACTCTGGACTGGAAGAAGCACAAGCTGGAATCAAGATTGCCCAGAGAAATATCAATAACCTCAGATATGCAGATGACACCACCCTTATGGCAGAAAGTGAAGAGGAACTAAAAAGCCTCTTGATGAAGGTGAAAGAGGAGAGTGAAAAAGTTGGCTTAAAGCTCAACATTCAGAAAACTAAGATCATGGCGTCTGGTCCCATCACTTCATGGGAAATAGATGGGGAAACAGTGGAAACAGTGTCAGACTTTATTTTTTTGGGCTCCAAAATCACTGCAGATGGTGATTGCAGCCATGAAATTAAAAGACGCTTACTCCTTGGAAGGAAAGTTATGACCAACCTAGATAGCATATTCAAAAGCAGAGACATTACTTTGCCAGCAAAGGTCTGTCTAGTCAAGGCTTTGGTTTTTCCAGTGGTCATGTATGGATGTGAGAGTTGGACTGTGACGAAAGCTGAGTGCCGAAGAATTGATGTTTTGAACTGTGGTGTTGGAGAAAACTCTTGAGAGTCCCTTAGACTGCAAGGAGGTCCAACCAGTCCATCCTAAAGGAGATCAGTCTTGGGTGTTCATTGGGAGGACTGATGCTAAAGCTGAAACTCCAGTACTTTGGCCACCTCATGCAAAGAGTTGACTCATTGGAAAAGACTCTGATGCTGGGAAGGATTGGGGGCAGGAGGAGAAGGGGACGACAGAGGATGAGATGGCTGGATGGTATCACTGACTCGATGGACATGAGTTTGAGTAGACTCCGGGAGTTGGTGATGGACAGGGAGGCCTGGCATGCTGTGATTCATGGGGTCACAAAGGGTCGGACATGACTGAGCGAATGAACTGAACTGAACTGAACTGAATAATTAGTGATGTTGAGCATCTTTTCATGTGTCTGTTGCCCATCAGTATATATTCTTTGGAGAATATACTTAAGTCTCCTGCCCATTTTTTGTTGGATTTTTTTTTCAATACTAAGTTATATGAGTTATTTGTATATTTTGAATATTAACCTCGTATTGGTTGCATCATTTGCAAATACTTTCTTCCATTCTGTAGGTTTTTGTTTTGTTAATGTTTTCTCTTTTTTTCTATGCATGTGTTGCTTTTATCCTCCTTTTAATTAAATCATACCTCTCTAATTAACTTCATAGCACCTTCCTTGCCAGACTTAGCAATTCTCTTTATCCTCTAACATCCAGCTCCAGATCCTTCCCTGGCAGAATTCCCTGACCACCCGCCATGAAACAACACTGCTGCACTTGCCATTGATACAGTCCAGGAGGAAGCATCCTGAACTCCATCAGGCCAGGAATTTTATCTTGTTCACCCTGGTGTATACCCAGACCCTGGAACACTGGCTGGTGCCCAACTTTATCCATCAGTGTTTCCAAATATTCACCTAAAAAGCAAGGTTCACAATATGAAGATAAATGAGAGCTCAGATTCAGGTAGAATGTTTGTTCTATGCCTCTGTTCTCAAGAGCTAAAGGAAGTCCCTAAAAGTAAGAGGGGAAATTGAGGAGCCTTGGTTTGGGCACCAAATCATAATGTTTTTCTTTGTACTTATTTTCTTAGAAACGTCAGAAGGAACCCAAGCCTTCGCTTTAAGTTTTCTTTTCACTCCCCTGCATCTATCCGTCTGCCCCTACCCACAGCAGACTTTTGAGCTCCCTGCAAGATTCAGTCTGTGGTTCTCTGTTCTTCCCAATTCACTCACTACTTCTTGGTCCTTTCCTTCACCCCCAAATCTGCCCCATCACTTTCTCACAGAATATGCCAAAATTTCCGTGTCCCGCAGTGACTGCCCTTCTGAACATTGGGCCAGTTTTCTAACTGGAGCCCAGTCTGTTCTCCTGAATGTTCTTCTGTCAATACACCCATGACATTAAAACAAGATTTATCCTTTTCCCTGAAGCTACCCACCCCCATGACTCTCCTGCTTTTTGGATGGCACCAACATTCTAAATTGCTCAGCCTTGGAGATGCAGAATCAACTTTGTAATCTTCTCTTTCTACACCTCCCACATTTAATCAGTAACAACAGCCCTTTTAATTAATATAGATGTGGAAAATTAACAAAGTTTTCAGAAATGATGAGTGGTTTGATTTAGTTGATGTGGAGGGTATAGTAAAGCATCAGTGGAGTATCAGACCAAAATGCTAGCCCAGCCTGACACTTCAGAGTCTTATGGTCTAAGCTAAGGAACTAAGGATTCATTTAAAAGTCCACTTGCAAAGTGGTGAATACATATTATAAGAAATGAGTTCTGATAGACATTAATCTGGTCTTGACATCAGGAAGGATAGAGTGGTGTTGGTGTTGGTGGGGATTGCTATTTAAATTAAAATACAAAGGACCATTGCTTAGTCTGACGTTTGCTCCTTGGAAGAAAAGGTAGGACCAACCTAGACAGTGTATTAAAAAGCAGACCCATCACTTTGCCAACAAAGGTCCGTATAGTCCAAGCTATGGTTTTCCAGTAGTCATGTACAGGTGTGAGGGCTGGACCATAAAGAAGACTGAGCACTGAAGAATTGATGCTTTTGAACTGTGGTGTTGGAGAAGACTCTTGATAGTCCCTTGGACTGCAAGGGGATTAAACTAGTCAATCCTAAAGGAAATCAACCCTGAGTATTCATTGGAATGACTGATGATGAAGCTGAAGCTCCAATATTTTGGCCACCTAATGCAAAGAGATGACTGACTGGAAAAGACCCTGATGCTGGGAAAGATTGAGGGCAGGAGGAGAAGGGGACAACAGAGGATGAGATGGTTGGATAGCATCACTGACTCAATGGATATGAATGTGAGCAAACTCTGGGAGAGAGTGAAGGACAGGGAAGCCTGACATCCTGTAGTCCATGGGGTCACAGAGTTAGACACAGTGTAGCAACAGAACAACAACAATAGCTGTTATAGGTCAGCTGTGTGACTGTTAAGGTACTGAGGTTTTTGGAACTAAGCACCCTCATTAGAAAAGAAGTTTAATAACATCTTTCCTAGGAGCATCTTGTGGGTTAGGGACAACACAGGCAAAAGCCCAAGTAAGCATGCCAGCACATCTGAGGCACCGACTGACTTGGTTTTGAGAGTGATTCTTACTCAGCAAGGGGCTTCCTGGATTTCTGGGCTGGGACTCAGCTCAGTCCCAAAGAATGTGGAGATTGTTCCTGGATACCTTCAATCAACCCCCTCCAGGGACCTGTGTCCTAGCATCCTTGAGACCATGCCCACTCTGAGACCACAGCCGTGGCTAGTTCATCTCTGCATTGACAATGCATAACCAGCACCTACATACAGCAAGACCTCGATAGTGTTAGATGGCTGAATCCGTTAATGAATAAACCCAAGCCTATAGTGATTAGCTTGCTTTCAAGTGGAGTGAGGTTCCCAGCTATTTGAACAGTGGAGTCCTTCTGCAGGTCCACGAACACTTCTGATTTACCTTTGGCACCTGTAAGTGATATTATCAGGTACTTGGGTCCCTTTTTTTCTTTCAAGTGTTCTCAAGTACACCTTGAAGCTGTTGAAATCGGAAGAAGGTATTTCCTCTTATACCTTCAAGAAATAAGGTAATAAGAATTCTTCAGTCCTATTGACATGAAAAGTTAATGTTCTTATTTATTCATCTACTTGTATGGTTTTGTTGTGCCTGTTTATCTCCATCTTCAGCTCTTTGGGTTTCTCTCTGGACAGGCTTGCCCTCTCTCAAGCTTGATGTATGTATAGAAAATATGCAATTAGCAATTAGCTGGAAGAACTGCCGGTGGGGAGTCGCTCTTCTTGCTCTGAGGCTGGCAGATGTCCCAGACCTCCAGACAGCATCTGACTTCTCTGACCTCTACCCTGCTCTGTCCAGACCTCCACCGCCTACTCTCTCTGCACTGGTCTAAGCATCTCCTGTCATAGGCTTTTGACTGGATGACTTGGGCATTGTCATTTGGGGAATAAGGCACAGATCCAAAGGCTTTTCTTGGAAAGGCTGATCCCAGGAGGTCTGACATCACCACCACTCCTTCTTCCCTCTACATAAGCAAAGCCACCCTACAAGCATCATCACTACACATCTCCAAGTCTTTCTCCTTTTCCCATTTCTGGAACAATGGGACTGTGATTCCATTCAGGAGCCAGTTAGGAGATATTCCTGAACTTGGGAGTTTAAGGAAAGAAAGACAGAAAGATAAAGTGAGAACTGAAATGAAAGATATTCTGCAAGTAACATGAGGAAAAAAATCCCTTGGACAAGGGACTGTGCTTGACAAGTGAATGAACAACCCCCTTTTATTTAATCATTTCTGTTAATACTTAGAGCTGATTTTGCAGAAATTGCTGCCCAGGGATTTCCATCTATTGGGTTTTGGCTCCATAAGGAAGTGTGATGTAACCTGGAAGGCAAGGGTTACTTTGTGACTTGTGGTGGAATTTTGTTTTCAGGCAGAGATAAATTTTCATTCCAATTCCATCACTAAGTATGTAAGTGACTATAGTTACCAGCAGAGCACCCAAATCATCAGTAGATCTTTACAAATACTATTATTGTGCTACTGTGATAATTGGCTTCCCAGATGACTCAGTGGAAAAGAATCCTTCTGTCAGTGCAGGAGATACAAGAGATGCCAGTTTGATCCCTGGGTTGTGAAGATCCCCTGGAGAAGGAAATGGTAACCCACTCCAGTATTTTTGCCTGGAAGACTACACGTACAGAGGAGCCTGGTGGCTACAGTCCATGGGGTCACAAAGAGTCAAACATGACTGAGCAACTGAACACACACACATGCTGTGATTATTATTATTTTGGAGATTATAGCACAACCAGGAATAAATATCTCAAAACTCAACTTGGCCGTTCATCTATTTCCACTGTCGTGGGGGAGGAGAATGCTCTCTGGGATGGAGGGGCCCCCAGGCTGTAAAGGCTGGGATCTTGGGGGTACTTCTTGGGTTAATCCATCCCCAGATTGTTAGGTTGCTAAGGCACAGAGTCTGGGGCTCAGAATATTTCCCAAAGAGCTTCTCTCCCTGAAGGCATATATGAGCGGCAGTGTTAGTCACTGTAGGTCAAACCCAGGTCTCCTGCATTGCAGGGAGGTTCTTTACCATCTGAGTCATCAGGGAAGTCCATGAGCAGTAGGAGGGACTCAATAGATATTTACTGGGCTGAACTGAATTGAGTCAGGCCCATGGACTCTCCATCTGATTGTTCTGTGTCTGATGCTCATTATAAGGAACTGGTAATAGAAATTTTCTATCACGTGCATGGGGTCGCAAAGAGTTGGACACGACTGAGCCACTAAGCACAGCACACATTATGTGCTTTACTCACACAAGGAATAGAGACAGTCTTGGACCACTCGCTTTAGCTCCCTAAACAGAACATACTGCACAGCAGTTAAGAACTGGCTTCTAGGATCAGATGGGTTCCATGTCCGGATCCATTATCTCATTAGCTGTGTGATCTTAGGTAACTTATCACATCTCTTTATATTTCTATTTCCTTCTGTTGTGAACCAACACAACTGATGATATTAACAGAAAGATTAAATAAAAGATGTATCAGAAGGCTTACATAAACCAATTGTACAAAAACATGGGCCAAAGTGCCTGGCCGGCAGCACATGTTCAAATTCATTCTGTGTGTTTGGCTTCTGGACGCCATCAGGGTCCACATGTTCTCTGAGTAAGGAGCGGGCTCCTTGCATTTCAGATCTGCATTCCACTCACACAATGCCGCATCTCTGTTTTTCTAATTCTGACCCGTCCAGAGATGAGGGACTGCTATTTTTATTTCCTCTTAACTTCAGAACCAACCCTGTCAGTGCTGCCAGTTTTCTTGATTTTAATTAAGTAAGGCTTTATGGTACTTGCTTCAGTAAAGCCCAAGTAATAGAGAGGAGGTTAGCTGGATGAACCCAGACTCCAGGGTACTAGTCCCAGCCTTGCCGAAGATGCTAGGCAATCTAGCTTGGCATCTTGTTGTGGAGGAGAATTAATAATAAAAAAAAAAGATTATACCACTTTTTGCAAATATGGTTTGTGGCAAAAATAATCAATGATAATAACAGAGGAGCAGAGCCCCTGGAGAGTCCCCTAACCCTTACCCACAGGCATGCTCCTGGAATCCAGCACCTCCTCAGTCCTCCTAAGGGCTGCCCATGTTCAGGAGGTGTCCGGGCATCCCAAACCAATGTGCATATTACTCCAGGGAGGAGCCTGGATCACTGCAGAATAAGCCCGTAACCCTTGATCCCTCCAGCTCCATCACAGATCTCCATCTTGTCAAGAATTCTACTAAGTATGGAATCTCCTTTACTTGTTTTCACCACAGTTGCTTCAAGCCCTTATCAATTCTTTCCCTGGAACATTACAGCAGGCTTCCAATGGTCTCCCTGTCTCCTGTCTCATGACACTGCAAGACTTCCTTCAGACACCACTGGGGGAGTGATCTTTTATTTTTAAAGTCTTTATTGAATTTGCCATAATATTGCTTCTATTTTGTGCTTTGGTTTCTTGGCTGCGAGGCAAGTGGGATCTTAGTTCCCCTACCAGGGACTGAACCCACACCCTCTGTATTTGAAGGTGAAGTCTTAGCCATTGGACCACCAGGGAAATCCACGAGTGATCTTTTTATAAGCCAACTGCTAACTCCATGATTGCTGATTCAGGAGCTTCCCTGCTGCAAGCCTGGACGTGGATGCACAGGAGGGGAGGGTCCAGGAGAGAAGTCACACGGAGAACGGCCTCCTGGGTCAGGAATTGAATCTAGTGAGGTAGCAAAACAAGTTCTATTATTGTTCTCTTGTCCTCTTTACAGAAACAGAAGAACCTGGCAGCTTATCACAGGCCTTAGAGCGATTATTTGAACTCATATTGTCTGAGACTGTTCTCTCTCCACTAGACCATTAAGAAATACTTGTGGTAGGTGCTGGGTACCATGTCCAGCCTCAGGGCTGCCTCTGTCCCTCTCACTTCCCATGATGGAGCTGCCCTAAACCATCCACAGGTGCCCAGGATACAAAGAGTCAATCTTACAGCCTTGGTCCAGGCCGCCTAGCATACCATGTCCCCCACCCTTCATCCAGGCCTCTTTCTTCATTTAAAGGAGAACTGGGATGCCACCTCATTCAGGGAACCTTCCTTTTGTCTTGGGCACAGATCATCCTTCCCTCCTCTGTGTGCTTGAGAGTGGGGACCACCCTTCCCTCGTTCTTCTATATCAACACTGCATCCTTGCCTTTGTTTGCACAGAGACTGCCCTCATTTACGCAATGCCTGGGACTGTCTGATCCTTACATGTATCTCTGCTGCTGCGTACAGCACAGGGTACATGCAAAGTGCTCAAATCCACTTCACTGAATGAGAACAAACAAAAAATAAAATATTAATACCAGAAATTATCCTTCTCCTTGTACTGACATTTGTCTATTTCTGTAGTAAACATTAAAGAAAAATACTTTTTTTGTCTTAGGAATTCAAGTTAGGTTAATATTTTTTAAAAAAATTTAACAAGGAAAATGCTAGATCATTTTTGTATGAATTGAGCATCAAAGAACTGACAATCAATTTCTTCACACCCAGTTTCAAGGGGTAAATTTGTCCTGTTGCTGTTTGTTCATACACTCAGTCATGTCTGACTCTTTGTGACCCCATGGACTGTAGCCCACCAGGCTCCTCTGCCCATGGCACTTCTCAGGCAAGAATACTGGAGTGGGTTGCCATTCCTTTCTCCAGGGGATCTTCCAGACCCAGAGCTTGACCTTGTGTCTCCTGTATTGGCAGACAGATTCTTCACCACTGAGCCACCTGGGTACTGACACCCAGCTAAAGTATAAACATCAGTATCAGTTCAGTTCAGTCGCTCAGTCGTGTCCGACTCTTTGCAACCCCATGAATCGCAGCACGCCAGGCCTCCCTGTCCATCACCAACTCCTGGAGTTCACTCAGACTCACGTCCATCGAGTCAGTGATGCCATCCAGCCATCTCATCCTCTGTCATCCCCTTCTCCTCTTGCCCCCAATCCCTCCCAGCATCAGAGTCTTTTCCAATGAGTCAACTCTTCGCATGAGGTGGCCAAAGTTCTGGAGTTTCAGCTTTCGCATCATTCCTTCCAAAGAAATCCCAGGGCTGATCTCCTTCAGAATGGACTGGTTGGATCTCCTTGCAGTCCAAGGGACTCTCAAGAGTCTTCTCCAACACCAAAGTTCAAAAGCATCAATTCTTCGGCGCTCAGCCTTCTTCACAGTCCAACTCTCACGTCCATACATAACATCAGTATACCTATGGCCAAACCCCCAAGAATCTGCTCAAAAATATGACAAAGTACCAGCATCCAGGGCGGTGTTATAGCTCTTTCCTAGATCGGCTAGGCTACTCTGCCAAATGCACTGAAGAAAGCCTCCTTTCTATACGGATACCTGGTTGAAACTCTCCTGCCAGTTACTTTTAAGTCAAGTTTTCTCCAAACAGAGTGATAGACGAAAGTTCTGCCAGTTTGACCTCTCGGCTGTCTCATCTCACTGATGCCATCATTTGTAACAAAGGACAGTGCAAGGGAGGGGGCGGAACCCTAGCAAAATGCTGATGTTTGTACCACGCTAGCTCGAGATAGTCAGCCATGAAGGGCGCTGGCGGAGATGAGTTCACGCAGCCGTGGCAGTTACTTCTGCTGAAAGCTGCCTCTTGGGAGTGGAAGACAGGGACCCGGGGTGGCCTCTCGGCTCTGTCGTCTGTGTCCTTACTTGCAGCCAAAGAAACCACATAATTATTCCTGAAGGAGCCTCTGGTCAGACATTTCATTTGAAAACTGTCATTTTACAAATGTTTAATTACTTCTCAAACGCCAAGGATGACTGTGAATGTATGATCTGTTCTGTAAGAAGCTATCAGCCTCAACCTCCTTGAGTTGCTGGCTAGTGAAACATTGTACGCAGAAAATTAAAGTGGTCTGATCACTCTGTATTTAAAGCAGTTTTTCTGCCTTCCCTGTGGCTCTGGTCTCTGACTTCATCCCCACCTCCGCGGGCATTTCCCAGCGTCAGACCTGGGTGAGGGCTGCCTTCCTTCTTCCTGGTTCTCTCCTGTAAGGGACTCAAGATGGACTTCAGTTCCAGATGCACAGCTAAGAAATCACCTGAAAATCAGGCTCTGATTTTAATTACGAGAACTCCCTGGTGTTTCTCTGGGCTTCTTAGACGACCTAACTCATTTGATTTTCACACGAACGCAATTCGAAGTTACGATCATTTTTAGTGGTCGCAGTTTCAAAACATGCCGTGTGTACATTTTATTTTTTTTAATTTATTTATTTTTGGTGTGGACCATTTCTAACATCTTTATTGAATTTGTTACAATATTGCTTCTGTTTTATGTTTTGGCTTTTTGGCCCCAAAGCATGTGGGGTCACACAGAGTCAGACATAACTTGGAGCCTGAACAACAACAAAAGGCTTTTGTGCTAAAGCTGGGAAAGTCCCAGACAAACCTTGAGAGCTGGTCACCCAGACTCAAGGGTGAGGCTTGCTTCCCACAGCGATGGGAGGAGGAACAGCAGTCTGCACAAAGCCAGAGAAGACAACCCAGGGCTCCTCTGGGGAAGGACCCAGTAGACCAGTGTCACTGGCATGAAATGTATTCAGGGCTGCGGGGTAGAAAGGAGGACCGGGGCTTTGTAGGCAGAGGTGAGGTGAGGACTGGATAAATCGTGGATCAGAAGTGGAAGACTCAGAAAGCAGGAACAGGGAAACTGATAAACACTCTGTCTGGATTCGTCTGCAGCCTCTTTCTGACACTTGGCTTCGCTGCCATCATAATGCCCACTCCAGACCCTTCCTCTAAACAGTCACTGAGACTGGCAGTGATTCAATGTCTGCAAGTCATCAAGGGAACTGGCTTCCTTTCCTGCTCACAGAAGTTTTGAGTCCACTAAAGTAATCTGTTGTGATGGGCATGTAAGAGACATTGAGGATGACAGTGGATCTCATACAAAGTAACACTGTTTGGAAACCTAATGGTCAGAGGTCCAACATAAACAGCCCTTATTCATCCTACTTGGCTGCCCTCCAAAAAGACACCTCTGAATACACCACAGGTGCTTCTATTTAGGAAGCCAGGGTCCCTAATTTCAGGGCCAGCCAGGTTGTCCAGGGGCCTGAATAGGAAACAGGAAGAATTGCTTATGCAGAGTGAAGCGTCTCCTTTCATAAAAGCGTTGCTCACCTTGACACTGGGTCATTTATACTGTCAAAAAAAAAGTGTATACTTATTTCTTCCAAGTTTCTCTACAGTTATTAAAGGATATGGTAGCCAGCTGTTTATGTGTTTACTGAGGGCAAGAGAAGAATTAATTGGATTGATTTATACGTCATCAAGAAGGCTTCAGGCTGCAGTTCAGAAGAACTTTCTGACATTAAATTTTCTAGAAAATAAAGTATGTCATCCACATTCCCAAATCTTTTTTTTTTTTAAGCCTTGTGGTGTTAACTTTCTACATAAATTCGTGTGCTCACTAATAAACATACACTTATTAAGTACAAGTTTGTGACATAAATAACTGATATTAGCCAGATAAATTAATAGAGCTTTCAGTTTTAAGCTCCAAATCAAGTCACAAACTGAGCCAACCCCCCTCATCTTATTTTGCTCAAATGTTGTGTGAATAGCAGATTCTGAGACCCGATTTATCCTGGGAACCTCCTCTATGTGCTAATTCAGTCATGCTGTATACATCAGAACTAGGGAGGGTTTGGGAATGGAGGTTATAACAGAGAGGAGAAGCTAGGAGTTGCTAACAGGCAAGGGCAGAAGACAAATGCTCAGGAGATAAAACGAGGCACAGTGGGGGTTGACTGGTCACAGCAAAAGCAGAGACTTCCGAAGCCAAAGCAGGCACTGCCAGAAACCCAGGAGCTTTGGGAAGACTGAGGGCTGCAGGCAGTCCAGATCACAGCAGGAGCGACCACGTTTGCACACTGCCCGGCACAGTCCTGGTAGTTGATGGTTGGGTTCTGCTGTCTGGCCACTCATTCTTTGTTCTTCCTGGTGGAGGAAAATCCCAGCCCCTGGAGAATCTTAAATGCTCCTGGAATGATTTCTCACTTCAAGGTTTCAAGGCTCAGCCTCAGCTCATTCTAGACGGCCCATCAGAAGATGCATGCAGGAGATGTGTGAAAAGCAGTGCACTGAGGTGCTTGCTCCTGGGCCAGACCCCAAACCCCAAGGCACAGAATAGAGAAAAAGAAACTAGGGAAAAAGAGCCCCTTTCTTGCCGGGAAAGATGGAATAGGGGGAGCTTCTGCCTAGGTTCATGTCACTGTGTGCATGTCTAGGCTTCCAGAAGAGCCTTGCAAGTCCTAGCCAATGGCCATCATCCCAGAGAAAAGCAGAAGGCATTGTGATCCTGCTCTTTAAAAATACAGCATATTAGGTAAACCTTTCTCAGTTACACACAGGATGCAAACCCTCTGACAAAGGGAGGAGCTCACTGTTCAAATCTGAATCAGAGCATCTTCCTTCCACCTTGGATCAAGTCCAGCAAACTCAAAGATGGCTACATTTACAGGGTGTAGGAGGTACTGCATCAACTCAAAATGTGCAAGACAAGACGCAACTGCTCATTGATTCTGTACACCGGAGCCTTCTCCCATGTGTGAGCTCTCCTGAGAACTTTCTCGGTAGAACTGTTGAAACTGTCCCTAAACGCCCTAAATAAAGTCAAAGAAATAGATATTGGAATCCTGGGTGTTTCTCCTACTTCCTTGTATGACAAACCTTGGTGATACCTGCAAATGTTGAAAGTTAAAGATAAACAGCCTTTCAGGGGGCTGCAGAGGAAGCAGAGGATAACATCTTCCTCTGAATTTTGAGAATAGACATAATTTTCACTTCAGAAAGATGGAAGTAGTTACTGGTAATCAAAGCTGGATGGCTGGACAAGGAAAGATTCTGGGATACCAGATGATGTTTTGGAGAAGTTTCTGGTGGTATTGTGGTATGTGGGGAGGCTTGCATGGAATATGAGAACCAGGAATCTCCAGAGATTTCTTCTGCAGATGCACTGATGTCTTTGTTGAGTCTGCAGTCACTTATGTTTAGAAGGCAAGCATGTTACCAAATACATGTTTCCCAGCTGGCATTCAGACCAGCAGTCCACAAAGGGGACTGAAAAGAATTGAGGTTGTATTCCATTGACTGTGACTAAGTTAGGGCAATTAAGAAGGCTGTACTTAGTTGCTCAGTCATGTCCGACTCTTTGAGGCCCCATGGACTGTAGTCCACCAGGCTTCTCTGTCCACGGGGATTCTCCAGGCAAGAATACTGGAGTGGATTGCCATGCCCTTCTCCAGGGAAAGAAGGCTGAGCACTGAAGAACTGATAATTTTGAATTGTGGTTTTGAAGAAGACTCTTGAGAGTCCCTTGGACTGCAAGATCAAACAAGTCAATCCTAAAGGAAATCAACCCTGAATGTTCATTGGAAGGACTGATGTTGAAGCTGAAACTCCAATACTTTGACCACCTGATGTGAAGAACTGACTCATTGGAAAAGACCCTGATGCTGGGAAAGACTGAAGGCAGGAGGGGATGACAGAGGATGAGATGGTTGAATGGCATCACCAACTCAATGGACATGAGTTTGAGCAAACTCATATAGTGAAGATAGTGAAGGACAGGGAAGCTTAGTGTACTGCAGTCCATGGGGTCCCAAAGAGTCACACATGACTTAGAGACCAAACAACAACAGAATTAAAAAAAAAGTAAGGAAGCCTCCAAAATATGACCTCAAGCAACTTCTCCATTCCTCACGCCCCTGCCCTCTTCAGAGACCCTCTGTTCATGTAGCTGAGGTGACCAGCTTGTGCTTCACCATCCCTGCTTTTCTACCTGCCTGACTTGAACTCTCATTTTCTCCCTGCTGAACACCTACCCTCTCCCCAAGTCCTCCTGTCAGACTTCTCTGCAACACAAACTCTGCTTTCTGGATGAAACTCTTGTCATCATCAAGGTCCTACTGCTTCTGAGTTAAAACAATTCTGAGTCACTTCTAACCATGCCCCTAATTTAGTATCTTTAAAAACTGAGGGACTTCCCTGGTGATCCAGTGGTTAACACTCCACACTTCCTCTGCAGGGGGTTTGGGTTCGATCCCCAGTCAAGGAGCTACTATAATAAGGTCCTACATGCTGCATGGTACAACCAAAATTAAACAAACAAACAAACAAAAAAGCTGAAGTCCAGAGAAACTGGGGTTGTTCAAGGTGACCCATGTGGCTAGTAGCAGAGGCAGTTTCCTCCTCGATCCTCTAGTGATGCATTTTTACTTCATGCCTGTTTGCATTATAATCTTCACAAGCTATGTTTTCTCACCACAAGTTATGTGCTCTTTTGGGACTAGATCTACACCATGAAGTATTGAATTCTTGAGAAACGTAGAGGAAAGTCTTTACACATATGAATATGAATCTAAATATTTAATTGAGATGAACAGAGAAGGGAAGGGAGAAGGCAATGGCAACCCACTCCAGTACTCTTGCCTGGAAAATCCCATGGACGGAGGAGCCTGGTGGGCTGCAGTCCATGGGGTCGCTGAGTTGGACACGACTGAGCAACTTCACTTTCACTTTTCACTTTCATGCATTGGAGAAGGAAATGGCAACAGACTCCAGTGTTCTTGCCTGGAGAATCCCAGGGACGGGGGAGCCTGGTGGGCTGCCATTTATGGGGTCGCACAGAGTCCGACACGACTGAAGCGACTTAGCAGCAGCAGCAGCAGCAGAGAGGGAAAGTTGATGCAGAGAATAGAGAGCTGCAGTCCATGGAGTCACAAAGAGCTGGGTATGACTTAGTGATTGAACGACAACAACAACAATGAAGAGGGGAAAAAAGATCTTTGCCTCAACTTCAACCTAGAATTAAAGGTGAAAGCTTCACAGTGGCATGGATGATAAGACAGGCATTTCACCCAACACAATTTGATTCAAGATCTTCAAAGCTAGAGGTGAGGTCTTAGGGAAGTTAGGCATATGGAAACTATTTGTCCGTTTTCACAAGCTGGAAAGTCCAATTACACATTAAGATTTATATTTTTATCTCGAACTGTTTTAAATCTGATGATTTTAACAAGCATATCCTAACTTTCACCACTGTACTGAGTGTTTGACAGCTTTTATTGCCAAGGGGCTGATTAACTGGAGTGTTCAATTCAAATTAAATATGACACATTTATTGCTCATGTGAATAATGTCCATATATTTTATTCAAATAACCGCTAGACTCTGCAAAGAATTAAAAATGGAAAAAAACAGACTTTGAACTTCAAGGAGCTTACTATTTTTTCTTTCTTTCTTTTTTTTTTTTTTTTTTACTGTGTTTATGGTATGGGACAGAATAGATGAGATAGGTCAAAAATTACATTTTAAAAATAGTTATTTTTGTTGGGGTATAGTTGCTTTACAATATTGTATTAGTTTCTGCTGTACAACGAAGTGAATCAGCTATACATATACATATATCCCCTCCCTCTTAGACCTCCCTCCCACCCCCCCATCCCATCCCTCTAGGTCATCATGGAGCACCGAACTGAAGTCCCTGTGCTATACGACAGCTTCCCACTAGCTATCTATATTACACATGGTCATGTATATATGTCAATTCCAGTATCTCAGTTCATCCTAGCTTCCCCATCCTCTGCTGTATCCACACATCCATTCTCTACATCTTCATCCCTATTCCTGCTCTGCAAATAGGTTCATCTGCGTTATTTTCCTAGATTCCACATACATGCGTTCGTATAAAAGGACTACCGGTTTCTGCCAAGGTTCTAGGAAGCTGATATCTGTGGGCTCTGAGAACCACTGTGGTGAAGGGGAAAGGATCACAAGGAGTGCGTGCTTGTGCCCTGGGATTTGTGTAAGTCCTTTCTCTGCCATCTTATTAGTGATGGGATCGTGGGAAACTTGCTTCATCTCTCAGTCCTGGTTTGTTCATCTGTGAAATAGGACTAATGATGGTATTGTCCTTGAGGAATTGACATGAGGATTAGATGAGGTAATGCATGCAAAGGGTTTAGCAAATTCATTGTAAAAACTCAATACACGTAAGCTGTTATTAGTTTTAGGACTTGATCCTACAGAGAAAATGAACTTTAAGCAGAAGCTATGTTACAGGAATGAGAAGAAGATGAACAGCTACAATTTAATAAGAAGTAGATTGGTGAAAGCAAATGCCGCAATGGTAAACCCTATAAAAGCACAGAGGTGTGAGGATGGAGAGGGACAGAATACAGACTGCACCAAAGGAGCAGGTCTATCACACCTAGCTGCTTAGAAATAAAGAGATCACTTGGCAACTTTTTTCTGGGACATCAACCAACCCAGAATAATTACACTTATGCTTCATAAAAATGCTTTGTGTTATTCATCAGGTCTCTAGCTGCATCCCTGGAGACACGACTTGCAACATGTTTTAAGACTGGACGTGAACCTTTCTAATTGAGAAAGATACCAAGAGCCGCAAAAGGAAACTCACCCAATCATTATCCAGTTGACTGGATCCTTACACATACAGATCGGCTAAACGGGTGCACAAAGTGATGAGGCGATTCATGGTTTCCACCAAAATAGACCTCTTACTTGATATAAAGTCACAGAACATAACTTTACTCTTCATGGTCAGAATCTTCAGGATGATTCCTACTATATCTACTAAATGTAGCAATCTGAGCACAGAAGGTACAACATCTATGATTACTATGATATACCAAATAACCATTTGAGTAATCTGTATTCCTACAATATAAAAAAGTGGCTTGTAACCTACCTGCTCATTGCATTAATATTTCCCTCACATTACAAACATTTGCATATCCTTATGGCCAAGTGGATAACTATAACTATATACCAGTCTCCCTCGCTAAAATGTAACTTGGACATTTTTTTTTAAATTTCTGTATTCCTAAGCACTTAGTCCATGCCAGGCCAGTGGGAGATATTCTGTAAATGTTTGTTGAGTGACTGAGCAACCTCTACCCTATATCACACTCTGTATTATACAGCTATTCTGCTTCTTAAGAAAAGTGGTCCTGGGATTTCCCTGTCGGTCCAGTGGTTAAGACTTCGCCTTCCAATTCAGAGGGTGGGGGTTCGATCCCCGGTCAGGGAACCAAGATCCTACATGCCTTGCGACCAAAAAAACCAAAACATAAGACAGAAACAATATTGTAGCAAACTCAATAAAGACTTCAAAAATGGTTCACATCAAAAAAAAAAATCTTAAAGAAAAGAAAAGTGGTTCTGGTTTACATATAACTTTATATCACTCCACTTAGTGCCCCTTATAGAAAATGTGGAAATTCATGCTTCAAGACATGCTTCACTTTAGGGTCCCAGATTATCAGCATCCAAGGCTGGGCCCTTCTCCAGCATGATGTCCAATGAGAGGGGTGGGAAAAGAGACGTCCCTATCTCCAAAACCAGATTTCAGGCTCCTGAAGTGGGCTCCCCTGAGCCAGAGTCAACGATGGCAGGATATGTCAGAGCATGCCAGTCAGACCAGACCAACCTACAGACCAGATCCTTAGCTCTAAACACAGGCATCTGATCCATCACTGTGGATCTAGGCGCAGGCAGTAGTGCCTGTCTTGCATATTGCTGGTGCCTAATATTCACCTGGGACATCATAGGCATTCAATAAATGCTTTTGGATATAGAAGGAAACAACTTAAGAGGAAAAAGGGCAGGTGGAATTTAAATGCCATAAACAAAGATCTGAGCAAAGACCCAAATCTAAGGTGTCAGTTTAGAAGTAATAACAGGGAAAAATACCACAATTTAGCAGTGGGAAGATTTGGGACTCAGGTCTACTTAACAAGGGCAACTGAGGCTACAGACTGTCTTTGAAACTAAGATTCAAGGGCAGTGTCTGTAGCCGCTAGACTGAGGTTCACCAGTCCTGAACACCCTCACCAAGGCTGGCTTAAGAGAGAGGCTGGCACACAATTCCAGATATTTATTTACTTAAGGTTAAAAATGGGCATAAAATATGGAGGTGGACTGTTCCCCAAAATGAGGCTTAAGAAAGATGTGTGTGCTAGGATTAGTTGGGCCATAAAGAAGGGGGAGAGCCTTTTGATGCTTTTGAGCTGTGGTACTGGAAAAGACTCTTGAGAATCCCTTGGACTGCCAGGAGATCAAACCAGTCAGTCCTAAAGGAAGTCAACCCTGAGTATTCATTGGAAGGACTGATGCTAAAGCTGAAGTTCCAATACTTTGGCCACCTGATGCGAACAACCAACTCATTGGAAAAGACCTTGATTCTGGGAAAGATTGAGGGCAAAAGGAGAAGGGGGCAACAGAGGATGAGATGGTTGGATGGCATCATTGACTCAATGGACACAAGTTTGAGCAAACTGGGAGATTGTGAAGGACAGGGAAGCCTGGTGTAGTGCAGTCCATGGTGTTGCAAAGGGTCAGACATGACTAAGAGACTGAAAAACAACAAGTCTGCTAGGATCAGGAAAAAGCAGAACTAAGAAGGAAGCATACTTAAAAGGGCTATTTTGTACATCTCTTATGTGGCAAGGTTACTTAAGAGTCATGAGAAGAAATCAGGTTTCAAATGCAGTTAAAAAAATCTGATTCTTTTTCTAGGTTTAACAACTACAGAGATAAAAAATATATGACTATATAGCATGAGCCTGACTCAGTCATCTATCTGGGTGCTGGAGTGCCTGTTGGTTGGCGGTGTGTGAAGCTAGGGTTCGATATAAAGGATATCCGAACAACCTTGTGAAGAAGGCAGCGAGTAACCCAGCTACATTTTTCTACTAAGGTATTAGAACCTTTGAAAATTGGTTCCTTTCTCTCTCTCCTTTTTTTTTTTTTTAAAGATTGCAAAATTGGATCTTTTTTTAGTTCCTTTCAGGAGAAGGGAGAAATATTTATGAAGCTTATTAGTGAGCAGACAGCACTTTACCTGATAAATATAAACTATCCCCGAGCCTCCCAGGGACTCCTTTACCATCTCCCAGAGGAACAGAGTGGGGTTTTTACACATTAAAATAAATCTTTAGTGCTTTATCACCACGGATCCTGAAGAGGTTGAATGTGGTGTCAAGAAAATTATTCAGAGATTTTTCTTCTCTACTCGCAGTTCTGTAACCTTAATTCAGTGTATCTTCACACCCACTATTTCTTTCCTGAGAAAAGCCGGAATAAATGCGAGTCAGGAAGCATTATATGGAAAACTTATTTGCTTGGACATATGATCGCAGTGAGGCCATGGATCCACTTCTCTTCGCCAGAATAGCAGCTAAAGAGAAGCTCCAACTGTCTGTATTTCTGTGGTGGTGTGGCTGGACTGGGTACGTGAAGCTCACATTCTGGGTGATGGAGGCCCTTCCCTCTACCTAAAAACCAGAATAATATGGCAAATATATGCAAGGTGGTCTGCTTACCTTGAATCACCCAGATAATTGCTTTACTTCTGCATTTCACATCGCTAACACAGATTCTATTCAGGGAAGGGTTTTGGAGAGGCTCGTTTAACTCTGGATTTTAAAGGCAATAGCAATTTTCCTAAGCATCGTTCATCCACAGACAATTTAGAACAATTTTATTAAAAATAATAATAAAAGCACTTACATAGACCCTAAAAACATGAAGATAGCAAACAGGTAACTGGGAGTGCAAACGCTCATTGGCATATACTATCAGGCACTGATGGGAGAATGTGCCCAGTGGTGAATACACCCAATTGTGCGTATGAAGGCAGGTTTCATTTGCACTTTATTGCTGCCAACAATGGACACCTGTATCCTGGGGGGTCTGTTTGCAACATGCAGCTCTGTAAATGTGCCATTTCTGCTTTCTTTCCCTTAAATGTGAATTTGGTCTGGAAGCAGCTAGCTACAGTTCTGTTTCTGTTTGGGGAGATCTAAGTGATGACTTGGCACCCTAGTTGTCTGGTAACCTTTTCTTTGGCTTCAAAGGCACATGGGTAGGGGAAGAATGGAAAAGAAAATGTTAGGAATCTCAAGAAAGTACAGCTTGTTGACAGCAAAGATGATCTTACTTGATAAAATCAATGTGGATGACAGCACAATCTGAGATCTTTCTTAACATTGATTTTATCAAGATAACAGATTAAATGTGTCTGACATCTAGATTTTGGTCAACGTATTGTTTTGGTCTCTGTAGGCAAGACCCTACTTTATGAAGTCTTGCTTCTATTCTTTTAAATAAAATTCCATTTTAGAAAGAAAGAAAAAAAAAGTCATGACAAAATTTACTGAAAGAAAAAGGGACTCACTTTTATTTCCAAATAAAGTACTTCATATGAACCATCAATCATTTCTGAGCCTCATCAGCATTTGACTGAAGTTTTCATATTTCCACTCCCCCTACCCCCACCCCCAGCCCCAAGAACAAGGGATGTGAGAGTGGGAATAAATTAAGTGTTCTTAGGACTTTGAAAATCTACAGTACTTTTTATTTTGCAATGACAGAAGCATTTATTACATTTGTAAAATAAGTGAAAGTGAAGTTGCTCAGTCGTGTCCGACTCTTTGCAACCCCATGGACTGTAACCTACCAGGCTCCTCTGTCTATGGAATTCTCCAGACAAGAATACTGGAGTCATTTCCTTCTCCAGGGGATCTTCCCAACCCAGGGATTGAACCCGGGTCGCCCGCATTGCAGGCAGATGCTTTACCATCTGAGCCACGAGGGATTTTTTTTTTTTTAAATAAGTAGACCCCATGATTTTAGATGGAGGATCTGGGTTTCCTGTATCTACAGATGTTTAGAAAAAGGAGGGCTTCTAAACAATTATTGATCAACTACCCTACACCCAAATACTGGTCTGAAAGAGAGCGGCATTACTTGTGGGCATTGTTTCTTACTCACAGTTAAAAATGATATTGGATAAATACAACTCTATGAAACTTAAATACCACTGTGATCTCCAGCACAGGTTCATCTTTGAATATGAGCATCTCTGCAAAAGATTTTATATACAAGTAAGAGAGTATTTTATTCTTAACTTGCACATAAACCTGAGTTAGAATTTTGTGTTCTGACCCTGAGTGTATGATCTCAGTCCCCACTAAGAAGTTGGCTGATAGTCAAAAAAAAAATGATTTAATTCTCTGGAACCTGGTTTGCATGTCTTTAGACATCAGAAACTAGGACTAAGTAATCATCAAGGTCCAGATTCATATTTCATCAGCCTGTTCAAAGTATGATCCCACTCTTGCAGCAAGCAAGTGCACATAGGCTCAAGAATGATAATAACATTTAAGTTTGGATCTTCATTTATTTTAGAAATGTAATGAGAACTCAAACATATTAAGTCATCAGGAACTCTGTGTGTCCTTCGTGCAGTGATTTGCAGGTTTACTGACATTCTTTGCATGTTGTTTACATGTAATTGAGGTTGGTACTATTGCTTACCTACTCAACAGCTGTTCCCACCACTCCCACCTTCTTAACAAACTTCTTCCTGTATGACAGAGACCTCCTTCCTCTCAAGAAGCTCAAACATCAGAAACTCATTTTCTGAGCCTCTTTTGCAGTGAACAGGACATGACAGTTCATCAAATCTTAATTTTAATTAGAATCTGAGGGTGAGTTTAAGGGAGTACACCTGGAGAAACATCCCCTCCTTAATGAAAAGGGACATAAGAGAAAACTCTCCTGCCTTCTTCCTTCTCCTAAATATTGCTGTGTCCCTAAGTTTGTCTGAAAATCCTACCCCTGCTTTTTAATTCTGATGGTTCAAACCTGAAGACCAAACCCACATATTGAGAAAAGACAGAAAGAATCTGGATCTCGAGTTGCCATTGTAGTCCTGATTTCCACCCATCCTCTGACTTCTCCCATGAGATGATACACCTCTTTATTGTTTACATCCCTTGAACTGATGCTGGGGAGGAGATGCTTCCTTGAGATTACTGATGTCCCTTTTATCTGAGACACACACTTGTCTTTCCTTGGAGCTCCCAAAATCTCTCACCACCATAATCTGATGAGTGATTGGAAAAGATTAGTCCTTCCCTTTCTTTTGGGAGTAGCCCTCTGCACAGAATTCCTGTGCTGTGCAAGGGGAGAGGCCAGGCCTAGCCTGGGGGGCTGGAGTTTCCCAGAATTCCCTGCAAATGGGGATGGGGACCAGTCCAGTACTAACATACTGCTGCTGCTAAGTCACTTCAGTCATGTCCGACTCTGTGCGACCCCATAGACAGCAGCCCACCAGGCTCCTCCGTCCATGGGATTGTCCAGGCAAGAATACTGGAGTGGGTTGCCATTGCCTTCTCCAACTAACATATTATCCACAGTCAAATTTTTTTTTTTTAATCAGAAATGAAGGTGCTATTACTAAACCACCACCACATTTTTTATCTTTGTTTTCTTTTTATCTGACTTTTACATTTTTCTAAACTTGGGCACAGCAAAGAGCTCTTACTAATATCCCTCCTCAAACACCAAGAGTTGGCGTTTTGTTATTTACAGCAGAAAGTGATTTACATTGTTGGTACAGATTTTCTGATTAGATTAGGACCACCTTTAAAGCTGGGATAATGCCATTTCTTAAGTTTCCCTGTCATTGAGCTCAGGGCTCACAGTAATTCTGGTTGCTGATGAACTGACTTAATTGCTATGAAGGCCCTGTAAATAAATTACCCCCATCTTAGACTCCTTTCAGTATGATGAGAACATCATTTGTTCGGGATCTGATAGATGTATGAAGAAGGCTGAACAGTTATGCTTCTCTATATCTTCTGGTGGTGACGCCCCTCCCGGCCCATCGGAACAGCTGG
Organism: Bubalus kerabau; assembly: GCF_029407905.1. NCBI lineage: Eukaryota > Metazoa > Chordata > Mammalia > Artiodactyla > Bovidae > Bubalus > Bubalus kerabau. Next base: position 17,557,482 of record NC_073628.1, read on the forward strand.
AAGGCGTCCAGGGTTGAAGAACATCTTGGCTGAAGGAAAGACTTACACAGGGGGATGGGGATGGGGGATTTGCATAGTTTGGCTAAGTGACAGCTGAGAGGCGGTTATGACACCAGATATATGTCTCCCATACTAAGAAGAATGATTACCCAGGCCTGCTGAAGGGAGGCAAACAGAAAAAGACAGACAGAAAAAAAGACACATTCAGGCTGAATATCATGCAATCTTTCAGGAAGAGACTTCTCTGAGGCTGCACTGTCTTGTCCTGGAGATAGAACGACACACTAAAAATAATATAGCCATGGAGGGAGACAGACCTCCGTTTAAGTACCAGCTTTATTACTTAAAAGATATCTGACCTTACAAAGATGACTTTGCCTTTCTGAATATCAATGTTCTCATCTTTAACTTGGACATGGTTTTACCTGATGTCCCTAGGTTGCAGGGTTGTGAAGGTCTAATGAGTTAATGAATGCAAAGGAAAGTTTTAAATCATAAAGAAGTATATAAATGTCATGGACCGCTTTGATGGCAGTTGTACAAATTTACGATCTCAACTCAAGGCCTTCCTCACCCTCTTCCCAATCCCCCCAGCAAAGCAGCTGGAGTGGGACTCAGGAGTTCTCATCAGGGGCCTATGAGATACTGCCCCATTGCTCCATAGCACAATCATGCCAGGATTCTCCTCTATTGTTACAGCTGCACCAGATTCCCTGTCCTGAGGATGTTTACAGGAAGGACTCATTCTGGGTGGATATCATTCTAACAGCCCGGCACAGATGAGCATGACTATCCCATGTTCATTTCCAGAGACAAGCTCTGTCACTGTGTAAACCTAAACTCTGTAAAACTGTAAACCTAAAAAACATATTATGCCCTCTTATATGCCCTAACATCATTCATTAGGGCATTATAGGGCATCATATCTATAGCATCTAACAGATGTCCTGAGTGTTAACAGAAAAACAACAACAATGGTATTGATTTGACCTGAGCTCTTAACAAATATTCTATGATAGATTTCCCCATGTTATAATGTAGACACTATGTTTTATGCTTTTAAATGCATTTCTTTTCCTTCTTAGTCTACTGACATTTTAATACTTCTGCCATCAGATCAGATCAGATCAGTCACTCAGTCATGTCCGACTCTTTGCAACCCCATGAATCGCAGCATGCCAGGCCTCCCTGTCCATCACCAACTCCCAGAGTTCACTCAGACTCACGTCCATCAAGTCAGTGATGCCATCCAGCCATCTCATCCTCTGTCATCCCCTTCTCCTCCTGCCCCCAATCCCTCCCAGCATCAGAGTCTTTTCCAATGAGTCAACTCTTCACATGAGGTGGCCAAAATACTGGAGTTTCAGCTTTAGCATCATTCCTTCCAAAGAAATCCCAGGGCTGATCTCCTTCAGAATGGACTGGTTGGATCTCCTTGTAGTCCAAGGGACTCTCAAGAGTCTTCTCCAACACGACAGTTCAAAAGCATCAGTTCTTCGGTGCTCAGCCTTCTTCACAGTCCAACTCTCACATCCATACATGACCACAGGAAAAACCATAGCCTTGGCTAGACAAACCTTTGTTGGCAAAGTAATGTCTCTGCTTTTGAATATGCTATCTAGGTTGGTCATAACTTTCCTTCCAAGGAGTAAGCGTCTTTTAATTTCATGGCTGCAGTCACCATCTGTAGTGATTTTGGAGCCCAGAAAAATAAAGTCTGACACTGTTTCCACTGTTTCCCCATATATTTCCCATGAAGTGGTGGGACCGGATGCCATGATCTTCGTTTTCTGAATGTTGAGCTTTAAGCCAAATTTTTCACTCTCCACTTTCACTTCTACCATAGGGTAATTTTTTTTTAATAAAGTCAAAGATGAATTTTTTTTTTCTTTTCAAGATAGTTTTTAGGTTTCTTGTCTTGGGTTAGAAAATATGCACCTTACTACTACTACTAAGTCACCTCAGTCGTGTCTGACTCTGTGTGACCCCATAGACGGCAGCCCACCAGGCACCGCCGTCCCTGGGATTCTCCAAGCAAGAACACTGGAGTGGGTTTCTGTTTCCTTCTCCAATGCATGAAAGTGAAAAGTGAAAGTGAAGTTGCTCAGTCGTATCCAACTCTTAGTGACCCCATGGACTGCAGCCTACCAGGCTCCTCCAACCATGGGATTCTCCAGGCAAAAGTACTGGAATGGGGTGCCATTGCCTTCTCCAAATATGCACCTTAAAACTATATATATAGTCTAGGCATATATATGTATAAATTTTCCTTAGAGGTTATTTTGTTATTTTAATATTTAAGTATTAATCCATTTAAAAAATTAATTTGGATTACTTTATTGAGATAAAATTTACATATCATAGATCTTAAGTGCATAATTTCATACATTTTGAAAAAAATTATATTCTTAGATAACAACCATTTAAAATAAGTAGCGAGTTAGATAGCATATTCAAAAGCAGAGACATTACTTTGCCAACAAAGGTTCGTCTAGTCAAGGCTATGGTTTTTCCTGTGGTCATGTATGGATGTGAGAGTTGGACTGTGAAGAGGGCTGAGCGCCGAAGAATTGATGCTTTTGAACTGTGGTGTTGGAGAAGACTCTTGAGAGTCCCTTGGACTACAAGGAGATCCAACCAGTCCATTCTGAAGGAGATCAGCCCTGGGATTTCTTTGGAAGGAATGATGCTAAAGCTGAAACTCCAGTACTTTGGCCACCTCATGTGAAGAGTTGACTCATTGGAAAAGACTCTGATGCTGGGAGGGATTGGGGGCAAGAGGAGAAGGGGATGACAGAGGATGAGATGGCTGGATGGCATCACTGACTCGATGGACATGAGTCTGAGTGAACTCCGGGAGTTGGTGATGGACAGGGAGGCCTGGCATGCTGTGATTCATGGGGTCGCAAAGAGTTGGACATGACTGAGCGACTGATCTGATCTGATCTGATCTGATTTCCTCACAAAGTTCCCTCATAACTTTCTTCCATTAGCAGTGAGTATTTTTATTTCTATCACCATAGACTAGTTTTACCCATTTGAATGACATCTATATGGCCTCAAAGAATATATACTTACTGTGTCTGACTTCTTTAACTTAATCTAATGCTTCTGAAAATTTTCTCAGTAATATATATACTGGTAGTTCATTCTTTTTAAATTTTTTTGCAAAGTAGTATCTCATTGTATGAACACATCATAATCTGTTCATCTGTTTTCCAGTTAATATATATTAGGCTTCTCTTGTAGCTCAGTCGGTAAAGAATCTGCCTGCAAGGCAGGAGACCAGGTTCAATTCCTGGGTCCGGAAGATCCCGTGGAGAAGGAAATGGCAACCCACTCCAGTATTCTTGCCTGGAGAGTCCCAAGGACAGAGGGACCTGGCAGGCTACAGTCCATGGGGTCACAAGAATAGGACATGACTTAGCAACTAAACCACCAATGTATATTTATTCTATTTTCAGTTTGTTGTTATAAAGATTAAGGCTGTTATAAACATTTTCATATCTGCCTGGAATGCGGGAGACCTGGGTCCAATCCCTGGTTTGGGAAGATCCCCTGGAAATGGGAATGGCAACCCACTCTAGTATTCTGGCCTGGAAAATTCTATGGACAGAGAGTCCTGTTGGGCTACAGTCCATGGGGTCACAAAGAGTCGGACATGAATGAGTGACTTTGACTTCACTGCACTTCACTTCAAACATTTTTATACAAGTCTCTTTGTGGGCATATGTTTTTGTTTTTCTTGGGTAAATACCAAGGAGTAGAATTTCCGGGTATTGAAAGAGATGCATCCTAAATTTTATAATAAACTACCAAATGTTTTAAAAAACATTGTACTTTTTATACTCCCACAAGCAATGCATGAGCATGACATATTCTACGTTTTCATCAACACTTGGTGTTGCCAGTCTCTTCGCTTTCTGCCAGCCTACTAAGGCGTCTAGTGGTGTATTCTCTGAAGTAGGAGAACACACTCACACACATATACATATGCATACACACATGCATCCTTTTTATTTATCCTTGTAACAACACACTCTCTCACATTACAACTGTTCTTCACAAACACAATGACTACACATAAGCCATGATTTCTTTACTAATCAGAATAACATGTTTTCTACTGACACAAATAACAATGTGATGAACATCTTTTTACACTATTTGGGTTTTAATCATTTCTTTAGTCAAAATTCACAGGTGTATAATCACTATCTTAGGAATAAGATTGTTTCAATGGTCTTGGGTACAAATAGCGCATTGCTTTCTAAATTAATTTACACCCCACTGATAACCTATAACAGTGACTTTTCCACCATAACTTTCCCACAACGTTTTTAACGTCAATGTAATGACTGAAAAACAGCACTTTGATGTGTAATAACTTCCTGAGTGAATTAGTTTATTTTTGCATACAAGCATGTGTTAAAAAATGTCATATCCTCTTTCAAAATACGTATTCTTAACTTTTTTTAAGTTTATGAGTGTCTTTTATTTCCCTTAAATCAATTATCATTGCCTATTTAGAGGATAATGATATTAATCCTATGCTTAGCATATTTGCAGTCAATAATTTTTTCCCAGTTTTCTTAACTGCTTGTTTTGTCTTAAATAGAACAACTTTCTGCAGAGTAAAGATGACAAGATGACATAAACTGAAGAATGTGATGAACCCAATGTTGCACCTGGTGCCAATTAAAAAAGCAAAATAAAGCAAAAATAATTTTTTTAGGTGTTTCTGACATTTTAAAAGGATTTTGTTGGTGTAATAATAATTTAAAAAGAGTAGCTATGTAGTAGCATTGTGTTACTAATTTTTAAATCATATTCAGCTTAACCCCTAATTTTCATATACAATAAAACATCACTAATGCAGATTATGCCAAAGCCTTTGACTATGCGGATCACAATAAACTGTGGAAAATTCTGAAAGAGATGGGAATACCAGACCACCTGACCTGCCTCTTGAGAAACCTATATGCATGTCAGGGAGCAACAGTTAGAACTGGACATGGAACAACAGACTGGTTCCAAATAGGAAAAGGAGTACATCAAGGCTGTATATTGTCACCCTGCTTATTTAACTTATATGCAGAGTACATCATGAGAAGTGCTGGACTGGAAGAAGCACAAGCTGGAATCAAGATTGCCCGGAGAAATATCAGTAACCTCAGATATGCAGATGACACCACCCTTATGGCAGAAAGTGAAGAGGAACTCAAAAGCCTCTTGATGAAAGTGAAAGAGGAGAGTGAAAAAGTTGGCTTAAAGCTCAGTGTTCAGAAAACGAAGATCATGGCATCCAGTCCCATCACTTCATGGCAGATAGATGGGGAAACAGTGGAAACAGTGCTAGACTTTATTTTTCTGGGCTCCAAAATCACTACAGATGGTGACTGCAGCCATGAAATTAAAAGATGCTTACTCCTTGGAAGGAAAGTTATGACCAACCTAGATAGCATATTCAAAAGCAGAGACATTACTTTGCCAACAAAGGTTCGTCTAGTCAAGGCTATGGTTTTTTCAGTGGTCATGTATGGATGTGAGAGTTGGACTGTGAAGAAAGCTGAGTGCCGAAGAATTGATGCTTTTGAACTGTGGTGTTGGAGAAGACTCTTGAGAGTCCCTTGGACTGCAAGGAGATCCAACCAGTCCATTCTAAAGGAGATCAGTCCTGGATGTTCTTTGGAAGGAATGATGCTAAAGCTGAAACTCCAGAACTTTGGCCACCTCGTGTGAAGAGTTGACTCATTGGAAAAGACTCAGAGGCTGGGAGGGATTGGGGGCAGGAGGAAAAGGGGACGACAGAGGATGAGATGGCTGGATGGTATCACCGACTCGATGGACGTGAGTTTGAGTGAACTCCGGGAGCTGGTGATGGACAGGGAGGCCTGGCGTGCTGCAATTCATGGGGTCACAAACAGTTGGACACGACTGAGTGACTGAACTGTCTGAATGCAGATTAAACTATACTAGAGATGAAATATAAGTTAGCTGATCCTATTTCAGGGCATGCTTGTACACAGGCATAAGGAGGAAGTTTATTATACTTGCAGATCTCTATAAATAGGGGCAGAGCACAGCAAGGAGGCCACATGCAGGAGGACCAGAGTCACTCAGAAGGCAGAGGGAGTGTGGGTAAAGCAAGGCAGGGCAGGCAAGGTTTGGGACTGGCCACATTAAATAATTTCTGTAGGGTCTGGAGTGTAGGTACCATCCTGGTTGGCTGGTACCTGGCCCTGTGATAATTAGGGCAGGCAGAGAGTGGCCCTAAGCAGGAAATCCTGTACCTATTGAGCAGATGCTCTATACCTGAAGCATGAACTTTTAAGACCAGGAATCCTGAGTACAACACTCCCCCCTCAACAGCCCTGCTGTAAAGACCACTGGAGTAATTTGGTTTGAATTCTTCTTCTTTTTCCCCTTAGAGGACACTTAACATTTTACCTACAGATTGAGTGAAAAGTGAAAATGAAAGTTGCTCAGTCGTGTCCAACTCTTTGCAATCCTATGGACTATACAGTCCATGGAATTCTCCAGGCCAGAATACTGGAGTGGGTAGCCTTTCTTTTCTCCAGGGGATCTTCCCAACCCAGGGATCAAACCCAGGTCTCCCACATTGCAGGCGGATTCTTTACTAGCTGAGCCATCAGGGAAGCCCCTTGTGTAAATCCAATCAATTCATTTGGGATGGTAGATTTATTTATCTCTCACACTGCTGCCATAATAATTCTTTCAATAGATATATAGCTTTTTCTTGTCATTTATGTATCTCGTATTTCCTGTTGCTAAGTTCTTTAAGCAATTCAATAACCATTTCTCTGTAGTCTGACACCAAAATAGTCTCCTAATTGCAAAAGATATATAATGGATCTGCTTAGTTTTCTTTCTAGATTTATGCTTCACTCTCTATTTATAGCCTTTCAATGTTGGCAGGTGTGATGTTTCATCACTTGAATATATCATAAAATGAGTTGTTTTTAAAAGAGTGACTATATATATATAGAATATTTCCTTTAAAATGTTCTGTATGTCAGATATTTTCAGAAAAAGAAAAAATGTGAAAAAGTACATAATCCAGAACCCAGGCAGCTTGATCAATTATATATATATATATATATATATATATATATATATATATATATATACACACACACACACACACACACACACACACACAAACACACACACACATATATATAATGAAAGTGTTAGTCACTCAGTCATGTCTGCCTCTTTGTGACCCCATGGACTGTAGCCTGCTAGGCTCCTCTGTCCATGGAATTTTCCAGACAAGAATACTGGAGTGGGTTGCCATTTCCTTCTCCAGGGGATCTTCCAACCCCAGGGAATGAACCTGGATCTCCTGCCTCACAGGCAGGTTCTTTACCATCTGAGCTACCAGGGAAGCCCATATGTCTCATATCACTGAGCAATGAACCAGCTATTTGAATTCTAGACACACTGCTACTTCTTCTGGTAGATTCGTTTATTTAGGCCATGTCAAGATGCCCTTAGTAGATCATTATTTCTAAGAAGAAAGCCTATTAATACAGATAAGCTGATTTTTCATTTTTTACCAGACCTTTCCCATATCTTCTGTTATACTTTATCTGTATTCACGATAAAGTACGTATTTTTTAAAATCAAAATCTAGTGACATTAATCATATTTCTCTCCCAGCAGAAAATCCTTCTGTGGTTTCCAAATTCCTTATCTGTGTATTGGATTCCCCATAGCATCTGACTTTTGCCTTTTTGTCTGGCTTTATCACTCCCCATATGTTCCTGCCATGAAAAGCTCCTTAGCATTTCTCAAATAGGCCAGGCTCTTCCACAAGTCCAAGCCTGCCATGTCTGTTCTCCCTGTCAGTTGGAATTCTTTTCATTCACCCTTCCAGAATCTTAGTGTCAACCGTTCTCTAAAATGTTCCCAGCTGTCCCTAAAAGGGGGTGACTATTTCCTTTTCTAGGCTCTATTGAACCCAGTTCATACATGTATTGAGATGCCTGAGATACATTGTCTGTTGACATCTTTATTTTATTTGTACCAAAGACTATAAGGTCCTTAAAGAAAGGAACTGCGTAGAACCTGGTGCCTCCCTGTCAGGAGGAGCTCAGTGAAGGAATCAAATGGAGACAGGTAAAGAAACACCTAAATAAAATACAATGCAGTAAGTGCTACAAGAGAACTTTACCCGATTTGCAGGGAAAAGACAGCTCACAGCTTCAGTGGCCTGTCTGGGGGCATTTCAAATGGCCATGAAGATACCTAAGGATGGCAAGTTAGGACATGTGACAGATGCCTGCAGGCAAGGCAACGGTCCCGTTTAGTATTCACGCCACACACACCTGTTCGCGGTCCCCAATGCCAGGTACCGTGCTGGGTGCTGGGCTTCCAGAGATGAAAGGCCCAGTGTCTGACTCCAAAATCAGAGCAGACACAATGCTAAGCAGACGAGACACGTGTGGTTCCAGCACAGTGGCGCATGCATGGGATATGGCAGCTTACAGAAAGGTCACCTAACTTGCCTTCCAGTTTCAGAAAAGCTTCCCTTTCTGAACACAGGACACCTGATCTGCATCCTGAAGGCATGAGCCGGGATGCTACCACCAGAGGCACCAGTTCCTGCCTTGGCTCCAAGACGTGAAGATCATGGTGATGACTTAGAAGCAGCACAGGAGTCTGGCTGACCTTAGGGCTGGAGTAAGAGGAGACACTGGAGCTAACAGAAGTCATCAAACCCTGCTCAGATCCCAGAAGACTTTCCATTAATAAAACGTACACCTTTTCACATGCCTACTCCATGCAAAAGCCTACAAGAGCTCTCCCATGTGACATCAGTGTTTGCACAACTTAACACAATACTGCAAGGTCACCATGACGTCTTGTGAAGCAGAGACTGAAAAAGGTGAGGCAGGAGGAAAAGCAGAAAAATTGGGGGGATCTTGGTAAGAAGTAATCACCTGTCTTGAGGCACTGGTTTCAATATTTTTTTAAAAGGTATTTAGGTAATTTAAAATACTAGAAACATGGATTTAAGCACATTGGTGATTGTTTGTATTTCCAGGAATAAGAGAGAAGGGGGGAGTCTGAAATATGGTTCCCTGATTTCAGTAGGGATTATGAGTATCAGATAAATTATCCACTGAATCTGAATTTAAATATCAGATAGTGTTGGTCAAATGATACAAACTTTCAGTTATGACAAATAAGTACTGGGGTCTAATGGATTGCATGGTGATTATAGTTAACAATTCTGTATTGTAATAAAAATATATTGTACAGTCAAAATTTGCTAAAAGAGTAGATCTTAAGTATTCTCATCGCATGAAAGGAATAGTAACCATGTGAGGGTGTGTTATGTACATCGAATTATCACACGAAACTCCTTGAATACATACAATTTTTATTTGTCAATTCTACCTCAATAAAGAGGGAAAAAATAAAAGGACAAAAACAAAATCATTGAGTAGATATACTTAAACTAAGAAATGATCTGTTACTTTTCTGAAATTAAAATTTAACTGATGTTCTATTGCCGCTGCTCAACCCTGCAGCTCTCCTGGGTGATAATATAGACCAGAAAGAGGAAGAAGAGGAGGGAAAGACAGTCACAGTGCTAAGGGGGTCCTGCTGGGCTGTTGAAAAGGAGCTGATAGACACCTGTCTATGTCTGGCAGACAACCGCTGAGAAGTTCAAGAGAAACACGCAGACTCTGGAGCTACTTAAAGTAGAAGCAGTGAGATCAATCTGAGGCCGGGCAAACTGCATGAAGGCGGGCCCTGGACAGGATCTCCTTGAAAGGTTACACTGAGGCAAGGCATCCTTGAGAGAGAACCAGAATGATACAGCAGGCAGGTAGATAGCTTAAGCAGAGAGCAGCGTGGGGGTAGGGGGTGGGGGCAGGGGCCACGTGGCAGGAAAACACTCATCTTGCAAACAGTGGGGGTCTTTGGGCAGACAAACCAAAACATGAACCTCTGGACTGATTGGGCTTCCCTGGTGGCTCAGATGATAAAGAATCTCCTTGCAATGCCTGCTATGTAGGAGACCTGGGTTTGATCCCTAGGTCGAGAAGATCACAGGGTTTGCAGACTGACAGGAAACCACAGCTTTGGGGTGATAAGTATCCTGCTGCTGCTAAGTCGCTTCAGTCGTGTCCGACTCTGTGTGACCCCATAGACAGCAGCCCACCAGGCTCCGCCATCCCTGGATTCTCAAGGCAAGAATGCTGGAGTGGGTTGCGATTTCCTTCTCCAACGCATGAAAGTGAAAAGTGAAAGGGAAGTCGCTGAGTCGTGTCCGACTCTTTGCGACTCCATGGATTGCAGCCTACCAGGCTCCTCCGTCCATGGGATTTTCCAGGCAAGAGTGCTGGAGTGGGGTGCCATTGCCTTCTCCGATAAGTGTCCTAGAGGCAGGCAAAGAAAGTGGGAGAAGGCAAGAATCTCCAGCATTCAAATGTAACCCATGGCTCATTGTGCTCTCATTACAATAAAATTAGCCTTGAGGATATGAAGTTCCCATCATGCACTGAGGACATGATACTTCCCATTAAGGCTAAATAAGGACAAAAATCTCTTCTCCCCTTGGGAAGACAGAGCTGGGATGAAAATCAGGGAGTAGGACCCCAAACCCCTCCCTCCCCAATGACTATTCCACCCCATTCATTTCTATGCCTCAGATAACCAACTTGCCAAAGAAACTCAGGGCAGCTGCTCACTTGAGTCTGCCTGCTCTCCTCTTCAGTGGGCCCTATGGCTTAAACAAATCTTCACTATGCTTTCTTGACCTCCCTGTCTTGCCTATGAATTCTGTGATAAGATAAAAGCCTACCCTTCAGTATCAGGAAGGAGTGAGTAGGGGTATGCAGAGACCACAGGGAGTGAGTGACCTTATAGAAACAAGAGGGTTTCTATCAGAAGAGAGTGGCAAACAGCTTCAGAACCTACTGAGGGGTGAAGTGTGAGAAGAATCATGGCAGCTACTTGGATGTTAATTGTAACCTTGACATGAGTGGTTCCCACAAAGTGGGGCAGAAACCAATTGTACGTGCTCTTTCTACCTCCTCTGGTCTCCTAAACACGTGAATTACTTGCTGAACTCATTTGGCTGTAGCTGCCTTCATGTAAATCATAAGGTTATTATTTCCATGAGAGGGTAGTTTTCTTAATTGATAGGTTCAGCCTTGCAAATAAATTATGAACAACAGTTGGAACAGTGAATTGCAAATATTTATTGAGTGCCTGCTATAATCTAGCCAAAATGCTAAGTGCTACAGTTAGGCTAAAACAATGCCAAAGTAACTCCTAGCTTTACTGAGTTTGGGGTCTGTAACTCGTGTAAGTACCAATATATGTTAAATTGAAAAGAGCAATCTGTCCAACACAACTAACGGTCATCAAATACCAACTTTTTAGTGTGTGCATAAACTCTGAAATTTATTTTGTTTCTGGCAAGGAACACTTGGGATGGATTAGTGAAAGCGAAAAGAAATCTTTTCTTTCTTAAGCAAAAGACTAATTATGAAAAAGTGATTTGTTTTTCCTGTCACATCTTCAAGTTCTAACCAGTCCCAGCCGTCCAGATTGACCTTGCATGAAGAAAGCTGGACCTAGGCGTATGTGAGCAGTGGCAGCCCTGGGCTGTGCCTGCCCACCCACCCGTTTTCAGGGTGCATCGAGTGATGTATGGTACCCGGCCTTTCCAGATTTTCTCGTTAAAACAGTGTATATAATAAAATGAAAATAACGATGTTACACCTACTGTGTAACCACCTGTCAGTAAATTTATGAACAATTAGAAAATGAAAGTACTTTCCAGGGAGCAATTTGTAGAAGCAATAAAATGCTCACTTTTCAGAAATATAATAGGACAACAACTTTTCTCTTTTTTTCCCCCAAAACAGCTTTTGCAGTAATTAATCAGTTCTGTTTTGCTGCTGTTTTTAATGTCTCGGTTCTTCCAAATACACCAGGCAGGCACAACTGTGGGTGATGAAGGAGCCTTTTAATGTCTCCAGCTGACGGGGAACTTGGAGCTCAGCTCTTTAACGTTCCACTGGCAGCCATGCCTCTCTATAAACCAGGGTGTATGCATGCTGTCTCCAGGGTTTTACTACTCAGACACAGATGCCGGCACCTTCCTTGTGGAGCAAACATTCAGTCCAACACAACCCTACACGATGAACACGCTTTTTCCCTTTAATTTGATATGTAAGTGACCCGAGGTCTCCATGCAATGTCCTCAAGCAACAAATCTGGTCATAATAACTCCTGAAATGTCTACAGTGCTTTGTGTTGGATGAAATCTTTCTTCCAGATCAGTCCATTCAAAGGACTTCCAGAAAGAGCGTCAGCCTTCACTTACAGCAGGGGAAGATGAGGCTCAAAGAGAGAAAATGAGTTGCCCGAGCCTTCGTAGGACGAGACATCATGCCCAGGATTCTGACTCCACTCCTCCTCGCCCCGTGGTAGGAAGAGACGATTCAATCAGGTTCACGCTTTCAGCCTTGATCAACAGAAGACAGGGCACTACAGACCCTGAACTAAACTGTGTCCCTTGGACAGAGAGGGAGAACTCTCTTCCTGGGACTGCAGGGCTCATCCTAGGGTATAGAATCCCAGAAGCCCTCTGCTCATCTCCATGGACATCCTGGGCTGGACCTGCCAGGACCATCCTGGCTGCAGATGAGCAGAGGATGGTTGGAGCCCTTGACCTTCCGCCCTTGAAAACTCCCATTCCGCAGCCTTGTTTCTCTTCAGGGCAACTGGTTAGTCCCTTTCCTTCTGCCGTTTCACCCCTTCCTTTTCATCTTCTTCGTTTTTATTTTTCATCTCAAGTGCTTCTTTTCTCATGCTTTCCCTTCCTCAGAGGCTTGTTACAGGTCGCATGTTTCTCTCTCCTCCTTTTATGCTTGGCCCTTTTGTAAGAGGCTCTCTTTCTTCCCGTCTTTGTTTGTCTGCCTCCTCTTTCTAGGCTGCCTTCCCCTCTATTCATGGCAATTTTCCCCAAGACCCTTCTCTTGTCACTCCAGGGATGTGAATTTTGATCTTTTCTGCTGGACTAAAGCTTTGTCATCCTTCTGTGTTTTCTTTGTGAGTCAGTTTTTTCCTCTTATCACTTTTCTTGGTGCAAAAAGAAAATGTCTTTTAGCAGTTTATCTGATCCATCTGGTGGCTTGCGTTTTGACCTAAATATTTGCTCTCCCTCTGATAATTCATTATTTTAATTATAGCTGCGTGGGCTCTAGGGCTGGAAGAAGACAATGGGTCATCGTTTTTCCGGTCACCGAAAACCCTTTCTTGTAGTGTCTACAAATTCCATGGAGGACAAACCTATTCCATGTCTCCTAAACAAAAGATTTTAATGGACAAATCCCCAAACTGTGGGTTTTGATGCTCTGTATCTTTATGTTTTCATAGCAGCTGAGATTTGCTTCATAAAATCTCAGGAAGGGAAAGGTTTGGTGTGTGTATAATTAAGGTGTAACTTAGATACAACAGAGAGATTTAAAATGCACAGCCAAGATGAACCTGTATATCTGTATTCATCAATATAGCCACCATATAGATCAAAACATGAAACACGGTCTCATTCCAGAAGTTTCCATCATCCCCTTTCCTAAGGGGCCAAGGCTTCTTTGGTGGCTCAGATGGTAAAGAATCTGCCTGCAATGCAGGAGACTCAGCTTTGATCCCTGGATCAGGAAGATCCCCTGGAAAAGAGAACAGCTAACCACTCCAGTATTTTTGCCTGGAGGATTCCATAGACAGAGGAGCCTGGTGGGCTAAAGTCCATAGCATTGCAAAGAGTCAGACATTACTGAGTGACTAACACTTTTACCTCTCCAAAAAAAGTGTCACGATTACGACACTCTTGAATTCCGTATAAATGGAATTCTATAAGAGGTACGATTCCATGCAAGGCTTCCTTTGCCTAACACAGTATCTGTGACATTCCCCTGTGTTTTGGGAGGTCTTAGGAGTTTCTTTTTTTCTTTGTTACTACGTAGTTTTTCATTGTATTTATTCCATAATCTATCCATTCTCTTGGTCAACAGTGTGGTTTCCAGTTTGGGGATATTCAAATAAAGCTACTGTGAACACTCTTGTTCATGTCTTTTACTGTACGCATACACAGATCTCAATTGGGAAAATACCCAGATGTTATTTGGGGGCCACATTTATATTTGGCAGAAATCACTAAGTGATTTTCTAACATGGTTGAGCCAACTCCAGCCACAGTATATGTTTCAGCTGATTCCCATCCAGTGTTGTCAGTCTGCTTCCACTGTCCCCTTCTGTTCAGGGTGAGAGGAGGTTAGGATTGAAAAGGTAACCACACCAAATACTCTTTCAGAAGCTGTGCCTACCGAGCACCTTCAACCACCCCTCACATTCTCTTGGCCTCCTTGACTCGAACACCTTCAGCTGCCAGCCTCTGCTCCCCTGGCTGACCAGCACGGGTACCCTTGCATTTCTGCCATCTACATCTGATAAGCTGAGCCTGCGAGGTCTCTGGGTCCTCAGCCACTTCTGACCTCAGATGAAACGCTGTCCAGGATGTGGGGTCTGCCTCCCTGGCAGTGGCTGCAGGGGGCATACAATGCAATCCTGACATCTGAGGAGCTCACTCCCTGCAGAGTAAACTTGCACGAAGGAAGGCAGGGATGGAGGGAGGCAGGAGTCAAGTTGGGATCCCTCTCCATTCTGCCTGATGATGGGCAGTTTCCAGGCACAGTTTCCAGGCACCAGCTCTCCCTGGAGCTGGTCTGCAGACTCCAGCGCCACTGAGCAGAAACACTGCCAGGTCGCTGGCTCTACCTCTGAACTGCTCATCACTGATCACTGCTCATCAATTCTCTTTATCCAACATTGACCAGCCACCCCCTCCTATGCTTTCCATCATTCTCTTCATTCCTCTGCCTTCACTTTCTCTGCCCTGGGGTTTGCCACAACACAAAACATCAGCATTTATTCTATGCCCCCAGATCTATTGCTAGGTTAAAACACTTCTCAAGATTTTAAATGGGTTTGGTTGATATTCTTGACCCATCCAATTTCTAGAGAATTGAGGTGTGAGGGTATTAACAGGGAAACCAGGACCAAGAGTGGGACAAAATACAAAACAAAGCCAAAGGCAAACCATCAACACTTAGCTGAGAGTACGGATGACTAAGCCCCAGTCCCCTATCTGGCTCTGAGATGCAGTTTCACACCTTCTTAAAGCTCTCAGAATGTACTACAGTACACGTGTCAAAGATAACTCAGTTTAGGGAGGTTTAATATCAAATATTTGTTCATGCTGTTGTCCAGTTGCTAAGGTGTGTCTGATTCTTTGTGACCCCAAGGACTGTAGCCCGCCAGGCTCCTCTGTCCATGCAATTCTCCAGGCAAGAATATTGGAGTGGGTTGCCATTTCCTCCTCTAGGGTATCTTCCTGACCCAGGGATCAAACCTGTGTCTCCTGCATTGGCAGGAGGATTCTTTATGACCAAGCTATTAAGAAAGATGATGTCAAATAGAGTATCATAAAATTCATTGCCCAGTACTTATTACTCAACAAGATTGCTTTTTGTCCTCTTTCCAGCAAATAAGGCTATACTCTAGAATTCAGAAATATCCTTCTTTTTCAATATTATCCTGATTATCATCCCATTATCACTAACATTTAAAAAGGAGTGAACATCCTAAAAAAGATTTAATAAGAAATGAATAAAGAATAAGATAGTAAACTAATTAGGCTGTCCCATTCGGGGCGGGGTGGGAGGATGTCCTCCTCTTTGTTATCGGCTGATTTTGCCAGTGTTTCATGATCCTTTCTTCCAAGCCACCTACTGAGTAACTCCGGTTTCAACTCATCCTGGTGCCAGTAGCATTCATCTGTTCATTCATCACTTATTCATCAAGCACCTATTAGATGCTGGGCATTGCACTTGGTGTCAGAAATGAAACTGTGAACATCAACAGCACAGTCTCCACCCTAATGGAACTTAAGGCTCAGTGGGAAGATATCTGTTTATTATACAATTAAAAGAAAAAAATGTGTGTAATGATGCAAGAAGTGTTCTGAAAAGAGAAGGGAGAGGCTATGGAAGGGACAGGTATGGCCGGGAAGG
The DNA here is from genome assembly GCF_029407905.1 of Bubalus kerabau. Classification (NCBI taxonomy): domain Eukaryota; kingdom Metazoa; phylum Chordata; class Mammalia; order Artiodactyla; family Bovidae; genus Bubalus; species Bubalus kerabau. The sequence continues at coordinate 17,573,609 of NC_073628.1, forward strand.
TGAGAGAAGATAAAGGGAGTGACAGATGAGAGGAAATATAACAGATGATGGAGTAATGGGGAGGAGAGAACATTGGGACATAGAACAGCAGATGCAGAGACCCCAGGAAGGAGGGAACGTGGAAACACCCAGGACAGAGTGAAGAACACCGTGAGTGCCTGGAGATCAGAATCCAATGGGAGTGTGTTCATCATTGATCAAGGTGGTGTCTGATCAGTGTCAGATACAGATCAAGACAAACAGGTTCAGAGGCAGAGCTGGCGACATGACAGGTGTTTTTGCTCAGTGGTCCAGGAAGTTTACAGATCAGCTCCAAAGGGAGGCAGGGAAGGGTCAGAGCTCTCAGGGAATGTGGGCCACCTCAGGGATGTTTGTAATCTTGCTTCAAACAGTGGACAGTCAGGTAAGTCTACAGAGTGCACGTGCAAGCGTGTTGATGATTAGACTCTCTTAGGAGATCATTGTGGCTGCACGGGCAACGGAGCATGAAGCGGGGCAGATGTGGAGGGGTATCCAGGGTCCAGTGGGGAGGAAGGGATGAAGAATTCTTGCTTAATGGGTCCAGAATTAGGGATGATTAAAATGTTCTAGAGGCTGATAGTGGTGATGGTTGCATGACATTGTGAGCGGGCTTAGTGCCTCTGAATTACAGACTTTAAAATGGTTAAAATATTACATTCTTTCTTATATCTAATACTCTTAAAAAGTTGAAGGACAATGTGGATATAAACCTTACTAGGCTTTTGTAGTAATTCAAGTGAGTGGCAATGGTGTGTTGTCCTAGATTATTGGCTAGTAGAAGTGGAAGGAGGTGACTAGATCTAAGACGTACTTTTGGTGACTGGTGAATGGGTTTGGTCCCACAGAGATGGGCTAGCTACTCAACATCTACCCTTCTCTTCTTGGACACACAGCTGGACCGTGTTTCCAGCCAGAAGAACAGAAATGAGTAGAAGTGCTGTGCATACTTCCATGAAGCCAGGACCATACAACAAACACACACAAACAAATACAAGCCCTTCCTCTAACAAATCCTCACCTGTTTATGCCCGTCTTTACCCCTCTCCAGGCAGCCTAGATATCTGTGCCAGAGGCAACACTGTCACTATGTTCTTAAGGGGGCAGAGTCTCCGCCAAGTGTTAGCCTTGAAGGATGCCCTGGAACCTGCAGCTGCCCTCCCTCTGATCCCAGGTAACTGGAATTTCTGAACAAGCAGCACCATTTTATTGTGTTAAGCCACTGAGCTCTTGAGCTCTGAGAAGCTGGTTACCTCAGCTGCTATCTGCAATGGAATTAATTATGTGCCCCCCCCACCCTTCATGTTGAAATCCTAGCTCCTACCTCCAATGACTGTTTGGAGTTGGGGCCTTTAAGGGTGTAGTTAAGGTTAAACGAGGTTGTCTGTATGGGGCCCTGACCTGAGAGGACCAGTGTCCTTATAAGAAGAGGAAGGGACACGAGAGCTTGCTCTACGCGTACACACACACAGAGGCCATGTGAGGACACAGCTGGAAGGCCATTTGCTGCAGCCAGAAAGGGAGCTCTCTCCCCAGAAACCAGCCCTGCTGGCACCTTGAGCTCAGACTTGCAGCCTCCAGACTGTGTGACAATGAGTGTCGATCATTTAACCCTCCACCTGTGCTATTTTGTGCAGCAGCTCCAGGAGACTAAGGCTGTCCTGTTTGCTACAGGGGCTGAGGACAGAGGTCTCTAGAAGGATGCTCATGGCTCTGGTTCAGGGAACTAGACGAACAGTGATGCCAAACCCCAAGAGCAGAGAAGCAGGTGCATGATGGACGTGAGTTCAATTCCGGACACATTGACTTGGAGGTGCCCCCATGACAGCCCAGAGAAAATATCATGTCAGTCTGCTGGCAAAGCATAGCCGGCCAAACCTAAGTATGCTTTCCCGAGTGCTCAGTGTAAACAGTTGTCTCTAGTTGGTTCATGAGGGTATATTTTGTCTCCCCTCAAGAATGAAACCTTCCCTGAACATGTCTTCTCCTCATAATTCCTAACACATCACGGATATAACTGACATTCAACAAATGATGAAGTAGTTTAACTGATTTTTTAATTTTTTAAGAAGCCGTTGTTTGCTATCCAGGAGATAAAACCCACCTGGAATATCTTAGAATGTTTAGGGTAAGATGGACCAGTAGGTCAACCATTCACCTGCTGCACCATTCCCCAGAGTTTTCCTTTAATTAATGAAAAGGGAAACTCCATAATTTAAGAGTGACTCTTCTTCCTTGTCAGTGTCCTCTTTTTCCATTAAAAAAAAAATACAAAAGTAGGGCAAACTTTAGAATGAAAGTGGGGTTTGTGTTAACTCTGTTCTGCAAACGTTGTTGTGTGTTAGCCTCCCCATTGCACATGACAGGCTCTCAGCTTGGCACAAGCCATCTCTTCCCCCAGGGCTTAGAGCACAGTGGGAGGAAGTGTAGATATAACTCTACAAAAGGCAGATCTGTATCCTCTGAAGCAAAGTGCCTAACACAGGTGTGGTCCTCAAGACTTGTCACAGAACACGGTTTCACACAGTCGGTGTTAAATATTCAATGTGTAAACAAATGAAACAATGGGCAGACTACAACATAAAACCATCTGTAGAAGGAGAAAAAAGACATACACGAATTTTAGAGTGGGAATGAACTTCCGAGACCGTCCACTTCTGCTTGCTTACTTTATAGACTGAGAACCGGATCCAGGGAGGTTGACCCAGTGCCTCAGAGTATAAATCATGGACAGTGACATGTCTTCCAGATCTTTGGACTCACCACACAGTGCTCTTATACCCATGGGGTTATTTTATACAAACGAAATCTGGCAACCTGGCCCTACTTCAGGGCCCTACCTGGCTCAGAAGAAATAGAATGGACTAGGGCCTCAGAGTACAGCATTCGACACCTGATGAAAAGCCAGGCTGGTGGCCTAATAACTTCTTTCAGCAAACAGACCTGCTAAATTTATCTAAAGGAAGAAGCTGAGAATGTCTCAGCTGGCCAGAGGGCACACTTTCTGCCTTTTCTCTGAACTTTGGGCAAGGTGTGACACCCAGGGAGAGGCACACATGGCGAGGCCAGGGTCTGGGTGGATGAATTCTGTCCTTGGCCTTGACCTGCTGACATCTGGTCCATCAATCTCTCCAAATCCACCACATTCACACCCTCCTCTGAGGGAGAGCAGGGGCTGCGCCCTTTCATTCCCAGCTGTGCTCTGTGTAATCGAAAGTTCCAGAATTCAAGCAGAATCTTCCACTGCTGAGAGAACTTTGCATAATCAACCTGTCTGCAGGCCAACCAGATGTAAATGTATGGTGATGTACTGGCAACATGGCCGCCCTCAGGCCTTCCCTGATGCTGGAGGGTTGGGTGAGGGGCCAACCTGGGGTTGGAGGGGGCAGGACAGAAGAAGCTGAAGAGGAAGAGGGACATAGGACACTTTAGGATGCAGTAAAGTAAAGACAGGGCTTCCCACATGGCTCAGTGGTAAAGAATCCACCTGTCAATGCAGGAGACATAGGTTTGATCCCTCGGTCAGGAAGATCCCCTGGAGAAGGACATGGCAACTCACTCCAGTATTCTTTTCTGGAGAATTCCATGGACAGAGGAGCCTGGCGGACTACAGTCTATGGGTCACAAGAATCAGACACAACTGAGTGACTGTACAATAATAGCAACAAAGTCAGGACAGGAGACGTTAGCAGGGCCCTGGTGGAAAGAGGCGAGAAATGACTCAGCGACAAACCCTACTCAGCCAGTGCTGAGATGGCTTTGAGTCACATAGCTGCAGCTCCAGGAACATTCACGGCCGGAGACAGAAAACCACTTCAGGGCAATAGCTTCTGAAGAAAATGGGAGCATGTTCCAAATTACATTACACCTGGAAATGGTTTTCGCCTTCCTAACATCAGAGAAGTCTATAAAACCCCTCTCGCTGAGGCCACACGGGGCACTTTGCAGCTGATGTTGTTTCTGCTAGAAAGCTTCCAGGAACCTGCTCTCCTGGCCCGGTCATGGCTCCCCAGGCTCCTGCAGCAGCAGATGGAGTCAGAAAGGCCTGGGATAGAAAGATCTGGAGCCTGGGCGCTGTGGGCACCCTGCAAACCCTGAGCCTTTTCGAGGCCACCTAAAGGCTTTAGGCTCCTCTAAAGGGAAAGGGACTGAGAGCATTGTGGGGATGGTGCCCGGGGGAGGCAGGAAGGACCCTGTAGCCCAGCATCAGTACAAGAGACAGCGGCCAGGCTGCTGTGCAGACAAACACTGCGTCGCCCACTCTTGACTCAGGAATTCATCCTCTGCCCCTCGAGGAAGGAAGAAGTGCTGGTCAGCACCATACTCATGGCTATATGTGTCCAGTGTAAGCTTGGGGTTGATTTGGGAACACACATGCCAACATCCACTTGTTCCCCTCCTCTGAATATTTCCATCATCTTCTCATTTAATACTTATTGATTGTTCATTACACACCAGACACATTTAATAAACATCTTTAGCATCTAACCCACGTTAGGCCCTGTTCAAACGGTTCTGTCCACAGAGAGGTGGAAATCTGGTCTCCGACCTCACGGTGTTTGTATCTTGGTGGGGAAATCAGATGTGTGACCAGAGGTGTTGGCACAGTGTCACAGAGCGACATCGGGGCAGTGTGACCCTTGGAAGATCTGAGCTCCTGGAATAACACCTGCAGGTCTTTGTAGGGGAGGCCTTGCAACAGTGCAGGCATGGGGGTGTGCCGGGGTTGGTCTGAGAAGGAGGGAGCAGGGCCTGTCACCATCTCCTGGTGCTTTCTGTGACCAGCCAGCCACACCTCACAGCCAGCAAATCCCCAAACCAGAGACAACTCTCAAGCACACGTGTCTCGGGAGCTTCCAATGGGAGGTCAGGCTCCTCATGAGCGGATTCGTTCAGCTCAGCCTGGTCCCGCAGATGGAGCAGAGGTGGGGGTGGGGTGGGTGTGAGTCTTACCTGGGCTCCACACCTGCTCTTCTGGGTCAGCAGGTAGACGTGAACCTGAATGTGTCTAGGAGAGGAAGGGTGACCAGGGGCCAGAGTGAAACCCACGTGATGCCGTGCCTGCCCTTTGACCACCCTCCTGACCGTGAATGTCCCACAGGGACACATTATCCCAAACGGGGCCAAGGGAAGACAGGACTGGGAGAAATGCCCGGGCCATTCCAGGGGCCCTGAGAAGCATGGATTCCGCTCTGCCTTCCCTCCGCATGTCACTGGGCCTTCGTTCAGGGCCGTCCCTTCCCAGGTCCTTCTCCCCGCCTGGCGCTTTTTCAGAGTGAGTTTCCTGGGCTCCTGTAGGCCTCCTCCTGTCCTTTCTCAGCGCCATCCTTGGGCAGCTTCTTAATGGCCTGACCTTAATTGCGTTTTCCTGTCTGCGCCAGGGCAACCGGCATGCAGTTTAATAAAAGACTTTTCAAGCTGCCGGGCTCACTCTCCCCTCCCCACCTACATCTTATGCAGCAGAAGACTGTAAGCCTTATTTTGAAGGTGATTGATTTGGTGTGTTTTCCACTTTCTTTCCTGCTGTGGGGACATTTTGCCTCCATGCGTGATCACTTTTTTTAAAGGGACTTTGATTTTCCTGTCCCCTCACTTTCCACCCTGCTGCTGCAGAACCAAGGGCCGAGAAGCTTTATTCCTCAAGTAGCTATTCTGTGCTCTCTGATTCTGCTGTGAGTTGTCGGTGCTCTGGATTAGCCACAGCCAGGGCTCAGGCCCCTCGATTCACACTCCCGTTGGTGGGGTGTTTAAAGTGGGCACGTGGGGACGTGTGCACAGCAGCCAGACATTTTTTTCTTTTTCCTATTGAGATGCAAGCATAGACTTCTCTTACTTTATTTTGGATGTGAGAGCAATAAGGATAATTCATCAGAAATGAAGCTATGCCTTTTGGTATATAGTGCTGGTTTTAGTAGCTCAGTTGTATCTGACTCTTGTGACCCCATGGCCTTGGCCCACCAGGCTCCTCTGTCCACGGGATTCTCCAGGGAAGAATGCTGGAATGGGTAGCCATACCCTTCTCCAGGGGATTTTTCCTGACCTAGAGATCGAACCTGTGTCTCCTGCATTGCAGGCAGATCCTTTACCGTCTGAGCCACATGGGTTTTAGAAATATCTTTAAGTTTTGCATATTTATGTCAGATGGAAGGTTCTTAAAGAGAACAGAACCTTTGATGATGATTTTGTGCTATTTCTTCTTTGACTCAAAGTTGTCTACTTCTTAATTCTCTTTCAATAAGCCTAATTGTAGATGTTTTATTCAGAAGTACCTTTTGGACATGAGACTATAAAATTATGACAACAATATAAAATAGTTAAGAGAAGAATACTTAAAAATAACAAGAATGACAATTGCTTTAAATTTCTGTGTTAGTTCCTATCGCACAGCAAAATGAATCAGTTGTATGTATACATATATCTCCTCTATTTTGGATTTCCTTCCCATTTAGGTCACCACAGAGCATGTTATAAAGCAACTATACTCCAATAAAAATTAATTAAAAAAATAAAAATAATAAGAGAGACACCAGACTTCAAAAATAAGAATATTGCACACATTCAGATATATTCAGAAGGAATAATGCCTTCCATTATTATCCATAAAACCCAGCATAATTTATTAAAATGTAAGGGGTTAGTAGCTATATTTTAATGTGACAAGACTGTGTAAGGATGAGTAGAGGGTTCAGACTTCTAAGTATTAATGAATCACCCTAGCATAACACCAGTCATGCAAACTCAGAAGGTAGGTTAATTATCCTAACAGTCTAAAACAAATCGTTTTAAAAGTTGCACAGGAGCTATGATAGAGTTGTTGTTTAGGTGCTAAGTTGTGTCTGACTCCTTTGTGACGCCATGGACTGTAGCCGGCCAGGCTCCTCTGCCGACGGACTATTCCAGGCAAGAATACTAGAGTGGGTTGCCATGCCCTCCTCCAAGGGATCTTCCAGATGCAGGGATCGAACCTGCATCCCCTGCATCTCCTGCTTTGTCAGGCGATTCTTCACCCACTGAGCCGCCTGGGAAGCCCCTGTCCATGTTTCTGTCCACTTAATGTAGAACAACCCTAAGAAGAAGGAAGGCAAGGGCAGGCTTTATTTCCCCAAATTTAAAATGAAGACCCTGAAACTTAGCCTGATTAAGTAACTCATTTAAGATCACGGAGAGAGTAGTCAAACCAAGAGTTGAATTTTTCTTGCCTCTTATTGAGAAGCAGCTTGGTAAGTGCACTTTGTTCTGTACGTGTTTGAATTAAGGCTTTGCTTATCAGTGACACTGCCTTTTCTGTTGGATTAGCCTGGATATTACAGCATGTTGGAAACACAAGCCCGGCTGTGAGTCGGCAGAGATGTGATCAGTTCTCACCAGTGTGGAGGAAGACGGGAGAGCGTGGCTCAGAGACTTTCTGAGCCTGCGTTCCACACAGTGCCTGCATCTAGTCTCCCTGCCTCTCAGGAGGCCACGCTGACCGAGATGCAACAAAGCAGCAGGGGAGCAGTGGAGAGGGGCCACTGGCGGAGAGAACCCAGGGCATCTAGGCACGGAAGTGCTTGTGCTAGAGAAGGTTCTAGCCAGGGCATCTAGGCATGGAAGTGCTTGTGCTAGAGAAGGTTCTAGCACTGGACATGGTTCCCCATGTTCCCTGGGGAGGTGTCTGCAGTGTGCTGAGCCCTGGGTTGGTCTCTCCAGTCTCCTCGTTCTCTTTCTCTCCACCCCTCCCCACCTCCTCTACTCCCTTGCCTCCCTTAGCATCCTCTCTCTGTACCCGTGGCCCTCTGCAGGCATCTCCAGGTCTTCTCCCAGCTTCCCCTTGCCCCTTCTCTTCTAAACCATCGCAGCCTGAGGCCCCATCCCCTGACTCCCACTTCCTTGGGCCACTTAGATGCCCATCAAGAGAAACAGCAGGTGTCACCCTGCCCTCCTGCCCCCTCTTTTCAACAAGCCCAGTTTGACCTGAACTGGAGAGCTTTGCACCAAGAAGTTCTGTGCATGGGCATTGTTCACAGTAAACTGAATATGAAAATCTCTATCCTGAACCAAACATTGACTGTTCATCCTGTATCTGAGGGCTATTGTTGTTGGTTAGTCACTAAGTCGTGTCCAACTCTTTGCAACTCCTATGGACTATAGCCCATCAAGCTCCCCTGTCCATGGGATTTTCCAGGTAAGCATTACTGGAGTGAGTTGCTATTTCCTTCTCCAGGGGATCTTCCTGACCTGGGGATTGAGCTTGCGTTTCCTGCGTTGGCTGACAGATTCTTTACCATTGAGCCACCTGGGAAGCCCTTGTATTTGAGGAAGGGATGCCAAAATTCATCTTGAAGCTACTTGTGCCTTGCAAATGGCCAACATTTGGATGGTTCCAAGATCTCTGGCCATGGCCAAGCTCTTATACAGTAGGCAGTTCCATTTAGATACCTCCTTTGGTGTAGACAGAGGGTCTCTTGTGCCAACCTATACATTCACTTAAAATCTGTGCTTCCCCCTGAAAAATTCTAATAACTGAAAAAGCCAATAACAACACTGGAATTTATGATTATCTCTTCAAGAAAGTGAAATAAAGTGTTAGTTCCTCAGTTGTGTTTGACTCTTTGTGACCCCATGGACTGTAGCCCTCCAGGCTCCTCTTTCCATGGAATTCTCCAGGCAAGAGTACTGCACTGGGTAGCCATTTCCTTCGTATTCTTTTTCAATACTGACCTCAATTAAGGTGACATTATGAGAGCCACTTTTCTGCAGCTCTGTTAATCACCATTCACTCATCAAGCACAGGGAACTCCCCTCTGCTTCCAACTAACAATCAACCAGTAATAAAACTCCAATTTCTGGGGGACACATGGCTCCCTTATCTGGGGATTTTAGATCACCCAGGTAGCTGTTATGTTGTTTTTGAGAGGGGAAAAGCATCTATCTGAGCAGAAATTAAGAAGGAATTAAGAAGCTCGAAAAGAAAAAGAAAAAAGAAAAGAGAGAGAAGGAAAGAGGAAGAAATGGAAGAGAGGGTAAAAATCTCTCTTCCAACAGAATCTTCTTCTAAAGCTGTTTATGATAAGGGGAGGATTAGGGAGCTCACATTCCAGCTATATTAAATTAAATCCCAGGCCCCTTTTCTCAGACACACACAGGCCTGAGAACATCAATCCTATCACGACAAAATAGCCCTCGGGAAAAGGAATTCTCCTGGCGGTGTGCCATCCGGCTCTTACAAACTGTGAGCCGTAGTAACAAACCCATCCAAGAGGCATATTAATAATGACATGAAGAGACACATTTATTGTTGATTGTTGAGATGGTGGCGGATTTATTGCCAGTCTGCCAGGAGGGAGGGTCTGGCCCAGCAATGGTGCAATTAAAAACAAATTGAATACAGGGACAAAGAATCAATAATCTAACAGGGCAACTTTCACTTGCAAAATACAAATATAAATTAATTGACCTGAACACAGTTGCTAACTGGTCATTAATGTGTACTTGCTGGCCAATCAGCATGCGGCATTCACTCCACCAGCAGATTGCTGCAGGATGGTGGGGAGAGGTGCCTTCCAACTCTGCCTGCCAGGGCTGCCCTCTGGGCCCTCTTGTTTGGGATGATTTCTAATATCACTAAAAAGAGTGTCCGTGTCACATTTTTCCCCTGAAGTTCTAAATTATGGAATTTTTAAAACAGTTTCACTAATAACTTCCCTATTCAGTAGAAATAAATGTTTTTGATGCTTAACTATACAGCAATCTATCCTGAGCATGAGGAGAAGGTAATTAATCCAAGCTCATTGATATGTTTTTGTGGTGTGTGTGTGTGTGTGTGTGTGTGTGTCCACGCACGCACGCTCAGTCACTCAGTCTTATCCAATTCTTTGTGACCCCAAGAACTCCAGCCCGCCAGGCTCCTCTGTCCATGGGATTCTCCAGGCAAAAATGCTGGAGTGGGTTGCCATGCCCTCCTCCAGGGGATCTTCCCAACCCAGGAATTAAACCTGTGTCTCCTGTATTGCGGGCAAATTCTTTACCACTTGATCACCTAGGATGCCCTATTTTCATGGATTACTAACACAATATAAATTTGTTGAAGAGTTATCTATATGGTCCTGCCAATTCAGATTGCAATCCCTAAGTTTTGACTATATCAAAAATGAGAGAGCCAACCCTGGCTCTTGCTTTCAAGGAAAAATCTAGGAGGGGAAAAGAGTTAGGCCCACCAGCAGCTGAAGTAGGAAATGGGAAGTTTCAGGGACCATAGGCAAGTGCAGGTAAGGTTTGGAATTACAGAGATGGCCTTTGGCTTTGGGGACTTAGCAACTCTAAAACTGCACTGTTCAATATGACAGCCACTAACATGTATGACTATTTTTAATTAAGTTTTTTAATATGAAATAATACTGAACATTCACTAGCCACACCTCAAGTTCTCAACAGCCCCCTGTTCTCAAAGTGTCTAATAGCTGCCATGTTGGACAATGCAGGACATTTTCATCAGCACAGAAAGGTCCACTGGATAGTCCTGCTCTACAGGGTCTGGAGAACTTAGACATTCAGAGAAAAGTGCATTCAAGACAGATAAGTTGTTTGAGAAATGAAAATCAATACAAGGCACTAGGGGCGGAGGTTTAACAAGGACAAGTTTGGCTAAGTTGTGTGTAGGATATAAAAACAGAGCAATAGAAAGTAAGACTGAGAAAGGAGGTCTGCTCCTGAATTGTTTAGCACTTGGAAAAGTGATGTAAGAGGTTTTGACTTGATTGCATTGTCAATAGGGAGTCATTAAAATTGCTAGCAGGGGGAAGTGACACGATCAGATGTGCGCACCAGGAATATTTAGACAACGGTGTTAAAATGAATTATAAAGAGGCAGAGACTGAGGATGGGGTAGCAATTAGGACGTGACAGTGAAAAGTCACTGGAGGGTAAGATGCTGCACTTTGGTGGCTGTGGTTGTGGGAACGAACAGGAAGGAAGAGAATGACTTTATTGGACATGACATCTGTTTTGATGGCTAATCAAGAGAGAGAGAAAGTCAGAACTGAAGCCAAGGTTTTATAGAAGGATGGTGTGTTGGTGAATAGAAATTTGAATTAAAAGAGGAGGAAGAGGTTTTGGAGTGAGAAGAGAAGTCCAGGGTAGGGCACATGAAGATACCTAGGGGTACCCACTTTAGAGAGTTCAGGAAAGAATCAGAAATAAGAGGCTAGAACAAGGAAGAAATTAAGAAATAGAAATGTAGATTTCAGTGGCAATGATATTAACTCCAAGGAAGAAGTCATAATCACTAAGATTCATAAGGTAGAAGAGAGAGAGGTTTAAGGAGGATAGATCCTGACTGCAGAGATACGAGACTGAGATTCTATAAATGGAGATAACCTGGCAAAGCAAGCATGTGCCTTGCAAATGAACAAGGGAGTCAGTCTGGTCTGAGACTTATTGAAAAGGGAGGGAACCCAGAGGAGGTTCCACAGAGAGGTTAGGTGCCGGTTTCGCTACAGATGAAGCAGAGCTCAAATCACAGGTCTTCTCAGCTCTTGACTCGCAGACTCTCTGAGCCTCAGTTTCCTCATTCAAAAAATTAGGAAAATGCATCCGGCCTGCTTGGGTTAACTGGGAAACAGAATTGGATCCTGTCTGTGAAGTGACCGTCATGCTTGGTACTCAGACATGACAGCCGTGGTTTCTAATTATTCAAAGGCATATCTTTGACTGCTTTTCCTGGGATTGTTTTACTTTGTTTCTATTGTTCTTCAATTTCTCAACCTCCAGAGAAGAATGATGAGTGAAGAGAATGAGTAGAGAGAAAACAGTCAAAGACTTTTTGCTACCTTGATGAGAAGCCAAAGCAGGAAAAAGTGCAGTAGAGAGGTATTGTTGCTCAGACACTGTGTTTCCGGTAAAACTTGGTAATGAGAGGCTCGGAACTAGGCTTGTTGTTACGAGTAAGAGTCTTCAAATATGGGCCCACATGCTGCGCGTAGGAAAATATCGCCATTCTAAATTCACAGATGGCTCTGTTGCTAGGCTATGATTGACTAACCCTGTGGTAGTGAAGTCTGAAATCTTAGGTGGGATCCTGACTATAGAAGGGTCCTGATGAACTTTCAACTATGACGAGAATTGATGAATATTTACTAAGGTTCCTTCTAAAGTGCCGCTGCTTCCCCTGCTGACAGCAACAGGAAAGACCTCTTCATATTTGCTTGAGCTAGCGACATCCGCTGAAATCACCATGCAAATTAACTAGAACATAACGGGCATTTTCATTTTCTCCCACATCTCCATATCAGTGACAATTCTGAGGGCAGACTTCATGATACTCTGTTCAGTTCCACTGCAAATAAGCAAATGGTAGCTCTGGATCCTGCCACTTCTCTTCCTGGCTCCTGTATGTGTCCCCAAACCACGTGCCAGGACTGGCAGCACCATCTTGGATCACAGAGTCTCTGCAGTGCGCTCCAAACCGGCTCACACACTTGGATGGACCCAGCTGAAGCCAGGGGCTCCCACACGGAACTATTGCCCTCTTGGCAGACAAGCTCAAACTATCTCCAGCCCTGACTTGTGTTCATCCAGAATCAGACTCTGCCTTGGTCTCATTCAACTTGGGAAATCCTAGCTCTTCCTGCTCCTATAAAGATCATGAGTGTTACTAGAGGAACTGAGCATATAGTCTCCAGACCCAGGCTAGCAGGAGGCTGGACCTGCATATTTCATGAAGAGGAGGATGGAATTCCATGGGCCACAAAAGAAACAATTACGAAATCTGAAAAACTGTGTATGTTATCATTTTAGTTTCTAAGCAGAGCTGGACATAGTCCCATATTCCTTCTCACAACAGGGGAAGTAGAGACTTGATAAAATGAGAAATCTTTTTTTTTTTTACTGTTTTGTACTGTGTTGGCAGCAACTACGCATGACGTCAGGAAAGACGTGATAATGTAGAAGATTGAGTGGAGATGACCACTGATTCTGTTTCAGCCATGCTGCTGCTGCTGCTGCTGCTAAGTTGCTTCATTCGTGTCTGACTTTGTGGGACCCCATAGATAGCAGCCCACTAGGCTCCTCTTTCCCTGGGATTCTCCAGGCAAGAATACTAGAGTGGGTTCCCATTTCCTTCTCCAATGCATGAAAGTGAAAAGTGAAAGTGAAGTCGCTCAGTCGTGTCTGACTCTTAGTGACCCCATGGACTGCAGCCCTCCAGGCTCCTCCATCCATGGAATTTTCCAGGCAAGAGTACTGGAGTAGGTTGCCATTGCCTTCTCCGGTTTCAGCCATGAGATGTGTCTAATTCCAACAGATGTCTGCATAACACAACGTGAGGGAAGGGACAGGACAGCTGCAGAGACTGTGAGTGTGAGTCTCATTCCAGCCCTGAGGCCAGAGCTGGAGGGACCTGCACGGGACATCCTCCTTGTGAAGGACAACTCATCAAGTGCCTCCCTCTGCTGGGGACAGACGGCCTGCTGCAGGCACCAATTTCAGTCCTGATTCTTCTAAGTTGTAATTGATTTCTTGGTTTACCCAACCCTGAAATTAGGAATCGAGCATATATTCAACATTTGATGTGTTTGGGGGTTTACAAATATCAGGTAAAGCAGGAAAGAAAAGGATGTCTTTCATATATATCTGTTAACACACACACAGGAGTAAGGTTAAGGTGTGCACATATACCTGGAGGAAATCATTTACATTCACTTGTCTTCTTCACCTGGGATAAGAAGCCAGGAAGGGAACATGCCAGGGACACAGAGGAGCAGAGCTCAGGCTGAGGAGGGAGTTTTTTTAATGCCTGGTCTTGTTCTTTTCCACATTCCCACTCTGCCTCTGTAAAGAGCAAGTGTGATTATAATTTAAAATACAGGCCGAATAAATTAAATAGATTTCAGGTTGACTGCCCGCTTTTCTTTAGGCCCACAATTATGCATGTTAATTTAAATGACTATTTAAAGAATATTTCGGACAAAAGGGGAAAATAGAGGAGAAAAAGAGGTGAGTAACAAAGGAAGAGTTGGAAATAGGTAGGCCCTGGCGGAAAGTAGGCACCCCTGGGCAGGTGTGCCCCGCTTGCTTTTTGGAGATGGTCCACCGGGTGCCTGGCCCCCATCCACCATGACCAGCCTCAGCCAGGACCATTCCACCCCACAATGGCCTCCTGAGGAGCCACCCCTCTCCATACCACCTCAGAACTGCTATATCTTTCTCACAAATAGTAACATTTACCTGCACTTCTACTTAGCTATGAGTTAGCAATCTGGCATGTGAACCCAACACTTGGTCTAGAATTTAAATTCCTTCTTTGCAGCACTATTCACAATAGTCAAGATAAAGAAGCAACCTAAATGTCCATCAGCAGATGGATGGATAGATATACAACAGAATATTGCTCAGCCATAAAAAGAATGAAATAATGCCTTTTGCGGCAACAGGGATGAACCTAGAAATTCTCCATACTAAGTAAGACAGAGACAAATATATGATATCTCTTATATGTGGAATCTTAAAAAAATGATACAAGTGAACTTACATACAGAATGGAAATCGACCCACAGACATAGAAAACAAACTTATGGTTACCAAAGGGGAAAGGGAGGAGTAAATTAGGAGTTTGTGATTAACATATACATACTGTTGTCTATAAAATATATAATCAGTAAGGACCTATTTAGCACCACAGGGAACTATACTCAATATTTTTAATAACCTATAAGGGAAATAGTCTACAAAATATAAATATAATCTAAACATATATATGTACATAAGATATATATATGTACATACACATATATATATGTACACAAATATGTATATACATACATATATAACTAAACAACTTCACTGTACACCTGAACCTAAGACAATATTGTAAATCAAATCTACTTTAATAAAAACAAAACAAAACGAAAAACAACTCCTGGCATTTGGGCTGCTTTGACACTGGCTAGCCAGTATAACTTGGAGAAATCAACTCTGAATCTCAGGTTTTTTTCCTTGGAATGTGGAGACTTCCTGTTCGGTCTCCCAAGGCTTCTGTACACCCATGGTGGATTCATGTTGATGTATGGCAAAACCAATACAATATTGTAAATTAGTCAGCCTCCAGTGAAAATAAATAAATTTAAATTAAAAATAAAATTAAATTAAACTAAAGAAAAAAGACTAGTCAAAAGAGATCATGCATGCAGAGGACATTCACTGTGTGTATGTTGAGAGCTTTCACCTAAAGACAAGCCTAGCAGAGGGAACTGAGAGCATTTAGTAGCTCCATCATCTTTGGGCAAGTTTTGTCTCCTTCTGAGCCTTGGTTTCCTTATCTGTGAGATGTGAATATGGTCTGAACTCTTCAGGGAGGTTACGAGGATCAGCTGAGATCAGTTTACACTCATGTGCGCTGTGCAGGGACTGGCTGACACCCAGTGGAACATAGGACCAGACTGGGTGGAGAATCAGACTTCTTTCCCTGCTGAACTAAACTTGGGTACCACACGGTCTCACCTGAATTGACTCCAGGCTCAAAGCCCCAGAGTCTTTGCAGATATAGAAACTGCACAGACTTGTTAACACAATTCATCATTTCTAGCCCTTTGCCTAAAATTGGGTTTAGCAAAAGGAGTTTGATCCATGAAAGCAAGTGTCTGGCAGTCAACAGATTTTTGAACTAGCCAGGAGAGCAGACAGAGATACCAACATCCAAGGAGCAAAGATGCACCAGATTTTCCTATCTATGGATCCCTGGCAGTGACAGAAACTGCAACAGGAGGATGTCCACACGGTCCAGG
The DNA here is from genome assembly GCF_029407905.1 of Bubalus kerabau. Lineage (NCBI taxonomy): Eukaryota > Metazoa > Chordata > Mammalia > Artiodactyla > Bovidae > Bubalus > Bubalus kerabau. The sequence goes on from NC_073628.1 coordinate 17,589,385, forward strand.
ATGCTGATGAGTTTGTGACAGTCAGAATGACAACTGGATTCTGGATCCTCTAAGGGGCCAGCATTCTCAGCACTTACACAGGGTAAAGAGGTACCATTTAGAACATATATCCCTGGAGGGATGAGCTACTGGTAAATTAATTATCATTTTCTTTGTCTTTCAGCCTCTCCATCTTTTATGGCTCTAGCATCCCAATCCTGCTCCTTCCCTCTCATTTTCCTTTTTGAGCTCTGTCCCCAGTTTCTGTTTGTACAGTGAAACATCAGTAGCAGGAAAAAGAGGGGGAAAGAAAGGAGAACTGGTAAGTCCCCATGGATCTAGGTTAGAGAAATCACTTAGATGCGGTTGCCAGTGGAGGGAGTGGCAGGTGCTGGAGAGACACTGATTGTGGAGCCAAGTGGTCGAGGTTCAGACCTGCTCCTCTGCTGACTCACAGGGGACCCTGGCTGGTCTCTTAAACTTCATAAGCTGCAGTGATCTAATTTGCAAAACGGAGATAACAGTTGCTGCCCTGATGTCTCCCAGGGCTTGTTGTGAGGGTCAAATGAGGCAAAGATTGTGACCAGCGCTGTAAAGTACTAAGCTCACAGAACTCATCTGATGCTTGTTAGAACATGTCTCTTGTCTTGTCACCTTGGTGACCTCATCCCTCCAAGGACCTCTTTCCAATCACTGTCCACTCTGAGTCATCTGGACAGCCTGACTATTCCCTGCCTGCCCCTATCTGCTTGCAGGGACTTCAGGATCACTGCCTTCTTCTGCCATTTCATCTGCTGCATCAATCTGTCCTTTGTCCATTTTACAAACATTTGCTGAAAGCCTAGAATGCCCCAAACCGTGTGCTATGCCTGCTGTTCTTTAGGGCACACTCAGTCTCTCAGTCGTGTCTGACTCTCGGCAACACTATGTACTTCAGCCACCAGGCTCTTCTGTCCATGGGATTCTCCCAGAAAGAATATTGGAGTGGGTTGCCATTTCCTCCTCTAGAGGACCTTCCCAACTGAGGGACTGAACCTGCATCTCCCGAGTCTCCTGTGCTGGCAGGCAGATTCTTTATCATTGAGCCATCTGGAAAGTCCCACTGTTCTCTAGTAGGAAGAGTTAATCTCACAAAACATACCTACTCTCATGCTAGTAAATTTATGATGAATCTCAAACATACCCTTCTTGTCTTACATTATACCCGTTTCTTAGTTCTGTAACTCCTATGTAACGTCTGTGTTTTCTTTATTCCTACAGCTCACAACCCTAACACCTTCCTTTCCCAGTGGCTGAGGAGCCTAACTCCAAAGTTACTAGCAAGACCATCTAACATTTCCCCAGACTCTAAAAGGGAGGTGATATCTTTTTAATTCTTCCTCTTTCAAGCCTTGGGATTAACCCTTGCAATTTCCCTTGGATGATGTCTCCTGAAGGAACCTTCTCCATTCCTACAGAGAGACCCACAGCCTACTCTCCTCACAGCTTGAGTGATCAGCCTGACCTGATCACTGTGCCCTTCAGCTCCTCATCACAAGAGGAGCATTCCTCACCCCATCCCACACAGGGCTGCCAGATAGGTTTTCCCACCCTGGCTGTCTGAGCCCCGTGCTCTGAATTCCCTTAATGCTTGGGTACGCAGTCTCAGACTGAGCATCATACACCAGGCGCACAGTCTCAGCTATACTGTCACACACCATCACGTGGTGCCTTGAAGTTATCCCTTCAAGGTGGTCAAGATGTATCTCGCGGACCAGTGATATTCTTTTAATAAATGCAGCTTCTTGCCTTAAAGAGAAGGACTTGGAAATCAATCCCATCAGATATGTGGAGAGGCCACCTTATAAAACAGGGACAGACAGACTTCGAGTTTAGTGATACAGCATCTCTCAGTTACTCCACTTTGCAGGAGGAGGGAACAGCAAAGCCCAGAGCCCACGGGATCGCCCTTTGGCTCATGGCACTTGTCTGCTAGAGGTGATGAGATTCTAATACTCTCAAATGGACAGGAGATAAATAAATACCATATATATATGGACAAGTTGCAGCTCGGAAATTTCTCAGTTTTTCTCATTGCAAAATCAATACCCATCAGCAGTTGGAAATTAAAGGCAAGATTAGGCCTCAGTTTTATACATGCCTTATTGTATTCCAAAAGCTTTCTACTCGGTCAGATAAATCTTCTTTAAGAGGATTAGGAAACTTTCATTATCTTTATCTAACCTGAACTAACACTAAGTCTGAAAAATTAATCTATAGGCTGGACGAAAGCCGACTGCTGCTGGGAAGGGAGAGACTCCTGGGCTTCCTTCTAATTAAGCCATGGGGTCTCTGCTTTCACCTGCTGGAAACTCAATGGTCCCCAAAGGAAGACAAGCCAGCCATTGTTCACCAAGATGGAGGAGGAGGCAGCTCCCTAGATACCTTTGTTTAGCTTCTCCATGAATGTGAAGCCCAGTCTGCTAAGATTTCCGAGAGGAGGCATTTCCCTTCCTCCTCCGCCCTCCTGATCTCTGAGTTGAATGTCATAGGGGCTACAGAAGTCACTTGGCCTGAATTGTGGAGACTTGAGAAAGTGACCTCTGGGATGAAGGACTCTATTGCTCTGCTTGCTGCTTCTTCCCAGACTCTTTATGACCCAGGACCCTGAGGCCCATGGAGAGACCGCACTGGTTTCCACATCCAGCCCCAGGAACTGCTTCCAAGCTTCTTATACAGTATTATCCCTGCAGCTCTGAGCCACGAGCCCTTTACGGCCTTTGTTGACTTTGACATGCTTGTACAATCTGTCTTCTTTCCTGGAAAGCGAGAGTCTTGTTCTGTTTGAGTCTGTTTCCGTATAGTGCCTGACAGTTCTTTTTTATTTCAGCGCTGAGTTTCCTGAATTTGTAGATAACTTTGCTGTCAAGGCCACAGAGGTGCCATGGAGGCGTCACTTCCTAGGCTGAGAATTTCAGCTGCTCTGGAACCAAGCCCAGGTGGCAGGCGGGTGGTGAGAGTTCACACTTTCTTGTTTTCTGCAGATATCCCCACTCATCTCAGATGACTGATCCCGGGGAGGGCCTCACCAGAGGAGAGGCATCAGACGTGGTACTTGTCTTTATCTCCAGATGGCAGGCTGCCTTGTAGCTCCCGAGACATGATCATCCCAAGCCATACCACTGGTCGGATGTGGATGGAGAAGAGACACAGCAAGGAGCATAGGTGTCCTTGTGTGTCATCAGATGTGGGCGTCTGGGGGGACGTGGGTCAGAGAAAGGTTTGGAGGCTGAATGGAGGCAAAGCTTCAAGTGCTACGTCAGCCCAGGGCCTGCCGGGAGCAGACAGAGCCCCGGCAATGCTCAGGCCACTATCAAAGCCTGTGGAGTCAGAGCCCAGATGGCCCACTAGCAAAGATCTCCAGCCAGAAGAAAAGAATGGTCCCCTTGAAATTTTATACATGACTGAAGCATGAAAAGACTTTACCCGCTACTCAAACTCCCCATGAAACCAACCGAAATGAGCAAAATTATATATTTTAGAAAGGCAGGAATGAGGGAATACATACTAGCTAAGCAAGAATGCCGCACACAAATCACAACCTGAAAAAAATCCATTAAGCTGACTGCAGATGGGATCTGATTAAAGGCACTTACTGATGCTAAGTCACATACATTCTTCCTTCTGAGCTCAGTGCATGGCTCCAAGATGTTGGTGTAGGAGATGCTGAGAAGACTCCACCTTTGGTGGAGGGAGGCTGTGTCACTGGGGGCTGGGGGCTGGTCTGCTCAGTACCTCTTTGGCACCATGAATAGATACCTGACGGAAATTGCTTTGCACAGTCACGGGGGTGTTGGCAGGGGATAGCTCATCATAAGCTCATCTGTAGGGCTGCCTTACGATGCTTCCCCAAAGCTTATGGCTGCTCTCTGTGTGAGTTTTTAATTCTTAATATTGAATAGTTGATTTTTGAGATTCTGATATTTTTTCAACCCCATTTTTCTCCAACAAAGTAAAATTCAAATGGAAAACTCTTAAGTACTATGCATGGGTTATATTAATTCAGATTTTTAAAGGAGAACAGGAGAGGAAGTTAGGGAGCCCCCTTTTAATTATATAAATTTATTTCCAATGTAGACCTAGAGACATTTTGACTAATATCCCTCTTGACCTCAGCTCCACTGTGGGGCTAAAATGGTGTAGACAGACACAACAGCAACGCCAAACAACACTGAGAACTCCTTTCCAGATCACACGTAACCATCAGCTATGCAAGAACAGCCATACATCATATGATTTTACATCAATATTATTAACCTTTTATCATGAGCTAAGCCTCTGAAAAATAACAGGCACAGAGAGTAGTACAATCAATTTCCTAAAGTATCTTGCCCTAACTCCTGAGTGCTAAGTAACTAACATATGATATATTATATTTCTATATCTTGTCCAACTCCAGAAAGCTCAACCAACTCAACAATACCAAACAACCTATGAATGAGAACAGAAGGACCAGAGATAAACCTGAGAAGCTCTGTGAAGATCCTCAGCACTTAGTCAAGACACCTACAGGTGGAAGGGATCCAGGACACACTCAGTCTCTGGATTCTGCAGAGGAATGGCTTTTTGTGTCTTTCTACAGGAGGTGGAAGCACAGGGTGAGATCATGTGCCCTCTGCATCGCTGACGGGAACATCAGCACCCTGTCCAATCAACTCACCCTGCACGATGAGGTGGACGCGGGAGGTCTTGGGGTGGTTGTCCGTCTGCACAGAGCAGGTATAGGGGCCCTCGTCGTACACATCCACGTTCTGGATCATGATGCTGTACTGGGTTGGCGTGTTTACCAGGATGATCACACGAGGGTCTATGGACCACTTGTCATTCCCGGCATAGAGGATGGTGCTGCGGTTCAGCCAGGCCACCCGGGTGACCCGATCATCTATGGTACACCTGTGAGTGAGAGTGGGGAGGGGAGGGGGGAAGAAAGGGGAAAGGGAAAGAGTGGGGAGAGGGAGGGAGGAGAGGGAGAGAGTGTTAAGAGATTCTATTATAAATGCAGCTGTTGTTGTTCTAGGAGTAAATGAAATAACATAACCCAGTGTTAAAAGGGATCAATTATTGATAAAACTTAAATAGAGGGCAACAGTGGCCTGAATCATCCTGAAGACCTGATGCTACAAAATCATTTCTATGTGATTTTGAAACATATTATGTGAATATCTTTGCTGTATATTTGCTTTCTATCCTATTTTTCCCCTTAGGCTTATATGAAAATTAGTTTACATTTCTCGAGCGCATTTACCACCTTGTGGGAAAAGTGGCCCAGGGCCAGAGGGGAGAGAAAGTGCATCGGTATTTCAAACAGATCACAGCTAATCTGTATGGCAAATGCTTCACTTGTTGTTAAGTCAAAAATGGGACACCTTCACCTCCATACCCACCCCCTGCAATGTCGTCGCCTGTACCCGAAGCTGCCCCAAGCCCTGCAGGCACAGTTTATAACACGGATCTTGAAATTTGCTGTAGAAAGCCAACAGTCTGGAGGTAGAAATAAGGCTCTCTCTTCAGACTTCAGGAGAGGGAAGGAGAAAGTGGCCAAGCAGAATTCTTCCTCCTGTTCACATGCCCCTGGCCTACCCCTGAGAACAATACAATTGGTATCAGCTGGTCGTCACCAAGATCACCAAGGTAAGAAGCTGATCTCTACCTCACATACACTCACCTACCCTTCCCAACAGTTGGAGGCTGTGACTATTGGTGGGGATGTAAACTAGTATAAATTATATGGAGAACTGAGTTACCATATGATCCCGCAATCCCACTCCTGGGCATATATCTGGAGAAAACCATAATTTGAAAAGATACATGAACCCCTACATTCATAGCAGCACTGTTTACAATAGCTGAGACTTGGAAGCAACGTAAGTGTCGGTAAAGATGTGGTGTATATACAATACAGTGCTACTCAGCTGGGCTTCTCTGGTGGCTCAGTGGTAAAGAATCTACCTGTCAATGCAGGAAACACAGGAGATGTGGGTTCGATCCCTGGGTCGGAAAGTTCCTCTGGAGGAGGAACTCCAGTATTCTTGCTGGGATAATCTCATGGACAGAGGAGTCTGGTGGCTACAGTCCATGGAGTCATAAGAGTTGGACACAACTTAGTGACTTAGTGACTAAACCACCACCATCACCACTATTAAGCCACAAAATGAAGTACTGCCATTTGCAGCAACATGGATGGACCTAGAGATGATCATACTGAGTGAAATAAGTTAGACAGAGAATGATAAATACCATGTGATATCACTTACATGTGGAATCTTAAAGAATGGTACAAACGATTTTAGTTACAAAACAGAAGCAGAGTCTCAGACACATAAAACAAACTTAAGATTACCAAAGGGCAAGAGGGGGGATAGATTAGGAGTTTGGGATTAACATACACAAACTACTATATATAAAACAGGTAAACAACAAGGGCCTACTGTGGAGCACAGTGCACTCTACTCAGCATTTTGTAATAACCTATAAGGGAAGAGAATCTAAAAAACAATATATATATGAGAAGAATATATAAAATATAAGTGCGAGAATATATAAGAATATAAGTGAGGATATATATACATGGAGCAACAGACTGGTTCCAAATAGGAAAAGGAGTACGTCAAGGCTGTATATTGTCACCCTGCTTATTTAACTTATATGCAGAGTACATCATGAGAAATGCTGGGCTGGAGGAAGCACAAGCTGGAATCAAGATTGCCGGGAGAAATATCAATAACCTCAGATATGCAGGTGACATCACCCTTATGACAGAAAGTGAGGAGGAACTAAAGAGCCTCTTGATGAAAGTGAAAGAGGAGAATGAAAAAGTTGGCTTAAGGCTCAACATTCAGAAAACGAAGATCATGGCATCTGGTCGCATCACGTCATGGGAAATAGATGGGGAAACAGTGGAAACAGTGTCAGACTTTATGTTTGGGGGCTCCAAAATAACTGCAGATAGTGATTGCAGCCATGAAATTAAAAGAAACTTGCTCCTTGGAAGGAAAGTTATGACCAATCTTGACAGCATATTAAAAAGCAGAGACATTACTTTGCCAACAAAGTTCCGTCTAGTCAAGGCTATGGTTTTTCCAGTACTCATGTATGGATGTGAGAGTTGGACTGTAAAGAAAGCTGAGCGCTGAAGAATTTTGAACTGTGGTGTTGGAGAAGACTCTTGAGAGTCCCTCGGACTGCAAGGAGATCTAACCAGTCAGTTCAAAGGGAAATCAGTCCTGAATATTCATTGGAAGGACTGATGCTGAAGCTGAAACTCCAATACTTTGGCCGCCTGATGCGAAGAGCTGATTCATTTGAAAAGGCCCTGATGCTGGGAAAGATTAAGGGCAGAAGGAGAAGGAGATGACAGAGGATGAGATGGTTGGATGGCATCACTAACTCAATGGACATAAGTTTGGGTAGGCTCCAGGAGTTGGTGTTGGACAGGGAGGCCTGGAGCGCTACAGCTCATGGGGTCGCAAAGAGTCGGACACGACTGAGCAACTGAGCTGAACTGAAATGAATATATACATATATATGTGTGTTTTATAAAACACCTTGTCACTTTACTGTATACCTAAAACTAAAACAACATTGTAAGTCAACTATACGTCAATAAAAAGTAAATTAATTTAAGAAAAAAGAAAAACTGAGGTCATGTTGTCTCCTTGGCCTCCTTAGGACTCTAGCTTCCCTTCTGTGCATTTTTGTTCTACAGTGACTGTCATTTCCCTCGTGAAGACTCAATCCCTAATTGGCACTGTCTGCTCTTCACTTCCAAAGGCATGTCTTAGTGGGAAAAAAATCTAACAAACTCATTCATTTACTCTCAAAGAAGAGAGTAAATTCTTACAAATAAGAATTAATGTGCCAACTTTCTTAATAACAGCTGTATTTTCATGAAGGTCAAATCCCTGTTGGAATGACTCCTGAAGGTTAAATTCCAACTGTACAGCTTGAGGAATTGGCCAACCTGGAAGCAGACAGTAAATCCAGGCAAACTGAAGGGTATGGTATCCCAGATCCTGGGACCACATACACAGAAGAGAGTGCATATGATAGACTTGTTTTTATTTTGGTCAATTATGTAATCCTTTGCCCATTTTTAAGCTAATATAATATTTTTAAAGTTTAAGTAATAGTTGCAAAGGATGCATTTTTGGTTTATGGAGAATATTCACATTTTAAAATTAAAATGTCATAATGTTCCTTTCTATATATCTCTATACAATTTTAAACACCATAGTGATTTGATACTCATGATTGTTTGCTTTCAAAATTCATGAACAAGCTCTTTTATAACAGTTATAAAATGTGCATTGCTCGTTTTTTAAACTTGAACTTTTGTATCTATTATATATATTCTCTGCAGGATTTTGTCTGCAGCATTTTATCCTGATAAAGTATTTTATGCTTGAAAATCTTTTATTGATCAGCTATCATATTTATTTGCAACAATATATATAAAATGTAGAAATTGAAATTTATTTTTTTTTTCATATTCTGTGACTGTAAAGTTCTGAATAATAATAGTTTCTTTTAGAATGAGTTATTGTTATAAGGTTAATATTGATAAAATGATATAAATATTCTGTACATGTTGTTAAGTAATAATTAAACATAAGAAGTAAACTTTTACTGGAAATATAGCTTTTAATGGGATGGAGGAGGCTTTTCTGGTTATTATATCGTCAATAAGTATCATTATACTAGAGTGAGAGCTCAGGATCAATTCTATTCCTATTTTGCTTTGAAAGAAACCAAGTTCACATAAGCAAAAAGATGGAAATGAAAATCTTGTATAGCAGTGCCATTCAATTCTTTGTACCTACCTCTTCCAAAATACATGCCCAAAACCACATAGTAAAATAGCTTCAAAAATTATTTTAATGATCTCACAGCTGACAATTCAATTAATTCCTCCTTCAATTTCTTCTAAAGCAATGAATTGGAAAATACCTGACTTGCAAAGGGCTTTGTAATCCAGTATTAAATTCATTCAATTTCTCAATATCTGGACAGCATATTGCTAATATTTTACTAGGCTTTATGAAATGGCTATTAAAGATAGGTTATTTTGTTACTTGGAAGCACTTTGGTTAACCCAATATACTGAGAAAGGTGGGAAAAATTGAAATACTGTTTATTTTAATGTGCCAAATCACATGCCCTCTGTCAGAAAGCATCTCTATCTCTCTGGATTTTAATTCCAAGAAGGAGAAGGTAGCAGTTTTGCCATAAATTCATTACTGACAAAAAAAAAAAAAACTGTTCCATTTCCTTCTGGACGTGTCTGCTTTATGTTGCGGGGACTCTTCTTCAAGACTGATGCTCCACTTGATGACAGATTGGTAAGAGTGGCGGAGGTGACAATGGAAGTAAAGGAACATTCTCTCCTGGACAAATAGTTAAGTGGAGCAGTCAGAAAGAGTCAGAACTACAAACACAGGCACTTTCTTGGCAGATGCATTTTAGGACATCTTAGATCTTGAAAAACATACTGCTTTAGCTATACTTCCTTGTGTAAGACCTACAACTGTAGGTTGGGGGTGAGTGGCATCAGTTCATATCGCTGCAGGGTCTGGTAGGAGCTGACTCTGAGACAAGTCAGTCCAAATTGACCCTCCAGGCAGGACACATTCTCAGATCCCTGCACACAGCCAATGGAAAGCCTCGTGTACCCCTCGAGTAGATGACCCCCGGATGGCAGAGAGTTCTGTACTTCCAGGCTGTGGTTGCCTCCTTAATCAAAAAAAAAAAAAAAAGTGTGTGTGGTTTGAGAACCCAAATAATGAGGTCAACCAAAATTTCCTTCAAATTTATGGTACTTAATTAATTTTCTCTTAAGAGATAAAACAGTCCTGGAGAACTGGAAGAACATTTGGAGGTGAGTTTTTCACAGCCATAAAACACCTCTAGCTATGTGTGAAAAGAGTGGAAAGCAGAATCAGAAAGAGTAAAGAAACACCTGAAAGACAGTGATGGAAAGGGGTCTTCTTGCAAAGCACCACATTCAGCTCTGCTGAACAGGCAACGTGGGATTAAGGTACCCTGGAAGAGGTAATGGCAACCCACTCCAGTATTCTTGCCTGGAGAATTCCATGGACAGAGGAGCCTGGTGGGCTACAGTCCATGGGGTTGCAAAGAGTCAGACATGATTGAGAGACTTACACACATTAAGTCACCCGGTTTGGTTTTGGGTCAGAGGTGGGAATTACAGTTAGGGAAAACCCATGCCTTAAGGCAGTGGTTTTCAAACTTTGTTTTGCATCAAAGTTACCTAGAGAGCTTTTTTTTTAATTTTTAATTTGATTTGAAAATTTAAATGTATTTATTTTTATTTTTTATTGGGGTATAGTTGCCTTACAATGCTGTGTTGGTTTCTGATCTATAGCAAAATGAATTTTAAAACACAGATTGCTAAACCCAACTCCCAAGAGCTTCCTTGCAGTGGGTTGGAGGTGGGCTGAGAATTTGCCTTTCTAACCAGTTTCCAGATGATGGCAGAGCTTCTGGTCTGGGGACTCCCTTGTGAGAACCACTGACTTAAAGAAGGGGTTCCCTGAGGGCTCAGTAGGTAAAGAACCTGCCTGCAATGCAGGAGACACAGGAGACTCAGGTTTGATCCCTGGGCCAGGAAGAGGGACCCTTGGAGGAGGAAATGGTAATCCACTCCAATATTTTCTCCTAAAAAATTCCATGGGCAGAGGAACTTGGAAGGCTACATACAGTGCATAGGATTGCAAAGAATTGGACACAAATGAAGAGGCTTAGCATGCCTTAAAGAAACCAGACAGAAGACAGATAACCAGCTCATCCTGAAAAGTGAAACTGGCCAGGTTCCATGTGGTCGTTATTTTGTTCTTACTTTTATATTTTGCCTCTGAAAATACAAAACTAAAAATGGCCATGATTCACACAATGGTATTTCATGAGTGTCTAAGGTGTATTAGGTAACACTGTAGGAGCTGAAATGCCAGAAGGAAGCAGACAAAGGTCACACCCTTGATCCTACAACAAAAACACCCAAGAAAATAGGTATCTTAGCTTCAGAGAATGACAAGCAGTGAAAATAAAAGCAGGACAAGGAACGGAGGGTGCCAGGGGGCTGGGAGCATCCTTGAGAGAGACGAAGCAGTCAGGGAAACCCTCGGCGCCTGTTTGCTAGACACTGACGCTTTTATCATCTTAAATCTGAATGCAATAGGACGCGTCTCCGAAAATCAAGTCTACATTAAAAATAAATGTCACATACACAGATTAAAAATAAATCTCACTTATACCCACAGATAGCTGTGGAACATTTAGATAATCTGGATAGCTGGAGAACGAGTCTTGGAAACCAGCCTAACAAATGGTGTCTCTCCTTTACAGATAACTTTATAGATTCTGCATTCAGAGAATTGACAATTGGCATTTTGAGAAACTGAAGTTAACTAGAAAATGCCTTTTTATTTCCAGCCTAGTTATTGGGATAATACCTAAATTATGTTGTGTGCTCGTCTGCCTTCAGGAGTAGACAGTGGCAAATAGAGTTTAATCTCTAATATAGACATATCGTTCTAAATTTCCTCCTCTTTGTAATGCGATGGTTTTCTTCATAGAATTTACAGCACTGGATTTCATTATATATGTACCTATTTGCTAGGCTGTAAATACCACCTGGTAAGAACCATCTCGGTGGTCTTCACTTTGTATCATCAGCACCTCCCACAGCCCACCGGGAAGCTAGAAGGTGATCCGCACATATTTATAATGATTAAAAGATGTAAGGTAATGTTTTTCAAGCTGACATAAAAAGAACCCACATAGGATTATAGCTAATGATACTGCATTACATCCTTGAGAGTAGATCTTAAATGTTTTCACCACAAAAAAGAAATGCAAATAATGTGATGGGATGGAGGTGACAGCTTATTCTACAAAGGTAATTATCTTGAAATAATTAAAGGCACCAAATCAACATCCTGCGCACCTGAAACTTACACAGTGTTATATGTCAATTAGGCTTCCCTCGTGGCTCAGTGGTGAAGAATCTGCCTGTCAATGCAGAAGACATGGGTTTGACCCTGGGTCAGGAAGATCCCCTGGAGAAGGAAATGGCAATCCACTCCAGTATGCTTGCCTGGGAAATCCCATGGATAGAAGAGCCTGGTGGGCTACAGTTGATGGGGTCACAGAGAGTCGGACATGACTTAGCAACTAAACAACAAAACAATGTCTATTATATCTCAATAAAGCTAGGAAAAATAAAAAAGGATCCATGTAAGGTGAAGTAGATGTCCCTGAAAATACTTTTATGTATCTTTCTATGAGCCATTCACACACACACACACGCACACGTACACACACAAGGTCCACAGGTCCTCTACTTGTATTTTTTAATTCACTGCTTTCATTTTTTTTTTTTTAATTTTTAAACTTTACATAACTGTATTAGTTTTGCCAAATATCAAAATGAATCCGCCACAGGTATACATGTGTTCCCCATCCCGAACCCCCCTCCCTCCTCCCTCCCCATTCCATCCCTCTGGGTCGTCCCAGTGCACCAGCCCCAAGCATCCAGTATCGTGCATCGAACCTGGACTGGCAACTCGTTTCATACATGATATTTTACATGTTTCAATGCCATTCTCCCAAATTTTCCCACCCTCTCCCTCTCTCACAGAGTCCATAAGACTGTTCTATACATCAGTGTCTCTTTTGCTGTCTCGTACACAGGGTTATTGTTACCATCTTTCTAAATTCCATATATATGCATTAGTATACTGTATTGGTGTTTTTCTTTCTGGCTTACTTCACTCTGTATAATAGGCTCCAGTTTCATCCACCTCATTAGAACTGATTCAAATGTATTCTTTTTAATGGCTGAATAATACTCCATTGTGTATATGTACCACTGCTTTCTTATCCATTCATTTGCTGATGGACATCTAGGTTGCTTCCATGTCCTGGCTATTATAAACAGTGCTGCGATGAACATTGGGGTACTCGTGTCTCTTTCCCTTCTGGTTTCCTCAGTGTGTATGCCCAGCAGTGGGATTGCTGGATCATAAGGCAGGTCTATTTCCAGTTTTTTAAGACATCTCCACACTGTTCTCCACAGTGGCTGTACTAGTTTGCATTCCCACCAACAGTGTAAGAGGGTTCCCTTTTCTCCACACCCTCTCCAGCATTTATTACTTGTAGACTTTTGGATCGCAGCCATTCTGACTGGTGTGAAATGGTATCTCATAGTGGTTTTGATTTGCATTTCTCTGATAATGAGTGATGTTGAGCATCTTTTCATGTGTTTGTTAGCCATCTGTATGTCTTCTTTGGGGAAATGTCTATTTAGTTCTTTGGCCCATTTTTTGATTGGGTCATTTATTTTTCTGGAGTTGAGCTGTAGGAGTTGCTTGTATATTCTCGAGATTAGTTGTTTGTCAGTTGCTTCATTTGCTATTATCTTCTCCCATTCTGAAGGCTGTCTTTTCACCTTGCTAATAGTTTCCTTTGATGTGCAGAAGCTTTTAAGGTTAATTAGGTCCCATTTGTTTATTTTTGCTTTTATTTCCAATATTCTGGGAGGTGGGTCATAGAAGATCCTGCTGTGATGTATGTCAGAGAGTGTTTTGCCTATGTTCTCCTCTAGGAGTTTTATAGTTTCTGGTCTTACGTTTAGATCTTTAATCCATTTTGAGTTTATTTTTGTGTATGGTGTTAGAAAGTGTTCTAGTTTCATTCTTTTACAAGTGGTTGACCAGATTTCCCAGCACCACTTGTTAAAGAGATTGTCTTTAATCCATTGTAAATTCTTGCCTCCTTTGTCAAAGATAAGGTGTCCATATGTGCGTGGATTTATTTCTGGGCTTTCTATTTTGTTCCATTGATCTATATTTCTGTCTTTGTGCCAGTACCATACTGTCTTGATAACTGTGGCTTTGTAGTAGAGCCTGAGACAAATATCACATATGCGTGTGGTAGCTGTGGTCTGACCACAGGTAGATTTCAGTGTTTGGACTTGCATCTGTTGTACAGGGGCATCAGTGAGCATTTCCATTGTCTAAGGCTAATGAGAAGCACATAAGGTGGACTCCCAGCATCACCAAGTTGTCCCTGCCAAGAAAAGTGGCTCAAAACCAGAGTGATGGGGATTCCCCAAAGTTGGAGTGAATCCATGTAGAGGAGAACTTGGTCATCAAGGCTCATGGGCTGAAGTCAAGAGGTATCCTTACAGACATTGGCACCACGTTCATAGGCAACAAGGAAATTAATTTTAATAAGGCATCATCAGCTCCACTGATGCTGAAAACTTTAAATGATTTATGTATATGTATGATCTATAATTTTATTTTTTTCCTTTTCTTTCCTTTTGGCCAGGCTACATGGCAAGTGGTATTTTAATTCCCCAATCAGGGATTGGACCTGCACATCAGAAGTGCACAGTCTTAACCACTGGACCACCAGAGAAGTCACCTGATCCATTATTTTAGATTGTCGAGTCATAGAAGGGTATAGGTGCAGGCATTTATATCTAGTTTTATGATTTTATGTACATAAGATTTTAAAATAATATTACCACTGGGAATCCCAGGCCACCTTGTCTCTGCCTACCCTGTCCCTTGCTAAAAAGTGACCTTTCAGAAAGCCATCAAGAAATGCTGCAAAAGGTAAAAGGATTGAATGTTAAAACCTAAAATGTATTTCTTTGAATTTCATCTTTAAATTTACTCATGATATCATTTTTTGTTTTGTTTTGTCAATTGCCTCTTTTTTATAAATTGAGAGTTAACTGGATTTCAGTTAAAAATCTTATATGTATCAAATTAAATTGATAATGTTATCAAAAAATGGGAAGCAGGTCATCTTATTTTAGAGAATTCAAGGGTCAATAATAAATGAATGTTTTAAAGGGAGAGGGGAAGAAAAAATACAGTATTTCTAGACCAGTTCCCAAGGTATGTTTAATTGCACAAAGCTGTTCTCTTGGGAAGCTTTAACTACTCAGTTGCTTCCTGAGTTACAAATCCAGTCAAGTCGAGAACATCAGCAAGAATTCTAAGTTACATAAGGGGAAACTTCACAAAATTCAGAGAGAGTCATAACTCTGCTAGAGCTAATATTTGCTTCTAGGGTCTGTTGGAGAATATATATGACAGCTTCCACAAAAGCATGGGGCAGGGTCAGAGCTGCTTAGAGGGGGACTTCAGGAGTGCAAGACATTGACTTTGAAGGTTGCCAGACACACGGCATCCTCAGATTGTTCCTAATCGGAGGACGGTGTATTCTGGAGTCACATTAATACACAGAAAGGGTGTGCATGTCTTATGTGCGCATGTGTGTAGGTGGGGGAGGAATGTTATGCAGAGAAAAGTGGGAAACATGTGAAGGCATGCAAGGATGAGTGTCCTGGAGGAATTGGAGCCTTTGAAACAAAACCAAGGAAGGTGTGGGCTCTCCTGAACACGATGTCACCTGAAGCAGTAAATCAGCCACAGGATAATGGTGTGCAGGGTTTCGGGCTGTGACTGATGATGGATGAGTCCATCAAGACAGTGCTTTCTGTGTCCTGAAGCGGCAAGCGAACTTCCCGTCCCCACAAGCTCTGCCGGAAGGCTGGGAAAAAGGAGGGCAGAATCTCTAGTGCAGGAAGGAAAATGAAAGGAGTGATTGCATTGAAAGGTGACTTCACAAAGGGAAGTCACTTAGAACCACGGAAGAGGGGCTGCGGGCAGGGCTGTGGGAGGAGGGAGACAGGAGGCGGACTCCTACTGCAGGAAGGAAGGTGCAGCCCCAGGGGCTGAACACAGCTGTGAAGGGATGACTGTCAGGATAAAGCTCTGTTCTGGGTGATGGGTGGCTGAGCTGGTCTCTTTCCAGACTCTTTCCAGACTTGTTCACTGTGTGTGCCCAGGTGTGCTGGGACGATACCTTCCTAGTTTCCTGAGGAGGCAGAGGCAAGGACTAAATAAAACTAACAACCAAAGCCATCACAGATTCCTGCCCTCAAGATTCTTACACTCTTAGGAGAATGATAGAACAGAAGAGCACTAAGAAGACCCCCGATCCCACTCATGGAGACGACCAAACGTGTAGATTCACCTGTGTGTTGAACAGACATTTATTCAGCATCTACTAATTGTCAGACACCCCACTAGGAGCATCTCAAGAGATTGAGCAGGGTCCCTGCCTCTACCCTCTTGGATTAATGTGCAGTCAACAACCTTCAGAATCCCTGAATCTGCTCAAACTGAGCCAAGGAGACCACTAGGATGGTCATCACAGACAATGGCATGGGAAATCTTACTCCAGAGATATGTGAGTAGACAGGCCTTCTGAGGACATGACAATCTAAGAGAGAAAACTGAAACCAATTGTCAGGCACAGGTGTTGGCAACAGAGAGCATTTTAGAGAGAGGACAAGGCAGGGATGCAGGATCTGGGATAGAAGTTGACTCAGGAAAGGAACAGAATGGAACCCAGAGAGGCCCAAGCAAGGCAAATGGGGAAAAAGGTAGAGTCCATGAGGCTGGGTGGTGAATGGATACAATGTGACAAGTCTATGCTTTAGACTGGGTGTAATGGAGCATCCCTGAGTAGGTTCAGGTAAACACATGCCATGGTGTAAATTATGCTTACAAGAATATACTGGAATCCTTTTGGAGACTGGATGGTAGGCAGTAGGACCACCAAGGGAGTCAAGTGTACCCTTGTAGACAAGAGATAACAGCCCTTTGACAAGACGGTCTGAAGCTTAAGGAAGGTGTTGGGGAGGGGAGTGGATGAAGGGGTGAGATGTGAATGGGAGTGAAGGGCTGATGGCAGTATCTGTAGATGTTACTTTCATGGATGTTTTCAGCAAAGGCAGAAAGAGAAATAGAGCCATAAAAGTCATTGGGATCTCCAGAGTGTTTAAGATTGGAAACACTGGGAATTCATTTTGTAAATATTTACTGAATACTTACTGGGTGTAGGACTTTTCAAATGTTTAAATGCCCACCAGTTACCTGTGCGTGGTGTTGATTCACTAGGTCTGGGTGAGAACCAAACACCTGCGTTTCTAACAAGCTCTATGATCATTCTGGTGTGGGAGGGCTGGACCACACTTTGAGATGCCTGATGCTAAGAACCTGAGAGGCCACTTTGAAGAAGACAAGGGCCAGCCTTCTTACATTAGGATAGGCACACATTACGATACTTAGTATGTAAGGGTATACTGATGAGATCAATCTTACTCAATAGGAGCAACTGATGATGCAGGAGAAAGTGAATGACTCACAAAGAAACTTTTAGGTAAAGGGAAAGAGTGTGGAATCTAAAGCATGGGACAAAAGGGTGCTTCATTTTGTATCAGAAGAGAAGGAAAGAATAATAGCAACACTGATAGGTTTGTGGCTCTGGCCATGGGGAAACAAGGAGCTCCTGAGTGATGGTTTTTGTCTTCTTCCAAGTAGAGGGCAGAGTTATCAATTGATGGTAAGCAGGAGAGTAGGTGAGAGGAATGTTGTTGCTGTTGTGCAGTCGCTCAGTTGTGTCTGACTCTTTGAGACCCTTTGGACTGCAGCATGCCAGGCTCTCCTGTCCTTCACCATCTCTCGGAGCTTGCTCAAATTCATGTCCATTGAGTCAATGATGCCATACAACCATCTTGTCCTCTGTCGTCCCCATTTCCTCCTGCCTTCAATCTTTCCTAGCACCAAAGTCTTTTCCAATGTGTTGGCTATTCACATCAGGTAGCCAAAGTATTGGAGATTCATCTTCATCATCAGTCCTCCCAATGAATATTCAGAGGAGGAAGGTAGACATAATAAAAAGTGAAATAGCTTTTGCAGAAAAAGAGAGCAAAATTGCTAGGGATATATGCTAGGATTCACAGGCCATGCTGAGGCCCCACTTAGAGTGCATGGCCAAGAATTTATAGCAACACTGCTCTGCCAGCTTTGAGAA
Organism: Bubalus kerabau; assembly: GCF_029407905.1. Classification (NCBI taxonomy): domain Eukaryota; kingdom Metazoa; phylum Chordata; class Mammalia; order Artiodactyla; family Bovidae; genus Bubalus; species Bubalus kerabau. The sequence continues at coordinate 17,607,319 of NC_073628.1, forward strand.
TATTCTTCAACCAAGAATATCTGCTCAGCTGCTAAGCTGCAGGCACAGAAAGCATGGATGGCTGGGTTCGTCCAGGCTTGGAGAGTGCCAGATGGGCAAGGGAGAAGAAGCCAAGCATGAAAGGAATTGGAAAGTAATTGAGAGAAAGGAGACAAGAAGACAGGGGCCCTGATGGATAGAGAGAACCCGGTGGGTTCTATGCACTGGAAACTTGAATGAGGTCCTTGAGCAAATGAGCTGGTACGAAAGAGGCTGGCTGTGATGGAAAGTAGGAATACGTGCTGACCACACAGTAGTGGCCCTCGTCCACAAGGGATCAAACCCATCCAGGTTCAGATGGGCCATCTAGACAGATCTTGACAATCTTGAAAAGGATGGTGGGAAGGATGGTCATCAAAGCTCTTTTTGAGCTTTGATGACATAGCTGAATTGGGCCTTAAAGAGACAGTACATCGTGGAGCTGAGGAGAGGGCCTCGGCTCAGGCAGACAAGGGCTCCACTAGGGACCAACAGAGGGCCTTAGGACAGGAACTTGGTTTATTCCCTCAGAACCTCCCCTCACCATCTGTGAAGTAGGAGGAACACATCCACCTCTTAGGGCCATCATGAGGCTGAACTAAGTACTACATAAGCCAGAGTCAGAAGTGTACCTAAACACAGGACACATTGTTTAAACAGAACCTGCTCTATTACTATTGTCAGAGAGCTTGTTGCTGCATTTGGAAAAACATAACTCAACTGCTGTTACGTGGGAGTGCATGTTAGTTTAACCAAGAGATACTGGATCCATTGGCTTATCATTTCCCAAGGAGTTCTGAAGGCTTCTCTTTCTGTATTTTCACATATATAAAGAATGGAGTTTCATGGAGGGTGGTCTGCACCCAGTTTCAAAACAGGTTATTTTGCTCACAAATAGATCAGAGAGAAGGTGAGATCTACATTTTTACCAAAAAACCTGGCAGCTTGGTCCAGGGCTTTCCCAGTCCACTTACAAACTCTCTCACTTTTATGATTTTCTTTTTTCCCCCAAATATCTTCTTGTTGAGAAGCAGTCAGCACTCAACTTGTGCAGAGTTCTGCAGTGGGATTTCACTTCCCTCTAAGGTTTATTTTCTCAGCTAAAGCCATTGAGACAACTTTAACTTTGTATTTGTATCAGGCTTCATTCACAGCGTGTTGACACAGTGGTTGATGGGCTGGTTTCTAGATTGATGACTAGTGGTTGGTAAAATGCTGTATTTCTAACAATACGTAATTGAGAGATCCATCAATACAGCTGTGCACACCTGAAGGAGAGTCCCCGTTGGCCCGCAGGCCCCGACAGCTCATGCTGTGGTGTCCTTGTCTTGGGCAGTCTCCCTGTACAAATAGGACAACCCTCATCCTAGAATCAGGTACCAAAATATTCCCTCTCTCAAGCAGACTGAGGCACTGCTGGAATCAAACGCTAATCATGTAAGTGCTAAACAGAAAGGGGATGATAGGGACAGGACCATAGTTGAAGGGAGTACTTCAGGTCAGAGCTTCAGGGCTGCATGTTCAATTCCTTTAAGAGTCGTTTAGCACACATGAGCTGCAGGACACCAAGGAAAATTGACAATTATTCCAAGGATCTCATTCCCAATGCAAGGAGACCCTGTTAGCTGGTGAAACAGTGGTAAGGGTGCATCTCAGAGCAAATGAAGGACAAGCACAAGATTTAGCCAAGGGTCTCCCCACAGACTGATGCCCTGGCTAGTCATTGGTGGATGGTCACCTCACATCTGGAATCACAGGCGGTTTTGGAAAGCTTCCTTTGTCCCACATTCTTCCTTTGCAACTCAGTACTCTGCGATGACCCAGATGGGATGGGGAGGAGGGGATGTGGGAGGGAGAAGCAAGACAGAGGGGATATATGTATGCAAACAGCTGATCCACTTTGTTGTACAGCAGAAACTAATGCAGCATTGTAAAGCAATTATATTCCAACAAATTAAAAAAAAAAATTAAAGGTAGCATTATAGCATAAGGTCAAGCCATTTCAGAAGCAGTGAGCCCTTGAGTAAAGAAGAAAAGCATCTTTCAAAGATAAGAATAAAGAAAGCCTCTCCTCTTCCACCATTCAGCCCCACATCTCTTGCCCCTGTGGTCCAGGCCACTGGTGCAGAATTCCAGGTGGGGCTGTAAAAAGGAGGTGCGCGTTTGCTCTCAGCCCTGCCTCCCTGTATCAGATGACAGCTGCCTCAGAAACCGCCCAGTGGCTGGTTGAGGATGCCTGGAGAAGCCACCCAGAAAAGTTCACCTTATTTATTCATCCCAGGCTCCCACTCCACTGTCCCTTCCACTACATCCTGAACAGCTTTGAAACACAGCCTCCCAATTTGTTCATTAGAGCTGGCAAAGATGAAATTAAAATGTTTCCCAAGCACACACCATTTTCATTTCATTCAGTAGATTATCCTGACATATTTACTCATGGCCACGTCTGTCTCAGTATCATCCATGGAAAAGTATAAATTAAAATTTTAAATTAAAAGCGGGGAGTCTGGGGAGCTTGATATCTTTTTGAAGAATGGAGCGAGTCAGCCACAGGCTCCCAGCATGAGTGTCGTGGGACCAAAGACTCCGGCAGTGCAGAAATTACAGCCCATGGATTTCCCTGCACACACCTTCCCACATATAATGCGAAGGATCATGGGATCCCGGAGTCAGGCAGAGCCTCAAAGGTCATTCTTCTTTCTGAAGAATTGGGCAAAAACAAAACCATCCCCTTCTGGGGTCACGTGAAAGTTATCAGCACTGATTTACTTATGAAACAAAAAATATGCTGAAAATTGATTAGCTTTTATCCTATCGCCAAGCTTTCTGTGTAATATTCTGGTTAAGAGAGTCAATGTTTTAATAAGAGATACATGAGCTCCAGTCACAGGTCTGTCATTTACTGATACTTTGTGAGCACCAGATTTTCTCATTTATAAAATAGAAATGATATTTTAAAAATTACTGGTGGTGATAAATACTAAACAAACAATCCTTTTAATACTGGTATTATCACAGTCTGAGAGCACAGTCAATAGTTAATATATTATTTACTTATAAATTATTTTATTTATTATTTATTATATATAATAATAATCCTACATAAGATTGGGCTTCTCTGGTGGCTCAGTGGTAAAGAACTTGCCTGCCAACACAGGAGACTTGGGTTCGATCCCTCGTCTGGGAAGATTCTCTGAAGAAGGAAATAGATACCCACTTCAGTATTCTTGCCTGGAAAACCCCATGGATGGAGGAGCCTGGTGGGCTACAGTCCATGGCATCCCAAAGGGTCAGATACAACTTAGCAACTAAACAACAATAACAACATACATATTTCCATAATTATTCAAAATCAGAGAATAATGATAACCCAAACATGACAACAATGTTGACCTTCCCTTCATGCTCATTTTCCAGTGCACATGTAGACCAGTTATAAAGTTTGGAAAATTAAGTAGGGGATCCATCTCTTGAGCCCCAGTCTATAGACAACACTGCCTGCAGTTTTAACTGGAGTTTGTGTGTGTTCTTGTGAGCTTGGCTTCACAGGAGACTTTGAGGCCTATAAACTGACTTGATTCTTCCCGTGCCGCCCCAGACTACACATCTCAACCAAACCTTATCAGTGTTTTAAAAATAAAGCTCTCATTAAGCAGACAGATGGGCAGGGACAGCTGGAGGAGGAGCGATGGGAAGTGATGCTTTTTCAGGAAGGCTCCTCGGCTCCCGCCAGCACTGCTTCTGCAGGATGGCAACCCGACCTGTTTAAAAATATATGTTATCTATTTTTAATAAGCCAATCATCTTTTCCAGAATAGTAACTTATTTTATATAGATTATGCAAACTGTTGCCCCTTAAAAAATAAAACAGAAAGCAGGCAAAATTCTGTCCTTGGGCCACGAGAGGCCCAGAGGGGAAGATTCCCTGGGGGCAAGAAAGTCACAGGGTTAGTTTTGCAAATGTTTCCAGTTCAGGCCCAGGGGCTGCTACTGTTAATTTATGTCAACGGTGGCTGGTCTGAGTAGACCAAGGCTTTCTCTGCTCCTGGACTCTCGATTGCCCACTGGGGACCAAGGAACAAGAATACTGCATGGACACAGCCTGCATTTCTCCAGCCCTGCCCATCTCATTGCACATGAGTAAGGGAAGAAACATGATGGTAGAGTCACTATTCCCATCGTGAGGCCAAGCATCTGTGGCTCTGATCAGAGGTGATCTTCTCATGGAACTCTTTACTGAGAAGCTTTGGGAAGATACACCATGAAAACCCAATTATTCATCAAACATGGAGAGGCTAGGTTTTCCTATCATATATTTTACTTAAAAAATTTTTTTTAAATTATTGGAGTGTAAATGATTTACAATGTTGTATTAGCCTTAGATTACAGCAAAGTGAGTCAGATATATATATATCTGTGTATAACTTTTTTTTTAAGATTCTTTTCTCATATAGGCCATTACAGAGTACTGAATTATGCATTATAAACAAATAAATGAGCAGAGTAAGAGAGGGAGAGATAAAGAGGGAAGGAGGGAGTTCATGAGGCAGAGAGAGGGAAAAAGAGGTGGAAGGAGGGAGGGAGGGAAAGAAAAGAAGATGAAAAAAGAGAAAGAGAGAATCAACCTTTAGCTTGAATGAAAAATATAAAATTCATACTTTTCAGTGGATGAATGCATCTTTTTAATTATGTTCTGTGCAGGTGAGTATTGAAAATAATTATGCACTTCCTGAGCACACACTGACTACCGATTCCTGTTATCCTTTGACATTCCCTTTGTAACACTTCCTCACCTGGTACCCAATAGACCTGCTGCCAGTGCTTTTAGTGCTTCATACTGTCATGACATCCATCAGTCTGGCTTCCCCATCTCCTCCTCCCACGCACACCTCAAATGGCACAAGTCCTGGTCAGGCCACACGTCCAGAGAGGAAAGGCTCCCTCCACTCAGATTAACTGTGGGAGAGCAAGCCGAGTCTGGATAAGTTAAGCCCTGGGGGATTCCAGCAGAGTGGAGAATTACTTCTGTCTCAGTTCATTATAATGAATAATAAAGAGACACTTACATGTGCTTTTGGGTAAATTATTCATCTTGTGCACTGAAGAATCAGGCCAGTAATACGTAAGGGAGACAGCTGGTGCGTCTGGGTTCCTATAAATACGCAAACTCCAGCATTTCCAAAGACCCATCCCCTCCCCTCAAGAAAGACTGAAATGGCTGGTGGGGGAGGAGGGGGCGGTTCTTGGAGAGAAGACCTTGGCACCCTCTCTCTTTGTTCTGTGTGTGTGCAGCTCCTTGTAACTCGGAGGCTGTTTCTAGCATGTTTGTTATTTTACTGTAGCTCTAAGTGACTTACGCCACCTGAGGAGCCCAGCGGGACCTCCATGTGGCTTCTGCCACGTCCTCAGTAGGTAATGGAAACAGTGAGACTTGCTTCCAAACCAGGAAAACCCCTTCAGGATCCTCCGCCCCCGTGTTCACCATGTGCCTGGTCCTGCTCCACTAAGGGTGGACCTGAGAGCCCAGAAGGAAGAGCACGCTTAGCTTGGTCCTCGTGGCCTCCGGCTGGATGTCACTCTCATAGTTCACACTCAGGATGGAACCCACTGTGACATTCTGAAACCCCACCCTCTGGAAGGAGCTTCACCATCACACGTGCGTCCGGGAAGAAGGACATGGGATCAGCAAGCCCAGGGCATTAGATTTCCTGCCTTTGAGAAACAGGAGATTTTGTTCTTTCTGGGTCTGCACTTGTCAAGTTTTAAAAATGAAATGTCCTAACTGTCATCTTCCTGGTGTCCCTTCTAATCATTCACACCTACTGGCGATAAGGTCCGCGTTATTCACCTTAACATGTTATTCACCTTGACTAAACCATGACGCTTTGCACAAGACACTCGCCCCTCTTCCTCGGTGAGTGGCACAGTCCTTCCTTACACGGGAGACAGTTAACTGTCTGCTCACATCTTTGTCTTGACCTCAGAGAATGGGGACAAGATGCAGAACTGAGGCTCATGAAGAAAACAGAACTAACGAAATGTGGGAACAGATGATAGTGATGATGAAAAAGTATACCGTCTAGTCAGAAAATAAACCTGGGGGAGGGGGTGATCCTTAGACATCTGAAAATATCTACAGAATGGATCTCAAAACCCAGGGGAAAAAGCAACTGAGAATACTTTGCAAACAGCGGGAATCAAGAACCTGAGGCCTAGATGCCCCTCCTGGACAAGAGCTGGTACACAGTTAATCCACTAAAGGTTTACCAGCTCCGTGCCTGCTCTGATGGAGGAGAGGGAAAAGAGGGGGAGTCTTGTCTTGCAAGGTGGTGGGGGGAGGGTCCTAAAGAATTTCACAGAAAACCATATTCAGCTGTGGCTGATGGTTATCGGGACCCATGCTTCAGACAGGAAGGAACATTTGTCACCAACTATTTAGAACTCTACAGGGAGAAGTTTTCCATCTATATTTTCTCATCGTGTGATGACTTGTCAAAACAGCAATCTTAAAATTTCCCAGAAGCTGAATTGGGGCCAAACACTGAATAGTAACTAGACAGGACAGGAGCCCAGGGGTAGGGTCTCTGCATTTCTATAAGGCTTTGCTCTCTCTTCCTTCCATCTTTCCCCCTCCTTCCCTACCCTCCCCAGCCTCTACCTCCTTCTCTCTCTCAACCTTTAGCAATTTTCCCTCAAGCATTCCTGTATCTGTGCCACCCACATTCTCCCCTTTTCCAATTGACCAGTATTATGAAAATCTATATTGTAGGCATGCAGGCGGTACGCGGGTGAAGAGACTTCTTCAAAGTGTTTAGATAAAGCAGACAAGCTCTTACAAAGCTAGATAATAAACCAGGCCAAGAGGTTTTCCCTTCAAGGAATCTAATTAAGAACAAAGGCGAACGTACATTAATATTCTCCTCAAGGCATGGAATTCACCTCAGAAGAAATTTTATTGTTGCAAATCCAGAAAAGAAGCCTCAGTGTCAGAGCAAAGAGGGAGAGAAGAGGTAGAGGGGGCTAGGGAGGTCTGTGGTCTCCACGTGGGTGGAAGGGCCATCCTGGGAGCAGAAAGAGCGGAAATTCAAAAGCATCTGAAACAGGAAGCATTTGAATTTGCAGAAAGCTGAGCCAGGCCCGGCAGATGGCCTGGGAGAAACCTGGCATCATCATCTGGGGCTAAACATTTTTGGCAGGGGGATGGCCCCAGTGAATAATAAGATTTAGTGTGTTTTGTATTGTTCAAATGGAAAATAGGCCAGTTCGAGTTGCTGATCTCTCAGCAGTCACTTCAAATCCATGCATACACTCCAGGAGACCCAAGGTGGGGTCACTTTATAAAATAAACTTAATTTCAAAGACACCTTTTGGTAGCTTTGAAAGGTGAAGATGGCTGCATTTTTCATTACTGGTTATTAAATTTTTGAGATCATAATACTTATGAGTAAAATCTTTCACTTTCTATAGATGACTTTGGAAGCTTATGAATAGAATTTGTTAAACCAACAAGAAATTCATTCTAACATGGAGTAGTTGGGTTTTTGCAAGACCTTCTTACACTGAATTGATATCAACCTTGAAAAGCCACCCACTGGTATCAGCTCTTCCACTTGGAACACAAGTCCAGTGCTTTTTCCCCATGGTAATCCTTCATGAAGATGAAAAATATTGTATTATTCACTTTAAGTTGTCTCATTTTGAGGTTGGACTTTTCTTCTTCACAGGCTTAAATAACCAAACTTCCATCCTTCCATTCCCATGTGAAAACAACCCTCTCCAAGAAGAGAAGGAGACTTGGAAGGTAAGTCCCATTAGGACATGACTAACAGGTACAGCTCAGTGGTTTGATTTTTGCCATGACTAGAAATATGACAACACATTGCTGTTGTTTAGCCATGCCCATCTTTTGTGAACCCATGGATGTACATGTGCTTTGCACCAATGCTTTACCATATATATCTACAAGACACAAACTTAGCTGTCTATATGGAAGATTTCACCCTGACAAGTTACAAAAAGCTAACTGGTACACAGACACATACCATAAATATATAACATATACCTCAAATTTCATCTCCACCTACATTTAGTTGTATCAGTTCAGTTCAGTAGCTCAGTCGTGTCCAACTCTCTGCAACCTCATGAATTGCAACACACCAGGCCTCCCTGTCCATTACCAACTCCTGGAGTGTATAGATAAGTGCATTATGCCTAAAAAGGATGCTTCAGCCCTTACTTCCATTCAGTGTTACGTTGAAGGTTGTAGCCAGGGCAGTTATGCAAGACAATGATATAAAATGCATACAGATTGGAAAGGAAGCATTAAAACTATCTCCCTAGAGATGACATGATCTTGTATATAGACAATTATAAGGAATCCACTAAAAAAGAAAATTGAATTAATAAAGTTTATCCAGATTTCAGACTACAAGGTCAATAAATAAAAATCAGGGACTGCTTTGACTTTGCTTATGGATGTATATGTGTATATTCCATTATTTTAATTATTATTTGCCTGACTTTGTAACTGCCATTTGTCTGGGGTTCCTCTTTGGTTTCTCATTTTTGGGTATTTGTATTAATCTCAGTTAATGCCATAATAAACCACTTGTGGACTCTTCATTCCTGAGCGGAGATCAAGCCCTGAACCTTTGGAGTGGGAACACTGATTCCAAGATCCTAGACTACCAGAGAACTAATCCTAGGGAGTATCAAATAGTGAGAGCTCACACAAAGGAAACCACTTGAATACAAGACTCAGCATCACTGAATCACCATCTAAACAACAAGCAAAACAAAACTACAAACCCAATCATCAGCAGACAGGATTACTACCTTACTCAGCCTTGCCCAACAGAGGAAAAACAAACAAACAAACAAACAAAACTCACCACAAATCTCACCCTATACACAAACCACTGGACCAAACTTAGGAGGGCAGAAACCAAAAGAAAGAAAGAATTCAACTTTGAAGCCTGGGAAAAGGAGACTCAAACACAATAAACTATAATAATAATAATAATAATGGTAATGAAAAGTCAGAGAAACACTACACAAATGAAGGAACTAACCAGAAACACAGAAGTCCAAATAAATGAAGAGGAAACAGGCAAATTACCTGAAAAAGAATTCAGAATAATGATAGTAAAGATAACCAAAAACCTTGAAAACAAAATGGGAGTAAATTCAAGAATCAATTAACAAAGGCCCAGAATTAAAGAATAAACTTACAGAGACAAACAACACAATTACTGAAATTAAAAATACTCTAGAAGGAATCAATAGCAGAATATCTGAAGCAGAAGAATGAATCAGTGAGCTGGAAGATAAAATGGTGGAAATAACTTCTGAAGAGCAGAATAAAGTAAAAAGAATGAAAAGAACTGAGGATAGTCTCAGACCTCTGGGACAATATCAAACGCACAAACATTTGAACTATAAGGGTCCCAGAAGAAGAAGAGAAGAAAAAAAAGGTATGAAAAAATTTTTGAAGAGATTATAGTTGAAAAGTTCCCCAACATGGAAAAGGAAATAGTCGATCAAGTCCAAGAGGCACAAAGATCCCCATACAGGATAAACCCAAGGAGAAACATGCCAAGACACATACTAATCAAACTAACAAAGATAAAACACAAAGAAAGAATATTAAAAGCAGGAAGGACAAGTAACATACAAGGGAAACCCTGTATGCTTAACAGCTGATCTTTCAGCAGAAACTCTGCAGGCCAGAAGGGAATGTTAGGATATATTTAAAGTGCTTAAAGGGAAAGATCTACAACCAAGATTACTGTACCTGACAAGGATCTCATTCAAAATTGATGGAGAAATAAAAAACTTTTCAGACAAGCAAAAGTTAAGAGAATTCAGTACCAACAAACCAGCTTTACAACAAAGGTTAAAAGGACTTATACAGTCAATAAATACAAGAGAAGAAAAAAAATCTACAAAATCAATCCCAAACAATTAAGAAAATGGCAACAGGAATATATATATCAGTAATTACCATAAATGTAAATGGATTAAATGCTCCAACCAAAAGACACAGACTGGCTGAATGGATAGAAAAAAACAAGACCCATATATATGCTGTCTACAAGAAGCCCACTACAAATCTAAAGACACATATAGACTGAAAGTGAGAGGATGGAAAAATATATTCCATGCAAATGGGAAACAAAAGAAAGCTGGAGAAGCAATCCTCATATCAGACAAAGTAAAGAAAGAAAGATTGAAAGTGAAGTCGCTCAGTTGTGTCCAAGTCTTTGTGACCAATGGACTACAGCCTACCAGGTTTCTCCATCCATGGGTTTTTCCAGGCAAGAATACTGGAGTGGGTTGCCATTTCCTTCTCCAGGAGATCTTCTCAACCCAGGGATTGAACCCGGGTCTCCCGCATTGTAGGCAGACGCTTTACCGTCTGAGCCACCAGGGAATTCACCTTAAAATAAAGAATATTACAAGAGATAATGAAGGACACTACATAATGATCAAGGGATCAATCCAAGAGGAAGACATAACAATCATAAATATCTATGCACCCAACATAGGAGCACCTCAATACATAAGGCAAACACTAACAGACATAAAAGGAGAAATTGACAGTAACACAGTAACAGTAGGAGATTTTAAGACCCCACTCACACTAATGGACAGATCATTAAAACAGGAAATTAATAAGGAAACACAAATCTTAAATGATACATTAGATGAAATGGATCTCATTGATATCTTCAGGACATGCCATCCAAATGCAGAAGAATACACCTTCTTCTCAAGTGCACATGGAACATCCTCTAGGATAGACCACATCTTGGATCATAAATCAAACCTCAGTAAATTTAAGAAAACTGAAGTTGTATCAAGCATCTTCTCTGACCATAATGCTATGAGACTAGATATCAATTACAAGGGGGAAAAAAAAAAACTGTAAGAAACTCACACACATGGAGATTAAACAACATGTTTCTAAATAACCAACAAGTTACTGAAGAGATCAAAGGAGAAATAAAAAAATCTCTAGAAACAAATGATAATGAAAACACAACAACTCAAAACCTATGCTACTGCTGCTAAGTTGCTTCAGTCGTGTCCAACTCTGTGTGACCCCAGAGATGGCAGCCCACCAGGCTCCCCCGTCCCTGGGATTCTCCAGGCAAGAACACTGGAGTGGGTTGCCATTTCCTTCTCCACTGCATGAAAGTGAAAAGTGAAAGTGAAGCTGCTCAGTCATGTCCGACTCTTTGTGACCCCATTGACTGCAGCCCACCAGGCTCCTCCATCCATTGGATTCTCCAGGCAAGAGTACTGGAGTGGGGTGTCATTGCCTGGGATGCAGCAAAAACCATTCTAAGAGTGAAGTTTATAATGATAGAATCCTACCTCAAGAAACAAGAATAACATCTAATAGCCAACTTTACACCTAAAACAACTGGAAAAAGAAGAACAAAAAACCACCAAAATTAGTAGAAGGAAAGAAATCATAAAGATCCGAGCAGAAATAAATGAAAAAGAAATGAAAGAAACAATAATAAAATTAATAAAACTAAAAGCTGGTTCTTTGAGAAGATAAACAAAATTGACAAATCTTTAGCCAGACTCATCAAGAAAAAAAGAGAGAAGAACCAAATCAACAAAATTAGAAATGAAAAAGGAGAGATTACACAGAAAATGCAGAAATACAAAGGATTATAAGAGACTATAATGAACAGCTATATGGCAATAAAACAGATAACCTGGAAGAAATGGACAGATTCTTAGAAAAGTTCAATCTTCTAAGACTGAACCAGGAAGAAATAGAAACTATGAACAGCATAATTACAAGCACTGAAGTTGAAGCTGTGATCAAAAATCTCCCAAAAAACAAAAGCCCAGGACCAGATAGGCTTCACAGGAGAATTCTACCAAGCATTTAGAGAAGAGCTTATTCCTATCCTTCTAAAACTCTTTCAAAAAATTGCAGAGGAAGGAACTCTTCCAAACTCATTCTACAAGGCCACCATCACCCTAATAACAAAACCAAAGACAACACAAAAAGAGAAAACTACAGGCCAATATCACTGATGAACATAGATGTAAAAATCCTCAACAAAATTTTAGCAAACAGAATTCAGCAGCACATCAAAAAGCTCATACACCATGTTCAAGTTGGCTTTATTCTAGGGATGCAAGGGTTCTTCAATATATGCAGATCAATGTGATACACCCTATTAACAAACTGAAAGATAAAAGCATATGATAATCTCAATAGATGCAGAAAAAGCCTTTGACAAAGTTCAGCACCCATTTGTGATTAAAACTCTTCAAAACATGGGCATAGAAGGAACCTACCTCAACATGGTAAAGGCCATATATGATAAGCCTACAGCGAACATTATTCCCAAGTGTGAAAAACTGAAAGCATTCCAAGAATGCTTTCAAGGAACAAGACAAGGGTATCCACTTTCACCACTATTATTCAACATTGCTCTGGAAGTCCTAGCCACAGCAATCAGAGTAGAAAAAGAAAAGGAATCCAGATAGGAAAAGAAGTAAAGCTCTCACTGTTTGCAGATGACATGATACTATACACAGAAAACCCTAAAGATAGTATCAGAAATTTACTAGAGTGAATCAGCAAATTTAGCAAAGTTGCAGGCTACAAAATCAATATACAGAAATCACTTTCATTTCTATATACTGACAATAAAATATCAGAAATATAAATTAAGGAATCAATCTCATTCACCATTACAACAAAAAGAATTAAATATCTAGGAATAAACTTAAAGGAGAGAAATGAACTGTACACAGAAAATTGTAGGACAGTAAGGAAAGAAATCAAAGATGACATAAACAGAGAGATATTTCATGTTCCTGAGTAGGAAGAATCAATTTTGCGAAAATGACTATACTACCAAAAGCAATCTACAGATTCAATGTGATCCCTATCAAATTACCAATGATATTTTTCACAGAACTAGAACAAAAAATTTCACAATTCATATGGAAACACAAAAGACCCTGAATAGCCAAAGCAGTCTTGAGAAGGAAGAATGGAGCTAGAGGAATCAACATCCTGACTTCAGATTATACTACAAAGCTACAGTCATCAAGACAGTAGGGTACTGGCACAAAAACAGAAATATAGACCAATGGAACAAGACAGAAAGCCCAGAAATACACCCATGCACCTATGGGTACCTTATTTTTGACAAAGGAGGCAAGAATATACAATGGGGCAAAGACAGCCTCTTCAATAAATGGTGCTGGGAAAACTGGACACTTACATGTAAAAGAATGAAATTAGAATATTTTCTAACACCTACACAAAGATAAACTCAAAATGGATTAAAGACCTAAATGTAAGGCCAGAAACTATAAAACTCTTAGAGGACAACATAGGCAGAACACTTGATGACATGAATCCAAGCAAGATCCTCTAAGACCCACCTGCTAGAGTAATGGAAATAAAGACAAAAGTAAACAAGTGGGACCTGATTAAACTTAAAAGCCTTTTCACAGCATAGGAAACTATAAGCAAGATTAAAAGACAACTCTTAGAATGGGAGAAAATAATAGCAAATGAAACAACTGACAAAGGATTAATTTCCAAAATATACAAGCAGCTTATATAACTCAATACCAGAAAAACAAATAACCCAGTCAAAAAGTGGGAAAACACCTAAATAGACATTTCTCCAAAGAAGACATACAGATGGTTAACAAACACATGAAATTATGCTCAATATTGCTCATTATTAGAGAAATGCAAATTGAAACTACAGTGAGATATCACCTCACACCAGTCATAATCAGATCAGATCAGTTGCTCAGTCCTGTCTGACTCTTTGTGACCCCATGAATCGCAGCACACCAGGCCTCCCTGTCCCTCACCAACTCCCGGAGTTCACCCAGACTCACATCCATCGAGTCAGTGATGCCCTCCAGCCATCTCATCCTCTGTCGTCCCCTTCTCCTCCTGCCCCCAATCCCTCCCAGCATCAGAGTCTTTTCCAATGAGTCAACTCTTCCCATGAGGTGGCCAAAGTTCTGGAGTTTCAGCTTTCACATCATTCCTTCCAAAGAAATCCCAGGGCTGATCTCCTTCAGAATGGACTGGTTGGATCTCCTTGCAGTCCAAAGGACTCTCAAGAGTCTTCTCCAACACCACAGTTCAAAAGCCTCAATTCTTCAGTGCTCAGCCTTCTTCACAGTCCAACTCTCACATCCATACATGACCACAGGAAAAACCATAGCCTTGACTAATAGTCATAATGGCCACCATCAAAAAGTCTAAAAATAATAAATGTTGGAGAGGGTGTGGAGAAAAGGGAATGCTCTTGCACTGCTGGTGGGAATGTAAATTGATACAGCCACTATGGAAGACAGTATGGAGAGTCCTTAAAAAAGCTAGGGATAAAGCCACCATATGATCCAGCAATCCCACTCATAGGCATGTACCCTGAGGAAACCAACTAGACACATGTTTTCCATTGTTCATTGCAGCACTATTTACAATAGCTAGAACATGGAAGCAACCTAGATGTCCATCAACAGATGAATGGATAAAGAACTTATGGTACATAAATACAATGAATAACTCAGTCATAAAAAGGAGCACATTTGAGTCAGTTTTAATGAGGTGGATGAACCTAGCACCTATTATTCAGAGTGAAGTCAGGAAGAGAAATAGAAATATTATATTCTAATACATATATGCAAAATCTAGAAAAATCGTACTGAAGACTTTATTTACAGGGCAGCAACGGAGAAACAGACATAAAGAATACACTTATGGACACGGGGAGAGGAGAGGAGAAGGTGAAATGTATGGAGAGAGAAACATGGAAACTTACATTACTATATGTAAAATAGACAGCCAACGGGAATTTGTTGTGTGGCTCAGGAAACTCAAACAGGGGCTCTGTATCAACCTAGAGGGGTGCGATGGGGAGGGAGATGGGAGGGAGGTTCAAAAGGGAGGAGATATGTGTATACCTATGGCTGATTAATGTTGACGTTTGACAGAAAACAACAAAATCCTGTAAAGGAATTATCCTTCAAAAAAATAAATTAAAAAAAAAAACTTAAAAAATAGATAAATATGTTTAAAAAAAAAATTCCAGCTGGTTTCTTTCCAGAAATTTTACCACCAATCCTTAAGTTCATATGGAAATTTGAGGGGCTAAAAATAGCCAAACAATCTTGAAAAAAGGAGTAAAAGGTGTGAAGACGCACACCTCCCAATTTCAAAACTTGCTACAAGGCTATGGTAATCAAGACATGTCAATACTGGCACAGGGATACATATATGAAAAAATGAAATAGAATTGAGAATTCAGAAATGGACTCTCACACTTATGGTCAATCGATTTTGGACAAGAATGTTGAGACAACTGACTGAAGACAGTGGCATTTCAACAAACAATGTTGGGATAACTGGACATCCTCAATGCAATTGAATAAAGCTGGCCCCTATCTCACGCCATATATAAAAATTAACTCATAATGAATCAAGTACTTGTCATTGTTATATAATCATAAACAAATATGAGTTACTGTTATAAAAATACTTAGAAGAAAATGGTGTAAAATTTTGTGGCCTTGTACTAGGCAATGTTTCTTAGACATAGTATCAAAAGCACAAACAACAAATAAAAAAGATAAATTTGACTTCATCAAAATTTAAAACTTTTGTACTTTAAAGGTAAAAATTAAAATAAAAATATATTTTCTTTATTTAAAAAAAAAACACAATCAAGAAAGGCAAAAGAAAACACACAGAAAAGGAGAAGAAAGTTGCAATTCATGTATCTGAAAAACGGCTTTTTTCTAAAATACGTAAAGAACGCTTACAACTCAACAAAAAGACAACTCAATTTAAAAAAAACATCTAAATAGACATTTCTCCAAAGAATATACAGGAATAGCCAATCTATACATGAAAAGAAGCCAAGAATCATTAGTCATTAAATAAATGCAAATCAAAACCATAATGAGATACCACTGCATACCCTCTATGGTGGCTATCATTAAAAAGAGAAAAGAAAATAACTTGTGTTGGCAAGGATGTGGAGAAGTTAAAACCCTGTGCTTCACTGTTGGAAATGTAAAATGAGGCAGTTGCTTTGGAAATCAGCACCACATCTCCTCAGAAGTCATGAGTTAACATATGACCCAGCAATTCCAATAGGTATGTACCCAAGAGAACTTCAAACATCTGTCCACACAGAACCTTGTACATGAACGTTCATGCAGCATTCTTCATAACAGAGAAAAAGCAGAAACAATCTCCATGTCCATTAGATGTAGTATAATGCATATCATTCAGTCCTAAAGAGAATGGAGTTCTGGCACCTGCTCTAACATGACTGACCCTCAACAACTGAGGGATTGTGGATGCAGCAGGGTAAGGAGAGAGGCTAGGAGAAACTGAGAAAGTAGCATTGATATATACACACACACACACACTATCATGTATAAAATAGATAACTAGCAGGAAGCTGCTATATAACACAAGGAGCCCAGCCTGGTGCTCTGTGACCACTTAGAAGGATGGAATGGGCAAGGGGAGGCTCAAGAGGGAGGGAAGTATGTATCAGTTCAGTCCCTCAGTTGTGTCTGACTCTTTGCGAACCCATGAATCACAGCACGCCAGGCCTCCCTGTCCATCACCAACTCCCGGAGTTCACTCAGACTCATGTCCATCGAGTCAGTGATGCCATCCAGCCATCTCATCCTCTGTTGTCCCCTTCTCCTCCTGCCCCCAATCCCTCCCAGCATCAGAGTCTTTCCCAATGAGTCAACTCTTCCCATGAGGTGGCCAAAGTACTGGAGTTTCAGCTTTAGCATCAGTCCTTCCAATGAACACCCAGGACTGATCTCCTTTAGAATGGACTGGTTGGATCTCCTTGCAGTCCAAGGGACTCTCAAGAGTCTTCTCCAACTCCACAGTTCAAAAGCATCAATTCTTTGGCACTCAGCTTTCTTCACAGTCCAACTCTCACATCCATACATGACCACAGGAAAAGCCATAGCCTTGACTAGATGGACCTTTGTTGGCAAAGTAATGTCTCTGCTTTTCAATATGCTAGGTTGGTCATAACTTTTCTTCCAAGGAGTAAGCATCTTTTAATTTCATGGCTGCAGTCACCATCTGCAGTGATTTTGGAGCCCAAAAAAACAAAGTCTGACACTGTTTCCCCATCTATTTCCCATGAAGTGATGGGACCGGATGCCATGATCTTCATTTTCAAGTGATTCACATTGATGTACAGCAGAGAGCACCACAACATTGTAAAGCAATTATCCTCCAATTAAAAAAAAATAATGGAAAGTGCTAAGTGAAAGAAGCCAGTGTCTAAAACCTGCCTATTATATGACTTCATTTATACAAAATGTCCACAATAGGCAAGTCTATAGAGACAGACGATAGTTTATCTGTTGTCTAGAGTTGGGAGGGAAGGTCAGGGAGACATGGGGAATGCCTGCTAATAGGTATGGCACAGATTTGGGGGGAGGGGATGAAAACATTCTGAAATTGTGTAGATAGTTACACAACTCTGTGAAAGTGAAAGTGAAGTCACTTAGTTGTGTCTGACTCTCTGCGACCCCATGGACTGTAGCCTACCCGGCTCCTCTGTCCATGGGATTTTCCAGGCAATAGTACTGGAGTGGATTGCCATTTCCTTCTCCAGGGGATCTTCCCAACCCAGGGATCAAAAAGCACTAAAGTGTACACTTTAAATGGGTGAACTGTACGGTGTGTTGACCGATCTCAATAAAGCTGTAATTTAAAAAGGGAGACATGCTTAAATCACAAAGGAAGGATTATTCAATGAGTTATCCTCATTGCTTTTTTAATTTGATCTTTAGGTAATCAAAATCCATTCTATGTTTGTACATGTTTAAGTCTTACCCTAGGGAACTGTCTGGGGGCATGGGAATGGGGATGGGAGTGGCACATCCTCAAAGAAGGATTATTTTAGTAGACACGACAGTAGAGAAAAGTTCACCCAGAATTCCAGTTCTTCTGATTTTTCTTTTCTTTTGTGGATTCAAACTGCCTAGTAAACCCATGTGTATTTTGGAATGTGCTGGGTCTGCGTGCTGCAACCTCACAGGCATCCAGGGTAAATTTCGAGCTCTGTGAACCACTCTGCTTTATCCCAGGAGCTGAATGGCCATGATTAAGGAATTGTGTGATGGATACACCTCTCAAACCTCCCCCATTAGGGTTGGGCTGCAGATATTCCAATGACCCCAGTCCAAGCTAATTCCCCCCTTAATATGGAGCTCTCTCATTAACCGACATCCTCCCAGGGAACCTGTATATTTCAGTTGTGATCTCCTCTGGGCAATTATCAGCACTGCCTCGTGCCAAAGAATGACCCTCACAGGTGGGATTTCCTCCCCAAGAGGCAGAGAAATCAGTCCCTTTGCAAGATGCTAAAGAGATACCCGGCCATGCAACCAGCTGCTCCCTTTGTCCACGTAAAAACTGGCCCATTCACCTCCCTCAGGGCCAAAGGATACCAATTTCAGGTTCAGAAGGCTTGGAGAGACCAGGGCTGTGACTCACAAATGCATTCAGGTGAGAAGATACATGAAAGACAGAGCCGGGGGCAGCTGCGGCCATGCCACCTGCACTCTAATTGTAACGATTCTTCATTCTTAAATGCTAATTCTGAAGTTTTCCAAGGAATTATTTTACTTAGTGTCAACAATACAGATAGCATAGCTGATAGGCCTTTTATATTCCAGTGGAGAAGCTGGCCTGCGTCGGCTCTGGAGGCCTGTTAGCCAAGCCCCTACCTGAATCACTCTGACAGGTGTGCCCAGCTTCAGTAATGATATTGACAAGCTTCTCGAATGTGGATGTGGACGATGATTCAGCAGTACAGGTGGCCTGCTTTCTCTCACATGCACTCTGCTTCCTCCTTCTCTGGGCGTGGAAGCAGAGGCAACCAGGAGGCCTCTGCTTCCAGGCCAACATGGACCAGTCTGGCATTAGTGACTGTACCTGTTTCATGAATTGCTAAATAATTTCCCAAACTAATGGGGATTCCATCACCTGGAAGGAAAGACAATCGGTGGGTACTTCCCAAGCCCAAAGGACAGGGAAGCTGAAGGATGGTCCATCAAGTTTTGTTTTTTTAATATGTGTGTGTGTGTGTGTGTGTGTGTGTGTGTGTGTGTGTGTATTCAGTCACTAAGACTGTCCAACTGTTTGTCAGCCCATGGACTGTAGCATACCAGGCTCCCCTGTCCTTCACTATCTCCCACAGTTTGCTCAAATTCATGTCCATTGAGTTGGCCATTCAACCATTTCATCCTCTGCCACCCATTCTCCTTTTGCCTACTATCTTTCCCAGCATCAGGGTCTTTTCCATTCAGTCCACCCTTTGCATCAGGTGGTCAAAGTATTGGAGCTTCAGCTTCAGCATCAGTCTTCCCAAAAAATATTCAGGGTTGATTTTCTTTAGGATTGACTGCTTTGATCTCCTTGCAGTCCAAAGGACTCTCAAGAGTCTTCCCCAGCACCACAATTCAAGAAGCCTCTTGAGAGGTTTTTTGTTTTTTGTTTTTTAATATAGGAACATTTAATGTCATAGCCAGAAGTTTAAAATATTAAATGCAAGCAGGGTATAAAGCACACATGCATTTCTTTTGTGAGGGTTAGCAGTCATCACTACATGGTAGGATTATGGGTAATTTAAATTATCTCTATCTCAGTTCAGCCTCAGCTCAGTTCAGTTCAGTCACTCTGTCGTGTCTGACTCTTTGCAACCCCATGAGCTGCAGCACCCAAGGCCTCCCTGTCCAACACCAACTCCCAGAGCCTACCCAAATTCATGTCCATTGAGTCAGTGATGCCATCCAACCATCTCACCCTCTGTCAGCCCTTTCTCCTGTGTTCAGTCTTTCCGAGCATCAGGGTCTTTTCAAATGAGTCAGCCAAAATATCCGAGTTTCAGCTTCAGGATCAGTCTTTCTGATGAACACTCAGGACTAATCTGACATTTTTAAACCATACATATTTGCATTGCTTATAACTATCACAAAATGTTAAGATATAACAAAGGTAAATTTTTTTAAAAAAAAGGCAAGGAATCAGAGCATTTTATTTTACTTTACTTTTGTTACATTTAATTCAATTAAAAAATTTTATTGGAATATAGTTGCTTTACAATGTTGTGTTAGCTTCTACTGTACAGCAAAGTGAACCAGCTCATGAAGCTCAAAAAAAAAAAAAAAAAAAACAAAACACAATCAAAAAATGGGTGGGAGACCTAAGCAGACATTTCTCCAAGGAAGACATACAGGTGGTCCATCAAGCTTGGATGTTGAAGGACCTGTGCCCACAGTCTCATTCTCTGGTTATGCTTCCCACCTGAGCTGACAGAATCACTAATAAGTCAGTAGAGGAGGAGCTCATGCCATGCAGAACTAGTGACCATGGGGAGAACTTGCTTCTTGTGTATAGTTACCACATATCATTTGTTTTTTAAATTCCTCCATTTTTCCATAGTTGTAAGCTATAAAAGTGGCCATCCTCTTTAAAACACTGGTTGACTGCGAGCAATGAGCTGCCGATGTAATTATTTGCATTGCCTGCGCATGGAGGGTGTCCCACGCCAGGGCTGGCCTGAGCAGTCCTGCTTAGACAGCCACAGGCAGGGCTGAGGAGGCAAACTGCCTTCCTCGAGAGACCAGAAGAGAAGAGAGCTTTGGGGTCCAAGACCTGCAGAGAGGACTTAAGGCAGCCCCAAGTAAAAGTTCATCTCTCACCAGCAAGTCCTTCTACCCTTATGGACACAAGGAATGAGTGTGAGAGGCTAATTTCTGTTCTGTGGTCTTTACTATGAGGGAACCTCTTCCCTGCTGTGCCCTGAAGGTGAGCTTCCGTCTTTTATTCCTCATTGACCTGGGGCATCCTCAGAGTTTCCCCGTAATGCAGACTGGGGAGCAGAGGTAAAGGATGCCTTCAAGGTCACTCAGGAGAGCTAAGCCTTAAACATTTCCTCTGGTTCTAGATAAGATGTTCTTATCAGTTTAACACACAACTTCAAACTAAGTAGCCAAAGGAGTTTTTATTGACATTATGCTGTGCTCCAGTTGTACAACATGTAAGAATAATATAAAATCACTAGATTTGCTATTTTTTTTTAATTTTTTTATTAATAGAAGGGACTTCCCAGGTGGCTCAGCTGGTAAATAACCTTCCTGCCAATGCAGGAGACACAAGAGACATGAGTTCAATCCCTTGGTTGGGAAGATCCCTAGGAGGAGAAAATGGCAACCCACTCCAGTACTCTTGCTGTGGAAGTCCCATGGACAGAGGAGCCTGTCGGGCTACAGTCCATGGGGTCTCAAAGAGTCAGACACGACTGAGCAACTGAGGAATACAACACATGCACCATTTCTTAGAAAGAGAAGTCCGAGTGTTCTTTAAAGCTGAAAAGAGCTGCATTTCCTAAAACACTCGACTGGGAAAAGCAGGTCATTCAGAGACACAGAACCTGGTATCAAGTTCTGGGCCTGCTCCTCACCAGGTGTACTACCCAGGGGGTGACTTAATTTCTCTGAACTTAACTTCTTCATCCTTAAAATCCCCGTGACTTCACCTTGAACTGTTGGGAGGATAAAATGAGGAGTTTGTAAAGAGGTTTGGGAGCCATAACTCATGAAACGAGTTTGCTTATTACTGTGCCCCAATGTCCCTGACAGGGTTGCTCCGTCTTTAGGAAGCAGAACACAACGTCCATCTCCCAGGGTGAGATTCCACACTTCTGTGCCAGTTCATGGCCCTGGCTGCCTGCTGTCCCGGCGAAATACAAAGCGAATCTCTGATGGGCCCTGGGGGTCACCCTTTTGAAAAGATGTGATAGTGTTTCATTGACTCGAGGACTACTCTAAGCCTAAACCTTTTATGCCTCTAAGTCCTATATACTGTTCCTTTATAATTTGCCTCCCTGAGTTGTTCCTTTCTGAACCTGTGTCTAATTTCAACCTAGCATTAGCCCTTTTTAATATTCTATTTTTATAGGGATGGGGTGGAGTGGGGTGGCAGGGAGGTCCAGGAGGGAGGGGATCTGTGTGTACATACAACTGTTTCACTTCATTGTTCAGCAGAAACTAACATGACACTGTAAAGCAATTATACTCCATAAAAATTCTAGTTTTATATTTCCATCAACTTTAAATAGAAATTGATTCCATGCAGTTTATCTCTATTTTTAAGACCTCTATCTCTATTTTAAAACTGCTTTTGTAAACAAATATGTGTTCAGTAGCTATAGAATGCAGAGCTATGACCTGTGAACTGAGAGACTGGAAATAAAGAACTCAGTGACCCTGTTCTTCAGTGAATTTATAAACTAGTTGACATCAGCTGCTTAATATAGATAATAATAAAAATCAAGTTGCATGAATGTAAGTTGCTTCAGTTATACCCAACTCTTTGCAATGCTATGGACGGTAGACCACCAGGCTGCTCTGGCCATGTGCTTCTCCAGGCAAGAATACTGGAGTGGGTTGTCATGCCCTTCTCCAGGGGATCTTCTCAACCCAGGGATCAAACACAGGTCTCTTATCTCTCCTGTGTTAGCAGGCAGGTTCTTTACCACTAATGCCACCTGGGAAGCCCCTAAATCAAGGTAGTGACTGTCATTATCTAAGTATTGAGTATGTATGTGCCAGACACAGTGTCCAGATCCTTTACGTCTCTCAATATCTATGAGATGAGTGGCATGATTCCCACGTGACAGGATAGTAAACTGAATCTCAGAAAGGTCACATGAGTTGCCCAGGTCATATAATTAGTAAGATGTGGAGCCAGTTTGGCTAAAAGCTCATGCTTTGATTCCTAATTCATATTACATCTCATGGCTTTAATATAAAGCAAAATATATTGACACACACACACAAGTATAAAGCTATTTCCACAGGGGACAAAGATATTCAATTTAATTAAATTTCCTCATTGGCTTCTACAGGCTTTAATTCATGTTTTTCTACCTCAACAGAAAAACAAACTCCTAGTCCTTCTATGAAAATAAAGATTAAAGTTATAAAACCAATGGATTCATTAATTCTACAGATATTTTGTGAGTACCTACTATGCACTCCGTAGGCCTGGTGTGCTGTAGTTCATGGGGTTGCAAAGAGTCAGACACAACTGCGCAACTAAACAATAACACTATGCACTACGTGGGTTTCTCCAGTGGCTCAGTGGTAAAGAATCTGCCTGCAATGCTAGAGATGCAGGAAACGTGGGTTCAATCCCTGGGTTGGGAAGATCCCCTAGAGGAGGCATAGCAACCCACTCCAGTATTCTTGCCTGGAGAACCCGCATGGACAGAAGAGCCTGGTGGGCTCCAGTCCATGGGGTCGCAAAGAGGCGGACACGACTGAAGCAGTCGTGCACTGAAGCAGCATGTGGCATGCACTGCATGCCGTCTATGCACACAGATTCACCAGGGAAAAGTGGGCAGAAATCTCTGCTCTTGTGGCACTTTGCTGTTGATACGTATTTTCTCAGAAACAAAGACAAGTACATAACTTCGTGGTCATTCATGTAGGATGATGAATGCCTCCCTCAGATTGATTTTCTTCACTCAAATTTCTCATTCATCTTAAATAGAGAAAAACTAGGTTGGGCCTTAAGATTGGTACAAATATTAGGTATTTAATAGTCACAGCCTCATCTGTACTCAGTAATAGCTCTCTTACTAATCCATCTTATCCTAGCAAAAGTTAATGAAATTATCTTCATAATATATGCAGTTGACTTTTAATTTTATATCAGGATCAATGGCCAAATATGATTGAATTACCTAATGTCAATGAACTTTTAAATGAGTGTTTTGAGGTGAGACTTGTTTCCAAAACCCTCCCCAGGAGGCTTAACCTGGTCCTACTATGTCTGGACAGGAGTCCATGGGAACAGATGTGAACCAGGCTTTCCTTTTCAGCTTCTGTAGTCATTGAAATGGCTCTTAAGCACTTCTGAATGGTGTTAATAGAATGCATTTGACATCTCTCCCTTGCTTGTTTGACAGACATTTAAAATAAGTCAACTTTGAGAGTTTTGCTGTGGTTTTCTGAGCTCTTTGAACATAAATCAGAAAACTTCTTTATCAAATTTCAAGTATAGGCCCTAGTTCTTTCTAACCTACATTTTCCCTGCTTCCATCATTTTTCATGACATGCCGGTCATGACATCCTGGTTTGGAGTCACTGCTCCCTGTGGTGTAAGTTTCTCTTAAACAAGCTTCAAGAAACTACAAAGAAGAAGGCAAACACTTTAAAATGAAATGTAGCAACCATCCTCTGCAAGAAGAAAACATTAATTATATTTTTGAAGGAGTTATAATTGGATTCTACTTCTCTCAGTTCTGATAGTCATTCCAGCTATGGTGTTAAAATACTCCCAACATCTTTTATTCAGTCAGTTTCAGAAAAGGAAGGAAGATTTATGTGTAATTATCAGAAATAAACATAGTTCCTACAAAATAAACACAAAGGGACAGAACCTGGCTTGGATCCCACCTCGTTAAAAACGCAAATTAGGAGCAGACCTTCGAAATGGGAGGTTTCGCTAATCCTTTCTCAACAATGTAAATCAGAAAATTAGCCGTGGGTGCGATGGCATCTGCAGTGTGTATATTTGAGCTGTATATAGGAGATCTCAAAAGGAACTTAGCAACTTCCTCTGGGCCCCCTCATTGTTCTAGTTGGCATTTATTTTGAGTCTTGGGCACAAGGCATGTTAGCCAAATGCCCATTCCCGCCTGCCGTCACTTAATCACCTCCTAACCTATAGAGCCGTCCATTCCTTTACTCTGGCCCATCTGTGATCTCTCTCCCAACCTTCTGGTCTGTTTCCAGTTGATCAGCATCGGGCTGTCCTTCAGGTGTTGGCCCCAGGCTCCCTGAAGCAGATGTGTGCAGATCATCAATTCTAACTCAGACTGCGCAGCTTGCCTTTGGGGAGTGTGGCAGCTCCAAATACAACAGCACGGAAAATGACAGAACTCTCAATGCCTTGTAGTGGAATTTGCGGTTTTAGCTGCAGTCTCCCTGGCTTTCTCAGTCAGTCTAGGTCTGATCTGTCCTCACCCCAAGAACTGCTGAGGAAGGTGGAGAAAAACACAGTAAAGGCTGTAGAAACTGTGTTTTGTTTTTGTTTATTCGGTTGCTAAGTTGTGTCTGACTCTTTGTGACCCCATGGACTGCATCACACCAGGCTTCCCTGTCCTTCACTGTCTCCTGGAGTTTGCTAAGATTCATGTCCATTGAGTCAGTGATGCTATCTAATCATCTCATCCTCTGCCACCCCCTTCTCCTTTTACCTTCGGTCCTTCCCAGCATCAGGGTGCTGTCTAATGAGTCAGCTCTTCACATCAAGGGGCCAAAGTATTGGAACTTCAGCCTCAGCATCAGCCGTTCCAGTGAATATTCAGGGTTGATTTCCTCTAGGATTGATTGGTTTGGTCTTCTTGCTGTCCAAGGGGCTTTCAAAAGTCATCTCCAGCACCACAATTCAAAAGCATCAATCATTCAGCACTCAGCATTCTTTATGGTCCAACTCTCACATCTGTACATGGCTACTGGAAAAACCATAGCTTTGACTATATGGACCTTTGTTGGCAAAATGATGTCTCTACTTTTTAATATGCTGTCTAGGTTTGTCATAGCTTTTCTCCCAAGGAAAATGTGTCTTTTAATTTCATGGCTGCAGTCGCCATCCACATTAACTTTGCAATGATGGGATCTCATGGACTTCCTTGAACAAACAGACCTCCACTGCTCCAACCCCTACTCTGGCTGTGAAGTTGTTCCCAACACCAAACTCTTTATCCAAAGAGTTTTAGTCTATGGCCAGGACAGGAATTATCTGGAAGAAAGTGTGTATACCTTTTACTATTACAATTCCTTTGCTATGCAAACCACTCCAGGAGTAGCAGTTCCCATTCCTAGCTCCCAGTGTCCCAAGAAGGTTCCTTCAGGTGTCCATTTATGCAAATTTCTGAGACCATTAATAGTCAGTGTTGCTATATATTTAATTCTCTCCTTTTTACGTTTGGAACACTGTAACTTGGACACACCACCTACAAGTTATTAAGAAATAGTAGCTTACTACTCAAACCTCATCTCAGAGGGAAACGCTTCTTTTAAAAAAATTATTTGTTTTTAATTGGAGAATAATTGCTTTACAACATTATAATGGTTTCTTCAGTACAACATGAATCAACTATAAATATACATATGTCCCCTCCCTCTTAGACCTCCCTCCACCCACCTTCTGAATCCCACCTCTCTGGACTGTCAGAGAGCACAGGTTGTGCTACCTAGAAACATTTCTTCTTAAAGGAGATCAAAATCAACAGGTTGTAGAAATTAGACCTGCATGCAGGCTTGCTGAATACTCAGATATCAATTCCTTCCTAGACACTGGGTGTGTTTTTGGTTTTTCTTTTTCGATGCTACTCAGTTGTCCTTAAGATATTTCTGGCTAGCTGACTGATGCCTAGATTTCAGAGTCACACAAATATTGTGGATTCACTCATCAGAGACTGGAACTAATTCTATTTTAACTAGTTAAAGTTGCTGAGTTGTGTCCGAACTCTTTGAAACCCCATGGAGTGTAGCCCACCAGGCTCCTCTGTCCATGGAATTCCCCAGGCAAGAATACTAAAATGAGTAGCCATTCCTTTCTCCAGGGGATCTTTCTGACCCAGGGATGAAACCTGGGTTCCCTGCATTGCAAGCAGACTCTTTACCATCTGAGCCACCAGGGAAGCCCTGTTTTAACTAGGATC
Organism: Bubalus kerabau; assembly: GCF_029407905.1. NCBI lineage: Eukaryota > Metazoa > Chordata > Mammalia > Artiodactyla > Bovidae > Bubalus > Bubalus kerabau. The sequence goes on from NC_073628.1 coordinate 17,634,141, forward strand.
TATTGTAAAAGTGGTAGGCACTTGATCTGAAGAATATAAAGCATGACAATTTCCTTGGGAAATTATTTCCTTGTCTTGTAGGTATTTCTTGGGTATGTCTTGTAGGTATCTTGTAGGAATTCCCTCTGCTCACTATGAGACCAACTTTTTCTTGATTTAGCCTTATTCCATTAAAGTCAGTTTTGACATACTAAATATCACATTGATTTGAATGCTCTGCAAAAGGCTTAGTCATTTATATCTCAATCTCTGTGGATCTTATAAATTGCTCTGCTTTAAGCTACATATATAGATATACTTTTTTTCATCAAGAAGTACCATCGCATTGATGTGCAATGTAAGATTTCTGACACAAATCCTATGCTGTTCTGCAAAACGTAAACCACATCCTTTCCTCAGCATAAAACAAAAAAAACTAAATTATTTACATTTCTTTCTTTTCTATTCTTTTCTTTTTACTCTCGCAACTACTCAGGGAATTAAAAGTTGAACTCATATTTAAATCAGCTTCCCCCATCTTCATCTCACCATTTTATGTCATATCACAGTGTTTTCCATCTGAAAGCAATGCTCCTGTTTGTCACAAAATCAACTTCCAAATTTAAGCACTAAGTACCAAGTATTTAGAAAGTGATTTGGTTCTAGCAATATCTGCATCTAATTTACATCAGTCACTCTCCTTTGCATGCCACTGCTTCCACCCTCTCTGAAAAGTGGAGGGCTGGACTTTTTTTCAGTTAAATGTTTGATAGAAAACAGATATTATACTAATTTGCTTTGCAAATTGAGTTCTCTGTGATTTAATGTGTAATGCACTGTAAGAGACTTTAACAGTCTAAGAGATAACATGCTGTGCCATTCCAACAAAATCACTTAACCATCCTGGTGTTCACTTTCTCCATCTGGGAGATGAATGATTCTACCGTCTATTTCTTCAGCAGAAGAGAATTTCATGAAGGTTCCTAAAAAAAAGTTTGAAAAGGATGCCCTTTTGTATAAAGAACATATGTAATAATTATCACTATTGATTTTCTGTTGAGTAATCATATATTTTCATTATTCTTATTAAAATTTAAACTAAAAAAAAACTCCATTAAAGATGAAACATAAACCTTTGTACACAGAAAATAAGCTGAATGGACTATCATGTTTCTCATTATTCAACCCCTATGACCAGTAGTAAGTGATGAACTGAGATAGGACCACTGAGCTATTGGCTGTAATCTGGTCCTGACTTTGCCACAGATGAGCTGTGTGTCCTTGGGAGACCAAAGAGCCTCTCTGGACTTCAGAAATCCAGTCTGAACTACCAGGGGGTTAGATGCCATGATCACCAAGGTCTTTTGAATTAGAGGCTTTAATTTAGAATTTGTCTTTTTAACCTCTTTCAAGAGATGATACTATGTTTCATACAGCTTGGATATAATGATAGTATCACTATTTTGATGGACTTGGTACTGAATAGCCTTACATCAAGTACAACCAGGCTTCATTTTCGGCACACAGATTGTCTAATAGATTTGATAAGTCAAAAGGAGTTCTTTTCCTTGTGTTTGAAAAAAAAGAGTATTAGTACAATGAGTTGGCTGTTCGCTGAGCTCCTGAGTCGTGCCAGGGATTACACACAACGTGTAATAAACGCTGAAACTGCAGTCAGATAGTTCTCCATAATTACTTTTTAATACATTTCTAGGCCTATTTTCAGAAGATACAAAGAAAGTACTAGATAAAAGCATTTAAATGGTGAAGGGTAATTTGACTGTTACTTTGGGATTTTCACTGGATTATGTGAAGCAATTGCCTCACCTGGGATCCAACCCCTCCTTGTTTTTCTCATTGATTTAGGATGATGAGTTTTCCAAGAGCGAAGATTCTCTGGATGACTGACAGTCCAAATCTGGCTGTTAACAGCAATGGTTTGGTTCTGCCGTAAGGCAAACACATTTTCACATTGATAAAAGTGTGCTTCTAGAAGTCAGACCAATCACCTTCTTAGTTATGGGTATTAAAAGAGAAAAACAAACTTGTGTAACTCTCCTCATTCAAATGGAAACTCAGAGTCAGGGACAGCTCAGAAGAAAATTTTCTTAGCTCTATTTTTTGACCAAGATGGTTCAATTTTGCAAAATTGAATTTAACCACCAGATTCTGGAGGGCAGCAAGGAGGTATCATGAGATAGGAGGAGCAGAATCACAAAAAATTTGAGACACCGAGTCCATGAGTCAGAAGACCTACATTCACACTCAGCTGATCCATTCTCCTACTTATGAGATCTTATGCAAGCTTATAGGGATTTTTATCTCAGAAGAAAGGCTAAGTAAACTGGTAAACTGTATCAATGGAATGAGGCAGTTTTGCTCAGCTAACTTTACAAAGAAGTTAAGGGAGAATTAGAGACTGAGGGCAAGAAGAGAAGGGGTGGCAGATGATGAGATAGTTAGATAACATCACTGACTCAATGGACACGAGTTTGAACATACTCCGGGAGATAGCGGAGGACAGAGAAGATTGGTGTACTGCAGTCCATGGGGTAGCAAAACTCGAACATGACTGAGCGACTGAACAACAAAATTTGTGGATCGAATTCAAGAAACACTTGAGGGAAAATGAGTTATATGGGAGTGTTCATCTCTACTGAACAAGGACAGAAAGGATGAGTCCTGTGACGTGTGGCTGGTCTACAAACAGAAGCAGCCTTCTGAGCACGTTTCATGGGCTTTCCCAACAACAGCACTGGATCACTGGTCAGGGCTCAGAACATCAGACAAAACATGGGGTTAGAGTTCACTTAAGCCACTGGTTCTCAAACTTCAGGGCACATCAGAATCATCTGGAAGACCTGGTAGCACAAGACTGTTGGGCCCTCTTCCAGAGTTTCTGGACCAGGAGGACTGGTGCCCAAGTTTCTGGACCAGGAGGACTGGAGCCCGAGTTTCTGGACCAGGAGGATTGGAGCCTGAGGACTATTTCTAACAAGTTCCCAAGTAATGCTGATGCTGCTATCATGGGCACACCTTGAGGACCACTGGTCTACATGATACACTGGGCTCTCCCATGTCTATTAGTGTAATAGTATCACTACTATTACATAGTAATAGCATCATCACTGTTATTACTAAGATGATGTATTAGCATAATTCCCTGTGTGGAGTGATTGGCTTTCTTCTCTGTCTCTGAACACCAGTGCTTGAGGTGGAGGAGGAGAAATGGAGTGAATGCCACACCAGGTCATTCTTCTGTCCTTCTGCTGGTTATGCACATATCTACTAAATCGTCCATCAAATATCATGTGTGTACGGCCTGTTTGTGTGTTTGAGTATGCACCTGTGTGTATACCAGGCACGGTGCTGGATTCTGGGCTGAAAAGTGACAGAGGCTCAGTTGTGTCTGGCTCTGCAACCTCATGGACCACAGCTCACCAGGCTCCTCTATCCATCAGACTTTCCAAGCAAGAATACTGCAATGGGCTGCCAGTCCCTTCTCCAGGGGATCTTCCAATCCCAGGAATTGAACTTGTGTCTTCTGCATTGCAGGCAGATTCTTTACCATCTGAGTCACCAGGGAAGGCCCTGGGCTACAGTATGGGAAAAGAGAGATGCAGGGGTGATGTGACAGGGGATGATGAAGGGTCCAGCTTTATCTCAAGCCCTGCCTGGCAGGAGTTTGGTCTCTGTTGTAAGCCACAGGGGATCCTGAGGCCTCTGCAAGGAGAAGTATGTCTACACAAAGACCACATGGGGAGTTGGCATCACAGAGATGCTCAGGCTGGTCCATCCTCTGTGCAGAACACTGAGGAGGCTGCACACCCCATTCTGCACCCATCAGACCTTTCAGCCTCACAGAACCCCCATCTAAATATAAAGACCTGTGTGTATGCTCAGTCACTTCAGTTGTGTGTGACCACAAGGACTGTAGCCCACCAGGCTTTCTGTCCATGGGATTTTCCAGGCAAGAAAACTGGAGTGGGTTCCCATGCCCTCCTCCAGGGTATCTTCCTGACCCAGGGATAGAACCCATGCCTTTTATGTCTCCTGCATTGGCAGGTGGGTTCTTTACTACTGGCACTGCCTGGAAAGCCCAAAAATAAAGACCCTGAAACACAAATAATTCTTTACTGTTGAGGTTATTTTATATACTACAGAATATGCAATTGATGAAGAACCTGTGAATATGCTAAATATGAAGGAAGGGAGGGAAGGAGAAAGGAAGGAAGGAAAGAAATGAAGGAGGGAAGGATCAGCACGCATTCCATGGCAGGGAGCTGTCTTGCTAACCAATAACACCTCCTGATTATTCCTCATGTAGCTCTCCTCTGGTCAGAATTGCTCACAAGCCCACTGGGAACCATCAGAGCCAATTTAAGACTAAGTGACTCCTTGTGGAAAATGGTCCACTGGTTTTCACAGGATTACCCAAGTCCTCTGTGCAATCGCGCCCACCTCTGAGCTATTTTTCCCGGCCACCGACTCCATTCTCTTCCCAGCAGGATGGCCTGGGAGGTGACACAGAGCTGACATAACATGCATTTTTAAAATGTCAGATGACAGTCATTTAGCATTGCCTCCACATCCTTCTGGTGCTAGCCAGACCATCCTGCGCCTGGTGCATGCCCATGGGGAGTTTCAAGCATCTGTAGCAGTAACTCAGATTTTTGTCATCCTGTTAGCAAACTGGACCCTGTTAAGTGGAGAAGAAGGCTCATACCCATCCAGTGTCATTACCAAGTCTGACGTGCATCTGATTGTTTTCATGATTTAAACGTTCATCTACTCAGCATGGGGCTTCCCTGGTAGCTCAACTGGTAAAGAATCCACCTTCAATGAAGGAGACCCTGGTTCAATTCCTGGAGTGGGGAGATCCGCTGGAGGAGGGCATGGCAACCCACTCCAGTATTCTTGCCTGGAGAATCCCCATGGAGAGAGGAGCCTGGCAGTCTACAGTCCATAGGGTCACAAAGAGTCAGACATGACTGAGTGACTAAGCACAGCACAGCTACTCATCATGACAAGGAAAGAGAATCTGAAACGGACTCTCCTCTTTCTCCAGAGATCCATTTCTGGGTTTGTGGCCGGCCTGGGGTGTTATTGCACAGAGTGAGCGAGGAATCTCAGTTCCAGTTGACAGTATTGATGGATTGGAAGGGTGTTGATTAAGGGACATGATACAGCAAACTACCCTCCCGGTTGCAACCTAGTGTTTGCAGAATCATAAGCTTGCAGAACACGTGCTTCAATCAGCTGGCTGTGTAAGAATTCAATCAGCGTTAATCTAACACAATGCAGCACCTGCTCCCCAACTGATTTCTAGTGTTCTTCAATCAAAAGCAGCAGAAGAGAAGCATCATTTATTGCAAGGCATGTTAGCAGACCTGAAAATTCAAGAACCTGAAGTTCAGTAGGAAAATCAGCTTCGCACTTTGCTTCTTTCCCCCCAGTCAGGATGCTACCGAAGGAGGAAACCGTTGCTGACCAGGAAAGTAGGTGAAGGCTGGATATGTCCAGAAGCACATTCACTCCACTGAATGTGAGTGCAGCAGTTAGGTGCTGGTGATCGGTATTCACTGTCTCTCATCTCCTGCATCTGCAGGATTAGTCATCTTGGGGGTTTGGCTGGTTTCCCTCTAAGCAACAGCATGGAGCTCAGAGGACAGAGGAGACTCATCGGATGTATTAAAAAGGGCCTGAACACGTCATCCCAACATTCACACTGAGACCCAGAGCCAGCCGGACACCTCACTGGAAAATTAGTCAACTGCTTGCCCAAGGGAAATATTTTCACTGCTACAGGAAAGAAATCACAAAAGCATTATCCCTCCTAAATTTTAAGCTTCTCGAAGGCTGTAAGTCTTATTCACAACTCGATCCCAGATGGTTAGGATGGCTTCTGGTCCATCATAGATGCTCCACAAATGTTTGCTGAATGAATAATTAAGCAAAGCAGGCACCAGCAACATTGACAGGCAAACATGTCTTCTATTACTCAATGAATTAAAAATTTTTTTTGAAGTGGACCATTTGTAAAGTCTTTACTTCACTTTTTACAATATTGCTTCTGTTTCATTTTTTTTTTTTTTTTTTTTGGCCACAAAGCATGTGGAATCTCAGCTCCTCCACCAGGGATAGAAACCACACCACCTGCACTGGGGGCTGTCTTAACCACTGGACCACCAGGGAAGTCCCTACGTTTTTTTTTTTTTTAAGTAAACAAAGATGTTCATTGACTATTGCCTCAAAATTAACCATGCATCAACTTTTTTCCATTGACTTTAAAGGTCCCCCCAGATAGAAATAATAAAAACCTCCTAAAGCAGGTACTTATTAACAATGGAATCTCTGCGTTGTAATTCAAGCCTTTGACTTGATAGTACAAATCACAGTATTTGACTTGAGGCAGAAAATCTGTGACTCTTCCAAGTGGAGAAGGGCTTGGTTTCACCGGAGAGTATGTCCTTAGTTCCCAGATCTTTGCCCAGAAGGATTATTTTATAGCAGGCTGAATTCTTGACTAATTATCTTCAAAACAGCTGGACCACTGGATAAAATCTATCCTAATGCAGAGTACAGAGCAAATAAGGATAATTAAACTTTGATTTCAGACAAGGCTGACAAGGGGAATGATTGGGGAGACCGTATTAAAAGTAGAAGGCAGGAAGAGACAGCTGAGCAGTCACCTCATAAAACCCCTCATCAGGACCAAAAAAAGTACAACTTATTGTTAATATCCTGCCACTAGTTTTTGATAAATTTCTATCTCAGTCTGATCATTTAGTTTGCTTCAGGGAACACCTAATCAATTCTACTGAGGCCCTAAATGATTAAAACAAATTGTGAAAAAAACAACCACTTGATTTCATCAGAAACACGCAGCTAACAGAATTAGCACCTAAACTTCCTGTGGGCAAAAGTAATAACATCCTCCAAATGAAGACAATATACAAAAAGGAAAATTCAGCTGTGAGATGATGACACCAGACTTCATGGCAAGTGTTATGAAGCATCCTTGCCAAATGAGATATCTGTAAATTACCTGGATAAGCAATCAGCTCCAGATTATAATTGCCAATTTGAGAAAATTTCACCAACAATTAAGCAAAATCAAATAACCCATTTGAGGAAGTGGAGTGGTGACAGGCCACCACCTTCTCCTTCTTGTTAAGGTTTACTCTAATTTGTTTTTATTTTCCTTTGAAAATGAAAATTCCATCCTCTTTTATTGGGCTGGAAATAATGAAAGGCCAGCAAGGAGAGAGCCACACGCATCTGAAGGGCAGTATGTGGGTTATTTGTTTTCTGTATGAAAGTAGAAGTCATTGTGTGTCTGGTTGGAAATTGTTGTGACCCAATAATAAGAACCTTAAACTCAAACTGGAAAGCCCAGAGGATTCGTTGTTCTAGCTTATCTTACCACCTTCTGTGCCCGTGTGTGTGTGTGTGTGTGTGTGTGTGTGTGTGTGTGTGTGTGTTCAGTCGCTCAGTCACATCTGACCCTTTGTGAACCTAAGAACTGTAGCCCACCAGGCTCTTCTGTCCACGGGATTCTCCAGGCAAGAATACTGGAGTGGGTTACAATTTCCTTCTCCAGGGGACCTTCTCGATCCAGGGATCGAACCCTGTCTCTTGCAAGTGGATTCTTTACCACCTGGGAAGCCCTATATTACCTTATTAATTCCATTCATTAGAACGCAAACCAAACTCCCCACAGGAAGGATGCTAGACAATCAGGTTCACTTTGTCCCTAGAACCTCCCAGAGCTCTGCCCCATGTAACAGTGGAGGTTTGTGAGATCATTTAGGCTCTTTGGAGCTCACCTTCTCTCTCCTAGAGAACAAGATTTCTTCCTTGACTTAAAATCAACTTCTATAAATATCGAATGATTGCCTGCTATGTGCCAGATGCTATACTAAATAAAGAAGGTATGAAATAAGCAACCACTATGTGCTAGATTCTGCTCACTGCTCCCTAACACTCTTTCTGTCTTAGTGAGAGAACCCCAGTTTTGCCCCAGGTGACAATGTGCCAGCTAAAAGCACTCATCTTCCCAGACTTTCTGGCAGCCAGAGATGACCATGTAACTCACTTCTGTCTAATGAGAGGTAAATAGAAGTCAGCCAAGGAATTCTGGCATTCTTGCTAAATATCTGAATTTTACATGAATTTTTACTTCCCAGACACAGATGCTACCACTCTCTCTCTTTCTTCCTTGTTTTTGTTCTGATCTACAGTGGAGATGAAGGTTGGATTTGGAGCAGGTATCTTGAGACCAGGAAATTACAGGAGTTAGAATAAAACCATAGACTCCAGGTGGCATGGAGAAAAATAGGATGGAATCTGGGACACGAATGACAGAAAAAGACTCTGCCTAGCTCTGAAAATTTTTCATTGAGAAAAATCATCTCCATTTGGCTTTTGTTACTTGCAGCCAAATACATCCTCAATAGATACAGTGTGTTCATGACCTGACCTGCTTAGGGAATGACAGAGACACACACAAATCAATCAAAATAAATGTGGTGAACGATATGAAAAAGGTAGAGAAAAAGAGAGATCGGGAGACAGAAAAAGAGAGATTGGGCGACAGAAAAAGAGGCTGCTCTTCAGAAGTACAGACTCTAGCACTTTGCCTGCCGTTCCTAGGTGTGGCAGTCAAGCTGGTTTTCTGGAAATGCAATTTTCTGTGTGATCCATGAAGAATGACCCTCTTAGTCTGGGGAAGGAGACGCAGGGGAAGAATCAGTGTGTTCTAGGCATAATCAGAGACACAAAGGCAAGAGTCATTGTGGGAAACTGTGCAATTCAAGCTGGGCAGGGAAGGATGGAGGTGGGGGCTCAGAGTAAGAAGAGCTTCTGTCACACACGAAGTCTGGGCTTTATGCTGAAGGAGACAGTGAGATGCAGAAAGAGTTTCATGCAAGTGCTTAATAATGTCTTTGGTCGAATCTGGGCTTAACTGATGCATAGGAAGAGGGCCTTAAGATCTGTGTCCAGAGCATGTTTATTTAATGACACATAGAATGAGGGGGATCCATCTCTTGAACCAGCTGGAAGAACCTGAACTAGGAGCTGCTGGATCAAGGTGACCTCACTAAGCACATGCATCAGTTACTTCTGGTTCCTGGCACCCTGTTAAAAAGGTAACGAAGAAAACAATAAAAGCAATAGCCACACAAGATCAAAGAGAATAGGAGAGGGATCATCAGCAGAGCAGGGATGTCAATGCCTGGAAGCAGGGAAAGGATGGGCACAGAGTGTGAGCCACACTTCAGGGGATTCTCTGGCAGATGTGTGAGCTTGTCCGGCAAAATTCCAGAACAGTTGGGATTGAAGGCGGATGTATGGAGGGCAGGGATGAGAAGTGGGCTGAGAATAGAGAAAGTAAATTTTCACCCACAAAGCAATTGTGCTAATTGGTTCCCAAACCTCTCCTTCACTCCCCTGTGCACACAGACAGACAGCAGACAGGTTGGTATTACCCCCGGCAAATAGAACAAATAGCTTCTTTAAAAAGAAAAAAGTGCGAGCTGCCAGGGAGCTTGCCTATTCTGATGTGGGTCAGTCCTAACACTAAAGGTCAGTTCCATGTCTGTATTAATAAATCTGTGAACTGCCAGTAAACTAGCTTCATCACAGGCAGCACCTGGAACTTCAAGCTGATGGGAAAGAGACCCATGTTCGCAGAAGCAGAGAAAACCCACACTTGTTACCCTGCAACATCAAGCCAGTCCCTCATAGCCACGTATGTCCCATTAAGCATATATGACAATTACACAAAGAAAATCAATATAATTTTTTAAAAAAATAGATGCCAAGATAAAGAGAACTGGCTTCAGAAAACACAGGGAAAAAAAGAGAAAGTACGCTTCTAAGTGACTAATTTGTCATCAGAGAGTTAAGAATAAAGATATTCTACTAATAGAATTAAAATAAGATACAATGAAAAAGTAATCACCAGGAACAAATAACAAGCCCATGGAAATTAAAATATTATTGTTGTATTAAAACGAAGTAAATAAGGTATGAGATAGAATATTTCAGAACATAGAGCAACAAAGAGAAAGAATAATGTGCGTGTGTGTTGGTGGCGGGGGGGAGGCAGTTGTGGCAGGACCCTGAAGTGGTTAAGAGAACAGACACCATTCTGCCCACCACTTAATAGCTGAGACCTAGCGTATTCTCTTTATAGCTGTGCCTCAATGGTCTTATCTTTGAATTAGGATTATTATAAAGATGAATGAATTAATATAAATTATTTGATTAGAAAAGTTGCTTTCATATTACAAGTACTATAAAATTTTCATATACACACACAGAGTCAACCCAAGAAGTCCAACACTGACCCATGAAAGTTTCAGAATTAAACAAGGGAGAAAGTACAGAAGAGGCTACTATTGAACAAATAATGGAAGAAACATCTCCAAAGAATTAATTGGCTTTCTATCAAGCAGGATAAATAAAAATTGACTTATACATAGAGACATAATGTATGTCAAAGATCAAGACTGAAGCAATATTCCGAAGTCCTTTAAAGAAAAGTAATTAACCATCTTTGCCTGTTTGCATGTATAAGTGAGGTTGCTCAGTCGTGTCTGACTCTTTGCGACCCCATGGACTGTAGCCTACCAGGCTCCTCTGTCCATGGGATTTTCCAGGCAATAGTACTGGAGTGGATTGCCATTTCCTTCTCCAGGCTTGCATGTATAGGTCCTCCACAAAGACCGACCCTTGGCTGGCAGCAGTTTTCCTTCTTTGAATCCAGGATGAAAGAAGCTAAATGTGGCAAAATGATATTTAAATCTAAATTTCTATATGCAGTGATGAGGGAAAATCAGATGTACTTTCAAGGACCCAGAAATTTAACTCATATGTGTTTCCTGAGGAAGTTACTTGCTGCTAAGTCACTTCAGTCATGTCCGACTCTGTGCGACCCTATAGATGGCAGCCCACCAGGCTCCCTGGGATTCTCCAGGCAAGAACACTGGAGTGGGTTGCCATTTCCTTCTCCAATGAAAGTGAAAAGTGAAAGTGAAGTCGCTCAGTCGTGTCCGACTCTTAGCGACCCCATGGACTGCAGCCTACCAGGCTCCTCCATCCATGGGATTTTCCAGGCAAGTGTACTGGAGTGAGGTGCCATTGCCTTCTCCGGAGGAAGTTACTTAGGTATGTACTAAAGCCAACTTGGGGTTAAAACAAAGAAAGGCTGCCTAGAACTAAAGAAGAAAATAAAGGAAAATGATACTATGGGATGAAAAAAAGGTGAAATTAAACTAGGAACTAATGGAAATAAGTCCTAAATTAAGATTAGTGTGATAGGCTCAGAAAACAGGTAGTCCAAATAAGAACCAGAAGCCAGTGCATCCCCAAAAATGCATTTGTGAAGAGTAAGTGGATTCCAACATTTGAATGCATTAGAAAGACACAGGAAAGGCATTGAGAATATGCTGAAAATTCATATACTTACTTTGCATCAGACAATCCACTGACTGTTTGATAAGACCATTTTCAGTGGCCAGAGACTGTCACACTGAAGCCATCAAGAGGGAAAGTCCGAAAAATAAAAAGAAGAAAAGTCATCCTACAGAAAAACATCATTTGCAAAGCTACAAGGAATATGTTCTTTACTGGCTTGAAATCTTTAGAATCGAGGTAGAGATAAAACACATAAAGTGAAACGCGGTTACATAATGGAAGGCGAAGCCAATGAGGTTAATATTCACCAGCAGAGATTGGGAGAGGAAGGAGAGAAAGATGCTGCAAGACTGACCAGATGCTTGAAGTTCCATTTTGTAAGTAGGGAGTACACAGACCATTTATTTTACATTGTGCATGGATTGCTTTGATAAAAAATGGAAAAAACAAAAACATTGAGCATACTGTACATATCTTGGCAGAGTTGATCACTTGACCCCCATCTGCACAGTTACCCCTTCCAGTACCCAGAACACAGCAGATGAGAAACCAGTAAAGGGTACGAATAGCAGAGCCCCCAGACTCTCACCTCTCTTCCCGCCTTGGGTGTCCTTTCCTGCTTTCTAGAGGGACTTTTTCATGCTACTTCCTTTATTCTCCCTAGATGTTGAAAATGATGTCTCCTTAAGAGAAGAAGAGATGTCATGCTTGAGGAAGCCAGTGGAAGTCAGCTCTCTGAATAAGAGGTAAGAAATGTAAATCTACTTAGGGTGTTTATATAACATAGTAGAATTCCATTATGCGAGCCCCTGTACCATGCCCCACGAGCCCCCACTATAATTTTGCATAGCCTGAGTGCTCACCCTCCCTCTTGGGGGAGCTTCCAAATGAAGTGTGAAGATTTGGGGCGCTGACCCTGGTGAACCAGCAGTGTGTCGATGCAACTGAATGTGTCCATCTAATTAGGGGTTTATTTGTTTGAGTTGTACATGAATATACCAAATTACATGATCAGATCATAGTCCTGCTTCTGATTTATTCCTTCTTTGTTCTTCAAGGCTTCATACGTCTAGGCAATTAACCTCTCAAAGAGCTGGAGAACACATAATTATCCTCATTTGTCTAAACGTCGCCAAGATGGCTGCCTTTCAATTAACCTTCTGGGGATGAAAGAAAGTTGGAGTGATACAGTGATCATTTTTAACCTTACTGTATGCTTTTTTAATGTAATTTAATTGAAATAGTTAGATGATAAAATAGTCAGATACTGTTTCCACAGGTAAAAGGATCAAAGGGGGTTTGAGGGAGAGACGAGTGAGAGTTGACAAAGCTAATGGAACAGATGATGCATGGTCTGAGCGGGAACCTGGGCTCAGTAACACATGGAATTGTATCTGTGCTCTTCAGAGCCAAGGCCCCTGGAACGCCAGCACCAGGCGGCAACAGACACATATGCTCCAGCCTTCCCTTACCTCCAGGAGCCTGTGGGACATGAAGGAATGGATGGTATTATTGCACAAGACAGAGAGAGCAAGGAGGGGGAAAAGATGCTTACTGTTATTGAATAGATAGGCTCTGCCAGCATCCTTCTCTGCACTTTAGGGGCAGGGTCTCAAACACACATCTAATGTGTACATACATGCACCAAGTAATATCTCCTGACGCTGCTGAGGACTTCTTGTATAGCGACATTATTGCACTATTTATGGAAAGGCTGAGAAAAGGTGCAGAGGGAGACTGTTTCAACCACCCTTCAGAATCATTTAACACAGTGAGAATGGTTGCCCTACTGCAGCCATCTGTAGTACACCGTGTAGGTCTTCTCCTTGCAGGTGCTAATCTATCTCTCAATTCTGGTACGTGAAAATGTACCGCACACTGATGGATGATGATCCAGGTTGCGATCAGTTCTGGGTAGCACTTTCAAAGGGAGATGTTCATTAGCGTGCTTTCTAGGAACCACGTTACAAAAGGAAGCAGAAAGGGACTGGGGATGCTGAGCCTGCACTTCCACTTGGGGCAGGGGCAGTGGTTCTCTTCAAAGAGAAGACAAGAAACCAGACTCAGCCAGAGCTCCCAGGATGAGAGAAATTACAAACGTATAGACAGCCAAAAGTGAACTATTGAGATGTGCCATGAGGGAACGTGCCTCAGATCTTGAGGTACTATTATATATAGCATGCTCCCGTCACAGTGAATACTGCAATGGAGTGCTAAATGAACATGTGGGGAAAAAATGCTGGAAAACAGATGTCTAAGCTGATTGGCAGATAGAAGACCTTCTCTAGTTCCTTCTGACTGGTAAGTTATAATTCCATAACCCTAATCCTCACAGTCATAAGGCTAACAATTTGGCTTACAGAAATTAGCATTTTCTGTTTTTTCCCAAATTTGCCATCTTTCTTCTCTTTGCAATTCAAATCCCTTAAATCAGGGGTCCCCAGCCTTTGGGATCTAATGCCTGACGATCTGAGGTGGAGCTGATGCAATGATAAGAGAAGTAAAGTGCTCAGTAATTATAATATGCTTGAATCATCCCAAAACCATCCCGACCCCTGTTGTGGAAAAATCGTCCTCCACGATATCAGTCCCTGGTGCTCAAAATGTTGGGGACTGCTGCAAATGCAGTGGACTAGTACAGTACTCTATGTATGCAAGTAAAAAATAGAAGAAGAAGAAAAAAACCTTCTGAAAGCAATTGTGCTTCTGTATATGCAGCTCTGTCTACTTAGGATGTAATTTGGAATGTTAAAGTAATCACTGTTACTTCCCCATAGTCAGTTATGATCAAAGGGTAAAATTAACAACTAACCAAATAACCAAAAATCAGACACAGTAGGTAATAGAGCTAACACTCACCTGGATCTCTCTTACTCTGTTGGTGTTACTGGGGTACAATGGTTTACTCAGATTTTATCAATAGAAAGAGTTAAAGAATATGAATATTGTTTTGTTCCATGGGAAACATTGAAACTTCGTTAACTGGAAGATGGAGTGAAACTAGGAAATTTACTCAGTGAATCCAAATAAGGCAGTTCCACAAAGCTCTAGAGACTAGACACAAACAGTAATACATTTCCTTTATGCATATAAAAGGGCCGCCAATATCACAGGAGAATGAGGAAGAATCAACACGTTAGCACAATGAATTCTTATTTTCTGAATTTCTTTCATTTCAGAGGGAACATATTTAAATGGAATGGCCACCTGTTCTTTGACTCAAGTTACTTATTTTTAGCCTGCTGGGTCATATAGTTTCACTTTCCTTCAAATAAGAAAGGCAGGTATTTAAGAAACATAAAGGGAACCTCACCAGTTGTCAGTTCCCTTCTTGGAATTCTCTGACAAGCTGTGCTCTGACCTCCCGCAGAGATGTTCATCAAGGATGCTCAGCGGATAACCCAGTGTCTCCACCTGCTTGGGTGGAGCACCTTCCGCTCCCTTTCAATCGTCTGATGGAAACAGGTCAGCTGCCAGTGTGCTTTCTGATAAAAGGTGAAGCCTTTCAGGAAGAATTGTTTTCTTCATGTTCTTAAAAAATAACCCAACTTTTTATTTTAAAATAATTGTTAGAGTATAGAAGAGTGGCAAGGATGATACAGAGAACTGGAAATGCTTCACTTAGCATCTTTTGTAGCCATGGTACCATACTCAAAAGTAAGACAGAGCATCAGTACAATGGCGCTAACTGATCTGCAGAGAGCACTCCCATTTCCCTGGTTTTCTCATGGTGTCCAGGGTGGCATTCTCCACCCCACACTGTTTTTAGTTGTCATCTAAGTCTCCTCTATGGCAGAAAGTGAAGAAGAACTAAAGAGCCTCTGGATGAAAGTGAAAGAGCAGAGTGAAAAAGTTGGTTTAAAGCTCAACATTCAGAAAACTAAGATCATGGCATCCGGTCCCATCACTTCATGGCAAATAGGTGGGGAAACAGTGGAAACAGTGGCTGACTACTTTTCTGGGCTCCAAAATCACTGCAGATGGTGACTGCAGCCATGAAATTAAAAGATGCTTACTCCTTGGAAAGAAAGTTATGACCAACCTAGAGAGCATATTAAAAAGCAGAGACATTTGTCAACAAAGGTCTGTCTAGTCAAGGCTATGGTTTTTCTAGTGGTCATGTATGGATGTGAGAGTTGGCCTATAAAGAAAGCTGAGCTCTGAAGAATTGATGCTTTTGAACTGTGGTGTTGGAGAAGACTCTTGAGAGTTCCTTGAACTGCATGAAGATCCAACCAGTCCATCCTAAAGGAGATCAGTACTGGGTGTTCATTGGAAGGAATGATGTTGAAGCTGAAACTCCAATACTTTGGCCACCTGATGCAAAGAGCTGACTCATTTGAAAAGACCCTGATGCTGAGAAAGACTGAGGGCAGGAGGAGAAGGGGACGACAGAGGATAAGATGGTTGGATGGCATCACCGACTCAATGGACATGGGTTTGGGTGGACTCTGGGAGTTGGTGACGGATAGGGAGGCCTGGAGTGCTGTGGTTCATGGGGTCACAAAGAGTCGGACACTACTGAGCAACTGAACTGAACTGAACTGAAGTCTCCTCTAACCTGTGAGGGTACCTTGGTCTTTCCTTGTCTTTCATGACTTTGGACAGTAGTGGACAGGTGTTTTATAGAATGGCCTGAATTTGGGCATGTCTGACATTTCCCATGACTAGACTGAGTAAGGACACCACAGAGCTGATGTTCCTTTTCACTGCATCATTGAGTCAGGAGGAACATGAAGTCTATATGGCATTACTTGGGATCTCAACTTTGGTCACTTGGTAAGGTGGTATCTGTCAGGTTGTTACCGAAAGGTAGGTGTGGGGGGGTCAAAAGCCAGTAAACAGGGCAGGCTGGTGGAAAGGAAAGTTTGTTTTATTTCAGAAGCTGGCAACCAGGGGGGAGGGTGGCAGACATCTGTCCAAAGGCCGACTCCTCCCATCCCACCAACAAGCAAGGGGTGAGAGCTTTTATAGACAAAATTTGTGTGTGTGTTGTGTGTGTGTGTTGGGGGGGGGGGTTACGTGCAGAAATAGCACAATCATCTCTAACAGTCATGGTCATTAGTGGTCTGACTAGCATCACCTTGGTTGTTTTAGGTACAGTTAAACTTGTGAAAAGAAGAGAAGCGAAAAGCAAAGGAGAAAAGGAAAAATATAAGCATCTGAATGCAGAGTTCCAAAGAATAGCAAGAAGAGATAAGAAAGCCTTCCTCAGTGATCAATGCAAAGAAATAGAGGAAAACAACAGAATGGGAAAGACTAGAGATCTCTTCAAGAAAATTAGAGATACCAAGGGAACATTTCATGCAAAGATGGGCTCGATAAAGGACAGAAATGGTATGGACCTAACAGAAGCAGAAGATATTAAGAAGAGGTGGCAAGAATATAAAGAAGAACTGTACAAAAAAGATATTCACAACCCAGATAATCACGATGGTGTGATCACTGACCTAGAGCCAGACATCCTGGAATGTGAAGTCAAGTGGGCCTTAGAAAGCATCACTACAAACAAAGCTAGTGAAGGTGATGGAATTCCAGTTGAGCTATTTCAAATCCTGAAAGATGATGCTGTGAAAGTGCTGCACTCAATATGCCAGCAAATTTGGAAAACTCAGCAGTGGTCACAGGACTGGAAAAGGTCAGATTTCATTCCAATCCCAAAGAAAGGCAATGCCAAAGAATGCTCAAACTACTGCACAATTGCACTCATCTCACATGCTAGTAAAGTAATGCTCAAAATTCTCCAAGCCAGGCTTCAGCAATATGTGAACCGTGAAATTCCTGATGTTAAAGCTCGTTTTAGAAAAGGCAGAGGAACCAGAGATCAAATTGCCAACATCCACTGGATCATGGAGAAAGCAAGAGAGTTCCAGAAAAACATCTATTTTTGCTTTATTGACTATGTCAAAGCCTTTGACTGTGTGGATCACAATAAACTGTGGAAAATTCTGAAAGAGATGGGAATACCAGACCACCTGATCTGCCTCTTGAGAAATCTGTATGCAGGTCAGGAAGCAATAGTTAGAACTGGACATGGAACAACAGACCGGTTCCAAATAGGAAAAGGAGTACGTCAAGGCTGTATATTGTCACCCTGCCTATTTAACTTATATGCAGAGTACATCATGAGAAACGCTGGACTGGAAGAAACACAAGCTGGAATCAAGATTGCCGGGAGAAATATCAATAGCCTCAGATATGCAGATGACACCACCCTTATGGCAGAAAGTGAAGAGGAACTCAAAAGCCTCTTGATGAAAGTGAAAGTGGAGAGTGAAAAAGTTGGCTTAAAGCTCAACATTCAGAAAATGAAGATCAGGGCATCCGGTCCTATCACTTCATGGGAAATAGATGGGGAGACCGTGGAAACAGTGTCAGACTTTATTTTTGGGGGCTCCAAAATCACTGCAGATGGTGACTGCAGCCATGAAATTAAAAGATGCTTGCTTGTTGGAAGGAAAGTTACGACCAACCTAGATAGCATATTCAAAAGCAGAGACATTACTTTGCCAACAAAGGTCCATCTAGTCAAGGCTATGGTTTTTCCTGTGGTCATGTGTGGATGTGAGAGTTGGACTGTGAAGAAGGCTGAGCGCCGAAGAATTGATGCTTTTGAACTATGGTGTTGGAGAAGACTCTTGAGAGTCCCTTGGACTGCAAGGAGATCCAGTCCATTCTGAAGGAGATCAGCCCTTCAGGGATTTCTTTGGAGGGAATGATGCTGCAGCTGAAACTCCAGTACTTTGGCCATCTCATGCGAAGAGCTGCCTCATTGGAAAAAACTCTGATGCTGGGGGGGGATTGGGGTCAGGAGGATAAGGGGGCGCCAGAGGATGAGATGGCTGGATGGCATCACTGACTCGATGGACGTGAGTCTGGGTGAACTCCGGGAGTTGGTGATGGACAGGGAGGCCTGACGTGCTGCCATTCATGGGGTTGCAAAGAGTCCGACACAACTCAGTGACTGAACTGAACTGAACTGAATCTTCAGTTGGGATGCACTTGTTCCCATTTCTTTGCAATCGGTTCTCAGAATTGTGGCAGCTCAAGTCCTGGGTACAGCCTGGTCATCATGTAGTTAACTTCTCCACCTGCGGTTTTGGTATCTATAAGACAGCTCACAGGATATGGCTCAGAATATTAGCTACAGCCCTTGAGAAAGAGCTAAAGGTCCTTGACTATGCCTAATGATTACATTATTATTATTTAGTCTCCTTAGACTGTTTTCCTTTGTTTCAGCATTTTTCACTTCTCTGATTAAACTTATTTTTTGATTAAAATTTTCCACAGGCTAAAGATAGGCAGAGGATGTTGTAGGGGGTCCCGCTCCGTTTCAAGGTTTCTCCATTGTAAAGGCACAATGCTTCCCTTTGTAAGACGGTCACCAGTCACCATACTTATGGGAGGGGTATTAAACGCCACTTCTTGGAGAGATGAATAGCAGAGAATTTGTGATTTAAAAGAAAAAAAAAACACTGTGATTAATATTCATTGGGCTAAGATGCATTCAGACTATGCAAATATCCTGTTTCTCCTTAAAGTTTTGCCCTAATATGAGCTTTCATCTGTGGATCTTGATTCAAGCAGGCACTGTTTTTTAACATTGGTTTTAACTTGACTTTAATGGAATACACAGACCTTTAAAAATAAATTATCATATAATACTACGTCAATGAAGAAACAAATGCTTAGTGTTTACTAAATGTCTATAACAAAACCAGTAATCTCTCAAACATCCCCTACTTGTAACCTAAGACATAATGAACAGATTGTCATGGTGCACTAATTCTGGAATCCATTGGTGTCATTTATGGAGCTTATTGGGTTTTCCTGGTAGCTTAACTGGTAAAGAATCTGCCTGCAATGCAGGAGACCCCAGTTTGATTCCTGGGTTGGGAAGTTCCCCTGGAGGAAGGCATGGCAACCCATTCCGGTATTCTTGCCTGGAGAATCCCCATGGACAGAAGAGTCTGGAGGGCTACAATCCAAGGGGTTGAAAAGAGTCAGACACAATTGAGTGACTAAGCATAGCAGAGCACATGGAGCTTATTAAAAATGTGAAAACCTAGGCCACAAATATTTTTACTGAACATCTATGCCATGTGGAACATATTTAGGTAGACTAGAATCTGGTATAAACCAAGTGTGAGAAACAGGTGTCTATTAAAAAGAGCCCATTTTTTTTTTCAGTTAAAAATAAATCAGTGGCAGGATATAAAATAGTGTAGAACTTACGGTTATGTGGCTTGTGATATTTGCATACAAACTTGCTGAAGATAGGAGTTGTTTATCACTCACTCAATCTATCAAGTATCTGTACAATGCTCAGTGCAGTGGCAATAAAGGAGATACAGAGACAGTTAAGACTTGGCTCTGCCCAGAACTGCTCACAGTCTGGTTGGTAAGATAAAACATTTAGCTCATTAACTGTTTAAAGTTGTCAAATGGTCAATGTTGGGCTGACTTTAAAAGTAATTGAAGAACCAAGAGATGAGAGATGAGAGGAGGCTTCATGAAGGACATACAATCGAAGACAGAACCTAAGTGTGGGAGAGGGTGGGGAGGACACAGCCTGAAGAGAAGGAAGGAGCCTGAGTTGAAGGTTCAAGGCATGGTCAGCACCAGGGACAAAGACACTGGCAGAAGCCTGGGAGGACACACAAAACCCAATAACAAAATCTGACTTGTGGGTCAAACAGGAGTGCATGCAAGGGACAGCCTGCCGATAGTGGTGTTCTAGGAAATTCATCTTTTCCCATTCTTATCTCCCAACAAACCCTAATGTTTCCCTGCCAAGGAGGACACGCTGTTAATGTTGATGATGAACTTATGTGAAGACTCACAATGATCTTGGCAAATGGAAACAATGGAAAGAACCCAAAAGAGTAACATTCAAACAGGACAAATAAAAGCAAGTGCAGTTCAAGGATTGATAAAACTGCTCCTAACACATAATGGGGGCTGATGGTTGCCTAAGAGTATTAGAAAGGGTCCCAGGACTCAAAACAAATTTATCAATCCATTTTAAATGATTTACTAGATTCTGATTCTCACTTTAGTCCCTTGAAATAAATATTATGTTCATTTTACCTTTTAGGAAATTTTAACTAAAAGAATATCAGGAAAACTGAGCCAACACTTGGTGGAGACAGGTCTTCTGAAGTCATATCCAGTGAGAATCACTGAACTATGGAGCACCACTGTGCGTGTGCGTGTGCGTGTGTGTGTGTGTGTGTGTGTTGAGGGGGAGCGTTATATGTATATAAATGAATGTGTAGGCCATACACACCATATACACATGTTCACAAGCAAAGAGATCTTCCCTTCTTTGTCACCACCTGTCCCCTAAAATAACAAAATTCACGTGCAATAGTGGTTTACCTAAGCAGAAACGATTAACCAAAACAGCAACAACAGTGTGCCTTAAATACACAAGATCCCTCTGACTCTTAAAAGTAGCAGAGCCTATTTGAAAAAATCCAGAAGAATCACATTGCTTATGCTGGAACTAACCTGAGTAGTCCCTCACTCTTAAAGCCCTTGGTCCATAAAGTGCTGGCAGGAAGCCATTCCTGGAAAGGAGGAGAGGGTTGGGAGGACAGCTCTATCTCGCAGAAATGTTCCGCGGAAAATGAGACTGGATGTTGTTTGCAATTGATTTTGTGGAGGGGAATGGGAGGATGAATCTAATTAGTGGAACTGCAGACGACTCACGACTTCAGGCTGGTTTTCTCAAAACCCATAAAACGTTCCACAGGTTCCCCCTCCCCTCCTCCCCAACAAGTGGTCAGGCACAAGCCTGCTTGTCTCCATGGAGAGAATGAAGGTCACCACTTAATAAAGCTCCCCTTTGGTGGACGAGCTGTCAGAGTGAAATGGTCTGTATTCATTTTAATAAAAGAAAGGTTGGGTTGCGATAGTGTCTGACACCGGGTGCACTCTCTTCTCTCTTTTAAGCTGCATCGTCTAATAAATATGTATCATTTCTAAGGGAAAGCACTGGGTCAGACTCCCACCCCAAGAACACAGGATTAAGAAGACGCTGTGCCCGCTGCTCATGCCAGCTCCATGCCGTGTGTCAATAAAAGTCCAGGGCTCATCACATTTCATTCCTCACAAGCGCGGCCTTCCAGCTCATCTCCGAGCTGCCACCTCCTGCGCAGCGTGAAATCAGGCCCCCCAAAAAGCAATTTCAGCTCCTGCTTCTCGCAGGGTTTCCAGTTTTGATGCAGAGCCCTGGCACCGGGCAGCCTGGCGGTCAGGGAATGAGACGAGAAATGACATGCAGTTTACAAAAAATAAATAAGAAAGTAGAAAAAGATATAAAATAAAATTGTAGATCCTGCTGGTCCAAATCAACTCAGAGCACACTGCTCCTCACTACTGGTGAAGGAGAAGCTAGTCTCAAAGTGCAGCCTTTAAACAGCTCATGTCTGCATCCATCCAGGTGGGCGGGGTCCCCATGTACTTCCCACACCCTGGCCTGTTCCCCCTGTGTGTATACTAGTCACTCAGTTGTGTCCAATTCTATGTGACCCCATGTACCATAGCCCACCAGGCTCCTCTGTCTGTGGATTTCTCCAGGGGATCTTCCCAACCCAGAGATCCAACCTGGGTCTCCTGCGTTACAGGCTGACTCTTCACCATCTGAGCCACCTGGGAAGCCCTTAAAGAGGCCTGTACTTCTCCTTTCCCCCTCTTGCATTCCTATCCCCATTGTTCTCTCTTTCATCTGAAAGAGACTGAGAGTTCCTTTAAGGTTTGGAGAAAGTCACTATATCATGCTGCAAATGTAAAGTCGCCCAGAACAAGATGATTTATCATAAAATGATAATGACACTCTGCTCCGTAATTCATCATGCACTTTATTTGCCGATTCATTAATGAACCCATCCAAGATTCCGGGATAATGGCCTCTAATTCTACAGGTGCAAGAGTTTTCGGTAATTGCTCTAAATTATAATTACCTTTCCCAGTTTCCAGGAAGGGTTTGGTAAGGAATCATCCTGGTTATCGGCAAGGTGGACATTCTCATACAATTTTAATCAATATGGCATAAGAAACCCTATGCAATAACAACATAAATATGCTTTATCATTGTTTTGCCGAAACCTAATGTGCATTTCCTTTATGGCTGAGTCCCTTCCCTGTCCACCTGAAACTATCACAACATTGTTAATTGGCTATGCTGCTGCTGCTAAGTTGCATCAGTTGTGTCCTATGGACTCTATGCGACCCCATAGACGGCAGCCCACCAGGCTCCCCGGTACCTGGGATTCTCTAGGCAAGAACACAGGAGTGGGTTGCCATTTCCTTCTCCAGTGCATGAAAGTGAAAAGTGAAAGTGAAGTCGCTCAGTCGTGTCCAACTCTTAGCGACCCCATGGACTGAAGCCTGCCAGGCTCCTCCATCCATGTGATTTTCCAGGCAAAAGAGTACTGAAGTGGGTTGCCATTGCCTTCTCTGGTTAATTGGCTATACCCCAATCCAAAATGTTTTTGGTGTTAAAAATAAATTAATAAAAAATTAAAAATTTTTTAATTATCTTATATCATTATTTTAAATTATCTTACATCATTATAGAAAATTTAAAATATAGAGGGGAAACCATTGCTCCAAACCTCCTGTCCTGAAGCAAAATGTGATGGATTCAAACCTCAGACCCAAGATGGGCTCAGCTAGAAATCCAGAAATCTGGAATTGACTGGAGAACTGGTGGCCAACCCATCTCTTTTAGGGTCAACGACTGAGTCCATAAGTTACCAATATGAAAACCAGGAAGAAAATGAGGAAAATATCTTTTCCTGTATGGGCGCTACTGGTGGAGAGCTGTTTTGTAACAGTGATCAAACCACTCACAACTGCGGACCCAGTGACTTCATGGCAGGGGAACTCACCTATGGCAATGGTCCTGCCCTCTCCACCACCCACAAAGGTCTTGTAACAAAATCATCCTTGAAGTGTTACTCATTGCAATGGAAACGATCCAAGGGAATAGGAACAGAAATAGTAACAGGTTAGTTAACTCTCATTAGATATTCAGGACACAGTATTAGGAAGTTATTTGGAAATGTTTACTAAAGCTGCGAATTATTTGTTACGATTTAAGTTACAGCTTATAGCATGCGTGCACACTCGCTTCAGTGTCTGACTCTTTATGACCCCACAGACTGTGGTCCACCAGGCTCCTCTGTCCGTGGGATTCTCCAGGCAAGAATACTGGAGTAGGTTGCCATGCCTTCCTCTGGGATATCTTCCTGACCCAGGGATCGAACCTTCGTCACCTGCCTTGCAGGTGGATTCTTTACTCATTGAACCAAGCATAAATTCGGACCCTACAAAAATCCAAATCGAGACTGAAAGAATATCCAGCAGAATGTTTTTTCTACCTCTTTACAGCTCGTATGGCTAATGGTGACATCTCCTCGTTCTTCCTATGCTTTATCTTTGTTGAAGACATTAAAACATATGTAATGTAGACACTTCTAATTTTTTAAAAATCTGAGTAGAAAGCATTACAAAGCTGTCCACACCGAATATCACACCTGCCGAAAGGTTGCTGCTGCTGCTGCTGCTGCTAAGTCGCTTCAGTCGTGTCCGACTCTGTGCGACCCCAGAGACGGCTTTACCCAGCCATAAATCAGTCTACATGTGCGTACTGGGCCAGCCACACAGCAGTCTGCATGGTGAAGACCTAGGCAGACGCTTCAAAGCCTCATCGTCTACTTTGCTCCAAGGACAGGAATAAGAAGCCTGGGAACATCTGAGCACTGCAGCTGGGCTCACAATGCGGCGACACAAAGTGTGAAAGTTAAGTCCAAATACCAATTGATAAATCTCAACTTTGTGCTCTGAAGCTTGACAGGAAGACTCTAGCTGGTGATGCCGGTGCCGGAGAGGAAACGGGCCCAGAGCACTGGCTTATCGAAGACTGTTTTAATGTTTTATTTGAGTAATGGGCCTTGCAAATTAGCACCCCTGCGGCCCGAAATACATATCTTTTCAAGGACACACCGGTTTTCAATTCGACAGGTGATACGGAAAAAATCCCCAAGGGGAGCTTTGATTTCTGTACTTTTCAGACACAGTTATATTTTATTCCAGCTTGGATGATGTGGAGGATGGAGGAGGGCTCTGAGGGTGAGCTGAGGGCTTGCAGAGGAAATGGAGCAGAAAACAGCTCTCAGAGCAAGATGGGGGTGGTGGTTCCTGGGACAGCGAGTGGGGAGGGAGGCCACTCCCATCCTAGGGAGGAAGGGGGCCAGTATCCCTGCCCCTGGGAGGAGGGGCGGACAGCCAGCAGACACCATGTCCTCAGGGACTTTTACTCCCACTGCCCCTCTCTCATTTCCTCTCATTTCCTCCTCTTGCTCTAGTCTACTTAATCACAAAACAGTTAAGACGTGAGTCTAGCTCAACAACTAGTTTAACTTATGCACCCACCCACTGATGGAGTCAACACATATTCACTCTGTATCTATTATGTGCAAGCACCATGTTGAAAGCTAGAGGAAAGTGGGGGGATGATACCTCACATGTGAGCTCTTTACCAAGTGGCAGCCTGTTGGGTGATGCACAGGCTTTGACACTGGGGAGACAGACATTCTACTCCTGGCTCTGCCATTTCGAGCTGGGTGAGCCTGAACAATTAGCCCTGCATTTTCTCATCTATAAACCTGGGATAATGGAACCCAATTTACATATTAGTGGGAGGCACAGAGGTCAATATATTTCAGGTGGATGAGTCACGACTGCTGCTGCTGCTGCAAAGTCGCTTCAGTCGTGTCCGACTCTGTGCAACCCCATAGACGGCAGCCCACCAGGCCCTGCCGTCCCTGGGATTCTCCAGGAAAGAACACTGGAGTGGGTTGCCATTTCCTCCTTCAATGCATGAAAGTGAAAAGTGAAAGTGAAGTCGCTCAGTTGTGTCGGACTCTTAGCGACCCCATGGACTGCAGCCCACCAGGCTCCTCCGTCCATGGGATTTTCCAGGCAAGAGGACTGGAGTGGGGTGCCATTGCCTTCTCCTGAGTCATGACTAGTGCTCCCTAGAAGGGATTTTTCAAAAGGGACAGACCCATTTGACTTCCCAAACACATTTATGTTTCTTAGAAGAAAAGTCAGGGCCAATTAATTCCCAAATACCTATCTTCTGACAGGTTTGGCCCAGATGAAGTTGATAACACCAAATATATCTATAGATGGACACGAGGAGCAAGGGGCCGGGCATGCCAGGTAAGAAAGATGCTCCTGGAGACACACAGGTCCCACTGTAGCCCATCCCTCCCCAGTGCAGGGGCCATGACAGAAAACTTGCTCCGACCGCACCCTTGACCCTAGGGTCCCTGACCTGTCCTGTCAGAACCAGGGGCTCCCAAATACTATCCACGGAGTGGGCTGCAGATACAAATGACCCGTGCTTCAGTAAGGGTACTCCATCTGGAAGGGTTGGGAAATGAAACCGTCTACCTCCCTACCTATCTATGTATCTATGTATCCATCTACATCTATCCACCTGTCATGTAGCTATCTATGAGTCTATCATCTGTCCATCTATCATAATCTCTATCATCTATCACTTATACATTATCTACCATCTATCCATCCATCACCTACCTATGCTATGTCATTTATTACCTACCTATCATCTATTTATCACCTATTATATATATATATGTAAAATCTATCTATTTATTTATCTACCTGGTAATAGCCTTAATACTGATTTTGAAAGCCCCTGAAAGTGTGAGCCTCATAAAGAGTTGTAGATGGATAAAAATTTTATCTGGAAATTTTAATTTAAATCACTTTTCTAGAAAATCCAATTTAATAGAATTTCCCTACAAAAGGTATGCTGTTACTATTTGACATTTAATATCTAGTTTTTTTACAACATAGAGGTAGATATGATTTTTATTAAAAAAAAAAAAAACTCCAGCACTCTGAGGCTTAATTCCATAATTTAAAATGATTTTTTCAGCCAGATACAAAATAAAATGTTCATTTATTAAGTACCTACTATAGGGTTGACATTGAGAATTAAAAGATGGGTCCCTTACCTAAACAGCATTTAAAATGTCCCCAAGATAGAAGAAGAGCTATCTCTTACAACTATTTTTTAAACCACCCCAATACAAAATGGATAAATTTATGGCATGAAAAATGTCACAGAAAGGATTTATAATTAGTAGACATACCTAAATATGTCAACTGCCAATGTGAGTAATAAGTAAAATGAAAATATTAGTATCCTATCATGTCATAATAATAAATAATAATGAACAAAAATTAAAAAATAACAAAAACAATAGTAATTCTGCACAATACTCAGTTTGCATGGCTGGCAGACACCTGAACTCTCAGGATTAGTGGAAGCCTTATTGGATGCTTCTGATCCAATGGTCTTATGTTTTGAAATCTATTATAAGGAAATACTCAGAGATGAAGACATAGAGTTATGTTTAAGGATGATACCAGAGTATAATTTATAATTGAAAAAGGAAATGACCTGCTATTCAACAATCGGCACTGAAGAAATCAGAGTACTGTTACAGAACACCACACAGCCATCACAAGCTGGGGTTCGAAGAGTATCTTCTGACCTGAGGAATGGTCACAGAATTAAGAGTGAAAAAACCAGGATATAAAATGATATACTGGGGACTTCTGGGGCCAGACTGAAGCGGCAAGACTTGCACTCCCAATGCATGGGGCCCAGGTTCGATCCCTGGTCAGGTAACTAGATCCACATGCTATAACTAAGATCCTGTGCAGCCAAAGAAAGAAATATTTAAAAATAAATTAATAAAATAGTATACAGATATAACTGATACCATGCAAAAGAAATAAAGATGCATAAAACAAGGCTGGCAGGATACATACAAAAATTTTAATAGTGGTTTGTCTCTAAGAGGTGGAAATTTTTTTTCTTCTTTATATTTTGTATGTTTTCCAAATTCTGAAAAAATTAATATGTTTCACAATATAGTTTTAAAATCACATTGAAATTTTACAAATCCTCCCTCATCCAAAACAGATCAACAGATTCAGAAAATAAGCAGAAATGAAGATGTCTTAGAAAATATAATGATTTGAAAGTGCTGGGGCTGCTGCTGCTGCTAAGTCACTTCAGTCGTGTCCGACTCTGTGTGACCCCATAGACGGCAGCCCACCAGGCTCCCCTGTCCCTGGGATTCTCCAGGCAAGAACACTGGAGTGGGTTGCCATTTCCTTCTCCAATGCATGAAAGTGAAAAGTGAAAGGGAAGTCACTCAGTTGTGTCCAACTCTTCATGACCTCATGGACTGCAGCCCACCAGGCTCCTCTGTCCATGGGATTCTCCAGGCAAGAGTACTGGAGTCGGGTGCCGTTGCCCTCTCCTTGAAAGTGCTAGCTCCATAAAATGGATTGTTTCCCCAACAAATGTTTGCCTCCTTCTGTGTGAGGGAAATAAAGCTTGAATTTTGGAAGTGTGCAAGTCTGGAACTTTCAAAGGATAATAAAGACCGAAGTCCATGAGCCACGGTATGTGAGGCTCAGGAGGGTGCTGGCTGAGCATCTTGAATGGGTCAAGAGTACACAAAACAGGTGAATGGCTCTGCAGTCACCAAAAATGCCTCGTCCCGAAGGTCCTCTTGCCTCTGCTACTACAAGCAGAAAACCCACGCCTTTGTGCCCCATCCGCACCCCACTCCAGAGCTGAGAGCAAGCCTCACCTCCCAGCCTCACCAGAGAGACAGAGAAATGAGACACAAAGATCACTTCAGGCCACGGGTGTTTCCTAGCGCACCTACCTGAGGGCTTTGTGGCTTCACTCCGATTTGCTGACACACTTTCCCTGCTTCCTGCTGGGTCCCTGGACCTGGCCTGGTGCTGAATCTCTGTTATCTCAGGACCAGAGTCTCCTTTACCCCAGGAGAGGAAAAGACCAGAGTTTGTCACCTACAATCCCTAATGCTAGTGGTGGGCTCAAGTGTTATGATGTCTGAAATGTTTAAAATTTGTGGGGAGTTCTTTCAAGAAAAGAAAAACAAAATGTCTGCAAACAATAAATGCTGCAGAGGGTGTGGAGAAAAGGAAACCCTCGTACACTGCTGGTGGGAATGTACATTGGTACAGCCACGAGGAAGAACAGTATGGAGGTTCCTTAAAAAACTAAAAACAGAGTTGCCATATGATCCAGCAATTCTATTACTGGGCATGGATTCAGAGAAAATAATAATTTGAAGAGACACACGCACCCCGATGTTCATTGCAGCACC
The DNA here is from genome assembly GCF_029407905.1 of Bubalus kerabau. Taxonomy (NCBI): domain Eukaryota; kingdom Metazoa; phylum Chordata; class Mammalia; order Artiodactyla; family Bovidae; genus Bubalus; species Bubalus kerabau. Next base: position 17,662,805 of record NC_073628.1, read on the forward strand.
ATTTACAATACCGAAGACATGGTAGCCACCTGTATGTCCATCAGCAGAGGAATGGATAAAGAAGATGTGGTATATTTACAATAGAATACTGCTGCTGTTGCTGCTATGTCGCATCAGTCGTGTCCAACTCTGACTGAGACCACAGACGGCAGCCCACCAGGCTCCACCGTCCCTGGGATTCTCCAGGCAAGAACACTGGAGTGGGTTGCCATTTCCTTCTCCAGTGTGTGAAAGTGAAAAGTGAAAGTGAAGTCACTCAGTTGTGTCTGACTCTTCGCGACCCCATGGACTGCAGCCCACCAGGCTCCTCCATCCATGGGAGTTTCCAGGCAAGAGTGCTGGAGTGGGGTGCCATTGATAATGCCATTTGTAGCAACATGGATGGCCTAGCGATTATCATATGAAGTGAAGTAAATCAGAGAAAGGTAAATCATACAATACCACTGATATGTGGAATCTTTAAAAATGATACAAATAAACTTATATACAAAATAGAAACAGACTCACAGACATAGAAAACAAATTTATGGTTCCCATAGGGGAAAGGTCAGGGGAGGGATAAATTAGAAGTTTTGGATTAACAGGCACATACTGTTATATATAAAATGAATAACCAATGAGGACCTACTGTGCAGTACAGAGAAACTGTAATAACCTATATGGGAAAATAACCTGAAAAAGAAAGGATGCATGTATCTGTATAACTGAACCACTTTGCTATACTACTGAAATTAACACATTATAAATCAACTATACTCAACAAAAAAAGAAAAAATAAGAATTGAAAATTATGAGTCCTAAATTAAGTATGGAATGAGTATTGAGAATAAAATAAGCCACAATCTGTCATAAACTTTAAAGCATGGTAGAGTGTTCTATATTTTTATATGCTGCATTTTTATGTATATTCCCAACAAGAGAAACACTCCATTTTGACTAAGTGTCTGTGAAAAAGGGTTCCTCCACTCCTAAATTTGCGCTCAGGAGAACTGGGTGAACTTTCCACAGACTGGCCTGTTCTCCTACCCCTGCTTCCAGCATGATGCCAGGCGGGCCACTCCGTGGATGCGGGAGGACATGCAGGGGTCATCCCTTCACAGGACAGTGGTGACCCTGCCTGAGCAGAAAGGCATGGGAACCAGGGAAGCACCTGCTTGTGAAGCTAAGCTCCACTTCCCTCACCCAGCTGCCCCTAGTGGGTCCACTCTCCACTCGACTGACTGGCAGGAGGCAGGAGGGAGAGGGAGGCTCCACTGAAGCCAGGGAGGCGGTGCTCTGAGGAGCTCCGAGAGTCTTCTCAACTTGGAGACCACAGGAGAGTGCAGCCCTGCAGGCAGAGACCCCAGAGTGAAGGGCGGAGGTCCTGGCTGACTGTGCTCGGCTGGCTGTTGTGGGCACAGGGTCCTAGGGGAGCTGCCAGACCCTCCATCCACATCCGCTCTGATCATCAGAGGGAGCAGAAGTCTTCTCAGCCTTTGATGAGGGAGAGAGAAAGGCCACTCTCTATGTGTTGTCAGGGTACACCCTGTGCTTGGATGCTCCGGTTTAGGGGTATGTGTGTGTGTGTGCACACCTGCGTGGTTGGGTGGGGTGGGAGTATAAGTAACATCTTCCTCTCCTGGGTTTGGAGTTAACTGAGACAGTGACAGGGGCCACAGGTGATCGCGTCAACAGTGTTCCTGATTTAAGAGCAGCTCGTTTGGCTGTAGTTACAAGGGGCTTCTCTTACTTTGTTGCTATTGTTGTTGAGTTGCTAAGTTGTGTCCAACTCCTTTGAGACCCCATTGACTGTAGCCCACCAGGCTCCTCTGTCTGTGGGATTTTCCAGGGTGGGTTGCCATTCCCTTCTCCAGGGGATCCAGGGATTGAACCTGGGTCTCCTATATTGGCAGGTGGATTCTTTACTGCTGACCCACCAGGGAAGCTCTCTCTTACTTTACCCCAGAACTGAAATAATATCTATATCATATGCCAAACATGCAGGCCTCTTGTGGTGCAGGAAAGAGCAGACCGGAATGTGAGGGTGCCGTGGCCAGGATGCTGCAAACCAGAACTGGGAGGTATTTCACGTTCACATAGCGAGAGTCCATCTCAGCAGTCTGCCTGTGAGCAAAGGGCACCTTCTTCCATGGGGAGAAGTAAGAGCCAGATGGGAAGGAGGCATGGACCCAGGTCCTTTCAAAAATCCTTTTATATTGAAATAAAAAGTCAGAAAACGGATGTCTTCTCCTAACAGAAGCTTATTGAACTTTGCCAAACGGGACAGGCTAGGCAGGCACAGGGTTCCACCAGCTGTTGTAAAAGGAGCCCCATCCCCCAGTCCAGGGTTAGGGCTGGAACGGTCCTCTCCCACCTGCATCTCTGCAGATACCTGGGGCACAGACATGGTAAACTGGTTGGAACTGGCTGGAATTATCGGGACATCATCAAGGAGAAGACACAGCACAGAGAAGATGTCATACAGGGGGGCGGGCGGGGGAAGGCAGGAATAAAACACACTATGCTAGTAAATGTGCCTGCAGGGCAGATACCCCATGATAAATAAATGCATCAGCCCTACTTGAGATCAGACCATTTAAGAGACACTGGTTAAGCTCTGAAATTGAGTTTGGGCCCCAAAGGGCTTCCCTGATAGCTCAAGCGGTAGAGAATCTGCCTGCAATGCAGGAGACCCAGGTTCGTTCCCTGGGTCAGAAAGATCTCCTTGGAGGAAATGGCGATCCACTCCAGTTGTTTTGCCTGAAGAATCCCTATGGACAGAGGACCCTGGTGGGCTACACAGCATAGGGTCACAAAGCATCAGACATGACTGAGTGACTAGCACACACACACTGGGCCCCCAAAAGCTACAGATCAGACCCTGAACCAAGTCCACATTCAAAATGTATGATCTGAGACTTCCCTGATGGTCTAGTGGTTAATCCTCAACACTTCCAATGCAGGGAGCACAGGTTCAACCCCTGGTCAGGGAACTAAGATCCCACATGCTGTGCAGTGCAAGTAAGAAAAAACAAAACAAAAAACGTGATCTTCTTCAGTATCCTGGAAGTCAGTCTGTTAGCTCTTCTTGCCCACCCCCTCTCCACAGCAGGCGGTGGACTGTCTTCCTAGGAGCTCTAACAAGTCTTCCTCCTGCTGGCCTCTGTTTGCCATTATTACTTAGTGCCAGAAAAAGATAAATGATCATCCACTGTAAATTCTGAACTGATTTCTCCAACAATTCTTTTAAAAAATCTCTGGAAGAAGCCACTTGCAGTTAAAAATTGGATTTGCTAGAAAGAACTGCCAATTCAAAGTTACTGATGGATCCATGCATTTAAAAGTCCCTACCAGTTCACTGCTGCGGCTTTCAAAAGCTCGTCAGCCCACATACACCTCTCTAATTGGCTCACTATTTACCTGGGAATTTATTCTGGATGGAATTATGCAGATACGGTTCCTAAATGTCCATTTTATTGCAACTCTTCCTGTGGCTGAAGATTGACCTAGGATCCAATTATTGAGATAACTGGCAAGAAAATTAGCTGGAGGTACTGCATAGTCAGAGGTGACTTACTTATGAAATTCTTCATAAAATGTCACACAATGATATTATTACCTTGTGTATGTGAACTATTTTATAACCACAATTCAACATATATCTGTTTTTTTTTTTCTTACAGCATTATGTACAGTTTTTAAACATAAGGCAACATGATTCTGGATAAATTAATCAAAATTAACTTCATGGATAATTCAATCAGCAATCATTTAAAATTAGAGTTAAATGATAAAAACATCATATATTTAATATAAGCTCTATTTCTTCTCTTTGACCTTATCTCACACAGAATAACACCTTAGGATCTAAAATGTGGTTTGACTGCTCATCCATTTACTCATCTGTTCTTTCGCTGAACATTTTATGCCAGAGATGGGGTACAGCCCTGGAGACACAGAAGCAAGAATGCACACTGTCCAGGACTTCCTTGGAGATTCAGTGGTTAAGATCCTACACTTCCAATGCAGGGAGCGTTGATTTGACTCCCAGTTGGGGAACTAACATCCCCCATGCTGCATGGCCAAAAGATAAAAATAATAAAAAATAAAAGCAACACTGGTCTGATTCTCACAGAGGCAATGATGCCACAGCTGATTGGAGCGTATGTCAGGAGGGACACAGCACAATGGGATGCGTGTATAAGAGACACATGGTCAAGGTCCATATGGCGTGTCTTGTGGGTGCGGTTGGGGAAATTCACAGAAGAGATAACGGTTCATGTGGCTTAAACTCACCAGCAACCAAGGGGAGCAAGGGAACACTGTGCAGAGTCAGAAAGCAGGGCCAGACCTGGAAGGGGTGCAGGAGGTAACTTCCAAAAGGAGTTACTGCAGCTGAGGCACCAGGAGGTGATGGCAGAGTGTGCTGGTTGCAGACACCTGCAGAGAGGCCTCTCTTACTGGAAGTGCAGAGAAGGGCTGGCACTCTGGATGCCATGTCACCAGCTGTGGACACATCCCTGGTTGCCAGGGACCCAGGCAGAATTCTCAGCAGATCAGTATTAATTGCAGGATCCACTCTACACTTCGGAAGCGTTCCTCTAGAGGTAGGAAGGATGGCTGCATGGAAGAAAGGTGGGGGTCAGAACAAGGAAGCCTCACTTTGTGATGGAATGAGGAGCTTCTAGCTCACCTGTTCTTGGGTGGTGTGGGCTGGGGAAGTCCAGGTTACAGTAAATGGTGATTGAATAGGAAATAAGGGAAGTGCAGGCAACAAGAACAACCTGGGCTCTCAAGACATTTGTTGATGGAGGGAAGGAGAGAGAGAGACCAGTCACTGAAAAAGGGTATCTGAAGTTATTTGGGGATTTTTTAAACATGGCGGACATTTATGTATTGAAGCAAAGAGAATGTATCTTCTCTTTCATCTTTCTTTCTAACAAGCATCTAAATGCATATCACATCCATTTTACAAAGCTGTATTTTTCTGAGGTGGGTACAGACAGGTGAAGAAACTTACTGCATCTTAAAAAGGCACACTAAACTAAAATGGTTGTTTTTTTCTTCTTTTACTAAAATAAGTCTCAAAAGATACTGAAACATATGTGTTTCAAGAAATGATGCCATTCGCCCAGTATGCTCGTGGGGCTGAACCATAGAGAGAGCCACAGAGTGAGAGCGGAGCTGGGGGAGGCCAGTGACGGTCAGCCCTAGAGAAGTCCAAGAAGAAAGAGTCCCGGATGCAGAGCCTGCTGGCTTATTGTAGCATCACGGTTAATTGATGCACTTGCCTTTTTTTTTTTTTTTAATTTTTAATTTCTTCTTCTTTTTTTTTTTAATGGCAGTTATCCATCAGCCGCTGCCTACTCCCCCGGAGTTCTTAGCCAAGAGGGAGACCTGTGAGTTGGCTGTGAGCCTCCAGGAGGCTGGAGCAAGTGTAAGAATAGGAGGCAAGTTCTCAGTGCAGACCCCAAGCCTTCCCATCACATCCTAAGGTGGAGAGTTTTAACCCCCTACTCTGGTGTCACAAAAATGTCCAGTCTTTCTGTTTGGATAGTGAAACCATTGGTTGCTCAGTCAGTCATGACCAACTCTTTGCAACCCTACGGACCATAGCCCACCAGGCTCCTCTGTCCATGGGATTCTCCAGGCAAGAATACGGGGCTGAATTCAGAACGCCAAGAATACAGGAGTGAATAGGGAGTGAAGATCTCCAGGAGATCTTCCCAACCCAGGGGTTGAACCCCGGTCTCCTGTATTTCAGGCAAATTCTTTACTGTCTGAGCTACCAGGGAACCCTTATATTCTTTTTTTTTTTAATATATATTTTTTTATTTTTTAAATTTACAATATTGTATTGGTTTTGCCATATATCAAAATGAATCCGCCACAGGTATACATGTGTTCCCCATCCTGAACCCTCCTCCCTCCTCCCTCCCTATACCATCCCTCTGGGTCATCCCAGTGCACCAGCCCCAAACATCCAGTATTGTGCATCGAACCTGGACTGGCGACTCATTTCATATATGATATTATACATGTTTCAATGCCATTCTCCCAAATCATCCCACCTTCTCCCTCTCCCACAGAGTCCAAAAGACTGGTCTATACATCAGTGTCTCTTTTGCTGTCTCTGGGGTCGCACAAAGTCGGACACAACTGAAGTGACTTAGCAGCAGCAGCAGCATACAGGGTTATCGTTACCATCTTTCTAAATTCCATATATATGCGTTAGTATACTGTATTGGTGTTTTTCTTTCTGGCTTACTTCACTCTGTATAATAGGCTCCAGTTTCATCCACCTCACTAGAACCCTATATTCTTGCAGATTTCACTGCTGCCTCTCAATATCCTATAATTTAATGAAAAGGCATCAAGAGGACCATGAGGGATAGAGGATGATTGGATCATATAAACCTGCTCCCAGAGATGATGCTCTGAAGCAGCCACCAGTAAGGTACAGAGAATAGAACCATCTAGACCAGAAAGAGCCTGGAACGTACTTCATCTAAAGAAAATCTCATACACAAAGTCTACTGAGCTGACCACAGAGCAAGGAGACAGGTGATGAGGAAATGGCTATTTTCACTTCAAAGGAATCTGCCACAGATGCTTTTATGTAAAGAATGACCATAGCACACTTAAAATATGCATTTATTTACCCCAAATATGTATGAATGCCAAACTTCTCCACAATGCTTTAATAAGATTCATCTGCTCTCTCCTTGAACGTCACACATTACAGCTCAGTGGTCAAGAATAGGGGCTTTGAGCCAAACAGACTGGGGTGGGATCCAGGCTTCACCACCTACGACTATATAACCCAGGATAAAGCAACCACTTCTTCTAAACCCCACCCCCATAATGTACATGTCTCTTATGTTGATGATAAGAAATAAAAATTATTTTAAAAAAACAAACATGTAGCACAGACTGGCTTTGTTGTTTGCATTTAATGATTTTCAGTTCAGTTCAGTTCAGTCGCTCAGTCGTGTCCAACTCTTTGCGACCCCATGGACTGCGGCACGCCAGGCTTCCCTGTCCATCACCAACTCATGTCCATTGAATCAGTGATGCCATCCAACCATCTCATCCTCTGTCATGCCCTCCTGCCTTCAATCTTCCCCGGTATCAGGGTCTTTTCCAATGAGTCAGTTCTTCCCATCAGGTGGCCAAAGTATTGGAGCTTCAGGTTTAGCATCAGTCCTTCCAGTGAAGATTTAGGATTGATTTCCTTTAGGATGGACTAGTTTGATCTCCTTGCAGTCCAAGGGACTCTCAAGAGTCTTTTCCAACACCACAGGTCAAAAGCATCAACTCTTTGGCACTCAACTTTCTTTATGGTCCAACTCTCACATCCATACCTGACTACTGGAAAAGCCATGATAATTTTAGTGCTGTTTTATGATGAAAGCTATGTCAGGACAGTTTTTTGAGATATTTACCTCTATTTCTTTTCCACTGAACCTTGCTACTTTACCTCCATTTCTCCTTCCTCTTTCTTCCTATCCAGGAAGCAAGTGCTTTCCAGGTTCTCTGCCCCCAAGTATGGTTGTTAACATCATAAATGGAAAAGGAAATATCATAAGTTAATTCATGCTTTAGAGTTCCTGGAGTGGACAGACTGCATAAGATACTTGTAAGACCACCGGTGGATCAGGGCGTTGCTCGCTAGCCCTTTCCTTCAGTCCTGTGGAAGTGAAATTCCCTTGGCTGGAGAGTGGTCAGTGGGGAAGCAGTGAAAAGTGAGCCGCCCCCGAGGCCGTGGGATGCAGGATGCATGGAGGAGTCAGCTGTATGGGGGCTTTAGGCTGAGCGTTGCACAGAGCACCCCAGACCTGCCTGGGCACCCTGGCCTGCAGCCACCTTTCTGGACCTGACAGGTTAACAAGTGAAGGCCATTCTAGCACAAGGACACTTCAGGGGGTCCTTCCAGGGCAGCCCTGGAACAGAAGCATGCTCCCAAGACCACCCCCCCAACACTTTTTTTTCAGTTTGAATTTCAGGTTTTCAGTTGAATCTCTCAATTCAAAGATTCCTACGTTCAAACTCAGTTTTCCTGCCCCTTATCCAGGAACCTCCTGGTGGAATTCGTCCTGTGCTCCGTGGGTCCCCCAAAAGCCCCACGGACATGCTGCACACTTAACAGGACTCCTCACCACATTTACGGCTCCCATTTCCTGGGGACTCACTTTATGCTGGACACTGTCCTGAGAGCTTCATACACAACATCAATCAAGGATATCAGGAGGAGGATAATCGCGTAAAGTGCCTCAAACTTCAGGGTCACCCTGGAAGTGAGTGGACAGAGTGGATTCTGAATGGACTGTGGTCCTGCCCCAGGCAAAGTGGGGATGTCAAGTCCAGTTACTGAAAAAGTAATAATATAAAAGTTACCTTTTTACACGCTTAGCCCAAGTTGTAGCCTGTGAGGTTCTTTCTAGTGACAAAAGGAATATTGAGTCGATTTCTTGTAGGACAAAGGAAGTGGCTGGGGGACTGGAAGATGAGTGTGGGCTGGCCAGCTGTCCGGGAGGATCAACCATGGGGCCCAGAAGAAGGGCCGCAGGCAAGGAAGAAATCACTTCTGCTCCTTTAAGCCAACTTCCAGGACCTGGATGTCTTCCCTCCCTACCCGCTCCCTGCCTCTTCTCCCTCCTCCCTGGGTTTTCAGTTGAATCTCTCAATTCAAAGATTCCTACGTTCAAACTCAGTTTTCCTGCCCCTTATCCAGGAACCTCCTGGTGGAATTCGTCCTGTGCTCCGTGGGTCCCCCAAAAGCCCCACGGACATGCTGCACACTTAACAGGACTCCTCACCACATTTACGGCTCCCATTTCCTGGGGACTCACTTTATGCTGGACACTGTCCTGAGAGCTTCATACACAACATCAATCAAGGATATCAGGAGGAGGATAATCGCGTAAAGGCAGGATAAAGGCAGGTGCTATGGGAGCTCCTTTTGAGAGCAGGTACAGATGCAGAGAGGTGGAGGCAGTCCTCTGAGGTCACACAGCTTGGCCAGTGGACTGCAAGCCCAGGCAGCTGAGTTCAGAGCTTGCTCTTCACCTCCAGGTATGGCAACCTCCCGCCTGCACATAGAGCTCTGTTCTCACAGAGCTTTCATCCCTGTCTCTCTCAGCGACTTGCGAGCTCCTCTGTTGGTCTGTGCATTTACTCGACACATAGGAGCTGTTGAGTCCTAGTAGGTGCCAGACAGCATCCTTGGGAGGAAAGACCTCCCTTGCTATTCCTACGATGCCACGGGCTGACCCCAGGCCTTAGAGCCCACTACACCTGTCCTCAACCATGACCTCGATCCAGAATTCACCTGGGCATCTTCAGCAAACGCTGACAGTGAGTTCACACCCAGGAGTTATAATTTAATTGGCCTAGGGGTGTCTCAGGCTCTGGAGCTTCAAAGCCTTTGCTTTAGAAACTCAACCTGGAAAATAATTCAAAGAATGAAATATCCTTTGACATTCATGCAAAATCATTTCTTACTATATCTTCATGTATTGTGTCTTAAGAAGAAAGACAGATGTCATGCTAGGATCGGGAGTGCTTTCAGTGATTCCTGAAAGCAGGCGTTTGCAGATGAAGGGAGGGTCCCGAGTCAGCCTCTGTGCACGCAGCCCTGTCCCTCATATCTGACGGGGGACACAGCACCTCTGAGCTGAAGGGGAGGGGTCTGTTCTTCAGAGGCCCTCTACCACGACTCAGTTAAGGAGGAAGAAACAAGTTTGCCTTATGGCTCACCTGGGATCTTCAAGAACAGGACAAAAGTTTGATTTTCAGGGAAAACTGGTGAAAGCATGCGACCTGCTAGACCCTGCACTGCTCCTTCAGAGGCCCCAGGGTCGCAGACCCCCTGCCCGGCCTGCATTCCTGGCCCTCAGCCAGGCTCCCTGAGCCCTGGGCAGAAAAGGGGTTGAGAATTATTGGGGTGTATGTGGAGAGTGTCCTGCCCAGTGACAGCACCTTTTAAATCACTCCTCCCTGGTACCTAATCTCACTTTCAAGCGGAGTGATGTCAACTCCTGGGGGAACCCAGTGCCCTGGAATTAATGTGAAGTCCTGATGTGGATGCAGAGCCACAAGAAGGAACAAAAGGATGAACCAGGAAAGCAAGAGGGACCACTGAGAAAATAACTGAAAACAGCCACCAGTGACTATGTGTCTCCCTTGCATTTTCATCAGCTGACAGTGTGATTTATTGTCTCCCCATTGGGGCACAATGTCACCGTGAGAGGGGTGCAGTTTGCCTCACTGTAAGCCCAGGGCCTAGGGAGGTGCTAATATATATTTGCTGGGCTAGTTTAATGAAATATTAATTTCATTTAGCACCATACATGTAGCCTGCACTAACTCATTTAATCCTCATAATAACCCTGAAAGGTAGACATGACGAATGCCATTTAGAGATGAGGAAACATGCTTGGAAAGTAATGTAAATTCCCCCCAAAACCAAAACACACAGTGACGAGGTAGCAGAGTAGGGATTCCAGTTCAATGCTGTCAGCCACGCAGCCTGTGCTCTTCCCATCCGTCCCATGGTATGGCCGGTGAATAAAGAAAAAGGGCTGAGAGGGCAGAAGTGATGGTGAGGAGATAAAAGACAAGAAGAAGGAAAGGGACCCAGCTGATTAGGGAATGAAGGGTGGCCGCTCTTCTCAAAGAGACATGAATGGTCCCAGAGAAAACAGGAGGAAAGACAGGTGAGCTTTCTGTTGACTCATTCCTTGTTTCTACCCATTGCACACGGTGAATTTTATGTAACAATATTTTCACCCGGCTCAGGTACCTCTTGCCGACCCAGGTACCTCTTTTCCAATTTTTTATGTGTTGACATTTGACAAATCTTAAAATAGCAACAGAGAATTCTACTGCAACATCTCATAATGTCTTGGAGTGTGCTGACAAGCCGAAATGGAACACTCTCATTGTACAGATTTGACACACACATTTACATACTCATACACACATAGTGTCACACACACAGACACTCACGCCCAAGGCTGGACAAAGGTTAAAGGGGTTGACAAGGCGGATCCTGGGTCAGAAACAGAGTGCCGAGAGATCCTCATGGTCATCCCATTATATTTGGGATCTCCCTGGCAGCTGAGCCGTCTCTGATATTCTTCCAGATTTTGATAGCCACAGTTGAATTCCACTTTTCCACTGGATAAACGCTCTGAAGCCATCTTTTGTTGTTCATTTGCTCAGTTGTGTCCAGCTCTTTGCAACCCCATGACCTGCAGCACACCAGGCTTCCCTATCCTTCACTATCTCCATGAGTTTGCTCAAACTCATGTCCATTGAGTCAGGGATGCCATCCAACCATCTCAAGCCGTTACATCTTTTCAATCAAAAGAGGTCCAGCTTGAAGAAGGGCGCAAGCTGGTTCTCTGTGTTTCTAGAGATCACCTCATGGTTTACATCCAAAGGCCTCCTGAGGGATTTCCCTGATGGTCCAGTGATTAAGAATGCACCATGCAACACAGGGGAAACAGCTTCAATCCCTGGTCTGGGAACTAAGATCTCACATGCTGCGGGGCAACTGAGTCCACGTGTCACAAATAGAGAATCCATGCACCACACAAAAGATCCCACATGATGCAACTAAGACCCAATGCAGTCAAACAAACAAATGTATGTGTATATATATATATATATATATATATATATATATTTTTTTTTTAAAGGTCTCCTGAGGAACAGGTATGGGGTTAGTCAGAAAGAAAATCATTTGTTGGTTGATGAGTGAGAACGAGTGTCAGACCCACAAGAAGGAAGAAGGAGGCCCTCATACACAGCAAAGCGGATGAAAATACCAGCTGTTGCCCTACAGAGGTCAAATAAAACTTCTCTCCTATGGCATCAGGGGGCTTCTCAGGTGGTTCAGCTAGTAAATAACATGCCTGCCAATGAAGGGGATACAAGAGATGCTGGTTCAACATCTGGGTCAGGGAGATCCCTTGGAGAAGGAAATGACAAACCAGTCCAATATTATTGTGTGGGAAATTCCATGGACAGAGGAGCTTGGCAAGCTGCAGCTCATGTGGTCACAAAGAGTAAGACATGACTGAGCGTGCATGCACACACACACACACACCCCTATAGTATCAAATGGATGCCTCCCAGGCCAGTTCATTCTGAGGCATCACCATGAGGACAAAGGAACAGATTGTGAATTCTTGGAGAACACAGTACAGGCTGTTTTTGCCATTACAACATCCATGCAGCCTATTCAGGAAGATAGCAGTTGACTGATTCAATGGATGTTAATAAATAATACACATGTTACAATGTTAATACATGTTAATAATACCCACAAAATAAACATAATTTAGGACTATTTTCTAATGTTAATTACCTCGACAGTGGTGGAAGCAACTAAATAAAACCAAAACAAATCACCTCTGGTTAATGAAAAGGCGTGTATATTGGGTAACATACTCGAGAAGCAAATGCAGTATACCAGCTATAGGAAAATGGCTTGGATCCTCCCTGGATAGATATTATGTCAATTATTTCCTCCTCTGTGAAATGCAATTTTGATAGTACAGAAATGCGGTAATAGTACTCAGGATGATCACTCTCCAGAGGGGTTCTGGTGTGATGAATTGTCACAGAGAATCTGCAGAGGAGAGCCAACCTGGGAACCTAGATTAGGGGAGGTGGGGTGTTTGCTGAGATCAAGAACTGATGCTATCTTTGCTTCTAAAACAAGCTGGAAATGTGGGAGACCCTCAGTCCAGACTGCAAGTCGGGCACAAAGTGTGGACAGAAGGTGGCTGAAAGTCTCCTGGATGAACACAGGAGAACTCCAGGGAAGATCCAGGAGAATCCTAGGACCAGACACAGGGTCCACCAGGAAGAGGAAGCATCTCTAGGTAGCTGACACCATCCCCAAAAAACTGTATTTGAAGAAAGAGAGCATCAGTTGGTGATGTGAGTCTAGAAAACTCAAGTCAAGGAAGAGTTTGTAAGGACTGACTCTGGCCAGCGGAAACCAATGAAGAAGGAGACTTTGGTAGAAGATACAGGTGTGGTTTTTGTTTTGTTTGCTGTGTGGTTGCTCCCATTTCAAGCTGTGCTTCTGCATACAACATCCTGAAATGCTCTGTGAGCTGCACTGTCTCATGTGGATATTGGGTACCAGAAAAATGGACAGTATGTCTAAGAACTGAACACATAATTTAAATTAATTGAAATGTAAAGAGTCACCCATGTTTCTGAGGCACTGTATCAGACTGTGCACAGGGAAAGGCTCCAAAACCAGCACAGCAGTCAAGAAATTAAGGACAATTAGTGGTTTAGAGATAAACACAGACCAGAACCAAACTGACACAATTCCCAGAGGAGTCTAATGCTCCTAACAAATCTGGCAGTGACACAAACCCAAGTCACCCTCAGTCTAAGGACCTAAACATCTTGGTTTTCTTAGATATGCCCAACACAAAGAAATGAACCACAGTGCATGGCTTATATACTGCAACCTATAAGTCAGTCCAGGATTGAAAGTTGAGTTGCCTTTATAAATGTGAACTCTTTACTAAAATCAGTGTGCTTATTTATACATCTACTATGTAGTAGGCACCGGAGAAGGCAATGACACCCCACTCCAGCACTCTTGCCTGGAAAGTCCCATGGACGGAGAAGCCTGGTGGGCTGCAGTCCATGGGGTCGCTAAGAGTTGGACATGACTGAGCAAATTCACTTTCACTTTTCACTTTCATGCATTGAAGAAGGAAATGGCAACCCACTCCAGTGTTCTTGCCTGGAGAATCCCAGGGACGGGGGAGCCTGGTGGGCTGCCGTCTATGGGGTCGCACAGAGTCGGACATGACTGAAGCGACTTAGCAGCAGCAGCAGCAGCACGTAGTAGGCACAGTATGAGTCCGTGGTAGGGTTATATGCCTGCATGCTATTAACTACACCAGCAGAGGGCTTAGGAGGCAAAGAAAGAAGGAAAAGCATTAACATCAAGGAACTGGCAATAGGTTTTTGCTAAATTTCAGAACTGCTGTGAACCAGTAACTTCGATGCATATCCTGACTGAAAAGAGCAACCTGCACAAGTTAGGCTAAGCCTAACCCACCTCTGTATACTGAATGGATATGAGTGTGTGTGTGCGTGTGGTTGGCAGGGAGCAGACGACTGTCTCCAGTTCACAGGCCTTCAGATTGAGAGAAACTGTACTCGAGGCAAACACAAAGAAACACAGGAGAGGATAGTCATTTTCACATGCACCTCCACGATGGAGACGACGAGATTCAGGATTTCTGGCTGATGCTGCCATTGGGTGACACTGTTCAGAGCTTTGGGATGTGGAGAGAACATTTTACATCTTGGGAGGATGTACATCATTAAAGGTCCATGGGGTGGACTGAGTAGCAGACCTCAAAAATGTCCCCCACCATTAGACTATGCCATTAGATAGAAGCCTCCCAAACTGAATTACGGCGGGCTGTACGTCCACTGGGATGCAGCAGAAGGGACAGTGTGTGTCTCCTGAGGCTAGATAATACAAGACACTGCAGTTTCCATTGTGATCTCTCCCTTGGATTGCTGCCATGCTGTGTGGACACTCAAATAGCCCTGTGCAGAGCTCCCCATGGTAAAGCAATGCATTCTGCTGCCCACAGCCACTACTGACCTTCCAGATCCCTAGTGAGCAGATCTGCCAGCCATGGTTCAGCCTCTATGATTCC